>NW_028327176.1:72364628-74864628 GCF_987537825.1 Furipterus horrens | reverse complement strand
AGGACAGGATCCCCTTTCCATTCATGTTTGCACCATCATCTAGAATAGGGTCCTATTATATCAGTACTGAATTATTTTCTACCTGAGATCTGCACATTAAATTTCTGCACCTGCAAAATAGAAAGACAAACCTACTTTAACCTGTTTGAATGGTGTTAGGTAAGTCAATGGCAAAAATATAAAACACTAGAATGAAGTGCAAGCATAGCATAAAATCTTACCCGGGCTGCTTCTCCACCTACTTTGAGACTTCTTGCTTTTTCCTATCCATGTCATTTTCTTTCACACTTTTCTCTCTTTGCTGATGCCCAGAGTATTCTCCTTTCCTGGTTTGCCTGCCAGATTCTTCCTTCAAGGCTAGTTCCTCTTACATTGAAAATAATAATACTTGGACATTAGGAAGTCATCAATAGAATTGATCATTGTTAATATAGTGGCATATTTACTTTCTGTCTTAATTCTTCATATTTTTCTATTTAATTACCCCTTGTTTTTTCTATTAACAGGTTACTTGCTCATTTAAATAATTTAAATTATGAATAAAAAATGAAATTTAAAAATCAACTCAAATCCCACCATCCAGGGAGAAAAAAAAAACAACACAAATATAAGATGAACTTCATTCCAGATAATATTCTCTCTCTTTTTTCATCTTTTCCCCTTCCTTTATATATTTTTTGGTTCCATCAAATTTGGAGTCTTTCTTGAGCTTTGATATATATTCTTCTAAAATGCTTATCTTGTTACTTCTTATAGGTGGTTTGCTCTTTCTGTTTGAATATCTAAAGAATTACTTATTTAAATCTGTGTAGCTTAACCAAAATATGTCCCAGTATTGTGTATTTTCTAGAACATGTAATGCCCTTTCGATCTTTCAAGATTAGTTCATTCTTCTAGTTCAGGGTTCAGGTAGGTTTTTTTTTTTTTTTTTTTTTTTTTTTTTTTTTTTTTTTTAAAGTATATTTTATTGATTATGTTGTTACAGTAGTTCCAATTTTTTCCCCTTTACTCCCCTCCACCCAGTATCTCCCTCCCCCAGCATCCCCCCCCAAGTCCGTACCCATGGTTCGTAAAAAATAACTATCCCTCCCTCTCAGATATTAAGACCCTTTGTAATCTTGTAAAGGACAATGGGCGAAGGTCTCAAGCTCCTCTAGCTGCTTCAAGCTGGACATGGTCGTCGTCCTACCTACCCTTGGGTCCAGAAATCCCTAATAATAGTGGGGGTGTGGAGGGGAGGGTGGCCTTCCCACATGGGGAAGGATTGTGCAGACTCCAGGTCAGTTGGCTGTCTCCGGACAACGGCGTGCTTGGTTTAGCAGGTTGGCATCCTTGTTGTGTTCTGGGGGGAACAGATTTGGCAAAAAGGGTTAAAAAGCATCATTTAATCCATAACTACTAGGTGACAAAAGGCAGGGATTAATTTTTCAATGTTCCACATTAGGAGAAAAAAAAAAGTGGGGGGGGGGCTTCTTTGGAGGAAGGTGTGCTAGGCACATCTCGCCTGTCCAAAACCCTTTTGCCCATTATATTTAGTTTGGGCTGAGGGAAATAGTTTATGTTTCCCCCTTCTCAGACCTCTGGGCCCTTTCTGTCCAAGCCATTAGGATAGAAAAGAGAATTCAGTTTTAAAGTGAAGCCCACAGACCACCCTATTCTTCATCAACCCAGCCATTTAGTTCAGCCAAACCGTTGAGTCTCAGGAGGCAGCGCTGCAGAGAGGATTAAGTGAGCCTTTTGCGTACAGACAATCACTGAGGTAATGCGGTCATAGGCTTATGCCCTTTGAAAACAGAAAACACATGTTAATTTATGTAACATAGCCAACAAACAAGTCTCTAAATCTGTAAGACTGTCTTATTGGGAAGACATCCAGTTGCAAGGCACTTGACATTCTACTTGCCTGCAACTTGAATCTCTTTGGTGATATCACAGATATGGTTTAATTTTCAAGTGAAACCATTTTTTAAGTGAGAAGAAACTTTTAAGACGGTTAGCTGCCCTACTTTACAGTCTGCCACTGATCATTGTGATTTTCCTTGAATAATGATTTTTCTCCCTAAGATTACTCTCCTTGTCTTTAAAGGGGCTACATTAAGTCCATTTTTAATTTATCCTGTTCGTTTGCATAAACATAACAAGAGCAGCAAATGATCACTTATGATCTTTAGTTCTGTTTTGCTGGAACTTACCCAAGGAACATTTAGGGTGGCCCTCAGTCTGCTCTTCAGGGCACAGAAGCTGGGCCACATACCTGGCATTCATCCTTGCCTGTACACACCTGTCCTTTCCAAGTCTTTCTGGTTTTCCATTGTGCCTTAAGGTCCCTTCTAGCCATCTTTCAGGAAAACAACCTTCATTCTTTCCCTGGAGAGATTGCTGTGGACCGCACAACCAACCATGGCAGCAGGCCTTTTATTTCGCGGGCTTTTATTACCTTTGAAAGTCATTCCCAGTCATTCCCATGCCCATTTGCTTGAAATACTTTTTTCCATCCCTTTACTTTCAGTCTGTGTAGATCTTTTGTTCTAAGGTGGGTCTCTTGTAGACAGCATATATGTGGGTCATTCTTTCTAATCCATTCAGCTACCCTATGTCTTTTAATTGGAGCATTTAATGCATTTACATTTAAGGTTATTACCGATAAGTACTTATTCACTGTCATTTTTCCCCTTTGTACTTATGTTCTTCTCTGTCTCTCTCTGTTTCTTTATCTTCTTAGAGCAGACCCTTTAGCATCTCTTGCATTGCTGGTTTGGTGGAGATGTATTCTTTTAGCCTTCTTTTGTCTTGGAAGCTCCTTATTTCACCCTCCATTTTGAATGAGAGTTTTGCTGGGTATAGTATTCTAGGTTGTAGACCTTTGTTTTTCATTGCTTGGAATATTTTTTGCCATTCCCTTCTGGCTTGTAGTGTTTCTGCTGAGAAATCTGATGATAGCCTTATTGGAGTACCCTTGTATGTTATTAGTTGTTTTTCTCTTGCTGCTTTTAGGATCCTCTCTTTGTCTTTGAATGTTGCCATTTTAATTATGATGTGTCTTGAGGTGGGCCTGTTGGGGTTCATCTTCATTGGGACCCTCTGTGCTTCCTGGACTTGCGTGACTCTTTCTCTCGTCATGTTAGGGAAGTTTTCTGTCATTAGTTTTTCAAAGAGGTTTTCTATCCCTTGCTCTTCTTCTTCTCCTTCTGGAATTCCTATGATACGGATATTATTACGTTTCATGTTGTCCTGCAGCTGTCTTAGAACCTCTTCAGTCTTGTTCAGTCTTTTTTCATTTTGTTGCATTGTCTGGGAGTTTTTGTGTAGGTTGTCCTCCAGCTCGCTGATCCGATCTTCTGCTTCCTCTAGCCTGCTTTTAATTCCTTCTACTGTGTTCTTCAATTCAGAGATCGTATTCTTCATTTCCTCCTGGCTCTTATTGATAGCTTCTATGTCCTTTTTCATGCTCACGTAATTTTCTGTGAGTTCCTTGTAGTTTTTCTGGAGTTCTTTGAAGTTTCCGCTGAGCTCATTCAGCTTCTCCATAATCCATGTTTTGAATTCCATATCTGATAGTTCGCTCCCCTCTATTTCATTTAGCACTCTTTCTGGGGATTCTACCTTTCCTTTTGATGGGAGGTTGTTTCTCTGTCTCCCCATTTTTTTGACTCCTATTGTTTGTTGGTGCTTCCTAGAATGATCTGCACTTCCTGGATCTGCCTCTGGTGGCGTCAGATCATGTACCAGTCTGGCCCTAGGCAGCCTGTTGGAGACTTCCAGGGATCTACTGCTGTTGTCTGTCTTCTTTGATTGTTAATCTGCTCAATCTGTGATTAGCTGTCAGGCTTAAGGACTGTGGGTGTGGCAGCTTAATTCCCGTCGGCAGGGCTTTTGCTTCCCCTCAGGCTGACGCCACTTGGAGGGGAATGGTCTACCCGCAGTACTGGGGATAAGTCAGCACTGGGACCCAGTCGGCTGCTCCTCCAGTTCTTCCCTCAAAGCCACCGTGCCAAACTCTCCCCAAGTGTCTCCAGTCCTCTCTGCCTTCCCTCTGCTTGAGCCCAGGGTAAGTGGTGGCCAAAATATTTTCGTATGTGATCCACTTAAGAGCTCTTTTTCTCCTGCTGTTTCTCTCCGGCTAGCAAGAAACCCTGTGGCTTTTCGCTTTTCACAGCTGATACTGTTTTACTTTCCACTCTGTTGCTGTAGGCTGGGAAGCCCAGCTGGGGGTTTAGACCCTGCCCTTCTCAGGGGGAATCCCCGGCTGCTGAGCTGTTTCTCAGTCCCTTCAGCTGCCACCCATGTGAGCCCAGCCAGCCCTTCCGCGTCTCCGCACTCCCTACCGGTCACGTTGTGATGTAGCGGCCTTTTCTGTCTCTCCGTGGTTATAAGACTTCTTTCCAGCTAGTGTTCGTTGGTTGTTCCAGATGATTTCTCCAAAATTAAGTTGTAAACCCAGACTGGTCCTGGGAGGAGGTTAGTGTAGCTTCCATTTACTCCTCCGCCATCTTGGATCTCCCCTTTTTTTTTTTTTTATGTTGTGTTTATGCACGTTGTTTGCACATACTACTTTTTATTTGTCTCTTAAAGGACCTACCCTTTCGTTGAGTCTTTTTCTTTCATATTGTTGAGCTCCTTTTAATTGATTTGATCTGTATATTTTTCACCTGCACTCAATACTATTTTCCTAAGCCTTTTTTTTACATGTCAGTAATTCAGTTTTTGGTGTCTATTCTGTTTCTTATGATCTCTAATTTTTTTCATTAGTTAGCCCATGATCATACAGTTTTGTTTTAAAAAATTATGCCCCCACAATGATTATTTAAGCCATTTCTTTCTAAGAATTTACTATATTTTAACTCTTTTCTATTTTGTTAATTATAAGATTAATTTATTGTCACAATTCAAGGTTTTGTTTTTCATGAAGAAGTTAAAAGTCAAACTTTACTTACACTATTAAGTTCTTCCTTTTAACGGACATTTTCCAGTACCAAAACACTCAGAAAAAGAAGCATCTGTATTAGATATTAATTAGAGTTTGGTGCTGCTTCAAGTGATGGATTCCAAAAACAGTGGCTTAAAAACAAGGCAAAAATTTATTTTTCTTTCATTATAAATCTGACGTGGTATAATGCTTCTCTCCTGTGAGATCCTACCATGGATCTGGGCTTCTTTTTCTTTGGTTGCTATGCCACCTATAGGAGTGTTATGCTAAACCACATGGTCCAAGATGTTCCGTGTTTCTTTCCAGCCCTCAGGAGGAGGAAATCGGAAGGGAGGGCATATCTTACCCTTTAAAGGTTCAACCTGGAAGGAGCACAAACCACTTTCTCTCACATCCCATTGGCCAGAAGTAGTTACCTATTTTAGCTTCAGAGAAGACTGAGATATGTGTCCATCCATTATGCTGGGTCACCATGTGTCCAGGTAAAATTATTATTAAGAAGACATGAATAGATATTGGAGAAAAACAAGCAGCCAGAGCAGCTATTATATCAATGGTTGTATGTTTATCTCTTCATGATATTTGTAGCCATTCAAAGGAAGGAATTATATTCCCATCCTATTTCCCCACAGTGCCTGAATTCAACATATAATGTGTTAATACTTCTTTGTTGTTGGATTGTTGTTTTGAATTATTAAATGGTGCAGTCTGTTTAAAGTTTTTAAATTTTTGAAAGAATGGGGTATATAAACTCAAAATGTTTTAGAACATTCTAGAAATTTTTGACAAAAGGAAAATGTTCCCTATTATATTATTCTAGTCTGATAATTGTTCCTGAAATCCATCATAGCTACAAAGTATATGAATTTGATGGAAGTAAGTATAGTATATATAGCCATTACTATAGGCTTTTCTTACCTGGTATGAAAATTTCTTAGGAAAATAAGTGGATTCCTATCTAAATTCATGAGTTCTGTTATGACATTTGGGTTAAGCCTGAAATGGATTAATCTTTTTCTGATAAAGTTTCTTAAGCTGTGATTTCTCTGGTGACCACATTTAATTAGATATTTTAAAAACTGCTTATCTTTATACCAACAGGTTTTTGTGACTGCATTTTTTCCTGAGCAGTATTTCACAGATTAAATTGCTAGCAGAAGTAAATAAATACAGTAATTTGTTTAGTAAACCATAATATCCTAAGATTAGAAATTAACAACATGCCCACTTTTAAAATGAAAAGTAAATATTTAAGCTTAAATTTAAAGGACAGAGATAGGTAAGATAGTATTAATATATAAACAGCCTAGTGAAAATAAGTTCATTTTGCTATTCCAAGTACAGTACTATATTTTCCTCTAGAAGTTGGCTTTGCTTCTTTTTAGTGGAAAAATTCCATTTAATTTGCAAATCTGAAATCTTTTGTGATAAGGTTCTGAAGGTTTTAATTAAAAACTTGAGTTTTTAAAAAAAAATACTATACATCACTCTAAGATTCTACAACTCCAATATATTGACATTCTGCCTCAGCTCCCTCCTACACCCCCCAGGTGTTGGAATGCAGAGGAGAATGCAGGCCTTGTAAATGTTGAACAGGAAAAATTAATTTAACCTGTTCTTTTAGTGAATGGAAACCATAGAGATTGATCTGGAAATCCCAGATGACCTTTTGTACAGACCAGACTAGAGAATTTCTGAGTTTCCTGAATTACTAAAATCCAGTATGGAAGGAAGATCAACGACTGTCAGATTGCCTAAAGGCATAAAGTTGGAAAGGATTTATTTATTTTTTTTCAGTTCTATTGTTTCCCTAGGACACAGCCAATCTTTAGAAGAGACTCTTTTACCCTCCAGAAGTTTCCTTAGTTCCATCAGATTGGAAGTGAAATGATTTTTGCTATCCTCCCTTAATCCCTTCTTCTCCACTGGTAAACTTCAGGTGAAGAGTATGTAGAGATAGGTGATCAGGGTAACCTTTCCGGGAGAAAGTGAGGGCTCAACTGGTTACGGAAAAACTCAGTCACTTGGGGCTCATCTGAGTGTCTGGTTCACATTTCTGGCATGTATCACAAATTGGTATCTTTGGTGCCTTGGTGGTTAAACATCATCCAAGCTTTAGTCAGTCTTGTTTTTCCAACTGCTTTCTGAGTAGTTTCATTTTAATCGTTGAAATTCAGGTTGACATAACAACATGTACCATGTTCTCACTAGAACTTAATGTCATGGAACCACGTTGGATTCTTCTTCTGCATGTATAACATATCTTACACTGGGGAACACAATTTTTGTTGAGTTAGATCTGACATTTGATTTTGACTAACTTTTGGCATCTGAATCCAAAAATGACACCAGTTTTTCTCTATCACATCAACTTTTTAAGGTACATGATACCCTCCCTTTGTCCCAAAAATCATACAAAATGTATATACAAAGGAAAATAAAGAAAAAAATTACCTGAATATACTGTTCATGTAGAGTTATTTTATTCATATAAAGGCTAAATATTGTTACTGTAAGTCAAATTGTGTACAAGTAGTAAAGTTCTGATACCAAACATACATATTAAAGTATTCCATCTTTTCAAACGACAGGCTAGGAAATGCCAAAATGAGATACTTGAAACAATCTCCTTCAGTTGGCAAAGCTTTAACAAATTGCTTCATGAGACCCAGTTTTATGTGCAGAGGTGGGGATATAATGTTCTTTCTGTCAACAAGTGACTCATGTAGAATGTTTGGATCACCAGGTTTGAGGTCAGATCTTGGAGGTCAGTTCAACTCCACCCACTGCTTCTCACAAGCTCTGCTGTCCCACATACACAGAAAACAGGGATACTTGGTGTATCCACATTGCTGACCAAGAAGGAAGCAGACTGTTTTAAGGTCAACACAGATGATCCAATTGTGCTTGTGATATTGCAACAGATCAATGGCTCTCTTTATGTCTTCATATTCTTCACAAAAACAAACTGAATGGCCAATTGGGACTGCACCAAATAAATTGCCATTGTGGAGGAGGACATACTTCAAGCTCCGCTTTGAGCTATTGATGAACAGTCGCCATTCAGTTGCATTCTAGATTGGAATTGCCAATTCCTCCATTAAACCATGTATGTTATGGAAATATACAAAGCCACCGTCACTTCGAACATACTGCAGAAATGCAGTTTCTCTTGATCGAAAGTAGGATGCTTTTGCTCTTTTTTCAAGCAAGTTTTTCTCATGTAATGTTGATGCTAGGACTTCTGAAGCCTTTTTGGATGATCCCAAATCTCGTGCCAAATCATTCAACTCATGCTGATCAAATCCCTTATGAACTGAGTCATCTTCACTTTAAAAATCCTCATCGTTGCTCTGACTTAGTTCTTCACCATAGTCCTGTTTTTCAAAAGAGGGTAGTTCAATGAAGACTGGCACTGGGATTTCAGCTGAATGAGGCATTGGGCATATAGCTGATGGTAGACTAGAATACTCTATTTTACATTTATTTTTCTTATTATATCCTGACGTTTTCACTATACAAAAGTAACAGTCACTTGAATGATCTCTGGGCTCTTGGCAAACCATTGGTATAGCAAATGGCAATTTATGATGTGTTCCCTTTGTCCACATTCATAAACTCTCGACACACTGCTTGCACACCTTGTGAGGGGCCCAAGACTTATCTTGATCCTTTGACTGGGAATGGTGAAACTGCCACAGATATAACAAAACGAATCAGGGTTGGTTAGGCACTTACGATGAGAAGTAGCAGAGGCAGACATGATCTGAAGGGAAGGAAATAAGTACGTATGTAAATAAAAAAAGAAATTCTGCTAACTCCTTGTATACAGACAAGAACTCAGACTACACTTCAGAATATGATTCACTATATAGAGCGGCAAACAATCTCTCACCACACTGTCTCATGTGTAATTGAATAGCCTAGACAAGTATGAACCTGTCGCTGGTCTCCAAGGTCATCCCCCACCTCTCCCCACTCAAGGGAGGTTTGCTCTCAGCCAATAGGAGAGCACTAGTGCTTCCCTTGATCCAGGCTCAATCTATCCTAGAGTGGTCACATTAAGATAAGCTGTACAGAAAAATCTTGACGTGATAGAGGAAAACAAACTGCAGTTTTGAAATCAGCTTGCCTATTTAAGTCTAAAACAACTGAAAAATCGAACTCAACAGGAATTATGTTAAAAATTGCTCCTCTCTGTTATTGATTGATCTTTTCAAGTCTCTTATATTCTTCCAGATCTTAGTGCTACCTTCTTATTCAACTATTTCACTTTCATACTAACATTTTTAGCTTCTGAATGTTCAGCTAATCAACTTTTTTAAACTCTGAGCAGCATTATCCGATTAAGCACCCTAAATTTTCAGTTTCATTAGTTTCTTTCCCAGCTAAAATATTGGCAAGTTTCCTATTTCATGCAGGATACAAAACAAATGTTTTATGGAGACAAATAAGTTCTTTAAAGCTAATTTAACAATTAAAAAATTTTAATTGTGGTAAAAAATTACATAGTATAAAATTGACCATCCTAGCCATTTTTAGTGTACCATTCAGTAGTGTTAAGTATATTCATGTTGTACAACAGTATTTCATAATTCTTGAAGGTTTTATTCCTCCTAACTAAAGAGAATTGTAAATCCTGTTACATCTGACACAGGTTTTTAAGTATTTTATACTAAGTGTTTAAAGACTTCATACTGGTCAACTGAAAACATTATATGCAATTAAGTGGCAGCTACTGTAATCTCAGTAATAACTGTGCTGATGTCTTCCTTTCCTTGGTGTCTCTGGCATGAGTAAGGACAGTGTTTCCAATCAGGTTAGACACTATTTTTCACTGGCAATGACAGATGATAAGACCATTACTGATGTAGGATATTGCTTTTCCCTGTCACCTTCCCAAGAATTCAGGCTAATTGCATGATATTCCAATGAAACATTTTAACTACACCAAGAAAAATAGCTACTATTGTTAACACTCTCAGATCAGAGCAATTAAAATTAAAAAGAGAACATGTTAAAGCAGTTAAATGCTTATCTTATATCTGTTAATGATCTTATTCAAGTGAATTATTTTTTTTTGCACTCTCAAACGCCTCAGAAAAAGGTAAAATGAAAGAGAGCACCATATTTTGAACTAATTTCAACCTTCTAATTTCATATGATTAAAAATAATATAATTTTGATTAAAATTCACAAATGGACTTCTTAGGCTTCTTTTCAAACCTAAGCTCCTTATTTTTTTTTTTAGTTTTTAAATAATTATTGGGTTAGTAGCAAGGAAGACTAACTACCTCTAAGACTTTAGTCAACTCTCTTATTGCTCTGGCCTTCAGGTGTGTTTAATTAGACCCTATGCTGTTCCAAATATATTCTGATTACTCAGTGTAGCAATGAGCAAAGTGAAAACATAATATAGAATATTGTCAGGCTTAGTACTACATTCTGTTCTGGGTAAAGTAAAAAAGAACCATTGACATTACAATAAAACCTTAATGTTACAATAAAATTATGATAAAAACACCTTAAGATTATAATATAAAAATGTCACTTGTCCGTATGACTGATTAATTAATTTTGTCATAATTGGAATGTTGGTATTCTGGATTTTGTGCTCTTCTCACTACACATTTTCCTGCAGGGACTTTATCCATTTTGGTGACTTCATATAGTATTTGATTACAAATATGCATCTCCAGTCCTGACCTTCTAAGCTGTAAAGCCCTATTTCTATCTGTTTTCTTGATGTGCCCATATGGATGTTTTAGTAGATACCCTGTACTGAAAATGAGCAGCACTGATCACACTGCTTTTCTGCAGAGCAGGCTCCTCCTCTCACCAGGGCTCTAATTTAGAACCTTGGCATCATTGTCATTTGCTGTGCTCCCAGCATTCCATCTCTACTCCACCAGTGATTCCTTTTAATCTTATCTAAGGAAGTCGCTTGAGTGGGATCATCCTCATTCCTATGTTCCATCATCTCCTGGCTTCTTGCCATTAATCTCTTCCAAACTTGGTTCCACGTCCACATCACTAATAGACATGCATGGCTAAAAGCCCATTTTTTCTAATGAAGAGGAAATGAAAAGAGAAAACTGAATCTGACCATTTTACATTCTTGCTCCAACACTCTGTGTCCCCCTACTTTCCTAGAGAAGCTTTCAGAGCCCACCGTGTGTATTGTGCAGAATGTCAGTTTTGAGGGACGTCAATAGTTCTATAAAATGGTGTTCAAGTTAAACTCGTCTTTCCTGATGTATTTCTCAGCCCTGTTGATACCAAATGTATGTTATGAATCCCTAAAAGGAGGCTGTAGTATGTAGTGTTTTCCAAACTTACTTGATCACAAAACATTATTTGCAAAGCAACTCATGGAATTAGTATTCTGAGAAACAGACACCAGAAAATAACCTAGAAGATAACAAATCTAGATACTTGAACCCAGCCTACAGCACACATCACAATCTTACATAAACTTTCTAACTTTAACCTCATGACTCTGAACCAGGTACACTACACTTTAGCCACTCAGAACTGGACTGCTGTCCCCCAACATGCCCACGGACTTTTATGCCTCCTTGCTATTACAGTTAATGTCTCCATAGCAGGAACCTTTTGCATCCACTCACCCCATCCCTTCAAGGCAGTTGTCACTAAACCTTCCTTAACATCCCTGTGAAACCTCTCCTCCTCATGGAATGAGCTGCTTTCTCTGTTCCTTCACAACACTACTTGTCCCCTCATTTACTATTCATTTGTCCATCCATCATCTGCCTGTCCATCCATCACATATGTTTCCCTTAGGCCCCATAGCTGTCCCCTGTACCAGTTTGTGAGCTCCTAGTCAGGCTGGCACCTTGTCTTACGCATCTTCATATCCTTGGCACTGAGTACAGTGCTTAACATGCAGGTGCTGCACAAATTAATGTCAAATTAAATTTTAAAAGCATTAAAAATCACATACCAGTTCTTTTTACAAGGGACTTAATAGTGTTTTATAAGCAAACATTATCCTCAGGCTAGAGACTGAGGAAGTAATATACTTTATATCTTATAGCCTGTCAGAATTCTGCTTGGGCATTAAGTTCTTAAATACCAGAGCATACCTTTTTAAAAGATATAGGTAGTGCAAGAGTAAGCTCTTGGATAAACCTTCATTTGGGGAGCAGATGATCGGGCAGAAAATTATTCATACTCTTGAATGAATAGGAATTTGAAATCATATAATTTCATTAAGGATACATACCTAGTTTCCTTATATTCTGGCTATAAAAGTGTTCTTTAAAACAACCATATGCCCATTGTCTGATATAAGCAAAAGTCCAAGTAACATTGCTTATTACAGCTAACATTGAGAATAAGTTAAAATTAAATGATCCCTGCACTGTCCTAGGTCCCCAGCTTCACCTAAGAATGACATTAATGGAAGCATCTGTGGATGGGTCTAAAGTAACATTAACTTAACACACCAGATCTCAGTGTGCCTGTCTTTTATGGAATCAGTGCGTGTGAAAGCAAAACCTAATGTTGCGCTATTTCAGTTCACTTTAGCAAACACCAGTTTGTGGAGCATTTCGTTGCGATAGGCACGTGTTGTCTAGGGCTTTCGCATATAAATACGGACACCACATAGATTAATGCGAAGACTATGAATAAAGTTTTCCATATCCCTTTCTTTCAAGTTTAATGGCTTAACGTTAATTACTGTGCAGGATCAAGCTATCAGAAGAGAATTCAGCCTTTGCAACCATGTTGAAATAGATGAACAGACATAAAGAGAGAGGTCAGAGAGACCCTCCTTTTAGGGTAAAGAAAGTCTCTTTATGCCTTTGACCCTGGTTCATGCATTGATGGTCACCATTTGAGAAGTGCAGCTGTGAAGCCACTTAAAGTAAAGTGTGAGTGATTATGTTTGTAATGATCAGCCTTTTTGTTTTTCAAAGAACTAACTGGGATGAAAGTGTGGAAAATACTACTTGTCATCATTTGTGAGTTTACCTCTCCAGGTACTCTAATGACTTAATGCTTATTTAAAGTACAATTTCAACTTCTGAAATTGCGATTCTAAATGAAAACCCACCACTATTGAACCTACCAGTCAAACATTACTGAATTCCCATAGGATATTTTGGTGGTAGTAGTGTTTTCTATCTAATTTTAATATTCAGACTCTTGAGTAGGCATTATACTGCATTGTTTTTTTTTATTTTTTTTTATTTTGGTTTTTCAATTACAGTTGTCCCCTTTTCCCCTAATTTCTCTCCCCCACCCAACCCACCCCCTTTTCCCCTAATTTCTCTCCCCCACCCAACCCACCCCCTCTCCCGCAATCATATCCCTCCCCGTTGTCCATGTCCATGAGTCTTTTATACAGGTTCTTTGACTAAACCCTTCCCTTACTTATCCCCCTTCTCTCCCTCTCTCCTCCCCCCTATTGACTGCTATTCTGCTCTTTGTTCTATTTAGTTCCTTTGTTTGTGTTGTTCTTTAGTTTCCTGTATTAGGTGATATCATATGGTATTTTTCTTTCTTTGCCTGGCTTATTTCACTAAGCATAATTCTCTCTAGTTCCATCCATGTTGTTGCAAATGGCAAGAGTTCCTTCTTTCTTTCTGCTACATAGTATGCCATTGTGTAAATGTACCACAGTTTTTTGATCCACTCATCTACAGATGGGCACTTAGGTTGTTTCCAGCACTTAGCTATTGTGAACAGTGCTGCAATGAACATAGGGGTGCATAAGTTCTTTTGAATTGGTGTTTCAAGATTCTTCGGGTATAATCCTAGCAGTGGAGTCGCTGGTTCAAAAGGCAGTTCCATTTTTAATCTTTTGAGGTAATTCCATACTGTTCTCCATAGTGGCTGCACCAGTCTGCATTCCCACCAACAGTGCACTAGGGTTCCTGTTTCTCCACATCCTCGCCAGCACTTGTTGCTTGTTGATTTGTTGATGATGGCCATTCTGACTGGTGTAAAATGGTATCTCATTGTGGTTTTTATTTGCATCTCCCTGATGGCTAATGATGTTGAGCATTTTTTCATGTGTCTATGGACCTTCTGTATACTGCATTGTTTTTTACCTTTACATTACTTATTTCCATCTGTGGATTTTCATAAGGATTATTTTTCCTTAGGTAAAACAGTGTAAAATATATTTTAAAATGTATTTAGAACTACATTTTACTGATAATTACATGTTTATAACTGCTTCTTTGCTTTATAGTTGTGATAATGAAATAAACAATAAAATTTTTCACACTGTTTGGATGATCTCACCTATAAGCGGAACCTAATAAAAGAAACAAATGAGTAAAATAGAACCAGAGACATGGAAATAAGGGACAAACTGACAGCAACCAGAGGGGAGGGGGGAGGGGGATAACAGGGGAGGTAAAGGGAAGGGACTAGTCAAGAAACAAGTATAAAAGACTCATGGACATGAACAAAAGGTTGGGACTGACTGTGGGAGAGCAAGGGGGGGTGGCAGGGCGGGGGAGAGCAATGGGGGGAAAATTGGGACAACTGTAATTAACAACAATAAAATTTTTTTTAAAAGTCACGAGGATAGAAAGTACAACATATGGAATATAGCCAATAACATTGTAATGACCATGTATGGTGTCAGATAGGTACTAGACTTATTGAAGTGGTCACTTTGTAAGTTAAATTTCTAATCACTATGTTGAAAAAAATTTTTTTTTCACACTGTTTGGGAAGATAGTCAGTTCAATACATTAGACAAGAGACTATGCTAGAATATTGTGCTGTTAATTTAAACCTAAACATTAGGCCAGTTTAGTCACTCAAAAAGCAAAACTTATGGTTTATTGAAGACTGTTAAGAAGGGCACTATTGTAAGTGTTAGGAAGTTTGTGAACAGTGGATGGGTTGGGTCATGTGAAGAGGTTGTGACTAAAATTGCTGAACAGGTACTTATATTTGACATTGAAAATCACCAAGTTCAGTGCATGTCTTGTTTATCTTTTTATTTTAAAATTTAAACTTTTTATGGAAGTACAATTCATAGAGAGAAAAGTGACCCTTGAAGAGTTTTTACAAAGTGAACACGTCTGTGTATCCATTGCCCACATTAAGAAATGGAATATTACCAGACCATAAGAAGCCCTCTTGTGCCCCCTTCCCAGTAGCTACCCCACCTACCCACGAGTGAGCACCTGCTGGACTTCTAACAGCAAAATTACTTTTGCCCATTTTTTTATTTTTTATTATTGGCTTCTGTTCAGTGTTGTGTTTGTGAGATTCATCTATGTTGAGTGAATTGTAGATTGCACTTTTTCATTGCAGTGGATTGGCATTCCATTAATTTGTTCTTCCTTATTCATTTTTATTATAATTTTACCATTTCATTAATTTTATTTCTCTGATTTAACTGCACACCAATTTGCTTTTAAAAAGGTCAAATGCTATTCTTTTTACTGCATGTGCTATGCAATCCTTTAAAACATAGATAAATGAGGCAGCAATAAATTTAGCAAATTTTATGAGTAAAAGAAGCTGGTAGCACATTTTCATTATTTGAAAAGAGGTCATGTCCATGGCAGTCCATTGCAATTCTGAATACATAAAAAGAAAGCAAACCCAGTAGAATGCCAAAGTAAATTTAGTTGTAAGATGATGACAGAAATACAGTTGTACTTAAGGTTTGGACATTGCCTTATACTTTATTATTAATTGGATGACATCTTTAAGAGAAAATTTTAGAGTAAAAAAAGGTAAATTTGGTTTGGTTACCCAGTACAAAATTTCGAGCATGTAAATGCCTCACATCTGTGTATTTGTTTTGCTGCAGACATAACCAGCAAGAGTTTAGCAATGAAATCTGTTCTTAATTATGAGAGCAGCTGTTGGTGTGGTAGCCATTTTTTCCCCCTCCTGATGTGAGGTTGCCTGGTTTACTTATTTTGCCGGCATTTTTCAGGGTTGCTAGTGTAAAAAAGGGCCCCTTTGTGAGAGGCTGCAATTTGTTTTTTGTCTGAGAGCCAGTGCAAATGGACTAAGTCTGCACAGCAGGGTGGTTTTATCTGTCCTCCTCCCGCACTGCAAGCTGCCCTACCTCTGCTCAGCACCAGAGACCTATAAAACCGTCCAACAAACGAGGGGGCTGTTAAGTGTTCTGGCAAGACTCGCAGGCAGCAAGCAGCTCATGTGAATTAACTAGGTCTTGCTGATGGGTGGCAGCGTTTAGACGATACAGAGGTGGAATAGAGGATATTAATGTACTATTTTGTTTTCGGTCTTGTAGATTTATTAACATACCTCTTTCTATTTCTATTCAGTTATTTTTACATCCATTGGCTGTAGCATATCATGATCATGTAGGTTTACCAACACAAAGCAAAAACACATTCAGGTGCTCCACCCTGGCCTCAACAGCAGGGGCTTATTTTAATTTCTCCAGATATTTTATAGTATACTAAATTAAGGGCTTTGGATGAAACTGATGTGGAAGCTCAGTGAAGAGGATCTTTCATCATTTAAAATTTTCACTCAGGACTGAATTTAAAAGCTTCATAGATTCCTTTCATATACAGAAATCAATTGCTTAGTTGGAAGTGATTGATACCCATATATCAATGGGTATCATTGGATGCTTTGTGCATTTGTTCACTATCCCAGTCATTTCAGCTCTAGCCATAGTTGCTTTAACACTTGAAGCTTGACGTTTTAAATATTAAAGGCAACTTAAAAATAAAAGACAAAAACAAAAATGCATAAACAAAGGTTACTCTTAACAAACTATGAGGAAAACACTTTTACAGTATTTTGTCATGTAAAGGGAGAAAGGTTTTTTTTCCTCATGCTTAAAAAAGCAGGGTTTTATAAGCTTTGTGAAGTGGACTTATTCCGTATTCAGTGATATTAAAACTAATGTTGTTTAATTGTTCTGCTCTGCTGGCACTTTCTGGAGCCATGCAGCACTATTGCAAAATGTTTGGAGTGCTCTATTCTGAACCTGAAAACTGCTAGCCTAGCAGCATTTTTCCTTTTTTATTTTAATTAAATGCAGACCAACCAGAACAATTATATGAGTAATTTAGTCCTTTAAAGCCTCTTTTACACAAAGAATTCAGGGAAAAGTGAGTTTTTCTCACCAGAATTGTCCAGATAATTTTTGTTTTGTCCTTTCTGGCCCTTCTGTAGTCAGATTAGCCTCTATAGCCTCTCCCCTCAGAGGGCAAACAACCCTAGACCCTTGCAGGTCAAGTCTACCTTGGTAGCAGAGATCTTGTCAAGTATTTGAAATTGTTTCAGGATATATTAATAATAGTAGCAGTAGTAAGCACAAAGACATGTAAGAATAATTCACAAGTGTCCACAAGAAATGATTTGCATCATCTTAGATTAAGGAAAAAAGAGAGATGATCATTATCCTTTATATGAATTATTGAGAGTTGTAAACTGTTCAAAGCAGAATGGAGGGAATGGGCCAGGTAAAGAGTAGACTTCATTCAGTTCTGTTCTTTCTGCTGCTGGGATAGATGGTGACTAAAGAAAAGTGAATTAATCTCAACACTGGTATCAGGCTCTTCTGACTAAGCAGAACTTAGGTTTCATCTAGTATATTTCTAACATCATGGTTCAGCCCTTGTCAGCCCAGACACATGAGTAATTCTTTAAGGGTCTGAGACTTTTGTCTTTATTAGTTATATGTAGATTTTCCCAAGGATGCTTAACTCATGGCCTTGAATATATTTGAAGTATGAATTAGTACTTATACATTGTGACAAAGGTTATGTCCTGTACCTCAGGGAGAGTACCTATACGCGGTAATTACCTGAGTAATTGTAGGTGAGTGAACGTAATTCATAAAGCCAGGATTAAATATCTCTTCAGTTCTGTCTATTGTTAAATCCTTCCCTGTCTTTATTATTATGTATTCTTCTTACAGTATGTTTTATTGACTATGTTGTTGCAGTAGTCCCAATTTTTTTTTCCTTTGCGCCTCTCTGCCCAGTACCCTCTTTCCCTCCATCGATCCCACCCCACTTAATTCATGTCCATGGGTCATGCATACAAGTTCTTTGGCTTCACCCTTTCCTATATTATTTTTAAATTCCCCCTGTCTGTTTTATACTAACCAATTATGCTTCTTAGTCCCTGCACCATTTCCCCATTTCTCCGCCTCCCAGCTGACAGCCCTCCAGATGATCCCCATACCTATGGTTCTGTTCCTGTTCTGGTTTGCTTAGTTGGATTTTGTTTTTATTTTTTAGATTCAGTTGTTGATAGTTGTGAGTTTGTTGTCATTTTAATGTTCATAGTTTTGATCTTCCTTTTCTTAAATAAGTCCCTTTAACATTTCATATAATAATGGCTTGGTGATGATGAACTCCTTTAGCTTTACCTTGTCAGGGAAGCACTTCATCTGCCCTTCCATTCTAAATGATAGCTTTGCTGGTTAGAGTAATCTTGGTTGTGGGTCCTTGCTTTTCATCACCTTGAATACTTCTTGCCAGCCTCTTCTTGACTGCAAATTTCTTTTGAGAAATCAGCTGATAGTCTTATAGGCACCCCCTTTGTAGGTAATTCTCTGCTTTTCTCTTGCTGCTTTTAGGATTCTCTCTTTATCTTTCACCATTGGCATATTAACTATGATGTGTCTTGATGTGGTCCTCCTTGGGTCTAGCTTGTTTGGGGCTCTCTGTGCTTTCTGGACTTGTATGTTTTATTTCCTTCACCGAATTTGGGAAGTTTTCCTTTATTATTTTTTCACATAAGCTTTCGATTTCTTGCTCTTCCTCTTCTCCTTCTGGCACCACTATGATTCGGATGTTGGCACGTTTAAAGTTGTCCCAGAGGTTCCTAAGCCTCTTTTCATTTTTTTCAATTCTCATTTTCTCATTCTGTACTGGTTGACTATTTTTTTTTTCTTCCTTATTTTTCAAATCATATATTTGAGCCCCAATTTCCTTCCCTTCACCATTGGTTTTGTGTGGATTTTTCTTTGTTTCATTTAGCATAGCCTTCATTTATTCCCTTATGTGTTTGCCATACTTAAGCATATCTGTCAAGCCTGTGAGCATCTTTATCACCAGTGTTTTGAACTCTGCATCTGTTGGGTTAGAGATCTCCTCATCGCTTAGTTCTCCCACTGGAAACTTGATCCGTTCCCTCTTTTGAGCCATCCTTCTTTGCTTCCTCATCTTGACAGGCTCCTGTGTTTGTTTGCCTCTGTGTTTTAAGTAGAGCTGTCACAACTGTTACACTGTAAGGGTCAGAGCCTTAGGTATTCTCAGTATGGGTGACCTGTTTCATCATGTTGTGGTACTGTATGTGGGGGGAACAATGCTGCTTGCTCAGCACTTGCTCCTTTTCCAGGCACCTCTCCCACTTCCGTATGGGACTGGTGCCTTTCTAGTTCTTGCCCTGGCCATCGTTCCCAGAGTGGGTGGGTCTGTAGACGTTCTAGGACCATGGTGGCCCTTTAACCAAGCAGACTCTGCTGACCAGTAGTTTCTTCCTCTGCCACAAGCCCCACTGGTTTGCACAGTGAGAAGCAATGAGGCTTTATTTTCCCTGGCGCTGGAACCATAGCTGTGGGGTGTGATCTGGGGCTGTGAGCACTCCCCAGGTGTCCCTCTCCACTTTTTAAAACATGTGACTGGTCTTTCTGCTGGTGTGCCACTACCACTGCCACTGCCACTGCCACCGCCACACCATGTCCTCTCTGCCCGGCTCCACCCCTCCTACCTGTCTGGATGAGTATTTCTTCTTTATATCTTTGTTTGTTGGACCGACATACAGCTAGATTTCCTGAAACTTCTGGTTGTCTCTAGTTTTGAGGTAGTTGTGTTCCTTCTTAGTTGTGGAGGGAGATACAGCATGTCTGTCTAGGCCTCTATCTTGGCTGGAAGTCCTCCTTCCCTGTCTTTAATTAGGAAGTTTTCTTTTTCCTTCCTTTCTGATTTTATGTATTACTTCTGATGTTGGCTCCCTTCTTGATTGCCTGATTTTCAGTTTCATTTTGACTTAAATGCTTCAAGTTTAATGTTTTCTGTAAATTTCTAGTAAATTTAATATACTGGGTCCATAATGTGAGGGAAGCTGAACATCAGATCCAGAGAGTCATTAGGAATATTTCCAGTAGTTAACATGTCAGAATGAGACCCAGAAATTCAAGTAATTAATGTGATTGCTTGAGCTAGGTTGCATTTTTCTGTTCTGTTTATGTTCTTCTGGCTTGGTCACATTGGAACTCCAAACTGTATTCTGGAGGACAGTTTCATCCCAGACTCCCTTTGCTTGCTTGTGTGTGCCTCCTCTGGCTTGAGTAAGAGTCTTGTGTAATATTTTTGGGGCATTGCTGGGTTCTGACATCATTAATACTACAACAACAACAACAACAAGACAGAAATTACTGGCAGTTTTTGTCTTCTTATACTTGTCAGTCAAAGGCTTTCTTTTTCAAAAGGTTCTAGTGGTTTTGTATTTAGGTGGTTCACAGTCAATAAAATACATCTGATTATTGTAAATGGATTATTGCAAATGGAGCAATTCCCAATGACAGATTGAAGTTCATAGGAGAAATGACACAGATACAAGTTCCTATTCATTAGAGTTTTTATAATATGACCTCAGATTTAAAAGCAAATGACAAGCTGGGGGAAAAAAATTACAGTCTGTTAATATCCTTAACACAAGGGACTCTTTATTTGTTTTGTTTTTGTTTTTGTTTTTTAAAATTAAATTTTATTGATTATGTTATTAGAGTTGTCCCACTTCTTCTCCCTTTGTCCCCCTCTACCCAGCACCCTCCATTCCCTCAGGCAATCCCCACACCATTGTTCATGTCCATGGGTCTTAAATGCAAGTTCTTTGGCTTCTCCATGTTGTAGACTCTACTTTACATTCCTATGGTTATTCTGTAACTACCTATTTGTACTTCTTAATCTCCTCACCTCTTCATCCATTCCCCCCATACATCCCTTCCTTTCATCTGGCAACCATCAAAATGCTCTCCATATCCATGCTTCTAACTCTGTTCTTGTTTGCTTAGTTTGTTTTTTAGATTCAATTGTTGATAGGTATGTATTTATTGCCATTTTATTGTTCATAGTTTTGATCTTCTTTTCCTTAAATAAGTCCCTTTAACATTTTGTATAGTAATGTTTGATGATGATGAACTCCTTTAGTTTTTTCTTGTCTGGGAAGCTCTTTATCTGCCCTTCAATTCTAAATGTAACTTTACTGGGTAGAGCAATCTTGGCTATAGGTCCCTGTTTTTCATGACTTTGAATATATCTTTTTTTTTTTTTTTCTTTTTTTTTTTTTTTCTTTTGGTTTTTCAATTACAGTTGTCCCCTTTTCCCCCAATTTCTCTCCCCCACCCAGCCCACCCCCTCTCCCGCAATCATATCCCTCCCCGCTGTCCATGTCCATGAGTCCTTCATACAGGCTCTTTAATTAAACCCTTCCCTTACTTATCCCCCTTCTCTCCCGCTCCCCTCCCCCCTATTGACTGCTACTCTGCTTTTTGTTCTATTTAGTTCCTTTGTCTGTGTTGTTCTTTAGTTTCCTGTATTAGGTGATATCATATGGTATTTTTCTTTCTTTGCCTGGCTTATTTCACTAAGCATAATTCTCTCTAGTTCCATCCATGTTGTTGCAAATGGTAGGAGTTCCTTCTTTCTTTCTGCTACATAGTATTCCATTGTGTAAATGTACCACAGTTTTTTGATCCACTCATCTACAGATGGGCACTTAGGTTGTTTCCAGCACTTAGCTATTGTAAACAGTGCTGCTATGAACATAGGGGTGCATAAGTTCTTTTGAATTGGTGTTTCAAGATTCTTCGGGTATAATCCTAGTAGTGGAGTCGCTGGTTCAAAAGGCAGTTCCATTTTTAATCTTTTGAGGTAATTCCATACTGTTCTCCATAGTGGTTGCACCAGTCTGCATTCCCACCAACAGTGCAGTAGGGTTCCCGTTTCTCCACATCCTCGCCAGCACTTGTTGCTTGTTGATTTGTTGATGATGGCCATTCTGACTGGTGTAAGGTGGTATCTCATTGTGGTTTTTATTTGCATCTCCCTGATGGCTAATGATGTTGAGCATTTTTTCATGTGTCTATGGACCTTCTGTATGTCCTCTTCGGAGAAGTGTTTGTTCAGGTCCCTTGCCCATTTTTTAATTGGGTTGTTTGTTTTCTTGATGTTGAGTCGTATCAGCTCTTTATATATTTTGGATATCAGTCCCCTGTCTGTGATGTCATTGGCAAATATGTTTTCCCATATGGTTGGTTTCCTTTTCAATTTGCTGTTGTTTTCTTTTGCTGAGCAGAAACTCTTCAGTTTGATGTAATCCCATTTATTTATTTTTTCCTTTATTTCTCTTGCTTTAGGAGATGTATCCGTGAAGAGATTGTTACGTGAGATTTCTGATATTTTCTTGCCTATGTTTTCCTCTAGGACTTTTATGGTGTCACGGCTTACATTTAAGTCTTTGATCCATCTTGAGTTTATTCTCGTGTGTGGTGTAAGTTGGTGGTCTAGTTTCATTTTTTTGCAGGTCCCTATCCAGTTCTCCCAGCACCATTTGTTAAAGAGGCTCTTCTCACTCCATTTTATGTTCCTTCCTCCTTTATCAAAGATTAGTTGACCATAGAGGCCTGGGTTTATTTCTGGACTCTCTATTCTGTTCCACTGATCTATATGTCTGTTCTTATGCCAGTACCATACTGTTTTGATTACAGTGGCTTTGTAGTATTGTTTGATATCTGGTGTTGTGATTCCTCCTGCTGTGTTCTTCTGTCTCAAGATTGCTTTTGCTATTCGGGGTCTTTTTTGGTTCCATATGAATTTATGGAGTATTTGTTCTAGGTCTGTGAAATATGTCATTGGTATTTTAATAGGGATTGCATTGAATTTGTAAATTGCTTTGGGTAGTATGGCCATTTTGATGATGTTGATTCTTCCCATCCAAGAACATGGTATTTGCTTCCATTTATTTGTTTCTTCCTTAATTTCTTTCTTCAATGTTATGTAATTTTCAGAGTACAGGTCTTTTATCTCTTTGGTTAAGTTTACTCCTAGGTACTTTATTTTTCTTGTTGCTATAGTAAATGGTATTTTCTTTTTTGTCTCTGTCTCTGCTATTTTATTGTTGGTGTACAGAAATGCCTTGGATTTCTGTATATTTATTTTGTACCCTGCGATTTTGCCAAATTCACTTATTATATTGAGTAGTCTTTTAGTGGAGTTTATAGGATTTTCTAGGTATACTATCATATCATCTGCATATAATGAAAGTTTCACTTCCTCTTTCCCAATTTGGATTCCTTTTATTTCTTTTTCTTGTCTGATTGCTGTGGCTAGGACTTCCAACACTATGTTGAAAAGGAGTGGAGAGAGTGGACAACCTTGTCTCGTTCCTGAGTTCAGGGGGAATGCTTTCAGTTTTTGTCCATTGAGTATGATGTTGGCCTCAGGCTTCTCATATATAGCCTTAATTATGTTAAGATATGCTCCCTTTATTCCCATTTTGCTGAGTGTTTTCATCATAAATGGGTGTTGAACTTTATCAAATGCTTTTTCTGCATCTATTGATATGATCATGTGATTTTTGTCTTTCATTCTGTTTAGGTGATGTATTATATTTATTGATTTGCGAATATTAAACCATCCTTGCATCCCTGGAATGAAGCCCACTTGATCATGATGTATGATCTTTTTGATGTGTTGCTGGATCCTGTTTGCCAATATTTTATTGAGGATTTTAGCATCGATGTTCATCAGTGATATTGGCCTGTAGTTTTCTTTCTTTGTTGTGTCTTGACCTGGTTTGGGGATTAGGATAATACTGGCTTCATAGAAAGAGTTTGGGATTTTCCCTTCTTCTTGGATTTTTTGGAACAGTTTGAGGAGGATAGGAGTTAGTTCTTCCCTGAATGTTTTGTAGAATTCGCCTGTGAAGCCATCCGGTCCAGGGCTTTTGTGTGCCGGGAGATTTTGGATTACTGTTTCAATTTCCTTCTTTGTTATTGGTCTGTTGAGACTTTCCACTTCTTCTTGATTCAGTTTTGGAAGGTTGTATGTTTCTAGAAATTTGTCCATTTCTTCTAGATTGTCAAATTTCTTGTCATACAGTTGTCTGAAGTAATTTCTAACTATCATTTGTATTTCTGAGGTATCAGTCGTGATTTCTCCTCTTTCATTTCTGATTTTGTTTATTTGTGTCTTCTCTCTTTTTTTCTTGATTAGACTGGCTAGAGGCTTGTCGATTTTGTTGATTTTTTCGAAGAACCAGCTCCTAGTTTCGTTGATCTTTTGGATTGTTTGTTTAGTCTCTATGTCATTTAGTTCTGCTCTGATCTTGATGATTTCATTCCTTCTTCTTGCCCTAGGCTTTGTTTGTTGTTGTTGTTCTAGTTCTTGTAGCATTGTGGTTAGGTTTTTTATTTGAGATTCTTCTAGCCTTTTCAGATATGCCTGTATTGCTATAAACTTCCCTCTCAGGACTGCTTTTGCTGTGTCCCACAGGTTTTGGGTTGTTGTGTGCTCATTATCATTAGTTTCTAGAAATTTCTTGATTGCTTCTTTGATGTCATTGTTAGCCCATTCATTATTTAATAGCATGTTATTCAATCTCCATGAGTTTGGGTGTCTTTGATTTTTTCCTCTGAGGTTGATTTCTAGTTTCAAGGCATTGTGATCTGAAAAGATGCTTGATATGATTTCAATTTTCTTGAATTTGTTGAGGCTTGTTTTGTGACCTATCATGTGGTCTATCTTTGAAAATGTCCCATGTGCACTTGAAAAGAATGTATATTTTGCTTCTTTGGGGTGAAAAGTTCTATATATATCAGTTAGATCCATGTGGTTTAGTGTGTTGTTCAATGCCTGTATATCCTTGGTGTTTCTTTGCTTTGATGATCTGTCTATTGTTGATAATGGAGTGTTGAAGTCCCCTACTATGAGTGTGTTGTTGTTGATATCCTTTTTGTGGTCTTCTAGTATTTGCTTTATGTATTTGGGTGCTCCTATGTTGGGTGCATATATGTTTATCAAAGTCATATCTTCTTGATGGATTGTTCCTTTAAGTATTATGAAATGTCCTTCTTTGTCTCTTTTTATTGTCCTTGCTTTGAAATCCATTTTGTCTGATATGAGAACTGCTACCCCGGCTTTTTTTTCCGGTCCGTTTGCTTGGAATATTTTTTTATATCCCTTTACTTTCAGTCTGTGTAAATCTTTTGTTTTGAGGTGTGTTTCTTGTAGACAGCAAATATGTGGGTCCTGTTTTCTTATCCATTCCGTTACCCTATGTCTTTTAATTGGAGCATTTAATCCATTTACATTTAAGGTTATTATTGACGTGTATTTATTCATTTCCCTTTGTACCTCTGTTCCTCTCCTCTCTTGTTTTTTCCTAGAACAGTCCCTTTAGCATCTCTTGCAATGCTGGTTTGGTGGAGATGTATTCTTTCAGTCTTCCTTTGTCTGAGAAACTCCTTATTTCACCTTCTATTTTGAATGAGAGCCTTGCTGGGTAGAGTATTCTTGGTTGTAGGCCTTTGTTTTTCATTGCTTGAAATATTTTTGACCATTCCCTTCTGGCTTGTAATGTTTCTGTTGAGAAATCAGTTGATAGCCTTATCGGAGCTCCCTTGTATGTTATTTGCTGCTTTTCTCTTGCTGCTTTTAGGATTCTCTCTTTGTCTTGGAATGTTGCCATTTTAACTATGATGTGCCTTGGAGTGGGTTTTTGGGGGTTCCTCTTGATTGGAACTCTCAGTGCTTCTTGGACTTGCATAGCTTTTCCTCTCATCAGGTTCGGAAAATTTTCTGTCACTATTTCTCCTATCAGATTTTCAATTCCATGTTCCTTTTCTTCTTCCTCTCGTATTCCGATGATCCTTAAATTATTTTTCCTAATGCTATCCTGTAATTCCCTTACATCTTGTTCATTTTTTTTCAATCGTTTTTCATTTTGCTGTATTGTCTGGGAGTTTTTCTCTACATTATCTTCTAACTCACTGATCCGATCTTCTGCTTCGTTTAGTCTGCTTTTGACTGATTCTACTGTGTTTTTCAGTTCAGAGATTGTATTCTTAAGTTCTTCCTGGTTCTTGTTAACGATTTCTATGTCTTTTTTTATGCTGGTGTAGTTCTCTGCCAGTTCCCTGTAATTTTCTTGGAGCTGCTGGTAACTTCCTTGAAGGTTGTCATAGTTGATTTTAAGGATGTCGAGTATATTGAGCTTCTTTACCACCATTGTTTTGAATTCCATGTCTGACATTTGGGCTATGTCTATTTCGTCTATCTCTCTTTCTGAGGATTCCTCTTTTCTTTTCATTGAGGGGTTATTTTTGCGTCTTACCATGTTGGATTCTTTTTGTTTTTATTTATTTATTTATTTATTTATTTATCTATTTATTTATTGGGGGGGTAGTCTGCTTTGACTTCCCTCCTTTGTGGTGTAATATTCTTTATCGAAGGTCTGGGAGTTTCAGTGGTGCAGTCTCTTTGATATCCTGAGCCTGATGGTCTTAAGTTACCCTTTATGTCGTTTGTTTATGCTGTTCGGTTATATTTCAGATGTTCTTTGATAGGATCTTCCTTCTGGCTACTTGGTTGAGAGTCACTCTATCTGCTTTGTCTTGAGTTCTTTTGTGGATATGCTGTTAAAGACATAAACACACAGCCCAGGCAGGAGACCCACACCCTCAGAAAGTATCCCCCACTCTATCCTGCTATCGTTAGCCAACTAGCCCGTATTAATATAAATGTAAAGAGATTTGAGCTTTTATACTATAAGAAGAATAGATACGAGTTATTTTTGGGGAGGAAAAATATAATTTTTGATAGAGGGGTTGATAGATTAATAATAGTTGAGACTGTGCAAGCCAGTTAGTAATATTTACATTGTATGTCAATAAAAATAGAAGAAAAGGATAGAAAAATACTTAGTATAGTAAGAAAGTGGGATTGTATTGTATTTGGGTTTATATAGTAATTATATTGTATTATTTAAAGTAATAGGGGGGCTAAGCTAGACACACAAACGAATAAACCACTATTAAAGAGAAAGGATGAGAAGGAGAGGTTATATGCAACACGTTAGAGATAAAGTTTGTTATTATTGGAAGAGGTGGAGGAAAAACACTCCCCCAAAAAATCCCCAAGAAAATAGGAGAAAGAAAAGAAGAAAGAGAGAAAGAGAAGAAAATAAAAAATTTACCACAACCCCCCCCAAAAAACCCCAAAAGGTTAGCAAGAAAGGAACAAAGAAAGATAGAAAAGAAAGAATACAGAAGAAAGAAAAAAGAGAGAGAAAAAAAAATTGAACCAAAAAAAAAAAAAATATATATATATATATATATATATATACCCCCCAAAACCCCCCCCAAAAAAAACCCCAGGAAAAGAATAAAGAAAGAAGGAAAGAAAAGAAATTATTAAGAAGAAAGAAAGAACAAGGGAGAAAAAATTTGGGAGAAAAAATTTGGAGAAAAAAAAAAAAAAACGATGTTTTTACTGCGTTTTAGCCTTGGTGTGTTGCCTTCTTTTTCTGGGTCCGCAGCTGGTCTAGTGTGGCAGGTCAGAGGTTCTTGTTCTTTTGCCGGACTGGTGTGCGCACCCGGTTGCCGCTATGGTGCGCGCCCGCGATTGCCGGCGCGGCGCGCTACCTTGCTGCCCGCTGTAGCCAGTTGAGGTGCCCTTGCGCGTAAGCCCCTGCGCGCTCTGACGGCCCGAGAGTTTGCCCCGCGGTTGGAGCCCACTGCTGCCGGGCCGCGGTGGTTCCCCGTTCGTGCCAAGGTGTCTCTGTCCGCGCGGGCGGCCCGAGCGCTTTCCCCGGGATTGGCTCCTTCTTTCGCTGGGGCGCGGCAGTACCCCGTTCGCGCCGAGGTGACCCTGCCCGCGCGGACGGCCCGAGCGCTTTCCCCGGGATTGGCTCCTTCTTTCGCTGGGGCGCGGCAGTTCCCCGTTCGCGCCGAGGTGACCCTGCCCGCGCGGACGGCCCGAGCGCTTTCCCCGGGATTGGCTCCTTCTTTCGCTGGGCCGCGGCGGTTCCCCGTTTGCGCCAAGGTGACCCTGCCCGCACAGGCGGCCAGAGAGCTCCCACTGACCCCGGGCTGAGGTGCTTTCACGCTCGCACGCTGCCCCGTGCCCTCAGTCCCGCTGAGCCGAGCTCCGGGAGTTGGTCTCTCGCCTCTTAGGGCAGGGCCAGGGACACTTGCGCTCAGTGGAATCGAGCGTCCGTGGGTCGCCGCCTCTCGCTGTTCCCGTGCTGCAGCCGCCCGCCTTCCCTCACCCGTCTGGGCGGGCACAAACAGAGCCTGCGCTAGTGGTCTGCTTTCCGGCCTGGGGCCCTACGCCCACGGGAGCTGTCTAGGGGTGTCTGTGCACAGTCCTCTGCGTGTTCAGTGGGCCCTCCCTGTGCCCGTTGGGGCACTGATCTTATGTCCGTTGGGGAATGTCCGAGGGACGCCTGGACTCACGGCCCCGCGCACCTGGGCCAGTGAATGAGAGCACTTCCCTATGTGCGCCCCCGCGACCCAATGGTAGGGTTGAGGAGTGGATTAGCGCGCCCCTGCACCTGGGCTCCTCCAGAACGGCCTACCCCACCCAAACTTTCCTCCCGTCTCCACCATCCACTAGAGAAAAATATAAAGGAGAATTATGTTCTCACTTGCCCGGTAGCACGCTGTCTCCTGTCCTTCAGCGCCAATGCCACTTGGTCGAGTCCCGTCTCTGCCAGCGGGCAGAGATCCGCTCTCCGCCTGACTCCTCTCTGGGGTAGCCTGTGGTCGCCAAAAATCCTTTGTGTGCTTCCCGCCACAGCTCGGGCAGCCGCCCCAGTCAGGAATCCCGTTTCGTCCCCTTTTTCTCCGCTATCCTCACTAAACAGGTTGTTCCCAGGTGGATTTTCTCTAATCCAGCAGTGCCTTGGCTCAACTCCCGCCAATGTCCAGCTGCTCACTGAGATGTTCTGTCTGCAATTAGACCAAACTGTAGACGGGTCTCCGGAGCCTAAAACCGCAACCTCTCCTCACTCCTCCGCCATCTTACCTCTCCGACTTTGAATATATCTTGCCAATCCCTTCTAGTCTACAAATTTTCTTTTGAGAAATCAGTTGACAGTCTTAGGGGAACTCCCCTGTAGGTAACTAACTGCCTATGTCTTCTTGCTTTTAAGATTCTCTCTTTATCTTTTACCTCTGGCATTTTAATTATGATGTGTCTTGGAGTGGGCCTCTTTGCATCCATCTTGTTTGGGATTTTCTGTGCTTCCTGGACTTGCATGTTTATTTCCTTCACCAAATTAGAGAAGTTTTCAAATAGATTTCCAATTTATTGCTCTTTCTCTTTTCCTTCTGGCACTCCTATCATGGGGATGTTGGAATGTTTGAAATTGTCCCAGAGGCTACTTATATTATCCTTAGTTTTTTTTAATTCTTTTTTCTCCTTGTTGTTCTAATCGGTTGTTTTTTTTCTTTCTTTGTTCCAAATCATTGATTCAGTTTTCAGCTTCATCCACTCTATTGCCGTTTCCCTGTAAATTGTTCTTTATATAAATTAGTGTATCCTTCATTTCTGACTGGGTCTTTTTTATGCTGTTGAGGTCCTCACTAAGCCCCACCTTGGAGATATCCTGAGGCTCCACCTCACATAACATTCAGGTCCACCCAAGCTATTAACAGTGGCTTTCCCTTGTGAATGGCTGGTTTTGGCTCATGCTTCACAACTTCCTAAATTCTCTTAAAGAAGCGACAGACAGCCTCAGTGAGTCCCCAAACTTCGTACCTCTTGCTAAGTGGCACCAGGCCCAGCACTACCAGCAGCCAGCCTAGGTTCATAGGTTGGCTTCACCTGGGAATCCCCAAGCCCAACTCAAGTGGCAGCCATCTCAGTTTGCTTTATAGCTCATGCAGGGTGGCCCCAGGAAGAATATAGGTGGGGGCTGATCTTGGTCTGCATCCCTGGGAATACCCCAGAGCCTTCTCACTCAGTGGGGAGCTAAAGACCACACTGGAGCACCACCACCCTGCCCCTGCACAGTTGATCATCCATGGATGGTGGAGGTTAGTGGTCAGTGGTCACAGCCAGCCCTTGCAGCTGACTGGCCCAGGAAAACCCCTCCCATTGACCTGCCAACAGCAACCAAGGCTCAATTACAAGAGGAGGGTATACTCAGCCCACACAAAGGACGCGCCTTGAGTACCCCACTTGGGTGATAGGGGAGGTTGTGCCACTGGACCCTACAGGACACCTACTACATTAGACCATGCTACCAAGAGACGGAGTCAAAGCAGCTCTAACCAATACACAGAAACAAACATAGGGAGGCTGCCAAAATGAGGAGACAAAGAAACATGGTCCAAATGAAAGAACAGATCAAAACTCCATAAAAAGAGCTAAACAAAATGGAGATAAGCAATCTATCAGATGCAGAGTTCAGAGAACTCTTTAACTATCCATTAGAAAAAACCCAGTGCTCTAAAAGAAAACTGGGTAGAGATCTTGTGAGCAAACAGCCCACAAAGGAAGATATGTTGCTACATGGAAAAAAAAAAAAAAAGGAAAAATGAACTTAAAGGTAAGCAAATGAGAATATTAGTGTCATAACATGTTACCTATAAAATATTTAAAAAACTGACCAGAATAAACTCAAGATGGATCAAAGACTTAAATGTAAGCCGTGACACCATAAAAATCCTAGAGGAAAACATAGGCAGGAAAATTTCAGATATCCCACGTAGCAATATTTTCACTGATACATCTCCTAAGGCAAGAGAAATAAAGGAAAAAATAAACAAATGGGACTACATCAAACTAAAGAGTTTCTGCTCAGCAAAAGAAAACATCAGCAAGATGGAAAGGAAACCAACCATATGGGAAAACATGTTTTCCAATGATACCTCAGACAAGGGATTGATCTACAAAATATATAAAGAACTTACACATCTCAATACCAAGAAGACAGACAGCTGAATTAAAAAATGGGAAAAATACCGGAACAAACACTTCTCCAAGGAAGATACACAGAAGGTCCATAGACACATGAAAGAATGCTCAACATCATTAGTCATCAGAAAGATGCAAATAAAAGCCACAATGAGATACCACTTTATGCCAGTCAGAATGGCCATCATCAGCAAATCAACAAACAACAAGTGCTGGTGAGGATGTGGAGAAAAGGAAACCCTGGTGCACTGTTGGTGGGAAGGCAGACTGGTGCAGCCACTATAGAAAATAGTATGGAATTACCTCAAAAAACTAAAAATGGAACTGCCTTTTGAACCAGTGATTCCACTGCTAGGATTATACCTGAAAAATCCTGAAACCCTAATTCAAAAGAACTCATGCACCCCTATGTTCATAGCAGCACTGTTTACAATAGCCAAGTGCTGGAAACAGCATAGGTGCCCATCTGTAGATGAATGGATTAAAAAACTATGGTACATTTACACAATGGAATACTATGTAGCAGAAAGAAGGAACTCCTACCATTTGCGACAACATGGATGGAACTAGAGAGAATTATGCTTAGTGAAATAAGCCAGGCAAAGAAAGAAAAATACCATATGATATCACCTAATACAGGAGACTAAGGAACAACACAAATGAACTAAATTGAACAAGGAACAGAATATCAGGGCGGAGGGGGGAGGGAAAGAAGGGGGGTTAAGTAAGGGAAGGGTTTAGTCAAAGAACATGTATAAATGACTCATGGACATGGACAACGGGGCGGGGGATATGACTGTGGGAGAAAGGGTGGGCTGTGTGTGGGGGAGCAATGGGGAAAAATGGGACAACTGTAATTGAAAAACAATAATAAAAAATAGTGAAAAAAATAAAATAAAATATTTTAAAAACTGAAGATTGGAGAGCAGTCTTGTGGTATCCTTATAGAAGTTTAGTGGGGAACACAAATGTGTTTATTAATAAAATGTTTCCCATTTTTACCCTTTCAGATTTTGAACACATTAAAAAAGTTAACTTCCTGAGGAGCAATTCGGAGTATGAATAAAGAAATTTAAAATATCATCTACAGGAATGTGTATCATAGCAGTATTTAATACATTAAGGAGTTCGAAAAAAATCCCTTTGCCCTATGACTTTAAACTATGATTTTGAAGAGGACTTAATGTCATGAGAAAATTTTCATGTTATGTTACCTGAAAAATAAGTTTATAAAATAGTATATAAAGGATGATCTCAATTTTATAAATACAGAGTCTATTACAAGAGATTCTTTTGATTGGTGGCATTATAGATTATAAAATTATTTTTACCCTTTTCTGATTTGTTGAACATGAATTACTTTTACAATCAGAAACAACTCATGTAATTGAAGAATAACTCTGACTTTAAGTTCTCTTAGATTGTCTATATAAGGATGTTATGCCAACAAAGATTTTGGTTAAATGAAATACAGTGAGTGAAAGACACATTTTTTATAGAATTGATCTGGATAAGGGAAAATTGATACAGGTAATAACTACCCAGGGAGTATTAAGCAAGTGGAAAATACCTGGCTCTGTGCTTTAAAAGGTCAACAAACCTGGCATTAATGGAATCAGGGAAAGAAAAGCAATTGCTACAAATACTCTTAGATAATGTGTCTGTTCTGTTATTCTTTTGAAATCTAAAAATTCACTCATATTGGGAAAGAGAAATCATTGCCTTTCTTTGTATCTTTCTCGTACAGTTGTTTCTGAGGATGTGCCCTGTCTCTAATTGCCACCTCATGAACATTGGTGCCAGAGTGTCATTATATCTGCAGTTATAGGAAAGAAAATGTTGACATTGTGTCTGTCTGTTTAGACTTATCTTGTCTCTTCTGTCCTGGCACAAGGGCCAAGTATGCCAGACGGCTCGTAAGGCTGCAGTGAGATTGTGAGTAGCAGGGAAATGGAACAGCACAATATTTATTTATTTGTATATGTGGCCTTATTGCTATGAATATGAAACTCAAAATCTTTTATTAACTTAGTCAAGCAATAGATGAGGTTGAATAGAGTGCTATAACGATAATGGAGCTGTAAACCCAAGCCATTGTCATGATGTTTTACATTTAAAAAATTGGCCAGAAACTTATATTTAATTAAGGCTACATGATTATGGTAAGAAATGTAGTTAAAAACCACAGATAGTGAGCAATAGAGACAGTAAGGTACTCAGAGCAGTGTTTGCTTATCTGCATTGCTTATACTTTATAGAATTCAGGTTCTTTGTGATACTCTAGGGTTCAGAGTGGATTTGCAGTGGGAAGGGGCATGTTTAATATACAAATAGTAGAATTAGGGAATGATTTATACTTAAGGTGAAGAATGGAATAAAGAAAAAGAAACCTTAAAAAAAGGGGATATTTTTCCTCTCTCTGTGGACTCTGAATAGTCTCTTTTCGTGGCTTATGAAGCTTCTACCTGAATCTAAATATTCTCATGCAGCCTTAGATGCATGGCTGCTCTGAGGTCATAATCAGCCATCTGAGTTCTTTTCTACAAAGACTGTGAGAGTCACAGAAAACCTCTTCCTAAAATGAGCTAGTTCTCAGGCAACTGGCTTTTCCTTTGAGAAAATGCAATCCAATTCACTATAAATGTGTGTTGAACACTTACTGTGTACGAGGCCCTGCAGAGTCTCTGGGTGATTGGAAGACTGACAGCCCCAATCCTTGACTGTGAAGAGACTAGTGAGGAAGACAAATGTGTTATTAATAAAATGTTCCCCATTTATACCCTTTCAGGTATTGGACAAATTTAAATCCTATTTATTCTCTCCCTGCATTCATCTCTTCTACTTGCAGAATCCTCGACCATGTTAGTTGTCCTTCCTTTCCTGCAGTGTCGGGGGGTGGAGGTGGGGATGGGGTGGGGAGGATGACATCCTCACTCTTGTGCTTATGTCCAGCATTTCTATTGTCATGTTGGCTGCTAGGCCTGTCTTCAAGAAGACGTCAATAATGACTTTCACTGTCATATTACTCGCATTGACGCTTGGAGTTTTTCATTAACCAATAAGTAATTTTGACATTGGAAATATCCATAAAACCATAATGCAGTTCTGTAAATGTTTATTCCATATTGAGTTTATTAGCATCTTTTGGCTTCTACCGGGTTTTTTTGCTTTGTGATAGGCACCAACAAATACACACATTTTCCCCTATTTAGATTTTCCTGTGGATCAGAGTTCTGTGAACAGTCTTTACTTGTAAAGTATACTCAGACATATTTTTTTTAGATTACAGTGTATTTTGTTTCTAATAAAGGAGAGATGGCACTGACCTTATAGGAATTCTGCTTCTGAACCTCAGAGGGAATGTGCATCACAGCTGTCTTTGAACCTTTCAGCCCAGGTAAATGTCCCACTTTTAGATTTTTGAGTGAAGTTTCATCAACTGAGGTGCCATGGACACGTATGGACAAGAGGATGAGGCAGAGGTCAGTTGAGTTCCTTCTCTTTTAGAGCAGCACAACTTTGAGATGGGCTGCTTTGAGGCAGTGAGCTCCCTTCTCAGAGGTGCCCTGGCAGGAGCTGGGAGATCATGGCAGGGGGTGGCTAGGGGAAGCATGCAAATTAAGTGTGTTCCAGGACCCTGAACAACTCAGCATCTTTGGGCCTGTTAGGACAGAACTGTGGGAGGTGGGGAAAGCTGAGCTCCCCTTTCCTTAAGTGTTCCCTAGGGTTCTTCTTCAGGATTCACACCAAGACTTCTGAGGCCGGCCTGCAGGCCTAAGGCTGCAGACAGCTCCTCCATTTTAAGTTGGGGCAGGATTGTCCATCAAGAAGGAAAAAAAAAAAGGCAAAACCAGCCTCGTGTATTGATGGCTGTTTGGAAGCAGAGCCGTCTATTCCCTTTCATCAAGAAATAGCAAGTGTGCTGCAAGGTGAATGTGACTTAAGAACAGCTGGCATTCATGTAATGTCTACTACCACACCTGAAATCGTTTGTTTTTCTTGAAAACTTAGGATCTCCAAGGGATTGGGGTGGGGAGGCTAGGGTAGGGGGAGATTAGGAAACACTGCTCTCTTCCCTGTGGATACCCCTTCCCACCTCAGGCAGGAGCAGGCCTCTAGTGGTGACCATGTGGGGTTTGATCAGCTGTGGCTGCCCCCTGTTAGAGAGAGTACTCTGGACCGGCTGGGCTAGGGTTTGAATTTCTGATATGCCAGTTGTTAGATTTTTAGGCCAGGAATGGACCACAATGAATGACAAAATTCATTCTCCTGACTTCAGGCAGGAGCACATCCAAACCATCTCAGACATTAAAAATCTATCCTATTTTTAAAGTCTCCAGAAATGGTCTTTCTGTCTCTCAGTTTAAGGTTATGAACACTTCATGTCAGGAAATTTAGCTTAAGAGCAAACTCTGATTCCTCACACTTTAGTTCAAAGACTATTTCCTTTGGCTATCTTTCTCTCTCTGAGTTCCCTTCATATATTTGAAAACCAATATTAAATTGGCTTTCAGCTTTCTCTTCTCCCCAGGTGGGATAATTTCAATTCCAGTCACTTGAATTTAGAAGAAAAAGCTAGCTGGGAAATTGAAATCAAGTAAATATAAACCTTTTTTTTGGACAAAAATAGAGATTTTTTTTTTTTTTTTTTTTTAAGGGAAAGAAAAGAAATGGTTTCTCAGCTGAAAATGTCACAGCTCAAGTTCGGATTACCCAAAATGAAGTAAAAAGTTTTATGTTAAATTTTCATCATTGCAGAATTAATCAACTGCTGCCCATTCCCCCTTTAGCGAGAGCTGGAGTTTATTTTTCTTACAGGCATTATAGATTTTCTTTGTGAATTCGAAAGCATTTTTGTGAACTGAAGAGATTTAGGAGCTATTGAGAGAAACAAGATTGTGGAGTAAGGATTTCTTACTTTTGCCAAAGCCTCAGCTCTCTCTGAAACAGATACTATTAATCTTTGGGAGAGGCATAGACTCATTTGAAAATCTCATAAAAGCTAAGAACCCTTTCCTAGAAAAATATGTATATGTACATACAGGAACTATCCCATACAATTCCATTTAGTGCCTGGACCTCAAATCCTAATCCTCAAACCTAAAATAGGCTGCATTTTAATCAGAGGTGAAAATGAGTCATTTTGCATAAAACTTTAAATTTATTACCCGAAAGAAAAAAGTGAATTTTTCTTTTTATAAAAGGGTAAAGTAAAACAGATTCCTATTGAGGTATGTTCTCTGTGACATAATTGGATATTTAATTTGATTTAAATTGAAAATGCTTTTTCATTTCTGAAGTATTCCCACCAGAAATCCATAATATCTAACAGAATTTAATTTTGCCTGTGTCGGGGTTAACCTCCTCCTTACAATGCAGTGAGCTTTGTAAAGAAACCCAGACAAACACCAGGATAATGGGTTCTCCTCTTGTCTCTGCTACTGGCTGTTTGTATGGACTTCTGTATATCTGTCATCTTGTTGGGCCTTATGCTTTCAAACTCTGTGTCTTAGGTTTGTTTTTCTATATTTTAATTTTTCATCTCCATAGCTGTGCTCTTCCAGAATTTAGTTAGATGTTCCTTTGCACAGCACTTTTATGATCTAGCAGGGCAGCTTGGCAAAATCTGAGTGAAGGAAAGGATATAATGAGATGTTGGTACACAGTTGCTTATCAAAGCACATGGGTTGCTCCTTCCGTCTCAGCCAACTGGGTTCGACATTGTACAATAAAATGGAAACTCAAATGCCTCCTCTCTTCCAGCCCATGTGTTACCGAACAGCAAGTTGAGGTCCTACTGCCTGCTGCCACCCTCTAGACAAAATTCCAGAGGCAAAGGTTTGGTGATAAAGGAAAGCAGTCTTTATTCAAAAGCTGTCCCTTAAGCCGATCAAGTCAAAGCTTTAATTACTTAAGCCTATCAATTAAGGTTAACCTCTGAACACCTGGGTTCTCCTAGCTTCCTATCTCTTCCGTGTTATTTTCTGTAGGGTTAGTTTACAAACTAAAACAACATAATACACAAAAGCTACACAATTTTGGAAGAATGGCAGACTTTTGCCTCAGAGCCTGTTCCTTCTAGAACACCCAAAGTATAAACCGGCCACCCTCTGCAAGGCCAGCCCGATCCTAGGCTATGCCCAGAGTTCCTTCCCATATGAGATACCATCCATTGGAAAATGCAGGCAGCTGCAGTACAATCATCCAGGCATCCTCAAGGAAGAAGAGCCTGAGAGGGAGCCAGCTCAGGAGCCAGAAAAGCTCAAAAAAGTTTGTGAGCCAAAGAGCCAGCCCTTTTTTTATTATCATTGGCTCTGGAGGCATGCAGCTTCTCAGCCAGTCCTGTCCTAGACTGCTTCCCATTGCCTCGGAAAACTCCTCCTACGGCCCTTCCTACGTCTCCCCAGTGATCTTAATCAGATCTCTCTGTATCACATATATATACTTTAAATATACAGGATGTATGAGTATCCAGATTTCCTAAACAATTTTCTTCATTTCAGTCCCACTTTATTAGCAAAATGCCATAGTAAATGACTTGATTTATAAACAGATATGAGGCTATACATATATTTCCATGATCATTGCTGGCACCCATAGATTTGAAACCAGAATACCTTCCTGCTGTCACTGTATTTCGTAAGCAGTTATATCTTATCCAGGTTCAGTCCAGAGAGTTGGATCATTTAGATGGATTGCTGAGTTTTGTCTGCTTTGTGTGACAGCTAAGAATACCCAAATCTACCCCAATACATTGAGAATAAAATGAGAGATGAATGGTTCTGTGGGTCTGAGTGGATTCTAGCCCAAAATCAGACTCGTATTGATTGCTTCCTGGTCTAATGGTTGTCAAGAGAAAAGGCCTAAAGAGCTAGGTGAAACATAAAATCGAGTTTACCTTAGAATTAGAGTAATGAATGTGATACCCAGGTTAAGAATGCCTTCCAGCTCAGCCCTGGCCAGTGTAGCGCAGTTGGTTGGAGCACTGTCCTGTAACTAAAAGGATGTGGGTTTGATTCCTGGCCAGTGCACGTGCCTGGGTTGCGCAAACGATCCCAATCTGAGCACGTGTGTACGGGAGGCCACCAATCAATGCTTCTTTCTCACATGCATGTTTCTGTCTTGTCTGTCCCCTTTCTCTTCCTCTCTCTCTCTAAAAGCAATGAAGAAGTATCCTTGGGTGAGGATTATAAAAAGGAAAGAATGCCTTCAGGTTCAGCAGGTTTCTTGGTTGCCTCACAAAGTCCTGGTCATTTTAAGTTCTGAATCAAGTGCAAAATCTTACATTATTTTAGTAGTTGAAGCTGTGTATTTTGGGAAGTACGTTATTAATGATCACCTATCTGGAATTGCATCTGATGACATGTTTCCTTCATGTCAGCACACCACCTGCATTGTGATACATTTTCTGTACTGTCCTTGGTCCTGGTAGGGTTTGTTAACATGTGTCACAACTTGGAAAAACAATATGTCTGTAGTCTCCATTGGTACCAAAGGGTGGTCAGGGGAGAAGGGATTCAAGCACATCTCATTAATTAGCCTTTCACTTTTGCAGTGTGATGAGATATGTCAGCTTTTGCATTTATTTTATTTGTAACTGCTGAACTGAATCTCCACACATGGAAGAGACTCCTCACTTTTGCAGGAGCAGCAGTGAAAAATCACTTTCCTTTTTCATTGGTTAGAAGGACAAAACGTGGCCAGGTTGGGGAGAGATAGGTTTAGATAAATGCCAAAGGGCCTGGTAGTAGGAAAGAGGGCTCTGTTTGGAACAGGGCAACGATTATTCATGCTTTTCACGATATACCTTTCATCACTGCAATTAACTTCTTGTCTGTGAGTGTTTGGATACAGAATCTGTGGTTGTCATGCAGTCAGTGTCCAAATCATTCAACACTGTGCTCACTTTTGTGCTTGAGTACACTTATTGATGAGCACACAGGTGTTAAATTAGATTGGGTTCCATCCATTGTATAAAGTCGCCAGGCACCAACTAATCCTCCTCTTTCTAAGGTTTATGAAGTCTGTGTTACAGGAAAATGAGGAATAATTAGATAGTTTCAATCAAATAGGAATTATAAAAATCCACTTAATTAAAAAAACTTCCATCACATTTTACCTAAGGGAAAAAAATAAAACAATTTTTGATGGCAAATAGACATTCAGATAAGATGTATACATTTTACATAACAATGCCTTTGACTTTCATTTACCTCTATTTTATTAACATAATTTGTACGTATTCAATATCTAAACTCCTTTACTCCCCAGCTCACAAAATCACAGGTGAAATCATTCTTCAGGAGTTACGTTTAAATGCAAATTAGAATGAAAGCCTCAGAAATTCATGAGAATTTCTTCTCCTTAGGGTGTCTGGCTCCTGGCTCAGGACAGGGCTCTTATTACTGAAACAGCTCATTATCGCCTGCGTTTCAGAAGAGGAACCCTCTGTGGGCACCCCTGCCCCAGAGCAGAGCACAGCAAAGGGCCTGCTTATAAGCAGGCAAACTAATTAAAATAATAGCTGCAGAGACAGACTGGAAATTGATGACCTGTACCTGTAGCAGTAATTTTCCATTAAAGGTCTTATTGAAAACAAAAAAACAAAAAACAGAAGACACTACCTAGAAAAAGGAAAATATTGAGAATTAGAATTAGGCTATTAGAGCTTATGCAGTGCAATTTTGTATCCCCAAGTTTAAATGTTGAGCATTATTTCAGTGGACCTGAATGCATGTTTATAATTTGATGTTGCACAGATTCGGGGGTATCAAACTTAGGAGAACTTTGGGTCCATTTAAGTGATTTTTCCCCCTCTGTTCATAAAATAGGATAAAATATAACCATCTTCATAGGTGCCAGTCTGAATCTATGGATAAAAAACATTCAGGAAGTGTTCTGAATCAGAGTAGGTGGCGGGAGAGTGGAGCCAGGAGAACCACTTGCTTATCTGCTCTCATTTCCTACCACCCTTAAAACAGTATCAACGGAAGAGAAGTCTTGAGTACCTATGCTTTCCCTCCTCACACCAAATCTCAGCAAAGAAGCGTTTTTCTAGTGAGTGTGTGGACTGCCTTTTAGCTGTATTTGTGCTGTGATAATAAAACACAGGACCTGAGTTAGTGACAAGTAAGTGATTCTAGCGAATGCAATTCTAAGAACAGCTTCACCTACAGTGAACACTCAGCATAGAGCAGCTAAGGGTCATTTGAATCTAGGACTTGGAAAATTGTGTAAAATATATCAGAAAAATATTATCATGGGTTTTACAGTCCATTCTGATAAGAGCAAATATGTCAAAAAGCATTCTGTTTCTTTAAATAGTCACCTGAGAAGAGTCTGCGCATTTATATATACTTTACCATCTGTATGTATCGAGGTATTGCTTTGTTATTCTCCATCCTTTCTAGCTTGTTACAAGTTCTTCATACCACTTATGGCCATCTGCAGTTACCTTACTCATTTTCTGGTTTATTGCTTGCCTCCTCAATATATTAAGGACTATGTCTGCCTCGTTCACTGCTGCACCCTGAGCACCTACAGCAGTGCCAAGCGCACTATAAAAGGCCAGTAATTTAAGCAAATGAAAATAGCATCCACAATGAAAAGTAAGGTAATGTGTATGTAGAATATGGATAGTCCATGAAACTGTGCACAGTGTCACTGTTTGTCTTTTATCTGACACCTCTACCCCTGTGATTCCTAAAATTACAAGAAAGGACATTCTCTGAGGCTTACCTTAATCAAGAGTTAATCAACTATTGCAGCTCTGGATGCCAATGATTTTCTTGTACTTACTCCTGTCCAGATCTTCTTGTGAACAGATCTTATAGCCTCTAGTATCTGAGGATAGACACATGGGTGACAGTGAGGCCAGCCTGTGTCTCTGGAGACTGGCACTCTCCTTGTGGCAGCAGTAGACCCTCATTGACCTCAGTTCCAGGGTTTGGGATTTATTCTGGGTGATACCCGGTGTTATAGTCCTATGCTCTCAGTACCCAGTGGAGTTATCGGAACCACAGCCCTCTGGCAGATGGTCAGCTGATTCTAAGCATGAAGATTTCTGTGCTAGAGGGAAGGACACTGGCTTGATGTGGCGCTAATTTGAGTTGTTTCACCTGTTAATGGATTTAGGCCTATTCTGTCTTTACAATAAACCAATGGGTCAAATTCATTTGGTTTTCTTCTCCTGATTTAGACAGTGGAAATAAAATTGTTTTGTTTTGTTTTTCTATAAATTTTTTTTAGCTAGGCCTTAAGATATGTTTCCAGATCAATCATACTGAGCTGAAACCTCCAACTAACACGCTGACTTCTGTTGCTCATATTTTGGTTTGGCCTTGGGCCTGACTCCCCCATATAGGACTAGATGATTACATTATTTAAACCAAAATGGACTTCAGATTATAGTTTTATGATCATATTACCCTTCAGTACAAGATGGATCAAACACTACATGCTTAGTCAATAGTGGACTACCCGGTGTGGATTACACAAAATAAATTTAAGACGTATTTTTTTAAAAAACCACATATGTAGTTTTTCAAGGAACTTTCAGCCTTGAGGGGAGAAATGACATTTACATTTAGTAGTAGAGAGTTTTGGTTTTGGGTTAGCGGGAGATAATTTTGACTTAGATTGTGGAGGGGTTGAAAGCCAGCCAGAAGAGTATGGATGTTTTCCTAGGCGGAGTGGGAACCATAATCAGTTTAGGAAATGGGAAGAGATTGTTGTGGAGTTTAAATCTCAGGAATGTTGTTCTGGGGTAGCAGAGTGGGTAGAGGAGGGAAAAGTGAGAAATCTGGATTAAGACACTGTGAAGGCCTGGGCTGCAAGAAGGGAGAAAAATGGATGAGAACGGAAAGGGTGAACTTGTGAGACATCTCAAAGGAAAGCTCTAGGACCTGGACATGCACCATCTGCTGACATGAAGAAAGAACAGATTAGAGAAGCCCTTGGTCCTGTGACTTAATAGAAAGGGCTCCTTAGAGGAACAGAGGTTGTGGGAGAATTGGTATGACAATACTTTAGGTACTTTAGCATTCTGGAGATGTAAAAACCATTCATTCATTACAACAATCCTCTGGACCAGGCAGGGAAGATATTTGACTTTTATATTATAGTTGTAGGTGCTCAGAAATCTTTGAAAATAGAAGACACATGGCTAATAAAAGTGGAGAAGTTGGCTTATAGCATTAAGTTCAATGGGACCTGGTCTAGAATTGATAAATTCTCACCTGGATATGTTGAGTTTGAGTTAATGTTAGAAAATCCAAGTGGAATGCTGAGGAAGCAGTTGAAGATATAAGGTAGGTGCTTGAAGTGGAAGTCATAGATATGATAATTAAACCAATGAAACAATAATTGAATCTCTTTGGGAAGAGATTTGGAGAAAAAAAGAGTAAGAGGATAGGAACTCGGCTCTGGAGACCCTGTGTTGTTGAGGGCAACAGAAGACCCCAACAGAGAGTAGCTGTAGGAGGAAGAGAAAAGGATGTGTCGTGTCTTGTAAGTGAAGAAAGGAGAGCATGGCATTAAGGAGAGGGGCAAGGGTCTGCAGCATCAGATGCCTTGTGAGGCTGTGAAGAAGGCTCATTTCTGCAGCATACAAAGTCATTGTTGACTTTTGTGAGCATAGTAAAAATAGAAAAATCGTTTTGGTAGCAACCTAAGTCAGGTGGTGGAAGATTTCAAAGTGAGTAGGTGGGTGATAATGAAATAGAGATTTTGATTCTAAATCGAGTTTAGTAATGAAGAATGATGGTGGGAGGGAGGGAGAGGGAAAGTGGGGAGGAGAGAGAGAGATGAGGGCAGAAGGAAGAGGAGGGAGGGAGATGGTTTCTAGGAAAGCTACAGGATCAGTCGGTCGGTTTTTCAATCTGGTGTTTGAAGGGGGCAGGGAAGGAGGGGCCAGCAGGAGAGAGGCAAGATGATGAACAGAGAAGGGAAGAGCTGTGCTCTCCATCCAGGTGGATGTGCTCTGGGTCCCAGGATTACCCCAGGGAAGAAGGAGCACCGGTTCCTTCATGTCTGTGAGAGGATGTCTGCATTTTGTTGTCAGCTATAGAGCAAATGTCCTGGAGAAAAACCTTGGAGCCCATCTTTTCATTCCCTGCCTTTTGCCATTTTCCCCTTTTTATCTCTTATCAGAAAACTTCTTTACCTCTCACAGAGATGTACCATTTGTATGCTATTATGTGATATTATGTTTCTTCTCAGTCCAAAGGGCAGTACAAAACTGAGACTGAGATAGATAACCCTGTAAATGTTTTGTGTTTCCTAGGAAGAAAATGTTATATAAATGCATGGTGCTATTGTGATAATTATGTGTAAAATTTCAGTTGTCCTAATTATGAAAGATGATAAATAGATATTCAGACTTAGGAATACTAAAATTATTAGATTTGGTAAATATTTATTTGTTTTTAAATGTGGATCTAGATGACCTGAAAGAAAAGGTATGGATTTTCATGTTAATAACTTTGTTAATACAACAACCTGTCTCCATAAAAAAGGGTTTCAGCTGCCTGCATATGCAGGTGGAGTTGTCCAAACAAGTATCTTTCGACCGGTTAGAACATTTTGTTCAAGGTAGTTAGGTCACTAGTCACCAGAAGAGAGAGTGAATGTCAGCATTATCTCTGAAGGGGTGAGAGGGAGTGGAGGGCTGTGTGGCCAGACATCCATGGGGAGTCTGGAACAGGAGATGCAGATGGCACAGCTGAGCAGTGCCCCTCGGTCATCTCATCTTTGTGCCCTAGCAAAGGGGAGAACAGAAACCAGAATACTGCTCCTGCCCTCCATTCCTTCTTTGGGTCTTAGGAAGACAGCCAGGTGCAGGGCAGAAAGCAGTCTAGTCCGACTGACTCCACAGCCTGTGCTCTTTCCACAGTCACCCTCGGTTTGTGATTCTCTTCTGTTGCAATGGCACGTTGTTAAATGGTGGTACGTAATTGAGAGCATGTGGCTTCATCTTTCTTAGGAGTGAGGAGCAAAGAGGTAGAGGAACATAAAGGCTGATAGAGGAAAGGCAGTGGAAAAATTGTATGATGCCTGCATGTAGCCAGAAGTGGTTGTGGCTTCCCAGAGGTATTTGATGACAAACCAGACCCCTTCTAGGCTACTTATTTTCTTGCTCTCACTTCCTGTTTACCCATTACTTGTAGATGTTGAGGGCATTCCTGCTCTTGGTTCCTTGATGTTCTGGCATGCTGACTTATTCCAGGGAGTGGAAGCCATCTCAACTGCAAGTTGTACCAAACCAGAAATGTCAACTAAATTATCTTTAATGAAATCATTTTGTTTTTTAATCATAGAGTCAACCAAAGGGGAAAAAAAGATTTGCCTTAATTATAGGCACTTGGAAAACCCAACCTGGGGTTCAATATCCTTTTATTTTGTAAGATTGTGACAGAGTAGGCATTCCTAACTCTGTAAATACTGATGGTTTGGGGACAATTAAATTGGGTTAGAGAAGCAACATGAAGGAAATATATGGTTAAAAGAAAAATAGAATCTTCATCACTTAAGAGCAATAAGAGATTTTAAAAATTGGTGGGAATGAAGTGGACTGTTTGCCATGTTTGGCACACGCGAGACACAGAAGCACAGGGCCAGGAGTACAGACAGTGCTGCAGACGAAGGTTCCTTCCTAATGGTGGATCAGGAGAGAGGCTTCTCTGCTGAGTGTGCTTGAGAGGAGGATGAGGGTGGGGATATTTGAGGTTAAGGAATGCAAGAGAAAATCACAGATGGAAATGTGTAGGCACATATTATTGTGTTCAGAAAACACGGATGATCTGTGTTTTGGACTTTGTTCCTTAGAAGATGGTGAGCTACTGAGGCAGAATTGAATGTAACAAGCTATATTTTAAGGAGTAGAATCTTGTGGCTATGTGAGGGATAGATGATGTAATTAAAGACAGATGTCGAAAGACCAGTTAGAAAACTATGGCAGTAGTCTAGGCGCACACTGGTGATGGCTTGAATAAAGCGGTATCTTTGAGTGGAATGCCAGGAAATAATGCAGAGTGACCCTGCTTGCCAATTTCCATAGTGTAGCTGCTCCCACCAGAGCTGGTTTTATCCTCCTAGATGGGTTTACTAAATGTGGAGTTAAGAAAAGACACACAACATATCAGGGCACAAGCTTTTGGAGCCAGCTTCTATTGTGTCCAGTAGGTAGTGGAGCAAGATGCTAGGCCCAGTTTTGAATGGTTTGACTTTAATGCATCTGTGGAACAACCACATGGAAAGTGTCTAGCAGGCATTGGAGACATATTTATAGCTGGCGCTCAGAAGGGACAAGGTGTGATAAGGAGATTGAAGTCAGTCAGCTGCATTAAAAGGGGAGGGTAAAGGGAGGAAAAGTGACTGGAGGGAGGAGGGAGGGTGATAGAATTGACAGAAGGGGCTTAGAATGGAACCTTGGGGAATTCCTACATATAAGGAAGGACTGGGGAAGAGAAAGCAGTGGAAAGGGTGGGGTGAGAATGGGGAGAAAGCAGGACAGCAGGACCTAAGAGAGCAGAGAGTCCAAGCAGCAGAATGATGTCATTAGTCTAGGATGTTTTGACTTCCAACATTTTAATCAGAATTTGCCCAGCATAAATTAATTTTCATGAAGTTCCTGAGGGAACATCATTAAGCCAATTTAATTCCTTCCCATAATCAATTTTCCATAGAGTGCTGTTAATATGTTTCTAATTTTTCCTGTTTTCATATTTATCTTAATGAAGTTATTTAAATCATGATCGATTATTCTCTTCATATATATCATGATGAAGATTGAATTTATCAATAACTCTAAAATCTCTGTTGAATTACTGATTATTTTGATACTGATTATATCCTTTGCCATTCATTTTCTTTTGAGGCCATCATTTCTGGGTCCAGTTTTCCTGAGTCTTTAAAAAATTTTTTTACCATTAATAGCAGATGATTTTTAAGGCAATATTTCATTTATATAAATTCTGTGGCCATTATAGCCATGTTGTTTTACTTTGTCTTTAAATACTATTAAATTAAGCTAATCTAAGTTAGTTACTTTTTCCTAGGAGCTCACCTGCACACAGAACTTTAAGAGACAAGCTGGAATCTTAATGGCAGAAGATGAAGTGGTTTGGAAAAACCTTTCTCTAGTCTTTCATGTCATAAAATCAATGGAGGTAGTTAATAAAAGTCTTAATGTCTAGGATTGGGAGAAAGTAATTTCTTATCCTCTATTACAATAATAATTTTAAAATTTTGAATTTTCATAGTGCATTAAAGTAAGCAAAAACAGCAAATTATTTCATTTGCTAGTCAAAATAATAAAAATGTCATGTATATTTCTATTGGTCATATGGCAATTGTGTTAATATAGTAAAAAAGTTTGAAAGCGCCATATTTAATTTGGTAATGTTGGCAGAAGACTGACTAGTAGACTCGAAGAGGCCACACTGCACCCCAAGACAAAGAGAGGGAATAACCAGCACCATAAGAGTCAGCCCCGCTTCTAAGAGGCCACTTGGTGCCATTTCAGTGGTGAATTTGCCACAGCATGTAGGCTGGACCTTGGGCTCGGAAAGCTGATTTTTCCACCAAACTTTTAAGACCGGACTCACATAATCTAAACTAACAAACCTGGTATGTGAAACTAGAATGTCCATTTATTCATTTAAGCAGGAAAAGAGCTATAAGTTTGGTAAAGAATATAGGACTGAGATCTGGCTGGCTTGGAGGAAAACAAGGTAGACATGTTTGCACCAATAGCTTTCAGCTAGTTGTGATGGGATCCTGGTTTACCAGGATTTCTAAAATTGATCTACCATCCACCCCAGGAGAGAGAGCAGGACTGGAATATTGGAAGTACAGTTAGTACATTTCTGTGCTTCCATCTCAATGGTACAAGTGCCATCTTTTTATTTTTTTTATTGATACAATTGTAAATAGTATTAGCTTTCCTTTCTTTTTTTTAAAAAATAATTTGTTTATTTTTAGAGAGAGAGGAAAGGAGAAAAAGGGAGAGAAACATCACTGTGTGGTTGCCTCTAACTCACGCCCCCAATTGGGGACCTGACGTGCAACCTAGTCATGTGCCCTGACTGGGGATTGAACCAACGACACTTGGCTCACAGGCCGACGCTCAATCCACTGAGCTACAGCAGCCAGGGTACAAGTGCCTTCTTAAGAGAATATTGGCAATAGATTAGTGTAAGGCTTCTTCCTTCTTCTCTGGATAAAGCTGGGATGAATGTCTCTGTCTCTTTCTCCACCCCCCCCACAACCCCATGCTGGCATGGTTGCTTCTACTACTTTTCGTAGCCACATGGCCTTTCTTTCTTTGTTATTTTTTGAGGATGTATTTATTTTTATTTTTTAAAATATATCTAATTGATCATGCTATTAAAGTTGTATAACTTTTCTACTCTTTGTCCTCCTCCACTTGGTACCCCCATTCTCTCCAGCAGTCACCCCCTCTCTTAGTTCATGTCCATGGGTTATAAATATAAGTTCTTTGGCTACTCCATTTCCTATACTGTTCTTAACGTCTCCCTGTCTATTTTGCACATACCAATTTGTACTTTTTAATCCCTGTACCTCTTCCCATTCTCCCCCTTATCCCTCTCAACTGATAATCCTCCAGATGATCTTCATATCTATGATTTTGTTCCTGTTCTGCTTGTTTGCTTAGTTTGTTACTTGGATTCAATTATTGATAATTGTGAATTTATTGCCATTTTTAATGTTCATCATTTTTATCTTCTTTTCCTTATATAATTCCCTTTAGCATTTCATAGAATAATAGCCTGGTGATGATGAACTCCTTTAGTTTTACCTGCCCTTCTATTCTAAATGATAGCTTTGCTGGATAGAGTAATCTTGGTTGTAGGTCCTTGCTTTTCATCACTTTGAATACTTCTTGCCAGTTCCTTTTTGCCAGCAAAGTTTCTTTTGAGAAATCAGCTGATAGTATTATGGGAACTCCTTTGTAGGTAACTCTCTTTTTTTCTCTTGCTGCTTTTAAGATTCTCTCTTTATCTTCAACCTTTAACACTTTAATTATGATGTGTCTTGGAGTGGGCCTCTTTAAATCCATCTTGTTTGGGACTCTTTGTGCTTCCTGGACTTGTATGTCTATTTCCTTCACTAAATTAGGGAAGTTTTCCTTCATTATTTTTTCAAATAAGTTTTCAATTTCTTGCTCTCCCTCTTCTCCTTCTGGAACCCCTATGATTTAGATGTTGGTATGTTTAAAGATGTCCCAGAGGCTCCTTAGCCTGTGCTCATTTTTTTAAATTCTTTTTTCTTCCTGTTGTTCTGAGTGAATGCTTTTTCTTCCTTGTGTTCCAAATTGTTGATTTGATCCTCAGCTTCATCCCTTCCACTGTTGGTTCCCTGTAGATTTTTCTCTATTTCACTTAATGTAACTTTCATTTCTACTTGGGTCTTTTTTATGCTGTTGAAGTGCCCAGTGAATTCCTGGAGTACCCTGATAACCAGTGTTTTGAACTCTGCAGCTGATAGGTTGCTTATCTCCATTTCATTTAGTTCTTTTTCTGGAGTTTTATTCTGTTCCTTCATTTAGGCTTTTTTTTTTTTTTTTTTTTTTTTTGTCTCTTCATTTTGGAAGCCTCCCTGTGTTTGTTTCTCTGTATTAGGTAGAGCTGCTTTGACTCCCTGTCTTAGCGTGACCTTGTAGAAAAGTGCACCTGTAAATTGGATGGGACAGGGAGCAACCTGTGTCAGTGTTCTGTTGCTCTGTATGGGGGAAAGCTTGGAGAGGGTATAGTGCTGTTGCCTAGCCTCCGGAGTTTTTCCCAGGGGGAAGCTGTCTACAGGCACTCGCCCTGTTGCCAGTCACTTTATTTTCTCCCTGTATGCCACTGATGCCCTTCCAGCTGTTGCCCTCGTGCTGAATCCCAGAGGGGGAACATGGCCTTTCTTGAGATAGGTAGTTTTAGTCAGAGTAGAGTCTACTAGGTCTAGCATTCATACTAATTTTTGAAAACTTATTTGTATATTTTATCTTTCATTCATTTTGTGTCATTAACAAAGTTGAAATCTCAGGGAACAATCTTAAACTCTTGTTTTGGGGGAGTCTAACCCCTGAAGAGCCAACAACCGCAACATCCTCAGTCTTTCTTAATATAAGATCCTAAAGATTAATGATTGAGTTGAATTACATTCAGCACCCACAGATGTTTTAATTACATTGTTATCTGGAGATCATTTTAGATTTACATACAGTTGTAAGAAATAATACAAAGAGATTCTGCATACCCTTTAACCATTCCCCTCCAGTATAACATCTTACAACACTGTGGTACAATATCACAATGAAGATATTGACATTGGCACAATCAAGATATAGAGTTTCATCACCAGGACCCCTCATGTTGTCCTGGCATCCCCAAAATAAATTGTACTTGGTTATAGTTAATAATTCCTTTTGTATGTTGCTAGATTTGATGTGCTAATACTTTATTGAATACTTTTGCATCTAATATTTGAGGACTTTCCTCTTTTCTAATGTAGGCATTCAGTACTATAAATTTCCTTCTCAGTATTGTTCTTTTTGGTTTTTCTGTATGCCACATATTTTGGTATGTTGCATTTGTCATATTTATTCCATTCTAGGGATTTTAAATTTCCTTTGAGATATCTTCTTGAACTATGGCATGTTTAGAAGTGTATTGTTTAATTTCCAAGGGTTTGGAGATTGTCTTCTTGTCTATTACTTATTTCTAGTATAATTCCATTATGGTCTATTCATGACTTCAGTTCTTTTAAATTTGAAGTTTGTTTTATGGCTTAGTATATGCTCTATCTTGATGAATGTTCCATGGACACTTGAAAAAAATAAATGTGTATCCTGCTGTAATTAAAGGGATTTTTCTACATATGTCAGTTAGATCTTGGTAAGTGTGATGTCCAGTTCTTCTCTGTGTTCCTTGATTTTCTAATAGTTTTAACTGTTGCTGAAAGTGGGATGATTAAGTCCCGAGCTATAATTATGAATTCATCTGTTTCTTATTTCAGGTCTATCAGTTTTTGTTCCATGCATTTAAAGACATTTTGCAGTTGTTTGGTGCATATACTTGTAGGATTCTAATGCCTTCTCATTGGATTGATTGTTTTATAATTATGTAATATTCCCCATTGTCTCTAGTACTTTTCTTTTAAGTCTGACATCTATCACACATTTGCCATTTTTTATTGAGGTTTGCTTGGTATATCTTTTCCCATTATTTTATTTCATTCTACCTATGGTGTTATATATGAAGCGAGACTCTTGTAGACAAAATATTATTGGATCATGTTATTTTATCCAGTCTGACAATCTCTGAGTCTTAATTGGTTTATGTAGGCAATTTACATTTAAGGTAATTATTGAAATGCTTGGATCTATGTCTTTCATTTTATTTGTTTTTACTGTTTCTCAATTCCTCTGTTTCTTTCTTATTTTTGTGTGGATTATATGAGCATTTTAAATGATTCTGTGCTGTTTTATTTATAGTTTTTAAAAAGCATATCTCTGTATAGTTTTCTTAGTGGTAACTCTATTACAACACACATAGGAAACTTATAATCTACTGGTATTAATGTTTTATCATTTTTAAGTGACATGTAGAAACATTGCTGCCATTTGGGTATTTTTACCTTTCTCTCTTTAAATCTAATTGTTTTAGATGTTCCCTCAGTATACATTGTGCACCGCATCAGAGGGTGTAATAATTTTTGCTTCAAACAGCAATTTTATCTGTTCTCATGTAAAGAAGTTCCAGGCTCTTCTCTATTGCTTCCTTCCCTGTTTAGAGGAATTCCTTTAGCCACTCTGGTAGGTTTGCCAGCATAGATCCTCTTTGCTTTCCCTCATCTGAGAATGTTTTTTATTTCTCCCTTCATTCTTTAATGATGTTGTTGCCAGATAGAGAACTCATAGTTGACAGTTCTTGTCTCTCAGTATTTAAAAAATGATGTGCCATTTCCTCATAGCCATCATGGTTTCAGATGAGAAATATAGTTTTATACAAATTGTTGTTCCCTTATAAGCAATACATCTTTTCTCTCTGGCTCCTTTCAAATTTTTTATGTCTTTACTTTTGGGGGGGGTTATTATTGTTTTTTAAGTATATTTTATTGATTATGCCATTACAGTTGTCCCAATATTTTTCCCCTTTGCCCCCTTCTACCTAATATCCCCCTTCCCTCCAGCAGTCCCTCCCCTTAGTTCATGTCCATGGGTCATGCATATAAGTTCTTTGGCTTCTTCATTTCCTTTACTCTTAACATCCCTCTGTCTATTTTGTACCTACCAATTATGCTTCTTAATCCTTGTACCTTTCCCCCCATTTTCCCCTTCTGCATCCCTGCTGATGACTCTCCATATGATCTCATATCTGTGATTCTGTTCCTGTTTGAGTTGTTTGCTTAGTTTGTTTTTGGTTTGTTTTTAACATTCAGTTGTTGATAGTTTTGAGTTTGTTGTCATTTTACTGTTCATAGTTTTGATCTTTTTCTTAAATCCCTTTAATATTTTGTATAATAAGGGTTTGGTGATGATGTACTCCTTTAACTTTACCTTGTCTGCCCTTCCATTCTAAATGATAGTTTTGTTGAATAGAGTAATCTTGGTTGTAGGTCCTCACTTTTCATCACTTTGTATACTTCTTGCCAGTCCCTTCTTGCCTGCAAAGTTTCTTTTGAGAAATCAGCTGATATTCTTATTGGAACTCCATTGTAGGTAACTCTCTCTCTTGCTGCTTTTAAGATTCTCTCTTTATCTTTAGCCTTTGACATTTTAACTATGATGTGTCTTGGTGTGGTTGTCTTTGGGCCCAACTTGTTTGGGACACTTTGTGCTTCCTGGACTTGTATGTCTATTTCCTTCACCAAATTAGGGAAGTTTTTCTTCATTATTTTTTCAAATAACTTTTCAATTTCTTGCTCTCCCTCTTCTGGCATCCTGTGATTTGAATGTTGTCATTTTTGGAGATGTCCCAGAGTTGTCTCAGACTCTCCCCGTGTATTTCAATTCTTGTTTCTTCATTTTTCTCTGGTTGAATGTTTATTTCTTCCTTATGTTCCAAACTATTGATTTAAATTCTGGCATCCTTCCCTTCACTGTTGGTTTCCTGTGGATTTTTCTTTATTTCACTCAATATAGCCTTAATTTCTTCCCTTATGCATTTGTCATACTCAATCATTTCTCTGAGCATCCTTATCACCAGTGTTTTGAACTCTTCAACAGATAGGTTGGTTATCTCCTTTTTGCTTAGTTCTTTTTCTGGAGTTTTGATCTGTTCTTTCATTTGGGTCATACTTCTCTGTCTTCTCAATTTGACAACCTCCCTGTGTTTGTTTCTGTGTATTAGATATAGTTGTCTCACCTGTTGTGTTGTAAGGGGTGGAGCCTTAGGTATTCATCAGTGTGGGGTGACCCGTTTCACTGACTTGACTACATATAGGGGAGGGGTTAGAGAGGGGATAATGCTGCTTGCTCGGCACTTTCTCCTTTTCCAGTCACTTCACCCACTTCCTGTAGCGACTGGCACTCCTCTAGCTGCTGCCTTTTGTGATGGTTCTCAGAGTGGATGGATATACATAAGCTCTGGAACCATGGGAGCCCTCTGAACAGACTCTCCTGAGAGATGGCAGTTTCTTCCATCGCCCCAAGCCCCACTGGTTTTTACAGCCAGAAGCTCTGAGGCTTTATTTTCCTGGCACTGGAACTTTGAGTTGTGTGGTCTAGCCTGGAGCTGGGATGGCTCCCCAGGTGCCCCTCCTGGCTTTGATCCACCACACATGAATGTGGGACCACTCCTTTCGCTGGCTGTAGCCCCTGCCTTGCCACCGCCACCTCACCTCTGCCACACCGCGTCCTCTCTGCCGCAGCTCTCCAGCTCCTCCCTTCCTACCCGTCTATATGAATATGACTTCTTTAAATCCTTGGTTGTTGAACTTCCATATAGTTCGATTTTCTGGAAGTTCTGGTTTTTTGTTTTGAGGTATGTAGTTGTAATTCTTCTTGTGGTTGTGTGAGGAGGCAAAGTGTGTCTACCTATGCCTCCCTCTTGGCCGGAAGTCGGTATCTTTAACTCTTAAAAGTTAAATTATAATGTGTTATGGTGTTGTTGTTGTTGTTTTTAAATTTTATCTCATTTGGCATTCATTCAGTTCCTTGAATCTGTGCGTTCATGTATTTTACCAAATTTAGGAAGTTTTCAGCTATTATTTATTTTAATACCCTTTTCATCTATACTCTTCTCCCTCTTTCTGTCACTCTGATGATAAAATATATTAGATTTCTTTTCATTTTCTCAAAGTCTCTGAGGCTGTTCATTTTTCCCTTTGAGTCTGTTTTTCTCTATTGTTAAGATTGACTAAATTCTATTGATATTTCTTCGAGTTCATTGATTCTATCATCTGTCATCCACAGTTTATTATTAAGGCTATTCAGTGTGTTTATGGTCATTATAATATTTTTATTATACAATTTCTATTTGTTCATTTCTATAACTTCTAATTTTTTCCTGGGATTTTCTGTTTTTCATTTGTTTCAAGAGATTTTATTGATTGTTTATAAGATCGTCAAAGCATTTTCATGATAACGGCTTTAAAGTTGTTTTTACATAATTCTAATATCTGATCATCTCAATGTTGGCATCAGTTGACTATCTTTTTTTCATTCAACCTGGACTTTTCTGGTTCTTAGTATCATGGGTCATTTTAAATATTTATCTTGGACAGTATGGCTATTATATTGAGTCTCTCTTTTTAGTTTTAGCACATAGGCTACTTTTGTGTGCTGTTGTTACAGTGACATTTAACATTCAGAGCCATTATAATTCTGTTTTGGTCTGCTTGATTTATCTTGTGTCCTGGTGCTGCTTGAGGAGAAGGAAGGAGTTTCTATTGGCTGGGTTCCCCAATGCCTGCAGGTCAGGGAAGGGAGTATCTTGTCCATGGGAAGGATGGTAGTGAAGAATGTTTCCTGGATCAGGTGCTTTTGTGGCAGGATCCCTCTTGCATAGGTGTGTCTGGGTTGCAGAGGGCAGTTTCAGGCCTGACAGGGTAGGAGAACATCTTTCCTGGTCAATTTTTGTCAAGGGAGGGCTCTGACTTTTCCCTCTTAACAGTTCTGCCTTACCTAATGTTGCTTTGTTCAGATTGCAGAGGTAATGAGCCTACCTGGGCTGCCTTCTGTTGCTATGAGTTGTGGGTTGGGAAATGCCAGGACTGGGTCACCTTCTTCTATTGGATGAGGCAGTCCTCAGATGCCTGTCATTCCGAGAACCTCTGGACCTAGGGTCTCTAGCCAAGTTACTTTACTCTTGCCACCTCTCAGACTTTTCCTTCATTTGCTGCTTGTGTTCATTGTTGAGACTAGAGGGAGGAGCAGGGAGAAATGAGTCTACACCATCTTGTCCAGACCTGACATCTGTAGGTCAGTCCACAGACATTTTGAGACCCAGTTTGTATACTCTGTGGAAAATGCAGACACGTAATCTACAGAACCTTTGTGCATCAAGTGGAATGGCCAGTTGGGAACAAAGAACTATAGAAAGGGCAAAAGTGAAACCAGAGATGTCTCCAGGCAGAATGTGATTAATTACCAAATGAATGACATGGGCAAGAAACACTGGGGACTCAGAGGGAGGAAAGATCAATGTGTCCCCTTGCCTGACCTGTGCAATTAATCACCACAGGTTTTTAATGGTTGTGACACCCATAGGATATAATCTTCAGATGAAAGAGGCTTCTAGCTGGTGATATGGGACAAACAGCTAGAAAGTAACTTCTTAAAACAAATCAGCTATGCCCCGCTGTGCTGTATGCTGAGGCAGTGGGAAGAGGGGTGGTGAGATATCTGGGGATACAGGTTATGGGCAAAACTATTGGGTGATGGCTTTCAAAATGACTAAAACTCTGAAGGCAGTGCTAGTATGCTGCAAAAATGTTTGGCTGGCTCTGTGAGATTTCTAGTTTTGAGAAAACAGGTAGTGAGGCCACCATGTGGAGGGGAATGTGACAGTGGGAAAGCCAGAAGCACAGGGCTGCGTGGAAGTAGGTCACAGGCTTGGAAGCTTATCAAGAGAGCTCAGAAGGAAACAGCACAGCATAATGGTGACTGGCAAAAGGTGGAGGCCGGATTCCAAAGTAACCTATCAGAGTGCTCAGAAGGGGACCTGCAAGGCTCACTTCTTTGGCATGTGCTACTGTTAGTACCCAGTCTGCCTCAGAATCCGCAAGTGTTCCATCCCCAGCTGCTCGAAGCACCTGGTCCTATGTAGAGGGTGCCTGTACTAGGTGGTATGTGGTACAAAGGAGGGTGGATGCAGGGGAGGCAGAGATGAAAAATAATGCCACGTAGATGGCAAGGTTGATGTTTTAATAAAAGGTTTGTAATTGGTGCAGCACTTGCTAGAAGGACAAATGTTTCAGGGTTATTATAAGGATAATTGCATTTAGCGTATTGTTAATAAAATGGAATATCCCAGCAGGATATCTTTGATTTAGTTCATATGGTGCTAGTGGTTTTTGAGTAAACATTAAAAAAATTGTAAATAGTGATATTTAATGAAACATCAGAAATACTATTTTCTTTCAGTAGTTCAGAAAGTGTGAAGTTAAATATGATCAGAAATTTCTAGTTCAGTCTAAAAATCATAGCAGAGAAACCTATATTATTACTATTGTAGTTGTTATTTACACACAGTTAAACATTTAAAGATGAGTCCTGGGAGAATGACTTCTTAGATGTTAACAACTCTATTGCCCATTGCAGAAAGAAAGGACTGACTTTTTTCAGTTGTGCCACTCCATTAAAATCGTGGATGATCTAAGCAAACAAACAGGTAACAGAACACATAATTTTATTTTGGCTTATCCTGCATAAGTTAAAAATCTGTATACTTTATTCAACAACAAAATTTTTTTTTTAATCACAAACTCTGTGCCAGGTACTCTTCTAGGTACTGGGAGGAGAACAGTGAACAAAACACATTAAAATCCCTTGCCCTTATTTGTTCTGTCTGGGGCAGTATTGAAATATGTATGGTTTTCTGATTGGGTGTGGTAAGGAGAAACCGTAAACTGCCAAGTGTCGAGAAGAAGCCAATGTGGAATTTAAGTGAGGGCACATATTGTAAGCGTACATTTAACATGAGTGGACTGTGTTTACAAACAGTTTGAAAGGAGAAATATACGACTGATTTTTAGGAAGAAAGATGCTCATAACCTCATATGTATTTATGATAAACACTTTTTAAAATATAAATTAATGTTTTTTGTTTAATTCAACCACTTTTGAGTGTTTACAAGGTGCTAGACTAAAAAGTATTACTTGGAACTGAGGGGTTGTGAGTAAGAATTGTCGTGCTTCATTTCCCTAGCTCTAAAATGTGATGTGATAAAAACTCTCTTTAAATACAGATGTGCCTTAGAAATACGAATTTGACATGCCAGTCTTCCATTACCATCCTCATTATACCATATTTATCAGGCCGAACTAGACTTGTTCCTCCAACCTTATATATTTTATTTTCCACTTCCAACTCCTTGTTCATCTTATTCCTGATAATGTGCTTATTTTTCACTCTCTCCTCAAAAAAAAGTCTCTGCTTTCGAAACTTTATCCATCCCCGCAGAATGTCCTCTCGGAGACATGAACTTTTCATTCCACAAGTCCCCACAGGTCTCTGTGCCTCCCCGGTCCTGCCTCACGTTAGCTGTTCATCCCAGCCTCGCCCACTTGCACTAGATTGCGCACTCCCTAGGGACAGGGTCTGTCCTACCGATCTTGACTGTCCCTCCAGGGACCATCTACAGGGAGGTTGCTCAGTAAATATTTATTGAATTGTATTTTATAGTAAACCTTGAAATGTTTTGAGGATAACTTTCCCATTCCACCCAAGTTTCCAGGCTCTACATCTGCAGGTCCCCTAAGACTCAACATGTCCAAAATCTTTGTCTTTTTGTTTGCTCATGTTTGGACATTGTCTCTTACAATGTGTCCAGAACTGAAAATAGTGTTCTTATAGGGGCCAAGTACAGCACAACCACCAATTTCCTAGTTCCAGGAGGAAAAATTACCCACCAGTCTGAGTCATCTTGTTTTAATTATTGTTGGGAAGTCAAGTCAACCAAGAATTCTCTGAGTCCCCAATGAGCCTAAGTCACACCGCCAGGCCTGTGGCCAGTGCCTGCTTCCAACATCCTACTAATCTACCTTTGAAAGACTTACCTGCCTCCCTTGCTTTAGGCACCGAGAATACATCAGACAGCAGGCACAACTCTGTTTCCACACACTGAGTGGACTTTCCTCTGAGAAAGATTTAATGTGCAAACTTTATCATCCATGAATCTTAAGAGCTGGCTTCCTTTTTGCCTGCCACATACTACTTTATCTGAAGGGTCTTTCTAACCTGCATGGTCCCCTTCACACTTCACAGCAGCTTTGGTGAAAGCATTGCCCTTTGAACACCCTACTGAGGCTGACAACCAGAAAGTTAGTGTTTTTGTGACTCTGTTCTGTATACTTTCACTCTGTAAATAAATGCACTAACTCACTTCTGTTTTCTTCTCTCTCTCCTTTCACATAGCCCACACATATGTGAATGACTTTTCTGATTTGACAGGCTGTGGACGTAAATTTAAGTGGAATATCATGCTGGGTTATTGTCCTTTGATTTTAATCTGGTTCTGCACGCAGTCTTAAAAGTGTTAAGCATTACTACCTTTCCTGTAAAGGAGTGATACATTTTTAAAAATAACTCTGGACTGCCTTACCAAATCTTTAGGGATCAGCATTTTAATTAAGTAAAGGTACCTCACCTTTAATTAAGGTAGGTGTCTACCTAATCATGCAGGGACACACACACACACACACACAGCCTGTGAATGTGAGGGACCTATGCAGTTCATCCATTATATACGCCTTTTCAGATCATGGGCGGCAGGATGCATTTTGTCTCTTAACCACACAGCTCGGGTGGGGGGCCTTGCATTTACCGAACAGCACTCTCAGCTATGTGTCCTGAACCTTTCATAAATTGTAATTTTCATAGGTAGGTGCTTATATTATTTTGCTTTATGCTTAACCTACTTTTATGTTGTGATTCTTATGGCATGGAGCTCACATTTCCTCTTTAGTCAAAGGCAACAGTGATGACTTATATACTATTGAGTTACTTCTTTCCTGTTCCATTTTCTGTTCTTCTCTCAGAAACTCCTTGCTGAAATTGCAAACTCCTAGCACCAAACTCCAGGTATAATCTGTTGCCTGAAGTTCAGTGGCACTGAAATGTTCTTTCATGAATAGAGGTGAATGATGAGCACATGTACCTCTGAAATTTCTCTACTGGCATAATTTTGAGTCAAAATTAGGCATATTGAAGGAATGTTGCCAAGTCATTTCAGTTTCTTTTAATGTAAGATCCAGGCATTGCAGCTGAGAGATAACTCCTGAATTGACTTAAAATCAGGTTCTCTAACCATAACTTGCTTATAAAAACTAGATGTCAGACTTTGTGTCAGTCAGCTTAGGCAAAGTGATGCTGTAGTGACAAACAGCCCCAGTTTTGTGGCTTTCAGTAGAATGGTTTGCACAACACGTCTATCTTGGTTCCATTTCACTTCTGCCTCAGAAAGTAGTTATTTGAAGGCTCAGGCTTATTTGTCACTTTAGTAAAGGAGGCCCTGTGCTTATTCTTATCCCCACTCTTTCACTCTGTGCTCTTTTCTCAGTACATACTCATCATTCAATCGTTCCTTTAATTTAATGCCCCTGTCATGTTATCTTCACTTGTGCTGAGAGTGTCTTTGCACTAAGACATCTTTTGGATTAAGAGCATCTAAGATGGACAAAAAGTATATGAGGAAAAAAATTAAATACACTTGGATTTTTGAAAGCTGTTCTACACACAAGTACACATGCATATAGAATTCTCAAATTTACTGCTTTGGTTTTTGCCTATTACTGCACCTAAATGTACCTATTTTGACAAATCATTTTCAACTGGGTAAAAAGTTTATCAGTGTAAAAACATTTGAAATCCTATCCTCCTCACCCAGCTTCACAACAGTGTAGAGTTTGTTTATGTTTATAGCTGCCAGCATGTGGAGAATTCTCTGGACTCTCTGAATATGCTGTAAAAAGGCCAAAAGGAGAGAATTTTATACATTAAAAACTTAATGCTTCCCTTAAGAACATTGAATGGCTTTATGAAATGGTGTCCTACTTCCTTAAATAGGGAAACAAACTGGTGTAAAAAATTTGGTGTCATAATTATTAGTAAAGATATGTCCTGCCAGTTTTTCTGCAGAATATTGGTTTTGCATTAAAATAAAAATTTTTCTTTCATATTAAACTGAGCATGGCTTTGGCAGTAAGAGCATTAGACGTTTCTAATGGGAGAAAAAGTCTGTCCTGTGGGCATCAGAAAAATAACAAATGCTGCAGAATACTGTGTTAAAACTCATTTCTGTTTGTTTATAACACACACATCTTTGAGTTTATGGCAATGTTTCCCATTAAGATGTTAAACAATCATCATAATTTTTTGGAAGTAATTCTCAGTCAAAATGTCTTGAGTTCATAGTAGTAAAGCATCATGGAAGAAACTTAAGACTTTTCTATAAATTTAATTGCTGCCTTGAAGTAATTATGTCTGGAGGACAGAATACTGTATATATTTTATTTTCAATGAGTTTCTTTTTTCATAGGAGTGCTGTGCTTTGTACAAGTCAATTATTTTTGATAGTTTCTGTAATTAATGTTTAATGGTATTTTATTATCCTCATTTTACTACATCACCTTGGTGATAATCAAAGCATTTCTAAACACTGCACTTCCAGTGTTTTGTATTTTGTATGTGCACACTATGATTTGTTAATATTTCCACAAAGTGTCAGGATACACACACATACACACGTGTGTGTGTATACACACACATATACACATACATATATACATACACATGTACATACATATATACACACATTCATATGTCATTGTGTACTAGAAAAATATATGAAATCTGTCTTCTCTATACTTGTAAGTCAGAATAGCTCTCAAATGTGACTGAAATTGGGGAAAAAAACCTAAGCAATGCCTTCTACGTATAATTATCAGAATGGTAAGTTGTTAATTACGTGGGTTTTTGTTTTTTTGGTACCACAGCATTTGAATTTCCCTGCATTTATATAGTGCTAAGTGGATATGGAAAGACATCACTGACGCTCTGTTGGTAGGACTTAATATTTGAGGATTTTAGTTTGTGTGCAATACTGGGAAAGAATCTGTATTAGTCCATCACTCCATTCACACACATTCATGAAAAGACCCCCAAAATAGTACACAGCTGATTAAGCCATGGCAGTGGCCAAGCAATCAAACCCACAAGACTCTCTCTTCTTACGAAGTATTTGTTACATCTCCCCAGTGACTCACTCAGGTGTATGAGTGAGAGCTGGGTCTCTCCTGCCTTATACTGTCATCAGAGGAAGCAGGGGATCGTGGGAGGAGGAAGCAAGCTCCTCACGTGTGTCCTTCCACACCATTCTGTTTCTCTCTCTCCCATGATTGCAGCTCGCTGCGTTGGTTCTACAGTTGTTGCCATCTATTCCTTGGTCTCTCATTTTCACATCATTGTCCTGCCTATTTTTAACAACTAGCATTTCCCTCCTGTTCTATAAACACAGCCTCAGAAAGGATATTACAATATAATTTTCTCGGTTCATTGGTTAGCCACTTCAGTACAGAACGAAATAATAAATTTTGATGGATTTGAGAAGTTATAGCTATTACTGATCCTCAGTTTTTGAAGGCCTGTAGTTTGGACATAGAAGAATTTAAAATTAATCAGAGTGACTTCTGTTTAAAGGGCACGTTCTCTTCTGGGTATCTGCAAATTGAATTCATGGACATTTTTATAAAAAAGAGAAGGGAAATGAACATTTGTGAGTATCTATGTGAGTCTGTTTTAGATGCTTTCTGAAACGTGGTCTTTTTTTTTTTTTTTTTTTGGTTTGTTTGTTTCCTCACCCAAGGGTAGTTTTTACATTGCTTTTAGAGAGACAGGAAGGATGAGTGGGAAATATCGATGCAAGAGAGAAGCATCGATTGATTTTCTCCTGTATGCTCCTGGGCCAGGAATCGAACCTGCAACCTAGGTATGTGCCCTGACTGGGAATCAAACCCTCACCCTTCCGGTTATGAGATGATGCTCCAACCAACTGAGCCACACCAGCTGGGGCTCAAATGTGTCTTAATACATTCATTCCAAAAACCTTGTGAGTTAGGAAGTCTTGTCTTCACTTTTTACAGTGGAGGAAGGAAGACTATAGATATCAGATACTTAGTCATATAGCTGCCAAGAAGCACAGGCAGCATTTGATGTCTGTTCCTGCTTTCCTGCCCCCAAATTACACAGCCTGTGAATGTGAGGGGGCCATTGAAGTTTCTGCCATACAGACCCCGTTCAGATTTCAGGGCCCAGGAGATGTGCACTATCTCTCCCGAGACTCTAGTATGGAGCCTGCTGTTGTGAGCTCTGATGCTTGAAATCCCTGATAAGGACTAACACTTAGTGCTTACTGGGTACCAGGCTCCATTTTAAGCAGTTTACAGTATATTATCTTACTTAGTCCCCTTACCGACTCCGGAGTACAGCACTGTTATCACCCCCATTTTACAAATAAGGAAACTAATGCACGAAGAGTTTCAAGAATTCCCTTGAGGTCACATAGTAAGTTAGAGAACCAGAACTGGCACCCAGCTGCATATTCCTAACCAAAGGGGCCTATCTATTAGTCCTTTGAATAGGAGCATAAGGGCTCTGGTAAAGGAGACTGTGTCAGATAAGAGGGCTTCTGCACATAAATAGTATAGTTCTGGTGAGTTTTTTATTCTAAGGAGCTATTTTCTTAGTAAAGCTTAGAAATACTAATAGACAGGACTAGAAAACCATGGAAGGAAGTGCAGGACATTGAAGGGCAGGTCAAGGAGAACATTTTCAGCATGGCACCATGGGACAGAGGGAATGAGATGAGGGTTTGGGTGCCTGGGGAGCGAAGGACTGTCCGTAAGGACAGGGAGAGAAACTGAACTGAACCGGTACCTCTTGTTCTCTAAACGAAGCAGCTTAGCACCTCACTTTCTGTTCTCCAAGCCTTCGTTCTCAGGGAATTCAGTCAGAGTGGGCGTGGCACAGAAAATCAAGTAGTTGTATTTACTTATCAACTGACCATTTATCAAATTAACCTCTACTCAAATATCTCACCTTTCCTAACCTGGCATCTGTCTATTTGTCTCTCACTACCAGGTTGTAAATATCTGACACTAATTTGCAAATACAATGCAATTTAGAAATGTGAACTGCAACTATTACCAAAACGAGGGATTTCATGATACCAGTGAAGTCATGTCGGAGAACTGCTCGAATCATAGGCAGGGTCCCCAGCAAATGAACATCCAAAATGATGACATGGTAGGTATCTTTGTTAAAAAAGAGAAGTCCTTAGAAGAATCACAGACACTCTCAATTATTTTTGCAAAAGTGATCCTCAAGGGCAGTTATACAGTGTTCATCAGAAAATTTATTCTGAAGAGTAATTATGGCTTGGTTCATTCTTTGCTTAAGACTGTGTGGTTATAATTAAAATGCAAAAATGTCATAAAAACAAATAAATTTTCTTTTAAAGCTTATTTTACTATTTAGTGTAGAACTTTGGCCTCTGTTTTCAGTGGCTTCATTTTATCCAGCCCCTTTTGGCACCAAATCAGATAATAAGGGGAATCGGTGTACTCAGGCACATGTATTTGGGGATTTGTATATATATCCCCAATGAAAATATATATATATATATATATATATATATATATATATATATATATATATCCCCAACAGCATATATATATATATATATATCCCCAACAGCATATATATATATATATCCCCAACAGCATATATATATATATATATCCCCAACAGCATATATATATATCCCCAACAGCATATATATATATATATATATCCCCAACAGCATATATATATATATATATATATATCCCCAACAGCATATATACATATATATATATATATATTCATTGGTATCATGAAATCCCTCGTTTTGATAATAGTTGCACTTCACATTTCTAAACTAATTGTTTTTACAAGTTAGTGTCATATATCCTCTTCATTATCTGATTTCTTCGGCATTAATTTTCTATCTAAAAATTAGATTTTATTTGCTGCCCTGGCAGGGAGTATGTCACAAACTTCTGAAGAGTTTGCTACAAAAAAAAAGAAAGAAAAAGTGAAAGAACTCATGGACACAGACAACAGTGTGGTGATTGCTGGGATGAGGGGGTGGGGAACGTTGGAGGAGGGTATAGGAGGGACAAATGGTGTTGGACAGAGACTTAACTTGGGGTGGTGAACGCACAATACAGTATACTGATAATGTGTTGTAGAATTGTGCACCTGAAACCTGTGTAATTTTGTTAACCAGTGTCACCCCAATGAATTAAATAAAAAGGAAAAATAAATAAAGAAATAACAACTTAATTATTATGTCATTCTTAAAAGCTTCTACCAAATTTGCAAAAAGTAAAATAAAATAAAAGATTTTGCTACAGGACTGATAAGGCAAGAAACATAAATAATACCCAGTTTTAAGTTAACAGACTTCTATGTGAGTTTAATTTTCATATTGTAAATACGCATAGTAAATATTTAAGAAATACTTGCTAAATGCATAGATTCATTCTTTACCTATGCATTTGGGACAATTAAATCTGCACTTCTAATCTTAAGATTATAAAATAAAATTATTTCATGGATATGCCAGTTCATTGAAAAAACACACAAAAACTCATTAAAATTTTATTTGGCCATATTATTTTCATCATTATTAGTAGTAATGAATTACTGTGATCACTCAAAGAACAAACGTTTAGTTGTCTTCCATGCCCCAGGCACTGGGGTGCAGAATACAGTGACTTTATATTTCTTTTACCCAACAGCATATTCAGATCCAACACATATTTTCATTCTTTCTCTTCTGGAATATTTGTTACATGTTCAGCCACACACCCCCTCTCCTTTAACTTGTTTCCCCCTTATTTTTTGACAGATTACAAAACAAAAACAAAAAGATTAGGAACCCAACCACAAATGCAGAAGTACTTGGCTACAGGAGGAGTATAGAGACAATCCATTTAATCTTACTATGGTGTTACATTTAATGTTACTGCAGATTGATCAGGTGATTATTTGTCCAAACTGAATTGATACAGTTGCACATGTAATTAAGATTTAGCTTATAAAATCATTTTGTTAGTTATGCTTTGTTGTCTGTTTCAGCAAATTACTCTTAGAAATTTGATTTTTAAAATTTCTTTATAATGGTAAGCAAAAATACAAGAAACAGTATTTTAAAAGTACATGGGAAGAGTGAAAAATATTTTATGGCTATTGTGTTGAAAGATGGTTTATTCCATTTTTTGATGTCTGAAACATTATTTTAAAGCTGTAGAAGACATAGACAATGTAGAAGACAGTGAGTACACATACTTCCCCCAAAGTTTACCTTTTCTCTTTCCTTTAAGGGAACTAAAAAGAAACAAATATTTTACTTAAGAAGATGGAAACAGTTAAATAAATAAAAGTTAAATCCATGAATGTTAGTCACAATAAGATCTCATAAATGTTAAATGGATGGTTTAAATACTTTCATATGCATTATTTCATTTAATTCCTGGCAGGCCCTTTAGGCTGGTACTATTATTTTTCCATTTTACAGATGAGGAATATGAAGCCTGAGTAATTGCTCAAGGTCACCTTGAAAGTGGCAGAGCCAGGATTGAAATACAGAGTTGTCCTGTTCCCCAGATCTGGACTGGCTCCCAGCTTGACCTCCTAAATGAACTAAAACTATGCAAGACACCAAACTTATTTCCTGAAACTGGGACAAATAAGAGCTTATTTGAAAATATTATTGGTCACTTCAACAAATGCCCTCTGTCATGTCTTTATGTTCACCTTTCCAAATATAATTTTATTTCGAGGAATTAAACTGAGGATACATCCAAAGGTTTTTCACCCATATCTTCCCCAGTATTCATGTTTCTTTACTGGGGACAATTGGATGTTGTCATGAGCTAATGGTAGGGAAGACCAGGATTTTATTGTTGTTTGTGTGTGCATGTGTGTGCATGTGTGTTCTGACACAGTGGTTCTCTCACATGTTTCCCCACATGGACAGCCGGTTTGGGATGACAGGAGGCGGCACATACTGGTAGCTTTGCCCTGGAATTTCTGGGGCAGTGTCTTTAGGTCTTTTTTTGTTCTCAGCATTAAGCAGGCAAGTCCATTTGGGGATGGCAGGAGAATCTCAAAGAAGCTAATTTGTTGGGGGGGCAGTGAGTAATTTGTCCTTCAGTGAGGGAGGCCCTTGTCTACTCTTCATGTTCATCCTTCCTCCTTTAGGGTTCTCTGTTTCAACTGAAATATAATTGACATATTTTATTTAACTTATGTATTGATTTTAGAGAAAGGGAAGTGAGAGGGAGAGAGAGAGAAGGAGAAATTTGTTGTGCCACTTATTTATGCATTCATTGGGTGATTCTTGTATGTGCCCTGAATAGGGATTGAATCCACAATCTTGGCATGCACCAATGTCCTTAGCAGGTCACCTATGTTGCACCCACATGCTAACTTCAGTACTGTTATATCTTTAAGCAAACTATTTTACACAAATACCTAAAATATGTCCATTTGTTTTCTGCCATTCTTGATTACTTTCAGTCTGTAAGGGAAGCTCCATGTCTGAGCTTGGGGTGTGTTGTGGAGAAGTTCTGAAGACCATGGTGTGTCCAGAACACCCCCGCAGGGTTTTGGCCTCTCCTGCCGTACCACCATGGCCCCATTGTCTCCCAGGCACATCCATCTCCTTATAGTAGGGCTGTTAGAGCCGGAGAGAGGACTGCACAAGGGACCCGTGTGTCTTGAATTTAATTTTTCTGTGAAATGTTAAGAAAATCATTAAAACACATAACTGAAGAATTAGTATTTGCCAAAATTTGGTTAACTGCCATTGCATATACATGGTCAATTATATTAATCATCCAACAAGTATGCTTTGAATGCCATCCGATTTCTGCTGGTATGTGGCAGGTCCCTCTGTCACATTCCTCACAGCTTTCCTGAGACGTGCTAAGTAATTGGTAAGACGTTTGTTGACAGACTTTGTTTTCTAACCCTAAGCTTCTTGCACGTGCATGGCTCGCTTTCAGGGGGCATGACTTCTATAATCATTATTAATCCCAGAGTTTAGAGCTGAGCCATCTATAAAAAATAAATGCAGACTAGGTTTTCAAGTCAGCAAGAAGCTGTTTGAAGGGATCGTTATTTGTGTAATCTGGATCACACATAGTTTCCCAGTGAGGGTGAGACAGATGGCAAGGTTCTCATTTTCCCTAGCTCGGCAAGCAGGAACATAATGGAGGAGGTAGAAAGGCAAATAGTGTTCCCAACTCCTTGTTCACTGCCTTCATGAAGAGGAGAAGGGGCTGACCTGTCTACCCTGTGGTGGGGACCAGGAGAAGTCTGGACAGCAGGTGACTCTCTAGGTGAGAATGTGTGATGGGAACAGAGATCTCAGTGAAGCTCTTTGACACCAGCTCTTTACCCCATCTGTGGAATGGAGAAGAGGTCTATTTGCCATGAGTCTTCAAGGAAAGGATAAAAACTTACTTCATAGTTCCCTTAGACTCGTGGTTTTTACATGGTCAAAGGGCTGTTTTTTTGGTGGTGCTCATTTTACTTGAACTAGACACAGACTTGTTTCTTTTTTCTGTAAATATATACTAATGTGATTTCAAGAGTGTCTAAACAAAGGCAGAATGATGTTTTGGAAGAATTTCTGTTCCAAATTAATGTTCAGTAATAGTATTCCAGTTCTTAGAAATCATGATTGTCTCCTGAGGTCAAGCTAAAAGCGCTGCTAGGATCATTGGTTCTTCCACGCTTGGTTCCTGTCTCTACATCAGCCCTAACCATTCTGCATTATGAGTTACGCTATGGACTCAGTCGTCTCTGAGGATGAGATGTCCTCAAGAGCAGGGATCATGTCTCACTTTTGTCACTCCACCATCAACAGAGTACCTGGTATAGTAGGTGTCTTAATAACTGTGGAATACTTAAATGGGTGAATCACAGTCATGAATTTTTATCACAATTTCATGTAAACTCACGACTCCCATTTTCTCCAAGTCTGTTGTTAAATATATAAGACAAACTCTTAAGGTTCATTTCTTAATTGAATATAAAAAAAATACTATATCACTTAGTTTTTTATTATTGCATTTTAGCTTGGAAAACAGTGCTCTCTGCGGACATGGGCCTGAGCTAGAGAGGGGCTTCTTGGTGGCTGTCACTCACTGCCTTGCCTCATCCTTCTTAGGGCCATAACCGCTGAGAAATTCAAAAAACAAAAAGTAGAGCATGCCAACTCTTCTTAGACTGTAAACTTCTCAACCTGCAATGAAAGAAGGGCTGGCTCTTGCTATGTGTTGTGCAGTGCTGGGATGCGGGCCAGGGTTGGCCATTTGATGCAGGTGGGGAGCTTCGACACGCGTGAGTTCCAGTTCTTCACCCCTAGTCTTTCACAGCAGCTTTGCCTTAAGTTGAGTTTTTGTCTAATCAACCCTCCTTTACTTATTAGAACAGTTCTAAATATGGATGCTATTACTGATAGGGGAACAGGTAATACATTTAAGTAGATTTAATCTTGCAGTGAGAAATATTCACACCATGACAGCATGGAGAGAATATTAACTCTAACCCAATATTATCAACTCCAGTCCCAGTCTGGGCCATTAGAACAGTAAACTTATATAAGTAGGCTTATTTTAAACACAGATAACTCATGAAAGACAGAATTGGATTAGGTTGAAAGCCCATGTTCAGTCTAATCTGACCTCCAGACAAAAATTGCAGGTAGAGACTTCAGTGGGAAAAGGGAATGTGCTTGTCCCAGAACTACTGGAGCTACTGAACGCTTAACTGAGAAAAACATACCAGAGGGAAATCACCAGAAAACGTCGCTTCATTATTAGTTGGGAGACTATGGCAATCAGCAGAGGGGTAATAGAAAACCAATGAGAAATTATTATTCCACATTTGACTCCTTTTTTAACCAAGTAGAACTCATTAGAAGCAGATCACCAGGTAGTAATTTCACAATTATTGAGTGCAGTAAATCTGTGAAGGGAGAGAAAGGACGGATCTTTATTAAAATAAAGAAAAACACTTTCACTTGATAAAAATTCCATTTTTCCCAAAGGAAAAGAGCTCGTTTTGGTTTGAGAAGACAGTGTAGCCTTTTCTTTTAATAATTAAAGAATCATGGCCTGTATAATGTCATCATCATGCTTTGAAAATTAGATATATTGCCTCTAGAGTCAGTGAACAAGTGTGTTTTTACATTTCCTAATGTTTAAATAATGGTAACGAAACCAAAAGATTAAGGATGTCATTGTTTTCTTGGTATATATCATGAAGCCATTGAAGGGTAACTGCTTACATACATCACTAGGACTGACTTCGGGTTTGGAGGAATGGGGATAAGTTGCATCAGGCTGTCTGACCTTGGTGCTCACTGCAAGTTTTAGGTTCTGGGGGCTCTTTCTCTTCTACACTGGTTTGGCTATGACTAGTTAAGATGCAGCTGACCTTTTGAACTGAGGTATTTGGCAAGCTTTGATTAGGGACTTTGTTTTAGTGAGTTTTTGATGTGGGAACAGGCTGGGTCTTATTCATGACAACTACTTTTTAAGTGGCAGTACTACTGAAAAGTATTTTCTTTCAATATAGAAGAAGGGGTAGGGGTTTCCTCTTTTTTTGCCTCCAAGTCTCATGTGATTGTGGCTAAGGGAAGAAAAGTATGTTGAAAATGAGGCACAGATAGTCACTGAGCCAGGTGTGAGGAGGAATGGGTGGAGAGAGGATTTTGTTGCTATGCTCCTTCTCTGGTGGGAATTCCCATGCTCTAGAGAGGAGGGGAAGGACTTGGATGCAGCCAAGTCCAACCTGGGAAACTTTCCTTGACTTTCCCCCTCCCCTCAGTTAGAACTAAGTCCTTCTCTCTGAGCACCATCCTCCATCAGGCTAAGCTTACTCCTGCCCCAGGACCTTTGCACTTGCTCTGCCTTTTGCCAGGAATATTTCTTTTCTATCTTTTCACAAGGCTTTCTTTTTTCTTAATTCAGGGTCTTAGTTTAAATATTACTCTCACAGAGAGGCTTTTTCTGGCCACTATATCTAAAGTAGTCACCACCAGTCGCTCATATCACATTGCTCTTATTTTCTGAAATTGTCTTGTGCATTAATTTTCTTCTTTCTTATCTTTGTTTTCCTCCCTTAAACTTGCTCTTCCCCATGCCATCCAGGATATAAACTCATCACTATATCCCTTGAGCAGTGATTTTCAACCAGTGTGATGCAAGAATTTGTAAAACATGCAGTACCTTACTAGTTAGTCAAGGACACTGACCTCTTTTCCCATATGCTGTCAAATAAAAAATAACAACAGCCAGCACAATAGTCATCTGGTGTGAATGAATCAAAATTATACCTATTGTTTTTGTCATATGGGCAAAACATATATTTTTTGGTGTGCCTCAGAATTTTAGTAATTAGTTTGTGTGCCATGATATGAAAAAGGTTGCCATAAACAGATAATAAAAGAAGCACATATTTCACTTTCTGTATTTCAAGTGTTTCATTATTCCAGCAGAAGTAGGCAAACTATCAAATGTTTCAGGAAGCTTAATTTTAACAAATAGCTATATTTATCTCTGTCTGAAGTTAAGAGAAATTAAATTGTTAGTTTCTTATTTCATGTATCCTAGTCTTTCTAAAGCTGCATACAGTCTTTGAATGTTTCATTTTGGGTAATTTGTTTCAATTTCTTGCAAATATTTAAATGTTCCTTAGATACAGTGTCAATCTAAATCAAAAGGAACTATTCTGTAGGAGAGAGGCTTAGGTGTTCTTTAACACTTAGTCTTATGCTTCTGTGAGTTAAAGGTAAAAGTCTTTACCCCATGGAGTCATTGGGAAGTTTAAATGTTACTTAAGTTTATCTTAATAAACATTTGCATTTATTTTCCAATAGAAAGGAAACAACCAGGTACATATTAGGCAAATCTTACTTTTTACATTTTGCCAGTGTTCTCAGACAGCTATGATCAAATAGGATGGTCTTTGCAGAAGAAGTTAATGAAGATGAACTCTTGTTTGTGATACTGATCTCTCACATTTCTTGTCTTTCTTGGCCATAAAATAATAACATTTTTGTGTTAGAATCATCCACAGAACCAATAGTGTGTGTGTGTGTGTGTGTGTGTGTGTTTGTGGAGAGAGAGAGAGAAAAATTGGTTCTGTGACTGTGGAGGCTGACAAGTTCAAAACCTGCAGGGCAGGCCAACAGGCTAGACACTCAGGGAAGAGTTGTTGGTGCAGTTTCTCTGACTCTTGAAGGCAAGTTGGAGGCAAATTCCCTCTTCCTCAGACTTCAGACTTTTTTTCTTAAGGCTTTCAACTTGATCCAATGAGGCTCATCCACATTGTGGAAGGTAATCTGCTTTACTCTTGATTTAAATGTTAATCTTATCTAAAAATACCTTCACAGCGATATCTTAGACTGGTGTTTGGCCAAATATCCGGGACCATGGAGTAGCCAAGTTGACGCACGAGTCATTGACACATCATATTGTCATTATTTACTGTGTGCCCAGTACTATATCAAGCACTTCACATGTATTAACTCGCTGTTTCTCATTACGACCACAGCCACATCAGGCCCTTACTCTCACTATACCCATTTGGCAGATGACAGAATTTTGGTCCATGAGGTCAGATAGCATGCCTGCAGTTCTGTAGCTAGTCTAACTTGGTTGTGCACATGTCCATCTCACCTCTAAGTCTTCCTTTAAGACACAGCTGATTTTATTCTCCTTTATAGGTGCTCAGTAGTTGTTTACTGAATGAATGACAATGGTATCATTTATGGAACAGTTACTAAGTGTTATGACTGACTGGGTTAGGTACTCTAATATTTAAAATAATGTAAAGGGCTAGATATTTAAACAATGGGAAAGCTGAGGCTCTGAGAAGTTAGTAGTAGCCTGAACACAGTTGTGGAGCTCTGAACGATAGAGCCAGGATCCACATTGAGGTCATTGTGATTTTCAAACATCTGTTGAAATCGACCAGATGTTAAAAGGATAAAGTCAAAATGAAAGGGTAGATGATTCTGGACATAAATAAATGAATGCCCTCTCTTTGTAGCCTTTTCCATGTAATCCAGGGCCCCTGTATTCTGAATAGTCTCCCCAGTTATGATCACCCTTTCATAAACATTCTTATTTGGTAGACCAACTGTCACTAGACTTAGGATCTTTAAATGAAGTCTGTTACACTTCTCAAATGTAGTCATTAAAAATCTTGCAGTTTACTTAAGTTATATGGACTTTATACCTGCATCTCCCCTTTAGGCTCCTGCATATCTTTGTGAATTACCTTTTCCTTTTTCCTTCAGCCTTTCAGATTAGGCCATCATTTGTTCCTATGCCTGTTCACCATGAAATACATTACACCTTTTCTTTTCTTTTATTCATGAATATAAACTAATATTTTAGAATGTGATTTTTTGAGGTTTTGGACCTGTTAAATTGTCATAGATGTCCTTGGATTATACCTGAGTCTCTGAGGGCCACGCTTGTGGAGGTTGCGTGGACACTGATAATAGACAACACCAAAGTTAATCCAGCCCTGGCTAGTCTGGACTGAGGGCAGAAGATGCATGCCAATAATTATTGAAGGAAAAACCCTTTTCTTGATGAAGGCCATTAGTACTTTATAGAGTATTTGCCTTTCTAACAACTGTGTTTACACTTCATAAGTCCAATAATTTCTCCCAATGAGCCAGCATCTCCAAACAAAATGAATGTGCCTTAATTTTTTTTCCTTCCTGGGGACTTCTGAGGTTGAAGTCAGATTCTGCTCCTTTAGAATTGTGTGACTTCTACTTGATGTTCTGAAAAATTAGAACATGAAGTTACAGGCTATAAACTGCATAAGCACTTGGCTCCAAATGGCATATCCTCCCATCTGTAGAAATGTGTGTGGATTTGACAGATAATAGGAATGCCTTTATTCTCAGCGGGCTTCCATGTCTCTTCAGTTCCTGGGTGGTCCTATTAGGGGAAAACCCATCATCAAAGCATGCCAGGTGCTGACACTCAGAACATGAAGCTGTCGGGAAATGATTCTCCAGATTTCCTGGAAACTCATACCTACACAGCCTTACCAGGCCATAGCTGCTCCTGGTGCTCCCTGGTGTACCCTGGTGAGGGATTAGCCAAGCTTCATGTGGCCAGCTCTTGTTAATCCTTCCCACCAGCAAATTTAGATCATCTAAGTAATAACCAGCTAATACCCAAATCTGTTTCCCCAAAGGCTGAAACCTCTGAAGGATGGGAAGAAGCAGAAGGGGAAAAAATCAAAATGGAAAACACAAGAGTGTTGAGGTTGTATTTATGTTTCCTTCTAAGCATCTTGGAAAATTCTCTCTAGCTCACTGTATGAATATTTCTATCTATCTATCTATATCTATATCTATCTATCTATCTATCTATCTATCTATCTATCTATCATTTACCTTCCAAAATCAGCTAGTTAGTGTATATTTTTCCTCTTCTGATTTTTGGGGTGTAAAATGGAGGGCTTTTTGGTTTGTGTTTGAGTTCACATTCTTACTTCCCATCTGCTTCCATTTCTTCCTTTTGTTCTTATTGAATACTCCATCTTGCAGCTCCTATGATGGAGGATAAATAGAGGGATACTTAACAAGGAAGACTTTTTTTGAAGTTGCATTATTTCAAGCAGATGTTCTCAGTTCCTACCTCCATGTTGTTGAGTACTCTGTTCTCCTAATACCCAGAAGTGGAATGGAAAAAATTGAAATGTATTCAAATTTTGAGTGCAGTCAAAATAAAGAAATAGTGATAGAGTTTTAGGACAGATGACAAGCCTTATAGTGTGGTGCTATTTGTAGGGTCCTGGAAATACCTATGGTGGGACTAAGGTCTTGGAAAATTCTCAGTCATCATTTGTGACATAAGATTGCCAGCTTCCTTCATGGGGGATGGCCTGCCATCTCTGGGAATTTTTTTTTTTTTTTCTCTCCCAATACCTTTCTTTCTAAATTGTACCTGTTAGTGTAGTGAGACTATGACTTCTCAGTTGGGTACTTTACTATTCTCAGGACTTTATTTTAAAGAAAATTCCTAAAGAAAATACCTGCTTTCTTCTTCCCCATTTGAGTTATAAACAGCTCAATAAATATTTGTACAGTGAATGAATGAATAAATGATGAGAGTAATGGCCATAGATAACCTGTCTGGCTAAGAATAGTAAGAAGGAGTTCTTCAGAAAGCCAATGTCCAATATGCAAAAGTCTAGAGTAACAAACAGGCTATACTTCATGTTGCAGTGGCAGTTTATTGGTGGTGGCTGTCCCCAGGAACACCATGTTCAGAGGGATTATGAGGTTCTTCATGATTCAGGAGGGAAGAATGATACTCATGCTGGAGGTGACAACAGTCGTTTGCCATCCGTGTGCTTTACCGTTTGCATGGATGGACGTGGAGAACATCATGCTAAGTGAAATAAGCCAGTTGGAGAAAGACAAATACCCTGTGATTTCATTTATATGTGGAATCTAATGAACAAACTGAACTAACAAGCAAAACAGAGACAGACTGGGTGATGGAGAGTAGACAACAGCTAGTGGCGGGGGCTGGTTAGGGGGAGGAAGGATTGAGCAAAAAGGAAATAGGACTCATGGACATGGACACCAGTGTGGTGATTGCTGGGGGGTGCTGGGGCAGAATATAAGGGGTTAAGTGGTAATGGAAAAAATATAATAACAATTAAAAAAAACATTAGGTGACCTCTGTTTTTCAGACATAAAGGTGTTGGGTTATTAGGATGTGTGCATACATACTTCTTTATTCCTCTCCTGAATTGAGAACTGATGGAAAAATAAGTCAAATGGAGGTTGAAATATCAGCTGATAAAGAGGAACAGAAAAGGTGGCCATTGATCCCAGGATTATTGTGCCAGTCGTAATGGACTTGGGTCATGAGGGACACAGCTGCAGCTTCTCCTGAGGGGCACGTCCTGCCGGCTCAGCCTCCTGCATGACAGGAGTCCAGAACAAAGTGCACTGCCTTCATAGAAAGATCCAGAAAAACCAGGCTCAGTCAGGTGCCTTGATCCTTGGCCCTTAGGCAATAATAGAATATAGCCTCCTGCCCAAGGAGGAAGTTGTGAATCAGGGGTTGAGTAGGATTTGGAACTGCTCCTTCCCAACTGGCCCCATCTGAGAAATGGAGAGCAAGCTCCTTCCCCTCTGGATCAAAAGAGAAAAGGGAATACTAACACAGTAATCAGTTATATGGAAGCATCTGTTCTAATACAAGAAGTCTAGCAAGTCCATGTGGATCTACCTCTTGTTCTTTCTGAGTCCAGTGCTTCTGAGTCCAGTGCAATCCTCACTGTTGGGTTAAATCCTGAGGCAGCTTTTGACCCATCTCATAAGGGGAGGTTTTGTAGGACATTCATGCTCTGTTCTCACTCTCTACTCCCCGAAAGGTGATTTGCTTTGATTACAGTATCTTTACCTGCTTGTGAGGACCTAAGGGTCACACCTTTGTGGCCCTGTAGGTCTCAGGGAATTGTCTCTATATCTCTTTTTATGCTGGGTCCCAGAGGAGGCTTCTCACAAACTTTCCAACATCCAGAACTTTATGAAAACACATAACATATTCTCCTCTAGACCTGAAAATGACTTGATAGGTCAGTATAAATGTGAAACCTTGGAACTAATAGACCCCACAGTTGATCTAGACAACGCTCCCCTGATCACTGTCCCCTCTGGTGGTATGTTGGAGAGGAGCATCAGGAGTCCAGCCTAAGCCTAGCTTCTGATTGGGGAACTTTGAGCAAGGCTTTTGTTTTTCACTCGCTCTGTTGTTTATATATAAGTCCCCATTCAATTCTTGTGCTGTGGTTCTAAACCAATCTCCAGGAGTGACTGGCTGCCAGAGATGCTGGTGCCCTACGCTGGGAGTACACAGTGCACGCTGCACACAGGAAGTCACAGGAGCCAAAGAAGGTCATGATGCTCAGCTGGGGTTGACGCTGAAGTTGCAGCCTGTTCCCCTCTCAGGACTATCCTTTCTTAGATACCTCCAGCCACCTTTAGTTCTTTTTTCCACCAGTTGTCGAGTCTTGTGTTTAAGACTCTTTCAAATGCTTAACATAAATACCATCACCTCTAGTTTAAACTCATTGCTTCCTTGATGGGTTTTCCAAGGAACTTGTTCTGAGTCATACCTAAGCCTTTAATCTTTAGAATGTTGCATTTGTCTGAAAGGGATTTTAAGTGGACTATATCACCAGTGTTACAGGACTCAGAATTTCTGTTCCACCTTCTCCATTCCATTAGGGCTTTTTCTGGAAAAATACATCTGTTTTAATTATGAACTTACATATTTATTGACAAGCAAAACTAGTTTGCCTTTCTATGAAATTACTTCATTTCAGTGTAACTTCTATGAGCATATTTAACGTCAATTAAAAAATACTCACATTGTTAAGACTACATTTTAATCAGGAATAGAACAAGATCTTTGTTGCACAGTGGAGAAGTTAGTTGGGAAATAGGATTAACTGAGAAGTCCACAGGGTCACATGAAAACTATTTACCTTGTTGCCTCTCCATGTAGCCTTTTAAACTCTTGAAAATGCATTCACTAGTTCTGAGAGTATGGAACTGACATCAAAGAGCATTTTGTACAGGCCAGACACAGATGAATTTGAGATGCAGTCCTCACCCTCCAAGTTCTTATAGCTTAGCTGGACAGACAGAGATAAATAAAATTGCAGTGGAGTCTGTAAAGTGACTTAAGTGTTCCAGGTATAGCACCGTCCCTGGGTAGGGGAAGTCAGCACCATCTGACTGGTCCCTTGCACAGTTGGCTGTTGGTACTGTGGTGGATGTAGTACAGGACATTCTCTTGGTTGTGGCTGTTACCCCAAATAACTGGAGAAATGCTATTTCCAAATCTTGTTTTCTTTAATCATTGTAAAATCTGGAATGAGGAGACGTGTCTTCTGAAAGGTTCTTTTTCTAAGAGAAAGATGAGCAGAGTGACCTGTCCCATCTATACACTGAGTGTATTGCTGAATTAGGGAAGATAAACTTACCTAGACTTTATATTGTGAAGAGAATGGTATTTAACATCATGGTCTTTGGCTTCCGGGGGACTGAAGAGGGGTACATAGCAAATCTTGCAATGCGAATTATTTATACTTAAAGTGTGTTTATATATGAAAGTATCATGGTGATCTCTAAACAGTGCCCCATCAATAACTGATTTTAAGTACTCAATGAAAAAAAAAAAAAGAATTCATCAATGTTCTTTCAGTACCTCAACTAGCCCTCAAAGCTGGGCTCCTTCTGTGTTCATACCCAGGTCCAGTCTATTCTTGGCCATATAGTACCTTTTCTCTCTCTAAAAAGCTAAATAATTCGGCTTCCCTTGGTGGCCAGACACTGATTGCTCCATGAGACGGAGTGTGTAGCTTGCTTTTCTTGATGTCCTAGCAAGTGGCATGAGCTCAGTGACTGTTCAGTGAATGATGACTCTTAAGTCCTGACTCATCATACCTACAGCATAAGCCAACCAAAAAATAATGAGATGGGGAAGACATCATTATATTTATTTCATCATTCTGTTCATTTTGTTATAAAAATGGATGCTAGGGTCATGATAATCCGTGCTTATTCAGTGTTTTAAGACAATGACCCATCTATAAGGTTGTGAGGTTTAAAAAAGCAAAGACTCATTCTGTGACTTTAAACTCTTTTCCTTATGAATTTCAATTCCAAATCTTAAACTAGTGGTTCTTGGAATTTCAGCATGTAAAAGCCTAGTCAAGTTGCCAAATCACACTTGGATGTACTATGGGCACCATTGTAAATATGTGCTTTAAAAAAAAAAGCACCCCTGTCTGGCCTCATTAAAATCTCATAGAAATGCAACATGTCCCTGAGATCCATAGATTGGAAAATGCAGGTACTTGAGCTTCTGTTGTGAGGCTAACTTCCTGGGTCCTTCTGGTAAACTTAGTACATTAGTGACTGATACTTTGAAGAAATATAAAAGCTCTTAGGCTAGCCCTTCTTATCCTCCCGTAGATCTGCATAGTAGGTACAGGCATTAATCAACACAGACACAGATTTGAACCCTAGTCACAGATCGCCTTGTTCAGAAACCTAGTTTGTCCCAGAGTACAGAAATGTAGGAGTTATGGGAAAGAGAGACAAAGAAGAAAGAAGGGATAGGAGTCTGCCTCACCTACCAAAGAATTTTCTTTTCTCAAATCAAGTTTCTGGCACATTTATATGACCACATGGTATCTGGAGCTTGAGTCAGGACTCAGACCAAGAAGGGCCACACTGAAGACACAGCTGACAGTTCAGGCTCGGGATCACCGTGAACTTGGACCTCGTGTTACTATGAGCACTTCAAGACCATTCCTGAGGATCAGCTATTTGTTCAGCTCTGCTTGTCTGTCTTGTTGCAGCTCTTGCAAAAGAAGTATGAAAGTTGTTTCATTCTTCAGATATGAACCATTCTTTTATCATTTTTTGGCGAGCAGGCACAAGGTTTGAATAAACTGAGCTCGTCTTATGGACTCACCTGTGCGTTGAACACTCTTATTAGCCCAGAGTCAGCATTCTCTTTTAAGTTTAGAGATGCTAGTGTCCAGATCTGTGGCAATCTCTGTATAATTCTGGAAGTAGTTTATTTATTTTAATATCCCAGGATTTTCTTTTTTTCTGAATTTGGAACATAAGTCAGATGTTCATTTAAAAAAAAGAAAAATTCTAAATATATGATGGTGCATTTATCCCTGGTTCTCCTTCACTGAGCATGTCAAACTATATGTAAAATGATACTCATGTTCAGACATTTGTTGGCATTCCAGCCTTTTTAATTGTTTTGGAATGCTATTTTAAAGCTATTTGGGTTGTAAAATGTTATATTCAGAACATTTATTTTAAAAAATTTTGAATTGCTTTTTACTTTACTGCACTATAAACTTGAATCTAAATCAAGTGAGGGCGATGCAGTGTGATGTCAGGAAATGCTTCATTTTAAAAGGACATTTTTCTGTAGGAAGATGTGCTGTGAGTAATGTGTTTTTTTTCAGATGATTAATATGAGAAGCCCTGGGAACAAGAAACTAGGTGCATTAAAAAAAATAACTGAGGTCAATATAAAATTACCCCAAAGATGGTAGGCAGTCAGACTTAATGATAAAATGAAGGAATGTGTTCTTTCTTTTTGAACCGAGTTGATCTACAGACTTAATTTTGATTATGTAATACAATTGGTTGTGAGTTTTCTCATAGTTACTTTTGTTTACCCATGCCATTTCTTAAATAATGGCCTGAAATGAATTGAACGGGTCTAAAATGGTTTTTTTTTACTTTTTAAAAAGGGGAGCTTTAATGTATAGCATTTAATTCAAATTGTGAAAGTTAGGTTTCTGCGGTGTTTATATGACTTGTACGAAGCATACTGCTATGCAAGGTGTGATCAGAGTTCTTAAAGTCAAAGGCTGTTGGGACTCCAGGAGAGCTGGTCTGAACTTACTGCGGACAAATCTGACAGATCACTTGGAACTGGGATGATGAATTCTTTGTTCAAGGGAATTGCGGTTGGGGCAGTCACAAGCCACAGCAGTGGTATTACTTTACCCCACAAAACGACCAAGGTCTGCCTGAGGAACCGTATCTTGTTTTCTGGCTTCTTTTTGTGTTGTCTATTGAAGCATGAGTACAACTGGCCTTATTTACCCCACGAGATATGATAAAAAGAGTAACCTAACTTAGTTTATGCAGATACAGTTACTGAGCTTTTGAAGGGAGGTTCTTTTTATCGGGAGTAGCTTTCAAGTTCCACCTGATACTACTGGCAAACAAAGTCCAGTTTGTTCTACTTATACAAATATAACTAGGTGAGTATGTTTCTCAAGGATGACCTATAAATATCAGCCTCCACTTGCAAATATCTGTGAGAACAAAGAGCTTTAGGAAACTCATATTCAGGGAGGGTTGTTGACTTCATATTGTGCACATTAAAAACACCCTATGTTGTTTAGCTACCATTTTGAGGTTTTCATGAAATTATATAGCCTGAAACTTCAATTTCCTTTTCCATATTAGTACATCCATCCCACAATAGCTTTACAGACTCTGAAGCATGAAATCATCTCCCACATGTTCTGTGGCTTCTCGGCATATAGCCATGGTTCTCTGATTAGGATGCTGAATATTTTTAAGGTTTAGAGCCTTGGAGAGACTCTGGGGCTGGATTGCTTCTGATTCATTTTGAAACCTTTGAAAGATTGTCTAATTGCTCATCTTCTAGCTTTTGACTTCCAAGCATGTGTTGGCTTGCACGGGTAGGGGCATGCTGAGAAGCAGAGAGATGAAAGGGGCAGCTCTCACATTTTTCCTTCAAAGGAAGCGGGAGGCCAGGCTGCTCTCAAGAGTCTCAGTGCCACCTTACACAGCAGCTTATGGCTGAGCCTGTGTGAGGCTTCAGGAGCTAGTGGGAGACTCAGTAGAAATGGCCCAGGATTGGCATCACATTGCTAGGCTACAATGTTTTTGTTTAGGTTTTTTAGAAATGTACATTGTGGGCAAAATCCTGACTGTGTTTGACTTTAGAAATTTTATTTTATTTCTTAATTTGTTTATATAGGCAGGAAAGAAGCCAATTTTTAGAAGGAGGTCTACGGAAGCATTAAATGTGTATGGAGTTTTTGAAGCACAATATAGAATAATAAATATATAGATCATTCCTAATTCCAATTCTGCAGCCTTGTGGGTGCATCAGGCTTGCCCCTGCATCCAGGTCCTTGGTGTATGAGATGAAAATTGCACTTAATCAGAACTGCCCTTGAGAGGCCTTAAATTTCTCATAAAACAGCTTATGTCTTTTCTAATATATTCAGTCCTCTATGGGTATGTATATTATGTATGTATAAATTAATAATGTGTGAGGTAGAATGTGTGGGTTTAGGGGCTTTGTTGTATGAAAAGTGTGTCTCTTTAAACAGTGGAGCACAGCTCAGTGTGGGAGACGAGAAGCATGAAGAACTCGTGCCTGCCCCAGCTCCTGCTCCGCACATCCCCATCCATTGTAGAGAATGGCAGGTGCATTTAGGAGCTTGGTTTTGATTATAGGCACACCTCGTTTTATTGTGCATTGCTTTATTGTGCTTCATAGATGTTGCATTTTACAAATTTAAGGCAAGATTCTCCACCAGCAAAAAGATTACCACTCACTTGATTGTAGCACTTGTTTCATTGCAAGGGTCTGGAACTGAACTGCACTCTCTCTAAGGTCTGCCTGTACTTTAATGCTTCTGCTCCCATTTGTTTGAACTTGCCTTTCTCATTCTCCAGCTCACTCTGTTTCTTTTCCAGGAACATATACAGGGGTTCTGGTATTGTATTTATTGGTTTGTGTTATGACTTTGTCCCCATTGCAGGATACTCCGTGAGTATTAAAGCCAAATTCTTTATTCTTGTATCCTCAACTCCTGGCATAGTTGAATTGGGTGGAACTCAATCAATGTTTATTAAATGTATGAAGGATGACTTCATTTTCCCATAAGCAGCCTTTGCAGGTATTAATTTTAAAAGTTAGCAAAGGCTGTACAGTTGCCTATAGCATAAAAGGGACATCAGCTTACTTCCCAATGATACCAGTTCCTGATCCGCAGTGGTGAGACCTTGCTTTAGTCCCTGATAGCAAAAAAGAACTTCCTCAGAAAGGAAGGTCAGCTTGTGAGCCTTAGAACAATGGAAGCCATCTAATTGAAAGAAGTACTGAGTGTCTTCTGTGTGCTAAGCCAATGTCAGGGTGTGGGTGTGCAGCCCTACCCTGTGTGTGCCCTCCACCTTGCCCTCCACCCAGCCACAGAGATGAAGGGACTGGACCCCCAGGGAAGCACAGAAAGGCAGCTTAAAAGCAGTGGGAGGCTGAGATTTCAGCATGCCGTCTTCATTTTTGAGTCAGCCTTTCTCTGCCCAAGATGAATTGCTGAATATCCACAGACTTCAGTTGGGTACATACTATGTGCCAAGTGCTGCACTGTCTGCTGAGAACACAAGACATTAATATGTGGACCGTGACCTCAAAGAGAGCAAAAGCAAAAGACATACATTTCTAGATCATTCTCTGTGACAATGAGAATTATTCGTTGGACGGGCTTGCATTCATCTATAATAATAAACATATTTTGTAGGAAAATACCACTATTGAGCTTGAAAAAATAGATTGATTATTCATGCCAAGCCTGAAGTAAATTTTAATGAATCAATATGTACAAAAGGAAAAAAAATGTAATCATCATCATAATGAAACAACCTTAGTCATTTGCATTTGATGCTGTAGTTTTAAATTAGAAATTCCCTTTTGGAGTGTGTACACACAGGAAAATTAAGTTGATGAAATAGCATTTTGGGTTTTATGTGTCGTTTTAATAGTTTCTAAGTCTGAAACATAACGTGATAGAGTGACCTTGTGATGTTGCTGTTTTTTGCCAGATCAGTGTTGAATTTATAGCAATAAATTAAACTAAAGAGAAGTTTGAGTTTATATGTACTGTGACAGACCAAAGAATGGTGATAGTAATTAGAAGCAAAATTTTCACTCTATCATCTTCCTGATAATGACAGTGCTCTTACAGTTTTCTTAAATGAAAAGATCATGAATTCAGCTGTTAGCAGTGATCACTAGCTGCATGCAAGGTGCTGTGGGCAGAATTCAAAGAGGAATAGCCTTAGAATACACTGAATGCACCTTACATGTAAACTACAGATCTTAGCAGGATCAAATAAGAGCTACAATAGAGATGCAAATTGTGATGTGAGTAGGAAGGTCAATTTCTTTAGGGTCTCTAAGAAAACAACTCAAAGGAGGTGACATACAAGTAGAACCTTGAAGAGTATGTAATGTAAGATTTGTGTTAGCTGAAGTGGAAGGAAATACATCGTGTGTGTGTGTGTGTGTGTGTGTGTGTGTGTGTGTTGTGTGTGTGTGTGTTTTCTAAAAGAACTTAAACCTGAGGCAGGGTAAAAGAAATTGCCTCACCCCTCAGTCCACTGTAGGGAACAAACATTTGTCCATTGGTTCTTGGAGGAACAACAGGGTAGGGCAACCCAAGGAGGGATGTTACAACAAACTTACGGGAAGTAGCTTGAGTTGGGTAAAAATCTGATGTCTTCTTTTGCAAGTCATATCTTGTAGGCTTATTTATGGGTATGCTCACTCCCAGCAGGCCTGCACGAAGCCTTGTGCTCTGACTTTCACCCATTCCATAGTCAGAAAGCGGAGATGGTTCCCAAAGTGGGACTTTCCTATCCTCTCTATGTAGCTGTTATTGATTTTGTTTTGTACCCTGGTTTAATTGTAACTGTAAAAATTTCAACGTCAAAAATAAATTCCATGGTATGACTATATAGAGGCAATAAACATGTTCAGTATGTTCAGTACATTCATACTGAGATAGATCATAGCATGTTCTCTAGCTTTTTTAAAGCTATATTAATGTCGGAAACCAAGGATACAAAAATTCTATTTTGGGAGTGTTTTTCCCAAAGAAAAATTGAGCTTTTTTTTTTTTTTTGCAAAAGAACTATGGAACAAGTCGTTTTAAAATATCTGATTCAAATGACTTACACAGTATGATAGATATGCTTATATGCCATTGAACAACTGTTTTCACTTTCTGCTTTATTTCTTTTGAATGAATTCATTGGACCTTACTTTCTACTTAGCTAGATTTCACAAGATCCTAGTCATCTTTAATTGTTTCTTTTGCAAAAATACAAATTAGTTCCTAAGTCTGTAGAACATGTCATTGTAGCTCTTGAGAATACTTGGGTAGAATGTGAAATAAAGTACTTGCTGATTCTTAAGCCCAAAGCATATTTCTTTCCAGCTATCCCATATGCTTTTCAGCATTGAGAGCTTATATCTGGAAATTGACAATCTGTACTACAGTGAGCTTCACAAATGTGGTTCTGACCAAAGTCCTTATCAATACTTTGTGCACATTATCCAATAACTCTCTAAGGAGCCATTTAATTTTGAGCAACTTGACATTTGGTTTGAAGAGATGGCAACTATGAGAGCATCCCGGAGAATCGAAGTTAAGCAGGACCCCAGTTTTGTCCTCTTCAGCTTCCCCCTGTGTCATCATACCTAGAATGAAGCTAGGTTACTGCCATGCTTCCTGTGGGGTGAGGGAAAGTTTGCTTAAAACATACTGCATTTGTCTTGGCTGTTTAAAATTCTTCCAGAGGTGATGGGATGGTGGAAATCTGTTCTTTTGAAAAGTTTGTAAAATGTTGATGCTCCGGATAAGTTTTTTGGAAATGGCTGGCACACGCATGAACGTAGTATATGCATTTGAGAAGTATTTCAGGGACACCTGGTTGAGCAGTAGCCTGTACTAGGTAAGAGCCCCAAAAAAGTAAGTAAAAAAAATATTCACCACTATTCCTGGAGAAGTGGCTGAAGGACTGGAAAGGTTTATTTCAGCCCCACAGGTAGGCAAGAGTGTACGCATAAAGAAAAAAACAAAACAAAACATGCTAACTTGAGAATTTATAATGGTCCTTAATTCTTAGGAACTGTGAAATGTTCAATTATTCAGTGTACATTTCAATGAATTATAGTAAATGCAAGGGCCACCAGAAGCAAATCCTGATCTGATTTCTATTACCATGTTGACTTTACCTACTCTAGAATTCTCTAGAAATGGGATCATAAATATGTACTTTTTATTTATGGATTTAAAAAAATTCAACACAACGTTTTTGAGATTCATCTATGTTGTGGCCTGCATCAGTTGTTTATTTCTGTCTTTAAAATTTTTCATTGCTGAGTGGTAATCCTCTGTTTGTGCTGAAGTAAGTTGACCCTGGACTTCCATGTAAATCTGGCCTATTTCTAGGTTTGGGTTATTAAGAATAAAATAGCAGTACAGAACTTTTTGCAGCATGGTTTGAATTGGTGGATTATAGAGTAGATGTGTTTAACTTTTTAAGAAACTGCTCCAAAAGATTTCCAAAGTGATTTACCATTTTATACTTGCTCAGCAATATTGAAGAGTTTTGATTACTCCACATCCTCTTCAATATTTGGCAGTGTTTGTCTTTTTCATTTATTCATTCATTTCATTTATTTATGGGAGAGTGTAGGTATCTCATTGTAGTTTTAATTTGTATTTCTTGAATAGAAGTGATGTTGAACACTTTCTTCATGTGCTTATTGACCATTTGCTTATCTTCCTTTATGAAGTATCTCTTCGGGTCTTTTGCCTATCTTTTATTGTGTTGTTCTTATTGTTGTTTATTGGGTATCAGAGTATTTTTATGCACTACATACAAGACATTTTTTAGAAATCTGCATTGCAATTATTTTCTCCTATTCCATGGCTTACCTGTTTATTCTTTAGATGGTACTTTTCGATGAACAGATATTTTTAATTGTGATAAAAATCCAAATTATTTTTTCTGTATTCTCTCTAAGATGCTTTGCCTACTTAAGCATCATGAATATTTAATTCTATACTTTTTAACAGCTTTTAAAAACCTTCTTATTTTGAAATAATTATAGATTTGCAGAAGAATTGCAAAGATAGTACATTGAGTTCCTATAATACTCTTCACCCAGCTTCCCCTGAGGTTAACATCTTACATGAACACAATACAATGATCAAAACTAAGAAATTGGCATCAATGCAATGTATTCAGTAAACTACAGATATTCTTCAGATTTCAACAGTTTTTTCGTTTAAGCCCCTATTGTGTTCTAGGATCTAATCCAGGATACCACATAGCATTTAGTGGTCACAAGTCCTTAGTTTTTTCCAAATGTCATAGTTCCTTAGTCTTTCTTTATTTTTCATGACCTTGATACTTTTGATGACTACTCAAGGAATTTTGTAGAATAACTCTCCATTTGGGTTTATCTGAAATTTTTTTTCATGATTAGACAGATGCTATGCATTACTGGGAAAAATGAATACAGTATTCCCTCACTTATCGCGGGTATTATGTTCTAGAACCCCCACGATAGGTGAAAATCCACAAAGTAGGAACCTTACATTTATTTTAGTACTTATATATATTTTAAGACTTTATAAACCCTTCCCGCACACTTATAAACCATTCCCAGTTCCTTATTAACCTTTCCCACTCCCTTATTAACCTTTTCCACACTTTTATAAACACTATTCATGTTCTTAAACATATTCTACACTCTTAAACCTTTAATTTTAACAACATACATATACAGTACTGCAAAATTGCTCCTGGCTGGTTTGGCTCAGTGGATTGAGCGTCGGCCTGCGAGCTAAGTGTCGCTGGTTCGATCTTCCAGTCAGGGCACATCAGAGAAGGAAAACTCTGACTCCAAAAAACCTCCGCTGCCTTGCGGCATACCTCTTCAGGGGAAAGGCTAAGGGAGTAAACCCCGACAGAAAATCCGGAGCCGGAGTCCCTAAGGCGGTTCGACGTTGTAGTCAACACCGGCAACTCCTGCGGCGCACCTGAAGCCAAGCTGTATTGACTCCGTCTTTCCCTTGGACCCTTCAGCTGCGAAGAGAGGGGGGGTCTGCTGCATGGGCAACAGCAGACCCTCCATATCACCCTGCCCAGCTCTGTAGCTTCAGCTTCACTGGAGAGGACACTCCAGTGTCATCGCAAGATGTCGATTCAACACGGGAGGAGACAGATACCGTGTCACTCCCGAGTCGGACTGCACAACCATTCTCGGCGGTGCAGATAGACTCTTAAGAAGCTACACCATCGTCTCTCGAGACGGACGGCTGCCGACGACGACGACTGCAAAATCCCGCGATATAGTGAAAAATCTGCTATAAATAATAAAATATAATATTTTAAAAAGTCCCGTGATAAAGTGAGGCTGTGATAAGTGAACCACAATATAGAGAGGGACTACTGTACTGCAGAGATGATGTATTATTCTCATTGTTTCTAATAACCTTTTTGTTTTAACTTTTATATTTGGGTCTATGATTTTTGTGCATTTTCTTTTTAGAAAAGCCTGCTGGGATTTTGGCTGGAATTATATTGAATCTTTAGATCAACTGGAGTAGAATTGACATCTTAACAATATTGAGTTTTTCAGTGTATGCGTTCATGGTCTCTTGCTATTTATTTAGGTCTTCTTTAATTACTCCCAGCAATAATATGAGAGTTTTTAGTTTAAAGATCTTGCATGCCATTTGTTAAATTTAGCCCCAAGTATTTGATTTTTTTATATTTTTGTAAATAATATTTTTAGCAGTTATTATTGCTAATATATTAATGTTGTATCCTGTGACGTTGCTAAATTCATTAATCAGACCTGGTAGTTTTCTTAGAGATTTGTTCAAATTTTTTTATATACACAGTGTCATCATTGAATAAGGAGTTTTACTTCTGTCTTTCCAATCTGTATGCCTTTTATTTCTCTTGCTTATCTGACTGAACTGGCTAGGACCTCCAGTAAAATGTTAGTGGTGCTAACGGCAGACATTTCTGTCTTATTTCCAACCTTAGGTAAAAACATTTAATATTTTACTATGAAGTGTTTATAGCTGTAGACTTTTTAATGTCTGTCATAGCCTGAGGAAGTTCTCTTCTGTTCCTAGTTTACTGAAAGTTTTTCACATAAATGAGTGTTGTAACACAAGTGGGTTATTATTTAACATAAGTGGATATGTCAGATGCTTTCTGTGCATCTACAAAAATTATCTTACGAATTTCTCCCTTAATCTGTTAGTATAGTCAACTACATGAACTGATTTCTACCCTTTAATTTTGGAATAAACTCTACTTGCTAGTGGTTTACCTATATATTTCTAGTTAGTTTCATAATATTTTGTTAAATTATTTTTACACTGATGCTCATGAGGAACTTTGGTCTATAATTCTCTTTTCTTACAATGTCTTTGGTTTTGGTATCAGGATTTTAATGACTTTATAAGATGAATTGAAAAGTACTCTCTTTTTTTTTTTTTAAACAATTTTTATTTATTTATTTATTTATTTTTAGAGAGAGGGGAAAGGAGAAAGGGAGAGAAACATCACTGTGTGGTTGCCTCTCATGTGCCCCCAACTGGGGTCCTGACGTGCAACCTAGTCATGTGCCCTGACTGGGAATCGAACCAGCGACACTTGGTTCACAGGCCGACACTCAATCCACTGAACCACAGCAGCCAGGGCTGGAAAGTACTCTCCTCTTTATTTTCTAAAATATTGCGTATGATTGTTATTCTCCGTTGCATTAATTTTTGGAAGAATTTAAGAGTGGAGACATTTAGTCCTAGAGTTTTCTTTCGGGAAGTTGTTTATTTATAAATTTAACAGACATAGAGTTATTTACAAATATAACAGACATAGAGTTATTTAGATTTTCTATTTCTTTTTGCGTCAGTTTTAATAAGTTGTATTTTTAAAGTATATTTTATGATTATGTTGTTACAATAGTTTCGATATTTCCCCCCTTTGTTCCCCTGTGCCCAGTATGCCCCTTCCCTCCAACAATCCCACTCCCCATAGTTCATGTCCATGGATCATGCATATACGTTCTTTGGCTTCACCCTTTCCTATATTATTCTTAACTTCCCCCTGTCTATTTTGTACCAAGCAATTATACTTCTTAATCCTTGCACCATTTCCCCATTTCTCCTTCTTCCTCCTCCCAGCTGATAACCCTCCAAATGATCCCCATACCTATGATTCTGTTCCTATTCTGGTTTGCTAGTTGGATTTTGTTCTTATTTTTTAGATTCAGTTGTTGACAGTTGTGAGTTTGTTGTCATTTTCATGTTCATAATTTTGATCTACTTTTTCTTAAGTAAGTCCCTTTGACATTTCACATAACAATAGCTTGGTAATGATGAACTCCTTTAGCTTTTCCTTTTCTGGGAAGCACTTTATCTGCCCTTCCATTCTAAATGATAGCTTTGCTGGATAGAGTAGTCTTGGTTGTAGGTCCTTGCCTTTCATCACCTTGAATACTTCTTGCCAGTCCTTTCTTGCCTGCACCCCTTTGTAGGTAACTCTCTGCTTTTCTCTTGCTGCCTTTAAGATTATCTTTTTATCTTGAACCTTTGGCATTCTAATTATGATGTGTCTTGGTGTGGTCCTCTTTGGGTCTAGCTTTTTTGGGACTCTCTGTGCCTCCTGGACTTGTATGTCCATTTCCTTCACCAAATATGGGGAGTTTTCCTTCATTATTTTCTCACATAGGTTTTCAATTTCTTGCTCTTCCTCTTCATCTGGCACCTCTATGGTTTGGATGTTGGCATGTTTAAAGTTGTCCCAGAGGTTCTTAAGCCTCTCTTCATTTTTTACAATTCTTGTTTTCTCATTCTGTACTGGTTGACTGTTGTTTTCCTCCCTATGTTCCAAATCATTGATTTGAACTTCAGCGTCTTTCCCTTTACCATGGGTATTCTGTGGATTTTCCTTCGTTTCATTTAGCATAGCCTTCACTTTTTCCTTTATTCATTTTCTGTACTTAAACATATCTCTCAAGCCTGTGAGCATCTTGATCACCAGTGTTTTGAACTCTGTATCTGTTAGGTTGGCTATCTCCTCGTTTGTTAGGTTGGCTATCTCCTCATCGCTTACTTCTTCCACTGGAACCTTGAAGTATGGCCATACTTCTCTGTCTCCTCATCTTGACAGGCTCCTGTGTTTGTTTGCCTTTGTGTCTTAGGTAGAGCTATTGCTCCTGTTATGTTGTAAGGGGCAGAGCCTTAGGTTTCTCGTCAGTAGAGGATGACCCGTTTCACCATGTTGTGGTGCTATATGTGGGAGAGGGGTCTGAGATGGAATAATGTCACCTGCTCAGCACTCGCCCCTTTTGCAGGCACCTCTACCACCTTCATATGGGACTGGCGCCTCCCCAGCCATCGCCCTGGCCGTCATTCCCAGAGTGGGTGGGTCTGCGGATGTTCCAGTACCATGGGGCCCCCTCAAACAAGTGGGATCTGCTTAGAGACTGGCAGTTTCCTCCTCCGCCCATCCCCCATTGGTTTGCACAGTCAGAAGCAGTGAGGCTTTATCTTCCCCAGTACTGGGACTGTGAGCTGCATGGTCTGGTCTGGCGCCAGGAGCACTCCCCAGGTGTCCCTCCCGACTTTCCAAAACGTGTGACTGAGCTTTCCGGCAGCCTGCCACTGCCACCGCTGCTACTGCCACCACACCACATCCTCTCCGCCCCTCCTACCTGTCTGGATGAGTATTTCTTCTCCATATCCTTGCTTGATGGACTTCCATGCTGCTCGACACCCTGGAACCTCTGGCTGTCTCCAGTTTCGAGGCAGCTGCATTCCTTCCTAGCTGCAGAGGGAGACGCAGCATGTCCATCTAGGCCTCCATCTTGGCTGGAAGTTAATAAGGTGTATTTTTAAAGGAATTTGTTTCATCCAAGTATTCAAATTTATTGGCATAAAGTTATTTATAATATTTTCTTATTATGCTTTTAATTTTTTGTACAATTTGTAGTCATATCTACTATTTTATTAATATTTATAATTTGTTTTCTCTCTGTATTTATTAAAAATCTTGATCAATATTGCTAGATGGTTTCAATTTATCAGCCTTTCAGAAGGACCTACCTCTGGCTTTATTGACTTGTTTTGTTAGTCTGTTTTCTATTTCATTAATTTCTTATTATTTTTATTCTTTTCTGTCTTCTACTTACTGTGGGTTTGATTTGTGGAACTATATCACTTTTAACCTTTGCCTTAAAGGAATTATTGGTTAGTATGGAAAAAAATGTTAATTAGTATAAAATTTTTTAAATAAGAAAAACATATTATAAAAATTATTTTAGGTAAGTTGAACTTGATATCAGTTTTCTAAATATAAGCAGATAGTTCCAGTTAAGATGGAGGCGTAGGTAGACATGCTTTTTTATCTTCTTGCACATCATAAGAAGAATCACAACTAACCCCAAAGCAACAATCCCCAGAACTGCCAGAAAATGAAATGATATGGAAGTCTGATAATCAAGGATTTAAAGATGCCATATTCATCCAGACAGGTAGGAGGAGCAGAGACAGGGAGCTGGGGCAGAGAGGATGTGGTGTGGCGGAGGTGAGGTAGTGGCGGTGAGGTAGTGGCGTGGCAGTGGCTGTCAGAATGGGCAGTCCCACATTGACATGTGGTGGATCTAGTGATCCCAGCCCCAGGCCAGACCATGCAGCCTAGGGTTCCAACACCAGGAAGATAAAGTCTTATAACTTCGGGCTGTAAAAATCAGTGTGGGTTGGGACAGCAAAGAAACTGCAGGTCTCTCAGGAGAGTCCATTTAAAAGCCCTGCATGGTCCCAGATGTATGAAAACCCACCCTGCCCTGAGAATCACCACCAGGGCAACAGCTAGAGGGGCACCAGTCACATTCAGGAAGTGGGTAAAGTGATTGGTAATGGAGGAAGTGCTGAGAAAGCCTTCAGCAGCCAGGTAGTGGCATTGTCACCTCTTCGACCCATCCCCCACATACAGAGCCACAAAGTGGTGAAGCGGATTGTCCTGCCACAGAAATTACCTAAGGCTCTGCGCCGTACAACTTATTAGGTGTACCAAGAGAGGGGTCATAGCAGCTCTACCTACTACACAGAAACAAACACAGGGAGGCTGTCAAATGAGAAGATAAAGAAATATGGCTCAAATGAAAGAACAGAAAAAAAAAAAAAAACAGAAAAAGAATGAAATGAAATGGATATAGCCATCCTACCAGTTGAAGAGTTCAAAACACTGGTGATGAGGTGCTCAGAGAACTCACTGAGTATGGCAAAAGCATAAGGGAAGAAAGGAAGGCTACACTAAGTGAAATAAAGAAAAATCCACAGGGAACCAACAGTGAAAGGAAGGAAGCCAGGGTTCAAATCAACAATTTGCCAACATAAGGAAGAAATAAATAGTCAGCCAGAACAGAGAAATGAAACAAGAATTTTTTTAAAAAAGGGACTAAGAAGACTCTGGGAAATCTCCAAAAGTACCAACACCTGAATCACAGGGATGCCAAAAGAAGATGAGGAAGAGGAAGAAATTGAAAACTTATTTGAAAAAATGATGAAGGAAAACTTCCCCAATTTGGTGAAGGAAATAGACATACAAATCCAGGAAGCACAGAGTCCCAAACAAGTTGGACCCAAAAAGGACCACACCAAGACACATCATAATTTAAATGCCTAAGGCTAAAGATAAAGAGAGAATCTTAAAAGCAGCAAGAGAAAAGCAGAGAGTTACCTACAAAAAGTTCCCATAAGACTACCGGCTGATTTCTCAAAAGAAACTTTGCAGGCAAGAAGGGACTGGCAGGTAGTGTTCAATATGATGAAAAGCAAGGACCTACAACCAAGATTACTCAATCAAGCAAAGCTATCAATTAGAATGAAAGGGCAGCTAAAGGGCTTCCCAGACAAGGTAAAACTAAAGGAGTTCATCACAACCAAGCCCTTATTATATGAAATGTTAAAAGGACTCATTTAATAAAAAGAAGATCAAAATTATGGACAGTAAAATAACAGCAAACTCACAACTATCAACAATTGAATCTAAAAACAAACAAACAAATGAACAAACAAAACCCAAACTAAGCAAACAGCTAGAACAGGAACAGAATCATAGGTATAGAGATCATTTGGAGGGTTATTAGCTGGGGGTGGGGGTGGGGGCAGGGAGGAGGAGAAAGGGGGAAATTATGCAGGCATTAAGAAGCACGATTGGTTGGCAAGGGGATGTTAAGAGTAGTATAAGAAAGGGAGAAGCCAAAGAACTTATATGCATGACCCATAGGCATGAACTAAGGGGATGGGGGATTGCTGGAGGGAAGGGCGTACTGGACAGAGGTGGGCAAAAGGGAGAAAATTGGGACAGCTGTAAAAGCATAATCAATAAAATATACTTTAAAAATGAATATGAGCCAAGTTCAACTATTAGACCTAAAATAATCTGAACAGACTTTGCTGCTCTGGTTTTGATGGTGGCTGCCCAGAGTATCGGGTTATATCACAGAAGAAACTGTCCCATATCACACAACTCTTTCTAGAATTGGCAAAGTAACACCTCCTGAAAGATATATACAAAAGAGCATTCAACAGATCTTCTTCACACAATTAAGTTCATTCGAAACGTGAAAATTACACATTAGTTTTAATTGATGTCTTCAGCCATGGGCATTGATGTGAGAAATGGGTAATTACATTTAAGAGATAAACATGAATAGTTTTATGCTCATGGATCATCCATAAAAGAATTAGGTGCCCTAAATATTTTTCATCCACATCCTTTATAAGGGAGAACACTGAAGTGGAGGTAAATCTACGCTAATATAGGGAATTAATGATTATTGTCTATATTCATAAAAAGCAGACAGTAACCTGAGGCGTGCCATAAAACAATAACAGTAATGATTACTGGAGGATTAATAGTACCTCCTACTTTTCAAAGTATGATAGGCAGACATTTTCATGGCCCAGATGAAAACCACCTTTACTATGAAGCCAAAGGGGGATATGGTGGTTTTGTGCAAAAGTGGTTTTGGATGACAAAGAAAGGGTTAAGGTATCCAAGTTTATAGTCTTCATACTAAACCTTTTCTACAGAATTTAGTGTTTTTGTTGCTGCTGTTCTTTTTCCTAATAATCTTTGAAAATGAGATTAAAACATATGTGAAGTTTGCCATTGGGGGCTGGCTCTGTTAGGTCTTGGTTTTAAGGAAGACTTATCCCTCATACTGCACTTAAATAAACACTGCTTTCGTAAGGTAACCTTCAGGATAGCACTTCCTTTGGCAGTCATAAATATTTGTTGTCTGGATGAATGAATGATCCTAATTGTTAATTAATAATTGGAGCAATTGATATTACAGACACTGACATCAGAACAGATGCTTTTCTTTTTTTTATTTTAAATGTGTTTTATTGATTATAATGTTACATTTGTCCCAATTTCCCTTCCCTCTGCTCCCCTCCACCCGGTGGCCCCCCTCCCTCCAGTTGTCCCCCCCTTTTAGACCATGTCCATTAGTTGTGTATATAGTTCTTCTCAACCTCTCTCTGTCTATTCCATTCCCTCCTACCATGATCCCCAATTCCTATATCATCTCCCTCCCTCTCCCCATTCCCCCTCCCTGTTGACCTCCCCCCAATATGTTCCCCATACCTATAGTTCTTTTTCCACTCTCGTTGCCTGTTTAGTTTGCCTTTGTTTCAATTCCCTAGCTTCCGTTGTTTCTTGTGATGCAGTTTTCATTTTAGATTTCATAGTTTTGATCCTCCTTTTTCTAAACCAGTCCCTTTAACATCTCATATAACAGTGGTTTGGATCTAATGAACTCTTTCAGTTTTGTTTTGTCCTGGAAACACTTTCTCTGCCCTTCTATTCTGAATGACAATTTCGCTGGATAGAGTATTCGTGGTTGTAGGTTTTTGCTTTTCATTACTTTGAATATTTCTTGCCAGTCCCTTCTTGCCTGCAGGGTCTCCCTTGAGAAGTCAGCTGATAGTCTAATTGGGACCCCTTTGTACATGATTCTTTTCTTCTCTCTTGCTGCTTTTAAGATTCTTTATCTTTAACTTTTGACATTTTGATTATAATGTGTCTTGGAGTGGTTCTCCCTGGGTCCAGTTTTTTTGGAACTCTCTGTGCTTCCTGGACCTGTAAGTCTATTTCCTTCCCCAAGTTTGGGAAGTTCTGCTTTATTATATTTTCACTCAATTTTTCAATTTCTAGTTCATCCTCTTCGCCTTCTGGCAAACCAATGATTCTTATGTGGGCCTTTTATAGCTGTCCCAGAGATTTCTGATCCTCTCATCCTTGCTTCCTGTTTCCTCTCTCTGCACTGGTTGACTGTTTGTTCCTTCTCTATGTTCTGGTTTGTTGATTTGAACTCTGGATTTTTTTTCCTCACCATCTGTCTCGTATGTGGTTTTGTTCCTTTCATTATGAGTGTTTTTCGATTCTTTCTCCTCTTTTTCCAGATCTTTTGTTAATTCTGTAAGCCACCTGATAACAATGGCCCTGAACTGAGCCTCTGACAGGTTTCTTATTTCTTCATCTGTCAGATTCTTCATCTGTTGCCTGGTGAGCCGCACCACCGGGATTTCTATAGTTGTTTGCCTCATTTTGACAGATGCGTTTTGTTTTCTTGGGCCGGCTATAGGGGGCAGTGCCTGTGTATTCGTCATGATCCAGTGACCGGCGGCGATCTGCAACCCTTTTCGCCGCTCTGTGGCCCTTTGTCATCACAACCCAGAGACCGGCGGTGGTCCAGCAACCTTTCTCGCTGTGCTGTGGTGCTTTGTCGTCACAACCCAGCGACCGGCGCCTATCCACAACCTATTTCGCAGCCCTGTGGCGCTTTCTATGGGGGCGGGGGTCCAAGATGGATTCACACAGTTATTCCGCTAGGAGACCGGGATCCGTCCTCCCGCCCTCTGGGCCTCACTGTTCAAGGCGATGTGGTGGCTGCTTTCCCCAGCGTTGGGGTTGCAAGCTGCCGGGGGTTCGACTGCAGCCGGGGTTGTTCTCCCTGCCGCTGTCCCTGGTACGACCGCAAACAGTACCGCCCCCTTTCGCTTTTCCTACCTGCCCAAAGGGTGCCGCTGGTATATAACTTCATACATTGGGCTTCCGTGTAGTTTTATTTTCTGGAATTTCTAGTTATCTTTTGTTTTGAAGTAGTTGTATTCCTCTCTAGTTGTAGAGGGAGACCGAGCGTGTCCGTCTAAGCCTCCATCTTGGCCGGAAGTCCCAGATGCTTTTCTAATAGTGGTGCCATCCTTATCCCTTTGAGTGTCCTGTGTAATTTGAAATTTAGATCGACATGAGAAAAAATCATATCAATATATAACCTGAGGTACAAAAAAAGAACAAAACATAAAATATGAATTACTGTATTCCATTGTCATTTACATTTATAGCCATTGAAAAAAGAGTCGCTGGGAGTGATGCTGGCGCTTTTGGGAAAATATGTCAGCGTTGCTCACAGAGACATTGGCACTCAAAGGGTTGTGGAAGGCAGGAGTGGGACATTGTGCATGGTGACTTGGTCAATAATTTTCACCTCCAGAGTGTCCAGGGAATTAGGAATTGGGAAATGAAAGTGTTCGTTAGTGGTCTTTAAGAACATAAATGTGATGTATACAAGTCATCTAATTTAAATAATTTTTGATTATTTTAAATAGCCCAAGATATCCTCAGATGTTTTCAAACTTTGATTGCCTTTTTCTCATTGTCTCCAGAGAAATATGACGGTGTTTTGAAAACATTTTTTTATGACTTCTGAGTTATCATGCTCATAATCAAAAGACATACAGCCACGTAAAGGGCAAGCCTTATAAGTAAAAAACCCTCAATGTTTTGTTTTGCAACAGCAACCAGCATATATTTTTTAAATAATAGGAGAGAATTGCTTGGTTGAAAGAACAGTAAATTATTTATTCCCTTTAGAAAACTACACTGAAAGAGAAAGGCTGCTTTTCCCCTTTTTTGTATTAGAATTGATTGTACACTAGCATGTTACTATTCAGTCCTGTAAGGATTTGTTAGGATTTTTCTCTTCCTAGGGTTTTTATTTCTGTAATATTTTCATATAATGGCCAAGTACTAAGTACCCCACAGAAATGTTTTCAGGCTTTTAGTGGAGTAGATAATGTAGTTTCCTTGTCAAATAGCAAACTACTTTAATCATTTACTTTTTTTACTAGAAAGTGTTGTATCGTGTAAAAATGTATGTTAGTTGGTGCAGAATTCTGGCTACTGTTAATGAGATAGATACCCATTGCTATCACATGTCATTAGAAGTTGTAATTCTGATACTTTTAGATCATTTTTAGTATAAGAAAATCTGACAGCCTACGTAGTAACCTATTATATGATCACTAAATTATTGTGACTATATGATATGATATGATACGATTATATGATAAGCTCTTTAGAGGACACGGGAAAAATAATATGTGGTCCCAACCCCTGAAGAGCTTAGAGTCTAGCTGAGAGAAGGAAAGCCAGTACATGGGAAACAAGGGCAGAACTCAAACAAGAGAGGATATAGTTGTGCGCTCCTTGTGACAAGTGTTTAGGGCAAGGAGAGGTCATTGTGAATACTTGGAATTTCTTCCTTTTGCCTCTCTCAGATCTGTTCTCCCCTGTTCTTCCTGCTTAGTGCCCAGAAGCCGCCTGTAAGTACCCATTAGCTTTCCCTGGCCTCTGGCTTCTTGTTGAGCTCAGCCAATGAGGAGATCAGAAGGAGGGAGCATCCTGAGATCCCATTTTCTCCCCTCCCAGCAGGCCCTCTGTTAGCATCTGGGCTTTGGCCCTTCAGGCCAACAGCAGCCAGGCCCCCTCTTTTCCTAACCTCAGGCAGTGTGCTGCACTGGCCTGCAGTGTGGCAGGCAAACCGTCCCTCTCCTAAAACTCTCATCTTCCAGGTCCTAGCTTACCTGTGTGCCAGGCCCCTGACTATCCAGTGGCTCTAGTGTTAGTTAGGGCAGGTTTTATGAAGAGAAGCTTATATCAGTCCTACAGGTTGGGCATCGTAGTAATGGGGAGCAGCATAAGCAAGAGCAGACACACAAAAGTGCAGATCTTCTAGAGAGATCTCTGGCAATTCTAGTCTTACCAGGGTAGGCCCAGGGAATCCCTGGCCTTATTATTAGGCCTCTACCTGTGTAGGTATCTTTGCCTTGTGGCCTCTCAAGGATAATATTCTCACACAGTTTCATCAAAATGAAAATATGAGGTGACCACAATTCATGGCACTGGGAGGTTGCTGTCCCAGTGGCAGCTCATAACTGTGTTCTGGAGTGTTGCCTGGATTGTTTAGTGAGGGCAGGATTGGAGAATGTAATTTCCAAGGACCAGGTATCCCTGGCCACCTTCAAGTCTGTGCATCCTTCAGGCTCTTAGAAAATCTTACCCTGAGCCTGTTCTAAAAGCATGGATACTTTTAGGCCTCTCTCCATCTCTGCAAATCTTTCTTTCTTTCTTTTTTTTTTTTTTTTGTCTCTTCTTATTCTGAGTTCATTTCAACAGTAGACATTAGATGCTTGATGTGTGCTAAGTCCTGCTTTAGGTCCCTGGAATGTAGTAGGGGACAGGAATATAGAGCTCCTTACTTCCCAGGGCTTATGTTCTAATGGGAATATAACGTGCATAACTACATAAAAAAAATGACAGAACTTCCGAGAGTAAGTGCTGTGATAAAAATAAAGTAGGTGAGGGGATGGAGTGAATGGACTATAAAGAAAGAGAGGGATTGCACATGGGGTGGCTAAAGAAAACTTTTGAAGAGGTCATGTTTCAGCAGGTAACTGCCAAGGATTAAGACAAGGAAAGAGCATCCTCAGCAGAGAGGGTTCCTCTTAAACTGAACTTCAGTTTAGGGCAAGTCAACTTTGAAATGTTGAATATTGTTTGATTGTTTTCAGTTTCCTCATTACAGGCTAAATTAACATCTTTAGATGAACCTGAAGAAAAAAATCCTTTTTAAGTTGAAAAAATCATTGAATTATTAGGGCTACAAAACTTATGGATCCTGGTGCAAAATGAAAATGTGTCACCCCATGAAAAAAAGATTTCTGTAAATAATTTATAGTAATGTTTCACATGTGTTTTAAATTATGTAAATGATACTGTACTGTCCATGGCATTGTGTAACTTGCCTTTTTCACTTACTATATTTTTACCATATGTTTCTCTTGATACGTGTAGCTCTATATTTTTTCATGTTAACCAGTTAAAAGTTAATATATAATATTTTAATTAATTTATTCCATTATTGAGTGAATATTTTAAATTTTTTCATATCTTTATAATGATAAAATATTATTTTGAAATAATTTCATATTTAACATTTGCAAAAAGAGTCAAACTTTTTTTCACCTTCACTCAGATTCCCCAAATGTTAACACTTCACCACATTGCTTTTTTAAAAATTATATTTTATTGATTATGCTCTTAAAGTTGTCCTGATTTTTCCCCCTTTGCCCAGCACCCCACACCCTCTCAGGCAATCCCCACACCACTGCTCTTGCCCATGGGTCATGTATATAAGTTCTTCAGCTTCTCCATTTCCTACACTGTACTTTACATCCCCATGGCTATTCTGTAACTACCTATTTGTACTTAATCCCCTCACCTCTTCACCCCTTCCCCCACAACCACCTTCCATCTGGCAACCATTAAAACTCTCTCTGTATCATGATTCTATCTCTGTTTCTCTTGTTTGCTTAGTTTGTTTTTTAGATTTAATTGTTGATAGATATGTATTTTTTGTCATTCTGTTGTTTATAGTTTTGATCTTCTTTTTCTTAAATAAGTTCCTTTAACATTTCATATAATAATTGTTTGGTGATGATGAACTCCTTTAGTTTTTTCTTGTCTGGGAAGCTCTTTATCTGTCCTTCAATTCTAAAGAATAGCTTTGCTGGGTAGAGCAATCTTGGCTGTAGGTCCCTGCTTTTCATGACTGAATATTTCTTGCCAATCTCTTCTAGCCTACAAAGTTTCTTTTGAGAAATCAGCTGACAGTCTTATGCCAGTCTCATGTAGGTAACTAACTTCTTTTCTTTTGCTGCTTTTAAGATTCTCTGTTCATCTTTAACCTTTGGCATTTTAATTATGATGTGTCTTGGAATGGACCTCTTTGCATCCTTCTTGTTTGGGAGTCTCTGTGCTTCCTGGACTTGTATGTTTATTTCCTTCACCAAATTAGAAGAGTTTTCTTTCACTATTTTTGCAAATAGATCTCCAATTCCTTGCCCCTATGATGTGAATGTTGGACCTCTTGAAGTTGTCCCAGAGGCTGCTTACACTATCCTAATTTTTTTGGATTTTTTTTTCTTCTTGTTGTTCTGATTGGTCGTTTGTTTCTTCCTTATGTTCCAACTCATTGATTTGATTCTCAGCTTCATCCACTCTTCTGTTGTTCCCATGTAGTAAATTGTTCTTTATTTCAATTAGTATATCCTTCATTTCTGACTAGATCCTTTTTATGCTGTTGAGGTCCTCACTAAGTTCCTTGAGCTCCTTATCACCAGTGTTTTGAACTCTGCATCTGAAAGATTGCTTATCTCCCTTTGTTTAGCTCCTTTTTTTAGAGTTTTATCTGTTCTTTCATTTGGACCATGTTTCTTTATCTCCTCATTTTGGTAGCCTGCCTGTGTTTGTTTCTATGTATTAGATAGAACTTTCACTCTGTGTCTTGTTAGCATGGCCTAATGTAGTAGGTGTCCTTTAGGGTCCAGTGGCATAGCCTCCCCTACCACCCAAGCTGGGTACTTGAGGTACACCCTTTATATGGGCTGAGTACACCCTCCTCTTGTAGTTGAGCCTTGGTTGCTGTTGGAAGCTCAATAGGAGGGATTGACCCAAGCCAATCAGCTGCAAGGACTGGCTGTGACCACTGTCAAACAACCTCTGCCCTCCATGGAGGACCAGCTATGCAGGGTTAGGGTGGTGGTGCTCTGACATGGTCTGTAGCTGTGCAATGGGTGCACTGGCCCTGGCATTTCCTGGGTGGTTTGGGCCAAGGTGAGCCCCCAACTGTGTTTTGCCCAGGTCACCCTGCCTGAGCTATAAAGCAATCTGAGATGGCTGCCACTTGTGCTGGGCTTGGGGATTCCCAGGTGAAGCCAAGCTGTGAATCTAGGCTGGCTCTGTTAGTGCTGTCCTGGAGCTCATTGAAGCCAGCTGTTGCTGGTTTGATAAGATTTAGGAAGCTGTGAAGCATGAGCCAAGACCAGCCATTCATATGGAAAAGCAGTTTGGCTGGGCTCATAAGTTTGGAGGAGCAGAGTCTCTGGGGATCTCTAAGGCAGGTCAAACCGTGTTAGCCCAGTTGATGGAGTCTCAAATATGGTACCAGCTTTCCGTTTCTGTGGTGTAGTGTTTAGCAAAGAGACAATAGCTTATGCTTACCTTGATGCCAGACACTTCAGTTTCTCCCTGTGTACCACTGGTGCCTTTCAAGCTTCTCCTCTGGTGCTGGAGCTCAGAGGAAGTGAGTCTGAGTAGGTAAGTCTGTATGTGAGTTTTTTGAGGAACTGCCTGGGGCTTCAGGAGTTTCTTCCACTTACTCAATCCATGCTGGTTTGTGCCACCATAACTTGTGGGGACTTACCTTCCTAGCACTGGAACCCAAGGATGGGGGGCTTGGTGTGCGGCTGGGACTCCTTACTCCCAAAATAGCCCTCCCAAATTTTTATCCATCACAAATGGGTGTAGGACCAGCCCATTCCATGTCTACGCCCCTCCTCCCTGTCTGGATGGATTTGGTTTTTTTAATCCGTAGTTGTCAGACTTCCATTCAACTCAATTTCTGGTTCTGAGTGATGGTTGTTCTATATTTTAGTTGTAATTTTGATGTGGTTGTACTAAGAAGTGAGCCGTGTCTGCCTCTGCCACCATCTTGACTGGAAGGCCCCACCACATTGCTTTATTCTTCTCTTTTTCTCTTCTCTTTTATTTCTGTATATTGTGTGTATAGTGTAAAAAATATTATTAGCATATGTGCATAAAATTTTCCTCTGAATCATGTAACAGTAAGTTGCATATATGATGTTCATTTATTCCTAAATACTTTAGTATTTCCCAAAAAGCAAGAACATTCTCTTATATAACTGCAGTATAGTAATCAAAATTAAGCAGTTATAATCAATACAATGCTATAATCTACAAACCTTATTTATTTTCTCAAATTGTCCTAATGGTGTTTTCTTTTCCCAGTCCAGGAATCTCTTCAAACCATGGACTACAGTTAGTCATGTTTCTTTGGCTCTTGTAAATGCTTCAGTTCCTCGGGCATTTATTTATTTATTTATTATTTACTAATTTATTTACTTTCTTATTTATTTCATGACCTTGACCTTTTTGAAGACCAGAGGCCAGTATTTTATAGACTGTTTCTCAATTTAGGCTCGTTTAGTGTTTTCAAATGATTAGATACAAGTTTTGCATTTCTGACAGGAAAGTCACAAGAGAGGTGTTGATCGTTCTCAAAGTTCATGCCCAGAGGCCCATGATAGGGATTCATTTCATTACTGGCGATGTGAATGTCATCACTTTGTTAATGTGGTATCTGCCAGGTTGCTGCACTGAAATTTAATAAATATTATCAATAAGTGTCTTTCACACTATGTAGACATCTTATTTCTCATTGAGCTTTCACACACTAGTTTCAGCATTCATTGATGTTTCTTCCTTGAATCCATTATTATAGTGATGCTAGCCAAATGGTGCATTTCTGACTGTATCATTACTTTTACATTCATTAGTTGGCATTCCTCTGTACGGAGGAGCTTATCTTTCTACCTTATTTACTTATATGCACTCATGGATTTTCTGTTTTATTCAGTGGGTTATAATTGGTGATGCACATTGTTTTATCACTCAAATTATCCTAGACTTGATCAGTGGGAGTCCCTTCACGCTGGGTTCTTTCCATTTGAAATTTTCTCATTTTTTTTCTCATAATTCCTTTTTTCTGATACAACAAGATGTTCTGGAATCATTTTGTAGTTCCCCAGCCCCAAACCTGGAATCTGGAATCAACCATTTCTCCTGGAAGCCCTTTTGCTTTTTTCCACAAATGGTATTTAGAGACCAAGATTTGGGTACTATGTGTGGTCATTGACACATTGGCATCCTTGCTTCTAGGCCCTTTCATTTAGACAGAGCTACTAAACTCTATGAGGTCTGTCCAGAAAAAGTTCAGTCATTATTAATTTAATGAGAATGGTTTGCATGACATCAATGTTACCTAGCAGCCAAGGAGAGTGGAATGGAATGCACATGGATGAACAATGACAACTTCACTGTACTAGTCAGTGAGGGTGGTAGATGCCATTGAATGAGCCATGTGTACTGTGTGGCTGTTGCCTTCAAAATCACTGAGCAAATAGAACAATAAATCTGCATCAAATTTTGCATTAAGCTTGAACATTTCTCTGTGGAAACTATTTGATTCAGAAGGCTTTTGGGGACAATGCTGTGAGTGCAGTGGAAATAAAAATGTAGCACAACTGCCTCAAAGATAGTTGAGAAGCTGTTGATAGTGATCCACATTCTGGAAGGCCTACAACAAGCAGAGCTACTGAGAATGTTGAACGTGTACAGGCTGCAGTCAACAAAGATTGGTGACTGACAGTGTAAGAACTAGAAGCTGATCTGGGTATTCCAAAAACTACTGTGTCTGAGATTTTGATGCAGGATCTTGGCATGAAAGGTATCATGACAAAATTTGTTCTATGGCTTCTGCTACCAGAGCAGAAGGAACATTGTGCCACAGTTGCTAATGACTTGATTCAGACAACTGCCACTGAACCAGATTCCCTCAAGATGGTCATAACTGGAGATGAATTGTAGGTCTATGGCTGTGATCCAGAAACAAAGGCCCAGTTGTCCCAAAGGATGTCACCTGGTTCTCCATGCCTGAAGAAGGCTTGACCAAGTCTCTGTAAGATCAAGACCATGTTAACTGTGTTTTTTGATTGGCAAGGTGTTGTCCATCATGAGTATGCCCCTCCAGGCCAAACCACTAATAAGGAGTACTACCGCAGTATTCTTTGTCAGTTAAGAGATGCAATATGACAAAAATGACAGCAGCTATGGGCAACTGGTGATAGGCAGCTTCATCATGACAGCGCGCCTGCTCATGTATCACGTTTCGTGCAGTTTTTTGGCATAACATCAAATCACCCAGGTGACTCAGCCTAGATTTGGCACCCTGTGACTTCTGGCTTTTCCCAAAATTAAAATCACCTTTGAAAGGGAAGAGATTTCATACAATTGATGAGATTCAGGAAAATACAATGGGGCAACTGATGATGATTCCAACAAAGGATTTTACAGTGTTTTGAATGGTGGAAGAGACACTGGGAGAACTGTGTGAGGTCCCAAGGTCCCTACTTTGAAGGGCACTGAGGCATCATTTTCCTATGTACAATGTTTCTTGTTATCTCCTTTAATAAATGTCTCTCTTTTCCATAGCACGTGGCTGGATACTTTCTGGACAGACCTCGTATATGTAGTATATATACACACAAGATATATTGGGTTGGCCAAAAAGTCTGTTATGTTTTTTCCATATGATGGCTGTAGTGGCGCTTAGTTGTCTTTAACTTAATTTGAAACAATTTTGTTAGATTGTATTATGCCAGCTGCCATGCCAGCATGCATTAAAAAACAGTTATTAAAGTTGGTGAATTTTTTTGCAGCCATTTTAATATTGAAGATGGAAGAAGATATGCAACATTTTCGGCATTTAATGCCTTATTATTTCAAGGAAGGTAAAAACGCAACTGAAATGCAGAAAGAAAAGATTTGTGCAGTGTATGGAGAAGGTGCTGTGACTGATTGAATGTGTCAAAAGTGGTTTGTGAAGTTTTTTGGTACTATTGATATTTTGGTCAAATAATTCTTTGCTACAGGGCTGTCTTATGCATTGGAAGATGTTTAGAAACACCCCTGGCCTCTACCCACTAGAAGCCAATAGCGGGAGATAGCCAACATACTCAAAACATCCAAATCAATAAAGTTCTTGGTATAAATGAAAAATGTGTCTTTTATTTTATGGAGAAAACCTCATGGACTTTTTGGCCAATCCAGAATATATACATATACGCATATATATACACACATCTGTATCTACTTCAGTATTTACCTATATAACATCTATCATCCATCTATCCATCCATATACCTATTTAATCTACCTTTGTATCAACAGAAATCAAATTCCAATCCTGTTCCACAGGGTTCATGCTAGTCTTCTCTTTTTCTGTATTTATAACTCTCTTTTCAGATAGTGAGAAGCCCTGCTCCCATTATTCACAATATGTTTTCATGTTTTTTCAATATTAGAATGCACAAAAAAAAATAGATCAAAAATTTCTAACACAAACATACTATCAATAATTCAATATGTTTAAAATATTTCTGTAAGGCTCCTTCTATATTAGGCACAATAGCAAGTTTAGCTGAATAAGACATCATTCTTGTTATTAAATTACTTCAGCTTTTCCTTTCTTCTCTATGAATAGAAGGAGTGAGATGGCATTGGTTTTGCCCCAGTGTTTTCAGAACCTCGAAGGGACTAAAGAGTTCAGGCTAGGATGGGGTGTGGGGTTAGTGGGAGGTAGTGCATGGGGAGTGCAGGTGGAGGTTATCCTTTCTCTTCCCTGCTTTGGTACTACTTAGTACCTGTCTCCCCCAGAGGACAGCACCTTGTGCATCTTGTGCTCTCCTTGTAGGAAGGAGTATGTGGGTTAGCTCTTGCTCTGTAACAAACCACCTTAGCAGCTTAAAAATAGTTATTTATTTTGCTCATGGATGCACAGTTTTCACAGACCAAAATCGATCCCTAATTCAGAAACTGTAAGCTAAGAATTTGTTTCCATGTGTTACTGTTTGGGGATGTATGACCCTGTGAGATTTTGATCCTCATTAAATTTACAGTTTCCTAATTAAATATGTAGACCCATGTTTCTTTCATACACTAGTAATTCCTAATCTCGAGGGGTCATTTGGTGGGAAACACAACTACATTTATTCAGGTTAAAATATGACCTTTTGAAAGCTCAGTGTGATTGGAAGAGACTCCAACAAAGAAAAATTTTCACAATCAGTGTGCAGAGAAGTAATTTATTGGGTTTGAAGGGGGACTTACAGCATAGTTGTAAATATGAGGACATGTTATAACAAGTTTTGTGGTATTTGGAAGCACATATGCTACAAGTGTGACTTCTGGTTAATAATTTTTGCTATACAAATTGCTAAGTGACATTTATGGACTGTGTTTGTCATCAAGCATACTATTTTAGCTAAATGTAGAATATTGATCATTAGTTTTATGGACAAATATTTTCCCATGGGTCACATTGGATTTTTGCCCTAAGCCTCTAATAATGCTAGGTTCTTAGGCTAATAAATAGAGTGGCCTTCCTTTTATAAGCTAATCACATGGAGAAATCACAATTCACTATTCCCTAGTAATGTGAATGTGGCCTTGTTCTCCTTTGGGCTAAAGAGCAATCTGTTACTCCCATTGATCTCTGAATTACTTCCACATGCCAAGGAACACTGTGTCTGAGGCTTGGTACCCTGGCTATGGATGGATTCGTAGCTCTCTTTCATTTGAGTACTTTCCCCTGCCAGCTATGATTTTATGCTTCTAAATTCTGCCACTCTCTACAAGACATTCCTGATGAATCATTAGAAAAGTTAACCTTTACCATATTGAGCTTTTAAAATGTTTAAATCGCTTTCAAATACCAGGATCTGCTTGGAATTTCACATCATAGCTGTAGCAACATAGGATTCTTTACCACCTAGCACAGGTATTTCCTAGTTATACATGTCTTTCCTTCTAGCTCATTGCCTGCCAGAAGTCAATTCACACCATTCAGTTACCACTCAGCGTCCTTTCAGGTGGATGATGGCAGCTGCTGCTGGGTATAGCAGTGTATTGTTTCAAAGAAACATTTTGCAATGAAACATAATACACATTTTTTATTTTTATGCAGTTCAGGTGTTGATCAGTAAAATTCTGTATGAATTCTGGGGCACAAGAAACCCCTGATGATTATTCAACCCTTCTACTTAGAATTTTGCTGTATCAGAGGTCAGTACTTGCTATAGAAGCCAGACCCACCTCCTGTGTGAGTGAACATAAAATGTGCATATCTTTAAATGGGCACAAGTGTTCAACAAAACCAGTTTTGATCTATTGAGGCAACTCATCTGTAATTTCCAGTTTCTACTGAGTTTTTGAGAGGAATCCTTTTCATATATATATATATATATATATATATATATATATATATATATATATATATAATCTTTCTATACTAAATCTTGGAACATTCTCAGTCATAAAAAATAACATAAAATAATAGGTCAAACAATGATTGAGAGAGACTGGGATGTGACAGCCATACACAAAACCACAGACCCTTAATGCCACACCTCCTGTGATACAGGCCAGTCCTCCATCAAAGACAGCACATCAGACAGCTGGCAGAATAAATGGACTAATACGCTCCACCCTGGGAAGCCCATACCCTGGCAGCTCTGACTCAGATACCGCGCTGGGTTATTATTCTGTGCACACAAATCAGAAGTATTTTTTATGCCATCCTTAACATTTATGTAAAAGCATCTTTTTAAGATTCTTCAGTTAAACTTTACCAGTTGTCAGAGTAGTCCTGGATAAGGAGGAGGGAATTTTAGAGTCCTTAATTCAGTATTTGGAGAAATATGTGATGTTAGCCATGCAGCAAAGCCATTCAGAGCCTGAAATATTTACATTTAACTTAGTCTGCCGAACTACAAGTTCTTTTATTCAGAAAAGGATGTAAGTTAACTTAACAAAATTCATACAATTATTGCATAATAAGTAAAAGTAGCCTGTACATTAACTCTTTAACCTCCTAGCAGCAATAGTGAAAAGAGAAACTTAAAGAGCTTCAATGATCACGTTGTCCTTAAATATAAACTTAGTAACTTGGGAGATGCAGAGACTTTCCTCATATTGTAGTCCAAGAGATAATTACTCTTGTATACCCTCATACACAGTAGTATAGAAGACAAGGTATTTGTAATATTCTTGCAACAACTAGAAATGTTCATCCAGTTTTTTTTTTGTTGCATCCCTTTGTGCATATAGTGATCAATATGCTCAAAATTAGTACTTGGTGGAGAATGAATACATTACTATTTTACCTCTGCCATATCTAGATCTTTCTTTAATGGTTTAATACAGCATCCAAATGCTACTACATAAACAGTATTTTAAATTATTAGTCAAGTCTAATTTTTAAAAATATTCTTGGGAATGAAAACAAATGAACAATAAAAATGTTAACTAACAATTCTTAATGAATAAATAACGGGAGGATTGTTTTCTATCATTGCCTGAGCAGAAGTACATTTATTCCCAAATCAAGCATTATGAGTGCTTTCCCCCTCAATGGCCATTTTGATGTAGTTAGATTTAGTGAGTAGTCTCTGTGGTAGAGCATAACATGTGGTTATATTCTTTTCACTCCAAATTAGCACATTTTATATTTCAGATTGAACATATTGCTGCTATTCATGAAAAGGGAATTTTTATTTTTTTCCCTTTTAAAAATATTTTATTTATTTATTTATTTATTAATATGCTTTATTGTTTATGCTATTACAGTTGTCCCAATTTCTTTTCCCTTTGTTCCCTTCAACCCAATGACACCCCTCCCTCCAGCTGTCCCCCCACCTTAGTCCATGCCCATTGGTTGTGCATATAGTTCTTCTCAACATCTTCCTGTCTACTCCACTCCCTCCTACTTAATTCCTGTACCTTCTCCCTCCCTTTCCTCCCTTCCCCCTCCTTGCTGATCTCCCCCCAGTATGTTCCCCATACCTATAATTCTTTTTCCACTATCGTTGTCTACTTAGTTTGCCTTTGTTGCGATTACCTAGCTTCTGTTGTTGGTTGTTGTGATACAGTTTTCATTTTAATGTTCATAGTTTTGATTCTCCTTCTTCTAAACAAGTCCCTTTAACATTTCATATAACAGTGGTTTGGATCCAATGAACTCCTTCAGTTTTATTTTGTCCTGGAAGCACTTTCTCTGCCCTTCTATTCTGAATGACAGCTTCGCTGGATAGAGTAATCGTGATTGTAGGTTTTTGTTTTTCATTACTTTGAATATTTCTTGCCAGTTCCTTCTTGCCTGCAGAGTTTCTTTTGAGAAATCAGCTGAGAGTCTTATTGGGATCCCTTTATATGTTATTCTCTTCTTCTCTTTTGCTGCTTTTAAGATTCTCTCTTTACCCTCAATTTTTGACATTTTGATTATAATATGTCTTGGTGTGGTTCTCCCTGGGTCCAGTTGTTCTGGAACTCTCTGTGCTTCCTGGACTGGTAAGTCTATTTCCTTCCCCAAGTTAGGGAAGTTCTGCTTCATTATTTTTTCACATAGTTTTTCAATTTCTAATTATTCTTCTTCACCTTCAGGCAGCCCTATGATGCTGATGTTGGCCCGCTTATAGCTGTCTGATAAGTTTCTGAGCCTCTTCTCATTTTCCTCACTTTTTGTTTCCTCTTTCTGCACTGGTTGACTGATTGTTCCTTCCCTATGTTCCGATTTGTTGATTTGATCCCTGGTTTTCTTTCCCTCACCACTAGTTTCGTCTATGTTTTTGTTCATTTCAGCAGGACTAGCCTTCATTCCTTCCCTGTCTTGTTTAAGATCTGCTTTTAGGTAAGCATTTTTATAACCAAAGCTCTGAACTGAGTCTCAGGTAGATTTTCTATCTGCTGCTTCATTAGTTTAGATATTTGCTGTCTGGTCAGCTGCGTCACTGGGATCTCTATCATGATCTGTGCCATCCTGACCATTTTGTGTTTATCTTTGCTTCCTGGGCGGGGCTGTCACACCTCCTACACCATAGGGGATGGAGCCCCATGCACTTGTCACTACCGGGTGACCCATCTCACCACACTGTGGCATTTTCTGTGGGGGTGGGGGTCCAAGATGGATTCCTGCCATTCACTCTCTGCTGAGAGACCAGGAGCCTCCTCCTTCATCCCCACCCCCTCTGGGCCTCACAGTCCAAGGCATTTGGGGTCTGCCTTCCCCAGCTTTGGAATCGCAAGCTGACAGGTCTGGTCTGCAGCCGGGGGTGCTCCCTAGGTGCTTCTCACCTCCCACTAAATACGGGTGTCTGTGCTTACTGCTGTCCTGCCTCCAGCACTGCTGCTGCTGCAGACAGCACAGCTTGAACTCTCCTCCCCAGCTTTGCCCCTCCTACCTGTCAGATGGGCAACACTTCTTTATAACTTCATACATTAGACTTTCATTTATTTTCTGGAACTTCTGATTATTTCTGGTTTTGCGGTAGTTGTAGTCTTAGATTGACAGAGCGTATCAATATAGGCCTCCATCTTGGCCGGACGTCTCCTGTGTTTGTTTGGTTCCATGTTACGTTGTAAGGGATGGAGCCTTAGGTATTCATCAGTGCAGGGCGACCTGTTTCACCATGTTGTGGTGCTGTGTGTGGGGTAGAGGTCTGAGAAGGAACAATGCCGCTTGCCCAGCACTTGCCCCTTTTTTAGGCATTTCTCCCACTTCCACACCAGACTGACGACCCTCTAGCTGCTGCCCTGGCTATCGTTCCCAGAATGGGTATGTCTGCAGATGTTCTAGGACTGTGGGGGCCCTTTAAACAAGTGGACTCTGCCGACAGACTGGCAGTTTCTGCCTCTGTCCCAACACCCCCTGGTTTGCACAGTTAGAAGCACTGAGGCTTGATTTTCCCTCTTCCTGGGACCGTGAGCCGCACGGTCTGGTAAGGAGCTGTGAACACTCCCCAGGTTTCCCTCCTAACTTTTTAAAACGTGTGACTGCACTTTCCACCGGCCTGCTGCTATTGCTGCTGCTGCCACCACCATATCGTGTCCTCCCTGCCCTGGCTCCGCCCCTCCTACCTGTCTGAATGAGTATTTCTTCTTTATTTCTTTGTTTGTTGGACTTCCATGCACTTTGATTTTCTGGAACTTCTGATTGTTTCTAATTTTGAGGTAGCTGTATTCCTTCTTAATTGTGGAGGGAGACGCAGCGTGTCTGTCCATGGCTCCATTTTGGCTGGAAGTTTTATTTTTATTTTTTATTGTTTATTCTATCACAGTTGTCCAAATATTTTTCCCTTTTGCTCCCCTCCACCCAGCTCACCCCCAGCCTACATTCAATCCCCTCTCCATTATCCATGTCCATGCATCATTCATACATGTTCTTTGACTAGTCCCTTCCCCTTCCTTCCACCACTCCTCCCTTCCCTCCTTCCTGCCTACAGCTATCAGCCTGTTCCATGTGTCCATGTCTCTGGTTCTGTTTTTCCATTAGTTTATTTTGTTCATTAGATTCCAGTCATAAGCGAGGTCATATGGTATTTGTCTTTCTCCTCTTGGCTTATTACACTTAGGATACTTTTCTCCAGTTCCATCCATGCTATTGCAAAATGTAGGCATTCCTTCCTTCCTTCTTTGTGCTGTGTAGTATTTCATTGTGTAAATGTACAACAGTTTTTTAATCTACTTATCTACTTGTGGGCACTTGGGCTGTTTCCAACACTTAAACTATTGTAAATAGCCCTGCTATGAACATACGGGTGCATAGGTTCTTTTGAATTGGTGTTTCAGGATTCCCAGGGTATAATCCCAGCAGTGGAATTGCTGAATCAAAAGGTAGTTCCATTTTTAATTTTTTGAGGAAATCCATACTGTTTCCTATAGCGGCTACACCAGTCTGCATTCCCACCAACAATGCACTAGAGTTCCCTTTTCTCCACATCCTCACCAGCACTTGTTGTTTTTTGATTTATTAATGATTGCCATTTTGATAGATATGAGGCGATATTTCATTGTGGTTTTTATTTGCATTTCTCTGATGGCTAGTGATGTTGAGCATTTTTTCATATGTTTATGGGCCATCTGTATGTCCTCCTTGGAAAAGTGTCTACACAGGTCCTTTGCCCATTTTTAATTGGGCTGTTTGTCATCCTGGTGTTGAATCGTGAGTTCTTTATATATTTTGGAGATTAGACCCTTGTTGGATGTATCATTGGAAAATATGTTCTCTCATAGAGTTGATTCCATTTTCATTTTGATGATGGTTTCTTTTGCTGAGCAGAAACTTTTTAATTTGATGTAGTCCCATATGTTTATTTCTTCCTTTATTTTCCTTGTCCTAGGATATATATTGGCAAAAATATTGGTACATGGGATGTCTGAAATCTTACTGCCTATGTTTTACACTGGGACTTTCATGGTATCACAACTTATATTTAAATCCTTTATCCATTTTGAGTTTATTCTAATGTATGGTAAGTTGGTGGTCTAGGTTCTTTTTTTTTTTTTTAATGTACCATTCCAGTTCTCCCAACATCATTTATTGAAGACACTGTTTTTATACCATGTATGCTTGTGCTCCCTTTGTTGAATATTAATTGACCATAGAGACATGGGTTTATTTCTGGGCTCTCTATTCTGTTCCATTTATCTATGTGTCTGCCCTTATGCAAGTACCGGACTGATTTGATTACTGTGGTCTTATAGTATAGTTTAATATCAGATATTGTGATCCCTCCAACTTTGTTCTTCTTTTTCATGATTGCTGAGGCTATTCGAGGTCATTTTTGGTTACATTTAAATTTTTGGAATATTTGTTCTAGATCTGTGCAGTATGCCATTGGTATTTTAATAGGAATTACGTCGAATCTATGCATTGGTTTGGGTAGTACGGATATTTTAATGATGTTAATTCTTCCAATCCATGAACATAGAATATGCTTCCATTTATTTGTATCTTCCTCAGTTTCTTTCTTCAGTGCTCTATAGTTTTTTCAGAATATACCTCCTTGGTTAAACTTATTCCTAGATACTTTAATTTTTTTGTTGCTATAGTAAATGGAATTTTTTCTTAGTTTCTCTTTCTGATAATTCATTGTTGGTGTTGAAGAATGCCCTCGATTTCTGAATATTGACTTTGTATTCTGCTCCTTTGGTGAATTCATTTAATAGGTTGAGTAGATTTTTGAAGGAGACTACAGGGTTTTCTATGTACACTATCATGTGATCTGTGAGTAATGACAGTTTTCACTGCCTTCTTTCCAATTTGGATGCCTTTTAATTTCTTTTCCTTGTCTAATTGCTATGGCTAGAACTTCTAGTACTATATTAAATAATAGTGGTGAAAGCAGGGACCCTTGACTGTTCCTAATTTTAAGGGAAACACTTTTAACTTTTGCCCATTGAGTATGATGTTGGCAGTAGGTTTCTCATATATGGCCTTTATAATGTTAAAGTATGCTCCCTCTATTCCCACTTTGCTGAGTAGTGTTTATCATAAATGGACACTGGTTTTGTCAGATGTCTTTTCAGCATCTATGGATGTGATCATGTGACTTTTGTCTTTCATTTTGTTTATGTGATATATCATGTTTATTTGTGAATGTTATACCATCTTTGTATCTTTGGGATGAATTTTATTTGATCATGGTGCATGACCTTTTTAATGTATTGCTGGATCTGGTTTGCCAATGTTTTGTTGAGGATTTTAGCATCTATGTTCATCAGAGATATTGGCCTAGAATTGTCTTTCTTTCTTGTGCTTTACCTGGTTTTGGAATTAGGATAATATTGGCCTTGTAAAATGAGTTTGGAATTCTTCTCCTTTTTGAGTTTTTTTGAATAGTTTGAGAAGGATAGGTGTTAATTGTTTGACTATTTGGTAAAATTCACCTGTGAAGCCATCCAGTCTAGAACTTTTGTGTGCCAGGAGTTTTTTGATTGCTGCTTTAATTTCACTAGTTGTTAATAGAACTGTTCAGACTTTCTGCTTCTTCTTGATTCAGTTCTGGGAGATTGTATGTTTCCAGAAGTTTGTCCATTTCACCCAGGTTTTCCAGTTTCTTGGCATATAGTTGTTCATAGTAATTTCTTACAATCCTTTGTATTTCTGTAGTATTAGTTGCTACTTCTCTTTTGCTTTGGATTTTATCTATTTGGTTCCTCTCTCTTTTTTTTCTTGATGAGTGTGGTTAAAGGCTTGTTAATTTTATCTTTTCAAAGAACCAGCTCCTGGATTTATCGATCCTTTGAAATTTTTTTTTTTTTTTTTTTTTTAGTTTCTGTGTCATTTAATTCTGCTCTGCTCTTGATTAGTTTCTTCCTTCTACTCACTCTGGGCTTTGTTTGTTATTGATTCTCTAGTTCTTGTAGTTATCAGGTTAGATTTTTTATTTGAGATTCTTCTATCCTTTTTTGGTAGGCCTGTATTGCTATGAACTTCTCTTTCTGAAAAGGGAATTTTTAAACATCTTTTGATCAGTGACAGGAGTGAAAGGTTGAAAATTATGTTCAGTAGCTCATAGGTGACTGATTATTTATTTTAGCCTAATAGATGGGAGTAGGTAAAATAGCCAATACAAATTAAAAATTATTATGGGAAATGGAAGTAATAGGCAAGTATAAGCTACTTGAATAGAAACAAGCATCAGGTAGAATATTGTTGAAGACATAGATAAGCTGTGTAATCATCATGTGGGCATAGGTCAGTATGTATTTGACTCAAGATGGAGAGCAAAGAATCAGGGTTTTCACTACTTGGAAGGAAAGGAATGCCAGGGGGACTGTGGTGATGTAAGGACAGGTATGGTAGACCCGAGATTGTTGTGGTTGGTAAATACTTGCTCCGTATTAAGAGAAGCATTCATCAGCGTTTCATAATCTCTTATGAGAAGACTGAGTCTCATGTTAGCCACTTAAGATTGGGGGAAAACAACTAGTCACAGCTCCACAGGCAAGCTGTGAAGTGAATGCAAGGCTAGGAGCATGATTTTCAGGAAGCATAAATGGAGCATAGGCTACTTAACCTGATGAGAAGAATTGGCTTTTCCAAACTAAACTCTGAGGAACAATATTTTGGTAATACTGGAAATCCTTCACTTGGAATGACTGAGTTTTTCATGAACTTATTAATTATACAAATAAATAAAATTGTACACAGTACAAGAGAATTGAGCTAGTGTTAGGAAGGTTACATAGATTTCACATACTGTTATCATCTTTTTTTTTTATCAATGACATGATAAATATAAGAGTGATTTCAACAATACGAGGAGGAAAGATTGTTTTCCACCCCATTAAGGATAAAAGGAACTGTAAATTACAGAAGGAAAGAATAGTTGTACATATTTTTAGAATTAAATTTATTGCCATTAAGGGGTTGGGGGATGTTTGTTTTCAAGGATATAGTACATCTAGTATTTGCCTGGATTGTAGTATATATGTAGACTTGCTGTACGTTAATAGGTGAGAGTGCCTAACACAGTATTGGCTCATGATAGCTCCTTAATCATCAGTACAGTTCTTAAATGCTAAGGATTCCAAGAGAGAAACAGAAATATAGGAAGTATATGGATATACATAAATAAAATGTAGGTAGATAGATAGATAGATGAATGACAGAGAGATTGATTGCATTGAGTTGGTTTGTATGATTGTGAGGAATTGAGAAGCAAATACAAAATCTGTAGGGCAGGCAATGAGGAAAAGCAGGCTGGAAATTCAGGCAGCAACTGGTGTTGTCGTCCACTAGGAAACTGGTGGAATTTCTTCTTCAGGGAAACCTCAGTTCTTCAATTAAGCCTTTCAATTGATTGGATTAGGCCCACCTAGATTATCTAGGAGAATCTCCTTTATGTAAAATCAATTGATTGTGTATATTAATCACATCTACAAAACAGCTTCACAGCAACACCTAGATGAATGTTTGATTAAATAACTGAGGGCTGTATCCTAGCCAAGGTGATACATACAGCTGACCATCCCCAATGGGTAAGGGTAGCATTATGTTTGTGGGTGGCAAATTGGTCCTAAAGCACCCATTTGGTAGTTGGGGAGTCTAGGTCTGGAGCCCATCCCTGCAACCTCCTGGCTCTGTGCCTGCCAAGCGCATTGGTTAACCTCTTTGCTTCTGTTTCCTCATATATAAAATGAACTTAATATGCCAAATCTCTGGATTTCATAGGATGATCAAGTGAATAGCTGGCATGATAAAAATACAGTTAAAGTTAGCTATTGTGTTTGGTGTGTTTTAAGGTTTAAGATGTAGTTTAGAGTTGTATCTTCACATTTTTTGGAATGACACCCAGAAATGTAAGAATGCCTAAAATTTGCTGGACAGAGTAGCAGGAAAGAAGTTGGAACACTTTGGTATTAGGACTTATAAAACTTTCTTTCTTTTTCTGTCTCTAGGCACACATTAGTTGGGCCTGGTTTTAATACTTTTTAAATTAGATTACCCACTTATTTCTCAAACATGCAGAATGAAAAGACCACTGAGTGGGAATGACTCTCTGATGGCAGTGGAGGGCATGACACATGCTAACGTTTCTGTGAATGCCAAATGGAGTCATTAGATTGATGCTGCTGGGATAGTACCAACTGAATTCATGATGGTGGGACTCTTAAAATTCTGTCTCACTTAGGACATGAGGAGGTAATGCACTTAATTTTTTAGTTGGTTTATTGCAGCCTTTAAGCATGGCTTCTAGTAAGCAGGCAGTTAAATTAAACTCATAAATATCTGTTACCATTTTTAAAACATAATATTGAAACAAAAGCCTTATATTTTTGTTAGTGCCCATGCATTGAAATGCACGAGTCACCCCTCTTTGTGGATCTGAAGCAAGGAATCATTACAGGACAGCAAAAGAGGCAACTCACCAGGGTGATTCCTCCTTGGCATTTTATAATAATCAGCATCTAAGACAATAAGAGAAGAAACTGTAACTGATGATATGATCTTAATTTCTGAGAGAAAGGGAGGGATGGTGGAAGGGCCGTTAAGAAGCATTTGGACTGAGAATGAAAGGCATGTCAGCAGATGGCTGTCCTTGCCCTTACGTGGGGACGGTCACCAAGCCCAAGAGGGCTGTTATGTAAGTTTTCATCAGAAGCTTTTCCCCAAACTAGCAGAGTTAGACTGGCAGAAGCTTGAATATGCATTTTCAGGGCAACTCCTTAAAGACCTGGTGCCCCTGGGGAGAAAGGGCAGCAGAGCCTCCTGGATGGTACACCACCATCAGGTGTCAGACAACACAGTTCCGGCCCTTAAATCATGGCCATAGGGTGGCATGCTAAGAGTGGGAGGAGGAAATGCAGAGAGTGACAGCCCAGAGAAGGAGCCAGGAGGTGTGGAGCGGGTGGGAAGAAGTCAGCTGTGGCAGCAGCAAAGGGGAGAATGAAGGGAAGGGTAGGCAGAAGAATGGTGGGCCACCATGCACCTGGGCTTCACCCGGAACAGCCGGCAGGGGATGGCCACAGGGCAGTGCAGGTGCTAAATGTGGGAAGGACTGTAACTCTAGACCCTAGAAGGCCCTTGGGGAAGAGGACCGAACAGATCATTTTAGTGGTCCAGAGAGTCTTAAGAGAGACAGTCTTGTAGAACTGGCCATACTCATTTGGGACCTTCTTTCTCCAAAGAAAGAGCGACTCCTGAGGAGTCTAGGGAAAAAGACGAAGGCAAAGTTGAATATTGAAGAAATAGAACAAACCAATTAACAAGATGGGGAAACGTTGCTACCAATATTGCTTGCACCAAAAATGTGTCAATAAAAAGAAAGCCCTCTTTTAATTAAAACTCTACAAGGCAACTAATCAGTGTATTCAAATACATGCACATCTTAGAGATATTGCAGGTCCTGTTTCAGACCTTCGTAGTGAAGTCTCATAGTAAAGCCAGTTGTAATCATTTGCTGGTGAATGGGGCTTGCCTTTGATTTGTAAAAAACTCAGTCTCTGTGAAGCACAATACAAGTAGATCTGCCTGTATTTCAGACTTCAGAGACCCGTATTGTCATATTAACTGGTATTTGCCTCAGAAGATCCTGAGAGGAAAGGGTGTAAAATAGAGTAATTCAAAATCAAGTGGAAAGGGCCCCAAGCCAGAGTGTATTTTTGGATAGGACTTAGTTTCTGCATTTTAAATTTAACCAAGTGGAATTCATTTGTAAGCACTGTCCTATTCAACCTTTAGAAATGAAGGAATTGCCATTTAATGAGAGATGTGCATTTTATTGTAAACATAGAACATAGTGTCCTTGCTTATTCTCCAGAGGTGCTGACCCTGTTTTGTACTGTTTATCTCAGAACCAATAGACTGGCATTTACACGTGAAAATGAAGGCTTGGGGAAGCCAAGCTTCTGTTCCTAGCCGTTTCAGATGGCAGAACTATCAGAAGTGACATAATCAAGTTCCAGTGTCATATTGATGAGCCCATGAAAGCCAAACAACTGAGGAAGAAAAGGGGAGTTTTCAGATGAAGGGCAGAATTCATAAAGAAGATTTGTAAAGCGACTGACTAAAACTTAGCAAATTTAGGCAACAAATGAGAAGTTTTTGAAGACTTTCTTCATTTATAGAAGTGCTGTCTACTGGAAATATCTTAAAATGATGATGTCAGCTAGAGGAAGATAACTATAATATAGAAAGAACTCTTCATGAAATATATTTAGGAGGAAGATTTGTAATTGGCGACATCAGCGGGATGTCAGCAATTGTGAAATAGGGCGTGATTCATGATAAAGCCTAAGGGGTGTTTGTTCAGTCACATTAAGATAACCTAGACCTTAGAGATAAGTCTGATATAAGTCTTGAGCTTAAAGTACAACTCAGGGGAAAATCTATTGCAAACTGTGTCAGAACGGCATAGCAGGGCAATCACTTTAAAATCTAGTTTAAAACCTCTTATCAAATTTATATATGATTTTATATGTATACCTGATGGTTACCAATTTAGTGGAAGTTTGTAAAGAAGTTATTATCATTTATATTCTGATTTCCTGAGCTGTAATTTAAAAGAAGAGACAATCTGACATATAAAACAACCACTACTCTTTAAAACTTTCGATCAGTGCCCATAATTTTCATAATTGTCTTATATGCAAGATATTTATTTCACTGTTTTAATTTACTTACTGTTTTTTCACTCACTCAACAAATATTTAGAGTGTTTACCATTACTGAGCACTGTTCCAAATGCTGGAGATAAGTAAAGCAGTGTCAATTTATGTCATTGGTTTCAAGACGCATATTTTCTCATGTTTTTACATCTTGGAGGAATGTGTCTTACAATCTATAATGTGTCTTACAATCTATTATGTGTCATAATTTGGTTGACAGAAGTTTTTCATTTTAAATGGCATAGAGCATCGTGGTACATCTCACAACTGACAACATCTTATAATTGTTGGAATAGAATGTAATGAAACAATTATAGATATACACCTAAGCAACTATTTCATATTTATTTATTGGGAAAACTGAGATGATTATTCTGAGAAACTAATTCTGTGCCTCTAGGAAAAAATGGCTCCAATGTAGAATGTTCTTTGTGTTCTTGATAGTTGTAAATTGAGAGTAAAAAAATTTTTTAATTAGTAGATAAAATGGAATACAGAAGAATATAAATGCTAAACTTTCCTTCATTGTACATGAGAGGTTTAAGTGACAGCTTAATCATCTCAGTGTTAGTATTTTGTAGGATGCTGGCAATGTGTATATGCATATCTACATTACTGTTTTTTCTTTGTGTTTTATTCTGAGACTAAAATCAATTTAATTGCTTTATAATATTATAAGTAAATCCAATTATGAAAGTCTGGATTATTCAAGAAAGTTATATTAGGAAGTGATTCTTTCCTTTGAACATGGAATTACCATAGAATTTGCTCAAATGAGACATTTAAAATCAACTTAGAGTCACAAAAATTCAGTTTGCATGCAGTTTAAAAAGCATGGCTGTCATATAAAATGAGGCACACCTGCATATGAGGTACACCTGCACTGGTAAGCTGAGTCAACAATTGAATTCAGCTGAAAATAGTACAAAACATAGTAAGCTGCATATATGTGTGCATATATATATACCCACACACACACATTATCCAGAAGAGTCGCCCACTGGAAATTAGAATTTATTACTCATTGATTTTAAACAAATGCTTATTTTATCTGACCATGAAAGAGAAATCTTTCCTCTATTGTATATTTATAACAAGTCAGTACTAATTGTAGCATGTGATTCCCAGATTTTAAGACTTTATATGGCTATAAGCTATTTAAACTATTTATTAACGTTTATACTTTTTTTAGTGCATGAGCTTACAGTTTCAACAGTCATGAGCAAATATACTTCCCAATAGATCTAAAATCTGTATTTCATGAGCCATATTAGTGACCACACAAAATGAGTTCTATAGGTGCACCCAGAGGGATCTCATTTTCAGATTTGCGGAGCAGATTCCAAGCAGAGACTTAAAGGATGCACTGGGGCAAAGGGATAAACATTTGCAAAACCTAGAAGTGTAGGAGAGAGCTGGAAGAAATTGGAAGTGGGAGGTGTGCAGGGAGTTAAAATGAATACTTCTGGGCCAGATCCTGAAATACCTTCTTGGCTGTGACAAGCAGTTGGCCTTTCCTTCTAAGGGTACAGTCATCAGTGCCTCAAGTGGGGGGGGGGGCGGTAGCATGATGAGACTGGTGTTTTAGGTCACTATGGCGTCAGTGAGAGAACCCACTTGACTTGGACTGACTATGGGGAGATGTGATGGCAAGTGACTGCAGCAATTAGAGAAGAAAGAGTGGAAGTGCGAGCTAGACTAGATTCTGCAGGAACAGAGAGGAGAGTGCAGAGAATAGTGCTCCTCAGGAAAACCTGGTAATGCCCTGGGTGAAAAGGCCAAGTCACCGAGGCTGTCTCCTAGAATCCCAGCTTGGGTAACTGGAAGGATGGTGGTACCATTCCCAGAAATAATGATCACATGAATGAAAGCATGTTGGGGTCAGGGGATCAAGATAATGAGTTCACTCCAAGTGGAGATGTGCCCCGCTGGCCATGGAGAGAGATGGGAGAGCAAGGTCTCAGTACAGCCAACAGGGTTTGGAAGAACCTGTTGGAACCTGGCAGAGGGCTGAATGGAGAAGTTCAGCTTGCAACACAACTCAAAGACCCAGAGGAAGTTCCAGTCTGCCTGGTTATGTTTAGATTTTTTTCCAGCTGTGTTATATAACCCACATGTAGATGGCATCCTGGTAGTGGAATAGAAGCCTCAAATAATCTGCATTGGGAAGGCAGGATACCACAGAAGGATTGGGAGGAAAGGAAAAAAAACTCCCATCAAACAAAACCTTGCTTATTTTTTTAGTGGCATATCAGGGGGACTTACAGCAATACATTCATGGCTGGAGGGCATGCATGCTTACACGGGCACACACACATTCTGTTCCCTCAGACAAGGAGGGACATTGCCATTTGAGTAAGGCATGCATTTCTACCCAAATTGTGGCTAATCAATGATGAGCATTGTACCCTCTGTGGATTCCTTCTAGTGACCTGCCATCAGGGGAATGTGCCAGACTTATTTCTGAGATCGTCCAAGCCTGCCAGACAGCCTTTCGTCATGGGCATTCCCCCTTTGACTGTACCCATGGCTACCACTCCATTCCTGCCCAGGGTCGCTTTAGCAGCTGTTGGAACCGTGCTGCCAACATTCTGCGACCCTCAGAGAATCCCAGGCCTGGTCTGGCCATCCGTACACTTTCAATCAGTAAATACCATTGTATACAGTGCCTGCTGTGTCCTGGTGAGCATTGCACCAGTCCCCAGGAGATAATATTTCTTTTAGCAGCCTCACCAAATGCTGAACAGGCTTTCCTCCAACAGGACCCTGAAAAGTGCCCCTCCGGGCAGGGCTCTTAGAAGGCGGCAGTGATCTATGTGAAGGAAAGATGAAAAACAAGGAACTTCTGAATGAGGAGAGAACCAGGGGCTTGCTTGAATCTAAGAGCTACATATGCAGATTGGAAAATTTTTACAGTTTGAGAGCCCTTTCTTAGGTCACCTAACCCAGATTTATAATCTTTTAGCAGTCTCTGCATCCTAAAAGCTGTGTGTCTCCCTGGGGTACAGTCATTTAACTGAAGTCATTATTGGGCTGGAATTACAGCATCTACTTGCGTCCTTTCATCATTTGTTTCATCACAAGACGGTAATGCTGTCTTCACACAAATGCAGTAAAATCTTCTTGCCAGGATAATTTCTCCTGCTAAGTTATAGCCTCTTCACAGGGTTCCCACTCTTTCTACACTTGAATTAAAATTCTTTTGGAGTCTTAATACCCATTACAGCCACGATGCTTTGTGTTCTCCATGGCCTTGCATTGAAATCTTTATGGGATCGTTGCAGTGCCGTTAAGTGGTTATTAGTACTACATCATTTAACAATAAAGCCCTGAAAAGCCACTTCAGAGCCTGCCCCATTCTGATTTTTTAAAATCTAAATAGCTATACTATTTCCAAACATACTTTCAAAACATCCAAAGACATTTGACTACTGTAGCACTTACTTTCTGATTAAACAGGGAAAAAACAAACAAAAAAACAAACAAACCAAACTTTGTTTCTCTGCATTTCTATTTCACAGGGGCTTGCCTTGTGGTCCCTATTTTTTATTTATTTATTTATTTCGCCATTGGGGCTAAAAATTTTACTTGAGCCCACATGGTGTGTGCAGAAAGGGTGAAAAAGGATGTCCCTATTTGGGAAGTTATTATTAAAACTGCTAAAATGTTAAGCCAGTTTTGTTTCTTTGAGATAGCAGACTTGTTGGTTCTTTTTTCCTTCAAATCCTTATGTCAGCAATATTTCTTTCATGATAACATTTATTTATCAGAGTTGATGCTACTTTGATTTTTTATAAAATACCAGTGAAGATGAATGGATCGATTGACCCCAGGAGCAGTTTATTTATCCCTTTAGTCACACTTCAGTGGCAAAATCAATACCCCTCTGAAATAGCTGATATTACAGCAGTTCCAGTAAATAGTGACATTCCTGAGCTATGTGCAAGGGGAACTAAAATTTATTATCAAGTTAGATTTTTTTAGTACCTGTATTGATTTTCCTAAGATGCTTGTGAATTTTTATTTATCTGTAGCTGAGCAAGTGACCTTTGTTTCACAAAACTGCAGCGTAAACTTACCAAGATTAGGGGAGGTGGAAGGACTTGTGTGTATTTGTGAACATGGAATGAAAGTCAGAAAAGTAAATAAGAAGCAGGGTGTTTCCCCGCCCCCCCCAGAAGTGAGCTATTTTGTTTTCTTAAGTATTCACCGTTTTCCATTCTTGTGTCGACAAATCCAGACATTTCAAATTCACAGTGCTTATTAAAGACATCCTATGCCTAGAACCCTGATAGGGGCTTTAGGGGAAATGGGATTAGAACTGGTCTTGGTTTTGAAGATGAGATTAGCATAAGCAGAAGCTTGAGAGAAAATAAGGACAGAGAGCAGGAAGGAGGCTGGTGAGGAGGAAGGAGGAAGGAAGGCGAGGGGAGAGGTGCAGGCCTGTTGGGGCAGGGGCAGTAGCAGCAGGTAAGGTCGGCCAACATGAGGGTACCAGTCAGCAGGGCCTTGAGGCAATGGGAGCTGTTGTAGTATTTTAAGCTGAAATAGAAATATATTATTGAAAAATTGGTCTGATGGTCGGAGGTGTGCAGAGTGCAGGGCTGGAAGAGGATTCTTGAGGGAATGGAGCTGGGTCCAGGCATGCAGACTAGAAGCAACACACAGTGGACCAAAGTGTTGGCACGAGCAAGTATAGGACTGAGGATGAGACAAGTGATATGAAGCCTAGGGGAGAAAAGGAGATGGTAAAGTAGAAGGTGGCTAAGATGTGGTTGCCTATGGAAGTGCTCTTCTTGATCATGACCTTGCTCTTGAGGTTTGAGATGTGGGTATCGTGGAGTGCTATGGTCAGTATCAAGAGCTAGGGCTTTGGGATCCCATGATGGTGTGAGAATGCTGGCTGGGAGCTGCCTAGCACTCTGTGTGCCTTGGTGTCCTCATGGAAGGTCTGTCCCTTAGGGTTGGAGTGACAATTAAATGCAATAGCACAGTAAAAGCATTTGGAACCATGTTGGGCACAGAGCAGGTGCTCCATGCCCGCGAGTTATTATTTTGAGGATTTCATAGAGGAAAATGTTAAGACTTAAGAAAGCCAAAACAAAAAGCAAGAGAACTCGGGTTTCTCTCCCTCTGCAAACATGTTTCTGAATTAACAGGAGGGGAGAGAATCCAGTTTTTTCTGTATTCTGTCTGTAATTTTATAATGTGCTCAGTGAAAATTGCAGAGAGAGTTGAAAGTAGTAAAGTTTTAAGACTTGTTGACCCAGCTTATCAGATTAGCTCTCCAGTATTTTTCCAAAGTTAATCATTTGATTTGTCCTACCAATTCATAATTCATGTGTTCTTATTAAACTGGCAGATCATAATTCTTCTTGTGGGTCAGGGTTCTTAAATGTGTAATATTCATTTGCTCTGCCTATGTCATGTATTCCCAACTAAACATTTCAATTCAGTGTCTACTCAATTTGTCAACTATAATATATGTTCATCACTATTCTGGACAAATAAAAAGGTATAAAATGTGTGTTTTGCTACTGAAGGGTAGGGTATCTTATCAGATAAACAAGATTATAAAATAATGATATAAAAAGTAAATGAATAAGGTCTAAAAGGAGTGATATACACAGTAAGTACTTCAGAAATTGAAAGAAGTTAGAAATGTGTGCTGAAATAATCATATAAGGTTTCACTAAGGGAGATCAGCTGGGCTCTGAGGAGGCAGAGCAGTGTGGGTAGTGGAATGAGTGTGAGGAGAGGTGAGGACGTCAGAAGAGGAAGCAGGTCTGGGCTGAGTCTTCAGGGAAAGATGGGTACATCCACCTTGCCGGAGAGCTCCGTTGGATCAGTTCACAGGGCCTCACTGCCACGGTCTATGGAGACTGTTTCATTCCTAAGTTTCTGAAGAGAATCTGTTGGAATCGCTTTTGTGGTGATGGGGGGGGGGGGCAGTGAATGGGGGTTGCTTTTTAAAGCAGGATAAATTAATTGCACATGTTGCACATGACTGAAAATTAAATTAAGTATATATGTATAAGTTAAGTACATAGATATATTACGTATTTATTGCTGAATACAGAATTCTGAAATGCAGTTTAAATATTGATCTCTGTTGTCTTAAAATGGTGATCATACATATAGTAAATTAGTTGAATTCACCTATTGATTTTATAATAGATGTTTGTTTCATTTAACTTTGGCAGATAAAGTAACCAACCATTATTCTGTTTTTGAATCAACCTTCACAAAACAATTGAAAAATAAAATAATAATAATAAATAAAAGTAAATTTCTTCTTTAGATTGTGAGGTGTACATGCAAAACAGTTCGTTTATACCTGGGCAGAGAACTGTCAAATAAGAACGTATTTTTGACAGGGAAAAGAATGACCACAGGAAACGTCTTGAATAGAAATATAAAGTACTTTGACATAACTCTGCTCACTTCAGATGGAAACTTCTGACAGGTTCTTGAGTAAAGCTTTGGGCAAAAAACATCAGGTATTGACAGAGAAAATATTTCTAGAACTGGAGAGGCCTGCAGATAGCAGGAGCGACATGGCAGGTAGGTGGCTACAGTATGGAAGTAGGTTGGGCGGGGCTTTCCTGTATTTCTGGAATTTGAGGAAAAGAGGTGAGTACTTCAGATGGAGCTGACAGGGAGTTCCCTGACACTGAAGGTGTTAGGGTCATTCCAGAGTCCACAGTTTCATATGAACCTACAACCTCATATAAATGCTGTATTTATTATACAGCTGACTTAGTTCTCCCTGGTTGTTTATTCAGAAACTTAAGGTAAATTGAGGTGGTTTCTCAGTTGAGATTTAGTTTTGTTTTGTTTTTAATTAGAGGGACAACAACAAACAAAACCGAGACAGACTTAGAGATAAAGAGAAGAAACTGATGGTTACTAGAGGAGAGGGGAGTTGGGGGACTGAGTGTAAAAGGAGAAGGGATTAAGAAGTATGTACATATTGCCAGTTACAAAATAGTCACAGGGATGTAAAATACAGCACAGGAGATATAGTCAATAATATTGTGATAACTTTGTTGGTGTCAGATGGGTACTAGACTTATCGGGGAGATCACTTTTTAAGTTATATAAATGTCTAACTACTGTGTGCACCTGAAACTAATATAATATTGTATGTCAACTGTAATTGAAAAAAAAAAAAAAGTGGAGGAGAGAGAGGAGGAGGGGGAGAGGAAAGAAAAGAGGCAGCCCTTTGATATTGTAGAAGCAGCTACCAGGGTTGTATAAATATGGTTTCTTACTTTAATCAGTTCACCTTAAATCACTTCCACCAAGTCCAGGATGTGCTGGCCTGTGTAGAGGGCACAGACCAGACCTTTACTGCAGCTGGCACCGTGGCCAAGGGGTTCGGGGTGACAGTGTCAGAGGTCAGGCTTTACCAAGGGTAAGGGTTTTCTCTGGCTTCGAATCATTTGTGACCTCTTAAAAACTGACTTCGAAACATTTGTGAGTAGATGCAATTAAATAATATATAAGGAAGGCTCTGATCCTTATTCCACAAGATCTCTGCTCTTTAGCATATCTGAATTTCAGCATGTCATCTTACTAAAATCAAAGGTATGTTTCTACACTCTGTTACTGAAATGCAGTTCAACTTCAAAAACATTTAAAATTTAAAAATTGATTTTTATATTAATTTCCTTTTGAAGAATGGGGAAATGCCCTGGTGTTGAAATTGTAAATTGGCATTGTCTTTTCAGAGTGCAACATGGCAATATCTGTGAGCATTTGAAAGTGCAAGCCCTTCAGGCTGGCAGGTCCATTTCTGAAAACGTTCCTGGCAGACATACCCACACATGCACAAAGAATTTGTAATATTGTAGTAAAAAATCTTTCAGCTGTCTAAATGCCTTCCTATAAGGAACAAGTGAAATTGTGGTGTGAAAATATTGTGGATTATTATATGTCAATTACATGAAATGAACCAAATCTATATGTGCCAACAGTGAAAGGACATCAAGAAATGTTGACTAAAAAGGAGTTGCAAACCGATATATAGTATGATCCCACTTTTATCTTTAAATAATGACACACAGAGCTATTAGTAATTGGTTCTTTTTGGAGAGAGATACAGACTGGTGCAGAAGTAAAGGGGAATTATATTTTTAAATCTATGTCCTTTTGCATTGTGTGATGTTTTTAAAAGCATATGCTAGAACCCGTATAAATGACTCATGGACATGGACAATGGGGAGGGATATGATTGCGGGAGAGGGGGTGGGTTGGGTGGGGGAGAGAAATTGGGGGAAAAGGGGACAACTGTAATTGAAAAACCAAAAATAAAAAAAATAAAATATAAATAAATAAATAAAGCATATGCTTATGTGATTAAGCTTTTAAAAATATTTTCCTGACATTCATCAGAAAAAAAAAATGTTGAGCAATTGAAATGCTAAGTACCAGACACTATCCTTCCTTCCTTCTTGAATAAATAATTTTTCTAATTTAAATAATACCAAAAAAGGTATACAATGAAATTTTACTCCCCTTGTCCCATGTATCCTGTTTTGCCCCACTCTGTCTCTAACAATCAATGTACCACAGATATCCATATTTATTATTGTCTTGTGCTCCTTCTAGAGTTTTCTTTAAGTGGATATAATCACATAGGAAGAAATATTCTTATCTTTTCTCTGCCTTTAGTGTCTCTCTTTTCTTTCCTTCTCCTCCTCCTTCTCCTTCTTTTCTACAAAAACGGCACCATATCAATGTGTATCATTCTTTTCTTTATTTTTTTCACTTAACAATTTATCTTGGCCATCTCTCTCTAGAAGCAAACTCATTGTTTCATGCAGCTGCATAGTATGGAGTCACAACTTTCCTAATCACTTTATATGAAATATCTTATTTAATCCTGTTATTAGCCTGATTTTATAGATGAGCCTTTTGTAGTTTGAGAGATGGGGCCTTAAAAAATGAGAAAGTGGCAAAACAGGATATAAACTCAATCTGAACCCAGATTCCTAGTTTTGAGTTCCTTAAATACTGATAGATAAAAATCTCAAGTCAAAAGCTGAGGATAATGATAAAGGTATTTAGTGCTCTCTGGGTCTTTTTTCCTAGTCTTTCTGTCTAAATTAATAAAATCAAGTAGTTTTAATATCCATAAACTATCTGTGTATTAGTCTTTATGGGCTGCCATGAAAAAATATAGACTAGGTGCCTTAAATCACAGAGATTTACATTCTCAAGTTTTTGGAGGCTAGAAGACAGAGATCAGGGTACTTGCAAAGTTGGGATTTAGAGAGGGCCGTCTTCCTAGCTTGCAGACAGATGCCTTCTTGCTGTGTCCTCACATGGTGGAGAGAGGGCAGTCAAGCTCTCTGGTATCTCTTCTCATAAAGGCACTGATCCTGTGAGGAGGGCCCCACCCTACAGACCTCATCTAACCCTCATTATGTTACAAATGCTCCACTTCCAAATACCATCATATTGGGAGATAGATTTTCAACATGTGAACTTGTGAGGGGACACAAACATTCAGTCCATACTACCATCTAAATAGAGATGTCAAACTTCTGGTCAGTCAGTAACATTTTTTAAATACTTGCTTTGTGTAGCACACTATGAATTGCTTCAGATATATTCATCAGAGAAATTTCTTCTGTTGTGGAGATTTTGAAAAGATGTGAACATTGTCATCCTGAGCATAACACTTGACCAGGACAGGGGGCAGGCAGGCCCAGCCAAAAGACACGAAGATGGTTTATCTGGATTTTTAAAAGTATTTGTTTGCGGAGTAAAGCCTGTTGTATCTATCCAGGTGGTAAGAGCAGGATTTTTCTTTCCTTCCCTTTCCTTTTCTTTTCTTCCTTCCTTCCTTCCTTCCTTCCTTCTTTCCTTCTTTCCTCTTGCTTTCATGCTTTAAGTTTTTAAAAAATTTTTAAATTATAGTTGCCATACAATATTATATTAATTTCAGGTGTACAACATAGTAGTTAGATGTTTATATAACTTAAAAAGGGATTGGCCTGATAAGTCCCAGTACCCATGTGACATCAGGCATAGTTGTCACAATGTTAGCAGTTGCATTGTCTATGCTGTACTTTGTATCACCATGACTGTTTTTGTAACTGGCAATTAGTACTTCTTAATCCGTTCACCTTTTTCACTCAGCACCCCAAACCCCTCCAATCTGGCAACCATCAATTTATTCTCTGTATCTATGAGTTTGTTCCTGTTTTGTTTGTTCATTTGTGTTGTTTTTTAGATTCCACATTTAAATAAAATTATATGGTATTTGTCTTTCTCAGTCTTATTTCACTTAGTATAATACCCTCTAGGTCCATCCATGTTGTCTCAAATGTTAATATTTCATTCCTTTTTATGGCTGAATAATATTCCTTTGTGTACATATGTACCACATCTTCTTTATCCAATTGTTTGCTGATGGACACTTGGGTTACTTCCATATCTTGGCTATTGGAAATGATGCTGAAATGAATATAGGGGTGCATATGTCTTTCCAAATTTGTGTTTTGGGTTTCTTTGGATAAATATCTAGAAGTAGAATTGCTGGATCATACAGTAGTTCTGTTTTTCATATTTTTAGGAACTACCATGCTGTTTTTCATAGTGGCTTCACCAATTTGTAATCTGATCAACAGTGCATGAAAGTTCCCTTTTCTTCTCTTTCTTGCCAACACTTGTTTGTTGGTTTATTGATGATAGCCATTCTGAGAGGTGTGAGATGATACCTCATGTGGTTTTAATTTGCAGTTTCCTGATGATTAGTGATGTTGAGCATCTTTTCATATGTCTGTTGGCCATCTATGTGTCCTCTTTACAGAAATGTCCATTCAGGTCCTCTGCACATTTTTTAATTGGATTCTTTGTGTTTTTTGTTGTTAAGTTGTATGAATTTTTATATTTTTTAGATATAAACCCCTTATTGTATGTATTATTGGTGAATATATTCTCCCTTTCAGTAGGTTGTCTTTTCATTTTGTTGATGCCTTCCTTTGATATGCAAAAACTTTTTGGAGACATATCCAAAAAAAATATTACTGAGAATGAATCAAAGAGTTTACTGATTATGTTTTCTTTTGGGGGTCTTACATTTAAGTACTTAACCTTTTTTGAGTTTATTCTTGTATATGGTGTAAGAAAGTGATTCAGTTTCATTCTTTTGAATGTATCTGCCCAGTTTTCCCACCCCCATTTATTGAAGAGACTGTCTTTACTCCACTGTATATTCTTTCCTCTGTTGTCATATATTAATTTATCATATAGGCATTAGTTTATTTCTGTGCTTTCTATTGTGTTCCATTGATCTATAACACATTGATATGTGTTTCTTTTTATGCAAGTACCATGCTGTTTTGATTACTATGGCCTTGTAGTATACTTTGATATCAGATAGTGTGATACTCCCAGCTTTATTCTTCTTTCTCAATTGCTCTGGCTATTCGGGGTCTTTTGTAGTTCTATTTAAATTTTAGGATTATTTGTTCTAGCTCTGTGAAAAATACCATTAGCATTTTGATAGGGATTACATTTAATTGGTAGATTGCTTTGTGTAGTATGGACATTTTAACAATGTTAGTTCTTCCAATTCATGAACACGGTATATGCTTCCATTTTTGTATCTTCAAGTTTTTCTTCAGTGTCTTATAGTTTTCTGAGTACAGGTCTTTTATCTCCTTGGTTAAATTTATTCTTAGGTTTTTTTTAATGTAATTGTAAATTGGATTGTTTTCTTAATTTCTTCTGATTGTTTGTTATTGGTATATAAAAATGCAACCCATTTTTGAATATTTATTTCAGTTTCTCCTACTTCTATGTTTTTGATTTCTTAGTCTGATAAATTTAACATTTAGGATAGACATCATAATGTATACAGTGCAGTGAGATTTGTTCCATAGCTGTTCATTTATTTTCCTGACTCCTGGTAAGTGGTGTTACATTGTTCTGAAACCTACAAGAATATGGGTTCATTCTGGAGGCACTGATTTAGTGCTGAACCTAACCAGGGAGTTTTAAATTTATAGTCATTTGAAATCTAGGAACCAATACTTGCAGATTCCAAGAGTCTCTAGGTTTAAACTATATTTTGGTTTCTTTTTTCAGTGACTTTTATAGGTACAGCCCTTATTGTTGGTGATTTTATGTTATGAAAGTTAAAAACATTTCGGAAGTTAAGAACAGCACCAATGTTTACTGAGAGTTTACTATATGCCAAGCATTACTATAAACATTTAAATTTAATTATAGCAGCAGTAACCCTGTGTGGTAAGAGCTATTATCCTCATTTTACATATGAGGATATTGAGGTTAAGTAAATTTACCCAAAAGTCTCAGTTACTAAGATTCAAATCTGGCTGTCTGGCTCCAGAGTCTGGGAACCATGGCTGCCCTGTATGTCCTCTCTTTAAATTAAGCCTATAAATACTATTATTACCAGCTTATTAAAGTGCACCATTCCGTTCTGACAATCATGCCCTTTTGCAAAGAGTTGTGTGGTTTTTTAGAATAGAATAAAAGACTTTAAAGATCAGGACACTGCGGTCTGATATAATTCAAGTCCTAAAATGCAAACAGAAAAATAAAGGCCAGCCCAGTATTGGGCTGTGTGTGCCCACATAGCCAAGGAGCAGTGGCACTAAAAAGAGAACTTGGGCCTTTGGACTCCCAGACCTTGTTGGTGCTCTTGATAGACATTCCAGAAACTCCATTTGGAATTTCTGTGTATCTGAATAATCTCACCTCCTTTGTAATAGTTAATATTATATCCTACAGTGCTCCTTCCCTCTTGTATTAATCATCTGTTTTTATTCTTTGTTTTTGATGCTTTGACATTTTAGGGCTAGCTGATTCCTAGAAATAGTAAATGACTCCCCTGCTGGAGTGCACCTTTCAGATGCAAACCAGCTAATCCAGAGTCCCCACCCCCAACCACCTTTTTTATCTGGCCACTATCTCCCTGCCTTAATCACTCTGGGGCCTGGTACTCTAGGACCCAGGGCCCTGAAATTATTCAAATCAGCCAACCCTAAATCTGTTTATCTTGCCTGGCCTGTTTCTTCCCTGGAAACCACAATAAAGGATGTTGGTCACTTTCTCCCTAACCCTCTACCTCCTGACTGACCCTGGTGTGCCCCCTTCTCTTGGGATCTGTGACTATTTTTTCAATAGTCTCCTGATATGTTTGTTGTCTCCTGTTACCATACCTGAATAACAATAAAACCCACCTGTAAAATACACCAATCTCAAGGCAAGCCCCAGTGAGCCAGAAAACTCTCAGGACCCTTGGGGCCTCAAGATGAATTGGGGGAAGACCCAGTGGCAGACCCTTGATCCTGCACCTGGTAGGCCAGGGGCACATGGAGGTCACATCATGGTATCCTCGATAGGGCATGCTTTCTTTGTGCCTCAACTAAAAACAAGGTGCTTTAATCAAGTGTGAAAAATCAATTATGTTTTCTGACTTCTTTTTCTCCATTCCTTATTGAATTTCTGATAAATTTTTCATTGAAAATTACCAGAAACAAATGATTAGAAGCAAAACATGTAAGTATGTAAAGATAGTTCTGTAAACCCCGAACATATCTAATGACAATATTGTCAGTCTCCTAAATTGTGTAAAAATCAGAAAGCACTCCTTCACCCGCTGTGACAGTTCCCTCTCCTATGCTTATTGAATGCTGATTGTATTCTAGATATCATATTATGAATTGGAATTAAAAAAAAAAAAAAAAAGAACTCCTAACATTAAAGAGCTTATATTTTCTGGTAAAAGTACATAAATTTAAATAATGATTATAATATAATGTGATAACCACATTACTGTTAATACACACTATGATATGTGAGCAGGGATAATGCATTGCTGAAAAAACAACATAAAACTGAGCAGATGCTAAATTAACAAGCACTGTGTTAATATAATACTACTACTCTGAATATCAGTTATAAAACTCACTCATAGTCCAGGAGCATTCATTGTCTTTCTTACCTAAAGATTATGTTAGTAACAATAGTGGAATTTTTCCCCCCCTCTAATTTTGTGTTTCTAAGAATAAATTGTCAGGAAATTGTATTATTACAGGTTTTGGACTTAGAAACAGGTTCTCTGACTTAGGGGTGAATTTGCTAGTTGCTCTTTCCCTTAGACCTCTTCCATTCCAGACTGAGGACAAATTTAACATCATGGGGAGGCACAGGTGAATGTATTAACTCAACTGGCTTCCATTCACAAACCTGTTGCTTTTAGGTGCCCTGCCCACCAGAGCAGGGAGGCCATTGCCACCTGTGTAGGCAAACACAGTGTTTCCACCATTTCTGTTTCAAACACTAACCGGTAATACAGGTTATGGAGCATGAGCTAGTTCAGCCATCCCATGGGGAAGCTGGGAGATTTTTAGTGATGAAATTTTTTAAATGAGGAGTCACTAGAAATTAAGTTAAGAGAAATTTGAAGTTAATAGATTTTTAAAATAATTTTTTAATTTTCAATTATAGTTGACATACATAGTCTCGACGTGGCTTCTTCTGTATATCCTTAGTTATAGGACTTCTGTTCAGCTAGACTTCAGACAGTCCTCAGTGGTGTTTGATCTGTAGTTTAGTTGCAATTTTGATAAGGTCATGGGAAGTGGTGAGTACAGTGTTTACTCTGCCATCTTGACCAGAAGTCCCTGGAAGTCAATAGATTTGAGACTTTTTTTTTTCTAAATTGAAGTCTATTTAAAATAAAATATTTTAAAAAATATCCCAGATTAACATAGTAAAACTTTGCATGGGTACTGTTGTTCTTTGCCATTCAAGAAATCTACAAGTTAAATATTATCATGGTATTTCTTCAGCAGTTACTTTGATATAATACAGGGTGGGGCAAAAGTAGGTTTACAGTTGTTCATATGGAAAATAATACAATAATAAATAATAATACAGGTATAAACTTTCACATACAACAGTAAACCTACTCTTGCCCCACCCTGTATATGTCTGCCTTATTATTAACTTTTTTTTTTCAATTTGGCCAATAAAACTTCATCCATGGAGCATGGTATACAGGACCTTTTTAAAGGACCTTAATCCTGTGGACTTGAAGTTAAAATATATAGTCCAAAAGCAATTACAGATTTTCTGATAGCTAACTTCTATCCTTTGCATTTTTCTAGCGGGGAGGGGACTCACCCCAGGCCTCACGTCATGGGAATGTGTCCATTGTACCCAGTTAAGGGGCTTTTCTGACCCTGTGTGTCTGTCCTTTGTTCCTGACAAAAAAATTTTTGACTTAATGATTCCAGTGTATTAGTTTTAATTTAGCCACAGGCATCTTGGAGCATCCATGTGCTGCGGTAGGCAAAGGCCAATCTGAGGAAAGGTTCCCCAGCAAGAGCTGGCAGGGATAAAGTGTTCTCCCAGTTTTGGAATGTGTGCGTGGAAAGTAATGATAAGATGTAACTCGTATGAGGCTCAGCACCCAGCTTAGGGTCTTGTAAACCTTTTTGTGGTAGGAATAGGTAGCAGGTCTGAAAGGCCCAATAAAACTGAACAAAAAGTGAACAGGGCTGTATATCAGGCAGAGGGTGCATAAGAGGTATGTTTAAAGGATATTTTTGCATGTATTTTGAGGATTTAAGAAATAACTGCACTTCTGATTCAGGCCTTGTTCCCTTTTCTCCAGATCAATCACTAAGAGTGAACTGAAGACTGTACTTTCAGGGATCATTTCTATAGTTTGTTACTAAGAGTAAACTGGATCAACAAACTTCTACTGTCTACATGTCCCCTGTTATAGTGTCTCCTGGCACCTCTCCAGGCAATAGGAGATGGAATAAAATTAGTTGGTAACAGGTAAGCTCTCCTTGCCAATAATATAGCTGGAGAGGGTAGGAGGAGAAACCCTGTCACATGGATCGATTCCAAAGTTGGTCCTGTAGGTTAGGTCTGCCACCAAAGTGAGATCTTTCCTCCAAATGAGCTTGTTCAAATGGCCCAAGCAAGTGGTTGAATTTCCCTCCCAAATAGGAGTAAGATACAGTGAATGAACAGATTCACTACAGACAAGTTGGTGATTGTTGAAAAGGACCCCAAAGAGCTCTGTACCTTTACTTACCTCGAAAGCTTACAAGGGATCAAGGATGAAGTTTTCAGGACTTAAAAGACCTCTGTACTATCATTCCCGAGTCCAGCAACTACTGGGCACGAACACCCATTTAGAGGCCTGGTGTATCTCTGTGAGATTCCTGTTTCCTCCAATTGAAGGTGGAAGCAGGAAAATAGTTTTCAAAAAGATAAAGATTACTTTTATTTCGTTTTAACCATGGACAGGCCATGTGCATGACAGTACCAGACACACTTCCTGCCATGGGAGATGTTGGTAGGACTTAAGTAGGCAGGATGGTCAAGAGTTCAGTAAGACAGGAAGGAATGAGTATCTGCAAGAGAGGTATAGATTTTGGGTTTGGGGAGGAAGATGAGAGAAGGATTTCATATGTGAGGTAGGATTTGAGCATACTTTCAGAGGAAGAATTTGAATGGGAGGAGAAAGGAGGGGCTCCCAGCAAGAACGGACACTGTTCAGAAGGAAATGCGCAAATGGGCCAGATAGGAAGGTTTAGCGTGGGGCTGCGCTTGGATCTATGGACTGTAGATTTAGGTGATGTGGAGCCAATCATGGTGGGTAAGCATGCAGAACTAAATGGCGAGCGTTCTATTTTAAGATTAACCTCGTAGTAGAGGATATAGAGGTTTAGGAGAGGTGGGTAGGAGACAAGCTTTACGGGAGTTGTTTCTGGCTGAAGAACACCAAAAAATGAGGGAATACACATGGAATTTTCCAGGGAATACCCTTGACAGAGGTAAGGACTGGGGTTGGAGGCAGGTAAAAAAAGCAAATACAGTGAACCCAGCAATCCCTAATAAAAGCAGGTCTCGTCTGGAACCTGGTTTATCTGGTCTTCACAGTGAAATCTGAGGATAGTATAGTCATATTTTGCTGTAAGTAAACATCCAACTTTGAAAAATCTGAACTAATAAACAGGCAAATAAAAGAATGGTTGTCTTCTTAAGAAGGCATTGTAGTGGCATTACTTCACAGACCAAGCCCTCTTAATGCATTTAAAACATGATGTTTAGCCCTGGCCTGGCCTGTGTGTCTCAGTTGGTTGGAGCATCATCCCATAACCGAAAGGTTGTGGATTCAATTTCAGGTCAGGGCACATATGTATGTTGCGGGTTCCATCCCTGGTCAGGGTACATACAGGAGCCAACTGAATAATGTTTCTCTCTCTCTCTCTCTCTCTCTCTCTCTCTCTCTCTCTCTCTCTCTCTCTCTCTCTCTCTCTCTCTGTCTCTCTCTCTCTCTCTCTCCCTCTAAAATCAATAAACGTGTCCTCAGGTAAGGATATTTATCCTGACTGCACACAGAGCTCATCCTTTCATTTGGCCTGTTAAATAAATCAACATTATTAATATTTGGTGGTGACTTTTTGAAATAATCAAACTGAGTTCAGTGTCTACTTCATAAACAAGGCCCCTTTCAATGAAGAATAAAATCCCAACCAGTTGTAATGTAGCAAAATTTTATTAACCATAATGCTTCCCTCTTCCCAAAAGTTCTATCTAGCCTTTTTTTTATTCTCACATACACCTAAAACTAAATTTTAGTCTCTTTCTTACCCAGTAGATGGATGTCTTTGATTTTAGATTTCAGTTGAAAAAAAGAAGCCACTTTGTGGGTGAGAATGAGGAAATGATAAAAGAAAGAGCATGTTATTTACCTTCTCTCCATGAAATCATGGTTTGCCAAAAGAAAAAAAGACCTTTGTGAAATGCAGTAGTTCTCTTCCAAAGGAAATTGAAGGGTCACTCCAAAGATTAATGATTCTGAGATGTTAATTCAGCAGAAAATTTATTTTTAAAGGCTGTGATATATTCTGAGCCAGAGGATTCTGAGTTCAGCTGGGGGACTAATGAAGCATGTATTTTATTTTGTGGAGTTCCTAGCGGTACTGTCAGTCATTTAACATGGGGCCCATTTGCAGGAATTTTAAGATCTGGCTAAAAGTCTGTGCATTCAAACTGTGATATCCTTCCTCCTTGGGAATTTTCCCAGAAAACATTTAGGGAGTAGCTTATTTCTTTAATACTTGAAAGGTTTTATGTGTGAGAATTTATATTATTGGTGTGAATTTTTATTATTAACATATTGCAAAGGTTAAGAAGCATATTTTTCACAGTAGGGCACTTTCCAGTTCCCGTATTGAACACTGTATTTCCTGCCTGGGGGTTGAAAATAAAACAATTCATTGATATCCTAACCAGTTATCATCACAGACTCCAGACAAGGCTTAACTTCTGCTTTAAAAGATGTCTCTCGGTGCACAGCACTTTTTCAGAGTATAGAATAATACCTTGTTTTGCTTTGTCAGGATTAACATTCACTTTGTCACCCAACTGCCTTCCTTCCCTGTTTTTGTCCTCTTTGTCTCCAGTACTTTGCAAGACCTGTGGAAACGTAGTTTTAGCTTCTCTCTTACTAATCAGTGCTATTCTTAGATCATAACCCGATCAACATGCCATCAAAATGTTCATTATTAGGAAATCAAGAGGCAGAAATGAAATGGCCATGGCTTGGGCTCAGACTACAAAATTTCTTTCTGTGGCCAGCTGTTATGTTGACAGTCTTGAGCCTTACAATGAATTCAGCTCGACCATGCTATAAAAAAAAATTCTCCATTAAATTACCTCAAACAGTATATGCAGTGGAATATGCAGGCTTAACTCTGCGCTACCATTTGTCATGATACACTCTTTCATTAGCCGCACCTTCAAAGGGAGATGCCCCTCACTTAGAGGTGGGCCATCACTGTGCACTGTCACAGGGTATATGGGTGCTTCCGAAAGTCAACCATTCCAGAGAATCAGACAGGCTTTGGGGGTTGATCTTAAGCCAGACCAGCAGTTGGTTATAGCCAGTGCAAGAACCCAGGCTTTCATATTACGCTCTTCACCGGCTTATTTCTTCCCCAGCTGGATGGTTTCAGCTCTCCCTCTGGGGTATTTCCCAAACACTTTGACCTCATAAAATATAATGTCTCTAGAATACCTAGACTGGTTAATGATAATTTATTCTGCAGATCGGGGCTGGAGAAACCCCCTTGGGCAGATTAATGGCTGTTCCCTGGACAGGAGGTAAACCTCAATAGGGCAATTATTTGTATCTTCATTTTATATACATTCACTCACCCACACAGAGCTAAGAGCTGGAATGACACATGGGTAAGCTGAGCTCTCACATACACAGGGACAGCCAGAGAATGCAAAGAATGATTTATATGTTGTAATAAGAGAGGATGAGGATGAAGGGGGTTGGGAGAAAGAGAGACACAGAGAGGCAAATGAGGACCAATCAGGCCAAAATGAGACATGATTTGTTGCTATTTTCCTTTCTCGGTGTATTTTTTCCTGGATCTCTTCCTAGCAGTGCTGCTCAGTTACTCCTGTTGTGTGTGCTCATGCATAAATTCAGGTCAAGTACAAAACCCTGATTTCTCTATTCATCAGAGGAATGGGTAATGTTCTTATCAATACGTAACAAGAAATCACAACTAATTTGGCTCATGACCTTATCCTTTTATCATTAACGGCTGAAATGGTGTTTGCCTAGCCATTAATGCATTCAGCTCAGTAAACTAAAGCTGTTTGAAATTTCCACTAATCCTTTCTCATTGAGGGCCTCCCTAGACCAAATCACTTCTGAATAAAACAAGAAAGCAAATGCATGCCCAGGTTCCTAAGATTTTCCAGATCAAACATAATTTACAGGGCTCAGCATTTTAAAATGAGGTTTTGTTTCTTTGAAATTGTAGATCCCAGAGTATTGAAGAATGAATGACCTGTTTACTGAAAATATGAATTGCATGAACTTACCGCATAAAGTGTGCAAGTATCGAGGGCTTTTTTATTTTTTTATTTTTTTCCAATGCAAAAATGAGTCAGTATACAAGAATAAAAGTAGAAAAAATGGTTTAACACCTAGCACAAGGATGCTTCTCAAACGAATCCATCTTTGCTGTTTAATTTACATTTTGAGGGCTCATTAGGATGATGAATGACACGACTGGAGACGAAGGCATGCTTCCTGAACAAAAGGCCGTGCCTGTAGCCTAATAACATTTTATGCCAGCACTTACCTTTGTCAGAAGTGGGTGCTATTTATCCCTATGATTATTTAAAAATCATTTTTATTGTCCTTTGTGCTGTGTCCTCTTCTGGGAATTTTAATTCAGAGTTTGACACCTACTTATTAACTTTGGTGAAGTATGGAGTACAAAGGCCGATACTCTATAAAGAATCTCAACAGCCATGTTTATGTTGCCTGCAGCTGTACACAAATGAGCTCAATTCGGACTCATTCTCATCAGAAATAGAAGGCCTGTCGAATAGTGTGGAACCTCTGCTTCCTTGGCAAAGCCAGCACCCTCCATCTGAACCAAGCAGGACTTATGGAGTCGACAGAAGGGAAATCTTTTCTAATTATGCTCCAGCCCTTATGCGTCAGTATATCATTTCCATCCCCCTCGCCTCCTCCAACTCCTCCTCCCAAACAGCACTCTGTCATCTGTCACCACTGATGTCCCTTCTCTCATTTCTGATCGCCTTGCCTAGCCTACACTCTGACTCCCACACCCTCTCTGTTATTCCACATTGCTTCTTCCTGAGCCATCTGTTTCCCTGGCTGTGGGTTTTCACAGCTCCTCAGTGGGCTAGGTTTCTTTTCAAGGTGGGTAGCACCCCTCTGAAATTGAGTAGGAGTCTGTATATATGATGAGATCCACAAAGGGATTCTCCCTGTGGCACAGCCATGAAAACGAGCCTACGCTGGCTGCCTGGGCAGCAGCCACAGGGCCATTCAGCCCATCACATGGCCTCATCACAAACCTTGCCTGCCACCCGCCACCTCCGAATGCCAGCTAATTTTGCTTATGACTCATTCCAGAGTTTTTCTGTAAAGGGCAAGAGTTTGGTCTTTCCCAAGAGGAAAAACAGCCCTGGTGCTGTGAGTCAGAGCCGCAGAGAGAGCCATGTCCCTGGAGGCGCTCAGTAGGCCCCCGTGGGGCTCTCCCAGGGCATGCCGCATGCTCCTGTCCACTTCAGTATGGTGTACAAATGTCTCATCAGAATTTCACTCCTCAGTCTAGACTCATGCTTGCTTGCTTCAGGTTATCTTTTTCTTTTTTAGCAGGCTGGAAGTAAAACAGCCAGAAACAAAAATTCAAAGATGAATATTTGGAAAGTAATATCCTGGTACTAATTTTAAATCGCTATTATCAAATGATCTTTGCTCATAGTACTTCAGATCGATATTCTCCAGGGAATTCAACTTTGAATTATTGGTCTGGCTTCATTAGCAATTAAATGAACATATAAGTATCTTATCACTTTCATTATTATTTTAAATGATATTAAAAAGGGAAACTATTTCTATTTGGTTTTTAACTACTTTAATATTTTAATTAAAGTTACAGTGATAATTGATGATAATTGATGATAGCTCATACTTGTTAAAAGAGTAGCTACTTTATTCGTTTCCATGGACATTAAGAATAATAAAAAAGGACATAAAAACTTAAGAAGTGAAGACATTAAGATCAGTGTTTCTGTGGTTAGGGCGAGAACACATATGTGGCTGTTAGGCACATTGGCAAGCTCTGATGCCTTGTGAACCTAGCCATGTCTGAAATGATGACTAATTTCTTTTGGGGCCTTTTGCAAAATATAAGAGATCATAAAGAGCAGTCATGTGTGCCCAGTTGATGGAGTAAACTCTCCAAAAGTTCCGAATTACCTTGACTGGGAACCTTTGACATTCTCCTCCCATGAAGCCACCTTTTATGAAGGTTGCTTGCTGTACCTAAGAGAAATGGAGGAAAAGCTGATGTGCACTCTGTAGTTTTTATGTAATACTTCATTAATATTTTTAATATTGTTACATAGACATTTATGGAGCTACTAGGAAGTTGATGAGCATGGCTTAGAAGATATAAGCATGGTCCCTGTTCACAATTTGAATTTAAATAAGCTTGGAGTGGATAGTATACACAGAAATATTCAGCTAAAGGAAATGATTTCAAGAAAGGAATTCTATGAATCTGCAGAACTCATTATGGACTGCGTGGGGAAGTCATTGATTTTTTTTTCTTTTTTCAAAAGCATAAATAATAGGTATCTTTGTTAAAGAATACAGTCTGGAAAACAGTTTTCTAACTGCATGCTCTGTGTTTCCAAAACCATGACCAGCTCTGCAAGTTGCTTCCAGGCCTGTGTTGTTACTTCATTGCTTCTATCTAGCAGACTCCCGGGCTGCCCGTGAGTATAGACTTCATGTGCACAAAGAAAACCTAGCACCTTCTCTGAAGTAACCTAGTTCTGTGGTCCTAGGGTTGTCTAGTTCTCTTTACTTCTGCACACATTTAATTCAGATATTTGAAAGATTTCCCACAGACTTAAAGAATTAAGTTGTGTAAAAAGGATTACAGCTTAAATCTGGATGAAGGATGAAGTGTATTGACTAGGATGCTGTTAAATCAGAGTGAAAAAACAAGACGTTGGCAGGCTTTGGGAATCACCACCCACCCACTCTTTACTTGAGAGACTTCACATTTCCAAATTAAGTGTTTAGTGATAGCTTTCTTACGTAATTAATTGAACTATCTTACATATTTTTAAATTTATACTTATCATTGATTATTTTTAGATTATAGCAATTTTCATAGAAGTATAGTCCCAGAGAACATGAGAATTGGAAGAAATATGTCAGTGCCTACTGACAGAACAGAAATTTTTTTCTTTGTTTTTATTGAAACCTGCTTATTGTAAAATAACATATTAAAGGGAAAAATCATGAGATTTAGAAGGCTCTGAGCATTTAAAACTCCATCATGAATGGGTAAAAACACTTAGCGTGTTCTAAAAACTAGGTGATTATAGCGTGGAATTTTTCTGCCTCTGAAGTACCCCAAAACAAAAATTGATATTAAGTCTGATTACACAGGAAAGAACACTCCATAGCAATAACTGCTTCTCCCAAAAGTTGTAATTTAGCCACTTAAAATTCAATCAAAAGAATTTTGTTCCAAGGTCAAAATGCCCAGCTTTGATTTTTCTTCTCAACTCAAACAAAGCTCACTGTTGACCTGGGAGACTATTGCCATAAAGGTTATGTGAACTTCCTCTTCCAGCTTTCTGTTTTCTCCTATATATTACTATAAAATTGCATTTTATTGGATGTCTCTTTTAACTGTTAGGTACTTTTGCAGCATTTAATGCTAACTCATTCGAGGTTAGCTGACTTTCAGTATCATGTCTGTAGAATTGGAAAACAGTGTTGAGGGTGCGATATGATAATAGTGTGATTTGATTTGACTCATTCATTCAACATGCATTTTGTGCCTTCTAGTCTTTCTTACCACTTTATCCCCAGCACCTAGAATAGTGTCTGGCACACAGTGGGACTCATTGAATATTTGTTGAAGGAAGAATGCAGTCTTCTGTGAATTATATTGTTTTGGAATGGAAGAAAATTAATATCTGCTGTTTAGATGATAGTGTCTAGATTCTGTTTAACAATGTTTATGCATTTGGCAAGCTAAAGTTATAGTTTACTTGTAAACAAACTAGTATATCATGCTTGTAAAATAGTTTTATATTTAATTTAATAACAATATTTTTATAGCATTACAGGAGTAGTCATGCCGGCTTCATGTGTTTTGTGAATATATTATGGCTATAGAATAATGGTCTTTAATAAAGTGCCAATGATCATTTCAGTACACAGGTGTTTCCTTTATCTGAGTGCCAACAATAGTAATGGCTTCTACCACCCATGGGCTCTCAGTACATCTTTCTTTGTGTTTCTAGTTAGCTCCCTTTCTGATTTCTCATAATGGTGGTTCCAACCTGTTAGTACCCTCCACAGCCCCCATCATGGCAGGTGATGGATATTTTCACCTGATGTGCTAAATGCATGCCCCAAACAGAGTTCCTTATCTTCCTCCCACCCTATGTGCCAATGACACACTCCATCTCAATCACACCACTGTTATATCCTAGCTACTCCAATTCGTCTTCCTTTCTTTTGACTCTATAAAATACAAATTTGATTTAAAGTACTTTTCTTACTTAAAGTATTTCAATAAATGCCTATTAAAACCAAGGTTCTCATGGATCATGCGGACAGCAGAAAAGTTGGAGAAAAAGTATTCCAGTCTGATGAACAAAGACCTTAGGATAGAAAATATCTTTATTCTTTAAGACACTGAAAGAAGGCCAATATACCTAGGTCTTAGTGGGCCAAGGTGGAATGATGTTGAGGGTGGGACGAATAATATCATACAGGACCAACTAGCTGTGTTAAAGATTTTGGCTTTTATCCTGTGGAACATAGATGGTTTAAAGCATGGAAATGGCATGATGTGACTCCTCTTTTATAAAGAAGACTCTGGCTGCTATATGAAGAGTAGAGCTGGGCAAGGAGAGAAGCTAGGAAACAGGTTAAAAGAGGCGAGAGGTGATGATACCTTAGGATAAGTGATGGAATTGGAGATGGATCAGAGTATATGGATATAAAATATCTCTTGGAGGTAGAATCAATGTGACTTATTGATGAAGTGGATGTGATAGGAAGGCAGCAAGTGGAATGTAAGGGATCCATGTTCCTTAAGGTGAGAAGGATGAAAGAAGTTTAGTAGAAAAGATCAAGTTCACTTTTAGAAATTTTGAGATTTCTGTTAGGTATTGAAATAGATGTGCTAACTAGGCAGCTGGATAATGAGCCTGGAATTCAACAATAGATCCAGGCTGGAGATACACATTTGGGAGCTAACAGACAAATGATATTTGAAGCCATGGGAGAGCATGGGATGGCCTGGGGAATGAGTATGGCATGAGGAGTGAAGAACTGAGTCTTTGTAATCACCAGGAATATTAAGTGATTGGGGAGGAGCTGGCAAAGGGAGGTGCGAGTCAGGGAGAAACCAGACGTCACTGAAACTGGGAGCAGAGATTATGGTGTCAGTGAAGAAGGGCCCCACTCTGTCATGCTGCTTAGAATGGCAAGGAGGATAAAGATGGAAAAAAACTATTTAATTTGACAATGTGGGGTTCAGATGTGACTTTAGCATGAGCAACTTATGTGGAATGATGGGGCGAAAGCAAGACTGGTCATGTTTAAAGAATAAATGTCAAAGTATGTGCCTGGCAGAGTCTGTCTAGCCAAGCTGTATGTGAATTCCTCTGTGTAATAAATAGTGAGGTCACTAGCTTTCCACAATGTAGTCCTTTTTAGAGTAAAAAAAACTCTCTAATTTATACATTCTCTCACATATTATCATTTAGTCAAAACAAATATGTACTAAGTACCCAATATGCCCAATATCCCTAATGGTGGAAGAGTTTGAATGCCTCCTTCTAAGAGGTCCTCGAGACATCTGAACATTCATTCAGCTGAAAAATATTTAATCAGTGCCTACGATGTTCCAGGCACTGTTTAAGAGAATTGAATATTGGCCTATCTTTGAAGCACCTGGCACATGAATCTTATAACATTAGTGACCAAAAATACAAGGTTTCTACCCTCAATGGTGAATAATTATTTGGAGGAAGATAAATAACTGAAGTAAATAAAACAATTTCAGATACCGATAATTTTACTTAAAAAATAAACCTGGGAATTGATATATAGAGAGTGACTTGGGGTGGGAGTGAGGGAGTGCTTTTAAATAGGGTGGTCAGACAAGGCCTCTGACAGGTGATACCTGCTTTAAGACCTGCCTCTGAGAAGGAGCAGCCCTAGGAAGAGTACAGCTTGGTGAGTGTTTCAGGCCTGAGCACACCAGGACAACAGGCCTCAGGCAGAGCAGATCTGTGCCTGTTCGAGGGTCAGAGAGGAGGAGCATCGACTGGAGTGCTCTGAGCAAGGCAGGAAGCTGGTTCAGGATGAGGCCCAAGAAATCAGCATGGAGCACATTGCCAGTGAGCAGCATCGTTAATATAGAACTGTATTGTCTAAAAATTTCATATAAATTTGTATTTTGCTCCACTATACATATATCTGCCCTAATTTTTTAAAAAAATTATATTATGCCATCAAGGAAAAATAAACTCCAAAATCAGTTTCCTGTCTTGAGGGTTAAAGGGACAGATGTTTGTGCCCTGAGTCTGTCACTTTTTGAAACAACACTGAGCTGCAGTGAGCTGACATGGAGCATCAGCCTCAGGGTCCAAGCAATGTCTCCTCTCCTTCAGTGCCACAGTATTTTGAGAACCCAGACACACATGAAGACATAAATATAAACGTCAGCTCTTTTCTCCAGTTCCTTGAGTGATGTTCAGGCTACTCCTAAGGGGAGCATCACAGAACACTGTGCAGAAGTGGGGGGATGGTATTCTCAGCCACATCCGGGGAGGTTCGGCAATTAGAACTTTATAAAGTGAGACATTTGAGGGAGTCTCTGACCAGTTTTAATGACGTCAGGGAAATAACTAAGAACGTTTTCAGTGGAAATGACTGATAAATGTTCTCCTTTTTATTAAACCACTGAGATGATTATTTTTATTATACCCAACTGAACCAAGGGTCTCAGATGATCCCTGGTCCCCTTTTAGTCATTTTTACGTGGCACTCGTCATAGGCCAGCTTTGTTCTTAGACCTTTACTTGGTTTATTCCATTGAGTCCTCCCAACTACCCTATGGAATATGTCCTACAAATTATCTCCATTTTACAGATAGGAGAAGTGAAGCCTAGAGAGGAGAAGGGAATCTACTAAAAGTAGCAGTTCTTGAAGTATACTCTCTGAAAACCCCAAGACCCTTACATTGGATACATCAGATCAGAGCTATTTTCACAATAATACAAAAATGTTATTTGTCTTTTTTCACTAGGTATAAAAACAATGGAGGGTAAGACTACAGGCACCTTAGCGTGAATGACAGCAGTGCCACCAAATTTTATTAGTCATCATTTTATTCACTACCAGGTACTCATATTTTTAAAAAATTCTTAAGAATTTTTTACTTAAGAATGTCACTGATAAAGAAGCAAAAATTATTAATTCTATTAGATTTCAGCAGCTGAGTACATGTCTTTCTAATACTCCATAAGTGAGACTTCTGCTGCCTACTCGAGGATGATTGTCATGAAAAAGTCACTTAGTGGCACTAAGTAAAATAGGACACTGTCTATAGAATGTCTGAGAGACAAACTATGATTCTCAAACTTGGGTATTTGGCAGACATGTTCTCAAAAGTGAATGAAGTAAATTGTAAAACTTGAGCTATCAAGTAAAAATTAGAGTTTTGGCAAACTTTACATCTGCCACTAGGAGCTTGACAATGAATTTAACTTTAGCACTTAAAGACTTTTTTGATGACACTAGTGGTGATATAAACAAATATGATTTTTTGATTTCCATAATGAAATGAGTTAACATATAGAAAATGTATATAAATCAATTGTGCCAATATTTTCCAAATGACCAATGAACAACATTACATAGTTATGCTTCTGTAAAAGATGGGTGTGCAAAGTGCTAGGGAGACCAATGGATTTTAATGTATTGGAGTTTGAAAAATTCACTGCTGTGATTTCAGAGGTCACATTTATTAATTTATTTATTATTTTAATTTATTTCTAATTTTTTTGCCATTTATAACAAAATATTCACAATCCATATAAGATTACCTGCTTCACAGGGACTTTGTAATTGTTAGGTGCATAGCAGAGGGTCTGGCACATACTAGGCATGCAATCTCAATAAACATTGGCTATTAATATTATCACTAAATGTTTATTTATATCATGACACTGTGTCTTGTTCTGCTGCATTCCTCACTGTATAAGTGAAGAAACTGAGATACAAAAAGGTTAAGTAACTGTTATGTGACAGAGCCAGCATTCAAACTCAGGCAGTCTACTTTCAGAGTCCAGATTTTTAATTCTACTTTATGGAATTTAAACCAATCTGAGGAACAGAGTGTTTTCTTTGTGTAATTGATTATTTTTCAAACACTGGTTGCTAATTTCTTTTCCTGTGAAAGTGTATTGTTTCACTCGTCCCACAACTTGGGAGGGAAGGCCACTGAGCAGTAAAAGAGCTACCCCAGAGGCACAGGAGGCTCCTAGTCACTGAGGGCCAGCGTTGCTCAGGGGTCCTCTCCCTGCTCACTGGGGGCCTGCCAGCCTGTGAACGATGGTTAGGTGGTTACCCACTGCAGAAAGTCATGGGATGCAGTCTGTGTGGGCGGATCACCAGGACTGGTGCAGGTGCTTTGCAGGCCAGCATGCCCATGGTGCCACCCAGCTCACCTTGGCCAGCCTCCTGCATGGTGGGAGAGGGCAAGCGCATCCTTGTGTTCTCCTCCAACTATGGTGAAGTGGAGTCTATGTCCAGGGGAAGTAGGTATAGGAGGCAGATGCAGGCTGGCCAGGCAGCTGGCTGTGATTTCACTGTGGGAGGAGTAATGCTTTTGGATCTGGAGTTTCTGCCCAATCCATGACAGGGCGCCAACCACAGACAGCGGTATTTGCTGCTCCCAGAGGCAGAGGACAACAGAGAAGATGGTCCAGGGGCTGAAGTTGGGAGGAGCTTGAGGGGGTTTCAGAGGCTGGTTGTCTCTATTAAGTCTAAACACTGGTATTGAAGTAAGAGAGACCACCAGGTATGTTCTGAAAACATACTAGCAGATATGCTGAGGAGTCACAAGTGCACAGCCCTGGTGATGGCACCCCCACTAGCTGCTTTGTGCCTGCCACACTTTGGCATGGTGAACTCCATGGTGCACTGTGGAGTTATCTAAACAACCTCTCACTGAACATAAAGATGCCTACTGTCTGAGTTTTCAGGATCAGTGTGAAATTAGCTCACAGAGAACAGAATTTCCACTAGTGACAACATTTTTAAGGCTATATAACAAGCCCCCATCTTCCTATAAAAGTGACCCTCTGGGTCAAGGTTCTGTCATTGTGCTTTGACTTCAGTTGCTGTCTGGCACATCACTGCAGTGGGGGACTATTCAGGGTGACCCAGGGAAGGCTGTCTGACCCTGATGTCCGTTGGAAGAGCACACAGTGGTTGGTTACTCTGCTGGGCTGGAGATAAACTAACACCTTTGAATACTTCTTGTTCAACATTTCTTATTAATCAATAAAGTTTCATGCCAGTTGCAAAACTCCCTCAGGAAAGATGTCATAATTTCTAAGATTATATTAGTGACCTCTTAAACTGTAGAAGTCTATGCAATAAGTAGTCTATCATAGTCATACTGAATTCCCTCCCATCTACCCACTTCCACTCTTCTACATGGGCAGAGTAGCAGCTGGGTACATGTTTATTGAATGGGTACCTTCTTTGTATGGAAGACCCTTGCTGAGATTTTAAAAATACCATAATTTTATCAATTCATTACAAATAAACTCTTTTACTCTTTTCTGGGAAAATTACTAATCTCATCTATTCCAAATCCTGAGCATATGTTAAATTTATAGACTATAACCCTCTTTGTATAGGTTACTGGAGGCCCCACTTCGCTTGGGGTCTATTTGGTGAGCCCCCTAAGCTGACTGGCCAGGCAAGTATGGCAGGGACTACCCAGAAGTCCAGAACTAGGAACCTATATTAAAAATAGGACTGTTAGATATTGGCATAGCTCTTCTTCTTTCCAGAAGGAGATAGCTTTACAGTAGTCCCTCTCTATATTGCGGTTCACTTATTGCAGCCTCACTGTATCACGAGATTTTTAAAAATATTATATTTATCGCGGATTTTTCGCTATATCACAGGATTTTGCAGTACTGTATACCTATGTTGTTAAAGTTACATAGATTTAAGAGTGTAGAATAAATGTAAGGTTCCTACTAGAACATAATACCTGTGATAAGTGAGGGAATACTATACAAAGAGAATATACTGTCCACCCAGAGAATAGTAACTATATCCTCTTTGCCTCTGTTTTGTTCAGAGGGTCATAGGTGAAACTGATTAAAATGCTCAAGAAGCCACAGGTTATCCAAGACAGACTCATATTCTCAGTACTCTTCCCCCATTCCTTATTATCTTGCTGTTTCTGCACAAAACTCCCAATGCCTTTCTAGAACTTTCACAACAAGATAAAAGCCTCTCCCTGAAGTCCTTCCTGCTTCAGGCTATCTCTCCCCTTAGGGCACCACCTGTCAGCTGCCCCTCTTCCCTGCCCTGCTGTCTCCCTTCTGGCCTGACATTGACTTTCAGTAGTCTGCAGCTAATGTTAAATATATTTCAGTTGTTGTGCCCTCTCTGTGAACTAGGAAGACAAAATTAGCATATACAATTAGCTGCTTTAGGATTAAAAGGAAACAAAAGAACTAGATTTTAATTATTTCTCTATTGGTTATTACTACTTGGAACATTGGCTTCTGTAATCTATTTCTGAGGCAGAAAGAAAGTGGGAAATGGGTAGAAATTAGAATACAGGATTTTTTTCTTCATAAGGAAAGAAACCCAGCACACTTTGAGAAGCTGTGAAAGCATTCTTATGATCTGGTAGATCCCATCTGCGCATTTTTCAGTGACAGACTTCAAGTACATGAGCTACAGTCAAAGGACAGGGAGAAAGGAAGGAAGGAAGGAATGGGGGGAAGGGAGGGAAGGCAGGAGGAAGTGGGTGTTAATGAGAGGGCCCCAGCGTGACAGCTGTGGGGAAAGCTAATTTCTCTCCATGTGCCTACCTGTCCCAGGCGCACAATTAGCATGCTCTCACTTCCTGGAGGAAGTCTGGCATTGCGAAGTGTCATCCAGAGTCCACAGTGACCCAGTAGATGCATCTTGAGGTATGAGGTCACTCTGACTCTTGACCCCAGCACTGTCCCATGGAAACCACAGTGAAATTGATGGAAGAGATGGTGAGCCCCTCCTCTCTGTTTTCACTACTGGGTATGGTGAGGATGTGGATGGAAAGAAAGACACCTGCAAATCTCGCTTATCTAGGAAGGTTATCAAATGGCCTTCCCTGGAGGCTTTTAGAGAAAGGGGGCTGCCAGCCACCTTTTTGGAAACACAGGCCCTGGGGACACGTTGTGATGGATTTCCTGACTGCTGGAGGGTTCTTCCAGTCCTGTGATACTATTAAGTTTCCTTGGTCATCACTGTGGTAATTAGTTTTCCACAGGCTGACATAACACACTCTTCTGCCATAATATAACCTGAAACTCCAGTTTCTCTTAGGTTTTTCTCCTGTTATCAGTTTTATTTAAACCCACTATGACAATTTCCCGTCAGTGTTAAGCATATTTGTGAGATACCATGACTATCAGAATTCTTCCTAAAAGGGGATTTGGAGAAGCAAACACTCCTTGTGATATTAGGGAAGTTATTTTGCCAACTTGGGTTTGTTTTACCTTTTAGCCTTCTGTTTCAGTTATTTAGCTCTGTTAAAGTGTCATTGGGAGAACAGTTGCTATCACTTCCATTGAGTATTTTTACATCTTTATTAATTTCTTGGGATTCTCAGTATATGAGCACCACAGTAGAACCCTCCCCCGCCCACTTGATGAGGCAGAGCCCACCTATCAAGGCTGAAAATGTCACATACTTGATCTCCCAGCTTCCCTTGAAATTAGGACTTAGGCCCATAATCCATGCTCTGCCGGTTCAATTCATCCACTCCAGACATTAAATTAGAGGTTAGTGATGTGAGGATGTAGGAATGAATGGAACCCATCTGAGTGAGGATGGGGATGGTGGTGGCCGTTGCCTAGGTACCATTTTCTTATAGCACCATCAGTGCTCACTGATAGTGATGTGAGTTCCTCATTTGCAGCAGAGGTGTCCTTACTAGACCAGCATGGCCATGCACGCTGGGGACTTCTCTGTGTAGGTGGTCTTCAGGCCTAGCTTTGCAGGAGGTCTTGGAGATTCTATGAAAAACCCAGTATCTTCTTTAATAAGTGCCATTTCTATTTAAATTCACCAATGTTGGTTTCTGTTGCTTTTTTTTTTTTTTTTTTAATGATACTTGGCTACAACGTTGTTTTTTTAATTATTTATTTATTTGTTTGTTTATTTATTTATTTTTAGAGGGAGGGGAAAGGAGAAAGAGAGGGAGAGAAACATCACTATGTGGTTGCCTCTCACTCATGCCCCCAACTGGGAACCTGACATGCAACCTAGTCATGTGCCCTGACTGGGAATCGAATGTTGCTTTTTTTTTTTAAATAGTTTATCTTTTATTGTACTTTTTTCATTACCATGTATCCCCCCTTACACCCTCTTCTACCTCCACCCACCAGCCCCCGCAATCACCACACTGATGTCCGTGTCCATGAATCCTTTTTCTTTTTTGTTTGATCCCTCCACCCCCAACTGCCTCTTGCAGAGCTGTTAGGCTGCTCTGTTATCTATGAGTCTGTCTCTGTTTTGCTTGTTAGTTCAGTTTGTTCATTAGATTCCACATATGAGTGAAACCATATGGTATTTGTTTTTCTCTGACTGGCTTATTTCACTCAGCATAATGTTCTCCATTTTCATCCATCCTGTTACAAAGGGTAAAATTTTCTTCTTTTTTACAGCTGGATAGTATTCTGTGTAAATGTACCACAGCTTTTTTATCCACTCACCTACTGATGGACAGTTGAGCTGCTTCCATATCTTGGCTATAGTAAATAATGCTGCAGTGAACAAAGGGGTACTTATGTTCTTTCAGATTGGTGATTTAGGTTTCTTCAGCTAAATTCCCAGAAGTGCAATTGCTGGGCCATAAGGCATATCCATATTTAATTTCTTGAGTTATCTTCATACTGCTTTCCACAGTGGCTGCACCAAAGTGCATTCCCACCAACAGTGCAAAAGGGTTCCTGTTTCTACACATCCTCTCCAGCTCAAGTTGGAAGCTACATTTATTCTTAGACTGGTTGGAAATGGTAAACTTCTCTGAGGTTGGGAGCTTAAGTCATTGATTACCATTCCCAGCCAGTCTAAGACTAAAATATAACTTCCAAGTTTTCCCTTAATATCTTCAGAGACCATGGATTCATGGTCCCCATAAGACAGTTTGTTTCTGGAAAACTCTGAGTATTGGGAAAATTTCCTTTATCTTATAATTCTGCTGACTAGCACAATGCCTGACTCATAGTAAGAGCTTCACAGATAGTATTTGTTGAAAGAATGATTGAACTGTAATGTCTGTCAGTAGCTGTAATTTTGCCCATGGTAGCCTCATAGCATAATTCCAATCTCTTGTCTATGTAGCCCTTCAAAAACAAGAGGGCTTTTGATGTCCTTGTGTTCTCATATCCCCTGAATGACCATTTTTAATGATTTCATGTGTTCCTCTTCTTTGGGCATGTTCTGAATAGATGCATCCAGAACTCAGGACATTTGTTCCATAAATAGAGTTGTCCTCTTCTTTTTTTCTGCATAACTAACCAAATTAATTTGTTGGTCAACTTTGCCTCATTTTTAAAAAATAATTTAAAAAATTTTTAATTACAGCTGACATATATTATTATATTAATTTCAGGTGTACACACCACTGACTAGGCATTATGTAACTTACTAGGTAGTTATACCAATAAATATCACACCCATCTGACACCATACATAATTATTAGAATATTATTGACTATATTCCCTATACTATACTTTGGATCCCCATGACTGTCTCCCAGATGTAATTCCTAAGTCTTTTTTTTTTTTTTAGGTTTTTTCCATATCTTTTTTTCCTTTTTTGTTTTTATTGTTGTTTTATTACAGTTGTCCCATTTTTCCCCTATTGCTCTCCCCTATCCCACCCACCAGTCCCCCCACAGTCAGTTGCCACCCTGTTGTTCATGTGCATGGGTCATTTGTACTAGTTCCTTCCCCTTCTTATTCCCCTTCTGCTCCTTCCCCTCTGGTCACTTTCAGTCTGTTCCTTGTTTACATGCCTCTGGTTGTATTTTGCTCATTTGTTTGTTTTGTTCATTAGGTTCCTCTTATATAGGTGAGATCATATGGTATTTGTTTTTTGCTGCCAGATTTATTTCATTAAGCATAATACTCTCCAGTTCCATCCATGTCGTCACTGAAGGTAGGAGTTCCTTCTTTCTTTCTGCTGCATAGTATTCCATTGGGTAAAAGTACCAGTTTTTTGATCATTCACTGATGGGCACTTAGGCTGTTCCAGCATTTGGCTGTTGTAAATACCGCTGCTATGAACATAGGGGTGCATAGGTTTTTCTGAATTGGTATTTCAGGATTCTTTGGGTATAATCCCAGCAGTGGAATCACTGAATCAAAAGGCAGTTTCATTTTTAGTTTTTTGAGGATATTCCATACTGTGTTCCACAGTGGCTGCACCAGTCTGCATTCCCACCAACAGTTCACTGTGGTTCCCTTTTCTCCACATCCTCGCCAGCACTTGTTGTTTGTTGATTTGCTTTTGATGGCTATTCTGAGTGGTGTGAGGTGGTATCTCATTGTGGTTTTAATTTGCATCTCTCTGATGGCTAGTGATATTGACCATTCTCTCACATGTCCACAGGCTCTCTGTATGTCCTCCTTGGAGAATTGTCTCTTCAGGTCCTTTGCCCATTCTTTAATTGGATTGTCTGTCTTCCTGGTTTTGAGTTGTATAAGTTCTTCATATATTTTGGAGATCAATCCCTTGTCTGAGGTATCATTGGCAAATATGTTTTTCCATATGGTTGATTCCCTTTTCACCTTGCTGATGTTTTCTTTTGCTGAGCAGAAACTCTTTAGTTTGATGTGGCTCCATTTGTTTATTCTTTTCTTTATTTCCCTTGCCCTAGGAGATGTATCAGTGAAAATGTTGCTGTGTGGTAATTCCTAAGTCTTATACAGGTAAAGCTCCTTAGCTATAAGTCATAGGTTTTTAGAGTTGTATCTTCGGGCCTAAATATAATTCTCATGTATGTCTATTAAATTCTGTTTTGTTGGTATGTCCCATCCAGCTTATTGAGAGCTTTCTGAATCTAATTCTTTCATCAATCATGAACTATATGAGGCTAAAATAAGCAGTTTGACAACAAGGACTTTCCATGCTCATATAAATAATTCTGTGCTTTACTCTAACACTGTCTATTTCCATAGTTCATTGCTCATGGGCCAGAGCTGCCCACTTTTTGTCTTTGAGGCTTCCAAAGAGTTTGTTCCAAGAAGCTCTCCCCTTTCTGCTAGCTAGGACTGTCTGCTGTTGTTGTTTTCCCCAGCACATGGTGGCTGGGCCATAGCTATTGAAGCTGTGCCATTGTGCCCTGAGAGCATTTCATCCACACATACAGCTTCTGTTCACTTCTGTTCAGCATCTCATGTAGCTGTTGCTTAACTGTCTGGTTTCTATCCAACTTCCACATGTTCTCAGCAGTGTGGACTCATCAGATATTGTTGCAGTGTTGTCAGATAGACTCTGTTTAAGAATCTGTTTTCTTTCTTTCTTTTTTTTTATTTTTTTATTTTGGTTTTTCAATTACAGTTGTCCCCTTCTCCCCTAATTTCTCTCCCCCACCCAACCCACCCCCTCTCCCGCAATCATATCCCTCCCTGTTGTCCATGTCCATGAGTCTTTTATACAGGTTCTTTGCTTTCTTTCTTTAAATATATTTTCTCGATTGTGCTATTAAAGTTGTCCCAATTTTTCCCCCTTTGCCCCCCTCCACTTGCTATCCCCCCCATTCCTTCCAGCAATCACCCCTCCCCCCTTAGTTTATGTCCATGGGCCATGCATGTAATTTTTTGGCTATTCCATTTCCTATACTGTTTATAACATCCCTCTGTCTATTTTTCACCTACCAATTTGTACTACTTATTCCCTGCACCATTTTCTCCATTCTCTGGCTTCTCCCTCCCAGCTGATAACCCTTCAAACAATCTCCATGTCTGTTTCTATTCTGCTTGTTTGTTTTTTAGATTCAATTGTTGATGTGAATTTATTGCCATTTTCTTTTTCTTTTCTTCTTTTATTGTTATTCTATTACAGTCCATTTTCTATTGAATGCTTAAGAAGGTGCTTAGGGGATACTACTTAAAATGCCTAAGAGGCAATATGTGACATCTATGTCTCCTCTATGTCTTCAGCTGCAAAGAAAGCATGACTCTGCCCTTTTGTTTGATTTGTAGTTTTGTGGGGCCTTAATGGTGCCGAACTCTATCACTCTCCCAAAGACCATATCAGCTCTTACTTAATATTGTATGTTCAGGGAACACTTTTAGTTGTGAAACAGAATTTAGACAAGGCTTGCAGCTCTCTTTCCTTGGTGAAGCCCTTTGGTTGCTTGCAAGATTCCCTGGCATTGGTTCACATGCTAACTTCAGGCTTGTCATTGCTAAGTGTAGGTGCCTTCCCAGAAGAGTGGTCATAGTATCTGGCAAGTGGGCTTTATTCAGAGCAGGCAGCCTTTGAACAGTTGGTCATATGACTGATTGCATGGTTGGTCATACGGACTTTTCATGACTTTTTGTAACCTATTAACTTAAGAGACTCTCCCAAAGGACTAGATGCATAGTATTACCAGTCAAAAGAAAAGAAAAGAGATTTAACAAAATGGAAGCCATCATGAAACTCTGCTTTATTCTGGACCCAGTAGAGACAGTATTTGTTCAGACATTTTTGCCACTCCTGGCCTCATCATCATGGAAAAGACTAGGTAGACTTTTAAAGACATGTGTGGACCTTTATTAGCAGACAAACTTATCAAGACCCCAGAATCCAAGGTCTGGCAGTGATATTAGACACCCTTGATCATATCTCTGTTTTTTGTCTGTGTTATACAGCAACCATTAGCTTCCTAGCATCGAAAAGCTATATAAACTGTAATTCTCCAAGGTCATAACAGATGAGATTAGGAAGTAGATAATCTAGTCAGATGCTGCCAGTTGTAGTGAACTGTCTGTCAGAACCACAGTAACAACTAGTTTCCTTGGCTTCACTCAGAAAAAAGATTCTGTGGAATTGAAGTAGCAAGTACATAGTTTATATCTACTTCACATTCCTATAACTTTGATGGCTTAGAAGGGCCTCATAATATCTTTTTGTTTTTATATGTCATCCCCAACATGGAGAGTTTGCTTTACCATTGTGAAAGAAAGAACTTCTTTTTTGCATGTGGATTTTGAATGAAAATTGATCATGAGCCTATTGTGTTATTTCAGCTGATGCTCCTATCCTAATCTGTCTCAGAGCTGCTTGGTTAATGTGCTTTCAGCTGATTCACACACTCCTGTCACACTCGTCCCTGTAACTTCTGGAGGTAACCTTGATGAAAAAGGGACTGTTGTATGGACCATTTAAATAATATTTTTGTGTCCTGGGATCAAAGCATAACATATATGAATAGTTAATTTTTGAAAGTGTTCTCTATAACACTGCATGTAAAAAATATATAAACCAGTAGAGAAATCCAAGTATTTTTCATTGTCTCTGAGTCATGCTTATATTTACTTAAGATACTTTATTTGGTGGCTAATGGATTAGGGTTGAGGTTATGTGAACTCTTTTCTGAATTTCTTTTAAAAGAGGAGACAAAATAAATAGAGTAGTCTGACTCTGATGTTTGTATAGTTTAAATCAGTCATCATCTGATTTCATGGCCCATGAGAAAGTAGTATATTTACACTGAAATAGTTATCTTCATAGCACCAAAGTATTATTTTTACCCTGAGATATTTATCCTTTCGGCACAAGATAAATTTTTACGGGTTTTTTTTTTTTTTTTTTTTTTTTTTTTTTGTCTGAAATAGGCAATGCAGAGCTCCTTGGTGAATGACAAAAACATCCACCTTTAAAAAAGCTTACTTCTTTTCAACCTCTGTTATTACCTGCAAAAATTAGTGGCCATAGGAAATGAATAGTGGAATTCTTTATTGAGCAAGTTGGGTGATTAGTTTTGAATTTTTGTGGTTCCATTTCTTTTGCAAGAAAAACATCTATTAAGATATTGTGTTTTATTGAGTGCTTCCATTTAAAACCATATTTATTTTAATAAAAAATATTTGTAATATTAGTTTGCCAAAACAGCATCATTAGATTTTAGGGCTGATTGGAATGCAGATTAGTGTAGAGTGACCAAAGCAGTCTTTTGAATTGCCATCATAACTGTTTAAAAGAAGAAGTACAGAAAACGGGAACTTTTTGATATCTGGCACTAGATTTTAATTTAGAAAACTGAATAACTTTAATTGGAGCCTCATTCAGTTTCTTTTGTGCTGCCTTTGCTTTTAGCATACTAACACATCATACAGATTAAAAAGATCCCTTTTATATTTGTAGAATATTAATTGTTTTTTACTCAGCTCTTACACAGGTTAAAGCATAAGAAATGAGATGAGACTATGGGAATTCCCTGCTGAAGTAATTCAGGCTAGTGTCAGAACCACAGAGTGGGGCATTGGGACGGACTTAATGATGCTAATGTTGTCCATAAACGTAACTGTAGACATTGAAGAAATAGTTGAAGGCATTTTGAGGGGGGTAGAGGAAGCCTTCCAAAACTAAGCAGTGAAGAAAAAAAATGGCCATTTTGGAGAACAGAACATCTTTCAAAATCTATGACAGTCCTCAGTTGAGAACAGGAGAGCCTAAAAAAATGTAGCAAATGGAGAGTGTTAAGAAAATAGGTTGTAAAGAATTTATGAGCAACTTATAATGTTTCATTTAAAACAGTAAAGAAGTAGGTAATAAAAAATAAAGAAAAGTAAGGAAATAACAAGCACAACATTTGAGATAGAGAAGGCACGTTGATGACATAGTAAGGAGCCCAGTGGATCCAAAAATTTATTGTTATAAGTCTGCCTCTTCAGCTGTTTGGGGACACAAATATCCATTTTACTGTTATTCCTTAAAATGTACATATATATTATGGATATCCTTTTGTATTTATGATATATTTTGAAATAAAACATTTAATAAAACAGAAAGGGGAAGTGGTTAATAAAAAGACACCCAACTAAAGATTGATAACGGTGCCAAGGATAGACTCAAGGATTTCAAAATAATAACAACAACTTGCCCATCTTGATTTCTGATGAACCAAGTTCTAGTCAAGCATTTTTAAATGTAATCAGTCATGAAATGCACAGGCTTGTGTAGTATGCTATTGTCACCCTATTTATAGAGTGAGGGAAACAGACACAGAGTGTAACCAGGGCACAAATGCAGGCACTTTGGCTCCAAAGCCCATGCTCTTGGCCACTTTTCTGTACCACCCATATAGTAATAAGGAGACTAAATAAAATTTTATGTTGGTTCTAAACTCTGACTCAAACTGTCTTTTAAGTCAGAGAGTTTAAAAGTCATAGAAGAAACCAAATCAATGGCAATTTGAAAACTATTGACCAAAACCCATCGTTTAACTGGCAAATTGCTAAAAACCTGGTCAGCTACCAATTTGACTTCTTTCCATAAGAAACTCAATGGATTAAGATGTATGAGTCAGTTCCATTGAGACCAGCCAGTGAACTCCATTAAAGGAAAGGATCATGATCATTGAATGCAAAATGTAAGGGTGATTCTTTGGAGGGTAGAGAGTATGGCTTCTATAGGGCAAATATTTGACTAACTCAAGTACCACAATATTTTTGAGAGAAATTATGAATTTGTTAATAGAAAAGCCATTGAAATAATTTATTTAGATTATTGAAAGGTATTTAAAGTATTCTGTAACATGGTTACTAAAAAAGTGGAGAGAAGAAAAAAGTCATGTTTTAAAGTAGGCAGAAATTTAACACATAGAAAACAAAAACAAAGGATAAACAGATATATTTCTGGATGATGATATACGTGGTCTGTCCAGAAAAAGTCGAGCCATTGTTCATATAATGAGAACAATTTGCATGACATCAATGTAACCTGGCAGCCAAGGGGAGTGGAGTAGAATGCACATGTGTGAACGATGACAACTTCACTGTACTACTAGTCACTGGGGGTGGGGGGGTAGATGCTGTTGAGTGAGCATGTGTACTGTGTGGCCATTGCATTCAAAATGATTGAGTGAGTAGAGCAATGAATCTGCGTCAAATTTCACGTTAAGCTTGAACATTCCTCTGCAGAATTTATTCAGATGATTCAGAAGACCACAGCTCTCAGCACTGGTGCTTGGTAGCTTCATCACAACAATGCTCCTGCTCATGCATCATGTCTCATGCAGAGTTTTTTGGTGAAACATCAAATCACCCAGGTCACTCAGCCTCCCTACAACTCAGATTTGGCACCCTGCAACTTCTGGCTTTTCTCAAAACTAAAATCACCTCCAAAAGGGAAGATATTTCAGACCATCAGTGAGATTCAGGAAAATATGACAAGGCAGCTGATGGCAACTGGGAGAACTGTGTGAGGTCCCAAGGTGCCTACTTGGAAGGGGACTGAGGTGTCATTGTCCTATGTACAATATTTCTTGTATCTGCTTTATTAAATGTCTCTCTTTTTCACACTTCATGGCTGGATACTTTCTGGACAGGCCTTGGTGTATAATAATTTAAATCTTCTAGGGCTAGGTATTGGCTTGGGATCTGCTTAGTTAACATATTTATAGTATTCAAGTGTTTCACAAACTTTGTTGTACCATAAGAATTTCCTAGGGAACTTGTTAAAAATGTTAATTCCTAGATCCCATCCCAGAAATTCTGACTCAGTATGTCTGGGGCTGGTCCAGTTATTGGTAATTTTAACAAGAGTTCTAGGTAACTGTGCTGTGGGTGGTTCCTGACCACTCCAAAAAAAATTTGTACCAAAAATGATGTGATTCTAGAAGACAGGGTGGAAGACTGACATGTTTGTGGATAAACTCCAAGTATTCTAAAAAATAGTGTACCAGAGTGGTAAGGGTAAATATTGAAAGACTGAGTGGACAGGAAAGAGAAACATTAGCCTTAATGTAAACAAGTATAAAATAATGCCATTAGTGGAAAGCAATCTGGATTCAATTGAGCACTATACTTAGAATGTAGGAAAGCAGAGAGATTTTATTTGGGGGATTATCCCAAAATGTATTTTACCTGGACATATTCATAGTGGATGAAACCTCACATAAATGAGTATATCAGACAGCTATTACTAAGGAGTATCCTACCCTAAAACTCAGTGGCTTGAAACAACAATCATTTATTCTTACTCCATATCTAGGCCTGACAGTCTAGGCTGGACCTAGCTAGACCCAGCTCCATGGTGAAGGTTGGATTCGGATCTGTTCTAAGAGTTAATCCTTCTTCAACAACATGCTACCCAGGACATGTCTTTTTCATGATGACAGCAGGAGCTCAGACGGGCAAGCCCTGCTGAGCAAGCGCATTTTAAGCCTTGGCTTGTAGCATGTCCACTAGATTCCATTGGCCTAAGCAAGTCACTTGACCAACCAAAATCAAGGGGTAGGGAAGAATGTTCCACCCACAGTGGGGGGTGGGGGGGTGGGAGGAAGGGGAGTGAATATTTTCTGAACAATAATCCAAAATAGTGCAGTAGAGATATTTTCCTTTAGTTTATGCAGAGGGAAAAGCTATTAATCAGATCCCCATGGGTTCAAGGTCAAGTTAAGAAGGAAGACTTACCAAATAAAGGTAGGGTGGGAGAAATGTGACAGTGGAGACACAGGTAAAATACTTTGGGAGAAAATAAAAGGAAATTATTTTGGGGACTACCAGGAAGGTTGAGTTAAGTAGAGTTCATAGGGTAGATGGAATCTTTTCACTATTAGAAAGAGAAAGCTGATCTGACCCATGCTGGGATTTATGTGTACATGTGTTCCAGGGTTAAATTTCTATATGTTGGTGTTTATATATTCCCCTTAGTTTATTTTTATAATGAGCTATTGACAGAGTGACTTAGAAAAACTTCTAAATTCTTGGAACTACAGCAAACAATGAAATAAAAAGTTCTATAGTTCAGGATCAATGAATACAATCATTATATTAAACATTTTCTAAATGTAAAAAAAAAAAACTAAACAATACAGAATCATTTGATAATCAGTCTAATTATTTTAGGATTAAAAATTATTCATTGTTATAAACAAACTGTGACAATTTATCACAATTAATGCAAATAAGTAGGGCTCATTATGATGTTCTGATTCATTCAATTGTGCCTGTAAATGAGTGGCACAATTATAGGAACAGTTTGCTAGTGAGCTCCCAAACAGATACCAATTATGATTATTCATTTATTTAGAATGAAAATGTTCAGTTTTATAGGTTTTTCCCTTGAGAAAAATATTTATTTGGACAGTCTTCTTAAAAACCTATATAATGTGTTTCCAAATAATTTAGTAATAAGTAAAAATGAAAATCAGAGTGCTATTTGTCTTTGTAGTTCTTGCTAAGAAAAGACTGAAAAATTTAATGAGAGGTATGGTATAAAAGAAGAACTCATTAATTTCTAACAGAATTTTAACACCAGAGGAATAGAGGGCATTCATAGTTCTCTTCTACATGTCCCATGTCAGCACAACAGCTGAGTCATTATTTGAGACTTTTTCTGAGAGATGTTAATCGCATTAAGACATGTTTATGTATCTCAATGGAATCCTACATTTACACAAAAAGAATACTACTCGGCCCTAAAAAGGAAGAAATCTTACCTTTTGAGGCAGCCTGGATGGACCTGAAGAGTATTATGCTAAGTGAAGTAAGATAGAGAAACACAAGTACCATATGATTTCAATTATTAGGAGAATCTACCTTGATGTTATTGTTAACCCATTCATTGTTATTTATTCTCCATGAGTTTGAATGTTTTTGAGTTTTTTCCTTGAGGTTGATTTCCAGTTTCAAGCCATTGTGATCTGAGAAGATACTTGATATAATTTCAGTTTTCTTGAATTTGTTGAGGCTTGTTTGGTGTCCTACCATGTGGTCTATCTTTGAAAATGTTCCACATGCACTTGAAAAAAATGTATATTTTGCTTCTGTGGGGTAAAAAGTTCTATATATATCAACTAAGTCCATTTGATCTAGAGTGTTGTTCAATGCCTCAATATCCTTGGTGTTTCTTTGCTTCGAAGATCTGTCCATTGTTGACAATGGGGTGTTAAAGTCCCCTACTATGAGTGTGTTGCTGTCTATATCCTTCTTGAAGTCCTTCAAGATTTTCCTTACATTTTTCGGTACCCTATGTTGGGTGCATATGTGTTTACAACGGTTATATCATTTTGATGGATTTTTCCATTAAGTATTATGAAATGTCCTTTTTTTTGGTCTCCTTTTATGCCTTTGCTATGAAATCTGTTTTGTCTGATACAAGTATTGCTACCCTAGCTTTTTTTTCATGTCCATTTGCTTGAAATGTTGTTTTACATCCCTTCACTTTCAGTCTGTATAGATCTTTCTTTTAGAGGTGGGTCTCTTGTAGACAGCATATATGTGGGTCATGCTTTTAAACTCACTCAGCTATCCTGTGTCTTTTGATTGGTGCATTTAATGCATTTACATTTAAGGTTATTATTGATAGGTACTTATTCATTGTCATTTTTCCCCTTTGTACCTGTGTTCCTCTCTGTCTCTGTTTCTTCATCTTCTTAAAACAGACCCTTTAACATCTCTTGCAATGCTGGCTTGGTGGAGATATATTCTTTTAGCCTTCTTTTGTCTGGGAAACTCCTTATTTCACCTTCTATTTTGAATGAGAGCCTTGCTGGGTAGAATAGTCTTGGTGGTAAGCCTTTCTTATTCATTGCTTGGAATATTTTTTGCCATTCCCTTCTGGCTTAAAGTGTTTCTGTTGAGAACTCTGATGATAGCCTTATTGGAGCTCCCTTGTATGTGTTTCTCTCCTTTAAAAAAATTTTTTTTTAACAAGGTTACTTTATTTTATTTTTACTTTATTTTATTTATCGGTTTTTTTAGAGAGAGGGGAAAGGAGAAAGAGAGGGAGAGAAACATCAGTGTGTGGTTGCCTCTCACGTGCCTCCAACTGGGGACCTGGCGTGCAACCTAGTCATGTGCCCCAACTGGGAATCAAACCAGCGATACTTGGTCGCAGGCCAACGCTCAATCCACTGAGCCACAGCAGCCAGGGGAGGTGTTTCTCTCTTGCTGCTTTTAGGATTCTCTCTTTGTCTTTGAGTTTTGCCATTTTAATTATGATGTGTCTTGGAGTGGGCCTCTTTGGGTTCATATTCATTAGGACCCTCTGGGCTTCCTAGACTTACATGACTTTTTCTCTCATCAAGTTAGGGAAGTTTTCTGTTATTACTTTTTCAAACAGGTTTTCTATCCCTTAATCCTCTTCTTCTCCTTCTGGTATCCCTATGATGTGGATATTATTACATTTCATGTTGTCCTGCAGCTCTCTTAAAACCTCTTCATTCCTTTTCAGTCTTTTTCATATTATTGCACTGTCTGGCAATTTTTTTCTATGTGGTCCTCTAGCTCACTGATTCGATTTTCTGCTTCCTCTAGCCTGCTTTTGATTCCTTCTACTGTGTTCTTCAGTTCAAAAATTGTATTCTTCATTTCCTCCTGGCTCTTATTGATAATTTCTATGTCCTTTTTCATGCTGGCATAATTCTCAGTTTCCCTGGAGTTCTTAGTAGTTTTCGTTGAGCTCGCTGAGCTCATTGAGCTTTCCTATAATCCATATTTGAATTCTGTGTCCAATAGTTTGCTTTCCTCTATTTCATTTAGCACTCTTCCTAGCGATTCCTCCTTTCCTTTTGATGGGGTGTTGTTTCTCTCTCTCCCTGTTTTTGTGACTCTTCTTGTTTGTTTCTGCTTCTTAGATTGATCTGCACTTCCTGGATCTGCCCCTGGTGGTGTCAGATCATGTACCAGTCTGGGTCTAGGCAGCCTATTGGAGACTATCAGAGATCTGCTGCCTTTGCCTGTCTCCTTTAGTTGTTCTAAGGGGAATCTAATGAATTAAATAAACTAGCAAAATAAAAACAGCTCATAGAGACAGAGGACAGACTTACAGCTGTCAGAGGGGAGTTGGGTTGGAGGCGGATGAAAAAGGTGAAAGCAAAAAACAAAACAAAGAAAGAAAAACTTATGGACACAGACAACAGTATGGTGATTCCCAGAGGGGAAGGGGGGTTGAGGGAGGTAGAAGAGGGTAAAGGAGGAATAAATGGTGATGAAAGGAGTCTTGATATGGGGTGGTGAACACACAATATAATATTCAGATGATGTATCGTAGAATTGTACACCTGAAACCTATATAATTTTATTAACCAATGTCACCCCATACATTTTTAAATGGCATGCTTATATATAATTTGTTCCCCAAGTAATTAGAAGTTTCATGTTCCTGGGTTTAAGATGAGACCTATAAGGTACTTACTATGTTTTATAAAATGTTTAGTCATCAATTTAAGAAATGACTAGTTGCCAGAGATATTTTTTAAAAACTGATTGTTTGAAACTTAAAACATAATTTCTCAAAGGAACAATGTTATGTTTAGTTCCAGAATAGTCCATAATAATCAACTTATCTCACACTATAATCAAACTAATACTAATGTATTTCAACTATATTAATCCTTTTAAAACTTATTCTCATTTTGTTCATTTTGAGGTATAGTTTATATATAATAAAATCCACCAATTTTAAATGGACAATTCAACAAATTTTGATGATTTCAACACCTGTGTAACCTCATTAACACCTGTTGTCTTTTCCCATGTGAGTTGAGACTTTTTTTTTTGTTCTTCATATGTTTAGTAATTTTGGATTAATTTGTGGCATTTTGAGTATTGCGCAAGAAAGCTGTATTTCTTGTTTAAATCATATGGAGAGTGTTGATACTTTTATTTTAGCAGGCAATCAACCTGGAGGGATTCAGGCTTTAGGTTCTGATGTGACTTCTTTGGGTTTTAGTTTCAAAGTCAGTTCTGTTTTCAACTTATTTGCATGCTATTCAATACCAGTTCTGGTTGTGTGCCATCTAGTGTCTGGTGGGACCAGTCCATCCCAAAGTCAAAACTATGGTTTGCTGTTTAGAGTTATATCCAAGCATGTTTAGCTCAGAAGTGAGCCCAGGAAATCATTAAAAATAAACTTTATATGGGTAATTTTCCAATCTTTTGTCTCTCTGATTCCTCTAGAATCAGGATCTTCTGTATCTCTGGGGCTCCTCTTTTTAGCCATTCTGCAGAAATCTGGAACTTTCTGTCACCCTGTCACACACTCCCTGCAACTCTACTCAGGGCTTTGCCCCACACTCTTAGAAAGATTGATCTGATCGAAGCTGGGCTTTGTGTGTACATGTGTTTCATTGTTACATCCACATAGCTCATGCCAGTTGTGCATTCTAATCAGAGAGGAAAGTTCTCCATCATAGCCGTAGGCTTTGCTGGCTCCTATTGCTGCCGCTATCAATGACCATCACCACCCAGGGATATTTGGGGGGACTGAGGAGTGAGAAAATGGAGAAAAGAAAAGAAATGGGGGAACCCCTTCACTCTCACTGAGGGTCAGGAAAATCCCTCCCTTTGAGCCTTATTTGCAGGCTTCTTCCTGGTATTATCTCCTTCTCTCCACACAGTGCCCACTTGTGGGTTTTAAGCCTTGTGGAGGACAGACCAGGAGATACCAGAGGGAAAAGAAAATGGTTCACCTGGTGCTTTGGATTCTGGTCTTCTTTGCCAGCCGGCCTGCTGTTGTTTGATTTTTCTCAACTGTACATTCTGTGTAGGTCTTTTTAGCTACATTCAGTGTGAGAAACAGAATAAAATAGATTTACTCTATCTCACATGCAACCAAAAATAAGCATGTTAATCTATTGAATTTAGTCCTTATAATATGTAATGATATCTCATTGGAGCTTTAATGTGTGCTCCCTTTCTAGCTAATGATGTTGATCATCTTTCCATGTGCTTATTTGATATCCCTCTACCTTCTTTGGCAAACTGCTTTTCAAAACCTTTGCCCATTTTTTAAGAAAAATAAACTTTCTTTTGCAGTACAGTTTTAGATTTACAAACATATTTCAGACAGTACTGACTGTTCCCTGTTCCTATACCATACACCCAGTTTTCCCTGTTGCCATTATCTTACATTAGTATAGTATCTTCACCACAACTAATTTATCTCTGGGATGCAAGGGTGTTTCAACATACACAAATCAATAAATGTGATATACAACAGTAACAAAATAAAGGAAAAATAATATAATCTCAAAATATGCAGAAAAAGCATTTGACAAAATTCAAAATTATTTTATGATAAAAATCTCTGAGCAAGTAAGGTAGAGAAGGAATGTACCTTAACATAATGAAGGCCACATATGACAAGCCCATGGCTAAAATGGCACTTAATGGTGAAAAGCTGAAGCTTTTCCTCTGAGATCAGAAATAAGACAAGCTGCCTACTCCAGCCACTTGCATTCAACATAGTACTGAAAGTTCTAGCTAGAGCAATTAGGCAAGAAAAAGAAATATATTTCCAATTCTGGCATCTGAAACCTTCTCTTCTTTATTGTAAGGACTACCTGGTGAGTAGAGAAGAAAGGAACCATGCTCTATTCATATATAACTATATTCTGCTTATAAATCTTTAACTTCTGCAAATAAAATGCCACTCCAGGCCAGAGATTTACCAAGTGTTCTTAATTAGAGAACAGAAGGCAAAAGTGATAGGAGATGGTGATCTGTAACTACTGTTTATGTTTTTATGTGGATTTGGTTGACTTGGTTGTATGGATTTTTCTGTAATAAGTTTGTGACTCCACAACTGCTTATCATGCTGACTCACTCTACCCAAGTTGTTATTGTGGTTATATCTATTTTTTAGTTTATGAGTCCTTGAATCCCTCTTTTACAGGGGATTTAAAGAGTTGCTGAAAGCACTCAGATTGCTAATCAGTCAGAAGCTAAAATCATTAGTCAAAAGCAATAGACAGATTAATGTGATGTAAAAGTTCTGAGAAAGTGTTTTATAAGACCATATTATATATAACTTTCCACACTGACACTAATGCCTGCAGCCATATCCATCAGTAACTCCTTTCCTGGTTGATTTGTAGACACAACTGAAGAGCAGTGTAGCTTTTCAGATTTTTGGAAATCATTGACTTCATGTACCTCTATTCCTGATACAGATTTTACATTTAGTGGTGTTACAATGATCATTTCATTTATATTACAACATTTAGAGAATTATAGTGTTTGTTTGGCAAGTGTTCCTTCAAACTGACGTTCTTTAGGTTCTTCTAAACTATTCATCAGGTTGTTGAAATATTCTTTGTTATTTTTAAAAAGTCTTCTGTGGTCCAGATACAAAAGCAACTTTAGCATTTAAAATGTATGTTCCATATCCTGCCCATTTCAGGTAATACTGATTTTTTACATGTGAGTTAATACTGCTATCCAGTAATCATGTATTGGTTTCCACTGTATCCACAAGACACTATGTGAAGCTGTTAAGTAGGATGAAACTAGTTTTTATAATTCATTTGAAACCCCAAGGATTTTTGTTATAAATTTTTAACTCTCTAGAACTTGATAAAATTTGTGTACTTTTTACCAAACATTGGCATTGGCTTATGAGATGAGTTATGAACTCTTAACACAACCTATAGGCTTCACAGGTTGAAATATCACAAACACTTCACTTTATTTGACTGATACATATCTCTGCAAAGCTAGTCAGACAGTGTGTTAGGTGCAATTGGCCTACCCTTGGACAGATGCTGGAAGTGTACTCAAACTCTGCTTCTTTGATTGAGATAAAAATCACTTCTCTGGTAGTGGGTGTTTGGGTTCTATAGTAGGCATACCATCTGTTACTGACAATGTAAATGATGGCTTTGTAAATGTCATTTTAAAAGTTAGATTGCAATTTTAGGTTTCTGACCTATTATGGGGCTCAAAGTAAGCTTTGCTGACCTTTATCTTTGAACTCCTTTCCCAAAAACCACACTGGCAGTATTAATTTACTCAGTTTCCTCCATTTGTTTCTGGTTTTTCCCAACTCTGTGACTGTCATTCTGTCTTCTGTCTCTGGAAGAATTTTCTTTTAGATTACTGCCTCTGTTCTTTTTCTTTTTTTAAGGTTTCCATTCACTTTATTTTATTAAGTTAAATTTATTGGGGTGACATTGGTTAATAAGATTATATAGGTTTCAAGTATACATTTCTATGATACATGATCTGTATATTGCATAGCATGCCCACCACCCAAAATACCATTGTTCTTTAGAATTTAATTTAAGGCACTTCTCCAAGAGTCCCTTCTTGATGAGACAAGGGAGGTTTCTTCCCTAAATATATATTGCTTATTTCTTAACCTTGAAAAGTCAACTCAGGTTTGTCCACAGAAATATCTGAACACTGATGTGTTGCAGGTAACACCAGTTGAGAACACAGAGTTGGCCCACAAAGTTGGGTTTGGACTGTTGCCCTGTTACATGCTAGCTGTAGGACCTTGAGGAAGTGCCTTTTCCACAAAATGTGTCTAATAACAGTATCTACTTTGTAAAATTGTGATGATTGAATGATACCATGAATGTCAAAGCAGTCAGCACAGTGCCTGGAAAATTACGATAGTCAATAAAGTTAGCTATTATTACTGAGAATGTGAGATCACTTATGGAAAAAAGAGACCTAAAACAAGAGGTGTTCAACAAGTTATATATGGTCACCTACATTTCCCTTCTTCTGGAACAGTTGACTTTAATTTTCCTCACTGTATTATCTCCTACTCCAGAAAGGGTGAAATGAATATTGTGAATTTAGGTATAATTCAAGAAGCTGTAAATACCAAGGAAATCAACAGGAAAAAAGGGTACTCAAAGGAGAAAAAGAAACGTGTCTTAGAAACCATTGGATTGAAATAGAAAATGCAAGCAGGGCAATATTTTTTTTAACCTGCTGTATGGCCATATGGTTGCTGAATGTGTTGATGCTGGTTTTAAGATTCTTGAGTATTTTAAACTTGACATGTTATTTTTTTAATGATTTCAAACATCATTTCTTTCAGAGCCTTTCCCAATATTGCTGTAATATTGAACAGATGGCTTAGCAGCATTTACATTTGCATTTTGCAATACTGCCATGTTATTTGCAAAATTTCTTATCAAAAACCTGTGATTCTTTCTCTACCTTTTCAGTATGGCTGAGATGAAACTGTGATTAGGTTTTTCCCAGAGTCTTGGGCATGTGGTAGAAATTGGGATCACATATTGCTGCTGCTTTTCAATTTTCTGTTGTTATATTTTGGGGTTTTACACCCACTGTTATTAGTACACTCTCATCTTAAACAGGCCCCTTTTCATCCGAAGGACAGAAAGTCCTCATTACCTTTGCAATATTAGTAAAAAGAGGTATTATTAGTGCTGAAGGCAATCTTGATGGTTTACCAGCCCTTTCATGTCACCTTTTTTACTTTTGGGTAATCACTTGTTGCTGTCTTAGTTGTCTGTTTATTTGTTGTCCAGCTCTGTCATAAAATGCAATAAGCACCGTGAGAGCGGGGGCCCTATCTGTCTGATTTTCACCCTGTCCCCAGTACTTGCTCAGTGTTGGTGTCCAGTTACCAACTGTGAATGAAGGACTGAGCAAATGAAGTGATTAAGAAGTGATCTTTTAGATACTGGAGTTCTTTCACAAGCAGAATATGAGCTGCCTGAACATCATTGCTTTCTCTAATCTTTTTACATTCATTTTACTCAGCTATGTTTTCAAGAGTTTTTTTCCAGGAGCACTCTCTTCATAGGCTTTGCTTCACTGTTTTTATGTTTCTTTTTAAATGGAAAAACAAAAAACAAAAAACGGTATGTTTATAAATAGATAATCCCTGTGGAGGTTTTATTCCCTTTGGGGGCACAATGGGATTAGTGCCAACATAGAGACATGTTCTTGCTTAACAGATTGAAAAGACACAGGAAGCAGGAGAGGCTGTATTGATCAGAGCTGACAACAGGTCTTTCCTTTAAAGGTATGGAATGAAAAATAAGCCCAGCAATATCTCTATTAAGATTCTGTGATTTTCTCTTTTTTAAATGAGTACTGCTAGGATGCCTGTGGCTCAGAGGGCGATTATGCAGCCGGCCACACTGTGTCTGACTGCTGGCTTCCTGGCTCACACGTATCTGGATTTGTCCTGGACCATGGCTATTCCCAGCCTGTGACCTACATTAAAATTCTCCGTGACTTCAGGCTAGGAATCAGTCTAAGGTTTGTCAGTCTTAGCCTTGTACATAGAACAAATAAAGGACAAATTTAATATTGAAAATTATACTGTGTTATATTAGAAAAGGATGGTTTTTTCTAATTTTTGCAGTGTTGGCAGATTATTTGTCAGTAGAGTAACAGATTCTGTCTCTCAGCTCAGAGGTACAGTCAGAGGTGAAGAAACATTTTTACTACTGCAGTTATGTATCTAGAAAGCATTTGAGGCTTCACTGAGTAGGTCTATAGAAATTATAGTTTCTTTAAAAATGGACACGAGCTTTATCTCTGCTGAATGAAAACTTTGATTTCTCTAAAGCCAGAATTACAAAAGGATTTGAAAAAGAAAGGTCTTTGAGCTGTGGGTTTATGTTTCCCACTTCTGAGCCTAGATTTTGCCACTGCAAGCCCACAAGAAGCCTCCCATGGTGCTCAGAGGAGATCAGATGCTGTAGGAGGCAAGCTCCAGCCCAAATGCAGGAATGAAAAAAGAATTTAATGTCTTGGCCTTCACAATACACAAAATACTTTTGTAAAACATTTATGCAGGTCAGATTTGAGGAATCAGGAAGATAGTCTAAAGTTACCAGCTGGAATTTAATCATTATCAGTATGGTGGGATTAATTAAATTCCGTGAAGGTATGGAATTTCATGAACTCCTGTGTTCCCTCCCACCTCACCTTGGGCATTGTCAGTGACCTCTGAGGCCTGCCTTAATAGAGAAAAGGGCGAATGTGTGGACTAATATCCAGGTTCAGCCCCAAGCACCCCAAGTTCCACAAGCAAATAAACTCACTGGGCCTTACACTGGGGTTCACATATTGATTTTGAAGGAACTAAGCATTTTATGGGAGTAGAAGGGAAAAGATAAAATCCATTGCCATTGTGACAGTTCTCCTCCCAACAGCCTACAAATATTTTCCAAGCCAATAGTGAGTCAAGAATAAAAATGATGTAAATTACACAAATTTTTTAAAAAGTGAAAAAGAAGAAAATCTTTAAGTGTGGCATTGTAGATAGGTTTATTTTAAAAATATAAAACATTGAGTATTTAAAATTTTTCACCAGCCAATAAAAATATCTACCAGTTTATCACTCATGTTTCCCAGTGCTACCCACTCCCAGCTCTCAGGCAAGCCTTCTCCCCTACACCCCAGCTGATTTCAGTTGTATTTCTTTATTTTGCATTTATTTATAGCATATCTCCTCAGAGAGCATACCAAAAAACAGTTGATATCAGGCACACATAGAATGAATTCTGTTCTGAGGGTCAGACAGACCTGAGATCTTTCTGGTAAGGCGATATGATAATGGAGAAAAAAAATCATAACAACATCACATTTTAAGGGTTATTTGTGAATCTGTTATTTTCTTTTAGCAAAATGCTGAAGTAAAATTAATAGAATGTGCCAAATAAAAAATGGTCAAATACATAGCACCACTTTTGGCATTTACAATAGTTATTTCAGTTTATGGCTAAAGAGAATTGATTATCTGTCATACTGTGGGACATAAATTAGAACAGTCAGTAGTAGTACCTTTAATTGGTTAATTTCTTCAGCCACATTGGGTTGGTCTCTTTTGTGTTTAGAATTTCATAATTAGAAAAGAAAACCATGTTCCCACCTCTAAATGATAATCAAATGTGTTTTTTCTGAACATTTCCCTCCATCATTTAAGAAAACAAGGGCTATATTACAGGGACGGCCTCTCAGCAAGCCTTCTGCTTCCTGCAAATAACATATTAGTTATTAGATTACATAGATTGAGTGCAGGATGGTATTCAAGAAAATGTTAAAAAGGAAATGACCCATTTTAGAAGTCTCACCAAAGTCTGCCTGTCATATGAGGATTTAATATGTTCAACATCATCACTCCTACCTGAGCCTGCGTGGTCAATCCTTTTGCTAAAAGTGATGACCGCACAGTTTTCAATCAAAGTAACAGAGGTCTTGAAGTGTTCTTGTCAGTGTCAGATTACAAGTGGGAAGCATGTGTTCGTTTTGACTGTTTGTGGTTTCTTTCCCCAGCATTGACAGGACAGTGTGGAAGATGTCCCCAGTATACATTACTTGGCACTTTATTGAGACATGACCCTGTGGAAAAGCACTCAATATCAATTAGTGATTAGGATGTAAGACCACTGCCTCTGGTTCTAATCTCTGTATGTCATCAATAGCTTTTGACAAGGTCATCGCACTGACAAACCACTTAACTTTCTGGAAACCAAATGCATTTTTAACCTACAAGCTCTGACTGAGATCACTAATTTTCATTATAAAAATAATAACAATTGAAAGGCCTTGTTCTATGGCTAAGAATCTGATAGAAAGTTGATTATTAACTCTTTTAATAATATCGCCTGTTGCTAGAAGGCTAATTCTTATTCTTTAATTTACAGATATTAATGTGGAGATCAGGGAAGTACTATAACTTGCTAATAGTTTCTGTACTCATGAATATGAGCTTAATTTTAATGAAGCAAATAAATGTTGATGTTCTAAGAATTTGTCTTTAAGTCTGGTGATTTTTGTTAAAGTATATTTTATTGATTATGTTGTTACAGTTGTCCCAGTTTTTTCCCCTTTGCTCCCCTCTTCCCGGTACCCGCCTTCCCTCCAGTAATCCCACCCCTCTTAGTTCATGTCCATGGGTCGTGCATATAAGTTCTTTGGCTTTACCCTTTCCTATATTATTCTTAACTTCCCCTGTCTATTTTGTACCAACCGATTATACTTCTTAATCCCCACACCATATCCCCATTTCTCCCCCTCCTGCCTCCCAGCTGGTAACCCTCCCATACCTAGGATTCTGTTCCTATTCTAGTTTGCTTAGTTGCAATTTGTTTTTATATTTTAGATTCAGTTGTCAATAGTTGTGAGTTTGTTGTCATTTTAGTGTTCATAGTTTTGATCTTCTTTTTCTTAAGTCCCTTTGACATTTCATATAATAATGGCTTGGTGATGATGAACTCTTTTTAGCTTTACCTTGTCTGGGAAGCACTTCATCTGCCCTTCCATTCTAAATGATAGCCTTGCTGGATAGAGTAATCCTGGTTGCAGGTTGCCTTTCATCACATTGAATACTGCTTGCCAGTCCCTTCGTACCTGCAAAGTGTCCTCTGAAAAATCAGCTGATAGTCCTATAGGTAACCCCCTGTAGGCAACTCTCCTTCTCTCTCTTGCTGCCCCCAGGACTCTCTCTTTATCTTTAACCTTTGGCATCTCAATCATGATGCGTCCTGGTGTAGTCCTCTCTGGGTCCAGCTCGCCAAGGACCCTCTGTGCTTCCTGGACCTGTATGTTGGGAAGTTTTCCTCATTTTTTTTCAATTCTTGCTTCCTCATTCTGCACTGGTTGACTAATTTTTTCTTCCTTATGTTCCAAATCATTGATTTGAACCCTAGTTTCCTTCCCTTCACCATTGGTTTTGTGTGGATTTTCCTTCGTTTCACTTAGCATTGCCTTCACTTCTCTTATGTGTTGGCTGTACTCCAGCATATCTGTCAAGCCTGTGAGCATCTTTATCACCAGTGTTTTGAATTCTGCATCTGTTAGGTTGTCTATCTCCTCATCTGTGAGGTTGACTATCTCCTCATCGCTTAGTTCTCCCACTGGAACCTTGGTCCATTCCCCTTTTTGGGCCATACTTCTCTGTCTCCTCATTCTCACAGGCTCCTGTGTTTGTTTGCCTCGACGTCCGAAGCAGAGCTGTCACTCCTGTTATGTTGTAAGGGGCGGAGCGTTAGGGATTGGCCAGTGCAGGGCGACTTGTTTCACCACGTTGTGGCGATGTGGAGGAAGGGTCCTAGAGGGAACAATGCCTCCTGCCCAGCACTTGCTCCTTTTCCAGGCACCTCTCCCACTTCCGCACCAGACTGGCACCTCTCTAGCTGCTGCCCTGGCTGTCGTTCCCAGAATGGGTGGGTCTGTGGACATTCTAGGATCATGGGGGCCCTTTAAACAAGAGGACTCTGCTGAGAGACCGGCAGTTTCTGCCTCCTCCCCAACCCCCACTGGTCTGCACAGTCAGAAGCAATGAGGCTTGATTTTCCCTGGTGCTGGGACTGTGAGTTTCGAGAGCCAGTGAGAAGCTGGGAATGCTCCCCAGGTGTCCCTCCCAACTTTTTTAAATGTGTGACTACGCTTTCTGCCGGCCTGCCACTGCTGCTACCACCACATCACATCCTCTCCACCCAGACTCCGCCCCTCCTACCTGTCTGGATGAGTATTTCTTCTTTATAGCTTTGTTTGCTGGACTTCCTTGTAGTTTGATTTTCTGGAACTTCTGGTTGTTTGTAGTTTTAAGGTAGTTATATTCCTTCTTAGTTGTGGAGGGTGACACAGCGTGTCTGTCTATGCCTCCATCTTGGCTGGAAGTTTTGGTGATTTTTTTTTTTTTAATAGAGCAGACTTCCCTTGTAATGTAGATGGCCAGCCATATTACTTCTTAAATAGTCTCTCTCTCTCTCTCTCTCTCTCTCTCTCTCTTTTTCTTTTTTTATGTATATTGGGCATTAATTTATTAATTCATTCAACAAACACCATTGAGTGCCTACTATGTGGTACAAAGAACTCTACCAGGAACTGGTCATGAACTCATAAATGAGAGCTATATCAACCATAAAATCCATTAACACAAGTAATAATACTCATCAACATTTTCCTCATTTTCTTCTTTTAGTTTACTATAGTAATTGTTACCACAAAAATGTCATTTAAAAAGTTAATGTGAAGCGGAATGTAAGAGAAACTACTCAAGGGGACCAGAGACTTTCTTTTGACATGACAGCAATGTTTGGGACTAGATAGAGGTGGTTGTGATTCGCAACTCTGTGAATGTAGAAATGCCACTGAATTGTACACTTTAAAGTGGTTGATTTTTCTGGTACGTGGCTTTCGTCTCAACTTTTTTTAAGTTAACGCAGCTTATGGTTTGCTTCTCTTGAGACAGTTATTTGTCTTTGTATTATTTGAGAAGTCTACCTCAGATTCCTTTCAGGATTTTGTGTGTGTGTGTGTGTGTGTGTGTGTGTTTATTTTTCAGTAGAATTCTGAAGATTTTTTTCTTAAAGATTTTGAACATTTCTTATTAAGGTTATTCCTCTTTCATTTTTTCTTAATATTGTAGTTGGGAATTTTTTACATTTTTTGAAATTATTTATTGGTGCTATACAGAAGAGCTGTTGAGCTTTGACTCTGGTTTATACCTGACCACATTTTAAACTCCATTTTTTTAAGTATATTTTATTGATTATGCTGTTACACTAGTTCCAATTTTTTTCCCTTTGCTCCCCTCTGCCCAGTACTGCCCATTCCCCCAGCAGTTCCACCCCCACTTAGTTCATGTTCATGGGTCGTGCATATAAGTTCTTTGGCTTTACCCTTTCCTATATTATTCTTAACTTCCCCATGTCTGTTTCGTACCAACAAATTATGCTTCTTAATCCCTGCCTCATTTCCCCATTTCTCCTCCTTCCTCCTCCCAGCTGATAACCCTCCAAATGATCCCCATACCTATGATTCTGTTCCTATTCTGGTTTGCTGAGTTGGATTTTGTTTTTATTTTTTAGATTCAGTTGTTGATAGTTGTGAGTTTGTTGTCATTTTAGTGTTCATAGTTTTGATCTTTTTCTTAAGTAAGTCCCTTTAACATTTCATATCATAATGGCTTGGTGATGATGAACTCTTTTAGCTTTACCTTGTCTGGGAAGCACTTTATCTGCCCTTCCATTCTAAATGATAGCTTTGCTAGATAGAGTAGTCTTGGTTGTAGGTCCTTGCTTTTCAACATTTGAATACTTCTTGCCATTCCTTTCTTGCCTGCAAAGTTTCTTTTGAGGTATCAGCTGATAGTCTTATGAGCACCCCTTTGTAGGTAACTCTCTGCTTTTCTCTTGCTGCCTTTAAGATTATCTCTTTATCTTGAACCTTTGGCATTTTAATTATGATTTGTCTTGGTGTGGTCCTCTTTGGGTCTAGCTTGTTTGAGACGCTCTGTGCTTCCTGGACTTGTATGTCCATTTCCTTCGCCAAATTTGGGGAGTTTTCTTTCATTTTTTTTTTTTTTGCATAAGTTTTCAATTTCTTGCTTTTCCTCTTCTCTTTATGGCACCCCTATGATTTGAATGTTGTTACGTTTAAAGTTGTCCCGGAGGTTCCTAAGGGTCTTCTCATTTTTTTCAATTCTTATTTCCTCATTCTGTACTGGTTGACTTTATTTCTTCCTTATATTCTAAATCATTAATTTGCACCTCAGTGTCTTTCCCTTCACTATTGGTTTTGTGTGGATTTTTCTTTGTTTCATTTAGCATAGCCTTCACTTCTTCCCTTATGTGTTTCCCATACTCAAGCATATCTGTCAAGCCTGTGAGCATCTTTATCACCGGTGTTTTGAACTCTGCATCTGTTAGGTGGCTGTCTCCTCATCGCTTAGTTCTTCCAATGGGACCTTGATCCATTCCCTCTTTTGGGCCATATTTCTCTGCCTCCTCATCTTGACAGGCTCCTGTGTTTGTTTGCCTCTGTGTCTTAGGTAGAGCTGTCACTCCTGTTACATTGTAGGGGGAAGAGCCTTAGGTATTTGTCAGTATGGGTGACCTGTTTCACCACGTTGTGGCCTGTGTGGGGGGGGGGGTCTGAGCGGGAACAATGCTGTTGCTCAGCACTTGCCCCTTTTCCAAGCACTTCTTCCACTTCTGTATGGGACTGGCACCTCTCTAGGTATTGCCCTGGCCATTGTTCCCAGAGTGGATGGGTCTGCGGATGTTCTAGGGATGTGGAGGCCCTTTAAACAAGTGGACTCTGCTGAGAGACCGGCAGTTTCTGCCTCCACCCAAACCCCTACTGGTTTGCACAGTCAGAAGCAATGAGGCTTTATTTTCTCTGGCACTTGGACCATGAGCTGTGCAGTCTGGTCTGGGGCTGGGAACACTCCCCAGGTGTCCCTCCCAACTTTTGAAAATGTGTGATTGCTCTTTCCGCTGGCCTGCTGCTGCCGCCACCACACCACATCCTCTCCACCCAGGCTCCACCCCTCCTACCTGTTTGGATGAGTATTTCTTCTTTACATCTTTGTTGGACTTTCATGCAGCTCGATTTTCTGGAACTTCTGGTTGTCACTAGTTTTGAGGTAGTTTTATTTCTTCTTAGTTGTGGAGGGAGACACAGCGTGTCTTTCTAGGCCTCCATCTTGGCCGGAAGTGCCTTAAACCTGATTTTTATTAAGAGTAATAGTGGAGTCTTGGATTTTTTCAGGTAAATGATCAAAAATCTGTCAGCAAAGATGATCACAGGTTTACATATTTCCCCGAGTGATGCAGTACCTTAAAGGGGCCTTAATATTAAATACTAAATCATTTTTCAATTGCTGAGACAATCCCTAGTAATTCTTGTAACATTTTATTGAATTATATTTACAATAACTGATTGAAGATTTTATATTTATCTTCATAAGGGATATTGATTTAGTCTCCTATGTTGGTATTTTTTTTACTAATTTAGTAAATCACATAACTTTCTAATACTTCTACGCTGGAAGAGACAGAATATAGGAATTAGTTTTTCCTTAAAAGTTTGAAATACTTCACTCTCAGACTAACTTAAAGTCTTATTTAAAGATAATTTTCCATTAATCGAGTCTGAAGTCTCTGGTTTATATGTCTAATTTCATTTTTCTTTATTTCTTATGTCAGTTTTCTTTTTCAGAAAGTTTGCCAACTTCAAAATTTTTATTTATTAGTATTCTATTTAATATTAATATCAGATTCTTATTTCTTTCATATATTTATCCCATTCTTATATCAAATTATGTTTTGGGGGCTCTCTTCTTATTGAACATATTTTAAAGTCACTTTCTGGTTTGGGTAGTATATTCTATTTTTGTTCTTAAGGAATTATATTTAGGCTTTATAAGTTCTACTGAATTTTTTGTTTGTTTTATAAAAATTTCTGCCGGGTCCTATGTGGCTCTGTTGGTTGGAGCATCATTCCATAACTGAAAGGTTGCAGGCTCAGTTCCCAATCAGGGCACATACCTAGGTTGTAGATTTGATCTCCAGTATAGGCATGAAGAATCCACAGTAGGGGCATGGGTGTGTGCAATAGCGCTTAAGGGAGGCAACCAGTCAATGCTTCCCTCTCACATCAGTGTTTCTCTCCTTTCTTCTCTTCCTCTCTTTCTAATAAAGCAATTTAAAAATTTCCTCAGATGAGGATAAAAATATTTCGTTGGTTTTCTCTATTTTCTTTGTATGTTTCTTTTGATTTTAAATTTTTAACTGATTACTTAGTACATAAATTTTCTTTTAAAAATTGATGAAAGCTTTTAGTGTTTGAATTTGCCTCTAAGAATACCTTTGGGGACATCCCTTAATTTTGTTTTGCAGTATTTTAATTTTATTTTCTGTATATAAAGAGTTATTTATAAGTGTGTGGTATCTGTTTTATTCCAACAACCCTATGTCTACATAGGGTTTAATTCATCACTTACTGTTTTTGAAAACTTGTGGTTAAAGAGCCTGAGCTGTAAAACAGCTCCTTTTTGGAATTCTTTGAAGTTCTTTTGTAGCTGAGTGTATGACCACCTCAGTAACTACCACTTCAGTAACTATCTCATGTGTGCTTGAAAAGTTGGGATTTCCTCATCGCATTCTAAGTTCATTATATGTATCAATTTATTCTTCTTTATATTTCAAATTATAATCTTATATAGATTTTTTGGGGGTAGCCTTTGTCCATTAGGCAACATAAGGATAGATTAAAGACTCTCAACTATAACAATTCTATTTCTCTCTAGCATACCTTATTCTGATGCTCCATTAATGCCCTATTTTTTACCCTTTCTGTATTATACTCTTTAGTTCCATTTTTCTATGAACTTTTAGTTAATATTACCATTGTCTGCTGTCATTTTCTTTGCATTTTTTGTGATATACCTTTATACATCTTTTCTGGGGTTTTTTGCTTATTTTTTTCTCTTGTATAAATATTTAGAGATAATGGTGACAGTAGTATCAGAGAGGAAGAGATGGATATCAGTGGCAGGGAAAAAAAGATGACCCCATGGGCTGAGCAGGTTTAGGAGATAAGGAGGTTGGCTGCTGAGGGATGAACTGGGCTCTGGCTTGGGTGATTGGGAACAGAGTGTAGCCCTTGGAAGGGGAGGTGTCAGGTTCGGTGTAAGACAGGCTGACTTTGGAAGAGAATTGGCTGGCTGCCTTCTTGTCCACAGGTGATCCTAGGTTCAGGTGAGGCTGGGGACACAGTCATTAATTGGATGAGCTTCACACAGAATTATGATAATCCCTGAATTTGAGTTCAGACCCTCACCCACATTTGATAGCATTGAAGGCACACTTAATTTCTTTGTATCCCAGTTGTAAATCCAGAGTAGTAAGATTTATTTTATAATACATCTGTAGAAATTTTTAAGATTGTGCATATAATAATTTCTAAATGCTTGAGGGCCTTTTGAGTGTTTTCAGACAAAGGCATTGTGACTTTAAAGTAATATTTCAGAATGAAAGTTCTGCATTAAACGTCTGATGAAAAGTTAAGCTATTATTAAAAACAGGACCCGTGCAGCTTCACCTCCGTTTCCCACTGATTTGATCAAATATTTTCTCCTTAAGCCTTGCTTGCCTCTTCCAGTGCTCTTTGCCTGGCGTGGTAATTAGGAGCTTCTGCTCTCAGTGATAGAACATTCCTGGATATTTCTTTTTCTTTTTTTTTTTTTTTAAGATTTCATTTATTTACTTTTAGAGGGAGGGGAAGAGAGGGAGAGAAACATGGGTCAGTTGCCTTTTGCACACCCCCAACTGGGGCCCTGGCCCGCCACCCAGGCATGTGGCCTGACTGGGAATCAAACTGGTGAACTTTCGGTTCACAGGCCAGCACTCAATCCACTGAGCCACACCAGCCAGGGCTCCTGACTATTTCTTCAGCTATACAGTAAGTCCTCACTAAGTCATCAGTAGGTTTTGTGACCTTAAGAGGAATGATGTATAATGAAATTTTGCTATAGACTAATTGCTGTAAACAAGAGTTAAGTGTCTATGGCATCTCATCAATGTTATAACAAAATGGTGGATGAAACGACATTATTAGAGGACCTGCTGTACTTGGTTCTTTATATTTCCCTGGCAGAATGTGTGGCGTGCATTCTTAAGTGGTAGGATTTGGGGAGAGCAACTCCATGAAAAAAGAATGTAATAGGAACAGCTGTAGAGGAAAATCAGCTGGGCTTGCTAGCTTTTAATTGACGTTTAGTTGGAGATTCAATGAGGTGAGACTGTTATGACAGGTTTCAAAATGTAATGATAGCAAAATAGAGCGGGTTCATCAAAGTCAGAGTAAATACAGGCAACAGCTCAGCAACTCAGCATGAAGCTACAGCTACAAACCCTCAAAAAATCCAGAGTAATTAAAGTTTGCATTGTGCAGCCCTCCTTCTCAGGGGGTACCTTTCCAAGAAAAGCATTTATATTTTGTGGAAAATATAAACACAAATTTGGAGATGTAAATTATGTGCATGTTTTAATCTTATTCATAAACACCGAGCGTTTTAAAATGTAATTATAATCAAAGTACACAACTGTAGCTGAATCCAGATTTGAGAAAGACCTCGGGAAGGTGAAAGGGCCTCCAGTCTCCCCTCACCCCCACACCCTGCCCACACTACCCTACCCACCCACCCCCTTTTGTGTATTTGGAAGAGAAGAGGTGGAATTCTGTCCTCCTGGTTTCTGAGCACACAGATCCTTGTCTCTCATTTGTTAATGTCACAGACCAGATGGTGGTTTTAACCCTTTCTCTCTACTTCCTCTCCTGTCACTTCCCCCTTTGGTCTGTTCATGTGCTATCGAAGGTTAGTGAATAAGAGACAGAATGACTGAGTGTTGGAGAATTTGCAACATGAAAAGGAAGGAAGAAATTTACCCAAATACTATCCAGATTCTTTTATTTCCATACTTTAAGCATGACAGTGACCTCAAGTTGAGCCAGTTCTAAGGGTTGAGCTTAAAGAAATAGCATGAGATAGTAAGAACATTCACTGAACCAGTGTTGAAGAAATGCATGTAGGTTCTGCCTTGACTGTCTCTTGCTGCCAGAATGATTTTGAACAAAGCCCTTCAGTTCACTGGGCCATAGTGTATTCATCTGTTAAAGTCATTGAGTAGCCTAAAATGAGTTCTAAGTTTTCTTTTAACTCATACTTTCTATAGTACTGTACCTCAAGCATTCACTCCAATCCAGATGGCATCATGGAGATTCAAACCCAGTGTAGTGCCCTTCTTAGTTCCCCAGGTGTCCCAGGAGTCAGAAATGTTCCAGGGAAGGCCCAAGAGTTTCCCCTGCCAAGGATTTTCCATACTGTAATTTAAAGCCAGGATCTCCTGAGACTGTTGTTAAAAGTCCTCTGTCCTGGCCTCACTTCCTCAGGTTTGTGAAGGGCCCTCCTAGTACAGAATGACTTAATGTCACTCCAGACCATCGGAGCTCATGGTTGGAGCTGCCACTGAGATGACCCAGTGTAATAATCCTACATACTCCCTCTACATTATGCAGGAAATAGTTAACAGTGCATCTATACTGCATTTGACTCTCAGTGTATTCCTTTTCAGAGTCGTCGTCGGCAGCCGTCCGTCTCGAGAGACGATGGTGTAGCTTCTTCAGAGTCTATCTGCACCGCCAAGAATGGCTGTGCAGTCCGACTCGGGAGTGACATGGTATCTGTCTCCTCCCGTGTTGAATCGACATCTTGCGATGACGCTGAAGCTACAGAGCCTGGGCAGGGTGATATGGAGGGTCTGCTGTTGCCCATGCAGCAGACCCCCCCTCTCTTCGCAGCTGAAGGGTCCAAGGGAAAGACGGAGTCGATACAGCTTGGGTTCAGGTGCGCCGCAGGAGTTGCCGGTGTTGACTACAACGTCAAACCGCCTTAGGGACTCCGGCTCCGGATTTTCTGTCGGGGTTTACTCCCTTAGCCTTTCCCCTGAAGAGGTATGCCGCAAGGCAGCGGAGGTTTTTTGGAGTCAGAGTTTTCCTTCTCTGATGTACCCTGACTGGAAGATCGAACCAGCGACACTTAGCTCGCAGGCCGACGCTCAATCCACTGAGCTAAACCAGCCAGGGCATGAGTAGGGGCATGGAAATTTATATAAATCAGTTTATATAAATCATTTTAAGTAGAATTAAAGTGTGATGTTGAGGAGAAACTTGGGTTTAATTAATCAAGCCTGAAGTTTAATTTGAAAAATATTTTTAGTGTGTTTCGTATCTGGGTGAGTCCACCAGGAGAACATGAAGTTAAGTTTTCTTTGATTAACTGTTTTAAGGTGGAAAATAAAAAGTATACTGAGAATTTAGCATTTGCCCTACTGGTATGGTACATGGTAGGATAGGGTTGAGACTTGGCAGTAGAGTAAGAGAACTGGTTATGGGTTTGAATAAATGTTTTCCAGTTGAAACCACTCATTCCCACCACTGAACTCCAAAGGAGATCATTTCAAAGAGTCATCAAGCCCTGGCCTGGCAAAGAATTTACCAGCAGCACTTGTGATGGTTGTCTCAGTCTGCTTTGGAAAGGAAGCAGGTTTAGGGCAGGTTCAAAAAAGAGCTCTCTGATCAGAGTGTCAGAAGAGTGAAATTTCCAGAACTGTCCTGGAATAAGTCATTGGGGGATAGGAGAGAGGACTCATTAGTGGCATGTCACCAAACTGTGCCTTTTAGGAGAACAGAAGGAGAGGTGAGTATAGAAAAGGGTAATGAAATATTAGTCCTGATCCTGACATGATATTCAACACAGTTTTTCTTGATTTATAAGTGTAGACATGTATGTTGTGTTCATGTACTATTAGCAACAGTGGCTGTGCCTTACACATTTTGTTACCAATCTTCTTTTTTAAAGATTTTGTTTATTTATTTTTAGAGAAAGGGGAAGGGAGGGAAAAAGAAAGGGAGAGAAACATCCATGTGGGGGAGAAACATCAATTGGTTGCCTCCCACACACCCCTCCCCACCCCCTGAGATCAAGCCTGCAACCCAGGCATGTGCCCTGACTGGAACCAAACCGGGTGACCTTTTGGTTTGCAGGAGGATGCCCAAGCCACTGAGCCACACCAGTCAGAGCTTGTTATTGATCTTTTAAAAAGGAGACTAGAATGGAGTAATCTATACAAATGTAATGTTTCTGTTTAAACTAGAACTTGTAAAATAATCTGTAAGGAAATAAACTTTACCCCAAAGTTTTCAAACTATTGTATTAAAGACCTAAATATAAAAACTAGAACTGTAAAACTCTTAAAAGAAAATGGGTAAATCTTCATAACTTTGGATTTGCCACTGTTTTCTTAGATATGACACCAAAAGCAAAACAATAAAGGACAAAAATATAAGTTGGACTTCATCAAAGTTAAAAAATTTGCACATCTATGAACTCTATCAAGAGAGTTGAAAATATAACCAGAGAATAGGAGAAAATATATACAAATCATATAGCTGATGAAGGGTCTGGTATCCAAGATGTATAAAGAACTCTTACAATAAAGCAATAAAAAGACAAATAACCCAATTAAAAAATTAACAGAGGTCGTTTTACTGAAGAAGAAGCAAATGGCCAACATGTACGTGAAGAGATGCTCAACATCATTAGTCATTAGGAAAGTGCAGATCGAAACCACAATGAAATGCCACTTCATACCTACTAAGATGGCTACTGTCAAAAGTAAAACTGGAAAATAAGTGTTAATGAGGATATAGAAAAATTAGAACCTTCATACATTGCTTGTGGGAATGTGAACTGGTTGGTACAGCCAATGTGGAAAGCAATTTGGCAGTTCTTCAAAAGGCTAAGCATAGAATTGCCATATGACCCACCAATTCAACTTCTAGCTATATGCCCAGAAGAATTGAAAACAAGTGTATACAAATGTTCATAGATGTGTTATCACAATAGCCAAAGTGGAAACAACCAAAATGTTCATCAGCTGATGAACAGGCGAACAAAATATGGTTTAGCCATACAATGGAATATTATTCAGCCACAAAAAATATCAAAGTACTGCTGCATTGTACAACATGGATAAACCTTGAAAGCATTATCCTAAGTAACACCAGCTAAACATAAAAACCACATATTATATGATTCTATTTATATGAAATGTCCAGAATAAAAAATTTCTAGTGAGAGAAAGTAAATTGGTGGTTACTAGGGGCTGGGAAAAAAGGAGGAGAGGGGAGTTCCTGCTTAATGGGCATGGGGTCTCCATTCAGGGTGAGGAAAGTTTAGGATGTCATGCTGAGTTGTGGTCAATATCATTGAATTAAAAGGCCAAGAGAAGTATCTCCCTGAAACCACAGTAGGCACGTCTACCTTCTGTGTAGAAGTGCTGCTTTCATGTATCTACAGAACTACCTCCTGCATTCTGGGCTGGGTAACCAGTAGTTACCACACATCTCTGGAACTTAAAACATTCCCCAGAGTCATCTGCACCTGAAGCTTCCATTCCTTGGAGCCCTTAAGATCTCCACAGAACAGGGCAGCGAGGGTTATGGAGCAAGGGGCTCTGGAGTATGACACCCAGTATATCATGCAAATGTTGAGAGGATGTTTCTCCTTTGGTCTTTTGGGTTTTGGCCCATCAAACCAGTAAATCTAGGACAGTGGAACTACGAGACTTTTCCTTAAACCATAGCAACCCTTGCATTCAGCAGGACCATTGTATGTATTTGGAGGGTGAACTGGATCCACTTTGCAGTAGAGGCCACGTAGCCATGCTTTGATAGAGTTCAAGGCAGAGAGTTCATACGTGCAAGTCATGTGCTGGACCCTCCTAGGATCCTGACAGGCTTAGAATCAATGTGGTTGGATGGCCCAGGGCTGGTGCCCTGGCAGGCCTGTCCCTGCAGTGCACAGCGGAGGAAGGGAGAGCAGTCATACTGTGATGTGAGCTATTCCATTAAGGAAAAGAGCTTATCAGAATGTCCCAGTTTAGGCATTTCCCCAAATCCAAGCTCTATTAACTTTGGAAGCTTATATATCATCTTTCCTTTGTAAACACAAATCTAGTCTGTCAGGCTTAATTTGTTTTTTTCCTTTGCTTGCAGGAGAGTAGATCTGGAGAAACCAACATCTGTGTGGAAGAAATAATTCGGGTAAGGATATTCCATTACAAAACTTTTCAACTGGTTGGACATAGCTTCCAAATAGAAAGGAGTCATGTGGCTGCATTGTCTAAGGGAGCCTGTTTGTTGTTTGGCATTTACCTTTTCTGAGGGTTATCACTTTAATTGCCTGAATGACTCTTTACAAAACAACACTTCTTTTAGAAATCTCAGAGCTACACCTCAGTCTGGTACCTTTGCATGGGCTGAGGTGACACTGCATTAGAGTGATCAGCTGGAAGACAGAAGAACAGCATTGAGATGAAATACATGATTTTGCTCACATTTGGATGCTCCCATTAATTACTCTATAATTTAGAAGCATCTTTTTTAAATTGTTGTTGTGTTACAGTTGTCTCAGTTTTCCCCTTGTTACTCTCCACTGCCCCGCCCACCCCACACTCCCACAGTCAATTCCCACCCTGTTGTCCATGTCCACGGGTCATTTATACTAGTTCATTGACTAGACCCTTCCCCTTCCTTCCCCACTTCTCACCCTCCCCCCTCCCTCTGGTTACAGTCAGTCTGTTCCTTGTTTCTATGCCTCTGGTTCTGTTTTGCTCATTTGTTTGTTTTTGTTCACGAGGTTCATGTTATAGGTGAGATTAGATGGTATTTGTCTTTTGCCACCTGGCTTATTTCACTTAGCGTAATACTTTCCAGTTCCATCCATGCATTGTGAAAGGTGGGACTTCTTTCTTTCTGCTGTGTAGTATTCCACTGTGTACCACAGTTTTTTGATCCACTCATCCACTGATGGTCACTTAGGCTGTTTCCTGCAGTTGGCTATTGCAAATAACACTGCTGTGAACAGGGGTGCATAGGTTCTTTTGAATGGGTGTTTCAGCATTCTTTGGGTATAATCCCAGCAGTGGAATCACTGAATCAAAAGGCAGTTCCATTTATAGTTTTTTGAGGAAATTCTATACTGTTTTCCAGTGGCTGCACCAGTCTGCATTCCCACCAACAGTGCACTAGAGTTCCCTTTTCTCCACATCCTTGCCAGCACTTGTTTGTTGATTTGTTAATAATAGCCATTCTGACCGGTGTGAGGTGGTATCTCATTGGGTTTTAGTTTGCATCTCCCTGATGGCTAGTGATGTTGAGCATCCTTTCATATGTCTATGGGTCCACTGTATGTCCTCTTTGGAGAAGTGTCTCTTCAGATCCTTTGCCCATTTTTAAATTGGATTGTTTGTTTTCCTGGTGTTGAGTCATATATTTTGGAGATCAAACCCATATCCAAGGCATCATTGGCAATTGTGTTTCCCCATATGTTTGGTTCCCTTTTCATCTTGCTGATGTTTTCTTTAGCCAAGCAGAAGCATTTTAGTTTGATGTAGCCCCATTGGTTTATTCTTTCCTTTATTTCTCTTGCTCTAGAGGATATATCAGCAAAAATATTGCTGCATGGAATAACTGAAATTTTACTGCCAATGTTTTCCTCTAGGACTTTTACGGTGTCACAGCTTATTTTTAAGTCTTTTACTCATTTTGAGTTTATTCTGATATATGGTATAAGTTGGTGGTCTAATTTCATTCTTTTGCAAGTACGTTCTAGTTCTCCCAACACCATTTGCTGAAGAGACTGTCTTTACTACATTGTATGCTCATGCCCCTTTTGTCAAGTATTAATTGACCATAGAGACATGGGCTTATTTCTGGTCTCTTTTTTCTGTTCCATTGATCTGCATGTCTATTCTTATGCCAGTACCAGACTGTTTTGATTACAGTGACCTTGTAATATATAGTTTGATATCAAGTATTGTGATCTCTCCTACTTTGCTCTCCTTCCTCAAGATTGCTGAGGCTATTTGGAGTCATTTTTGGTTTCATATAAATTTTGGAAATATATGTTCCAGATCTGTGAAATATGTTATTAATATTTTAATGATGGACATTTTAATGACATTAATTCTCCCAAGCCATGAAGACAGTATATGCTTCCATTTATTTGTATCTTCCTTAATTTCTTTCTTCAGTGTTCTGTAGTTTTCTGAGTACACATCTTTTACCTCCTTGGTTAAGTTTATTCCTAGGTACTTTATTTTTCTTGTTGCTATAGTAAATGGGGTTTTTTACTAGTTTCTGTTTATGATATTTCATTGTTGGTGTACAAAATTGCCTTCTATTTCTGAATATTGACTTTGTATCCTGCTATTTTGCCAAATTCACTTATTAGGCCAAGTAGTTTTTTGGTGGAGACTATAGAGTTTTCTATGTATATTATCATGTTGTTTGCAAATAATGACAGTTTTACTTTCTCCTTTCCAATTTGGATGCCTTTTATTTCTTTTTCATGTCTAATCACTGTGGCTAGAATTTTCAATACTATGCTGAATAAAAGTGATGAAAGTGGACACCCTTGTCTTGTTCCTGATCTCAGAGGGAAAGGTTTTAGTTTTTGCCCATTGAATGTGCTGTTGGCTATAGGTTTCTCATATATGACCTTTATTATGTTGAGGTATGCTCCCTCTGTTCCCACTTTGCTGAGTGTTTTTTATCATAAATGGGTGCTATACTTTATCAGATGCTTTTTCAGCATCTATTGATATGACCAGGTGATTTTTGTCTTTTATTTTGTTTATGTAGTGTATTATATTTATTGGTTTGGGAATATTATACCATCCTTGCATCCCTAGGATGAATCCCACTTGATCATGACTTATGATCTTTTTAATGTATTGCTGGATCTGGATTGCCAATATCTTGTTGAGGATTTTAGCATCTATGTTTATCAGAGGTATTGGCCTGTAGTTTTCCTTCTTCATTGTGTCTTTACCTGGTTTTAGAATTAGGCTAATGCTAGCCTCATAGAAAGAGTTAGGGAGTCTTCCCTCTTCTTAAATTTTTTAGAGTAGTTTGAGAAGGATAGGAGTTAGCTCTTCCCTAAATGTTTGGTGAAATTTGCTTGTGAAGCCATCTAGTCCAGGGCTTTTGTGTGCCAGGAGTTTTTTTTTATTACTGCTTCAGTTTTGCTAGTTGTTATCTGTCCAGTCAGGCTTTCTGCTTCTTCTTGATTCTGTTTTGGACGATTATGTTTCTAGAAATTTGTCCATTCTGCCCAGGTTGTCCAGTTTCTTGGCATATAGTTGTTCATAGTAATTTTTTACAATCCTTTGTATTTCTGTGATATTGGTTTTGATTTATCCTCTTTTGTTTCTGAGTCTAGTTAAAGTCTTGTTGATTTTGTTTATCTTTTCAAAGAACCAAATACTTGATTTATTGATCCTTTAAATTGTTCTTTTAGTCTCTATGTCATTTAATTCTGCTCTGATCTTGATATTTCCTTCCTTCTACTCACTCTGGTCTCTGTTGTTGTTCCTCTAGTTATTGTAGATGTAGGGTTAGGTGTTTATTTGAAATTTTTCTGTCTTTTTTAGGTAGGCCTGTATTGCTATGAACTTTCCTCTCAGGACTGCATTCCTTGTGTCCCATAGGTTTTGGGATGTTGTGTGTTCATTTTCATTTATTTATATACCTTTTGATTTCTTTCTTGATCTCATTGTTAACTCATTTATTATTTATTAACCTGTTGTTCAGTGTCCATGAATTTGAATGTTTTTGATTCTTTTTCTTGACGTTGGTTTCCAGTTTCAAGCCATTGTGATCTGAGAAGATGCTTGATATAATTTCAATTTTCTTGAATTTGTTGAGGCTTGTTTTGTGTGCTACCATATAGTCTGTCTTTCAAAATGTTTCATATGCATTTGAAAAGAATGTATATTTTGCTTTTGGGAGGTGAAAGGTTCTGAATATACCAGTTAACTTTTCATCTAGAGTTTTGTTCAATGGCACAATATCTTTGTCGATTCTTTGCTTGGAAGATCTATCCATTTTTGACAATGGGGTGTTAAGATCCCCTACTCTGAGTGTGTTGCCATCAATATCTTTCTTGAAGAACTCCAAGATTTTCCTTATATATTTAAGTGCTTTACATTGGGTGCATATATTTTTGCAAGTGTTATATATTATTGAGGGATTGTTCCTTTAAGTATTATGAAGTGTCCTTCTTTGTCTCTTTTTATAGCCTTCGTTTGGAAATCTATTTTGTCTGATATAAGTATTCATACCCTAGTTGTTGTTTTTTTTCATGTCCATTTGCTTGAAATATATTTTTTCCATCTTTTAAATTTCAGTTTGTATAGATCTTTTGTTCTGAAGTGGATCTCTTGTACACAGCGTATATGAGAGTCATGTTTTCTTATTCATTCAGCTACCCTATGTCTTTTGATTGGAGCATTTAATCCATTTACACTTAAGGCTATTATTGATAGGTACTTATTCATTGCCATTTTTTCCCCATTGTACCTGTATCCCCCTCTCCTCTCTTTTTCTTCATCTTCCTAAAGCAGTCCCTTTAGCATCTCTTGCAGTGCTGGTTTGGTGGAAATGTATTCTTTTAGCCTTCTTTTTTCTGGGGAACTTCTTACTTTGCCTTCTATTTTAAAGAAGAGTCTTACTGAGTGTAGTATCTTGGTTACATGTCTTTGCTTTTCATAACTTGGAATATTTCTTGCCATTCCTGTATGGCTTGTAGTGTGTCTGTTGCAAAATCAGCTGATATCCTTATCAGAGCTCCCTTGTGTTACTAGCTGTTTCTCCCTTGCTGCCTTTAAGATTCTCTCTTTGTCTTTCAATTTTGCTGTTTTAATTCTGGTGTATCTTGGAGTAGGCCTCTTTGGGTTCATCTTCATTGGAACCCTCTGTGCTTTCTGGACTTGTGTGACTTTTTCTCTCATCAATTTAGGGAAGTTTTCTGTCATTACTTTTTTAAACAGGTTTTCTATCCCTTAATCCTCTTCTTCTCCTTCTGGTATCCCTATGATGCAGATATTATTATGTTTCATGTTGTCCTGCAGCTCCCTTAAACCCCCTTCATCCTTTTTCAGTCTATTTTTGTTATGTTTGGGAATTTTTTTTCTACGTTGTCCTCCACCTCACTTATTCAGTCTTCTGCTTCACCTAGCCTGCTTTTAACTTCCTTCTACTGTGTTCTTCATTTCAATATTGTATTCTTCATTTCCTCCTGGCTCTTGTTGATAGTTTCATGCTGGGGTAGTTTGCAGTAAGTTCTTTGTAGCTTCCCTGGTGTTCTTTGTACTTCTCACTGAGCTTGTTAAGCATCCTTATAATCATTATTTTTAACTCACTGTCTGATAGCTTGCTTCACTCTATTTCAGTTAGCAGTCTTTCTGGGGATTCCTTTTTTCCTTTTGATTGGGGTTGTTTATTTGTCTCCTCATTTTAGGTGACTTTTTTTGTTTGTTTCTGCTTCTTAGATTGATCTGCTTTGACTCTCTGTCTTGATGGTGTGACCTTCTTGGTAGGAGACCTGTGGGATTCAGTGGTGCAGTCTCCTGATCTCCTGAACTTGATGCGCTTCAGCTGACCTTTATGCTGTTTATGTGGGCTGTCTGGTTGTAATTGGGTTTTGGTTGTTGTTGGGTTGTTCTATGGTGGGCCCTTCCCTCCGGCTGGCTGGCTGGGGTCATTCTGCTCATCACATCTTTTTGCTGTTGTACAGGTACTGCCAGAGCAAAACCAAACATCCCAGGAAAGGAACCTACATCTGCAAAAATAACCCTCCCACATCCACACACAATCACACTATCAACAGCAAGTGAACCAGTATTAATAAAGCTGTAAAGAGATTAAGACTTTTATAAGAAAGAAAAAACAAATATGAGATGACTAACTGATAGAAAAATGATTTTGAAAGGGTAGAGTAAGGAGAGATAATAAGAGTAGGGAATAGGGACAAGGCCATGAGAGAAAGAAAGTCAAATTTACATCATAAATAAAAAAAGGGAAGGAGGAATGTGGAATGAAGTAACAGAAGGGCAGCATATAGTATTAGGTGTAAACAAATTTTATATATATACAGAGAGAGAGAGAGAAGAGAGAGAGAGAGAGAGAGAGAGAGAGAGAGAGAGAGAGAGAGAGAGAGAGAGAGAGAGAACAGAAAAAGAAGAAAAAGGAAATAATAGTAACCAAGTTGGAGGAAAAGATCCACCGCAGCACTACTGACAATCAATGAGCCAAGTTTAATATAGGTGGGATGGGATTAAGAGGGGAAAAACAAAGAAAGAAAAGCTTAAGAGCTCTCTAGGAAAGCTCTCTAGAGGAAAGGGCAGTGATTTTTGAGATGACAGAGGGAGAAGGAATACTAAGAGTGAAGAGTGAAAACAAGGCTAATACAGGGAAAACTTTAAAATGAAAAAAAGGGGGAACAGAAGAAAAGGATAAATAGAGTTGGAGAGGGGAACGGTAAAATTTGAGATTTGAACTACAAAAGTAGTGAAGATCTAGGAATAAAATGGAAGAAATGTAACCACCACCACCATATCCACAAACAATGAGCAAAGATTGATAAAGGTGGAGAGAGAATAAGAGTATTTTAAGAACAGGAAAAAGAATGTGAGATGACTGATGACAAGAGAATTGGTTTTGAGAGGCTGGAGTGGGGAGAAATAGTAAGAGTGTGGAATGGACATAATTGGTAGCAAGAAAGAAAATAGAATTTGAAAAGAAAATAAGAATAGTAAATAAGAAGGTAAAATAGAGTAAGAGGTGGGAGGAGCAAAGTATGAGATTTGAAATAAACTATAATATAAAAACTAGTTACCTAATAGGCACAAACCTGAAGGCAAGAAATTAATGTTAAAAAGCTGTGCAGGAGAGAAAATGCAAATCATAAAGAAGATTGTGGTGGAATTTGTCCCAGTAGTATCTAGTGTTTACTGCTTTCTTCTCTTTCTGGGTCTTCTCCTGGTGCTGTTAGGTGGTGTCCCAGTCTGGCCCTACTCAGCCTGTTGGAGACTACAAGTGATCCACAGTCTGTGGTTGTCTCCTTCAGATCTATAATCAGCAGTCAGGCTTAAGCACCACATGGCAGGCTATCTTACCCTCAGGCTGATGCCACTTGGAGGGGACTGCTTTGCCTGAGCAAGATGGCTCCTTCAGTATGGGGTGTGACTCAGCTGCTCCCTCAGTTTTCTCCTCAAATCCACCATCCCCAAACTCTCCTCAAGCATCTCTAGGCCACTCTGCCCCTACCTTCCCCTTTATCAGGGCCCAGGGTAAGTGGCTACAAGCAAAATTTTAAAAGGCTTTTAAAAGGCTTTCTGTCACTCCAACTATCTCTCCCTGGTAGGCAGAAACGCCACCACTTTTCACAGCTGGATGTTATCTGGGTTCCTTTCTGGCTCTGATACTGTAGGCTGGGGAGCCCAGCTTGACATTTAGACTCAAAAATTCTCAGGGGGAATCCCTGGCTGCTGAAATTTCCCTCTGGTACTTCAGCTACTGCCCATGGGAGCCCAGCCAGCCCTCTGGCGTCTCCTCTGCATTCTGTACCAGTCACATTGTGGTGAAACAGTCTCTTCTGTCTGTTCGTGGTTGTAAGGCTTCTCTCCAGCTATCATTCAGTTAGTTATTCTGGATGGTTTCTCTACAATTAAGTTGTAATTCCTGATTGGTCCTGGGAAGAGGTTATTGTAGCTCCCACTTGCTCCTCCACCATCTTGGATTCTAGACCTAGAAGCATCTTTTAGTTGTCTGTACTTTTCAATCAGGCAGGGTTACCTTGTTAATTGTTTTTTCTAAATTTAATTAGAATCAGAAGCACTCTGGCAAAGAGGTGTCTTGGAGTCTGAAAATTTATTTCTATATTGTTTTGCATGTTATTATTTTGTGTGCTACTCTTGTAAACCAGATCTTTTTATCATCGTCATCATGAATGGATGCCCTCCATGAACCATTTTACACCCAGATTCACTTAGGTTGGGCTGTTGTACCATATTAGTGTTTTCCTGAGTATCCAAATTTATAATCAGATGTTGTCTTCATCCCATATTTTTTCCTCACTCAGATTTTTCAGGAGCATAACCTAGTAATACATAGTTAATCTGGTACCACACTCAGCAAAACACCAAGATAAATTAGACCAGATGGTATAGCAATTCCCTATAAAGAAAATTTAAAAAAATCTTTACTTGAATATGTTCCTATGTTTTGGCCCTCCTACACACTTTTTCTTGATTTCTAGTGTGTTACAGTAATGTAATTATTTGATTAAAATTTTGCACTAACCACCAAGTTGTTTTCGGAGGCAGAGTAATTTTTCTTCCTGGAAAGCATTATGTCATAAATAAATCTTTTAACTCAAGTTGACTAAAATAATTAAAATTTGATTTGTTGAATTAATGCTAATTTTTGTTTTTCTGGCAGAGATTTATATAGACAACAATTGTCAAAGTGGGTAGATTCTTTTCTAGCATTTAGGTATGTGTTAAATAAAACACACATTGTATTTTATATCTGTTTTCTTCTGGAGTTTTGTTTCAGATCAAAGAACAGATATTATAAAATGCTCATATACTCCTCCTATTTTTCTTTCAACATACTTTCCTGTTTGAGTCCAAACATTCAATGTTTAGGCCATCCTTTTGTTGGTTATGGTGTTTACATCTGCAAATAATAATACCAGAGCACACCAGTCCTCTCTGTGGTGCTATTTTAAAAAAACTCTATCCTTTCTTATGCTTTCTTATCTTCTCTGAAAATATATAAGAAATCTGTCATTTGACCTTTCTTCTCTACACTCCAAACAGAGCTTAAAGTTTGAGTAAGAGCTTGAGTAATTCATAGATCAAAGTAATGTAAAATGCACCTAGAATAAAACTGAATGCTCCAGCCAAGAGTTCAAAGCATTATTTCTTTTTCTTAAGAGAGCTAATGAGAGCCTCATACCTCCTTACCCCTCTCCTACATTCCCATGATACTGACCCCTAGTACATCACACCACTGGTCTGCCACTGCCACAGCCTGCCTCCAATCAGGCGTGGAACAGAAAGGAAAGCCTGGATCAACCAGATAATTGATTTATATGTATATATATAAGCATATGCAAGGTTAAGGGTAGTGGAGATGATGACTTCAAAAGCAGACACCTGAGCTCTTTGTAAGTTCCACTCTTCCTAGAGCCCCTGAGGCGTGGTCCATGATGGGAGGTGCTACAGAGTTGGAGGAAACAGAGGTGTTGGTGCTAGTACCATACAGGTAGCTCCTAGACTTTTTCTGGCTGTCCCCTGCCTCACTCATAGCATTCATTCTCCAGGATCACCTTCCCCCCTTATTCTAAGCATGTCCTCTCCTCCAAATGCAAGCACAGGGCTCCTTCTCAGTTACAGCCTATTGTATTTGTTGTGTGTCTGTCACACATAAGTATTGCTCCTACATTGTGGCCCCAGTGTGTGAAACTTAGAATTCACAATTTTGTTGTGTGAATAAATTAATGAATGAGTGATTGAAAAAACCCTCTAAAGAAGAAGGATGGGTAGCATTCTGACAGCTCACAAGCATTCTATTTGCTATCAATCATGGACATGATGTACTGGCCTTTTTAGTGCTGGGTTCCCATGGCTGGTTTTTGTGGAGCCCAGTTTTCCTTATCAGTTTCTCTCCTCTTGTGATCCAAGGTCACCAGAGATACTTGTTACTTGTAGCCATCACATTTAAGTGATGGTTCCCTTTTGTTGTGGACTAAGAGCAGGATTATGAAAAAAATGCCTTAAAATGATGAAAATTGATATATTCATTTAACATGTATTAACTTGCCCTTTCCACATGGGAGATACTGGGAGAACAATGGTGGGCCAAACAGACATGACCCTTGCCCTCTTCAAACCAACAGAAGATGTAGTTACTGAGTTTTTTAAAATTTTATAAATAAATTTTAATTATAATATGTACTTAGGGCTTTATGAGAGCTCACTTACTGTAGGGTACATGACCTAGTTTTGGGCCAAGAACAGCTTCCCTGAGGAAACATTTGAACTGATAGTTGGAGGATGAATAGGAAATCAACCAAAGGAGAGGAATGGTGAGGGTTCCAAGCACTGGCTTGGACATGGAAAAGCTTGGCTTGTTAGAGACATGGAAAGGCTGGCCAGAGTGGCTAGAAAGCAGGTGGATGAAGCTAGGTGGGAGACGCCAGATATGCTGTACCTTCTTGGCCATGTTCAAGATCACATAAGCACAGGGAGCCAGTGAAGAATGTGAGCAGAGTGGGATGTGATCTCTGGCTGCTATGGAGAATAGATGGATTGAGGGGAAGAGGGAAGAAAAGGAATGGGAAGCTATTGCTGATGTCCAGATGGGAGGTGCTTTGTGGGGTAATCACAGACGTAGGAACATTGAAGGAGATGCTGGTTTGGGGATGAAAGAGAAAATCACAAATTGTCTTTAGGCACGTTGAGTTTACAGTACCTTTTGAGACATTCCAGTAACATGGAGAATGTAAAAGAGCATACATGAGTTTGGAGCTCAGAACAGAGGTCTGAGCTATAGACCAACATTTTGGATTAATTAGCATGTTGGTAATAAAACCATAGAAATGGGTGAATTTGCTGGGAGAGAGACTAGAGACCAAGAAGCAATCAGAGTCTAAATTCCAACATTCATAGGTCAGGTAAAGGAAAATGTGGCAAATGGAGGTGAGAGGGAGTTGCTAGAGACACTGAGGGAAATTGTGACAGTGAAAAGTCATAGAATCCATGGAAAGCTCAGAATTCCCCAGAGGACAAGAGAGACAGGGATGGAAAACCACCCAATGGATTGGCCAGACAACAGAAAGGTCTTTGGTGACTTGAGTGTTGGTTCTGTGGACAGACTTGGCAGAATCCAGACTTGAGAAAATGGGATGAGTGCATTCAGAGACCTTTGGTGAGGAAAAGCCATAGTTTCCATTCAGATCCCTTTGCATTTGCAGTAAGTCCTACATACAGTAACAACTACCAAATGATGTTTGCATAAATGCAAACATTTATGGAGTGTGAGATACAAGTTCCTTGCATGTGTTAACTCATTGAGCCTTCACAACAGCCCAGAGGAAGGCACTGTTAACATCCCCATTTCGTGGATGAAGAAACTGAGGCAAGAAGTTAAATACAACTTGTCCAAGATCACAGAGTTAGAAAATGGTAGAGCTGGGATTTTAACAAGCACCATCTGGCACCAGTATCCTCTCTCTTTCTTAACAACTATGGTGTTTTATTAAATTAAGAAGCAACAGCCCCTTCCCCCCAACTCCCTGGTTCATTGATGAAACCACTCAGACATTTTGTTGTGCATAGTAGGTTTTGTGTTTTTACATGTTTATGAAGTTCAGAAGTGCCAGATCATGCGTTTGTGCATTTGAACTCACAAAGGTTTTATGGCCAGTGGTACCAACCTTACTTTTAAACTTTTTTTCTCCCTTCTCTTATTTTTGCTGAGGTGAATGTTTTCAAGGCATTTAAATATTACATTATGTTTTAAAGTCTTAATTATTTTTTATTCTTACTGAGGGGATTTTAATCTTGGGACTTCATAAATCTGTGTATTATTGCAAGATTCACTTAACCAAGGGAGAAATTATAACTGAGTTCTATAAAGATGGGTGATAAGGGGGGCTGGAAGTCCTCATGGCTGACATATGTTTATAACAGACAGTTTTCTAAGTTACATAGTATTTCACCCCTAAAGGCTCCAGTTCTGTAGTACATCGGTGCTTTTTTGTAGCATTATACATTAACGTAGAATGGCATTAACAAAAATTGGGACAACTGTAATCAAGCAACAAATAGATAGATAGATAGATAGATAGATAGATAGATAGATAGATAGATAGATAGATATCCCAAAGCCCTCCTTAAATGGCTCCACTTTTGCCTGTCCAGGGCACCCTAGTGCCTGTGAGGGTGTCCCACAGCCTGCTCCTGGGTTGGAGGTCCCTTTGGCTGCACTCTATTGACTTTGTAGTGACTCTGGAGGTGTTCGGTTTCTAACAGAGCTGGAGCAGGAGACCACTCTAATTCAGGATCTGTTCTGAGCCAAGACATTGTGGGGGGATGGCCAAAGGAATTCTGGAGGTGCTGAAGCTTCTATTGTGAATGAATGGCTTTGCCTTTCAATATTTCCCTATCTCATTCTAATCTATACCATGAGAAATCACAATAGTATTTACATGGGGATAGAGATCAAGGAAATGTTAGCAGCCCAAGTAGCTGAAGATCTGTGGGAATATATTTTCTGCTCTAAAGGGTGAGTTCTGATACCTCAGTCAATACCTTTTCATGGGTGTTTGTCAATATGTCACTGGAAAAAAAGAAGAAGTACACAAATAGAGTGTTAACCAAAATTAGATGTCACTGGCTATGATGGAAGCCAGTGGTGATGAGAGCCCCTCCTGCACTAAGGCTGCAAATACTAGGAGGGTGTGAGGGGAGCATGTTGCCAGACAGTGCGTGATGGGCCAGGTGTCTGGTAATGTCAGAGACACAGCATCACAGGTTCTCATGAAGATACTTGAAGAGCTTCAGCACTACATTTGAAGACCAAAGCCTACCTCGCCTTGCAAGGTACATCAACAAAACAAAGAAGTAACTAAAAAAGATACAGATTTACTCAGTGCCTTAGAACACCTGCTAGACACACAGGAGGGACCAGCAGAGGCTTAAGGGATGCATGCATTAGAAAGAGAATGTGGGGGAGAAGAAGTAGTCGCACTCCTTTCCATGCCAATCATAGAAAGGTGGTTTATAGAGCCTAGCCCCAAACAACACAGGAATGCAGTGGGTGGGACAGAAGTGGAGAGACAGTTGCCTTACTGGCACAGAGCACATGTAGTCCATTGGACAACACGATGTATATTCCACTCAGGTTTTATGGCATCTTCACATTATTTTGGTAATTTATATTTCAGCAAGCCTTTACTTTCATAAAAATAAATGCTTAAACTTGGATCATGTAGGACAAAATGTGAAGTTCCTTATTAATGAATGAGGTTTACAATTTATAGTAATGTTTTAATTTTACTATACAGATTTGAAAATATTAATACATGTAAAATTGTAATATCTAATAATACTTTCAAATGTATAAATTCCCCCAAGGACATACTTCTTTTTACTTAAAAAAAATATTTTCAATTATAGTTGCTATACAATATTATATTAGTTCAGGTGTATAACATACTGATTAGACATTTATATACCTTACAAAGTCATCACCCCAATAAGTAGTACCCATCTGACACCATACATAGTTATTACAGTATTATTGACTGTACTCCCTGTGCTGGACTTTAAACCCCTTGACTATTTTTATAATTAGCAATTTATACATCTTAATCCCTTTTACTTTTTTCACTCATCTGTCCAACTCCTCTCCCATCTGGTGACCATCAGTTTGTTCTCTGTCTATGAGTTTGTTTCTATCTTGTTTGTTTATTTTGTATTTTAGATTGTATATTTGAGTGAAATTACATGATATTTGTCTTTCTCTGACTTATTTCACTTAGCATAATACCTGCTAGGTCCATTCATGCAGTCACAAATGGTAAGATTTCATTCTTTTTTATGACTAATATCATATTGCATATATGTACTACATCTTCTTTATCCAATCACCAGTCAGTGGAAGGACTTAGGTTCCTTCCATATCTTAACTATTGTAAGTAATGCTAATGATGCAGTAAACATAGTGCTGCATTTATCTTTTCAAATTACCATTTTGGATTTCTTTGCATAAATGACCAGAAGTAGGACACACAGGAGACTTCCGGCCAAGATGGAGGCCTAGACTGACACGCTCCATCTCCCTCCACGACTAAGAAGGAATGCAACTACCGCAAAACCAGAAATAGCCAGAAGTTCCAGAAAATAAATGGAAGTCCAACATATGAAGTTAGAAAGAAATGGTGCTCATCCGTACGGGTAGTAGAGGCGAAGCCAGAGTGGAGAGGTCAAGCTGTGCTCTCAGCGGCAGCAGTGGCAACGGCAGCGGGACAGTGGTAAGCACAGACACCCATATTTAAGGGGAGATGAGAAGCGCCTGGCCAGCACTCCTGACTGTAGACCCGACCCGTCAGCTTGTGATTCCAAAGGCGGGAAAACAGACCTCCATTGTCTTGGACTGTGAGACCTGGAGGGGGTGGGGACAGAGGAGGCTCCCAGCAGAGTGTGAACAGCAGGAATCCATCTTGGACCCCCACCGCTGCAGAAAATGCCACAGCATGGTGAGAAGGGTAGCCCGGTTGTGACGAGTGCATGGGTCTCTGCCCCTATAGCATAGGAGGTGTGACAGCCCTGCCCAGGAAGCAAAGATAAACACAAAACTGTCAGGATGGCACAGATCATGATAGAGATCCCGGTGATGCAGCTGACCAGACAGCAAATATCTAATCTAATGGCTCAGCAGATAGATAATCTTTCTGAGGCTCAGTTCAGAGCTGTGGTTATAAAAATGCTTACAAACCTAACAGTAGATCTTAAGACGGGGAAGGAATGAAGGCTAGTCCTGCTGAAATGAACAAAAACACATATAGAACTAGTGGTGAGAGAAATAAAACCAAGCATCAAATCAACAAAGCAGAACATAGGGATGAAACAAACAGTCAACCAGTGCAGAAAAAGGAAACAAAAAGTAATGAAAATGAGGAGAGGCTCAGAAACTTATCGGACAGCTATAAGCGGGCCAACATCTGAATCATAGGGCTGCCAGAAGGTGTAGGAGAACAACTAGAAATTGAAAAATTATGTGAAAAAATAATGAAGCAGAACTTCCCTAACTTGGGGAAGGAAATAGACTTACAGGTCCAGGAAGCACAGAGAGTTCCCAAAAAAACTGGACCTAGGGAGAACCACACCAAGACACATTTATAATCAAAATGTCAAAAATTAAAGATAAAGAGAGAATCTTAAAAGCAGCAAGAGAGAAGAGAATTATGTACAAAGGGGTTCCAATAAGTCAATCAGCTGATTTCTCAAAAGAAACTCTACAGGCAAGAAGGGACTGGCAAGAAATATTCAAAGTAATGAAAAGCAAAAACCTACAGCCATGATTACTCTATCCAGAGAAGCTGTCATTCAGAATAGAAGGGCAGAGGAAGTGCTTCCAGGAAAAGTAAAACTGAAGGAGTTCATCAGATCCAAACCGCTGTTATATGAAATGTTAAAGGGACTTGTTTAGGAGAAAGAGGATCAAAACTATGAACATTAAAATGAAAACTATCACAACAACCAACAACAGAAGCTAGGGAATTGAAACAAAGGCAAACTAAGTAGGCAATGAGAGTGGGAAAAGGATTATAGGTATGGGGAACATTATGGGGGGAGGTCAGCAGGGAGGGGGAAGGGGGCAAAGGGAAGGGGATACTACAGGAATTAAGAAGCATAGTAGGAGTGAGTGGAGTAGACAGGAAGATGTTGAGAAGAACTATATGCACAGCCAATGGGCATGGACTAAGGGCGGGGGTCAACTGGAGGGAGAGGTGTCACTGGGAAGATGGGAACAAAGGGAAAAGAAATTGGGACAACTGTAACAACGTAATCAATGAAGCATATTTTTTTAAAAATGACCAGAAGTAGGATTGCTAAGTCATATGGTAATTGTATTTTTAATTTTTTTTTTTGAGGGACCTCAGTACTTTTTTCCATATTTTGACTGCACCGATTTATATTCCCACCATCAGTGCACGAAGTTTCCTTTGTCTCCATGTCTTCTCACTGCTTATTAATTTATTGACAATAGCCATTCTGACAGGTGTGACTGTGATGTCTCATTGTGGTTTTAATTTGCATTTCCCTGATGATTAATGATGTGGAGCATTTTTTTATATGTCTGTTGGCCATCTGTATGTCCCTTTGGAGCAGTGTCTATTCAGGTCTTCTGCCCATTTTTAATGAGATTGTTTTTTTATGGTAAGTTGTATAAGTTTCTTATATATTTAAGGTATGAACTACTTACTGGGTGTATCATTAGCAAATACCTTCTTATATTCAGTAGGCTGTCTTTTCATTTTGTTGGTGGTTTCCTTTGCTGTGCAAAAAGTTTTTAGTTTTATGTAATCCCATTTATTTTTTCTTTTGTTTCCCTTGCTTGAGGAGCTCTATCAGGAAAAATTCACTAAGAGCAATGTCACAGGGTTTACTGCTTATAGTTTCTTCTAGGAGTTTTATGGTTTGGGGCCTTACATTTAAGTCTTTAATCCATTTTGAATTTATTCTTGCATATGGTATAAGAAGGTGGTCTAATTTTTTTTTTTTTTTTTTTTTGCATGTATCTGTCTGATTTTCCCAACACCATTTATGGAGTAGACTCTCTATACACATTGTGTATTCTTGCCTTCTTTGTCACAAATTAATTGACCCGATAGGCATGGGTTTATTTCTGGGCTCTCTATTCTGTTAAATTGATTGATGTGTCTGTTTTTATGCCATTACCATGCTGTTTTTATTACTATAGCTTTGTAGTATAGTTTGATATTAAGTAGCATGATACCTCTAACTTTGTTCTTCTTTCTCACGATTGCTTTGGCTATTCAGGGTCTTCTGTGGTTTTATATAAATTTTAGGATTATTTTTTCTAATTATGTGAAAAATGCCATTGGTTATTTTGATAGGGATTGCACTGAATCAGTATATTGCTTTGGGTAGTAGGGACATTTTAACTATGTTAATTCTTCTAATCCATGAGCATGGTATATGCTTCCATTTATTTGTATCCTTTTCAATTTTTTCCTTCAGTGTTTTGGACATTTAATCTGTGTTTCTTTTAAGTGCTTTTCTCCAACAGTGAAATGGCAATATTTGGTACTAGCCAGCCAACTTACTTATATCCTTTGCTAAATCTGTTTAATAGAGCCAACTTAATAAATATCAGAACTGAAAATGACATGCATTATTATATGTGAGGTCTTTCAAAAGAGAATACTTTAGAGTACTAATTAAGAAGCATATAATATTAAAATATTTGCTGAAGTGATATTAGTACTAAAACTACAAAGGCAGAGGTAATTCTGCTTGTTTTCAGAAGTATTTTGGAGTGTGTGTGTGTAAAACCTTTTTATTAGAATATTTTTAGCATGAAGGTGACCTTCTTTGCCTCTGCCCTGAATTTTTTTGTTCTCTCCCTGACCTAGAAATTCTATCAGGCAGCTGGTCCTCACAAACAGGTTCTAGAATACAAGTCACCAAGACCTCTCAGTGCCATTACTGCCTCATCAGATTCCCTAAGATCACCACATCCTTCTCTTCCCAGTTTTAGCCTGTGGCTGGCACAGCCATGCATGAGGCCTTGCCCTCTTCTAAGCCAGGTTCCTCTGTTGACAGTACTCCTGGTCTTCCTCTATTAGCAGGGCACCTTGCTTAGCCCCTTGTTCAGTCTCAGAGTCCTTACCACCCCCGAGTTCTTCCAAAACTTCTGGGATGGAGCAATCAAACCTCTCTACCAGCCAGCGCTGGGGACTGGATTATGAACTCCTCCAGGAAGCCAGCCAGTTGTGATCACTCATTTATGCTTAATCCCACCTCCAGGGCAGGATAGCTGGACTATTTCATCTCCCTCAAACTGTGACACTCTCTGGAGCTCACTGTTGACATGGTGCTCACCAGGTATCATCACTGACTGTAGGTATTTTACCTTTGTCAGTATCTCTCAACCTTTTTCATTATCAGCCCCACAGGAATCCGGTACCACAGATATACTGTGCATTTGTTTCTGTATGAAATCTGTGTCTGTGTTTATACAGAGAAAGAGACCTTCTTGTCCCCAAGCAGCAGTTTCATACGGTGGGAATGCCTGACTTAGTCAAACCATCCCTGCTTGCCACACACCTCTGGCCACTTCCCCTCCATCCCTCCTGTCACCGAGGACATAGAGGCTCTACAGCAGGAGCCCTGGGTCTGCTGCCTTCATTCAGTCAGGGCAAGGCTGTGTCCTAGGCCCTGGGGGACAGCGGTGAACACATGGACACAGACACCGCCTTCCTAGAGCTCCCACATTCCAGTCTGCTGATGGACATGAATCTCCCCCACCCTTTCTTCCCTCTTTCCTAATTCAAGATGCATCCCTCCCCCTATTTGGGTCAAATCGCTGTGCCTTTTTCTCGGAGTCCCATCCACCCCTGCGCTGCCACAGGAGCTGCAAGCACTCCTCTCCCCAGTTCTCTTCTGTCCTCACTTTCTCTGTAGCTCTTGTCCTCAGAATGAACATGTACACCTTATTGCCATTTTAAAAACAGAAGCCTTCAATACTGCATTCCTTCTGACTCCCTCCTCCTTCCTAGGTAGACTTCCTTGGCCAGAGTCCCTCTGTTCCTTCACTTCTGTTTCTTCGTCAGCCACTGCTATCCAGTTTCTCCTTACTACTTCTTTGAAACGACTATTCCATGTCACCAACCCGAGCTGGCTTATCACTGAGCACAGAGTCCATTCTTTGTGCGATCTCTTGGTTGGCATTCCATGCTGCTGACCACAGGTTCTGCTTTGGGTAGTAGGGACATTTTAACAATGTTAGTTCTTCTAACCCATGAGCATGGTATATGCTCAGCATCTCTGACACCACCACCCCTCAGTCTGTTCCCCTCTTGGTGGTCATTTTTATTTTGGTTTCCTCTGCCTGAAGTCTCCCTAAGATGTTGGAATTGACTCTCTTGTCTTCAACAAGCTGCAGCTTCCCCTGCCAAAATGGGGCTAGGGTGTGTATCTCAAGCCCAGCTCTTTCCTGAGTGTCAGGCTCACCTCACCAACTGCTCCCCCACTGTTCCACTCGGGTGTGCCACAGATGCCTCCACCCCAAGGTCTCCTTGCACCTCCCCCGGCTTGTGCTCCAGCATGGATTGTCCTCGCCACCTGGCTGCTCAAGTGTCAGCCCCGCTGCCCTCTCACCTGCCGTATTCAGTTCCTCACCAAGCCCGTCAGTTCTGTCTCCTGAAGCTGCCTCAGGTTTGCCCACTCCTCTTCATCCCCACTCCACCTTCCTTGTTCAGCCCTCCATCCTTTCCCACCTAGATTATCTTGAGACCTCCTCTCTGGCTTATGCCCTACTGCCTGCCTCCAGCCAGCTCTCTGCCATCCAGGAAGAACCAGCTTTCCAGAGCATGTTTAATTAAAACACTTGAACAACTCCCCTGGGCTCAGGGTAGAGTCACATTCTGGGATGTGTCTGCAGAGCCACACATGCTCCAGCCTGCGTGCCATGCAGCCCGTCTTCCGCCACTGCCCACCTCACATTCCACGCTACACTTCTGAAAGCATGGTGCCACTCCTCCCTCCTCACCTCTGGGACTAACTCATTCTCTTTTCTCCCCTTGGAACATGCTCTGTCTCCACCTGACACCAAATTCAGCTGACTGTCTCCTGTTTATCTTGCAAGGCTCACTTCGGATGTCAGTTCCTCCAGGAACCCTTCCTGATTCCCAAAGTCTGACTTAAGTGCTCCTAGTCTATGTTTCCCAGTTACCCTTTATTCTTATTTTTATTGAGTCATAATGGTCTTTCTTACTCTCATTAGGCTGTTACTGCCTCTCTCCAGGGACTAGCAAAATGACTGGCACATAATAGATGTTTAATATTAATAAATACTGAATACGTAGATAAAAAATAATGAATGAATGACTTTGACCTTTTGCTCAATGTCTGTTCCTGCTCCCCACCCTGTCATCCTTCCAGTCCTAAACAAAAAAGGCTGAGGTGTTGTTTGTTTAAAATATCAGCTCTCCAAGGACTGCCAACGCTGTGGGGTTACCTGGGAGCATGAGAACACCTTAGCAGTAGCACAAATGCAAGAGATGTATTTCATTTCCTCACTCCTGAGGGCTGGAAGTAAAGGGAGCCCAGCAGCTCTTCCTGGTGTACCCATCAGGAAAGCTCAGAGCTCTTGTATCTACCACTTGTACTCTGATTGTCTTTCATGAGCCTGACTGTTTCATTTTGATAGATAATAAGTGTAATGTACAAGTTAAAGAATCAAGATCATAAATTCACAGGGATAATTTGGTTAATTATAATGTTGCTGTTGTAGAATCAAGGGCTGGAAGTCAAAGCTATTTCCACTGCTAATATGTTCTGTGTAAAGCAATTCTTGAAACAGTTAAAACACATCTATGCAAAGTGATCAACTCAAGACATTTATTTTAAAATTGTATTATTTTTATAAAAATCGCAGCCCTTTGTTATTTTTTTTTTTTCAAATTGAGGGTTGTGAAATTATACCAATTTGCTGCAAATTACTATTGTACACAAAGTTTTTTAAAATTATATTTTATTGATTGTGCTATTACAGTTGTCCCAATATATCTCCATTGGTCCCCCCTCCACCCAGCACCCTCAGGGAATCCCCCCACCCCCCGCACCATTGTTCATTTCCATGGGTCGTGCATATAAGTTCTTTTGGCTACCCCATTTCCTATACTCTACTTTACATCCCCATGGCTATTTGTAACTACCTTAGAAGTACAAGCAGTTACTTAATCCCCTCACCTCTTCACCCATTTCCCCCACATCCCCTCCCATCTGGCAACCATTAAAACACTCTGTATCCATGATTCTGTCTCTGTTCTTTTTGTTTGCTTAGTTTGTTTTATAGATTCAATTGTTGATAGATTTGTATTTTTTGCCATTTTATTGTTCATAGTTTTTATTTTCTTCTTTTTCTTAAATAAGTCCCTTTAACATTTCATATAATAATTGTTTGGTGATGATGAACTCCTTTAGTTTTTTCTTGTCTAAGAAGCTCTTTATCTGCCCTTCAATTCTAAATGATAGCTTTGCTGTAGAGCACGCTTGGTTGTAGATCCTTGCTTTCATGGTTTTAAATATTTCTTGACAATACCTTCTACTGTGCAAAGTTTCTTTTGAGAAATCAGCTGACAGTCTTATAGCAACTCCCCTGTAGGTAACTAACTTATTTTTTCTTGCTGCTTTTAAGATTCTCTCTCTATCTTTAACCTTCGGTGTTTTAATTATGTGTTTTGGAGTGAGCTTCTTTGCATCCATTTTGTTGGGACTCTGTGCTTCCTAGACTTGTATGTCTGATTTCTAAAATATAAAACCGATAACTTAAAGATTGAAAAGATACAGGCCTTGAAAAATTAGACCATCTATCTAGATATTAATCATATATATTAAATAAGACATAATTACATTTAGCTCTTATACTGACAATTATTTAGAGTGTAACTTTAAAAGCTCAGAAACCTAATTTTTCTTTTGCTATTTCATCTATATGTTGTTCTGTAAGTTCTGATAAGTTTGATTTATAGCTGTGCAATTATTTTGTTTTTATGGTTGTTGGATGCAGTGAAATATAAGCATTTTTAAAATGCAGGGGTTGGAACAGACATTTTCCATAACTTCTAGAATACGCTCACATATTTACCTACATGTTGTTTTTGTTCTGATTTTTAAAGCTACCCACATGTTACCAAACAGCAAGTTGGGGTCTCGTTGCCTGCTGCCACCCTCTAGGCAAAATTCCAGAGGCAAAGGTTTGGTGATAAAGGAGTCTCTATTCAAAAGCAGTCACTTAAGCCTATCAATTAAGGCTAAATTCTAATACCTGGGTTCTCCTATCTTTTCCCCTGTTAGTTTCTGTAGGGTTAGTTTACAAACTAAAACAACATAATACACAAAAGCTACACAATTTTGGAAGAATGGTAGGCTTCTGCCTCAGAGCCTGTTCCCTCTAGAACATCCAAAGTACAAACCTGCAACCCTCTGCCAGTCCAGCCCGATCCTAGGCTGTGCCCAGAGTTCCTTCCCATACGAAATACCATCCATTGGGAAATGCAGGCATGATCATCCAGGCATCCTCGAGGAAGAGCCTAAGAGCAAGTTTGAGAACGAGCCTGGGATCCTGAACTGGAGCCTCTAAGAGAGCCAGCTCAGGAGCTAGAAGAGCTCATGAGCCAAAAGAGCCAACCCTCATTCTATTTCCATTGGCTCTGGAGGCATTCAGCTTCTCAGCCCATCCCATCCTAGACTGCTTCCCATTGCCTTGACAAACTCCTCCTATGGCCCTCCTACTTCTCCCTAGTGATCTTAATCAGATCCCTCTGTATCACACACAGTTTGTAATGTCAGGACAAGTAATTCTGTGTTGCCATTCTTGACCTTCCAAGTTAACTATTGTTTGAACATGAAGTGTTTCCCTGTTCGTGCATAACTCCAGTCCTGAGCCCACTTGGACCTCACAAGGATACGTTTTCGGGAGCTGCTACAGTCAGCACCACTGCCCAGCACCTCCAGTCTCCGGAGATCGTGCCTCTACCAAGTACTGCCTTCCCAAACACCTTTACTTTCTGAACAGAAATCAGGAAAGATGCATTTCTTCTGGGTCTCCAGGTATTAGGTTTGAAAATCATTGTCACATACTAAAACTAGGTGATTTATTTTATTTATTATAGTTTCCCTTCCTCTTCTTCTGCCTGTCCACTTAAAAAATAAATCTCTCTCCAACTTTCCTAGAAAGTTATAAAAGTTGTCATCTCTGGGCAGTTCACTGTTATTACAATTTTTTTCTTTACAGCATTCATATTTTAGTGCCTTATGTTTTATTGTAATTCTAAACTAGAGGTTTGTGATTCTATGGAATTAAACATGTTAAGGATTTTATGTTCTGTTCTTTTTTTTTAAGTATTTTTCTATGACCATTGATTCAGCTTCTGAAACCTGATTTTAACATCTTGAGATCAGCATGCTTATTACTGATTTATTATACATTAATTTAAAAATCTATTCCTCAGCTACTGGTAAATATCTTCTAATAGTCTCAAATATAGATTTATTTCTATATATAAAGTACATATTTATTTTAGGAAATCACCCCAGGATTTTATATTAATTAATGGAACACTGTCAAAATAGTTGTATCTACATATTTACTTTATGAGCTCTTTTAGCTTTCCCTTCTCTGGCAGTAATTTGTGACCTAACAGTATTTTTGTTGTTTTTTAAAAATATCTGTGAGTTCAGTTTAACAGTGTATGTATATCTGTAGTGGGAATGGTGGGGAAGAATGAGCTTTCTAAAACAGGACTTTCAAAATCAGCTAAAAATGTTAGTAGCTGTTTCTTTAAAATGACCGGTGCCCTGAAACCTACCCAGACTGCCTTGCTGGAAATCAAATTACAGATTAAGACCCTGCTGAGTCAAAGACAGCTTCAAATACGAAAGCCATTTGAAAACTCCATTGCAGATAGCCAGAGGGGAAAAGGAAAAGGGAGAAAGAAAATCCAGCCACCATGCAGTAAAGGGGACAAAGCACAGAAAAATAAATAAATAAAGCAACAGGTTCTCTCCAGTGAGATAAAAACCTCTCCCCTGCTCTGCAACATAAGCATTTATCATTCTGACTTTTTAACTTTCTATTTCCTTGTTGTTGTTTTTCTCTGAAGTCTTTCACTATCCCCTCCACACACACCCCAATCCCAGACTCTGGAAAAAGGCAAGAAATGAACTCTGAGCTCTTTGGGAGGTTCACTAGTTATTGTATAAAATGGGCCCACTGTTATATGAATAAAAACCCAAGAGGAGATTCCTAACATGTTTAAAACAGTGTGGATGGTTGGGGAGGAGGGGTCATGGTAACTGGAGTCATCTAGGCAAGCCATCAGCAACCTTTGGGTAGTTGAAATGATTAATCACTTCAGCACAAAAGAACACAAAAGGAGATTTGTTAAGAGTGCCAGCTCCAGGGGCGACATGCTTGTCTTCTTAATAATGTATTTTTAACGTGTGTACCACATCAAAAGCAAAGCACATGCAAATGAAGGAAAAATGAAAAGGCAGTGAACAAAATGTTTGGTGAATTAGAACAAATGTTTAGGAAATCAGAATAGTGATAATTTTGGTGTGAGCAATTTTTAAATGTGTTTCTTCACCCTACTCTCCCATTCACCCCCACTGTCTCAGCAGCAGAACACTTTGAGTCCCTCGCAGAATGTGTACTGGGCCTTTTATCACTAAAAATAATCAAGAGCCAATCAAATCAATCACTAAAAATAATCAAGAGCCAATCAAATCAATCGTGCATGATAACTTCCCTTTCTTTGAGGTCAAAGGATCCAAACAGCCTCTTTGGACTAGGGCAAACTCCGTGACTTAAAGCAACAGAAACAACAATGACGGCACTGCTTAACATGTATTGATGGCTTACTATGCTCTTAACATCTAGTATCTCTTTTAATCCTCACAATAACCCTTTATGGTGTCATTTCCATCTTACGGAAGAGGAACTGGAGATGTAGAGAGGCTTACACACAGCATTTAAGAGACTTGGTTAGGGCTTAAATTCAGGTCTCACATACTCCAGAGCCCAAGTTTATAAACGTAACACAGTGTTTATACTATTTTTTTGGAAATCTGAATATTTTCAAAATGGAATACTGAGCAAATTCTTCTTGTGGAGATACATCAAGACTCTTGTGTTTGTACCACTTGTTTTCACAGCTTGGAGGAAACTAGGTGATGTAACATGTCTGCATTTGTTACTTCTGTGATGAGAAGCTGCCAAGGGTTTGCAAGGAGTTAGATTAAGGACTAATGCCTGCATTCTGACTTGAATTGATCTCAAATGTGCACTCTTGTGTGACCTAGTTACTGCATCCGTACTACATCTTGAAACGCTGGGTTCTTCTTCATCAGCCTGTGTTATGTGGCCTTCCACGGAGCCCTGGGTTACTGACACCACCTGCCCATATTAGCCCTAGGAAGGGCAACAGTAGTCAACACCATTCTTATTCCCAGGAGCAGGGCAGGTAAAGGTGGAAAGTCAAGAGACACCAAGAGGTAGCTGCAGAAGGAAGAAGCCAGAGCACCCCTCACTGTAAGGATGTAATTTTTCACTCCTGTGTTCAACAGCTCTGCCACTGGCTGAGTGACACTGAGCCAATAGAGGCTTCAATATAGTGTGCATTTTGCAAAGGGAAAAAAAAAGCTATTGTTCTCATTCATTATTTCATGTGGTCATAACATCTATTGCTGGGTAAATTTGTGAATATAAATGTCTTAGTAAGTCAACATGTCTAACAAAATGTTTGCATTCATTGAATGGGGTTCTGAAGGTAAACCAGTTTTGTAAGTATGCAATTAAAATAAGCATTTTATTTTGAAACTGGTAACTATTAGCTGCTATATATTCTTGTTGTTAGGATAATCAAGTGTTTCAAATTCCTTAGAGAAGAGGAATTTGGTATTTTAGAAACCTCAATCTATAAATTCTAGTTGCAGGATATTTGTAAGATTACCTTTATTGCTAAGAAACAATCCCTTTGCTAAAGTATTTCTGGCTATGTAGAGGAAAAGATTAACCTAGGATTCATATCAAACCACCCTAAAGATATTAGATATTTGCTCACAGTAAAAACTTAACATTATTAGAGAAAAAAAAAGTGTTAGAAATCACTTTGAGTTTGTTTGACAAACGATAATAAAATATAAAGACAGAGCTTCCTCAGAATAAAAATGAAAGCCAATGAGACCTTATAAATCACTTTACAAGAATACAGTTATTTTTATACAACTGTTCAGGTACACACACTAAGTAGTTGCAGACTACACCCCCTAGTGGAACATTTGTTTGATAGGTGGTTGATAGCTTTTTATCACTTTAAGTACGGTTAAAGTGCTTATTTAAATTTCTTTGCCTTCTTAGTTGATTATAAAACTATGTTCATTTATGTCATCTTATGCTTATAAGTTGCTTTTATAAGTATATGGTTATACTAACTATGCCTAATTATGAATCAGATTACCAGGCAAAGTAATTTTTATAATATATATCATAGTCTGCTGTGTTTCTAAAGACTCCTTTTGAGAGCTCACAAAAGATTAAAAAGCATGCATAACTTCTAACTTACTGCAGTATTTTCACATCGAAATACACTTGGTAGATTGCTTGGAATAGTCCTCTTGTTGGCAAATGACATAGAACCCTTCTACTTCAATATAAATCCTTTCTACATAAAGACTTATGCAACTGAGGAGAGGAATATAATACTCAGAAGTCTATGTGGACTGGAAAGGATAATGAATTAAAGTAGTGGAAGTCTTCAAAGATGTAGTTCACAAAATCCTCAGCCTTCACACGGACCCTTAAAAGAAGACACACGAAGGAAAGTGGGATGGCATTCCTTTACCATGTATGATGGATTGTCTGTTTCTTTTCAATATTGTATTTTTCATTGATGTACAGATTTAATTTCAATTAGAATGAGAAGACCTTCATTCCTCTATGATTTTATAGCACTCAGCAATAAATCACAATAAGTGAATGATTTATTGGAAATTTAACTTCATGAGAAAACTGACTCATTCCATATTTAAAGACATAAACTTTGAAGCATGGGACATACTACTTGTTAAATTGTATTCAATGCCTTGAGTTATTACTATTTTTAAATAAAAAGTCAGTGATTTCTAGGGTCTATAAATGATTAAGAGTTGTAATTTTATATATGGAAAATTCATGTTTTTATGGGAACTCAAAGGCATCTAAAATTATAAACTTTGTTTTTGCCTCTAGTGGGAATTTACTCTTGAATGAATTAGAACTTCTTAATGATACCTATGATCCCTTGAAAATGAAGAATTAGGCATGCTTATTAGTAAGTTTTCTAAATGATTTTCTTCTCTGCCTGGGGCACCTATCATGTGCTTCACCTGGGCTGGTTGAATAGCTCCAAGGAGATTAAGGATGGCACACAACTTTGTAAAGTACTATTAAAACAATGTTTCAGCTTAGAGCTACAGAAGGTAGAGAACTTGAGGGAGCGTTGCTTCTACTCCTACAAAAGGAAAAAAGCTGGAGAAACAGCAAATTAACTGCTTTTATTAAACCCGTGAAAGAACTGAAGTCACAGGACAACCAATTAACCTGAAATGTGAAGAGAGACAGGCACTTTCAGGAAGGAAAAAGACCTGAGTATTTGCTTATCTAGGACACCACCCCAAGCCATGTGAACCTGTAAGAAGAGTCAGCTAGAAATGTGCAGTGAATTGCTAAAGGCAAAATATTGGGCTCACAGGAGGACACCACAAAAACAGGGTGGTCCGCGCTGTCTCAAACTTTTCCTCCACCAGGGCTCATAGGGAAGAGCCACAGGAAGTCTCTCCTGTGGTATTGGCTGGGGAGGGGAATAGCAGCCTCTGCTGAAGCCCCACTGGACCCTCTCTCCTCTATCTCTCCTTCTGATTCAAAGTCTTCATCTGCAGGAAGGCCACAGAACTGCAGCCTGGTTCACTGAGGATCCCCCTGTAGCTAGGGGAGAGGAATGGCACCCACCACCAAAACTCAACTCAGATCCATCTCACCTGTCATTTCTAAGAAACAAAAGCCTTAATCTTCATGAGGAAGAGCAACCCAAATGCATCTTGAGGTCACTGGGGGACACCCACTGTCCCTGGAGGAGGAGAACAAGAGAATACAAAGCGTCTACCCTGGGGGAAGGGGCAGAAATGTGAGCTACCTAACATTCCGTGACACTTGGAGGAAGGCCACCTTCCAAGATTCATGCTCACAGTGCCCAGCTAAAACCAGTGCTTAATCAGAACACCAGTGACCCTCTTCCCAACTCTCCAACCAATACACTGACAAGCACTGAGTAGAAATAACAGAGGAATACAACTGGGGAAGCTGTACAAAAAGAAGACCCAAAGCCAAGTGGGGAGACTCACAGCCAAGCAGAGAGAAAGTGTTATATCTAGTCCAACTCCTGACTTAGATTAACACAAACGTCCACTCAAAAGACCTAGCAGAAAGAAAGGTGTTCTCATCTCCAAGCACAGAACATAATCACCTCAGAATCTGCTGTTCCATACAATACATCTGGCTTTCAACAAAAATTACAAGACATATAAAAAAGCAAGAAAAAGAAACACAGTCTGAAGGGACAGAGCAATCATCAGAACCAGAATCAGATGTGACCCAGATATTAGAACTATCAAGCAGGGAACTTAAATGGCTGCAATTAATATGTTAATGGATAAGGGCTCTTAAAGAAAAGGCAGACAACATGCAAAATCATGTAGGTAATTTCTCTAGGGAGATAGAAACTGTAAGAGAGAGCCACATGAAAACTGAGAAATGAAAACAGAGCGGTGAAGAATACCTGTAGTGGGTTTATCAGTGGATTGGACACAGTTGAGGAAAGAATTCATGAGCAAGAAAATAAGTCAATAGAAGTTACTTAAACTGAAAACAAAGAAATAAAAATGTGAGAGGAAAAAAACAGAGCATTCAAGACTTGTAGGACAGTATTAAGTGGTCAAACATTCATGTAGTAATTAGAATTCCCAGGCAGTGGGGTGTAAAAAAAAGGGCAGAGAAATAATACCCAAGAATTTTCCAAATTTACTGGCAGGCACCAAACCATGTATTCCAGAAACTCAAGCTCTAGAATACCCAACACAATAAATACACACACGCGCGCGCGCGCGCACACACACACACACACTCACATAACATATGCACCCCAAGGTATATACTATTCTAACTCCTGGAAACCAAAGACAGAGAAAACCTTGAAGTCAGCCATAAAAAGGACACATTAAAAACAGAGGAATTGGGATAAGGATGACAGCAGGGTTCTCATTAGTAACCAGGCAAGTAATAGATAATGGAGTAATATTTTTAAAGTGCTAGAAGAAGAAACTGTCAACTCAGAATTATTTCAGCAAAACCATTTTTCACAAGTTAAAGAGAAATAGAGTTTTTCAGATAAACAAAAAGGAGGAAATTGATTACCCGCAAGCCTACTTCACAAGAAATATTAAAGAAAGTCCTTGAGGCAGAAGAAATATGATGTAGTCAGAAACTCAGTTCTATATATGCAAAAATAAGAGTGTCAGACATGAAATAAATAAGAGTAGAAGAACCAGAACAGCCTAGTAAATATGGAAGCCAGGACCAGGCCTTACACTGAGTTCTTTTATCTACTCCTTAAAATGCAACCAGTACACATTACTTAATGGATATGGAGTTTCGGTTTAGAAAGATGAAAAAGGTTTGTGGATGGATGGTAATAACAGTTGCACAATGAAATGAATGTACCTAATACCACTGAACTGTATAATTAAAAATGGTTAAAATGGTAAATTTTATGCTATATATCTTTTACCATAATAAATTCAACTGTAGACTTGGCTAGTTAGCTCAGTTGTTTAGAATGTCATCCTGATATACCAACGTGGTGGGTTCAGTCCTCCATCAGGGCACATACAGGAATCAACCAATGAATGCATAAATAAATGGGACAATAAATCAATGTTTCTCTCTCCCTCCCCTCTCAAATCAATAAACGAAAAATGCAACTGCTACATCTGAGGAATACTCAGTCAGATATAAGCAACTCTAGTTTTGCTCTTGCTGTTCTTGAAACCCTTCTTGGTGGCTACTTCTCCCCCTGCCCCTGAATGGACTCTGAATAGTTCCCATGGCTTTTCTAGACACTATTAGATGTTTTAAAAGTCCTCCAAACACATGCTGGTGTGGCTCAGTTGATTGGGTGTCACTCCACAAACCAAAAGATTGCTGGTTTGATTCCTGGTCAGGGTGCATACAGAAGGCAGCCAATCAGTGTTTCTCTCTCACATCAATGTTTCTGTCCTTCTCTTTTTTCTCCCTTCCCCTCTCACTAAAATCAAAAATTAAAAAATAAAATTAGAAGTCCTCTAGATATGCATAGTCACAAATAAGTCTTCTCATTTCAGTAATTAAAATGTCCAGTCACAGACCATTGTCAAAGCTCTGAACTTCACTTAAAGATTCTCTTCCTCCAATGTGGGCTTCCTTCAGGCAAGAATCCTAGGAAGGAGGACAGAGGGGCATGATTGTTCCTTCCCTGTTTCACTGGCCTTCACTTTTCTTTTTCTCAGCTGGGATTTCTGGCTCTTCCAGGGTTAGAGCTGTGGCATCAAAAGAGTGGTGTCTAGCCCTTGCGAGCAGGCTTTGGCTCTCTTTCTGGTTGGCGGGTCTCTGCCTTTGGGAGAAGAAAAACACATTCTCTCGTGGGATTCTTTAATAGTTCCAAAAAATATTTTCCTTACTGTGAACATCAGCTGTAGCTCCTTTGATGAGGGTAATGCCTCTCTCAGTATTCCACATGACCCTCTCTTTTCTTCCTGTTTTTGCCCCAGCCAATGGTACCTTGGTCTTTCTGTAGGAGGAAGTGCAGTTCATCTGGGGTCATTCAATCGTCTGCTCCCCTTTTGATGTTTTCAAGCTTAAGGGAGGCCTCCCCCAAGCTCCCAGAGCAAATAAAAGTTCTCTGAGATGTGTGTGTGTTTGTGTGTGCGTGTAAAAGCCCTTTCATTTAGACTTGAGGTGAGAAGGGACTATCTTCCCCTCACACACTTCAAACGGGAGGAAAAATGTCAAAATATTCGAGCAACTTTCTCCAAAGATATTCGCTTTCTGGGACTCAGATGAGTATTGAGCAGATAGTCATGTCTATTGTTTATTGAGAATCAAAAAACAAGTTCAACTGGCATTCCTGTTCAGCAGCACTCAACTTTAGCATGATTAGCAGATGCTTGTTTAGCTAGAAGCTATATTTAATGAAAGGTTCACTATTTTGTTCTGTGTTACTGTAGTATCTACCATCCAGGTTGTAAATAAGGTGCTGGTGTTGAAGAAGCCTGAGGACACTCTTCCCCAGCCCCAGCTGGCATCTCAGAGACAATGCTCTGACCAGATAGAAATCAGTATGTCTGTTCTCCTTTAATTTCCTCATGTTCTCAGCCTTTGTAATCCTTTCATTTTTTTCCCTTTGCCTTTTTTGTTTCTGCAAGGAACTTGGTCTCAGACAAGGTGCACAAACCTCGCCGAAATCATGAGCCGCCATCTGCAGGAAGGTCGTGATACACAGGCACTACCAAATGTTCCCAGCCCTAACCCAGTTTTATAACTTCAGTGGAATCAGCCAGAGGACAAAATTCATGCTTATTAAGAGCTAGTTCTCTTTTAATTTAGTAAATGTTTCTCATCCTGTGTTTCCCAGTATTACTTAAAGAGCTATTTTTAAAGGATCATTTTAGCTTTTGAATAAAACTAGTACAACAGTCTATTTACGCAAATAGTATCTTTGTTTAAAATGAGGACATCACAGTGTAATTGAGCTATAGTTGGAACTAGTGTGGGCTCTTCAATCAAGATGTGTCAGGCAAGCAACTCCACAGCCCCACCCCGTCCACTCCTCTCCAACCTCTGCCAACAGCAGCTGTCACGATATACCAGCATTTAGCCTCAGTACCTAACAATGTCCTTTAAAAACTTGTTTAGAGCCTGTCATCACCTAGCATGAAGATGTTAAAGAAGGGAAGCACGGGCTTTTAAAAATATGTCATAATTCCTGATTATCTTCCTTTACGAGGTCAAACCCCTCGTTTTGACACTTAACGAATAAAATGCCCATGTTGCAAGAAATGTGATAATGAATTGTAAAAAGACATAATCAGCAATGACTAAATAATTAAGGAAATTGAAATGCAATGTCATTTGGGACTACATTAATAATAACACGATTTGTTCCATATGCTAAAGAATTCTGTTTTCAGAAAATCAGTCATTACACATGTTCCATGGTAAAAAAGAAAAAAAATTAATGTTGACTAATAGGAACTGTAATTAGATGTTCTGCTTTTAAACAGATGAATAAAAGATGAAATCATATAGAAAGTATATTTAGATACAAGTCAGAAAGTAAACTAATTATTATTCATAGTGCTGTTATTAGGAACTATAATTTATGCATCTAGTGGGAATTATGCTAGGCAATTAAGAAAGGGAATCGCACTTGATTTTATGCTTTTACATTTATGTATTTTACTGCATTATATCAGTAACTATCTTTTATCTTACCTTTCACCAGCTTAAGCATCAGAGTCACATTGTGAGGTGGTGCACAGTGAGCATTTGGGGACTCTGGGGCTTGGAGGGTCTTTCCTACAGAGGATGATGCGTCAGGATACTGCTTGGCCAGCATGTCCCATATGCCTTTGTACAGTGTTACAACATGTGGTGGTGACTTTTCAGCCTTGCTTAGTGTTTCACCTTTAGAGGTTTCTGGGAGGAGAGCAGTTCTCTTACTTTTAGAGGTCGCTGTGGGCAGCCTCTAACCAGAGATAGTGGGAGAGAGTGACCAAACACAGTCATTGCAGATTGGCCCTAGATGTTGAAGCCAGTTGTCAGCAGTAGCCACTTCTCACTAATCATCACGCCTCTTTTGGTGGGACACAACAATAATTCCCCTTTTTTTTTTCTTCCTTTTCTTTTTTTAAGATAAGACATTAGAACAAATGTGTGAGAACGTGGTTAGAATCAATAGAGTGAACAAGTTTCTGATCTTGGATTCTCCATTAAAATATGTACCTTTTTGGAGAATAAAATAATTCACAGTGCAAACAGAAGTGCAGGATTGTAACAATACTTCCAACCTCTCTGGGTACCAGTCTGCATGTACACGGTTGCCAGTGTGCACACAGAATAAAACTGCCCTATGACTGCATTCAGTTATTAATATGAAGAAAATTGAATGATAGAGCAAGCAGTTCCCTTTAACTGCGGGTGTGAAGTGTGCACAGTATTTGCCATTCCTCAGCCCTCAGTGACTCCATTTGTATGCATGGTTCTTCCTGTTCTCTTGCTCCGTGGTAGTGTCACAGGGAAAGGCACTGAATTAATGGGGACAGAATCCCCTCAGCTCTGCGAGACACTAACTATGTGTTCTTTAGTATGTTTCTGACCAAACTCATATCTGTTTTTCCTTTCACAGTATAGAAACCAGATCTCTTAATGCTTCTTTGGGCATTATATGCTGATATGACACATACAGTAAGGGTTTTGCAGTGTGGGTAGTAGAAAGAGTGCTAGACCACAATTCTGCATACCTGGGTTTGAATCTGCTACTTTTGTGGCCTTAAGAAAATTCCTCCTTTCCTGATCAGGTAGCTCAGTTGGTTAGAGTGTCATCCCCATATGCCAACATTGTGGGTTCAATCCCTGCTCAGGGCACATTGAAAAAGAAACCAATGAATACATAAATGAGTGGAACAGCATATTGATGTTTCTCTTTCTGTGTCTCTCTCCCTCTCTCCTCCTCTCCCTCTATCCCTCTCTGTCTCCTCTATTTCTAAAAATTAATTCCTCTGTACCTCAGGTTACTCATCTATAAATCAGAGATAATAATATTTCTTGCCTGGCTTGTATATTTAGAAGACAATAAATATATAGTTGACCTATGAACAATGTGGGATTAGGGGCAATGATCCTCCTACACAGTTAAAAGTCAGTGTATAACTTTGACTCCTACAAAACTTGACTACTATTTGCGTACTGTTGACGGGAAGCCTTACTGATAACATAGTTCATTAACACTTTTGTATATTATATAATTACATACTGTATTCTTATAATAAAGTAAGCAAAAGAAAATAAATGATATTAAGACATTCATAAGGAAAAAGAAATACATTCACAGTGTTTATTTTAAAAATCTGCATATAAGTGGGCCCATGCAGTTCAAACCTGTGTTGTTCAGGGATCAGCTGTATATGTCAGAGTGCTTTTCAAACTATACATTATGCTATCAATGTCAGGGTTATTTTTTAAGTATATTTTATTGATTATGCTGTTATAGTTGTCCCAATTTCCTTTCCCTTTGCTCCCCTCTGCCCAGTACCCTCCTTCCCTCCAGCAATCCTCCCTGCTTAGTTCATGTCTATGGGTCGTCCATATAAGTTCTTTGGCTTCACCATTTCCTATATTATTCGTTTTTTGTTTTTTTTGTTTTTTTTGGTTTTTCAATTACAGTTGTCCCATTTTTCCCCCATTGCTCCCCCCCACCCAGCCCACCCCTTCTCCTGCAATCATATCTTTCCCCGTTGTCCATATCCATGAGTCATTTATACACGTTCCTTGACTAGACCCTTCCCTTACTTATCCCCCTTCTCTCCCTCTCTCCTCCCCCCTATTGACTACTATTCTACTCTTTGTCCTATTTAGTTCGTTTGTTTGTGTTGTTCCTTAGTCTCCTGTATTAGGTGATATCATATGGTATTTTTCTCTCATTGCCTGGCTTATTTCACTAAGCATAATTCTCTTTAGTTCCATCCATGTTGTCGCAAATGGCAGGAGTTCCTTCTTTCTCTCTGCTACATAGTATTTACATTTACACTATATTATTCTTAACATGCCCCTGTCTCTTTTGTACCTGTCAATTATGCTTCTTAATCCCTTCACCATTTCCCCCATTCTCCCCCTTACCCCTCCCAGCCGATAACCCTCCAAATGATCCCCATACCTATAATTCTGTTCCTATTCTGGTTGTTTGCTTAGTTTGTTTTGTTTTTATTTTTTAGATTCTGTTGTTGATGGTTGTGAGTTTGTTGTCATTTTTAATGTTCAAAATTTTGACCATACTTTTCTTAAATAAGTTCCTTTAACATTTCATATCATAATGGCTTGGTGATGATGAACTCCTTTAGCTTTACCTTGTCTGGGAAGCACTTTATCTGCCCTTCCATTCTAAATGATAGCTTTGCTGGATACAGTAATCTTGGTTGTAGGTCCTTGCTTTTTATCACATTGAATACTTCTTGCCAGTCCCTTCTTGCCTGCAAAGATTTTTCTGAAAAATCAGCTGACAGTCTTATAGGAACCCCTTTGTAGGTAAGGCTCTTCTTTTGCTGCTTTTAAGATTCTCTCTCTATCTTTAACTTTTGGCATTTTAATTATGATGTATCTTGATGTGGTCCTCCTTGGGTCTAGCTTGTTTGGGACTCTCTGTGCTTCCTGGACTTGTATGTCTATTTCCTTCGCCAATTTTGGGAAGTTTTTCTTTATTATTTTTTCAAATCAGTTTTCAATTTCCTGCTCTCCTCCTGGCACCCCTATGATTCAGATGTTGGTATGTTTAAAGTTGTCCCAGAGGTTCCTAAGCCTCTCCTCATTTTTTTCAATTCTTGTTTCCTCATTCTGTACTGGTTGACTGTTTATTTCTTCCTTATGTTCCAAATCATTGATTTGAACCCCTGGTTTACTTCCCTTCACCATTGGTTTCATGCAGATTTTCCTTCGTTTCACTTAGCTTAGCCTTCACTTCTTCCCTTCTGCATTTGCTGTACTCAAGCATATTTGTCAAGTCTGTGACATCTTTATCACCAGTGTTTTGAACTCTTCATCGTTAGGTTGGCTATCTTCTTGTCAGTTAGTTCTCCCATTGGAACCTTGATCCGTTCCCTCTTTTGGGCCATACTTCTCTGTCTTCTCATCTTTAAAGGCTCCTGTGTTTGTCTCTGTGTCTTAGGTAGAACTGTCCCACCAGTTACATTGTAAGGAGTGGAGCTTTAGGTATTAATCAGTATGGGCGACCCGTTTCACCACGTTGTGGTGCTGTGTGTCAAGGAGGGGTCTGAGAGGGAACAATGCCACTTCCTCAGCACTCTCCCCTTTTTCAGGCACTGCTCCAGCTTCCCATATGGGACTGGCGCCTCTCTATATGTTGTCCTTGTTGTGGTTCCCAGAGTGGATGGGTCTGCAGACATTATAGGACCATGGGAGCCTCTAAACAAATGTACTCTGCTGAGAGACTGGCAGTTTCTTTCTTCAGCCCAACCCCCACTGATTTGCACAATCAGAAGCAATGTGGCTTTATTTACCCCCCATGCTGAAACCGTGAGCTGCCTGGTCTGGTCTGGTCTGGTGCTGGGAGCACTCCCCAGGTGTCCCTTCCTACTTTTTTAATGTGTGACTGCACTTTTCACCAGCCTTTCACTGCCGCCGCTGCTGCCACCACCATACCACATCCTCTCCATCCCATCTCTGCCCCTCCTACCTGTCTGGATGGGTATTTCTTCTTTATATCTTTGTTTGTTGGACTTCCATGCAGCTCGATTTTCTGGAACTTGTGGTTGTCTCTAGTTTTGAGGTAGTTGTATTTCTTCTTAGTTGTGGAGGGAGACTCAGAGTGTCTACCTGCCCCTCCTTCTTGGCCGGCATTCCTCAGGATTGTTTTTGGTGGCAGTTAATGTTTTATGTATATATCACCTTCCTTAGAACATAAAGTTCTCAAAGCAGTAGACAGTCTTACACAGATCCCCAGGATGTACCTGTGTAATTCATAACTCATCATTGCTCTCAGTAGACAAATAATTACATATATGCACTCACTGTGGTAGGCAGAATAAAGTTCTCCTATCCCCCCCAAAAGATGTCCATTTATGAAGCCTCAGAACATGTGAATGCTTTGGGTTACATGGCAGTGAGAATTAAGATTGCAAATGAAGTAAATGTTACTAATCAGATTACCTTGAGATGGGGGAGATTATCCTGGATTATCTGGTGGGTCCAATATAATCACAATGGTCTTCATCAGTGGAAGAGAGGCAGAGAGAGAAAACCAGAGATGTGAGAGTACAAGAAAGACTTTTCCAACATTGCTGGCTTTGAAGATGGAAGAAGGAGCCATGAAAATATGGGTAGCCCCTAGAATCTGGAAGGATCTAAGAATAGATTCTCTACAGTTTCCAGCCCTGCCACCACCTGGATTATAGCCCATTCTAGACTTCTAAGCCACCAAACTATAAGATCATAGATTTGTGTTATTTTAAGCCACTAAGTCTGAGTTGATTTGTTATAGTAGTAATAGAAAATCAACACACAAATATGTTGACTAAAGTATGTAGACAGCCCCTGGCTGGTGTGGCTCAGTGGATTGTCTGCCTGTGAACTAAAGGTTGCTGGTTTGATTCCCCATATCAACATTTCTCTCCCTTTTTCTCCCTCCCTCTCCTTCTCTCTAAAAATAAATAAATAAAATATTTTTTGAAAAGTAGGTAGATGAGATTTTTCAGATATTAATTTTAAAATACCGCAAAGCCAGGACTGCACATGGCCGTAATCACCTGGAGAATATATGATCCTAATGCTTCTGGTTTGCCCAGGTTTCTGGACTAATCCTCTGTTTTATGTTAGCTGTATTACCTGACTTAAATAAGCAGTAAGTTTATTACTTTGTGCCCTGTGGATATTCTGTAAGTATTTGTTGACTCCCTGACAGTGTAAGTGTTGAAATCATTTCCTAGATGAGGAAACAGGTGAGGTTAGGGAGGCTAAGTAAGACATGGACTTGTCTGGAGTGTCTGGAGTTGCATAGCAAACAGGAGGATGCTCAGCTGCCATTGAGTAGTGTTCACATATAATCACCTGTCCTTCTCATTAAACAACACATTTCATGTCAAATTAGCACCCAGTGATAACAGATCTGTCTTTTGGCCTATCTAGGCTATTTCATAGATACCAGTATTGACTCAAGTCCCAGAGGATCCTGAGTAAAAATCACTGGTAAGTCAGTCTGTTAGGGAAACTTTGAAATTCATGAGTGCATAAAGTTGATCTTACACATAGTTATTGAGTACTTACTATATTCCAGTGCCCTGGCTGGTTTGGCTCAGTGGATTGAGCGTCGGCCTGCGAGCTAAGTGTCGCTGGTTCGATCTCCCAGTCAGGGCACATCAGAGAAGGAAAACTCTGACTCCAAAAAACCTCCGCTGCCTTGCGGCATACCTCTTCAGGGGAAAGGCTAAGGGAGTAAACACCGACAGAAAATCCGGAGCCGGAGTCCCTAAGGCGGTTTGACGTTGTAGTCAACACCGGCAACTCCTGCGGCGCACCTGAAGCCAAGCTGTATGGACTCCGTCTTTCCCTTGGACCCTTCAGCTGCGAAGAGAGGGGGGGTCTGCTGCATGGGCAACAGCAGACCCTCCATATCACCCTGCCCAGGCTCTGTAGCTGCAGCTTCACTGGAGAGGACACTCCAGCGTCATCGCAAGATGTCGATTCAACACGGGAGGAGACAGATACAGTGTCACTCCCGAGTCGGACTGCACAGCCATTCTCGGCGGTGCAGATAGACTCTTAAGAAGCTACACCATCGTCTCTCGAGACGGACGGCTGCCGACGACGACTATATTCCAGCACAAGTGTTAAAGATGGTACTACAAATGAGACAGATCCATTCCTCCAAAGTAGAACTAAGTGATTGTTTGACCCATAGATTATCTATCTACATTATTGGAGTCTCCTGAATAAAATGCTCTATTCAGCAGAAAATAGTTTTAAAAATATAATGCATGTCACTAAACTAAGGAGTTCATGATCCCACGTAACAGTGAATAAGAAACTTGCAAAAAAATCTTGGAAGCATGCAAGTTAAAATGAGCATAAATGTAGTGCAGTGTGATATGGGCTTATTGGGGAAGTTTGTTTTATGTTGATTTGTTTGTTTGCTTCTTTTGAGGGAACAGGTTTTCTCCTTATATCCTTGGGTACCAGAACATCCTCCAGAACTGGAAATCAGTAAAAGCCAACTGAGATGGGTGGGGGCGTTGAAGGCAGACCTGTTTTGAATTCCAGCCTTCTCACTTATTAGATGAGTGATTCTGGATACATCACTTCATCTCATTGAGCCTATTTCCTGCTTCTGTTAAGTGGACTTAATGTCATAGGAGAGTGACATACAATAATATGTTTAAAGCCCAAGGGCAGATGGACCTCCTTCCCCCTGCCAGAGCAGCATCTGTGTTGAGAATGAGGATCCCCTGCATTGAGAACTGCCCATATGACCGCTAAGAGCTTAGCAGCTCAACAGCTTCCCCTTCTTTACCAGCCCCTCCACTGAAGTTGCACCTTCACCCTATATCCAAGGATGAACCTCAGAACCTCAAAGGCTTTCTGCTGTCCAGAAACTTCTTTCATATTCCAAAAACAATTTCAAAAATTATTAAGAAACACTAATAACGCATTTTAACTTCATTGTCTATTTTCCCTTTAAAACACACACACACAGACAAGACTGCTTCTTGACCTGTTCTGTCACCTTTTACATGTGAATTCCAATGTTCTGATTCATTACCTTCTTATCTGTTGAATTCTCCTGCCCAGGGAATGAACCTGTGAGCTTAAAATGGAAACAGAAAAACTCCTCCTTGTTCTGTAGCTGCTGCTTCACTGACTAGTCATTAAATAAATTCAGTGTTTAATGCACTAACAAAAACACATGATTGTTTAACAGAGTATATTATGGAAAATGATAGCATTAATAGTCTCCGTGGAGTTCTAGTTGGGGAGAAGGACGTTATAGCATTGTAAAGGCAGGGGGCAGGTTTTGTGTATGAAAATAAGTTACTGACATTGTGCATCGCTTTTATACCTTGTTGCTAGGCAACATATTAGAAGGTGGTCATTGCAAATGTGTCTGCTTTCTTTCTTTTTTATTTTTTTAAGCCACTTCTTAATTCTATGAAATTAGCCCTGTTATTGATTCTGTGGTCTTTCCTGAGTGTATTGATTGAGGTTCATCCATTAGCTTGGGCAGGAGGGAGGAGGAGGAGATGGAGACATGTCGGTGTTTGCCACAAGAGCACACACATTAGTACTAATCATTAGTTCTCTTGCTCATCATTCTTTGTTTTCATACAGACACAAGTGGAGTTCCGGTACCCTGGGAAGTGATATTCAAAGAACTAGTATAAGATGCAGACAGAATCTGCTGACAAATTAAATACATAATTACACATATTTTCTAGAATAAGCTTCCTGTCACCATGGTCCTAAGACTCCAGAATATTTCTGCTCACTTTTGGGGGATAAGCAGGAACTATGCCTGGTCCCCTTGATAAGGAAGGTTGTTTGGCTAGGAGTCTTCATCTACTGGGCAGAGTGGGTGGGAGACTTGTGGTAAGGCCATGGGAGCATCCTCATTTCAGCAGATGTCAAAGCAGCATGTAAGAGTGAATCTTAATTCCAGGCCTTACACTACAGCATGTGATTAGATTAATTCTTCTGACTTCAGGGCAAAAAAAAAAAAAAAAAAAAAAATGGAATTTGCAGTTTAGGGCTTATCAGGAAGACGTTTCTACCAACCTAGATATCAGAAGGGTCTATTTGGGGACATAACAGGTCCCCATTCTAGAAATAACAGAAACAGATTGTGTGGTCATTAGTTTTGTGGCTAGTCCAGCATCCTTTGCAGACCTGGGATTCTGTGTTTAGAGGACTTTCAAGAATCAACAGACCAGACAGCAACCCACGTCCCAAACCATTTTCTCTCACCTGTCCCATACTCTCTCCCGTTACCCCCAGGACTTTGCTTCTCATTTCTGAGGTGACAGTAGATAATCTGATAGACCAAATTGGCATTTCTTGGTCACAGGTTTCAATTCATGCACATGTTAACAGTGGCTGTCTATCGTCGTCGGCAGCCGTCCGTCTCGAGAGACGATGGTGTAGCTTCTTAAGAGTCTATCTGCACCGCCGAGAATGGCTGTGCAGTCCGACTCGGGAGTGACACGGTATCTGTCTCCTCCCGTGTTGAATCGACATCTTGCGATGATGCTGAAGCTACAGAGCCTGGGCAGGGTGATATGGAGGGTCTGCTGTTGCCCATGCAGCAGACCCCCCCTCTCTTCGCAGCTGAAGGGTCCAAGGGAAAGACGGAGTCCATACAGCTTGGCTTCAGGTGCGCCGCAGGAGTTGCCGGTGTTGACTACAACGTCAAACCGCCTTAGGGACTCCGGCTCCGGATTTTCTGTCGGGGTTTACTCCCTTAGCCTTTCCCCTGAAGAGGTATGCCGCAAGGCAGCGGAGGTTTTTTGGAGTCAGAGTTTTCCTTCTCTGATGTACCCTGACTGGAAGATCGAACCAGCGACACTTAGCTCGCAGGCCGACGCTCAATCCACTGAGCTAAACCAGCCAGGGCTGTCTATCACTGTTTGTTAAAGAATGCAAGGAATTGCTCTGGTGATGCCAGGAATGCCCTACAAACAAAGCAAGAAATTTGGTGGTGGTGGTTGGGGGGGTAGGCTAAAATTTATGTCCTCCTCTTAGTCCAAAAGCTTTCACTGAGCTTTGAGCCCTTACACATGGCTTTGATAAACTCCTGAGGTTATAATCAACTCCATGATACATGATAAAGTAGGAGTGTTTCAAGTACTACCACATTTCATTAGTATGCCTCTTTCTTCAGAAATAATGAAAAATTATTGAAAGAAAAAAACCCTCAAATATAATACCACAGATGGTAAGTGACACCCATGTGAGGATTCAGCATTCAACCTGGAATGCTTACCATTTGCCAGACAGCATGTTGGACCTCAGTATACCAACTTGTTTCCCAAAAAACACACATTGAGAAGAATGCCTGTGAATTTTTATCTGGAATGAGGGTGTCTGTAGAAGGAATGGGCCTCTTGAGACTAGTGGATATGCTATGCCTGTTCCGGGATACTGGGTGGTTCTAGGTTACTTGCTCTGTCATATGAAGTTCAACTTGGATTACCGCACCTCCCCTCCCCCGCCCCCCAATCAGATCCAGAGTGGTCACCTAGAAGAAACAAATAAGGAGCTAACTTCCTGGCTCAGTGCATTGAGTGTGTGTATGTGTGTGTGTGTGGGGGGGGTGCCCATCCTCCTCGGCACTCCTTGGTCTTGGCACACACTCCCATCCCTGGGTTGAAAACATGAACTGTTATGCTTGCTTATATGTCTGACTGGTTCCTGGCACTCAAACTCCATGCAGATAGGGGCTGTTGTTTCCTGCTTCTTGTTGCATCTTCCATGCCCAGCACAGTGTTTCACATTTAGTAGACAGAAGCTCAATAAATATTGATGGGAGTAATTAGTGAATGAATTGTACATGAACCTATTACAGATGAATTCACAAGATGGCCAGTGATGGAGCAGTCTGCTGAAACTGGGCTGCTCTTGAAACCAGGCTGATTGGTTCTAACAAATGCAGACCTTATTTCTCATAACCAATGTAATGCATAATATAAAGATTTAGTCTGTGGTTTACTGCTCTGCTCATTTTTTTCTGCCATTTGTGTGAATCATATTCTTTTATTTTGTGCATGGTTTTCTTTTTATGTCCATGAATATATAATCATTTGAGAATGATTTTTATGAATACTTACAAGTTAAACTGTTAGATTTTGAAAGATGTGCAGGTTATATGTGTTGACAAGAGACACATATTCCATTTCCATGAATAGGGCAAGCAAATGTTCCTTCACTGTGTGTGTGTGTGTGGTGTGTGTGTAGGACTCCTGTGAGCATTCAACACATGTGGAAAAACATTTCCTGCCCTCGTGGAACAAACATTCTAAAGAAGCATCAGACAGATATACAATTATGAGGTAATGGAATAAGTGTTATATTAATAAGTATATACAATACAAAGTTATGGACTTGAAGAAGAGTAGGAATTTTCCTGCACAGGAAGTAATCAACTGTTGTGCTTATTTTGATCAGAAAAATCATTAATTGATTTGCCGATTTAGAAGATGAACTTATTTCCTCAGGCACCAAATTACAAGATTAGATTTTTTAAAGTTTTTAGAAGCTATTACTACCCATATTTTCTCTATGTCTTATTTATTGACTTATGTGTCTGTCTGAATGACATAGCCAGAGAGCACATTTGATTCCTGTTTCCATTACCAGAATGTAGCACTGTTGACGTATCATAATTCCACTGATAAAATACACTTACAACTTCAAAAAATTTTATTCTTCAAGTTGAAATTAAATGAAAGAATATAAATTTTTTATTGTGAAATTTAATCAACATTTAAAGTAGCATTATACCTTTGAGACCAAGCATAGTCTTTCAGGAGTTAGAATCCTGGATTCACCAAAACATCAGCTGGGTAATGAGTTTCATACTAATCATCACTACTAATTATTTGCAATCAATTATGTTAAGGAAACTTTTAATTTATCAGAGTAGGTTAATAATGCAGTCACACCTCATGTACACTTCATGAGTGCTGCCTTTTTGTCTCTTCCTGTATCCAATGAAGGTGTTTGATATTTTAATAAATTAAAAAATCCATTAAAATGTTTGAAAGTATTCAAGACATCAAATGCAATAACTGGTTACTGGCTACAAATTGTGATTTCAGTTCAAATAATTTTTAGAAGGCCTAAATCATGAACTTTGATAGTTGGCTCCTCATATATGCATTATTCATTTAAAAAATAATTTCCATAAAATTTTAAACTTAGTAATTACATGTTTAATTATGTAATTACACATTCTAATTATGCAGTTAAATTATATTACAGTAATTATGTAATTATATGATAATAGATACAAAATACACATGTAAAAACCTGTGTAAGCCATGTATTTAACAAAAGAAATAGTTTGAGGGAGATAGGTATAGGAAGAGTCACAAGAGTATTGACTTACAAAAAAAGAAGGAACTTGGCTAATTAATGACTTGAAATAAATATAGAAATCCCTCATACAATTTATACTATAAAAGTAGTCTTGCTACAGCATCTGTGTTCACGATTTCTACTTTTCTGGTCAGAGGTAAATGCATGAAGTAAAGGGCTGAAACTCGGGTATAAGTAAGAAAGAGAGATCCTATAACTAGATGTCAAGACAGAAACACAGTTGGTGAAACCTCTTTAGCAAAGGAGGCTCTTCCATGTAGATTTTCCTGAAGTAAAGAAGGATAGATTCTGTGCCTAGGTGACAGGAACTTCTACTCCTTGTACACGAGTCTCCTGCTGAGTCCGTGGCTGCCTTACCTAGGGGTCCACCTTTCCCATTAGCAGCGCCATTGGTTCACTTTTATGACTAAGTATCCACCATCACCAAAAAGGCCTGTGACAGTGAAGACAGGGTTAATGACAACATAAGAAAATACCTTGTAGCACATTGGGATGAAGGTTAGAGAAGAAAGTTAACCTATAAAATTACAAGAAGTTAACATACTTTGAAATTTCTGAGAAATTCCTCAAAATTTAACTGGTTTTGATGAAAGTGACACTGCTGGAGGCTTACAGAAAGGATTACATGTGTGAAATCTAAATTGTATAGAATTGGGAGGAAATAGGAAATCGTTTTGCATTCCTTCATTGAGATATAGTTGACATACAGTAAACTGCACATAATTAGAGCAACAGCTTGATTTTTTCACAGGTATATATACCTATGTGAAAACATCTTTACACTCAAGATGATGGACATATCCATTAGTCCCCAAATTTTTCTCAGACCCCTTTGTCATTCATCCCTCTTACCCTTCTCCACATTCCCCCCACCCCCAGTATAGCTAAGTTTGCAATTTTTAAGAGTTTTCTATAAATGGAATCATATATACATACACACTCTGCATACTTTGAGATTCATCCATGTTTTTGCTTGTATCAATAGTTCATTTCTTTTCATCATTGGACAGTATGCCATTGTATGGATATACAAAAATTTGTTTATCCATTCATTTTCCAAGGACTTTTGTTGTTTCCATTTTTTGGCTATTACAAAGAAATATGTTCCAAACATTTGTGCACATGAATGTTACATACAAAACGTCTTCATGTGGAGTTATGTTTTCTTTTCTCAGGAGCAAATGTTTGAGCAATGGTAAAAGTAGTATATTTAATTTTCTTTTTTTTATGTATTTTATTGATTATATTGTTACAATAGTTCCAATTTTCTCCCCTTTACTCCCCTCTACCCAGCATCTCCCTCCCCCAGCAATCCCCCCCAAGTCCATACCCATGGTTCGTACATACAAGCTTTCCCACTTCACCCTTTCATATATTCTTCTTCTTCTTCTCTTTTTATTTTTAGTAAACATGTGATTATTTTAACAATAAAAAAAATAATCCCTCCCTCTCAGATATTAAGACCCTTTGTAATCTTATAAAGGACAATGGGTGAAGGTCTCAAGCTCCTCTAGCTGCTTCAAGCTGGACATGGTCGTCGTCCTACCTACCCTTGGGTCCAGAAATCCCTAATAAGAGTGGGAGTGTGGAGGGGAGGGTGGCCTTCCCACATAGGGAAGGATCGTGCAGACTCCAGGTCAATTGGCGGTCTCCAGACAACGGCGTGCTTGGTTTAACTGGCTGGCATCCTTGTTGTGTTCTGGGGGCAACAGATTTGGCAAAAAGGGTTAAAAGACATCATTCAATCCATAACCACTAGATGACAAAAGGCAGGGATTAATTTTTCAATGTTCCACATTAGGGGAAAAAAAAAAAAAAGAAAAAGAAAAAAAGATCTTCTTTGGAGGAAGGTGTGCTAGGCACATCTCACCTGTCCAAAGCCCTTTTGCCCATTATACTTAGTTTGGGCTGAGGGAAATAGTTTAGGTTCCCCTCCTCTCAGACCTCTGGGTCCTTTCTGTCCAAGCCATTAGGATAGAAAAGAGAAACCAGTTTTAAAGTGAAGCCCACAGACCACCCCATTCTTCACCAACCCAGCCATTTGGTTCAGCCAAACCATTGAGTCACAAGAGGCAGCGCTGCAGACAGGATTAAGTGAGGCTTATACGTACAATCACTCAGGTAATGGTGTCATAGGCTTATGCCCTTTGAAAACAGAAAACACATGTTAATTTATGTAACATAACCCACAAACTAGTCTCTAAATCTGTAAGACTGTCTTATTGGAAAGACATCCAGTTGCAAGGCACTTGACATTCTTCTTGCCTGCAACTTAAATATCTTTGATGATACCACAGACATGGTTTAACTTTCACGTGAAAACATATTTTAAATGAAAAGAAACTTTTAAGACGGTTAGCTGCACTACTTTATAGTCTACCACTGATCATTGTGATTTTCCTTGAATAATGATTTTTCTCCCTAAGGTTACCCTCCTTGTCATTAAAGGGACTACATTAAGTCCATTTTTAATTTATCCTGTTCATTTGCATAAACACAACAAGAGCAGCAAATGATCACTTATGATCTTTAGTTCTGCTTTGCTGGAACTTACCCAAGGAACATTTAGGGTGACCTTCAGTCTGCTCTTCAGGGCACAGAAGCTGAGCCACATACCTGGCATTCAGCCTTGCCTGTACACACCTGTCTTTTCCAAGTCTTTCTGGTTTTTCATTGTGCCTTAAGGTCCCTTCTAGCCATCTTTCAGGAAAATAACCTTCGTTCCTTCCCTGGAAAGATTACTGTGGACCGCACAACCAACCATGGTACCAGGCCTTTTATCTCACGGGCTTTTATTACCTTTGAAAGTCATTCCCAGTTCCTCAGGGCTTTTTGGTAACAACCTGAGCCCAAGCATGTCTCCTTTAGGCTTGACATTCCAGTCAAAGACTTGGTCAAAAAAAAAGAACCTCTATTAACAACTGGTCTTATTAGTTTTATGCAAAGAAACATGTCATTACTTCTTTAGAATGCCAAACTCTGGAGGGATCAGATAGGGAGAAAAATATACAGCATGAAGGAAAATCCTTGTCCTAATATTCACTGAACTGGCATTTCCATTCTTCATATTTTCATTTTTCCCCCACTAAAAAAATTTTCTGTTTGTTTTTCCATTACAGTTGTCTCACTCCCCCCCCCTTGCTTCCCTGCACCCTGCCCCTCCCTTCCCCCACATTCAGTCCCCACTCAGTTGCCTATGTCCGTGGGTCATTTATACATGTTCCTTGACTAGACCCTTCCCCCTCTCACCCCCCTCTCTCCCTCTCCCCTCCCCCCTTGTTACTGTTAGTCTACTTCTTGTTTACATACCTCTGGTTCAATTTTGCTCATTTGTTTGTGTTGTTCATTAGTTTCCTGTAATAGGGGATGGCATAAGGTATTTTTCTTTCGTTGCCTGGCTTATTTCGCTAAGCATAATTCTCTCTAGTTCCATCCATGTAGTTGCAAATGGTAGAAGTTCCTTCTTTCTTTCTGCTACGTAGTACTCCATTGTGGAAATGTACCACAGTTTTTTGATCCACTCATCTACAAATGAGCACTTTGGTTGTTTCCAGCACTTGGCTTTTGTAAATAGTGCTGCTATGAACATAGGGGTGCATAGGTTCTTTTGAATTGGTGTTTCAGGATTCTTTGGATATAATCCTACCAATAGAATTGCTGGTTCAAAAGGCAGTTCCATTTTACAAACTATTCTCAAAAGTGCTTATACCAATTTTTTATTCTTACCAGCAATACATGGGAGTTTCTGTTCCTCTACATTCTTACTAACACTTGGTCATTTTAATTCTATACATTTTAATGATAATAGTATCTTGTTGTTTTAGTTTGTGTTGCCTTAATGACTAATTTTGTTGAGCATCTTTTCATGTACTTACTTTCCATTCATATATCTCTTCTTTGGTGGAGTGTCCAAAACTTTTGCCTTTGCAGGGTGAGGTTATTATTTGTTTTTGAAAATTCTTTATATATATTATATGTCTTTTATATAGTTTGCAGATACATGCTTTGAAAATGTTTTCTGTCCATATGGGGCTTGTCCTTACATTGTCTTTAACAGTAGCTTGGCAAGATGAATAGTGGTTTTCTTTTTTAAATTAATTTCAATGAAATCCAATTTCTTTTTTTTTTCTTTATGGATTATATTTTTGATATTATAGCTACAAAATCTTTCCCTAATCCAAAGTCACAGTTTTTTTCCCACTCTTTTTTTTTTTTTTTTAAGATCTTCTTAGGAAATTTCTTACTGAATTATTTTAAAACAATTTTATTTATTTGTTTGTTTTTAGAGAGAGGGGAAAGGAGAAGAAGAGGGAGAGAAACATCACTGTGTGGTTGCTTCTCATGCACCCCCAACTGGGGTCCTGACATGCAACCTAGTCATGTGCCCTGACTGGGAATCGAACCCCCCTTTTTTTTTTAAGTTTTGCAGTTTTAGGTTTTACATTTGGGTTCAAGATCCACTTTAAAGTATGGATGAAAGTTTAATTTTTGCACATAGATATCTAATTGTTCCAGCAACAATTGTTAAAAATACTATGCTTTCTCAATTGTTGTCTTTGCACTTTTACTGAAAATCAGTTGTCCATATATGTATGGTCTATTTCTGGGTTCTCTATTTTGTTCCTTTCTGTCTATCTTTACACCAATACTACATTCTCTTAGTCACTGTTTCTCTGTAATAAGACTTTCTGTGAGGTGGTGTTCTCCAATTTTGTTCTTATTTTTCAAAGTTGTTTAGGTTTTTTTAACACCTTTGTATTTCCAAATGAATTTTAGTATCAGGTTGTGAATTTTAGTATCAGGTTGTGAATTTCTACCAAAAAATATCCTGTGGAATTTTAATTGGGATTGTATTAAACCTACAGATAAATTTGGAGAGAATTGAATCTTAACAATACTGATTCTTCCAAACCATGAACACAGTGGATATCTCCATTTATTTAAATCTCCATTAATTTCTCCCTGCAAAGTTTTGCAGCTTTTAGTGTATATGACTTGAACATCTTTTGTCAGATTTATCCCTAAGTACTGCATACTTTTTATACTATTGTATGTGGAATTTATTTTTTAATTTTAATTTCTATGTATTAGTTGCTAGCATATATAGGTACACAACTGATCTTTGCTTATTGACCTTATATCCTTCAACATTGTGGAACTAACATTAACTTCAGTATCTTTTTTATAGATTTCACTGAATTTTCTGTGTAGATCATCATGTTGTAGTATTGTCAAGGTTGTATTCTGGCTGATTTTCTTCCTACTTATTCTGTCAATAACTAAAGGAGGATTATTGAAATATGACTAAAATTATGGGTTTGTCCCTTTCTCCTTGCTGTAATAGCAGGTTTTGCCTTATACATTTTGAAACTTTATTATCAGGCACACAAGATTTGATGTATTCTATTAGCTTCTTGAACATTAGAATATAACGCTCTTTGGTGAGATATACTTTGATATGAATATAGCCACTCTAGCTTTCTTTTTATTAATGTTAATATGTAATACCTATTTCTGATTTTAATCTATTTGGTTTTTTATATTTAAATTTTTTATTGATTGATTTCCAAGAGAGAGAAGAGGTGGGCAGGGAGGGGTGAGAAGAGGGAGAGAGGAGAGAGAGATCTATCTATTTGTTGTTCCACTTATTTATGCATTCATTGGTTAATTCTTGCTTGTGCCCTGACCAGAGATCAAACCTGCAGCCTTGATGTATTGGGATAATACTGTAACCAACTGAGCTACCCAGCCAGGGCCTGGCCTTATTTTATTATTTTTTTTTTTAGTATATTTTATTGATTATGTTGTTACATTAGTCCCAATTTCTTTTCCCTTTGCTTCCCTCTGCCCAGTACCCGCCTTCCCTCCAGCAATCCCACCCCCCTTAGTTCATGTATATGGGTCGTGCATATAAGTTCTTTGGCTTCACCCTTTCCTGTATTATTCTTAACTTCCCCCTGTCTATTTTGTACCAATAAATTATGCTTCTTAATCCCTGCATCATTTCCCCATTTCTCCCTCTTCCCCCTCCCAGCTGATAACCCTCCAAATGACCCCCATACCTATGATTCTGTTCCTATTCTGGTTTGCTTAGTTGGATTTTGTTTTTATTTTTTAGATTCAATTGATGATAGTTGTAAGTTTGTTGTCATTTTAATGTTCATAGTTTTGATCTTCTTTTTCTTAAGTAAGTCCCTTTGACATTTCATATAATAAGGGCTTGGTGAAGATGAACTCCTTTAGCTTGACCTTGTCTGGGAAGCATTTTATCTGCCCTTCCATTCTAAATGCCAGCTTTGCTGGATACAGTAATCTTGGTTGTAGACCCTTGCTTTTCATCACATTGAATACTTCTTGCCATTCCCTTCTTGCCTGCAAAGTTTCTTCTGAGAAATCAGCTGACAGTCACATAGGTACCCCTTTGTAGGTAACTCTCTTCTTTTCTCTTGATGCTTTTAAGATTCTCTCTTTATCTTGAACCTTTGGCATTTTAATTATGATGTATCTTGGTGTGGTCCTCCTTGGGTGTAGCTTGTTTGGGATTCTCTGTGCTTCTGCACCTGTATGTCTATTTCCTTCGCCAATTTTGGAAACGTTTTCCTTCATTATTTTCTCATATAAGCTTTCAATTTCTTGCTCTTCCTCTTCTCCTTCTGGCACCTCTATGGTTCAGATGTTGGCACATTTAAAGTTGTCCCAGAGGTTCCTAAGCCTCTCGTTTTTTTTCAATTCTTGTTTCCTCATTCTGTACTGGTTGACTGTTTATTTCTTCCTTATGTTCCAAATCACTGATTTGAACCCTGGTTTCCTTCCCTTCACTATTGGTTTTGTGTGGATTTTTCTTTGTTTCATTTAGCATAACCTTCATTTCTTCCCTTATGCATTTGCCATACTCAAGCATATTTGTCAAGCCTGTGAGCATCTCTTTATCACCAGTGTTTTGAACTCTGTGTCTGTTAGGTTGGCTATCTCCTCGTTGCTTAGTCCTCTCACTGGAACCTTGATCGGTTCCCTCTTTTTGGCCATACTCCTCTGCCTTCTCATCTTGACAGGCTCCTGCATTTGTTTGCCTCTGTGTCTTAGGTAGAGCTGTCATACCTGTTATGTTGCAAGGGATGGAGCCTTAGGTATTCATCAGTATTGGGCGACCTGTTTCACCACGTTGTGGCCTATGTGTGTGGGAGGGGTCTGAGAGGGAACAATTCTACTTCCATATGGGACTGGCACCTCTCTAGCTGTTGCCCTGGCCATTGTTCCCATAGTGGGTGGGTCTGCAGACATTCTAGGACTGCAGTAGTCCTTTAAACATGCAGACTCTGCTGAGAGACCAGCAGTTTCTGCCTGTGCTCTAACCCCACTGGTTTGCAGTCAGAAGCAATGAAGCTTGATGTTCCCAGGCGCTGGGACCGTGAGCTGCACGGTCTGTTCTGGTGCTGGGAGCACTCCCCAGGTGTCCGTCCCAACTTTTTAAAACGTGTGACTGCACTTACCACTGGCCTATCACTGCTGCCACTGCTGCCGCTGCTGCTGCCACCACCACACTGCATCCTCTCTACACCAGCTTTTACTTGTCTGGATGAGCATTTCTTCTTTATATCTTTGTTTGTTGTACTTCCATGAAGCTCTGTTTTCTGGAACTTCTGGTTGTCTCTAGTTTTGAGGTAGTTGTATTCCTTCTTAGTTGTGGAGGGAGATGGAGCGTGTCAGTCTAGGCCTTCATCTTGGCTAGAAGTCCCTGGACTAAAATAATATTAAAGGAAGTTCTTCAGGCTTAAGAAAAATAATGCTAGATGGAGACTGAGAGCTACATAAAAGAATGGAGAGCTCCAGAAATGGTAAATATATTAGTGAATATAAGTTATTTTCACTAATTTAATTTTATTTTAAAAATAACTGGCAATTTAAAACAAAATAATAGTTTATTGAAGCGTACATAGCATATAAAAGTAAAATGAATGTCAACAATAGTACAAAGGGACATATTTAAGGAAAAAAGGATCAAAACTATGAACATTAGAATGACAACTAAATCACATCAACAACAGAATCTAAAAAATGAAAACAAGCTAAGCAGACAACCAGAGTAGGAACAGAATCATAGGTATGGGGAGCATGTTCAAGGGTGTCAACTGAGAGGGGAAGGGAGGAGAAAGAGGAAAATGGTGCAGGAATTAAGGAGTATAGTAGGAGGGTGCAGAATAGACGGGGATGTTAAGAATAGTATAGGAAAGGATAAAGTCAAAGAGCTTATATTCACAACCCATAGACATGGACTAAGAGGGGTGGGGCTGCTGGAGGGAGGGGCAGTACTGGACAGAGGGTAGCAAAGGGAAAAGAAATTGGGACAGCTGTAACAGCATAATCAATAAAACATAGAAAAAATACAAAGGACTGGAGGGAGAAAATAGACATTATTGTAGTAAAGCTCTTACATTAGAAGTAGAGTGACATATTACTTTATGGCAGACCATGATAATAACGTGTACTTTAAACTGAAGAGCAGCTACTTAAAAATTAAATTGAGACATAGAAAATTAGCCAATAATTTGGAAAAATACTAGAAAGATTCAATTAGTACAGAAGAAGGCAGGAAAAGAAGATAAAGAACAAAGAAGAGACTGTGTGCATAAAAATAAACTATCAAGATGACAGACTCAAACCAAAAGTCTAAAGTAATATACACTTAACATTAAATTAATGTAATTTCATAATTACATTAAATGACATGGTGGTCTAAACACTGATTAAAACACCAGGATTATTAGAATGAATATAATAAAAGCAGAAATCAACTATATGCTGTCTACATGCTTTAAATATAGAGATAGGCAAAGTAAAAGGATGAAAAATATGTGCAAATATTACTCTAAAGAAAGATTGAGGGGCTGTATTAATATCAGTCAATACAGAATTCAGGACAACTATAATATTGCCAGGGATATAGTTGTATGTTTTAAAGTGATAAAAAATTGTATAGCAAGTCATCAAAAGTACATAACCTTATATATGGATACAGTTAATAAAGTAGCTTTCCATTACATGAAGCAAAACCTGGTAGAATTGACAGGAAAAATGGACAGATTCACAATTTCAGTTGAAAATTTCAACATTCAACATTCTTATTATTTGATAGAACCAGTAGACAGAAAATTAGTAGTATCACAGAAGACTTTAAAACATTAACAACCAACTTAACCCGATTGACACCGTGCCAACAGTACTATACCCAATAGTTTTATTTTTACTTCTTTATTGAATTTATTGGGGAGATATTGATTAATAAAATTATAGATGTGTCAGGTATACAATTCTGTAATACATCATCTGTATAATATATTGGATTTTCACCACTCCAAGTCAAGTCTTCTTCCATCACACTCAATAGCTTTATTAGTTAACCTACAGAATACTATACCCAGCAGTTCTGAACCCAGTGTTCTTTATCAGTGCACATGGAGCATTTGGTAAAAACGACCATATTGTGGTCTACAAAAGAAATTTCAATAAATTTAGCTCTCCTTTTTTTTAAATTCTTTTTTCTTTTTGCTGCTCTGCTTAGGTATTATTTTCTACCTTGTCTTCCAGATCACTGAGTCGATCCTCTGCTACATCTAACCTACTCCTTATTCCTTCCAGTGTATTATTAACTTCAGATATTGTATTCTTTATTTCTGACTGGTCCTTTTTTGTGGTTTTTATGTCTTTTTTCATGCTGTTGAGTATCCTTATTATTCTAAACTCTATAACATTGCTTGTCTCCATTTCATCTAGTTCCTCTTTTGGAGAATTCTCTTGTTCTTTCATTTGGGGTCTGTTTCTTTGTCGTCCCATGTTGGCTGCCTCTTCGTGTTTGTTTCTATGTATTAGGTAGATCTGCAAAGACTCTGGTGCTGGCCTTTGTCAGATGCTGCTTGTGACTGGCCCTGGGCAACCTTTTTGGAGCTATCAGTGATACACAGTGTGTGGCTTCCTCTGCCTGGCCTGTTTGTGTGCAGAAAGAACCAGGCTGCACAACAAGGCTGGGTTTTACCAGCCCCAGGGGAGGGTCAGCTAAAATCTCAGAGCTCCCGGAGATCCACCTTAGTTGTTAAATTTCATCAGTTATATAGCCTCAAGCTGTACTCAGAAGCCTGGCTTAAGCTCCACAGGGTGAGTCAGAGTAATTGCTCTGGGCAGACTATTGCTTCCCCTCAGGCTGATGCCATTCGGAGGGGAGTACTCTGCCTGAGAAAAATGGCTTCTGTAATATGGGGAATGACAGCACAGGGATCTTGGCAGCTGTTCATTCAGTTGTCTCCCCAGAGCCACCAGCCCTCAGCTCTCCTCATGTGTCTCTAGTCCACTCTGCCCTCCCTCTGCCAGAGCCCAGGGTAAGTGACTGCAAATGAAATTTTGTGTGTTGGCCCTTTAAGAGGCTCTCTGAGTCTCTAGCTCTCTCTCCTTGGCAGACAGAAATCCTGCTACTTTTCACAGCTGGATGTTACCTGGGTTCCTTTCCCAGCTCTGGTACTGCAGGCTGGGAAGCCCACCTTGGGAGTTTAGACCCCACACTTCTCAGGGAGAACACCCCCAGCCACCGAAATATTCCTCTGGAACTTCAGTTGCCGCCCATGGGAGCCCAACCAGCCCTCTCAGATCTCCTCTACACTTTCTACGAGTCACATTGTGCTGAAGTGGCTTCTTCTGTCTGTCTATGGTTATAAGGCTTCTCTTCAGCTACTTTTCAGTTAGTTATTCAGGATGATTTCTCTACAACTTAGTTGTAATTCTAGATTTGTCCTGGGAGGAGGTTAGTGCAGCTTCCACTTACTCCTCTGCCATCTTGGATCCTAAATGTCAATAAATTTAGAAGAATTGAATAATATAGAATATGTTCTCTGGCTAAGACAAAATTAATTTAGAAATCAAAAACCAAAAGACATCTGGAAATTTTCCCAATGTTAGAATATTAAGCAACACATTTCTAAATAACTCATGGGTCAAAGGGAAAAATCACAAGAGAAATTAGAATGTATTTTTATTCTAATGAGGATGTAACATAAAAATCTGTGGGATGCAGCTAGAGCAGTGTTACAGGAAATTTTATAGCTTTCATTGTTTATATTAGAAGAGAAGAAAGGTTAAAAACCAATTATGTAAGTTTCCACCTTAAGAATTTAGAGTATAAATAGCAAATTAAACCCTAAGGAAGTAGAAGGAATTAAAAAACATTAAAGCAGAACTCATTTAAATGAAAAATAAACAAAGCATAGAGGACATTAATAGAGTCCTAAGTGAGCTAAAAAGAAAAAAAGAGCAAACACAAATTATCACTATCAGCAATGAAAGGGGACATTACCACAGATCTTACAGACATTAAAAGAATAATAAAGGGCTATTATGAGCCCCTTTATGTCGATATATTCAACAATTCAGATAAAAATTACCAAATCAGTCACCAGAAAAATAAATAGATATCTGCATAGCCCTATCTGTGTTAAAGAAATTGAATTTATAATTCCTCAACAAAAACTTCACTCATAAATTTTATCAATTAGTTAAAGAAGAAATTATATTAATCATTTACAAAGTTTTTCAGAAAACAAAGAATAGGAAATACTCCCCAAATACTTATTTGAAGGCAGCATTAGCCTGTTAAGAGAACCAGGCAAAGAAAACTATAGACTAGCCTCTTTCATGTATATAGATTCAAAAATTCTTCATGACATTATAGCAACTCAGATCCAGAAATATATTAAAAAGGTCATACGATGACCAAGTAAGTTATCCCAGGAATGCAGGAAAAGTTTAACATGCAAAAATCAATCAATGTAATTTTCCACATCGACCAATAAAGGAGAAAACCATATCATTTCAATAGATGCCGTAAAAGCATTGGACAAAATTGAATATAATTTAACTCAGCCAAGTAGGAACACAAGAGAACTTCAGCTTAATAAAGGCCTACCTCAAAAAGCCTACAGTAACAATATAATGATAAAGGAACAAATGCTTTCCTCATCATGAATAAGGCAAGGATATACACTTTCGACAATTCCTATATACAAGTAATGACCAATACAAAAATGAAATGAAATAGTCCTTTCAAACAGCATTGAAAGTATGAAGTACTTACTTATTGACAAATTTCACAAACTACATGAAAGAATTATACTCAAAGCTATACAAAATTATAAAGGAAAATTAAAGAAAACATAAATAAATGGAGAGCTAAACTGTGGTTCTTGGAGAAGCAGATACTGACTCAGAGATAGAAATGCAAGTGTAATAAAGTCTAGTAAAAGACCTTTTAAATACAGTCTACTTAAGTTCTATAAAGTTGCCATGAATATTGAATTTGCAAATACTGAACCAACGGAAAATACAGTGCTAGTTTCCTGCAAGCCAATCTCGTGACAATATTTTCATTGACTCATCAATGCACAACTTTGTTTTATGTGTCTTTCTGTTTAAAGACACCTTACTTAACATATAGTGCTGATTCATTAACATTGAACTGATTGACCAACACTCTAACTCAAACCTGAATGAAACTTATCTATTATAACACACATGTTTTCTCTGTAATGCACATTATGGCTTTCTTGCACTTAAAAACATTAGACAGCACTTAAGCACTGCACTGGGGAGACATTTTAAACAGTCATATCATCAACAAACAGCACAAAGGTACAAAAAATGTGGCATCAAATAAACCACAAAAATGATAGTTGTTTATCAGATGAGAGCTGAAAGAAGGCACAGCTTCATCCTGTTGAATTTCAGCTGGGAACGTGCACATTGAGCAATTTAAATTGTTCACCATTCTGAGCAAGTCTATGAATGACCACTATGATTTATAGGAAGAAATATATATTTGGTCTTCCTCCCTGTTTATTGCATAAAGCTCCTAAAACCCTTGGAATTTCCTAAGTGATAAATAAAGGTTTCTTTTGTTACTAATAACTTCTTTCGACCACACCTGAGTTTAGGTTAATGAGGTGATTTTTGGAAATCTCTTGGAAAACTTAAGGATGGAGGCTAGTTGTCAGGAGAACCAACCATGAAATTACAGGGTTGCAATTTTCAGCCCAACCACCTGACGTCCAGGGAGAAGACAGGAAGTTAACGGTTGAATTAATCTCCAGTGGCCAGTGATTTAATCAATCATGCCTAGGTAATGAAGCCTTCATAAAAATCCAGTTGGATAGTGTTCCAGGTTGGTAAACAGGAACTCATTCATGCACTGAGAGAGTGGTACACCCTCCTCTCTCACAGCGCCTGTATTCAAGATCTTCTGGACCTCAGTCACCTTATGTACCTCATCTAGCCATTCATATCCATTCATTTGTGGCTACTCATTCATAGGCATATGTCTTCATTTATGTTCAGTAAATACCAAGGAGTACAGTTGCTGAGTTATATGTTGATCAGGGTTTCTCAGCCTTGGCATTGTTGATATTTTGGGCCAGATAATTCTTGGTTGTAGGAGACTGACCTGTGCTTTGTAGGATGTTTAACTGCACCCCTAGTCTTTACCCACAAGTGCCAGTAGCACCCCCTCAGTTGTGATTGCCAGAAATGTCTCCAGACATTACCCCTGGTTGAAAAGCACTATAGGATTTCGTAGCCACTTAAGTGGACATTGATAATAATATTGTAAAAGCAAACAGTGCCAGTAAAAGAAATATTTTATCTTCACATGTGTGCATGTTTCTTAAGAGTTCCTTTACCAGGGAGAAGCAAATTTTAGATCTCTCATTCATTCATGGAAGGTTCTACTTAGTACATTTTATTCAAAAATCCCAAAGCTTTAGGTCCATTGTGTCTGGATGTCAAAAAGCATGTGCTAGTTTTATTAGTAAATTTTTAGTTGTTTTGTTTTGGGTGCTACTGTTGGATACTACAGTTACCATATTTACTTGGTTCTTAGTCATTTTCAGGCAGTTCTTACAGCACTTCATTTGCTATATAGGCTTTTCAAACAGTTCAAGGCTCTAAAGTTGCCATAACATTCCTTCCCTTATCTGTGATGTTTACACATTTTTGGACAAGAAACATGGGCTTGCAGTATTTTCTAAAGCATGTTGGTAAATGCTTGAATTGTCATTTTGTTGGAAGAATTTATTGCAGGCAAGAGTATTTCACATAGGAATGTATGTATTTTCTGATGAGCAATCACTATTTTTGCAGAAGCTGCCACCAGAAATCTAATTTTAGGTGTCATCAGCGGTGACCATGTGTGTATAGTTTTGACTGGGTCTACAGTCCTCTCATTGTTGAAATTAGTTGAATGATTCTTTAATTTGTTTAAAATGTAAAGAAGATTATTTAGTTGCTATATTTTAACTTGCAGAGCTTGTGCTTCTGCCACTGATGTTTATTTTTCCTGACAAGACTTTAAAAAGTGTGGGAAGGACTCAGCACTGTAACTTCCCTATGGAAGCAGCCTGAATCCTTGGGCAGAACCTCAACAGTGTCTCCTGCATGACCCATTCTCAGTGCTGACCTTCGGCATTTTCAAAATGAAAGTGTGCCCAAGCTAGAGGAGGAAGAGGCACAGCCACCTCCATTGCATGTGATTCCAGCTGCTAGCCAGAGAAGCCTGATGGAGGTACCTAGAAAGGGCAGCCATATAGTCATTCTGGTCACATTTTCATGATTCCTAGGGTCTCTAGACAAGAAAGTACCAGTAGCCAGATTCTTAACAAGTATGAGAAGTGTCATACCAACTCTGGGAGGCACTTTACAGATGAGAGAACAGACTCAGAAGTTGGCCAGGCCTGGACCACAAAGCTAGTGCATAACTGGCCAAACTCAAAGCCAGGCCTCTGAGTAAATCTAGGATTTTTTTTTCTGCTCTGCCAAAATTGTATCTTTCCAAATTTGAAGCCTAATAGTCTCTAATCAGAACTGTTTAGACTTTCAGACCAGTAGCCCTTGATCAGAGCTCTCCAGGTCCCATTTTGATAAGTAGATGGTTATGAGACAGAAATACATGACTTGTCTATGGCAAGGACTGAGGGGCAGCTGGTCCCAGGATGCTGTTGCCTCACAGCAAGATACCCCGCTTTACTTTGCACCAGTGCAGGTGTGGTATCCAGGAATAAGGTTGAAACATGGGGCTGCAAAGAACACAGCATCCAGAGAAACCTAGATCATCATTTTTGCTTGTTTTCTACTCTCTGAGCCTCCGCCTGGCAGTCACTGGCCTCTGATTTAAAGAGTTGAGTTTTCAGGCAGTTTGCTAATTATGACCGCACAAGGCACTTCTGGCTTCAGTCAGAGTGAGTGGGTGGGAGCCAGCACACAGCCGTGGCCTCCCATTGCCATCTGTGATTTAGAGCAAAATCTTTGAGAGAAGTATAACTGCCTGAATTACTGCTCTTTTATATGTTTTTAAATGAGAATGTAAAGGCCAAGGGCATTTTTCCCCATTTAATACTATTAAATCCATCATTAAATCTTGTACTGAATACTGGCTGATTTTAATGATGCCCTCAAGTCTGATCCTGGTGCTCAACTGTGTTAATATTGTCATACATATATATATGACATTATATATATATATAATGCTTAGCTAAGATGCTATGAGGAACATGGCTGTGTGTATCAATAAAAATAGTCATGCTAATGAGACCAAATGTCAGGAACAGATGGTGTGGTGAGAATTCAGCCATTGGAGCTAAAAGTGTGGTATAGGACAAAGCTCTATGGCACACTGCGTCTGTCACTAAACCCAGTCCGAATCCTTTAAATATTTTACAGCAAGTTGGCATAAAAGGATTAATTAGAAGTTATTTATATTTTTACTATCTTACTTTATAGCACTATGGCGTCAAACCCCAAATGCTTTCCAGTATCAGCTCTGTTTACTGGGTCTCCCACCCCTGACTTCTGGGCAGAATCCAAGACACTCACCTGCCTGATAACCTAGCACATTGCTAAGTTTCAGTCACATCTTTATCATAAAGGACCAAGAAACAGAATGTGGGGAATCTCGCTTTAATTTGGTAAACATATGCCATTTTGAAGGCAAAACATTATTTTTATCTGAATAGCCAATATTCTGTCATTCCCTTTATGACTACTTTAATTTTTAGTAATAATTTCAATAGACACAACTAATATTTAAGGACATACAAGGAGATAGTTTATTGATAGTGGTTTTAGTGCTATCTCATTTGAGCTACCACAGGCCCCATGATCAAGTATTATTATCAATCGCCATTTGTAGACGAGGAAACTGAACTGAGATGCTAAATAACTTTCCAGAGGGCACAAAGCAGAATGACAGATTCACAGCCCTCCGGTCACATTATGGAGCCCAAACTCTTCACTTCCTGCTGTCCCCGTGCATATTACACCAGGCATCTTGCTGGGTGAGTGCACATTTTTCAGAGCAGGCACAGCACAGGTACTCAGTGAATGTGTGTGAAATGGACTGCAGAGAATATGTGGGTGTATTGCATGCACTAGGTGAGCTCAAGTTCTTAACTAAGTCCAGAAATAACTAAAAGTTTAAGCTGACTCCAGCTCCCAGAATTTCTTAACTGATGGAAATAGTTGGAAGTTTTCTGAAGAGTTCTAAACTCTTCCATATATTCAGTGGAAGAAGGTACATCACTAAAACCTTTTACCTACGATATTTTTAAGTATATTTTACTGGTTATGCTATTTCAGTTGTCCCATTTTCCCCCTTTGCCCCACTCTGCCTGGTACCTCCTTTCCCTCCAGCAGTCCCCCCCTCCCTTAGTTCATGTACATGGTCATGCGTAGAAGTTCTTTGGCTTCTCCATTTACTTTACCATTCTTATCATCCCCCTGTCTATTTTGTATGTACCAGTAATGCTTCTTGATCCCTGTACCTTTTCCCCATTCTTCCCCTTCCCCCTCCCCACTGATAACCCTCCAAATGATCTCCATATCTATGGTTGTGTTCCTGTTCTAGTTGTTTGCTTAGTTTTTTTTTTTTCTTTAGGTTAATTTGTTGATAGTTGTGAGTTTGTTGTCATTTTAATATTCACAGTTTTTATCTTCTTTTTCTTAAACGTGCCCCTTTAACATTTCATATAATAAGGGCTTGGTGATGATGAACTCCTTTAGCTTTACCTTGTCTGGGAAATACTTTATCTGCCCTTCCATTCTAAATGATAACTTTGCTGGATAGAGTATTCTTGGTTGTAGGTCCCTGCATTTCATCACTTTGAATACTTCTTGCCAGTCCTTTCTCACCTGCAAAGTTTCTTTTGAGAAGTCAGTTGACAGTCCCATGGGAACTCCTTTGTAGGTAACTCTCTGCTTTTTTCTTGATGCTTTTAAGATTCTCTTTATCTTTAGCCTTTGACATTTTAATTATGATGTGTCTTGGCATGGTCCTATTTGAGTCCAACTTGTTTGGGACTCTCTGTGCTTCCTGGACTTGTATGTCTATTTCCTTTGCCAAATTAGGGAAATTTTTCTTCATTATTTTTTCAGATAAGTTTTCAATTTCTTGTTCTTCCTCTTTTCCTTCTAGCATCTCTATGATTTGGATGTATCTACAATATTTTCTAGAATTTATTTGAAGTATCTTCTAGAAACCTGAAGGGAAATAAAATGTCTCCTTTTATTGCCCTTATAGAATAAGGAGAGACTAACATTTTATTCTTTCTAAGCCAGTCTCCTCAACTTTAGTAGTTGTAACCTTTACAGGTAATTGTTGGAGATATGGATATAATTTTTGAATACCACTGTCAGTAGGTAGAACCCACTTTGGTGCTACGATTTTAGATTCAGAAATATCTGCTTAATGTGAGCATGGCATGAAGGTCGTGATATACAACTTCATTCCTCATAGACTATCACTGTACATCTCTGTTCTCTATTTGACTCTCTTTCTGTTATAGAGGTCCACACAGATTTAGAACTTGGAGTGGCTTAGCCAGAGCTTGATTAGAAAGAGACAAACCTCAGACTGATGCAGTAACTCTAACTCATTCTTTTGCTTCTTGTCACCTCTGCACTCTCCTGGCTGCTGGGACATAAGCAGGGATGTAAATGAGGATAAAGAGACTAAAATCTCTGAGATCCCAACTGCATGTCTGTTCATAAACACTGAACAAGGTGCAAAGGGTGTAAGAAACTACAGTTAGACTTCCTCAGTAGATAATTTCAGAACTGAAGTTAAGGAACAAAGAAACATGCAAAAGAAAGAATCAAAAAGAGATTTGCAAAGAGGAAAATTAATACAACCTCATCAGCTCATTATGAATTTTTAAACTCTAATAACTTATGATGTACTCATGACAGAAATAGCCTCTAAAGGAAATAGAAAGGGTATGGACTAAATTTTAAGGCAGTACAATTGCATTAGTATATTCTTACTTTGGATCCCAAAACTTAAAATGGCTAAAAGCATTGAATCCATATTATTCTATAAAAGAAAATGGCTCTGTGTTTAATGCCACATAGAGCTTGTTCCCCACATGCTGACAGCTGAACATTTCAGGTCTGAAAGAAGACTATCTTAATACTGTACAAAGCTTTATACAGCTCTAATATCCTAATATGTGATGTGTATTAATAAATTTCCTAGTATGTGCAATCGCTTTTGCCAGCCTAACAGCCTTTGGTTTATTCTTTGCTCCAAGTTTGTTCCTGGCTCCTGTAGGGATATGGGTCCCAGGCCTCATGTCTGTCATCTCTCTGGGGTGCACCATGGGCCTTTTGTGGGTCCCCTTGTGTTCTACCAGATTTGGAGTCTGCAGAAGTTTGACAGGGTATGAATGCCCAGAGACATACACAACCCAAAGAAGGCCCTTGGACTGCCTATGAGGGTGCTGGAGATCACAGACTGGGGAAGCTCACCAAAGTCTTGTTTCCAATTAGGGAAACATTCAAGATGACAAAGTCCTGAGAACACTGGGCTTTGTAGGCCTTTTCTGATTAGCAGATACTGGCTTCATACTCTGTGGACTAGACCAGACTCCCTGAGGAACCTGGGGCTTAAATAACCCCCTTGCTAATCATTCAGTCCAGAGCAGCTAATTAAGTAAATCCATGCTTCTCAGCAAGGCATCTGTGAAGGTTACCTTGAGTGCTGTTAGGGAATGCCTGGGTGCACCTAAAATGTACTTTTGATCAGAGTTTATTTAGCTTACAAGGGTACTTGAAATTAATGGCATATGGTTGATGAAGTACAGTCACTGTGCTTAGCACATAGTAGGTGCTCAAAAGATAGTGCTGATTTACTGCTCTAATCAAATACAGAAGCATCTTTGCTTTTCCGTGAGGACTCTGTCTTATACTATCAGAGGAAGAATAAATTATTTTAGAAGATTGTCTGGTTTTTATCTTTAGATTAGTATCTAGAATATTCCATCCTTTTCTAGAGATTTCTATCAATGACAGCTTCCATATCATAAAATGTGCCTGGATTCTAGAAAGACAGGCTTAATGATTCACCACAGGCAATTTACTACGGAGGTTGTTTGGTTGGGAAAAGAACACACATTTTTCTCAGTGACCAAGCTTGACTTAGTCTTTAGGACAATATAAGGTTGAAGTGAATTCTCTTGTGTTTTTTATTCTTTTGCTGTCACATGGTGTCTTCCATCAGTAGACATCAAGTACCCTCATGAAAGAGGCCTGAGTTATACATCCTATAATAGAATGAATTATTTCACATTTCAGGGCAACATTGGCTAGTGGCACAAAAATGGCAGAATTTACAAATATACCCCTTTTTTGCAGTGTCTACCCAGAGTCCATGGGCACTGACAGCATGCAGGCCCCCTCAGAGCACACAAACCCCAGGAAGGAAGTGGTCTGTGACAGCTTTTCAGAACTTCCAAAGGTGAAGGGAATTCAGATCCTTCGAGTTTGAAGGAAGATATTAAGGAATATTGGGGCAGGGGTTGCAATATGTGGCAATCACCAAACTTAGAGATAGAGCAAAAGCTTTACTGCTATTTTGAAGTCAGGTAGTCAAGTTTTCTCATTTAAATCTCTGCTCATTGTTTGTTTTCCTTCTGTGAGTGATGTATTTTATCCACTATTGTCTTTTGCAAAAGAGACCAGGAGACCACCTGGACTCAAGTTACAACAACCACTGTCTTTGTACCCATTCAACTCTGTAAAACTCTAGGACCTTATATAAAACAACAAGGTAGAACAGACATTTCAAATGTTGAAAATCACGCATCTATAAAACATTGCAACTTAAAAAAAACAGATCCTCCACACACTCACAGGCCAAAATAATCATTTGTATCTTTTTTGATTCTGAATATTGAAATGCCATTGGTTGAAAATATTTTGAGTCTTGTTAGAGGGCTTTGGAACATTCATTTTACCCTCAGAAGCCCTGTCTCAGAATTCTCCAGGGGTGCTGTGTATGTTTTGGCATGTTTGTATTGGAACTGGGGGTATTTGTTCACAAACTAAACTACCAGTTAGAATGATCAAATCAGAAGAGATCTAAGCCTTGGATGTTGCATTAAAACTAAAGCACAGGAGTAATTGAGCAAATGCTTCTTGAGCTGGATCTCTTAAGAGTCAGTGTTGCAAGTCAAGATTTAAAAAGTTTGAGAAGTTTTGGACTTCCAGCCAAGATGGAGGCCTAAACAGACATGCTTCATCTCCCTCCACAACTAAGAAGGAATACAAGTACCTCAAAACTAGAGATAACCAGAAGTTCCAGAAAATCAAGCTGCATTGAAGTCCAACAAAGATATGAAGAAGAAATATTCATCCAGACAAGTAGAAGAGGTGGAGCCAGGGTGGAGAGGACGCGGTCTGGTGGTGGCAGCAGCAGCAGCAGCAGGCCAATGGATAGCACGGTCACACGTTTTAAAAAGCTGGGAGGGACACCTGAGGAGCGCTCCCAGCACCAGACCAGACCAGACCGTACAATTCACAGTCTCAGTGCTGGGGAAAATCAAGCCTCATTGCTTCTGACTATGCAAACCAGTGTGAGTTGGGGTGGAGGAAAAAACTGCTGGTCTCTTAGCAGAGTCCACTTGTTTAAAGGGCCCCCATGGTCCTAGAACATCCGCAGACCCACCCACTCTGGGGACAATGGCCAGGGTAACACCTAGAGAGGCGCCAGTCCCATATAGAAGTGGGAGAACTGCCTGGAAAAGGAGCAAAGATGAGCAGGCAGCATTGTTCCCACTCAGACCCCTCCCCGACACACAGCACCACAACATGGTGAAACAGGTCGCCCTCTTATGACAAATACCTAAGTGTCTGCCCCTTACAATGTAACAGGTGTGACAGCTCTACCTAAGAGACAGAGGCAAACAAACACAGGAGCCTGTCAAGATGAGGATACAGAGAAGTATGGGGGAATGAATCAAAGTTCCAATGGGAGAACTAAGCAATGAGGAGATAGCCAACCTAACGAATGAGGGGATAGCCAACCTGACAGATGAAGAGTTCAAAACACTGGTGATGAAGGTGCTTACAGGCTTGACAGATATGCTTAAGTACAGCAAACAAATAAAGCAGTGGTTCTCAACCTGTAGGTCGCGACCCCTTTGGGAGTCGAACGACCTTTTCACAGGGGTCGCCTAAGACCATTGGAAAACACATATATAATTACATATTGTTTTGTGATTAATCACTATGCTTTAGTTATGGTTGGGGGTCACCACAACATGAGGAACTGTATTAAAGGGTTGCGGCATTAGGAAGGTTGAGAACCACTGGCATAAAGGAAGAAGTGAAGGCTATGCTAAATGAAACAAAGGAAAATCTACACAAAACCAATGGTGCCGGGAAAGAAACCAGGGTTCAAACATAAGGAAGAAATAAACAGTAAACCAGTACAGAATGAGGAAACAAGAATTGAAAAAAATGAGCAGAGGCTTAGGAAATTCTGGGAAAACTTTAAACTTGCCAACATCCAAACCATAGGGATGCCAGAAGGAGAAGAGGAAGAGCAATAAGTTGAAAACTTATATGAGAAAATAATGAAGGAAAACTCCCAAAATTTGTCGAAGGAAATAGACATACAAGTCCAGGAAGCACAAAGAGTCCCAAATAAGCTAGACCCAAAAAGGACCACACCAAGACACATCATAAGTAAAATGCCAAAGCTTAAGGATAAAGAGAGAATCTTAAAAGCGGCAAGAGAAAAGCAGAGTTACCTGCAAAGGGGTGCCTTTAAGACTTATTAGCTGATTTCTCAAAAGAAACTTTGCTGGGAAGAAGGGCCTGGCATGAAATATTCAAGGTGATGAAAAACAAGGACTTACAACCAAGATTACTCTATCCAGCAAAGCTATAATTTAGAATGGAAGGGCAGATAAAGTGCTTTCCAGACAAGGTAAAGCCAAAGGAGCTCATCATCACCAAGCTATTATTATATGAAATGTCAAAGAGACTTCCTTAAGAAAAAGAAGATCAAAACTATGAACATTAAAATAACACCAAACTATCAACAACTGAATCTAAAAAATAAAAACAAAATACAACTAAGCAAACCAGAATAGGAACAGAATCATAGGTATGGGGATCATTTGGAGGGTTAGCTAGAAGGGGGAAGGAGGAGATGGGGAAATGGTGCAGGGATTAAACAGGGGAAGTTAAGAATAATATAGGAATTGGTGAAGCCAAAGAATTTATATGCACAACCCATGGACATGAACTAAGGGGGGTGGGATTGCTGGAGGGAAGGGGGGTACTGGGCAGAGGCAAGCAAAGGGGGAAAAAATTGGGACTACTGTAACAACATAATCAATAAAATACACTTAAATAAAGGGAAAAAAAGTCTGAGAATTTCTAATTGGTTTACCATGGAGAACCGTGGAGTCAGTGTAGATCTCTCATCCTACAGCGACAAAGGTCACAGCTCAGGCAGTGTATGCCCTTAGTATTTAGTGGGAACATTGTATCATCTCACAAAATTTTAGCACTGACCTTTTCCTTTTGGGGTTCCTTTCTTTCTGTCTCTCATGTTGGCAGAATTAGTGCCTTTTAAAAAAATAACATCATAAACCTGGAATCCTGTTTCTTTATTTTATAATGTTCCCTAGCTTTTACAGATGTTTGAGTTACAAAGTTTTTGGTAACGTCTACATTAAGCTTTTCAAGCACACTCTGTTTATAGTTACAATGTGGAGGCTCTAAATCCAAAAGACTCTCTTCATGCCCAAGGGGAAATGGAAAATCAGAACACTGGCCAGAATAATTTAAAGAAGAATTTAAAAAACCTTTCTTTTCTGGCTTCTGAAGCAATATTTTTTGGTGTGTGCACATTTGTTTATTTGGACTGAAGTCTCCCAGATAATGAAGTTCTATGTGAGCTTAAATGTCACATAGGCTAGCAGTATTTCCCCCAGCATTCACCTCACATCACGTCAAAGAAAATACATTGTATGCCCAAAATACAGAAAACAGAATTATGATATATATATGGACTTTTTATGTTTAAATCCCTATTTATATTTTGATATACTTGGTTAATCTAGTAACAATATGCAAATTTCCTTTTCAGATGGTATTTCTTAACTCCACTTCTTTGTTTCTTTCTTTTTCCCTTTTACTCATTCATTTGTTGAACAAGTGTGTTTAGCACCTCTATCATATGCCAGCACGGAATTCTAGGGCTCAAAACAGGAATCAGCAAGCTTTTTTTGTAAAGAGCCAGGTGGTAAATGTATGCTTTGTGGGTCATACAGTCTTTGTTGCAACTCTGCAGTCATGCCTTTGTAAGCACAAAAGCGGCCATAGACAGCCATAGTGAATGAATGGGTATAGTCATGCCCCAATAAAGTTTTATTCACAAGAATAGGTGACAGGCCACATTGGTCTGGAGGCCATTGTTTACCGACCCCTGCTCTGCAATAGAGCAATGAACTAACAGAGAAAGTTCTCTGTTCTCATCAAGTGTATATAACAGTGCAGGAAGACAAACAATAAATAAACCAATAAATATGTAAATGTCAGGGTGAAGGCTATCCATGTCATCGTGCTGGCACCCAAGATGTGCCTCATATGTAAGTTCCCTTAATAAACTGTTGGCAATAGTCCCTAAATTGATCTATAGATTCAGTGCATTCTCTATCAAAATTGCAACTTCATTTTTGCAGAAATGGACAAGCTGATCTTAAAGTTCATATGGAAATGCAAGAGACTTTCAAAGCCCAAAAAATGTCTTGAAAAGCAAAGCAAAACTTATGACAAAGCAACAGTAATCAGGACAGTGTGCTACTGACATAAGGATTGCATTTAGCTTAATGGGCTAGAACTGAGAGTCAGTTTTAGTCATGATTTTATGGCCAGTTGATCTGTGACAAGGATGGCAAATCCACTCAGTGGGGAAAGAAGAGTCTTTTCAACAAATGTGCTGTGACAACTGGATATCCACATGTAAAAGAATGAAGTCAGACCCTTACCACACACCACATACAAAATTAACTCAAGGGGGATTAAAGACCTAAATTTTACAGTCAAAAATTGTAAAAATATTAGAAGAAAACATAAGTATAAATCTTTGTAACCTTGGATTAGTCAATTGTTTCTTAAAGATGACATGAAAAATATAAGCAACAAAAGGAAAAAATATAAGGGCTAAGTTAGACCTCATTAAAATTTAAAGCATCTGTGCTTCAAAGGACACTATCAAAGTGAAAGGAAAACCCACAGAATGGAAGAAAGTATTTGCGAATCCTACATCTGATAAGGATCTATTATCCAGAATATATAAAGAACTCTTACAACACAACTGAAAAATGAGCCAAGGATTTGAAAAGACATTTCTCCAAATATACAAATATTCAATATATATATTCTACAAATGGCCAAGAAGCACAAGAAAAAATACTTGTCACTCATTAGTCATTAGGAAAAAACACATCAAAACTATAAAATAACACTTCACACCACTAGAATGGCTAATATAAACAGAAAAAAATGTATTTGCCATGAGGTGTAGAAATTGGATCCCTCATACATGGCCAGGGAGTATAAAATGGTGTAGCGGCTGTGGAAAACAGTTGGCAGTGCCTTGAAAAGTTAAATGTAAAGTTACCATATGACCCAGCAGTTCCATTCTGAGGTATATATATCCAAGAATATTAAAAACATGTCCGCACAAAAAATTGTACATGAATGTACATAGCAGCATTATCCATAATAGCCAAAAAGTTGAAACAATGCAAATGTTTATCAACTGATATATATATAAATAAATCACAGCACAATGGAGTATTATTTGGCAATAAATAGAAATGAAATACTTCCAAATGCTAAAATAAGGATGAACCTCAAAAGGATTTTGCTAAATAAAAGAAGCCAGATACAAAAGGCCATATATTGTATGATTTCATTTATTTGAGATGTCCAGAATAGGCAAATACATAGAGAAAGTAGACAGTGGTTGTACAAGGTTTCTTTTGGGGATGATGAACAGTTTCTAGAATTAGATATGGATGATGGTTGCACAACATTGTATATAACTAAAACCCACTAAATTGTGTATTTTGAAATGGTTACAATCAAGAACTTTATATTATGTGAATTTTATCTCAATTTTTTAAAGCTGTTCTGTAGTTCCTACTAAAAATACAACAGGAATTTTAGGCCCTGAGGTGCCAGATAAATACAACTGTAGCATATGTTTTATTGGGAAGCACCAAGTTTTCCAGGATGGGCCTCTCCTCAATGCATACACACACACACAAACCCCAAGTGGCTTTTCTTACCTACTGTTTTCTCTCTTTTAACTGAAGATAGAAAGTTGAAACAAAAATAACAAAAAGAGCTTTCCCATAGAAAATATTCTGTGGTAAATTTAGTCTGACAACCTCATGATCATCTTTTCTTTTCCACAGACCCTTTCTAAATTGTAAGTTCTAGTTTTTCTATAGCAATTAGAATTGAAAATGGCTTCAGATTCTTAACATCACCACTGCTAGACATCTGAAGTTAGCCACTGGTAGAGTCTTTAATTCATTTTAACATTTCATGAATGCAAACCAATGAGAATTTTCCCCAGAGCTTCTTTTTATCATCACTAAATTCAAGATGATGCCTAAGAAGGGACTATCCTTTTTTAAATGTCATTTTTCTGGTTATTAAATATGGTGTGCTCACTTAACGGTGATCCTGAATTTCATATATATTTTTAGTCATTTTTTTTACCAGTAAATCCTAAAAACAAGTCCACAAAATTCTGATTTCAGAAAGGTATCCTTATACTGACGTGTTTCAGGAGGAGCTGCTTAAATGGAAATCTCTTTTCTAAGCTCCTTGTTTGTGTGTGTGTGTGCACGTGCGCATGTGCGTGTGTGCCAGACACACACATGTAGTACACTCAGAGATGCCCTCTCAAAACACTCTTGATAGATGGATACATCATAGATACATAGACACAGAGATCTGTAGATAGATGGGCGTCCATATGGATCACACTGCTACTCATATAAAAGAGAAGATGAAGGTGGGGTAGGAGAGACACAGGCTGCCAGTCCTGTCCCAGCCAGTGTTGTTGGGAGTTGTAGGAATACTTCTATTGCTTTCTACATCTGCTGCTAATTCCCTATTTCCTTCACCTTCCATCCCCATCACTGCCAGAGACACCACTGCTTCATCTATTTCTTGGATCAGTGTTACATTCCTCATTCATTGAACAAACACTTGTCAAGCTTCACTCAGTGCTGGGTACTGTGTAAGGTGTTGGAAATAACTGTGGGCCTGTAGGAGGTGAGAGCTGAGGAGGAGGTAGAGGAGGAGATCAGATGAGAAGGAAGGGTAAGTGTGCACCAAGCAGAGGGACTGCCCACCTTGAAGGCCTAACCGAGAATGTGAGGTTGATGTGGTGATCACTCCAGTTTTGGGTGCTTCAGAGGCCGCTCTGCCTTTGGTTCTCAGACCTGGAGCAAACCCACTGAAACTTGTCTTTATTATAGTCAGACCTGCAGCGGCCAGGCCATATGGACATGCGGGCTCCCCTTTGAACTGGCAGTGCTCGAACTAATTTTCCCAGGTGTTCTGATTTTGTTTTTTAAAGTAACCCCAAGCCTGCTTTGGTACTGCTGTACAAGCTGCACCTCTACTCCCAGGCCAGGCCCAGGCTACTCAGACTGCAGAGCAGCTTCTCTGTGTGGCCTCAGGAGCTGGTGGAGGTGGCTGCCTGGTCTGTGCACCTGAAGATGGGGCTGCATGGAGGTTCTCAGTAGAGACCAGCTCCTCAGGCATTCTCATGGCTGTGGAAACAAAAGGAACAGAGTAGAAAGCCTGCCAGATGCTGGGAGTGTTGAACTGGCTATCGTATCTGAGGCAATTTAACAGAGTTAGGAAGAGGAACCTTGTACTAAATCTGATAGAGAAGTTTGCAAGGCAAGGTTGTGGGAGTATCTAACTCAACCGTGGCCATGCAACAGCCACATCCAGTGCAGCGTCTTCCCTCCATGCGAACAGCTGGGAGACCACTCACTCCCCAGGACCCAGCATGGTTAATCTGCAGATGCCCATGACCTGGGGGTTCACTGCCTCAGAAAAACAAGCCCATGGGCTACACCAGCCACTTTATGTTGTCAGCTGGTTTAAGATCTGCAGAGAGGAGACCAGGGTTTTGGGCCTGGAGTCAGGCTTCCTCAGTGCAGAGAGAATTGGGGACTTCTGGTGGCACTTTTTCACAACATTCCTGAGAAGGAAGCTTGTGACTAAGAGGACCTTTGCAGGGACTGAGCATGAAATCCACATGCAAGAGACTCTCAGTAGATGTTAGTTTATGAACAAAAGCACCCCAGCTTCCAGCCAAGATGGAGGCATAGGTAGACATGCTTTGCCTCCTCACATACCCATGAGAAGGATTACATCCACCCCAAGACAAAAAACAACCAGAACTGCCAGAAAATTGAACTATATGGCACTCCGACAACCAAAGATTTAAGAAGAAATATTCATTCAGGTGGGTAGGAGGGGCAGAGCCAGGAAGCCAGGGCAGAGAGGACGTGGTGTGGTGAAAGCGAGGCAGTGGTGGCAAGGGGACAGTGGAGAAATGAGCAATCCCACATTAACATGTGGTGGGTAAAAGCCAGAAGGGACTCCTGGGGAGAGATTCCAGCCCTAGGCTAGACTGCGCAGCTCACAGTTCAAGTGCTAGGAAAATAAGTCTCATAGCTTCTGGCTGTGAAAACTAGTGGGTGTTGGAGCAGTGGAAGAAACTGCTCATCTCTCAGGAGAGTCTGTTTAGAGAGCCCCCACAGTCCTAGAACTTAAGCAAACCAACCCACACTGGGAACCATCACCAGAACAACAGCTAGAGGAGTGCCAGTCGCATATGAGGAATAAAGTGACTGGAAAGAGGGTGAGTACCAAGCAAGCAGCACTGTTCCTCTCTGACCACTTCCTCACATACAGTGCCACAAAGCAGTGAAATGGGTTGTCTGTACTGCTGAATACCTAAGGCTCCATCTCTTACAACATAACAGGTGCGGCAGCTCTACCTAAGATACAGGATCAAACACAGGGAGACTGTCAAATTGAGGAGACAAAGAAGTATGACTCAAATGAAAGAAGAGATCAAAACTCCAGAGGGAGAGCTAAGCAAAATGGAGATATCCAACCTGTCAGATGCAGAGTTCAAAACACTGGTGGTAAGGATACTCGGAGAAATAACTGAGTACAGCCACAAAATAAAGGAAGCAGTAAAGGTTATACAAAGTAAAATAAAGAAAAATATATAGGGAACCAACAGTGATGGGAAGAAAGCCAGGTTTCAAATCAACGATTTGAAACAAAAGGAAGAAATAAACATTCACCTGGAACAGAAAGAACAAGCAAGAATTGAAAAAAAAGAAAATGAGGAAAGATTTAAGAACCTTTGGGACAACTTTAAACATACCAACATGTGAATCATAAGAGTACCAGAAGGAGAGCAAGAAATTGAAAACTGATTTGAAAAAATAATGAAGGAAAAATTCCCTAATTTGGCAAAGGAAATAGACATACAAGTCCAGGGAGCACAAAGAGTCCCAAACAAGTTGAATCCAAAGAGAACCACACCAAAACACATCATAATTAAAAAGCCAAAGATGAAAGATAAAGAGAGAATCTTAAAAGCAGCAAGAGAAAAGCAGAAAGTTACCTACAAAAGGGTGCCTATAAGAATATCAGCTGATTTCTCAAAAGAAACTTTGCAGACAAGAAGGGATTGGCAAGAAGTATTCAATGTGATGAGAAGCAAGGACCCACAATTAAGATTATTCTATCCAGCAAAGCTATCATTTAGAATGGAAGGGCAGATAAAGTGTTTCCTGGACAAGGTAAAGCTGAAGGAGTTCATCATCACCAAGCCATTATTATATGAAATGTTAAAGGGACACATTTAAGAAAAAGAAGATCAAAACTATGAACATTAAAATGACAACAAACAACTGTCAACAAATGAATCTAAAAAACATAACGAAGCAAACAACTAGAACAGGAACAGAATGATAGATATGGAGATCATTTGGAGAGTTATCAGTGGGGTGGGGGGAAGAGGGAGAATGGGGGAAATGGTGCAGGGATTAAGAATCATATTTGATAGGTACAAAATAGGGGGATGTTAAGAATAGTACAGGAAATGGAGAATCCAAGGAACTTCTACGCACAACCCATGGACATGAACTAAGAGGGTGGATTTGCTGGTGAGAAGAGGGGTACAAGGTGAAGGGGGACAAAGGGGGAAAAATTGGGACAACTGCAGTAGCATAATCAATAAAATATTATCCTAGGGGGAAAAAAAACCAAAAGCACCTAAGCTACAACTTGCTCAAAAGCCTGAGTGTTTATTTGGAAAATCATAGGCCCCTTGCTGTGGGCCAAAGGAGACATTTGCTCAGGACACCCCTTATTACCACACACCTGCTTATCAGGAGTCTGTGTCTAAAAGTACCTAGCTCTGTAGGTACTAGCTCTGCCTAGAGAATTGTACTAGTAAAAAGATTTCCCTTGAAAAGTCCAATTCTCCATGTTTCAGAGAGTAAATGACAAGATAGGCCTGTGTTGCCTCAGGGAGCATTCACTGTGGGACCTTGGGGATCCTCCCTATTCCACTGCTCTCTCTCTGAAGCTGTACCCAGGGCTTGCTCAGTGGCAGAAAGCATCTGTCAAGGGCAGTGGGAGCAGGTTCATCAGCCAGTCTCCCTGGGGAAGACCTGCACAGTCCCTTTCCCACTGGAGGTGGGCACAGAGACCAGGTGGCTTAGAGGTGGGTGGAGGCATCATTCCTTCACTTCCTGGCTGTGTGACCCTGGGCAACTTCTTTAAGCTCTCAGACCCTCAGCTTCCTCATCTTTAAAATGGGACAGTAGTGCTTCCCTCACAGTCGTTCCAAAGATTTTGGGAGATAATGTCGAGGAAGTGAGGGTTCACTACAAGGTGCCTTAAAATATTTTAGATCTTCTTGCTCTGAATAGTGGTAGCTCCAGGAGCTGAACTTGCCAGTCTCATACCTGCATTGTCATTTTAGATGTGAAATTTCCAGTTAAAGTTGACTCAGTGATTGCGCTGAGCTCAACACATTCTCAGTTTGAAAGTCTTATCTTCATTAAGGGGGAGAGCAAGAGTTCTTCAGGGAAGGCCACTCTGCTCATTTTCAGGCTCTTCATGCTTTTTAAATTATTTAGTCATTGATTCTAAATGTCTCTGAACCTGCATCCCCTATGATCTAAAATACATAATGTTGCCCTAAATAACATGCCATTTGGGGATGCTCACTAACTATTGTGCATTCATCAGGTCTCCAAATTCTAAATGTGACTCTGCTGAAGGGGAGGACTGTGGTTTATATTTTTTCTGTATGACCAGAGCTGGGCAAAGACCAAATTAAGCCCCTAAATGTAGTTGAATAAGCCAGGTGGGTTGGTATACATTTTTTAATTCAAGTGCAAACTGACCAGGTCTACTCCCACTTGCTGTAAAGGAAATGAGAGCCCAGGAGGATAAAGGGAGCTCATCCCACCCTGGCAGTGCCTGGGGCCAGTCCAGGGTCCAGAAGTTGGGGTGGGCCTGGTTACACCATTACAGTCATTCATCTCTGCCTAGGCCATGGTGTGCTCTCCAAACTGCCTTCGAAGAAACCTACTATGAGATCAGAAGTTGGCTCAACACCCTGTTCTCTAAAAGCAATTCCTCACTCTGATGCTAAAACATCTGATTTTTTCTGGAGTCTGCCACCTCCTCATTCTCAGCCTATTGTAATTATATTTTTCACTTTTTAAAAAGCTTTTCTTCCCAGAAGGCTGCCTTCCTTTCTGCTGTCCCCTCTCCAAACTGTCTGACATTTCGTTGCCAAGTAGCTCTGGCTAAAGCAGCACCTGGCACACGTGACCCTCCACATTCAAGCCCTCACTGACCTCTAGCTGCTACCCCATACTCTCCGCAGTGAAATCTTGCATTCAAAACCCATGTGGACCATGCTCATTACCCTCCTCAGCTCTCTACTTGACCCCAGCTGACTTCCATCCATCCCTTCACAATCCATGCCAGCCTGTTCCTTTAATTACTCAAATTTCACTTCTGTTACTGACTGTGCACTACCTGCCTCCTCCAGGCAGTCCTCCGGGCAGCCCTGAGCATGCTAGCTCACAGTGAGCACTGCCTCTCACTCAGCTCTAAGCATCACTGCCTCTTCCTGTCTTTGGAGTTTGCCGCGCATGCCCAAGGGACTGTATTGCTTCTGCACACATGTATCTGTAGACTGCTATCTCCCCAACGCACTGTGAGCCCCCTCCAGCAGAGTCTGTGATTCCTATTTTCCATGTCCCTTAACATGCTCACCCAGTGCCTCGCACAAGCCACCTCTCCATCATCTTGTGTAGACCACAATCATGACACTCACAATGGTCTGCCTTCTCCTTTCAGCAGGGCTGCTCTTGAATGTCTCAGAGTCAAGCCTGCTTAAATTGTGACTGAAGTCCACATTGAACCCCAGACAAAGCTATTGTTGTGCAGACAAGAATAATGAAAGATGGTTTTAGCACTCTGTCATGGTTGTACCAGCAGCCCTTCATCTAAGAGCCTGAAGTCCTACAGGAAAGGTGGCAAAAGCACACATCCTCACTCCAGTTCCCTCTCCCTTGTAATTAGGAAGCTGGCTTGTTTGAAATGCAGTTTCACAGGTGCAGGATTCATCCTCTACAGGTGATTATGTTTTGATTTTTATCATCACTTCTGAAACAGAATGGGGAGAGGGGTTTCAGACCATAAAGTATACTCTACTGCAAATAAGATATTAGTGTTAAAAATTCGTCAGTGTTGCTAAATATTTACCCAATACAGGGTGTCTACCTTCTTGCCAACCTGAAGCAGTTTCTTGGCAAATACGCCTCATGGAACTTTGGAAGTCTTTCTGCGTTACTCCTCTAACCACATAAATACAACCATCTGTCTGCACTAGGTAAACAGACGGGCCTCTATTCTTCTTGTTTTTAACCTTTGTTTTAATTTCTTGAGATTTGCCCAAAATAATTCTGACTCTGTTGCTGGTCTTTGTTAGGAGCCAAAAAGACACAATAATAAGGGACTCCAGAAACATCCAGTGTGTTCCTTTTGGTCTCAGCGTTATGTGAAACCCCTCTGAGAATTGTAATTTAAAAGTTCCCCACGCTTCCCTTCCTCCTGAGAGGGAGTCATGCATTTTCTTGTCTCTTGCTGTTGCATTATTTTATTGTACTACTATAGAAGCTTGGTATTTATAAAGCATCAAATTTATTTGAAAGTTCATGTACGTAAAGAACCAAACTATTGTTTTACCACAGCTATAAATAAGATTAGGTCAGTGGATGTCGAGTTAGTTCCTACTGTGTGCTTAGTTGCTAGGTTCAATTTTTTAAAAAATAGTCACATTTGGTGTATTTTTAATGCATTCAAAGGGATCGCTTATTGTCCTTCAAAAAGTCATCTTGAGGATACTCATTCTAATGAGGTCATCTCTTAAGCATTGCTAGAACTCCTTTCCTCTTGAGAGCAAGGAGCACAAGCAGTGAAGAGCTAGCTAGCATCCTTCTTGGTTTTGACCCAGAACAGCTTTCCTTAACATGATCAGCCACTTCATTGGGGTCTGACTCCAAGCAACTTTTCATTCTCTCTGAATTCTTGTCCACTGCTAGCACTGAGATGCCCCCCTCATTTATCCCCTGGGAATTCATAGTACTACGATGTAGAACAATTCCAAAGAGGAATTGCAGAAACATTCACAGCACTATTGGAATATTAAAAATTGTATGAATGTATGTTAAAGCATGATAGTTTAACAGTCAGCCCCATTACCTATCATACCTCATTGTGTAATTCTTAAACAAGTACCTACCATGTGCACTGCACTATGCGAGACACCTGGTGATGGAGCAGTGAACAGAAGAGGGGGTCTCTGCCCTCAGAAGGTATAGCTGTGGTCTTAGTTGGTAGTTGACTGAGTGTTATAAACTGTTAATGCTAGAAAGGTTCTGAGAAAGGAAAGGTTAAGTAAAAAAGGTCATAAGCAGATGTTTCCTGGACAATATGAGTTTGAATTAAAATGTGATGGAAAGGTAGGTTGTGGACAGAGAAGTAAGGGCAGATGTGCAAACACCTGAGAAAAGCTTATTGGTATGATGCACAAATCCCTCTTCCTGGAGGAAGCTCCTGGGGGAAGCACAGTGGACATGTCAAGTTAGGCAGGGCCTGAGACACAGCTGAGAACTTGGACCTAGTCTAATGCGTGATCGGCGGCCCTCTCAGATTGAGCAGACTCTTAGGTAAGCAGGTGGCATGAAGAAAAGGTGTTTAGGGAAGATTATACTGGCATCAGAATTAATGACCTTTTCCCTGGCTGCAGTCACCCTAACTTCCTTGTGCTCAAGTGCATTTAACAATAGATGGCTCAAGTTCACTTAACAATAGATGGTTCTAGAATTACACTTTGGAGGCTGGGATATGAACTTTCCTAAGTTGGAAAGCAAGTCAAGAATTAAAGCATGGTGGTTTAATGCTAAAGTAAAATTGGTACTTGTCTTAAACACATCTCTTGAAGCTGGTCAAAATAAATTGTTTTTAAAAATCACCACCATGTCTTCCAGAGGAGATTCAAAAGGAATAACAAAAGGAAAGAGGCAAATATCAGAGAATGTGAAAACATGAAGACTTTGGCTATATATTGAGACAATGTTCCAGAATAAATGCTTTCCACTTCTATCACTTAGAAGGGTGGGACATAGCCAGGCAATTTCTGTGTAGACTTAAGCGGGAACCCTGGTGTATGTGTTCACAATTGCTCTAGATGAAGGGTGGGATGGAGCCATCTGTTGACACCTCCTTTTATTTTTTAAAATTATATTTTATTGAGTATGCTATTACAGTTGTCCCTAGTTTTTCCCCTTTGCTCCCCTCCTCCCAGCACCCCCACTCCTTAGGGCAATCCCCACACCATTGTTCATGTCTATGGGTCCTGTGTATAAGTTCTTTGGTTACTCCATTCCCTATACTGTACTTTATATCCCCAGGACTATTCTGTAACTATCTATTTGTACTTCTTAATCCCCTCACCTCTTCATTCATTCCCCCACAACTACCTCCCATCTGGCAACCATCAAAATGTTTTCCATATACATGATTCTGTCTCGTTCTTCTTGTTTGCTTAGTTTGTTTTTTAAATTCAATTGTTGATAGATATGTATTTTTTACCATTTTATTGTTCATAGTTTTGATTTTCTTCTTTTTCTTAAATAAATTCCTTTAACATTTCATATAATAATTGTTTGGTGATGATGAACTCCTTTAGTTTTTCCTTTTCTGGGAAGCTCTTTATCTGCCCTTTGATTCTAAATGATATCTTCTCTGAGTAGCACTGTCTTGGCTATATAGGTCCCTGCTTTTCATGACTTTGAATATTTCTTGCCAGTCCCTTTAGACCTGCAAAGTTTCTTTTGAGAAATCAGCTGACAGTCTTATGACAACTCCGCTGTAGGTAACTAACTCCTCTTGATGCTTTTAAGGTTCTCTCTATATCTTTAACCTCTGCATTTTAATTATGATGTGTCTTGGAGTGGGCCTCTTTGCATCCATCTTGCTTGAGACTCGCTGTGCTTCCTAGACTTGCATGTCTATGTCCTTCACCAAATTAGGGAAGTTTTCATTCATTATTTTTCAGATTGCTTTATATCTCAGGCAGGGTGGCCCTGAGAAGAACAGGTGGGGGCTGACCTTGGTCTGCACCACCCGGGAAACCCCAGAGCCTATGAACCCAGTGCACAGCTACAGACCACACGGAGCACCACCACCCTGCCGCTGTGCAGCTGATCCTCCAAGGAGGATGGAGGTTGGTGGTTAGTGGTTACAGCCAGGCCTTGCAGCTGACTGGCCTGGGTAAATCCCTCCCATTGACCTGCCAAAAGTAATCAAAGTTCAACCATAAGAGCAGAGTGTACTCAGCCCACACAAATGGCACACCTTGGGTATCCAGCTTGGGTGATAGGGGAGGCTGTGCCACTGGACCCTACAGGACACCTACTACATTAGGTCATGCTAACAAGACAGGGAGTCATAGCAGCTCTATCTAATACATAGAAGCAAGCCCAGGGAGGCTGCCAAAACAAAGAGACAAAGAAACATAGTCCAAATGAAAGAACAGGTCAAAACTCCAGGAAAAGAACTAAATAAAAAGGAGATAAGCAATCTGTCAGATGCAGAATTAAAAACACTGGTGATAAGGATGCTTAAGGAACTTAGTGAGGACTTCAACTGCATAAAAAAGATCCAGTCATAAATGAAGGATACGCTAATTTGAAATAAAAATCAACTTACAGAGGAACAATAATAGAGTGGTGAAGCTGAGAATCAAATCAATGATTTGGAACATAAGGAAGCAAAAAACAACCAATCAGAACAACAAGAAAAAATAATCATCCAAAAAAATGAGGATAGTGTAACCAGCCTCTGGGACAATTTCAAGCACTCCAACATTCACATCATAGGGGTGCCAGAAGGAGAAGGAAGCGATCAAGAAATTGGAAATCTCTTTGACTCCTTCTTTTAACCAACTCTTTGATTCCTGTTCAAGGGCAGAGCAAGGTGTCCTGACTCCTGTTGTACTTTCTTTCACCTGCCCCTGCCACCTCACCTAGGTCTGGTCTCTGTTCTTTTCTTCCTTTTCTTTCTTTTTTCTTTTATCCCACTTCTTGTTTTCAGAGTGGGGAAGAGGGTTGGAAAAGAGAGGGAACCAGAGTTCAGTCAGAAACATGACAGAACCAATAATGATGGAGTAGGGTATAGATGGCATTTGCACTCAGGAAATCCTGGCAAAGCTAATTGTTCTCCATTAAGTAGCATATTTATGAAATAATTTCAAATGCTGTATCTTATTTAGTTCTCACCAAAGCCCAGTTATTTAAATGTCCTTATCACTGTTTTATAAACTGTAGGACATACAGCCCTTGTTTCACATTCTAGCTGAGCCATAGAATAACTTTGTGGCCTTGGGCAGATGATTTCTGTGGGCTGAGTGCTCTCATTCAAAAAATCATAATGCTCCCAAAGTAGCCTTCACCTCAGATTCCTTGGATTGCCAGGACTCTGGGACTACACTTGGCATTTCCTCATTCCTAGTCCAGCACCCTTTTCTCTAAATCTTTGTACATGTTATTCTCTTTGTCTCTGGGAGCTCTGACATACTGGGAGAAGCATCAAGAGTTAAAATATAAATATTCTATAAATAAGGTGACATTTAAATTTTTTAGCTGGAATTTTTCATCTCTAGCAATTGGTTGACAGATCCCATGTGTGCTAACCTTTCTTTCAGAACTACTTCTACCATGACATCCAGGCTTAGATATCTTCACTGGCTTGATGTCCAGTCTGACTTGCTCTGTCTTTTAAGGGCTTCCATAATCTGTGAGCCTGTTACTTAATTCAGTAGCATCTCTGTCTATGGTAGTGCATCACTACACACCGAGCACCATCCTCCATGCCCTGGTAGGGTTACACTTACTGAGTCAGACCCTTCATCACAAACCTGCTGCTCCTTCTCTACAGGTCCTTTCTAGTTAAAAGGATATTTATCATCTCAGTACCTATTCTACTCTGATCTTCAGGGCATCATTGAGCACAGTACACCTCTCCTCTTTTTACAACTTCATTGAGACAGAAGTTTACATATCAAAAACTAACCCATTTCAAATGTGCAATTCAGTGACATGTAGCAGATTTACAGAGTTTTGCATCATCATAAGGTGGTTTTAGAAGATGTCATCACCCCAATAAGATTCTTCATACCCATTGTGTAGAAAACAATCACACATACACACACCCATATGCACACATGCATTCACACACACACTGTCACACTCACACATACACATTCACTCAAACATCTAAATGGTTCAACTGGACTATTACTGATATAATATTATTTTACAGTAGTCCCTCTCTACATCGCGGTTCACTTACCACGGCCTCACTGTATCACGGGATCTTTTAAAATATTATATTTAATTATTTATCACGGACTTTTTGCTATATCATGGGATTTTGCAGTACTGTATATGTATGTTGTTAAAGTTACATAGGTTTAAGAGTGTAGAATAGGTTTGAGAACATAAGTAGTGTTTATAAAAGTGTGTAAAAGGTTAATAAGGGAGTGGGAAAGGTTAATTAGGGACTGGGAACAGTTTATAAGTGTGTGGGAAGGGTTTATAAAGCCTTAAAATATATATAAATACTAAAATAAATGTAAGGTTCCTACTTCAGATTTTCACCTATCATGGGGGGCGAGGGTGTCTAGAACGTAATATCCGCAATAAGTGAGGGAATACTGTATTACTAAAACCCTTTTTAAGCTTACACTACAACAAATATTTTTAGTAGTCACATTTAAAAATTTGGAAATGTTTGCTGCTGTACAATAAAATTTTCCTGCCACATTGAAGATTATATTGAATACTTAAAAAAAATGTTATTACTTACCTTTCTTTCTCAAGAGTTGTTTTTCCTTTTAAATTTTCTTTTCTATTTTTATTTCAGGAATACTTTTCATAAAGATGTGATATGGAAAATATATTTATGCAAATAATCACAAGGATTTAGATTACAGCATAAGGAATATAGTCAGTGATATCAAGATAAATAGGTACAGGACCAGGTTGGTACTGGAAGCAGCGGCAAACCACTCAGTAAAGCTCATGACTTTCTAACCACTTACCTAGCAGGTCAGACAGAGAGTTAATTTTCTAAATACTCAAAACACTCTTTAAACAGCAACATGAAAAATATATACTCTGATATCAAAGTGGGCAAAGGTATAAATAGGTATTTAGGAATAGGAAAAGAATATGTCTAATAAATATGCTGTACTAAAAATTAGAGATGCAATTAAAGCAACAAGTCAAGCATTTTTTTCTGTAAAATTGGCAATGAGGTAAAAAATAATGACTTTTATGTTGAGGTGTAATTGATAAATAAAATTGTAATATATTTAAAGTATACGATGTGACTATTTCAATGCACATAACACATTGTGAAAGGATTTCCACCACTGAGTCAATTAACACATGCATCACCTCATATATTTACCTTTTTTTTTTTTTTTTGGCGACAAAACAAGTTCTACTCTCTTAGTAAATTTCAGTTGAACATTACAGTATTTACAGTTCATTATTATCAACTATATATTAGATCCTCAGACTTCATTGATCTTATACCTGTAAGTTTGTACCGTTTTACCAACCTTTCCCTGTTTCCCCAACTCCAACCCTAGGCAACCACCATTCTACTCTGTTTCTCCACATATAGTGATGCTGTACCATATTTGTCCTTCTCTCACTTAGCATAATGCCTTCAGGGTCCATCCTTGTTATTGAAAATGGCAGGATTTTCCTTTTCAAGGCTGAGTTTTATAATTTATAAGATAGATAGGGCTATCTCACATTTTCTTTTTCCATTCCTCTGTCAATGGACACTTAAGTTGTTTTCATACCTTGGCTATTTAATTAATGCAGCAGTGAACATCTGAGTGCAGACATCTTTTTGAGATAATGACTTAGTTTCCTTTGGATATATACTCAAAAGTGGGATTGCTGTGTATCATATGGTTGTTCTTTTTTAAATTTCTTGAGAGACCTCCATACTGGTTTCAATAGTAGTTGTACTATTTTACCTTTCCACCAGCAATGTAAAAGGGTTCCCTTTCCTCTACATCTTTGCCAGGATTTGTCATATTTTGTCTTTTTAATATTAGCCAGACTAACAGTTGTGAGGTGCTATCTCATTATGGTTTTTTATTTGCATTTCCCTGACAATTAGTGACATTGAGCACCTTTTCATGTACCTGTTGGCCATTTCTATGTCTTCTCTAGAAAAATATCTATTTAGGTCTTTGCCCATCTATTCAGTAGGTTATTTGGGAAGGCGGTGGGGGGGTGGGGTTGTGGACTACTAAGTTTATGAGTTCTTTGTATATTTTGGGTATTATCCCTTTATCAGGTATGTGGTTGGAAAATCTTTCAAAGGTTGCCATTTCATTTTTTTTGTTTGTTTTTATTTGCTGTGCACAAGCATTTTCTTTTCTTTTTTTTATTGTTCTTTGCTGCATCTTTTTTTTTTTTTTTTTTTTTGGTTTTTCAATTACAGTTGTCCCATTTTTCCCCCATTTCTCTCCCCCACCCAGCCCACCCCTTCTCCCACAATCATATCCCTCCCTGTTGTCCATGTCCATGAGTCATTTATACACGTTCCTTGACTAGACCCTTCCCTTACTTATCCCCCTTCTCTCCCTCCCCCCTCCCCCCTATTGACTACTATTCTATTCTTTGTCCTATTTAGTTCATTTGTTTGTGTTGTTCTTTAGTTTCCTGTATTAGGTGATATCATATGGTATTTTTCTTTCTTTGCCTGGCTTATTTCACTAAGCATAATTCTCTCTAGTTCCATCCATGTTGTCGCAAATGGCAAGAGTTCCTTCTTTCTTTCTGCTGCATAGTATTCCATTGTGTAAATGTACCACAGTTTTTTGACCCACTCATCTACAGATGGGCACTTAGGCTGTTTCCAGCACTTAGCTATTGTAAACAGCGCTGCTATGAACATAGGGGTGCATAAGTTCCTTTGAATTAGGGCTTTAGGATTAATTGTCCTACTTGTTTATTTTATTTTTGTTGCCTTTGCTTTTGGTGTCAAATCTGCACCCCCAAAATAAGTTACTGCCAAGACCACCATCAAGGAGCTTACTCCCTGTGTTTTCTTCTAGTTTTATAGTATCAGATGTTACATTCAAGTCTTTAATCCATTTTGACATTATTTTTTTTGTATGGTGTAAGATAGGAGACCAGTTTCATTTGTTTGCATGTGGGTGATCAGTTTTCCCAGCACCATTTATTGAAAAAAACTATCCTTTTCTCATTTTATGTTCTTGACTCCTTTGTTCAAAATTAATTGACCATATATCTGTGGGTTGAATTCTGGGCTCTCTATTCTGTTGCAGTGATCTGTGTGCCTGTTTTTATGCCAGTACCATAGTGTTTTTATTTCTATAGCTTTGTAATATAGTTTGAAATTAGGAAGTGTGATGCCTCCAGCTTTGATCATCTTTCTAAGGATTGTTTCGGCTATTCAGGGTCCTTGGTGGTTTCATACAAATTTTACAATTGCTTTCCTGTATCTCTGTGAAAAATTACCATTGGAATTTCAGAAGGGGTTATACTGAATCTGTAGATGATTTTGGGTAGTTTGGACATTGTAGCCATATTAATTATTCCAATCCATGAACACAGAATGTCTTTTCATTTATCTGTTTCTTCTTTAATTTCTTTCATCAATGTTTTATAGTTTTCAGTATACATATCTTTCATCTCCTTGGTTAAATTGATTCCTAAGTATTTTATTGTTTCTGATGTCATTGTAAACAGGACTTTTTCTAAATTCTCTTTCTAATAGTTAGTGTATGGAAATGCAACTGATTTGTGAATATTGATTTTGTATCCTTCAATTTTACTGAATTCATTGATTAATTCTAACAAATTTTTGGTGGAGTCTTTAGGCCATCTTGTCATTGACTTTTCCTTGGTAGGTTTTGATTACTGATTCAAACTCCACTAGTAATTGGTCTGTTCAGATTTTCTTTTCTTCATGACTCAGTGTTGGAAGGTTGTATGCTCCTAGGAATTTATCTTGTAAGTTATCCAATTTGTATAATTGCTCATAACAGTTTTTTATAATCCTGTAATATCAGGTTAATGGCTCCTCTTTTCTCTGGTATTTATATATTTCCTTTTTTTCATAGTTAGTCTAGCTAAATGTATGTCAATTATGTTTACCTATAATTAGAAGCTTTAATGTTGAGTGCATAAATATTTATAATTATTATATCCCCTTGATGAATTGACTCCTTCATGATATTATGAACTTTTGTCTCTTTGTTCTCTTTCTGGTTAATGTTTATTTTGCATAAGAAAGCCACCCCTTCTTTCTTTTGGTTTCCATTTGCATGGAATATTTTCTCTATCTCTTTACTTCAGTCTATGTGTGTTCCTAAACCTGAAATGAGTTTCTTGTAGGCAGCATATAATTGGGTCTTGCTTTTTTTTTTTTTTTTAATCCATTCAGTCATTCTATACAGTATTCCCTCATTTATCACGGATATTACGTTCTAGACAATCCCCCCCACCCGGCCCCCTGCAATAGGTGAAAATCTGTGAAGTAGGAACCTTACATTTATTTTAGTATTTACATATATTTTAAGGCTTTATAAACCGTGCCCACACACTTATAAACCATTCCCAGTCCCTTATTAACCTTTCCCACTCCCTTATTAACCTTTTCCACACTTTTATAAACACTACTTATGTTCTTAAACATATTCTACACTCTTAAACCTATGTAACTTTAACAATATATGTATACAGTACCGCATAATCCTGCGATATAGTGAAAAGTCTGCAATAAATAATTAAATATAACATTTTTTAAATCCTGCAATACAGTGAGGCCACTAAGGGCACCGCGATATAGAGAGGGACTACTATATATCTTTTGATTTGAGAATTTAGTCCATTCACATTTAAAGTACTTCTTGGCAGGTATCGATTTACATATAGTAATTTTGTCCATTGGTTTTTTTTTTTTTTTTGGCTGTTCTCTTTATTCCCCTCTTGCTCTCTTTCTTTGTGATCTGCTAATTTTTTTATAATGGTATGTTTTGATTCCTTTCTCTTTACCTTTTGTGTATCTACTGTAGGTTTTTGCTTTGGGTTACCATGAGGCTTACATAAAACATCTTACACAACTTCCTGACCTCTTTGAGCATCTTTTTTACTGTCTGTTGGGTAAACCACTTATCTTTGTTCATTAAGATCAATGCCTAAAGATTTTTCTGAGACATTCTATTGGTTTCTTCACATTAGATAAAACAGCCATCTCTCCTAGTACTGATACATTGGTCTCATATAGGAGATGAACCTTGTTAATCAGCCCAGTCCAAGCTCCTGGTTACCTTTTAAACTTTGTGATTGTCCCTTCCGCCATCTTTGTTTTTAGTGGCTCTCAGTAGTTGAGTGTGGCAACATCCATCATTCTTCCAAAAAGGAGGATTATAGTCAGCACATAGATACAGGCTGATCAGTAACCAGACCTTCTGGCTACAGCTTGAAGAGTTAACAGTCAGAACATTTCCAAGGACAAACTGGAAGATGGGTGTTTCTACCTCCTCTCTCTGTACTAAGCCTGGGTATATAGTCACGGAAGTGCTTCTACACCCCTTAACAACTGCTTCTTTGTTTGCTGTAGTCCTGTGGTGTGCTAGTTGTGTGGTCCAGATGGCTCACTCCTGAGGGAGGAGCTGCGAGTTGCAGGATTCCTTCCCAGTTAAACAGTACTGGGGGTGGGATTTATGGCAAGAGTTGGTCTCAACCTTTCCTGTTTTTGATGTTGGTGTTTTCCTTTTTGTGCATGGTGTAGAAGTCACTCATCTAGTTTCTGGATTTCTTTCAGAGGAAATTGCTCCATGTGTAGGTGTATATTCAGTGAGTCCCTGGGATGAATGAAATTCAAGAGCCGCCTATGTCACCACCTTGGTCCAGATGCAACTTCAAATGAAGATGCTTAAAAACAGGGATGCTCATATATTGTTGGAGGAGATGTAAATTGGTAAAACATTTTTGGAGAATAATTTGACAATATATCAAAATACTATCTTTGCCATTTGATTTGAAATTCTGGACCAGCAATTAATTTCCATGGAACAAATACAAAACCATGAAAAAAATCAGTTTACAAGGAGTTTTGCCAAAAGTGTGGTTTATAGTAATGAACAAATAACTACTCAACTCTCCATTATTTGATTAAATAAACGATTACTTCAAGGTGCCTATCACACAGCCTATCTGTGTGTTTTGCTAGAAAAGAAGAATGAAAAGTTAGGCCTTCAAACAGTTTGGCCTCATTAAAAATATATATACAATCCCCATGTTAGTATATATGTATAAAAATTGGATAATTACCCTGTTCATTTTGGGCTTTCTGTTCTCTGAATTTCAAATTTTTGTAAGGTTTTACTTTTTTTTTTATTGTTCTATTACAGTTGTCCCATTTTTCCCCCATTGCTCTCCCCTGCCTCACCCACCTCCCCCTTCTCCCACAGTCAATCCCCATCTTGTTATCCATGTCCATGGGTCATTTATATTAGTTTCTTGACTAGACCCTCTGGTCACTGTCAGTTTGGTCCTTCTTTCCATGCCTCTGGTTCTATTTGGCTCATTTGTTTGTTTTGTTCATTAAGTTCCTGTATTAGGCGAGATCATTATGATATTTGTATTTTGTTGCCTGGCTTATTTCACTAAGCATAAAATGCTCCAATTCCATTAATGTCGCAAAAGGTAGGAGTTCCTTCATTCTTTCAGCTGCATAGCATTCCATTATGTTAATGTACCACAGTTTTTTGATCCACTCACCTACAGATGGGCACCTATGCTGTTTCCAGCACTTGGCTATTGTAAATAGTGCTGCTATGAACATAGGGGTGCATAGGTTATTCTGAATTGGTGTTTCAGGATTCTTCAGGTATAATCCTAGCAGTGGAATTGCTGAATCAAAAGACAGTTCCTTCTTTTCTTTTTTTTTTTTTTTTTTTTTTTTTGAGGATATTCCATACTGTTTTCCATAGTGGCTGCACCAGTCTGCATTCCCACCAACATTGCACTAGGGTTCCCTTTTCTCCACATCCTCACCAGCTCTTGTTGTTTGTTGATTTGTTAAGATGGCCATTATGACCGGTGTGAGGTGGTATTTCACTGTGGTTTTAATTTGCAACTCTGATGGCTAGTGATGTCAAGCATCCTTTCTTATGTCTATGAGCCCCTTGTATGTTCTCTTTGGAGAAGTGTCTGTTCAAGTCCTTTGCCTGTTTTTTAATTGAATTATCTGTTTTCTTGGTGTTGAGTCATATAAATTCTTTATATATTTTGGAGATCAAACCATTGTCTGAGGAACCATTGGCAAATATGTTTTCATGTACAGTTGGTTCCCTTTTCATCTTGCTGATGTTTTTTTTCTTTTGATGAGCAGAAAATTTTTAGTTTGATGTAGTCCCATTTGTTTATTCTTTCCTTTATTTCCATTGCCATAGGAGATATATCAGTGGAAATATTGCTACATGGGGTATCTGAGATTTTCCTGCCTATGTTTTCCTCTATGACTTTTATGGTGTCATGGCTTACATTTAAGACTTTTATCTATATTGAGTTGGTTCTGGTGTATGGTGTAAGTTGGTGTTCTAGTTTCTTTTCTTCTCCTTGTTTTTTTTTTTTTTGTTTGTTTGTTTTTTTTGGCATGGCCCTGTCCTGTTCTCCCAGCACTATTTATTGAAAAGGCCATTTTCACTCCATTTTATGCTCCACCCTCTTTGTCAAATATTAATTGACTGTAGAGACCTGAGTTTATTTCTGGGCTCTCTGTTCTGTTTCATTGATCTATGTCTGTTCTTATGCCAGTACCAGACTGTTCTGATTACTGTGGCCTTATAATATAGTTTGATATCAGGTATTGTGATTCCTCCTACTTTGTTTTTCTTTCTCAAGATTGCTGTGGCTATTCGGGGGGCTTTTATGGTTCCATATAAATTTTTGAAGTATTTGTTCTAGGTCTGTGAAATATGTCATTGATATTTTAATAGGGATTACATTGAATCTATAAATTGCTTTGGTAGTATAGACATTTTAATGATGTTGATTCTTCCCATCTGTGAATATTGTCTATGCTTCCATTTATTTGTATCTTCCTTAATTTCTTTCTTTAGTCTTCTGTAGTTTTCTGGGTAGAGGTCTTTTACCTCCTTGTTTAAGTTATTCCTAAGTACTTCATTTTTCTTGTTGCTATAGTAAATGGGATTTTTTTCTAGTTTCTATCTTGATATTTCATTGTTGATGTAAAAAAATGCTTTTGATTTCTGAGTATTGACTTTGTACCCTGCTATTTGCCAAATTCACTTATTAGGTCGAGTATTTTTTTGGTGGAGTCTATATGGTTTTCTATGTACACCCTCATGTTGTCTGCAAATAATGACAGTTTACCTTCCTCCTTTCCAATTTGGATGCTTTTGGTTTCTTTTTCTTGTCTGGTTGCTGTGGCTAGAACTTCCAAAACTATATTGAATAGTAGTGAAAAGAGTGGACATCCTTGTCTTGTTTCTGATCTTCAGGGGAAAGCTATTAGTTTTTGCCCGTTGAGGATGATGTTGGTTGCAGGTTTCTGCTATATTGCCTTTACTACGTGGAGTTATGCTCCCTCTATTCCCATTTTCTGAGCGTTTTTATCATAAATGGGTATTGTACTATATCAAATGCTTTTTCAGCATCTATTGATACGATCATGTGATTTTTGGATTTCATTGTTTATGTGGTATATTACATTTATTGATTTGCAAATATTATACCATCCTCGCATCCTTAGATGAATCCCACTTGATAGGGGTGTGTGATCTTTGTAATGTATTGCTGGATCCAGTTTTCCAATATTTTGTTGAGGATTTTAGCATCCATGTTCATCAGCGATATTGGCCTATAGTTTTCTTTCTCTGTTGTGTCTTGATCTGATTTTGGGATTAGGATAATACTGGCTTCATAGAAAGGGTTTGAGAGTCTTTCTTCTCTTGGATTTTTTGGAATTGTTTGAGAAGGATAGGAATCAGTTCTTCCCTAAATGTTTGGTAAAATTCGCCTGTGAAGCCATCTGATCCAGGGGTTTTGTGTGCCAGGAGTTTCTTGATGACTGCTTCAATTTCGCTAGTTGTTATCAATTTATTCAGGCTTTCTGGTTCTTCTTGATTCAATTTTGGAAGATATATATTTCCAGAAATTTGTCCATTTCACCCAGGGTGTAAAATTTCTTGGCATATACTTGTTCATAGTAATTTCTTACAATCCTTTCTATTTCTGTGGTATTGGTTGTGATTTCTCCTCTTTTGTTACTGATTTTCTTTATTTGGGTACTCTCTCTTTTTCTTGATGAGTGTGGTTAAAGGCTTGTTGATTTTGTTTATCTTTTCAAAGAAACAGCTCCTAGTTTTGTTGATCTTTTGAATTGTTCTTTTATTCTCTATGTCATTTAATTCTTCTCTGATTTTTATTATTTCCTTCCTTCTACTCTGGGCTTTATCTGTTGTTCTTCCTCTAGTTCTTGTAGATGTAGGGTTAGGTTGTTTATTTGAGATTCTTCTATCCTTTTTAGGTAAGCCTGTATTGCTATGTACTTTCCTCTCAAGACTGCCTTCACTGTATCCCATAGGTTGTGTGTTCATTTTCATTTGTTTCTAGAAACTTTTTGGTTTCTTCTTTGATGTCTTTGTTAACCCATTCATTATTTAATAGCATGTTATTTGGTCTCCATGAGTTTGAATATTTTTGAGTTTTTCCTTGAGGCAAAATATAATTTCATGCCATTGTGATCTGAGAAGATGCTTGATATAATTTCAATTTTCTTGAATTTGTTGAAGCTTTTCTGTGTCCTACCATGTGGTCTGCCTGAAAGTTCCATGTGCATTTGAAAAGAACGTATATTTTGCTTCTTTGTGGTGACAGTTCTATATATATATATATAAAGTCCATTTGACCTAGAGTGTTGTTCAGTGCCTCAATATCCTTGATGTTTCTTTGTTTGGAATATCTGTCCATTGTTGACAATGGGGTGTTAAAGTTCCCTACGATGAGTGTGTTGCTTTCAATCTCCTTGAAGTCCTCCAAGATTTTCCTTATATACTTGGGTGCTCCTATGTTGGGTGCATATATGTTTTCAAAAGTTATATCTGCTTGGTGGATTCCCTTAAGTGTTATGAAATGTCCTTCTTTGTCTCTTTTTATGGCCTTTGTTGTGAAATCTATTTTGTCTGATATAAGTATTGCTACCCTCACTTTTTTTGCATGTCCATTTGCCTGAAATATTTTTTTCCATCCCTTCACTTTCAGTCTGTGTAGATCTTTTATTCTGAGGCAGGTTTCTTGTACATAGCATATATGTGGGTCATGTTTTCTCATCCATTCAGCTACCCTATGTCTTTTGTTTGGTGCACTTAATTCATTTACGTTTAAGGTTGTAATTGTTAGGTACTTATTCATTGTCATTTTTTCCTTTTGTACCTGTGTTCTTCTCTGTCTCTCTGTTTCTTCATCTTCTTAAAGCAGACCCTTTAGCATCTCTTGCAATGCTGGTTTGGTGGAGATGTATTCTATTAGCCTTCTTTTATCTGGGAAACTCTTTACTTCACCTTCCATTTTCAGTGAGAGCCTTGCTGGGTAGAGTAGTCTTAGTTGTAGGCTTTTGTTATTCATTGCTTGGAATATTTTTTTCATTTCCATCTGGCTTGTAGTGTTTCTTTTGAGAAGTCAACTGATAGCCTTATTGGAGCTCCCTTGTATGTTAGTAGGTGTTTTTCTCTTGCTGCTTTTATGGTTCTCTCTTTGTCTTTAAATTTTGCTATTTTAATTATGAAGTGTCTTAGAGTGGGCCTTTTTGGGTTCATCTTCATTGGGACCCTCTGTGCTTCCTGGACTTGCATGACTTTTTCTGTCATCAAGTTAGGGAAGTTTTCTATCATTACTTTTCAATCAGGTTTTCTATCCCTTGCTCCTCTTCTTCCCCTTCTGGTATCCCTATGATATGGATATTATAACATTTCATGTTGACCTACAGCTCTCTTGAAACCTCTATTCTTTTCAGTCTTTTTTCATTTTTTCACACTGGGAATTTTTTTCTACGTTTTCCTCCCACTCACTGATCTGATCCTCTGCTTCCTCTAGCCTGCTTTTGATTCCTTCTATTGTGTTCTTCAATTCAGAAATTGTATTCTTCATTTCCTCCTAGCTCTTATTGATAGTTCCTATGTTCTTTTTAATGCTGGTGTAGTTTTCAGTAAGTTCCTTATAGCTTCCCTGTAGTTCTTTGTAGTTCCCCAGGAATTCTTTCTTGTTTTCTTTGAGTTTGCTGAGCTCATTGAGCTTGCTTATAATCAGTATTTTGAATTCCATGTCTGATAGTTTGGTTGGCTCTATTTCATTTAGCACTCTTTCTGGGGATTGCTCCTTTCCTTTTTATTGCAGGTTGTTTCTTTGTCTCCCCATTTTAAGTGACTCTCTTGTCTGTTTCGCTTCTTAGATTGATCTGCTTTGACTTCCTATCTTCATGGTGTGACCTTCTGTGGTAGGAGACCTGTGGAGTTCAGTGGTGTAGTCTCCTTGATCTCCTGAACTTGATACTCTTGGGATACCCTTTATGTTATTTATTTGGGCTGTCTAGTTGTACGTGGATTTTGGTTGTTGTTGTGTTGTTCTTTGGTGGGTTCTTCCCTCTGCCTAGCTGACTGAGTCACTCTGCCCATCATATCTTGTATGCTTTTGTAGAGGTGGACTTTCTTTGCTTCCTGGATCCGCTCCTGGTGATGTCAGATCATGTCCCAGTCTGAGCCTAGGCAGCCTGTTTGAGACTACCAGAGATCTGCTGTCATTGTCTCCTTCAGTTGTTAATATATTCAATCTGTGATCAGCAGTCAGGCTTAAGCACAGCCAGTGGGACAGATTAATTCCTGCAGGCAGGACTATTGCTTCCCCTCGGCTGAAACCACTTGGAGGGGAGTAGTCTGCCTGCAGTATGGGAGATGAGCCAGCAGTGGAACTCTGTCAGCTGCCCCCTCAGTTCTTTCCTCAAAGCCACTTCCCCAAACTCTCCTTACGGGTCTCTAGTCCACTCTGCCCTCTCTCTGCTGGAGCCCAGGGTAAGTGGGTGCAAATGTATTTTCGTGCGTGGTTCCTTTAAGAACTCTCTGTGTCTTCAGCCATCTCTTTTAGGCTGGAAAAAAAAAAAAAAAAAAACGTGGGCTTTCATTTGTCACAGCTGGATGCTGTCTTACTCTAGGCTCTGTTGCTGTGGGCTAGGAAGCCCAAATCGGGGTGTAGACCCCACCTTTCTCAGGGGGAACCCCCAGCTGCTGAGATGTTTCTCTGTCCCTTTAGCTGCCACCCATGGGAGCCCAGCCAGCCCTCTCACATTGCTGCACTTCCTACCAGTCACATTGTGATGGAGCGGCTTCTTCTGTCTGTCTATGGTTATAAGGCTTCTGTCCAACTAATGTTAAGTTGGTTGTTCCAGATGATTTCTCCACAATTAAGTTGTAATTCCAGATTGGTCCTGGGAGAAGGTCAGTGTAGCTTCCACTACCCCTCCGCCATCTTGGATCTCTCTTGCTTAACTTTTTAACAACAAGCATGTATTATTTCAGCAGAAAAATTAATTGAAAATTCTTTTTCAATTAAATTAAAATTAAAATAAAATCATATGTCCCCAGACTACCAGAGGCCACATGTTTAGTTAAGAACTTCATTGAGTCAGCAGTTAGGGACAAACAGAGAGACTAGGGCAGCCCCAAGCCTCCCATGTGACCCCACCAAAGTCAGTAGGAAGCAGGTGCTTTAGATTTGAGATTTCGCAGAGACCTCCCACTCTGGTTACCATGCTTCCAAGATAAATAGTTCACCATTTTAAGAAATATCCAGTTTACTGTTGGCTAGTTTTAGTGGTTATTATGTTATATAGTATATTACACGATGGTAAGTTACACTGCATTGTGTTATATAATATTAAACAATATTTTGTACATGTTTACTGTGTATCTCATTTTTGCCAGAATGTAGCCTCCATGAAGAAGGGACCTTATTTGCAGCTGTATCCCAAGCTCCTAAAACAGCACTTAGCACATAGCATGGTTGCAATATCTAGTAACAGAAATTGGTGGAAAGTTTATAAAAACCAAAATGTCTCCTGTAGCTTTAACACATCGAGTCTAATTGTGTTTCTTGTCTCCATAATCCACATATCATGTTTTTTCCACAAAGCAGTTCCTCAGATGTCTGATACAGCAACCATGCCCCTCTCATGGTTCTTTTTCTGAAAAACACTAATTAGATACATTAGACCAAGGTAGCAACCATGCGGAATACAGTTCCTCAGTCAGCGCCCATTAACACCAGGGTGGGTTGGTGTCTGGGGTAGCTCCATCATACACACACACCAAAAAGAAAAGAAAACACAGCAGCCCTAAGGAATATGCCTGTTGCATTTACATTTCTTTGTTCATTGTTTATTGCTTATCTTTCCCACTGTTTCTCACACTTCCTAAGAGCAGGGTCATGTCTGCTGTATTTGCATTGTATCCACCTGGTACATAGTGGCTGCACAGGTATGTTTTCAGTAGAATGCATGTCTGGATGCCCTAGAAACTGAACTGATTGGCTTTACTAAGTCATAAACTATCCATCATGATTGCAGACTCCTTCTCAAGACCAGGAACTTTGTCTGTATTGTGGGCAAGGATGAAAGAATGGAACCATCTGTCTGAAATTTGTGGATTATCCATTTGCCCTTGTGTATTCTGACCCTTCCTTTTCATGTTCTCCCCATGGAGACTTCTGCAGGATTGTCTTCGCTTCCTGATTTCCTGGAGTTCTTTTCTTCCTTTCCCCATGTAAAGATACATTTAGTAACTGAGTTCAGGATCTTATCCTCTTTAGACAACATTAATTTGGTGCCTTTCTCTTTCCTCTTTTATCTTTATTTCTTTGTTCTTGCAGAATATCTTTTCCTGAGGGGTAAGCTCTTTATCAGACTATCCTGTCTTTTTAAATGCCTTTTCTTCTAATAAAAGTAATTGTCATCCTTCTCTTTTCTTACAGACCTATAAACTTTTGGAGGGAAAAACACGTTACTCTTCTGCTTCTACTTTTTAAAGACATTTTAACCTCATGGTTTAAAAAAAAAAAAAAAGATTGTTTCCCGGAGGCTAACCAGTTTCCTCCAGCCTCTGAGTTTGGCTGTCTGTATCTGGAGGACTTCAGTAGTTATTTCCTGGCTCCTGCAAAGTCATCCCACCTTTCATGCAAGTTTATTCTTAGGACTAGAAGCCATCCCTACTAGACTAGGGCAAGGCCATTCATGATATGTAAATCACCTCTCACACTGAGAAGAAATATTTGGGCAAAGTTAATAGAAACCTGTTTGCTCAGGAGGAACTTATCTGGGAAAGGGCTTGAGAGGGAGAAAGATGTGTGCTTGCAGCCAACGGCACTCACAGCACCACAGCACCTGGCATTGCCTCCCCCCGTGATGAACCAGAAGGCTGCTATCCCGGGGACTTTCAGGTCAATACCAGTGACATACAGGGTCTGTTCTTGTCCAGCCTGGCCTGCCTGTCTCTGTGTCCTGACCAGATGCTAATTCCTGTTACCAGAGCATAGTGATTGTCTTCCTCTAAATGCACATTTCCCCAGCGCCTCCTTCAACTCACTTGCTAAAATGCCCTAAATGTTGCCTTGAGGTAGCCTATAGGCATAAGGGCAAAGTTTCTAAACTCTTTAGAACCCAAACCAGCTTTTGCAAAAAAGATGTATCATGCTTACTGGTAATTGTCCCACTTAAGAAAAATGCCAGACACTGGGATAGCACTGCTACCCTCTGTGCTTTAGTGGCAAAAGGAGTTAGGGAAGCAAATTATTGTTTAATAAGCATACTTTCATTATCCCTTCTATTTGACTATGAATAATTAACTAGCTAAATATTAAATAATTAACTGAGTGAAGTAGATTAAAAATCAAGTTCATAAATGTCTTTTCCTATACTCATCCCCTCCCTTCCAAGGTCCACACCAAAAGCTACCAAGATCATAAAACAGCAATAATTACATTCTGTGTAGCACCTACTTGTGCCAGACACTATGCTAAGTATATTGTATATTTATCAGTAATCCTGCCAGCTAGAGTTTTTAACACCAATTTACAGATGAGGACGCCAATAATCAGAACAGTACCATTGCCCAGGGTCATTCTCTGATTCGTGACAGGGACGGCATTAAACAAGGTTTCACAGATACCAGCTCCAGTCCCTTTTTGTTCTATTATTCTTCTTCTCTGTATTGAAGCACTGGTTTTGTCCAATGCACCTTTCCTCATTATCTTCTGTGGAGAGAAGTTCAGGAACATTTTAAGTGGTAAACATGGCCAAGAACATAATTGTCACCCTCCTCCCCTTCTAGCCTCTACAGTCTTCCTCTCTGTCCCGAATAAACCATCTTTACCGTTAGGTGCATATGAAAGAGCAGTCTTATTACTGCAAACCAGAACTCCTTCTAGAACTAATTATAATCTATGTGTCTGTTAGGAGGGCTAATTTCTGGGTGTTTGGGCTACCACTGAGAGGTGTTTTGGAGATCAGAAATAAAGTGACAATGGCATCATTAGTAACCTTTCCAACAAGCTGGTCAGAAATTTAGCTTACATCTTATAAACCTGGACTTAATGTGACTTATTTTCAGAAATGATCTATCTGTTCCAACCTCAGACTCAGAATTTGAGAAATCCTCTGAATACCCTTCAGGTGCTTAATTCATTTTTTGAAGCCTCTTTTAAAATTAGACCAATTAATGTTTCTTATCAGGGGCACATGGTCTGTAAGAGTGCAGGAAACTAGCAGGTATCTGTGTGTTGCAGCAGGGACTCACAGCTGGCATTGCCACCTAGGGTTAGCAAGAGCCGTTAAGTTCTTGCATCTGTATACTCAGTATCAAAGCCCTTTTCTTTATGTTCTGAGAACCCAGTGTAGACTTTCTATTTTTAACATTTTAACACAATGTTCAGTTCTAGAAACAATCCCAAAACTTAAAGAATGGGAATTATAGTGTGTTTGAAACACAGAAATAAAGTGAACCTCAAAAACTAGGTGAATCTAAAAATGAATTTGAGGAACTTATGGTTTCTCTTGTTCCAAAAAGTGCCAGGTAAATAGATGGAACCAGGAAGGCACTGAGCACAGATGGACAAGAGCTAAGACAGGTCACATCCATCTACCTGCCCCAGCAGACAACTGGAAACAACAAAATTGCATCTAGAACAAGAAATCTTTAGTTAAGTCCAAAATGAAGGAATCTAGCATGAAATAATTTGTTAAGAGGGGCAGTTGAATCAACTGCAATCGCTGCTTTTATCCCTTTCCACGAAGAGTTTGTGAGGACAGCTTCTGAAGTCAGGGGTATGAGAGGTGGATCTCCAGTGCATGGAGTTAATATCCTTACAATGAATAACACTCTCTATGATATGGAAGAAATAATGAAAACCAGCCACCTAGTGGTCTCACCTTTTTGAGAAGTGGAAGCTAATAGACAAAGGAGAACGTGTAATGCATGGGTCTAAGGTGTCCTTGGAGCCAATTTGAAGGCTTCCTTTTGTAGTCATCAGTGCGGGATGCTCACCTTCCTGCTTTAAGCCCACGGGGTCATATCATTATCTATGCACAGTCTGTGAAACCCGAGTTGAAAACTGCTTTATGAGTTGCTTCTATTAATCTTAACCTACAAGGTTCACCCTCCATTTTACCCATTGGGGATTAACCTCATTGAGAACAGGGGATAGCAATAAGTTGAAAAAGCTATGGTGTTGCAATGAATTAGATTAGTTGGGGTTCCAATCTGAGATTCTCCCATTCAGGGGGTATGCACGAGACCAGAAAATACAGATATAGCAGCTGGAAATCTTCTTCTCAGGTCAGCTTTGATTCAAATTGGACATATTCTTGGGTTTTCAGTTTAAAGAAGTGAGATTTCACTATGGCTTTTGGGAATGGTGTTATTACAGGTTTTTATTGGTTATTTGCTTATTTGTAATTTTAGCAGCCTAAATTACACTATGAAAAATATGTTTTTTTTAAATCTTAGTAAGGAAGGTGTTTTTTTTCAATAGCTACTGTTTTTCCAAAACCTTTTCCTAAGTAATGTTTTCATCAAAATAATGGCCCTGAATACACTATAGTACTATTATTTTTCAAACTATAGGTTTTTCTACTGTAGTAACAGAACGAGAATATTCTTGGATTTTTGTTGATTTTTAGGCACTAATTTAGAGGTTTTGACTATGATCTTGTTCTGAGCCCAGATCTGCCCAGGCTTCAGTGTGACCTTGGAGTCTGTGGTTAAAGGCCGGGGACAGACTGACAATTAGAATGTAAGCACTAGTCCCAGTAATGTTTCTCCCACTTGTCTACTCAGGGGCCGGTGCTTGGCCTCCCGGCAGCAGGCCCACAGGCGCATTTTCCCTTTCACCAGATCTAGTTCTCCTGCGCACTGCCTGCATTCAAAGGACAGACAGTGTAATAAAAACTACCATGTGTTGTCGTTGACAGCACTTATCTGATCAGAGTGTCATAACACGAGTCTCACGTGTGAAAGAACTGAAAAGCTGAGTGATTATTCTGATATAGAAACTGAAAACAAAATAATGCTCTGATCTGCAGCAGCCACTGCCACTCATAAAAATCGACTCTGGCACTTTACATTTTATTCCCAAGTCACGGAATTAATCCAGTGTATTATTTTAAAAAGAGTAAGTTGATGAGTACAAAGAATCCTGGAGTTAACTATGGTCATTTGCCAGGCCTGGGGAGAAAGCCTCTCCTTCCCAGCAGATTCTGAGTTGGCAGCCCACGTTGAGACATTGCTGAAAGAGAAAGAAGTAATTTAATCGCTCTTGGTCCTGGCAACAGTTATATGTATTTGGTAGGATGAGTGTAATATACTATTGCTGTCATTTTACAGGCAAAAAAAAGAGAATCCAGAGGGATTAAATGAATTCCTGTTACATTGTGTTAGGCCTTTAAGAGTTACGAGAGCGTTATAACACATGATCCCTTCCCTCAGAGAGGTCATAATCTAGTAGGGGTTAAAAAGTGATAATCTGATAGCAGTGACACAAGAAAGGAAAACTCGCAGCCCAGGTAGCATGGAAATATTAAATGCACGGCACAAATCGTTGTCAAGGAGGGTGAAGGGTGCAGTCCTGGCCGAGGCTAGCACTGGTCAGTGAGCTTCCTAGAGAGGCAGGGATGAGAGAGAACGGAGAGGTAAGTGAGGTTGGAATTATATGAAGTGAAAACCAAAAAATGTCAGAACAGGGAAACCCAGGGCAGGGTAAGAGGAAATGGGATGTTAAGCCATCTGGCTTGAAGGAGGACCATGCAGGAAAGGAACAGGCAGTAACAATGCAGCGTTCCATGATGGCACGGTAGGACAGAGCATCTGGAATGTTTGGAGCAGGGTCCCTGGAAAGCTTTCAAACAAGTACGGCATACTAGTGATTTCAGGAAAACACTTCTATGGCAGTGACTGAGATCGACTGCAGTGGGGAAACAGCAGACAGGGAAAGAGACTGGGGGAAGTATTTTCCTATTCACTGATTTTAGTAGGAAAATTAAGATATTGTTTAACTCTTTTGTAGTTTAATCTGCCTGCAAACTATATGTACTTTGCAGATCTTCATAACTATGCATTTTGAACTCTAAGATTAGATATCAGGCTAAAATTCAATTTTGTTTCTTCTCTTTTTAAAAAACAAAGAGCTACACTGCTCAGTGAATGGATGTCCTGAGCTTCAACCATTTGTCCTAAGACAGGCTGATGCAGGTAACATCAGTATATGTGAGTAGCTACATGGAGGGAAAGGAGACTTGTGCAAAATGAGAAGTCTACTCACCTTGAAACTATGGATTTTGGGGACTCGTGGTCAGACTTGCTGCACAGTAGGCATGAAAATGGAAACTGCGTACGTGCCCCATGGCCTTCTGAAAATTAGAGGGGAGGAGAAAAAACTGGACAGTTAATGAAATTCAGTATTCTATACTCATCATTTAACCATCTGTTCTTACATTTAGGAGAAAACTGAGTGTATTTGCTATAAAGAGACTTGGCATCTTATGCCTAAGAAATAAGAAGACACACTGAAATATGTCCCTTGGGTAACAAGACATCTGCTTAGGGCTGGGACTGGTAAGGCTGTGTTAACACAGAAATGTTGATTCTTAATCTTGTCAGTTGGCTAAGGAAGCTAGGCTCAAAACTGAGGACCTCTCAGTGGAGGTATAGGGTGTGACTTCATTCCTAAGTGAAAGAAAATCAAAAAGGAAGGAAGGCAGACAGATCAAAGAAGTGTTAGAGGAGTTTATAAAGTCAGAAGTAGCCACCTAGACTTTGGAGTACTTGGCTTTAAACATTCTGTTTCTCTTCCTGTCTTACCTGTGGTCTAGGAAAGGATCAAAGGACACCCAAGTGGAGGAAAGAGGCACAGAGAGCAGCAACAGAAGGAATGGTTGAGGCAGGAAGGTCCGGAGCACCGGTGGGGGTGGGGACAGTGCATACATTAGCCTTGCAATAAAATAGCATTCTTTCCCTGTGAAGTGAGGCAAACTAAGGGGAATTTTAGCAGTTATGAAATTTTCTCGTTTGCTAACATATTAAATCACTACCAGAAACTAAGTACTAATTAAACACCTTTTAATCAAATCTTATGTCGCTGACTACTATTACTATGTCAGAGATTCATTCCATTGAGAAAACTTAGGGACATTTTCTCTAATGTAAAGTACATATCATACCTAAGAATCATAATAATCTTTTTAAATAACTATGTTTTAGAAATATATAGTTTGTATTAATAATTGCTAGCTTAATTAGATTACATTTGCATAATAAATCATTCTCCTATAAAACTCACTTTTCCATCTAAAGCTCAGAGAGAAATTCTGTTTCTCATTTTAGAGGCAAGAATTCTGAAACTAAGCTTGATATTAATCATTCTTTTATTGAATGATTAACCATAAGAGGACCATGCTATGCTCTGTATTTTCTCATTTAATGCTTATGATTAAACCATGAGCTAGTTGGCACCTTTATTTCTTTGGTTCTAAGATACCACAGATGGAGATCTGATTGATTCCAAAATCTGTACTCTGAAATCACTACAAGTTAGTGAAGATGTAACTTAACCTAAGCTCACTGAGCTAGTAAGTGACGGAAGAGGAAAGAGAAAGAGCCTATTTTCCCTTAATTTTCCCATGCAACCCTAATGGAGAATTTTAATATGTAAATAATCAGTCTTAGAAAGTCATTGCACATTCATTAAAAACAAATATTTAGTTCATATAAATAATTCTATGTTTTTGGAAATTCTAACAGATTTAAGTGTTTTCAAACAACCTTACTGGCTTTATTATTCCTTCATATATAAAGCAGCACTAAATTAGGTGGAAAATCACATTGAAATACTTGATGAATTAAAGTAATGAAAATAATATCAGTGAGCAATTTTGCATTGAAATATGGGCATTTGGTTCAATTCAACAAGTTAATTTTGAGTACTTAGTCTATAAGGTGCTTCATTGGCATAGATGAATAGACAGTATCCCTCTGAAGAAATTTTCAGTTTATCTTTAAAAGGTTATGTTTAATAAATATGAATATTCTTGAAAGAAATTATTAGAATTCCTACTTGGGGATTATGTTTAGTAAAACTGAATATTCTTGAAAGAGAGTATTGGGATTCCTTAGTATGGTTTTTATTCTGTATTGGGGGAAGGATATCAGAAGAAAGCAAAATGGTTGAGTGCATATAGAGAGGTGTATATGTATGAAACTATACACATAAGAAGAATCTGAGTTACAATGAGAGAGAGAAATGAGTGCTTTGGAGAAACATGAGAAGGGAACTGTCATATCATATTGGAATAGATGGGGAATCAGCTAAGGCCCCATGACGTAAATGATGTTTTAGATGAGCCCTAATGGATGAGTACAACTCCAAAAGGCATGTGGGGGTAGTGTGTTCACACACAAAGAGAGTAGTGTAAGTTAAAGCAGAGGCTGTAGTTTTTCTTACATGTAATGCATGTATAGACTAATAAAAAGGCACAAGGCTGACAATGGGGACCTTGTTATAGAATGTCTTGAGTACTGTTTGTTTGGGGGGCAAATGCAGTAGAGTAAAAAACAAACACTGGGTTGGGAGGAAGGAGATGTGTGTGAACATTTCAGTGGTGGCATTTGTGAACTGCCTGAACTTGAGCAAATCACTTAGTCTTCTCAAGCTTTAACTTCCTCACCTCCGATATGGATATAATAATAATTACTTTAAAGGTTGGGTTTAAATGAGAAAACTTGTATGGAAATATTCTGAAACTGTCAAGCACAGCAAGAGGCATGGTCGCCATCGCCATCATTATTGTTGTTATGTATGTGATGGTCCGTGTAGATATTGAGGAAGTGGCGATTTTCTTTTCAATCTGCACTTGAGGAAAAATGACTTGACAGAAGTGTGAAGGATGGCTTAATAATAACAGAAGAAAACCAATCAGTAAGCTTCTAAAGTAATTCAGGTTAGCAATAATAGAAGTTGTGATTAGGATGGTAGTGAACTAACCAGAAAGGAAGGTAAACGCATTGCAGAGATACTGTTTAATTTTTCATTCACTCAGAAATGAACTGGGTACCAACCCTATTCCTGGACATAATCCTCACAAAAGAGACAACAGGGGTAGAGATACAGGATAGGATGTGCAGATACTTGGGGAGTGAGGTAAAATGAATGTAACGGGTCACTGAGTCTTCCTTTACTTTTCCACTGGAGAAACTTTGGTACCAGCAGAATGGAGAAGGGACATCTTGGGTGCATATGAGCTTAACCCATCTCTGGTACAGGTGTCATGGTGAGTGGGAGCTGATGTAGGGTCAGTAAATCCTTCCAAGGAGCATTTGAATACACTCACTCCCAGTGTGGGTCTCCATCATCTGAGGAGCTGGGGCAGGGAGAGTTACCCAAGGAAAGGAGGCACAAGACCTTCTCAAGAAACTCTCACTCCAAAAACCTGACAGAATCCCTTTTAACACCACCCCACCCCCAACCAGGGGAGGTGAGAAAATGTCTTCACCTAAAGAGAGAATTTCTCACTTCTCTTAAAACAGACCATCTGCTTCTGTGCTTACTTATGTTTGGAAGTGGGTATAAACCAAGAAATAGGGTCCAGAGCCTATTTGTAAACTCTAAGTCAGGTTCCTAGTAATCAGAGATTGATTCAATTTAATTCCACAGTCATTTAGTGAATGCAGATATCTTCCAGGAGATGGAACTGATGGAGAATACTGGGAGTGACTAAAAGGACCCCTGCCTCTCTCTCACAGTTTAGTGAAAGTGTATGTCAGAAAGCATATGACAGATCATCACATGTTGAGCTTAAGTTGTCTTCTTAATACTGTTATAAACATCACAGCATTCTGTTTGTTTCATACTTGTGATTTGTGTTTTCACTTCTCCACAAATGACATTTTTATGAAGACCAAAGTGATGTGTGGGGGCTTATTGGACACTCTTACTAATACGAGTTTCTTATAAAATAAACAATTCCTGTAATATTGATCCCTAAAGTTGAAAGTGCTTTATGCAGTCCTTCAGAAACACCCTGTGAATTTTGTGAGATCAAGTCCCAGAGAAGCAGCCTCATTTGTATGGCTTTTTCCATAGAACTTTTACCACTGGGTGTCCCTTTACTCAGGTGCTTATTTGAAGTCAAAATAGGACAACCTTGTAGATCTTTTTAAGGTATAAAAGGGGCATAGGTAGAGCCATGGAACCAAAAATTGGTAAAATTAGTGAAAAAAATATGAAAGTGATTTTCACATTCCTTTTTTTTTTTAATTCCCTTTTATTCCTTATTTATCCCTTACTCATTTTTTACTCTTTCCATGCCTTATCAAGGTAGGCTTTATAACTGATTTACATGCTACTGACTTTAAATACTCTGTATTACAATGTTGTTTGATTTTCCTCCCTTTAGGAGATGACTTGGCTTCCACCACTTTCTGCTATTCAGGCACCTGGCAAAGTAGAACCAAGCAAATTTTCATTTCCAAATAAGGTAAGATCTTGTGTCACTCAGGAGCAAAATCCTTCCTGCAGAGATTTTTCATGGACAGTGGGTTTTCTCTTGATTGTCTTTTCCTTTGTAAATACTCTTGCCATAGGCATATAGATCTCATTTTCAACATTTTGCAAACATATATTTATTCATCAAAGGGGAAAATGAAGGTTGTAATTTTACTTACCTACCTTCCATACTTAACGCAAAATGTGATGCATAATATACTGTCATTTTATCTTAAAACGTTTGTGAAGTTGAAATGCATTTATACTGATTTATAGTGTGATTGTGTGCTTGTTTTGTTTTTTCCTGAGAAGCTGTTATTGAATTAATGATGAGTCTTAAAATCAATATCTTAGAATTGAGGACATATAGCATTTAATTCCTCTTAGATATCTTTTATAAAGCATAAAATATTATCTAGGATTTTAAAAGAAAATATTTCCATGTTTTCTATAGACAAGTACACACACACAAATATTAGCCACAAAATATATTTAAATTATACATGAGTCTAATATGTTTTATTTCAATATAACATAAAATATCATACTCATTATAAATGAAATTATGCAAATAGAAGGAGCAAAGCATGAAAGTTCCCAGCACCTTCATCCAGATTTTATTTCCCTACCCAGAGATTACAATCAAGAGTTTTATGTGTACCATTTCAGTCATTCTCTCTATGCATTATACATACATATATGTGCATATGCCATTTTTAAAACTCAGAAATGGCATAGTACTAAAATCATTTTTTCTAAGAGCCAGTTTTTTCCAAATACTCATAATACATAAATATCATTGCTAAATATTGTCACAACTTTCTTAAGGGAATATTGAAATAATTATTTACTATAATATCACAATTATAAATTCCATTCCAATAGTTGATTTTTATTTTTCATAACAAAATGTATTTGGGTATATATATTTGTGAATGTATATTTTCTCAATTCCTTTTAAGAGCAGCAAAATATTTCATAGTATGAATTTGCTGTAATTTACTGAATCAAGCTCCTTTTGATGGACTTTCAGATTGTTATGGTTGGTTGTTATCACAAACACTGTTTCAACACACAGTTTTTTGTAGATGCCTCTTTGAATGTCTCTAGTACTAATTCCTAGAACAGGAACTGCGGTGCTTGGGGAATCAGAAGCCGTAATGTTTCAAGGTACTTTTTTATGCATCTTTGCCAATATTTAATATTATCTGGCTTTTTATCCTTGTTCCAGGGTAAAAATTTGCTGTCTAATTGTTATTTTTGCATTTCTCCAGTTTCTTCTGAGTTTGAGCATGGACTATTTCTCCCTTGCAACTCAGTCATTGTTATCTGTTGTGCATTCATACTGAATTTTTAAAAATGATTTGTAGAAACTTCTTCTAGCATATTCATGTGTTTATTATACATGATACAACTGTTTTCTTATAACTTGATTTCTATACCTTTTATACTACCAAAGTGTTTAATTTTTGTCAGAGATTTAAAAATAAAGTCTTCCCTGCACCAATATTCTAACAATGTTCTCTATTTTGTTCTAAGTCTTTTATAGTTTTTGGTTTTAGGTTTTAAAAAATTTTGTGGATGGTGTAACAAAGGATTCTAGTTTTATTTTTACCAATGGCTAGTAAATTATTGCAACTCTGTTAACAAATTAACCCATATTTCACACACACACCCCACTGTTCTGAAATACCACATTTATCAACAGTTGAATTTCTAATTCTGTTTTTTAAATATATTGATCTATGATATTTTCCCCCAATAACTCATTGTTTAAATAAAACCTTGACAAACTTTTTCTGTAAAGGCTCAGATTGTAAATAGTTTAGGATTTGCAGACAATACATATATGAATGACTGTAGATATGTTCAAATAAAATTTTATTTACCGAAAAGTGGTAGTATAATATATTTTAAAAACTTATAATTCAACAACAAAAGGATAACTTGTTTTTTAAGAGTGGATAAAGGATATAAATAGACATTTCTTCAAAGAAGATCTACAAATGACTAATAAGTACAAGAAAAGATACTATCACTATTATGAATCATTGAGGAAATGCAAATCAAAATCACAATGAGATAATGAGTCATTCCTACTTAACTAGTTAAAAAGACAAACAATACCCATGTTAACGGACTTCTGGTCAAGATGGAGGTGTAAGTATATATGCTTTGCTTCCTTGTGCAATCCCGAGAAGAATTACAACTAAGCTCAAAACAAAAAAACACCCAGAACTACCAGAAAATTGATCTGTATAGAAGTCTGACAACCAAGGATTTAAAGAAGCCACATTTATCCAGACAGGTAGGAAGGGACAGAGACCTGGAGTCGGGGCAGAGAAGAGGCAGCGGAACAGGTGGTCGCACACTCGTATGTGGTATATAAAGCTCAAGAGGAGTACCTTGTGAATGAGCGATCTCAGCCCCAGGCTAGACCACATAGCCCAGGATTCCAGCACCAGGAAGATAAAGCCTCATAACTTCTGGTTATAAAAACCAGTAGAGGGGGAAAACCCAGTGGGGTTGGGGTGGCAGAAGAAACTGCCAGCTTCTCAGAAGAGTCTGTTTAAAGGGCCCACACTGACTTAGAATGTACACAAACACACCAACTCTGGGAATCACCACCAAAGCAACAATTAGAAAGGCACTGGTTGCATATGGGAAGAGGGTGAAGTGACTGGAAACAGGGTGAGTGCCAGGCAAACCTCAAGAAACCAGGCAGCAAAATTGTCCCCTCTCTGACCTCTCACCCCCACACAGAGCTACAAAGTAGTGAAGTGGATTGCTCCACCCTGGCAAATAGCTAAGGCTCTGCCCCATACAACTTAACTGGTACACTAAGACAGGGAGTCAAAGCAGCTCTACCTAATACACAGAAACAAACACAAGAAGGCTGCCAAATTGAGGAGACAAAGAAATATGGCCCAAATGAAATAACAGAACAAAACCCCAGAAAAATAGCTAAATGAAACAGAGATAGCCAACCTATCAGGTATAGAGTTCAAAACACTTGTGATGAGGATGCTCAGAGAACTCATTGAGTATGGCAAAAACATAAAGGAAGAAATGAAGGTTACACTAAGTGAAATAAAGAAAAATCCACAGGGAACCAACAGAGAAAGGAGGGAAGCTGGGGTTCAAATCAACGATTTGGAACGTAAGAAATATACATTCAACCAGAACAGAAAGAAGAAACAAGAATAAAAAAAAAAAAAAAAAATATGAGGAAAGTATAAGAAGACTCTGAGACATCTCCAAAAGTGGCAACATCTGAATCATAGGGTTGCCAGAAGGAGAAAAGGAAGATCAAGAAATTGAAAATTTATTTGAAAAAATAATGAAGGAAAACTTCCCTACTTTGGTGAAGGAGATAGACATATAAGTCCAGGAAACACAGAGAGTGTCAAACAAGTTAAACCTAAAGAGGACCACACCAAGACACATTATAATTAAAATGCCAAAGGCTAAAGAGAAAGAGAGAATCTTAAAAGCAGCAAGAGAAAAGAAGAGAGTTACCTACAAATGAGTTCTCATAAGACGATCAGCTAATTTCTCAAAAGAAGCTTTGCAGGCAAAAAGGGACTGGCAAGAAGTATTCAGTGATGAAAAGCAAGGACCTACAACCGAGATTACTCTATAATAGCAAAAGCTAGTATTTAGAATGGAAGGGCAGATAAAATGCTTTCCAGACAAGATAAAGCTTAAAGGAGTTCACCATCAGCAAGCCATCATTACATGAAATGTTAAAGGGGCTTATTTAAGAAAAATAAGATCAAAACTATAAATGGTAAAGTGACAACAAACTCACAACTATCAACAACTGAGTGTACAAAACAAAAACAAACTAAGCAAACAACCAGAACAGGAACATAATCATATATATGGAGATTATTTGGAGAGTTATCAGCTGGAAGAGGGAAGGAGGAGAAAGGTAGAAATGGTGCAGGGATTAAGAAGCATAATTGGAGACTTCTGGCCAAGATGGAGGCTTAGACTGACACGCTCAGTCTCCCTCTACAACTAGAAAGGAATACAACTACCTCAAAACAAAAGATAACTAGAAATTCCAGAAGATAAAACTACACGGAAGCCCAACGTACAAAGCTATAAACCAGCGGTGCTCGTCAGATGGGTAGGAGGGGCGAAATTGGGCGGTGCTGTTTGCGGAAGCAGTGGGGACAGTGACAGGGAGAGCAATCCCAGCTGCAGTCGAGCCCTGGCAGCTTGCAACCCCAACGCTCGGAAAGGCAGCCTCCACATTGCCTCGGACGGTGAGGCCCAGGGGGCGAGAGGACAGTCCTGGTAGCGCAGCAGAGAATAACGGCAGGAATCCATCTTGGACCCCTGCCCCCACTCAAAGCACCACAGCGCTGCGAAAAAGGTTGGGATCGCCGCCGGTCGCAGGGTTGTGATGAGTACACAGGGCTCTGCCCCCTATAGCCGGCCCAAGAAGCAAAGCTGTCAAAATGCGGCAGACAACTATAGAAATCCCGGTGACGCAGTTCACCAGGCAGCAGATGAAGAATCTGACAGACGAACAAATAAGAAACCTTTCAGAGACTCAATTCAGAGCTATAGTCATTAGGTGGCTTACAGAATTAACAAAAGATTTGGAACAAGATAAGAATACTGAAAAGAACAAAAACACATACGAGGCAAGTGATGAGGAAATAAAATCCAGAGATTAAATCAACAAACTGGTACACAGGGAAGGAACAAACATTCAACCAGTGCGGAAAGAGGAAACAGAAAGCAAGGGAAGTGAGGAAAGGATCAGAAATCTCTGGGACAGCTATAAGAGATTGAACATACAGATTATAGGATTGCCAGAAGGCGAAGAAGAAGAACTAGAAATTGAAAAATTATGTGAAAAAGTAATGAAGCAGAACTTCCCTAACTTGGGGAAGGAAATAGACTTACAGGTCCAGGAAGCACAGAGAGTTCCGGGAAAAATGGACCCAGGAAAAACCACTCCAAGACACATTATAATCAGATTGTCAAAAATTAAAGATAAGGAGAGAATCTTAAAAGCAGCAAGAGAGAAGAAAAGAATCATGTACAAAGGGGTCCCAGTTAGACTATCAGCGGACTTCTCAGGGGAGACCCTTCAGGCAAGAAGGGACTGGCAAGAAATATTCAAAGTAATAAAAATCAAAAACCTATACCCACAAATACTCTATCCAGCAAAATTCTCATTCAAAATAGAAGGGCAGAGAAAGTGCTTCCAGGACCAAATAAAACTGAAAGAGTTCATTAGATCCAAACCGCTATTATATGAGATGTTAAAGGCACTGGTTTAGAAAAAGGAGGATCAAAATTATGAACATTAAAGTGAAAACTGCATCACAAGAACCAACAACAGAAGCTAGGGAAGTGAAACAAAGGCAAACTAAACAGGCAACGAGAGTGGAAAAAGAACTATAGGTATGGGGAACATTTTGGGGGAAAGGCAACAGGGAGGGGGAAGAGGAGAAAGGGAGGGAGGTGGTATAGGAATTAAGAAGCATAGTAGGAGGGAGTGGAGTAGACAGGAAGAGGTTGAGAAGAACTATATGCACAACCAATGGACATGGACTAAAAGGGGGTACAAATGGAGGGAGGGGCATCACCAGGTGGAGGGGAGCAGAGGGAAAGGAAATTGGGACAACTGTAAAAGTATAATCAATAAAATATATTTTTAAAAAAAGCATAATTGGTTGGTACAAAATAGACAGGGGGAAGTTAAGAATAATATAGGAAAGAGTGAAGCCAAAGAACTTATATACACGACCCATGGACATGCACTAAGGCAGGGGATTGCTGGAGGGAAGTGGGGTACCGGAAGAAGAACAGTGGGGGAAAAATTGGGACAACTATAATAGCATAATCAATAAAATATACTTAAAGAAATAACCAGTGTTAGCAAGGGTCTTGAAATATTGGAAACCTGCTATCAGTTGCTGGTGGAATCATAAAATGGTGCAGCCTCTTTGAAAAACATTTAGGCAGTTCTTCAAACATTGCATTACTTTATGATCCAGCAGTTCCACTCCTAGGTATATACCCAAGAGAATGAAAACACACCTCCACAAAAACTTAAATGCATGTTCACAGCATCATTAATCATAATAGCTAATAAGCAGAGACAACACAGATGTCTATCAAGTGATGAATGGATAAACAAAAGTGATATATCCTTACAATGGAATATTTTTCAGGCATAAAAAGGAATGAAGTGATGATACCTGATACAGCCTGGATGAACCTTAAAAACATTAGCTAAGTAAAAATGAGAGAAACCAGTCACATACAACCAAATATTATATTATATAATTTCATACATTTGAAATGTCCAGAATAGGCAAATAAATATAGAGAGACAGAGAATAGATTAGTGGTTGTTTGCAGCTCAGAGGTGGGGAGGTAGGATTGAGTAATAGCTAAAGAGTAAAGAATTTCTTTTTGAAGTGATAAAAATATTATAAAATTAATTATGGTAATAAACTCTGAATATGCTAAAAATCATTAAATCGTTTGAAACAAATCAGAGGGTGAGCTGTGTTTGCTCTATGGGCTGTAGTTGGCTAATTCCTAGTTTAAATTATTGATGATTTTTGGCCTATTTATACATATATGCGGTCAGGCCAATAACCTATATTATTCAAAAGTCCTGTCTATTGTATATTTTTCTCTTACAGATCAATTTAAGAAACATCTTGGTGACCTGTTGCTCCTTATAAAAATTCTCTTAGAATTTTGGTTTCTAACTTAACTTAAGAAAGTATATCCATCTGACAGTATCATCTTCCTATCCAGGAATTTGTAATATCTCTTTACTTCTATTTATATCTTCTTCATGTTCTTGTGGTAAATGTTTTCTTTTTCTTGTAGGTCTTTCACACTGGTTCTTTGGTTTATTCTCAGATATTTGAAGATATTTGTTTACTTTTCTATTTAAGCTTTTTAAAAGTTTTTATGTTTTCTAATTAGTTCTTGATGGTGTAAAGGAAATTTACTGGGTTTTATATAGCTACTTGAACTCCTTTTGGTTCAGGTAAATTTTGGGGGTGAACTTATATTTTTCTAAGAGGAGAAAATAGAATGAGTAGCAGGGAGGACAATGAATGCTGTTGGTGACTGGGAATGGGTAAATTTTCAATAGAGAGCTTAGGAGGTGGCGTTTGAGCAACACCCTGAAGGAGGTGAGGGAGCAGGTCATGCAGACAAGGGAAGATGAGAGTTGCACAAGATGGAAGAGAAAGTGGAAATTGTATGAGGCAGGAGCATGCCTGGATGCTAGCAGCACAGCAGGGCCAATGGGGCCAGGGCAGAGCACATGGGCATGGAACAGCAAATGACACAGAGGGCTGCAGGGACACTGATGGACTTTACTCTGCTGCTTTTTGCAAATAACAAGTTTGTTCTGTTTTATTCTTATTGTGTCAGCTAGAACCTTTAAATCTTTACCTTGTTCATGACATTAAAGGAGGAGGATTCCAAGGTGTTATTGTTGAGTATAACTGCTTACTCTGTGTCCAGACTAGGTAGCTTCTTTCTATTCCTAGCTCTCTGAACATTTTAAAGGTTTGAATTTTCATTTTTTTACTCACAGAAAAATTCACCCTTTTTAGTATCCTGTAAGTTTTAACAAACACGTGTGTTCCTGAGACCTCCACAGTCAAGATACAGAAGCAGTCTATCGCCACCCAGATTTCTCCCTGGCACTCGGTAGTCAACCCTTGCCATACACCAATCCCTGGCAATCATTGATGTATTTTCCAGAATATACATAAATTGAACAAGTTTGAGTTTAGTTGAATGGTTTATTCAGCTGGTATTGAGATGTTCCTAGTTTTTCTTTAATCTGTTAATGCAGAAAATTACATTGACTGATTTTTAATCACCTGTACAATCCTATGATTCACTTCCTTAATTATGGTATATTGTTAATTTAATATGCTTTTGGTGTTAATATTCCCCCGTTCCCCTCCAGCTCCCTTCCCATACCCCGCTCTCCCTCTTCCTTTCTCTCTCCTGCCCCTCCCCCACCTCTGCTCTCCTAAGCTCTTAAGGCCTTTCTTTTGCTATAACTTGTTTCCTGGGCCCATTTCTTCTATGACCCATTTCTTCTACCTCTGTGACTTTCTAAATAAACTTTCTCTTTAAAAAAAAAAAAAGCTAAGGGGGGGCAGCAAAGGGCAAAAAATTGGGACTACTGTAGTAGCATAAACAATAAAACATTTAAAAAGAAAAGAAAAAGATCTCTCACTATCTTCATTTCCTTCTATACCTGTTGGCTTGTTCAAAACGTCTATTTCTTCTTGGGTTAATCAATCTTTCTTTGTTCCTTTTTCTCCCTTCAGGGTTTTCAAACATACACATAATGTTCTTTTTTTAATAATTGTCTTTGAATTTTAATACATTAACCTATTTAAATTTATTTTTATCAATAGCTACAATTAATTAGTGTCTGTATCCTGCCTTCAAATATGGAACATCTAAAATCAGTTTTCATTACGTCTCCGCACCACCATCTCTCAGTTTGAGATTATCTACAGTATTTCAGATTATCATTATTATGACTGTTTTCTAGCATTATGCCTTGACAATTATTTGTTAGTTCCTTAATTTATCATCGTTTCTTGTGTCTCAAATCTTCCTCTTTAAAATATAGATAATGTTTTGCTAGGGTTTATTTTCTAGCAGATTTTTAGTCCATTCTTGATTTAAAGTTTCTAACAGACCTTTTCTGCACTTGCCTTTAATCACTCCTCCTCTCCCTGTTTGTTCACTCCTTCATGATCTCATGTGGGCCCAGTGCTTTAAATACTCTGTATCCTGAAACTGACGACTTCTAAATTAGTGTCTCTAGCCTCTTCTCCACCCCCCTCCTCCACAAACTTTGTGCTTGTATTTCTACTTGCCAATTCAACATCTCCACTTAGATATCTAACAACCATCTCAAGCTCAACATATCAAAAGCTGAGCTTTAATTCTCCCCCAAACCTATCCCCATGTGTCTCGGTAAGTGGCTCCTCCATTTTTGTGGTTGGCTCAGGCCACAAGCCTTGGAGCTACTTCTATTAGTTTTCTGGGGTACCTATACCAAAGTACACATACAGGCAGATCAAAATAGAAGATATTTATTCTCTTACAATTCCAGAGGCTAGACATCTGAAATCAAAGTGTCAGCAGGGCTCTTCCCCTCTGAAGACTCCAGGGGAGAATCCTTCTCCGCCTCTTTCAGCCTCTGATGACTATTGCCAGTCTGCCACAGTCCTTGGCCTATGGCTACATCACTCCAATTTCTGCCTCTATATTCACATAGCTGTCTTTTCTCTGTGAGTCTCTCTGTCCAGCTCTCCCTTTTCATATAAGGACAGCAATCATTGAATTGAGGGCCCACCCTAATCTAGTATGACCCGCAAGGCTCCTGTAATTATCATGTAAGATCAGATTCACAGATTCTGAACGGACATGAGCTTTTGGGGGGACACTATTCAACCTCGTACACCGTCCTTGACTCATCTCTTTCTCTCATACCACACATCCAAAGCATCATAAAATCATGTCTGCCCTACTTAGAAAATACATCCTAAGTCTAAATGCTTCCCCCACCATCACAGCCACCACCTTGTTCTAAACCTCATCACCTCTGGCAGTAGTTATTGCAATAGCCTCCTAACTAGTCTCCCCGTTTGCACACTTGCTCGACCTTCCACTCTTCTGTGCCATCGTCCCCTCCAACTTGGACCATTCCCCTTAGCCCCTAGTACACAGTCTGTTCTCCACACAATAGCTTTTCATAGTTTTAGAACTCTTTTCACTTTTGTATTCAAAACTTTCCAGTGGCATCCCACACTTAAAATACAATGCAATGATTCTTATAGTTTTTGTACATAATCTAGCCAAAATCATGACTTGATCCAAAGTACAATCAGGTAAGCATTTTCTGTTATATAAACATATCCATAATATAAGTACATTTTCTGATAAATCAAACATATGTCTCAAGGCATATTTTATTGTGACTTTTCCAAAAGGATTGTACAAATTTACTTTGATGAATGTAAATAGTTATGTTTAAGCAATAATTTAACTCCAGAGATGAAACTGAGACCTTGAATTATTAGTACAAAAATTCATTTTTCAAGGCAGAAAGCATGTTACAAGTATCCTACTTTCCAGCCCCAAAATTACATTAGAACTCTCATGTACAGCACAGAATTTCAAATTTAAATGAAAAAGAAAATGTGTCTTCTCTTTAAGACTACTATAGGATTTGTATGGAGCTATTTAAACTCTTGATCTTTTTTCCTTGTCCAATACAGAAAGAATAAGTGATTTTACAAAGTGTAGGGACATTGCATGATTTTAATAATGAAAAGTTTACAATGAGTAATTTATCTTATACAAATGAAATAAGACTGCATTAGTGTTCTATTTTTGCTGTAACAGATTACCATAAACTTAGTAACTTAAAACAACAAATTTATTAACTTATAACCCTGGAAGTCAGAAGTCTGAAATCAGTGTTATGGGGCTAAAATCCAAGTGTTGTCAGGGCTGCGTTCCTTCAGAATGCTTAGAGAATTGCTTTTCTCAGCTTCTACAGGCTGCCCCAGTCACTGACTTCTGACTTCCTTATCATGTCTCCTCTGACTCTCCTGCCTCCTTCATTCCCTGATAAGGATCTTGGTGAATATAGTGGGCCAACTGGATAATCCAAAATAATCTCCCGTCTCAAAGTCATCAATTTAATCACTACTGCAAGGCCTCTGTCATGAGAGGAAACATACTCACAGGATCCGAGAGTGAGGATACAGACATCTTTAGGGGGACAGTGTTCTGCCTCCTACGAAGATTGTCATTAATTTTGATGCATACTGTACCTCTTCCAACCTGTATCTTGACTAATTAGTATTCTGTCAGCTGGAGGCTTGCATTTCCTTAATTAGGTAAATTATTAACATTTGAGATTATCACTATATTGCTAGCATACAGGAGTTAGAATTGTTTATAGAATTTGAGGGACAAAGTTTCCTGAAAATGAGTAAAAAATAATTAAATTAAGCCCTTATTAAGACTAAAGAGGCAACTTGACCTCACAAGGAAAGTTGATTTAACTGTGCATTCTGAGTTGCCATTACCACTAAGTTAATTAGTTAAATACTTCCAAGAATTTCCCCAATTTGTCTGTATATTGAAGGACATGATATATAGTAAAGTCAATTGTCACTGAATTTGGAAATTTCCTCTATTCTATGAACACTTAATTCTGAGTCACTGTTTCCTAGACAAGTACTACCAGGCATGTCTGCCTCATTCTTCAAATCTCAAACATAATTGAATTTAGTAAAAAAAAGAATGTATCACTTCTTTAAATTGGCTCCCATTATCAGGAATTTCAACCAAGATGGGGAAAAATTTTTTTCTTTTCTTTGCCCTTTTCCCTTCATTTCTGTGGCAGTCTCAAAACTTTTGAAATATAATTAAAGAACTCAAAATTGTAGAATTTTTCCCATCCTCAGAATGCATATGGACAAACATAATGGTATGTCACAAACATTTCACATATTAATGGATTCTGAACCTGGTGGGATCAAACCTGGTCTGAAACTGTTCTTGCTGATTGATATTTAAAGCGTTATACAGAAGAATTCTGCTTCATTTCAGAAATGAGAATCCTCTTGCTATTCTCTTTGTTCCCTAGAAGGAGAATGAAAGCCAGCAGGTTTGAAGGGAAGTGCTTCCAAGTTGGAAAGTTTACCTCCCTCTTTGGGGTGCTAGCTTCAAAAACTGCCACAAAATGTTTAGACTAAAACTCCATGTTAAGCATTGCTTCAAACTAAACATGGAAATTAATTGTGAGTTCAAGAATAAGATTCAGAAGAAAGTGATTGTTGGGGGTGAAGGGAGACCAAACCAAATCAGGTGGTTCTTTTTCCTCTAGTAATTAGCTTGATAGGGAGTGGGGGTGGGTCTGAAAATAAGAGAAGATCTATCTCCGTTTCTTGCCTTTTATAGTTTTAATGATGGATTGGTAGACAAACAAAGACAGTTATGAGTGGTCCAGTCCTCAAACAAGTCCAGCGATTTGAAGTAATGCTCTCACAGTATAAGTTTTGTCCTCTGTTAGCAACGTAGTTAAGAACTGCTGTACTCTCTTGATCTAAGGTGTATATTTTTTCACATTTTAAGTTCCCTAAAATCAGGATTTGTTTTATAGTTGGTGGCATCTTACAATTACTTGACAGCAATTTTCTTTTCTAGTAGTACCTGAGTTAATACAGCCTCATACAATTTTGAAGACATGTTACACTTGATGAAATACAAAATTTATTATGGTGCTTCACTGAAGGGCTTTCTTGGTACCAGTGTGCTTGGTGATCTCTGTCTTCAGCAAAAGGATTTGCACAAACCTAACTTCCCAGCGAAATATTCCACACACAAAGAAATTTTAGGACTCCATATACCAAACAAGAGTTTAGGTTTGGGGAATTTAGGATTTAAAAATGGAGAAGAATAAATTTCCATCAGTAAATATTCTTCTGAGTAACCAGAGTGGTTCTTCCCTTTGTGTGCATGACTGCCATGTGACACACACTTGATGAATCACACTCGCAAACCAAAAGCAGCAGCTTAACCTTAGAAATGACCTGATATGGGATTACAGACAACTTTTTAATATTTTCCTGTCCCACTGAATTTTCTTTAATGAATAGATATCAATATTACTCTTCTTTGTTTAAATTCTAAGTGCTACTTAATAAAATGGAACAGTCCTTGAGTCAAGAAAATAATAGTAGTATTCTTTTAGTGATATTTATTATCAAATTGTACACTTTATATATGTGCAGCTTATGTTATATCATTAATACTGCGATAAAGCTGCTTTGTTGTTGTTTTTTTAAAAGAGTCATAGTTGAAAAGAGAAAACATGCTCAACATTATTAGTCATTAGGGAAATACAAATCAAAACCATAATGAGAAACCACTTCAATCCACTAGGACGGCTAGAATAAAATTTTTACAAATTGAAAGAAAATAAGCTTAGGTGAGGATATAGAGAAATTGGAACCCTACATTGCTAGTAGGAATGTAGAATGATTCAGCCACTGTGGAAAACAGTTTGGCAGTTCCTCAAAAAGTTTAGCATAGAATGACCATATGAACCTGCAATTCTACTCTTAGATACATACCCAAAAGGATTGAAAATGAACTCAAACAAGTACATGTGCTTGTGTGTTTATGGCAGCACTATTCACAATATCCAAAGGGTGGAAATAGCCCAGATGTTCATTAACAGATGAATGAATAAACAAACTGTTGTGTATACACACAGTGGAATATTATTCAGTTATAAAAGGAATACAGTACTGATGCATGCTATGACATGGATGAATCTCCAAAACATGCAAAGTGAAAGAAGTCAGGCACAAAAGGTCACATATTATATGATTCCACTGCTATGGAACATCCAGAGTAGATGAATTCATAGGGATAGGATGCTGATTGGTGGTTGCCAGGAACTGAGGGAGGGGGGATTGGGGAGACACTGCTTAATGCTACAGAGTTTTACTTTGGAATGATGAAAACATTTTGCAACGAAAAAGAGTTGGTGGTTGTAACAACATTGTGCAATGTACTAAATGCCACTAAATTGTCCACTTTAAAGTGGCTTATTTTATGTTATGTGAATTTCACCTCAATAAACAAAACAAAAAGTCTGTAATACAAAAGAGAAGTGATTGTGAACTATATTACCAGAATTTTTTAACAAGCACATTCATGTAAATGCTTTTCATTACAGTAGCTGGTAGAAATTATGACCAGTGATTAGTTTCCAATAGACCAGGAATATGTCTCACATTCAACTTAGATTTTGAAAGTCAAAATAAAAAAAATTAATTGATGCTTCTTGGTTTGTTTGTTTGTTTTTTAGGACTCTCAGCTCGTTTCCTCCGGACACAGTAATCCAAGTAAGAAAGGCTTCTTTCTACAGCTTTATGAGTCGGGGTAGGGTGTAGGGGGTGGGTTGGAGGTAGCAGAGGTGAGTAGGGAAAATGCATGCAATAAACAGTAGGTGTAAAAGAATTGTACTAAAAAACAAAATCGGGTGGGGAAAAAGAGGGTCATTTGTTCAAGTACTTACCACATGATAAGAATCATGGTAACTTTGAGGGCTCCCCTATCTTTTTTCAAGGGAAGGAGGGACAAAACATAAAATGGTAGGTTTCAAACAATTGTGGGTTGAAGGAACATCATTTATTATTATAGCTATTTTCTGGTATATGTGCAGGGGAACAGCTTTTTAAAGGCACTAATGAGTGATCTAAATTGAAAGAAAAAGAGTGAGCAAGGAGAACCAATCAGAAGCCTTCAAGATTAATGGCCTTAGAATCCATGAAGCAACCACACCCTCTCCCAGAGACAGACTACAGTGTCTAGGAAGGAATTTCTTTATTGAATCCAATGTCTAATAAAACATGAGCTTCGTTGTCCAAGAGAGGATGTTACTGTTCCATGAAGTAGTGTTTTCATTCTCTTCTTTGGCACTGCTAATTGCTATTAATATTTTCTTGAGCATTAAAAATGCACAAGCTGTCTCATTCATGTCATGAACACCATCTACAAAGACTGGGCTCTGTTAGTCTGTGACCAGCCAGTCAGCTGAGAGTGTCCCTTGCCAATTACAAAGCTGTGTTTGAACATGGAAATCACTCTGAGCCAATAGATATGTATTTGGAACTGAGACTCACCCACTGAGCATCTGTGAGGGCAGAAGGGTCAGGGGGTAAAGACATTCAGACAGCTGTATTAGAAAGCCCCGAAGTTTTCATGCTCATCTAGAGAAAGGTCAGGGTAGGGAGATAATGGCATAATGATGAGTAGGCAATATCACTTAATCATCTCACCCTTGGAATTTGCTGTGAGCATTGGTACCAGCGAAGAGGAGAAATGCCTGCCAGGGACTTGAAATCTAAAGAAAATAATAAATTCAGCAGTAAGAAAAGGAATCAGAAAAAAATGCATGGTTAAGTCCATGAGGTGTGCAGGCATCAGCATCATGTGCCAAAGACTAGAGCATACTGAAAAATTGCTCTTCCTCATCATTTCTTTCCATTTGAATTTACACAGCTCAGGGTAGAGGGAGACTATAATAGGTGAATAAATGTATGTTCTCTCAACTTAGAGTTTTTGACATAGAGCAAACAAAGGAGCATTTGCCTATGTGGCTCAGTTGGTTGGGGCGTTATCCTGCAAACTGAAGGTTTCAGGTTTGATCCCTGGTCAGGGCATGTACAAGAGGCAACTGATCGATGTTTCTCTCTCCCTCTCTCTCCCTCTCTCTCCCTCCCTTCCCTTCTGTCTAAAATCAATAAGCATGCCCTGGCTAGTGTGACTTAGTGGATTGAGCTCCAGCCTATAAACCAAAAGGCTGCCAATTCAGTTCCCAGTCAGGGTATGTGCCTGGGCTGCCAGCCAGGTCCCTAGTCGGGGCTGTGTGAGGGGCAACTGATTGATGTTTCTCTCCCTCTTCCTCCCTCCCTTCTTCTCTCTCTGAAAATAATAAAGCTTAAAAAATAAAATAAAATCAATAAGCACGTCCTCAGGTGAGGATTAGAAAACAAACAAAGGAAATAAGTGGTCTCTTCCATGTGCCACACCTTGACTAACTTTACTTCCCTTAATCCTAACAATAGCTGTATGAGGGAGGCATTATCATCCCCATTTTCCACATAATGTAAATGAGATTCTGAAGTTAATAACAACCTAGTTTTTAGTGGCTAAAAATGACAACTAGGATTTCAATGCAGGGATGTCAGCCCCAAAGACAACAGAATTTCCACCCCAGTGTGAGATTGACTCCTTGTTCAATAACTATATACTGTGATTTTTGTATGTGTCTGGAATATTTTTACAGCATGCCATAGCACTGACACGCTAAACCTGCATTTGGATTATGTAAAAGCAGACCCATGTCTGTGGAATGTGATGTGGCACCTGCTTTGTGCAGTATGAAACCCTGTGGCATTTCATTGCCTAAGGAAGTCTGTGATTGGCTTTTTCTTTTCCTGGGGTAAGGAGAATTTTTTTTTGTATTTTTTAAATCAATCCTCCTCCAAAACCAAGCACATCTATATAAAGGTAATATCACTATTTAAAATATGAGCATTCATGCAGACTATAGCAACTTGAAGCTTTAGGAGAGCTGCTTTCACCAGCATTTCCCATGCTATTTCTTGTATTTGTTTTGGAATCCTTAAAGTTTTTGGAATTGTGGCTCTAGTAAATATGTAGAAAATAGAAAAAAACTGAACTTCAAAGAAACCAAACACAAGATGTATGTGTGTCTTAATGAACTAACCTTCACTTTAGGTCAGTGCTTTTTTTTCCTTTTTGAAATTCGAGATGTTACATTATACACTAAAAGAAAGAGTATACAAATTAAACAAAATAATTTTTTATTTAAATCTTTTAAAAGTTAGATACTTTAGTCAGTTTGCTGAATTACTGGTTTATTTAATTTTAGAAAATAAAAGCTTCTAATGCATTGAGAAACTTAAATATTAAAATAGGTGACCTATGTCTACATTTCATTAAAGTTTTGAGTGTGTCCTATTCAAGTCTCAGAATGAGCATAAGCACTTTCCTCTTCCAGAAACAATCAGAACAGTAACAGAATCATAGGTATGGGGATCATTTAGAGAGTTATCGGTGGGGAGGGGGAAGGGGGAGAACAGGAAGAAAGGGGAAAAAGGTGCAGGGATTAAGAAGCATAATTGGTGGGAACAAAATAGACAGGGGGATGTTAAGAATAACATAGGAAAGGGCGAAGCCAAAGAACTTACACATACAACCCACGGACATGAACTAAGGCGTTGGTGATTGCTGGAAGGAAGGGAGGTACTGGGCAGAGGGGGACAAAAGGGGAAAAATTGGGACAACTGTAATAGCATAATCAATAAAATATACTTTAAAAATTCCCATTTAAATAACCATAAAGTCACAGTAATAGAAATAAATTTGTAAGAGCACTGAGGACAGAAAGGGATGCATCAACAAACCAGAAATTCATTTGAGGTTTTGGAAAACAGAGAGTACATAGGACCCTCCTATTAAATAATCCTGGATAGGGAAGTCATGACCCAGCAAAAGATAACAATGAAACAAACAGGAACAAGCTCTAGTAGTGGTGGGAACTGTCCTCCAGAGCTCCAAGAGAGGTCTCAGATTTCCACTCAATCTCACAAAGAGCAGGCTTGAAGTGCAGACAGACAGTGGGAAGAACCTGGGCCATTTTTTCTTCCACCTATGCCCTCTCTCACCATCCTGGTTCTCATACAGAGCTTTCCATCTGGATTTCCACCCCGCTCTACCCCACCCCCCAAAAATGCCAAAATACTAAAACCACTGTAACATTTGCTAAGAAAATGAACAGTTAACTAGATAGAATTCCTAATTAGGAGCTGATACCTAAAAGAAGAGCAGAATAGATTATGAGATAATACTAGACCTTAAAAATAGAGTGGTGGAAGAAGAGTTAACTTTTTCAAGGTGAGGACGAACAAAAATGCTACACACCACAGTAAAGTACTTCTACTTTGGGGTGAGGGGGTGATGAGATGATCAGGGCTCCCAGCTTGTCTCAAGGTCTGTCTTCTGAACCCTAAATATTCTAGTTCACATACCTGTCCACTTACAAAGAGCTCTAAATCAACCATTTCCTACAACAAATATGTGTGTTAGTGAAACAAATCAATATGCTAATACAGGAAATCCACATCCATTACCTTAACCAAGCTGTTATTCAGAAACATGAATGTGTAGCCAATGAGCACCAAAAAGAAGGACTGACTCCAGAGGAAATCTACTTATTTCAAGAAACAGAAGAAAAAAAGTCAAGCATAATTACAGTCTTCAGAAACATTTGAAATTATTTGTATTAAATAAGAGAACAGAGTAGTATGAAAAAGAAGCAATAACAAAACAAATGAGCACTTGAAAATTAAAAATATGGCTGACAAAAAAATTATTAGAAATGATAGCTAGTAGCTAAAGTCTAGAATCTGGAATATAAGGTTGAAAACGTTTTTTTCTGAAAGTAAAGCAAAAGACAGATGGAAAATATGAAAGGAAGTTAAGATACATGGAAGAACAACCAGGGTGAAAAGGTCAAAATCCAGCTAATAGGAATACCAGAAAAAAGAAAACAAAAGAGAGAAGAATAAATAATAGGAGAACTATAATCCCAAGGGAAATGGATAACTCATTATCACAAACACTATGTACAATGAAACAAGAGACCATGAACAAGAAAGAGTGCTCACTTTGACTTCCAGAAATGAGAGGATTGATAATGTAGTTAAGAACAAGAAGATTTGAAGAAGTACTAATCAGAACCTCTAGAAATGAAAAAATAATAACAAATTAAAATTTCCTTGGTCAGGTTTAACAGCAGATTGGATATGGCTGAAAAAAATTAACAAATTGGAAAATTGAATTGAAGAAATTATCTAGAATCCAGCCTAGAGACAGAAGTAGAAAATATGAAATAGAAGTTAAAAAATTTGGGGGATAAAGTAAGAAAATCTAGCATATATTTAAGTAGAATTTCAGAAAGAGATATGGGAACAGATTAAATATTAAAGAAGATAATGGCCAAAAATTATTTTTAGAATTGAAATGCACTAACCCACAGATTCTAGAAACCCAATGAATATTAAGCTGAATATATAAAAAGAAGTCCACATTAGATGCATTTTATATAAATATAAAATATTTATATAATATAATAATATAAATATTATATATATATAGTCAACCTGCAAACCACATAAAGAAACAATTGTTAAAATGCCCTTTATTTACTATCTTCAAAGAAGCAACAATTAGACTTCCAGTTGACTTATTTCTCAACAGCAGCAGTGGGAGCCAGCAGACAGTGAAATTATAACTTCACTTTCGTGTATTTGGAAATTTATGAATTCTCAAATTTATTTGATAGAACAAAATGCCAAAAATAACTGAAGAACAAGGCGCCTTCCCTTGCCAGTAACTGAAAATTAATAAATATTTTTAGCTAAGTAATATAGACAGTAATACACAAATTGAGTGATGAAAGAGAGTATAGGGCCTAGAAACAGACCCACAAACATATGAAAATTAGATTCATGACAGAGCTGATAATGTAGATTAATGAAGAGAGAATGGGCTTCTCAACTTAGTACCAGAATAATTGGTTATCTATGAGAAAATGAAATTAACTACCCCACATCATATTAAAAAAAAACTATGCCAGGTATTTGTAAAAGATCTAAATGCAAACAGTTTAGTTATATACTTTCCAAAGACAATATAGAACATATTTCTGGTATTTCTTAAATAAAAACACTAAAAGTTATCAAGTACAGGAAAATATTGCTAAATTCTAAGAAATTAAAATGGAAACTTACAGTCATCCACAGATACCAGAAAAAGAGTAAAAGACTCACACTGGGAAAAGTTACTTGAGCGTGTGTGTGTGTGAGTGTGAGAGACAGAGTACGTAGCAAGACAATGAAGTGCTTCTATGAGTTAAAAAATTACAAAAACTTTTAGAAATGAGAAGAAATTCACAAAAGAGCAAGCACAAAATATCTGCTTCATCGGTACTGAGAGAAATGCAAACATTACACTGAATTTTCACTTTATATTATTACATGGGAGAAAATTTCTTTAAAGTTTGACCATAAATTAATTTGGAAACCAGTTCAGTATTCCCTGATAAAGCTGGATAAATGAAAGCCCTGTGGCCCACAACTCCTAACATGTGCTTGAGGAAAGATGTTCATGAATATTTGTAATTGTGTCATTCATAATGAATGTCCACCAGGAGTAGTATGAATAAGAAAATCATGGTAGATTTTTTTTAGGATGCTTAGCAATGAGAGGATGACCAAACCAAAGCTCCATAAATCATGGACTGGATCTAAAAATCATGATCTTGAGTGATAGAAGTCAGTCTCAGAGGAATGCATACAACATGATTTCATTCATATGGTTTTCAAAATCAGGAAAAACTAAAGAATATTTTACTTACTAATAAATACATGGGTGGTAAAAAAAAAAAAAAGACTATCAAAAACAGAAAGAGAATGATTAACACAAGATCCCTGTAGGGAGGGCAGGAGGAGGGCCCAAACTCAGACTTGCGGGTTATTTCTTAGTAGTGCCTCGTTGCCTAGCCTAGAAGGTGTTTTTTTCACAGTTAACTCATATGAAGTTTACTGTATGTATACATTTTATGTACATTAAATGCATTTTCTGTTTAACATTTTTTAAAGAAAAAGCATAGTCTTGAGACATTAACCTGTGGCATGATGAAATTAAGAATGAGAATTCATTTGACTTAAATGCTAGGAGCACTGGGCTTGATTCAGGTTTAGTGACATTCCCTTCTGAACAGGTCTAGTCCCATTCTTTACTGGCTAATATTTATATTGTTTTAGTATTTTATTTATTTATTTATTTATTTGAGAGAAAGAGAGAGAAACATCAATTTGTTATTCCACTTATTTATGCATTCATTGGTTGATTCTGGTATGTGCCCTGACACTCTAACCAACTGAACTACCCAGTTAGGGAGTATTATAGTATTTTAAATTCTGTTGGTTTATAATTTTTCTAATTGGCCTATAGAAAATTAAATCATTAATTTAATAGAAAATTAAATCATTAATTAAATTAATATTAATGATGATGACTCATTAACAATTACCAAACAGAATATGAGTATAAATATTTTAAATCTTGACTCTGTAAGTGGAAGGTATAGCTGTGCCATTGTATGTGATAGAGGGAAAGAAGGCGGGAGAGAATAAATGGGTGAATTTCTTCATTTTACATAGTTTAAGAGAAAAAACATTGTCTGAAGTCTATTAATCAAGAATAAAAGGTTAAATATATTTAAAGTTATGAATACTCACTGGAGGCAGTAAAAGTAATGATAGAACTAATAAAAATAGTAAAGGAGGTTATAGTATATTAAATATCTTATATCTTAATCTTCATATCAGAATAATTAGGTACCATCTAAAGTTGATACATCTAGAAATACATATATTACTTAGAGTGATAGCTGAAGGGCTCACAACAAAAAACAAAAGCAAGCAAATGTGTTACCTTTTCTCTACTGCACAGTTTTTTTACCATGAACATGGATTGCTTTTATTATAAAGAAAAGTTGTATATCGAACTTTTACTCTGCAGCAGAATCCAGCCAATACGGGACTATATTTATTCCCTGTTCAAACATCTTCCCTAGTCCCTGTCATAACAATGTGGATGGAGAATCCAATACTCCAACAGTGCAGTCACTTTAAGTGTTAAAAGGGCACAGATTCAGTATTTTTTTCCTTTCTGTGACCTATTGAAGCCTTCAGACTGTTTCATATTGAAATTATAGACCCATCTCAGTGGTGAATGTACCTACTCCTTTTGTCCCACTGTGGTGTGGAATTACGTAATAATGACAGGGCATCAGACAGAAGACAGACACTGACCACGCAGTGTATGTTAGGTACTATGCAAGGCACAGGGAGACACCTATAGAGCATCAAGTTCAAAGTACACATATAATATACATACATATGATTTACTTGTGGGTATATATGTCTGTGTCCTTGATGTGGCTCATTGTTTTTCCCTCTTCCTCTCTGTAATTGTATTTCCATGTGCAAAATGACCACACTGCACCCAGGCCAATCTTTTATATCCATTTTCTTCATGATCAATGCAGGTTCCCTCCCAAAGAAACCGGTGCAGTATCCATCATGAAAACAGCTGGCATAACCAGGATGATCCCAGATGGTTCATTTTGGCAGCTGCACGGAAACATCTCCTGAGCACCCAACTAAAAAATCTCTTATGGAGAATTTTATAGGTTCCATGCATAATTTTCCCTCAGATCATGATAAAGAAACTATGACCCTTAATGATGTAGGTACTTAAACATTTCAAGTAAGCTTCAGAAATTGCATCATCTAAAATTGCAAGACGTTCAGGAGAATTTTGCGCTTCAGTCTTTCTGAAGGACAGAAACGTTGGGATCCCTTTCTCCACCCTACACTTACTTTTCTCCAGAAAGGTTATTTGTTGTCAGCACTGAAGGTGCTGAGAGCACTCCCTCTCAGGCTGTTACTAAATGTCTTGTTTGGCCCTGTGGTATCCTTCCTATTTGCCAGAACCTACTCTGTTTTCCCTGTTGCCACAACATAAGTGCTGCTAAGAGCAGGGGTAATCAGCCGCAGCTTTGTCCCTGCACTGGGCCAGCCTGGGATGCCTGCAGCCCAGGTCCCATGTGCAATAAGGCCTGTGTTCTCTCAACCTGTGGGTTCTTAGGCAGTGTTGTTGGTCAAGGTAAAACATATTTATTCAAACATCCAAACAATGTCTTCATTTATAGTCTCAGTTTCCTGTTTTCTTGTCATAAGTTGTTTGGAAATGTTTACTACTGCCAGCTGCTGTGAGCTTGGCTGTTTTATGCTATTTATTGTGATTGTATGTGGTGTGAGTACTGGCAGTGATAGACTGGGGAAAGCAATCAATTTATCCACATTAAAGGTGGGGGAAGATCAATATGTGACTTAAATCTCCACTTAGTGTTGTTGCATGATGCAGGTGTTACAACTCTGTTTAAGGATTCTGGCAGGAATTGTAGCCACTCAGTGGAAAAATGACTCTGGAAAGGACTAAATTAGGTTATTTTCCAGCTTGAAAGCCAGTTGTTGAGGCCTTGGATGTCTCCTAAGTGATCACACCACAGATATGGCCTGAGAGACAGAACATAGACGTGTGAGCTTTAAAGCTGGTTTATTAATTTGCTGCCTCTACTTGTACTCCAACGTGGTTTCATAGGTATTGGGGTTCTGTCTAATTAGCATTTGTTAACAACCAGTTCCACAGTTGTGGCGTTTTGATGAAGTAGTTGTGTAGACGCCCATTTGCCCCAAGATATATTTGTTATATCTAAATAGACGTGTGAACTATACATAATAATCTTTTTCTCACAACTATTTGATTTCCTAAAAGAAAAAAAGAAGACACTATCAAGTTTATTTTGGGGTTCAGTTTGGAAAATATCTCAGAATGTGATCCTCATGCAATTTGGGGAGGTGACGGCTGACCACAGGGGCTTGTACATTGCATAGGTCTGGGCCCTAAAGAGTATATTGGCGGTTTCTGTGAGATCTCCAGGCCTGACTCAAAAGAGCAAAGCAAAACAGGTTGCCACCATCAGGCCCATTTCCTACAAGCCACAGCCTTCTCTGGGGTTTATTAAACTATTAGCTTGGCACAACCATCATAGCCACAGCCAACTCACACTGGCAATCATGACCCTACTCCTTCCATCTCCTGCCTCAAGGAAATAAAAGAAGCACCTTACATCATGAGGATGCACAGTTCAGACCTCAGTGGCTGAGGATCTAAGAGTTATACTGTGTCCTTGCGAGAGGCATTTGTCCTCTAAAACTACAAAAAGTGAACTGGTTCCAGCCTCCCTCAATTAAGTCCTATTAAATCCTTGATGCCCACCTGTCGCATAGGAAAGATTTCTGGTTTACCTCTTATTATGCATTAACTGGTGGGCCCCAGAACATGTGCCCGGGCTCCTGGTGGGGTGTAATTCTTGGGGATCCTGTAACCTCAGTATAATTCTCTCCTCCAAGTTCTGATGCAGCCAGACCTGGTTTGGCTTATGTTAGTAAAAGGGATTGAAGTTCAAAATGCCTTGATGTATAATGCTATTGGGGTTTATTTCCTTAAATCTTCTGTAAAAGAAGTGTAAGGAAACAGGTTCCATCTATGAGATACTTGTCTTCTGGCAATGTCTCCACTCTGAGCCTCTGGTTGTTTATAAACAGTTCCTTAGAACCTGCTCACAGATCTATAACTGGGCAATGGTATTACATAGAAGAAATTATGTTGCAAATTCCGTTCTTGGACAATAAAACAATGTTTTAAAAGCCTTCTGCTGCACATTTTGAAAAATTGTTAATAGGAGCGTGGGAATATATTTAATCTCCCTTAAATCTTAAAGACTGTAACACTCACATGTATTTTTTTTCTACTTCCTTTTTAAGAGAAAGGTGATGCTGAGCCAGAGAGTCCAGACAATGGCACCTCGAATACATCGTAAGTCTCTTTCCTCTTTTTATTTGTGATGGTGGCTCTTTAATATGAAACAGGGCAAGTATCTGATAATAGTAATAATAATAATGGAAGGAAGGCTGTGGTTCACTTTCTCATGATAATGTATTTTTAAATGCTTCGGAGTGCACATGCGTTTGGAGGTCTTTCTTATGCTTTAATACCGTAAGAACAACCTTGAAAACGCAAATGCTCCTCTTCATAAAGTACAAATACAATGAGATGTGAGGGTACATATTGGTGGGGAGGAGAGAAGGAACTCTTTAGAATTTATTTGGAGACCTTCATCATTACTGCTATAAACAATGTAGAACTTCTCACTTGTACTGCGAGATATTCCGTCCTACATACCTGTGAAGTACCAGTGTCATTTGAAAAGCCTGCCATCTGCAACCTCACCTTGGAACTATGTGAAAAACACAATTATAGATATCTCTGGAATCTCATGAGCTTGTTGATGCTTTTAAATTAACAAAAGCAGTTTTTAAAAGATTTTTTTAAGAGGTACTTAGGAAACACATGTTCCTCACTCTACATTTTGCCTTTTTCCTCTCAGTACTCAAGGAATCCTTATATGTGTTAATAATTAATTTGACACAAAATGTATATACCAAAGTTTAAATGAAATAATTCATGAGCTAGCAAATTATTTTAGGAATCACTAAAAGGTTTGTTCCTGGAAAATCTTTACTATAACTCTGAGGGGTGACATATGGTTTCTTATTCTATGACAGGCTTGTGAATGTATTTTTATGTGGATCAGCACTCTTATTACTAAATATGTAAAATCCCATTCATCAGAAATCACAGTTTGTGACATAATATTATTGAATGTCTTAGTTTTTCTAAGATCTGTTTCTCAGTCTAGAAAAATCCTTTGACTTGCATAGGATGGCTATATACTTCATAAAAGATATGAATTTATGTTTGTCTTCCTTAAGATGTTACCATAAAAATTCTAAACAGTTTCATTGTCATGATTTCTGATGATATAATAAATGTGATTAGTTTTAAATGGTTAAAATTTCACTAACATTTACATTTTTATGCTGCAAAACCTAATGGGAAAAGGGTTTTAATGCCATCTGGAGGCATTCTAGAGAACTGAAAAGGGTAGACATTTAAAAATTTGGTTCTTTTAAATAAAATTTGAGACTGGATAAGAATTTATGCAACTAGAATGTAAGCTACTTGAGCGTGACATTTTTTATCAATAATATTATAAAAGTGCTAATTATTGTAGAAATAACAATTTTTTAAATACTCATTAACAAATCAGTTTTAAAACAAAGGTACATACAAAATATATTGGGAAAACTGCCAACATCCTACATTTAATTTTGCAAATTTTAAAGTCTCATTCAGTAGGCACCAATTTTGTTAATGCAGTTTAAAGTACCATTTAAGTTATTCTCCCCTTATGCATTTCTTTAAAAAAAAAATCTGTTCTCTAAGAGAATTGGTTTCCATACATCAGTACCTTATGAAAATAAATATGTTGTCTGAGGAATTCCTTTCAACATTCTGGAGATTGGAGAACAGTGAAAACTTGGAGCGTCACCCCGCATTCCTACCTCTTTACTTAGCCGTCGGCCTCTCCTTCCTCTTGAACTAGAAATAGCAGAAATAAAACTGAGGTTACAAGGATCTCTCTTAAAAGTGGAGAATTCTGAACTTGAGCCTCTCAAAGAGCTCTCTAACTGCAGTTCTATAGTAATTAGACAGGAGCAGCAGTATGTAATAAACAAAGAGCAAGGACTCAGAGTGCCTTAGATTTATAAGCATTTACATTCTCCGTGCAGTACCTTACTTGAGCTTTATTTTTAGACAGGTATGGTAGGGGCAGGATCATAAAAACCATTCAACTTAAGTGAAAAAAAATTGGGGTATTTTGCTTTTTTGCCCTTTTAATATACTGAGGAGTCAATGGATTTTAGGAGACAAAGAAAAGCCATGAGTCAGAATCAAGTAGAAAAACTAGCATCAGATTATTTGTTAAGTGGTATATATATATATATATATACATATGAAATCTCATGATGTGGGAGGGGCTAGGTGTCCAAGATCAGTCAGAAGGGTTGGTTTCTTCTGTGAAAGAAGGATCTGTTCCAAGCCTGGTGACTTGTTCGGTAGACGCACATCTATCTCCCTGTGTCTCTTCATATTACCTCTCCTCTAAGCATGTCTCTCTGTTCAAATTTCCCCTTTTTATAATAATACCAGTTATATTGGATTAGGGCCTACTCTAAAGACTTGTTTAATATGATTAACCCTATAAAGGTCTTGTCTCCAAATGAAGTCACATTCTAAGAAGTTAGGGCTCCAGTATATGAATTGGGGCAGGGAAGGGGATTCAATTTATAACATTAAGGGTCAGAGTAATAAGAATGATCCAGAAGCCAGGTAGGCAGAACCAGGAATGTACAGATGCCAGAAAGTGGAACAAGGGGAGACAACCTAAGTAAAACATCAAAATGATAAGCTCCGTGGGAGCTGAAGGAATAAAGCAGATCAAAGAAAACCACTGATAGCACACATGGGCACTAGGAAAGACATCGTTTTCATATTCATGGTCTGGTGGGCCAGACTTGGCATCAGTAATGCCTGTATATCCTTCTGTATAATTCCATGGCTCTGTGAGTCATTTAAACCCATCATATAGGTTTAAATTGAAATGTAAAGTTGGGAATCTCTAAACAGAGAGCTAATTTCCTGAAAAAGACTCTTTCCTTGCTGGAGATTAATTAAGCAGAAGATTAATCATGGTAAGCTTTAGACAATCATTGCCTGATAGAACAGGTAGTCTGAATAGCACCTGAAGATCCCTTCAGGAGATATTCACTGATATTATAAGTATTCATGAAAATGAAAAGTATAGTTTATTCTTATCACAAAAGAACCCATAAATTTAAATTTTTTTAGAGTAACATTTACATTAATGATGGGAGCCCTTATATTGGATTAACTCTTCTGCAGATAACTATTATAAACTCTAGACAAAAATTTTTTTTTAACTATTAAAAGGCAGAAAATGTTGGGAATTTGATCCCTGAAAGAAGAAAATTAGACTGGGTGAGATTTATATCCATACAACTTCCTCCCTGAGAACACTGCCCAATCCACATAGAAAATGAGAAAGCCATAATCATATTGGCATAAAACATCAGAGGATGGAGTTCAGGGCTGCAAGTATGACAAGACAATGAGAAGGCTGGGAGAAATTGTTTGCAAAAGACACATCTGATAAAGAACTGATACGCAAAACAAAGAATTCTTAAAAACTCAACAATCAGAAAACAACCCAATTAAAAAGTGGGCCAAAGACATTAACAGACATTTCACCAAAGAAGAAATACAAGTGGCAAATAATCATATGAAAAGATGCTCCATATTATATGTCATCATGGAAATGCCAATTAAAACTGTGAAAACGCAGAGCACAGACGACACCAAATGCTGATGAGGATGTGGAGCAACCAGAACTCTCATACATTGCTGGTCGGAATGCAAAATGTTAAGGACACTTTGGAAAACAGTTTGGCAGTTTCTCACAAAACTAAATACACTCCTTGCTGTATAACCAAAGTTGCCAAAAATTTATATCCACACAAAAACTTTACCTCAATTTAAAAAATAAGAAATAAAAAATAAATTTACAGAAATGATACATATCTATGTGACAGCTTTTCTTCCCTGTAATAATAATAATTACCATGTTTTTAGCCCTTACATTGACCAGATACTAGTTTTAACACTTAACATATTTTATCACCTCTAATTCTTACAAAAATTCAGTAACACCTTATTTTACAGGCAAAATAGGCTAGTTAAGGTTCCTGCTTTATATAGCTTCAAGTGGCAAAGTCAAGATTTGAACCCAATATTCAGACCCTGGAAGCCAAGCTCTTAACCACCGTCCTATTTTACTGCTATCTCAGAGTTCGTAGATAGTTCCTCTAGAGACAGTAGTCATTCCAGGAAGAGCATATAATTAAGATACTATCTGAAGAGGAAGAGTAGAACTGAGATCCTGCTAGAAAGTTGTCCATGCTAGAAAAGGTCTAGTAGTAATGAGTAAATGGAAATTTCAAAAATACCATGAAGGCCACAGTTTTGCGGGGTCACAACAGTTGTTTAATTCAGATTTTCCACCACCAACAAATTCACTCTCAAGTTAGAGATCAACGGCATAGACTTATAGAAAAATCCAGAGGGGGGCTCCTTCTATATTTGTAGGTGAGCCTCAATTGAACAAAGTAACTATAACTTTCAAGAATAAATGAAGATTTGAAATGGATTAGACCCACAGTATTCAACTCCTAGGAGATAAATAAATAAATAAGGCAGAAGGAAAATGGTTCATCAGAGGATACATTGTAGAATAAAATATTTGGAAAGTATATTATGAGCTCAAATGGAATTAGAGTGACCCATGAAATGTTTTTTTTCTCCAAAGTTAATACAGTAGTTGGAATTAATCAATAGTAAGTGCCCATTACCTAGTAGGCACTCAATAAATAGTTATTATTGCTATTATAACTAGATCCACATGTTATAAAAGCTAGAAAGCAACCCTGCCTTGGCAGTTGGTAGTGGTCAGAGCTTTTTAGAACTTTAAATCTCTTCTTTTTAAAAAAGTAGAAAACTTAGAAGGGGTTAAGGGTGGTAAAAACAAAAGTTTATATAGGCTTTCTGGTGAAGCTTGGGCTGTGAAGAAGAAAGGTTGAGTGGTCAGTCTACTCCAAAGATGTCAACCAAAATGACCACTTCCCCACACCTTCTGATGAGAGGACCAACAAGGACATATGTTGTTACCTCTCCTAGGGAAGAGTACATGGCCTGGAGGTGGTGAAAGAATTCACCTCCTCTACTGACTTATGTTTTAAAATGTCTTGAAGACTTGGATATCATTGAATGGTGGAGCAGAGTGGTTCTAGGTGATGCCCAAAGCTCCTTTCCAGGTAGATAATGAGCAGCTCCTTGAGTCATTTATAAAGATGAAAGGTGAAATATATTCATATCAATGAAAAGTATTTGTCTCCATCAGTTGAGGCTACTCTAACAAACTACCGTGACTTGGATAGCTTGTAAACAGCAGAAATTGATTTCTCATGGTTCTGGAGGCTGACAAGTCTAGGATCAAGGCATGGGCAGATCCAGTGTCTGGTGACAGCCTGCTACCTGGTTTGCAGTTGGCCATCTTCTCATTGTGTCCTCACATGGCAGAGAGCAGCAAGAGCAGAAGCAAGCTCTGTCGTATCTCTTCTTATAAGCACATTAATTTCATTCATGAGGGTTCCACCCTCATTACCTAATCGCTTCCCAAAGGGCCACCTCCTAATACCATCACATTGGGGGTTAGAGTTTCAACATACGAACTTTGGAGGAAGGCAACAGTATTCATAGTCCATGATGGTATTCACTAAAAATATCTTATTCTCATTATAAAGCTATCTTAGAAAATGTTAAATAAAGAGAAAAATATACAGAGAAACAATTATGTACTAAACATATAAAGAAACCTATTATTTATGCATGTGCATTTAATAATGTTATACAAACTGATCTGGAAGTCAAGAGATCAAAGTCAATTTGAGAATTGTTACCAATAAATGTTATTTTTTTCAGAGAAATTTCAAACTCCCCTAATATTTATTTTGGCTACAGCAATCCATGTCTAAAATGACGAACCGTGGCTGTTCTTTTAGTTTATGAGGTCTCTGTCCCCAGAGGATTCTTTTCCATATCTGTTTAAGTAATTTGCCAGGATCCTGTCTGCTAAGAAAGTGAGAAACCTGGTGTACAGCCTTTGCCTAGAAAAAATCGACCAGATCCTGTTTCTTCAACTTTTAGACACCAAGAATAAAAAATAACATAGCAAGAGCCTTTCAGGCTCCTTGAACCCCCTCATTATGGTAGATAAATAAACTTGACTAAAGGCCTTGGTGAGATGAGGTTTATGTGATGATTAGGAAGGAACCCCTTGACCCAGCATTCCGGTACCATGAGTGCAGGTGGGGCTGGGCAAGACTGTCAAAGGAGAAGAGAGATAAGGAGATTGTCGCTTTTACCTGAGAGGGAAATTAAACACTGCTGTACTGTTGCTTATACTCTCAGATTAAAACACTAAGTGAACCCAAGAATGTGGTTAGAACAAGACTGCAAACCTTGGTCCCAGAGGTCATAAAAGAGAAGCCAGCAGCAAAACCAGGGAGTCTGTTCCCTTGCCTCCTCTTCGGTTCCCAAGACTCGTGCTTTCTCTTTCTGTTACACATGCGGTTCCATCACAATATGCCTCTCCTCAGGATGTTGTCTAGATTGGGGTTTCTCAAAATTTTGTTTTGTAATGTAATGTTTCTTTCATCTTAATTGTGATAAATACACATAGCATAAAATTCACGATCTTAACCATTTTAATACATTCCAAGACCCCCAGTGGATGCCTGAATCTGCAGATAATACCAAGCCCTATACATGCTCTGTTTTTCCTATATGTATCATACACACCTTTTCACCTATTTCACAAAAAGGAAGCACTTTACAAGCTTCTCTTTGGCATATCCAAATTGTCACCTTCACTGCTCTTTCACTTTGGGGCCAGTATTAAGTAAAACAAGGGGGACTTGAACACAAACACTGTGATGCCATGACAGATGATCTGTTAAGTGAGACAGCTACTAAGTGACTAATGGGTGGGGAGCATATACAGTGTGGAGACACTGGACAAAGGGATGACTCATGTCCTGGCAGGATAGAGCAGGATGGTAGGAGATTTTATTACACTACTCAGAACAGCACACAATTTGAAAGTTACCAATTATTTATTTCTGGAATTGTCTATTTAATATTTTTGGACTATAGTTGACCATGGGTCACTGAAATTGCGGAAAGCAAAACCACAGATAAGGGGGATTACTGTACATCTCAGCAGCATTAGTACATTCACATTATTGTGCTACCATCACAGCCATGCCCAGAACTCTTCTCATCTTCCCGAAATGAAACTCTGTACTCATTAATATGCCAAATTAATAAATTGCCATAGCAAATAACTCCACATTTTCCCTCTCCCCAGCCCCTGACAACCACCATTCTATTGGTACTTTTTGTTTCTATGATTTTGACTACTCTGGGTACCTCATAGAAGTGGAATCATGCAGTATTTGCGCTTTTGTGACTGGATTATTTCACTGAGCAAAATGTTTTCAGGGTTCATCTGTGTTGTAGCATGTATCAGATTTCCTTCCTTTTAGAAAAGGAATTTCCTTTTTAAGGATTTTCTTTTTAAATTTTATTTATTGATTTAGAAAGAGAGAGAGGAAAAGAGAAAGAGAAATATCAGCTTGCTGTTCTGTGCTTATTTATGCATTCATTCATTGATTCTTGTATGTGCCCTGACTCGGGATCAAACCTGCAACCTTGGTGTAGAGAGACAATGCTCTAACCAACTGACATACCTGGCCAGAGCCAGGAATTTCCGTTTTTAAGGCTGATTGATATTCCCTTGTGTGCATGTACGTTTGTTTATTCCTCTATCCATGGACACTTGAGTTGCTTCTGCCTTTGGCTGTTGTGAATAATACTGCTTATGAGCATAAGTGTACAAATATCTCTTTGAGTCCCTACTCACAATTTTTTTAGATATATACTTATCTCAAACTGTTTGCACATGATCTGTACAATCAAAACCACATTTTACATCATACCTACAAGAGTGTATGTTCTGAAGCAGGTGTCACAAAAAAAATTATCTACCGTTACTCTGACATTTTCCATTCTTATGTAATATTTTTAAATGTAGGTCGAACCACAGAAATCCACTTTTCTCAGCCCATGTTCACAAAATACAATAGTTACTGACCAACTAACAAAACAGTTTGTGCCAAAGGAAGGAAGAAAGAGAAGGCAGTGACAGCATTGAGCCCTGCTGCGTTCTAGCCCTGGCTGAGTCGCTATGTAATTGACCTCTTCAGTCCTCCCTATGGCCTAGTTCTCCCTTCCGCATTTTACAGATGAAGAACCCAAGGCTGAAAGGGTATAAGGAGTTTGCCGAAAGACTGGCATCTAGTGAATCTGTTTTCACTCAGATCTGCCCACATGCCAGGATGTGACAACTTTATATGGTGCCCTGCAGTCCTTCCCTCAGAGGACTCATACACATTCTAACAGGACTGAGGAAGACTTTAACCCAAAGGACAGCTGATTCAGAAAAACTTAGGACGCATTCAGAGGCTCAGGAAGTAGGTATTAGGGGGTATATGTCATGCAAGAAGGTAAAGTTGTTCAGTAACCCCCAATTAGACCACAGAAGCAACTGCTCCCTTCACTTAATGGTTAAGGTGTCGGGTCTCTACAGGTGAGTTAGGCACCTTTGCAATCAGTGACCTCTTCTTCATTCCACAGAGATTTAATGAATACACTGTAGCTACTCTGTATTCACTGTGGCTTTGACATATGGCAGCATTTTCCTGAGTAGTCACTGAGGCCATGGGAAAGTGTGGTAAATCAACAAACATTACCATATTTATTGATTGCAGTAGGTAATCAATAAATATTGCCTGATATTAACAGACTGAATATACTTCCTTCAAATGTTTGCTTTTGTGTAACTTCTTCATGCTCTGATGTTGAAGCTTTGCCCAGCATTTAGAACAGAATACTTATTCAACAAGAATTACTGGTATGAGTAAATGAATGGGTGTGGAATAACACAGGATGGCTGAAGTACACTTGCGCATTTTATTGTATCTTTTTTCAGAAATACCATTAGCTAGATTTGTTCTTTCTCATCTATAGATTTTAATTGAGATGTAAACCTCCAAAATGCAGAGCTTATATATTTACAGACTGAATTTTCTCCCTTCCCCCAACTGCGCCCAGATCACAGGTTCTCCCTGTGCCCCAGGTTCTAATGCTCATCCCTTCCCAGGCATGATACTTCATGCATTTATTGCCTGTTTTGTGCCAGGCACTCTAGTGGACACAGTGTCTTATTTAATTCTCACAACAATCTAATGAGGTGTATTATTACATTATTATGTCTCAGATTACAAAAGAGAAAGTCAAGATCTCAGAGAAATATGTTGGCTCACAGAAGTTTCACTGTGGCAAAGCTGACACTCCATCCCGGTTGGCTCCAGAGCCACTCAGCGACACTCCTTTAGAACTGTGGCTTCATGTAGAGGGCACAGGAAGTGGAAGAGATAGAAAGGAAGAAATCCTCTCTCTGAACAAAAAGCTGGTATGGCCCTAAAAGCCCTTAATATCTGCATTCCCTCCATATTTTCAAGAGATTGTGTCCCAAAGAGCCCATAAAGGCGGCTTGGAGAAGGAGGTGGGAGGATGCCTGGGTACAATGAGTAAAGGTGGATTTCTGCACAGTGGTGGTGGTCATGGAAATATCAGGGACCAGAGTCTGAAATGCATCTGACAAGCCAGTAGCTGTCAGAAACAAAAGGACAGCTCCACAGCCCTGGCCTACCTGTTCACCTCAGAGGGCCTTCTGCTGTTGGCCGGGGATATTGTGGCAAAGCAGCATTCACATGATCCCACCAAAGCATGGAAAGTATGTAAGCCTCTGCCTGCACCATTCTACCACAGAGAATTCCACCTCCACTTTTAGCTTCTTAAATGACTGGGATATACAAAGAGACAAGGCACGAAGGGATAACAGGACCAAACTTTCACACACATGCACACATGCACCTTTCTACATTAAAAAAACATTCCTGCTTTAAAAATGAGAACTCTGTGGGATTTAAGGCATATATGTATGATTAAGAGGTGACAAATACTGCGCACTAACTGTATGCCAGACTGTATACTAAACGCTTTGTAAGCATAGGATAACTATATAATAAGAGGTGACAGTTATGCAGGGACAACAGGTGTAAACTAAAAACCCTATAGGATGAATCAAGTCTTTGAAACCTCATAGCAACTCAGAAAAGTGGACAGCGTTAGATTCTCCCTTTTTATAGATGAAGAAACCGAGGCTCACACAAGGAGTAGAGCCCAGCCAGGATATGGCCCCAAGGTGTCTGACTTGAAAGCACTCTTTCTCCAACGCTGCCTCAGACTAGACACCTGGCTGTGCTGTTGTGTAAATTCAGCACTGCTGGATGCCATTACTGGTTCAGAACACAAACAGATGAAGTTCAAAGTGGCCAGATGGCAGCAAACCCAGTGAATGGGGACTATTTCATTTGAAAGTCTGTTTAACACTAAAGCTAGAGGATTGAATTAGATCAGTTGGCTTTTAGGGACGGGAGAGAGTGTTCTTGGTTTGCTTTTGGAGTTTTAAAAAACAGAATAATCAGCAGGTGAAACAAGAAAAACCACCAGTGTTGGGTGGAACTGTCAACAACATAGCTTCACTCCTTGAAATGATATGATGCTAATTTCACACAACCCTAAAAGTTGTATACCCTGAAAACAAAAAGATTTTTAATGGATAAATACATAAAATATTGTTATTCACAATTTTGAAAAAATATGTTTTTCATTTGACCACCAAAAAAACATCATTTTTCCTCATGAGCCAATTTTAAAAATGGAGACAGTCTCTGATTTTGTGTTTTGCTTTGCAGTTGACAGTTTGAAAATTTACTGAGCATTTACCATGTGCTAGGCACTATTCTAAGCATTTTACTTATATCGTTCTCAGAGCTGTCTGGGATGGTTATCTCCATTTACAGTTAATGGAAATGATGCACGGAGAAGATAAGTAACTTGCCCAGAGTCACACAGCTCATGTACAACAGAGCTGGGAATTGAGCTCAGTTTGACTCCTAAAACAATGCTTTTTTATCCATGGTTCTAAACAGCCTCTATTTTGACTGTTAGACTTCAATATCTTCCCAAAATACTGAATAAGAGAACAGCATTTCCAAATTATGTGTCAGTCCTGAGTATACATAGATGTTGGAAAATATACTTGAATTCATAATTAACATAATTAAGATCTTTTTTATCTTTAAATGTCTAGAACTTATCAGTATTTTTATCTGCTCTTTCAGAATGTCCAAGGATAGGTCATCATTTTATTACATTTTAAAGTACATTTGAATTCTCTTTTTTCTAATAATTACTGTTACTAATTGTGATAAATCTCCTCAGAGTGAGAATTATAGAGAGAAAACTCAGTGCCTTTGAAAGTACTAAATTTGATGTTCATCTTTTGAAGAAACATTATCAAATAAAATGAGTATTTTTATGTTTTTTTGTTTGTTTTTGTTTGTTTTTGTTGTTGTTGTTGTCTTTTTGTTGTTGATCTAAGGTCTTGTGTAGCTTGGGGGATCGATTTTGCAAGTTCTAGACTCAGGTGATGCTGGGTGAGACCTGAAGCCCTGGTGGACTTCCTCAATATCAGGATGTGGTATGCTCTGTGGAGCTTTTAGTAAACCTGATAGGTCAAAAATAAACTAAAGTAATGCCATAGAGAAGGTTACACCTAGACAAAAAGCACTCAGAGGATGGGAATGGAAATTTCTCTTCTTTCAGGAGTTGTAAATGGATGTCTTTGTTTTGTTTTGTTTTTTATCCTTTCTGTTTAACTTTCAAGCTAGGATTGCCAAATAAAATACAAGACACCCAGTTAAATTTGAATTTCAGATTAAAAGGAATAATTTTTTAATGTAGGTCTATCCATGCAATATTTGGGAATAATTATTTAGTATGTCTTTTCTAATTAAATATTTTATTGTTGTTCTATTACAGTTGTCCCAATTTGTCCCCCTTTGCTGCCCTCCACCCAGCCAACCCCCCAACCATCCCCCCAAGTCAATCTCCACCCTGTTATCCATGTATGTCTTATGCAGTGTTTGAGAAATACTTATAATAAAAAAGATTGTTTGTTTTTTACCTGAAATTCACATTTAAATGGGCATTCTGAATTTTTTATTTGCTAATTCTAGCAACCCTACTAAACACCACATAAAGCATAGGACCAACTGGACTTTAAGTCCATAATTTATTGAAGAATAGAAGAAAGACAAGTTGAAGAAGGGAGAAAAATGAGAAGGGAGAAGAGATAAAGTAATACAAGGAAAGAGAGAGAAAGTAAGAATGAATTCTGGCAATCTGCCAAGTAAAACAACTAACATTTTGCAAGAAAGAACTAAAACTGAGGTCATGGGATGGAAAAAAGTTTGTTTCACAGACTCTAGCCTGAATGTTAGCCAAAAAAAGAAAGGCATCCTATTAACATCTGAATACCAAAGCTCATCCAGGAATGGAAAGATTTGGAATTTACAGATTCTTAGCTTCCAGCTTTGTTAGAATGCCACAATTTTTTATTAATTGCAAGGAGGATTTTGGTTTTTCAGTGAGATGCTTCAGTAATTCGATACCAAAGAAGCTAACTTCAGTTTATGTTACTAAGATGCATTTGAAACTTTCCGGATAACCTTTTGTCTCTTTGCTTTGCACTGAAATGCAAAAAACTCTCAGGTACCTGATATGGAGAAGAATTTACCTCTGTTTAGAAATCACACAGTTCTGCTGTGAAACGTGAAGATGGCATTTTTTTTTTTAAGCTAGAAAATATTAACAGGTTCAAGACAGATGTTTTTTTCTTCCTTAATCTCTAACCAGAAAAAGTACTATAAGCAAGAAACCTCTTGCCTTAAACTGGACACGTCACAGATGTGACACTTCTGTAGGAGATGGCTTTTTAACTGTGGAGGGGAGAAAATAACCTTTGGAAATTTTAGGATGTTATTACAAGCAAATTTACTAGTTTTTGACTTACTGAGCCACAGCTGGAGCCAGCCTTCGTCAGGGTAAGAGTATTTCCATATTACTCTAATATCTTTCATATTTCATTGTAGGATTATTATGTTTTGGGGAATATGGCCTTTGAACTTGTACTGTCTGTTGAGTATGCAAATGGAATTGCTATAAAAGGGGAGAGGAATTGACAGTTTCCTTCTTGGAAGATTGTTGAGGCTGCTGGAGCAGAAATTGGACTGTACCATCATTCTGGATAAAAGAACATTTTGTATTTTCTTTGAGAGGCATTTAAAGGGCTGGGGTTACATCTTACCTGAGAGCCACACAATTAAGTGCTAGGCTCTCAGTTCTATAGTTGTTGTATTGTTGCTGCTTTAAAAAAAAATTGACCTAACAGTGCAAGGAATTTTCTAATCAAATTAATTATGAATCTGCCTGAAAATATTTTCTTTAATATTGTGAAATATCATCTTTTCCTCATCCTGCATCTTATTGTCTTTTGTTTTGTTTTTAATAAAGTACATTGGCAGTTAGTTCAGAGAAAGAACAGTGTTGTTTTGTATGCATTCCTTAAGCTTCAAAAAATTCTAAAGCCAGTCTCTCTCCAAAGAGCCAGAGATGGCATCCACACAGGCCTGACTGCCTGCAGACATGCACTGAGAAGCCTCAGGGAACCACATCAGTCGACCTGTGATAGGCAGACTAGAAGCAGGTGCTATTTTGATAGGCGAAATCACTAAAAAAAAATTGTCAGGTGACATAAATAACAGAGAACCAATCAGGAATTTAAGTATCCTGTCCAGCTAGTTTATATTTTTAACCCAATCTCCTCACCATGATTCTTAACCAGCGTGCACATCAGATCATCTGGGGAGCTTCTTAAAATATTAATGGCTATACTCTCCAGAGTCTTGGTCAATCAGTGCCTGACCCTGTGCTTCTGATACATGTCTGTGGTTGAAAACCATACTCAGGAGGTTCCAAAACTAGCTAACCATCACAATCACTGAAGAACCTTTAAAATGCAGCTTCCTGGGACATCTCCACAGAGATTCTGATTCACTGTGCCTGGGTTTGGGCCTAGGAATCTTGTTTTTGGAAAGTTTCCCAATTTATTTTGATGATTAGTCAGAATTGGAAATCACCTTTGCCCTAACTGAATCACATTAATTTCAGCAAAAAGGGGAGGGGATTTATTTAAAGGAAAAATAATTGAGTCAGGTGTACAGGGTTTTGGGAGCAGCACCCTTTATTTCCATCGCTTTCACCTTGAACTTTCTCCTATTCATCTTGCCTGCTTCTCTTCCATCCCAGAAGAAGTGCCTGATTCTCTTCTCCTCTGGTGCCCCTGAAGTCATCTGTTCCCACCCTCCTTCTCCAGGCCCATCTTGTTCTTTTCTTAGGTACTCTTCCCGCCTGGGCCTATAACATGCTCATATTTTCTCAAACAAAACAAAGCAGCCACATGTATCAACCATTGTAGCTCTCTCTATATATCAGTCCTTTAGACTCTCATAAGCCCTCCATCCTGGCCACTACAGCTAGTTTCTGGCATTTGTACTTGGAGACCACCATTGCCTTTTGTCGCTGGGCCAAATGGACAAATGGCCCTTTCCCAGTCCTTAACTTCCTGATTTCTTTGCAGCCTATGAGGAAAGCAGGGAGGGAGGAATGGAAATTACAGGCCAATAGCTCCTATTAATTTAGTCATTAAAAATTTTCCAAATGATGTATTATAGAAGTGTACACCTGAAACCTATATAATTTTATTAACCAATATCACCCCAGTAAATTCAATAAAAAGGAAAAATAAATTTTAAAAATACTTCCAATATTAAAATTTTTTTCAATAAAATTTTAACAACTATTATTCTTTCATATACATGTAGAGAAAAAGGAGGTTTATAGTTGTGAGTACACAAACACAGAATTTATTCTTATATTATTATTTATTAATTATTGTATTATTTTCCATATGCACAACTGTAAACCTACTTTTGTCCCACCCATATATAAAAGAATAATACACCATGACCAACTGAGATTTATTCCAGGTATGCAAGGCTGGTTCAATATTTGATAATCAGCCATTGTTGTCTTTATAAATAGGCTAAGGAAGAAAAGGCATATGAGCATATCAACTGATGCACATAAAGCATTTGGAAAATTTCAACAGTGATTCATTACAAAAGGTCTCAGTACACTAGAAATATAGGGGAACTTTCTCAACCTCATAAAGAATACCTATGGAGTTCTTACAGCTAACATCATAATAGTGAAAGAGGGAATATTAAGATGGAGAGCAAGGTAAGGATATTCACTGTCACACTCTTATTCAATATAGTACTGGCATTTCTAGCCACTGTAATATGGCAAGAAAAGGAAATGGAAGGCATAGATATTAGAAAAGAAATAAAGCTGTCTCTGCTTGGAGACAACATGCTTCTGTGTATAGAAAATCCCAAAGAACCTACAAAATACGAGAATAAATGAGTGCTATAGGATTACAAATTACAAGTTCAACACACAAAAATCAGTTGCATTTCTATATACTGATAAGTAGAAACCAAAATAAGAAATATGATACTATTTACAATTGCCACAAAGGAAATTAAATACTGAGGTGTGAATGTAACAAAATGTATAAGGCATCTATATGATGAAGATAATAAAATTCTGACATCTAAATGCCTAAACTGTTCTAACTTGGTGTCTGATAATGCATGTCCATCAGCACTGTGGAGCAGTCTCTCCTTGCAGAGAGTGCTAACTCTGATCAGTGGTGAGCCTTGGAAATTGCTGGGTAAGTATGTAAAATGCCAAGTGCTTTAATGGGTAAAAATTATTGGCAGCACCTATACTGATATGAAAGTTTTCCACTGTCTCAATATCAAAAGTCCAAGAATGCCATATCCTTGAAGTGAGTTACAGTGCTTAGATTCTTTCACATGAGTATAGTCAGCCAGGATTAACACGCTTAGAGTTGAGATTGAGGTAGAGTTTGTAAATGCTGCAAATATTATGTGACAGCCACCCAGCCCCAATGCTGGGCAGTTCAAGACATGAGTCACACGTAAATTCTTGCACAGTCAGCTCACTGAAGTGATGCCCGGTTTGGCTCCAGCACTCCTTCATTAGTGGTGTTGGAAAACATGTAAGTCCTGGGGGCAGGGAAATGAGCTTTAAAAACACAACTAAGCTGCTGAAACAGAAGTCCAAAAGCAAGAATGAGAGATGCCTGGCTAGAGATTGTTGCATAGATTACACTAGTTTTGAAGTTGGGAAAAGTTTAGAGATGGTCTGGTTCTTGGAACTTTGGGTGAGGTCCAAGAGTAACATAGCACTCTGCCATTGCCCAATCCTGCAGATAATACACACTTGGAATTCTATTTGAACAGTCAAGGGATATGCAGAGAAGTTTTAGAGAAGGATAACAGATGTAGACATAAAACATCATAGATGAGACATTGTGACACAGGTGGTAGATATACCGGCAGCATGCAAATTCACAAGGTTAGGTTTTTGTTTACTACTTTATTTATGTTCATAAGACAATGTTTTTCAAGGCACTTTCTATTTATCACATTATGTTTTCTTCAGCAACAACCTGTGAAGAAGGCAGAGTTGGTTTTATTCTTCCTATTATAAAGAAACCACAAGGAAATTTATAGCTAAGTAGTTAACATCAGAACCAGGAGACTTCAGATCATCAGATCTGCTGCTTTTCAGCTCTGAACCCCCTGCAAGACTGTCAGACCCTGAAGAGTTATCAGGACCTGGGTCTTTAGTAGGACTTATTTTTCTCTTGTCCTTATCCCAGGGACCTTTCTGCAAGAGCAGAATGCCTTACTTATTTAAAACTAAGTTTAGCCTTTCCAATGGAAGTACATACAGAAACCTAACTCATCATCTTACTAATGGGTCTTCCTTACTACATTTGCTCTATAAACCTGAAACTTGCTTTTTTTTTTTTTTTCCTTCCTCTAAAAAAACCTTTGGGCTCTGAACAGTTGGTCTTTAGGTTTGTAATTCTTTTTCAAGGTAGGATGTCCACAACATGAAACACACACACGCATACACCTAGAGCAGGGATGGGCAGAAGGCCGTCTAATTCCACCTGCCACCCAGCTAAGGGGTAGAAGGACCCATCACGGAATTGATCCAAACTCTTGTGAAACACACCCTCACCAGCTTTCTCTTACTTCTCTTAGGTTAAGAGTCCTGATGTCTTCATAGCTTGAAGGTGTTGCAAGGGCTTCACCCCCTCAGGAGAAATAGATGATAGAAGAGGAGAGCAAAGGGAACAGCAGGGTTGGCCAGCTCCTTCTCCATAGCCAGCAAGAATTCCACCAGTACTTAGAAATTACACCCTGCTCTGAGATGGGCAGAGCTCTCCTTAGTCAAGATCTGGGCTTCCAGAGACCAGATGGGGAAAGAGGAAAGAGCAATATAGTATAGTAAAAAGTATAACTTGATTCTCTCCTTTTGTAGAAGACTGAGTAGATGCCGATATATCTGTCTAGATTGTTGATGCACACCCTGATTTAGACCTTTTTCATTTAAATAATAGAAGCATAGGATAATCCCGCTTGAAATTGCATACTCTTCAGCTTAAGATGCTGTGATTTTGGCTTCCTGTATATAAGCCCGCCTGAGCTTTGATGCATTGTGCTGGGATGTTGGTGTGACATGGGAGAGAATGAAGCTATGTTGATGAAACCTTTTACCATTCTTCAAAAAAACCAAGATTTTATGTGATAATATGTCAAATTGATTTCTCAGGCAATTCATTTGAGAATTTTATCTGCACCCCATCATAAATAAATAAATAAATAAATAAATAAATAAGATCAATTTTATTTGAATGGGTTGGACAGCTAACTGTGTGTGAGTCCCTCAGCTTGTAAAGTGCCCTCCATGGGAGTGGGTGACTGATGTTTAGTAAGTGCCCTGTTGGAGTGGTTGGGGTGCTTCCCCCACACAAGTAATCTTTTCACAGATTCTGGGAAGGTCTTTGGCTGGGGATAATGGCTCTGTGATTGATCTTTATTTTTAGAGATACTTTATCTTGGCTTCTCTATCAGCTCCTTGTTTTATGGCATTAAAGTGCTTATAAGTGCCCACGAATTCCTAGAATTACACATTACAAATGAAATCCCATTTCTTACCAGTGAAAAAGGGAAGTGCAATGCTCTGTTGTGAAACTAGACACGTTCATTTATAATGAACAAAAGTGAGTCAGAGACAACAGCCCTGACTCCTCCTTCCTGTGTAGCTATGGGGATGCAGGTAAAGCCATAGTTTTTAATAAGAAAATATATTTCCCAGGTTTTCTTGTTGTGGTTTAAGGGCATACCTCTAGTCTACCTCTAAAGATCTGACTAAAAACAATGTTTTCGCTAAAATATATAGGTACTTGGTACCAAATCCCCTGGTTGTTGGGAAGCTAATTGAATTGAGGCAAATTTCACACAGTTGAGAGAACCGGGGACACTTGGGGCCCACCTTGGAGTCCACCCAGTGAAGAGCAGAGGGCTGGGCCTGATCCCTGAGGTGAGAAAGGCTAGCCTGGCTCTGGGATCCGGGGCTACGCTGTCCCGTCAGAACCACCAGGCACAGGTGAATCTGAACTGAGATGGGCTGTAAGAGACACACTGGATTTCAACACTTCATACCAAAAGAGAAAAATCATTAGTAATTATTGATCACATGTTGAAATTATAATATTTGGAGGTATATTGGGTTAAATAAATATATTATTAAAGTGAGTTTAAACTTTTAAAACATAGCTACTAGAAAGTTTTTAATTAATAGATGGCTCATATTTTTATTGGACAATACTATTCTAGACAATTGACCAAGATGTAGGATGGGGAAGGGCAGGGGGGCTAATAAAAAGCAATGCAGACTATTTCAAACTGATTTTTAGGCATTCCTGTTCTTCAAAGTCCAGCTGCCCCCAACTCAGGGGTCTCACCCTGACTTCCTTGGGTAGCTTCAGCACAGCTAGCACCAGTCTGTGGCCAGCTGCCTGCTCCCCTCTCCTCACCTCTGCCCAGCTCGCCTCCTCAGCCCCACCCTCCCTCCAGGACAGCCTCACACTCCCAAACCTCTCCTTCTGTTGGGCTGAGCAGCTCCTCAACCTGACCTCCCTACTGACTTCCCTCGAAGTGCTCAGCGGAACACACAAGAGTCTTTAGTTAACAAGACCCATTCTCCTTAGAAGGCTTTTCTTTACAATATTGACCCACAGTCTCTTTTCCTCAGTCCAGAAATTTAAAAAGCTCCCAACTTAAAAACTCATTTGGTAGACCTGACTGAAAGCTACTTATGGCTTTGATCTCACTTCCTGTGACTACCTACTCAGTAGACTGCCCCAAAGCCTGCCTGGGGTTTTGTGTAATGTGTGGTATAGGCATCAGTTTGCCTTTCTGAATTACAAAAGAACTTGTGGATCCTGAAACACATCTAGACTGGAAGGTTTCAAGTAAGGCTGGCGGGCCTGAAGCAGTTTTCCCTTCCTTAAAATCTGACTCCCCTTACCCGGTCTTTGAGGCAGCCTCAAAGATCATCTTTCAGAAAGATGGGTCTCATCAGGTCATTGTCCTCGTTTAGGTCCTTTGAAGGATCCCACAGCCTTAGGACCAGTTTCCACTCCTTAGCAAATGTCAAGGCTCCTTATCAGCAGGTGTTTTATCACCTGCTATGGGCTCAGCCCTCAGACAAGGACTGATGGGACTTAAAAGACATTTGAAATATGGTCTCTGACCTCAACAAGGGGAGATGAAGTACCGGGAACCACAGTGAACAATAGGATTAAGGGCAAAAGTGAACGAAATTGGCTACAGGCGCAAGCAGAATGAGACACAGGAGAGCAGAGCAGCATGGGCTCTGTCTGCAGCATGCTGAAGAGGCAGTGGGGCAGGTGGCAGGATGTGGGGGAAGGGGCAGGAGAAGGAAGGAACAGAGATGGTAGCTTCCTGCTTCCTCACCTGGTCTCTGTCTTTTCCAGGTAGTTAATGAGGATTGACCTGTTGCCTGCCTTTCCAGTGGGCTCAGGGGATACCTAAAGGATACCACCTGCTAGAATAAAATGTGTTCCCTGTCTTTTGTCATTTGAACTGATACCTTAGAAACATATAACTAGATGATGAAGTTCATTGTTTTCATCCCTGTGTCAATTAGGAAAGCTGATTGGAGACTGCTGAGCCCAAATGTAGTCTCCAACTCTTCCTCCTCTCCCTCGACTCTGGGCTACATGTCAAGTTGCCAGGAATTAGTAGTTATTTGGTAGCCCTTCCATTCAATTCCCATCTAGTGCAATCCTACTGGATACAAGGCTCTGAGCTTATACCATCATAATCCATCATATTTATTCTGTGCTTTAAAATTTGCAGAATAATTTTGTCTACATTATCTTATTCAAGTCCCCAATAATCCTTTAAAGTTGAAGGGTTGTATATTATTCATTCTCAATTTCCATTCAGAAGTGGAGGCCTAAAAAGACTAATTTACTCAGGGCCATAGAGCTAGTAAGTGACAAAGGTAGAAGTCTCACTTTTTCTAGTACAGGTGTCAGTGACTTCCTGCATCACACTATAACTTCAGGGGTTAAAAGCTTTAATATAAGCAGACATGTTGGACCTCTGAAGGTTGTTGAGGAGGTACTGATATGTGCCTGCTCCTGGCCCAGAAATGTAACTTTTCTTTCTAGTTGCCAAAGTACCAAAGCCTTCAGCCACTTTCTAGAATAAATCTTAACAATTAGACTAAAGTCTAAACAATACCCCAAACTTGTGAAGGAAAGGTTGACCCAGTCATATGAAACAGCAGGATGGAGCAGAGGAGGCAGCAAATAATTTATGAGCATCAGCAGCAAAAATGAGCCAGGGTGCTGGATCAGTTCAAAGAGCTGCCCTTTGAGGCTATTTGAAAGGGAGGTTCAAGGCTTTAATAGATACATTGCATAGTTATACAATGCAGGATGTCACAAAACCAAATGATAACTTTGATAATGTTTTATTCCTGGGAGTACAGAAGCCTTTGTACACATACTGTTTTTCAAATATAATAGTTCGTAGAGAGTATTTCCTTTGCTCCTTTATAGAGAAGGAAATTGACAGTCACTGTCCCCACCAGGTCACCAAGCAATTAAAAAAGGCTGCAATGTAAAGACGGGACATCACTCATTCACGTTCCTCTAGGCTACCAGTGTGACCACCTGCTCATGACCCACATTAACTGTGCCCCATCTTTGTACCTGCTGCATGTTTAGGGGGGCAAGGGTAACCGAATGGATCTTTCTTCAGTCAGAATTTGACCCTGAGTTGATAAAATCCTTTGAAAGTCTGAAGCACCCATCTCCAGTTTCTTGGCTAGAGAGTTCTGAAAATCATTGAGGAATGAGAAATATGTGTTTACACAGTGAAAAGGCTGGATTTTATATAAGATACCTTAACAATGGAAATAACAATGCAGTGGGAATGAAAGAGGCGCTTTTTTTATTTACGAAGTTAGAGTATAAATAAGGTACCAAAATCACCAGCTGTCATGTTTATTCTTTAAAAAAAAATTTTAATCACTTCATTTTTCAGTAATAAGGAAAGACAGAAACAAGTACTGATATCACAGGACAAAAAGAGTCATTCCTGGGAGCAGGCAGCGGCCATTTCCTATTACCCAGAAACCAGCAGTGAACCCAAGACTGACCCATTTCAGGATCCAGGAGTCAATGCCATCACTGGAATACTCACCAACTCGTTAATTTTCTTTGGTTAAAATCACCTTGATCTCTAAAAAAGGCATACGTTTTTTCCTTTAATAGAAAAAAATGTATAATTACTGTAAATGATGATACTAGATAAGAAATCCTGGTGGTATGTAAAATAATTCCATATGAAATTCAGATTTGGGCACATCTAGCTTTTGCAATATCTGGGGCTAGAAAAAACACTTATTTCCTAGAATCTGGCTCGTCCACCCATCCAGCGCCCTCTCACTGACATCAAGGTGCCCATTCGCACTGTCACCGTGCTGTTTCCTGGTGGGAGGGGCAATTGGCTGATGAGGCTTGATTGAGGCCCCTGCTTTCCTGCACAGGTTTTCCTTTGAAGAAAGCGTTGAGGTGTGCCAACAACAATGGAAGTTTATAAACCCTCGTCTCAATTGTCGCCAAAGCCTCATTGCCTCTGAAATCCCTTTTTAGAGGGTTTTCCTGATTCCAAAGCTTATTCGTGGTCTGAGTCCCTTCGCAGGGTTTGAGTGGAGGATTCCTTTGGGGACAAGAGCACAAGAACATCAGCATCACTGGGTGCTCCAAAATAACACTGTCCCAAACTACAGGCCACACAGATTCAGCAGGTGCACACATTTTTGGCAGACTTTTATTATGGGATCTGTATTTTTCATGAAAATAATTTGGGCATAGATATATTCAAAGATCTTATACAGAGCTCTCAATGACAAATGAGATTCTAAATTTCCCCCTAAACATCTGACTCAGCCTGGAAGGTGTGCGCACTAGCTGGGCACGTTTTGGAGACCAGCCTTGGTAATCTGGCAGCCTGAAACTTTTCTGAAGCAAGGAGTGTATGGCAGGTTGGTAGTTAAAGAAATTCTGGTTAAGATTCATTTGATGGAGAAGAAAAAAAGGCACGAAGGAAGGCTCCGACAGAGCTAGAGAGGACCTGCTGGGCCTTAGGTTTCCTAAGGCACTGGCTTTTTAGCCTCCAAACAGCATCCCATCAAAGTGAGCGTGAGTCCCTTAAACACACATTTCTCACATACCTTTTTGTCACTGCCTTCTGTGCCAACTGGGACACTCAGAGGGATGCACACCCAGTTCTCCTGACACGTCGCACAGCACACTGGCGTCTTCATTCTAACCCTGGTCACTACTCCTGGCCCTCTCTGTTTCCACCTTCTCCACCAAGAAAAAATGAAAAAGTATATAAAATTAAAAACTCCACTGTGCCTGTGTAGAAACTCGTCAAAATACAAGTTAAATTTTCTTGTAAAAAAATATAAAGATATCATTAGCCAAAATGTATTTTCCAAAAGCCCAATTTTTCCTGGGAAAGAGCTGGATATAAAGTATTATACATGCAATAGCCAGCCTTCCTCTAGGAATTCTAGTCGCAGTTGTGTCCTTCAGCGTTGCCACTTACATTCCATCAGCAGCCACTCAGCCCAGGGTGGCCCTGGGCTCGCCACAGCTCCCGTCTGCACCCTTTTGTTGTTGGTCTGACTCTGTAGTAGAAAAATGCACCTGCCTGCTTTTTATTTTAAGTTACTAGATAATGAGTTTTCAAATATGTGGTTATTACAAATTTAAGTGATTTTTAAAATGTTTTTATATAACTTGTTTGAGCTCATTATTTCTCAGTTCATTAAAGGTATATTTTAAATCTATTCCATTCCCTCCAGAGCCATGGATGAGGTTTATCTGTGTATCATTATAGGTGTTGGCTCCTATTATGCAGGAGGGTATGCTTTTTTTCTTTTTCTTTTTTTCAATTAAACCAATACCTTTGTCCCCCAGATGCTGGGACACAGAGAGGAATGAGGCCAAAAACTTCCCTCAGAGAGACCATAAGTCAGGTAGATAAGACAGATTTGAAGGCAGCAGTTACAACATAGGATGGCAAGTGCACTAATAGACATGCACAGAAGAGGGAAATTAATTAAGGTCACTGAGCACCAAGAAGATGTGCCCCTTGGTGGGGGGGGGGGGGGGCATTTGAAGGGTGAGTAATAGCTGAGAATAGGGAACGGAGAGAGGGGTATTTCAGGCAGCATGAGAGGCCAGGCCAAGATGCAGAGAAGTGGAACTATACATAGTTTGAATTATTCCAGTATTGAGTTCAAGGGCTACGACACGGTAGCAACCGCAGTGAGCTGAAGCCCAGGCATCACGAGCCTATGAATTTAGATTGTAGGTAGACAGCAGCAAGATGGGAAACAGGACCCAAAAGAAGGACTGCAGAAAGGAAGTAAGCTGAGATACTGAGAACTGGAAGTGTGGATAAGGGATGGAGAAAGAGATGGGTTCAAAAGAAAGCTCAAGAAATAGGGCAGGCACATCTAAGAGTTTTACTGTCTGTAAGGAGGACAGAGAGGAGGTCCAAAGCCATGTGCAGATGGCCAGGTCAGTGGCAGTGCCACAGACCCAGATAGAGAATTCAGCAGTGAGCATTGAATTTCGAGTAGCGAGGTAATGGGATCTGGTTTGGGACAAATCAAGGTGGAGGCACATTCATATGGAGATGATTTATTTGCTCAACAAATTCTTACTGTATGGTTATTCTGTGCCTGGCATTTTACTAGAGGCTGAAGATGTCCAATGAGATCAGCTAAACTATATGGGCTCTAGTCTCTGGGAAGCCACAGTGCAGAGATCCCCAGGGTGTGGAGTGGGCACTTGGAGGACAAGGTCATAGATGTCATCCTTGGGAGGAGATGAAGAGATGAAAAGGTGCAGAAGAGAAGAGAACTGAGGGCAGGAGCCTGGATAACATTGACTTGTGAAGAGTGGCTGGAAGGCATAAATGCAAGAAGGAAACCAGAAGTCAAAGATGAAGAGAACCTTTAGAGTTAGAAAAGCTGTGCAAGGAGCACATCAAGGAAGGAGTGTCACATCAACTTCACAAAAATCAGAGTGATCAAACAAGACAAAGAAACAAAGATGTTCATTTGATTTGGCAACTGAGTGTCCCTGAGAGAATTCCTTAACTTATTAGTAAGGATGGGTTTGTGTCTTGTCTTAGGCATTGAGGAAACACACCCCTCCCCTGCCAGTATTCAAAAGGCAGATGCGGGAAAGGTAGAGCCAATTGATAGACGATCCTAGCGCAATACACTAAATCTGTGCAAAGTTAGATAAGACCTGAGGAATTCTGTCCTGTAGATTGGAGATGGCTTTAAGGAGAAGGTGATAGTTCACTTGGAATTAAGACAGTGGTTCTCAGCCCTCGCTGAACAATAGATTTATCTGAGAATGCAGGTCAATAATAGATTTATCTGTGATGCCTGTGCCCAATCCAAGTCCAGTTAAATCAGAATCTCTGGGGTTGAAGCCCATGAATCAGTATTTGAGCACCCCAAGTAACGCAAAACCCTACGAGGCTTGACACTTCACATTGTGCTTTCACCTTTATTGTCTTATCTGAGACTCTGCTATCAGCCCATTTTATCAATGGACAAACTAATTCTGGGGATTAGAGCTTTATCCAAGGTTCAGAGCTATTCAAGGCTTTTGGCTGTTCAGAATCTAACCAGTTCAGTGTTATGTAGTGGTTTCCAAACTTGGCTGTAAATCATAATCACTTAGGGAGCTTTAAACAATCTGGATGCCCAGATCACACCCCAAACCTAATACATCTGACTGTGCGGTGGGATGGGAACCAGACATCAATAACTTTTAAAAACCCCAAGTGATTCCATCACACAGTGAAGTTTAAACCACTGTGTTATGCATTACTCAGGCAACTTGTGAGGTTGGTATAGTTTGAAGTGCATGCATTTGCTAATTAGGAGATTATGCTTGGTTCTCTTTTCTAATCCTAACAGTGTATCTGTTCAAATAAGCCTCTTAATTAGGAGCTCTTTTAGCAATTAACTTGTCAATAACAATAGCCACAAAAAAAATTCAAAAATGGGTATTGTGAACCAAAAAACAAATCTGAACCTACTGTACATATGATCCTTCTAGAGTCATTGCAGTCTTACTCTCAAAATTTATCAATTAAGTACATAAGCCATTAGTTAGCACACATTATAGGCAACCCCCTTACTAATTTACTGACAAGCAGTTAATATTTGACATCACACACTTGAGCCAAATACATAAAAATCTCAGTTCCTTTCTGGTTAGGGACAGATTCCTCTACAAAGAGGTGTGAGCAAAGAAATACTTATTGTCGAATCTATGCAGCCAAGAAAAAATTATTCCCTGACAGGGTCCTCTGACCTCTCCTCTAGTGTCTTCTCAGAAAAAGGTTCTGTTCCTTCACACACTGTACTTGAATTCATGAAGCCTTGGAAACCTAATTCTCTAACACTGAGAACATCGAGTTCAGAAACTAATTTTCTAGAAGTCCTTGTAAGGAACAAGGACAGGAATTTTAAAACCATCTTTGAGGAGAAAGCATTCCCTATCAAAGCACTCCTTCCAAAGCCCCAGTTTTTCTTTGATAGAAATCATAAAGTCTGTACAACCCTCTTTACCTATATTTTTTTCATGAGGAAACAATTTTCAAGTATAATATGCTCAGAGAATGCTGCTTTATAATCGTGGTCTGCGTTGCCCCAAGTGGAAAAGATGGAGTGCTTTCATATTTTTACAATCATACAAACTGTGTGTGGCATTTACATCTTTCTCAGTGGAAAAAGTCATGGGATGTTCAAGGAAAGTGGGCCCAGCATTCCACTTCTCCCAGACAAAGCCCTTCCTCTGGGCTGCTTGGCACCCCAGCTGCCATTGCAACTCCAAATAAGAGGAACAACCTGAAGAGTTTCAAAATACACAGCTAGAGAAAAAAAAACACCTAGGATATCTCACATCACTTTAGTGAGATGTGCCTGTACTACATCCAAGAGAAGTGGGGACCCGACAAATCAGAGCACCTGGTGTACAGACTTCCTTGCCACAAGGAGCAGCATGTGCAAGGCTGTCTCCTGTTTTGTTCCATTTTTCTGGGCCATGACTCATGAACAGGCCCCTCCTGTGGGCCACCTGCAGCTGTGTGCTAGATTCTCCTTCCAGCTCCCTCTTAATTATCCAGCAGCCTTCCCAGACTTTCCACCCATTGGTGAAGACCCAAAGAATTCATAGCAACGAGAGACTTCATTTTAGGGAGGGGGAAATGATGTCCAGAGAAATTTTCCAAAGTCCACAGAGCTAGTTAGGGACAGAACTCAGACTAAAATGCTTATGGCTGCCATTTCGGAGCTCATTCCATTGCCCCACACTCTAACCCCACTGAATATGTCCTTTTATTAGGGTTGAGTTTCATTTTCTGATTTCCCTTTATCCTATATTAATATACTAGATATGGGTCCTATCGGGAAAGGCCATTGCTCAATTGAGGTTTTGAAGATACGCATTCATCCCATATCTCACCCGGGTTTGGCAGGTTTCCTAAATGAGATTGCTTTTTTTTGAGGATCTTAAATGGTAGGCAATGAGATTCTGTCTCCCAGAGAAGACAGACCTGTGTAGAAGGTAGCAGGTGGACTCAGTTTATAAATGGGAGAAAAGACCATTGGAGCCTATTGTCCTTAAGAAAAACTAAGGTCACAAACAGAAGAGCTACAGTGTACCTTTGCCCCAGAATGAACATGGCAGAATCAAAAGGTCTTTTGTGATTTCATGGACAACCAGACCCTGGAAAGAGAAGTCCAGGAAGGAGGTATGTGTGAGAAAACGCCATCTTCCTATGACTCACCATTGCTTCAAAAGATGTAGCTATGACACCCTGGGTAGGAAAACATCAGAGTGGGGAACTCTTGGGCCACCTAGACCACCCTTTTGTCTTGTTCCTGATTTCTCCATCTGCTTCCAGACTAAGATACTTCACATGTCTTGGACATACTACATCACCAATCCCCCAGTGTGAGCCTATCCTGGACTTCCTGGTTTCCAGTTAACTGGAATGGCATGAGCTAAATTCTTCTAAACAAATGCAGAGAGGAAGGTGGTAACCCATTTATGAAAATAAGCCCAGGGAGGTGGTAGCACTGACCTGGACAGAGCAGTGGACTTTAGAAAGAATGATATGAGTTACATAACTTCACCTCCTGTGTTCCAAGCAGTAGAGATGGCAGCTTGGGGAATACCTTCAGAGGGGTGTGCTTGCATGCCACGTAGGCTATCATGCACTGCTAATTGCTAGAATAGATATTTGCATAAATGAACATTTTTAATGGGGACTCATAAACATTTGTTTTTGGCTTTAAATCTCAAATAGGAGATAGTAACACCACCAGCTATGGAAACAAATCTGAAAATCAAATAGCCCAATTAAAACTCATATTTTTAAAAAGCCATTAAGATAGAGACAATGGACTTCGGGCCAAGATGGAGGCCTAGACTGACATGCTCCATCTCCCTCCAAAGAAGGAATACAACTACCGTAAAACCAGAAATAACCAGAAGTTCCAGAAAATAAAGCTACATGGAAGTCCAATGTATGAAGTTATAAAGAAGTGGTGCTCATCTGGACAGGTAGGAGGGGCGAATCCGGGGTGGAGAAGTCAAGCTGTGCTGGCGGCTGTAGCTGTGGCGACAGCGACGGGACAGAGGTAAGCACAGACACCCATATTTAAGGGGAGACGAGAAGCACCTGGGGAGCACCCCCGTCTGCAGACCAGACCCATCAGCTTGTAATTCCAACACTGGGGAAGGCAGACCCCCATTGCCTTGGACTGTGAGGGTCAGAGGATGTGGGGTTGGAGGAGGAGGCTCCCAGTCTCTCAGCAGAGAGTAAATGGCAGGAATCCATCTTGGACCCCAGCCTCCACACAAAGTGCCAGAGTGTGGTGAAACGGGCCGCCCAGTAGTCACAAGTTCACGGGACTCTACCCCCTACAGTGTAGGAGTTGTGACAGCCCTGCCCAGGAAGCAAAGATAAACACAAATCTGTCAGGATGGCACAGATCATGATAGAAATCCCAATCACGCAGCTGACCAGACAGCAACTATCTAATCTAACGGCTCAGCAGATAGGAAATGTTTCTGAGGCACAGTTTAGAGCTTTGGTTATAAAAATGCTTACAGACCTAACAGCAGATCTTAAACAAGATGGGGAAGGCATGATGGCCAGTCCTGCTGAAATTAATGAAAACACATACAAAACTAGTGGTGAGGGAAAGAAAACCAGGGATCAAATCAACAAATCAGAATATAGGGAAGGAACAGTCACCCAGTGCAGAAAGCGGAAACAAAAAGTGAGGAAAATGAGGAGAGGCTCAGAAACCAATGGGATAGCGATAAGCAGGCCAACATCCAAATCACAGGGTTGCCAGAAGGTGAAGAAGAACAACCAGAAATTGAAAAATTATGTGAAAAAATAATGAAGCAGAACCTCCGTAACTTGGGGAAGGAAATAGACTTACAGGTCCAGGAAGCACAGAGTTCCAAAAATAATGAACCCAGGGAGAACCACACCGAGACACATTATAATCAGAAAGTCAAAAATTAAGGATAAAGAGAGAATCTTAAAAGCAGCAAGAGAAAAGAAGAGAATTATGTACAAATGGGTTCCAATAAGACTGTCAGCTGATTTCTCAAAAGAAACTGCAGGCAAGAAGGGACTGGCAAGAAATATTCAAAGTAATGAAAAGCAGAAACCTACAGCCACGATTACTCTATCCAGAGAAGCTGTCATTCAGAGTAGAAGGGCAGAGAAAGTGCTTCCAGGACAAAGTAAAACTGAAGGAATTCATCAGATCCAAACCACTGTTATATGAAATGTTAAAGGGACTTGTTTAGGAGAAAGAGGATCAAAACTATGAACATTAAAATGAAAACTGTATCACAACAACCAACAACAGAAGTCAGGGAATCGAAACAAAAGCAAACTAAGTAGGCAACAAGAGTGGGAAAAGAATTATAGTCATGGGGAACATTTTGCAAGGAGGTCAGCGGGAAGATGGTAGAGAAATTAAAAAGCACAGTAGGAGGGAGTGGAGTAGACAGGAAGATGTTGAGAAGAACTATATGCACTACCAATGGGCATGGACTAAGGGGAGGGCACAATTGGAGGGGGGGCATCACTGGGTGGAGGGGAACAAAGGGAAAAAAATTGGGACAACTGTAACAGCATAATCAATAAAGCATATTTTTAAAAAGCCATTAAGGTATACCTAAATGAAATGAATTTTAAAGGACTAAAGTCTTCAGATCTGTTAAGGGTCCCAAATGACAAGTAATTTGAGGGAAATCCTATTAATTAAAAACCACTGCTCTGTGAAGTGACTGCCATTACATTTGCAGGTAACATGCCTGTTTGCAATACCTGTGTAAGATACAAAGGAGAATGGGACACAGTTGGCCCTCTGTTAAGGGCAGGTTACCACTTCTGCTTCCTGAGAAATTTGGGGGCCTGAAAATGTAAGCACCAGCTACAACATGAATTTGTCTACGGCTCAATTAAAAATGATGTACATGGATAGGGAAGTTACCATAATCAAATATTAAAGTTGCTGGGATTGTATTGAATTCCTTCTTTTCTGAGAGCTACTGAAGGAAGATATCTTCAGATGAGGCAATTGGGTTCTCTTAGAATTATATACATCAGAGTGTCACAATTTTAAGGCACTTAAAAATGGTTACAACCTCAAGCCTGGTTTGAATGTAATGTGTGAGGGGAACCAGCTCTGGGAGACAAGTGCTTTCCGTGGAGAGTTGCCCACCACCCAGTGAGCACAAGTGAATTAGTAAAGGTTTGGGAGGCAGAGTTTCCACTCATCCTCCACTTTCAGAGAGAGGTCCACCCGAGGTGGCACTTGGCAGACTTCAAGGGGAAATGTTTGTACTTGATTTTTCTTTTTTAACATCTGAGCTAACTCCCATCACACCCTTTCTTCTACACAGTTCATGCAAGGACCTCTCTCTCTGTACAAAACTCAGACCCCTCAGCCCATGGCTCAAAACATTATGATCCTTGCCCCAGGTGTTTGAAGGCATATTATAATGTGCCTGAGACAATAATCCTAAGAAACCTGTCTGACACAGTTTCCCAGTGAAAAATGGATAGAATCTCAAACACCTAACTGCATGTTAAAGAAAAAATCCTGCTTAAATCCCTTACATGTTTCAGGTCTCAGTTACCTGGCAGACTTCACTGGGAAGTCACCATCAGGTACTTACTTGACATGCTCCTGACAGCAGTTCGACAACTCCTCAGGTGTTTCGGGTGTAAATCCAGGTTTCTCTGCACTGCTGGCTGCACCTCTGCTGTTTGGCTTAATTTTCGAAGTTTGATCTTATTGTCTATTTTATTTCAATGTCCCTGTTGTCATCAGGCAATAGGTCCTTCTGAGAGATAGGCTCCCAGGGCATATCTCCTGGTACACTCAGGCTGACGGACATGTTTCCTGTCCTCTCTAGACAGTCACATCAGAACGGTCAACCATGACATCAGTTGTAACCTAAAATATATATCCCCCTCCACAGCCCCTAGAGAATGTCATCTTTTCTTTTCAAAAAGGGTTTAGTTTTAAGGCTTTATTGCAGAAACATCTTTGTCTCCTAAATTGTTACTCAAGCAAATTTCTTAAATGTTCCAAGGCATTACCCTCAAAGGTAAAAGGAATATTAATAAAAGTGAACATCTATTGAATGCTTATTCTGTACCAGGTTCTGTGCTCAGCACTTCCCAAGGATTGTGCAGTGACTGTTCTTGAAAACCCTTGCAGGCAGGTGTCCAGTCACTTGGCTAGTTGAATGTCAGACTCATCCTGGGCAGTCTGACTCCAGAACCCGTGCTCTGACCACCAAGCCTGCTGCCCATCAGTGCTCACCTCAGAAGGGTTGCTATGGGGAGAATGAGGCCATGTCTAGAACGTGCTCAGCAGGCTTGGCCAGAACATTCATTCAACCTTGAGAGCTGCTACTATTTGATCGGAGCTTGATCACCTCAGAGGGTTCTAAAAGATGTGAAGGGGAGGGGCTCCGGGTGGGTGGGATCATCAGCTGAAGGTCCATGGTGCTCTTATGTATGGGTTAGGGGTGTGACCCGTGCATGCCAGACCCTGTACTTATGTGCAGATGACCCATCCCAAACTGTCCTCAGCCCTTCCAAGCATCAGTCTTTGCCGTCCTTCTTTTTTCAAAATGTAGTCAGAGATTCCCCCACCCATACCCAATGGCCTAACCAACACTTAGTTGGCATATTCTTTTACTCTTGGTTTAAAACTTTTGTTTGTTGTTTGTTCTTATTTAATACACCAGTGCCAGTCTGTTTCCTTTTGAAAACAGATGATAAAAATGTTGTCACGTGGGTGGGATCAGAGCTGGGGGCACAACTACAGCAGTGACATTGACATGTTTCAGTGGAGGCAGCCAGGCCTCTTCTCCTTGCCATGCGCCAAACAACTGACAGTTCTCGGGATGCTGTGGGTGTCACAGTTCTCTTTTCTTCTCTAACCGTGTTTGGTTGTTCAGCTATAACCTCAGATACACTTTAGCTCCTCCTAAGGCTCTCTCACAGGCCACTTGGATATTTCCAGCATTAAAAGTGGGCACTTTGTGCTACATTTGATCTTAGCCAAAGGGCCAAGAAGTGATTAAAGTGTGCACTTCATGAATGTTAAACCAGACTTGAAGAGCATAGTGAATGGAAACAAGTGCTGTGCTTTCGAAGTTGAGTCATGGAGACTCTGTGCTGTGACCATCAGAACAAAGCAGAAGGGCCAGGTCGTGTTCTTGGAAGACCTGAGCCTCAGTTATCTGAGCATTATGTCTGTTTAGGGATGGGGGGCTTGCTCAGGCTGGTAGTGACTGTCCTGGCCTGGGCCACATGTGTTGGGAACAGCAGCATATGCAGAATGCTGTGTGTTGTGTCTATTGGACTTAATGTTCCCATCTCCATTTCCTCAGACTCCAAGATATTCTGAAGTTTAATTGGATTCTAACTTCTCTTGAAGTCTCTCTTGAATACATAATATTTTTACATTCGATCCTCAGTTTTTAGATATTAGCCAGAAACACAATAAACTCTTTTTTTATATATGAGAGAGAGATTCAGTGGTAGAATGATTACTATCACAAAACAAGGTGGATCTTGGCTGCTTTTCTTCTGGCAATGATGACCAGGTGGATGAGTCTCGTTATAGACATAACAAAGCCAAGGTCCAGAGGTGCAACTTGCCTGGGATCAGGGGATGTGAGAGGCAGTGTGAGATTTGACCAGAAATGCACTTATGTGTCTACACATTTAGCACATGTTTAAAATAAACAAAACTGAGCTGAACTCTCCACCTTAAAAGAGGCCCTGACACACTGTTTTTACTGTTGTGGTTACTTTCAGCAGTGCCAAGTTCATGTGGTGACGAGTCACATGGCTGGTTTGCAGCCAAGCTAAGATCCCTTGCTTTGGGGTGTTTTGGGGTTTCCTCCTCTGGTTGACAGTGGCCTTCAGATCTGTGCACACGATGGCCCATATGAAGATGAAACTTCTCAGTCTCCCTGACGTGACTTCCATGTAACAAGGGGGTTGTTAATGACGATTGTGTGTGTTCTCCCCTCCCTTTCTCTACCCACTGACAGGACCACCCACACTTAGAACTCCCAGTGCTCAAAGGGCAGCCTGTGAGATTCAACAAAATTGCAGTTGGCAGTTTGCCCCAGAAGAGTGAGTAAGGGATAGAGATGAGAAACGGCCCTGCTCCTCTGGCATTTTTCATAAGAAAGGCATGTGGTCCTTCTGGTAGGAAAATAGTCTTGAAGAAGGTGCCCCAGCCCAACCCACAAACTAGTATTATGCTATGTGTCTTCACTGTGCTAGTCCCCAGGAACTCCAGAACAAAGAAAACAGTCCCCTTCCTAGGCTCTTCCCAAACAATGCCCTAATAAGTCACCACAGTGTCTCTTGTCTTTGAAGCCTGGTGTACAAGTTCCTATAGTCGAGGAAAATGAATGACATGCCAGATGGACATAGCAGTTGGGAGCATAGCTCTAAAGTCTTTGCTGATGTCATGTTTGCTTGCCTGACGTTTAAATAAGCAGCAAGTGAGACTTCTTGCTACTGGCACAATAGCCGTAGCCTGTGAGGAGACACACATGGCGTCATAATGTTTATGGCTTCAGAGGTACGCCAAAATTGCGTAGCAATTCCTCAATACAGGAGTTTTCCTACTTTACAAAATGGGGGCGAATTTATTTCCTAGACTTATGGAATTTAAAGCAGGATTGGACCTTAGAGATTGGCCAGAATCACCTTCATTTTGCAAACTGGGCTAGGGCCAGGAAGTTAAGTGAATTGCCCCAAGCATGAAGCTGGTTGGGCAGAACTCTGCCCATGTCCTGTCCTTGCAGGTCTTTATCCCAAGCTTACCCCAAAAGTCACTGAAATGACTTATTGAAATATTCAGAGAAATAACACTGATGATAGGACTATAATTAGCTTTTAAAGGATTCAAACGCCTTTTAGGGGACAGTTTTTGGAAAGTGACTTCAAGGAGGAGAGAAGCCTTTCGGGCACATGGGCTAAAGGGCCTTTGGACGGATCTCTGGCCCCCAGAGTTCATCAGAAAAAGACTTTCCCAGCCTCCAACAGAACAGCTCTGCAGTCATGTATGTCCTAGAGTGTGCCCCTAAGTGAGGTTTCTTTCAAAATGACTTAATCTGAAAACTACTATTCTATAAAGAAACAATTCAGCAATGCTGATAAGAATATCATTTTACCATCATCAGAAATCACTGGTCCATGTGGCTCAGTTGGTTGGAGCATCATCCTGTAACTGAAAAATTGTGGGTTTGATCCTCAGTCAGGGCACGTACCTAGGTGGCAGGTTCAATCCCCGATCCTGGAGCAGGTGCGTTTGATCCCTGGCCCAGACACGTATGATCCCTGACCTGGGTGTTGATCCCCAGTCCAGGTATATATGGGAGGCAACCAGTCAGTGCTCCCCTCTCATGTTGATATTTATCTCTCTCCTTTCTTCTCTCCCTTCCTCTCTTTCTAAAAACAATGAAGAAATGTCCTCATGTAAGCTTTAAAAAAAAATCATAGGGTTTAAAGTATTTTGGAGTTTTTTTACTTTTAACGTCTATGGACCCAGTCTGTCATACAAATCTGAGGCATTCAGGGGTCACTGGGAAGTTACCTTCAGAGTCTTTTTGAAAGGTGGTCTCCTATTTGGTTTTCCTTATCCAGCAGGATCTTCAGGCAGATGTCTTCTCCGGAGCTCTGGCTGGTGGAGACCTAAGCAGCTGTTGCTCACACGCATAGCTCTCCGCAGAGTTCTACTTGCCCTTTGATTCCATTTACCATGAATGGAAATGGAGACAGAGCACAGCACCTGCCACATGGAAAACACCAAACAAATAATAGTGGGATTAAATTTCACAAGGAAAAGCAGCTCATCTATCCTATGACTATTAGGAGGGTTAATTTTGATGATGTGACAATTTGTTACGTCTAAGTGCATCACAGGAAAAGGCCTTAGAATGAACACTTTTTTAAGTTACTAAGTCAAATAGGTTTATTACTGAAACATTAAAGGAATTCATATATCTTGTTGGTAAATTATTTTGAATTTGCTAAGGATCTGTACCTCTTTGTTCCTTCCTCCAGAATGCTAGAAGATGACCTTAAGCTAAGTAGTGATGAAGAGGAGAATGAACAGGTAAGATTATCTTTTACATTGTGCTGTTTGAATGTGGCACTATGACACTGACCTGGTGGACTGGCCTGCATATTCCTTGAGTCATACAGATGATGAATTATCATGTTCTACGATACTGGGTGTCCTCTGCTAATTACAAGATGCAATGCCATTGGGCAAGTCTGTTAAGACTATCTTGGCCCTAATCTCCCTTAAAAGTGTAATTCTGTGCTTTTTATGACATTGAAACCAACAACAGCTATTTATAAGGAAGCTGACTGGGGTCAGGCTTCAGTGTGAAATAGAACCTCTTTTTTGGAAAGCTAGCTGGCCCTCTGGAGAGCAAACATGTGATCTTAACCTCATCAGTATGCAATAGACAAGCTGTGAGCATTAAATATTGAGAAGTCTTATACAGATATTATTAGCATTGACAATATCCAAGCATAGAGGTGAGCTAAAATAATGAATAAAAAACAATCATGTTCAGAATAGCCTGTTTGTCTTGATGATAAATGTGCTTAAAATGTGCTCCTTTGGTGTTGATTTATCACCTCAAGACATCAGTTGGGGGTTTGTAAATACTGTTCTGATCAGTCAGTTAAAGTGGAAAAATATCCACTTAACATTCATCACTTTCACCTCTGTACTTCAGGCAACACTTGTATTTTTAAGCCAGTTTGAAACTATGAAAGACAGATTTTCCTGCACTTCTGTTTCCTTTTTCTTGTTACCTATATTGTATCTTGTCAGGTTTGGATCAATGTGATAGGTCTAAAAACTATTCTGATAGTTGTTTTTTGTTTGTTTGTTTGTTTGTTTGTAAGTCATTTTTACATGTGTTGCAAGACACTTGTGCTATTCTGTTAATCTTGAGAGCGTGAATTTTATATGAAGGTATTACGGAATGCTGTGCAGGTGATGCACCTGTCTAGACATGCGAATGCAAATAATGCACAGAATGTGCAGAGGTGAAAGAAAAGTCAAAGGAAACTTCCAGAAAGAGCACTGAACAGAATGTGCTGTGGGGTCACAAAAGGGTCTGCTCACCTTGTGAGAGATGGGGAGGCACCAAAGAAGGAACGGAGCTCCAAAGATAGAACTCAGTGAATCTGGAAACTGGATGCGCAAGTGGAGAAAGCCCCAAGTGGAGGAATGTTAACTGGACAAGGGAGACCACCCAGGTCTTGGGGGCCTAGAGACTGATTAGATTATTTTAGGCGTACACACCAGGGTGGTCAGCTGTCCATAACACAGCAATTTCAGTAGAACCAGAGAATGACTTCACTCCTAATTTTGGTTCCTCGTCTGTGTGACTATAAGCAAATGATTTCATCTCTGTGAGTTTTCCCAAGAAGTTCAGATAAGTGTATTGTGGATTGTCATATAAGATGTATAGATTGTGTAAACTGTTTATTAGAAAAGGAATTTACAGCCCTGACAGGTGTGGCTCTATTGGTTGGATGTCATCACGCAAAGCGAAAGGACACTGGTTCGATTCCCAGTCAGGTCACATGCTTGGGTTGCAGGTTTGGTCTCCGTCGGAGTGTGTACGAGGGGCAGCTGATTGAAGTTTCTGTCACATCGATGTTTCTCTCCCTCTCGTCCTCCCTTCCTTCCCCTCTCTCTAATATAAAAAGTAAATAAAATCTTTTTTAAACGTATTATAGAAAAAGGATTAACTTTCATTCAGCAAGCCTTTCTTAATTTGGAAAGCATTTCCTGAGTTATTTTTTAAAACGCAGTTTTAAAAAACTAGTTATCAAAGATGTTCTCTAAGGCAGCAAGAACTTTTAGTTGACTTATCTTGCTTTATTAGTGACTTCTTTCTGATCTATAGCCATTGATAATACTATATTGTGAATATAAGGTCAGATCCTTTATTCTTGCATTTAATCCCCATGTGTTTGCACCTTCCCATCTTTTGCAATGAAGGCAGCTGACAGAATGAATGACTTTTATACAGTAATCTCCCCTCTTTTAATTAAGGCTTCAGAGTGGTTTTGTGTGGTAGTTTCAGTGATTGCTATAACACTAATTATATTAAGTTATTGGGGTCTGGCCTGTAATTATACCCTGGCCTAATCACAAGATCATAATTTCCATGCTTCTAAAAAAAGGCTAATGATAATGGGATTTTTTTCTCTCTTAAGACCAAAATATGACTGTGCCCTGAAAGAGTGGATGGAGCCTGTGCACACATGTAACACACATGCATGTACTGTCTTTCCCTGGCTTTGGGAGATAAACAACACAGATGATTTTTAAGATATAATCAGAGTTTGTCCCTTAACTCAAAATCTTTCCAAAATATATTGTACATTTCCCTAAATAAACAAAGTAAACTAAAATGCTTAACCTTTTCTTACACGGCACCTAGTTGTTGTGAGACTGTTGGTCACCAGCCATCATAGCCACTGTGATACACACCTACAGAAGCGTCAGGTTGCCATGCCTCTTGCCCTTCCTAAAGTAGCCTCAGACCCCAGTGTGAGTGAATACTCTGGCCTAATGTTTCCTTCATCCTCATTGCCCATGTGCTCTCAAAGATAAAGAAATAGGTGGTTTAGTGGGTTAGCACAGGCCCAGCAGTCCTACTCTCTGGGTTCAAATTCTTGCTTTACTGCTCAGTAGTTCTGCAACCTTGGCCCATTTCCTCAACTGCTCTCTGCTCCAGTGTCACCATTTAAAAGACTGGAATTAACCTGAGGTCCCCAAAGCCTGCCACTCCTTCAGAACTTGTGCTTTCATGTTACCAGATACAATAGGCTTTTATTCCTTTTTAATTAACTTATAATTGAGTAAAGCATACATAGAGAAGAGCACATCTAACCTAAGAATATAATTTCAGGAACATTCATTCATAAACCACACCCTATAATTAAACTTTCAGTGAGTGTGTTCCACTTGAGTAAATTATCCCAAATCATTTTCCAAGGTGGCTGTACAGTTGACACTCCCACCAGCAATGTAAGAGAATTCCAGTTAGGCCACCTCCTCACATGTTTGCCTTTTTATATTCATGAGGGATATCATTCTTAAGGTTTCTTTTTTGGTATTATCTTTGTCTGGCTTTGATATAAGGCAATACTGACTTGTAAAATGAATTGAGAAGTATTCCCTGCTCTTCCCTTTTTTGAAGAGATTGTATATTATTAATGTTACTTCTTCTTTAAGTGTTTGTCAGAATTCCCCAGTGAACCCATGTGGGCCTGGAGATTTTAAAAACTTATGAAGTCTGTTTTCTTTATAGTTAATGGGTTATTCAGATTTTTTCACATTAGATAGGTTATGGTAGGATGTGCTCTCCAAATAATTACTCCCTCACATCATTTAAGTTGTCATATTTATGTGTGTAGAATTGTATTGTCCCTTTCATGTCTGGGGTTATAGTGATATTCTGTTTCATTCTTGATACCAATCTTCTTTATTTTTGTCTTTGTCATTCTCGCTGGACATTTATTGATTTTATTGGTCTTTTCAAACTTTTTGTTTCATTGATGTTCTCTATCAGTTTTCCTTTTTTCCATTTCATCGATTTATTGTCTTTATTATTTGTCTTCTTCTTGCTTTGGTTCATTTTGATTTTCTTTCTCTGCTTTTTTGAGTAAGCTTAGATTATTGCTTTGAGACGTGTCCTCTTTCATAATATAAGCATTTAGTGCTGTGCATTTCACTCCCTTCAGTGCCCTAGCTGGATCCCACAAATTTGGATATGTTGTATTTTCATCGTCATTCGGTTCAGTGAGACTTCCTTTTTGGTGCATGGATTGTTTAAATGTGTATTGTTTTAGATGTGTATTTTTCCAAGTGTTTAGAGATTTCCTGTCATCTTGTCCTGGTTTTTAGTTTGGCTCCATTGTGGTCAAAGAACACATTTTCTATGATTTCAATTCTTATGAATTTGTGGAGTATTTTTTTTATGGCCCTAGATATGGTCTATGTTGATATATATCTGTTTTCTGAGCATTTGGAAAAATGTGTATTCTGCTGATGTTGGGTAGAGCATGCCAAAAATATCAATTATATCTTGTTGTTGATGTTGTTGAGTTGTTCTATGTCCTTGATGACTTTCTATCCAGTTGCTATATCAATTGTTGGAGGAGTATTGAAATCTCCAACTAAAATTGTGGATTTGTCTATTTCTCCTTTTCATTATGTCAGTTTATGCCTCACATATTTTGCAACTCTGTTGTTTGGTGGGTAACATTTAGGGTTGCTGTGTCTTCTTGGCTGACTTAATCCTTTTATTATTGCAATATCCACTATATCTCTGGTAATTTTCTTTGTTTTGAAGTCTACTTTACCAGTGTAGCCACTGCTGCATTTTTTTGATTAATGTTTGCATGATGTGACTGTTTTCATTCTTTTATTTTCAACCTACTTATATCATTACAGTAGTCCCTCTCTATATTGCAGTTCACTTATTGCAGCCTCGCTATATCGCGGGGTTTTTTTAAATATTATATTTAATTATTTATTGTGGATTTTTCACTATATTGCAGGATTTTGCGGTACTGTTGTTAAAATTACATAGGTTTAAGAGTGAAGAATATGTTTAAGAACATAAGTAGTGTTTATGAAAGTGTGGAAAAGGTTAATAAGGGAGTGGGAAAGGTTAATAAGGAACTGGGAATGGTTTATAAGTGTGTGGGAAGGGTTTATAAAGCCTTAAAATATATATAAATACTAAAATAAATATAATGTTCCTACTTGTGGATTTTCACCTATTGTGGGGATCTAGAACATAATACCCACAATAAGTGAGGGAATACTGGATATTTGAAATGTTTCCTATAGACAGCATATAGTTGTTATGGTTTAATCAACTTTGACTGTCTATCATTTAATTGATGTGTTTAGACCATTTGCATTTAATGTGATTATTAATACATTAGCACTTAAGTCTGCCACTTTATTTTTTGTTTTTTATTTTTTCTTTCTCTTTTTTTTTCTTCCTTTTTGGGATTCCTATAGGTTCCTTGGACATTTTGTGGAACTCCATTCTTATTTACCTATAGTATTTTTGATTTTTATTGTATCTCTTTGCATAGCTGTTTTAGTACCTGTTCTAGGTATCACATTATATATACATAACTTCTAATAGTTCACTGGTGATGTCATTCTACAATTTTCTCCCTTAGTATCCTGTAACTATCTCCATCACAGCATTGATGGTATGTGAATAATATGGGACTTGTTTTCCTATCTTCCTGACTTCCTGAGTGAGCATCCTCAATCTGATTCTTTATCTTATTTATCTTTATTCCCTAGTGAATACTATGGTTGACTGGCATCTAACAGGAAAGTCTCATCTTCCCATATCCAGATTCATACAACTACCTTCATCTTTACTCCCTCTCTTTCCTTCTAGTACTGAAAACACTGCCATCCTCTTACCCAAAATCCATCCCATTTCTTCTCAGTTACTTGGGGACTTGTTCTCTTGACTCCTTTCTGTCCCACCTCTCCACAGATCCAAATGTACTGGGTTCTTTTCAGTCTCTTATCTTACCAGAAGATGTACAGCATTCAGTACTGAAAACTATAGATCACCCACTTTTCTTGAGATGTCTCATGCCAAACTCTCTTGTTTTGTTTCCTGCCCCTCTGGCTGTTTCTTCTCAGGCTTCTTTGCTGACTGCTCTTCCTCTACCCAACCTTACATTTTGGAGCCTTTTAGCTTTTATTTTTGATTTCTCTTCTCCACTTTCTTCTCCCCACTTCCTCCCCCATTCCCTCTGTCACTCCCTCTCTGTCTGGGTGACCTCATGTGCTTACAATTTCTTAAGTTATATCCTCAGCTCAGAGCTCTCTTCTGAACTGCAGACCTACTTGACTTTCCACTTGGATGTCTCACAAGCATTTCACATTCTGGGCTTCCACCACTCTACCCACCCACACTCAAATATGCTCTTCTGAATATTTCTTCTTCTAAAAGTGGAACTGCCAGATGCGCTGTTATTCAAGCCTAGAAATGCTGAACTCATCCTGATGACTCCTGTTCCCACTTAAATGTTAGTTTTATCTCTGAGTCTTATAAAATTCTACCTCCAAAATTAAATATTAGTCCATTCACCTCTTTCTATTCTGGCTCATCTAAACCAGTCTAGTAGATACTAGCATATTTCTATTCCTTCCCCTCTGTAATACAATCTACTCACACTCACCTTTTAAAAATGTAAATCAGATCAAGTTAACATCTTAAATGTTTCCCATTCCAGGGCCAGGTGCCCTACACAACCTGGCATCACCCACTCTTCCCCTTCACTACACACTGAGCCCCCCATGGCACTCCAGCCACATGGGCCTCCTTTCATCCCCTCCAACAACCTACTCAGCTTCCTTGGGGCCTCCATAGTCCTCAAGCCCCCCATTTTGCCTGATGAACACCTACTTATCTAGGAAGTCCTGCATAACTTTCACTTTCTCAAGAAGCTTCACCCTTATCTACATTGGACCATGGTTAGTCCTTTTCACAATAACTTTAACCTTTCTTCTTAAGTCTCATTACGATTTTAGTTATGTGCTATTTTTACTTTTTTAAATATCTTTTTCTACCAACTAGACTGGAAGTTTCCTGTGGGCAGGGACTGACTATGTCTGGCACAGTAGAGGTGCTAAATTATTGCTGAATGGATTCATGAGTCAGTGCATAGTGTTGAGAGGAATTGACAGGGCTTCTTGCTGTTCACTGTCCATTGTCAGAGATTATTTTCCTTATCTTTGTTTCTTTTACTGAACACTATGATTTTTCAAATTAGTCCTACCCAAAGATCAAAGGTATTGACAGAGAAGACCGAAACATAAGACCCAAGATCATAAGTGACTATAGATTAATGCACAAAGCATCTACCTATTAGGAAAGAAGCATCTATCCAGTCTCCATGAAAATGTCTATAGCCACTTTTTAAATAGGCTTAATGCCAAGCTATTTTGAAGTTACAAATTTTCAGAAGTTATCTCAAACAGAAGTCTTCGAAACTAAGAGAATGGGTTTCTCCACAGCCATTCCTTTCATGGATAGCAGAATTTTTACTGTAACCTCGAGAGCTGGGATTGTGACAGGGTTTACCCAGAAAGTTTGGAGATGTAATTGAAATGGAAGCATATTCTCATGTTTGCTCCTATAATTTTTATACTTGATGGGGTTCAAACTGGAAATAGGACAAACAATGGAAGAATCAGTTCTCTTGTTTCTCTGGGTAAAAGAAGGGCACATGACATGTGGAATATTGTTGTTTGATCTCCTTTTCTGTAACTTTGCTTTTAACGATTCACCATGTGAAGAAATTAGAAGATTTAAGACAAAATTATCCCTGAAGTTAGTAAGTACCAAAGGAGTTTTTAAGATGGATTTGGAAGGGAGATATGAATTATATTGCATGTCTTTCCATTTGTTGAAACAGATAGCTCTGCCTTTCATGTCAGGGTAAGCTTAGGAGGTTGGACACAGCAGATATCTAGATGGAATTATTATAGCTAAGGCACCGAGAGAGGAACACAGGATGAAGGCTCTTAGCAAAGAGCAGCCAAGATAGTGTCAAGTGAAGGCAGTGTTTCAGAGATGACAAATATATAAGCTCAGGGAGAGTAGGGAAGCAGGATCCAAACTGAATGGCTACATATGTGCTTACAGCTTCCAGTAATTACATTATCCACACATATTAGGCAGCCTTTTCATTTTAATTATATAATTGCATTTTTCTCTGCAAATGAGCAAGGTTGATCCACTTAAACTGACAATTTTAATTTTGTAGGCCATGATCATTGGCCTGCAAAATCTGTAGAGGGAAATTGTCCTACTGGAATAATTTACTTCTCACCATGAAGAAAAGTTACCTTTTAATCCCCAATCAATATTTGGAGAGCACAATTAATTTAATAGATATCTAGGTAGTTAAGATTAAAGAGCCTGTTCTTGTCTTATTTGAATGCACGGAGTACTAATCGTGTCTCTCAAAAAGAATTTCAGTGTGAATTGAGAGCCTGGTTGCATGTGGATGTCAGGAGCGTAGGTGAGATAGCTGAGTGCCCAGTTGCACTTCTTGCTTGTTGCTACATTGGGTTTCTCATGGAGAGGCACAGGGAATATTCCTATCCTATTCTCTGTTCTTTGCCTTAGAGGTCACTGGAGAATGAACATCAGTTTGGGATATAATATTGAAAGCAGACTGCCCACTGTTGTTCATTTTTTCCCTTGTTCTTTTTTTAATATGACAATTGCATAACAGAAAGCAGAGCTTATAAAAAGAACCTCTGGCCATGCCTGTCAATCAGTGACCAAATGAGTTAGCTGAATGATACGCAGACATGGAATAAAAACATAGGAGGTTTTAGCAGCCCAACTGCACTTCCCTGGGTGCATTTTTCTTCCCAGGATCAGCTTGGTTGATGCTGAAGTTCTTGGCCTGTGAAAATTTATTACCCACAGAGTCAAACTGCATTCAAGCAGCCAAGTCTGAATAAATAGAGTCATTGTGCTTGTCTAGGATTTGTGGCCAGAGTTCATCCAGTCAGCTTGACATTCACATCCCAGGAGATTCATAAAAGCCAACACCCTGGTATGTGTTCTTGAATCCTGCCAAAATTGTGTAGAATTATATAAACAGGAGTTGAAGCAGTAATCAGGACCAGGTTTGAAGGGCAAGGCTCCAAAATCAAGTTTCTTCTGCATTAGAAATGAACTGTATTGTAGATGTTATTTGTGGTCAAACAAGAGCTAGAAAATTTTTATATAAAAGTCATTTTGAGGATGATTTTGAATGCCTACTAAGTGCCATACATTGTGCAAGATGCTGACTTGTTGGTCTTGATTCCACATTTATAATATTCATTATGGTAATTTAGCCTTAAAAATTGGAAATGCCAGGAAATGCCCTTCCTTCAATGCCTATACAAAACAAGTATATAGTATTACATATGTTAAACCTAATAACAAAGTAGAAGAAAAAGAGTAGTTTGTCTTTTTATTCATGTTTAGTCTTGCACAGTTTATCCATACTGACAAACTGGTTTCTTTTTAATATGAAAACAGAACAATAACTCTAACTGAAAACTACTGCCTGTCAGATCTTTGTCATTTGTATATGAAGTAATCATATATTCGAACCTTCAGTCACAGTCAGTGAAACCCAAATGTTCATCAAAAGGTTTTTTGTTTTTTTTTTTAAGTCCTAAAACTTAGTTAAGGATTATTATTTTATCAGGAAATTTTTACTGTTACCATTAGACAAATGCAAAATTCTTTTAAGATGGCCAATTTAATTATATCATGCCAATTTTTGTAAACATCTGTGAAAAGCCCTAGCCTAGATGGAGAAACACAAAAATGTAACTGCTTTTTTTTCATGTTAAGTAATTGTAATTTCCAAAAGTAAAATGGTCAGCCACCTTAAATGTCATTAAACACAGTTGTAAAAAGGCCTAAAATATTTTCTCAAACTTCCTCTGGGGACCTGATTGAGATTTATGTAGATCTGGTTGTGTCCAACCAATCTGGACCATAGGATATGCCTAATTTTAGTCTGAGGACCCTGGATAGGCATGGGGAAAATGGAAACATTATATAAAAGTTAAAGCATGATTCATTAAACTTGGGCAAACGTATAATTAACACAAAAATGAGAATCATTACTTTGTTAAGTTGAAGAATTTACAAAAGGAGATATATTTTTTTAAGCTCAGCCTAGTTTTTGTTAATGGTTCGTATCAGTACCACCAAAACGGACTCTCCATGCAGAGAACAGAGGAAGGGGTGTGCATCATTAGCTGGGAGGCACGCTGTTCTCCAGTACAGCCGTCAGCCAGCGGGGCTGCTGGTTGGCAGAGGAAATGGAACTCTCCCTCCAGAGGACACTCCTGTTTAACCAAGAGGAATGGCCCTTTGTCTGTGTCTTTAATGTTTTTTTTTTTTTTCTTCAATAACTTTTTCAGAGGTGTAACCATTTAAGAGTGGATGCTCCTTAGAGAATATGCTATCATTCCTGTCCAGGCTTCGGTGGTTACATACAGGAAAGGATTTACCTAAGTCATTCAGATGTTTGGTCCAGATATACACTTGGAAAGTTTTGGTTTTGCTTGTGTTTTTCCAAATCTTCTCCAAGTAGGGCTAGTTATCTCATAAGAACAGCTTTTCTCAGGAGACTCTCTTAGCCTGTTATTTCTATGTGGAGCATAATCATTTGTGGTAATTCAACACCCTGGGGCACTTCCTGGTTCCATGGAGATCCAATCTGCAGCCAACAGGTTGTGCTGAGTAAAACAAGACCATCTTCAGCAAGTGGACAAAGCAGTCCCTGAAATGTCAGGCCACCAAACGAAGTGTGAGAGTGCAAAGTAGCCAGAATCTCTCTCTGGGAGGCTTGGTTTAGCAACATGTTTCTGGGTACCTCTCCTTTCAACCTGGACTTTATTCTTAGAAGGCCAAGGCAATTAGTTTAAGAAAGAGTATGTGCTTACACCATATTATATGAAACCACTTTCACATATAAACCATAAAGCAGTGGTCACTTGAGAGGTGAAAATTCTAACACCAACAATAACACAATCAGAATAGGTTCAGCTTTCTTTTATTATATAATTGATTTGAGAAGGGCAATTTTGAGAATGTTTCCTAACCATTGCAAACCTGTTTTCACCTTCAACCATTGCTGTTTTGTCTGAGTAAAAGAGATATCTAAATGAAACATAAAGGCAGACTTAAATTTTGGTTCTTCAAACACAGGTTGGATGTTTAACAAAACTATCAAATCATTTTTATCACTTCCATCTTGCCTTTATACGAGAACAAAGTAACATCTGCATTCCACAACTCAGGTCCGAGTTGCATTCATAATAACCAGCCACCTATCAAGGCCAGTGGAAAGTGAGTGGGACTCCACCAAAGCATCGTGTCGAGGTAACATAAGAACTCGGCTGAAAGCTCCAAAAGGCATTTGGCAAACCCAACAAAGTGGGAAGTGACTAAACATAGCATCTACCTGCGATGCCAAAGATGAGCATTGTTACTGAGCCATCAGTCTCCATTTTGGCTGTGCTCTAGGTCTGGCCTGCACTGAAGTTATCAGGTGAGATGAGTTCCAGGAGCATGTGGTGACCAGAGCCCTGAGGAGCAGGCCACCAAGCCCTGGCACAACCTTCAGGATATAGATTGCATCAGGCTTCATACTTCAAATTTAACGTCTACTCTGAAGAACCAGGAACTTAAGTCCACATGCTTTCTCTAAGGTATCTCCAAGCAACTCAGCCATCATTAGATATGCTGCTTATTCTAGTGCGTTTGCTTTCACTTTGACATTGTAGATGCCAGACGAGCACGCACTCACCCATGTGGAAGGCACAATAGCCTTGCCAGTGCTCTGTCCCAGAGTCCACGTCTTTCTGCCAGTCTCACAAGTCTAAGAATTGACCAGAGAGCTTAGATCATCCACCATCATCCAACAGCACCCGTGGATTGGAATCCTCAGCAATCTTTACACCTGTCTGGACCTGACCCAGGCAGGCACTTTCTTTGTGCATGCAGCCCTGTCATGGTCAGGACAGAGGTAAAAAGAATTCTTCCCCAGGAGTTTGACAAGCTCTCAGATAAACAATATGATTCTACCTGTAAACTTCTTGAGGGAAAGATAATAGTTTCAGAAACCCGAAACCCTCCCATCTCCTTTGCAGCTCCAGTCTAAGAGATAAAGCCTATACTTCCTCTTTTTAGCATTCCCGGAGAACGCTTGCCCTGTGTTAGCGTCCATTCAGTGTCCTGCCTGTTCTCTTTGCACTGAAACAGGCAGAGCTCAAAACTGGTCCAGTCCCCTTCTCTTCACCCTCTGTCCTGAATTGTCCCGTGAGGCTGAGGCAGGGCAGGGCTGCTCTCTGGGGCTTGCTGCTCTGTCACCATGAGCAAGCTGTGCTTGATGCAGCTGGACAAAAATACTGAAGTAGATTAACAAAATAGTTTATACTGATATAAGTATATATTATAGAAGTATATCTGAGTGTAAAACTATTGAAGTATATATTTTTACGTCTTCCCGATCCCTCCACTTTTCCTTCCTTTTCCCCTTAATAGTGTTCTTTATTTGCATTGCTGGAACTTTTAAACAATGCTTATTTACATAATGGGAGGAGAAGAGTACAGGAAGAATGCAAGTTCCTTGATTTATATAAGAAAAGACAAGGAGCTAATTATAGAAAAATAGGTCTAGAAGGTAGGAGGAGGAGGCGAGAATGGTGGGCTGGAGGTTCAGGGAGCAAGGATGGGGGACAGAGGTGGAGAGAAGAGACAGAAGGCAGCTGCCGTGCGGTGCGGAAGTCAAATGAGACAGCTGAGTGCAGAGGATTCTGAGGGGTGCTGTGAGGTCTGCAGCCTGCCCCCTGACCTTCTTGTCAAGACCCTCTGATATTTACCTTATTTTTCAAGGCTTTTATAGTGTTTTTATGTTTCTCTCAGATGCAAGACCATGCTCAGACTGGTCCCAAAACAGCCCTGATTTTTTTTTCTTTTACATTTAAAGTAGGGATAGAGTCACACCAAATAGCCGACGGAAACTGGTGGGATTGAGGCTGGTTTTCATTTTGGTTTGTTGCTTTTTGTTTTTTGCTTGTTATATGTACCATTTTTTTCTACAATAAACACATACCACTTGGACAAGTGAAAATTATGTAAAAATAGGGAACCTAAAATTTAAACTTGTACCTCTGATTATGTCTCACATACAACAAAGATGAAGTTTGAAATCTGAAGGCTAGATGTTATATATTGTAACATCCATAATTCTGTCACTTCTCAAAGCAACCTAAACAGTTTGAGACCATAGGACTAAGCTCAAAATTAATGGGGGTGGAGTTTTGTGAACATACTCTTTAGGAGGACAACATGTTTATGTTTGGAACAGAAGGTTAAAGACTGGTAATACCACTTGGGGACCACAAATACCCCCTTATTTGTTACCTTGATAGAAGTTTTTACTGAAAAACACTGGTAAAAATATTTAATTTCTTGTAAGGAAAGCAGTTTCATAGAGAGTGCTGTTTTGACTTTTAACAAAATAGTAGCAAAAACACATCCAATACTTTTACCTAAAACAGTAATCGATAATTGTTTAAAAGCAAAATACTTTCTTGTTAATTCCTTTAAACAAACAAACGAAAGAATGCTTGGTTTATAATTGCATTAACAGAACCTTGAGTAAACTTTAGAATCTATGTTAAAGACTAAAGCGCAATTGCCAGTTTTGCATTCTCAAACATTCTTTGAAATGAGGTCAAATTGAATGAATGAATGAGATAAAGGCTAATCTGTCACCCACCATGGGTTCAGGAGAGGCACAATTGGGCCTTGGTCATTTGTACACATTGCTCCCCATGACCTGGCCTGGGGCAAGATATCACCAGCTTATTTCTCCACGCCTCCCTCCCCCGACACACATACACATTGTGGTGAACACTGATAGCCTCACACATGGCCATGGGTCTTCCTACCATAATCCTCCCACTTCAGACTGACCTCTCACTCCCACACCAGCCTTCCTTCCCAAAGACTTGCATGAGTCACCCGGGGCCCTCTGACCCCTAGTGTTACCCTCATGACAGTCAGTAAGGCCCGCCATCTAGGGTGCCTTATATCTTTGAGGCCCTCAGTGGGGCCCTAGCCCCTCTGGGAGGAGTCTGATGACAGTCACTGTGGATGAGGGACAGCCTCCATTGTGCTCACATTGTCACCACACATTTCCCTCCTCTCTCCTAACTCCTAGCAGTTGCCCGTAAGGTTTTATTTGGGATGGCAAAAACCCCCAAGGCCTGTAAGCAGAGGGAGCCATGTGGCAGATGTCACAAATCGTTCACAGTGTATACCTAGTGATTAAACGTGCTGGAAATGCTCTCTTAATCCCTCTCAGAAGATGTGAACTGGCAAATTAGGACTATTACTGACCGATTGACTTCAAACAAGGCCCCCAAATCGGTCAGTTGGTAACAGGATACAGGTTATGAGATAATGTTATCTAGGCAAACTTCATCTGCTATTGTAGTTACTAACCAGCATTTTCATAGGATATAATAGGTCCTCAGTAAATGTGCATTACTGTCTTTATTGGATTTCTGGTAGACATAAACTAGTCTAAGCTATCCAGCGGGGGTAGGAGGGAAACCTTTGTCAAACTTTCCCCTAAGCTAAAAGTATACCCTAGTTTTAAAGAAAGTAAAAGAGCGAAAGAATGTATAGCTAAGAAAAAAAAAGTACTTTCAACAAACCTCTTAAATTGGAGCCATGGCAAATATTGGGTTGGCCAAAAAGACTATATGGTTTTTACCATTAAAGACACAGTTTTTATTTTCACAAATAACTTTATTGATTTGGATATTTTGAGTCTGTTGTGGTATGGTATGGTATGGTATAATGTTGATTTTTCTCAATTAATGTCTCAATTTGGTCACTATCAACTTCAACTGGTCTACCCAACTGTGGAGCATTGTCCAGTGAGAAATCCCTAGCACAAAACTTAGCAAAAACACAGCAACTTCTCCATAGACTGCACAAATATTCTTTGTGTTGCAGTTGTGGGTTTACCTTTCTTGAAATAATAAAGCATACTCCCGGCCAAGATGGAGGCGTAGACAGACATGCTGTGTCTCCCTCCACAACTAAGAAGGAATACAACTACCTCAAAACTAGAAACAACCAGAAGTTCCAGAAAATCAAAGTGCATGGAAATCCAGCAAACAAGGATATAAAGAAGAAATATTCATCCAGACAGGTAGGAGGGGCGGAGCCGGGGCAGAGAGGACATGGTGTGGCAGTGGCAGCAACAACGGTAGCAGCAGGCTGGTGGAAAGTGCAGTTACACGTTTTAAAAAGTCAGGAGGGACACCTGGGGAGCGTTCCCAGCTCCTCACCAGAGCAGCTCACTGTCCCAGCTCCGGGGAATATCAAGCCTCATTGCCTCTGACTGTGGAAACCAGTAGGGTTGAGACGGAGGCAGAAACTGCCAATCTCTCAGCAGAGTTCACTTGTTTAAAGGGCCCCCACAGTCCTAGTACGTCTGCAGACCCACCCACTCTGGGAACAATGGCCAGGGCAGCAGCTAGAAGGGCACCAGCCAGGTGCGGAAGTGGGAGAAGTGCCTAGAAAAGGGGCAAGTGCTGGGCAAACGGCATTGTTCCTTCTCAGACCCTTCCCTGCATACAGCACCACAACGTGGTGAAACAGGTTGCCCGTTACTGACGAACCCCTAAGGCTCCGCCCCTTACAACATAGTAGGAGCGACAGCTCTGCCTGGGACATGGAAGCAAACAAACACAGGAGACTTCCGGCCAAAATGGAGGCCTAGACTGACACGCCTCCTTTCCCTCCACAACTAAGAAGCAATACAACTACCGCAAAACCAGAAATAACCAGAAGTTCCAGAAAATAAATGGAAGCCCAACATATGAAGTTATAAAGAAGAGGTGTTCATCTGGACAGGTAGGAGGGGCGAAGCTGGGGAGGAGAGGTCAAGCTGTGCTATCCGCAGCAGAAGTAGCAATGGAGGTAGAACAGCAGTAAGCACAGACACCCGTTTTTAAGGGAAGGCAAGAAGCACCTGGGGAGCACCCTGGCTGCAGATCAGACCCGTCAGCTTGCAGTTCCAAAGCCTTGGACTGTGAGGCCCAGTGGGGGTGGGGATGGAGGAGGAGGGTCCCGGTCTCACAGGGGAGACTGAACAGCAGGAATCCATCTTGGACCCCTACCCCCGCAGAAAATGCCTGGTTGTGACCAGTGCACAGGGCTCCACCCCCTGTGGCGTAGGAGGTGTGACAGCCGTGCCCAGGAAACAAAGGGAAACACAAAATGGTCAGGATGGCACAGATCATGATAGAGATCCTGGTGACACAGCTGACCAGACAGCAAACATCTAATCTAACGAAGCAGCAGATAGGAAATCTTTCTGAGGCACAGTTCAGAGCTTTGCTTATAAAAGTGCTTAAAGACCTAACAGCAGATCTTAAACAAGACAGGGAAGGAATGAAGGCTAGTCCTGCTGAAATGAACAAAAACACATACGAAACTAGTGGTGAGGGAAAGAAAACCAGTGATCAAATCAACAAATTGGAACTTAGGGAGGGAACAGTCAACCAGTGCAGAAAGAGGAAATGAGAAGTGAGGAAAATGAGGAGAGGCTCAGAAACTTATCGGACAGCTATAAGTGGGCCAACATGCGAATCATAGGGTTGCCAGAAGGTGAAGAAGAACAACCAGAAATTGAAAAATTATATGAAAAAATAATGAAGCAGAACCTCCGTAACTTGGGGAAGGAAATAGACTTACAGGTCCAGGAAGCACAGAGAGTTCCAAAACAACAGGACCCAGGGAGAACCACACCAAGACATATTGTAATCAAAATGTCAAAAATTAAGGATAAAGAGAGAATCTTAAAAGCAGCAAGAGAGAAGAGAATTACGTACAAAGGGGTCCTAATAAGATTCTCAGCTGATTTCTCAAAAGAAACTTTACAGGCAAGAAGGGACTGGCAAGAAATATTCAAAGTAATAAAAAACAAAAACCTGCAACCACGATTACTCTATCCAGCGAAGCTGTCATTCAGAATAGAAGGGCAGAGGAAGTGCTTCCAGGACAAAGTAAAACTGAAGGAGTTCATCAGATCCAAACCACTGGAACTTGTTTAGGAGAAAGAGGATCAAAACTGTGAACATTAAAACAAAAACTGTATCACAACAACCAACAACGGAAGTCAGGGAATTGAAACAAAGGCAAACTAAGTAGGCAACAAGAGTGGGAAAAGAATTATAGGTATGGGGAACATATTGGGGGGAGGTCAGCAGGGAGGGGAAAGGGGGGAAAGGGAGGGAGATGGTACAGGAATTAATCATAGTAGGAGAGAGTGGAGTAAATAGGAAGATGTTGAGAAGAACTAGATGCACAACCAATGGGCATAGACTAAGGGGGGCGGGGACAACTGGAGGGAAGTATGTCACTGGGTGCAGGGGAACAAAGGGAAAAGAAATTGGTACAACTGTAACAGCATAATCAATAAAACGTATTAAAAAAAGAAATAATTATAATATGCAAAAATGTTGCGTATTTTCTTCCATCTTCAATATTAGAATGGCTACACAAAAGTTCACCAATTTTGATAAAGTTTGTTTTTAAATATATACTGATATGCCAGCTGTCACAATACAAGAAAATTCTTTCAAATAAAGTTAAAGACAGCTAAGTGCTACTAGAGCCATGTTACAGAAAAAGCAAATGAACTTTTTGGTCAACCCAATAGCAGTAATTTGTCATCCACAGAAGTTATCTCCTCACATCTGACCTGTTGATTCACAGGTAGCAGATTCACTGTAGGTGTTGTCAATCATGAGGAAGCTCTTCCTGGTGGGGGTGGGGGATGGGCTAGGATCTCTGCCTTCAATGATCTTCTAGAACAGCGGTTCTCAACCTGTGGGTCACAACCCCTTTGGGGGTCGAATGACCCTTTCACAGGGGTCGCCTAAGACCATCGGAAAACACATATATAATTACATATTGTTTTTGTGATTAATCACTACGCTTTAGTTATGGTTGGGGGTCACCACAACATGAGGAACTGTATTAAAGGGTTGCGGCATTAGGAAGGTTGAGAACCACTGTTCTAGAACCTTGAGAAGGCATGGCTAAAATTCTCATGAAGGAGATGGCAAACTTTTCAAGAAAGGAAAGGAGCCAGTGCTCATCCAGGTTTTAGACGAGTTAAGAGAGAGGAAGGTCAACAAAAGCTTGTGTGGTCAAGGAACACTTCCAAGCAGAATCTAAATAGGAGGAGGAGCAGCTGGAAAGAACCAGAAAATGACAGAAGAATTGGTTTGACTTACAGAGACACCAAGAATTAAAGTGATCTGTCCACTGCTGACCCCATTCAGAGCTCTTTGCTTTGTTTATTGACAGGCTCCTCAGCCACTGAAATTCTGTCTTCTCATCCTGATCTTATTTTTATTGGCAGTCTTCTTTATTAGAGCAACCATATAGCCCAGTGTGCTCAGAAAGGGAGTTTTCTCCTGTTGTCCCTAACTATCCCTAACTCCCATCTGGTTAGGATGCCCTTTCATTCCCAAAAATGTTTTTATTTGGATGATATATAGCGTCATCCCTGACTCCACGTAACCCCTGAAGAGAACAGAATAAGCTAAAAGTATAGTGAACAAAGTGCTTCCCAGGCAGCATTTCTAAGAATCTGAAAATGCAAAGTACATATTATGACAGAGGAAAAAATAGAGAACAAGGCTCTTTCCTTTGTTTTGCAAATATTGCTAAGTGTGTTGAACACCAAATGGAAGATCACAACATAAAAAGTTAAAAGACTCATCAACTAGGACTCAAATGAACTATAGAAATGATCCCTGAAAGTATAGTCAAATGAAAGGCAATAGCAAATAAGTCAAGGTAATGAAACAAAATGTATTACTAGAGGTAGAAGGAAATTAAACAGTGAAATATATTAATAAATACAAGTCTCAACTTGGGAGGAATGGAAAGAAGAAAAGTCGGGCCTTACCAGACAGAATTCCTACAAAGATATGAGATTTGACTTAAATTTCAAAGCATGTTTCAGTAACAGCAAAACACAAATGACCTACAATTAGCTGTGTTGGCATTTATTCAGGTAGTTGGATGTGGATGAAGTTTTCTAACACGTGAAGCAAATGATTAAAATCATTGCTACAGAGATGCCACCTTTATTGTAAGAATAATAAGCCTGATACTGTGAATAAATAGCAAGGATGGAGGTCACACATATGTGGAGTAGACAAACAAAAATGTGTTCTAACCAGCTGAACCCTATACCTACTTCTCTTAGAAAGAGAGTAAAATGTAGATCTGGACCATTAAGCCATATATCTCCTTTTTATGACTCTTATTGGTCAACAATATATCAATGTTTTATACTTCATTGGCATTTAACAGCAACAATCTCACATATCCAAATATCTACTCAACATCTCCACTTGAACATCCTAAAAAAACTTGAACTTCACACACCCAAAATTAAACTCTACCTATGCTCTGCTCCTGCACCCATCTTTCCTGTCCCAATCAGTGGCTCCCCATCCACACCAAGAGCTCAAGCTGGAACTTGGGACTCATTCCTGCAACTAGCCCTGGCCTGCCACATCCCATCATCTCCAGTGCTACCATGCACTTCTCTTGCCTGAATTAATGCAACTACCTTAAACATTGTTTATTCCTACCCAAATCCATTCACCACACAGAAGCCAGAATGAGATGTGAAAAATGTAAATCACTCCCTACTCTTTTTTTTTTTTTAATTATAGATTTATCAGAAGATGCAAAGAATGTACAGGCAGGTCCCATACATCCTTCACCCAACTTCCCCTAATGTAAATCATTTAGTGACTTCTCATTGCCCTGTGGAGAGTACCCAAAATCCTTAACTTGATCTCCAAAGCCCCTGGGATCTACCACTGTCCCCACCTCTCACTGAGTTCCCTCACAGTGATCTTCTTATAGTTTCTTCAACTGAGCATGGATCTAGGCCTGCCTGGAGCTCTTTCTTCCCCACCCACTCTCATTTCTCTAATTCAGTAACTTTATCCTTCAGGTATAAGCCTAGTTATCCCTTATTTAATGAGCCTTCCTCAACCACTCATTCCAAGTGAGGTCCCTTCATATTTGCTTTCATAGCACCCTCTTCTCTTCAGTCATAGCCTATGTAATCTAGATTGTTTGTATATATTTAACTTTTTATGTCTGGCTCACCTCTAGACCCTAAGTACAATATGGTGAGGGCCTCCTTTATTTTGATTATCACCCAAGCCAAGCCTATTACCTGCACATATAGGTACTTCAGATTGAATCACGGCGCTGTCCACATGTTAATTCTGTTTCTGTCAAGTAAGAAAGAAACTAGATAATCCTGGCACCCCTCTGAAATTCAGCCTCTTCCCTTTGCTCTCCTCCCCGCTTGAACTTGTCCTATGCTCAACCCAATTACAATAAGAACACTTAATTTCTTTATTTGGCATACACTGAAACCTGAATTTCTGATTATGTTCCCAGGCACCACACTTGCTATAATAAAGACAGAAAAGATGTCCTCTCTTGAAGATAGCTGGGAAAATGATTATTTCTGGCAGAAAAGTTGTTTTGTCTCATAGACTTAATGCTTCAGAGTCATTCATGAATGAGTAATGAACTTTGGAAAGATCAATGAAGCATTTCCTTAATCTTCTCAACCTATTTTACTGAGAACTGGATGAGAAGAAAGTTACTAGAGGAGATGATGACTTAAGAAAAGAGAAATATGGTTGCTGTAACATACAACCCTTGGAAGAAGGAAATTGAGCAATTCATCTAGTTTACTCTGAGTCGTTTTTCAGGCTTCAATTATAAGTCACCTAAGTAATTTTTTCTCTGAGATTTAATTCCGATGTTTATTTGTTTTATTATTTTTCTACAGTAAAAAAAAATAGCATCCAAAAGCCAAAGTATATTTAAAAGAGACCAGAAAAAAAAACAAACTGGCAGTCTTTGCTGTGGCACATGACACGAACCTTTTATTTAATGCCTTAAAGCTTTTTTAAGGTATTATTTAAAACTTTAACATATTGTCATCTCCTTTCTTGATGGACAATGAGCCATCCTCTGTAAAGTTTTTAATGATGTAAAATGACTGCAAATTAAATAGTACAATCAAAATCAACAATTAAAAATAGTGGTGCAGGCAGCTGATGGTGCTAGTACCACAGTGTTAAGTGTGTAGAAACATACATCATGTGGACAGGTGGAAGAATAAGGATCACAGAAAGCCATTGTTTAGTGACTGGTGGGATGCCCAATATATAAGCCCAAAAGGACCTTCTGGTGCCAGCATCACGTCCATCTGCTAAGGGAAAGCAGCCTCTGCTCCAGCTGTCCAACGCAGCTCTGTTCGAGAAACAACAGCGGTCCTGTGCAGTTATCCTCGGCAGGTACCACCTGCCGCTGTGCCACTCCGGTGATGGCCCAGCAGCTGAGTTTCTTACTTTGGGTTTGTTTTTGCTTTTGCTTTCCAAATGATTTTCTTATAAGCTGTACATCAACAGCACTGTGTTTCCTTATCACAAAGGTCAGCAGGAAGTATTTGGAGGCAGGAGAGAAAAGAAGTCAATAAACTTTTAAAATATTGACAGCCCTGGCCAGGGGGAAATTAGGGTGCCATGTTAGAGATATCTATTGAACTTTCAGTCACATCTCTTAGGATTTTTGTTTCTAGGAAGAGTCAGTCTCCCGTGCCTTCTGCTGAGACTGAATTAATAATGCATGCCATCTTTCCTTTGGGGAGTTCAAAAAACTTTTTGTATATTTAGCCAAATAGAGCCAGGAGTAGAGTTAAGTTCTTTTCAAGTATAGCTGTCAGAAATGAAAGCCATCTTGCTGAGTGGTAAGCGAACACTTTAGAAGACAAACCTGGGGACCATGATGGCTGCCCATCACCTGTTGGGTGCTTTTTGTGAATGCTCCTGGGCTGGCCCTCCAGGAGAGCACAGAGGGAGGAGCAAGAGGAGAGAGAAGGAGTACCCATCCTCTGAGCTGTGGGACAGACTCCTGGTCTCCAAGTCTTCCCTAGGCTTTTTACCTCCTTTCCCTGCTTAATTCTACTCTTTAAGGTGTCCTCATCAAGAGACAGCTCTGTAGATCATTTTTCCCCTCTTGAACTAATTATATGACACAGGAGAGCCAGGGCATTTGGGCCTTAATTTACTGGAATCCAGGGAAGAAGGAGGGGGCCGTAACCCCATAGATTGTCCACAGAAGCCTGTACATTGGCTGACTATTTCCTTCATCATCCCATTTAGGACAGAAAGAGCAGTTTGGAAGCTGAGACTTGAGTCCCAAAACATAAATGAATGGTAAAACCTCTCCCAGAATGGAAGACTTTCAATGCCAAGTTCAACAGATTTTATGTTTTTCCTGAATCAGTGTGGTTATGTCACTCGTGGAAATTGTTGATGTTCTTGTTATTAATTTAGTTTCAGTTTCGTTTGCCAGCTCCAGAAGCTAATGTTCCATATATCACTTCTGTCAGTTTTCTTTCTTTTCTTTGCTACAGTGTCATTTTAAGGGGATCACTCCTCTTGTAAAAGAGGCCTTTTTGATCTTTGAAAAGCTTTAGCATCCCTGGCCAGGCATTAATTTCCAATAGTGATGCCCCTCACTATTAACACAGAAACACCCATACTCAATTCTAGACACCCTTGGGGTTTGGGGAAGGGGTGCCCCAGATGACAACATAGAGGCCTGGATAGGCCCTTGCTCTACCTTGTAGTCCAGTATGACCAATACCTCTTTTCCCCTGAATACATCCCTCCTGTCTTTGTAGTTTTGCCCAAATATTAGTGGGAAGGATTCCCTAACTGATTCATTCATTTAACATTTACTCATCAGATGTTTACTGATTACCTGCCAACAGTCCCAGGCACTAATTGAGAAGCTGATGGTTCATCAACCATTAGTTATCACTCATATCTGCACCTACCTTCATCTTTTTATTTGCATATTAATTAATAAGTGTCTTCCACTCATCCCTGGATCTCTATTATGACTTCCTGCCCAGTGATTTAGCTTCTCCAAGACAATGACTACTTCCTCTGCTTTTTCTTTATCCCTCCTGGAGCCATAGTCTCTGCAATAGTCTCCATGGGGTAGGAATTCAGCAAGTGTTGGACTGACTGAGTGATCCAAGACATGCATTTATCACAAAGAGTAGATTTCATTTCTGTAAGAGGAGTCATGATTCTGCTGGGTCATGTTTCTCTAACCTGAACATTCTGTCTGTTCTGTCTACTTTCAAAATGTAATGAGGAATAGCATGGGAAACATTTTGGTGTCCCTGATAAACAGTAAATTTGACACGTGTAATGTACAAAGTTAAAACGGGCTGTACATGCTTCTTATTTCTTGGTGCACCCTGCATAAGCCTTGGTCTCACAGGCCATGCTCTGATCCCCTCCCAGTGACTCCTGAGACATAGAACAGAGTGTGCCCTCTGTCCTCTGAAGTCTCCGAGTACTCAGCCACAGAAGGCAGATGGACAAAAAATAAAATAGACAGACAAAAGAAAAGTGAGTACAAACTGGGAAAATCTGATAGAGCAATGGAGGCCTTCTATTGTCCTTTTTTCTTTAATTTTTTGTTTTATGAAAAGTTTCAAACACATAAAAAATAGAATAGAATAATATAGAATAGAATAGAATAGAACAATAGAACAATCCCCAAGGATGTATTCATCACCTAGTTTCAAGAGTTGTCAGTCCAAGGACATTGTTTCATTTATATGCCTACACAATCTCCCTTCCCTTCAAATATATTATTTCAAGGCAAATCCCCAAATCATATAATTGTATCCATAAACATTTTTATATGAATCTCTAAAGACTTTTTAAAATTGCCACAAAATTATTACCTAAAAAATCCAAAATCTCATAATATCATCACATTTCCAGCCAGTGTTCCAATTTACAATCATGATGACTTTTTCAATAAATCTGAAAATTGTGTCAAAAATTACATCTTCATTGGGAGAGATGCTATAAAAGAACCAAAACAGATCTTTCTTCATACAGGCACGTAAAACAAAGTAATGGTAAAATGATTTCAGGGATTACAAATGAAATAGTTCTCATTCGGGGGCGTGGGAGGGATTGTCTCCTAAGACCTGTCCAACCTCACCAGTCCAATACTTCCCACCTCCCCAAGTTCACGCCCTGGTGGCAGGTGGGCACTGAAAGGCTTAGTTACCTCTTCAGAAATGTTCATTTATTTATTTCATAACATGACAGGGCTCTTATTGTGTTGCTAGTAGTTTAATATTTGGCCACATGGCAAAAATGTGTGTCTTTTTTAAGTGTTGATTGAGCACATAATTTAAAAGTCAGAATATTAAATAAACATTTCTGCCCTTTCTTCCAGCAGGCAGCCCAGAGAACCACTCTCCATGCTCTGTCTGACAGGTATGTTTTGTCATTTTTATGAACTATAAATTGCTTTATGAAACATTGAACCATATTTATTGTGGTATATAATTCATAATCAGATTTTGTCCCCCAAGTATCTGGGAACTGGGATGTTAAACGTTTTGCATGCTTGGATTCGGCATGCCCGTGTGGAGTTTATTACTTCAAAAATCTTGTATTTCACAGAAAATGTGGAGCGTCCCTTGTTCTGTGAAACAAGAGACAAGGAACTGGAGGAAAAGGCCTGAATGGCACAGTAAATTCCAAACTCTGGAATTGGTTGAGAGCTAAGCTCATTTTTCAGCATTAAGTACTTCATTTATTTTGAGATGCTTTCTTCAGACTTTTTCCATCTCATTTCCCTGGGAGCTATCTGTCTTTTGATGAGATTCTCTCTTGAAATACTTTATGCATGTCACCCAATTCACAGTCCTGAGTGCCTAACTCTTTACTGTGTGGTTCGGCTGTTTTTTCTGACTTATATTATTGAATGAGATCTATAAACCTAATCAACTAACACACTCAAACTGTATTTCACATCCGGCTTTGCTGTGTAAAAGTAATTGAACAGGGATCTATAGTTACTTTTTAGAACAAATCAGGCTCTTTTTTATTTTGGTTGGTTTTTTGTTTTGTTTTCTTTTCACTTGCTAAGGTTGGATGTGCGTGTGTGTGTGTGTGTGTGTGTGTGTGTGTGCTTCTTAAAGAATTATCAGGAAGTAAAATGAAGTCCCCTACCCTGGCCCATGTGCCTTAGTTGGTTGAGGCATTGTCCCATAAACAGAAATGTAGTAGGTTTAATTCCTAGTCAGAGCACATGCCTGGGTTGCAGATTCGGTCCCTCGTTAGGGGCATGTGCAAGGAACAGCCGATTGATGTGTCTCTCTCACATCAATGGTTCTTTCCCTCTCTCTCTCCTTTCCTTCCCCTCTCTCTAAAATCAGTGAGCATGTCCTCAGGTGAGGATTAAAATAAAAGATGAAGTCCCTGTTTCTCTCCACAGTTGTGGTTCTTACTGTGTCAGAAGCAGCTAGCAATGTCCCCCTAGCTGGCTGGTGGTGCTCAGTGTTACCTAGCAAACTGTCACCACCCTCCCCCACTTCCCAGCTCTGTCTGTGGGATGTGCAATAACTGACTATATAAACAAGGTCAGTTCCAATTCTCCGAGGTAAAACCTGTCACTTGGGCAAAACACCTGTGTGTGTGCATGGGTGGAAAGTATTTTCTCTGTGGTGGCAGGCTGAGCCCGAGTTTGTTTACTTCAAGTGAAAAGCCTGTTCCATCACAATCACACAAGCTCGTGTGCTAGGAGTGGGCTTCCACGTGACGTTCTGCAGTTCCTTCTGGATTCTCACCAAAGGTGATGACTGTAGTGCTTCCGAGTCTGTTGATAGAAGGAGGAGAGACTCTGGATCAAACATTTAAAATCTGACACAGTAATTCTTTTTTTTTCCCCCTTTGATTTCTTAAATAAGTGATTCCTTCAACAAAATGCAGTGAGAAGCAAAAGAAAGCCCTCAGTTTACAATATTATGCCATTGCCAGTGGTTACAAGGTTTCTTCTCAGATATTGAAAACGTAAAATTAGATTGTGGTGATGGTTTCCCAACCTTGTAACTATGCCAAAAATGATTGAATCTCATACTTTAAATGGGTAAACTTTATGCTATATAAATTATATTTCAATAAAGCTACATATATAGATGCAAAGTGTCATTATGACCTCTGGTAGAATGAATCAAACCCTATTTTAGAAAAGTATGGACTCCCTTTGAAGACCTTGCAAAATACAATCAGAAATCAGAAACTAGGATTGATACATTCTGAGGCTTCTTCCCAAAAGATACATGACCCCGTCCTGGGTATAAATGTGCATGAGTTTTCATGATAAGCAACACTATTCCCTATGACTTTGTTCTAATATTCTCTCCAGTTCCTCCCTTGTCAAGCCCAATAGTTAATTAACTAGTAAGTTAGCATCTTAGCCCCTGCTAAGTGCAGATTTCTGTGAGAAAAAAAGTCCATTTCCTAGAGACAGAGAAACTGAGGTGCCATTGTCATTACTCTTCTTATGAGTTTCTCTATCTTCAAAAAAGTAGAGCATTTACCCCTTAAATATAACAGTTTTTCTGTTCAAAATCGGGGGAACTTGGCTCACTTCAAAGTAATGAGTTGACAGTGTCTGCTCTTCTAGCAATATGGTGGTGTGAAGCTATATTCTCTGTGCTTTTCCTGTTGTTTTCCACTGGTTCAGGGCCACACAAATAATTTCCATAAGTGAGAAGCACATCTGTAATCATTTGGAGATACAATTTAAAACCGTCCTTCAAAATAAGGACTTAAAATACCTACTGAATTGATTGGATTTGTATCTTTCAAGTTTCTTAAGTTAGAGAATGCTAACTTATCTAGGGACAAAAGTCACTTTCTATCACCTTACTTAATCTGTTGAATAAACCAGTATTTTCCAGAAAATGATTGGTGTGACTCCTGGGCAGACCACTGCATGAATTGCTTAATATTCTGTCTATCAGAGTAACCACCTCAGGGTGGGAATGAAAGAGAGTAAAAATTCGCTTCAGGTTCTGACCTTCCCAAGGTGTAGATCGAACCCCAATATCTCTGGCTACCTATAGCCTGGTATTCATCTAGTATACATTCATTTACATAGACTATTCTAGTTTCTAAACTGTTACTTTTCAGCTTGTTAGATCTCTTGATATAAAAATCAGCTTTTTCATTTTTATCCTAGAAAAATAGAGCACTTTTTAGTGTTCATAGGTGCTCCCTGAGCTCTGCAGCTCTGGAGTTGACCAGAGGAGCACGGGCTTGCTGAAGTCATGCCCGCCCAGGACCCATGTCTCTGTGTCCTGCCCGTGGGCTCAGCTGTGCACCTGTCTCACTTCTATTTAGCTGTGTAACTGCCTGGAGTACCTGATGGACATAAGGGCGTTTGATATAGGAGTTAGAGCTGTTTTGTTTCAAGACGTGCAACTTGATCGTAAAATAGGATTTGGTTGACTTGGACTAGGGGCAGGGTGGTGTGTACAGCATAGAAATCCTGTCATCATTCTCTGTCTCCTGCAGGAAAGCCTGCCTCTAAGGCTTTGAGACTGCACCTGATGAAACTAGTCACGAGACAAAGAGGTGGCATTTTCCTTTCCTTTCTGAGGACCATAGAAAGCTCATTCCTTTGAAGTGTTGGAGGGGACAGACTACCCAGATGTCTTCTGAAGGCTAATCTTGTCTGTTTTTTCTTCTCCAGTTTCCTATTTAAATAGGCATTCTAGGAGAAATTTTGTATCTGGCAGTTAAGACTGTATGCTTTAAAGTTTAGTGAGTCCATGATAATCAATACACAACCTTGATAAGTTAAAACTATGATATATTTCATTACCTAAATTTAAAAATCTTCTATGGCCAACTCCAAAGAAAATCTTTGGCCTTGCTTGATTTTTTGCCTGGATGGGCTTCATTTACGATTCAGCCAAAACAGCCAGAGTGTCTGTAGGTGACCACAGAACCCCAGTGGCAAAGCAAATCTGGGCTCCAGCCCAGCCCACTTGCTGCCCTGCAGCAACTGGAAGGGTCACATGTAGGTGGGATGGCCTGTTTCTCATTCTTTTCTACTATCAACTGTAGAGTGTTATCTGTTTTATGCCATTGAGTGTCAGCTCACATATCAGAGGCCCAGTGATGCCCCAAATAATGAAAAGAATCAGGAGCAAAATTCTTAATATGGTAAACAAGCCAGTTAAAAGAAAATCTCAATTTCCAAAGGGACACTGCTTTCTACTTACTTTTTATATGTGCCTCTCAAGTGTCTTTTCTTCTTACAGATGATTGTATTGGGTTGGGTAGAGAGAGGCAGAGAACAGAGATACATAGGCCTGAGGCTTACTTATAAAGGTGTGTCTGGTGTAGCTGCACTACACTGGGAAAGCACCGTATAGCCGGGAATGTGGAAAATATGCAAAGTGCTGGAGGAGAGGGAAGGGTGTGTGTGCAGCATATGAAGTGCCTCTGGATGTGATTAACTTCCCTTCCTAAGTAGTAAATAGCAGATAACTGTGATGAAAAAAAAAAAAAAGAAGGATCCCTATGATTTATCAAGCTGTGCAACTGTGCATTTGCAGAAAAGCTGGAGGTCAATCTTGAAATCTAGGGCAAGATGAACACGAGGACATTGCGAGGACTCAGAAGTTAATCATCCCCTTGGACTGCCTCCATCTGTCTCAGAGACAGAACCTCTGCAGAGCGAGCAGAGATGCTTTATAGCAGCCGATCAGGAATTCATATTTGCTGTGAAACCGCAAGCATCATTTGCAGTAACTTGGGTTTTATAAAAATGGAGCCTAATTTCATATGCATAAATCACATTCAGCTACAAATATGAGGAGCGGGATGGGGGGGTGGTGTTGTGCTTGACTTTAAAAAAAAGAAATGAACAAGAAAGTCAACATGAGAACAGTTGTTGAAGCGATGGCACTCAGAGGGCATGAACGGCCGTGTGGTTAAATTGCGCATATAATCATCTTCTGAAATGTCAGCCTGTGACTGAAGAAATGGCTGCGTTTTTATAGCCTTGGAGATGCATCACCAGACTGTACCCTGTCAACCCATCTGGCAATATTTCAGTTCCAGGATCCATTTGTATTGAAACCCAAACAACTACCATTGATTTATTCATTTATGCCATGAGTATTTATTGAGCGCATCCTGTGAGCTCTGCTGGGCGCTGTGCTGGTGCAGGGTGCAGGGGTAAGTGGGAGCAGCCATGCACTTCCCCTTAGGGCTTCACTGTCCAGAGGGGTGCTGGCTCGTGCATTTGCTCCCCTCAGTTTTGCTTTCTCAAATAAATCTCACTCATCAAGTGTCCTCATTCCATTAGGGAGAATATAATGAAATTGACTAAGTGAGGAATAACATAAAATGAAGAGGTTTTACCTCCCTGTGAGTCTGGTCTGCATCAAAGAGCAGGACTGAAAATGTCCCCAAAGCAAGGTGGGGAGGGCTTTTAAGAAAGTTCTAAATTTCCAACTTAGAAGATGCCCAGGAGGCACACTGGAGGGTATATGTCAACCCTAGAGACCCACAGCAGCCTGTGGTCTCTCCAATGCAGGGGGCCCTTTGTAATGAACTTCTGGTATACTGTGTAAATAAAACTTTTTAAAGAGCTTTAGGGTTCAGAAGCACTGTCACACTGACAACCACCATGTAAGATAGGAAGGACTCATTTTATAGACAAGAAAACTGAGCCTGAGAAGGTGCTGTGACTTAACCAAGGTCACAGGGTAGCAAATGACAGAGCTGGAACTAGATTCCAGGTCCTCTGGCTCACAATGAGTATAATTCTCCCATCCTTCATCACTCAGCAATGAAGCAGGCTTCGATGGGGCCAAAGGCAGGTGACTGGTGCCACGTAGATTCTCACAAAGAGTGTACGCAGTCTGCACTAAAACTTTATTTGTTCCTACTACTAATAATAATAATAATAATAACATTTCTGGCTTAGTTATCTTTTTATTCCTAGCACCTAACACAGTTCCTGGCAATTAGGAGACAGAACAGTGAACAAATGAATGAAGGTATTGTGGTTAAACAATGGCAACTTTGGACTTAACATAGAAAATACTCCAGCCAAGATGGAGGTGTAGGTAGACACGATGTGTCTCCCTCCACAACTAAGAAGGAATACAACTACCTCAAACTAGAAACAACCGGAAGTTCCAGAAAATTAAGTTGCATGGAAGTCCAACAAACAAATATATAAAGAAGAAATATTCATCCAGACAGGTAGGAGGGGCAGAGCTGGGGCAGAGAGGAAGCGGTGTGCTGGTGGCAGCAGCAGGCTGGCAGAAAGCACAGTCACACATTTTAAAAAGTATGAAGGGACACCTGGGAAGTGCTCCCAGCACCAGAGCAGACCACACAGCTCACGATTCCAGCATCGGGGGAAATATGTCTCATTGCTTCTGACTGTGCAGACCAGTGGGGGTTGGGGCAGAGACAGAAACTGCTGGTCTCTCAGTAGAGTCTGCTTGTTTAAAGGGCCCCCACGGTTCTAGAATGTCCACAGACCCACCCACTCTGGGAACGATGGCCAGGGCAACAGTTACAGAGGCACCAGTTCCATACAGAAGTGGGAGAAGTGCCTGGAAAGGGATGAGTGCTGAGCAAGCAGCAATGTTCCCTCTCAGACCCCTCCCCCACATATAGCACCACAACATGGTGAAACAGGTCACCCGTACTGATGAAAACCTAAGGCTCAGCCCCTTACAACAGCTCTACCTAAGACACAGAGGCAAACAAACACAGAAGCCTGTCAAGATGAGGAGACAGAGAAGTATGACCCAAAGAGAGAACAAATCAAGGTTCCAGTGGGAGAATTAAGTGATGAGGTGACAGCTAACCTAACAGACAAGGAAATAGCCAAGCTAACAGACAAAAAAATACCCAACCTAACAAACAAGGAGATAGCCAACCTAACAGATGTAGAGTTCAAAACACTGGTGGTAAAGATGCTCACAGGCTTAACAAGTATGCTTAAGTATGACAAAGGTAGAAGGGATTAGGCAAGACTATGCTAAATAAAATGAAGGAAAATCCACACAAAACCAATGGTGAAGGAAGGAAACCGGGGTTCAAACCAATGATTTGGAGCATAAGGAAAAAATAAACAGCCAACCAGTACAGAATGAGGGAACAAGAATTGAAAAAACTGAGGAGAGGCTTAGGAACCTCTAGGATAACTTTAAACGTGCCAACATCCAAACCATAGGGGTACCAGAAGGAGAAGAGGAAGAGCAAGAAATTGAAAGCTTATGTGAAAAAATAATGAAGGAAAACTTTCCAAATTTGGTGAAGGAAATAGACATGCAAGTCCAGGAAGCACAGAGAATCCCAAACAAGCTAGACCCAAAGAGGACCACACCAAGACACATCATCATTAAAATGCAAAAGGTTCAAGATAAAGAGAGAATCTTAAAAGCAGCAAAAGAAGAGAGTTACCTACAAAGGGGTGCCTATAAGACTATCAGCTGTTTTCTCAAAAGAAACTTTACAGGCAAGAAGGGACTGGAAAGAAGTATTCAATGTGATAAAAGCAAGGACCTACAACCAACATTACTCTATCCATCAAAGTTATCATTTAGAATGGAAGGGCAGATAACGTGTTTCTCAGACAAGGTGAAGCTAAAGGAGTTCATCATCACCAAGCAATTATTATATGAAATGTTAAAGGGACTTACTTAAGAAAAATAAGATCAAAACTATGAACATTAAAATGAGAGGAAACTCACAACTATCAACAACTGAATCTAAAAAAAAATTTTTTTAAATCCAACTAAGCAAACCAGAATAGGAACAGAATCATATGTATGGGGATCATTTGGAGGGTTATCAGCTGGGAAGGGGAAGGGGGAAAAACAGGGAAATAGTGTAGGATTAAGAAGCTTAATTGGTTGGTACAAAATAGACAGGGGGAAGTTAAGAATAATATAGGAAAGGGTGAAACAAAGAACTTATATGCACGACCCATGGACATGAACTAAGGGGGCTGGGATTGCTGGAGGGAAGGGGGTGCTGAATGGAGGGGAGCAAAGGAGAAAAAAACTGGGACTACTGTAACAACATAAGTAACAAAATATACTCCAAAAAAGAAAAGAAAAGAAAAAATGAAAACACTTACCTGAAACTATGGCTGTTCACACTGCAACAGACACCTCAGGAGGCAGAGCTGGACAGTCAGGGGCTCATCACTAAGTGTGCAAGCAGGGTCCATGCCTAAAAGAAGGGATAGGACTGAGAAACACTATTAACTGCCACACAGGTAGAGAGAGGGGAAAATGGAACTTTTTTTTAAATCAGTCCAAAAGTAAGTAAGAAAGTCTCAAAAAGAAAAAAAAAAAACTTCAAAATATTGAAATTGCCCTAAGCAATTAAATTAGAGTGGATTGAATTAGAACGCAATAACCAAAAGTGATGCTATAGAGAGCTTTTCTGTGAGTGAAGGCCATGACCTCTGTCTTCTCCCCTCTGCTCAGGCTTCACCCTGTCCACAGGACTTAAAATGCCCTCCCATCTTATCTCACCAATTATTTGTGCTTCTTTTTGTCCTTTATTCACTTGATGCATATTAAAGTCCTGAGCTCCTACACTGGTCTCCATGGAAGACACAAAAGTTCCACACCCGTGGAGCATACTGTGCAGGAGCTTATAGTGGTCAAGGACACATAGATAACTGCATGACCACTGTGTGTATGAAATGTGGACATGGGCCCAGTCACCAGTCTTATTAGTACAGCAGTCATATGTAGGGACTATGCTGAGCCTTTCACATACAAGACTTCATTTAATCCTCACAACCAGCCTCTCAGCTAGGAAGGAGAAATTCAACATTAGGGCCTGAAAGAGATGACATTGTCAATGAAGTTTCACTTCATTTCATTTTCCAAATAATCTCTAAAATCATAGTAATCTGGGTTTCCAGAGATGTATAACTTAGCCAAAGCCTCTGAAGTGATCTGACTCTAGTCAACGCTTAGTTGCTTCAGTAACACTGTCTGCACACACCCCATAAAATTCATAAGAAGTAAATGTCACTGACAGGGTACAGGTATAACACTGAAGTACTCTCAGAGTACAGAGAAACAGGAGTAGGTGGAGGCCTTTGAGGTGGCATGTGAAGGGTGAGTGGCATCAGACCACCAGAGGGAGAAGGGGAGGGCCAGCCTTCTCTGCAGAAAGAATGGCCCAAACAAGGCAAGACTGAGGAGAAGAGCAAGGACCAGCAAGCCCTTCATCATCCGGGGTGTGGGCACCGTAGGGAAAGATATCGGGACCAGCTCTCCACAGCCACCCGGGCAAGGCGATGAGGTGGGGGTTGCCTAAATTTCCACAGTGCCTCCTCCATGCGTAGAGTAAAGCCCCATCTTCCACAGAAACCTTAAATAACCGACTTACCTGACTCCCACAGCTCCTGTTGTGTCACCATCTCATGTAATTGCTGACACAGGCGTGCTTCTGCCCTCTGCTTCCTTTATGTATTTATGTCTCAACGGAGTCGAGAACAGGATCCACATGTTGCATTTTAGGTAGCCCTGTATACAAAATGACTGCTCAGTAATGACTTACCAGGTGCCTTTCCAACAAGAAAGACCAAGAATCCAAATTATGCCACTTATGTCTGCTCTCTTGGTAAGGAGGGAAAAAAATACCAACTCCAGCCTAGATGTCATAAAGCAGGCATGAGATTTTGAAGCCTTACGCTTGGGTTGGGATTTGCTTTGGGCAAAGTAGTCACCGTCTGAGTCTGAACTTTCTCAGCTGCATAAACAGGATGTTAAGCGTGTCCCCCTTGTTAGGTTTATGGATGGATTAAATGAGGTGATAAGTAGAAGAAGGGCTCTGTTAATCTAGCCACATGATAGTACTTACTCCATTGCACCACTAAGAAAAGTCACTCCCCAGGATACCATGAAATGCTCTTTAAGTCCTTCCAAGAGGCTTAAAAGCCAAGAGAAGAAAAATATTAGAGTATGTATTGATTTTATATGTGAAACTATGAATACGTATGGGGCATGTTATCATGCTAGCATTATAGAAAAATAATATCAACATATCCCAAGAATTATCCTTTACTGTTGCTCATTCCATCCCTGCTTTGTAGCGCATTCTCATCTAGCCTGCTCTCCTTGTGAGCCAACCTGCAGGTCTTCAGGTCCTCAGTGAGGCTCATCCGCTGCGAGGATGCTGCAGCCTGTCCCTTCCAAATCATCTTCCTGTATCCCTCTTAGAAAAGTCATCCTGGGGCATTTCCTGACCTCTTGTCCAGCTCATCGCCAATGAACTGTTTTCGTTTTATTATTTCAAAGTAAATAATCATATTTCAAAAGCAAACAGGAATTCTCAGATAGCATGGGCATCTCAAAAAGAGAGCTGTTTGGGGGCTGTGAGAAGAGAGAAGAACACTGAATGACAGCACTGTCCTCCAACAGACCGACAAGAGCCGTTATATTCTCAAAAGTGGACGGACACCCTTGGCCTCACAGCCCCTTCTGGAGAGGACACACACGTGTTCCTCACTACCCTTTGGTGGCTATTAGCTTAACAAACCTCATTAACATCGTGAGCAAATGAAGACTATCAGGTCTAAAAATCAGCTTTTAAAAAAAATCCCTAGCACTAATTTCCACAATAAAACTAAATAGCTCCTGAGAAGCCATTAAAGTTCTATCAGGTAAATAGCACATTCAAAAGGTCCCAAACTTATATTTTACACAGTAGAGTAGTGCAGCCTGGAAGAAACTGTTACAGTCTTTCTGAGTAAATAAATAAGTTGCATGAGGCCACTAATTGCCGTTTAAGATCATTTAGTGCAGGGGTCCCCAACCTCCTCAGACAGGTATATAGGTCTGGGCCTGTTAGGAACAGGGCCGCGCAGCAGGAGGTGAGCTTGAATGTAATGCACCTGAATCATCCTGAAACCATCCCCCCATCCCAGTCTCTGGAAAAATTGTCTTCCACGAAACTGGTCCCTGGTGCCAAAAAGGTTGGGGACCACTGAAGTGGGTTTGGGGATGCCTGAGGATTAATGTGTCCCTGATGTCTGGTAAGGAAGGATGCAGCAGGAAGGGCCTCTGGATGAAAGTAAGTTTTTTGTTTTTTTTGGGTTTTTTTTTTGTTTTTTTAATGTGTTTTATTGATTATAATGTTACATTTGTCCCAATTTCCCTTCCCTCTTCTCCGCTCCACCCGGTGGCCCCCCTCCCTCCAGCTGTCCCCCCCTTTTAGACCATGTCCATTAGTTGTGCATATAGTTCTTCTCAACCTCTCTCTGTCTATTCCATTCTCTCCTACCTGCTCCTTAATTCCTATATCATCTCCCTCCCTCTCCCCCTCCCTGCTGACCTCCCCCCAATATGCTCCCCATACCTATAGTTCTTTTTCCACTCTCATTGCCTATTTAGTTTGCCTTTGTTTCAATTCCCTAGCTTCTGTTGTTGTTTCTTGTGATGCAGTTTTCATTTTAGTGTTCTATGAAAGTAAGTTTTAACCCTTTAATTAAAGCCCGCAATTGCCATGAGCCTTTGGGAACAGATGAGGTGACTTGAGCTAGGGTGGACTTGAAAGGGCTTGACCTCTTTAAAAAAATGATAGTGGTGAATGACTGCACAACAATGTGACTTGTACACTTAAAAATGGTTAAAATGGTGAATTTTCTGATATATGTATATATATATATATATATATATATATATATATATATATATATATCTCCACAATAAAAAGTTTAAAAAACAAACAAACAATGAAGCCATGGCCAGCATGCCTCAGTTGGTTGGAGCGTCAGCCTATAACTGAAAGGTGGTAGGTTCAGTTCCCAGTCAGGGCACATACCTAGGTTGAGGCTTCAATCCCACAGTCCAGGTGCGTACAGGAGTTAAGCAATTAGTGTTTCTCACGTCAATGTTTCTCTCTCTCTCTCTCTCTCTCTCTCTCTGAAAGCAATGAAAAATGCCCTCAGGTGAGGATTTTTTTAAAATGTTCATCTCTGCACATACTAATATTCCAAAGTCTTCAGGAAGGTCCCCTTTCTTATATGTTTAGACTGGGAGGAGTTTTGGCCTGGAGATTCCTTCCTTTCTTCTCTGCTAGTGGAGAAGACCTCTGGCAAGTGACCCTGATTGCCTGTGGTGGGTAGACCCACCATCCTTCCCCTGCTCCTGTAGCCAGGGGTCTGTGAGCTGATGTCCACACTCCTGGAGTTAACCAACTTCAGAAAAAGGAAACCAGACACCCCACAGAAGGCATGACATAACAGTTAGGACCATACTTTAAGTTACCGCTTTGACACACTGTAATGCACACAGTGGTCCCTTCTTCTGGACTCATGCTCTCAGACTAAGTTGATAAAGTTAGTGGAGGTTAAATATTTAAATAACAACTCTACATTACCTTTATTGAAAGTTTTTGTCACTATGTCATACTCTTTTTGAACACCATGTCACTGTCACTTCTAGACCAAGAACAACAGTACGTGTGTGTCTAATGTTTGTTCTTCTTTAATTTTTAATGAAGCCAAAAACTTTTTAGTTTATTCAATAACAAGACATCTCAAAGTTGAAATTAAGAGAAATAAAACTGTTGTTTAATTAGCATAATTCTCAATACTTGTCATTGTTGTCTACTCCTTTCTAAAAAACTATATTCTTGAAGTAGAATTATATTTATACATTCTTGAATGACTACTTAAATTAAGCACTTGTCCTGCACTTAATGTGCTGATTATTAGTTAATTAATGGTCAGTTCTGTTAAAATATTTTAACTGATTACACATGAAGATAAACTACAGTCTTGCCCCTCCCACTTCTTAAATTTTGTGCATGTGGTCAGCATTATCACTGACCCCATCTGGGAAATTGAACTGAACATAAAAGAAACCCAAAGGCAATAAATAATATATTTTACAGGAAAAAGAAAATTCAGAAAAGATGCATTTTAATACACGTGCATATTTCTTAACAAACTGATGTCACTGTCTTTAGACAGTGACTATGCCTTTAGTAAGTGGACTGCCAGCGGCAGAAACATCTGTGGTGGCTCGGGGGTTTTAAAGCCAGTACATAGATGAGGGTTTTTTTGTTTTATTTGTTTAGTTTTGTTTATAACTAAACTACTTAGCTGCTTTTGGTGGAACTTTATTTAAATTGTGACCCCACAATTGTTTTTTGTTTTGTTTAAATCTCCTTTTAATGGAGAAAACTAGCCAAAGCCTGGAGCCTTCTTTCTGTGCTTTAAGAGCCTTTCAGGCCAGCACCTCCCACCCCTCCATCTTCTCCATGTTACCCCCCACCCCCAGTAAATTCCTCCCAGACAGTTCCTGGGTCATTTCACTCTTCAGATTTGCAGAGCCAGCTGGAGCGAGGGGTGCGTCCAGCTGCAAACCCTGGGCACAGCGACCTGCCCCTCCTCTCCTCCCTTCTCTCCCCAGTCAGCCTCCCCATGAGCTGCTCCTCTGACCGCCCTCCCAGAGGCAGCATTGGGCCAACATCGGCAGAACTGGCCAGCTGGCCTTTTATGACTGCATTTTGGAGCCCTGTGAGCTCCCTGCTGCTGTTGAAAGGTTAATGTGCTCCCCGTCAGCTGGAGCAGCCTGACCTTCCCGACTCCATCCAACTCCTTTCCCTGGGCTGGCTCCCAGGCAAGTGACTGGCCAGCCAGCTGCCACACCATGTCCCCCGGTGGCCTGCAGAATGCAGCGCCCCTCTGCCCTAGTCGGCCAGCGTGAGAGCCCGGCCATCTGCATCCTGTCATTCTGGGACATCCACCGAGCTGCAAATTCTGAGCAGATTCCTCTGCTTGCCTTCTCTGCCTGTAATTCTTCATGGCCTCAGGGTTAAACTTTCATGCTGCCCTCCACCCGCTGCTCCCCTCCTCCTGAGAAACAGCACTTAGTACATCAATGCTTATTAATTCATTATAAATCAGTTAGGTTAAGTGTTGAAACCAAAACAACTAGTTGTGAAGGGCCAGTCCATGCCACTGTGTCCATTTCACAGACCAGGTCTCCTGCTGGCTGGCTGTGATCTGGCTAATGGACAGGGCTCCATGCAGCCCAGCCTAGGCTGAGAGCCCAAAGGCCTGCTGCTGTCCACTCAGTGTCAGTGACCTCATTTGCCCTCTTTATGACCTTTGAGTCAGAGCCACTCTGACTCATCTTAAATTGGAGACCATGACCCCATTCAGCCAGCCAGATCCTGGTGCTGGGAGAACAGAACAAAAATCATGTGTGAAGGCGCTTTCAGCTGTGAGCTCTACACAGGTACAGAGAATAAGGGTATTTACTCGTTTTCTTTAAGCCACTGCCCCAGCCACTGGGCTGTTTATTGTAATTCTAAAAGGACAGCAGGCAAGGGCCTTCGCTATTGTTGGACACTGATCCCAGGACTGAATGCTCACCCACCCTCTCTGACCAGGGCATGTGGTCCTCAGGGCCTTTGCTACCCTCTGGCCTCTGGGAGCAGCGCCTGCTATACCAGGCCCCCTGCAGGGACTTGACGTTGCTATCTCATGGCGTACAGCAGCACTTTAGGGCAGGGCCACCGCCTCCACTCTAAGTGTGGGGAAACTGGAGCCTCTAGTGATGGAATCACTTGCCCAAGACTGGTCAAGAGCTAAAGCTGGCTAGGGCACAGGTGTTTGGTGGCAGTGTGGCCTTGGGCAGGGAGGGCATGGCAGACCAAGCTGGCACGCTGTTTATAGCCTATTTACCCAAGGGCCTCAGCCTTGCTCCACCCACTGAATCCTCTTAAAATAGGACAGAATCCAGCCCTGCCTCGAGGTCACACAGCACAGGCTTGAGCACTGCACATGGGACCCAGGGCTGCTGTCTGTGGTGTATCACAACGTCAGAGTGTAGTCACATTTAATCAAAGAGAGCACTCCTTGTTCGTTCGTTCCGCATTTGAACAAAACAGCAGAATGAAAATGTACTCACCACAGGTTTGCTGGGGGTATGCTTTGTAGAACATCCCTCATCTGGTTCTGTTCTCTCCAAAAAAAATAGCGCTAGGGATTTCAGCCCTTCTTTTGTGTTCTGCACTTAAAGTAGATGACAAAAAACTTGAAAAGTTCCGTGGTCATGCTTAGACAGATTTATATGACAAGGAAAGGAGAGCCAAGCCAGCATTATTTCCTGAGACTTATATTTCCTAAAGGTTTCCTTTCCCTTCCAGCTGGCTGGAGAAATATTAGCTATTCACTAACATTTCAAAATGAAGGCCAAATTTTGCTCACATCTCTACAGCAACTCTGTACCCCCAAGGGCCTTTAAAATGTTAACCCTATCCATATATTGTTCCTTGGGGCCCCGTCATCAGTCACCTGATTTCCTGGCCTCAGTCAAGTGCAGTGAAGCTCTAGGGGTAGTGGAGGCCACACAGACTCTCTCTGGATGTCAGAAGGTCAGTAGCAGTGGGGGCTCAACCAACATGATTCCTTGTGCCCTCTTCTAGCCCTGACTCTGTCACAGACTCATTCTGTGACTCCAGGCATGGAAGTGTTAGCTCTCCCACACCTGTACACATCCTCTTCCTTCTGTCTGAAACAGTCTCCTTCCCCCTTCTCCTCCCCTCCACTCACCTGGCCTACTCCTACCTTTACTTCCGGTTACAGCTCCCATAACACTCTTCACTGGACTCATGGTCTGCCAGATCTGGGCACCTAGTACATCGCCTGATGCATAACCTTAACACTCACTGTTTGACTTGATCTCTCTGAGTCTTTTTTTACTTGCTCTAGCCACCTTGAAGCATTTGCAGGTCTTAGGAGATTATTTTTACAAAAGAGCTGTGTAACATAGCTCTGCCATGTGCTACTCAGGCTGCCTTTCCTGCAGCAGCCCAAGTGCTTCCATCTTCAAGATTTAGCTAGTAGCTGCCTCTTTTTGAAATGCTTTCTTCCACCTCAGCTCCACTGAGAATCCCCTGTTCTCTAAAAGGTCAGCTCATCTGCTCGGTGAGCCCAAGACCTGCCAGGCCTCTCTCTTTCGTGTGAAAAAAATGCCCCTGTGGATTCTTCCCAGGCCTATAATCTTTCATCCACTGGCCTTATCTTCATTAGCTGATAAAGTTCTTAAGGGAAATGTGAAGAAAGGTCTTCAGTAGCTATTGTAGACATGTTTTCTGTTTCTAATACCATTGCTATTTAGTTGGTGTTTAAGATTTTGATGTCTTAACCTTCCCCCTTTTCAGGCTTCATGCGGTGCATCCCAGTCACACCTTCAATGTTATTTTTATCTCTGAACTTTGTGGTGAAGTTCTATTGGAAGTCTTAATGCAAAAACCCTGGTAGAGACAGAGCTCCTAGAGGAAATATGGGTCTTCCTGAGCTCTCTCTCCATGATAGTCACATTTCTGAGGGATTGGGTCACTTGCCCCCCAGGAGTCGAGACTGAAACTTATTGCGTGTAGTCAACCTCATCTGTCTCTCCATCCTACCTACCTGTTCTCAGAAGGGTAAGCTGGAGCCAGCAGGAGAAAGGTCTAAATAAAGGGGTCTAAAGGAGAAGAACTGCTTCCCAAAGGAAGTTTCTACCTTTTTGTATTACAAGAATAAAAATGGCAACAATAGCAATGAACATGAGCTAGGGAAATGGACTATAGGTTTGCAGATACCACTTCCCTTCAGCACAACACCCCAAGAAGGGCGTGTCTCTATTAACTCCAACATTATTACCAAGCCCATTCTGCTGAATTGAATAACATCTTTCAATGTTCTATAGTCCAGATGCAGTAGAACACAGCTGGGGGTGGGTGGAGCTCGGTCAGCTACTTTGGGTGCACTGAAGACCCTTCAGTACTGACATTCTCTGCACCTGCACTGAAAGGCAAACTCAGACTTTTTTTTTTTTTTAACAGAAATTCTAATTTCTTTCTATGACCACTTTAGGGTTCTAAATTAGCTGGTTGGTGTTCAGTCCTGGATCTATAAACAACTTTTTTTCCCTCACTCTTGCCTTTCAACTCACTCAACTCACTCAAAAGCTTTAAAAGGCAATATATTAACCCCGAATTTTATGACTTTGAAACAGACTCAGATGATATTTTATCTTCCCTTTACTTTTATCTTCTGACTGTTCTTCCATCAGAATGTCTGTTGTATTACATTGCTCTTAAAATATAGCTTTGGCAACTTGAAAGATGACTTTCAGGTTCCCAAACTTCCCAATCTGTGATTAATTATCATTAATCCTCTCACATGTCATTCCATCTGGGATCCTGTCAAATAACCCAGGAGACACTGCAAAATTGCAAACAGGAAATCACCTGCACATTATTTAATAGTGGCGCTGTTGCCAGGGGTCATTCATCTTCCTTAGCAGCCCATTCACAACCTTCCAGGAATGTTTCCTCAGTTCTTGGCACCATACAGACTTTAACATCAGCTGCATAAAAAAGATCACTCAACCCAAGGTTGCCAAGTTTAGCAAATAAAAATGCAGGAATGATGAATAATTCTTTAGTATATGTATGCCCCTAATTTTACATTGTTTATCAGAAATTTAGATTTCACTGAGCACCCTGTATTTTATTTATTTATTTATTTGTTTGTTTGTTTGTTTGTTTGTTTTGCATCTTCACCCAAGGATTTTTTTTTATTGATTTTAGAGAGAAAGGAAGGGAAAAGGAGAAACATTGATGTGAGAGGGACACATCAATCAACTGCTTCTCATACGTGCCTTGACCAGGGATAGAACCTGCAACCTTTTATGGTGTACAGGATGACGCTCTAACCAACTGAGCTACCCAGCCAGGGCCAAACCATATTTTGATTAAAATACCATTAAGAAAAAATTTTTTCTGTTAAAGTATTTGATTTTTGTTGGAAATTCCATAAGAAAATATCAAGCTCTGGGAGGGCCATCTGGATACAAAGTGTAGGTGCAGCTAAATCAAAATTCTGTCTTACTTTTCAAGAGAGCTTTCTTAAAAACTAATTTTGCCTTTGCAGTAGAAGAAGCACCTCACTTTCAGTAGAAACCATGCACAACGGTTCCTCTTGATTTTCCCTATGAGTGTGTATCTTTGTGTGCAGAGTGTGTGTTATACTTGCTGTAAGTATGGGGCCTGTTTGGAAATCCAGGTGGGGTAGGTACTGTTCCCCCAGCCCCCGCTCCCACAGTATGTACCCTGATGGAAAACATGAGACTTCCACTTTCTTTGAGGCATGGGCTGCTGCCCCAGTACCATACTGACCTTTTGGTGCCATTTCTAATTTGTGTTTCGCTGAGTTATTTGTGCCAAGTGCTGTCTGTTTTGATAAAGTGGAAGCTTTTTCTTGCTGCCGTTGGAGAGAATTCTTGACCTCTTTTCCACATCTGTAATGAGGCCAGAAAGACTTTTCTGTTGACCTCTAAGAACAGCAGGTGATGGAACTAGAGCATTACCTCCTAGCATGTGGCCACCAGGCTTCAAGGCTCACATTGACAGAACTGCGTTTGGGTAACACTTTCTTTCAAGCTCTGTTTCTTAAGCACTAGGATTCCCTTGGTTATCCTATCGTATAATTATTCATTGCCTAACTTTTTTCCAACAGTAATTAATGAGATAAGTTACACAATGGCAATGGTAGTAAATATTGTACAGTAATAGAAAAGCAATAACTGAAGTGGCAATTTTAATTCAAAATTATTTTAATTACATGGGACTCCCATGTATTTGAATTCCTGTCTCCACAGAGCCTCCTTTGAGTCTCCAAAACTGTTACCACCTTGGTTACCTGGAGACTGTCTGTGAAATTTTCTTCTACCTTTATATTAGTGAGTCACTCAGGGTAGCTGGGTAGATTACAGGCAGGAACCGGGCCCCTTCAGAAGACTAGGATCTCAGGAGCCTGGAAGAGTATGTGTGGTGGACAATCTGACTTACAGAAGGATGAAAGTAGAAGAAACCTGCATCTCCAGGCAGGACCAGCTTCCTGGGACAGCGACCTGTGCTGTCTCATAGAGCCCTCTTAGACTGTCTGGACTCAGTTTAATGCTCTGAGGTTGCCTTGTTAAAATTCTTGATAGTTTGATCCCTGAATTTGTGTTTCATAAGTGAAGTCCAATGGGAAAGAGAAGCATAGCATACCGAGGTGGTTTGGAGGCTTGGCCCATGTGTGGTCCCTCCACCAGAGATGGGTTCTCAACTCCCTGCTCCCCTGCCTGGTACCCTGGCCTCACCCAGTGTTCTCCCTCTCCACCCTGCCAGGGACTGCTACCATCCTGCACCCCAAAGGGCATGGGCAAACTAGGGGTCAGAGTGGGGCACACACACCTGATACCATAGCGACACTTTCTGCCCCAAGCTGGCAGTGCGGGGGTCCATTCACTGGGCAGCTCTTCTGGGGTGAGCCTCTTTCCTACGCATATCCAGGTGCCTGATATGTCCCAGTGAAGTCCAGTGTTGATTGGGGTGGCGGGCCATAGGAAGGCGAGATGATGCCTGGCTTGACTTCATTATCCCCGAGCCAAAGCACCATGTGACCGGTTCCCCAGGGGCCTGTGAGGGCCTTTACTCACTCAGAAGTGTCCTAGTGCCCAAAAAACACGACAGGAAACAGCAAATAAAACATGCTGTGGCCAGTTTGGCGACCATGAAAGAAAGAAGGAAGCTTTATATTTTAGTACTTATAATGACACCTTTTTTTCTGCTTTTTGAACAAGCGGCTCACATACTCATGCAATGGGCCCTATAAATGATGTGGCAGGTCCTGGCTCCGGGGCTTAAGGAAGCTGAGTCACTTCCCTTATTGAGCATCTGGAAAGGCCTATTCTTTAAGGTTTTAAGATCCTAATGGAGTGTTTTGTCTCATACACACTTTGAGGTCCCAAATGCATCTTGCTCCTTGGAATTAACGGAGGCACGTGCTGCTAGGCATGCTTTGATTTCTGACTATGTACTTTCCTCCTATCACCCAACTACTCCTGTGAACTCTGTCACTCATTTTATCTTCATTGGAAAAAAGGGGGACTAATTTTGAAGCAGAGAAATTCTGATCAAAGCTTCAAGGGGGGGAGCCCTGTAGGCAAGGACTGTCTCTAGCACATCCTAGTCCTCCTGCCTTTTCCCCAGAGCCCACTGGGGCCTGACTGCCTGTCCCAAGCCTGCGGCGGGCACACATGGAAGAACCAGCTGCACCCTTGGCCTGGCTGCCCCAAGCCCTGCTAAGAGAATGCCGTTGTCAGACCGGGCCTGGGTTCAGCTTTATGTAACTGCTGTGTGATGCGGGGTGATGCCGTTCCCCTCCAAGGAAAGCTTGTTCCTGGGGCAGGGATGCTCACACTCTGTGAAGGTGGAGCTGGGGAGTCATAGGACTCAGACTTATTGGCACCATATACTCAGGAATAATAAAGCAAATAAAATTCTATTGACCACATTCTAGTTTATATCTCTACCCCACTTCTTTTCTTGCCGCTTCCTCTCTTTCATTCTCCCTCTTTGCGCAGCCTGCCCATAAAAACAACCTTTCCATTTTCAGAAAACCTTAAAAGAAACAAAGGCCTGATTCTAATGTTCCTTTCCTTGAATAAAATGTTGTCATGATTTTCCTCCCTCAGGTTCAGCTCATTCTCAGCTTCCACATGTGGGTGTCACTTTCAGTCATGAGCATTTTCCCAAGCATCGTCTTGGGGGCTCAGCCTCTGCACAGTGTGTTGGAGGAGACCCCACCTCCCCAACTCAGTTGCCCTGCACTCCAGCAGTGCCCACACCATAGGGGTTGGAGACGCCTGATCCAGTGTTTTTTCCAAGAATTGTCATCCTGTTTAAAATCACATACATTTGCTTAGGGAATTTCTGCCTCACATGGTACAGAAAATCAGTCAATCCCAATTATTTGTTCAGCTTTTCTCATCAACACCCATGTATCTAATAGAAGGGCTTCTTGGTGCCAGACGCTATAAAATCAAAGTAAGGGTAAAAAATGGTTCCACAGCCTGGTCTAAGCCTGTTTTGACTTCACCCTGTGCCCGTATCCTCTGATCTCAGTCACCTGGCTGGCCTCTGGCTTCGCACTCATGATAATGCCACTTGTCCTGGAGCCTGCACCTCCCCTGTCCTCCAAGCTAAATCCCACATTACTGTGAGGGCCCTGTCAGCTACCACTTCCTCCACGAACTCCTGCCGGAAAACTCTGGCCCTCATTATACCCCCAGTCTCTAAACTCTTAGAACTAAGAATTTTATCACAGAATTTAGCACTTGATATGCACTGTCACCTTTTGAATGGTATGCTAGGCCCTCTAGCTCTGAGGATGTGGGTGAACATGGTGCTTCCTGCCCGAACACTCAGAACAGCGCCAGGTAGGGAGTGAGTGTAAAGCAACAGTGCAAGCAGGGAGCATTATCAATTTTTTTTAATGTGCTTTATTGATTATGCTGTTACAGTTTTTCCAATTTCTTTTCCCTCTGCTCCCCTCCACCCAGTGACCCCCTCCCTCCCGTTGTCCCCCACCTTAGTCCATGCCCATTGGTTGTGCATATAGTTCTTCTCAACATCTTCCTGTCTACTCCACTCCCTCCTACTATGCTTAACTCCTCTACCATCTCCCCCCCTTTCCCTTCTTCTCCCTCCCTTCTGACCTCCCCCCATAATGTTCCCTATGCCTATCGTTCTTTTCCCACTCTCGTTGCCTACTTAGTCTGCCTTTGTTTCAATTCCCTAGCTTCTGTTGTTGGTTGTTGTGATACAGTTTTCATTTTAATGTTCATAGTTTTGATCCACTTTCTCCTAAACCAGTCCTTTTAACATTTCATATAACAGTGGTTTGGATCTGATGAATTCCTTCAGTTTTACTTTGTCCTGGAAGCACTTTCTCTGCCCTTCTATTCTGATTGACAGCTTCACTGGATAGAGTAATCGTGGTTGTAGGTTTTTGCTTTTCATTACTTTGAATATTTCTTGCCAGTCCCTTCTTGCCTGCAGAGTTTCTTTTGAGAAATCAGCTGAGAGTCTTATTGGGACCCCTTTGTACATAATTCTCTTCTTCTCTCTTACGGCTTTTAAGATTCACTCTTTATCCTTAATTTTTGACATTTTGATTATAATATGTCTTGGTGTGGTTCTCCCTGGGTCCAGTTGTTTTAGAACTCTCTGTGCTTCCTGGACCTGTAAGTCTATTTCCTTCCCCATGTTAGGGAGGTTCTGCTTCATTATTTTTTCACATAATTTTTCAATTTCTAGTTCTTCACCTTCTGGAAACCCTATGATTCAGATGTTGGCCCTTATAGCTGTCCCATAGGTTTCTGAGCCTCTCCCCTTTTTCCTCACTTCTCATTTCCTCTTTCTGCACTGGTTGACTGTTTGCTGTTTGTTCCGTCTCTATGTTCTGATTTGTTGATTTGATCCCTGGTTTTCTTTCCCTCACCACTAGTTTCATATGTGTTTTTGTTCATTTCAGCAGGACTAGCCTTCATTCCTTCCCAGTCTTGTTTAAGACCTGCTGTTAGGTCTTTAAGCATTTTTATAACCAAAGCTCTGAACTGTGCCTCAGAAAGATTTCCTATCTGCTGCTTCATTAGATTAGATATTTGCTCTCTGGTCAGCTGTGTCACTGGGATCTCTATTATGATCTGTGCCATCTTGACAGTTGTGTGTTTACCTTTGCTTCCTGGCCAGGGCTGTCACACCTCCTATGCTATAGGGGGTGGGGCCTCGTGCACTCATCACAACTGGATGACCCTTTTCACCACGCTGTGGTGTTTTGTGTGGGGGCAGGGGTCCAAGATGGATTCCTGCTGTTCTCTCTCCGCTGAGAGACTGGGAGCCTCCTCCTCTGTACCCATGCCCTCTGGGCCTCACAGTCCAAGGCAATGGGGGTCTGCCTTCCCCAGTGTTGGAATCACAAGCTGACGGGTCTGGTCTGCAGCCAGGGGTGCTCCCCAAGCGCTTCTCGCCTCCCCTTAAATACGGATGTCTGTGCTTATTGCTGTCCCACCGCCATTGCCACAGCTGCCGCCACCAGCACAGCTTGACTTCTCTGCCCCAGCTTCGCCCCTCCTACCCGTCCGGATGAGCACCACTTCTTTATAACTTCATACATTGGACTTCCATTTATTTTCTGGAACTTCTGGCCATTTCTGGTTTTGCAGTAGTTGTATTCCTTCTTAGTTGTGGAGGGAGATGGAGTATGTCCATCTAGTCCTCCATCTTGGCCAGAAATCGCCTTTGTGTGCAGTATCAATTCTTAACAGCTGGAAAACCCTCAGTGACCTAAAACAAAAGTCTAAAGTGTCCTAGAAGTGACTGGCTTCAGGCACATAATGCCTTTGGCTCGTCCTTGAAGTCACTTTACCCATAGCAAGAGAAGAGGCCTCTAGCCCCCAACACAGAGCCTGTCATACCAGAGACACAGCACGTACTGGTCAAAGGAGTTTGTGATTCCCTAGACTCCTAGAGTAGTGAAGCCAAGAATTTGGCATAGGCTCAGCTGTAACACTAATCCTATCTGCACATTCAGGAAGAAAACACAAGATAGCATGTTATCCCATGCCTTTGGCTCCAGCATTCTCGGGGTTTTATATTTACCTACCCACCACTCATCATCCTGGATGGGGGAAAGGGAAAAAATTAACAGAAATTCTGATATTAGGCAAGTCTAGAAATAAGTTACTAAAATGAGGTCACCAGGTTTTTCTTTTTAATTGACTATAGTATTAGCAAAGCACCTTAGGCACTATCTACTCAAAGTCTATCTCTTGATAGATGAAGAGATAGAGAACCGACCCCCCCCCCCGCCATGCCAGGGGCATTGTTAGCACAGCTGTGACCACAGCCCAGGCGTGCAGGTCTTAAGTCTACAAAGCTCTCTACTTGAATCTTAGCTGGGATGACCTACCAAGCCAACCTTGTTGATCATGTAGCCAGCATCTGGCTAGTTGGGCTCATTCATATGCAAAGGATCTCACTGATGGAGCAGGCTTTCTGTACAAGGAAGACATGAGTGAGTGCCTGTCTGACAGCCCCCTTTCTTCCTTACAAAGAGAACCCCTATTCAATTCACCTGACACTGAGTGGCAGGCTCTTCAGGGGAGATTATTAAGTCTCTAGTCATAAGGGGCAGCATTGAATTCCTAAGCCAGTCTTAGTGGTCTTATTAGCCTTGCTGTGGGACTGGTTTAGTCATGGACAGGTGATGTGATTCAAGCCAGGGAGGCACAAGAGGTAATATACTTAACAAGGGAAACCAGAGAGGGATATTCATTTCTCTCGACATTGTTATCTGTGTATGATGACTGTAGCAGTCCTCTTGAGGCAGTGAGGAGAGTCAGCCTGAAGATAAGCCAGGAATGGCAATGAAAAAAGATGGAAGGAACCTGAGTCCCGATAAGGCCACAGAGCCTCTGAATTAGCCAGTCCTGGAAATGCCTCTCCCTGTGGCCTCTTCTTAGGAGATGTACATGTCCTTACTGTGTTTTTGCTTACTTTAGTTGTAGTCCTTGTTTTCTGTCAGGGAACAGTCAATCAGCTATGCTCTATTACAGAGCCTTTCAAAAGGCACTTAGGAGCAGCACTTTCTGCAGAAACACCTGAATAGTATTTTACACATTTGCCCTGGGAGTTCTTATCAAAGGAACAAACCCAGCTTGGTTTACAACAGCTAACAAGATCACAGCTTGAGCTGGTATGGCCACAGGTCTGCATTTCAGATGCTGTAACTTAGTTTCCTTAAAAATCCCTTTTGCTCATCATCTTTAAGTCTTGTATTCCTTGGTGAGATGCAAATTAAACACCACATGCTGCTGACATTCAGAAGCTTACTTTATTTGCTTTAAACACAGGAGAAAAATGGAATTGGTTTATTCAGAAAGAGATTGGGTTAGGAGGAGGGTTTTCAGGAGCCAACATGATGGCAGAACGAGATGGGGTACTGCCATCTCTCTGGATCCGTCCAGCCTCCCTTGGGAGGTTCCTTTGACCTTATTCAAGATCATAGCTATCTGGAGCTTTACCCTAAAACAGCCAGATTTATGGAAATGAAAGAAGAGATTTCTAAGAAGTAGGTCATGTGCTGTATGGTCTTAGACACATCATGCCAAATCCCTTTTCTGGGAGTCAGACTAGCTGATTGCTCAGGTTCTTTCCTGATCAAACATTGTATAATCCTCTGAAATGACCAGGTGGGTAAAGTAAATTAAGAATGCAGGTAAACTCCTGTTTCTCCACATCCTCACAAGCACTTGTTTGTTCATTTGTTGATGATGGCCATTCTGACTGGTGTAAAGTGGTATCTCATTGTGGTTTTTATTTGCATCTCTCTGATGGCTAATGATGTTTAGCATTTTTTCATGTGTCTATGGACCTTCTGTATGTCCTCTTCGGAGAAGTGTTTGTTCAGGTCCTTTGCCCATTTTTTAATTGGGTTGTTCGTTTTCTTGATGTTGAGTCATATAAGCTCTTTATTTATTTTGGAGATCAATCCCCTGTCTGTGATATCATTGGCAAATATGTTTTCCCATATGGTTGGTTTCCTTTTCATCTTGCTGATGTTTTCTTTTGCTGAGCAGAAACTCTTTAGTTTGTGTAGTCCCATTTGTTCATTCTTTCCTTTATTTCTCTTACTTTAGGAGATGTATCTGTGAAAATATTGTTATGTGGGATATCTGAAATTTTCCTGCCTATGATATTCTCTAGGACTTTTATGGTGTCACGACTTACATTTAAGTCTTTGATCCATCTTGAGTTTACTCTGGTGTGTGGTGTAAGTTGGTGCTCTAGTTTCATTTTTTTGCATGTCCCTGTCCAGTTCTCCCAGCACCACTTGTTAAAGAGACTATTCTCACTCCATTTTATGTTCTTTCCTCCTTTATCAAATATTAGTTGACCGTATATTCCTGGATTTATTTCTGGACTCTCTATTCTGTTCCATTGATCTGTATGTCTGTTCTTATGCCAGTACCAGACTGTTTTGATCACAGTGGTTTTGTAGTATTGTTTGATGTATAGTATTGTGATTCCTCCTGCTGTGTTCTTCTGTCTCAAGATTGCTTTTGCTATTTGGGGTCTTTTTTAGTTCCATATGAATTTTTAGAGTATTTGTTCTAGGTCTGTGAAATATGTCATTGGTATTTTAATAGGGATTGCACTGAATCTGTAAATTGGTTTGGGTAGTATGGCCATTTTGATGATGTTGATTATTCCTATCCAGGACCATGGTATTGGCTTCCATTTATTTTTATCTTCCTTAATTTCTTTCTTCAATGTTACGTAATTTTCAGAGTACAGGTCTTTTATCTCTTTGGTTAAGTTTATTCCTGGATACTTTATTTTTCTTGTTGCTATAGTAAATGATATTTTCTTTTTTGTCTTTGTCTCTGATATTTTATTATTGGTGTACAGAAATGCCTTAGATTTCTGTATATTTATTTTGTACCCTGCTATTTTGCCAAATTCACTTATTCTATCGAGTAGTCTTTTAGTGGAGTTTATAGGGTTTTCTAGGTATACTATCATGTCATCTGCATATAATGATAGTTTTACTTCTCCTTTCCCATTTGGATGCCTTTTATTTCTTTTTCTTGTCCGATTGCTGTGGCTAGGACTTCCAACACTATGTTGAATAGGAGCGGAGAGAGTGGACAGCCTTGTCTTATTCCTGATTTCAGGGGGAATGCTTTCAGTTTTTGTCCATTGAGTATGATGTTGGCTTCAGGTTTCTCATATATAGCCTTAATTATATTAAGGTATACTCCCTCTATTCCCATTTTGCCGAGTGTTTTCATCATAAATGGGTATTGTACTTTATCAGATGCTTTCTCTGCATCTATTGATTTGATCATGTGATTTTTGTCTTTCATTTTGTTTAGGTGATGTATTATATTTATTGATTTGCAAATATTAAACCATCCTTGCATCCCTGGGATGAATCTCACTTGATTGTGATGTATGATCTTTTTGATGTATTGCTGGATCCTGTTTGCCAATATTTTGTTGAGGATTTTAGCATCTATGTTCATCAGTGATATTAGCCTGTAGTTGTCTTTCTTTGTTGTGTTTTGACCTGTTTTTGGAATTAGAGTAATACTGGCTTCATAGAAAGAGTTTGGGATTTTTCCCTCTTCTTGGATTTTTTGGAATAGTTTGAGGAGGGTAGGAGTTAGTTCTTCCCTAAATGTTTTGTAAAATTTGCCTGTGAAGCCATTCGGCCCAGGGCTTTTGTGTGCCAGGAGATTTTTGATTACTGTTTCAATTTCCTTCTTTGTTATTGGTCTGTTGAGACTTTCTACTTCTTCTTGATTCAGTTTTGGAAGGTTATATGTTTCTAGAAATTTGTTCATTTCTTCTAGGTTGTCAAATTTCTTGCCATACAGTTGTTTGTAGTAATTTCTTACAATCCTTTGTATTTCTGTGGTATCAGTCGTGATTTCTCCTTTTTTGTTTCTGATTTTGTTTATTTGGGTCTTCTCTCTTATTTTCTTGATGAGCCTGGCTAAAGGCTTGTCGATTTTGTTTATTTTTTCAAAGAACCAGCTCCTAGTTTCGTTGATCTTTTGAATTGTTTGTTTGATCTCTATATCATTTAATTCTGCTCTGATCTTGATGATTTCCTTCCTTCCACTCGCTCTGGGCTTTATTTGTTGTTGTTGTTCTAGTTCTTGTAGCTTTAGGGTTAGATTTTTTATTTGAGCTTCTTCTATCCTTTTCAGATATGCCTGTATTGCTATGAACTTCCCTCTTAGGACTGCCTTTGCTGTGTCCCATAGGTTTTGGGCTGTTGTGTGTTTGTTATCATTAGTTTCCAGAAATTTCTTGATTTCTTCTTTGATGTTATTGTTAACCCATTCATTATTTAATAGCGCGTTATTCATTCTCCGTGAGTTTGGATGTCTTTGATTTTTTTCTCTGAGGTTGATTTTTAGTTTCAAGTCATTGTAGTCTGAAAAGATGCTTGATATAATTTCAATTTTCTTGAATTTCTTGAGGCTTGTTTTGTGTCCTACTATATGGTCTGTCTTTGAAAATGTCCCATGTGCATTTGAAAAGAATGTATATTTTGCTTCTTTGGGGTGAAAAGTTCTATGTATATCAGTTAAGTCCATGTGGTTTAGTGTGTTGTTCAATGCCTGTATATCTTTGGTGTTTCTTTGCTTCGAAGATCTGTCTATTGTTCATAATGGAGTGTTAAAGTCCCCTACTATGAGTGTGTTGCTGTTAATATCCTTCTTGTGGTCTTCTAGTATTTGTTTTATGTATTTGGGTGCTCCTATGTTGGGTGCATATATGTTTATCAGTGTTATATATTCTTGATGGATTGTTCCCTTGAGTATTATGAAATGTCCTTCTTTGTCTCTTTTTATTGCCCTTGTTTTGAAATTCGTTTTGTCTGATATGAGGACTGCTACCCCAGCTTTTTTTTCATGTCCGTTTGCTTGGAATACTTTTTTATATCCCTTTACTTTCAGTCTGTGTAAATCTTTTGTTTTGAGGTGTGTCTCTTGTAGACAGCAAATACGTGGGTCCTGTTTTCTTATCCATTCCATTACCCTATGTCTTTTAATTGGAACATTTAGTCCATTTACATTTAAAGTTATTATTGACATGTATTTATTCATTTCCCTTTGCACCTTTGTTCCTCTCCTCTTTTTTTCTTCTTTTTCTTAAAACATTCCCTTTAGCATCTCTTGCAATGCTGGTTTGCTGGAGATGTATTTTTTAGTCTTCCTTTGGGAAACTCCTTATTTCACCTTCCATTTTGAATGAGAACCTTGCTGGGTAGAGTATTCTTGGTTGTAGACCTTTGTTTTTCATTGCTTGAAATATTTTTGACCATTCCCTTCTGGCTTGTAGTGTTTCTGTTGAGAAATCGGTCGATAACCTTATCAGAGCTCCCTTGTATATTATTTGCTGTTTTTCTCTTGCTGTTTTTAGGAGCCTCTCTTTGTCTTTCAATGTTGCCATTTTAATTATGATGTGCCTTGGAGTGGGTTTTTGGGGGGTCCTCTTCATTGGGACTCTTTGTGCTTCTTGAACTTGCATAACTTTTTCTCTCATCAGGTTGGGAAATTTTTCTGTCATTACTTATCCTATCAGCTTTTCTATTCCTCGCTCCTCTTCTTCTCCCTCTTTTATTCCGATGATCCTGATATTGTTTTTTCTCATGCTATCCTGTAATTCCCTTACATCTTGTTCATATTTTTTCAGTCTGTTTTCATTTTGTTGTATTGTCTGGGAAATTTTTTCTACATTGTCTTCTAACTCACTGATCCGATCCTCTGCTTCGGTTAGCCTGCTTTTGATTGATTCTACTGTGTTTTTCAGTTCAGAGATTGTATTCTTCATTTCTTCCTGGTTCTTGTTAATAGTTCCTATGTCCTTTTTTATGCTGGTGTAGTTCTCCGTAAGTTTCCTGTAATTTTCTTGGAGCTGTTGGTAACTTCCTTGGAGGTTGTCGTGGTTGTTTTTGAGGTTGTCGAGTATATTGAGCTTCTTCACCACCATTGTTTTGAATTCCATGTCTGACATTTCGGCTATGTCTATTCCATCTACCTCTCTTTCTGGGGATTCCTCTTTTCTTTTCATTGAGAGGTTGTTTCTGCATCTTACCATGTTGGATTCTTCTTGTTTGTTTTTGCATTTTGGATTTGTCTGCTTTGACTTCCCACCTTTGTGGTATGAGATTCTTTATAGGAGATCTGGGGGTTTCAGTGGTGCAGTCTCTTTGATCTCCAGAGCCTGATGTTCTTGGGATACCGTTTATGTCGTTTGTTTATGCTGTCTGGTTATATTTCAGATGCTCTTTGGTAGGACCTTCCCTCTGGCTAGTTGATTGAGAGTCACTCTGTCCACTTTGTCTTGAGTTCTTTTGTGGGGATGCTGTTAAAAACATAAACACACAGCCCAGGCAGGAAACCCACAGCCTCAACAATATCCCCCACCCTCTATCCCTCTATCGTCAGCCAATGAGCCAGTATTAATATAAATGTAGAGAGATTAGGGCTTTTATATTATAGGAAGAATAGATAAGAGTTGTTTTTAAAGAGGAAAAATATGATTTTTGAGAGAGGGGATGATAAATTAATAATAGTAGCAAGTAGTGTTGAGACTATGCAAGACAGTAGGTAATATTTACATTGTATGTTAATAATAATAAAAGAAAAAGGGAAGAACGCAGAATATAGTAAGAAAGTGGAATTGTATAGTATTAGATTTATATAGTAGTTATATTCTGTTTATTTAGTGTGAAAGGGAGGCTAAACTAGACAAACAAATAAACAAAAATTAAAGAGGAAGAATGAGAAGGAGAGATGGTATGAAACAAATTAAAGAGAGAAATTTTTTTAATTTTTAAAAATAAATGTAAAAATTAAAATTAAAAATAAGAAATTTAAAAAGATTAAAATAAAATAAAATACAAATAAAAAATACTAAAATAGAAATAAAAACTTTAAAAAAATACAAAAGGAAAGTTTTTACTCAGTTCAGCCTTTGTGTGTCGTCTTCTTTTTCTGGATCCACAGCTGATCTAATGAGGTGGGTCAGAGGTTCCTGTTCCTTGCAGCAGCGGTGTGCGCCCGCGGTGGCCGGCATTTGTTTGGTGCTTGGAGCTGGCCAGGGTGCTTGTGCGCGCTAGCCTAAGGCCTGCCGAGACGCGCCCCAGGAGTTGGTCTCTTGCCCCTTGGGGTGGGGCCCCGGACACTTGTGCAGTGTAAGTGAGCGTCTGTGAGTCACCGCCGCCCGCTGTTCCCATGACTCAGCTGCCTGCAGTTCCTGCACCACCTGGGCAGGCACAAGCAGAGCCCGCGCAAGTGGTCTGCGCTCTGGCCCAGCGCCCACTGGGGCTGGCCAGGGGTGTCTGCACATGGTCTTCTGCAGGCCCAGCGGGCCCTCCCTGTGCCCGTTGGGGCACTGATCTTATGTCTGTTGGGGTGTGTCTGAGAGGCACTGGACGCGCTGCCCCGCGCACCTGGGCCAGTGAATGAGGGCACTTCCCTGTGCACGCCCGCGCGACCCAAGTGGAGGGTTGAGGAGGCTAGAGTTATTTTATTCATATAAGGGCTATATATTGTTACTGTAAGTCAAATTGTGTACAATTAGTAAAGTTCTGCTACCAAATATACATATTAAGGTATTCCATCTTTTCAAACGACAGGCTAGGAAATGCCAAAATGAGTTACTTGAAATAGTCTCCTTCAGTTGGGAAAGCTTTAACAAATTGCTTCATGACACCCAGTTTTATGTGCAGAGGTGGGAATATAATGTTCTTTCTGTCAACAAGTGGCTCATGTAAAATGTTTGGATCACCAGGTTTGAGGTCAGATCTTGGAGGCCAATTCGATTTCACCCAGTGCTTCTCATCAGCACTGCTGTCCCACATACACAGAAAACAGGGATACTTGGTGTATCCGCGTTGCTGACCAAGAAGGAAGCAGATCATTTGAAGGTCAACACAAATGATCCAATTGTACTTGTGATATTGCAACAGATCGATGACTGTCTTTATGTCTTCATATTCTTCATGAAAACAAACTAAATGGCCAATTGGGACTGCACCAAATAAATTGCCATTGTGGAGAAGGACACACTTCAAGCTCTGCTTTGAGCTATTGATGAACAGCCACCATTCAGTTGCATTCTAGATTGGAATTCCCAATTCTTCCATTAAACCATGTATGTTATGGCAATACAACGAAGCCACTGTCACTTCGAAAGTACTACAGAAATGCACTTTCTCTTGATTGAAAGTCAGATGCCTTCGCTTCTTTTTCAAGAAAGTTTTTCTCATGCAGTCTTGATGCTAGTAGTTCTGAAGCCTTTTTGGATAGTCCCAAATCTCATGCCAAATCATTCAACTCATGCTGATCAGATCCTTTACTAACTGAGTCATCTTCAGTTTCAAAATCTTCATCGTTGCTGTCACTTAGTTCTTCACCATACTCCTGTTTTTCACAAGAGGGTAGTTCAATGGAAACTGACACTGGGATTTCAGCTGAATGAGGCATTGCGCGTATAGCTGATTTTACATTTATTTTCTTGTTCTATCCTGACGTTTTCACTATACAAAAGTAACAGTCACTTGAATGATCTCTAGGCTCTCGTCAAACCATAGGTATACCAAATGGCAATTTACCACGTGTTCCCTTCATCCACATCTGTAAACTCTTGACATACTGCTTGCACACTTTGTGAGGGGCCCAAGACTTATCTTGATCACCGAGTTTTACTTAATATATGCAAAATAGGCTTGCCTGACAAATGCACTGATATTTGTCCTTTGACTGGGAATGGTGAAACTACCACAGATAGAACAAAACGAATCAGGGTTGTTTAGGCACTTACGACAAGAAATAGCAGAGGCAGACATAATCTGAAGGAAAATAAGTACATATGTAAATAAAAAATAATTTCTGCTAACTTCTTGTATATAGACAAGAACTTAGACTACACTTCAGAATACGATTCACTACAGAATGGCATACAACTCTCACAACACTATCTCATCCGTAACTGAATAGCCTAGACAAGTATGAACCTGTCACTGGTCTCCAAGGTCATCGCCTACCCCTCTCCACTCGAGGGAGGTTTGCTCTCAGCCAATAGGAGAGCACTAGTGCTTCCCTTGATCCAGGCTCGACCCAGCCTAGACTGTTCACATTAAGATAAGATGTACAGAAAAAACTTGATGTGTTAGAGGAAAACTAACTTCAGTTTTGAAGTCAGCATGCCTATTTAAGTCTAAAACAGCTGAAAAATTGAACTCAACAGGAATTATGTTAAAAATTGTTCCCCTGTGAATTAATCCACCTTGCTGGGAAAGTTTGACTCCTTAGAGAGCACAGGTTAGCATTAGGAGCTCAAGACTTGGCTCCAGCCTTTCTCTTCTAGCACTGAAACCTTGAGCAGGCAATTTAACTGGATTTCCTATTTTATAGATTTATTGTGAGGCTCAGAGGAGGGACTTCCAAAGAAAATGCTTTTGGAAAATGTGAAGAACCATATAAATTCAAGAATCTGTACTATTAAAAGTAGTCAAGTAAGGACAGGTGACACAAGAAAAAAAAATAGATTAGGACCACATCAAAATTAAAAATGTTTTTGCTACAGACAATACCATCAAGAAAGTAGAAAGACAAACCACAGACAAGGAGACAATATTTTAAAATTATATATGTGATAAAGGACTTTTACCTAGAATACATAAAAAGAAAAATAGTACAATTCAATAATTAAAAAACTTTGTTAAAGGGAAAAGACCTGACTAGACATTCTCCAAAGAAAATATACAAATTACCAATAAGCACATGAAAAGATGTTCAACATTTAGTCATCAGGGAAATGCAAATCGAAGCCACAGTGAACCCCGACTTCACACCTATTTATATGGATAGAATAAAAAAATGGACAATAACAAGTGTTGACAAGCATGTGGAGAAATTGGACACCTCGTCCACTCCTGGTGGGAATGCAAAATGGTGCAGTTGCTTTGGAAAACAGTCTGGCACTTCCTCAAGTGATTAAATATAAGGTTACCACAGGACCCAGCAATTCCACTCCAAAGTATATACCCAAAAGAAATGAAAAAGTATGTACACACAAAAACATGTACACAAATGTTCATAGCTTTATTCATAATAACCCAAAGGTGGAAGCAGTGCAATGTTCATTAACTGATGAATGGATAAACAAAATGTGGTATATCCATACAATGGAATATTGTTCAACCACCATTATACTAATATATGCTACAACATGGATGGTACTTGAAAATATGCCAAGTGAAAGAAGTCAGATACAAAAAATCACCTACTGTGTGCTTTCATTTATATAAAATAACCATAATAGACAAATTTATAGCAATGGAAGGATTAGTGGTTGCTTAGGAACACTTAAGTACGTGAATTGTGTGGTATGTAAATTACATCTCAGTGACGCTGATTTTTTTTAAAGCAGTGAGGGAGCTTGGGTAAATTTTTATTGCCACATGGGTTATAGGGTGCCCATGACAACAGCTGTGTGGGGCTGCACCCTGTAAAGGCCTCCTTTAACTGGCAATATATATAAGTAAATTTAAGAACTAGATAAGTGTGGACATGGGTGGCAGGATCTCTCATGGGCTATTGTTTTAAAATACTCAAATTATTTGAAGGTACAAGAGGTGCTCTTTACAGTAGAACCTCTTTCTTCCAGGACTGCTATACTGAAGCATGGAGCTCAGTAGGGTGCAGTAGGTCTTGCATGTCCCCACAGCATGACTTCATCTCTAGAAGCTGTCCCTGGGCACCCTACCCCTGAGCACAGTGTGAGAAAAGAGCTCAGGCTAGCATTAAATTGTGATGGGCCAGAATCTCGCACATTCTCTGATAGACCAGGTGACTGAAAAGCAATCAAGTGAGAAAGTTCCCAGCCCACCTCCAGCAGCCACAGAGTTCGCGCAAAACATACTGAGGGCAGAAGAGCTACATTTGTCCTATGAGCAGGTCAAGCCAAATGCAGCTGAGGCCACTCATCTGGATGGTCAGCTGACTGCTAGCAGCTGGAGCAAGAAACCCTCACCTCACAGCACCCTACCAACCATCAGCCAGCTAGCTCAGGCTCAGAGACCAGTGCCCTCATTTCACTCACTCTGTGTCCCCACACTCGCCGCCCCCGGAGGACCTTCACCTAACCCAGGTGTCACCTTTCTGCCCAGAGAAGTAGCTGTGCTAATGTGTCCTTTCAGCTTTCTAGCAGGTGGGCTCAGGCCCTCCAGAGCTGTTGCCACATTGCAGCTCCCATCCCAATTGTCAAGAGAAGAATGTTGAATTCCCTTCTTTAAGGCATTCTCTAGGCCCAACAGGACTTTTCAACTCAGTGTCATTGGTGGTACCACCCACCTGACTGTAAGGGAAGCAAGTTTGTGTCACCAAAGGCAGCTGCTTCTTGGCATAGTCTCTCAAATGGTGCCCAAGGACAGAATGGAAAGGCAGCTGCAAGCTGCTCTCTCTCACTTAGCCATGTGGTGCAGAGGTGGCCTGGTCAAACTGAGGCAGGGCTTTTAGAGAAGCATTGACATGGTCTCAACCCAACATCCTCCAGGGCTCTGGCCCAGCGTGGCTCCCAGCTTAAACCCTGTCCATCACACTAACAAGATGTGCAGATGTTCTCTGCTTCCCAGAGATGTCCACATATCGCCCCCAAGAAACTTCCATCTGAAGAAGAGACCAGAGGGCTCCACCCCATTCATAGCCTTCAATCCAGAGAAGATGGCTGGGTAGAGAATGTTCTCTGTTGGGCAATTATTTTTAAAATAAATAAATAATTAATTATTTTAAAAACTATCAGCAGACAGCCCAGGAATATTTGGGAACCAATGTATATTTGTACATTATTGTATTTTTCCTTTATTTATGAAACACTTTTCTCCTTGCTTGGGTCACAGGTGGTTCTTTATTCAACTAAAGTAAAACTTTGTTCCACATAGGATCCAGAGCTCCAAGCCATAGCTTTTCTTGTCTTAGTCCATCTAGAAGAGAACATTCTTCACCCATCCTAAAAAGAAAACCTGATAAATCCAGAAGTAGGACTGACCCCAGAACAAAAAATTTATATTTCTTATCAGATACCATTAGTCAGGTGGTAATGAAAGCTCAGGAGTGGTAAGCTCAAGAATGTTTTGGTGCTGCCCGAGCAAATTTCCAGCCACAGCACTGATCCAAGCTAGGGGGGCAGAGCATCAGGCAGCTGGTTAAGAATTTTCAGCCCTTTGTCATCAATAACATGTGATGTCATAAAAAATTGAAATCCAGGAATGACAAGAGCCCCATAAGGTGACATCTGTGCGCTCTGGTGTCTGATATTGGTGGTCAAGCCTTATGTCCAAAAGCTGTTCATAGAATTGGAATTTTGGCATTAGTTCTTCATTCCCTGTAAGACTGTATGCATGGCCCAAATGGATCTTCAGGGGGCTCTCTGGATTCTTCGGTTTGTATCAGAAGGAATTTCATATGCTACAATGGCATGAGCAGTAAACCATGAGACATAATTGGTCTCCACGTTTGTATAGACCTGTGTTACTGAATTTCTCTCCTGCTAAATGTGGCAGATTCTTTTTACTTTTAACCTTCCCTAAGGCCACCAGAAGGTTTTGGAGATATGTCCATAGTGCTGTGTAAGTCATCTTTATGGCTGTAATCCCCTCCCCAGTCCATTCTCTGTTCCCATCTCATTCTAGTTCACAATAAAGGAGATGTTCTGCCTTCTACTTCCTTCTCACCTTTACCAGATTGTCTTACCCTGAGCCCTAAGATTTCCCCTTCAGGCTGAAGCCACCATCCCACCTGAAGTTCTCAAATATGCTAGGCTACATCCCCCATGTTTATTTTTTGGACTTAAATGTAATGTTTATCCTTCTTAAATGTCATCTTGTAATGAAAGGCAGTCTTCTAAATAACTATTTAATCAAAGGATAATTTAAAACTACTACAACAATCTATTTATAAAGTAAAGAAAATAAAAACAGTATAATGAGGATGATTGCCTGCAACTACGTGTATACTCAGAGGCAAAATGATAATCCCAAATGCTTCCATTATTAAAGAATAAAAATAGATGAACTAAGCTTTCAACTCAAGTATTATAAAATAAACATTAAAAATGTAGAAACAACACAGCCAGAAAGTACTGGAATTATTGTATAAATCAAGAACTGCTTCTTTGAGACTAAAATAAAATAGAAAAAAATTTGGCAAATATAATGAAGAAAAAGGGGAAAGAAAGCAAAATTTATAACAAGTGATATACTAGATACATTTTCTACTTATAGATAATATTATATAAATTTTGTGAAATAAATAAATTTGAGAATATAAATTAAATAAAATTTTTTGGAAAACATATAAATTGGCAAAAGAAAATATGGACAATAACCAAGGAATAAATTATAAAAGACTCCAAAGTATTGCCATTCTAAAGTCTCTAGACCTAGATGGTTTTACTAGTTGTAAGTTCTAAACTTTCAAAGAACAGATGATTCCCATACTATTTAAACTTTTCTAAAACTCTATGAAAATATAAAACACTATACAATTTATTTTTTAAGTTAAAACCACCATGATGCAAAACCTGCCAAAAATTGCTCCCAAAATATTAAATAGGGAAACATTAATATATGTAAAGTTCACCAGTAAATATAGATCCTCCCAAAATCCTAAATATACACCAGAAAACTAATTTCAATACTATATTAACAGAATCATCTTCCACAATTAAATATACTTTAAAGGGGTTAGTATATGTTCTATTGGAGAAAAAAGTGAATAATTGGAAAAAAGAGGAAAATTCAAAAATATTTAATCCTCATAATTCTACCATCCAAAAATGTCCACAGTTTAACATGTAGTGTGTAGCCACAGACTGTCGGAGAAAGACCACACACATACATCCTGTAGATTAGGTCCTCAACTTATGTGTCAAAGGATACAGGAGCATAGCTGAGGCAAAGGTGCCTAAGAGAACAGGTGCACCAGGCACCAGCACAGATCCGTGTGTACCCCTCAAGGGTGCTCACACCTCAGTCCTTTCATGCTTGGGCCTCACATAACTAGTCAAGAAGACTTACACAATCTGTGTGCTTAATAACCCCATGTAAGAACCTGTTTATAGATGTGGGGACCCTTTAATTCATCAGTAAAATCCAAAGTCAGCAAAACCCTATCCTCTCCAGGGAAAAGGCATGGTCAACACCTAAGTATTCCTGATCATTTTTCTGCATACTGAAAAACCCAGTTCCTCACAAGTATACTCTGAGAATTTTTCATGATAGAAATTATTCTGCTAATAGGTTTATAATGATTACATACTACAGAAAAGTATTCCCTCATAAAGGTATATCATTACTGTATTTATTTATTTAACTAATCCCCTAATGTTGGGCATTTTCTTTATAAAACCTTTCCTATTGCAAATCATATAAGAGCATATGTCCTTGTAGGAAAATGGTTTTAAACATTCCTGATTGTTTTCATAGGATAAATTTCTGGAAGTAGTATCTCAGCTATGTCCCTTATTAGGGACATTATTGTTCTCACCTATAAATGATCAGAATAATACCTACTGTGAGAAGGCTACAAAGGCACAAAGTAAGAAAAATAATCCTGGGGTCTGGTGTCCTGAGGGAGGTATTTTCTGTTTCTCTACCTTGGGCACTGGGTGCTCCATTCTGATTTGTTTATAGAGCTTTTCTTGATTTTTCTAATTAATAAAAAATGTGCAGTTTTACATTGTCAATAAGTAGTATTGTACTTTGCCTTATAGTTTTCATAGCTCATTTCATCTACTTTTTATGATTCTATAGTGTTTCTGATGGTTACACTTTTTTCCTTGGAGCAGCTGACTCCTCTGTTCCAGTTTCCGTGCATGCTGAGTGTCTTTCAACTCCTTCCCAAGCACACACACACGTGCTATCATTCTGATGTACCTGGCCCAAAGTGGATTTTTAACAAATGTCACCCCAAGATCACCCCTTACCCCCATGCCATTTACTCTAAACATAACTTTTAAAGCACTCACCTTTTAATCCTTAACATTTGTATAGCTTCATTTCAGTTGAATCATTTTTCTCACAAGACTATAACAACATTAGTGATATCTTCTTTGTAGCTTTGCATATATAATTATAAAATATGAGCTTAATTTCCACAATAAGTGATTATTGAGTAAATGAATCAATACCTAATTTGACTAAGTGATAAAATGGGCAAGCACTGTAGCAGATACTTGTATGGTTGTTTCATTGATCAGCCTTTGAGACAATTAACCAGACCTGGAGGTTGGAAGTATTGAGAGAAAGGGTTCCTTCCACTTGATGAATGTCAAGTGAGTGTTTCTTGTTATTGCATACGATACTGAGGTACTTTTCCTCATTCTTCCTGCTAAGTATGGCTAACATTCTTAGACATCATATTTAAAACATACAAGAAAACTGAAAGGTAGAGAAGGCAGATAATCAATTGAGACTTCAAGCCCAAGGAAGGATACGGCAGTGCATTCCCTGGGTTTTCTTTTCTCATATTAACCCAGAGTGGATGCTGGAGAAGCTGCAACCTAGAAATGCCAGTAGGCACAGATTTTTTTCAGATGCTCTGGAAAGCCAGCTCTCTAGATGAAAGACGAAGAAATTGGTATTCTAGCAAGAAGAAAACATTTAGACAATAACTTTTCTATTCCAGCCAGACACCATGGAAAGAAAAAAAAGTGGCCCCATCCTCATCCTCATCAGCAAAGGCTAAGTGGGAAACGTAGAAGTCCTTCCACTCTTGCCCAACTGTAAGGAGAGAGATCCCTCTGCACACGTGCTGGTGTGGTTTTAGTGGAATACTACTAAAACAAGCAGTATTTTTTAAGCCTAAGTCTTATAATGCCAGAAATGTTCTGGAAATAATGGAAAATCGCTCATCATACCAAAAACCTGGAAAAAATCTCAACTTGAATGAGAAAAGACAACATATGCCAATACTGAAATGACAGATATTTGAATGATATGATAAGTGCTATAGGAACCATTATAAAATGCTTCAATAAAAAATTAAGCACACTTGAAACAATTGAACAAATAGAGTTTCAGCAAATAGAGAATATAAAGAACCAAGTGGAAATTTTAGAACTGAACAACACAATAACTGAAATTTTAAAATTCAGTAAGCTCAGTGGTAGAATGAAGAGAACAGAGGAGAGAATCTGTGAATCTGAAGATAGAACAATAGAAATTGCCAATATGAACAACAGAGAAAAACTAAAGGAAAAAAAAGAGAAGAAAAAATACAGAGACTCGGGGACCTGTATGTCTATAACAAAAGATCTAACACTTGTGTTATCAGAGAACCAGAATGAGAGGAGAAAGGGTGTGGGACTGAAAAATTATTCAAAAAGCATTTAAAGTAATAATGTAATTTTCCAAGTTTTGGAAAAGACATAAACCTACATATTCACAAAGCCGAGCAAACCCCAAACTGAACAACTCCAAATACATTCATGCCAAGATAGGTTGTAGTCAAGCTTCTGAAAACAAAGGACAAAAGAAAAAATCTTAAAAGCAGAAACAAACACCTTACCTGTATAGGTAAGCAATGAGAACAATTTGAATGACACTTGCTTTAGAAACCATGGAGGCCAGAAGAAGTAGCACATCATTTTTCAAGTGTTGAAAGAAACTAATTGTCAACCAAAAATCTTATGTCCATTGAAAATTTCCTTCAGGGATGAAGGACAAATGAAAATATACTGAGATGAAAGAACCCTGAGATCATTTGTCACCAGAAAACCTACCCAAAAAGAAAAGCTAAAGCAAGTTCTTGAAACAGAAACAAAATGTTAAAAGAAGGAACCTTGATAAACTAAAATAAAAGAAAGAAGAAAAATAGAAACAGTAAAAATAGGGTAACTACAATAAATTTTCCTTCTTCTCTTGTATTTTCTAAATTGTGTTTGATAGTAAAAAGGATAATTTGAAAATGGTTTGATGTGGTTCTCAATGTATATAGAAAAATGCTTAAGACAAATAAGGTAACAAGGTTTCTACACTTCACCTAAACTGGTAAAATGACAATACCAGTTGATCATGTTAACCTATGTATAATGTAGCATCTAGAAAAATGATTTAAAACTCAGAACAAAGAGATAAATTTTAAAATGCTGTAAGTAAATCAAAATGTAATTCTATTTTTATATTCTTGCAAGTCAATTTCAGTGGTTCCCAGAGGCTGGAGGAGAGAGGGAGGAATGGTTTAACTATTTTGTTTTGTTTTGTTTTGTTTTTACTTTCAATAAATTGAATTTAAATAAATAAATAATTTGAATGAAAGAAAGTGAAAGGATTAGCCAAAGAACATATATGCATAACCCACAGACACAGACAACAGTGTGGTGATGGCCAGAGGGAAGGGGCGGTGGGGACTCTGTGGAGGTGGACAAAAGGGGAAAAGGGACATAGATAACAGGAAGATAGACAGATAGATAATTCTAAAACAGATTTTAAGGAACAGGAAAGCATGAAAAAGGAAATAGAGGGACCAAACAGAAAACAAAATAATGGCATATTTAAGTTCTAACCATGTTAATAACTATATTAAATGTAAAAGACCCAAATTCACCAATTAAAAGAGGTTGTCAGAGAGGATAAATAAACATAACTCAACTATATGCTGTCCACAAGAAACTTAGCTTATTTTTATCTTTAATTGTATTATATTGATTATGCTATTACAGTTATCCCAATTTTCCTTCTTTGCCCCCCTTCACCCAGCCCCCCAGCTTCCTTAGGCAATCCCCACCCCATTGTTCAAGTCCATGGGTCATGAATATAAATTCTTTGACTACTCTCTTTCCTATACTGTACTTTACATCCCCATGAGTGTTCTGTAACTGCGTATTTGTTACTTCTTAATCCCCTTACCTCTTCACCCATTCCCCCACAACCATCTCCCATCTGGCAACCATCAAAACGCTCTCTGTATCCATAATGCTCTCTGTTCTTCTTATTTGCTTTGTTTGTTAGATTTCATTGTTGATAGGTATGTGTTTGTTGCCATTTTATTGTTCATAGTTTTTATTTTCTTTTTCTTAAGTAAGTCCCTTTAATATTTAATATAATAGTGGTTTGGTGATGATAAACTCCTTTAGTTTTTTCTTGTCTGGAAAGCTCTCTCTGTGCCCTTCAAGTTTTAATGATTGTTTTGCTGGATAGAGTAATCTTGGTTGTAGGACCTTGCTTTTCATCACTTTAACTATTTCTTGCCAATCCCTACTAGCCCGCAAAAAAATGTTTTGAGAAACCAGCTGACAGTCTTATGAGAACTCCCTCGTTGGTGACTAAGTTTTTTATCTTGCTGCTTTTAAGATTCTCTCTTTATCTTTAACCTTTGGCATTTTAATTATGATGTGTCTTGGTGTGGATCTTTTTGCATCCATCTTGTTGGGATTCTCTGTGCTTTCAGAACCTGTATGTCTATTTCCTTCACCAAATTAGGGAAGTTTCCTTTCACCATTTTTTTCAAATAGGCTTGGAAATCTTGCTCTTTCTCTTTTCCCTCCAGCACCTCTATGATGCAAATGTTGGTATTCTCAAAGTTGTCCCATCTGATGTGGTTGTGCAAGGAGGCAAAGTGTATTTACCTATATCACCATCTCATAGAATCGCTCTCCAAGAAATTCAGTTTAAATATAATAATACAATAAGTTGAAAGTAAAAGAATGGAAAATATATGCCATGAAAACATTAATTAAAAGAAAGCTAGAATGGCTATATTACTACCAGATAAAACAGACTTCAGAGCAAAGAAAAGTACCAGGAACATAATGGGACATGACATACTGGTAAAAGAGTCAGTTAACAAGAAGACATAGCATTCTTAAATTTGTATGAACCAAACAAAATAGCTAAAAAGTATTCAACCAAAAACTAAAAACAAACAAAAACCAGTTTGGCAGTTTCTTTAAAACCTGACCAGCATTTACACCCCTTGGCATTTGTTCCAGAGAAATGAACATGTACATGCACACAAAAACCTATACACGAATACTCACAGAAGACTTATTTGTAACATCCAAAAACTGGAAACGACCAGAATGTCCCTGAATAGTTGAATGGGTAAAGAATGAATGAATGCTTAAACATCCATACCACGGAATCAATAAAAAAATAACAAGCTATTGATATACTCAACACTTTGATGGATCTCGACATTATGCTAACTGAAAAAAAAATAGCCCATCTCAAAAGAATATATACTATGATATTTAAATTATATCGCAATAAATCTCATTTAAAATCGAATGCACACTGTATGATATCATTTATTTAATGTTCTTAAAATGACAAAATTTTAGAGATGGAAAACAGGTTGGTAGTTGCCAGGAGTGAAAGGTAGGTGTGGCTCCCGAGGAGTGGCAAGAAGGAGATCCTTGTGGTGATGGGACAGTTCTGCATGTCGATTGTGGTCCTAGCTACATGGATTTCCATGTGATAAAATGACATACACACATTGTTCCATTCGTCAGTTTTCTGGTTTTGATAGAATACCATAGTTATATAAGATGTGGCCATGAGAGAAACTGAGTGAGGGATACATGAGATGTCTCCACTATTTTTGCAACTAATGGTGCATCAGTAATTATTTCAAATTTTGAAAAATCTTTAAGTAACGACTGAGAATGAGTGTATTTGGTTAGCCTCTTGTTGTTCCTGCTCATCTAAACCCCCGAGAACGCTAAAACTCATAGTTGTGGCCTTTTCTGCCCATAGCTTCTACGTGGAACCGTCTGAGGCTTTCAGAATGTGTAATAAAGAGGACATGGACCAGGGGTCTCAAACTTGTTCTCCACGGGCCTCATCTGACCTACAGATGTGTTTTATTGCTAAAATACAGTGGAATTTTCATTGTTAGTACTTTTCAAATTAGTTACTAGCATTTTAAAATCAGGAGATTTTATATAAACAGCGGGATTTGGGGATTTCCTTGAAAAATCAAAGGATTTGGTAACACTGGGCTCTCATTTCCACCTGGCAGAGACATGCTGGCATAAGGAGCAGCTTTAGACCAAATTGGGTTCTCCAGTTTGACACCGTCCCCACCAGGGAGCTAAGGGTCTACTGCAATTTATTATCAGGTGTTACGCATTTGTTTTTCTTACACCTGGACACTTACTCATTTATGCTACTTGCCTGGCACCTGTAGGTTTTCAGTTTGTAACCTGTAATACAGATGGTAGCTTTCTAAAGATATCAGTTTTATGAAATCCTAGGCAGCCCTTAAGCAACAGAAAAAAATGCGTATGTGTATATATGAACCTCTCATGGACAACTTCATAGTATAATAAAATATATCAAGAATCAATTTTACACACTGCATCAAGAATCATTATTTTATTAAGTCAATCAGTGTTAGTTGAGAATCCATTTATGTCAGATCCTCTACTAGCTTTGGGGATGCAAGGATAAGTTAGGTAATTCCTAGCCTTCATATGGTAAGGGCTGCAGTAGAGAAATGGGCAATGTGCTTAAGGGCTCAGGGAGGAAACATCCATTACAACTGGGAAATTTAGAAAAGCGTTACAGGGTGGGATAGCTTTATAACTCAGTCCTAACGCGTGAGTAGTACATAACCAGAAAATGACATGTGCAAAGGCCCCCAGCTATAAACAGACACAGATTGTCCAAATGATGAGAAATTATTATGGCTGTGGTTTAGGGATGGACCCATTGAAGTGAAGCTGGAGATCTAATTGAGATCAGACCATGAAGAGCTTCAAAAGCCATGTTTTAACAGAACTGTTCCTGGTGGTGATGCAGAAAAAAAGAACAAATATTTTAATACAGGTCCAACAGTCCTATCAGTTTTGGTTTTTTAGAAGATAATTCTAGCAATATGAACCCTCTTGTGGCAGCTTTTACTATTTTCACTTCTCATAATGTGGTTATAGTTTTAGATCAATTACTATCAATAAAGATGCTTTCAATACAGGAATACTGTTGCCAGGGGACTGATTACAGTTTGGCAAGTATTTGTTGAGTTCATACTGAGTGCTGAGTGAGAAGGTGCTACAGCCTCTTCTGTAATATTATTATTCAGCCAAGACATGGGTGCCCATAGAATGCAAGGCACTGTGCTGTGCATCAGAGCATCCACACAGTGCCAACCAGGCAGAGAGGCTGCCTCCCAGTTACTTGCTGGTTGAAAGTTTGTGGACAACTGTGAATATTTATCCAGGCCCCACAATACACTTGGCAGGAGGAATAACCTTGACTGTGAGATCCAGGATTTGTTATTTAGGTTCCAGATCTTTTCTTTTACTGTGTTCAGACTTAGCCCTGGCCAGATTCTGCAAGGAATGTGTCACAACAGCCAAAGGAAGGTACATAGCAAGCAAGTCACTTAGAACAAAGCTGGGACTCAAAAAACCAGCAAGACATTTCATGAATTCAAAATACAAAAATTAAATAAACCATCTGAGACAGAACTGAGCTTACATCATAGCATATGAATTTATAGTACATTTAAAGAAATAGTCTCTGAAAGGAAAAGTATGAAAATTGGAAAAGCACAAGAAGTGCTGAAATCCCCTTAAATATTATTTTTATTGGAAAAGAGAAATTGTGACCTTTCTGAAAGGTTAAATGCTGGGGTTTTTTTAAGTGTTAAACCTATGATGGATTTTTTTCCCTTTTTATTGAATTTTGTGGTAGGTTTTTTTTTTCTATTGATTTTTTAAATTCAGTAGTCACATGTGAATGCCTACTATGTTCGTACTAAGTTAGGTGACACAAAGACTGATTCCGTGACCTCATTGCTGTCTTCATGTTGGCACACTCAGTGCCAACACAGTCCTGGAACGTCACAAGGTCCAAGGCTGTGTCATCATATCAACCAATCAGTTACTGTTTCAGGAAAAAAGTAACATTTTTGAGTTAATTTTTTTTTATATTTTTGGTACATAAACATGGCAGCTAGTTGGCATCCTGCCATTTTAAGTATATACAGCCTAGTCTTCTTTCAGGACGGTCTTTCCAATATATCTTTTTCCATCTTCCTGATTCTGTGTCTCCAAAGAGCCCTCCTTGTGTTAGTACTAGTCCGCAGTGATGACCACCCCACCCCGCTTCCTAGTCTCTATCTGCCCCCGTCCCTGCCGCAGCTGTTGCGGCAGAGGCACAGCAGCTTCATGCCCTTGCGACAGGAGCACTCATCCCCCAAGGACATGCACAAAGGCTGGTTACTGGAGCAGCCTTCACAGAGACAGAGGTAGTTCCCTGGATCCCTTCCCTGAATCCCAGGACTGGGCAGCCAGAGCCCTTCAGGCACCCACACTTAGCATGATTCTTTCTGGCAACATAATCTCTCCTCAGACCACTGAAGCACAAATATATTCAATCCTGACCCCAGAGGCACAGTTAGCTTCACAGCCCTTAAAGCAAAGCATGAAGAGAAACCTAAAATTCTTGGCTCTCTGAACTGTTTAAAAACAAGTAATAGTTATGCCAGTAAAACTGTCACTTTAAGTGAATTTCCTAACTTAAGGAAGGAAAACATGAAAGTATAAGGGCTTTCTGCCAATCTAATTCAGACCAGAGATCCTATCTCCTTGGGTTAGTGTGTCTCCTGCCTGTAGGACAGCAGTCATAAAAGGAAGGTGGCCCAGCAACTGTTTAATGGACATTTTTCCCAGAAATCAAAGGGCTGCTTTTCAAAAGAGAGCCAGTCACCTTGTGTGCAAGCTCTAGGGAACCCCAGACACTCTGCTGCTTCTGCAGCACACACACCGCCCAGGCACACACAGCACCCCCATCATATTCTCTTTGTTGTTTGAATTAAAGCAGGTAGAATGTACCATCATATAGAACCAAGCAAAATGCTCTTTGTTCTTCTCAATTTCCCAGTCTTCAGCAAGTGCCATCCAACGTGTGGTGGGGGGACATATGTCTTTCCTCCACCACATGCTGCTTCACTTTTGAAGGTTTTCTGGTTTTGGTTTGGTGTTTGTTATTAGTGTTTGTATGTGTTTTGGAGTTTTCTTTTCCCCAGTGTTTTGGGGCCTCCTAACAAGCTATTAACCTGGATTATAGGTATTCATGTTCGGTTAGAGCCCACTAGCCCTTTTTTGTTGTTTTTAATGACTGTGTTGATAAGTGGCCATCTCAGTTTCACCAACAGAAAAGATGAATTTTTGTTTTTAAGGGAATAAAGCAGTATTACAGGCCTCTGATCACTAACCTTCCCTTTCCTGCCTCTGTCTAAAGAGCCAGGACTTCTCACTCAACACCAGACACAAATAAGAGCCTGCAAAAGAAATCACTGCAGCTCAAGCAAGTCATAAACAGGCAGATGTTGTCTGATGTTGAAGAATTTTGTCAGACCATAGGAGTAGATCATGACATTGGTGGGATAAATAAAAATCACTAGAGAAAGTTATGTCCCAATTCACTCTTTCTGTAACCCTGAAGTTCAAAAAGGTGCTTCTATTTTCAGATATATCCTGCAAGACAGTTCCTTGTCTCATCGTGCTTCTAGGAGCTAAGTTCCAATGAGTATTAACCCCTCAGCACCCCCTCCCTCAGTGCCCCCACACTAAGGATTTATAACAGTCTGTCCTTCCGCAGAACATTCGTCAAAGATTTAAGGGGCCAGTGAAAAGGGTCCTTTACCTTGTCCAGGCTGAACTGCACTTAAGACCCTAAACCCTGACAAGTTTTCTGGCCCCTGGCCTTCCCTGATGTTCAGTCCTGTTGAAGCTGTGGTCACAGTTGGAAGGGGCAAGCAAATATTTGCTGACTCAACATAAAAAAGTGGTCACTGTTTCTGGGTTTAGAATTTGACCTCAAAAGAACAGATTTAGATGTGTTTCAATTAATATAGACTTTGAAGATGTTGAATACAGTATTATGTGAGTACCAAAACTTTCTTCTTGGCTCAAACACTCTTTAGATGAATGTCTGCTTTTTGAATTTTTGTGGTTAATTAATTACCATTAGAAAAATACCAATTTTTCCTGTTCTTTTTGAGTATATAACTTCCTGGCTTATTTCAGCTTAGATGTGAACATAGAGGATAATTTGAAATGTTATTGCTATAAACCAGCCACTCTACTGGGATTGCATTTCAAAATCTGGAATATATAAAAATATGTAAGTGATGGATCTTCAGTGCTTAAATAAAGGGCTCAAAGGAAAATTACTGTTTATTCCGCAAAAGCCAGCTCCTGTAAAGACGACAAAACTTGATCTGTGGATGGGAAGAAGTGGAAACCAGGGCTATATATTTAACTGCTGGACCCGTGGTCTACGGAACCTTCCAGTAGGCCATGAAAGCACAGAGCAGGACACTGTTTCCTCCTTCACAGCCCATGTCCTAAAATAAAGCAAACAGACATTTTCAATTTTTACAAAACATTTCAAGCATTTTGGATTTCCTTGCATTTTTTGTAGATGATTAGATTTGGCGGTGCATTTGAAAAGACATTTCCAGAACCAGCAGCAAAATAGAAACAGTCATTCTGGAATTATACTTTCTTCCCTTCTAAAATGGCCACACAAACAACGTGCCTGACTCTCAAAGGGCACCAGCTTTCAATCCCAATCTTATTTACATATATGTAATATTGTTTTAACCATTAGGATGCCTTTGACCTTTGATTGCTCTTCAAGTGCCAAGTGATGGTGGACAGATGTGTGGTCTGCACCTTCCCTCTTCTTTGGTAGGATGACAGCTTGCTCAGTGATGTTTTGTGTTTGCTCACTTGGCTTTCCTCTCCTTTCCTCCTGGCCCGTGGGCTGGCAGTGCTGTGGTCCAGCAGGCCGGCTGCAGAGCCTCGGTGCCTTCCAGCAAGGGCAGCAGCAGTGGCAGCAGCAGCAGCGGCAGCAGTTCATCCAGCGACTCGGAGAGCAGCTCCGGATCCGACTCAGAGACCGAGAGCAGTTCCAGCGAGAGCGAAGGCAGCAAGCCGGCCCACTGCTCCAGCCCTGAGGTAAGACCTGCCCTGCCCTGGCCCTGAGCCCCAGAGCTCAGTCAGTTGAGCACTCTGCTTCTGACACCACCCAGCCCTCACCTTTGCCCTATGGCAGCCAATACCCTGAGGCCACCACCCCAGCAGCCTGTCAGGGTTCATATGGGGGTCATCATTTCCCCTCCTCTGTCCCCTCCTCACTTCTCTTAATTTACACAGCTTACTTGGAAGCACAGAACTTCAAAGAAAGATGGTCCAAAATTCTCCGTCTTGATTTCCAGAAATTTCCAAATATGCTGTAACTATCACTGACTGGAAATACCCCTATGGATCAGGTTTCCCTAAGGGTCAGCAAGGCAGTAACCACTGGGGCAGTTGACTCTCTGGGCAGTGTGGTCACCCATAAATCACAGGAAAGGAGTTTTATGGATTAGACATGGTAAGGCCTTACATTTTTGCAGTTTGTCATGGATTAGAAGAACAAGAGCTGTAAGTATTAATAAAACCTTCTTAACTGTGTTTTCTTTGTGAAAATATAAAAAAGAAAAATTAACATCAACCTACAAATAATAATGAAATCTTTTATAGCTACAATGAGTATCTGTGTGGGAGATTTAGATGCCTCATATAAAAACATTATAAGGTACCGATAAAAACATTGCTTTTTCTACTTTAAAGGGGAAAGGAGAAAACTAAATAGTATTTCAAAGCATGTAGGTTCTCGGGAGAGCGTTAAGAGCAAATTTCTCAAGTCCGTGGCTCTGTAAGGGTTGACTCTGAATTCTAAAGGAGGAATAAAAATACAGTTTCTTCTTGAGTGTAGAAACATTTGACATGGCCATAGATGGTAGGATTTAATTTTTCACCTAACAGTCCTGTGTGTCACTTTGGGGCCCAAATTTCTTAGTAGGCTCTGAAATAAAAACGAAGTTCCTTATGCAGAGCACAGCAGTGAGAGGGGCACACCTAAAGGACAGCATGATGCCTGTTACCAGCTTTTGTACCTGTGCCTTAGGACTGTGGTTTTATCTGAAGTCCGTAGAGTGGCTCTTAAGTTCCCTCAGGATTTTCTGCTTCCTGTGTCCCCTTAGGAGGCTGAGGCTTTTTGCAGGGGCACTAAGAAATCCAGAGAAGTAATACTTTCCCACACCCCTCATTTCTTCTCCAGCACCTTTCCGCTCACTCCAGGTGCCCTCCATTCATCATGAAATAAGCCATCTCTCCTGTACCTGTCTCCCCTTCCCAGGAGGCTCACCTCCTTTCCCCCTCTCGCCCTATAAGGGGAAGACTTTTAGCAACATTAACCTGTAAAAGCCACAGGTTGGCATAACCCTGACTTTTCCCAGAAACTAAATTATTATTCCTTCTTTATAATTTGATTCGTTCATTCATTCACTCATTCAGTAGTCATTAAACAAATATTTATCGAGCACCTGCCACAGACCTGGTGCTTGGCTCCAGGATACAGCAATTATCTGACATCCCTGTCTTCCTGGAGCTTACATAATAATGGCAATAACTTGAAACCAAATATATATATATATATATATATATATATATATATATATATATATACACAAGAGTTCAATAAAATAGAGGAGTTAAATAGGCTTCTTCAACTTTATGCTATAATTTGTTGAGAAACTCCAGAATAGTATTAGTTATAAGAAATATCTGGGTTTTAGTTATAAGAAATATCTGGGTTTGGGGGACATTAGAAAAGCCAAGGAGGGCACAGAAGTGGATAATGTGTCAGTGTCTGTGAAGACCCCTTATCCAGTTTCTTCTCTGTGACTTTGAATGTTAAATTCATGAACAATTGAGTCTTATTTTCATACTGAAATGTAACATCTAGAGCTCATGAAGAAAGCTGACACCTAGCCTAAGAGAGGTACAGTTATAAGGTGCTTTAAGCAAGTTCTTTATAAATGTTACTGAGATAATTACAAAGACTTGAGCTCCTTGGTGATGAAAGGAAGCTCTTGTCATTTCTTGCAACAGCTATTAGAGGCCCCTAGCTAAGGAGCGGGAGCTCTACTGAAGCAGACCTGAAAGTTCAGGTTGCTTGAGGCCACATATAGTTTTCAATTTCTTGCTTCCCTGTGCAGAGAGAATGCAGAAGTGGCAAGTGAGGTGTTAGCCACCCTGTAAGTTACTTCTTTCTGCTGGAAGGAAATGTCTTAGTTGGAATAAAAGTAAGTTTTCTTTTAACATTTTTTTTCGAGATTAATACAGACACATGATCTTTAGAAATAAAGCAAATTTGCAGAATGAAAATTGCAAAGTAGAGAAGTAGCATAATGGGACTGTCTGTCCCCAATGTCACTGTTTCCCTCTGACTGAGCTGGCCCAGGTCACCTTACAGAGACCAACGAGGCTCGTTTTCCTGAACTCCACATGACAAGGGAGCTTTGTATAGCCCACCTCACATTCCATTGTGCAAAGTGGTTTATGCTGCTTAGAAGGAGAATGTTTCTGACCCTCACTTCCCCTCCTGGTAACATCCTGATGTGGGAGGAGTAAAAGGAAGCCCTCCTGATGTTTCAAGGACCAGCGTTCTCCCCCTCAACATGCCAGCACTGGAAACCCATGGGGCTCAACTGGTTTCATCTGAACTGCCCTTCATAGCTGTGGTTGTAGACTGCCACTGCATTTTACATGAATCGCCATAGTGCAATGCCTGTCTGCACGCCAGCACGGAGGAGCCATTGCAAACACTGTTTTCATCATGCAGAACCTCTCCCTGCGGCCTGATGTTTACGTGGTTTTTATCAGTTTTAATTTTGTTTCACGTGAGTTTCATCTTCTTTTCTGGCATGGTACATCCTTTCGTGTCAGAGCTTTGCAGGGGAAAGTGCCTTCCCCTCAGCTAGCACGTTTACACCTGCACATAGAGCTTCCTCAGACCAATGGCCATATGATTTTGAGGAGGACCAGGATTAAGTAGGTTTAACCCATCTCTTTATTCTAGGGCTTCACCCAGCTCATAATATTGCTCAAGTAAACTGTGTTTTCCATTGTACATTTCCCAAACTTATCTGACCATGGAAACCTTTCTCATGGACTATATGAACTAAAAGTACATTTTGGAAAATGCTGCCCTTGATTGTTCTTGAATATCAGCGGAAATGTGATACAAGTTATTCATTGATTGAATAAGCTTCTCCTTAACTAGGTGTCTCTGAGGTACATGGCAGTGGGTGCTGTGAAGGATATAGATGAAGCAGGGACTAGAGTACTTGGCGGAGGGCTTATGCATGGGTCGGAGCAGAGATTAATTAAGGAGGAGAGTCATGACTAAAAAAACAAAGCAGTGAGCAAGTAAACAAAACATTGGGCAGTGGCTCTAATGGATAGCTCAGTAAGTCAACCATACCAGTAGCGTGCCAGTATAAAAGAGTCCCAAGCCCTGAGATCCCCCTTCACTGCCACTTAAGTTTCCACAGTTAAGCTTCCTTGACCACAATTGCCACAGCCCCAAAATGGCAGATATGAGTGACAGCCCATTGTGAATTGTTCTGAGGAACAGAATCATAGGAATCTGCCTCCCTAACCTATTAAAACACTGCAAAGGACATAAAGAAACAGAGACCTGGCTCCTGCCTGAAAGAAGTGTTTGTCTTTGTTGAAGATACAACATATACACGTGAAATGAATATGAACATCAAAAGGCTATGCGGTTGCCCAGGCCAGGCAGCTCAGTTGGTTGGAGCATTTGGTTGGAGCATTGTCTTGTACACCAAAAAAGTTGTAGGTTCCGTCCCTGGTCAGGATACATGTCTAGGTTGCAGGTTCAATCCCTGGTCAGGTTGAGTATGAGAGGCAACCAATCAATGTTTCTCTCCCACATCAATCTCTCTCTCTCTCTCTCTCTCTCTCTCTCTCTCTCTCTCTCTCTCTCTCTCTCTCTCTCTCTCTCTCTCTTCTCTCATCTCAGTAAATGTATCCTTGGGTGAGGATTTCTTTTTTTTAAGGCTTTGCACTTGAGGATAATAGAAGGCACAGTTATTGTTTGGAAAGTTAGTGGTATTCTCCAAAAATCAGTCCTAATTCTATCATTTGAGGTTGAAGAGCAACATTTCTCTAGGGAATGAGGTCCCCCTTTCTTGAAGCTATGCCAGACAGTAATGGGAGATTAGGCGAAGCGGCAGGAGAGAGAACTGGATCTTTAAACCTAGACAAATACAGGTTTAGCCGCGGCAGTGCCTGGTAGCTCTGCAGCTTTGGACATGTCACTCACTTAACATGTCTGCTGCTCATCTACAAATTAGGGGGGATAATACTTCTCTGGATTAAATTAGATGACATATGTGAAGTGGGAGGTACATTGTAGGTGTTCTGGCAATGAAAGAGGGCTGTAAGGTGATGGATGCCCTTGAATGCCAGCCAGAGAAATTTGGATTTCATTTGAGAGGCAATAGGAGGTCATTGTAGATCCTTGAGAAAGGAAGTATGATTTAGTGATGTGTTGAAAATGGTACTTCAGACTAATTTCTTCAGCTGTGAAGTACCCATCAGGCAATGGGCCTCCTACTAAATTTATTAAATTCTCCCCTTTACTGTTAATGCTCCCACCAGGAAGTCTCAGTGCGCATCTCTGTGTGCAGCTGGGGTTTGACTACAGGCAGTCAGTCATCAGGGATGTGAGCTGTGGAAGGCTCAGGGTGGTGGGGGAGGGGAGGCAGTGTTAAACTTGACAGGAGTGCCAGAGTGAGGGCACGCTTTGCCATGCTTGCTCTCCCTCCCAATGTGTCCCTTTTCTGCAAGAGGCCCCTTCAGCTTCCTTTCCTATTTACTGTGCCCCATTTGTCTAGGGAAGCTGAGGCACATAAGTCACTGACTTGTCAGTGGTCACATAGTGAGAGAAATGGCAGTCGGAGGATACAGTAACAGAAGCCATAAATAGTTCACCGCCCAATTAACTTTCAGCCACATTCAACTAACCTCGAGGAAGACGAGAGCTGCCCCTTGGCAAAGAAGCTGTTCTGTGTCCTGCTGACATGGCCACTCCATTGTGTGCCTCTACTGCTGCAGTATGGGCCAGGTGTGCTCTGTACATTTCATATGTTCCTTTTCTCTAGAGAAGCCAGGATAAAGCCAGGTCAGAATTTGCATAAAACAACTCAGGGGCACCAAAAAGTTCTTTTTGTTCTTTTGTGTCTTTCTCCGGAGCCCTGGTCCTTTTGGTAGTGCATGAAAACAAACAAAACAAAAAGTCAAGTCAAAGACCAGACTCCCCACCAGAGCCATGAGGGTTTCTCCTCCCACACCTATATCCCAGCATGAAGCCTCACCATCTGGCAGGCCCAGGGCAAGGGCCTCAGGTCCTCATGCTGGACTCCACTGAAATGTCACTTGTTCTTCCCAGTCACTGGACACCCTGTGCTGGGCTTCCCTGAAGTGCAGTTGGTCTCATCTGTTTCAGAAGAACCAGCAGGATATCCCGGTCCCTACCATGGCTCCAGTGCATGGTTCCGACACACTTATGTCCTCTTCACCTTGGTCCCAGGCCTCTCTGGCCCATCAGAGCTTCCCATCTTCCTGAGCTATGTCTGCAGACTCCTTCAGACTCAGCCAGGACCCTTGTGTCTCTTCACTCCCTTTGTCCCAAGTTCTGCTCTTAATATGGACCTCACTACTGAAAACAAATCTGGATACATAAAAGCAAGCCTTTGAAATTATTGTGTTAAAAAAAATGTTTTTGTCCTACAAGGGAGCCTGACTTGCTCTGGACATGAAACAAACATGTTCGAAATGCAAAGCTAAGCAACATCTTCTTTATTCTGGGCTGTTATGTAATCTCCCCTGAAATAATGAATGCCATGATTAAAGGATGAGAGGCTGTCAGAAAGTAAAAATACATCACCTTAATCATTAATCAAAACATTTCCCCCACTTCACATATAGTCACAAAGTGAAACACTCTGGCTAGTTCTATACTTATCAATATACTTGTTTTCTGTTAATAATCACAGATGATAGATAAATTGACTTTTATTAAAAGTCAACCAATCAAGCATTTACTCAGGTCTTAGCCTTTTTATGAGACATAAAACTATGGCCTTCTCCCAGAAAAAGGCATCTATAAAATATTTTACATTCTATTTAGGGACATTCATTGACCCTTTGGAACCAATCTATGGGGCAGAGTTTAAAACCTGAGATATCCATTATTTGCTCTAAGCTAGCAAAAGTGCTTGCAGGAAAAATTTCCATCATCACTTTCATATCTGAAATATTTCTGGCAAAGTTGGGTGGAAGCAGGTTGAGGATAGACTAACCAATCCCACCTGCCAGAGCACATGGGGCTCACACAGGTCTCTTGTTTAATGGACATTCCACACCACTAAACAAGCCATCTTCTCAAAGTTGCTGCCTCTGTGAGTAAATGACTGTGCCCTACTTGCCTTCACCACATGAACTCTATGCTAATTCTTTGGGACTATAGGTTCCACTTAACCCCTCTTCTAATTTCCCCCAAAATTTAAAGTCTTACCCATCCCTCCAAAAAGGTGAGTGCTTTAACACTCAGGGCCCCACACTATTACCCTGTTAACTTCCACAAAATCTCGTGTGTGTGTGTGTGTGTGTGTGTGTATGTGTGTGTATATGTATAATTATAAAATATATACATTGTATAACACTCAGGGGTGCTGTAAATGGGTTCTAATGAAGCACAGTGCTATCCCTGTATTTTTACTAATTGGCCTCAAAGCACTGCACTAACATGTAAGTGACCTGAGACAGGACAGGGACACCATCCTGCATCCTGTGTGCCAGCTGAGAGCTGCCACTCTCACTCTGGGCCCGTGTTCCTTTTGCTTCCCATTCGTTTTCTGCTCATACACCTGGAGAAATAAGTGAAGATGAAAACAGCCAGGCCGCTTTTGAGTCTGTAATAATGTTTTGTTTGTTGCTGGCTTTCTGCTTTTAGGCTGAGCCTGCATCCTCTAACAAGTGGCAGCTGGATAAATGGCTAAACAAAGTTAATCCCCACAAGCCTCCTATCCTGATCCAAAATGAAAGCCACAGCCTGGAGAGCAGTCAGTACTACGCCCCTGGGAAAGACCAAGTGCAGGACTGCGGGAAACTCCCCGACGGTTGCCAAGCCAGCCTGAGAGAGAAGGACATCAAGAGCGCCTGCAAGGAAGAGCAGAGGCCAAGGACAGCCAACAAGGCACCGGGGACGAAGGGGGTGAAGCAGAAGTCCCCGCCCGCGGCTGTGGCCGTGGCCGTGACTGCAGCCGCCCCACCGCCCACGGTCCCCGGTGCGCCCCCCGAGAGTGTGCCCGCACCCACGCGGAGGTCTGCCGGCAAGAAGCCCCCCAGGCGCACGGAGAGGACCTCTGCTGGCGATAGCACTAACTGCCAACGGCCAGAGGAGCCTGCAGATGCACTGGGGGCAAGTGCAGCGATCCCTCCAGAACCCACCAAAGCCAGGCCCTGTGGCAACAGCAGGACAAGCCACCGCAAGGAGCTGCGCGCATCAGTCACGTGCGAGAAGCGCCGCACACGGGGCCTGAGCAGGATCGTCCCCAAGTCCAAGGAGTTCATCGAGACAGAGTCCTCATCTTCGTCCTCCTCCTCAGACTCCGACCTGGAGTCAGAGCAGGACGAGTACCCTCTGGCCAAAGCACAGGCCGTGGCCACTGCCTCTGCTGCTGCCCCTGCCTCTGCCTCCGCCAGCGACCAGAGGCTCAAGGAGGCTGCCAGCAGCATCAGCAGCGGCGGGGGCCCCCGCGCACCCGCACCCGTAGGCTCCATCAACGCCAGGACCACCAGTGATATCGCCAAGGAGCTGGAGGAGCAATTCTACACACTGGTCCCCTTTGGCCGCAACGAACTTCTCTCCCCTCTGAAGGACAGTGATGAGGTCAGGTCTCTCTGGGTCAAAATTGACCTGACCCTCCTGTCCAGGATCCCAGAACACTTGCCCCAGGAACCTGGGGTCTTAAACACTCCTACGGCCAAGGACGCTGAGAGCGCACCTCCAAGCCACCCATCTGACTCATCCTCAGAAAAGGCTTTGCCAAAATCCAAGAGGAAACGCAAGGTAGGCTTGGGGCTGAGGGACTGGCAGGGAAGGAAGGCTGTCCCTTAACTTGTGGGTGAGGTGACAGAGCACAAGTAGGATGCTGGTCTGGCATGTGAGGCAGCAGTTCTGTGTCTTTACTCAGCAAACATTCATATAGTACTTTTACATGCCAGACACTGACGTAACTAGTTGACATACATTAACTCAGTTAAACCCCTAAAACCACCGAGGGAGGGAAGTACTGTTATTATTTCCATTTCATAACTAAATAATGAATCCCTGTGCCACTGCATGTTGAAGTAGGTGTGCAGGAAATCATTATCCAGTCAGTGTGTGCTGAGGTGAGCTGGAAGCTGGGCCTGTAGAAAAGCTAAACACGTGGTGAGCCCCGTTCTTTGCTGGAAAGGGTACCTCCAGGCAGTGGGAGAACGGGCCCTGTGAGAGGATCACCAGCCTGAGGCCTCAGAGCTACCATCTGTTCTTCCCAGTGCTGTTGATCAAGTAGTTGGGTGGTCAAGAGAGGTGGGGAACAGGGCCCTGAGGAGAGGGGACTTTTGAGTGCAGTCATGTGCCCCTTAACGACTAGGATTCGTTCTGAGAAATACATTGTTGGTTATTTTGTTCTTGTTTGAACCTTATAGAGTGCAGTTACACAGACTTAGATGATCTAGCTTATGACACAGCCAGGCCATATGGGATAGCCATTACTGCTGGGCTACAAGCCTGCACAGCCTGTTACTCTACAAAACAGCATGACATTAAGTCAAGCACAAGAGAACATGATGCAATCAAAAGACAGGTAAACATGAGATGTATGAGGCTACTGCCAGCATAAAATAGCATAGAGGTTATAGAAAACATTTTTTAACAAGTAGAAAGAGTGTACTATAAACTAACTAAAAAAATATATAGTAAACCAGTAACACAGTCATTTGTTATCATTATCAAGTATTATGCACTGTACATAAGTGTATCTGCTATGCTTTTATACGACCGGTAGTACAGTAAGTTTATTTACACTAGCGTCACATCAAATACGTAATGCATTGTGCTATGATGTTAGGATATCACTAAGTGATATAGAATATTTCAGCTCCAATATAATCTTATGGGCCAACCATTGTATATGTGTGTGGTCCATCACTGACTAAAATATCGTTATGTGGCACATGACTGTAATCAGAGGGTCAGGGATAAAGTGGCACCAAAAGAGGAGAAAAGGGTAAATAAGTTAAGCACAGGAGTGAGAAAGGAAGTTCAAGTACAGGGAGAGTTGGAAACACATCTGTGAGCAGACCCTAATGCTCAGCAGTTTTTGAAGACTTTTGAGCATGGGAATAACTTAGCCATAAATTAAAGCAAATTTTGAGGATATTTGTCCCCTCCTGTTATGTATATTCAAAAGTAACTTGGACCACAGTGGAAAACGCAATGGGTGACAAACCGAAGATTGCAGTGGTCATGGGTGGTTCCAAAACCAGGACAAAATGATAAACAGCAGTTAATCCATGTATGCCCTCATGAGGGATACTGTTCTAAGCACTTTATACATATTAAATAATTTAGTCCTTATAATTTTATGAAACAAATATTATTGTCATGCCCATTTCACAGATGGGGAAACTGAGGCTTAGGAACCTAATGTGACTTGCCCAGGTTCACTAGGGCATAAAGGTCAGAACCAGGAATGAGTCCAGCCTGTCTGGCTCAGGATCTCCCAATAAGGAGTCAGCCTCAGGTTTGTGTAGTACTTTCCCACAGGGTTCCTGCTCAGAAGGGCTCAGGCTTAGAGCTTAATACTTGTGGTTGCCACCTTCACATTCTTCATTTTATCTTTGAATTTGTGTTTTTAAGTGAAGGTGATGGAACAACAGACCATTTGGAGGACCACATGGAGCTTTGTCTCACCTGCAGTCCCACCAATTTCCCCAGGACAGGTTCTGCCTGCCCTTTGGCCCCTTTGTATTCCTGGCCCTGCTAGGGATGGGGATGCTGCCCTGGGGCCCCAGGGCCAAGGGGCAAGCACAGTGAGGGTCAGGTCAGGATGGGCATCTTGCCCAACCACAGTCTAGGTACTAAGTAGTCCCAAAGAGGAGACTGCAATCCTCTAAGGGTTGCTGACTTGCCTTGGGTTGGGGGTTGGGCTCTGCAAAGGGGAAATGCCGAACTGGACTTCCCTACCCCTTGGCAGGTGGGTCCCACAAATGGCAGGCAGTGGAAACCCTCTGTGGTGGGCCGCACATGTGCCCAGTTGCATGACAGGACTCATAGGCACTTGAGAGTCTGCACTCATTCCCCCAAGTAGTCCAGCCCCCCAAGGAGCACAATATAAAATATCAAATAAGTACCACTATGGAAGATCAAGAGAGAGATTTTGAGAGAAAGGAAATGTTTTCTACTTTAGTACTTCATATGTTCCTCTTCCTGCTTTTAAAACAATTTTTGTAGTATAATTGACATTAACATTATATTAGTGATTCTATATTTGTGTATACTGCAAAGTGGTCACCACAATAAGTCCAATTAACATGGATCATTATACATAATTACAAATTTTATTTCTCCTGATGAGAACTTTCAAGGTCTACTCTCCTATCTACTTTTAAATATGCAACACAGTATTATCAACTATAGTCCCCATGCTGTATATTACATCCCAGGACTTATTTATTATGTAACTAGAAGTTTGTACTTTTTGATCTCCTTCACCCGTTTTTACCACTCTCCCCACAAACCCCTCAAATCCTTAGACAATGACTAATCTGTTCTCTATACCCATAAGCTTGGGGTTTTGGTTTTTTGTTTTGTTTTGCTTTTAGATTCCATATATAAGTAAGATCATACAGTATTTATGTTTTTCTGTCTGACTTATTTCACTTAGCATAATGTTCTCAAGGTTCTTCCATGTTGTTCAAATGGCAAGATTTTATTCTTTTTTATGGTGAATAATATTCCATTGTTTGTATATATGTGTGTGTATTATATATACAATTTTCTTTATCCATTTATCTATAAATAACTATGCAGGTTGTTTCCATATCCTGGCTATTGTAAATAAGGCTGCAATGAACAGAGGATGCATATTATCTTTTCAAGTTAGTGTTTTTATTTTCTTCAGCTGAATACTCAGAAGTAGAATTGAAAGATTATATGGCATTTCTATTTTTAATTTTTTACGAAACTTCATACTGTTTTTCATAGTGGTTCTACCAATTTACATTCCCACCAACAGTGCAGAAAGGTTCCCTTTTCTTCACATTCTCATCAACACTTGTTATTTTCTATATTTTTTATAATAGCCATTCTGACAGGTGGGAGGTGGTAACTCACTGTGATTTTGATTTTGATTTTGATTTTCATTTCTCTGACAATTAGTGATGTTGAGCACCTTCTTATGTACCTGTTGGGCATCTGTATGTCTTTCTCTGGAGAAATGTTTATTCAGGTACTATGCCATTTTTAACCAGATTGTTTGGGGTTTTTTCTATTGAGTTCTGTGAGTTCTTTATATATTTTGGTTATTAGCTCCTTATCAGATACATTTTTTAATTATATTTTATTGATTATGCTATTACAGTTGTCCTGATTTCTCCCCCCTTGGCTCCCCTCCAGCCAGCACTCACTCCCTCACTCCCTCAGGCAATCCCCACACGTTTGGTCATGTCCATGAGTCATGCTTATAAGCTCTTTGGCTACTCCATTTCCTACACTGTACTTTACATCCCCACGGCTATTCTGTACTACCTATTTGTACTTCTTAATCCCCTCACCTCTTCACCCATTTCCCCACATCCCCCTCCCACTTGGCAACCACAAAAACACTCTTTATATCCATGATTCTGTCTCTGTTTTTCTTGTTTGCATGGGTTTTTTTTTAGATCCAGTAGTTAATAGATATGTATTTGTTGCAATTACAATGCTCATAGTTTTGACCTTCTTATTCTCTTAAATAAGTCCCTCTAACATTTCATATAATAATGGTTTAGTGATGATGAACTCATTTAGTTTTTTCTTGCCTGGGAAGCTCTTTATCTGACCTTCAATTCTAAATGATAGCTTTGCTGGGTAGAGCAATCTTGACTGTAGGTCCCTGATTTTCATGACTTTGAATATTCCTTGCCAATCCCTTCTAACCTGCAAAGTTTCTTTTGAGAAATCAGCTGACATTCTTATGGGAACTCCCCTGTAGGTAACTAACTTCTTTTTTCTTGCTGCTTTTAAGACTCTCTCTTTATCTTTAAACTTTGGCATTTTAATTATGATGTGTCTTGGAGTGGGCCTCTGTACATCCATCTTGTTTGGGACTCTCTGTGCTTCCTGGACTTGCATGTCTATTTCCTTCACTAAATTAGTGAAGTTTTCTTTCATTATTTTTTCAAAAAGGTTTCCAAATCTTGCTTTTTTCTTCTCCTTCTGACACCCTTATGATGTAAATGTTGGATCTCTTGAAGTTGTCCCGGGGCAGCTTAGACTATCCTCGTTTTTTTGGATTCTTTTTTCTTCTTGTTCTGATTGATTGCTTTTTGCTTCCTTATGTTCCAACTCATTGATTTGATTCTTGGCTTCATCCATTCTACTGTTGTTTCCCTGTAAATTGTTCTTTATTTCAGTTAGTGTATCCTTCATTTCTGACTGGATCTATTTTATGCTGTTGAGGTCCTCGCTAAGTTCCTTGAGCATCCCAATAACCAGTGCTTTGAACGCTGCATTTCATAGATGGCTTATCTCTATTTCATTTAGCTTTTTTTCTGGAGTTTTGATCTGTTCTTTCATTTGGGCCATGTTTTTTTATCTCCTCGTTTGGCAGCCTCCCTCTGTTTGTTTCTATGTATTCAGTAGGGCTGCTTTAACTCCATGTCTCAATAATGTGGCCTAATGTAGTAGGTGTCCTGTGGGGTCCAGTGGTACAGCCTCCCCTATTACCCAAACTGGGTACTCAGGGTGCCCTTTATGTGTGGGCTGTGCACACCCTCCTCTTTTAGTTGAGCCTTGGTTGCTGTTGGCAGCTCAATGGGAGGGACTTACCCAGGCCAGTCAGCTGCAAGGACTGGCTGGGACCACTGACCACCAACCTCCACCTTCTGTGGAGGATCAGCTGTGCAGGGGCAGGGTGGTGGTGCTCTGACGTGGTCTCTAGCTGTCCACTGGGTGCGCATGCTCTGGGGTTTCCCAGGTGGTGCAGACCAAGGTCAGTCCCCACCTGTGTTTTGCCTGGGGCCACCTTGCCTAAGCTATAAAGTGATCTGAGGTGGCTGCTACTTGTGCTGGGCTGGGAGATTGCCAGGCAAAGCCAAACTGTGAATTTAGCTTGGCTGCTGCTAGTGCTGGGCCTGGGGCTCACTGAGGCCAGCTGTTGCTTGTCTGAGAGGATTTAGGAAGTTATGCAGCATGAGCCAAAACGACCCATTCATATGGAAAAAAGCAGCTTAGGTGGGCCCATAAGTTGGGTGGGGCAGAGTTTCTGAGGATCTCCAAAGTGGATCAAACAGTGTTAGCCAGATTGATGGAGTCTCAGATATTGCACCAGCTTGCCCGCTCTGTGGCTCAGTCTGTATGGATGTGGTTTCTCTATTTCCATAGTCACCATACTTCCATTCATCTCGATTTCTGATAGTTCTGAGTGGTGGTTGTTCTATATTTAGTTGTAATTTTGATGTGGTTTTGTGAAGAGGTGAGCCATGCCTGCCTATGCCACCTTCTTGACCAAAAATCCCAGATATATGGTTTGTAAAATTTTTTTTTCATTTTGTTGATGGTTTCCTTTGCTGTGCAGAAGCTTTTTAGTTTGATGTAATCCCACTTGTTTATTTTTGCTTTTGTTACCTTTGCTTTTGGTGTCAAATACAAAAACAAATCATCTCCAAGACAGGAATATTTTCCTGCTTTTTGAACAAGGGGCCCAATATTTTCATTTTGTGCTAAACCAGCAAATTCTGTAGTTATCCTTGGCCTCCTGGGTGACCTTACCTTTTCTTTGTTTCACTTTCTTTGTAAAATGGTGACACCTTTTCAAGGGCATTGTGAAGTGCAAACAATATAATCCAGTAATTGGATTAGCTCATTACTTCCTTACCCTTCTTTCTTCCTGTTTTCCACTAGATATTCTGCCCTTCTCATTACTTTAACCATCCATCCCCAGGTGGCTAACTGTTTGATTAATGAATTAGTTAATCACTTGGGGTTTGTTAGATACATGGATGGGCTAATAGAAAGAAAGACGGAGAAAGAGAGAGAGAGAGAGAGAGAGAGGAAATATACAGATAGAAATTGATAAACATAGGTTGGAAATACAGATAGCTATATAGGCATATGTAAACAGAGAGATGTACAGAAAGACATATATATAAATTCCATAATTTTCTGTGTTTAACTTTATTATTTATGGCCTTTTTAAATTTTAACATATGAGACATCCATTTATGCCAAGCCTTGACACCCAGCTCATAAAATCCAATGAATCATTATTAAACACTGAGAAGTGAAAGAACATTTTCTTAGCCCTCTTTACTCAGTATCTGGGGTGTTAAGACCCCCAACACTGGTTGCAGGAAATGGGACCTTATAGATCTGGTTGCCAGAGGAGCAGAGTCTCACCCTGCTGGAGCCCTGGAGCCTACGACTGGGATTCAGAGCTTTGGTTTGGGCCCCCCAGGGGATACTATTTCATTGTGAGCCTTTGGGAGCCTTGTGAGAGAGGCTGTGTGACTATCCTAGGTAGAGAGAGAAGGTCAAAGTCTTTCTATCTTTAGTACTGACACTTGTCTTCTGGAAAATGCTGCTGAGAGCCCTCTATATGCCATTACTGTGTTCCTGCTATCTCACCAAAAATGAAACTTTTAGACTGCATTGGCATTGCACCGTGATACACGTCTAAAGTTAAGCATAATCGTGGGAAAAAAGAAGTCAATCAAAGCGCTATTTTATACAAAGGTACTTTAAGGATTCTGAGATGTCATGAGGCAGTCATTGTTAACTAAAATTAAGGAACCAAGAGGTACCAATCCTTGCTTGAAATTCGTAAAACCATGAATTTCAAAAGAAAGATTCAAGCCTGTCATTGCCCTCATGGCATTAAGCCAGAATAAATTGTTCATTTGGATATCACGAATGCCAAGGTGAGAGATGTTGAAGCTGCAGTGTGAATTCAGGACAGGTCTTCTTTGGAGGGCCAAATCAGGTATATTGATGGTGGAGCAGTTTTCATCACTCACAATGTGTTGCCTTGAATTTTGTTCGTGACACTATGCTTTTCCTTTTACTGCATTCTCAATAGTGAAACTGGCAGATTTTATTGTTATTTGTTGAGGAGCTGCTGGGAACCTAGACCAGGGCCAAGGAGGCTGCAGCCCTGTTGCTGCTCCAGATGCTTTCCAGAGAGGCTGAGTGAGCTGGTCTCCCAGAGGCCTTGCTTGATGGAAGTCAGTGATAGGAGCTCATTACGATCCCTTAAAATTAAAAGCTGATTGTTTTTTGTTTATTTCCATGCAGTGTGACAACGAAGACGACTACAGGGAGATCAAGAAGACCCAGGGAGAGAAAGAGAGCTCTTCACGACTGACCACCACTGCCAATAATACTTTGTCTGCAAATCATTGCAACATGAACATCAACAGGTATGTGTGCTGCCTGGAAGAGAGAGATGAACTGGAGGGAATCTCTGGGTCTGAAAGCCATGTGCCATATTGAGGGAGAGTCAGATTCTTAATGACTGCACTGGTCTGGGTCTCCAGACATGCTTTCCTTGGTTTCACCTGAGGCTGATAATAATGCCTGGGTGTGTGCCTCTGTGTCACAGCTCCAGCTGTGGGTGAGTGAGTAGCTCTTCATAACAAAAGAGCAGTTACTAGTTCCACACAATTCTGCACTCCCAGAGACACACCTTCTTTCTGAGAACTTAATAACTGAATTTTAATCTATTATTTTAATAGCTGCTGAACCCCTAGAACACTAAGGTTATTACACAGATGGAGAAATATAAACTTTCAGAAGGATCTTCATCTGAGGCACCTGGAGCTCTGAGAGACTAAAATTGTGTTGTTAAGATATGTGTCTGCAAGTTTAAATGGCCATCAGGTGACTCCTCTGAAGGAGTTCCAGGTGGACTCACATTGCACGGAATCCTCACTGTGACAAATGTCTTTCTAGCAAGGCAAGGTCCCAGACATTTATCATAAGCCAGTAGCTTCTCATCGGTCATAGAAGCTCTTTCCATTTAGAAATACCACAGCTCGGAAACGACTTTCCTCTGCTAAGACACTCACTCTCCCTGATTGTGTACATAGAATTTTTAAGGGGAGATTAATGCTTCAGCACAGCACATAAAAATGTAAACTGAAAGGTTAGGAAAAGACATAGAGTAGCACTAAAACTTAGGGAGGAAATTGGAGAGCAAGGGCATGGGAGCCAGGCCCACTGCAGTGTTAAGAGTCACCTTGGGAAGGAAGACCAGAGATCCTGAAGGTCTGAGCGGGAGGAAGAGCCACACATGCAAGCCGGCCTTGTCCACATATTCTGTGCCAAGTGGACAGTATCCCAAAATATTGGGAAAATATGAATGGGGGAAATGCGGTTCCAAATAGTATTCCAAATGTGCAATATAGTTATATATATGCCGCTTTGTGCATTAGCATTTAGTAACTTTCCTAGCAGATCTAGTAACTACTGTGATTTCTAAGCAGTGATGATTATAAACAGTATTCAAGATGCTCAATTTCAGTGAGAGGTTAATGAAAATGAGGATGTAACTTTTTCCATTAAAAGTTCATGAAGCTCAGGATATGAAAGCCCTTGCAGTAGAGCCTTTGACCGTTACAGCCTGCTCACTCTGACTGTTTCATGTTAAATAATTAAACAGTGCTTATGAAAGTGCTTTCTGTACTTTCTAGGGAAGGTGGTCTGTGTACTTCCAGATTTGTGATGACTGCCATCAGGTTATACCCATGTGATGAGACAACCCTCTATATAAAGTGGTCATTCATCCCAAAAAGGAGATTCAAAGAAAGTTTCTTTGGTCAACTTGACTATATAAAATTATAATGATGAAGAAGAAATTATCATATATCCATGACAACATTCAATGTCATAATGTCCTTTTCCATGAACATTTAAAATCACGTATGTGTAAAATAATAGAGACTTAGAAATAGGGCTTTTTCACTCACATGTCAAGAAACAGTAATATTCATACTGTTCATATTCATCTTCAGCATCATTGCCTCCGTCATTACTAGTTGAATCACTTGGATTGGCCCAAGGCAGTTTTCCAGAATGCATCTTCTCACTTCTAAGTTGTTAGATGTCAGTGCTTTTTGAACCAGAAACCTATCACCACAAATTTTATCCCTAAACATGTCTATTTGCGTAATCTCTAGAACCTTGGCTTTATCATTTGAGCCCTGTCTTTATAATTTCTACAATGTCACCACCAACTAAGCAAATTGCTTTTTGGAGTGACTTTAATGGCTTGTTTGCAGTGATAGTCAACACATATGATTAAAAAATCGTAACTACAGGAATAATGACTAAGTCTTTGTCAAATGGATTTACTTTTCTTTTAACTGACTCTGTCAGGTGACTTCTGTGAGTTTTCCAAATTAGTATTAATTCAGTTTCTTTCAGGCTAATGTGCCTTTCCCAATTTTTTGTCCAAGTTAAATAATGGAGAGAGTCCTGTCAATATAATACACATTGCAAAGACTCAAGTATAAATGACTCCATTCTCTGATGGTTAATTTGACGAAGGGGCAGGGGAGTTATAGACAATAGTTTTGAAAGTAAAAATAAGGAGCTATGAATCAGAAAAATGTAAGTTCTGATGAGTTTTCTCTTCTGTGTTTATTCTGATCAGTTCCTGGTTAATGACTGAAAGTTGTTTCTTGCCTTGCAGGTTATTCTGAGATTCTGTTATTCTCCATATAATAATTAGTATAAGTTCAGGTGTCAGCAAAGGTCCTTTTAGAAGTAGGGAACACGGCCCTGGCTTAGTGGCTCAGTTGGTTAGAGCACCATCCCATGTATCAAAAGACTGCAGGTCCAATTCTCAGTCAGGGCACATAACTAGGTTGTGGGTTCAATCCCCAATCAGGTAGCATATGGGAGGCAATCAATTGATGTTTCTCTCTCCCTTCCTCTTTCTCTAAAATCAATAAGCATATTCTCAGGTAAGAATTAAGAAAAAAAAGAACTGAGGAACCCGTATATCATTTGAGTGACTTTCTCATTACTTGCTGCTTCCACTTGTTAGGAAAACAGGAAAAAGTTTGTTGTGTATTTTGAGATCCTTGGATGAAAAAAACTTGGAAAATGAAAGTCTTATAATTCTTAGTTATTTAACTCCAGAATTACTCTTCATCCTATAGGACAAGTAAAGAATAAGTGAAATTTGCTTATTGTTTGTTATGGTTGTAATGTCATAAAATTGTTTCCTGGTATAATAATTCCCCGTAAATGTCTTCCTCCCAGCAGGTGTTAAACAGGAGGTTAGAGTCATATATAAAACATTTACCTCCCCCTGTGCTGGCTCTGTGACATTCCATTACTGTGATTTTCCTTTTCAGCTTGGCAATACCCATAAATAAAAATGAAAAATTGCTCCGGTCGCCCATCTCACCCCTCTCTGACGCCTCTAAACACAAATACTCCAGTGAGGACTTGACATCTTCCAGCAGGTCCAACGGCAGTGGTGTGTTCACGTCTACCACATCCAACAAAAAGCTTAAGGCTGATAACCAGCTCCAGTCTCATGCAGGAGACCTCACGGTACGTTGATGCTCTTCCTATCCCGATTAAAATTAAAATGAAACTGAGCACAGCCCTATACTCTACCTGTCCCTAGCCCAGCACAATCTGAAAACACTTGAAGTTCCAGAAAGGATCCCTAAGGCAGCTCTGAGAATTTCCCATTCTGAAATGAAATTGCCCCAAAGTAATACTATCACAAGACAAAGTATATTGGGAGCTTGGGACCAACCCACCTTTCCAATTGAAAAGATTCCTTGACCCAGAACAGAGCTAAACTTGAAATGAAAACCCCAGGCCACAATGTTGGGACTCCCACTTCAACTCAGGTGACAAGTGTAGCAGCCACAATGTGGGACCACCACCACCACTCCTTTTGCAGTAACCTGCTCAGAAGTGATTCTAGCACCCTACACTCCCCTGGGAAAGGGCAGGGAGTAGGGTCCACAATTTGTCTAGCTTCATGTCTTAGGGGACACATGACCTAGGGTCACTTACTTCATCTCTCTGAGCCTGTTTCATCTGCAACATGGTGTCATAAGATTTAAATGAGATGATGTTATCTAAAGAACCCAACACCTGTGGACACCTGTGCAACTCACACAGCAGGTTAGTTCCTCTTTACTGCTCCTACTCTGTCTGCCAGCTTGTAGTCCTGGACCAAGCATCCTCTGGGCACACTATTTCATTCCAGGTCTCCCCACTGCATTTTCTCAGGTCACTGTGCCTGTCAAAACCAGCAGGACTTTGTGAGGCTGGGAAAGACGAGACCTGAGAATATGACTGCCAAAAGAGATGGAGGGAGGCAGTACTTAATGCTTTATCCCATGGCTTAATAAGATTTTTAAAATTTGATAGAGGTCTTGCGAGAGCCTAAATCTTATTGTATCTTCAGTTATTTAACCCCCTTATGCACTGGCATTTGGGAACAATTATCTTTAATTCTAAGCTACAAGAATCTGAGAAAATCATGTTAGAAAAGCCTAAAATAAAAAGCTACCAATTCAAACTTAAAAACAAACAAAACTTTTCTTTGCCTCTAGATCCTTACATCACAAGCAAAAAAAAAAAAAAGTATGGTGTGCAGAAAATGGTGTAAAAAAGAAAAAACAACTAACAGACTTTATTTAGTCATTCTTTCACTGAACAGATGGTTATTGAGAAAGTACTTACTGTGTGCCAGGCACTGTGACAAGCAACAGAGATGCAATGATGATCTAACAGATTCAGTCCATGCCTGCGTGAAAGCTCCCATCTAGCTGAGGAGAGCCACTTAGACCAGGGTCACACATCCATAATTAACCTCCGTGCCTGCCAAGGAGGAAATGCACAGAGCACAAGAGGCTCTTATAACAAGGAGCCTTGATCTACACATAAAATGGGTCCATGTTTAAAGAAGCATTTGTATACGCTCAATTTTAATTATTCAGAGGAATCAATTTGAATTTCATAGCCAAAGACAGTTGTTTTCTGATCCATGTGTTACACACAATGGATGCTCTATAAATATTTGTATCCCCAAGAGTTATATTTTTTTAAATTTTTTCGCACATCAATAGTGTTCCTTTTTAAAACACATTTTAAATCATTTCTAGTAATTCCCTCTGGCTTTTTCTAATCTTAACAGACAGCGAATGAGAGCCAGTCAATTTGTCATCTGAACAACTTCTCATTTGTGAAGGATTGTAGATTACAGCTCAGTGGTCCTGCACACTTGGTCCCTGGGTCAGCAGCACCTGGGCTTATTAGAAATGCATGTTCTCAGGCTCTACCCCAGATGGACTGAATCGGAGACTCTGGAGGTGGGACCCAGCTGTCTGTGTGTTAATAAGCCCCTGAATGATTCTCATGCAGAGTCAGCTTGTAGAACCACTGGTCTAGCCCACTGAGAAAAGCAAGGGCCTAAGTGCTAAACCCTGGGCCTCCACCCACAATCGCTGTTTGAGCTTGGATAAGTTACTTAACCTCACCACACCTCAGTTTCCGAATCTATGAGAGTGGCCACACTAACACTTCTCTTTTGATACTGTTGTGAGAATGACATTGTGGACAACATACAGGGTGGAGCAAAAGTAGGTTTACAGCTGTGAGCATACAAAACACAGAGTTTATTCTTGTATTATTATTTATTAGTTGTTATATTATTTTCCATACAAACAATGGTAGGAAATCTACTTTTGCCCACTTCTGTATATGAAAGCCCTCAGCTTAAGTACTAGAATGCACATATTTCTTTTTCTTTATTTAAACATAAAGCATAGGATACAGAACACAAGATATTCTGTGTAATGGGTTGCTCTTTCAGCCAAGTGGCTGGTTTCTCAAAAACTGGTGTGTTGTTTGTTGTTTAGAAAGCAGCTCACCACAATTCAGAAAACATTCTCCACAAGTCACGGCCACAGACAGAGCCATGGTCTCCAGGCTCCAACGGCCACCGAGACTGTAAGAGGCAGAAACTTGTCTTCGATGACATGTAAGTGTGGACTCTTTGTTGATATGGTGAGGGACAATGTGAAATGGAAATTCCATAGGTAGAAGTTTATATGCATCTAACTTCAGTGTGGCCATTTCTTATATGACTTGGTCAGTTAAATGTTGCCCACTCAAAGGGGATTGCAGCTTAACTTTGTATGGCCCCTGGGTCCTGGTATGATGGTCAAACAGGTAGAATGTCCAGTGCTACTGAGGTTGTATCCAGGACATCAGAAAGCTAAGGCAAATGGCATTAACAAGTCTTTTTTTCCAAGCCCTGTATTTGGGACTGTTGGTGGTTGTATGCTACCATAAAGAGAAGCATTTTTGTTTTGGTAAATTTTAACAGGCGGAGAATAATAGTGACTCACTCCTGGAAGCTCTTTTTCTCTAAAATGCTATATTCTCTATAATAGTATAAACAATTCTTATACAAGAAAAAATTTCCTGTTATCCTTCACCCGATTCTAGTGCTGAAACCCAAGTATGATTTCCATTCCCAGCATCAATTTAAAAGTAGGAGAAACAAGAGAAGCAGATAAATAAAAATAACATCCTGGAATGCTATAAAAATGATACTGAAAATTATTTAGGCTCTCAGGGAAAAACTACTTGTCAAGGACAAGCCTGGAAGGCAGAAGATATGATTTCAAGAGTTTGGCTTGAAGCCTGTTTTCAATGGCAGCCATTCACCAAGCACCTGGTCCATCTCTGTATGAGGTACTATTTTAAATCCTGAGGTGCAGCAGTGTGTGATAATGAGAGATCCTGCCTTCAGACCTGATTGCTTGCAGTCCGGCCAAGGGAATAGACACTAAACCACTAGCCCCACCCAAAGTCAGAAAATTAAAGGGTGCTACATGTTTCCATGTCTCAGCTTCCTTATTATAAAAAAATAATAGTCATGACATCTGTCTTCAGGGGTCCTCCTAGGATCCAGTTAGATGATCTTCCCTAAGAGCATTCATTTGGAGAATTGAAAGCACTGTGCAGACATGATGACTATTCCATTCTTGCCTTCCTCCCCTCCACTTCTCCAGCCCTGATGTCACCCAAGTGTGGACAAAGTCTATTTATCATCTCTATAGAAATCACTGAGAAATGGGAATACAAGTTGTGGTCCTCAAGAATTACCTGGGCTTCAGTAAGCCAATTTGGGCACAGAATTTTGGGGTAGAAAGCCAAATCCACATTTTTTTGGTTGTTGTTGTTAGTTTCACTTACTGAACATGTTCCAAGATCATGGATGTATAGAAGGTTAAGGGTGGCCTGGGAGGACATGTGTTTTTCTCATCTTCCTGTGGCTGCTATAGCTTCACTCAGCCCATACATGCTCTCCTCCTGACCCTTGCTTCCCCCACCCCCTCATCCCTTGCCCCAAGCAGCAAGGGAGGGAGTCATTGTTAAACGACTTTCATGGCCCAAAGCTTTTCTTTTATTAATTTTATTAAATTTTTTGGAGTGACACTGGTTAATAAAAATTATTCATGTTTCAAGTGTACAACTCTATAATAGATCATTCATATATTGCATTATGTGTTCACCACCCAAAGTCAAGTCCCTTTTTGTCACCATATATTTGACCTCCTTTACTGTATTCTACCTCCCCCCAAGCCCTCTTCCCCTCTAGTAACCACCATACTGTTGTCTGTGTCTGTGAGTTTTTGTTTATTTGTTTGTTGCTTTCAGTTTTATATCCCACATATGGTTATTGACTTTTTCTATCTGACTTATTTTTCCTAGCATGATATTCTCAGGATCCATCCATGTTGTCACAAATGGTGGTATTTAATCTTTTTTTGGCTGGGTAGTATTCTATTATATATGTGTGCCACGTCTTCTTTATCCAATCATCTATCAAAGGACACTTTGGTTGTTTCCACGTCTTGGTCACTGTGAATAATGCTGCAATGAACATGGGAGTAAATATATCTTTACAAATTAATGTTTTCAAATTTTTCAGGTAGATAGCCAGAAAAGAGATTTCTGGGTCATACGGTAGCTCTATTCTTAATTTTTTGAGAAACCTCAATCCTGTTTTCCATAGTGGCTGCACCAATTTACATTCCCACCAGCAGTGTATGAGGGTTCCTTTTTCTCTACAACCTTCCCAACACTTGCTATTATTTGTCTTGTTGATAATAACCATTCTAACAGGTATGAGGTGGTATCTCCTTGTCATTTTGATTTGTGTTTCCCTAATAGCTAATGAAGTTGAGCATCTTGTCATATACTTGGTGGCCATCTGTGTGTCATCTTGGGAGAATTGTCTGTTCAAGTTCTCTGCCTGTTTTTTAATTGGATTGTTTGGTTTTTATTGTGGTGGACTTGTATGAGTTCTTTATACATTCTGGATATTAATCCCTTATCAGAGGTTTTGTTTGCAAATATTTTCTCCCATTCAGTTGTTTGCCTTTTTGTCTTGATGATGTTTCTTTTGCTGTGCTGAAGCTTTTTAGTTTGATGTAGTTCAATTCATTTGTTTTTGTTTGCTTTGTCTTCCCTTGCCTTTGAGATCAAATTCATTAAATCTTCTCTAATGAAAAACCAAAATAAAAAATAAAAATAAAAAAACTGAAAAAAAAAATCTTCTCTAAGACCAAGGTCTGTCTATAAGTTTTCTACTATGTATTTTATTGTTTCAAGTCTTATGTTTTGTTCTTTGATCCATTTTGAGTTAATTTTTGCAGATGGTGACAGATAGCAGTCTAGTTTTATTCTTTTGCATAAGCACCATTTATTGAAAAGGCTTCCTTTTCTTTATTGCAAGTGTTTGGCTCCTTTATCAAAAATTATTTGCCCACATGTATGTGGGTTTATTTCTGGGCTCTCAGTTATGTTCCATTGGTCTGTGTGTCTGTTTTTCTGCCAATACCATCATGCTGTTTCAATTATCATCACTTTGCTATATAATTTGAAGTCAGGGAAGGTGATACCTCTGGCTTTATTCTTTTTTTCTCAGGATTGCTTTGGCTCTTCAGGGTCTTTGTGGTTCCATACAAATCTGATGATTTTTTTGTTCTTTTCCTTTAAAAAATAACTTTGGGATTTTGATGGGGAATGCATTTAAAAGGCACAGGTAGCCGATTGGATCAAAAAGTAAAAAATCAATCATATGCTGCCTTCAGGAGACACATCTCAGCTGCAAGGACAAATAAGTCTCAAAGTGAAAGGGTGAGAAATGATACAACAAGCATCTCTGACACCCAGAGAAAACTGGGTGTAGCCATACTTGTATCCAAAACTATAAATTACAAGATAAAAAAGGTAACAAGAAAAAAAGAAGGACATTTTATAATGATAAAGGGGGAAATCTACCAAAGCTTTTCTGCAAGAAAAGCATTTATTGATCCAAATGCTAGCCATAAAAGGAACAGGTCTTAGGGTGTGCAGTCTAATTCACCAGCAACAGGGATAGTGAAGGAGGAAACATACATGCTATCCTGGAGTTGACCCATTCTTTTGTACATATGTTTTGGGGAAGGAAGATGTCAGTTGTTTTGAAAGAATTTGCATTGGTTATAGATGGAGGGCAGGAAAAGGTGAAGCAGTGTCAGTTTTAGGCTAGGTGCACAGTTTGTAAGGAAGAAATATTTCAATTTTTTATCAGTTATGGGCAATAGTCATGAAAGTTCATGCATATACAGGATGTGGTGGCATCTTTTGTTTGCTACAGAAGTTGAGTCAAAGCTCCAGCATACACTGTATTCAGGAATGCAAGCAGTCTATTGTTAGTTGGCACACAGCTATTCACTGCTTAATTACTCATGTCTCTCTCACTCTCCACTGCCCACTGTAATTTAATTTAGGACATCATGGAATTTTTCTCTTATCATCATTAATCCCCTAGGTGGGGGGCATGTAATGCGAATATAATCAGTTGGTCAACTACATATATAATTAGGATTTGGTGGTGTAACTTGTTCACATGAGCTTTAACCATTTGTAAAAACAGGAGATTAGAATTGTGTTCAATTACCACATGGAAATTCGCATTGGAAGTCATAACCTAACAATGTTATCGATCACTAACATTCCAGCAGGTAATGTTAAAGGCATGGTATTTAAACACACACGCACACACACATATATGAAAAATGAAAATGTAAGAGATTTCCCAATGTGTGGACCACAAAGCTAAATCAGAGACAGCAACAACTAAGTAGTTCTACTTTGATCTGCAGTTTCTTGAACTATTTATACAAGAAAATGTTTCTCGTTCTATCGGGGCTGCAAACTAATCTAATTTTGTCACTGTGTGTATCAACGAAGAGGCTATCATGTGTTCTTCCCATTAGCAATATGTCTAATTTTTATGGCTGACAGCTACAATAAAACTGTTTCTCCTCTTATGAATAAATATATAATAGAATTTTTAAAAATCACTCTTACATATCCATCATAGAAAGAAAGAGATGTCGTGTTCCAATTGCCTTGTGTCCCAATTGATTTGAAATCTATAACAATGAAATAAACATGCAACTTAAACTGCCACTCAACCACTGAACTAAGAAAGTCCTAGGAAGATTCTTCAAGCCTGGAAAGCAGAAATAAGCATTGTGTCTGCCTTGAAACAATGAAAGACATTGTCCCGTAAGAGGTCTCTGGGCAAGGAAGTCACCTGAAATTGTGTAAATGTTTCCCAGGTTCAATTGGTATGTGCCAAGCACTTATTAAGTGCCAGGTACAGTGGCAGGAAGGAGCTAGCATACACAATTAATTAACTCTTTGTTTTTAATTCATGGGAGAGGCAGGCACATGAGTGGCCTCCCCAGAAAGGTTCCCTGGGACCACAAAACTTGAGCCTCCTCCAGCTCCTCTTCCATCTGTTTTCTATGGCAGCTTCCTCACCAGCAGCCTCCTTGACAGATGAGGACCTGATTCCTGTGGCTTTCCTTGACTTCTCACTCAGGGTGCCAAAAAGAAGTGAAATGACCAAGGAAGGCCACCAGTAGAAGACAAGAACAAGAAAATTAGCTCTGAAGTACCATACAGTTGCTGGAAATCTAGTCACAGTGATCCAAAAGTAACAGATGCTATACTGTCATTTAATTTTTAAAGCCCTATCATGTAGCTTTTTAGAAGAGTAAACTCATTCTTTTGTATTATAAATATTCATTAATGGTTGAATAAACATGCGATTCAGACAACAGCTGAATCCAGTGGGCGCTCAGTAACAAGTGTTGAATGAACCCCGCTGAATTATAACATCAGTGGGCAGGGGGCGGAGAGGCGGAGTGTAAAGCCTGACATTTTTTCTTTTTTCCTGAATGTAAGAAATCTACATGCATGTAAAGTTAAATTCACAGGCTTCCAGGCCCCTTGTTCTTTGTTACTTACCAATTAAACAGACTCCAGTTTGTGCCTTCAGGATGCAGATGGAACTGAACAGAATAACACTTATTTTTTAAATATGATCTAGGTCAGCTTGTTCTGCATAAATTGTAGGCTCAGGTGGTGGCAGTACGACTGCACCTCCTCCGCTGACATTTAGCCATGCATGAAATTCACTACTTGACAGCCACAGTTTTAAGGTGACACTGGTGTGATTACCAAACTTTTGTTTAAAAGAAAAAATTAAGAATTTATGTCAGTGAGCGACAACATTTAATTCAACTCAAAGCTCAGAAACTGATCTCATTAGTGCAAAGCCAGGAGCTGTAAACTACGTGGTGTCATAATTAGTGGCAGGGGAGCTCTTGGCCAGAGAAAATTGAGAGAGAACAACTGTGTCATGAAGGCCTCTGTGCAGAAGTCCCGAGCAGAGCTGAGTGGTGAAATGCTTGGCTGGAAAATGCAGCCTCTGTTACCACCAGCCATATTGCCGCACTGGGAAGCCAACAAACCCGAGTGCCAGGACGCCTGCTGCTTCCAGGAGGATGTGCTGTCTCTAACCCACACTTCCCAAGGAAGTCAGTCACGATCCTCACATTCAGCCAAACCGCCAAATGTCCCATCTGTCCCGTGGCGCCGATAATGGGAGCCCGGTTTCTTAAACCTCCCAACGTTGAGAACTGACCCCCTCTGCGAGAAGGCGCTGAAGGCCATGGAGGGTGAAATGTGGCCGGTGGGGAAGGAAGAGGGACTTGGCATTTGTAATGTAATTATGCCCGGCAGCCTCACAGCTAAAAGGACTCTAATTTTATAGAGGGTGGGAAGATTCCTGTATGTAAAAGGTCGGCTCTCTCGCAGCATGATTTAGTCAAAGGACACCAACTGAAAGCCCTGAGTAAGTGACATGACATCAAGGTAAAGTGTTCCCATGAGGGCTTGCTACTGCCACTGCTCTTCTCCTGACGGTCTCCCCGTCCCAGTTGCTCCGCAGCTGGACCCCACCTTTCCTGATTAGTACACCTTTATGTTCTTCATATGGAACTTTTTCCATTACGAAATCCCTGTCCCTCGGCCAGGTTCTTATTTTGTTCTAACCAAAACAAAGAAAGAGAGAAAGAAAAAAGGGACTAGGGCTGGAGGATGGGAGTGGGGTGGGGGACACAAAGCATTCAGATATCCCTGTTTGAAATCTTACCTCTTTAATCAACTTAAGGGTTTTGAAAAATTACTTTATTTTAAATGTCACACCCAGAGAACCACAGGAATAGAATTGATAAGTTTCCACTTCTCCAGGAAGTTGCTTTTGATAAAATGACCAACCCTGGTGCACCTGCCTTTGCATCCTGGAAAGCACACACTGTTTTCCGTGCACAGCCAGGAGAAGATGTCGTCTGCAAGAGCCTGCTGCTGTGAGAGACGCAGTGAATAATCACTGGTGCTTCTGAGAAGCTGGGTCCCAGGGACTTTAGCATCCTAGCCAACACCAAGATTATAGAAACAAATGCTGCATGTGAACCCTTACTTCTAAAATGCAGCTTACCTGCTTCCTTCAGGAAGCACTCATAAAGCCAACACCAGCACCTGGAGTTGCTGACTCTGAAGTGCCCTCATCAATAGTGTCATTTACTTGGTGTATCAAAATATTATAATTACTTAACTTTTTTTTCAATTACAGTTGACATTCAATATTAGTTTCAGGTATGCAGCATAGCGGTTAGACATTTATATAATTTACAAAGTGATCCCCCGGTAATTTAAGTGCCCATCTGGCACCATACATAGTTACTACAATACTACTGACTGCACTCCCTACGCCGTACTTTATATCCTGTGACTGTTTTGTAGCTGCCAGTTTGTACTTGTAATCCCTTCACCTTTCTCACCCAGTCCCCAACCCTTCTCCCATCTGCCAACTTCTTACACATTCTTTTTGGGAATGAAAGCACCCCAAAGCTTGGGACATTGTGACACCTCTGGGGCTTATCAAATGATAGGCTGACAGGATGTCAGATGATGAATTCATTTGGTATGCAGTTGCCTATTTGTCTGATTTGGATTTTAACTTCCCTAAGAAAATTATTCAGATTTCTGCTGTGCCCAGGAACCTGTTTCTTCAAACACGTTGAGCTCTCATCGCTGGAAGGTTTTACTAAACAGGCTGGTTCTGCTTGGGGGGGAGGTGGGGGGCTGTTTCACAGAGGTGGGAATTACAGCAAGGAGTCTGCCAGTCTCTCCATGGGAGCCTGTTCAGCTGGATCTCAGCCACCAAGGAGAACAGGGAGCAAGGTCACTTTAATCCTCCTCACCAGAAAAAAGATTGGGGTGGCTCAAACCAAGTTGCTGCTCAGAGCCAAGGTTGTGTGTTTGTAGGTGAGGGCGATGGGAGGATGAGGAGAAGAAAAGGATAAAGAGAACATTCTCTTTGGATCAAGTATTCAGATTGTTTTTGCTGCTGAGAGTTCTTGTAACAAAGGTATATGTGGCTAAACTTTGCCTTTTTAGACCACACAAGCCCTATTTCTGAAGAGCCCAAGATATGCAATTACATGTATGATGTTTAATTGAACTTTTATCAAGTTTGCTCATGTATCCTCATAAAATACCATCACTGAGAAAAAATGTAAAGAATGTTATTATCTAAACAAGAAACAAAATGCTAGGTTTTCAGTGTAAAAAAAAAAATAAGTTAGATGACAAGTCTGTTTGAACACTGAGGTAATTAGATTTCATTTTAGTCCTTTGCCATGTTCTATTCTGTAATGCCACAACAGCGACAACAATTATATCTTCCTCCTGGCTTGAACATTGCTGTTGGAGTGATGCCTTCATGAGAGCATGCATCCGCTGCACCACTGGGCAATCTAGGTCACGTTCCATCAGTCCCCTTACCTCTATAATGATCTGGGCTGGGAGTGTGGCACTAGAAATCACCTAAAAGGAGGAAATGGGCCAATCATTAGGCACTCTTCAGTGAATCTGTGTAATGAGCCCTCCATTATATGCAAAGATGAAATTCTAACTAATGTGTTTGTAAATGGCCTCTGGATGATACAGTTTTTCAGCATCTCAGGTTACTGTTGCAGCTGCTGTGATATAGTCAGGAAGTTAGATGTGCTACTTATCCACATACACTATTGTGAGAGTTTGTGACTCAGCCACCATATCAGGTTTAAAAACACATTCATGTGCTGCAGATAAAAACAGCAATGATTGAGGACCCTGTTTAGCAATTAAGAGCTACTGCTATCCATAAGGGTAATTTAGAAGGCTCATAAAAACTAAGATGTCATAGCTTAATACCAAAAGAATTCTTTCATGAAAACGAAATGCATTTAAAATGATGATCTGTTAGCGACAAGACCTACCAAACAGAGCAAGAAAAAAATGACCAACTTCATATACTAGAGTATAGAGCAGATAGATAATGATGTAGAGAATTTCAGGTTGCCATGGAGATGTTCTCTGGCTCATTGGCTATGTTGCTGCCATTGGAAGCCCCCACTCTCTTCTAAGCTCCAAATGAATTCAGTGTTATTCAAGGGGGATTTGTTTACCTTCTCCTATGTGCCTGAAACTACAGGGTGGGAAAGAGCAGAGGCCTACAGCGTAGTCTCTGCCGAAAGGTACCAGCAGCAAAGTTGTATGTGTGCAATGACTGAGCCCACTACAGCTCAGAAAATAATTCAATACCCAGAAGTGTAGTGCAAACAAGAGGTGGTATCTCAGATTAGGAAAAAAAGACGTGAGTATGGACCAAAGTTACCAAGAAGGCCTCACAGCAGTAAAATTTGAGAGAGAAGTGACATTTGGCTCATAGTAGTCACTCAGTGAATGAGCAGAGAGGAGAGTATTCCAGGCAGGAGAAAAAGAGTGATCAGAGCTTCTAAGACAGGGATGACATGTTAAGACAGTGAGGAGATGACCCCTTTGGTTGAGGGCCTTGGTGAGTAACAGTTGGATGAGATTACTGGAGGCCTGAACTGAGAGGTCATAAGCCCTAGAGATTGACTTTAGGTCTGTGAGGAGGCTGGTAATGTAGTGAAAGCCATATTTTACAAGTGTTGGTCAAGGATTAAGGTCTGGGACAGATTGGAGGAACGTGGATTTGGGCTAGAGGTGGCATCTGGTCTTCTACTTTGGAACATGAAGCAAAAGGAAACCAAAAAATAGTACAGAGGATTCTTTGGGCATCACCCAAATTGTCCAGCAGTGCAGTTACTCTGTATGATACTAGAATGGTAGATAAATATCCTTATACATTTGTCAAAATCCATAGAATGTACACCAAGAGTGAACGTAATGTAAACTATGGACTTTGGGTGATAATGATACATCAGTATAGGTTCATTGATTGTAACAGATGTACCACTGTGGTGGGCAATGTGAATAGTGAAGGGAGGCTGTGGGTGTGTGATGCAGGAGTTATCTGCAACCCTCAGTACTTCTGCTTCCTGTCAACCTAAAATAGCTCTTAAAAAAAAGGAAGTCTGTTAAAAGCCACCACAAACAAAAATAATGTAAATTACCAGAATTGGAATCAAAGATCAAACAGATAGTTAATATGTTGTTCAAAGGTCAGTATAGAGACAAAGAAGGAAAACCACCATGTAAATACCACTAAAGCCATTCAGATGGATGAAGTCTGGACAGCTAAGAACTGAAATAAAGACACCAGAGCCAGTAGGAGCAGGGCCTTCCAACGACAGAAGCTGTAGGCCTCACCCTCCAGTGAAGGCCCAGCAAGGCGAATGGAAGTTTGCAGGCCTGAGTGGCAGAAACAATGGCGAAGGGGTGAGGAGCCGAGGACAGGAGTATAATTATATGCATTAAGGAAATCTTGCAACTAACTGTGTTCCTCATGCATGTCTGTGTTGGGGAAGTTAACTATTTTCAGCACGGTATCACAGTCCTGACGATTTTTTATGGGGACATAAGACAGAAAAAAAGATGTCTTTTGCTACAGTGATTTGTGACCTGTGACCTGAAACTATTTGCTGTGATTTAGTAATTGATTGATTAAAATGAGGATAATAGTTTTGGATTGCAGTGGTACTGGCAACGATATATTCGTAGTTTTTTCTAAGCATTTTAACCTTTTCGGATAAAAGGATGTTCTGACTACCTAATGTTGCAGTAAGGAAAAAGAGCCATTTGAAACAAAGCAGTTCAAAATAAGCATGTGACAATAGGTTAAACAGTCCATAGTTAACATCAGTACTTGCCTCTTATCTCCCTTTCAGGGAGTCCTGGCTTATATTGGATATTCACGAACAGGTCAAGTTTATTGATTACATAAAAACCCATACTACAAAATAAGTTTAGGCTAATATCACCTAACGTATGCAGACTTTTAAAAATATATCAGATTAAGCATGCAAAGGTACTCTCTGATGAGTACCTTAGTGTAACTTGAAGTTATTACATACACTCAGATCCATCTCTGGATGAATTACTGGTGCCTTCATCTTCCAGCAGAATCAGAGCTGGCCAGGGTTATTGCTTTAATAATGCACTTGTCTGCTGTTAATATTTACCAGCTAGCTTAATCAGAGCTCTGGAGAATACATGCCACATTTGCATTGTTACAAGGTAGACATCATTTTACAATTACCTTCATTATACTGAAATGTAATCATGCAGCATTACCTCTTTCAGTTTCTCACTGTGAGGCTTTAAAATAATTATATAGAGATACATATAGCTCTAGGTACCATTTATGCATATAAATGACACTGATTTTCATAAGGATACATAAATATACTCATCCATACATATCCATAGGGTTATTATGAGGTATATTTGCAGTCTCATTAAAAAGCAATTGTTTTGTGTAAATATCATGTGAAATAAGATATTTTACTTGTTTTCTTAACCATGCAATAAAAATCTGATTCACAAATTAGGCACTGGAGAACCATGTTAAAATCAGTAAATGTAGATGATCAACATATACTGTGTTTTGAATTGCTAACTTAAGCAAAATATAATTGTGGCATTTTACATATGGGCAATAATTTGGAAATGCAGAAAGTACCTGATTCCCTTTTAGGCCCAGTTTTTAAACTATGAGTTAAGTTTGAGTAAAAGGAAGGAATACTTTCACAAGATCTTGCTCTTCCACAGTAGTGACATTTGGTGTCATGCTCCTCTTACAGGCCACGCAGTGCAGATTATTTTATGCAAGAAGCTAAACGGATGAAGCATAAAGCAGATGCGATGGTAAGTTCCTTTTCTTTCCAGATACATTCTTCCAAATTATGTTTTTGTACTGCACCTTCGTCACTGGAGCTATATAGCTGGTGTAATTATAAAATCTATTACAAGGATGGCTGCGTCCATTAAATGGGGAAATGTTTATATAATCAAGTGCTCGTAGTCCAATGAATTATGACTCCAACCAATAATGTCTGACTGGGAGAAAGCCCTGGATAAATGAATATTTTAATTTAGTCCTAAGGTTTGAACAGTAACTAGAGGCAGTAGAGTCAGTGGGTGCCGTATTTTTTTTCTTTAAAAATAGAATCTAGGTTTGCATTTTTGTCTTCTTAGCCTGGCCAGCCCTTGGCTTGGTCCCAGGATCTAATCCCTTTTCAAAAAGACTCACGTTCTTCATATGTACCTGCCAAAATGAATACTTCTCTGAAACTGTACAGCACAGAAACAATTATACTGCAGAAAAGACTCTAAAGTCAATATGATTTGATATTTATAAAAAATAACTTTTCTTGGGTAATCCACTGTTTTGGAAAGCTTGAAGCTTTTCAGGCATTATATTTTTTTAATTTCTATTTTTTTCTAAAAGAGATCATATGGTTATTACATCTTGAGGTCTCGTCCAAGGGGACTCTGCCCTGCTGGGGAATGACAGTTAGGTTCCCCTCCAGCATTTATAACTGAAACTGGGGAGCTGGAGATGAAAAAGGCATTTCAAATTACCTTTATCATGTTATTCCAGTGTTGAAGATGTTCAAACCATAAGAGCACTCTTCTCCCAATGCTACTGATGTTGATCATCGAATATTTGTTTGTATGAAGATCACTGCCTAGGTACACCAGTGTACAAGGGAAATAACCAGAGTATTGGAAAATAAAGAAGGTATAGTTCTTGCCTTCACAACCCCACAGTCTGCTGAAGGGTTCTGGTCACCTGAAGAAGCTTAAGCATGGTTACTATTGGAGAAGAGCATCAAATTTTAAAGCAGAATGAAAATTTCTGCCTGAATCACCCAAGGTTTATCAGGATTATCTGTTCAGTGTCATCTTGCCCAAACCAACACGGCTCCAGCCAGGCTGGTCCCCTACGGGCCTCTAAGCATACCTTACTCAAGCCAGCCAGCAGGCCTTTGCACTTGTAGAGCCTCACACACACACACTCCCAGCGCACGCATCCTTACACGCTCTGGCTCTCATGCACACTCACACCTTCAGCCTGCTCCCCAAATCCTTTCCTCCCAGTGTCATTTTCAGGTCTCTCTCCCTGGGCCTCCCAGCCTCTGCCGCCCCATCGCTGGCTCCCTTCCTACCATCTCATGTGCATTAGTCTCGTTGCTCTGCATATTGAGTTAATCACAGACTGCCTTGTGCTATGAACTGTCTTGTGGATGCACATTTTTTCTCTCTAAATGTATTATATGTTCCTGGAAGGAACTTGTGTGTTTCAAGTGCACATAGCATAGAATTGGGTGTTTCAGAAACTACTTAGTGAATGAATGTCTTCCTTAATCTCAAAGTGTTGCCAAGAAATATTGTGATAGCCTATTAGGGTTATAAGCTGTTTAAAAATTTTGATTTACTAATGAGGGAGAATTTTGCTCTAAGCATTCTGTTTTCTAAGGTATCATTATGAATGAGAATTTTTTTAGCAGTAATATTTACATTAGTAGAGTATTTGTGTAACCCTGTTTTGATTGATGAGTGAATATTTAAAAACTAGAAAGATATGCAATTCAAACTTAGAGTATGTAATTATCCACAGAGAGTAACAATGTATGGAACCAAGAACTTGATGTATAAATTTAGATTTATGAGACCCTAAGAATATAAAGCTGATTCTTACTGTTGTAGTGAAAGAGTAACATCAGTTTAACCCCCCAAAATGTTTTTTATTAAATTTCAACTCTATGTCCCATTTTAGCTAAGCTGAAATATTGCCTTGAGTTTTATCTCCTCTCTTTTCCTCTCCTTACTCCCCCCCTTAATTGAGGTCCTAACTCTTAAAGAAATAGCTAAACACACACACATACACACATGCACAACAGGAGGAAGGCATAGAAATGGAAATGTCACAGATAACGTAAAAGATAATATCCAAGGCCAGAAATAATCAAAGTTAGAGAATACAGAAAAAGTATGAAAACTTTTATATGGAATCAGGGCTACCAACTTTGCTGTATATTTAACATAGCATGAGAAAGCAAGGAATGAAGTTGCTAAGCTATTAGGGGTTAGAAAGAGGAGAATAGAAATTAGAGCAACAATGAAGTTCTGGACTATTCTGATTGGCAGTTATATGGATTTGGTAAAATTCTGTCCGTAACCATTCACTTATCCTAAACCAGTGGCAATTTATGACGATAACTAGAGAAGGAAGTACCCCATTTTTTTCTCTCAGCTCCATTTGGAATTCAAAAGTTGAGTTTCTCAAATAAAGTATATAGACAATGCTGTTTTTAAAAAAAAAAAAAAAACTGTACTTAAGGAAAACACCATTAACTCTGTTGATCAGGTGGAAAAGTTTGGAAAGGCTCTGAACTATGCTGAAGCAGCTTTGTCATTCATTGAGTGTGGAAATGCAATGGAACAGGGCCCGATGGAATCCAAGTCTCCTTACACAATGTATTCGGAAACAGTGGAGCTCATTAGGTAAGTGCTGTGTTTTCTTCTGGTTGGGGGCATTGTTGGGAGGGGTGGCAGGTGAGGAAAATTTGTAAGTACTCTGAATGCAAAGAAAAGAATGTCAACTTGCACTATCAGCTACCAAGAACCAATGTTCATCTCCAAAAGTTAAAATGTAAGATTTTGCACAACATTTTCACACTGCCTGCCTCCTCTGCTGTCTGTGAATGAGTCAGGGAAGCTCCTATAACCCCTTATTGCTGCAGGAAGGAAGCTGAGTCTGAGTGGTACATGAATGTCTACTTCACCCAGATAGGAAGTGGAAGATTTTTAATTCATTTCACCTCTATGCTGCTTTTTAAAAGTAAGTATAATCTCAATTCTAATGCCATCAATAATGATTCAGGAGTATTTAATGAAAGGAAAGAAGATTCATGGGAATTGTAGGAAATGAAATTTCTCCTATGATATACTATCTCAGAGGGTCCTGACATTGTTCTAGTGTAAGACTTAGATATGAGCATCATTCTGCTACCTGGGTTAAGACATGTAATTGGAGCAGAAGCAGAGTTTCTGATGGGAGCACATCAAGGCAGTTGGTCAGAAATGCTTATCTTCCATGATGGAGACCTGGAAAGGCACATCTTTATCATCTCTTTAATGAACAATTAAGGGAATTTCATCTGTTAGTCCTACTGAGAACCTTTGTCACATGATTTGTTTTTAGCCAGTTCAACTTCTTTGGATAATGTCTAATACCCGTTATGTGAAATAATTCTTTCCTAAACTAACAGAAGGAAAAATCTCATTGAATCGGCTCAGTAATACAGAGGAGATGACAGAGGATAGGAGCAACGAACAGGAAATAGAATTTACCCAATCTGAGTAATAGAGAAAAAATAGAATGAAAAAAAAAAAATAGAGTCTCAAACATAACAACAAAACATGCAATATACATATTATTGGAATCCCAGAAAGAGTGGAAGACAGCAGGACTGAAGAGTATTTGAAGAAGTAATGTCAGAAACTTGCCAAATTTGGCAAAATAAACTACAGGCTCAAGAAACTAAGGAGAACCCAAATAGGATAAATGCACATGAAAACACATCATAACTATAATTCTGAAAACTAAAAACAAAGAAAAACAAATCCTGAAAACAACCAAAGAGAAATGACATGTCACCTCTAGGGGAACGTGTCACCTGTAGGGGAACACCAATTCAAATGACAGCACACTTTGCATCTGAAACCATGGAAGCCAGTAGAGAGTGGTGCAATATTTTTCAAGCGCTGAAAGAAAAAGAAACTATCAAACAGTGAATTCTAGATTCAGTAAAACTTTATTTTTCAGGAAAGAAAAGTAAATAAATATATTCTCAGAGTAAGACAAACCCACCCTTATAGATTAGCTAAAGGAAGTTCCTCAAACAGAAAGGAAATGACAAAAAAAGGAATTCTGGACCATGAAGAAAGAAGAAAGAACAGCAGAAGAAGAGATGTTTGGATATGTGCAATAAATTATCCTCATGAGTTTTATAAATCTTATTTGATGATTGAAACAAAAATTATGCTACCATCTGACACTCAAGACAATGTTATTTAAAAGTGAAGAAAGTAAAGGGACCTAAGTGGAAGTAAGGTTTCTATGCTTCCCCCAAAGTGGAGAATGTTGATACCAGTAAATTTTGTAAAACCCAGAACAACCACTATGAAAACTAGGCAAAGAGATACATGCGAAAACACTACAAATCTGCATATTGTGGGGATAGTATAATAATCATATCATTTCTTGAGCAATTCACAACAAATACTATCCCAGTTAATTCTTTTTCTTTTTTTTTAATTTGAACTTTTTATTATACGGCTAAGTATTTCTTTTATTTTTTAATATGTTTTATTGCTTATACTGTTAGAGTTGTCCCAATTTCTTTTCCCTCTGCTCCCCTCCACCCAATAACCCCCCTCTCTCCAGTTTTCCCCCCCTTATTCCATGTCCATTGGTTGTGCATATAGTTCTTCTCAGCCTCTTCCTATCTTCTCCATTCCCTCCTGCTATGCTTCTTAATTCCTGTACCATCTCCCTCCCTTTCCCCCTTTCCCCTCCCTGCTGACCTCCCCCCTGTATGTTCCCCACACCTATAATTCTTTTTCCACTCTTGTTGCCTACTTAATTTGCCTTTGTTTTGATTCCCTAGCTTCCGTTGTTGGTTGTTGTGATACAGTTTTCATTTTAATGTTCATAGTTTTGCTCCTCCTTCTTCTAAACCAGTCCCTTTATCATCTCATATAACAGTGGTTTGGATCTAATGAATTCCTTCAGTTTTACTTTCTCCTGGAAGTACTTTCTCTGCCCTTCTACTCTGAATGACAGCTTCATTGGATAGAGTATTTGTGGCTGTAGGTTTTTGCTTTTCATTACTTTGAATATTTCTTGTCAGTCCCTTCTTGCCTGCAGGGTCTCCTTTGAGAAATCAGCTGATAGTCTAATTGGGACCCCTTTGTACATAATTCTTTTCTTCTCTTTTGCTGCTTTTAAGATTCTCTCTTTTATCTTTAATTTTTGACAATTTGATTATAATGTGTCTTGGTGTGGTTCTCCCTGGGTCCAGTTTTTCTGGAACTCTCTGTGCTTCCTGGACCTGTAAGTCTATTTCCTTCCCCACGTTAGGGAATTTCTGCTTCATTATTTTTTCACATAATTTTTCAATTTCTAGTTCTTCTTCTTCACCCTCTGGCAGTCCTATAATTCGAATGTTCATTTGCTTATAGCTATCCCAGAGGTTTCTGAGCCTCTCCTCGTATTCCTCCCTTTTTGTTTCCTCTTTCTGCAGTAGTTGACTGTTTGTTCCTTCCATATGTTCCAATTTGTTGATTTGATCTGGTTTTCATTTCCTCACCACTTGTCTCATATGTGTTTTTGTTCATTTCAGTATGACTGGCTTTCATTCCTTCCCTGTCTTATTCCAAATCTTTTGTTAATTCTGTAAGCTACCTTATGACTAAAGCTCTGAAGTGAGCCTCAGAAAGAGTTCCTATTTGCTCATCTGCTGCCTGGTGAGCTGCATCACTGGGATTTCATCATGGTCTGCTTCATCCTGACAGTTTTCTGTTTACCTTTGCTTCCTGAGAGGGCTGTAGGGGGTGGAGCCCCGTGCACTCATCACTACCCAGCAACCAGCAACCTTTTTCACTGCTCTGTGGCGCTTTATGTGGGGGTGGGAGTCCAAGATGGATTCCTGCCATTACTCTCCTTCCCCACGCCCTCTGGGCCTCACAGTCCAAGCCAATGGGGGGGTCTGCCTTCCCCAGCGTTGGGTTGGAATCTCAAGTTGCCAGGTCTCGACTGCAGCCAGAATTGCTCCCCTGGCATTTCTCGCAATCCCACCGCTGTCCCCGCTGCTACCACGGACAGCACAGCCCGACCTTTCCGTCCTGATTCTGATTTCACCCCTCCTACCCATCCAGACAAGCACCGCTGGTTTATAACTTCATATGTTGGGCTTCCATGTAGTTTATTTTCTGGAATTTCTGGTTATCTTTGGTTTTGATATAGTTGTATTCCTACTTAGTTGTGGAGAGAGACAGAGCGTGTCAGTCTAAGTCTCCATCTTGGCCAGAAGTCCCAGTTAATTCTTACATTTCTATGTGATATGATTCTATGTGAGTAGCAACATTAGTCTTGTGATTAGCAGTGTTAGTCTTACTTAATAAATAAGGACGTGGAGGTTTAAAGATGTTACTCTAAGCTCTCACAACTAATAATTGCTAGGATTTGAACTCAGGACTCCCTAACTATTCCACATATTACCTCAGCTCTCTCAGAAAGTCTGCAAGTGACTCGGTGTGTTATTAGAGAACGAAATGACCATAATCCAGAGAAATCAGTGTGATTAACTAATGTTCATAAAAGCCAATAATTATGCTCCCAGGACACTCACACTATTGTCAAAGTAAACATTCAGTCACAATGAAAAAGGGGTAAATACAGGCATTTGTCCGAGTACAGGAATGAACATTTTTTCCGGATATTGCCCTGGAAGATATTGAACTTTGCCTCCGTCTTGTCAGCCACTCAGCCATAAATCAAAATTTGTAAAAATGGATGTGTCACCATATACATGGATAACATTTGAACTGGTGTCACTCTCAACCATGTGTAGCATTGGAATTTGTATTGTTAAAGGGCAAAAGTAGCTAGACTGTCATAAAAGACATTTTGTTCTAGTCATCACAATAAAATAATGCTGCAGGAAAATGAAGCAGCATTAGCTAGCTTTTATTATCTGCAAGTGCTATGAAAAACTTAAGTATTGGGTAGAGAGAACTTCCATTGTAGAGGATGTTCTATTGTTAATAAGAAAACTTTGTTAAAAAACTTTCTTTGGATGGAATCCAAGATGGCAGTGGAGTAGGTGGAAGCTATACTCATCTCCTCCCACGACCAAACTATAATTACAACTAAAATATAGATCAATCAATCTGAGTAACCAACTGAAGACTAGTTGAACAGAAGTCTTATAACCAAGGATTTACAGAAGTCACATCAAGACTCATAGGGGAAGGGTGGAGAAGAGAAAAGGGCTGGCCCTGCTCCCACGGGCAGTGGCTGAGATCCTGGAGGAATATCTCAGATGAAAAGGTTGCCCTGAGGAGCATGGGGTCTCAACCCCATGCCAGTCTCCCCAGCCCAGAGCACCAAAGACAGGAACAGGTGTCCACATAACATTGGGCTGTAAAAATCAGTGGGGGTTCTTTCCACCGGGGAGAAATGGGAGTTTGCTAGAGACACAGGCACCTTCTTAAAGGGCCAGCACACAAAATGTTGTTCTCAGCCACTCACCATAGGCTCCAGTGGAGGGAGGATGGAGCAGACTAGAGTCAAATGAGGAGAGACTGGGGCTTGTGGCTCTGAGGAGAGAGCTGAAGGGAGAGCCTCCAGAATTCCTGTGCTGAATCTTTCTCCCACCTCACAGATGCCATCTTTCTTGGGTAGAGCACTCCTTTCCTTATGGCATCAGCCTGGGTAAATGCAATAGCCCCACCCTCTAAGACTCCCCATTGCCCCACCCAGCAGAGCTCATACCCTTCCAAGGAGTCAGCTGTCTGGGCAGAGGTGTAAAGGTCCAGGAAGACTTGGGGTGTCGGGGACTGAGTTGTATGGATCTGGGCAAGGCTACTCCACCTTCTTCCCCCCAAGCCTGACTAGCAGTCCCCTTCATAGGAGATCCACTAGTCCTACCCTCCCATCTCCCAGCAGCCCCACCCTGCTGAGCTCCTGGCAGAATCTAGGACAGACTGAGTTAGTTGTGTGACTCCAAAACAGGGGCCATTTTCCCATTACATGTCTGACCAATGCAGAGCCCTCTTCACACAGCCAAATCTTGGTCTACTGGGGCCTGATAAACTTTGCCGGCCTCACCCTGACAATTTCCTGAGACCCCGCCCCACCATAATGGTCTGTGGGCACTCGAAGGGTTACAGCTAGACTTTGTGTATACTGGGACTTTTGCTGAGTGGCTTCAGACCTGGCATTGGCACCAAGTTTGAACCTTTAGCAATCTGGTGAATACCACTGCTCCCTACCTAATGACTCACTGAGAACCTACCTCATGCAACCTGAGTACCGGCAGAAACTCTTTCAGTGACTGAGCCTAATGGGCAGTCAGCAGATGCAGGCAGATTGGATGGTACCTTGGGCCTTTTGCTGACATGCCCCCAGACTCAGTGCTAATGGAAGCCAGCCTTGGTGCTCAACTTGTCCCTTCCCAAACACACCCAGTCCCAGCAGAGGCACCACAAATGGTAGATTGCTTTGTAGCTCCAAAGAGGTTGCCTAGGGCCAGTCACAGGAAGCATCTGGCACTGACTGCACCAGAGTCCCTCCCAAGAAGCCCCAGAGCAGGATCCAATTAACTTCATAAGCACCATATCTGAAGGGAGATCTCAGTAGGCACCAGGCCCTGATGAGGCAAATTCAACTAAGTATGGTCAGCACCTACACAGCAGCTCATACACTGTGGCAGAGGTTGGTCCTCAGGGTCAAATTCAGGTGTGAATGGGCCAATATCAATTAAAACTCAGTTATAACAAAAGGTCTCACATAACCCACACAAGTGGCATTACTGGAGCACCCAGCTCAAGTGATCAAGAGGACTTTGCCAATGGGTCCCACCCAGATACCTACTCCATAAGGCCACCCTACCAAACCTGGAAGACATAGCAGATCTACCTAATGCATAGAAACAAACAGAAAGGCAGTCAAACTGGGAAGACAAAGAAACATGCCTCAAATAAAGGAACAGGAGAAATATCCAAAAAAATAGCTAAATGAAATTGAGGCAAGCAATTTACAAAAAAATGGTTGTAAGGATGCTCAAGGAACTTAGAACTACAACAGTGTGAAAAAGGACATAGAAACCATATAAAATAACCAGTTGAAAATGAAGAATACAATATCTGAAATGAAGAAGACACTAGAAGGAATAAACAGTAGGTTTGATGAAGCAGAGGATCAAATCACAGATTTAGAAGACAAGGTAGCAGAAAACACCCTATCAGAGAAGGTTAAAAAAGAATTTTTAAAAAGGAGGATAGTTTAAGAGACCTCTGGGGCAACATGAAGCATAAGAACATCCACATCATATGGGTACAAGAAGGAGAAGAGAGTGAGCAAGGGATCAAAAACCTACCTGAAGAAATAATGACTAAAAACTTCAATAACCTGCTGAAGGAAAAGGACACACAGGTCCATGAAGCAGAGAGAGTCCCAAACAAAATGAACCCAAAGGAGGCCCACACTAAGGCACATCATAATTAAAATGTCAAAGATTAAAGACAAAGAGAGAATCTTAAAAGCAACAAGGGAAAGACAGTTAGTTACCTATAAGGAAGCTCCCATAAGACTTCTAGAAGATTTCTCAACAGAAACATTACAGGGCAGAAGGGATTGGCATGAAATATTCAAAATAATGAAAAGCAAGGACCTACAAACAAGACTACATTGCCCCACAAGGCTGTCATTTAAAATTGAAGGCAAAATAAAGAGCTTCCCAGACAAGAAAAAGGTTAATGAGTTATTTACTACCAAACCAGTATTACAAGAAATTTTAAAGTGTCTTCTAAAAGAAGAATAAGACGAGGAGGATGGGGGGAAGAAAGAAGGAGGAGAAAGGAAAAAGAAAAAATAAGAAGGAAGAAGAAGAACAACATAGTTGTAAAGAATAAAATGGCAATAAATACATACCTATTAATAATCATTTTAAATGTAAATGGCTTAAATGCTCCAATCAAAAGACATAGGGTAGCTGAATGGATAAGAAGACAAGACCAATATATGCTATCTACAAGAGACTCACCTCAGAATGAAAGATACAAATTAAAAGTAAAGGGATAGAAAAAGATATTTCATGCAAATGTAAATGAAAAAGAAGCTGAGGTAGTAATACTTATATCTCACAAAATAGACTTTAAAACAAAGGCTATAATAAGACACAAAGAAGGACACTACATAATCATAAAGGAATCAATACAACAAGAGGATGTAACACTTGTAAACATTTATGCACCCAACATAGGAGCACCTCAATATATAAAGCAAATACTAATGAACATAAAGAGAGATTGACAGTAATACAGTCATAGTAGGGGATTTTAACGCCCCATTGACATCTGTGGATAGATCTTTTTTGAAAAGATTTTTTTTATTTACTTTTAGAGAGAGGGAAAGGAAGGAAGAAAGAGAGGGAGAGAAATATCAACATTTGAGAGATACATCATTGGTTACCTCTCATGCACCCCTAACCAGGACCTGACCTGCAACCCAGGCATGTGTCTCACTGGGAATCAAACCAGCGACCTTTCAGTTCATAGGCCGGAACTCAGTCCACTGAGTCACACCAACCAGGTCTCCATGGAGAGATCTTACAGACAGAAAATCAATAAGGAAACAGTGGCCTTACATGACACACTATACCAGATGGATTTAATTGATATATTCAAGCATTTCATCCCAAAGCAGCAGAACATACATTCTTTTCAAGTGCACATGGAACATTTTCTAGGATAGAACACATGTTAAAATACAAAACAAGTCTCAATAAATTTAAGAAGATTGAAATAATAGCATCATTCTCTCTGACCAAAATGGCATGAAACTAGACATCAGTCACAAGGAAAAATGAAAAACAAAGATATGGAAGCCAAATATCATGTTACTAAACAATGAATGGGTTAGCAAGGAGATCAAGGAAAAAATAAAAAGCTACCGTGAAACAAATGAAAATGAGAACACAACAACCCAAAACCTGTGGATCACCCCAAAAGCAATCCTAACTAGGAAATTGATAGCATTACAGGCCTACCTGAAGAAACAAGAAAAATCTCAATCTAACTTTACACTTAAAGGAACTAGACAAAGAACAACAAACAAAGCCCATAGTGAGTAGAAGAAAGGAAATGATAAAGATAAGAGCATAAATAAATGAAATAGAGTCTAAAAAACAATACAGAAGATCAATAAAACCAAGAGCTGGTTCTCTGGAAAGATAAATAAGATTGATAAACCTTTAAACAAACTCATCAAGAAAAGAAGAGAGGGGACCCAAATTAATAAAATCAGAAATAAACAAGAAGTAACAACTGACACCACATAAATACAAAGGATTGTAATGAAATATTACAAACAACTATATGCCAACAAATTGGACAATTTGGATTTATTGATAGCCATTTTGGCAGGTATGAAATGATACCTCATTTTGTTTTTAATTTGCATCTCTCTTGTTAGTAATGTTGAACATCTTTTCAAATGTCTATTGATCATTTGTATGTCCTCTTTGGAGAAGTGTCTATTCAGGTCCTTTGCCCATTTTTAAGTTGGATAGTTTGTCTTCCTAGTGTTGAGTTGTATACTTCTTTATGTACTTTGGAAATTAACCCCTTACCAGATGTATCATTGACAAATATATTTTCCCAATCAGTTGGTTGTCTTTTCATTTTGTTGATGGTTTTCTTTGTTGTGCAAAAACTTTTTAGTTTGATGTAGTTCCATTTGTATATTTTTTCTTTTGCTTCCTTTGTCCGACAAGATATATTTAAAAAAAAAATTGCTATGAGAGATGTCCGAGCTTTTATTACCTATGTTTTCTTCTAGGATTTTTATGGTTTCAAATCTCACATTTAAGTCTTTAATTCACTTTGAGTTTATTCTTGTGCATGGTATAAGAAGCCATCAATGGGCCTGAGTGGGTTTTTAGTCTCATAGCATACCTAGAAGAAAATATATTATGCTAAGTGAAATAAGCCAGTCAGAGAAAGACAAATATAATATTATTTTACTTAAATATGGAATCTAATGAACAAAATAAACAAAATAGAAACAGACTCATAGATACAGAAAATAGACTGGCAACTGCCAGAGGGAAAGGGGTTGAGGGGCTGTGTCATAGACACAGACAAGAGTATGGTGATTACCAGAGTGAAAGGGGGTGGGGGGGTAGAAGAGTTAGGTAAAAGGGGGATAAATGGTGATGGAAGGAGACTTGACTTTGGACGGTGAACACACAATATAATATACAGATGATGTAGTACAGAATTGTTTATTTGAAACCTACATAATTTCATCAACCAATGTCATCCTAATAAATCTAATCAAATTTTTTTTAAATGTCTTTGATTTTTCTGTCTTCTCTTCTAGGTATGCTATGAGACTAAAAACTCACTCAGGCCCCAATGCCACACCAGAAGATAAACAACTGGCTGCATTATGGTGAGTGGATCATATCTGCTTAAAATAGCCTGCCCAGATTGTGTATCAGTCATTGTTGGCAAACCAGGTGCTGAAATGCATAATGTTTACCACCGTGGCTGCACCATTGCATTCACACCAACAGTGCACAAGGGTTCCATTTTTTCTACATCCTTACTAACACTTGTTTGTTGATTGATGAGAGTGATTTTTCTAGGGCCTTCTAACATGCAAAACAAAATGCATGTCTAATGTTGGCCAGGGAGAAGCCCACCCCATTGCTTGCTGCTATACCAGCCATAATGTGCATTCAGTGGTTGAAAACGGACTGGTCCATTATGCAAGGACAAGTGTTTTCTTTGTGTGTGCATGTGTTGTATGTGTGTGTTAAAATCAGGTAGGTCTTTGTTTTAATGATTTGAATGTGCATTTTGCCAAATGTAATTTCTCTTCTGTTTCACATTTTAGTTGCAATCAAAATAATTCATCTGTCCCTTTACATGTGAGATTAGTATGACTGAATGAAGATGATGCATTCACATTACCAACATATTAAACTGAGGAGCAGTTCATTGCACTTTCATAATAAAGGATTTCTTTTAAAATGTTAACCAACATGTAATAGATTTTTATATCTATAATGATTACAATGATTATGAATATGTGATTATAACAGTAATTTCCCTGTTACATCTCCTCAGAACACCTCACCCTGCTCCTCCAAATCACAGGACACCTCTTTATTTGTTCTTTCTGTGATAGGGATCCAGAATTTTGTGCTCTCCAAAGATTTATAGTTTCCCTGATCTGCAGGGTAGGCAATCAAGTCTCAAAAAATAAATAAATAAAATAATGGCAACATACAAAAAAGAGAAGGCTTTGGGTAGTTCTGTACCATCACATCATCTGGAGTTTGATGTGTTAGAAGAGACTATTATATTGTATTTGGTGTGTTGGTAATCTAGCGTGTCAACACCACACCTGAGTTAGCAATATTGTGCGTGAAAAGCATCAAGAAAAAGAGAATATTTCTTAGGAAATGCTTTCTGAACTCTTTTCAAACTTTAAGGTCCATATTAGGATTAATAAGTAATGATTAATAATTAATATTATATAAGAGTACTAATATGTAAAAAAGTATATAAGTCGTCGGCAGCCGTCCGTCTCAAGAGACGACGGTGTAGCTTCTTAAGAGTCTATCTGCACAGCCGAGAATGGCTGTGCAGTCCGACTCGGGAGTGACACGGTATCTGTCTCCTCCCGTGTTGAATCGACATCTTGCGATGACGCTGGAGTGTCCTCTCCAGTGGAGCTGAAGCTACAGAGCCTGGGCAGGGTGATATGGAGGGTCTGCTGTTGCCCATGCAGCAGACCCCCCCTCTCTTCGCAGCTGAAGGATCCAAGGGAAAGACGGAGTCCATACAGCTTGGCTTCAGGTGCGCCGCAGGAGTTGCCGGTGTTGACTACAACGTCAAACCGCCTTAGGGACTCCGGCTCCGGATTTTCTGTCGGGGTTTACTCCCTTAGCCTTTCCCCTGAAGAGGTATGCCGCAAGGCAGCGGAGGTTTTTTGGAATCAGAGTTTTCCTTCTCTGATGTGCCCTGACTGGAAGATCGAACCAGCGACACTTAGCTCGCAGGCCGACGCTCAATCCACTGAGCCAAACCAGCCAGGGCATATAAGTATCATATAAAATAATTATAACTATGCACAGCATAGTTTTTATTGTTTATAAAATATACCTGTTCCTTTATTTGAACTAATTATAATCAAATAAAGTAGTTTAAAGGTCAAGGAATACAAACAGGTGGAAGGCTATTTTTTCAGCAAAGCCTATGGTGCCACAAGGCCAGGGTGTCAGAGGAAAATGGAAGGTGACTCTGCCCTGAAACTCCGACGTTAGTAGTGAAAGCTGTGTACTAGGTCTTCCTCACACCTCTTGTGAGGAGACACTGTCCTCTAGTGGTCAATGAAGAAAATGGCCACCCTGCACCCCAACAAAGCAATAAAGCTAGTATTAAGTTAAATTTAGTTATGGAGGAACTCCTTGACATTTTGAAGTGTATCTTCTGAACCAGGGAAAGTCAGATACCGACAGACATATATGCGTGTATATTTTATATATATAATCATGGTAGACATATTGAGTGACTGAAACAAGAAGATTTTTTTTAAGTCTTGTTTGCAAAGGATACACACTCATGCTTTCAGGGCTCATTTCTCTCCCGCTGCAGTTACCGATGCCTGGCTCTCCTGTACTGGCGCATGTTTCGACTCAAAAGGGATCATGCTGTAAAGTATTCAAAAGCACTTATTGACTATTTTAAGGTACTGTCTGGCTAATGGGTGGCATTTTCATTGTATTCAGTTGTCTCTCTATCAAGGACATTTTTGAGAATAGAATCCATTGCTTTGTAGATAATACAGGAGCATTCTGATACCTACACTAACCCCACTTATGACATACTCATGGTGTTTGGGGGTCAGAGAATGGCCTTGAGAGCCCATCTAATTTATCTCCATGCCTTGAGTCCAAGTATGTTGATGGCTTCAAGAGAAAGAAGATTTAGTTACCGATTTTATATCATAGGAAATTCATCTTGATAGTTAACATAAATTCCTCATGTTTACAGAGTTTCTTCCTCTTGGAAGTGACTACTTAGAACTTCTTAGCTAATTCTAGTAGCTAACTTAATTATTGATAAAAGTGGTTTGTTTTTTTAGATTTTACTTATTTATTTATTTTTAGAGAAAGGGGAAGGAAGTGAGAAAGAAAGGGAGAGAAACATCAATGTGCAAGAAAAACACAGATTGGTTGCCTCTCGCAAGTCCCCAACTGGGGACCCTGCCTACAACCCAGACATGTGCCCTGGCCAGGAATCAAACCTGCAATTCTTCAGTTCACAGGCCAGCACTCAACCCACTGAGCCACACCAGCCAGGACTAAAAGTGTTATTTTAAATGATAAGAAATGGCTTGTTAAAGCTCACAAGCACTAAGATAATAGTAATATATAAATATAAAGATAGAATTAGAACTTCTACCTGTCTCAGAGAATTAAATCATTTTCACTGGGAGAATAAAACTAAAAAAACTTTCTCTCATGTACTTTTATGAAGTCGTCGGCAGCCGTCCGTCTCGAGAGACGATGGTGTAGCTTCTTAAAAGTCTATCTGCACCGCCGAGAATGGCTGTGCAGTCCGACTCGGGAGTGACACGGTATCTGTCTCCTCCCGTGTTGAATCGACATCTTGCGATGACGCTGGAGTGTCCTCTCCAGTGAAGCTGAAGCTACAGAGCCTGGGCAGGGTGATATGGAGGGTCTGCTGTTGCCCATGCAGCAGACCCCCCCTCTCTTCACAGCTGAAGGGTCCAAGGGAAAGACGGAGTCAATACAGCTTGGCTTCAGGTGTGCCGCAAGAGTTGCCGGTGTTGACTACAACATCAAACCGCCTTAGGGACTCCGGCTCCGGATTTTCTGTCGGGGTTTACTCCCTTAGCCTTTCCCCTGAAGAGGTATGCCGCAAGGCAGCGGAGGTTTTTTGGAGTCAGAGTTTTCCTTCTCTGATGTGCCCTGACTGGAAGATCGAACCAGCGACACTTAGCTCGCAGGCCGACGCTCAATCCACTGAGCCAAACCTGAAGTTATAATTAATTTGAGGTTTCTGGGCCTCTTCACTGTCCAGCTATCTATAGAAGCAAGAAATTACACCATCTGTACATCCACCAACCCTTTATATGATACAAAACCATCATTTTAGATACTTTAATTCCCAGTGCCACTTCTTAGAGATTATCTCTGATGACCGGCTATATTGGGGGTCCTGTGGGCTACATCTAGCGTGCCGCCTCCTTCCTGGTCATGCATGGAAGAATAACCAAGTGCTAAGCCAAGAAGGTAATGGTCTTGGCTGATATTAAGCCTTTCCCTTTACTTTGGGCACCTAAGGTCAAGATAAGTCATTTTTAAAAATTAGAATATGAGAGCTAATAGTAATGAAAGTTGTTACAGTGAAGAGAAATGCTTTAATAGAGAATCTAAACTGTAGGCCACAGAGTCCACGACAGAAGTTCTAAGGAATACAAGAAGGTCTTAATGTATGTGTACAGTCCATGATAATGTACAAAATGCATAGAGACCACAACTTAAAAATCAGAGCTGCCCCTCCAGGAGCTATTGGTAGTCACCTTTGATTAAAGGCTATTTAAATGCTTCTTAAAGTTCAATGATTGTGGAACATGCAGGTAACAATGATAAATTGTCCATAAAGAATTGTTTTATCAGTCCAGAGCTTTCTCTGAACAAAGGACTTTGTTCCCATCCGTGTTTTTGCAGTCACAGGGAGTGGAAGAGGCCTGAAGGCAACTTCAAAACTGCCACATGTAAAGCCATTTCTCAATAACAACCCACTAAAAACTAAAAATCAGTCACTACTTCTTTTTAACCAAAAAAAAATGCTTTATCTCTGGAGGACCAAGTTGAGGCTATTTTCCTGTCTCTGGAAGGAAAAATTCACATCAGCATTAAAAAGAATTTTTTCTGTAACAGTCCCATAGACTTAGGTCTAAGAAAGCATTACTGGGGTCTCAGAGAGGAAATCCATCTGTACATTGAGGAACTTTCCTTACCAAAGGTAGGATTTTTTGTAAATGCCTGATGCAAACAACTGGCTTGTGAAACATAACATCCCTAATTAGAATAGTTAGGTAATCAGAATGTTTGAGTACCCTATCTGTCGAGGAAATATATTTTAATTTGTTCTTTCATAAATATTCAAGAGTAACTTTCTTTAAGATAAATACTTTTAAGCCTAGTAACTTTAAGGAATACAATTTGATGTCTCATATTTCCAAGGATTAAATGTATGCCAACAGTTTCTGCAAATATGCCCTACACTTCCATGTAAGGTGTTATCGCTGAGTGTGGGAGGGAGAGGTCTGCTCTTTTTACTTTTCAGAAAAATTCATCTAGTTTAAGATGAAAAAAGATCGAACTGGTTCAAGATTCATCAGACCCTCAGGATTATGATTTAATTTGAGTCGTAGAATTTGGTACACAAAAGCCCAGGTTAGCCTGTTGTGGGACCCGGCAGGCCATGCAGCTGTCCCCCACTGGGTTTCAGAGAGGGAGCCGATAGCCCAGGATCTGTGACTTCCCAGATCTAGTTTCTAGGAATCTGCATTTTACCTGCAGTGTCAGCCACTACTCCTCCTAGCCATCACCTGAGAACATGTTAACTGTCAGTTCTGTAATCCTAAGCAGATGGCTCACTATCAATGTTTTTATTTTCCTGCAGAATTCATCTAAAGCTGCCCAAGCCCCATCTCCATGGGGAGCCAGTGGAAAGTAAGTTCATTTTTCAAAAGTAAATGCAATAAATGAGCCCCTGCCTGCTGCTGGGCAGTGTGCTATTTTGCTTACAGTGTCCTGATGGGCTGCCCCACCTCACCTGGTACCAACCTCTCCACCCTTTTTTTTCTATGCTCTCCCCTTCCAGGAGCACTGGAACTCCATCCCCCATGTCTCCCAACCCCTCCCCCACCAGTTCTGTGGGATCTCAGGGGAGCCTTTCCAGTACCAACACCCTGTCCCCTTCAACCATCATCAGCATCCCACAGCGGATCCACCAGATGGCAGCCAATCATGTCAGCATCACCAACAGCATTCTCCACAGCTACGACTACTGGGAGATGGCGGACAACCTGGCCAAGGAGAACAGAGGTGTGTGTGCCTTGGGGAAGTGTGTGCATGGTTTGACCACAGCTCAGGGAGAATATCTGACCCTTGGGCATCATCAGACCAGTTGTCATCATTTACTGACGAAGAAACCAAGCTGTCCCCTACTGTTTGAACTTTCCTGACCTTCCCATCACTCGTGGCCTCCTATATAAATCTTAACTTACACCTCCGCTGTGGAAGATTAGAGATAGAAGTAGAGGGTAGACGGTAGAGGGTAGGGAGTAGAGGTAGAGGTAGAGGCAAAGGTGATATAGATACAAATGACTTCCAGTCAAGATGGTGGCATAGGCATAGGCAGACAGGGGTTACCTCCTTACACAACCACATCAAAATTACAACTAAAATATAGAACAGCCATCACTCAGAACCATCAGAAATCAAGTTGAATGGAAATCTAACAACTGTGGAATTAAAGAAACCACATCCATCCAGACTGGTAGTGGGGGCACAGACATGGAACAGGCTGGTCCTTCACCCACGTGCAGTGGATAAAAATTTGGGAGAGGTATCTTGGGAGTGAAGAGTCCCAGCCCCACACCAGCCCCCCCCCCCCAGCCCAGGGTTCCAATGCCAGGAAGATAAATCCCCATAATTTCTAGCTGCAAAAACCAATGGGGATTGAGTTGGTGAAAGAAACTGCTGGAGTCCTAAGCAATTCCTCTTAAAGAACGCACACATGGACTCACTTGCTTAGACTCACTCCCTCTGAGCTCCAGCACCAGGATAACAGCTTGAAAGGTGCCAGTGGTACACAGGGAGAAACTGAAGTGTCCAGCAAGAAGGTGAACAGAGGCCATTGTCCCTTTTCTAAACCCTCTCCCCACAGAGCTGGCAAGCTGTTGCGTATCTGAGACTCCATTAACCTGGCTGACACTGTTTGACCCGCCTTGGAGATGCCCACAGACTCCACCCCAGCCAAGCTTCTTTTCCATATGAATGGCTGGTATTGGCTTGTGCTTCACAACTTCCTAAATCCTCTCAAACAACAGCTGGCCTCAATGAGCTCCAGGCCCGCACTAGCAGCAGCCAGCCTGGATTCACAGCTTGGCTTTGCCTAGGAGTCTCCAAGCCCAGCACAAGTAGCAGCCTCCTCAGATTGCTTTATAGCTCAGGCAGGGTGGGTGCCCTGGACAAGTGACAGCTGGGTGCTGACCTTGGTCTGCACCACCTAGGAAACCCCAGAGCCTGCACACCCAGGGGAGAGCTACAGACCACGTTGGAGCACCACCACCCTGCCCCTGCACTGCTGACCCTCCACAGAGGGTGGAGGTTGGTGGTCAGTAGTCACAGCCAGTCCTTGCAGCTGACTGGTCTGGGTGAATCTCTACCATTAACCTGCCACAGTAATCAAGGTTCAACTACAAAAGCAGAGCGTACTTAGCCCACATGAAGGGCACACCTCAGGTATCCAGCTTGGGTGATAGGGGAGGCTGTGCCACTGGACTCTACAGGACACCTATTAGATTAGGCCACACTGCCAAGACACAGAGTCATAGCAACTCTACCTAATACATAGACATAAATATACATAAATATAGATATAAATACAGATACAGAGATACAGATATATATATATACATTTTTTTCCCCTGTAGACAATGAGCTGCTTGAGGGTAAGGATTATATTTTATTCTATTTTGTATTCCTAGGACCTGCACAGTGCCTAGAATACAGTTGGGAATTTGAAACATTGAATAAAATAGTTAATGAGTGTGAGTGTTACTAGCTATTTAAGTGATAGCTGCTTACAACTGAAAAGAACATGTTTACATGTAGCAGTAAGTTCTATTTCTTTTTAAATGTTTTTTCACTAATTATAAAAGGTATTCATGTTTACTGTGGCTAAATTTATTTATAAAGTACAGAAAACTATTGTAGGGAAAAAACTTTTTATATCATTAGTAATCTTATCACCAAGAAATAATTACTATTAACATTCTACTGAAGTTTCTTCCAGTCTCCTCCAAACATGCATGAGTTTTACCAAAATAAGATCATAGTATATATACAGTGATAGAGCCTGCCCTTTTTCATTTGATATTGTATCAGGTACTTTCCCTTCTTACTAACTAGTTCAAAAACACCCTTTATGATAGTTCTATAAAGCTGTCACATAGTGGTTACACAGTCATAAAGTGTGATTTCTCAGACCATTCCTCTGTTGTTGGAGACTTAGGTTACTTCCAATATTTTTCTACTATTACAAATAAGGTTATGATACATATTTTATATAAATTGTTTTCCATATTTATTATTGTTTTCATAGAAGGGAGTTGTAGAATTTGGGGCTCAGCAGGTATAGATTCTTTAAAGGTATATATTGTCATATATCTTGATATATATTGTTAATGTGTTTCCCCAAATGATTATACCAATTTACTACTCAGGTGAAAGTGCAAATCTGAGGTCACTTTCAAGTCATTAAATACCAATTTTGTTCCCATGAGAGCATAAAGCCTCTGAGGACAAGACCAGATGTCCATGGTAAGATGAGGATGTTCTGGCTTGAGTAGGTAGATAGGTCCCAAGTACATGAAACTGACAATAAAACCAGATAGTGCATGACATGCAGCCCAGAGGCACTGACCCTGAAAATCCAGTGGGAAACTGGCATGGAACAGGATTTTAAAAAACAAATAGTAGCTGAGTAGTCGAGATGGAGTGAGGTGGGTGTCAACAGTAGACAAATCAGAAGGGACAAATGTATAAAAATTTACATGGCTAGTTGGAAGACCCTGAGCAGGCTTGGCTCCAGGTGGCACTGCCAGCTGCCTACTAGATGTCTCCTCCCAGAGGGCTCAGAGCCACATGCCTAATGCAAAGTCAGCATTGTTTCTGGCCAGTTCCTCCTGGTTGCTCTGCTCCAGATCCCTGCTGCGGCTACCTTCCCAACATGGAACTGGAGTCTTCTCTACCCTCTCCCTTGCCTTCCCAGCAGGACCTCATTCAGCATGTTTGTATGTGAGCACTTTTGAGAAACTTCTCCCAGGCATTTCTTTTGAAGGAGTGTTGTTCAGTGATCTGTGTATGACAGCGCAGCAGCCATATGAATTTATTTGTTCCTCTTACCCACTAAGCTGTGATCTCGGAGAGAGGAGAGTCTGTTATACTTAGTACACTACCTACGTCTACCCTGCTGCACCTAGCATAGTGCCTTGGGACATAATAAAGGTTTAATGAAAAGACAAACTCAGAGAATGTCCAAGGACTAGAAGGTGACCTCAGCAGACATGTTTCAGAACTGTCTGATTTACCACCAGGAGCCTGGAGCCTTCTACCTAAGACTCACTCCAGTGGCTGAGTCTAGGATGGGGCGTGACAGAGCCACAGCCCACCCTCAGGGAAGTGCGGTCTGAGGAAGTCAGTTTTCTTTGCTGTTTGGCTAAGTGAATGTTATTCATTTGAATTAAAAATTGCTAATAGAGTGGTATTTATGGATGAGTTCTCTACCTTTGGGTTTCACTGTAAAGTGGCATGATGGAAGGGACAGGGCTTGATTTATATAGAGACCATGAATGGAGTGTTTGAAGTCACATCTCCCAGGGTAGCACACTTAGCATGTGCGGCACTCTAATGACTCTCTCTGTCCCCTAGAATTCTTCAATGACCTGGATCTGCTCATGGGGCCTGTCACCCTACACAGCAGCATGGAACACCTGGTCCAGTACTCCCAGCAGGGTCTGCACTGGCTGCGGAACAGTGCCCACCTGTCTTAGGGGCCTCGCCCTGGAGCTGGATTGTGCTCTCATCTCCGTGACGGCTCAATGTTTCTGGACACTGGGCTAATGCAATTCCCAGCCACAGCATCTGTCAGACTGCAGTGAATATCTTCTCAGCATTGAACAATGGTCTTTTCCCAGGGCATGTGTGTTCGTATGTGTGGGTGTAGAAGCAGCAGCCTGTGTATGTGTGTAAGACACACAGCTCTTTAGAACACATTTTCTGTGTCTAGTTTTCAGAATCCCAGGCTAGAGGAAGTGATCAGAGGTTTCTGATTAGAGGAAATACACTTACACACATACACACACGAACACACACACACATACACACACAACTTTCTACTTTAAAGCTAAACCATGACATTTTAGAACATTCAACCAAAATCTCACAGTTAACCAGGTGCAATGCAGCACACCAAAAGATTGACTGCCAGTTAAGATGAACCTAGTTCTTATATTATTGATTACTTTCAGTATTAATATACTATTCCCCATTTATTCTTTAATTGTATGTATTAATGGGTAATTGAATAATGAAAATAAGTCAGTTGTTTTGTGCTGGATATTTATCAGGTTGCATGTTACCAAATACCCTGCCTTTCATTTAACACTTGCCCCTCCATCCAACTTTTTTATCAACTAAATGTTACACACAAATGGATCAACTCCCACAGGCCTTCCCTACCCTGCCCCCAAAATAGTACAAAAGTGGCACAGAGATTTGGTAAGAACTCAGTGCCTTTGAAAGTGAACCAACATTGAAGCTGTGACATCTGTGTTTTGGAGCTCAGTTAAGGACCGAAATATTTTGTACATGCAACAAGAAGCCCACCCAGCACATGTGTTTCTTCTTCCTGCCACTGTGACACAGTGGCTGTAGAGCTGTGTGGCATTTGTCAGCTGATATATTTTAAGTCTTTTGCCACAATTGCTTTCTCACAAATGTTCTCGGCCAAATTAGGACATTACCTAGAATGCCTCTGCACTAGGACTCTTATCTGTCGCCTGTCAGGCTGAGAACTACTTGCTATGCTGATAATGTCCAATCCTCTGACTCTTCATGCAGAATGTGCCACATTAACACATTTGGAACTGGGAGTACGTTTCAGGCTTTGATTAGCAAGTTGCTTACTGTGCAGGGCATGTTATTCCTGCAGCGGCCGCTGCCGTTTTGAGGGAAGAGCCCCTAGAACATCACGCTCACATCCTGTGTGTCTGGTATGTTTACGTCTTGCCCTCAATTCTTTTCTCTTTTCTTTTTAATTAAGTTTACATTTTAGTTTTTTTGACATCTTGTTTACAGTTTTTGTCTGAAACTTGTTTCTTTTATAGTCCTTTGTTATGCCCTAGATTTAGTGTTCTTTACTAAATATATTTGGATATAAAAATATTGGTTGAAAAGAAAAACTCCTGGGGAAAAAAAGGATGTACTTTGCTGTACATTAAAAACAAAAATAATGTTTCTTAGGCCTCTCACTTGATAAAATTGCACCGGGATGGTCTGAAAAAGGCAGGTGATGCAGTTTATGGAACAGTCCATTTTTTAAGGTGAAGGTGGCACAAAACATTTACAATAGATACTCATGTATGCTCTCACGGATGGTCTGATTGGTCTGGTTTCGTTGTTAACATTTTTGTCAGCCCAATGTAAAGGTGGAAATAAGCTATACAGCCTGATGTATAGCTATAATTCCCTAGCTATGAGCACTGATTCAAAACTGTAGAAATGATTGAACTGTATAAATGGTGACCTGAAATTAATTTAAAATGAGCAAGTAAAGGGCTTATGAAATTTGCATTTGGCTTTAGCCTTCAAGGTTCTGGAGCTATTAACAAAATTTCTACTTTACTTTTATCCACCCAAGGTGCTTGCCCATCCCTTTCACTAGTTGGTGGTGGTGGAGTTCACGATCCCTTTTGAGATTGGAAATTTAAGTCTAACTTAAGAAGTTGTGCATTGTTGTTTGGTTTGGTTTGGTTTGGTTTGCTTTCGTTTTGGAGGACTGCGACTTGGTTCTGCTTACTCTTGCTGAATTCTGATGAAATGCCCAAACTCTGGCATAAAGGAATGACCCTCAGGTGTGTCCCTGGGGTGTTCTGCTGGCCTCGTCCATCTTTAAAGCTGCAGGCCTGTGTGGCATCCACGTGGTGTGCTGACCCATGAAACCCCATCTAAGCACACAGGTGGCCTCTGGCATTTTATCAGTGCTTCAATGACCCTTTTTCCCAACAAAATTTAACACCAGTCTTTTTGGAGTGGTCTTTCGTTTCATCAGTAGAGCACACTGGGACAGCAGTTTTTGGTTGCTTGGGTGTAGGTGATTATGATAGTTATGTGAAAGTCATTCATAACTTCCTTTTATTTAGTTTTTGCTCAAAGAAGAAATATCTTTCTTGCATTTTCTCATTATAAAAGCTTCATTGTAAAAATTCAGACAATACAGAAATGCAGAAAGTAGAAAGTAGTCCCAACCCCCGGAGACAAACACTGCCCACAGTTTCATGTCTGTCCTTCTAGAGATTCTCCCATTTCAATATATAATATCTATTAATAATTCTTTCTTTTTGAAGATATATTATTTCCTCAGAAGTTCAACACAAGTTCAGCTGACCTTATCCTTCCATGACCTGAGTGGATATCACAATGTTACAGTTACCTTTCAAAGAGAGTAACTTAAATACATTCCCAATCAAAATTTTGTATCTGTTATTGCTCTACACAGATCAAACTTATGTGCAGAATTGTGCCTGGAAAGAGAGGTTTGGTTAAAACAGATATTTCTGCAAACTTTCAAATTACAAATGGAAACTTGGGCCCACTATCTAAAGAGGAATGTACTGGAAAAGTAATCTGAGGAGCTGACAAATTGTGTACTAGATTGAACACATAGAACACAATGCAATGAGACTTTCTGCACTAAAACTTACCCTAGTATATACAACAATGATGTGTGTATTATATAAAAGTGGTGTGTACATTTCTGACATCCCATGCATAATATACACTGTTTGTATACATGCATACATTTAAAAATATATATGTACCATACAGCTACCATAAAACTGTAGTACGCCTGAAGGATATTACTAGTGCCTAATATTGAGTATAAGTCACTGCGTGTTCGCATCACCTTGGAAGTACAGTAATTGTTATAAAATTAATCAGTGCAGCCAACATTATTTATGAATCACATCTTTGAAACTGTGCAGTAGTACAGTAGTATATACATATATATTTTTAAATAACATTTTTCACAGTTTTCCAGAGTTACTGTTGAAATCTGTATCACCAAAAAAAAAACAAAAAAAAAACAAGATTTTTTTAATGATGTAGACACTCTTCAGACCTAGTAATCTGTGTGTGATTTCCTGTTTGTAGATACCCAAGAGACTTTAGCAGTCACCAGCCTTAATGCATGTACAGGATATTATTGTGACTTAATTTATCTGCAGTTTTTAATCCATGTGAAATTGGAATTTATAAACTGACTTGGATTAAATATGTCTGCCTTTCTAAGGTTGCAAATGTTACATTAAATGATTTATGTTGTAAATGAGAGAAATTGAGTTGTACGTAAAAAAACATCCACCAACTTCTGTGACTATTTTTATAAGAAAACGTGAGAATCAAAATATGTTCAAATAAGTATTCTGGTCCCCAGTTTATAATCTCCTTAGAAGCGACATTGTTTCATGAATTTTTTTACCATTGCTCCCACAGATTATCACCACTAAGTCTGGTATTTTTCATGGGAACAAAATACGTTTTTCTTCATTATAACTGCATTTGACTTGTCTTTCCCATTTCCCAACCATATATGCACATGCATGCACGTGCGGGAGACCATAGCCCAGTGTTTCAGAAAACACTGAGTAGGGAACCTGAGGACTTCACATTGAAGACCGCACTGAGGCCTCTCCAACCAGTGGCCCTGAGACACTGTTCTACTTACATTCTTTAATGGCATAAGTTAATTCCCTGACTCCTGTGTGCCAGGTTTTTCCAACTCAGACCAATATGGGGAAATAATGTTTGCAATATCTGGTTGAGTAGAATCAAAGAATTTCGAATTAACAAAGATGAAACTATTAGACCAGTGTCTTGCCATGATACATTCCCCTGTGTAGGAGGGGTGTTCTGTTAACCTCATTTTCATTCTTCTCTCCCTCCTTTTTTATTCCCCTCCTCCCTGAACTAAACAAAACAAGGAGGCAGAAACCATAACAAAAACAAACCAATTACTTCACCTTACCCAGCCCATATCCTTAGATTCATATATGCCTTCTGAAGCAGAACCCTAGCTCTATGTCATTGTGGAGACCACCTCATTCCAAAGATGGCCAGGACAGGGGACTTGGCCATGCTTGCTCTAGTACCACCGACTTGATACTCTTTCCAGATGGTTTGAGCTAACAAACGCTCAGCAGTCTTTCAAAAACTTTCTCTTACTCTGTTTTATCTGCTGCTCACCTGGAGCCTGTTCCTATCAGAATCATATTTTTTAAAAGTAACACATTTTTTATAAAATCTGGATCAACTGAAGTCTTCAAAGACCTTTTTTTTTTTTTTCCATGAAAGGGGAAAAAAGCAACATGAACTGCATTTCCAGCAATTTTGAGCCAGAGTTTATTTCCTCGTTTTCACATTCCCAGAGAGCACAGTCTTTCACTATTACAACTTCCTGACAAATAGCACAAGAAATGTTCAGATTTGAGGAGCCCTGGCTGGGTAGTTCAGTTGGTTAGAATGTCATCCCGTTACACCAAGGTTTGGGGTTCAACCCTTGAGTCAGGGCACATACAAGAATCAACCAATAATCAATGAATGCATAAATAAGTGGAACAACAAATTAATGTTTCTCTCTTCTTCCTCTCAAAAAAATCAATAAATAAAAATTTTAAAAAGAAAGATGTTCAGATTTGAGATTTGTGTTTTTCGTTTCAAACTCAAGTATTCTGTATTTGTTATCAGAGGGGTCCATTTCTTTTCTTGGCATGAGGAAAATTATAAAACTCTGTTCCCAAACTAATTACATCTGACCATGGTTTTGGTTTTTATTATTTAATTGGCACTCTGAGGCATCAGAGGGTAAATTTTGGGTTGGCTGCAAGGGGATTTAAATTCACAGCTCTTAGAGTAATGGGAATCAGGGGATTAAATCCCTATGTGTTTCTTTGAAAATCCTCTTACAGCCCGTTTTAAACACATTGATCTGAGGGATGAATTCAAGGTACTAATTCAAGTCAACACAATAATCAGCATTTATCTTAAAGCATCAAGAAGCAATAACGAGGCCTGAAAGCTGAAACAGAGGACTTGTAAGCTAACCTAGGAAAAGCCCATCAGAGAAAGTTTTCATCCTATTATGATGTAAAATAAAATAAAACCAATGTTCAGGATTTTCACACAGTGCTGTTCCGTTACCAAAATAATTACAATATTTCCTTTTCCATATTGTTTTCCACCCTTTTTTAGTTTTATAAGACAAAACTGGTTTTCCCCCAAGTATTTACCATCTCTTTATTTCTAGATGCCCAAATGAGCAAAGAGAAAATACTTAACACTGAGGAATGTGCTCTACATGACTGAACAGCATTCTGCCCACAGTAACTAAAGGTATATGGCTTTTTAAAGAATGTTCTTTGAGTTTCCTTTGTTACCGTCATCCTGCAGCATGACTGATCACAACATCTTAACTATGACCATGTCGTTGAGATGTCAAAACTTCTAAGGATATAACATGCCAATCTTCAGTGTAGACAACTTTCATAGCATTACCAGCTATCCCTGGGGCCTATCTGGGACTTTTCTTTGAGTAGTTTGCAAACTATTAATCCCCTGAAGTTCCCAGGACTGCCAACTCAACCCAAAATGTACTTCTCTGTGATCCGGGTTGATTTTTTTGCTCCATTGGGGTTTTTTCCTTCTAAGTTCTGTTAAACTTAATATCCTGACTTTTTAAAAGAACAGTCATTAGTGGCAGTGGGAGCTTTAAAAAAACAAAGATTCAATATTAGAGCTGTTGACATTGGAGATGAGAAGTCAGGAAAATAACTGGGGTGCCGAACACATTCCTCCTTTGCCTTCTGCACCTGATCCTTAAATAAAATTCCTTTGCATGCTCCAGTCTCCTCTATGTGAAGTGTAACTCAGAACACCTGACTACCTCAATGAGCAAGTGTGGGAATCAACACTGGGCAAGCATCTTGAGATTCCAGTTATCATAAGCAGCAGGAGTCAAGCTTCTGTCAGAACAGAATTATACTTTATCTGCACACACCAATGTGCAGATGTGTTTGATGTGGGAGATGGTACTTTATCTTGCCCTGACAGGTTCTGGAGGCCCAAGAGGGTGACAGGGAGCTCCTCAGCCTTTGTTGTTACCGCTTTTGAGTTTATCCTGCCTGTAGGCAGAGATCTAATGAACCAATGGTGGGGGTGGGGGTCTTTCCTTGCCAGGAGCAGCAGAGCTGCCAGGTACTCAGCCAGCCCAAGGCTTCAGAAATCAAGGAGTATCCCGATGGAAAAAGAGGACCATTGAGTCCAAGCTTCCAATGTGTGCCATCTGCCATGAGAAAATAATTTGCCTGTTGAACACCACGCTACCAATATCCTCAACCAGCACAGTCTCACTTCCTGCTCTCATGTTTTTTCTGTGAATGCTGGGAGGCTGAGTTCTCTTCATGTGTTTCTTGTGCCTCTGATGGTAATTTTTGTTGTTGTTTGGGGCCAGGGAGTGGAGGACAGCTGCTCTGGGAAGTTTGTCCCTGAGAAAGGAGATCTGTCATTAGGGACTTGGGTATGTCATGAGCTTCAGGAAAGAGGAAACCTCTCTTGAGAAAATGGATGGATTTTTTTCTCTAGTGGATTAGGTGGTTTGCTCAACATGATCTCTTAATTATAGGCTAAACTTTAGTCAGTGTACAACTGACTAAATCAACATAATAACTTATTTTTGTGATGCCCAACTAGAGACTGAACATTCTAGCCCAAAACATTGAGACAAAGACTAGAACTTTGACCAGTGATCTAAATGTTTCATACCACTGAAGTCAGGTCCCAAAAGCTGGATTGATGTGTTTAGCTTTTGTCTAATATTTATATTATTTAGACACAGGGCTTCCTTGTGTCCCTAAATCAGTGCTTTGAGCTTAGCCAAAATAACCTTGAAATACTCATTCAAAAGGAACTCTGTATTTCATCCTCACTAGAAATCCCTTTCCTAGCCTTTCCCCAGCTCACAAGTACAGCAGCTGAAGGTCCTGAGAGTTCCAGCCTGATTTAAGTACAAATCAATTCTAACTCCCTTTCCACAGGAGGACAATACCTTATCCAGTGTGAATTCCAGTTATTGAGGTAAAAAATTCCAGAGTAGCAGCACAAGATTTATTAGCATGAGGAGGCCTAGATATACTACAGTTCTGTGGAATCAAGTTTAAAGCCATTCCCATGTAGTCAGAGCAGAAATTTTAAATTCCATAACTTTCTTATTCTGTGTTATCTTGGATGTTTAGTCATGGAGTTGGCAACTCTAATTCAGTATTTCAATAGCAAAGTCCTCATGTATCGCATCAAATGTAGTTTCAAATCCTGCATCTCCATCTTGGGTAAGTTGTCAACAACTTAGGAACCTGCAAGATTTTCCCAATGATCCAGTTTTAGCAGCCACAAAAACAAAGTATAGGGCCTTCATCTTCTCAACTCTTACAAGAATTGGTCTTAAGATTGTTTCCAGAATTAAAGATTTTAAACAGGCCAATTCTGTACAGTAATTTATGCTGTAAAAGCCACATATTGTAGCATTGATGAAAGTGCTGTATTAACAAGGTCCAATACCATTTTCTTAGTTGTCTTGCTCTTCAATATTAAAATAACTGAAGGTCATTTTTGTCATGTGCTATTCATTCTGGGTTTCTGGTTGGAGCATTTGGATATGGTAGGGATAAAGCCCAGAATCTGTGTGGATAGTCTCTATTTTAATCCAAGTAGTTACAATGTTGATGCAATGGTTCATTAAGCATCAAAATTACAGACCACTACTACTGATGAAACCACATACTCTTATCTGTATCTTAAGTGAGAAAAAAAATTTTTAATATGCTTTATTGATTATGCTGTTATAGTTGTCCCAATTTCTTTTCCCTTTGTTCCCCTCCACCCAGTGACCCCCTTCGTTCCAGTTGTCCCCCTTCCTTAGTCCATGCCCATTGGTTGTGCATATAGTTCTTCTCAACATCTTCCTATCTACTCCACTCCCTCCTGCTATGCTTCTTAATTCCTGTACCATCTCCCTCCCTTTCCCCCTGCCCCCCTCCACAATAACCTCCCCCCAAAATGTTCCCCATACCTATAATTCTTTTCCCACCCTTGTTGCCTACTTAGTTTGCCTTTGTTTTGATTCCTTATCTTCTGTTTTTGGTTGTTGTGATACAGTTTTCATTTTAATGTTCATAGTTTTGATCCTCTTTCTCCTAAAGGGACTTTAACATTTCATATAACAATGGTTTGGATCTGATGAAATCGTTCAGTTTTACTTTCTCCTGGAAGCACTTTCTCTGCCCTTCTATTCTGAATGATGGCTTCACTGGATAGAGTAATCATGGTTACAGATTTTTGCTTTTCATTACTTTGAATATTTCTTGCCAGTCCCTTCTTGCCTGCAAAGTTTCTTTTGAGAAATCAGCTAATAGTCTTATTGGGACCCCTTTGTACATAATTCTCTTCTTCTCTCTTCCTGCTTTTAAGATTCTCTCTTTATCCTTAATTTTTGACATTTCGACTATAATGTGTCTTGGTGTGGTTCTCCCTGGGTCCAGCTTTTTTTGGAACTCTCTGTGCTTCCTGGACCTGTAAGTCTATTTCCTTCCCCAAGTTAGGGAATTCCTGCTTCATTGTTTCTTCACATAATTTTTCAATTTCTAGTTCTTCTTCACCTTCTGGCAACTCTATGACTCGGATGTTGGCCCGCTTATAGCTGTCCCATAGGTTTTTGAGCCTCTTCTCATTTTTCTCACTTTTCGTTTCCTCTTTCTGCACTGGTTGACTGTCCCTTTCCTATGTTCCAATTTGTTGATTTGCTCCCTGGTTTTATTTTCCTCACCACTAGTTTCGTATGTGTTTTCATTCATTTCAGCAGGACTAGCCTTCATTTTTTCCCAGTCTTGTTTAAGATCTGCTGTAAGCATTCATATAACCAAAGCTCTGAACTGTGCCTCAGAAAGATTTTCTGTCTGCTGAGCCATTAGATTAGATAATTGCTGTCTGGTCAGCTGCATGATTGGGTTTTCTGTCATGATCTGTGCCATCCTGACAGTTTTGTGTTTACCTTTGCTTCCTGGGCGGGGCTGTCACACCTCCTACACTATAGGGGGCAGAGCCCCGTGCACTCGTCACAACCGGACGACCTTTCTCACCACACTGTGGTGTTTTGTGTGGGGGTGGGGATTCAAGATGGATTCCTGCTGTTCACTCTCCACTGATAGACTGGGAGCCTCTTCCTCCCTCCCCACGCCCTCTGGCCCTCACAGTCTGAGGCAATGGAGGTCTGCCTTCCCCAGCATTGAAATTGCGGGCTGATGGGTTTGGTCTGCAGCCTGGGGTGCTCCACAGGCGATTCTCACCTCCCCTTAAATACAGGTGTCTGTGCTTACCTCCGTCCCGTCACCATCACTGCCAGCACAGCTTGACCTCTCCTCCCTGGCTTCGCCCCTCCTACCCATTCAGATGAGCACCACTTCTTTATAACTTCATACGTTGGACTTCCATGTAGCTTTATTTCCTGGAACTTCTGGTTATTTCTGGTTTTGTGGTAGCTGTATTCCTTCTTAATTGTGGAGGGAGATGGAGCATGTCAGCCTAGGCCTCCATCTCGGCCAGAAGTTGTCTCAAGAAAACTCTTAATCCAAGCAATTAACAAAGACCTGTGGTTTTGGTGAGAATCACTTCCTCCAGCTTTTCTTCTCAAAATTCACAAACATTTTTTCCAAGGAAATTCCAGTGGATCCCCACTAAGTACCAGGGTTCTTTTACTCCTATAGAGGGGTCTCATCTCCCAGGATGCACTTATGCTGTCTGTGTGCCTGGAGCCTGAAGTGCTTCACTTTGGTGGTGGCTCACATCTGCATAAAGAAAAATACAAATGTTAAATCCCTTATTTCTGTCTACTTCATATAAGAATAAAAATTACTCCCACATAGCAGTGTTACTCATATTGCAGGTAAACAAAACTTCACATTCAATATTCAATAGTTAATTATTTTGGAAAGATATTAGGAAGGAGTGGAACACATCTGTGGGGCATAGATTCCTATATTTTGTCTAAGTTAAAATTTATATGTACAAAGATAATAGAATCATTGACCATGTATTTTACAATTTGGAGAGTTTGCTGTGTTTATAAATCACATGAAACTCAAGCAGCACGGTCTTTGGGCTGTAACAGAATGAGCCTTACAGGTTTATAAGAATAAGCACTTTTATATTTAATGGTAAATAATAGTGCTTCAGGGAAATTACTTTTTAGTATATTAATAAACCTTGAAATCAATATCACTCTATCTCAAAAACATCCTACTGTCTCTTCCTAGAACTTCTGAGAAAAATGTCCTTTTACATGTGCTACAGAATTTTGTTTTAAATATAATCAGCTAGTCACAAACTATCTCTTCCTGTATGAAGATATGAATCTATCTGAATTACTAAAATGGACGACAGCATTTTAAAGAAAGGAGCACCAACCTAAGTATGCTCTGGGCAGGAATGGTCACTTAAAGTGAAAAAAAAAAAAAATCAAAACCCATGATAATGCCTGGAATATCCTTGCTGAGAGAGTGTTTGGTTTTGGGCTTCACGTGGCAATTTGCTATAAAGCAATATGTAAATGGAGGCTGTGACACTGTATGTGGTTTGAACACAAACAGCAGACAAACATTGAAAATATCGGATGCTAAGACTGACTTAAATTGTTTTTAGTTCACTACATTTTCCCCTTTTCTTTTTTAAAATGCATTTTCAAACAGCACAAGAATACATTCTTCTTGTTTAAAAAATATATGCAATACAAAGAAAGAAAAGTTCCCTTTGGTTCCCATCTGGTTCCCAACAGGAGCCACACTTGTCAGTTGGGTGTATCTGTCTATTTCATTTTATTTGTGTATTCACAGAAATAGGATCATATTGTGCATGCTGTTGTGTGCGCTGAAACTTGCACTTATCACTTAATAGCAAGTCTTGGACATCCTTTAATATCAGTACAGAAAGATCTACCCCATTGCTTTGACCCTCTGCACAACATTTCCATAGTATGATCTTCTGTAGTTTGACATCCCCTATTGATTGATATTTAGGTTGACTCATTATATATTTTTAATTGAGATATAACTCACATACCATAAATTTCACCCTTTTAAAGTGTAGAGTTCATTGGTTTTTAGTATATTCCAAAGTTCTGTAATCATCACCATTATCTAATTATGGAACATTTGCATCACTGCAAAAAGAAACTCCATACTTATTAGCAATCCCTCCCCATTTCCATTTCCTCTAGCTTGTGGTGACCACTAATCTACTTTCTGTTCCTATGGCTCTTCTGGATACTTCATATAATCAGAATCATACAAAAGGACGGCAGGGAGATGGCAGATGACTGAGGAGAGGCTACCCTTGCTTGCTCGCAAGACTGGTCTATAGTTTCCGCTAAATGTGGACAGAGCATCTGTTAACATCTGGATACTGGTGGGAATTGAATCTTGGCACTGCTGGCGGTGGAGGAGGCCGCCTCAGAGCAACCCATCTTGTGAGGTTTATGGAGGAGACAATGGGAGAGGCGCGAGTTCTGGCTGGCTTGGCTCCCCGGGCAGCGGCAGGAGGAGCACAAAGTTTTCTCATGGCCCTGGGTCTCTCATGAGAGCAGTCGGAGGTGGAGATCCCGGCTGTGCCCACCGGCAGAGCCAGGAGTTGGCCAGGTGGTGCCTGGCTCTGGGAGGCTGGGAAAAACATTCTTTTTTGTATGTTTTTTCTCTCTTCTTCTTTTTAATTTATTGATTATTTTTTGCGAATTGTGGAGGAAAGGCTAGGGGCAGGGTGAGATCCTTGAGGAGCGCATGCGCAGGAGCCCCCCTGCAGGGGCATGCTTGGCCCCCACACCCACCGCCCCCGGCTCAGGGCAACGCCTCCAGACCGCCTACCCGCCAGCCCAGGGGAACACCCCTGGTCAGCACACCCACCCACCAGGGGTGGGGTAATGCCCCTGTTCACCCACCAGCATAGGGGAACACCCCACAGCCCTCGCGCCCGCCCACCGCCCCGGCCTGGCTGTGGGCTGGTAGGAAAAAGTGCACTTATGACGCTCAACCTGGGCTACAGCTGAAAGAGTGGCAAATGAACTAGAGGAGCTTTGAAAACTTTGGATGCTGGTTCTGGAGAAAAAGCTGGGGGAGCAGCAGACCAGATCCCAGGGCAGACTCAACCTCAGTGCTATGGGAGAAATCTCATAAGCAGACTTCTCCACTCCAAGAGGCATCAGCCAAAGGCAGCTCAACAACTGTCAGAAGTGGGAAGAGTGACTTTCAACTAATTTAAGGAAATGACCCACCAAAGAGCAACAACAACCAAAATCAAAATACTGATAGAGAGTCCAAATAAAAGGTATAAAGGGCATCCCAAGAGCATCAAGTTAAGGAGATCAAGGAATCTGCACCACTGAATCACACAGCTTTCTACCATAGAAGGTCACACCACAAAGGCAGAAAATAAAAGCAGATTAATCTACGAAGCAGAAACAAACAAGAACAGCCACCAAAAATGGGGAAGCAGAACAACGCCTCACCAAACAGGAACAACACCCCACCAAAAGGAAAGGAGGAATTCCCAGAAGGAGAGATAGATGAAATAGAGGCAAGCAAACTATCAAACATGGAATTCAAAACAATGGTAATTAGGAAGCTCAATGAACTCAACAAACTCAAAACTACAACGAACTCCAGGGGAACTACAAAGAACTCCAGGGAAGCTACAAGAAACTTATTGAGAACTACACCAGCATGAAAAAGGACATAGAAACTTTCAGTAAGAATCAGGAAGAAATGAAGAATACAATTTCTGAACTGAAGAACACAGTAGAAGCAATCAAAAGCAGGCTAAATGAAGAAGAGGATCGGATCAGTGAGTTAGAGGACAACCGAGAAAAAAAATTCCCAGACAATGCAACAAAATGAAAAAAGACTTAAAAAGAATGAAGAGAGTTTAAGAGAACTGCAGGACAACATGAAATGAACAAGACCTGTATCATAAGGATACCAGAAGGAGAAAAAGAAGAGCAAGGGATAGAAACCTGATTGAAAAAGTAATGACAGAAAACTTCCTTGACTTGATGAGAAAAAGTCATGCAAGTCTAAGAAGCACAGAGTGTCCCAATGAAGATGAACCCAAGAAGGCCCACTCCAAGGCACATCATAATTAAAATGGAAACATTCAAAGACAAAGAGAGAATCCTAATGGCAGCAAGAGAAAAACAGCAAATAATATACAAGGGAGCTCCAATAAGGCTATCTACTTATTTCTCAACAGAAACACTACAAGCCAGAAGGGGATGGCAAAAAATATTTCAAGCAATGAAAAACAAAGGCCTACAACTAAAACTACTCTACCCCGCAAGGCTCTCTTTCAAAATGGAAGGTGAAATATGGAGTTTCCCAAAGACTAAAAAAAAATACATCTCCACCAAACCAGCATTGCAAGAGATGCTAACGGGACTGCTTTAAGAAAAAGAAGAAAAAGAGAGAGAAAGAGGAACACAGATACAAAGGGAAATGAATAAATACCTGTCAATAATAGCTTTAAATGTAAGTGGACTAAACTCTCCAGCAAAAGACATAGAGTAGCGGAATGGATATGAAAACATGACCCACATATATGCTGTCTACAAGAGACACACCTCAACACAAAAGATCTACACAGACTAAAAGTGAAGAGATGGAAAAAAGTATTCCAAGCAAATGGACATGAAAAAAAATCTGGGGTAGCAATACTTATAGCAGACAAAACAGATTTCACAGCAAAGACGATAAAAAGAGACAAATAAGGACATTTCCTAATACTTAAGGGGACAATCCATCAAGAATATATAACCCTGGTAAACATATATGCCCCCAACATAGGAGCACCCAAATATATAAGGAAAATCTTGGAAGACTACAAGGATATTGGTAACAAGTCGCTCATAGTAGGGGACTTTAACACCCCATTGTCAACAATGGACAGATCTTCAAAGCAAAAAAACACCAAGGATATTGAGGCATTGAACAACACTCTATATCAAATGGACTTAGTTGATATATATAGAACTTTCCACCCCAAAGAAGCAAAATATACATTATTTTCAAGTGCATGTGGAACATTTTCAAAGATAGAGCACATGGTAGTACACAAAACAAGCCTCAACAAATTCAAGAAAATCGAAATTATATCAAGCATATTCTCAGATCACAACGCCTTGACACTAGAAATTGACCTCAAGGAAAAAACCCAAAGACATCCAAACTCATGGAGAATGAATAACATGATATTAAGTAATGAATGGGTTAATGACATCAAGGAATAAGTCAAGAACTTTCTGGAAACAAATGATAATGAACACACAACAGCCCAAAACCTATGGGACACAGCAAAAGCAGTCCTGAGAGGAAAGTTCATAGCAATACAGGCCTACCTAAAAAGGATAGGAGAACCTCAAATAAAAAATCTAACCCTACAGCCACAAGAACTAGAAGAACAACAACAAATAAAGCCCAGAGCGAGTGGAAGGAAGGAAATCATCAAGATCAGCGCAGAATTAAATGACATAGAGACTAAATAAACAATTCAAAAGATCAATAAAACTAGCATCCGGTTGTTAGAAAAGATAAACAAAATCAACAAGCCTTTAGCAAGGCTCATCAAGAAAAAAAGAGAGAAGACTCAAATAAACAAAATCAGAAACGAAAGAGGAGAAATCACAACTGATATCACAGAAATACAAAGGATTGTAAGAAATTACTACAAATAACTGTATGGCAAGAAACTTGACAACTTAGATGAAATGGACAAATTTCTAGAAACATATATATATATATATATATATATATATATATATATATATATATATATCTTTCAAAACTGAATCAAGAAGAAGCAGAAAGCTTGAACAGACCGATAACAAAGAGTGAAATTGAAGCAGTAATAAAAAAACTCCCAACACACAAAAGCCCTAGACCAGATGGCTTCACTAGCAAATTTTACAAAACATTCAGGGAAGAACTAACACCTACCCTTCTCAAACTATTCCAAAAAATTCAAGAAGAGAGAAGACTCCCAAAGTCTTTTCTGTGAAGCCAGTATTACCCTAATTCCAAAACCAGGTAAAGTCACATCAAAGAAAGAAAACTACAGGCCAATATCACTGATGAACATAAGATGCTAAAATCCTCAACAAAATATTGGCAAACTGGATCCAGCAACACATTAAAAAGATCATACACCATTATCAAGTGGGATTCATCCCAGGGATGCAAGGATGGTTTAATATTTGCAAGTCAATAAACATAATACGCCACATAAAATGAAAGATAAAAATCACATGATCATATCCATAGATGCTGAAAAAGCATTTGATAAAGTACAACACCCATTTATGATGAAAACTCTCAGCAAAATGGGAATAGAGGGAGCATACCTCAACATAATAAAGGCCATATGAGAAACCTGAAGCCAACATCATACTCAATAGACAAAAACTGAAAGCATTCCCCCCAAGATCAGGAACAAGACAAGGATGTCTGCTCTCTCTACTCTTATTCAACATAGTTTGGAAGTTGTAGCCACAGCAATCAGACAAGAAAAAGAAATAAAAGGCATCCAAACTGTCATTATTTGCAGATAACATGATAGTATACACAGAAAACCCTATAGATCCCACTAAAAAACTACTCAACCTAATAAGTGAATTTGGCAAAATAGCAGGGTACAAAGTCAATATTCATAAATTGAAGGCATTTTTTTACACCATCAATAAAATATTAGAGATGGAAAATAGAAAAAAAAATCCCATTTACTATAGCAACAAGAAAAATAAAGTACCTAGGAATAAACTTAACCAAAGAGATAAAAGACCTGTATGCAGAAAGCTACTAACACTGAAGAAATAAATTAAGGAAGATACAAATAAATGGAAGTATATATCATGTACATGAATGGGAAGAATCATATCATTCAAATGTCGATACTACCCAAAGCAATTTATAGATTCAATGCAATCCCTATTAAAATACCAGTGACATATTTCACAGACCTAGAACAAATACTTCAAAAATTTATATGGAACCAAAAAGGACCCCGAATAGCCACAGCAATCTTGAAACAGAAGAACACAGGAGGAGGAATCACAGTACCTCACATCAAACTGTACTACAAGGCCACTGCAATCAAAACAGTCTGGTACTGGCATAAGAACAGACATATAGATCAATGGAACAGAAGAGAGAGCCCAGAAATAAACCCAGGTCTATATGGTCAACTAATATTTGACAAAAGCAAGAAGGAACATAAAATGGAGTGAGAAGAGCCTCTTCAACAAATGGTGCTGTGAGAACTGGACTGGGACGTGCAAAAAAAAAAAAAAAAAAAATGAAACTACATCGCCAACTTACACTACATGCCAGAATAAATTCAAGATGGATCAAAGACTTAAATGTAAGATGTGACGCTGTAACAGTCCCAGAGGAAAACATAGGCAGGAAAATTTCAAATATCCCACATAGCAATATTTTCACTGATATATCTTCTAAAGCAAGGGAAATAAAGGAAAGAATAAACAAATGAGACTACATTAAACTAAAGAATTTCTGCTCAGAAAAAGAAAACATCAGCAAGATGAAAAGGGAACCAACCATATGGGAAAATACATTTTCCAATGATACCCCAGACAAGGGATTGTTCTTCAAAATATATAAAGAACTTAACATCTCAACACCAAGAAGACAGACAACCCAATTAAAAAATGGGCAAAGGAACTGAAAAAACAGTTCTCCACAGAGGACTTACAGAGGGTACATATGCATATGAAAGAATGCTCAACATCACTAGCCATCATAGAGATGCAAATGAAAACCACAATGATATCCACTTTACACCAGTCAGAATGGCCATCATCAACAAATCAATAAACAACAAGTGCTGGCGAGGATGTGGAGAAAAGGGAATCCTAGTGCACTGTTGGTGGGAATGCAAACTGGTGCAGCCATTACGGAAAACGGTATGGAATTACCTAAAAAAACTAAAAATGGAACTGCCTTTTGAACCAACAATTCCATTGCTAGGATTATACCCAAAGAATCCTAAAACCCCAATTCAAAAGAACTTATGCACCCCTATGTTCATAGCAGCACTAGTTACAATAGCCAAGGAAACAGCATAGGTGCCCATCTATAGGTGAGTGGATCAAAAAACTGTGGTACATTTACAGAATGGAATACTATGCAGAAGAAAAAAGGAACTCCTACCATTTGCGATAACATGAATGAAACTAGAGAGAATTATACTTAGCAAAATAAGCCAGGCAACGAAAGACAAATACCATATGATATCACCTAATACAGGAAAGTAATGAACAACACAAACAAAAGAGCAAAATTGAACCAGAGGCATGTAAACAAGGAGCTGACTAACAGTTACCAGCGGGGAGGCAGGGAGGGAAGGAAGGGAGGGAAGTAGGCGACGGGTTTAATAAAGGAACTAGTATAAATAACCCATGGACAAGTACAACGAGGTGGGGATTAACTGTGGGAGAAGGGGTGGGTTCGGTGGGGGGAGAGCAATGGGGGGAAAAAATGGGACAACTAATATAAAAACAATAAATAGATCAAAAATTTAAAAAAATAGAATCATACAACAGGTGGTCCTTTGTGATTGGCTTCTTTTACTTCGTTTAATGTCTTCAAGTTTCATCCATGTTGTAACATGTGTCAGCATTTCATTTCTTTTTATGCCTGAATAATATTCCATTGTATGGACAAACCACATGTTATTTATTTATCAGTTGATGTGGACTGGGTTGCTTTCACCTTTTAGCTATTATGAATAATGCTGCTAGGAACATTCATAGCACAAGTTTTTGGGTCAAGATATGTTTCTACTTCTCTTGGGTATATACCTAGGTGTGGAATTGCTGGGTCACAAGCTAACTCTGTGTTTAACCTTGTAATGAATTACCAAACTGCTTTGAACAGGAAAAGCACCATTATACATTCCCACCAGCAACGATGCTATAAGCATTCCAGTTTCTCTACATCCTCATCAACACTTGTTATTGTCCTTTTTTTTTTTTTAATAGCCATTTTACTGATTGTGAGTACTATTACATTGTGGTTTTGATTTGCATTTCCCTACTGACCAATGATGTTGAGCATCCTTACAGGTGCTTTTTGGCCATTTTAAAATATTCTTTGGAAAAAATGTCTATTCAAATCCTTTACTCGTTTTTAAATTAGGTTATTTGTCTTTTGCCTGTTGAGTTGCCAGTGTCCTTTCTGTGTCCTTGGTACTAACTTCTCATATCAGAGATATGATTTGTAAATGTTTTTTCCATTATGTACTCATTTTTCACTTTCTTGTCAGTGTCCCTTATTGTACAAAATTATTTAATTTTGATGAGGTCCAACTTATCTATTTGAAATTTCATCTCTTGTGCTTTCATTTATGAAAAGGTTTTGCCTAACCCAAGGTCATGAGGATATAGTCCTATATTTTCTTCAAACAGTTTAAAATTTTAGCTCTAAAATTTATATGTATAATCCATCTAAGATGATCACAGCACATTAACAACTTTTAGAAAGTTAAAGGGAGTCCTATTTTAACATTCTGTTAAACTAGAATTAAGACCTGGGTGGTTTTAATTTGAGCCTCATGAGACCATGGGGGTTTGCCTCCCTTCACAGCACCCAGTAAGGCGGCCGCTCCTCATATTCTATTCTGTCCCATGTTATATGTCAATGGATGCTTTCTATTTGTTAGCTTGAGTGTGTCTTCTTTTCATCCTAGAACCTTTTATTTTTATATGTGATTATGTTTTAGATTTGTCTCTTACACAAGTTATAAACAGCATGTAGGTGGACTGATGATTTTACCCACCGTGAGTATCTCCATATGTCTAACAGGTGAATTCCCCAAGGCCACCTTTATTGTGATTACTGATATGTTTGGGTTTTCCTGCCACCTTACCGTGTGTTTATTTGTCGCATTTAGTTTCTGTCTCTTCTCTTTTCTATGTTTCATTGAATTAATTAAATTTTATTTATTACATTTTTTGTCTAATACATTTCTTTTAGTGGTTGCTCTTAGATTTTAACATATGAACATAAATACATGTTTTTCTGAAAATGCCTAGAATTAATATCCATAACCCCTAATAATGACAAAAAAGACCTTAGCCAACTGGGTTACCTCACCTCAATCTCCCATATAGATATCATATGGAAATTTTTAGTTCCATATTGGAGTCTTTAAAAATAATCAACATTTTGCTCTGGCTGGGTGGCTTAGTTGGAGCGTCGTCCCATACACCAAAAGGTTGCAAGGTTTTGTTTTGTTTTAATTTAATTTATTTTATTTTAGAGAGAGGGGAAGGGAAAAGAAAGAGAAGGAAAGAAACATTGATGTGAAACATCAATTGGTTGCCTTCTGCAAGTGCTCAGACCAGGGACAGAACACAGAGCCCGCAACCCAGGCATGCACCCTCACCAGAAATCAAACCAGTGACCTTTCAGTTTGCAGGATAATGCCCAACTAATTAAGTCACTCCAGCCAGTGCTAAACTGTATGCAAGTTTGATCCCTGGGCAGGGCATATACCTAGATTGCCGGTTCAATCCCTGGTCGGAGCATATATGTGAGGCAACCTATTAATGTTTCTCTCTCCCTCTCCCTCTCTCTCTCCCTCTCTCTCCCTTCCTCTCTCTCTCAAATCAATAGGTATATCCTTGGGTAAGGATTTTTTTCATTAAAAATAAATAAATAAATAAAATCAGCGTTTCAACAAATGGTACCAGGACAAGTAAATATCCATATCCACATGTAAAAGAGTAAATTTGGACCCCTATCTCACAACATATACAAAAATTAATTCAAAATGGATTAGAGTCTAATGTAAGAGCTCAAACTATAAAACTCTTAGAAGAAAACATAGTTGTAAATCTTTGTGACCTTGAATTAGGGACTGGTTTCTGAGATGTGAAACCTAAAGCACAACCAAAGGAAATAAAGATAAATTCAACATCATCAAATTAAAAGCTTTTATATTTTATTTAGAAAGTAAAAAGACAACCCAAAGAAAACATTTACAAGTCATATATTTGATAAGGGTCTAGCATCCAGAATATATAAAGAACTTTTACAACTCAACAACAAAAAGACAAATGACCCAATTTAAAAATGGGCAAAGAATTTGAACAGAGATTTCATCCGATAATATATAAAAATTGTCAATAAGAACTTGAAATGATTAGCATTATTAATCATTAGAGAAATGCATATCAAAACCACCATGAACTCCTACTTCATTTTCAGTAGAATGGCTATAATCAAGACAGACAATAACAATGTTGATGATGATATGGAAAAATTGGAACCCTCATATATTGCTGTTGAAAATATAAAATGTAGCCACTATGGAAAACAGAGGGGCAATTTCTCTAAAGTTAAATATAGTGCTACCATATGACCCAACAATTCCACTCCTAGGTATATACCAAGATAATTAAAAGCATAGTCACACAAAATTTTGTACATAAATATTCATAGCAGCATTATTCATAATAGCCAGAAAGTGTAAATAAAATAACTCAAAAGTCCATAAGCTGATATGTTAATAAACGAAATAGATATATGCATACAATGGAATATTGATTGATGCTACAACATATAGAAATGTTGAAAACATTATGCTAAATGAACGAAGTGTAAGGCAAAAGGCCACTGTTATGTGATTCCACTTATATGAATCATAAGGAGAGTGACTGCTGATGGGTTCAGGATTTCCTTTCGGAGTGATGAAAATGTTCTGAAATTAGTGGTGATGGTTGGAAAGCTTGTGAATATAATAAAATCCACTGAGCTGTACACTTAAAAAGATTTAATATTTTGGTATGTGAATCATCTCAATTTTATAAGCAGTCAATATTTATTTAGACTTAACAATAAGGCTTCCGAGTTTTTTTGTTGTTGCTTCTTATACTCCCTGAGTTAATTCCCCTTTCAGATCAGATCTGAGATGTAAAATTTTGGAATCCTTGCATTCTGAAAATATCTCTGTGGACCGTCATACTTGTGTCCTAGTTTCACTCACTATGGAATGCCAATTCAAAAGGATTTCCCTCAGAAGTCTTTCTCTTTTTATTAAACTTATTGGGGTGACACTGGTTAACAAAATCATACAGTGTACAGATGATGTGTTGTGACATTGTGCACCTGAAGCCTCAGAAGTTTAAAGATATTACTCCAGTTCCTTCTTAAACCTACCAGTGTCATGGGTGGTAACATAGTCCCTCTGCTCCCTATCCCCTACTGCCAGAAGCATTTAGGGTTTTCTCTTTATCAGTGATGTTGGGAATTTCTCTGTGACATTGTTTGATAAGACTTTTGTTTATCCTTGATTCTGCTCAGCTGTCCTTGGGGCACTTGCACTCTGGAGCCCACGCTGTCCTGACCTGGGACACTGTCACCCAGTCCTGTTGGACAGAGGACATTCTCTCCTTCACGGTCTCTGTTCTTCTGAAGATCTATTAGGTAAATATTGGGGGCTTCAGGGTTTTGTTGTCCAGTTCTCTTGACCATTTTTTATATTTTCTGTCTCCTTATTCATTTTTGCTATTCTGAGAGAATTCCTTGGCTCGTCCTTTCCATTTATTCTCTTATCAGCTTCAATGCTCCTGACCATTTATTGAGGATTTTATTTCAATGATCAAGTTTTTCATTTCCAAGATATCTAAAACATTCCTTTTTATGGGTGCAATATTATTTTACGTATTTCTCTCTGAGGATTCTAATTACATATGCGCTGAACTCTGTTTGCTCTACTAACTCTCCTACTTTGGATGTAAACTTGTCCATGTCTTGGGGCTGGCACCCCTCTTTTATGACTTTTTTCAAATATCACCTGTGTGCTCAACTTTTCACTAGACTTTTCAGCCCTTCTGCCAATGTTCTTTCTGTTTACTGCATCTGTCTCCTGGGTGTAACAAGGACCCCATCCCTCCTGGTGTCGTCAGGGCCCCACCTGGCCTTTCATCACAACCATCTGAATCCTCTGCTCCATATCAGGGACCAACACCTCTTTTGCCTGCCTCTTATCCTGGGGGTGGAAAGGTGCTGCTCCTATATGTTATCTCAAGTGATTACCCCCTGTCTCCACCAGGGATCCCTCCAGTATTCTTGACCTGTAAGCTTGATGGCTCCTAGTGTAGCTCTCTGTCTTTTAGTTCTACACAACCTTGGGACCATGGTTTCCTTCCTTATGATGACTCCAGGCTTCTTCCATCCTTCAGAGATGCCTCAAAGTGCCTAGACCCTTTAAGGCATTGCTTCTTGTTTTTTAGTGCAGCTGGGTGTTCATTATTGCTTTATTCTTATTATGGTATCTCTTTGGCCATCTTGATCCTCTCTCTCCTTTGGTAAAATCAAACCCTAATGTTTGCCAGTGGCAGGAGAATTTCCATGTAGGGATCAAGCTCATTGCAATTCAGACTTCTTGATGGGGTGTCCTGCATTTGGGTGGCCGGGTCCAGTCACTGCTCTGCCCTTTGAAGAACCATGTTGCTGCTCATTCCTGCTGCTGTTATCTTGTGGCTCTGGTCAGCGTCCCCAGTGGGACTCCAGGGATGCCTCCCTACACCTGGCTGGATACGACCTTTGTTGCCTCTGCCACACCCATGAGTCTAGTGTGAGGTGGATTTGGGGCATCCACTTCTAATTTATTAGCCTTAAAAAAGCCCCCAGGAAACAGAAATGTCATTGCCATCACAGACTTCGTTGAGAACCTTTCTACTTGGCCTTGAGAAAGCCACACTCAGAAGGCAGACCAGGTTTTTCCCACCCCCTGTTGGTCAGCACAGCACATCCTACCCTGGGTGTGAAGCAGGGACCTATCTCAGGAGCAATGGTAAAAATTGTTATGAGTGCCAGGACACAGGAGCTGGACCAGCAACAAAGGGACTGGACCGCGAGCTGCCAGGCACTGAGATGTGGCTCCAGAGTGAGGATAGCACAGAGTCCAGAGCCTGGGGGGAGAGCCTGAACATGGAGATCACATGGCCTCAGCCATGGGAAAGGAAAGGCCAGGGGGCAAAGAGCAAGCAAAAGGGTTCAATCCTTCCCATCCAAACCATTCAAAATGAGCCACTGTGCCATTTTGGAACTGCCATTTAACCCAGGACACCTCTGATGCAGAACTTGGAGACCTCTCGTTTGGCAGCTGCTGTCATCTCAGAGCAAGTAAGCAAGCAAGGTAAATAAGGCAAGAACGTGGCAGGCATCCAGGGTGTTGACTGTTCAGGTGAACATGGCAGGCATCCAGAGTGTTGACTGTTCAGATGAACATGTGACCCTGGCCACAGGAACACAAGAGCAGACACTTGGGGAGATGGAGGTGGTTGACAGCCAGAAGGGGTGATTCATGGAGTGCTGGGAAGACTGCTCTGCCTCCCTCCATGATTGAAAATGTCTACAAGTTCACTGCCAGGCTCCTCTTTGTAAAAGCCCATATTCCCAGTCAGTGTCACACAGGAAATCCCTGACACATCCATGACATCTTATCACACTGTTTCTCCCCATTCAGCAGGAGGCGGCTGTGGGGAGGTGGGGGTGCCAGGAAGGTTAGAGAGGCCTGAAGCAGAGAAGAGAGGCTCAGTGGAGGAGGGGGGCCCACAGTCAGTCTAACCACCACTCCCACCTTTGCTCCTCAACAAGTCATTTACTGAAGGTCATTTGCCTATAAAATGGACCTTGATCCCAGAAGCAGGTGACTTTGTGCAAACACTCCTGATCTATCCTGCCATGGAGGCAGCACTGGAATCTAAGTGAAAAGTCCCTGGTGGCTGAGCGTCACTGGCTTGGTGGGAGGGTGGAATATGTTTATACCAGGCTTGAGGCTATAATTATGATTTAGTGAAAAGCCACTTCGAAATGTCTTTTTCTTCATTTCATGTAAATTGAGTTGCTGGTGCACGGGGGAATATGTGTGTCTGTGTTCCTAAGGGAGCTCTAGAATTCATTAGTTTTTGTTTGGGAGGTGCTCTGCAGATAAAAAGTTCTCCAGAAATGCCAGGTATTATTATTAGGTGCCTTGGATTTGTAAATCATCTTGAATGAGCTATTTTGTTTTATTCTATTTTGTATGGGTATGAAAATGACAGTGTCAATCACCGAGTTCAGCAAGGGCCAATGCACACATGTGCAAAGGAGCACAAGCAAGATGCAAAGACAGGGTTTTAAATGGTTTTGATTTATTCACTCCAAGGGTGTGGAGGGGGGGCACTAAGAATTCCAACTGAGGAATCTAATATCCAGAGAAGGGTGCCAGGAATCATATGACCTGTGACCTTGAAAAGTGCATTAACTTCTGTGGGCCATGGTCTTCACATCTGGAAACTCAACCAGTTGGACGATACGATCCCTATGCCATTATGGAGACCTGCTGTCAAACAAACCTGATTCTTAAGGAGGGAGGAGGGAGTGGAAGGAGGGAGGCAGGGAGAGAGATCCACAGTTGAATAAAGTCTATAGATGGAAGTTCTTTTAATTCATATGGATTTATTAAGATTGGAGGGAGGGAGCCATGGCAATGCTAAGTTGAATGTCTGTCAGAGGTCAGAAAAACTGTTTTGCTCTTTCAAGGCGTCCCTCCAAATGGATTATCCCAGCCTGACAGCCTGACAGGGTCTGATAGGGAGCAGGGTCTGTCTTTACCCATCAGTCTTTTCCCACTGGATTGACACCTCGTGTCTTTTTCCATGAGAGACACCTTCTGAAATGTACAGTTTTGGTCTAAAGAATTTCCAAGTAGTTACTGTGGATTGAAAATTCTGCACCTAAGGTCAACACTTGGGATGTGTAGGAAGTCACAGCTGCAATCCAGAGTGTGCATAAAGATAAGGTGCAGGGAGGGCTCTGAACAGGAAGGAGTCATGGGCTGGCAGGTGTAGGCTTGTGCCTGAGGAACGCTGAGCTAGGATCCTTCCAGACTTTGGGAAGTTCCATGGACTGTCCTAACCCCCAAAGCCAAAGTGAAGGGCTGTGGTGAGCTGCGCAGGTGGTCGGCAAAGTGTGCACAGCCTGGATTTGAGTGGTGAGTGAATGAAATTGTAAATAATTCCTATTCTCCACACTCTTAGTATCTTTAAAAATATATATGTTTTTTTCTTATCTAGGTTTGTTAATTCATGGGCCCAACACAAAGGAATAAGACTTTGAAACAGGCGGTATTGCTCCAGACATTAAAATGGGAAAATTTCCATGAAGCAAAGACAAAATAACCAGGGATTGGTATATTCATGGGCAAAGGAGCCCTGGTCAGGGTCTGTTAGGTCAAAAGCCATCTTCTCATCTGGACCTTGCAAATTAAGCAGCCAGCCCTGGGGAGATGCCCTGTGCCTTGTAGGGTGTGAGTGGTGTCCTTGAGTTCTACCCAGCAGATACCAGTAGCACCCCTCTCCAAGCTGTAACAATGGAAATTGTCTCCAGACATTGCCAAGTGTCTCCTGAGGGACAAAATCTCCCCACATTGAGAACCACTCTCTAGAAGAAAGTCGAGCCTCTTTGACATACAGAACCCTCAATGACCTGGCCTTTGCCCCTCTTAGCTCAGCTCACGCCCCCCACAGGGGGCTCCAACCATGCTGAGCCCACCTGCAAATTTTTAACTAAGCCATGCTCTTATGCCTCCATACCCTTGTACATCTTCTTCCCACTTCCTAGACCCCCTTTCTCCACTTTATTCAGCCAATTCCTTATTAGCTTTCAAAACATACAGGCATCATCCAGCCCACCCACCTCCAAATTCAACCTTTCTTGACTTCTCTCCCTCCCGCCATTGGGGTGAGAGGCCTGCCTTTGTACTCCCCAAGTACTCTGCTCGGAGTTCCATCCCCCCCTTCCTGCACCACCTGGTAAGCAGCTGTGTGCAACTTTCACAGCACCAGATTGTGAGCTAGATTGTGAGGCCAGAGTGAGACTCTTATCTGTCTCTGTATCTGCAGTATTAGCACAATGTCTAGCACACAGCAGTTGCTGAGTAAATGAGTGCAAGAGGATGGAGGGAGGAAGGAAAAAAGGCAGAAACAGGGAAAAGGAGAGAAGCAAGTAAAGAAAGGAGGAGAGATGTTGTTAGAGATTTTGCTAATGTTACATAAGTAGTAAATGATACTCTCTATATTCAACTTGTATTTCTGGAAGTCCATTAACCCAGCCATAAAAATAAATGCTGGTCCCTCATAAAAACCATATATTCCAATAAAGCGAGGCCCTTAGTACTTACATCAGTTACCAGGCTTTTTTGTTTTTTCAATCCCAGGCAAAGTACTTTACCCATTCTCTGATGATTACTGCTTACTCCAGATGGTCCTTGTTCAAACACTCGCCTTTCTCAGTGTCTTTTCTTGCCTACTGCGCTCCTGGCAGTGACTGCCTGGTGGCTGCCTCTGAGTGGGAGGCAGGGGACACACTGGTGTCCAGACGCAGCCATGGAGTCCCACAGACAGATGTTATGCATTGAGCACGCCCTGGCCCCAGATTTGCTCTTTGCTCTCAGACGATCCTGGATTCATCTGCTGGCTCCATCAATTATGTGATCAAAATCTCTTTGAATGCTGCAACAGAATTTCTTTCCTCTACACTGCCCACCAGGTCCCGACAGAGGAACTGCCCAGGAGGCCCCTAGATGAGACTGAACTGATGCATTTCTGAGCAGAAAATACACACTTTGTGCCCTGGCTTCCCTGAAGCTGGGGGTCACCTTTCTATTGCAAGCGTAGTAGTACCAAGCTTACTCCAAGTACAGTAAGCTCGAAAACCAAGTCAGGTGATCACAAACCTGAATTCACCTGTGGAAGATAAACTACTCCCAGAAATCAAGTCAGCTAAGATGGCTGAATTAATTGCCCTCACCAGGGTCTACCAACTGGAAAAGAATAAAAGAGAAAGTATTTATATTTATAGTAGATACATTTTTGGAGTAGTCCATAACTTTGGAATGCTTCAGAAACAAAGAGATACTCTTACATTGACAGGAACCCCTATAAAAACTGAATGACAAATTAAAGAACTTTTAACACTTTGCTTTTATGTAAAGAAGTAGCTATAATAAAAGTGAAAGGCCATTCAAAATGCAAAGAAGGGGACTTCTGGCCAAGATGGAGGCCTAGACAGACCCACTGGGCCTCCCTCCACAACTAAGAAGGAATACAACTACCTCAAAACTAGAGACAACCAGAAGTTCCAGAAAATCAAGCTGCATGAAAGTCCAACAAACAAAGATATAAAAAGAAATACTCATCCAGACAGGTAGAAGGGGCGGATCTGGGGCAGAGAGGACGCAGTGTGGTGGCAGCAGCAGTGGTGGAAAGTGCAGTCACACATTTTAAAAGTTGGAAGGGACACCTGGGGAGCGCTCCCAGCACCAGCCTAGACAGCACAGCTCACAGTCCCAGCGCCAAGGAAAATAAAACCTTATTGCTTTTGACTGTGCAAACCAGTGGGGGTTGGCACGGAGGAAGAAACTGCCAGTCTCTCAGCAGAGTCTGCTTGTTTAAAGACACTACCCTTCTGCCCCAGGTCCTAGAACGTCTGCAGACCCACCCACTCTGGGAACGGCAGCCAGGGCAACAGCTAGAGAGGCGCCAGTCCCATACCGAAGTGGGAGAAGTGCCTGGGAAAGGGCGAGTGCAGGACAGGCGGCATTGTTCCCTCTTGGACTCCTCCCCCACACACAGCGCCACAATGTGGTGAAACAGGTTGCCCTCTACTGATGAATACCTGAGGCTCTGCCCTTACAACGTAACAGGTGCGACAGCTCTACCTAAGACACAGAGGCAAACAAACACAGGAACCTATCAAGATGAAGAGACAGAGAAGTATGGCCCAAAAGGGGGAATTGATCAAAGTTCCAGTGGGAGAACTAAGGGATGAGGACATAGCCAACCTAACAGACTCAGAATTCAAAACACTGGTGATAAAGATGCTCACAGGCTTGACAGATATGCTTAAGCATGGCAAACGCAAAGGGAAGAAGTGAAGGCTATGCTAAATGAAACAAAGGAAAATCCACACAAAACCAGTGGTGAAGGGAAGAAAACTAGGGTTCAAATCAATGACTTGGAACATAAGGAAGAAAAAATAGTCAACTAGTACAGAATGAGGAAACAAGAACTGAAAAAAATTAGGAGAGGCTGAGGAACTTCTGGGACAACTTTAAAAATGCCAACATCTGAATCATAGGGGTGCCAGATGGAGAAGAGGAAGAGCAAGAAATTGAAAGCTTATGTGTAAAAATAATGAAGGAAAAGTCCCCAAATTTGGTGAAGGAAATAGACATGCAAGTCCAGGAAGCACAGAGAGTCCCAAACAAGCTAGACCCAAAAATGACCACACCAAGACACATCATAATTAAAATGCCAAAGTTCAAGATAAAGAGATAATCTTAAAAGCAGCAAGAGAAAAGCAGAGAGTTACCTACAAAGGGGTACCTATAAGACTATCAGCTGATTCCTCAGAAGAAATTTTGCAGGCAAGAAGGGACTGACAAGAAGTATTCAAGGTGATAAAAAGCAAGGAGTTACAACCAAAATTACTCTATCCAGCAAAGCTATCATTTAGAATGGAAGGGCAGATAAAATGTTTCCCAGACAAGGTAAAGCTAAAGGAGCTCATCATCACCAAGCTATTATTATATGAAATGTCAAAGGGACTTACTTAAGAAAAATAAGATCAAAATTATGAACATTAAAATGACAACAAACTTACAACTATCAACAACTGAATCTAAAATTTTTTTTTTAAAAATCCAACTAAGCAAACCAGATAGGAACAGAATCATAGGTATGGGGATCATTTGGAGGTTATCAGCTGGAGGGGAAGGGGGAGAAAGGGGAAATGGTGCAGGGATTAAGAAGCATAATTGGTTGGTACAAAATAGACAGGGGGAAGTTATGAATAACATAGGAATGGGTGAAGCCAAAGAACTTATATGCATGACTCATGGACATGAACTAAGGGGTGTGGAACTGCTGGAGGGAAGAGGGGTACTGGGCAGAGGGGAGCAAAGGGGAAAAAATTGGGACTACTGTAACAACATAATCAACAAAATATACTTTAAAAATGCAAAGAAGATCTTGGTGTCATGGATATGTTTTAGCTGACTGACCATTATGTCAAAAATGGCAACTTTAACCAAGATAATTGCTCCTGTAATCGTGGAGAAAAGAAAGGCCTTGGAGGAATTCAAAGAGGCTGTTATTAGCTATGCGAGACAAGGCCCTGATTCATAAAAAAGCAAATGGCACTCTGGCTGCTGTGGCTCAGTGGATTGAGCGTCAGCCTCCCAGCCATGTGTCGCTGGTTCCCAGTCAGGGCACATGACTAGGTTGCACATCAGGTCCCCAGTTGGGGACGCAAGTGAGAGGCAACCACAGAGTGATGTTTCTCGCCCTCTCTTTCTCCTTTCCCCTCTCTCTAAAAATAAAATAAAGAAATTATTTTTTTTTAAAGTCTCCACTGTCACAATGAGGGTGTTTGTCCCTCTGAGTGGAATGGGGACCATCACCCCCCCCCAAAAAAAAGCAAATGGCAAGAAGTAGGGTAATCATTGCACATAGATAATATTGGGCACTCTCAGGATGGCCCACAGACAGTATGAACAAAATTGAAAATAGAGCCAGCAAAAATGTTTCATGATATTACACATAATAGCAGAAATTTATTGGCAACAGTGCTGGAATAACACATGGAGTAATTCTAGAAGTATGCAAGGGTGTTTTCAAAATATGTCCTACCAGCCAGTGATACAATCCTGGCAAAACTCTGAAGACCAGATGTGGACAGGAACCAAAGCTTAAGGGCCTTTTGAACATTCCACATGGGCTTTCTATAAATGCCTTCTGCACTGCCTTAGGAATATATTTTGGTTATTGATTATTTATTCTCAGAGCAGGTTGAATGTTCTTGCCAAAGAGCTACTGTTCTAACTATGGTGGAAGGAAAGAGGAAGGAAGGAAGGAAGGAAGGAAGGAAGGAAGGAAGGAAGGAAGGAAGGAAGGAAGGGAGGGAGGAAGGAAGGAAGGAAGGAAGGAAGGAAGGAAGGAAGGAAGGAAGGAAGGAAGGAAGGGAAAAAGAAAGAAAGAAAGAAAGAAAGAAAGAAAGAAAGAAAGGAAGGAAGGAAGGAAGGAAGGAAGGAAGGAAGGAAGGAAGGAAGGAAGGAAGGAAGGGAAAGAAAGAAAGGAAAGAAAGAAAAAGGTAGAAGAAATGTCTTGCTTTTGTTTTTCCAACTTGGGGAATTGTCACTTCTCTAGTGAGAGGAACATTCCTTTCACTGGTACTGTTATTAAAAAACTCTGTAAAGTGTTGTCTTTTACTCTAAAACTAATCGTCTGCAATCGTCAAAAAGAAGGAAGGAAGGAAGGAAGGAAGGAAGGAAGGAAGGAAGGAAGGAAGGGAGGGAGGGAGGGAGGGAGGGAGGAAGGAAGGGAGGGAGGGAGGAAATGAAGAACTAGTGGAATTCTAAAACAAAATTAACAAAGCTCTGAGGAACCCTCAACTCCCATAGCCTGAAGTATTGCCATAACTAGCATTTATCAAATGAAGCCACAGATTGTCTCTTTCTAACAGGTTAATTCATGTGATCTTAGATTCTACCTGTTGTGGTTGAATTGTATGAATTGTATCTCCTAAAAAGACATCTTCCAGTCCGAACCCCCAATATCTGTGAATGTGACCTTATTTGAAAAAAAGGGGGGGGGGGTTGCAGGCACAATCAAATTAAGATGAGGTCTTGGAACTATTTGATCTATTTACTATACAGGGTGAGCAAAAGTAGGTTTACAATTGTGAATTCATGAAACAGAGTTCATTCTTGTATTATTATTCATTAATCATTGTATTATTTTCCATAGGAACAACTGTAAACCTATTTTGCCCCACCTTGTATGTTCTCAATTTTCTTGAAACTTATTGAAGAGAACATTATTATTAAATGCATTTTCAATTGAAACTTTAAAAAAAAAAGAAACTCCAAGATATTGGCCCTTGGTTTCATGTTTCCCAGATCAAAAAATATCTATTACTTCTTCCTGACTACTGGACATCTATTTCATCTGAGACCTTAACCAAGGGTTCTTGGCAATCCTCCAGAAGTTGCCATCTTCAGAGATGGACGGTGTCTGCCAAAGGTGATGGAATGAATAAAGGGCCTCAGAAGCAAACAGCCCCCACTTAAGATGATGGAACAAGATGAACTTCCAGATTCCTCAACAATTTTCTTCTTTTCCTCCACTCTGCTACACAATGTTGCCAATTATTCCACTATATATAATCTCTTTCAAAACAAAACACTAATATAAGCCCTCTTCATCCTTTTATTTCTGACCCCGTCCCCATGGTCTCCTACTCCTTAAGGAAGAGCAAAACTTTCTTATGCTTTTTCCAGACCATAGCTGTTACTCTGAATCCAGGGGATTGTGGCATTAATATTGGGTCTATCCTGATCATGACAGTTTGTTCTCTTCAGAGATAACTTCTATCTCCTTTACAAGAACTATTTGAATTCATTCAAGGAGTTTGTCAATCTTGGAAGGACTCACTTCTATTGTAATAAATAATACTTATACTCCTAACTCAACCTGCATTCCACCAGCACACTGCTTCTCATATGGACATCAGGCTTACAGCTCTCTGCCACACACTCACTGATGCTGTGTCTTCAGAGCATTTGGTAGAGATGCCCAGATATTTGAAGCCCCATCCTTCCAATGGATCCTATTTCCTTGAGAAGGATACCCAAAACCTTCAAAGCAGCACAAATTATTTGGGAGAATTTCCAGAGGAATTGCCATGATGGGAATAACACAATTAGAAAAGTGGTTTGAAACTTGTCTCTGATGTTAGCAGGACACAAAATGACACAACTTCTACTCTGGAAACCCAAAGAACTAGTCTAGACTCATTAGCTAGAGTTGTCATGTACAATCTCATTACCCCTTAATTTCCTCTTAGCCAGCCACGGAGAGGTTTGTACCATAGCAAATACTCTATGTTGCACCAATATAAATTCCAAGGTAAACAGAACAGGCTATAACTAAGCTAAAAGGAAAAGCCATCTGGCCCTGTTAAACACACTCAGATGGATTATGGGCACACTTTTATTGCCTGGGTTTCATAATCTAGGCTCTTGGCTTCAAGCCCTCTTACAGCAACTAAGAGTCATTTTGTTTCTGATAACTGCCTGTGTGGCAGTTGGCTGATGTATCCTGTCCATCATTGCTTCTGCGAAGTCATTGTCACCGAGTTTCAACAACTCATCCTACGACAGAGGGAGAAAAAAAGATTAACTCTAGGTCAACAACAGACTACATGCAAAAATACTTTTCTGCTCTTAATCAACAAAATATTGGCACTGGTGAAGATCTAGATATCATAATTAATGTCCTATAGCTTAACTTCATCCGCCCTTGGCCAAAAGGGAAGAGAGAACAAAAAAAAAGCAGCCCCTGACATTCAGAAGATGGCCTGACTCCCACCACTAAGTATATTAATCTCATATTAGATACAAACAATTCTCAGATGAGGTCGCTCTGAGACCATGATAAAATGAAATAAAGCAAGCCTATTTCATAATTTTGCCTAAGCATGATACAAAACAAGGTCACTCTGCCACTCAAAAAGTACGAAATACCCCCTTCCTCTTATCCTCATTCTACTCTCCTCTCCCCATAGATAAAATTTATTGAGACACGTAATCATGGAATTACTCCTGCTTTCTGGCAACATCCAATCTAGAGTGTACCCCCACGTTCTTCTACCTTCTTCCAAATCACCTAACCAGAACCAGGTCATATAATAGGTTCTTCCTCACTCTCTGACCGAGACACTCCCCATAGTGTGTGTTCTCCACAGTGAGTAAGAAGCCCAACTTGTTCGACTACAAGAGTGACACTGGTGGTCTTTGGCTGGAGTGCATTGACAAAGTCATCACAGGGAGAGTCATAACAAATACGATGCTCTGGGAAGAATCATCGGAAAGTAACATGTGGGAAGGGCCACAGAAAGGGACAGTGTAATTATTTAGGAAGCAGTTGTTCTTGTTTAGGTGTGAAGAGATGAGGGGTTGTGCTAAGAATGCAGTGATGGGAATAAAGATGAAGGGACAAAGAACACTTGGAAGAATTTATAGGAATTGAGTATTTATCATTAATTTATTCAGGTAACCAATGCGTGCCGGGTGGTGGGACACAATGCTGACCAAGACAACTGAGTCCCTCTTCTCAAAGAGTTCATGTTGCAATGAGGGAAAATGATGATGGAGACCATTTGGACAGGTGATAGGAGAGGAGACAGATGACAGAAATGGAGATGTGGTGGTAAGTGAACAAAAGGCGTGGTGGTGGCAACTTTAGACAGGTTGTTTGTGGAAGGTCATTCTGCAATGGTGAGCTACGAGCTGAGACCTGAATGAGAGCTGGCCAAACAGATCTTGGGAAGAGTATTTCAGGCAGAGGGGACATGTAAGGGCAAAGTCCCAGAGGTGAAGCCAAGGAAAGGCACCAAGTTTGGTTGCAGAGTGGTGGGTGAAGGGAAGAGCACAGCAAAGTGGCATTGGTGAGGGAGCAGAGCCAGGTATCCCAGGGTACTGGATGCCAAGATAAGAATTTCATTATGGAGAGGAAACCAAACGGCATAGGTGCTATTAGCCTCGGAAGCCCCTTTCCTTGTCCTTTCCTCACTATTTTCTTCTTTCCTGCTGCACTTCCTAAGTTTCCCTGTTGGGATTGGGCTTTCTGAACAGTGGTGTCCCATGGCCATTAATGGGCCACCTCTTCCTGGCTTGTAAATAGAACAACTTCCTAGCCTCTGACTCAGCATTTGAAATTAATTCCGCATACTGGAATTTTCAGATAATCCTTACTAAAAGTTAGTGTGTGCTGAAAGGCCCAACCTTCAGCTTTCTCTCATAATTATTGCAGTAACCTCCAGAAATGCCCAAACTTTGCTGAAATAACTTGTTTTAAAATGAGACCAAATTGTGCTTTTAAAAAACTCCTGTTACTTTCCCATACTTTCTCTTGTTATTGTTATGTAATCAAAAGTATATATATATATATATACACACACAGACACACACACACACATACACACAGACACACACATATATACTGTATATATATTCAATATTATTTTGTATTAGGTTCAGGTGTACAGTATAGTGGTAAGACAATCCTATACTTTACAAAGTATTCCTCCAATAATTCCAGGACCCTCCTGGTGCTGTACATAGTTATTTCAGTATTAATGACTCTATTTCTATCGTATGTTGTACTTTACATCCTTGTGACCACTAACCCATACTTCTCAATCCCTTCACCTTTTTCAGCAGGTCCCCCAACATCCCTTCCCTCTAGTAACCATCAGTCTGTTCTCTGTATCTATGAGTCTATTTCTGTTTCATTTGCTTGTTTACATTATTCCTTAGATTTCACGTAATTGAAATTATATCCCATATTTTCTTGTTGGCTATTTTCCCACATTAGATTTTTCATTTGTCTAAACAATTGTATATTCTGATGTAGTCATTCAGTTTTTGTTTGTTTGTTGTTGTTTTTTCTTTTCCCTTCAATATAACTGTGTTTCCTCCTACTCTGGAATCTTTTTTCACATTGGTTGAGGGGTTTTTTTTTCCATAATTTTTTCAAGTTTTATCTATATCTTTGTTTATTTGCTGAATATCTTTGAAACAATAATATCTAAGCTTGGTACTTTTCTTAAGCTGAGATGCATTCTGCCTGATAATAATCATTTCTACAATCACTGCCCTTTCACTCAGTCTCCTGAATATCAGCTGCTGCTCCTAGATGTGAGGCTCTTCATTTTGGCAATTCTCCACTCTCTCCCTCTGTGAGTAATGAAATTGTCTTTTTAAAACCTAGTCCTTCTTTATCCCTTTTGTACTCTAAGCCCCCTTTTTTCCCATGTGAAAATGTTTGATGTCTTGTGTGTGTGATTTAAAAACATGATTATGAAAGCTGCTTACAATATTGAGCCTGTTGATTTTTTTAATCTTTCCCTGATTAAACTCATATAATGATTAATTTTGCTTGTCTTTTATAATCCCCTTATCTTTATTCTGGTGTCCTCATATATTAAAAAAAGTCAGACACAAAAGCCTTTTCTATTGTTCTTCTATCTTTAATTGAATATACTTTTAACCATTTCAGTTTTTTTTAATTGTATTAAGTGAATTGTATTACTCAATATTTCAGGACGGCATAATACAACCATGATTCCAATTTATTTTATTTTGTTTTTAAACCTTTAAAATTAAAATTTTCATAAAATTTTGGAACTAGGGAAAACATTGTTTATACTACTACCCTTTTATTTTACAGACCAGGACTCTGAGGTCCAGAGAAGTTAAACTGTTTGTCCAAAATTAAGCAGCTCATTAGTGCCAGAGTCAGAACCAGAGACCTGGTCACTGACTTCCTGTCCAATGCTCTTTCTACAACAAAAGAGTGTCTCCATTAAAAGTGTATTTATGTTTGAATACCATATGTATAAGTCATCATTTTCACAATAGGTATTAATCTTTTTGCCTTTAGTATTTGTATTTGCAGCACCCACAAAATGGAAATCCTCCAATCAAATCCAGCAGCAGACTCCATCCTTCAAGGTCCACGCAGGTCTTGGGAGTCAGTGTTGATAGAGTGGGCAGTAAAAGTCCCTGGGCTTTATTTTCGGGTCTCCTGCTGATCTGATGTATAACTTTGGGAGTATTTTGCTCTTGGGCTTTCCTAATATGTTAGATTCTAGTTTATTGACAGATCTTGTGAAAGACCTCCTCTAAGACAGTATAAAAACAAGATATATAGCATTGTTAGGACATTGAATTTGGGGAAGTGCACTTACTATTAATCCAGAAATGTGATTCTCATGTGTCCCATATTAGTTAGGAGTACATTTCTAAATCTCTCCCACTAAGATTCAGGGCAATATAGAATGTTGCCTGGGTTTGCTTACTCTTCTAGTGAAGAAGGAAAGAGGATTGCTGGTAAATTAGGCCCTGTCTTTTTGCAGCCTTCTCCATATGGTGGGCCATGGCTAGGCCCTGAGAACAGGTTCTACTAGAGCGCCACAAATGGTCTAAAGTCATGGGAATATGCTAGCACCCAGGGAAGTTGAGTTGGAGCTGTTAGTCCAAAACCCAGGCTTTGGCTCTTTTTGATATGATAGGAAGGGATAGATTGCTTTAACTCTCTAAGGAAAGCTCAATCAACCTTCCAGATTAATGCAGCATAACTCATTAATCTCAGTAAGTACCCACTGGTTGCAAGTTACTAAGACCAACTTGAGTCAGCTCACGCCAGAAAGAGAAATCCACTCCAAGGACAAAAGCCCATATCATGGAGCTCAGGGCAGAGTCTGGGCTGACAAAACCTGGACACAGGGCCTCAAAAATCCCTGAGATGTACCCAGGAGAGTTCCTCTTAGGAATCCACTGCAAGAATCTGCAAGAATAGGCTTGCTGGCCCCCAGATTATAAATACACTCAGAATTCTCAAGGTTGTATGCCAGAAGGAGCTATACCCTTTGTTTGTTCCAATTACAGGGAATTGCCTCCAAGCTGAAGCCTACAATAAGTAGAGATGAAATTCAGTTAAATATATGTGATTCTTTGTGATTCTCTACTGCATCCTAAGAATAAATTTTCATAAGGGCATACCCTCAAATTCAAACATACACAAACCCACACACACTTATACAAGTTCACATCGTCTAAGCCAGTGATTTTTAACCAGTGTGCTGAAGCATCAAGAAGCTATAGCCCTGTAGATATATGTGCACTCAACATATATTTTCCCCAAATATATGAGGAAAATCTTGAAGATCTTCAAGAAAGATATTGACAGCAACACACTCATAGTAGGGGACTTTGACACCCCATTGTCAACAATGGGTAGATCATCCAAGCAAAGAATCAACAAGGGTATTGTGACTTTGAACAACACTCTAAATCAAATGGACTTAATTGATATATACAGAACATTTCATTCCAAAGAAGTAAAATGTACATTCTTTTGAAATGCACATGGATCATTTTCGAAGATAGACCATATGGTAGGACACAAAAAAGCCTCAAAAAATTCAAGAAAATTGAAATCATATCAAACGTGTTCTCAGATCACAATGGCTTGAAACTAGAAACCAACCTCAAGGAAAAAAAAAACAAAATTATTCAAATTCATGTACACTGAGTAATATGCTATTAAAAAATGACTGGGTTAACAATGAGTTCAAGGAAGAAATCAAAAAGTTTCTAGAAACAAATGGGAATGAAGATACAACATCTCAAAACCTGAGAGGGAAGTTCATAGAAATACAGGCCTACATAAAGTAGATAGAAAATTTTCAAATAAAAAGCCTAACCCTACATTTAAAAGTTCTAGAGGAACAACAACAAAGAAAACCCAGAGTGAGTAAAAGGAAGGAAATAATCAAGATCAGAGCAGAATTAAATGACACAGAGACTAAAAGAACAATTCAAAGGATCAGTAAAACCAGGAGATGGTTCTTTGAAAAGATAAACAAAATTGACAAGCCTTTAACCATACTCATCAAGAGAAAAAAAGACAGCACTCAAATAAATAAAATCAGAATTGAAAGAGGAGAAATTACAACCGATACCACAGAAATACAAAGGATTGTAAGAAATTCCTATAAACAACTACATTCCAAGAAATTTGACAACCTGGGCAAAATAGACAAATTTCTAGAAACATATAATCTTCTAAAACTGAATCCAGAAGAAGCAGGAAGCCTGAATAGACCAATAACATCCAGTGAAATTGAAGCAGTAATAAAAATACTCCCAGCGCACAAAAGCCCTGGACCAAATGGCTTCACAGGCAAATTTTACCAAACATTTAAAGAAAACTAACTCCTGTCCTTCTTAAACTATTCCAAAAATTTCAACAGGAGTGAAGACTCCCAAACTTTTTATGAGGCCAATATTATCCTATTCCAAAACCAGGTAAAGGCACATCAAAGAAAGAAAACTACAGGCCAATATCACTGATGAACATAATCTGCTAAAATCCTCAACAAAATATTGGCAAACTGGATCCATCAATACATTGAAAATATTATACACCACAATCAAGTGTGATTCATCTAAAGATGCAAGGATGGTATAATATTCACAAATCAATAAGTGTAATACACCACATAAACAAAATGAAAGCCAAAAATCACATGATCACACCAATAGATGCTGTAAAAGCATTTGATAAAGTACAACACCCATTTATGATAAAAATGCTCAGCAAAGTGGGAATAGAGGGAGCATACCTCAACATAATAAAGGCCATATATGAGAAACCTACAGCCAACATCATGCTCAATGGGCAAAAACTAAAAGCTTTTCCCCTTAAGATCAGGAACAACTCAAGGGTGTTCACTCTCTCCACTTCTATTCAACATAGTTTTGGAAGTTCTAGCCACAATGATCAGACAAGAAAGAGAAATAAAAGGCATCCAAATTGGAAAGGAGGAAGTAAAACTGTCATTATTTTCAGACGACATGATAGTGTACCTAGAAAACCCTATAGGCTCCACGTAAAAACTACTCGACCTAATAAGTGAACTTGACAAAATAGCAGGATACAAAGTCAATATTCAGAAATTGAAGGCATTTTTGTACACCCACAATGAAATATCAGAAACAGAAACTAGTAAAAAACCCCATTTACTATAGCAACAAGAAAAAGAAAATACCTAGGAATAAACTTAACCAAGGATGTAAAAGACCTATACTTGGTAAACTACAGAACACTGAAGAAATTAAGGATGATACAAATAAATGGAAGCATATACTGTGTTCATGGGTTGGAAGAACTAACAGCATTAAAATGTCTGTACTACCCAAAGCAATCTTGACTCAATGCAATCCCCATTAAAATACCAATGACATATTTCACACATTTAGAATAAATATTTCAAAAATTTATATGGAACCAGAAAAGACCCCAAATAGCCGCATTTTGACGTACTCCAAACCTCAGTCATCAAACATATCTCTTTACACTCATTCCCTAATTGATCCAACATCACCATAAATTAACAACTCCAAAATGTATATCCCCTGATCTAGCTATCTCCCCAAACTCTGCAATTCAATACCTGTTTATTCAGTATCTCTTCTTGCATATCTAACAGACATCTCAAACTTAATGTGACTAAAGCAGAGTTGCTGATCCACCTCTCCAAAACCTGCTTTTCCTCCATTCTTTCCCACATGACAGCCACAGGCATTGCTATACAAAGTAAGTCAGATTCTACATCACTCCTCTGCTTAAAACGTTGTGATGGCCTCATTGCACTCAGCATATAGGTCCAGGGCCCAACATGATTGACTGTTTTCCATCCCTTGACTTCATCTCCAGTCATTCCCCTCTTGGTCACTCTAGCCTGTTTCACTGTCCTTAAATATTGAAACATATTCCCAACCCAGGAACTCTGCCCTCACTGTGTCCTGAGCCGGGATGCCCTTCTCTAAGATAGCCGCATGGCTTCTTTTCTTCTTTCTCTGGTCTCTGCTCAAAAGACTGCTTACCAGCCCTGGACACTGTGGCTCAATGGGTTGGAACATTGTCTTGTAAAACAAAAGGTCACAGGTTCGATTCCCAGTTAGGGCACATGCCTGGGTTGTGGGTTCAGTCTTCAGTTGGGGCATACAAGAAGCACCTGATTGATTTTTCTCTCCCTCTTTTCCCCTCTCTCTAAAATCAACAAGTGTGTCCAGAGAGGATGCTCTCATCACCCCCTATAAATACATTCACCCTTTCCCAGCCCATCCTCCTTCCTGTTTTACCTTTCTCCATAGCACTGACCACTACCTGGTGTTTAACTGACATACTTTTATTTGCTTATTGATCATCTTCACCTTCTATAAATTAAGATCCACAAGCACAGGGACTTCACCCTGTCTTCTGACTGCCATGTGTCTCCAGCACCCAGAACAGACCTGTTAAGCAGGCTGTGAGGTCATCTACAGGGCTTTTAGATGACCTCACAGCCTGTGCATCCAGATGATGCCCTTGCCCTTCCCCAGCATAAAAGCAGAAGTTTGCTCATGGACAGACTCCTCTAGAGAAGCTCTGAATTCAAAGATGCAAGGCCAGTTGAGGTGAGGATGCTTGGATGAAAACAGGGGATTGAATAAAAGTATACGCACCAGAGGCTGAGATGTCCAGGTTCCTGCCCAGCCCCACTCTTGCTCCATGAAGCCAGCAGCCAGGCTTAGTCTCCCTCAGCAGGAATGGAGGATCCTCCCATAGAAACAATGAACCAACCTTCCTAAAAGACCAATAGTTACTGATATTTAGAGGCCCCCAACAAAGAAGGCAGCTGATGGTCATTGTCTGGTCTTTCCCTGCCACACAGTGCTTTTTGGGCTTCATGCTTCAATATGAACAGATAGCCAAGGTTATCAGTATTAGAGAAAGGTGTCTGTTGTGGACTAAATTGTATTCCAACCTTCATATTCACATGTTGAAGCCCTAAATCCCCATGTGACTATATTTGGAGACAGGGCATTTAAGGATATAATTAAGGTTAAATAAAATCATAAAGGCAGAACCCTATTCCAATAGAATTGGTGTCTTTATAAGTAGAGGATAAGACACCAGCAATGTGCATGCGCAGAAAAAAGGCTATGTGAGGACACAACAAGGAGGCTATTGTCTGCAAATCAAGGAGAGAGGCCTCACCAAAAATCAACCCTGCTGGCATCTTGATCTTGGACTTCCAGCCTCCAGAACTATAAGAAAATACATTTATGTCATTTAAGTCACTCATCTGCAACAATTTGTTATAGCAGCTCTAGCAAACTACTAAGTGTGTAATGTGAAAGGAAAGAACCAACATTGTTCCCTAGACAACCCCCCCCCAAAAAAAACAGTGAAGAAATAGAGACATAGAAACAGAAGAAAACTTTTGAAATAATTACTGTCATTAATATACATAAAGAGATAAAGAAAGATATTGGCAATGGGAGCAGAATGGTATTTTTAAACAAGGAAACTTGACAATACAAAAAAGAGCTCTTTGGAATGTAAAATATGACAATAAGAAGTTTTAAAGTTAATTGAAGATTTAGAAGATAAAATGGAGGACATCTCCCAGAAGTTAGAACAAAAGGACAGAAAATAGGGAAGAAAATTTTTCAGCTTTATTGGAGTATAATTGACAAATAAAATTGTATGTATTAAAAGTGTACAATGTGACTTCCGGTCAAGATGGCAGCATAAACATGTCTTGCTTGTTCGCACAACCACATCAAAATTACAACTAAAATATAGAACAACCATCTCTCAGAACCATCAGAAATTGAGTCGAATAGAAGTCTGACAACTATGGAATTAAAGAAACCACATCCATCCAGACTGGTAGTGGGGGAAAGATGCAGAACAGGCTGGTCCCACATCCATATGTGGAGGATAAAAATTAGGGAGGAATATCTCCAGAGTGAGGAGTCAAAGCCCCACACAAGATCCCCCAGCTCAGGGTTCCAGTGTCAGGAAGATAAGTCCCTGTAACTTCTTCTGGCTGCAAAAACCAGTGGGGATTGAGTTGGTGGAAGAAACTGGTGGAGCCCCAAGCAGTTCCTCTTAAAGGACCCACTCACAGGCTCACCCACTCAGACTCACTGCCTCTGAGCCCCAGCACAGGAGTAACAGCTTGAAAGGCGCCAGTGGCACATAAAGGAAGAAAGTGAAGTATGGCGTAAAAGCAAGAGTTGGGGAAGAGCTTTCTCACAGACATAAAGACAGGTCATTGTCCCTTTTCTGAACCCTCCCCGCACAGAGGCACAGAACCAGCAGGCTGGTGGCATATCTGAGACTCCATCAACCTGGCTAACACTGTTTGTTCTGCTTTGGAGCTCCCCAGAGACTCTGTCCCACCCAATGTACTGGCCCACCCAAGCTGCTTTTCCATGTAAATGGCTGGTCTTGGCTCATGCTGCACAACTTCCTAAATCCTCTCAAAAAGCAACAGCCAGCCTCAGTGAGCCCCCAGTCCCCATACCTCTTGCTAAGTGGTCCTAGGCCTGGCACTAGCCACAACCAGCCTAGATTCACAGCTTGGCTTTGCCTGGGAATCCCCAAGCTCAGCACAAGTAGCAGCCATCTCAGATTGCTTTATAGCTCAGGCAGGCTTCCCTGGGAAGAACATAGTGGGGGCTACCCTTGCCCTGCACTACCTGGGAAACCCCAGAGCCTGTGCACTCAGTGGGCAGCTATAGAACATGTTGGAGCACCACCACCCTGCCCCTGCAGAGCTTATGCTCCATGGAGGGTGGAGGGTGGTGACCTGTTGTCACAGGCAGTTCTTGCAGCTGACTGTTCTGGGTAAATCACTTCCTTTGATCTGCCAACAGTAATCAAGGCTCAACTATAAGAGGAGGGTGTTCTCGGCCCACACAAAGGACACATCTTGAGTACCCACCTTGGGTGATATGGGAGTCTGTACCACTGGAACCTACAAAACAACTACTAAATTAAGCCATGCTACCAAGACAGGGAGTCATAGCAGTTCTCCCTAATACATAGAAACTAACACAGGGAGGCTGCCAAAACAAGAAGACAAAGAAACATGGCCCAAATGGAAGATCAAATCTCCAGAAAAAGAACTAAACAAAATGGAGATAAGTAATCTATCACACATGTAGAGTTCAAAACACTGGTTATAAGGATGCTCAGAGAACTTAGTGAGGACCCCAATAGCATAAAAAAGATCCAGTCAGAAACAAAGGATATACTAATTAAAATAAAGAACAATTTACGGGGAAACAACAGTAGAGTGGATGAAGCTGAGAATCAAATCAATGATTTGGAACACAAGGAAGCAAAAAACAACCAATCAGAACAACAAGAAGAAAAAAGAATCAAAAAAAAAAAAATGAGGATAGTGTAAGCAGCCCCTGGGACAACTTCAAGAGATCCAACATTTGCATAACAGGGATGCCAGAAGGAGAAGAGAAAGAGCAAAAAATTGGAAATCTGTTTGAAAGAATAATGAAAGAAAACTTCCCTAATTTGGTGAAGGAAATAGACATGCAAGTCCAGGAAGCACAGAGAGTCTCAAACAAGATGGATGCAAAGAGGCCAATTCCAAGAAACATCATAATCAAAATGCCAGAGGTTAAAGATAAAAAGAGAATCTTAAAACCAGCAAGAGAAAAGAAGTTAGTTACCTAAAGGGGAGTTCCCATAAGACTGTCAGCTGATTTCTCAAAAGAAACTTTGCAGGCTAGAAAGTATTGGCAAGAAATATTCAAAGTCATGAAAAGCAGGGACCTACAGCCAAATTTGCTCTACCCAGCAAAGCTATCATTTAGAATTTAAGGGCAGGTAAAGAGTTTCCCAGATAAAAAAAGACTAAAGAAGTTCCTCATCACTAAACCATTATTATATGAAATGTTAAAGGGACTTATTTAAGAAAAGAAGATCAAATCTATGAACACTATAATTGCAACAAATACATATCTGTCAACAATTGAATCTAAAAAACAAACTAAGCAAACAAGAAGAACAGAGAGAATCATGGATACAGAGTATTTTGATGGTTGACAGATGGGAGAGGTGTGTGGGGGAAGGGGTGAAGAGGTGAACGGATTAATAAATACAAATTGGTAATTACAGAATATCCATGGGGATATAAAGTACAGTATAGGAAATGGAGTAGCCAAAGAACCTCTGCACAACCCATGGACATGAACAATGGTGTGAGGATTGTCTGAGGGAGGGGGAGATGCTTCATGCTAGGGGGGCAAAGGGGGAAAATAGGCACAACTGTAAGAGCATAATCAATAAAATATAATTTAAAAAATAAAGTGTACAATGTGATGATTTAACATTGTGTGCTTTGTGAAAGGATTATCACAATCAAGTTTATTAACATATCCATCACATCACATAGTTTTCACTACGTGTGGTGAGAATAAGATCTATTCTCATAGATCTATATTCATCAGGAATATTGGCTTGTAATTTTCTTTTCCTATAATGCCCTTGTCTGACTTCATAAAATAAGTTTGAAAGTGTTCTTTTCTCTTCAAAATTTTGGAAGAGTTCAAGAAGGATTGGTGTTCCTTAAATGTTTCCTAGAATTCATCAGTAAAGCATCAAGTCCTGGTCTTTTCTTTATTAAGAAGTTTTTGATTACTCTTTATTTGTCTGTTCATATTTTTTATTTCTTCATAATTAAGTCTTGGTAGGTTGTATGTTTCCAGGAATTTATCCATTTCTTTTAGATTATTCAATCTATTGGTGTATGATTGTTTATAGTAGTCTCTTATGATACTTTATATTCCTGTGGTGTCAGTTGTAATGTGTCCTCTTTCATTTCTATTTTATTTGTTTGAGTCTTCTCTCTTTTTTTCTTAGTCTAACTAAAGATCTGTCGTTGTCGTTTATCTTTTTTAAATTTTAAAAATCATTTTAATTTAATTGGGTGACAATGGTTAATAAGATTATATAGGTTTTTGTGCATAATTCTTGTTTATCTTTTTTAAAAAACCAACTCCATTTTGTTAATATTTTCTATTTTTTTTTGTCTCTATTCCATTTATTTCTGTTCTGACTTTTGTTAGTTCCTTTCTTCTGCTAGCTTTGAGATTTGTTTGTTCTTCTTTTCTAGTTCCTTGAGGTGTAGGAGAGAACATTAAAGAAATCAATTACTAAAAAAAAATACTACAAGAAAACTTTTCAAAATAGATGAGCATGAGCACTTCTAGACTGAAAGGATCCTTGAAGTACCCAACATAATGAATTTTAAAAAGCACGACACTACATTATAATTGTAAAATTCCAGAACACCAGAAATATAAAGAATATTTAGAGACAAAAGCAAATGGCATCACAGGACTGATCCTAACATGGAAAATTTAACAAGCAAAATAGCTAAAAAAAAAAAAAAAAAAAAAAAAAATCTTGAGGAAGAGTAATAGTGGTAGTCTTACTATATTAAAAAAAAAAAAAAAACTTTAAACAATTAACAGAGGTGTCTTAAAGGACATAGGCACCGACCTGGGCTACCATTGGCCAAATCTAGAATTATTTGTGCATCAGGAAGAATGAGTATAATCAATGACAAGATTGCAATAAATAAATAAGAATTTATGAGTTCATTATTTTCAAGAAAAAAAGGAAAGATAAAGAGAGGAAGGAAAAGCTTATTTATCACTGTTGGCGGTAAATATTAGACAACACTTTTCTATAAAAATTAGTAATTATTGGGAAAGAATTAAATATTTGCTTTGCTTTTTAAGGAGAAATGATAGTTTATCCCCAAGTTTGGAAGAGATAGTTCTTTGAAGAAAAATTCCAGCTAATAAATGTGGAGGAAATGATGACATTAGAAAATCATTCCTTTGAAGCTCAATAAAATAACTGATTCAGTCTAGGATCATCAATGGATGCTGAAACTGCTATGTAAAAAGATTGTCGAAGAGAATGTTCACTTGGTAAAAAAGTACCACTCTGCAGCTTACTAGAAAAAACAGTTTTACATTGGAGATGTTTGACTGTCACCACCTTGTCAAGTGATCTACCTTACTATCACAAGTGGGACAACCTGGACCTCCTTAACAGGAATATGAAGTACATAGCAATATGTATGAAATGCTCTTGCCAGTGTGGAATGGGAAATGAGGGTGGCAATACCCCATGTGATCCAACAGTTTGAGAAGTTTTACATTGCTCAATGGACACATAGGTCCTATTGGTACTGATGGTTATTTAAACATAAAATTAACATAATGTTTTTGCTTTCACTTTATATGTATTACTTTTTTCAAATAGCTATTTAGTTGTTAGGTCACAAATACTTTATTAGGTTGTTCGACCCTACCTACTTAATAAAGAAAGCTGTTAAATATTACTTATGGCCTAGGGATACTGTGAACAGAGAACGTTTGGGAACCTCTGTCCTAGGACTATCACTATTGGAATTGAGCATATTGAACAGCATTCATCCTCCTGACCTGGAGCCATTGAAATTGTGTTCTGACTGACCCTTTCTCCAACACTGCTTTTGTCTTAACTCTTGATCATTTCAATATGTACATAGATTCTCTTATGATGGCCTCTCATATCCTTGAAGTTGTCTCTTCAACTGACCTTTTCCTCTATCCCAACTGAACCCCTAATTCCCACTGCAACCTTATTATTACCATGCCCTTTAGTGCCTGACTCCAAAAATTCTTTGAACCTTCCCCGTTTCCCATCCCCTCAATGACACTATCTTTTCACTGATACCCACCTACCTGCCCTTGGCAAATCTTTTTTTCTTCTTCTCAGTTTAAGTTCCATAATTGATCAATATAATCCCCCCCTTGCATATGTCCTCAACTTTTTGCCCTTTACTCCTTTTAATATAAATACTTGAATCTGTACCCCAGTCAAATTTAACCTCCTGTGTCCTCTGGGCACCTGGACTATTTTAAGACCTCCTGACTGTCTCCCCAACCTATTTCCATGCAGCAGTCAGAATGACTTTATCACTAAGTCACTTTATCTTTTAAAACCCTACAATGACTCATAGCCTTTAAGACTGCAGTCAAAACACATTCACATCGTTTATTGGGGCATTCACACTCTGATCCCTACTTGCCTCTTCAACCTCCCCACCACCCCACCTCATGCCAATCTGTACTTCACACTTTACAGTTTCTGGAAGTTTCCCTGTTCTCTCTCCCTCATCTGCCTTTGCATATGTTGCTCCCTCTGTGGGGAGTGGCATTCCCTTGCTAACCTGACTAGTCTGTCAGTCCTTACTGATATACTCTTTCTCTAGGAAGCCCCCTGACTCTCTTCCTACGTGCTCACCAGAACATACCCAGGGGACAGCCCTGAACCTGTACTGCAGGTTCCTGGTTACTGACTTGCCTCACCACACTAGAAACTTTTTGAGGGCAGGAAATGCATTTCGTTCATTGTTGAAAACAACAGTGACTGACATTCAGAACACATTTTATAACTAATAGTTAAATCATCCTAAATTTAGTGAACTATGGTGTTTAAATATAGATATATACATACGTACATGCTCTTTGTTTTTTGTGTTTTTTTTTTTTTACCTCTGTAAAAAGATAATATCTTTAGAAGAATTAAGTCTTGGTAAACCAATTCTGCTTCCAGCTCCCTTTCTAAATTTTTGTGGGCGTGTGCTCATTCTGCCTTATTTCATCTTATAACAGTCAGCACGATCGCCCTTTCCTGGAAGTAAATCACATGAGTTACTGTGTGTATATCACCCGAGACTCAAATACAAGAACCTCTGTTCTTTAATGGTTTCATGTTCTTATTTTCTGTTTTTGATATTTAAGAGGCTATATGTGAATGGACAGTTCCAAGAAAAGTTCACTGCCAATACAGAGGTTAAAGGATAGCAGAGCCACGTCTTTACCCAGGGCTGTCCCTACAAGGGTCACCTAAGTTTCATAGGCCCCTGGAGAGGTCAGTAAGAACAGGAATTTCAAACATGAATTTTAATGAAGTTCAGAAAAAAGGAATAAGGTGGAGTGCCCCAAAAACTTCCCTAAAATGTGGGAGTCCAAAGTGGCCATCTCAGTTGCTCTACCCAAAGGTCAGACAAGCTCCCCTTAGACTGGGAAAAATAGTCTTCATGAGAATAAATGGCAGTAGATGAATGAATGTAGGTGACTGGAGAAAACTAAAGTAAAAGACTTCAGATATAATATATGCTATATATATGAGATAGCATAACAGAATATTCTAGAATGAGCAAAAATAAAACTTTGGCTAAATTGTGCCAAAAATTCTAGAGTTTGTATACGTTTTATTTATGTATTCTTCATCACTCTTTTTATCCTATTTTATCTACATACTAAGGGGAACTGAAGGCTGCCTGCTAATTTGCACTCAAATGCAGTTAATATTGTCCTACTATATTCTATAAAGGTGTTGCCAAAGTCAGTTAGCTCAATGTTGTATTTCTTTCTTGAGAAAATACATATTAAAAAATATTATCTTTGACTGGAGTAGGAGAGAGTGGGGAAAAAATTGAAACTGAAATATTACAATTGTACATTTCCTGTGGAGTTCACAGGTTATTTTTTAGTTTGAAAGTTGAGTTTTGTCATTTAGAGACACATTTAAAAAACAGAATAAGTGTTTGCCACTGTTTTTCTGTGGCATCTCAACAGATAACAGACACCTTGATGTTGCAGTTGGCAGCTGGTTGAGCCTCTTGAAATCATGCCAATTTGTATTAAATTGACGTCTCAGAGAAGCACCCAACCTGTGTTCACTAGGTTAGAGACAAGAATACTGAAACTGAAATATGTTTATAAAAGTCTGTAGAGTTAAAAAAAAAGACAAGAAAAAGAAAACATGGTAAAGTTCTTAACATAGCTTTTAAAGAATACCAGTTTAAAAAGTCTACAAAAGTGTTAAAAACAAGTGTTCAAAAAAAGAAACAAGTCATTTGAATCGTCGGCAGCCGTCCGTCTCGAGAGACGATGGTGTAGCTTCTTAAGTGTCTATCTGCACCGCCGAGAATGGCTGTGCAGTCCGACTCGGGAGTGACACGGCATCTGTCTCCTCCCGTGTTGAATTGACATCTTGCGATGACGCTGGAGTGTCCTCTCCAGTGGAGCTGAAGCTACAGAGCCTGGGCAGGGTGATATGGAGGGTCTGCTGTTGCCCATGCAGCAGACCCCCCCTCTCTTCGCAGCTGAAGGGTCCAAGGGAAAGACGGAGTCGATACAGCTTGGCTTCAGGTGCGCCGCAGGAGTTGCCGGTGTTGACTACAACGTCAAACCGCCTTAGGGACTCCGGCTCCGGATTTTCTGTCGGGGTTTACTCCCTTAGCCTTTCCCCAGAAGAGGTATGCCGCAAGGCAGCGGAGGTTTTTTGGAGTCAGAGTTTTCCTTCTCTGATGTACCCTGACTGGAAGATCGAACCAGCGACACTTAGCTCGCAGGCCGACGCTCAATCCACTGAGCTAAACCAGCCAGGGCTAAGTCATTTGAATATTCTCTGGGTTACTAGTTAACTAATCCCAGGTCTGCAACATCAGCTTTCAAAAAGAGTTCTGGTTGTTTCCTAAGTACCTGGAAACTCTTCAGGTATCTTAGGTATGGGAATAAGGAGAAAAAGTGTCGAGCCTTTGCATAGAAGTTCACTTCACACAGTTGTGCGTTACAACAGTAAAGACTATTATAATAGCAACGTGGGATCACCTGGCAAACCGACATTGTCAAGAGGGGGAAAATGGTCCTTATGGGACAACTGCCTTGCTAGAAGGCCCTCAATTAAAATTGTATTTAATCATACATAATGTGCAATATATACTTTTTACATTAGCAGAAAATTGTTTTCGCGTGTAACCTCAGTGCTGCACGTGAGATGGGATTCCAGCCATAGATTTGGATATCGAGGGCGGCCACTCCGAAGACGGGGAAAGGTGTTTGTGCCCTGGCTGGAATTGACAACCAATACCTTACACACCATGACGCAATGCTCATTCCCACTAGCCTACGTGGGCCGCGACTCTGGGTTGCTCAGACACTGGAGATGTCAGTGCATGTGTGTCCTTTTTCCCACTAGGTGTCACTGTAAATCAATCGCTCGCGGAGGGGGACGCAGTGTCTAACGAATGCACAGACAGCGCCACGGTTCTAATCCTGGTCAGTCCTTGTACTTGTGTTCTCACAGACCCTAGCGTCCAGAGCCGGGCGGGGTTGGCGGAGACTCGATGAACAAGAGCAGCGCCAGTCCGAAGGAGCTATTTCAGCTGGAGGCGCGAAGGTCATAGGGTGCTGGGCGCGCTACGCGAAGCGGGAAGCCGCCAGTGCCACGCTACCCCCGCCCCCGCTAGTGAGACCGTTTCTTGCCGCCTCAGCGCTCTCCCAGTGGCCCGCGGCGGGAAAGGGGGCGGGGCAGGGCAGCCCAAGCAGAGCTCGGAGCTGCCCAAGCATTCCAGACGTTCGGGGTCGCCCCAAGCAAGGCGCGAGCGGGCGCTTGCGCTGAGGAGGGGTGAGGACGGACGGGGCGGGGAGGGGCGAGGCCACCCGCCAATCGACCGCGAGTGCAGGGCAGGCCACCGCCCGCAGGGGGTGGGGAAGGGGCGGAGCCAGAGATTAGGCCGGAGGGGGGGCAGGGCGGGGTTGCGGCGCGCGCGCCCGCAGATGGGGAGGGACAGGAGCGTTCGTGGAGCGCGCAGGGAAGCTTCCGAGAGCGTGGGGCGAGCGTGGACTGTGGCGCGGAGCGGCGCGCCGGTGTGACTCCTTCCAGGCCCTCCTCCCGGCCCCAGCGAGGGCACTGTGTGGCAGTGGGGGCGCCGGGGCCCGCGAGGCCGGACGACGCGGCCGTGCCGGGCATGGTAGTCTGGGGCAACGCGGAAGGTGAGCGACCCCCGGCCGGCGGCGGGGTGGGGGAAGGGCGGGACCGGACACGCGCAACCCGGAGGTGCCGCAGCACCGTCCGGTGGCGGCCGAGCGCGGACGGCTGAGGCCGGCTGGAGAAGGTGCGCCGGTCGGGCACCGCGGCCGTTCTCTCGCGGCCTGGCGGCCCGTGGCGGTTCTAGCGCGGCGGCCGCCGGGTTATGTAACGGTGACCTCCCTTCCCCCTCCGCCAATGGCGCGGCCGGCCCGACCCCCTCACACAGCGGCCCGCGGAGGCGCCGCTAGACTACTGGCGCCTTCCTCTTTACCTTCCGCGTCCCCGTGTACCCCACGTCCCTCGCTTCTCTCCGCGGACGCCTCACGGCCCCGCTCCGGCCGCGCCGCAAACTCCCTCTCCTGCGCCGGCGCCTCGCCGGCCATTCAGCGCCGCGCCATTCATTCGTGCGCGCGTTTGGTCGCTTGTTCAAGGAGCGGCGCTGGGTGTCTACGGGGGCCGAGTGCGGTGTTTTCCGCAGCCTCTCGCCTCCTTGTGACCCCCGCCTCCGTTAACCTTTCATGAGGCATCTCACCCGTTGGGTCCCAGGATCGGGGCCAGACTATCTGGGGACAGCTTATGCTCTTATTTTCCTTTATCTGTTGCCTTCCTTTGCAGAGCACCTTTTTCCACCTCAGCACCTTTTTCCACCTCTCCATACAAGTGTCCCTTTCACACTTTTCACTCACTGTTAAGTCAGACCTGTGTACACGAAAGGGAGCGTTTCCCATGTCGTAAATCGCTCTTACTACGTAAACTGAGTTTGTAAAGAAATAACGTAATACATCGCTCCTTTTTTTTTTCTTCTTTAATTGCAGATGGTGTAAGTGTACTCTTTCTAAGTCTTCCCGGTCTTCTCAGGTCACGTACACAATAGAAATTATATCCTTTACATAAAAATGATGTGGACCAGCACATACTGTAAAAGGGCTTATAACTAACTCATAAGGACTTCGTGTCACAGTTCTTAGTTTTGGTGCCGGCCGGGTCTCTCCGGCGTCCACATTTGCTCTTTAGGTGGGGTGGGGCATACCATAACCTTGCTTCTTCCCGTGGCGGTACCGTCTACCTGTTTGCGAAACTTCCCGTCTCTGCATTCCCACATAGCCTTGATGTAGCTGGTGCACAAACTGCCAGCGAGTCCTCCCCTCCTTCTATTCCCTCTTTTGGACTCTTCGGACTCACCCGAAGTTCTTTCCAGTAATGCGCCATCTATGAGGATCTCATCCCTTAAATTCTTAGGGCTGTTTATTTGCCACTTTTGATTATCTTTTCATCCACATTCTGTATTCCTCCGACAGTCTTGTAGTCTCAAAGGCAGAGTCTGTTTTTTGTCATAGGACATTTCAGCTATTTTATGACAAACAGTCCATATTTCAGATATTTTCCTCCTAAAAAGGTAGGAATCATTCTTTTGAAGTTAATTTCTATAAAGTCTCAAGTAGAGAAATTTTCAGAATAATGAGTTTGAATATGTAAGACCATTCCATTTTCCCACCTCCATCTTCAAAACTCAGATTCTACATAACAGAAAGAAACCTTGTCCTCACTTGGAACAACCTGGTCATTAATAAGTTAGGAAGGCTACACAGAAATAGATATCTGCTAGTCCTTTCTTTGATAGCAGCTCTAGTAGAAAGACAAGGACTATGAAGTTACATGTAGATTTAAATTCTGATTCTGTCCTTTAGCTGTATGACCTTGGACAGTTTAAGTCACTAATATATGGTTTTTTTTCTCATCTGTAGAATGAATCAAAACTCCTTACCACAGACTATCAGGGCATTGCGTGGTTTGGCAGCTGTTAATCCTAACTTGACCTCTTAGCAACAGTGACTCTTCACTTCCCAAGGGCCTTTTGCCTTTTCTTGAACAAACCGAACTGCTCCTACCTTAGGTTATTACACTTGCTGTTCTTTTAGCTGGGCCACCACGTTTCCTACTGGTTATCTTACCTTTATATCTGTTTACTGTTCAGAGGTCATCCAGTGATCTCTAAAATAGAAGCCGACCCCTCGCTCTGTCACTTCTGATTGTTTCATTTTGCTTTATTCTCCACAGCATTTATTACTAGGCGAAGATACAGTATTTGCTTATTTATCAATTTCCCCCATTAGACATCTTTGCTCCATGACCTCCCACTATAGAGTAGAAGCATAATTATAAAGAAACAGATGATGTTTCTTGGCCAGGTCACACAGATAAGAAAGAACCCAAGATTTCAGTCTACTTCCACCTGATTCCACTCACCCAAGGTTATAACCAGTTTACTATGAGGCACATAAAAAACATGATTTCTGTTTGGAAATTTGCCAGTACGTTTTATCACATCATCTGTGCTGCTCCTCTTCACTAGTGGCAGTTTCATCACCGTTTGTAGCTAAGGTGTTTTTTTTTTCCTTTTAACTACTATTATACTTAGATGCCTATATATTGTATAAGTGCGAAGTATTTTAATAGGCTGATGATATGCAAAATAATTTTTTTCTAATTAAAGTCATTAAAAATAAAGCGGTGTGTGTCATGGTAGGTCAGCTTTGTAAGTATATAGTTTGAAAAAGTTGTATATGATGATGCTCATTAGATTTAGAAAAACACGAATGTCTTTAAATTTGCTTAAGGCTGAAATAAATTTCAGGTTGCAAGTAAATATTAATGAATAAAAATTAATGACATGTTTCTTCCGATATGGAGCAAATCTTTGTTATCTTTGTTTTTAATAAGTAAGGAGGGATACATGGTAGAGCGTTTTTGTACTGTGGTAAGCTTTGATGATTTTTGACATCTACTTGCAAGACTTAAAATTTGAAGGATATCTAAATTATGAGTTGTTGAGTTCTCAACACTCAAGTAGATTCAGAATGCTGGTGCAAGATTTAACTGACATCCCCAGTTCCCATGCCCCTACCCCACCCCCGCCTGCAGCTACCTGGGAGATAACGATGTTTCAGGCTGAAAGTCTCCTGCCTGCAGCCACCTGGGAGATAACAGGGTGCTTCAAACTGAAAATAAACTAAACAGCATACTGCTATGATCAGCCCATCGCACCCACAGCTGCCAGATAGCCAAACAGCCAACTAAGTTGAAAAACCCCTTTTTTCTTTCCCCTATAAAGCAAACCCCCTCTCCCCTAGGAGTTCGGAGTCCTGACCGCCTGTGGCAGGGCTCCCTCCCTGCTTGCTGATTCTCCCAATAAATAAACTTCTTTTTTCCTGCTCACTGCGTCTTAATGGCCTTCTGAGCAATGCCATTCTTACATTTTGGTGCCAAAACCTGGGATTGGGACATCAACTCAACCGGGACTCCTGAGTCGTTCTCAGGCCCTGAGCCAGCCCCAATCCTTGGACCTGGAATATCTCAGATCTCCATGAGTTGGCGGCTCGAGCTTCCCCTTTGGCTTGCTGACCCCATCCACCTCCTTTTTCCTCCAATTCCTTGCCCGAATGCCATTTACTCTCAGTCAACACCAGTCATTGGATTCATGGGTGAGTTCTTGCTTCCATCTCCTCCGGTTGTTCTGTTTCCTGAGACCACTCCGGGAAGTTCGGCCCTAAATCTGAGTGCTCAGTCAGAACCACTCCTGGAGTCTCCTGACTCCTCTGGTCAATCTGGACCCACTCTCCATGGCCTGATGACCCCTGGGGACGCCCAGGATGACTCAGTGCCTCTCCTGCTGGCCTTAGCCTCTCCACTCTCTGGTCAAAACGGGGACGCTCGTCTCGACAGATTGCAGAGCCGGGAACGACAGATTGCAGATTGCAGAGCCCGGAACGTTGGCTTGGATTCACCCTTCTCTTTCTTAGACTCACATTAACTCTAACCATTGTTATGGGAATCAGCCAGTCTGGGTGTTTAGTCCGTAATCTCAGACCTCTCCACCTAAATGGAGAAGTCAAGGCCCGTTGACTTCTCTTTATGTCCACTGTTGCGAGGCCCCAATATCCTCTGGATAACCAGAATTGGTGGCCGGAAAATGGGCACACTTGACTTTGGAGTTCTCACAGACCTCTACAGCTTTCTCCGGCGGTTGGGCAAGTGATCAGAAATTCCCTATGCTCAGGCTTTCTGGACCCTTCCGAGCAAACACTCTCTCTGCAGACAGCTCACTACCCACCAAATTCTTCTTGCCCAGGAAAAGCCGCCTTCCTCTCGACCCTCTGCACCCCATCTAACTTCTCCTTCCTCGGATACCTTCGATCCCACTGACTACCCATTTCCCTACGACCCTACACCAGACGCCCCCTTGCCCCCTTCAGAACCCCAGTCACCTGATTCCTCACAGTCCCCAGCGCCCCAAGACCCTGGACCTTCTCGCCATACACAATCTCGCGGCCCATCCCTACCTCCTCTTCCCTGGCTCCCTCCCCCTCCCATCAGCCTCGCCCTTCTGGTCTGTCCCCTCCACGAGGGAGGTCGCTGGTAGAGACAGTGTCATGCGAGTACACATCCCCTTCAGTTTGGCTGATCTTTTCCAAATTTGGCAGCATCTCAGCTCTTTCTCTGAGGACTCCACTCATTTCATCAAAAAGTTCAGATGCTTAACCCAGACCTATGACCTTACCTACCAGGACTTTACCACCATCCATATTTCTACCACAACCCCTGAAGAGAAAAATTGTATCTGGGTGGCTGCCACAGCTTATGCCGATGAGTTACATGCCAACAGACCAGCTGACACTGACCATCCCGTTGGTCAGTAGCAGTCTTCTATAATGTAGTTAGCTATTATGCTTTCTCATATTGGCAGGTAGTTGCCTTATGTACATAGAATGGTTTGAGAAATCTTCTACAGACCAGTCTGCTCTCTTGGCTTTATACATGAATTAAAAGATTAAGAGGGATGGGCAAAAAAGTTGATTGTGATGTGAATACTTTTTACCTGAACCCAGTAGCTGAGCAACCAAAATGTTGCTTATTGGCTTCAATCATTTCTGATCGTAACAAAGGCTAAAATGAGCTTTTCTGGAGGTTTATTTAGAAAATAGCTGAATCTTGCAAACTCCCATCATTTCTACACTTGAGATTAATAAGAATGGACTTAATATATTTCTACATTTCAGCAGTAGTCTGAATTACGTAATTGAAATTATGATCTGGATTCCTTGTTCTTTTGTTTTTATTTTCTTTGCGACTTTGCTGATACTTTTATTTCTCTTCATTTTTGTTGAATTTATCGGGGTGACACTGGTTAACAAAATTACACAGGCTTCAGGTGCATAATTCTACAACACATTATCTGTACACTGTATTCTGTGTTCACCATGCCAAATCAAGTCTCTGTCCATCACCATTTGTCCCCCCACCCCCCTAACCAATCACCATACTGTTGTCCCTGTCCATGAAGTTTTTCTTTTTTCTTTTTTGCTCAATCCCTCCACACCCCCACTCCCAACAGCTGTCAGCCTACTATCTATGAGTGTAACTGTTTTGCTTTAGTTTTTTTTTAAAGACTTATTTATTTTTAGAGCGCAGGGAAAGGAGGGAAGGAGAAGGGATAGAAACATAGATGTACGAGAGAAACATGGATTGTTGCCTCTTGCATGCTTCTCGACTAGGGACCTGGCCCACAACCTAGGCATGTGCCCTGGTCTGGAATCGAACTGACCACCTTTCAGTTTGCAGGATCATGCCCAACACACTGAGTCACACTAGTCAGGGCACTTGTTAGTTCATTTTGTTCATTAGATTTCATGTATGAGTGAGGTCATATGGTAATTGTCTGGTGTATTTTACTTAGCATAATGCTCTTCAGGTCCATCCATACTGTTGCAAAGAGTAAGATTTTCTTTTTTACAGCTGAGTAGAAAGATGCTGTACTTGCAGTTATTATTTCATTGTGAATGATATAAATCAGGACCTGCCCAATCAAGAGATAGAGAAAAGCCTGGGAGGGTTCCAAAGATGAAGTTTCAGTGTCCTCAGGACATCCTCCTCCTGCCACATCAATATACAATTACAAACCAGGAAAGCTCACCCAAGTCTTAGTGTCTAGAGTTTTTATTGGAATTTTATTACATAGGCATGATTGAATTCATTGGCCACATGGTTGAATTCAGCCTCCAGCCCCCCTCCTCTTCCAGGAGGTCGGCTGCTGTGTGGCTCAAAGCCCCAGCCCTCATGACATGGTTGGCCTTCCTATCATGGCCCACCCTAAACAGGGGCACACTGGAGATCACCTATTGATATAAAAGATGTGATCTTAGGGACCTACAGTGGTTAACAGAAACACTTAACAGTTGTGAAATTCCAAGCGTTTATAGAGTACCTCTCCTGCCTAGGAAACAGGGACAAAGGCCAGCCAAATTTTTTGTTACATAACAGTAACAAGTAAAAATAGACATTGGCCAATTTGTGACAGTTGAAAGTAGAACACATCTGTATAGTAGCCCAGTGATCTTTATTATACTAAAAATTGGCACAGGTTACATTTAAATATATGAGTGGGGACCAAAAAACCCGAATTTATTTATAAAAAATTGTATGTTTATTCTTACATGTTTTAACTTCAATCACCTTCAAAGTACTCTCTACTTGATGCAATGTACCACCTATTGAGACATTTTTCCCACTGCTCAAAACTGTTTCGAACTTGTCGATTTTTATTCCTTTTAGTGCTGCTGCCATTTTTTGTTTTACTTCTTTCCACATCAGCAAAACGTTTCCCTTTGAGGGCTTTGAGGGCTTTTTTCATCTGGGGAAACAAAAATTGCTTGGGGAGAGATCAGGTGAATGAGGGGAAGGGAGTGAAGGAATGGGTCATGTCGTTTCTTGGTCAGAAACTGCTGAACTCTCAGCACGGTGTGGGCAGGCATGCTCGTAAATCACCCGTCATGAAATGGGCAAATGCGTTGAAAGAGTCTTGCTCACGCTCGGAAAAATGATTTCCTTCTCTTCTTTGTGTGGGAGTTTCCCCTCATATGTATATAGAAAGATTGACTTCTGTTGAAATTTTTTTTAATTAATTCAAAAATATTTAAAACCAGGACTGGTGTTTGTGTAAGCCGAATATTTTATTTATAGAAATTCTGTTGTAGGTGGAGTTGTAAGCTACATACTTCTTGGTATTTTAAAAGCTCAGTAATTTAGGCTGTGAAAAGTTCGATCTTTAGTATTTTTTGAATTTGTAATTTTAGGCTTAGGTTATTACTCATTATTGTTACTGTTAAGTGAAAGGAACCCATGAAGTGAGATTTTTGTTGGTGAGGTGGAGGTATTGACAGTGTATTTGCTTTTAGAATTGTAAAATGTTTTAGTAACTTATTTTCCCAATTAATGGTCCTTTTGAATTTTCACCCCTGAGTTGAAGTTACTAGCTATTCAAGTTTACAATGCTGCAGGAGCAGGTTAATGTTCTTTTGCATATTTTATGTCCAATAGAAAATTTCTAATTGTCACTGGAAGGTTATAGTCTCTTGGAACCCACTGTGTGTTTCTCAGAAATATAATCTAATCATTTGGAGGTATAGAGTGCTAAATAAACTGTTACATTGAATAAGACTTCTAGTTCTAGTGTCTTTTGAACAATGTAGCATCTCCTTAGAATGTCATATCATCTTAAAAAGTAGTGGATTTTGTTGTTTTTTGTGTCATAGGGGGTTCTTGGCATGAAGCAAGGGAAAAGAGCCCATAAAGTAAAGGAGTGGCAGTTTCTTAAACATCCTACTCTTTGTTTTCACTTGCAGTTATGTAACTGAAACTCAGGTCCAGTTGCCTGCCACAACAAAAGCCAAACTCGTGAGACAGGTGCTGGTGCAAAAGAAAAGGTTTATTCAGCTGCCAGACCTGGGAGAATGGTGGACTCTGGTCTCAACGACCATCCCCACTTTCCTGTTTAAGCCCCGGGTTCTTACAGGGATAGGGAGGGGGAAGGCCTTTTTATTTTTTTTAGTCCAATTATCTTGCTAGCTTTTGGCGTGCTCCAGTCCCGTCAATTCATCTTTCTCACTTTTGGTGCACTTGGACCCTGTCCATTCATCTTTTAGCTTTTGGCCTGCTTGGATCCTGTCCTATGTTTCTAGGTTTTGGCATACTCAGTGTAAGACCTTCCCCCTGCATCATTTTGGCCAATGGTTGACTCCTCAGTGCTCCCTGTTTATAGTAATTATTACATTTAGTATAAGGATTTGTCAGGGGAAAGAAGGAGAAGGGTATAGTCAAGGAACAAGTAAGAAGGACCCATAGATTTAGACAACATGAACAAGTGTGGGGATTGACTGTGGGAGTGGGGTGGGGGTGGGGCAGGGGAGAGCAATGGTGGGAAAATTGGGACAACTATAATTGAACAGCAATAAAATTTTTTGAAAAAATATAAGGAATTGTGAGGAGAGAGAGATTTGTTAAAGATGAAATTGATAGCAGATCTAGAAAAGAGTGAATTTGACCATATTTTTGAATTGCACTTGTGTATTGGGATTTGTTTTTAGTTGTGCTTTTGTGTGTGCCAACTTACCTTGTAATTTCAGAAATCTGAGGCATGTGTGGATAGACTACACAAGGTGAGGACTTCTGCTAAGACAGGCTTAGAGATCTTAGTGTAGGTCAGCTCAGGAGGCCAAACCTCTGTCTCTGCTACCAGCACCATTCCCCATAATTTACATATACATAATTACACTTCTTTTCCTAACTTGTTACAAAGTAAGGTTCAAACTTCTTAGTAAGATATTCAGGGCCTTCTGTATATTTCCTCAACTACCTTATTAGTTATCCTATCACTGTCTCTGGCCATGTGGTCCTGAATACCAGCCAATTATAGAATGTTGCCTAAATGTAATCTTTTTTTTTCTTTTGTGTTTGATTATGAATTTTCCTTCTTCCTGAAATCCTCCTCTCTTCCCCTTCTACTTAAATCCTAGTCATTGTTCTGAGGTTAGATGCACCTCTTCAGAAAAGCCTTCTAGGATCTCTTCTTTATCATGAAGTTCGTTGCTGTTTTCTCCGTGCATGTACTTTGTGTTGTCAGGGCCTCTGATGTAGGCTCTTCTGTATTGTAGTTTTATGCAGTAGGTAACTTTGTTTTTTCTTACAGATAACTTTGCAATGTGGTTTATACTTACTTTACTCACCTGAAAACTGCAAGTTATAGTGAATGCTCAGTGAATGTCGAGTAAACTTTTATTATTTTTTTAGTTTTTAAAGTATATTTTATTGATTATGCTATGACAGTTGTCCCAATTGCTTCCCCTTTGCCCTCCTCCACCTTGGACCCTCCTTCCCTCCAACAGTCCCGCTCCCCTTAGTTCATGTCCATGGGTCGTGCATATAAGTTCTTTGGCTTCTTCATTTCCTATACTATTCTTAACATCCCCCTGTCTATTTTGTTTCTACCAATTATGCTTCTTAATCCCTGTATCTTTTCCCCCATTCTTCCCCTTCCCCCTCCCTGCTAATAATCCTCCAGTGATCTCTATGTATAGAGAGGGAATGGAAGTCTGGACAGGAGATAGTTTGTCAGTTGTAAAGTTTAAGTTGTTTGCTTAGTTTTTGTCTTTTAGATTCATTGTTGATAGTTGTGAGTTGTCATTTTACTGTTCATAGTTTTGATCTTCTTTTTCTTAAATATGTCTCTTTAACATTTCTTATGAGAAGGGCTTGATGATGATGAACTCCTTTAGCTTTATTACCTTGTCTGGGAAGCACTTTATCTGCCCTTCCTTTCTGAATGATAGGTTTGCTGGATAGAGTAATCTTGGTTGTAGGTCTTTGCTTTTTATCACTTTGAATACTTCTTGCCAATCCCTTCTTCCCTGCAAAGTTTCTTTTGAGAAATCAGCTGACAGTATTATGGGAATTCCTTTGTAGGTAACTCACTGCTTTTCTCTTGCTGCTTTTAAGATTCTCTCTTGCCCTGGCTGGTGTGGCTCAGTGGATTGAGCACTAGCCTGCGAACCAAAGGGTCTCCTGTTCGATTTCCAGTTAGGGCATATGCCTGGGTTGTGGGCCAGGCTCCTAGTTGGGGGCATATGAGAGGCAACCACACATTGATGCTTCTCTCCCTCTCTTTCTCCTTCCCTTCCCCTTTCTCTAAAAATAAATAAATAAAATCTTTTTTAAAAAATTGTTTATCTTTAAGCTATGGCATTTTAATTATGATGTGTCTTGGTGTGGTCCTCTTTGTGTCTAGCTTGTTTGGGACTCTGTACTTCCTGGACTTGTATGTATTTCCTTCACCAAATTAAGGAAGTTTTCTTTGTTTTTTAAAATAAATTTTCTTTTTTAAGTATATTTTATTGATTATGTTGTTACAGTAGTCCCAATTTCTTTTCTCTTTGCTCCCCTCTTCCCAGTACCCTCCTTCCCTCCAGCAATCCCACCCCACCCCCCTTAGTTCATGTCCATGGGTCGTGCATATAAGTTCTTTGGCTTCACCCTTTCCTATATTATTCGTAACTTCCCTCTGTCTATTTTGTACCAACCAGTTATGCTTCTTAGTCCCTGCACCATTTCCCCATTTCTCCTCCTTCCCCCTCCCAGCTGATAACCCTCCAAATGATCCCCCTACCTATGATTCTGTTCCTGTTCTGCTTTGCATAGTTTGTTTTTATTTTTATTTTTTAGATTCATTTGTTGATAGTTGTGAGTTTGGTGTCATTTTAGTGTTCATAGTTTTGATCTTCTTTTTCTTAAATAAGTCCCTTTGACATTTCATATAATAATGGCTTGGTGATGATGAACTCCTTTAGCTTTACCGTGTCTGGGAAGCACTTCATCTGCCCTTCCATTCTAAATGATAGCCCTGCTGGATAGAGTAACCCTGGTTGCAGGTTCCCTTTCATCACATTGAATACTGCTCGCCACTCCCTTACTGCCTGCAAAGTGTCCTCTGAGAAATCAGCTGATAGTCCTATAGGCACCCCCCTTGTAGGCAACTCTCCGCCTCTCTCTTGCTGCCCCCAGGACACTCTCTATCTTTCACCTTTGGCATCTCAATCATGATGCGTCCTGCTGTGGACCCCTCTGGGTCCAGCTTGCCCGGGACCCTTTGTGCTTCCCAGACCTGTATGTCCATCTCCTTGGCAAAATTTGGGAAGTTTTCCTCATTTTTTTCAATTCTTTCTTCCTCATTCTGCACTAGTTGACTTTTTTTTTCTTCCTTATATTCCAAATCATTGATTTGAACCCCAGTTTCCTTCCCTTCACCATTGATTTTGTGTGGACTTTCCTTTGTTTCACTTAGCATTGCCTTCACTTCTCTTATGCGTTTGCCGTACTCCAGCATATCTGTCAAGCCTGTGAGCATCTTTATCACCAGTGTTTTGAACTCTGCATCTGTAAGGATGGCTATCTCCTCGTTTGTTAGGTTGGCTATCTCCTCGTGACTTAGTTCTCCCACTGGAACCTTGATCCGTTTCCCCTATTGGGCCATACTTTTCTGTCTCCTCATTCTGATAGGCTTCAGTGTTTGTTTGCCTCTGTGTCCCAGGTAGAACTGTCGCTCCTGTTATGTTGTAAGGGGCGGAGCCTTAGGTAATGGTCAGTACAGGGCATCCTGTTTTGCTACATTGTTGTGCTGTGGGGGGGGGCGGTCTGAGAGGGAACAATGCCGCTTGCTCAGCACTGGCCCCTTTTCCAGGCACTTCTCCCACTTCCGTATAGGACTGGCGCCTCTCTAGCTGTTGCCCTGGCCGTTGTTCCCAGAATGTGTGTGTCTGCCAATGGTCTAGGACCGTGGGGGCCCTTTAAAAAAGTGGACTCTGCTGGGAGACCAGCAGTTTCTGCCTCTGTACCCACCCCCACTTGTTTTCACAGTCAGAAGCAATGAGGCTTTATTTTCCCTGGCACTGAAACCATGAGCTGTGCAGTCTGGTCTGGTGCTAGGAATGCTCCCCAGGTGTCCCTCTCAACCTTTTTAAATGGGTGACTACACTTTCTGCTGGCCTGCCGCTTCCGCCACACCACGTCCTCTCTGCCTCGACTCCGCCCCTCCTACCTGTCTGGATGAATATTTTTTCTTTATATCTTTGTTTGTTGGACTTTCATGCAGCTCAATTTTCTGGAACTTCTGGTTGTCTCTAGTTTTGAGGTACTTATATTCCTTCTTTGTTGTGGAGGGAAATGCAGCATGTCTGTCTAGGCCTCCATCCTGGCTGGAAGTCCCAGAAGTTGCAATTAAAAAAAATTTTTGTGTGTGTAGCTTTCCTCTTTTTCAGCAGGAAGTTTGATCAAGTAGAGTTTCTGTCAAGTAGAATTTGAGTGTATAAAATGAAAATGCTTCTTGTTTCCTTTTCCCTTTTGGGGGTATTAATATTTGAATCCTGGACCAATAGGAGTTTGCTATACCAGGGTCAAATTATTAAAGTAATGAAATGACAATTTTAAGTCATTCATTTCATTTACTTTTCAAAGCTTCAAACATTTGTCTGGGATAGCTTTATTATCTAGGATGGGGGAAAAGACCTTTAAAATCTGTTTTGTTTTTTATGGTTATTACAGCTTTGTTTCATATTTTCTACCCTCATTAACACATCAGTAAGGATTTTCATATTGGTCTTTCTCAGTGGATAGCCAATATATCTTAAATAAATATGGCTCTTAAATGATTGGGCAAATGAATTAAACAGAAAGCATATGGTATTTTTTAATTTGCCTCATTGGATTGTTTCATTTAATTTTTGTATGTATGCCTCCCTAACATAATGGCCAGAACTTCCAAACTCTCTTCCCTTAGTAGAGCATATATGTGGATTCAGTTTACAGTATTCCCTCACTTGTCGCGGGTATTATGTTCCAGAACCCCCCTGCGAAGTAGGAACCTTACATTCTACACTCTTAAACCTATGTAACATTTTTTAACAACGTATACAGTACTACAAAATCCCGCGATATAGTAAAAAATCCACGATAATTAAATATAGTATTTTTTTAAATCCCGCAATACAGTGAGGCCACGATAAGTGAACTGCGATATAGAGAGGGACTACTGATAAAGTCAAGAGCTATGTGTTAACACATTTCCCAGATTCTTTTAAGGTAAGGGGCGAAGTCTTGAGGAACTATCCAAAGTTAGCCTCTTGAAAACAAGTATTTAGCAGAGCAAATAGGGCAGTTCTGGGACCCACAGTGAACTTTTGGTAGCCATGCCCCCCTACCTTTGACAAGTTAATAAAACAAAACTGTTCTCTCCCTCAGCCCCCACAGCACCTAGTCAGGGTTAATCACTTTGCCTGCTGTCCACAGAGCTCTTTGTACATGGTCCTTATATTTCTGTTGGATGTAATCTTTGAGTACGTCTCTGCATATCATACCTTTTAAAAGTAGACAGTAAAAATTAATAATTGATATAAATATCAGCAAGGAGAAACTATACATCTCACATTATACTAAGAATAGAAATATGTATTTAAAAGAAAATATCTGCTGTTATGTTCTAAGGTGCTACTTAATAACAAGTTCCTATAAACCATATATCAAAGCTGATTTGACTTGGATAATAAATAAGGCTTATCCAGTGATATATGGAATTTGTTGAAAATTCTTAAATAGAAATTGTGTTAGTTTATGAAGGATAATGCAGTCATGTCTCAAGATGTAGCCATTATCAAGTCTTGTCTCAAGATGACTTACGCTTTCACATATAACTCATTTTATTCCTTGCTAGCCACTAAGCCAGCTGACACTTAAGATGAGCTATCATTTGGTCATTTTGATGGTCAAGTGTTACCTTAAGGAAAATGCCAGATTTCCTAGTTTATCAGTGATAATCTTCCTGCATCAAATATCCTATGTCAGTGATTTTCAACCTTTTTCATCTCATGGCTCATATAAACTAATTACTAAAATTCTGTGGCACACCAAAATATATATTTTTGCTGATTTGACAAAAAAGGTGGTAGTTTTGATTCATTAACTTTGTATGGCTATTATGTTGGCTGTTGTCATTTTTTATTTGACAACTTAAGGGAAAAGAGGTCAGTCCCCTGACTTAAATAGTCAGGTATTACATGTTTTAAAAATTCTTGCAGCATACCGACTGAAAATCGCTGTTCCTGGATATACTGTTTTACTTGACTTCTTTTAGGGTTTTTTGCATAAAAGATGAGTTACACTATGAATGCACTCTTTAAGTGTCCAGTACTTAATAGTAAAGACAGAGTTTAAGTTTAAGTGCCATGTTATAGGTCAATTTATGAAGGAATGTTTTCTTAGGTTCTGTTAACACTAATTAATTGTTAACAAATAATCACAACCATAGTCAGATTTGATGTTTTATGTAAGGTGTTAGGGTTGATGCTCAAGAATGCATAAAATTTTTTCCTGTTTAATTTGAAGTAGTTATAATTTAAACCTGATACTTATCTGTAGATGTGTGTTTTTAGGCACAAATTTCACTTGTAAAACAGGAGAATGAGAGGTTTTGGGAGAAGTTTTCTCAATATTATACTTTTAACATTTATGAATTAAACATTTGTATTTTAACAAAATAGAGAAAGACTCAAATAGAGAGCAGGCTGACAGCTGTTGGGGACAGTTGGAGTGTGAAGGGTGGAGCAAAAAAGGGAAAAAAAGAAAGAACTTACAGACATGGACAACAGTGTGGTGATTGTCTAGGGGAGGTGGGGGAAGGTATAGGGGAGATAAATGGTGATGGATGGAGACTTGACGTGGGGCAGTGAACACACAATAGAGAGTACAGACAATGTTGTAGAATTGTGCACCTGAAACCTGTATTTATTGGGGTGATACTGGTCAACAAAATTATACAGGTTCAGGTGCACAATTCTACAACACATCACCTGTACACGGTATTGTGTGTTCACCGCCCCACGTCAAGTCTATGTCCATCACCATTTATCTCCCCTATACCTTCCCTCACCTAAACATTCGCATTTTAATTTCTCATTTTTCTTGATACTGTAATAAAATACCAATTAGTAGTATGTTATGTTATAAAATTGATTTGTTTTTCCCCCCCCAATACAGAGGCTCCACCATGAGACGAGGTGGATGGAGGAGACGAGCTGAAAATGATGGCTGGGAAAAATGGGTGTGTTTTAAAAAAATAAAAATAATTATATTGAACTGTCTAGGTATTTTTCATTTTACCTATAGTTTATAATGTCACTTAAGGCATTTTCTAAGTTGCAAATCACTTCAGACACCAACTCTTGAGTTTTGACAATGTAGTGAAAGCTCAAAGTTTAACCCCTAAACTTGCAAAAACTTTATAGAGGAAATAAATATTCTAGTGCACAAAATTTATTATGTGATAATTTAATTGCAGCATTGCTAATAATACTGAGAAACAGAAAAACATAGATATCCAATAATAGGGAATTGGTTAAATAAATTATATAGTGGAATACTGTACAACCATTATTTAGCTTTTCATTCTTAACCTGGAAGATGGCCAGATTTAAAGGGTGTTGTGTTATAAAGGAATATTGATTTTTGTAAAACTGCTATGCTCTGAGGCATAGACATAAACTTTGAAAATAAGATCCCAAAATGTTAACAATGAATGGGATCATAGCTAATTTAAAGTTTCTTCTTTATATCTTTCAAAAACATTTTTCTTACTCTGAGCATATACTATTTGAGTAATCAAAAACAATGAAGTCATTTCCACTTTGGAAAAATGTATACCAGTCTACATAACTTAGTTTTCTTTTAATCAGTTAATTGATAATTTTTTATCTAGGTAAATCAGTAAAGACTTAATTGATCATTTAAATCAGTTAAATGTAATTATTTCAATATTCAGCAAAAGTGTAACTGAATTCAGCTATACTTTCTAAAAGTCTGTAGGAAAATAATGTTTTTACATTCTTTTGGGGGTTTCTGTTAGCTAATGAAAATTAGTACTACCGTCAGATTGATTATGTCCAGAATTTAGCGACTTAATTGTTTATTCTATTCTTATCTACATGTATGGAAACTGTACTGGTTTGTTGAACTGCTTCATTTTACTTGAAGTTATTAATTTTAAGCTTCCTATATACATAATATAGTGAAAGCCAGTCTAAAATATACTCTTACTGACCTCTTGTCAAATTTTAATTGGTTTAAATTTTGGTGTAAGTTTTACTTGATTTTATAGAAAAGAACAATATTTTGTGGCATTAAACTCATTATTTTTGACTTTTTAAAATAACTTATTAAGAGTGTTAAATAATTATTAATATTGAATCAACAGAGAGAAATGTCTCTTTTGACCTGCCTATTTTATTGCCTTGCCTCTGGTTCATGTTTATAATTACAGCTTTGTCATATTATGTCTTGGTTGCTGGCACAGAGTAAAGTCCTTTTGTTTATTTATTTTTAAATAGAAATTTCTTTAAAGGGGGGGGAGGGAGAAAATATGACTTTTGTGATTGGTGTTTACCTTTTCTTTAATTCTAGGGTGGGTATATGGCCGCCAAGGTCCAGAAATTGGAAGAACAGTTTCGATCAGATGCCGCTATGCAAAAGGATGGAACTTCAACTACGATTTTTAGTGGAGTTGCCATCTATGTTAATGGATATACAGGTTGAGTACTTTTTAGGTACCCTCTTTTGGTATGCACTTGTATTAGGATTGAGATATTTAAATTCTGTTTTTAATCATTTATTTTGTATATAAAAAATATAAAAATAAAATCCTTTGCTTAGGTACTCTTTCACTTTTGCTTTCTATTCCACCTATGCCTGCTGTTGTCTTTTATTCTAACTTTTATCAAAGTATACAGTTTTAAAAAGTCAAATGAGGTTTAAAATTTAAAAAAACAGTAGTCATCTTGCTTAAACAGCTGATTGGAAGCTCATCACATGTGTGGGGCTTATATACTGTGAGCTTCAATATAGGGGGATTTGGTAAGTCTAATTTATTGGTTAATCTTCCACTTTATTGATCTGTAAATCCTTTGGGGCTGGTAGGGGAGTATGGTATGTGTCTCAGATTTCCCACACTCTTGCTTGGAGAAGGGTATAATCTAGCAGCCAGCATTTTGGTTGGCCAAAGGGGAAGGAAGAGGTCAGAAGTAGAATTTTATTTACTTTCCTGGTTTGTTTGTTTTTTTAAATCCCCTGTATTGCTTCTCCCTTTCTACTATACCTGTTGTCATTAGGTCAGTATCTGGAAGGAACAGGATAGTCTTTGTGAGTGGGAGAGATTTGGAATTCTAATCTGTCTCTTACACAGAAGTTCAACGGTGAACTTCTTGTTTTACCACCTGTTCACTTGTCCATTTTTGGAGGTGCCTTGTGCCCCTATTTCATGAGTTTCTCTTGGTTTCACTGGCACCAAGCAGCCTCTTCTGGGCTTCCACACAGCCAGCTTGGATTTTAGCTTTCGCTGCTCTGCAAAGTCAGTTACCACTTGCTCACTGGTTGTCAGATGTTAGTGCCAAAGTTTCTCTTCATTCTCTTCAGAATTTCCTTCCTATTAAGATCACTTTAGTGTATTTTTTTTATGTGAATGGCTATAAATAGTTGTGTCAACCTCTTACACTTTTTCCTCCCCACTTCTCAACTGGCTGATACCTGAGATCTTAAAGATAAGCTTCCCCTTGATTAATTGTCTTCCTACTGGTGTAGCTGGCTTCTGCGGGGGGCTGTGGCTCCTTGTTATTTGTCTTCATCTGAGCATTTTATAAGATCTTATTATAGTTAACCTGTTTATTAGACAAGAGCAAGAGCCACATTTTCATATTTTCATTACTACTATATCCTTGATACCTCTACAGTGACTGGGTGTAACCACTCAGGAAATATTTGTTGAATTTTAAAGTTGTTTTAATTAACATATATTTTTCTTGTTGAGTTTTATCAGATGTCATTGACAATGAATTTTAGTCTAAGAATGTTATCTCAAAAGTGAATTGCTGGTGCAGCTTTGGGAAAGTTCACGTGCAACTTTTCTACTTAAGTATTCTGGAATATTCAGGCTCCCCTAGACCTTCCTGAGATGCATTATAAAAGATTTAGCATGTTAACAAAAAGAAATAAACATTGCTTGTTACATTAGCAAGTTATGGAAGTCTCCAATTTGCAAGGGCACCCTTATTTCACATAAGAGGAAGAAGAAGAGATTGTGTGGGGGGAAAAAATTAAGTATTGTAGTAATCATTACCATGGTAGAGAATCTGGAATTCTAATTATTTTCATCACTGACTTTTGTGTCAGCATAAGACATTTTCTCTTTGAACCCATTTTGTTTGGACCCATTATTATCACTATCCCTTTCTTTAGGATAGAGATAATATTAATTTTTACTCTTGTTATTGTTAGTTTACATTATAATTCTACAAATAAAGTTCCATTATGTAGAATTTCATAGGGATATACAAATTGTGGTGATAGAATTTATTTAGAAAAATATTTTGTTTTAGTGAATACTTTGCAGCTTTTTAGATAAAACAATTAACATCCTCTCTGAAATGAATTAGCAAGTAAAGAATAGTGCTTTAGATGTAGTAAGACAAGGAGGGAATGCTGTTTTATTGTTAATTCTTAATCATGCTCCCTGTAGACTTCTTTTTTTTTTTCCTTAAGATTTTATTTATTTATTTTTAGAGAGAGGGGAAGGGAGGAAGAAAGAGAAACAGCAATGTGTGGTTGCCTCTTGCATGTCCCCAACTGGGGACCTGGCCCACAACCCAGGCATGTCCCCTGACTGGAAATTGAACCTGAGACCCTTTGGTTTGCAGGCTGGCACTCAATCCACTTAGCTACACCAGCCAGAGCTCCCTGCAGACTTTAATATTCCAAGTTTTCTTGATTCTTTTAAAACTCCCAATTCTGCCATCTGAACTTCTCTTTGATAATCCTTGTTCTTTCCAACCCAGTTAGCATTAAACTTCAGCTTAGAGATAAGATCTTCCACATTTTGGATACTCTGCCTCTGTCAACCCATTCTCTCTTCCTTTTTCCCTCCCCAAAAGCATCTTTTCCCTGTTAAGGTTAACTTTTTTGTCTTTCATCTTTTTTTTTTTTTTATTAAAAATTTTTTGAGATAATTGCAGAATCACATGCAGTTTTAAGAAACAACACAACTCATGAATCCTTTGCCCAGTTTCTTCCAATGGAAACATCTTATAAACCATAGCAGCGTAGCAATCAGGAAATTAATATTGATACAGTCAAAATATAGAACATTTCCACACCACAAGGATCCTTCATGCTGCCCTTTTGTAGCCACACCTAGTTCCTTCCCTTCTGCTTTCAGTCCCTGGCAACTACTAATCTGGGCTCCATTTCTATACTTGTCATTTCAAGAATGTTACACAAATAGTACCTACAGTATATAACCTTTTGGAATTGGCTTTTCAAACTCAGCACAATACTCTGGAGAGTCATCCAAATCATTGTATATATCAGTAATTTTTTTCTTTTTCATTGCTGAGTTGTCTTCCATCATTTGTATGTTCTACGGTTTGTTAACCATTCACCTGTTTAAGAACATATGGGTTATTTCCTGGTTTTGACTATGAACACTCATGTACATAAGAGTGCAATTGCTAGGTCATATTGTGGTTGCATGTTTAATTTTTTTAAGGAACTGGCCAACTTTCTCAAGTGGCTGTACTATTTTACATTCCCACAAGCAATTTGAGCGATTCGTTTTTTCTGTATCCTTGTCAGTAATGTATTTTATTTTAAACATTTTAGTAGGTGTGTAGTGATATCTCATTATAGTTTTATTTTGTATAACAGTTGTTATGCATCCTCACCAGCATTTTTGTTTTGTGTTTTAATTAATTTGGTATTCTTACAGATGTGTAGTAGTATCTCATTGCAGTTTTAATTTGTATTTGCCTGATAGCTAATGATGTTTATTTGCCACCTGTATATCCTCTTCAGTGAAATGTCTGTACATAGGTCTTTTGCCTGTTTTCTAATTGGATTGTTTGGTTTTTTAGTTTGAGTATTGAGAGTTCTTTATGTATTCTAGGTACTACTCCTTTATCAAATATGTGGCTTGCAAATATTTTCTTCCAGTCTGTAGTTTGTCTTTCAGCCTCTACATGGTCTTTTGAAAAAGCAAGTTTTTTATTTTGATTAGGTCCAGTTTATCGGTCTTTTCTTTTATGGACTGTGCTTTCAAGTCAAAAGTCTACTTAGTACTAGATTCCAAATATTTTATTTCAAAATATTTTATAGCTTTATGTTTAAGTTAATGATTTATTTTGAATTAATTTTTTTTTTTTTCTGTGTGGCCTGTAGATAACCAGTTAGTTTAACACATTTGTTGAAAAAGATGTGCTGCTTCCATTGGATTACTTACTTTTTCAAAATCAGTTGGACATACTTGGGTTCGTCTCTTTCTAGGCTGTTTTATTCTATTGATGTATGTCTATCTCTTCATCAATACCATATGGTCTTGACTATTGTAGCTACATAATAAGCATAAACATTAGGTACAGTGATTATTTCCACTTTACTCCTCTTTGTCAGGATTGTTTTAGCTATTCTAGAGTCTGTGACTTCCCATATAAATTTTAGGATAAGCTTGTCTTGTTTACAAAACAGATACCTTCCTGATATTTTGATAGGAATTACTCCAACCTGTAGACCAGTTTAGGGAGAATTGGCATCTTTATTATGTTGAATTTTCCAGCCTATGGACCTTTCATCTCATTTTATTGTACTTTAGTAGACAAATATATTTCATATGCTTGTGTGTTGATTAGGAACTGTGTTTGAACAGAGTTGGTGGTTGATGGAAAATGTGGATTTTATGACGAATAAATAATCTCTGGGAGTTAGACATGACCGGAGGAAAATGGGTAGGTGGCAACTCAGAATAGCCATTGCCTTCAAGAGTTAAGAGTGTATCTTTTATAGAAGAATTGAGTTTTTTAGCTGTGTCTTAGAAGTGTTTCTAATGAAAATGGGTAAAGACTTTCTTCTTCTAATTCTAACCTAAATTTTCACCTTTACATTCTCTAATTTTGATCAACGGGCTTATCTGATATTTTAGGTTTGTCTTTGTACTTTCTCATTTCTGTTCTCCAGTTTGTGCTTTTGCCTCTGATGAACAGCTCCTTTCCTCATTTCTGTGAACTGGAGTTATATTCATCCATTAAGACCCAGATTAAATTAGATTTTGCCTTCCCTGTCTAAGCCATTCTGTAGTACTTAAATTTCATAGCATTATTGCTAGAAACATTTATTTTGACTCCCAAGTTTTGTATTGTCAGGTCTTACTTAGGTACTTAGTTCTTTGGAATTAGAAAACCCATTTTATTAGTAGCCCCTAGCCAAACACGGATCAGAGATAACACCCTAGGACTTTAAATTTACTGTTCTTTCTGCCTTCTCTAGGTCTTATATCGTTATATCTCTGCTCATATGTTGCCTTCTCCAGAGGACTTTCCCTGACTACCTTATCTAAAATAGGTGTACCTTGCCCAACAGTTGCTCTTCTTACCCTCATCCAGGTTTATTTTCTTCATAGACGTTATTTGCACCTGAAATGCTGTTATTTATTTGACCTAAGTTATGTGCCTAGTGAAGTAAAAGTTCTGTGGAGTACAGATGTGAATCTTGTCATTACTGTATCCCAAGGGCCTAGAATGTTGCCTGACGCTTACATTGTAAGATGTTCATAAATGTTAGTAAACCGAAGGAATGACTAGCAGGAGTTTCATTCATTAGAATGAACAGATACATAAATCAGAATGTTAAAATATTTTAAATGAAAATATTAATTTTTGTTCATGCCAGTTTAACTGAGTTTTCTTGAATCTACAGTTTTTAGTTAAGAAATAGGCCACATTCCAGGATTACTGAATTGTAATATTCTGGGAGGGAGGCCCTGGGCATGTGTATATGGTCAGAAGCTCTCCAGGTGAGCTTGTGCTTGGATCTAGTGAATCCTTATTACTGTCCTTTGTGGAGTAAGATTAGGACAGTTGATGTGGAAAGAGGTATTCTGGTTATTTTCTACTTTTTTCAGTCTATGGATAGAAGACCAGACCCAGTCAGTGACTGGCACTGCTGACACTGTTGAAAAAGCATGTGGGCAGACACCTATTTTGACATGATTTGCAGCATGGACAGGGGAGTATATACAAGGTTAACAGACTTACATTCCAAGTGATGGGGATTTGTTTAAAAACTTAACCTTATATTGATGTCTTTCTGAGCATATGAATGTGATGATTTAGGAAGAGTCCATTTAATGCTGATGAGTCTTAATTTTTTAGAAATGGATGCCTTCCAGGAATTATTTTCTGTGTACATATCTCCTTCTATTTCCTGTGAGACTAATCTTACAGGAATTTAACCTCCAACATGGGACTTACTATATTAACTTATGCCCCTCACTGTGATTTTGCCAGTGTCTGATAAGTATTTGCATCTGCTAGATACTCAAAAATGTGTTCTCAAAAAAATTAAAAAAAAAAAAAAAAAGAAATGTGTTTTCTAGGCCTTCAAAACTTTTGTTTCATTTTGTTCTGTTGTGGCTTTTAGCTGAATGTGGTAAATCTGAGGCAATAAGGGAGGAAAGGAGTCGAGCAGAAGCCTCATTATTGGAGGAAGAGTAGTGGATGAGTCAGACAAAAGGGTCTGTACAATTGCTGTGAGATTATGGACAAGCCATCTAATTTTTCTCTTTTTCCTCATCAGTAACTATGCTAAATTATCTTTTCTAATTTATAAGATTTCGAGATTCAAATGAAATAATAGAGGATATTGCTACTGTAGGACCAAAGGAGGGGTATAAGCAACCACTGTATGTAGCACAACCAACATTTAATCATGTTCTCCGGATATGCAGAATGAAACGGTGACAAAATGAATGTTTTCTCAATAGAAATCTAGCAAGGAAAGATTTTGTATGAGATTTAAAAATTGTTGATAGAATTTGATTTAACCAAGTGAGCAAAACTGTTTTTATAAGCTGTTCCCAGAGGTGCGGAAGTGGCCTTCACGTGGCTGATTTGGTGTTATGCAATGGCGTCTGCTGTGCCGCAAGTTCGCTTGCATAGCTTTAGGCCTAAAGTGAGGTCCTCTGTTTGATATGTGCCTTTCACTTTCACGGTGCTGAGTTGTCTGTTACTTATTATGGTTTGTTTAAAGTGATCCTGACTTCTCGTGGTATACAGTATATTCTCAAAGCATCTTCTGTGAAAATTACAGTAGGAGTATTGCAGAATATAATTTTAAACTTGATTCAAAAGATACTTAGTATCTTAGAGTGCCTTCATTGTGTAAGAAACACCTGTTATTATTTTATGTAAAATGTGTACTGAGAAAGTGTTTTGAGTTTTTTACTCAGTCTTTTTTTTTATTGAACTAGTGATGATTCTTTAAGCCCAACACTTTCATCCTTGTTATTGCCATTTGCCACTAGCCAACTTGCCACAGGAAATTACCTGGTTTACATTATCTCCCCCAATAGTCTACCTTAAAAAGCAGGTGGGACTATCTAAGAAAATGATGAAAAAGAACAATGAGGAGAGAAGAAGTAAGTCTGACATCTCAAAACCTATTAGAAAGCTATAAACAATTAAACTTTGCATAACTTGTGTAAGAATAGGCAGATGATTTAGAGAAGCTTAAAAAGAAATTCTATATATAAATTTAATATGTAACTTAGATATCTATATGTGTATCTGTTATAAATTAAATGAGTTAGTATTTATAAAACACATAGAGCAACCTAGAACTTCAAGATCACATTAAATATTTTAAGTTATAAAGGTTTTTTCCATAGATCAGAGGGGGGAAAAGGTAGGATTATTCAGTATAATTTGTTGCAACAAATTGGATGACTGGAAAACTTATACATGAAAATAATTGGGATCTTCCCAATCAATTAAAAGGTCGATTTCAGAAACAATCTATTTCAGGAAGTAGACCTGGGTACAAACATGGAAATAGATTCAACTTCACTAACAGACAGAGAAATGCACAACAAACCAAGATAGTGTTTTTGCAAAGTGTATTTATTTTTAAAAATTATTGTGTGCTTATACCTAATACAGGCATTGATGGATAAAATAACCACTCCATTGTTGGAATGAGAGTGATATAATGGTAGACTTGCTTTGGAAAGTGGCAGTATATGAAATGGATGAATAGGCTTTAATAGTCATAATCTTTGACTCAGTAATTCTTCTAAGAGTCCATTGTAAGGCAATAAACCTTACTGGCCACCCAGTATAATGTTTATATAAACATTATATAAAAGATAATCTTATCACATTGTTTTTGTTTAAAAGCAAAGCATTGCATAAGAATGGAAATTTATAAGTTTTTACATTTATAAGGTGACTTAAAACAAATATGTTCTTTGAATGGCCTGTTTAAGGGATTGTTCCACTAGGGCTCTACTTTCTTATATATAAAACTCTTAATATAATTTTACTATTAACTTTACAGACCCTTCTGCTGAGGAATTGAGAAAGCTGATGATGTTGCATGGAGGCCAGTACCATGTGTATTATTCCAGATCCAAAACCACACACATTATTGCCACCAACCTTCCTACTGCCAAAATCAAAGAATTAAAGGGAGAAAAAGTAATTCGGCCAGAATGGATTGTGGAAAGGTAAGTTTAATTTTTAATTAATAAGCTTTGAAAATTGGAATACATTTTATTCTATTATAGACAGTTACATTCCCTCTAAACTTAAGGGTGAAAAATAATTAATGTCTTAACACTGCTATACTCTCTGTAATCTGCCCTGGCTGGTTTAGCTCAGTGGATTGAGCGTCGGCCTGCGAGCTAAGTGTCGCTGGTTCGATCTTCCAGTCAGGGTACATCAGAGAAGGAAAACTCTGACTCCAAAAAACCTCCGCTGCCTTGCGGCATACCTCTTCAGGGGAAAGGCTAAGGGAGTAAACCCCGACAGAAAATCCGGAGCCGGAGTCCCTAAGGCGGTTTGACGTTGTAGTCAACACCGGCAACTCCTGCGGCGCACCTGAACCCAAGCTGTATCGACTCCGTCTTTCCCTTGGACCCTTCAGCTGCGAAGAGAGGGGGGGTCTGCTGCATGGGCAACAGCAGACCCTCCATATTACCCTGCCCAGGCTCTGTAGCTTCAGCGTCATCGCAAGATGTCGATTCAACACGGGAGGAGACAGATACCATGTCACTCCCGAGTCGGACTGCACAGCCATTCTTGGCGGTGCAGATAGACTCTGAAGAAGCTACACCATCGTCTCTCGAGACGGACGGCTGCCGACGACGACTCTCTGTAATCTCACATTGATAATTCAGGTGGCCATAGAATTTTACATCCTATCAGAGATACTACATTAGTGTTCTTGGAACCTCAGCTACCAGAAATTAGGGGCAGTGATTGAGGTAAGCAGCAGGAAGTGGTAATAGGAGGAGGTTGACTAATAAGCAAGTTATTCATTTGGCAAATATTTGTGCACCTGTTATGGGTTAGGCAGTGTTCCCTGATTGGAGTTGATTTGTTGTAAATTAGTGGTAGCCATTCATATTAGCTTTCTAAGTTTAAATGTGTCATCTGGAACTTTGGTGATGAGCCATAACTTAAGTGATTTGTATTTTGAAATAGTAGTATTATATGAGGTCTGTCTGGAAAAAGTCCAGCTATTGTTAATATAATGCGGATGGTTTGTGCAACATTTATGTAACCTGGCAGCCAAGGGGAATGGACTGGAATGTGCATGCATGAACAATGACGACTTCACTGTACTAGTCAGTGGGAGCGGTAGACGCAGTTGAGTGATCATGTATATACTGTGGCCATCTCATTCAAAATGACTGAATGAGTAGAGCAGTGAATCTATCAGATTTTGTGTTCAGCTTGAACACCCTTCCACGGAAACTATTTTGATGATTCAGAAGGCCACAAGTATGAGCAACTGGTGATAGACAGCTTCATCATGACAACGCACTTGCTCATGCATCACATCTCTGGTTTTTTTGGCAAAACATCAAATCACTCAGGTAACTCAGCCTCCCTACAGCTCTCATTTGGCACCCTGCGACTTCTGGCTTTTCCCAAAACTAAAATCACCTTCGAAGGGGAAGAGCTCTCAGACTGTTGATGAGATTCAGGAAAATACAGCAGGGCAGCTGATGGTGATTGGGAGAACTGTGTGAGGTCCCAAGGTTCCTACTTTGAAGAAGACTGAGATGTCATTGTTCTATGTAGTGTTTCTTGTATCATCTTCAATAAATGCCTCTACTTTTTGTATTACATGGCTAGTTACTTTCTGGATGGATCTTGTATATATGAGTGATTGCTAGATTTATGAAAGTTGAACATGAAAATATTAAAATCAATTTTATGAATAAATAGATTATAGATATTGTATAACTGGTCAATTTATTATTATGGAGTGGTCAGATTATTATTTAAAAACTTGTTATTTTTTTAGTTAGCACGTTTTATAAATTTATTCAGCACATTTAATATTGCTGAGTTCCTTTGTATAGCAGATGTAGCAGCACAGATTCAATGGAAGGCAATACAGAATGGTGGAAAAGCCTGTACTTGGGCTCTGAAGATACACCTGGGTTCACTCTGAACTCAGGAATTAAATTAAGTATGCCTTTCATCTTGTGTAACTTTGGAAAGAGTTATGCAGTCATTCTGAACTTCATTTCCTCCTTTGTAGAAGAAGGTTAATATCTACCTGCTGTGGTTACATGAGAATTAGAAATAATTTGTGCAAACTAGCACAACTCCTGGCACATTGTAGATGCATAATATGTAAGAAGTAATCATTTTTTAAATTTTTATTCTAAAAACAGCAAATATTAAAAATAAATTCCAAAAGGTCAAAAGGGTGTTTTCATTGTTTTTATTTTAAAAAGTTTTTTCTTAAATTTTACTTATTTTCAGAGAGAGAGAGAGAGAGAAACATCTGTCGTTCCACTTATTTATGCATTCATTGGTTGCTTCTTGTATGTGCCCTGACTGAAGATCGAACCCACAAATTTTGCATATCAAGATTACTCTCAAACCATCTGACCAGTCTGGCCAAGGCAAAGGGGCATTAAAAAAAATGCACGTGGTTTCCAGAAAGCCAAATATATTTAATAGATTAATGTTTTTTTAACCTTATGGGATTGTTGAAGGCCCATCCCTAGAACGTCTCACTGATTCTTTGTGCTGTGTCTCATGACCTAGCCATTGTCCATTCATTATATAGGGTCAATGAACACAGCCTTTAGCTGTGTGTCTCCTTAAAAAGGAATTGTGAAGTTTTCAATGTAAGAAGTTAGGATCATCCTAGAGTCAGCTGTATGTTGTTGCATACAGACATTTCAGTCCTGTCCTTGTGCTAGGGCTAGAATTTTGTGGTGAGAATATTTAGTTTGGCTTTGGGGAATGTGGGGTATCACCATGGACAGTAGAGTGGAGGTGAAAAGGAATCTTACCAGGTAGGACTTGATTTGCTGAGAAAATGGTGGTTTTAATGACAGCTGTTTCTTTTATACCTGCTCTTCCTTCTTGCCCTGAATGCAGCTAGAGAGGTAATATTGGGTTGGCCAAAATGTCCATTTAATTTTTTCTGTAAAATAAAAGACACATTTTTCATTTTCACCAATATCTTTATTGATTTGGATATTTTGAGTATGTCAGTTATCTTCTGCTATTGGCTTCTAGTGGGTAGAGGCCAGGGGAGCTGCTAAACATCTTCCAATGCATTAAATAGCCCCACAGCAAAGAATTATTTGGCTAAAATGTCGGTAGTACCAAGAAACTTCGCAAACCACTTTTGACACGTTCGATCAGTCACAGCACCTTCTCCATACACGGCACAAATCTTTCTTTCCTTTTTAGCATTTGAGTTGTGTTTTTAGCTTTCTTGAAATAATAAAGCATGATAACATAATATGCTGAAAATACTGTGTATCTTCTTCCATCTTCAGTATTAAAATGGCTGCACAAAAATTCACCAATATTGAATTTTTTTTTAATGCAGCTGATATGACAGCTATCACAATACAGTCTAACAATTGTTTGGAATGAAGTTAAAGACAACTAAGCACTACTAGAGCCATTGTACAGAAAAAACTAAGCAAACTTTGGCTAACCCAATACAATAGAAAGAGTAATTGTGGCAGTTGTAAATTTTAAAATTCACTTTAGTGGATGGCATTTTAGTTTGAAGTTAAGCTTAATAATCTTTTTAAGCAACTGAAGTGCCTTTGGGTATTGTAATTATATGGTCTGTTTGCTTAATTTTGTATATGAGAAAGCATGTCTAATAAGGTCAACCAATTTGCCCAAGCACAGCAGGTTTCAGAGTCTCGATTTTCTGACACCTATTTGGGTCTGCTCTTTGCCATTTAATTAAGCTTATTGAAGATGAGTTGGCCCATGTGGAAATGGATCATTCTGAGCATATTTTAATACATAAAACAAATGCCCAGTGTATACTGTGTCATAGCATGGAATCCTTTTGGTTAAATCAGAGCACTGTTTTCTTTCACGCTGTAATCTCAGTCTTGTTTATCTCTTCTCCTCAAAGTTGTTTTACTGAAATTTTATTATACTTAAAATTTTAAACATTATATTAGCTGTTGAATGGATGATACATGATACTCTTCTATAATTAGCTTTCTTATTTTTTTTAAATTTATTTATTTTTAGAGAAGGGAAGGGAGGGGATAAAGAAGGGGAGAGAAACATCTCTGTGTGGTTGCCTCTCTTGCACCCCCAACTGGGGACCTGGTGCGCAACCCAGGCATGTGCCCTGACTGGGAATCAAACCAGTGACCCTTCGGTTTGTAGGCTGGTGCTCAATTCACTGAGCCACACCCACCAGGGCAGCTTTCTTATTTTTAATTTCAGTAGTTTAAATGGCAACTACCACTTCTAAGTGTGTGGGATGATTTATTTGCTTTGATTAGAATCCCCTGGTGTCTGTGTCTGTGCCATGAAATCTGAGTCAGTGTATGTATACATGATTATAGGACCACGACTGCTAAGGGGCAGGAAAGGCCTGTGTGCATTAGTGTGAGGTATGAGATTATTTTACTGAAACTTCTACTTGCATATAGTATGACTAGTGATTTTCAAATTTTTGCCATACTCCTTTTCTTTAGACAGTTATTTTATTGACATTTGAAGTGTACAGCGGTTAATGAGAAGCTTCTGTGATTCACCTCACTGCCTCATCAAGCCATGGAGTACCATGGAATACAGTTTTGAAACATTGTCCTAAGTTGTGACAGATCAACATTTTTCTTATTGTTCACTCTGTGCTGAGTCCTTTTAGCATGGGAACTTGCCACCCTCCTGTGGTTAGGTGTTCATGGTTTTGCTGTGAGTGTAGAATGTGGTTCCCACTGGGTTGTCTAGTGGGAGTGACTGGTGCTCAGTAGAGTTTGACCTTTCTTTTTAAGCTCCCAAACTAGAATATGTTAGTACATTTGTCATATACTCAGATCCTCTGAAGATCTCACACTTCATATGGGCCAAAACTTTGTTTCTAGTTATATTCAATGTAAATATTAGAATGCTTATTTAACTCAAAACTTGATTGCTAGCCCCGGCTGGTGTGGCTCAGTGGATTGAGCGTCGCAAGTGTTGCTGGTTCGATTCCCAGTCAGGGCACATTTACTCGGTTGCATGTCAGGTCCCCAGTTGGAGGCGCAAGTGAGTGGCAACCACACAGTGAAAAAAATAAACTTGATTGCAACTTTAATCTCATGATTTTTTTTTTTCATTTCTCTTGTGTTTTTGTGTTCTGCTTCAGTTGATTCTTCATAGAAAATGTGCATGACTCTAACTTCTGATATAGATTTGACTTTTTTTAAAAATTACTCTTGGTGTCATTTCCATTTTTCTCTCACAGCACTACAGAATTATTCTAAAATTATTTTTACTTAGCTAACTAATCAACACATATTTCAGACTGCCCCCCACTGACTTGTAGATAATATTTCATTAGAACATATATTCTTGGTCTTTAGGAGCTAAAGAATGAATAGCCTACCTCTCAGTATCTATGTACAAAACAATAGGGGCTCTGTAGGAGGTATTTTCATTCCTGCTTATTTCTTTTTCTCAGCTCACGGTGTCTTGGTGAGTGGTTGGAAAGTTTTAGGTAATGGGGGTGGGGCAAAGAGACTTTTAATTTTGGTGCATAAAGATGGCTGTTGCTTAATGGCGTAATAGGCAAAAACAGCTCACTTTTTCCTTGGCACATTAGATTCTTTCTTGCTTTAAATCCACTTTTGAATATGGAAGAAGATAGATGGCTGAATAGGTGGGTGGGTGCACATACCAGTGCTAGATACTGTTTTTCTAATAGAGGATAACTGGGACATTGACTGGAACCATAAACACATTTGATGTGTGTGATTGTTTCCTATAAATAAAGTGCTGTTACTATAAGCTACAGGAGAAAGTTTGGATGGCAGTTAATGGAGTGGTGATTTTGTTGTATCTTAGTTTTTGTAAGATTTCCCCAAATCTGGTTATAACTGTCAGTGTAAATTCATTGTCAATTGATAGAAATAGGAAATAATTTAGAGAACTGTTGGATTCAAAGTTTTGTTTTAGAGATAACTTTAGTGGAGCAGGACCATAGAGCAAATCAAGAATTAAGACTCCTCAACATAGATGAATATTTTGCCTGCAGTTAATATGTGCCTGACCTGTTGTATACAATGTAAACCCTTTCATATATATCAGAATATATTTTCATTGTACAGTAGTACATGGAAAGCTCAGTATATAAAGAAACCATCTTTTTTTGGTAAAAGGAAGCTCCTTTTGGTTTTGAAATTTGAATTTCAATATTTGGCTTTTTTTAATGTAAGAAGAATGGTAGAAAATGCAGGCAGATACAGTTCCTTTGTGCTTAGGATGAGCAGTGAAATTAGAAACTATTAGAAATTAATCCCTGAGAGATCTTTTTAAAGACCTTTAAAAAATATACTTTGAGGTAATATTTCTGTCTATACATCTATAGATAAGTAAGTGGATAAGTAGGGATAATTAAGAGCAAATAACTGATGGGTAGTGGTTTGGGCTTCAAGTTAAAAGGATTTCTTGTCAAACATTTGTATTGTGCATTGGGATTTAATTCATTTTACTAGGTGTCTCTGAGGGTGTCTGATTTGAGACCTGCAGTATTTAGATTGGCTTTCTTATTTTGTATCAGTCTCCATGGATTTAATTATATGAGACTAAATTTGGGATGACATAGCTTTTGTTAGGAGTGGGACAAGATCCTACACCGTGAGTATAATCAGTGTTGACCATAGAGAGCACCTTTAAAGACTCATCACCCCAGCATGCTGTCAGTAGGGTGGGAGAAGCATGATAATAGGGCACTTTCTTTGTTCATTGCTCTTTGGTTTTACTTCAGTGTGCAACTGGCACATCAGGTGTGGTTTCGCTTTGTACTTATCCCTTAGTTATAGTTCTATATGATGAAAGGGTGGAAGGCTAAAGTTAGGATTCTACTTCACATATTAAGTACCTCTTCTTCTGTGGTAGGGGAAGCAGGTGAGATAATACTATAACACGAGAAGAGAGATCCATAGTCAAGCAGTTGAGACCAACTGTTAAAGGAAGAAAAATTCAATAAAGAATAAAGTAAATTAATACATGGTCTGAGTTTAGGATTTTGATTCTAATATTTGAATATAATTTGTAATCTTGATAAAAGTAATTTAGCCTGATAGTAAGTATTTAGGTAAATGAAAATTGAAATGGCATGGTATATTGTTTACCATCATAATTTAGTAGTGGTAGCATTTGGATACAGTTTAGGTACTTCGGGTAGAATTACTAAATACATATTGATATTACGTAAAGAACATAGTCATAGGTCTGTTTTTAGCATATATCATCAATTTGTTTTCCTATATTCACAATTGACTCAGTATTTTAAATTTTTGTTATTTAGTAATTTTTTCTTAAATAATTAAAATACGACTTCTGTAGTATACATTTTAGGTTTAAAGCCAGAGATGTGTTTAGAAATATTTCCTGATACTTAAGCAGCCTGTTTTAAAATTTGGATGTTAACATAAGTATATTGGTTGGCTATTTTAAAATTTTAAGTTGAAAATGGTGTTTTAAATGGTATAGTAACCATATATAACTCAATTTATTAGAAAGCAAAAATCTTTTTAAGACAGCTTAAGCAGATTAGTTTTAGTTCTGAAGTACAAAAGAGTAGATGTTTGTCAGTGTCAGTTAATGGGCCAGTACTACCGAGTATTGCAGTAATACTGGTGTTGCACTGGTTTTTACTGGTTATGTTTGATATGTGGTGGACATTTGGAAGAGGGATATATATGATAGTGTCTGCTCTCAGAGTTCATATCCTCAAGTGGCCCTGTCTCTATCACTCTTAACGCATATTAAAATAGTATGAACTATTTATTACTCTTAAAGCTGAGGTTCTTTTTTCGTCCCATTTTTTAAAAAATTTACAATTTTTCACATTTAATAGACCTGCCTAACATGAATTGTGGAAATTGGGAATCCTCATCCAATTAACTTAATTCTGGGAAAACTTAATATGTGAGATGGGACTTGAGAAAGTCTTATGATTATACAACTATTTGAGTGGAAATTGGTCAATATTAAAGCCAAGATAAAAATATTAACTAGTCAGACTACATGCTTGCAGTTTTTCTCATGATACTGTATAATTTTTTTTTTTTTTTCTCATGTAGGATTGTTAGCCACTGGTTCTTGAAATCTCAGTTGTACATCTTTTCATGGGTGGAATGTCATTCTTCAGTGCTGAAGTGAGATTATATTGTATTAGGACCACTAAGACAGAGGGGGAAGGACTAAGCTAAGAAAGATGGCTTGCTGGAGAAATACTCCCATCATTAAAAACATTGATTTTTTTATGTAGCTCATTACCCCAAGCATTGAATTCTTAAGTTGCTTTTACTTTTTGTTGCAGCATCAAAGCTGGACGCCTGCTGTCCTGCATTCCCTATCAGCTGTACAGCAAGCAGTCCACTGTGCAGAAAGGTCTCAACTTCAGTCCTGTATGCAAACCTGAGGACCCAGTGCCCGGTCCAAGCAGTAGAGCCAAACAGCTCAACAACAGGGTGTAAGTTTGTCCAGAGTGGGAACGCTACAAAGCTGGCTTTTAGCAGTGGTATGGTTCTTCCCCTACTGAAGATCAAAACAATTACATAAACTGACCATTCATCTCTGTTAAACATGCTAAAATAGGTGTGTGGGTGTGTTAATTAAAAATTATTGGTATCATGATAGCCTCTGCCCTTACAGAGTTCATATCTTCATAAATATGAGTTTTATAAATATAAACAGGAAAGGTTTTTCATTCATTTTAGATTCCCATGTTAAACTATTGGATCTAAAATTATTAGAAGTAAAATTTTCCATTGATTTTTCTAAAAGTAATTATTTCGCACTAGAATGTTGCTTTCTCAAAAACTGAATTAACTGTGCCAGCTACTCTTGTTATATGCTATGCATGGAAAGACAATTAACAAAAATGTTAACATTCCCAAGTTATTTTGAAAAATTCCAAATTCATAAAAAGTTTAAATATATAAATATTTTATATCAATGAAAATTGAGTTGATGACTCAAAATGTTATAGTGTTAGGGGTGAATCTAGAGTTTATTCATTGTGACTGGTTTTTAAAAATATATTTATTTAAGCTTTAATTGCAGTAATCCTGGGTAAGTGGATTTCACAATTAAAAGGTGTGTTGTCTTAACTTGTATATCAGTTGGTTCATTATCATCATCAGCCTTCTCCTTATTTATTAAATTGCTTGCTTTGGGAGTTAGATATATCTTTTCCAAAAGACCAGGAGTCTAACCTGGGAGGATCCAGTATCACTGCCTTCTGTAGTCTTTGTTGTTATTTGTTCTTTAACTTGTATTCATTTGTAAGCATATTCAGATGTTTTCACGTTACATAAAACTTAATTTTTTTAGTACCAGGAAGGTATACAACAAGTAATACTGGAAAACCTTTTTGAATACCTAACTTATTTTTTTCTTACCCACACTAATAAAAGTAGAAAACAGATATAGTAGTCTCCCCATATCCTCAGGAGATTATGTTCCAAGTTCCCCAGTGGATGCCTGAAACTGCAGATAGTACCAAATGCTTTACTATGTTTTTTCCTATGCATACATACCTATGATAAAGTTTAACTTATAAATTAGGCACAGTAAGAGATTAACAATAATAGTTATAAAGTAGGACAGTTATAACAATATACTGTAATAAAAGTTAAGTGGATAAGGTCTCTTTCTACTGTACACACCCTTATGATGTGAGATGATAAAATGCCTCAGTCATGAGGCTACTCAAGAAGGTGCACAGTGTAAAACCTGTGAATTGTTTATTTCTGAAGTTTTCTATCTAATATTTTCAGACTATAGCTGATTGTAGGTAACAAACTGTGAAAGTGAAACTGCAGATAAGGTGAACTACTATATGTGTTTTTTAAGATACCTTGTGGTGATTTTAGGAAAAATTTATCTATTAGATTTGCTTAATAAATGTATGTAATATGTTTTCTGATGATGTATTTCCAGTACAGCTACTTTATAACTATCCACTTGTTTAGCTTGAAAAACAGAATGTATATTTGCAATGTGTTTTCTTGCCAGTATATGCATTTCCATTGTTTGTGTTGCTGGTAAAGATGTAAAGAATCTTAATATTTGAGACACAGAAAAATAGATGTTAAGAGTTTTCTGATTTCAGTTTTGTTGCTTACTATGAACTTTATTTTTTGGTATGTTCAGTACATTTTACAAGTCTTGAAATTCTGTTATGTGACTTTCTGCTGCCTTGCTTTCTCTGTACTCAAGGGCCAGACTTTCTCTTATATGTAACAAATTAGGTTTTCTTGCCTTCCTCTTTTAATTGTTTCCAGTTGGTCTCTTTCCCTTTCACTGGCAGTGATCATCTGGGAGGACTGGACCTATACTCAGAGTTGGCTGTCGTATTCCCTGAGATGGTCAGCCAGAGCCAACCCAGAAATGGGTGGTAATGTTTTGTATCTGCCTCATGGGACTTTTCTGTGTATTTATACTGTCATTACTGATATACCATGTCGGTACTAGAATGAGGGACTTGAGATTAAACCTGGTAATACTGTGGTAATCTCGCCTATGCCTTTGTACTATATAGGGCACTCTTATCTGGAGCTTGAAATGTTATTAATGTCATGGACATTTCTAAGAAGGAGGTATTGCTCCCTAGTTCAGGTTTTTGTTTTTTTATTAGGTGATCCTTGTGAGTGCAAATGATTTGTCTTTATGACTATTACCAAGCAAACGTCTAGAGGAGCCAGGATGTGAATTTAGCATAACATTTGTCATAGGTCCTGCATTTATAAACCTGTCATCAAGAAACTGGGTCCAGATTGCCTTGGACCACCTTGGCGTCTAAGTGTGCTTTTCTTAGAAACGAAATGCCATTTCCCTTGTTAATAGGCTAGCTGTCCTCATATTTCTAGGTATAAATTGTACTAAATTACCCGTATGCATTGACCTGGTTCGATCTTTTTATCCAGTTGGGCAACAGTTGGCCCCATTAATGAATTAATGAATATGGTCTGTCGGTCTTGTCCTGAGTAAAACTAATACAGGCCTCAGTATTTGTAGCAGTATTGGATTTAATATGTTAAAATGCCTTGGGAGTTGTTCATATTGCATCAATTCAGCAAATACTCATTGACTACCTACTACACCCAGACACTGCTGCAAACTGGGTATTTAGAGTTTATAGGTTCCAATTAATTTTTAGTGGGAAAAGTAATTGAAAATAGTTTTGGATTTTTCTTAACCTTTAAAGGATTTCATTGTATATCTTTGGGGGGGTATCTGAATCTTTAAAATATATAGTTTTTTTAAGGCTGTTAATGTTCTAGAGTTTTTCTAGTTATCTTGCTACTTTGGTTTAGCAAAGAATTATCCTTTGTTGGAAGAAAAACAGTTAAAATTTGTGGCTTAATTTTCATGTTTTGGGGGGCTAATATCAAAATGTGTATCATCAAGACAATGTTAAAATGAAAAATTCTTTTAGCTTGAAAGTCAGACATTATTAACTTAAGAAAAAATTTTTTTCTGCTTTAGAAATCACATAATTAAGAAGCTTGAGACAGGAAAAGAAGTCAAAGTCAATGGAATGAACAGTTGGAATGAAGAAGATGCAAATTGTGATTTTAGTTTTGTGGAGCTGGAGCAGATGGTTCCAGGAAGGAAACTGAATGGACTTCCGCGTCCCAGAGACAGCCCTCCCGTTTTCAACGGCCACACTCAGAGCTCTAATGGTGCCTTAAAGACACAGGATTGCTGGGTGCCCGTGGGCAACAGTGTTGCCAGCAGGCTTTCTCCAGACCCTGCCCAGGAGGAGGAGAAGGCTGAGAAGAGCAGCCCCGACTTCAGAGACTGCAGTGTGCAGTTGCTGCAACAAAGCACCAGGAACACAGATGCTTTGCGGAATCCACACAGAACTAATTCCTTCTCGTTATCATCTTTGCACACTAACGCTAAAATAAACGGTGCTCGCCACTCCACTGTTCAGGGGCCTTCAAGCACAAAAAGCACTTCAGTACCTTCTCTTAGCAAGGCAGCGCCTTCAGTGCCATCCAGACCTTCAGACTGCAGTTTTATTTCCGATTTCTATTCTCGTTCAAGACTGCATCACATATCAATGTGGAAGTGTGAATTTACAGAGTTTGTCAATACCCTACAAAGACAAAGTAGTGGTATCTTTCCAGGAAGGGAAAAGTTAAAAAAAATGAAAACAGGCAGGTCTGCACTTGTTGTAACTGACACAGGTAGATACTAAAATTGTTTTCTTAATAAACAACCATGCTTGATGATTTTGTTCTTAAGCTGTCAATGTTTTTCTGATCAGTACTAAACTCTCATAATATAAAAGTCTTCAAGAATATCAGGTTTTGTAAGTTACAGTAAGTATAACAGGTTATAGAAAACTATTTATTGAAGTAACTTTTTACAAAATTAGATTTAAGTATGGCTACCTGAAATTTTTTAGGTGATCTAAACAGTAACAAGGTTCTCAATATTTATTCCTCGTGTAGACTTTGTTGGAAGTTTTGGACTACGTAAAACCTAACATTATATTCAGTACTTAAATTCCTGTAAGAATTAATTGGTTTCATAATAGTAACTTAATTTCTAAAAGTCTGCATCATAATGATTTTTTAAAAATTAATTAACATTGACGTAGTTGTTATAATTGCAGTGGTAAACTTCTAGAGATTAAGTATTTCCCATATAAGTTGATGGGTCAATTGGATTTTATTTTTTGATAGTTATTAAAAACAACAAAATAACAGGCTATATTTCTGTACCAGTAATCATAAATTAGTATCTGCTTTGAGGTTTTAGTTGCTTTTTGCAGATTATACATTTCTCACCTCCTAAGGGAAGGGATCTCTGAGAATATCTAATATTACCCTTTTATTTATAGCTCTGGAAACTAAGGTACAGAGAGAAGCTCTTGGTTCTGTCCTAGAAGGTGATAGAGCCTCTACATGTGGGCTTTTTCTGTTAAGTTTTGCTGTTTGATGTATTCCTAAATGCTTTTTGTTGTTTCTGAAATATTTCATAATAATGTTATAGGTATTAGATTATCTTGACATCAGCTGTGGCCTTGTAACCTAAAGGTCATTTAATTTTGAAAGCTTCAAAGAATTTTTATGAATTAGTTCTGCAAGTGAGAATAAAACGAGAAATTTTTATATTGTATGAAAGCATTCAATAGGTGTTTGGTGTATGCATTCTGTACTACTAGAATGTTTAAAGGCATTATTTTGGGTTGTTCGCATTTATTTGTATAATACTTTTATATAGCAGAATTATTGTTAAAATTTATTTTATAAATCATTTCTCAAGGTAATATAGAGGGTAGCAAGAAGTGCATGGCTTTGGAGTTAGATAACATAGCCTGACCCAAACCTTGGCTCTGCTGCTCTCAGGAAGCGGGACCATGGGCACATCAGTTCACCTCTCTGAGCCTCAGTTTCCTCTCTGCAATGGAATGATAGTCCATGGGGCTCACCTGGTGGGGTTGTAAGCATAAGGAAGGTAACATGAGCAAAGGCTCAGTGCTTTGCATAAAGAACTCGATAAATGCTTTTACAACCACAGTTTAGTAAATAGAGTGATCTGAACCTTTTGGGCAGTAAATGTAGAGTTTTTGGAAGACTATGATGAAGTATAACTTTTCAGTACTAGTATTCTTAAATCTACTAGAGGAAAACTGCTTTATGAAATCAGAACTTTTTACAAGCTCAGGGTTCTTATTTCCAAGACAGTGTGCCTTGGAGGACTTGAGAAAATGGTAGGAAGAGACTTGTGTGGAGGGTAAGGGTCTGGCTGTGGCTGGATTTGAGTTAACGTAACCCCCATAATGCTCCCTCTGGTTTGAAGGATTAGATACCAGGAGAGAACACTCACCTTTATCTCCTTGAAAGTGGTATTTAAGCTTTAGAGCTGATTTTTTTATAGTATTTAATGGCATAAGGAGAATTTATACACAGATTCTTGCTTATTAAACTTTTAAAATTATGTCTGTTTAGAACAGCCATGTTGTGGCTTGTGGGCTCTGAAACAAGACTGCTTGGGATTGAATGCCAGCTCAGTCTTGTATTGGCTGTGTAACTTAAGCAAGTAATTATCTGCAAAATGAGCATGATAAGATCACCTATCTCGTAATATTGAAATTCTCACATGTAAACCTCCTACAGTAGTGGCTAACACCTACCAACTACTCAGTAATAGGAGCAATTTTTATTGTTAATTTATCGAGACTGTTTGTAGACTGCATGGAATAGTGTTCATCTACTTAGCTCCATGTAACAGTATGAAAACACCTTTATACATTTGTCTAAAACAGCACACAGAAATGTTAAGATAAACATTTAAGCAAACTTATAATGTGAGACCTTATTAGAATATAGATTAGGTCTTTTCACAATTGATTTTAATTGTTCGGAAGCTCAGTCTGTATCTGAATTACTTTTAGAGGTAAAGAAACTGATATTTGCCTTTTCTTGAGGTGATAGGAACAATCTAACATTACTGTAAGACTTCTGCTTGTAAGCATTTAAAAACTTAATTGGAAAATTAACTAGACCTGTTTTTTAATACTAAAAATTAGTTTGGGGTTTGAACATTCTCTTTTTCCTTCTAGGAAATATGTCAGTATTGAGTTCATCCAAACATCAGAGCTGTATAATGCATGTTGATATGGATTGCTTCTTTGTATCAGTTGGTATACGAAATAGACCAGATCTCAAAGGTCTGTATTCTTATTTATGTTTTCAGAAAATCGATATATTGTTATAAATATATATTCTCAGGGATCACATCTTTTTAAAGAAATATTAATAGTTTTCCTTGGCAAAACCAATTCCTACTTCAAAATTTTCTGGACTCCATTATCATGAAAAGATACAGGAAAACTAGGAAAGTTTTTCTCCTTATAGAAATCATCAGATCTTTAGGAAGAACTATTCTTCAGTTGAAGTCTCTGTCATACTAGACTAATTTAAGCAGGGACCTGCATTGGGCATTTTTCATATTTTTAATCTATATTTCCTATTTAATAAATGGGAATTTTATGGTAGCCTATGTCTTTGCAGCTTGGATCGCTGCCTTCTCTTGAATAAATAACTATCCTATACATAGTAAACATTCTAACTCTTCAATTGTAATTTTGTGTTACTGAGTATCACTAAAATGTGTTGTCATCTCCAGTCTTTGTTTTAATGGAATTTCAGATATTTGTGAGCTAATCGGTACTTTAAAAAAACATTTATTCTGGATTTTCCAGTGGTTCTGTGTGTCTGAGATGTGACATTTTATTCAGAGTCAGCTCTTAAGGAAAACACAAGGTTGCTGGAGTTAATACCAGGGCGCCATTTTTGTCACAAGTAGTTCCTGCTTCAGCTCTGAAAGGAATACTTAAATGTTAAAGAATTGATTTTAGCCCATGAGTTGACTTTTTTGATCGTTGTTTATTTTTGTCCTCACAACAAATGCATTAATATGTGTCAATTAATTATGCTATTGCTTTAGAAGTTATAGTTATCTTGTAACTTAACATATGCCAGGAGGTGAAACATGAAAATTTTTTATAAATAAACCAGAAACTGAGGACTATATACTCATCATTTGATTATATAGTAGGTCAGATTGTGATTCCTCTGCATATATACTTATTTTTTGTCTCTTGCTGTAAAATTAGATTACTTTAGATATTACCCTACTTTTTTGATACCAGAAATATTAAAAATCTAGATTAGCTAGTTCCTTCTCTACCTACTCCTCTAATCTGATTCTAGGATCTGAGTTGCCTATTTTCTAACTGTAAGAAACCAGACAAAAAACATGGAAAGCTAGGTGATAATGTTGCTTTGAAGTTGAATAAGTGCATCTGAATTGTCAGTAGTTTACTTTTGGGGGTGTGCTCAGAAACTGAAATGATTTGTGCATGGTGATTGATAATTTAAAGATAATAGCTCCTTTATGGATTAATGCCTAAATAAAGCTAAAGAAGAAATGTCATATTTTAAAAATCATTTGAAAACTTTTCCTTTAATGTTGTCAGTATTAACATTCCTGTAGTTAGGTTTTAAAATAATTTTATTCTTTTCCTCACAGGAAAACCAGTGGCTGTGACAAGTAACAGAGGTACAGGAAAGGCACCCTTACGTCCTGGAGCTAACCCCCAGTTGGAGTGGCAGTATTACCAGAATAAAATCTTAAAAGGCAAAGCAGGTACAAATAATGAGCTCTCTTTGAAGTCATAGTGCTCCTGTTGAAGACTTCTGGATTTTGTTGTTGGTATTATTGTTAGAGAAATGAAAGCAGAGTTGAAATAATTAGCTTTTTCATTTAAGTGTTCATAGGTGTCAGTGACACCTTAAAGCAAAATCTGAATGTAATAATAGCAATGACTGATTTATAGTTGTGCTTTGTTGAATTCGATGATATTTCCCTGGGACAGAGAATGAGGAATATTTTAAAAGTTTTGACTAGTTTGTCGTGTATAAATTTAGATTAGGGAGAAAACTCTTGGACATTATTTTGTAGAAGCCACAAGACTCGTGAGTTAATGGCTAGTTGTTTGATCACTGATTACAGTCAAGACGCTAAAGTTCATGCTGCTAAAGAGTTGTATGAGGCAGTGGGATAATAAATAGTAGGATTTTAGTTTATTGGGATAAGAAGATAAATACCAGCAATCATTCCCCATATCTTCGTTGAACCTATTTCATATGAGAAACATTTTCTTACCTCCCTGGCTTTAAAATTTTGTCTATTATTAAAATAAAAATTAGAAACTTATATCAATCACAATACTATTAAGATTTTCCTGTTTTTATTTTCTCATGAGAAATATTTGCTTAGAAATTAAATTTTTTCACATTGATCAGTTTCCTCATCAATGTCTGCAAAGCCAAAATTTTTTAAAAATTAGTTTGTCTGAAAAATACTAATCAAAAAGAAAAGAAGAACAAAGTGGGGAAAAAAAGAAAAATGGTAATTAGAAAGTAGTCAGAAATTAGCTTTGCAGTGGAAAGGAAGGTGTGCAGTTAAATTTCATCCCAGTTATTTCAGGTCCCTAAGTTTTCAGTTATAAAACCTTGGGTTTATTTTAGCAGTGATCTCAGTAAAATTAAGGCCAAAGGAAATCTAGTGGACATCCCTGAGGACTTTTTTGGGATTAGTCTTTTTGTTGGTCGTGGTCATTTATTTACCATGGTATAAGTAGAAGAGAAAATAATTGTAGATACATCTTTATGCTTCATGTGTGTCTGAATTTTCCAGATTTCTTAAAGCTTTTCTTGGTCTTTACATCTTTTAAGAGATTTTTGATATTGTAGCATTTTGGGTGTTATAAGTAGACTTTGAGGTAGCTAATATATTGAGCTTACTGAGATTTAGTTGTATTGCGGTATGTGATAATGTGGGTAGTTTCTTAAGTATTGATAGTATGGTTTTGTGGTTTCCTTTATGTATTTTCTGTGTGGTATTATTAAAAGATGAAATCTTAAGTTCTAGAAAACAAGTAAGTAGTTTAAGGAAATGCACAATACTTGTCACATATTGGGTACTCGGTATAAAAACTTACTGCATGAACCTTGAAAGAAGGAAAAAATACCATGTGCATTCTGTTCAGTAACATCTCTCAGATACTTAGCGCTCAGTTTCTCCAGCAGGTAGAATCTTGTGTTTGCTGCACACGTCCTTATTTTAGCAGTCTGCATCTGGAATTTAGACCTCAGCAACCAAACGTTTCTTAGTAGCAGAAAGCCAGTCCTAGTCCTCTTACATCTTTCCTTTCATTCACAAATGATCTGACCATAAACAGTTTATTAACAAAATACTTAACTGTCATTGGTTACTTGTCTTCTTCAGTTTAGCCACTGGATTTTCATAACATTGTAATGACCTTTTATAATTCAAGTCTCTCCACCTCTAGTGTGGGTGGTAAATTGGAAAGTAAATATTAGGAGAAATATAGAAATTTCAAAACTCAAAAAAATATTTTCCTGTATGCTAGAAAAGGTGAAAAAGATACTTTATATTTTATAGTCATTCTCTTAACTTCACGTCATTCGTTTTTATATTCTAAGCCTTTTGACCCATTAAGACCTTAACCAAATTATTTGTCACATATAAAGTAGATAAACTGTCTATTATTACAAAGTTTGGTTGCAACTAAACTTGCACTTAGAATTTGTTTTATCAATGCCTTTGTTCTTTTCCTTTTTATTTCCTGTCTTTCTCTGGGCCCTTATTAGTTATGACACCAAATTTTAAAATATTGAGGAACAAGTTAGGAATTAAAATCTTTGGCTTCTACACACTAGCTTTTTAAAAACATTCAGTTCTAATGTTTTGACTTGTATATCTAGGCAAAGTATTCGAACAAGTAGCATGCCCTTGTAAAAGCTTTAGTTTCTTATTTGTCATATTCGGAAAATCTTTTGTCTAGCAGACAGTGTAAACAAGAGCTCTCCCCATCGTGGCTTCCTTTTGTAGCTGCCTCCTGAGTGTGCTCAGCGGTGACACTGGTCATCGATGACCCTCATTATCTGGAATCTGTTCATACTTGAGATTTCATGATTGGGCCGTTTACCCTCCCTGGATTCCAGGATACAGATGTTTCCTATCTTTTCAACGACTTCAATGTTCATTCTGAAGAACAAAAGTTTTGAAAATCGTATTAGCCATAGATTTATTCTCAGCGATTTCTTTTTCACAGACTTGGGTCCTGGCCTCTGATTTCTCCAACCGTTCTTCCACATTCTCCATGTGCCCGTCTAGTTTGTCAAGTTTTGATGAGCAGTTCTCTACTTTGCCCTCCAGTGAGGACAGTGTGCCCCTGCATTTCCCCGAATCTCCCTTGAAGGAACTCACTCTGCTGTTGGAGGGACCCACGCAATCTGCTGCACTGTGGACAAGGTCAGCCAGCCCGGCCCAGAGAAACCTGAGGTGCTGCCTCTCAGGCAGGGCCTTGGGAGCGCAGGGACCTCAGACACTGTTCTCCCCTCAAGCATGATTTTATGTAATTTCCAAGATGGGTAGCTTAGATAATTTAGTCCTTCAAATATATCACCTAACTCCCCAACTTTTAATGCAGAACTCACAGTTATGCCTCTGAAAGGCAGCTGATTGTGGCTGTTCACGCTTCGACCTTTTTTTTTTTTTTTTTTTTTTTTAGTGGCCTCTTGAACTGTAATACTCCTAATTCTGAAATTCTTAAAAGATTTTTAGCTTAGAATAATGGACTTTTAAAGCTGATATCTAGTCCTCTTAAGATCCTTTAGGAGTAGTCTGCTCTGCGTCTGTCTTAATTTGTCATACTAGAGCACATTAGTCACAATATATTAGAAATCATAATTCAAATTATATACTCTGCTGTTTTTATTTTTGGTACAAATAGGACCTGACCTCACTAAGATGCCAGTCCTCAGAGTTGAGTTTGCATTTGTGTTATGCATGTATGGGTGCCGGAAATCGGAAATGCTTGTATAGGTTGCATAGTCTATTAAAAGAGGCTGACCTCTAGAGTCAAACCAGGAAGAGTTGTTTTAGCCCACAAAGCCAGGCACTTTGCCTGTTTTTCTGGTGGTGCTTTAAACTTGGCTGATTTTTTGTGGAAATTATGTCTCTAAAATAAACTGAAGAGAAATATTAATTTGTGAGTTATGTGTTGGTACAGTGTACTCAGAATAGGTTTGTCTAGAATTAGCTCAAGTGGTGTATCTTGGTCTTGGTTTTCTAAAGGTGTTTTTGTTCATAATAGAGCTATAGATGAAACTGTTTTCAGAGCATATTCTTCTTGGAACTTAATATTACCCAAGAGACCTATATAACTGAAGTTGTGTTTTAATATATTTCTCAATCGCTAGGGAAGCTGAAGGTGGTCTGAAGGAAGTGAAGTGGCTTTAGTTTGCAGGCTCCCTAGTCTGTGTGCATTGATAAAGCTATCCATTTGGTTTGGGTATGAAGCACTCTTTGTGAGCTGTACTATTTAGACTAGAGTTGCAGTTGGTATTCTGATGACACTTGAATGTTTTTAATTGAACATACATTGTTAAACCAAAAGTAGAATTTCCTGAAAGGGGGAATAATATTGTGAAGCTGTTTTACCTGATGTGTTTTCAAAAGAAAAATCTTAAATTAAGGATGAAATCTTCTTTCTGGTATGTGACCTACTAAATTATTGTTTGATCACATGACTTGTAGGAATTTGATGTTTGTTGAACATGTTAATTAGCTTTAAGTATTACAGATAGTTCTTTTAGGAAACAGCAAAGAACATTTAGAGAGATTTCTATTTTCCATTAACTGTTTCTGTTACAGAAAGCTACATAATCATTTTAGGGGTATAGGAGGGGATTCATCTTCCTGTCCATCTCAAGAGTCTGGGTTCAGGGAATATTTTATATTTAGCTTTTGATATATATTTTTTTATTATTATTAAAACAATACTTTTAATTCTAAGTTTATCTGACTGCTGGTGAAGAACTTTATGGAAGCAAACCATTTTAGCATTATAGATTTTCCTCTATTAAATAAGGAGATAAATAACAATGGAGAGAACTATATTTGGAAATTACTTAACTTACATATAAATTTACTTTTTATTTATAAATTTATTTGTATAAGAAAGGAATGGAAAATATATTTCTTGAATGGAAGTTAAGGAACACCAGTTTTTTTTAACATATAATCTTAAATTTTATTATTTTTAAAGCAGATATACCAGATTCATCACTGTGGGAGAATCAAGATTCTGCACAAACTAATGGAATTGATTCTGTTTTGTCAAAGGCTGAAATTGCATCATGTAGTTATGAAGCCAGGTATGTAGAAATTAACTGTGTTGTAATAGCCAGGGAAAGTTAATTTATGTATTTTTTATATGATATTTGGAAGTGGATTCAGACAGCTAGTCGGGCATATGATTTAAATATGTTATAGCCATGTTACAGTAAGAAATGTTTCTCACCTTGATTCCTTTGGGTTTGTTTTTTTTTTTTTTTTTTTCCACTTCACAAATGCTAGATAACTTTTTTTTTTTTTAAGATTTTATTTATTTATTTTTAGAGAGAAGAGAAGGGAGGGAGAAAGAGAAGCATCAGTGTGTGAGAGATACATCAATTAGTTGCCTCTCACACGCCCCCAGCTGAGGACCTGGCCCACAACCCAGACATGTGCTCTGACTGGGAATCGAACCGGCAACTTTGGGATTTGCAGGCTGACACTCAGTCCACTGAGCCACACCAGCCAGGGCTAGATAACTTTTAATAAATGATTTCCTGATGAATCCATAGGCCCTACAGTGCAAACCAAAAGAAATTGGGCACTGTCATTTTTAAACTATTGTCTTTTGAAGCATGTCATTAAAGAATTAGATACTTCTGAATGGAAGAGGGCATTACATTCATCTACTCTATTCATTCCTTTAATAGCTAAGAAAATCCCTTGTGATTTAAACCCTTAATAAACAGTGTCTTTTTAAAGCTATATTAAAACTTGATTGCCTATTAAGTTAGAAGTAAATAGTTGCATACTGAGTTACCTAATAATCTCGCTTAAAATTGCAGTGTTCTCAGCTTGTTGGCACCAACTTTGTGTGTTGATCTTTATCTTACAGTAACCTTAAACCCTAATTACAACTGGCTCTTTCAATACAAGAAGAAACAGATACTACACACACACGTGTTTCTCATATTTAAAAAAAATTAGTCACTTAAAAATAATTTTTATAATAGTTATAAAAGTAGGGGGAGTAACAGTGAATCCATTAATTAAAAAGAGCAGTCTTTATTTTTTCTTTTCTGATAACTAAACAGAGATTTTTACCTTTATAACACAGCAGGCATTCACACATTGCTGGCAAGTGTTAAAGTATTTAATTTAAAAAGTATAAAAGCAGTTAAAAGTTTTGTGTTTGTTTTGAGAGAGAGGTTAGGTAGCATCTTCATGATTTTGTCATTCATACTTTTTATTTTGAGATATGATTTCAGGTGTACATCATAATGATTTGTTATAGCTAACATTTTTTAGTCTTGATTAAAATTTGGGGTTATTTTCCCTGGCCGTGTGGTTCAGTTGGTTAGTGTCGTCCTGTGCACCAAAAGGTTGAGGGTTTGATTCCTGGTCAGGGCTCATACCTAGGTTGTGGGTTTACTGCCCAGTTGGGGCAAGTACAGGAGGCAACCTGATGATGTTTCTCTCTCACATCAATGTTTCTCTATCTTGCTTTCTCTCTCTCCCCCTTCCTTTTTCTCTGAAAATCAATAAACATATACTCAGGTGAGGATTTTTAAAAATTGGGGTTAATTTAAGCACGTTTAATCTGAACAAAAAATTTCAGCTCAACATCATCTAGCCAGAATAATTTGTTTAAAATTTTGCCAATTGTGTTATAAAAAATATATTTAAGTTCGAAGCATCATATATATAAAATTATAAAATATTTTTAATTATTTTCTACTTGTGACATGTCAAACTTTTACTCCCAGGCTAACTTTGCCTTTCTTGTTGACAGAATTGTTCTTTTTTTCATTGTTGATAATGAAGCTGAGTTGAAATTACTTAAATAAAAATTTAATTGTCAAATTCAAATGTATTTTGGATTAGTATACTTTTATTAGCACTGGCAAGTTAGAGCTGATTTTACATTGTGCCCAGTAAGCTGGTCTTTTTCTCTGTTTTGAGTTACTGAGTGGTGACTTGTACCTCTGATGGTGGGACAATTGTGTCCCGGATCTGGAGGATGTGATGAAGCCCAGATACGCTCCCAGACTTTGGATTTTGCTGGTTGGTGACGTGAAACCTCCACCCTTGCTGTGCTGCCTCTGCAGGATCTCTCTTTTCTCTCAGGCCCCCAAGCTGGTTGCTGGATTGGTGTGCTGAAGCTGCCTGCAGGGTAGAAGTGTTCCCAGCTCCTGGGGGTTCTGGATGCAAGTAGCCATAGCTGTGTCTAGACTCCAGGTTCTGTTGGGGTTTGGATGGTGCGTTTGTATTGTATCACAGATGGTGATTGTCAGGCTGAGTGTATTACATAAACAATTGGGGTGACAATGTATGAGTGCCAATTACATAGCAAGCCATTTGAGTGCCACTTAAGTGGCAAATGTTTATTTTAAGTAGATACAGAAAGTGATGAAAATTATTTTGAGTGTAAGTTGGGGGGAAACCCCACAAAAACCACAGCAATGGGGTTTTTATTCTTTAATTATAATTTTCCATTTTCTAGAAAGGCTATTGCTAATGAGGTTCTCCAGAAAACAATTTTTGGATACCCTTCTGTTGTGGCTAACAGTCATATTTTCTTTAAGTGGGAAGATTTTTTTAGTATATTCACAGTTGCATCAGAGGTATTTCTGTGTTAGGAGTGGGGACTGGTCTCTGGGGACAGTTGCCAAGTTTTATGCACTGATGAGTTCTCAGTAGACAGACTAATAATGGAGTCAGCAAAAGAGGGAATGTGAACATGAGGTAATAGAAGTCACAGAAAGATAGGCTGAGTATGTGGGGTCAGGAAATACATCACTGTTGGTACTTTCACCCATGCCTACTGTAAAGAATAAGCTTTGTATGTGAGAAGGTAGGTACGTGGATGAATAGATAATGATATACAAATATCCTAGAATCATAGATTTTTAAGATCAAATCATTTTTGAACCTCTGTTTTCACGGACTTTTATAAGGACTCTTTGCTCTTCTCAGTTAGCAATATGGATATCTTTTAGTATACCCAATGGACAGTTACAGTGATTTAGTGCTCAGTATTTTTATATTGCTTATCCAATACCAAAAACAGTTGTCTGAGTGTAGCATATTGCAAAGAGCATGGTCTCTGCAGTGCAACTGGGAAAAGAGACCCTGCCACACATTCAGGAAGTGTTGATGGTGTACCCTGCGTGGGATTTTAGTGGGAGGAAGAACTTGTCACTGGGGTGAAGAGTCACTTCAGGCTGTCTTTACTCATTTAAATTTTTGTATAAGTGAAAATTTTGAAAATTGTGAATGTAAGAATATGATGTTTATAGCAATTCTGTAACATGTTCTTTTAAAAATGAATAGTTACCTTTGTAAGTTTAGCTTTTATATGTTGGACTTACATAGCTAGCATTATTGAAAATGTTTTACACTATTAATGTACTTTTATGTAAACTTCTAAACTATTATACAGTATATATTCTTCCCTGCCTTGCTAAACAAGGTCCCTTGATTATATCCATCCTTGGTGGATGAGGGCATGGTCATTCTTATCATCCTAAAGCTGGATTTGCTCATCATCTCTTACCCACCACCTCACAAAATGCCTGAGACAACATTTTGTTGAATGAATGAAATGTTTTTTTTAACCGTCTGTCGGTCATCACTTCCTTTACTGTTTCTCCTTTCTGTTAGATATTTCTCATCTAATAGGGGCTTTGCAGTTATATGATTTATTACTGTTTTTGTATATATGAGAAATGCATGTGATTTTGCATTTTTTTTTCCAAGTAGGAGAATTCTTTTCCTTTGTGGCTCTCACTGGTGGTCTGAGATGGGGAGGGTGCCAGAGGCCTCTGAGTAGTTAAAAACTATTTATATATGTTTCTTAAAACAGGGCACACCTCCATACTGAGGAATCATTTAGTAAATATTTATTGAATGTATAATATGTGTGAAATAACCATTTGGTGTATTTACATAGGAGTGTGTAATTTCATGAAAACATTGCTTGTGTTTTCTTTCACCTTAATATTTTTTCTTGATTCATTGCAGAGTGATAAAGTAGAATTTTACTAATTATGTATAATTCTACAATTTTATTTTGTGCTGAATGCTCCAAATATCAAAAGTAATGTGGGGCATTGAGACACAAAAGATTTAAAATTCAGCATTTTCAATTAGGTCTCTCCAAGTTCTGGAACCCTGGCTCCTGCCCAGACTGATGTCCTTCCATACATAGTGCCATTGGCACCTCAGCCACTGTGGAGGCACTTTTGGGGCATGGATTGGTCAATTGGGAATTGGGTGGTAGTTGGATGAGTACATTTTGTCTTTGTCACATAGCACTGTTTTGTATTGTTCTTTGTGTTATGTTCATCTTTGAGGGATGAGCCCTGGCCACATCATGCCATGCATGAGAAGAAGAGCTCTCTTTCATAGCACATTCCTTTTCTGTGGTGTCTGTGATGTCACCAGCATATGGCAGCTGGCATCTCTGCAAAGGGCCCAGAGATCTGAGTCTTAGGGGAACTTGTTATTGCAGACGAGAGCCAAACCCTTTGATAACATTTTACCACTCACCACATGTCACTTACATTAATCAGATAATTGTGTGATTTTGCTTTGGGAAGGGAAACAAACCTGTAAGTTTCTTTAATGCTTATTTTTACCCCTAATGGGAATGGAGTTAAATGAAAATTGGTATATTAGTGGCATGGAATATGATATCAACATATTTGATATTTTATTTTGCATTTACTATTCTTTAGTATAACCACCATTGTGTTATATTTTTCTCTAGACAAGTTGGTATTAAGAATGGAATGTTTTTTGGGTACGCTAAACAACTTTGTCCTAATCTTCAAGCTGTTCCATATGATTTTCATGCATATAAGGAAGTTGCACGCACGATGTATGAGACATTGGCAAGGTACAGTATATGATGTATCGTCACTGTGTGTCTGTGTTCTCCTGCTTCTTCTGTCTGATATAAACAGAGTCCAGTTTCTTTTAGATTGTCAGAGTCACTTTTGCTAGTTTTTTCTCTTAGGACCCTTTCCTCAGCATCCCAGGCTGACGGCCTTCTTTCCTTTCTTTGAGAAACTCCAGCAATTGGTAGCTCTGCCTTTTACACTGCTGAACTTGATCAGAATCAAATGTAAAATCTGATTCTCTATCTCCACAACTTGTAATCAGTGGTTCTAGTTGTTGTTGTTGTTTGTTTGTTTGTTTTTACATGGAATCAGACAGATAAAGGACTGGAATTTTTAAACCTGGTTATTCCCTTTTATTACATTGGAATTGCAGTTTTGTTTAAAATTAGAACTGAATGGTTAACAATAGAGACTCTTTAAAACCCTTTGTCTTTTAAAATGACATAGGTATGCCAAAACTTCCTTTTTGTGAAAGTTAGTTTTAGTAATAGTTTCCAGGTGTTTGATTAGTTGGCTTGAGAAAAGGAGATTAATTTTTAAAATATTTACAGTATAGGTATGTTTAATATCAATTCAAAATTTAAAATAAGTATATGCCAGACCATGTGTGCTCTAAAGCAGGACTCAGCACATTTTCTCTACAATGAACCATGTAAGGTCTCTGTCCCAACCACTCAACTCTCCTTTGCAGAGTGAAAGCAGCCGCAGATGGTATATTGTGAATGGGTGTGGCTGTGTTCTACTACATTTTACGTACCAAACTGGGCATCTGGGCAGTGGGCCAAGGTGTGTTGACCCTTGGGCTGTATTGATGTTCTAAGAAATAGGTATTTTGCCTCTGTGTTCACCTCTTCCTTGAATTTCTTGTGTCTTATTTTTGAATTCCTATTTATTGAGTACCTACTGGTAACAAACAACTGTTGATCCAGCTAGTCCTACAAAGAAGAGTAAGATCTGGTCTCTCTGCCTTTGTGGAGTTTACTTTAGCAGGAGAGAGAAAATATAAAGGGACAGATGAAGTTATCTGGAATTAGTGTGTAGGATTGAGTGCTACATGATGAGACCCAGGCATAGCCACAGCTGTCCTTATGATCCAAATACAAGAATGTTCATATTGCCAAGTGAAAAGTGTGCTGCTTAAACCCTGTTCCAAAACTGAGGTCAGTAGAAGTGTCCAAATGAGGGCTGGGGATGGGTGGCTCAGCTGAGTAGTGGTCCTCGCTTGCTCTGGGTCCCAGAGCAGCCTGCCAGCCTGGACCTCAGATCAGGAGGGTTTCAGTGGCATGTGGTTGTCCTTGGAGGAAAAAGCCCCTGTTACTCTCCTACCACTCTCTAGAAACCCACCTCAGCTTCATAGTTGTCATAGTCACCATGCCTCAGGGCAGCTTTCGCTCTTTCAGCTTTACTCTTCTGCTCTTACAAATGTCACCCTTTATTTAAGCCTAAATCTGATTTGTTACCTACAGTAAGGTGTAGGTGGAAGATGAGGCCTGTCGCTCCTAGTATACTTTACCAAGTGGGTTACTGAAGATACATTTTGATCCTGAGGCCTCTCTGGTTGCCTCCCACTTGTGGTCCATGTATTTAATCAACATTGGAACCACATAGCAACTCTCCTCTTCCTTTTCCTCTTCTCTAGCTAATTAAAACAAGTTTTGTGTGTGGGTAGATCATGACCAGAAACAAAAGCCCAAATGTTTCTGCATGCTGGGAATGTAAATGGTGTCCTTTCAGAAAGGCATTTGGGGCGAGTAGCCACTATATACTGAACCCTAGGACTGCTGCTGTGCACGATGTGTAATTGTGGTATTTTTGCTTAGGACAGCATTGATTATTTATTTGACAGATTTGTGTGATTTTTTTATTCTTTAAGAATTCTGGTAAACCATGCCTGAAAAATTTTTAGATTAAATATTGACAGTTCTAACTCACCCACTACTTTTTAACTATTCGGAGGTTTACAAAGGTATTCTCAGTATAGAGACACTGGAATGATCATTTCTGCTGTGTTTTCAGTAGATAATATGGAAAAGGAGACATTACTAATTAACTTTGCATTTAAAAATTATGTGCCTGAATGACCCTTGGGCCAGTTTAATGAAAATGCTAATATTTTTTATCATCTTAAGTCTTGTGAGAAAATGTTGCAGAAAGATACCATGGAAAGACTGTATATGCAACTTCTGTGACCGAGTGGCAAGCTCTAGCTGTGCTTCATTGCCTTTGCCTTGTGTTGACAGCTACACACATAACATCGAAGCAGTCAGTTGTGATGAGGCATTGGTAGACATCACTGAAATCCTTGCAGAGACCAGACTTACTCCTGATGAATTTGCAAATGCTGTCCGCATGGAAATCAAAGACCAGACTAACTGTGCTGCCTCTGTTGGAATCGGTCAGTACGCAGCTTCTCTGCTATTGTTCACATTGCTCAAAGCATTGCTTTGGGATCATTGAATATCATTAATTTTTAGGAGTGAGTTTTATATTTTGTTATTACCACCTTAGCATTGCTCAAAATTGTGCAGTACATGAGGTAAAAGTGTTGGAAATGCAAGTAAATTGTTGATAATATCTTAGGAATAAACAAGTTGTAATTATTCTTACTTGTTCTTCAAAAATGGGGAGAATTAAATTCAGTATTTGTAAACAGTGTATTTTTATTTTTCAAAAGCCGCGTGGGCTGTTGTATGTGAAGTTCAGTGTTCTCAGGTTTGAGACCTGCTAAAATTAAGTTACTTTTGGGACTTCAGCCTCTTGGAGTGCTGACCAGTCCTGTCTTCACTCGCAGTTCCAGCGCTCTCCCTCTTGACAGTGCCCCCAGTGATGGTCTCATCGCTCTCCGTTATCTGCTTTATCCTTATGCCTCACACTTTGTTTCCTCAGTTAACTCCCGTCACTTATCCTTCTGTGCCCCCTGGAACCCTCTCTCTCATACCTCGGCTTCCCTGAGTCACCTCCCCCTTCTGAGCCTACTCAGTACCTCTTGCCAAGGTACCCCTTTTCTTGCACTTCTTTCACGTGGATCTAGTTTGTCCCTGCCGCGCTCTGTTTGCCACAGGCTGGGAGGGGGGACTTTCTCTTAGCTTCCCCCCTTCGCATCCTCTCTCAAGATCAGTGAATAAAAAATTATAATTAAAAATAATTATCATAAGAAAGTAAAACATGATTAATACATTAATAGCCTCCCTCTGTTACTAGCTAGCCTGCCTGGTGTTTGGCCAGTAGATCCTTCTCATTGTTTATTTAGGATTTAATCTTCTGTGGTCCAGTATCAGGCACAGGCTTAGTTTTTGGTTTAAATTTTAATTGTGTTTTTAATGTACAAGTGTGATGATGTGCATACATACATTCTTTTAAATTCAAGCACATAATTGAAACAAAATTTCCACATGGTATTTCTTCCTGTCAGCCCTCTTTTCTTCTTTAGAACTCACCATTTTTATTATTTTGGTGTGACTTTCTAGAACTTTTTCTTTCATGAATATCTAGATGCTTACCCTGGGAAAACACATAGTTTTTACATAAGTCTTCCATAAAATTAAGATATGTCCTTTATATAAGTCTTCCACAGTTTTTAGAGATGCTATTATTTACATACAAGTTCCCCTGACATCTGAATTTATCAGGCCCCTGACACCTTCTCAGCAGCGTTTCTTCTGCTCTGGTTTTCGTGTTCATACCCACAGCTTGAACCTCACTGTCAGTATCCATCTTTGTTTCTAAATCTCTCAGACCCTCAGTTTCTATTACACGTGTTATAAAGTGAGACTTCTGGTTCTTTGGGTTTTCTTTTTTTCCTCCAGTTTGATAGCATTCATTGGGCCTTATTTCCCTATCTAGCCTGGATCCATTATTAGTAAATGAACTGATTTCTGATTATTGCCGTCAACTTCCGTAAATCACAATCATTAGCACTGTTTTCTCTGTATTCCTTTACCTGGGTAGGAGATGTTGAAATGGTACGTATTTTGAAACAAAGAGTAACCTCTATCTAGTAACCATGCTGGTTATAATCTATTATACTTAACAAAATTCTGCCAGTTTTATACTGTATTTGAAGTGATCAATATTAGAAATTATTTATTTTCATTGTTTTTAGAAATTTGCCCAGCAACCTGTCTGTAGGTGTTTTTGTTAAGAAATTTTAAAATTGTGGTATTTCTTGAATAACTTTTTTTTTTTTTACTGTATAGGTTCTAATATTCTCCTGGCTAGAATGGCAACCAGAAAAGCAAAGCCAGATGGCCAGTACCACCTAAAACCAGAAGAAGTTGATGATTTTATCAGAGGCCAGCTAGTTACTAGTCTACCAGGTAAAAAAAAAATTTTTTTAACATTTATTATAAACATTTATTAGTGCTAAAAGTTTATGATGTATCTCTTTTTTCTAAAACATGAATTAAATATTTTGTTTATTTTTAAGTGCCATGAGAAAATTTGGAATTTCACAATAAGTGTCTCAATTGATTTATCAGGAACTTAATGTTACATTTACTTTTGCTTCTGATGTGTTTTACTTTAAGTATTTCTCAAGTAACAAGATAAAGAATTCTAAGAAATCATTTTAAAGAGAATATGATGAAACTGGCTTTTGGTCCTTTAAATAAGTCATAATTGAAATAGTGCACTTCTAGGTCAAAGATAAATTGAGTCACCTATTTATAAAATTGTCCAGCTGAGCTAGTGACAGTTTTTTAATTTTAGTAAGCAGATAGTTTTAATTGAAAGTATAAAGTGTATGGACCATATTCAGAAGAATAAAACCTGAAGATGAAGTAATGTGTTTTGCTAACTCAAAAAGGGTGAAGTAGAACTTCCATCTACATCTTTCTTGCCAAAGGGACAGGATGTTGAGTTAGTTTACATTTTTATGTAGTTACTGTGTGGCTAACAAATCATTCTATGGCAAAATCATCAAATATAGATAATTATAACTGAAAAATGGTTGCCTTTTAAAAGGTCTTGAATTGTGTCCTGCCAGGTGGCTCAGTTGATTGGAGCGTTGTCCTGTATACCAAAAAGTTGAGGGTTCAATCACTGGTCAGGGCGTGTATAGGAGGTCACCAGTCAGTGTTTCTTTCTCACATCAATATTACTCTCTCCTTCTCCCTTTTCTCTCTAAAAATCAATAAAAACATATTCTCAGGTGAGGATTACAGTAAATAAATAGATAGATAGATAGCCAGCCAGCATTGAATAGATATAATTTGGGGGGATAGGACAATTCCTTTTACAATTATTAAATATTTAGACTTGTTTTCTATGGTAGATGTCTCTTTCTAAGAAATTTTTCTAAACCACATACCAGCAGACCTTGATGCTATATCGGATAATCCTCTCCTGTTTGCTCTAAAGCAGTCTATCAGCTTCACAAAGCTCCCTTATGTTTGTGGTGGGGAAAGTTCAAGGCAGCACATTTTTTGATGAAAGTTTTTAATTCATTTGTTAAAAATGAGTTTAGTGGTATTTTTAGTTGTATATTTTTAAGCCTAATGAAAGTATATCTGAACTAAGAAATTTCTGTTATAGGCCATAAAATATTAAATGACCGAAAAGCCATTTTATGATGGGTTAATTTTAAAGCTTCCTGACTCCCTAATAAATAACTTAAAAGAATATATTAGTGTCAGGAATGTGAAATATGACATTGTGAGGGTCCAGTTGAAGTTAAATTTGAGTAATTAACCCTATACCAATCAAGCTAACAAGTTACAGTAAGTCCTTGAATGATGTCATTTGTTTCTATGTCATTTTGTTTATGATGTTGATGGGAAAAATAAACATCAATTCCCATAGGACCACTGTCTGTGTGGAGTTCTCATGTTCTCCCCATGTCCGTATGGGTTTTCTTCGGAAACTCCGGGTTCCTCCTACATCCCAGAGAACTGTTCATGTGAGGGGACTCAACATATCTAGTGTGTGTGTGGCCCTGCAATTGAAGGGCATCCCTTCCAGGGAGGGGTCCCGCCTGGTGCCCTGAGCTGCTGGGAGAAGCTTTGACCACCACTGCCTGGAATCAGCAAGTTGGAAAAGAATGATCTTACTTGGTTTCATCACTCTTTCTTAAATGTATGCAGAGCTCACATTTATTTCAGTATTTAACATTGGAACTAGTTAGGATCTTTCTGTAGAAGTTTGGTGATGTTTTGTGACCAGAAGTATTCCATAAAAACTTAACTATTTATATAAACTAGCCTAGGGTTAAATGGGTTTTCTTACACCTTGTTTCACTTAAAGTAACAGTTTTCCAAGAACCTGTTGGTTAAGTGAGGACTCACTGGACCTATTTAGACAACACAATTTAAACAGTTTAATTATATATCTTATTGCAGTTTTATATTTTTTAAAAAACATTATATTTAGAGCTGCATGGGAAATTTGAGTTCAAGTTTATTATTCCAGCCATCTCTAGTAATTTGTTACATCTGCCATAACAAAATACCACAGAAATGTATTTTCTCAAGATTCTGGAGGCTAGAAGGCCAAGATTGAGTTATCAGTAGGATTGGTTTCTTGTGAGGCCTTTCTCTTTGTGGCTTGTAGATAGATGTCCTTGTTCTCCATGTCTTCACATGATATTTTCTCTGTGCATCGGTGTCCTAATCTCCCCCCCTTATAAGGCCATCATTCATGTTGGATTGGGGCCCACTCATATGACTTCATTTTACCTTTCAAGGCCCTATTTCCAATTACAGCCACATAATGAGGTACTGGGTATTAGGATTTCCACATAGGAATTTTGAGAATACTCTATTCAGTCCGTAACACCATCTTTAAATGAGTCATTTTTGTAGGATGTATTTGTTTATTGTTGATATTTTTACACAGAATTAGAGAATTTTTAGTTCCTTGACCTGGCAATCTTGTCTTTCACCTTTACTTGCTTCCTGGCTAGAGGGACTTTATTTCTTGAAGGGCAAGTATGAGGTTACATGTCCTGGTCAAGTTCTTAAGGCACAGCCTTGAATCTCCTAGGGGAGGGATGTCTGAAAGGTAGGGGGTCAGCAAGGCTGGCTTCCCCTAGCAAGCTCTCTTCTCCTTGTGTAGCATCCTTTCTCCTTCAAAAAACCAGTTCTCTTCACCCCAGATTGTGTGATTTTCATGTGTTTAAACTAGTGACTGTTATAAAACCCCAAATTCTTAATTTAGACCATTTCAGGTATGCAGAATGTCCTGTTATCCCTGTCCTGAAGGTGGCATTGAATCCATATTTTCCCAAAATGTGACCTACGGGGTACCAGCTGTTGTTTAAAAATGGATTTTACATAAGTGAGGGAACCTTCGTAGGGGAGGGCCCACACAGTAAAAGTTCTGAGAATTCTTACAATAAAGAAACCTATTTGTTTGTTAGAAAACTATTAATCTCCCAAAGATATTTGAAGCTGGATATGTAATACTTATTAACATCTTGTGGGACATGCTTTGAGGAAATTTTGTTCTCTAACCAATAACCAAGAGAAATTCATTGTTCACACACCTCGCTTCTTGTCCTCCACAAGCTATTTTTGGCCCTAAATGTTTATTATTTATTAGCACACAATATGACTCACACAGTAATACATTAGTCGTAGCTACATAAGAAGGAAAAACACTCTAGTTAAGTTTGTTTTAGGGAACTCCACAGAATGCTATATGTTAGCCAACAAGTAAATTACTTAATAAGATGTTTATCTAATGAAAGACAGGATTGTCCCCAACAACTGTTTAAGTACAATAGCTATTTCTGTGTGTTCTTAGGATCTTTGAAAGGCTTATCACCCTGTATGTGTGCCCTTAATTTAAGGACCTTCTCTGCCTGTTTGGCCTACTCTGGGTTTGTGCAGTCGGTCTGTGCTTTCCATCTCTTTATTCACACGGAAGTACCATGAACATGTACATAAAGATCTACACTGTTGTGATACAGCAGCTACTAGGCAAGGGAAGCTAGTGACACCAATTAAAGTTAAGTAAAACTAAGATCCAGTCCCTCAGTTGTACTAGCCACATCACAGTGCTCAGTAGCCACCTGTGGCGAGTGCCTACTGGATTGAAGAGTGCAGGTATGGAACGTTTCCACTATCACAGGCAGTTCTGTTGAACAGCACTCATTTAGTTGTGAAAACTTCATTCTGAAACTTGACTCTCCTGGGTCTCTGTTGGGCTGTCTACTTCTGGGTGCCAAGGAGGAGACATTATTGGCCATTTCTAATCTAAAGGAATTGTTCCCATTCAAGGAGAGATGATGAGTCTCTGTCCTAGTCGCTTGACCAGGACCTTCCACGTCTTTGATTTTCTTTTATCTTTCTCTGTGACTTGGTTCTAAGCTAGTATATTTTTCTTTCTAGGTGGCTACACTCAATGTAAGCCTCAAGAGCCTAATACTTTCTCCTTAGCCATGCCTCCATTTCTTATAAACACTTAAATGATGCAGTCATCAAACTAGCCACCTTTCGGGGTTTTGGTGCTGATTCCAACCTTAATTTTTCCAGCCCACTCAAGGTAATAGGATTTAGAGGTTGACCCACCCCTATGCCTCCCTCCCAAGCTGGTCTTCAGACCCATCCTATTGCATTAGATAAGGTTTTAATGGAATAATCTTTTCTTCCTCTCTACAGGGCCAGTCAGATTCAGTTGATTGTGGCTAATTGGGTGGTTTAATATAATAGCCTTTCTTCTGAACCTATTAGTGAATAACAATTCTGTTTAATATACTCTCAAAAAACTATAGGTGTCCCCTGCATCACCCTAACACACACACACAAAATCCAGACTTATTATTGCCTCTTGCTGATTTTGTAAGTCAATGAGAACAGATTGGCTCCCAGATCTGTAAGGGAAAGATCATGGTTACATTTTGAGAATGGGAAGAGGGCAATGATGAGAAAGAAAAAAAATAAAGACAAAAAGCCTTCCCTGAACATGAATAGGAAAGTGTCCGTCTTGTCTATCTGACTTTGTCCAACCAGTATATGGTTTGTCCATTTCCTTGTGGTTCTCCTCCCTATCTTGACAAATACTCAAGAGGTTCCACTTTTATAAAGTGTTCCTCTGGAGAATTTTTTTGGGTTATTATTAATTCAGACTCTGGTATTCTCCTTTGTTCTCCATTCTTACTTGAACTCTAAAATGGCACAGGTAGGAGGTAGCACCCTTAACATCTTTCAGGGAATACATTCTCTTGGTTTAAACTTGTCGAGCCCACTTCCTTGGCCATAAGTCCTTTGGGAAGTAGACAACTGCCTAACCTTGTGTCATTAATAACTGCTTCAAGAGCTTCTTCTGGACTTCTGGTCAAATGGCAGAGTAGGCAGGTGTGTCTCGCCTCTTCGCACAACCACGTCAAAATTACAACTAAAATACAGAACAACCATCAGCCAGACACTTCAGAAATCAAGTTCAATTGAAGTCTGACAACTACGGAATTAAAGAAACCACATCCATCCAGACTGGTAGGAGGGGCGCAGACTTGGAATGGGCTGATCCCTCAGCCACGTGTGGTGGATAAATATTCAGGAGGGATATCTTAAGGAATGGGGAGTCCCAGCCGCACACCAGGCCCTCCAGCTCAGGGTTCCAGTGCCAGGAAGATAAGTCCCCACAACTTCTAGCTGCACAACCCAGTGAGGATTAAGTTGGTGGAAGAAACTTCTGGCATCCCAAGCAGTTGCTCTTAAAGAACCCACTCATCGACTCATCTACTGACACTCACTCCCTCTGAGCTCCAGCACCAGGGGAGCAGCTTGAAAGGCACCAGGGGCACACAGGGATGAAGGGTCTGGCATTAAGACCAGCAGAAGCCATTATCCCTTTTCTGTAAACCCTCCCCTACAGAGCCAACAGGCTGGTGGCATATCTGAGACTCCATCAACCTGGCTAACACTGTTTGACCCGCCATGGAGATCCCCAGAGACTACACCCCACCCAACTTACAGACCCACCCAAGCTGCTTTTCCATATGAATGGCTGATCTTGGATCATGCTTCACAACTTCCTCAGACAAGCAACAGCTGGCCTCAATGAGCCCAGGCCTGGCACTAGCAGAAGCCAGCATCAAGTCATAGCTTGGCTTTGCCTGGGAATCTCCAAGCCCAGCACAAGTAGCAGCCATCTCAGATCGCTTTATAGCTCAGGCAGGGTGGCCCCAGGCAGAATACAGGTGGGGACTGACCTTGGTCTGCACTACCTGGGAAACCCCCAGAGCGTGTGCATCCAGTGGACAGCTAGAGACCACATCAGAGCACCACCACCCTGCCCCTGCACAGCTGATCCTCCACAGAAGGTGGTGGTCAGTAGTCACAACCAGTCCTTTTCAGCTGACTGGCCTGGGTAAGTCCCTCCCATTGACCTGCCAAAAGCAAAACAAGGCTCAACTACAAGAGGAGGGTGTACTCAGCCCACACGAAGGGTGCACCTTGAGTACCCAGCTAGGAAGGTAGAGGAGGCTGTGCCACTGGACCTACTACATTAGGCCACACTGCCAAGACAGGGAGTCATAGCAGCTTTACCTAACACATATGAAACAAACAGAAGGAGGCAGCCAAAATGAGGAGACAAAGAAATATGGCCCAAATGAAAAAAACAAATTCCAGAAAAAGAGCTAAAGGAAATGGAGATAGCAATCTATGAGATGCAGAGTTCAAAACACTGGTGATAAGGATGCTCAAGGAACTTAGTGAGGACCTCAACAGCATAAAAAAGATCCAGTCAGAAATGAGGATACACTAATTGAAATAAAGATCAATTTTCAGGGAAACAACAGTAGAGTGGATGAAGCTGGGAATCAGATCAATGCATTGGAACTTAAGGGAGCAAAAAACGACCAATCAGGACAAGAAGAAGAAACAAAGAATCCAAAAAATAAGGATAGTCTAAGCAGCCTCTGGGACAACTTCAAGAGGTCCAACATTTGCATCATAGGGGTGCCGGAAGAAGAGAAAGAGCAAAAAATTGGAAATCTATTTGAAAAAAATAATGAAAGAAAATGTCCCTAATTTGGTGAAGGAAATAGACATGCAAGTCCAGGAAGCACAGAGAGTCCCAAACAAGATGGATGAAAAGAGGCACACTCCAAACACATCATAATTAAAATGGCAGAGATTAAAGATAAAGAGAAAGAGAAAGATCTTAAAATTAGCAAGAGAAAAGCAAGTTGTTACCTAGAGAGGAGTTCCCATAAGACTGTCAGCTGATTTCTCAAAAGAAACTTTGTAGGCAAGAATAGACTGGCAAGGAATATTCAAAGTCATGAAAAGCAGGGACCTACAGTCAAGATTGCTCTACCCAGCAAAGCTATCATTCAGAATTGAAGGGCAGATAAAGCTTCCCAGACAAGGAAAGACTAAAGTAGTTCATCATCACCAAACCATTATTATATGAAATGTTAAGGGACTTACTTAAGGGAAAGTGGAAGTTCAAAAGTATGAACAATATAATTGCAACAAATACATATATATCAACAATTAAACCTAAAAAACTAAGCAAACAAGAAGAAGAGTCAGAATCATGGATAAGGAGAGTGTTTTGATGGTTGCTAGGTGGGAGGGAGCTTAGGGGGTTGGAAGAGGAGGTGAGGGGATTAAGAAGTACTAATAGGTAGTTACAGAAGAGCCATGGGGATGTAAAGTACAGCATTGGGAATGGAGTACCCAAAGAAAACATACACGCATGATCCATGGACATGAACTGTGGTGGGGACGTTGCCTGAGGGAGTGCAGGGTGCTAGGTTGAGGGGGACAAAAGGGAAAAAATCAGGACAACTGTGATAGTAAAATCAATAAAACATATTTTTTAAAAAAGAGGTTCTTCTGGCAGAAATTATACTAGACTGGTTGTCCCTTTTACTGAGGACACTGAGGGGATAGGAGCCAGAAGTAACACTAACGAGCTGATGTCAGACTTCACTCTGAGCTCTGATAAGATCCTGTGGAAAACCTGAAATGCCATCTTTTCCTTATTGATGAATAGTATTGATTTGATGGTGTGGAGGCCATTTTAATAAGAATTCTAGTTTCTCTTAGTTACTTTTAAATATCTTTCCTAGATATGTATATTTTTGGTAAGCTTTCAAGCAAATTGAAAGAAACAATCTTACCAGCATCTTTGGTGAGGCTCACACCTCACATTTTGAACAGTGTGACAACACAGGGACTGTTGCGTGCTCTCCCAGCTGTGGAAGGTGATACCTTTTCAGGGAGAAAATCTTTGTTGACAAAAGAAATTAGTCTCTTCCCCCAACCCCGCTACTGCCACTTGGTTTGCTTAGGGACCCTCATCCCCACATCACTGGCACTGCTTTTTCCAGTATGATGGCAAGTAACATTTTCAGGTCTGGGCCAATGTTGTATGTTTTTACTCTGCTTCTCATTTAAAGAAAATGTGGTTGAAACTATGTTGGAAAATTTGGCCATCACCAAAATCATAAAGGAATCCTAACATTCATGAGTTTCCTCATATGTCTGTAAATCATACTATAGCTTAATTAGCTGACTTTGTGAATAAGATAGAAATCTTGGTATTCCTAGCAATAAATAAATATCGCATTCTTGCCCTGGCCGGATGGCTTAGGTGGTTGGAGCATCATCCCATACACCGAAAGGTTTTGGATTTGATCCCTGGTCAGATCACATACCTAGATTGGGGTTTAGAACCCCAGTCCAGGTGCATATGGGAGGCAGCTGATCAATGTTTCTCTCTCACATCTCTGTTTCTGTCTCCCTTCCTCTCTCTCTAAAATCAGTGAACATATCCTCGGGTGAGAGTTTTAAAAAATCACATTCTTTTGAGACCTTACTTGATACGTATTTGAAAATTTTTGGTTCACGTATATGTGGAGCCCAAATTGAGAAGATTCTAGAAATTACTAGCATGATTTGCGTAAAAAATTCTTTGAGATGCTTTAGTTATGTCACTTAAAAATTTTAAGGGAGATTATTTAAATTAATAATGTAATATGTAAAATTGATTTAATTAATTACATAATGTGAATTAATAATTTTATGTTAATAAATTGTTTTTCATAGTTTATGTGTAGAACTAAAGAACTCAATATATCCCCTTTGCTAGGAGTTGGACAGTCGATGGAATCCAAACTGGCATCTTTGGGAATTAAAACTTGTGGAGACTTGCAATATATGACCATGGCAAAACTCCAAAAAGAGTTTGGTCCCAAAACAGGTCAGATGCTTTATAGGTTCTGCCGTGGTTTGGATGATAGACCAGTTCGAACTGAGAAGGAAAGAAAATCTGTTTCAGCTGAGATCAACTATGGAATAAGGTTTACCCAGGTACTCATCTCTTAATGGGTGTTGCCTCATATTGTCCTTGATATTTTCACATTGTCCGTCCTATCTTGTTAACTAGACCAGACTCTCGGTGCTTGACATTAAGTCTTAAAACTCTTGCGCTTCCTAGAGCTTGTAGAATCATGTTTTTAAATAGATGCTTAGCAAGATAGTGAATACTGTGCGTGTGTAATATTGAAATTGTTAGGTATATAGGACATAACACAGAAGTTTTTCTATGTATGTCTTTCCATAGCCCAAAGAAGCAGAAGCCTTTCTTGTAAGTCTTTCAGAAGAAATTCAAAGACGACTTGAAGCTGCTGGCATGAAGGGTAAACGCCTGACTCTCAAAATAATGGTACGAAAGCCAGGGGCCCCTGTAGAAACTGCAAAATTTGGAGGCCATGGAATTTGTGATAACATCGCCAGGTAAGCTTATCTGAAAAATAATATTGGGTATTAATATTTCAGTGCAGGTTATTACAATTAATAGAAAACCAAGGAAGCATATAAATAAATATCTGTAAACGCTGATGTTATTTGATATTCTGTAGAGCCAGGCCTCTGCCTAATGCCATTTGAATTACAGTAGTTCCTCTCTATATCGCGGTTCACTTATCGTGGCCTCACTGTAACGTGGGATTTTAAAAAATATGTTTAATTACTTATCACGGATTTTTTTGTTATATATATTGCAGGATTTTGCGGTACTGTATACATATGTTGTTAAAATTACGTAGGTTTAAGAGTGTAGAATATGTTTAAGAACATAAGTAGTGTTTATAAAAGTGTGGAAAGGGTTAATAAAGGACTGGGAACGGTTTATAAGTGTGTGGGAAGGGTTTATAAAGCCTTAAAATATATGTAAATACTAAAGTAAATGTAAGGTTCCTACTTCACGAATTTTCACCTATTGCGGGGGGTGGGGGTGTCTAGAACGTAATACCCGTTATAAGTGAGGGAATACTGTATGTTAATGTGCTCGGGTTCAGTCAGTCATGTGATCCTGTACTTCCTGACATTTGGCTGGCAACCCATCCTCAAGGTCTTCAGGCTGTTGACTTCAGTGCATGGACACAAAGAGAGGGGAAGGCCTAACTCCTGTGCCCACGGAGATGGTTATGGACTTGGGGAAAGGGACCTCTGGGAAATTTTAATATAGTAATTTAATAAATGATTTTTGAGACATCTGCTTCGTTTAGGGAGGTCTGATTCCTATTTGTGAAAAGATTATCATTGTAGTCTCTGAAAACTGTTAGAATGCATTTTAAAACCCTATATTTTTTAATGTGAGGACAACAAATATAAAACTTTAGTTAAGAATTGTGACCAGTATGAACATACTTAGTTTTGCATGCTATTTCATACCACTCTAGACACTGTAATATATCTGTTGGTCAACAACCAAAGCTTTGAAACTTTTGACCCTGAAAGCCACATATGAGGATAGCATAGCTCATGCCAACCATATAGATCACATCCACATATTTATAGTGATGTTGCTGAGAGTAATGAGATGATGCTGTCAATCACAAAAAACTTCCAGCTTTATCATTAATGCCTTTGTTTACCGGAAAAACAAATTATAAACTACACATTAAACAACATAATTTATAAAATACATTTTTTTATGCAGTTGGTAACTTGGACTGTTACATTTACCTGTTTTACTGAACATTTGATGTACCCCTATTTCAAGTGGTAATTTGTTAAATATAGGAAGCCGCCGATATAGGCAACGCATGAGGAATGTATGAGGGTATCAAGAAGGCAACAGGCCCAATCCCCTCCAAGATCGCCCCCCTTATGTCCAAGACAGGTGAGGTCATCACTGACCAGGAACAGCAAATGCGGCGGTGGACCGAGCACTACCTCGAGCTGTACGCAACGAAGAACACCGTAACAGACACTGCTCTTAAAGCCATCCCAGACCTACCAATCATGGAGGAGCTAGACACCCCACCTACTGCGGCAGAGCTCGGCAAAGCCATCGACCGCCTTGCTTGCGGGAAAGCACCAGGAAGCGACGGAATCCCTCCAGAAATCCTAAAGAGCGAGAAACCAGTCCTGCTACAGCCGCTCCACCATCTACTCTGTCTCTGCTGGAAGGAGGGTTACATCCCCCAGGATATGAGAGACGCCAACATTATCACCATGTACAAGAACAAAGGAGACCGCAGCGACTGCAACAACTACCGGGGCATCTCTCTCCTCAGCGTCGTCGGCAAAGTATTCGCCCGGGTCGCTCTTGCCCGCCTGCAGACCCTTGCTTCCCGCGTCTACCCAGAGTCCCAGTGTGGCTTCAGAGCTGGCCGATCAACAGTGGACATGATCTTCTCCCTACGCCAGCTGCAGGAGAAGTGTCATGAGCAGCATAAACCACTCTGCCTCGCCTTTATTGACCTCACGAAGGCGTTTGATCTGGTCAGTCGAAGCGGACTCTTCAGCTTGCTACGGAAGATTGGCTGTCCACCACATCTGCTTGCTGTGGTCATGTCCTTTCATGACAACATGCACAGCACGGTGTCCTACAACGGCGCAACCTCTGAGGCCTTCCCAGTCAGCAGCGGAGTAAAGCAGGGCTGCGTCCTCGCGCCTACGCTGTTCGGAATCTTCTTCTCCATGCTCCTCCAATACGCCTTTAAGGACTGCAGCGAGGGTGTCTTCATTCACACCAGATCCGATGGCAAGCTCTACAACCTGGCCCGTCTACGAGCCAAGACCAAAGTCAAAGAGGTGCTCATTCGTGAGATGCTCTTCGCCGACGACGCAGCTTTGACATCACACTCCGAAGAGGGACTCCAGCAGCTAGTCACTTGCCTTTCCCACGCATGCAAGGAGTTCGGACTAGCCATCAGCCTGACGAAGACGAATGTTATGGCTCAAGGCACGGGGACTCCCCCATGCATCACCATCGACGGATACACCCTGGAGGTTGTCAACGACTTCACTTACCTCGGGTCCACCATCTCGAGCTCTCTGTCAGTCGACTTGGAGGTCAACCGGAGAATCGCCAGGGCAGCCACAGTTATGGCCAGACTGAACCGGCGAGCGTGGAACAATTCCAGCCTCACTGAGAAAACCAGACTGCGCATCTACCAAGCCTGCGTACTCAGCACTCTCCTCTATGGCAGCGAGACGTGGACCACCTACGCAAGGCACGAAAGGAAACTCAACAGCTTCCACATGAGGTGCCTGCGACGCGTCCTGCATGTCGCCTGGCAGGATAAGGTCCCCAACACCGAGGTGCTGAAGCGAGCCAATATGAGCAGTTTGCATGCAGTTCTTAGCGAGAGACGCCTCAGGTGGCTCGGCCATGTCAAAAGAATGGATGCAGGCCGTATCCCCAAAGACCTCCTCTACGGCGAGCTAGCAGAAGGCAAGAGGATGACAGGGCGCCCAAAACTGCGGTTCAAAGACATCTGCAAAAAGGACATGACACAATGCTCCATCAATCTCAACACATGGGAAGTTCAAGCAGACGACCGCCTAGCCTGGAGGCTCGCGGTCAGGCAAGGTACGTCACGTGCAGAGGCTGCGCGCAACGAGGAGGCGGTCCAGAAAAGATCGAGGCGGAAGCAGCGTCAACAGCAGCAACAACGGCCATCTGCCTTCACCTGTACCAAGTGCGGCAGGGATTGTCACTCCCGAATCGGACTGCACAGCCATTCTCGGCGGTGCAGATAGACTCTCAGGAAGCTACGCCATCGTCTCTCGAGGCGGACGGCTGCCGACGACGACGAGTGATAGTGGTTGTTTCTATAATAAGTTAGTTATTAGGACCTTACTCTGAATATAGTTATTATTAAACATGGTTTCTATGGGAAAACCAGATCCAGTTTATAGTATTATTACCTTTTCTGGTATTATAACCTGGAGCCTTATTTGTTCAAGATACATGGAAAGAATCATCCAAAAATGAAATAATTTTCCTTTGGAAGGAGAACTGGTAGTAATGAGAGTTTCCTTTTGCCTTGTATGCAATTTTAAATATCATATAGTTACTTAGCTTTGTATGTTGTGATACATTCAGCAGTATGCAGGGGCTTACTCTGTGAGGCTGATGTGCCTCCAACGCCCCAGCTCGGTTGGAAACTCTTTGTCCCGCAGAGTTTTCATGACCACGGTGGAGAAACAAATTTATCCAGGACACTGTATTTTGTCTAGAGGGATGGGAGGTGGCTAATCTCTTTAGAGGAGAAGAGCACCGAACTTCTGTCTCCCGTACCTTTTATTGAGGAGGGGATTTGGGAGATACAAGGTCAAGACTTATGAATCATCAATAAGCTTTCAGACACTTGGGTTACAGTTGACAGTTACTGATTATAGATTATCAGTATAGAGGACACAGTAACCAGTCTGTGTCAGGGTCTGCTAAACATCCCAACACCATGCTGACATCAGGTACAAGGCTTCATACATTTTTAGCTACAGATTGTTTATAGTTAACTAAGAGATAAGAAAAACAGAGCAAACTCTAAAGCATAATATGTATTTTTTAAACCCAATTCCCATGGGAACCCTCTGAGTGGCCTTCAGTCTGTCTGCCTCACAGCCTTTCGGTTTCGGTTTTCCACTGAGACTTAGAGGCCTTCCGGGGGAGGGCGAGGGGGGCCTGGCTCACGGCTTGGGCTATAATTTCTGAAACCACAAGGAGCGGTCTCCTACCACTCTGTCTAATCCTATTAAGAAAATCAGCCTTTATGTCATCTTCTTCAGAAAAATCCAGGCTGTCCAAAAATCTAATTACAACATTTAAGAAACTGGGGTTGATTATACTTTATTCCTTCTAACTCAGGATAGTATAATATTTATCCTGCTTTTTCATAAGTACGTATCTGTTTGCTGTTGGTATGAATATTTGTTTCTTTTTTGTCCTGAATTAAAAAAAAAAAAAAGTTTTATTATGAAAATTTGAAACCTATAATACAAAAGTAGAAAGAAAAGCGTAATGAACCCCCATGTACCCATGCCCTGATCTCCACGATTGCTGTAGCTATCTTGCAGCCTCCATCCCCTTGCCCCCAGTGATTTCAACGCAGGTTTCAGCTACTATATCATTTCTTCCACAGTATTTCAGTGTTTATCTCTAACAAGGTAAGGGCTCTTTGTTCACAAGTAATAAAATATATATTTTGCTATGCCCTTAAAAAATTAACTTTGGATGATACACGATGATGCAAAAGGAGACAAAATTAATTGAAACAAGTCATTTTATAAATGTTACCAAAATGAGGATAAACTTTAAGCCTTTATCTTAAACCTAACTTTGTGGTGGTATTATGGCTGCATAAGAAATGCTGTAGGTGAGGGATTATGAAATATTACAATACTGACCCTATATTTCCTCTAATTCAGGGGTTGACAAACTACTTCCTATGCGCAAAAGGCAGCTTTTGGCTTGTTATTATATTATTGGTGTGAGGGGAAGAATGATTTTTATATACAAGCTTGTGAAAAATGAAGAATGTGAAAGAGACCACTGGACACAAGTTACTTACCCTCTGGCCTTTCACAGAAAAGTCTGTGGGTTCCTGCTGTAGTCTAACTGAAGTAATGTCCAGTTTAGTAAATTAAGAACTGGTCTTCACATGTATTTCTATAATTTCTTGTACTTGGCCTTAACCAAAAGCTGCCTCGAAATCATGTGCCTTACAAACTCCAATACATTATGAAACTAATAGAAATGACAGACTTTAAGTTGCATGTCAGAGCTACATATAGATTGAGGACTGGTTTCATTATAACTTAGGAAAATTTTTCTTATAACAGTTTTCCTCTCCAGAAAAGAATTTCCCCCCATTGGAGTTCTTTTGTGTACATGTGTTTTTAATTTGAAATATATATTTATATTTTGTAATCAAAGTAATAAGTGCAATTGACAAGGTGTCACATATAACGCTGTCAGTCCTCTGCACTCTTCCCAAGCTCCGAGTACCTTTCTTTTCAAGTTTTTAGTGGTTTCTTCTGGCATTTACATCCATATTTTTAGATACATACTTAAACTGCTATTTCTAGCTTATTTCAGTTTTGCAAAATGTTTACTGACTTTCTGCTGTAGATAAGGATTTGTTCTTTTTTTCCATTGTCAATTACTGTTTTCCCTATATGCATGTATCTTTGCCCCTAATAAAGTCATTGGTTTTTGGTTCAGTCAGTGTCTAGTGTAACATCGTTGTAACCATGTATATACTGTACAAAACTGATCCATATAGTCCACTATGATCATATCTCCTCTCCTGTTGAACTTGTTTTTCCTGGAGTTACTGAGTATCTTGTTTTGCTTATTTGCTTTTTTGTGAATTTGCCAGAGGTTATCCCCAAACTCTTTCCCAGTATGTGTTAATAAATCAGCAATCTATTGGTTTGATCTTTTTTCTTGGAGACTTCTCTCTTGGGGGTCCCCCAGCCTGCTCCTCTGGTCTGGATCAGTTTATTTTAAGATCTCCTGCAAAGCCTTCTCTGTGCTCTGTGCTGGATCTGTTTTCCTCCTCCTTCTAGTACCTTATTGAGAAAGAATGCATGGCAGTACATGTTTTTCAGCCTGTGTGACTATCCTGGTGCTCAGTGGTTTTGCTGACTTATAAATACAAGTTATAAGTTAGGAATCATTTTTCTTAGACCATTTAAAGGCTCCATTGTCATCAGTTTTTTAGGATTGCTATTGAGAAGTTCAGTGCTTTTCTGGTTGCCTGTTTTTATAGTCTGTCTCTTCCCTCTGGAACCTTCAGAGCTTGAGGTTCTGGAATTTTATTGTCTGCTCTTTGTCCTTGTGCCAGGTACTTTGTCAGTATTAAATTTTTGTCTCTAGTAACATTTTAAATTTCTGAGTGGTTTTATTCTTTGCACATTTAAATATTTATAGTATCTATTTCACATTGCAGTATTCTCTCTTATAACTCATATATTCTTCTAATCCCAGTGTGAGTCTGTTTCTCCGTTTCTCTTTTCCTGTTTTGGTTGCTGTATTATATTAGAGGTTTTCTTCAAGTATCTGTCTGATAGTTCTTGGTTGTCTTTTCATATGTGGAATGGTAAAATGTTGCTTGGATCCTCTGATTCTTAATGGGACCTATAGACCAGTGGGCTTCCCCATAGGTGAGTGGTTGAAGGGGTTTGTGTTGTATTACCACAACCAACTGGTAGTATCTGTGGTCTTTTCTTGTAGGCTTAACAGTTTCCCTAGACTGGAATCCTCCCGTGTCTTGCCTAGGGGGTAGGTGAGAAGACAGAAAGATTGCAGCTGGCATTCTGGTTACTCAATAGGAAAGGAAGTCTGTAGGGGGAAGTGTGTGTTGAGTCTTTTGAGGGAGGTGCCTCACTCCTCCCTTAGCCATGCGTGATATCCGCATCTCCTGCATAGGTGCTGGGTCTTCTGCAGAGGAGGAGGGGTCTCGTGTACATCCTCAGCGCCATTCTCTCGCCATCCTTTCATACATACCTGATACCTCTAAGCACTGAGCTTTTCTGAGGTTCTGTCACATAAAGTGGCTTACTCACTTGGTGCCTCTCTAAGCTCTTAGCAGGCATTTGACAGCTTACCATTTACTGATTTGCTTTTGGTATTCTAAATTATGGTTAACGTTTTTCTTCTCTTACCTCCTCTCCCATTTCTGTCTTTTAAAGAGTTTATACCTTTTATTTTTTAAATATATTTTATTGATTATGCTGTTACAGCTGTCCCAATTTTTCCCCATTTGCCCCCCTCCACCCTGTACCCACCATTCCTTCTGGCAATCTTCTGCCTTAGTTCATGTCCATGGTCATGCATATAAATTCTTTTGCTACTCCATTTCCTATGCTGTTCTTAACATCCCCAAGGCTGTTCTGTGACTACCAATATGTAGTCCCTGCACCTGTACCCCATTCTTACCCTTCCCCCTCCCAACTGGTAACCTTCCAAATGATCGCTGTATCTGTGATTCTGTTTCATTTCTGCTTGTTTGCTTAGATTGTTTTTTAGATTCAGTTGTTGATAGCTGTGAATTTATTGCCATTTTAATGTTCATAGTTTTGATCTTGTTCTGAAATAAGTCCCTTTAACATTTCATGTAATAATGGCTTGGTGATGATGAACTCCTTTAGCTTTACCTTGTCTGGGAAGCATTTCAGCTGCCCTTCCATTCTAAATGATAGTTTTGCTGGATAGAGTAATATAGATTGTAGGTCCTTGCTTTTCATCACTTTGAATACTTCTTGCCAGTCTCTTCTTCCTGCAGTTATGGGAACTCCTTTGTAGGAAACTGTTTTTTTCTTGCTGCTTTTAAGATTCTGTCTTTATGTTTACCCTTTGGCATTTTAATGATGATGTGTCTTGGTGTGGTCCTCTTTAGGTCTAGCTTGTTTGGGACTCTCTGTGCTTCCTTGACTTGTATGTCTATTTCCTTAGCCAAAATAGGGAAGTTTCTTTCATTACTTTTTCAAATAAGTTTTCAATTTCTTGTTATTTCTCTTCTCTCTCCAGCACCCCTATGATTCAAATGTTAGTACATTTGAAGATGCCCCAGAGGCTCCTTAGCATTTCTTTGTGGTTTTTTTGTTTTGTTTTTTTTGGGGGGGGATTCTTTTTTCTTGCTGTTCTGATTAAATATCTTTTTGTTCCAACTCATTGATTTGGCTCTCGACTTTATCTACCCCATGGTTGACTCCTTGTAAATTTTTCTTTATTTTACCTAGTGTAACCTTCATTTCTGCCTAGGTCTTTTTTATGCTGTTGAAGTACCCAGTGAGTTCCTTGAGCATCCGAATAACCAGTGTTTTGAACTCTGCATCTGATAAATTGCTTATCACCATTCTGTTTAGTTCTTTTTCTGGAGTTGTCATCTGTTCTTTCATTTGAGCCATGCTGCTTTGTCTCATTTTGGCGTTCTCCCTGTGTTTGTTTCTATGTGTTAGAGTTGCTTGACTTCCTGTCTTAGTAGCATGGCCTAATATAGAAAAGTGCACGGGTAAGTGGGATGGGGCGGACCCTCAGGTAATCACCAGGGCAGCACAATCCATGTGAACCAGGTTGATGGAGTCTCCAATATGGTGTCACTGCTCTGTGGCTCTGTGTGGGGGAGGGCTCAGAAACAGGACAGTGCCACTGCCTGGCCTCTGGAGTTTTGTCTGAGAAGAAGGTGTCCCCTGGCACTAGCCCTGATGCCAGACACTTCAATTTATCCCTGTATGCCAGTGGTGCCCTTCTGCTGCTGCCTCAGTGGTGAAGCCCAGAGGAAGGGAGTCTGAGTAAATTCTAAGTTCTTTGCAGGCCTTTTAAGAGGAGACTCCTGGCAATCCTGCAGTTTCTTCTGCCACCTCCAATCGCACTAGTTTTTACAGCCAGAAGTTATGGGAATTTCTCTTCCTGGCACTGGAACCCTGGGCTGGGAGGTATGGTGTGGGACTGGGACCCCTCACTCCTGATTTTTATCCACCACACGTGGGCACGGGACCATCTGTTTCACGTCTCTGGGTTTCCACATCTCTGGGTTTCCACGCCTCTCCACATCTCAGTGTCTTCATGTCTTTGCCTCTCCTACCCATCTGGATGAATTGACTTCTTTAATTCCTTTAATTCCTCAGTTTTCTCATGATTCTGGGCAATATTTGTTTTGTAGCCTAGCTGTAATTTTTGCTGTGGTTGTGCGAAGAGGGGAGCCCTGTTTACCTACACCTCCATCTTCACCGGAATTCTGAGTTTATACCTCTTAAAAATAATTTCAAGACAGTTTAGTGGTATTTTGGAAATTAAGATTAAACACGTTGTAATCCAATAAGATCTACTAAATACCATGTTTTCAAGTTATTCTGTATTTACCTATGTGAGATAAATTGAAGATAATTATTAGATAACAAATCAGTGGAGATACTTTCCCTAATGGTTCCTTAAAGAAACAGGCACTTTTCACACAAGTAGATGATGTCCTCATGGCACTGAAAAATAAATACAGTACATGTAGTTTTGGCGGTGCTCCAGTCCTTAAAGGGGCCCTTGAACATCTAAGAATGTTGTATTCTAATCACCCTGCAATTAAACAAGGTACCACTGTATTCACTTTGTCATAGCTATGCACACATTCCTTTATCCATTTATAGAGCCTCTGAGAAAACGGAGAATTATATGAGCAGCTTTACCTCAAACATAACAAAATGAGTGAAGAACCAAAATACAAGGGATTCATCTTTCTTTTCTGAATATTAACCATACCTCAACATACAGATAATCTTTCTTGGAACCTAAAACTTCTCTTGGAATCTAAAACATTGTACTTAATCGTTCATGCTTTAGTTGCAACATAATATGCTTATATTTGTACATGCATTAACTAAAATACATTTTTTTGAAGTTTCAACTTATTTTTAGTTGGCTAGGCCTTTGTTAGTTTTTATCTTAAAGTCCCAATGTTCTATATGACTTTTCTTTTCCCCTTGCTGCCAGTGTAATTAATTAATTTGGCTTCCTTGAAGGAAGACTGGTTCGCTCATTTGTAAGGATTATATTTAGTACTTAATTAAATTTTTTTGTAGCTTTCTTTACAGCTTTTCTGTACCTCCTTGAACAGTTCACTACTACTGAGATACTAGTGAATACATATGGAATGCAGCTTTGGTTCCTTTAAAAAACTCAATTCTATCACTTACAGGACTGTAACTCTTGACCAGCCAACAGATAGTGCAAAAGTAATTGGAAAGGCTACACTAAACATGTTTCATACAATGAAACTAAATATATCGGATATGAGAGGGGTGAGTGTCCAACATTTTAAAATTATTTCTAATTTTTTTTTTTTTTTCATTTGAGGCTTGATCTGAAAATGGTCATGGGGGGGTGTAGGGGTTTATTTGCAGGTTTCTTTTTTTTAATGTAACACAAGCAGAATAGAAACTGAAAAACTTGACTTTCTCATTTGACCCAGTCTCCTTATTTTTCAGTCAAATTTGTTCTGAAATAACATCTCTGCCTAGAATAATTTTATACCTTGAGTTTTTATAGTACCTTTCTTTTAATTAACCAAGGACTCAATTTTACATGCATTATCTTGCTTCCTGTTCTTGCTCCTCTGGAAATAGATAGGACTGGGAGGAGTGGAATTTGCAAGTCTTTGTACCTGTCAGATTTTTAATCAAAAATTTATTCTGATGTCTGATGAGGGTCACCTAAAAAGGGAGTTTACCACAGACCCACAAAGATGACTTAGGAACATAGGTGAGGGAACATCAGAAACGTGAAAACCTTCAGTTTTCTTTAAGATGAACCTTGGCCGTTTGTGTGTACACATGCCTGAGTAAAGGGTACTTACTGGCTTGATGCAGGTTTTGTGGAAGGACTAAGCCACCTTAAGCAGCTGTACTTCTTGCTGCATTGCTGTTCTGAGGCCATGTCGGTTTCGGGGGCACTGTCTGTACAATGCCTGAAGGGTATCTACAGTCTATCCATCCCAAACCCATTTTTTAATATTATTTTATATGAAGGTTGAAGGTAACTGGCTAGAACTTCAGTGGGATACGCATCTCTCTTTTTGGATTCTCTGGTTTTGAAGAGATTACATTTTATTGGGTAGAATTGGATACTGAAGACAGAGGGGAATGTCTGCTCACTAGGCTGTTTGAATACTTTCATTTAACATTATATTCTAGTAACAGGATCTAGAAGATGTAAAAAGAGGATTTAGCGGAGAATTTTCTCAGTTGACTTCATGTTTCACTTAAGTTTCCTAAAAACATTCTTTCTTCTTCTGATTCTAGGTTGGGATTCAAGTGAATCAATTGGTTCCGGCTAATCCAAACCCTCCCGCATGTCCCACTCGCTCATCTGTCCAGCCAGGCCACTTTCCTGGTGGGTCAACCTCTGTCCTTGATCTCTTCCAAGTTCAGAAAGCGAAGAAACCCACAGAAGAAGAGCACAAGGAAGGTAGTGGTGTCATTGTGGTTCATTTTGGTGCTCCTCATCTCCATAGGAGGCCCAGAGTTACAAAGTTGTCAGGCATGGCTCTGTGTGTGACCTTTTAAGAAAGAAACTGACATTCTGAATTATGATGAACAGTAATAAGGTTTGTGAATTCAAGTTCCTCCGAGTTGCCCAGATGATCTGAAGAAGCTATTTTTTTTATTTTCTGTACTTTCAGTATTTCTGGCTGCAATGGACCTGGAAATATCATCTGCCTCTAAAACTTGCACTTTCTTGCCATCTTTTCCCACACATCTGACATCCAATATCAGCCCTGTTACTAGCAAAGCCGAGTCTTTGGGGAAATGGAATGGTTTGCATCCTCCCATCAGTTTAAAGTCAAGACTTAACCTGAGCATAGAGGTCCCATCACCTTCCCAGGTATATTTCTGTATTTCTACATATGATATAAATGCAAAAGTAGGTTTACAGTAGGAATGGTATGTTTCTTTACCAGTAGGGGAGAAAGGGCGACTTGTTAGGGTGACTGATACTGCTGAATTCCAAATAAGACTGGTTTAAGTGAAAGATTTGTGCTTCTGCAGAGATTTGCAACCCTTTTTAAGTTGTAAAATGTGGAGGAAAGCCAATTCCATGAACTGCCACTTGTCAGAGCCACTGTTCCTCTTTGTGACACAGTGGTGGTCACATGCTCTTTATTCAGCACACCACTTTTGCTTTGTCATCGCTTAGGCCTGTGACAAAGTTTTCTCCTGCAGCACGTGCATGCAGTTCACTGTGGAGTGAAGGACTTTCCTAATACAAACTATTCGTTCCTTCAGCTGGTGTGGGCTGCCACTGTAGCATGGTGTTGGAATTTTTACTCTTTGGAAGTGTTGAGAGCACTTCAAGCCAGATTGGAAAAGTCTTTTTCTCTGCTGCATGTGTGTGCTGGCTGTAGATTAGGGAAATGGGTAGTTGTGATATGTGTGCACTTGGTCCCACTCGCTGGTGAACTATCCGGAAATAGTTGCTCCTGGCAAGGTAAGATTGGCCTGCCCAGCTTACAGGCTTACATGCTTGCTAAGGAATGTGCGCGATGGGCAGAGGGAGAAACTGGCCAGAGGAGCAGGGGATTCTGTTACGTAGCTGGAGAAGTGAGCTTCTAGAATTCTAGCTGGCTGCTCTCAGCCTAGGATTGTTTGGGGGCATACAGTTTCCTGAGAGGCAAACTTCTGGCTTAGAAATTTGACATACATGTCTTAGGCGCTGACCCCTGCCTTTGGGTGGGGTCTGAAATTTGAGCTGACAAAGGCTCTTCCTGCATCTGCACCTCTTGCAGGAGATTGTTGAGTGTGTGGACCTACCCAACCAAGTGGGACTGGCCAGTGTGTACACTTGGCATCTCCAGAATCCTCACATTATTACTCAGGCTTCAATGGCAAAGGCTCAGGGGATGGCTTTCCCAACCTGGTTCTCTGCACCTGTACCTTGTGTTCGTTATCCAAGCTGTTAAAATTGAAATGAAAGTGAACATTAATTCTCCAAACACATTGTCTTTGAGCATGGCATAACTGCACACTCTGTGTATGGTATTTTATAGCTCGATCAGTCTGTTTTAGAAGCACTTCCGCCTGATCTCCGGGAACAAGTAGAGCAAGTTTGTGCTGTTCAGCAAGGAGAGCCACATGGTGACAAAAAGAAAGAACCAGTAAATGGCTGTAATACAGGAATTTTGCCACAACCAGTTGGGACAGTTTTGTTACAAATACCAGAACCTCAAGAATCTAACAGTGACATGGGAATTAATTTAATAGCCCTTCCAGCATTTTCACAGGTAAGTTCAATTTAGGGGCATTCTGTTTAGTCTCACGGGTCATACTCCAGCTCAGGGCATCTCTCATTTCCCATGTTCCTTCGCACCGACTCTCATTCGTCTATACCATGCTTTTGAGGGGAGGAGAGGTTGGGTCGTTACCTCCTCATTTGCAGCACAGACTTGACAGAGCAGTCTCTCCTGAAGCAAGCACGGGCAGAGAAGAGGGAGGCTCACAGCTTCTCCCCAGACGAAAGACATCCTATTTCCCCATTTCACTGGCCGGAGACCATTTGGCTGTGCTCGAGTGACAAGCTGGGATGATAATCACACAGTAGGGACAATAACACAATCTAAATCTGATGTTTCAAAAAAATTACCTATGAGCCTGTTCTCTTGTGTTCTGCTTGTTTTCTATTTGTGCTTCTTGCCTTAGTATTTGTTTTTGTTTTTTATTTAAATTCCAGTTCATACTCAGTTCATACTCAAAATTTAATTCTTTATTCTCATCCTAAAGCCGAATGAGGATTTAATGAGTTTTGATACTGAGGACCTAATTATGATTTGAAAACAAAATCTATTTTGTGAAAAGTGTAAACCAGCTGCCATAGAGAATCAACTTAGGTTTGACTTGAAACTCCCTTTTTCCACTAGGTGGACCCTGAGGTGTTTGCTGCCCTTCCTACTGAGCTTCAAAAGGAGCTGAGAGCAGCATATGATCAAAGACAGAGACAGGGAGAGGACGCTGCACATCAGCAGCCAGCCAGCACAGCAGGTAAGCCCGGGAAGCGACATTAACAAAACAAACACGAGAGAAATGGAGTCGTCATGTATGACTATTGAATATGATGGCTAAAGTCTAAGCTCTTAGTCATGTTAAGAGCTCTTCATATTGGGGGAATAGAACAAGCACACATATGGTAAGAGTTATATTCCTAGTTAGAGCTGTATCAGTAACTGCTTGACTTAAAAACACCATTCTTGACTTTTCTTTAAAAGCCCTTAAAAAAAAGCAGCTCAAGATATTTCTAGAAATCATTTTGAATACTTGTCGAGCCCCCATTGTCCTTTGAAATTGATACCTCAAAGGGTGTAATTTTAAAACAAAATCTGAAAGGTTTCTGACCAGAGATCACAAATACCATTATTTACTATAAAAACAGGGCAGTGCCTGATGAGCTATTTATACTTCACCTGCTGAGTTTTCACTTAATCATGTGAGCACCCCATTACAGGTAAGCAGTGTTCCAAAGGAAATATGAGAAAGTAGCAAAGATCAGGAGTTGTAGAGCCTGCACTCTCAGCCACTGTCTGACAAGAGGCCTTGCTGGGGTGTGTGCAGGGGTAGGATTTGGGGGGAGGAGAACCCATCCTACTGTCCAGACACACTGGTTGAGGATCTAATGTTCATCATCTTCTAGTGCCCAAGAATCCGTTACTTCAGCTAAAACCAGCAGCAGTGAAAGAGAAGAAACGAAACAAGAAAAAAAATCCCATCAGTCCCCCCAAAAAGGTTCAGAGCCCTTTGAAAAACAAACTACTTAATAGTCCTGCAAAAACTGTGCCAGGGGCCTCTGGGAGTCCCCAGAAGTTAATTGATGGGTTTCTGAAACACGAAGGCCATGCTCCTGAGAAACCTCTGGTAATATTTTTTTAATGCGTTTTAAACTTTGACCTTTTATTGAATCTTAATGTACTTACTGTTACGTAAATATAGCACTTATCATTTTTCTTAACAGGGAGAACTCTCTGCTTCTACTTCAGGTGTGCCAGGCCTTTCTGGCTGTGTCAGACCCCCACCACCCAACCTAGCGGGGGCTGTCGAGTTCAGTGATGTGAAGACGCTGCTCAGAGAGTGGATAACTACCATTTCAGGTTGGCTCGGGTGGGGCGGATACCCGAAATGAGAGGTGTAGCAAAGTCCTCTGTTTTCAAAACGTGAACAGAGTTAGCTATAAAGGTGATCATTTCTCTAAATCTAATAAGCTTAAACCGGCCAATGCTTACTTAACCTTTTAACCTTCCGGGCTGGCTGTGGAAAGATCCTTCGTAGCCTCTTTGTATTGCTGAAATGCGGTTTCCTTTCCTACAAGCAGATGGGCTGGTTCTCATTTGAGGTTGTTCCCCTCTTTAGATCCAATGGAAGAAGACATTTTGCAAGTTGTGAAATACTGCACTGACCTCATAGAGGAAAAAGATTTGGAAAAACTGGATCTCGTTATAAAATACATGAAAAGGTAATTATCTAGTACTTTCATCAAAAGGGGAAAATGGCATGCCACAAGGGCTAGTTGAGGGAGGCGAGGCTCTGAGTAAGTTCTGTAGCGTCTGACAATGTTGCCTTGACTGTACTCTCTAGGGTTAGTGAAAAGGGAGTGCCCTTTATTTTGAATCCCAGAGAAAGGAATAAGATCAAAATGAGCTTATCACCCTCAACCCTTAAATCCTAGATAGAAAACTGCCTCTTGAAAAAGGAATTAACGACCAGTCTTTGCTAATATTTCTCCACCTTTAGGTTGATGCAGCAGTCGGTGGAATCAGTTTGGAATATGGCGTTTGACTTTATTCTTGACAATGTTCAGGTAGTTTTACAACAGACTTATGGGAGCACATTAAAAGTGACATAAATGCGCAGGAGCCTGGTGCTCTCTGCCGGGTGTGCCATAAGTGCTTGTTAGGTATTTGCAAAGTGCATGATAGTAATGCTCTGAGTTTTTATATAATTTTAAATTTCTTTTTGAGCAAGTGTTTTGTACATTTCTTTTCAAGAAGTGCCAAATTTGTCAGTATTGCATGTAAATAATTGTGTTAATTCTTTTACTGTAGTATAGATTCTATTTACAAAATGTTTGTTTATAAAGTTTTATGGATTTTTACAGTGAAGTGTTTACAGTTGTTTAATAAAGAACTGTATGTATATTTTGTACAGGTTCCTTTTTGTGAGTCCTTTAGGAAACAAATCCTGAACTGTTTATTATACTACAGGCTGATAAACCTCCAAGCCAGACTTATAGATTTGGTGCTAAGTTTTGTAATTCCTGAGAGTTCCCTGGCTGGGTTCTATTTCTAACAAGCAAGAGTAATAAAGCTTCTTAACAATCCTATCATTCATATCCCCAAGCATGAACACAGGCACATGTTAAGAAAACCTTTACTTCTTCCAAGTGGAGGAATTTACATATTTTCAATTAAAACACACACACTGAAGATTAAGTTTTTCCTGGGAAAATTATGTCCCGCAGATGGTTTAGAGGTGTTTTCTTTGCCTCTACCGGCCCTTGAGAAACTTCAGTAATGAAGAATGGTACAGATTTTCAAATGTTATATAAAGTACTTTTATATGGTATGGCATACACTTTAAAAATATAGTTTATAATTCTACACCAGTGAATACTTGGAAACATTTTCTTCAAACACCCCACACTGACTTTATTCAATTACTGCTATAAATAGGTAGTAAGATCTTCGAGATGTTATAAGAATCTCACGCTAAAAGATTTCTTACATTGGGGAAAGGAGTATATCCTCATGTGGACCCACATTCCACATTTTTCAGAAAACCCATAAAACTAGCTACAATCAGATTACTAATATGAAGACATCTCCACAACAATTTCGAAGCACTAAGCCCAAATAGTTGTCAATTCCCTGTTGATTGTCTCATCAGAAAATTTTCTAGGACAAAATAGACCAAGATTGATGTATAAAAATTCCTAATGTGAACATGTGCTGGTACACAAGGTAGGACAGTTAATAAAATAGTTCCTGTCCTTAAAAGAAAGAGCTGATGAACATGGGATAGAAGCTATGCTAACACGGAGATCTAACAGAGCCTTCTGGTGGATGTGTTTCCTTTATTGGTAGTTCAGAATTGTGCTGATTACAGTGAACTCTCATGACTAGACAAGCAGTAAATAGCAGCCAACTACACTTGACACCATGGCTTCACACAAAGCAGATAAAGAAATACCAGAATGCCAATTTTCTGTTTTAAAAAATTCCTAAGGACACCTGGCAGAATAACGCTGGAAAAAATAAAAATGACTGTGGGAAGGAGATGCATAAATAAAGTATTTCTTACATCAAAAAAGTCCCAAGAATCACAAAATCTGCAGAAGCTTGGTTAATCAAATACTGCAGTACTGATTTAATCAGTATAAAATCGAAAGAGCTTTAGATCTGTAATAAAAATCCAAATTTGGAGAAGGGCAAACTTTAAAACAGCAGCCAGTAGAGAGGGGTTGGGAACAAGTGGGCGGGTGGACAGGCACGTTGGAACTGCAGGGACATGTATTCGACCACTGTCAAACCAGTGTAAGTTTCTTGGTTTCTCATGGAAAACAGATTATACATCTATTTTTTTCCTTCCATACTTAAGTGCATCAGTGTCCAGAAATGTCCATTCCATTTTTTAATCTTGTTTTTCTTGCATTACTCCAATTCTTGACCCATGTGGAAAAATTAGATGATTTCAAAGACTTTCTTCAGCTCCACAATAAGCTGCCAGTCGCTCTTCTGCATCTCATCTCTGAACCAGTCTTTGAGAGCGTCAATGGACTGCCGGCTGATCTGCAGGGACAAGGCACAAACAGGACAGACAGAAAAGAGTGTAACCAACAAGTGCCAGAAAGGCAGGTGGCCCCACAGTCTGTTATCAGACATTGATTATTACAGAGAATGTAAGGCAGAGCTGCTGGCCTTTAACCAGAGCTGCTGGGCGAATCTGGCAGAAGGAGACCTAGAGGACCTGGCAGGCACTGGGTATGAGCATTTGCCACACTACAGACCAAGCCTCATGAAGGATCCAGTCCTGTTGGGATTACTGAGTAAAGGTAATGAGCACAACTGACTCACCCCCTTTCTTCAAAGGTGCCACTCTGGTGGAGAGACTAACCTTACTGACGAGAAGGTCTGTTGCTTCAAAATGTCTTCCATACATTTTGGGAGATTCACCAGGGATAGGTTCTATTTTGACACAGACTTCTTGCCCCTTTTTTGCAACATCCACTTGTTTATGGTTTATTTCAATACTTGTTACTATTCCAATGTCAACAAACTGTAAAAGAAGAAAACCACAATGTAAACAGAGGAATCCTGCCAGCCACAGGCACCCTAGAGCTGGAGTGGAGGAAAAAATGGTTTTTGAGCAGAAGGGCTAGTTTCAAAGCCTTGGCTCTGCGACCACTCTGTCTCCAGAGTGCAGTTTTCTCACTGATACACTAGGGATGACACCACCACACATCCTCTCCCTTCACAAGATAGCTATAAGGACGTGCTCTGGGAAACTTGCAAAGTGTTGTCAATACAATGTAGTTTCCTATTTCTGTGCCACCCTTCCCATGCCAGACGCCATAAAAAAGGAACAGCAGGCACAAATGTTCTGAATCAGTGAGTTTGGAGTGGTTGGTGTGGTGAGCAAGGGGAAGAAGTGAGAGGCATCCAGGGCCTTGTAGATCCTGGTAAGAACTTGGATTTTCATTCTGAGCAACACATTCTCAGTGAACAGTGTTGGGGTGGACGGGGACACCCTTTCCTGTCTGCCTTGGAAAGAGATACAGGAGATTTAAGAGTGAAAACAGAGTCTGACCAAAGTCAAACAGGAGATGATTACTGCAAATAAACGCCTGAGCTCAGTCCACTGAAAGGGCATAGAAACGATGACTCCTAAGTGCCACTGCCCACTAAAGGAATCAGGTCTGGGGCAGGAAGTCCTAGATAAGCCTGGAACATCTCACTGCACTGGAAATGGAGAAGATGCTTGAAGTGCATGTGGCTCCCACAGACCAAACTAGGTAATTTGGCTGTCAAAGGTACTGGTGATTATAACATCAAATTTTAAAAAACCAAACTTGAGTGTATAGGTACTTGATGAAAAGGTCAGAGAAATGAAGGATCTTTACAGAAGGGGGGTTCATAATTTTTCAATCATTTAACGTAGCAAGTGATTTATGCAAGGATTGCCAATGGTTAAAGCTTGTGAGATAAAGGTTGATAAAGAGGAGATGCACAGGGACTCAGTATCCCCTAGATCACTTAGTAATTACAAAGGGGAAAAGACTGGTCTCTAATGGAAATCGGAGCTGACAGCACACCTTCCCGATAAACCAAAGCATCACCAAAACACGACGGCCTGTGTGAAATGCAGGAGGCACACAGGGGCCTTTCTGTCTAGTCATGAGTAAACAATCAGACAAACCCAAGCTAAGAAGTAATCTGAAACAATGCTCTTGACTCTTCAAAAAGGATGGGGACTATTCCTAATTGAAACCAAAACACATCACAGCCAAAGGCAGTAAGACTTGAAGGGATCCTGGACCAGGTCAGCAAGTGAAATTATTAAATATTTTTTGGAGACAGTTGGTGAAATGTGAATGAGGACTATGAACTAATTTCCGTTAACTGAAGGTGCTAATTATCAAAACTAAATAAGGAATGCTGACATTTAGCAAGACTGAGGTATAAAGTGACAAGCTCTGCTTGGTTTAAGTGTTTTTGTCACCCATTTATGCTTTAAGAAATAGCACATTGTTTTTAAAGTACAACTAGCACTTACATTTTTGCTAGGGACGCACATGGGAGTCCCTTGTTTCACCTGACCTGCTTCCACAGTCACGCCGATCACTATTGGATCTCGAGAATTGAAAATATACTGAGGGAGGATTTTCATCTTGCAGGGAAATACTGCTATGTGCCTAAAAGGGAAAAAAAAAAAAATTGTAAGCTTACAAAATCACTTAAACTAAAAAACAGGTAAACATGAGGCTTCTTCCATCAGGTAAAAAGTAGCTTATCTCAGCGGTCCCAGCAGGGTCCCAGCAGGGTCCCAGGGCCACTGCACGTGCCCACAGTGGTGGGTGCTGTAGGCCGTGGCTTCATTTCTGTCGTCCTCTCCCCTCCCTGTTCATTTGGGTGGTTTCCAAGTCTCACAGAGGCTGCATCACAGGAGCATTTGGTGCCCAGACTAAAGGGCTTGAGCCCTGCCCCTCAAAGTGGAGCTTAGGAACCTAGAACCTCGGTAGGACCCACTTTCAAGTGTGGCACATGGTAATTATTCTGGGGACCACACTGGCATCAAACCACATCCTTTTCTCAACCATGTTCCCAAATCAGTTGATCCAAAAGTCCACTATTTCCCTGCTTGTCAATCATATGCTTAAAGTGCTTTCATAGCTTCTAGCAGACTTCTTAATCAAATTTAAGTCTTCTCTAGGTTTCATGATCTAAAGTGAACATGTCTCAGTCTGAACCCTAATACCTAGCAGCTAGTTACTTACACTTTAGAATATGCCCCAAACTGAGCCACTACCCCTATGGTTACTCTGCTCAGAGCCATCACTTTGTCTGGCCTGGACTATGGGAGCCCCGCAACATTCCCTCATCACTGACTCCAAAATTTTTCCCATGGCTACAGGGTCCCTACATAATCTGGGTCCTGCTGACTCCTCTGAAGTCATCTCCTCCACTCTGCCCAAAGGTCACTGTATGAGGACTACCTCCAAGTGCTGTCCTTCTGCCTCAACAACCCCATGTCTGGATGTGGCTCACTTCATTCCCTTCAGATCTCAACCACAACTCTCCTCTCTTTGGGTCCTTCTTGCTTTATTATGCTTTTTAGCACTTATCCCCACTTCTCATGTGTTCACTGTCTCTCCCCTGAGCTCCAAGAGGTGGGGACATGGTCAGTCACTGCTGACTCCTCTAGCACCTATGGAGTGCCACCTAGACTGGGCACTAAGTTTGCGGCAGGAATGAGCTTTCCTCCTGTGGAATGCCTTGCCTTTCATTTCCTAGATTTCCACACTCGAACTTTTGTTACTTCCCAAGTCCCCAAAAGTAGCAACTACTCGCCCATGAATGAGACCTAGGTCTGCCAAACTGAAAATGGAAACCAAAAACAAAAGCAGAAAGGCTTTGTCCCCACACTGCGGGAAGGTTTCAGGTGGGGAGACTTGTGTGTAACACACAACTGCAGGGAGCTGCCTCTGGCAGATGAGCAAATGGCACGCTTCTGTTGTCTACACACCTTTCTGGTATTTCGTAATTCTCCAATTATCAGCTTCATTATCAAAGACCCAAAGTAAGGAAAACCACCAACTTACTTAAATTCTTCTTGTTTCTGTTTCTTGTAGTCTTGTCTATATTTTGTAAAGGCATCAAATAAATGATAAATAATTTCTGCACTAAAAATTCTAACTCCTAAACTATCAGCCATTTCTTGTGCATCTCGTTCGATTCTCACATCAAAGGCCAAAATTACTGCATACCTGAAAGGTCAGAACATATCAAAAATCATCAATGAAAAACATAGTATGTCAAAAGGAGAGTTCAAAGAAAACAAGTAGGTATTCGAAAGCCTTCATAGCAGGAGAGAAATTACTTACTGAGGATCATGTTCCAACATCACTGAAGCCTTCATAACATCTTTTTTATGGACTGGACCGATGTTAATTCCTGCATACTGTAAACAGGGAGTTCGTGAGACTAGTTATCTGAGTCATAACAGAAGTGGCCCTACAAACCATGACCACCGCTGACTGGAGTTGGGTATGGTTACTTACGGGCACTTCCGATGTTCTCAGAAACTCCAGGAGAGCTTCCAAAGAGCCCAGTGTAGATGCCTGGACATAGACTCCTTTTTCTTCTAATTTGATAGCATTTAGTGTCTGCTTTAACTCATGAATCAATTCATCCTTAAAAAGAAATTGGATTTGACATGGTTTTAAAAATAACTCATCAGCAGCCTAGAGTTAAACTGTGTTTCTATTTTTCATTAAGTATATACGAAATTATGAAACCATGGCTTACAAAGAGCAACTCATAGCAGAACCTGAGCTAGTTGGGGGGGGGGGGGGGGCGGGGGGGGGTTGGGGACCATAATTGAGCTATATCCTATTTGACCTTTGTATGTCTGAGGTTCACTAACACTGAAATATATTTAACCTCTCTACTCCACTGGGCAAATAAGGCAGATGGGTGAGCAGAATGAACTAATAATCTTTTTAAAGTTAAAAGTGCGACACTAATGTGTTAAAATAGCCCAACACTGCTCAACGGTCTTACCTCTGAAATAACCTAATCTCAGCAGCCGTTTCCTCAATCAATGCTCCTTTGAAGATTAGGCGAGTCTGAGTAAAACAATCATGTCGATGCCAACAAGATGCCGGCGTCCATGCCACACCTGGGACTGACCAAAGAGGGACGCCTGCCCTGTTTTCACTGGCCCTAGGTGGCTGACTCCCTGATGCCTAAATGTTGCCCCAGCCCACTAGATGAGCCATGGGCTGAGAACAATGTATCTTCTCTCTGGCTCAGAATCTGCTTTTGTAAAACTAGGCTGGACTCTTAAGCCACCTGCTCCTACAGACAGAGGCTTTAAAATGACTCCCAGTACCTAGTTCTATCTACATATTCAGGAATCTAAAATAAAAGATAACTTCTAGATTCATTTTTTACTTAAATAAAATATGTACTTTAGAATTTTAGTGTACATAAATATTACTTAAGCCAATTCATATGATTATACAAACTGAAGTAATTTTGAAAGCATCAACTGTTTGCTAAGAGGCCACCAGATAAGGCTTCACAAGACAAAGGTCTCCAGAACTCAAGTAGCTGTAGAGGAAAAAAGTAACTGACCTTAAGCACTGGAATTTCATCTTCCTTATAAGCTACCAGGAGGGGTAAACCAGCCAATGTTTTCTCCAGGTCTTTTCCAAGAATCTTTACTCCCTGAGCTGCTTCTACTTCTTTATGCTTTTCATACTGGTTCTATAGAGAGCAAAACATTTGTTATCACATTTATTTGAAAAGTGGTTAGCACTATGAGATGATGTAAAAGTATTTTCATGACCTTGGGGTAGAGATTTCTTAAACTAGACACAATAAGAAATAAACACAAAAGTTAGATAAAATGAGCATTAAAATGAAGTATTTGTTTCTCAAGGTACCACAAAGTAAAAAATAAATAAAATTCACAGAATAGGAGAAAATTATGAAATACATACTGACGAATAACAGACTAGTATCCTGACTACTTTGTAAACATTCATAAATCTATGCTAAAGACAGACAATGCCAGGGCACAATGGGCATTTCACAAAGAAAGAAATTCAAGTGGCTAATAAAAGAATGACCAAACATATGGAAGTGCCCACTGAATCAGCAATGAGCTACACACCCACCAGAACAGGAAAATCCTGAATTATCTGACAGCACCCTACAGGTGATGAGGATGTGAAACAGCGTAAACGCTAAGATACTGCGGTGGGGAAGTACAATGTAATATATTCAGTGGACAACAGTGTTCTTTACCTACTGAAAATGGAGCTAAGCCTACGTAATGACTCCAGCTATTCACTCCTATATACATCCTGGAGAACCTTATGCAATTGCAGCAGGAGACAATACAACATTCATAGCAGCACGAGTGTTAGGAATAAAAATTTAGAATGGGAGCTAGCCTACACTTTCCATTAGCAGGACAAAAATGCGCCACAACACACTCACACACCGGGGCACTCCACAACAGCAATGAAATGAGCTACAGGCACAACAACATGGATAAATCTTAAAAGTATCTTTGGACTGAAAGAGGCAGGATACAAAGGAACAATAAGAATGACAATATTCATATGAAGTCCACATATTTCTTAGGGGTTCACTCTCAGGTATGAAAACTATTTTAAAAATCAGGGCTATTAGCTACTATCATAAAGATGGAAGCATGATTACCTTTCGTAAGGGAGGGAGCTAAGATCAGGAGGAGGCACACAGAAGGCTTCTGCGGTGTCAGCAATGTTCTCATCCTTGAACTGGTGGTCTGTTTACTAAAAATGTTAAACTTTTCTTCTATGTTTCATGTACTTTTTTTGTATGAGTGTTTTACTTCACAATAAAAAATGTTAATGAAAAAAATTACTCAGCAGTGTAAAACCACAACAATGTGCTTTAAGTTTTATGAACAGCTTAGTTGGTAAATAAGAAGTTTCACACACTGCCTCACTCACGGATAGTCCCTCCTCTATGAAGACATCTAAAATAAAAGGAGGAGGGGTGTGTGTAGTAAGCCAAGCAGCTCTCAAAGTCAGGAAGTGACCTCAGCAGAATTTCCAAACACTACAAGTCCCCACATGTCACCGCTTACCACGTTGGCTTACCTTCACTCGTAACTCCTTCATAGGTGGAGGTAATAGGAGGCCTCGGATCTGAGTTACAATAGGCCCTTCTACTCCAGGAACAATAATTGTATCTCCTTCCTTCAAACGCCCATTGATCAATATTACATCTATAGTGGTGCCCATTCCTGGGAGAGCCTTAACCTAAGAGACATTATTGTAAAGGGAGTGAAATGTGCTACAATGCACCATATGTTGATCAAATCTAAAAGCAGTAAACATCCCCACCCAAGAACACTTTTTTTAAAAAGGCAATAAACAGAAAAGCTGACCATTACCTCCATCACCTGTGCTCTCAGCTCTTCACAGTGTGCAAGTCTCTTGCTCAACATGGTCTGAGTTAGCTCGACGAGAAGGCAGATGAGACTTCCCATTCCATCACCAGTATGTGCAGAGGTAGGTACCAAGGACACAAAAGTGCGGGGATCTTTATTCTCATAAAACAAAGCCGCATTCAAACCCTAAAGTTATAAAATAGCACAATCATTCCACAAGGCCAAGCTGTGGAAGGCGGTATTCAGAACAGGAACGAAGTAACTAGAAGCTAGATGAGCAAATGGCTGATCAATCTGAAACTCCTCAGAAACACTCAAGATCGATTATATCCTGGAGGCATTACTTACGTTATAGAAAAGTAATTTCTTCCCCAGCTAACTCAGGTTTTCAAATTTAAACATTCAAACTATAAAGAGAGATCTTTGAAATATCATCTTTCTGATTTACAAAAGAAAAGGAATAAGGAAAAACACTGCCATTAACAGGGGAACAGAACCAGTACTAGTGAAAGTGCTGACTTGATCAGAAATGCAATGTAATGAAAGAAAACATCTCAATGATACAGGTCGTTCATAAAGAAAGGACAGCTTTCTTACCTGCTGTGCAAATTCCACTATAACAGCCTTTACTCGCTCCTCAAATTCATCTTTTGTATTCTTTTTCTGCTTCTTTAAAGTGGCAGCCACATCAGAGTCAGGACTTTTTTTCCAATCATACAACCTATCAATCTGGAAAAGGTTTTTCATAAAAAAAATCTTTAAAACATTCATAATACTCAGGAATTTAATTAAGAATAAAATCTCCAGAAAATTCCTCATGTATTGGGTTGGCCAAAAAGTCCGTATCATTTTTTCCATATAATAAGACACATTTTTCATTTTCACCAATAACTTTTTTGATTTGGGTATTTTGAGTATGTTGGCTATATCCTGCATGGTATAATGTTGATTCTTCTCAATTAACATCTCAATTTTATCAGTCAACTTCAACTGGCCTACCTGATCATGGAATATCATCCACCAAGAAATCTCCAGCATGAAACTTCGCAAACCACTTTTGACACACTTGATCAGTCACAGCACCTTCTGCAGACACTGCACAAATCTTTTTTTACATTTCAGTTGTATCTGTACCTTTCTTGAAATAATACACCAAAATATGCTGAAAATGTTGCATATTCCCTCCATCTTCAATATTAAAATGACTACACAAAAATTCACCAATTTTGATTTAAGTTTTTTTTAAATGCACACTGATATGCCAGCTGTCACAATAAAATCTAACAAAATTGTTCTGAATGAAATTAAAGACAACTAAGCACTACTAGAACCATGTTATGGGAAAAAAATAAACTTTTTGGCCAACCCAATATGTTATATATATCCAGCAGTGTGAGTTATTCATATTTTATTGCACAAAATGTACTTACAACCTGTTTAACTGCATTCCCTCTTAAATTAGAAACTGCTGAGGTCCATGCTACCAATCAACCTCTAGCTGGCTCCTGAGAAGCCGCCATTTGATTGCAAAAGATGAAATCCTAGAATGAACCTGGCACCATCAACATGTTGTTGGAATTCCAAAATGGTTGGATTAACAGTAGATAAGAATAAGGATTAATTACAGCAAGTACCATCACCAGGAATATTATATATCAAAAACATAAAATGATTATTCCTTTTCTCAGAAAATAGCCCATTTTAATTGTTCTAGTGCTCAAATGCAATTTATTCTGTTACTAAAATCTTTTTCCTCTACTTTTCAAAAAGTGGAAATGGGTATAAAGATCAAAATGATTTAATAGTTTTTAAAAAGCATAATGTATTGGCTCAGTCTAGGGAGATAACATTAAAAAAAAGACCAGGTCCAGCCAAGATGGAGGCTTAGACTGACACGCTCTGTCTCCCTCCACAACTAAATAGGAATACAACTACCTCAAAACCAAAGATAACCAGAAATTCCAGAAAATAAAACTACATGAAAGCCCAACGTATGAAGTTATAAACCAGCGGTGCTCGCCTAGACGGGTAGGAGGGGCAAAATCGGAATCTGGACGGAAAGGTCAGGCTGTGCTGTCCGCGGTTAGCAGCGGGGAGAGCGGCGGGACTGCGAGAAATGCCAGGGGAGCAATTCCGCTGCAGTCGAGAGGCGGCAACTTGCGATTCCAACCCAACGCTGGGGAAGGCAGACCCCCCATTAGCTTGAACTGTGAGGCCCAGAGGGTGTCAGGAAGGGGGCTCCTGGTCTCTCAGCAGAGAGTAAAGGCAGGAATCCATCTTGGACCCCGCCCCCACACAAAGCGCCATAGAGCAATGAAAAAGGTCACTGGTCGCTGGGTAGTGATGAGTGCACGGGGCTCCGCCCCCTACAGCCCTCTCAGGAAGCAAAGGAAAACAGAAAACTGTCAGAATGAAGCAGACCATGATTGAAATCCTGGTGACGCAGCTCACCAGGCAGCAGATGAGGGACCTAACTGATGAGCAAATAGGAAATCTTTCTGAGGCTCAGCTCAGATCTATAGTCATAAGGTGGCTTACAGAATTAACAAAAGATTTGGAACAAGACAGGGAAGGAATGAAAGCCAGTCATACTGAAACGAACAAAAACACATACAAGTGGTAAGGAAATAAAAACCAGAGATTAAACCAACAAATCGGAACACAGGGAAGGAACAAACAGTCGACCAGTGCAGAAAGAGGAAACAACAAGGGAGAAATACGAGGAGAGGCTCAGAAACCTCTGGGACAGCTATAAGCAAAGGAACATTCAAATTATAGGATTGCCAGAGGGCGAAGAAGAAGAACTAGAAATTGAAAAATTATATAAAAAAAATAATGAAGCAGAATTTCCCAAACTTGGCAAAGGAAATAGACTTAGAGGTCCAGGAAGCACAGAGAGTTCCAGAAAAACTGGACCCAGGGAGAACCACTCCAAGACACATTGTAATCAAATTGTCAAAAATTAAAGATAAAGAGAGAATCTTAAAAGCAGCAAAAGAGAAGAAAAGAATTATGTACAAAGGGGTCCCAATTAGACTATCAGCTGATTTCTCAAAGGAGACTCTGCAGGCAAGAAGGGACTGACAAGAAATATTCAAAGTAATGAAAAGCAAAAACCTACAGCCACGAATACTCTATCCAGCGGAACTGTCATTCAGAATAGAAGGGCAGAGAAAGTGCTTCCAGGAGAAAGTAAAACTGAAGGAGTTCATTAGATCCAAACCACTATTATATGAGATGTTAAAGGGACTGGTTTAGAAGGAGGAGGATCAAAACTATGAACATTAAAATGAAAACTGCATCACAACAACCAACAGAAGCTAGGGATTCAAAACAAAGGCAAACTAAGTAGGAAACGAGAGTGGGAAAAGAATTATAGGTATGGGGAACATATTAGGGGGAGGTCAGCAAGGAGGGAGAAGGGGGAAAGAGGGAGATGGTACAGGAATTAAGAAGCATAGTAGGAGGGAGTGGAGTAGACAGGAAGAGGTTGAGAAGAACTATATGCACAACCAATGGACATGGACTAAAAGGGGGGGAACAACTGGAGGAAGAGGGAGTCACTGGGTGCAGGGGAACAGAGAGAAAAGAAATTGGGACAACAGTAACAGTATAATCAATGAAATATATATAAAAAAAAAAAAGAAAGACCAACCAGAATTCTACTAAGGAGAAAAATGAGCAAGTGGAACTAGGCACAGAAATGACAAAGGTAATAAAATTAGCATACAAGGGCCTTAAAAGTTATGCAATGACTTCGAAGGAAAAATTGTGTGTGTGTGTGTGTGTACAATCTGAAGTGTAAAACTCACTGGATGAGCTTAACGATAAATTACACACTGCAGGAGAAAAGATTAGTGACCCTGAACATAGAGCAATAAAGATGATCTCAACTGAAGCACATGAAGAAAGAAGGACAAAAGGGGAAAAGAAACTTCAGTCACTTATGGGACAATATTAAGAGAAGTAATTCAAGTTCTAGAAAAGTCCTAGAATTCTATCAAACAGTTAGTGAGAAAAAACTGAAGAGAAATATCTGAACAAATAATGACAAAGAATACTTAAAAACTTGATTAGAAATCCACAAATCTAAAATAAAATAGAGTAAATAAAACTATTACATAATCTCATTGATGAAACCCTTTAAAAAGTCTTAAAAGCATCCAAAGGGAAAACAAATGGGTTAGCTAAGAAGTTCTTTAATTTTTTTTTCCGTAACATAGCCCTAGTAGCGCTTAGTTGTCTTTAACTTCATTCGAAACAATTTTGTTAACTGTATTGTGATAGCACCATTATCAGCGTGCATTTTTTAAAAACTTATCAAAATTGGTGAATGTTTGTATAGCCATTTTCATATTAAAGATGAAGAAAATATGCAATATTTTCAGCACATTATCCTTTATTATTTCAAGAAAGGTAAAAATGCAACTGAAACACGAAAAAAGATTTGTGCAGTGCATGGAGAAGCTGCTGTGACTGATCAAGCATGTCAAAAGTGGTTTGCTAAGTTTCATGCTGGAGATTTCTCTCTAGATGATGCTCCACAATTGGGTAGACCAGTTGAGGTTGATATCGATCAAATTAATGAGGAACTATCAATGTCATGCCATACGGGAGATAGCTGACGTATTCAAAATATCCAAATCAGTAAAATTATTGGTGAAAATGGAAAAATGTGTCTTTCATTTTTACAGAAAAAACTAAACAGACTCTTTGGCCAACCCAATACATTACATATGTGGGAACAAAGAATGACTAGACTTAAAGCCAAAAAGCAACGATGATGAAGGAAAAAAGTATTTCTTAAATGTAGAATTCGATATTAAGTGAAAATACTCAGCAAATATTTTGCTCTAAATGATAATAAAAACATAATCTGTCTGTGCAGTGCTCTTAACAGTGCTCAGCATACCTTTAAATGCTTATATTAGGGGAAAAAATGTGAAATCAATGATCTAAACTTCCGCCTTCAGAAATTAGAAAAGAAGAACAAATGAAAGCAAAGAAAGTAAAAAGAAGGATATGGCATAATTAACACTGGAAATCAGTAACAAACAATAAAAAGGAATATCAATAAAATTTAAAAACTGGTTCTTTGAAATACAAATTTCTCTGACAAAAGAAAAATGAAAAACCTAAATAACACACCTAAGAAATTCCAAGATAATGTGGACTTTACTGATGAATTCCATAAATCACTTAAAGAAGAAATAATATTTCTATATAACTCCTTCAGGAAATAGAAGAGGAAATAAATACTTCTTATATTCTACTATAAGGCCATCACTCCTTGGATATCAAAACCAGTCATAAGGTATTATAAGAAAACTACATACCAAAATCCCTCATAAATACAAGAATCTGCAACAAAAATTAGCAGATGAAACCCAGTAATATATGAAAAAATATTATCACAGCCAAGTATACTAATCACGACCAAGGTTTATTCTGGTTGTACACGGTTGTTAGCTTAACATTTAAGATATCAATAGTAAGCAACAATCAGTTGTGGAAAAACCTGATATCCACATGCAAAAATACAGAGATACACCCTTCACAAAAATTAACTCAGAATGAATCACAGACCTAAATGTAAAATACAGAACTCTAAAACTCCTCTAAGATAATAGAGGAACAAACCTAGATGACCGTGGCTATGGTTTAACTGTTCAGATACAACAACAAAGGCACACAAATCCGTGAAAGAACTGATAAGCTCCAGTTTCATTGAAATTAAAAACTTCTGCTCTGTGAAAGAATAAGTCAAGACAGTGAGATGACAAGCCATACATTGGAAGAAGCTATTTGAAAAATACGTATCTAATAAAGAACTAGTATCCAAAATATACAAAGAACTCTTAAAATTCAACAATAAAGATAACAAGAATCCAACTTTAAAGATGGCCAAAGAGCTTAACAGGCTCCTCATCAAAGATATACAATGGCAAATAAGCACATTAAAAGATGTTCCACATCTCATGTTACCAGGGAAACACAAATTAAAATGACGAGATAACACTACACACTTATCAGAATGGCCAATATCCAAAACACGAAACCAAGTGCTGCTGAGGATGTGGAGCAACAGAAACTCTCATTCATTGACGGTGGGAATACAAAATAGGACAGCCACTTTGAAAGACAGTCTGGTCGTTTTTTAATAAAACTAAACACTCTTACCCTAGGATCCTGCCATCACACTCCTTAGTGGAAGAGTTATAAAACTTACCCACACAAAAACCTACACACAATGTTTACAGCAACTTTATTCATAACTGCCAAAACTTGAAAACAGCCTTCAGTGGGTGAACGGATAAACTATGGCACAACCAGACAATTCAGCACTATTCAGTGCTAAAATGAAATGAGCTAACAAGCCATGAAAAGACATAGATGAAACTAATGCACATTACTAAGTGAAAGAAGCCAGTCTGAAAAGACTACACACTATAAGATTCCCACTATCAGACATTCTGGAAAAGGCAAAACTATGTAGAAAGTGAAATGATCAGTGGTTGCCAGGGACTGGGAGAAGGGAGAATGAACAAGCAAAGCACAGAGCACTATTAGGGCAGTGAAACTAACTCTGTGATACTATAATGATGGATATGTCATACACATTTGTCCCAACACACAGAATGTACAAAAGTGAACCCTGATATAACATATGGAATTTCCGGTTAATGGTGTGTCAATGCAGGTTCATCAACTATAAGAGTAGGGGATACTGATAATGGGGGAGGCTGTGCGTGCAGAGGCAGAACTACATGAGAAATCTTTATACCTTGCCCTCAATTCTGCTGTGAATCTTACACTGTTCTAAAAATCAGTCTTAATAATAAAAAGTTAGTAAAACCTCCCAAAAATCTCAAGTGACTCAAGTTGTTACAGAATAAAGGAGAAAAGCCACATGAATATCTCAAGATACAGATAAGCATCTGACAAAAGTCAGTAACGACTCATAATTTAAAAGTAGGGGGGAAAAAAACCAACTTGCCCTGGCCGGGTGGCTCAGTTGGTTGGAGCACCATCCTGTACACCAATATGTTGTGGGTTTGATCCCTGGTCAGGACACATGCCTAAGTTGTGGGTTGTATCCGTGGTCATGGCACATTCTGGAAGCAAGTGATCAAGGTTTCTCACATCAGTATTTCTCTCTATCCCCGACCCCTTCCTCTCTCTAAAATCAGTAAGCACATCAGGTGAGGATTAAAAAATAAATAAATAATCTAAAGCAACCTAGGAATAGAAGGAAAAATCCTCAACTTAGTAATAAAGTGGATTTACAAAATGCCCTATAGCCGACACTGAAAACTGAGTGCTTTCCCCCTAAGAGCGGAAAGAGAGCAAGGATGTCTGTCATCACTTCCATTCAACATTGTTCTAGAAGGTCTAGTTAATAGGGAAGAAAAATTTACAAATCATACAGATAAGAAAAAAAGTATAATAGCCTTTATTTGCACATAACATAATCATGTCCGTAGAAAATCCCATATGATTCACAGAAGAAGCTATTAAGTCTAGTCAGTGGATTTAACAAGGTCAAAGATAAAAACTCAATATATAAAAATGAACTATACAGCATTCCCTCACTTATCGTGGGTATTACATTCTAGACATCCCCGCAATAGGTGAAAATCCATAAAGAGGAACCTTACATTTATTTTAGTATTTATATATATTTTAAGGCTTTATAAACCCTTCCCACCCACTTATAAACCATTCCCAGTCCCTTATTAACCTTTCCCACTCCCTTATTAACCCTTTCCATACTTTTATAAACACTACTTATGTTCTTAAACATATTCTACACTCTTATACCTACGTAACTTTAACAACATACGTATACAGTACTGCAAAATTCCGCAATATAGCGAAAAGCCTGCAATAAATAATTAAATATAATATTTTTTAAAATCCCACGATACAGTGAGGCCGCGATAAGTGAACCACAATATAGAGGGACTACTGTATTTCTATATAAAAATGATAATTAGAAATCCAAATGTTTAAAATGCTATTTACAATTTCATCAAAACCATGAAATACGATGAATATATTTAGAAAAGTATCTCCAACATAGGCAATGATACTATAAAATATTGCCAAAAGAAAGAAAAGAAGGAAATTCCAGCCAAGATGGAGGCATAGGTAGACACGCTTCACCACCTTCCACAACAAGAAGAAATACAACTACTTTAAAAAAGCAGGGAAAAACAAAACAGAACTATCAGAAAATTGAACTGCATGGAAATTCAACAAACAAAGATATAAAGAAGCAAGACTCATTCAGACAGGCAGGAGGGGCGGAGAAGGGGCGGAAAAGGGGCAGAGAGGACATAGTGTGAAGGCGGTGGTGGCGGCAGCAAGGCAGTGGCTGTGGCCGGCCATTATAAAAGTCAGGAGGGAAATCTGGAGAGGGATCTCGGCCCCAGACCAGAAAGCACAGTTCACAGCTCCACCGCTGGTGAAAATAAAGCCTCACTGTTTCTGACTGTGAAAACCAGTGGGGGCTAGGGTAGAGGTAGAAACTGCCAGTCTCACTCAGAGTCCACTTGTTTAGAGGGCCCCCATGGGCCTAGAACGTTCGCAGACCCACCCACTCTGGGAACCATGGCCAGGGCAACAGCTAGAAAGATGCCAGTCCCATACGGAAGTGGGAGAAGTGCCTGGAAAAGGAGCGAGTGCTGAGAGAGGTTCCCTCTCAGACTCCTCCCCCATATACAGCGCCACAACATGATGAAATAGGTTGCCCAGCACTGACAAATACCTAAGGCTCTGCCCCTTACATCGTAATAGATGCAACAGCTCTACCTAAAACACAGAGGCAAACACAGGAGCCTGTCAAGTTGAGGAGGCAAAGAAGTATGGCCCAAAAGAGGAAGCAGATCAAGGTTCCAGTGGGAAAACTAAGCAACAAGGAGATAGCCATCCTAACAGATGAGGAGAGAGCCAACCTAAAAGATGCAGAGTTCCAAATACTTGTGATAACAATGCTCACAGACTTGACACACAAGATTAAGTATGACAAATGCATAAGGGAAGAAGTGAAGGCTACGCTAAGTGAAACAAAGGAAAATCCACATGAAACCAATGGTGAAAGGAAAGAGGCCGGGGTTGAAATCAACAATTTGGAACATAAGGAAGAAATAAACGGTCAACCAGGACAGAATGAAGAAGCAAGAACTGAAAAAAAAACGAGGAGAGGCTTAGGAACCTCTGGGACAACTTTAAATGTCCCAACATCCGAATCATAGGGGTGGCAGAAGGAGAAGAGGAAGAGCAAGAAATTGAAACGTATGTGAAAAAATAATGAAGAAAAACTTCCCAAATTTGGCAAACAACATAGACATAGAAGTCCAGGAAGCACAGTCCCAAACAAGCTAGACCCAAAGAGGATCACATCAAGACACAACATAATTAAAATGCCAAAGGTTCAAGATAAAGAGAGAATCTTAAAAGCAGCAAGAGAAAAGAAGAGAGTTACCTACAAAAGGGTTCCTATAAGACTATCAGTTGACTTCTCAAAAGAAACTTTGCAGGAAAGAAGGGAATGGCAAGAAGTATTCAAAGTAATGAAAAGCAAAGACCTACAACCAAGATTACTCTATCCAGCAAGCTATCACTTAGAATGGAAGGGCAGATGAAGTGCTTCCCAGACAAGGTAAAGCTAAAGGACTTCATCATCACCAAACCTTTATTATATGAAATGTTGAAGGGACATACTTAAGAAAAAGAAGATGATCAAAACTATGAACATTAAAATGATAACAAACTATCAACGACTGAATCTAAAAAATAAAAACAAAAACAAACTAAACACACACCCAGAACAGGAACAGAATCATAGATATGGGGATCACTTGGAGGGTTATTAGCTGGGAGGGGGAAGGGGGAGAAATGGGAAAATGGTACAGGGATTAAGAAGCATAATTGGTTGGTACAAAATAGGGGGAAGTTAAGAATAGTATAGGAAAGGGTGAAGCCAAAGAACTTACATGCACGACCCACGGACATGAACTAATGGGGGAGGGAAGAGGTGTACTGGGCAGAGGGGAGCGAAGGGAAAAGAAGTTGAGACAACTATAATAGCATAATCAATAAAATATACTTTAAAAATAAGGTAAAGAAGACTTAAATAAATGAAGAGATACTATATTCATTGATCAGCAGACTCAATTATGTTAAAATGTCAATTTTCCCAGAATTTATCTACAGATTAAGTATAATCCCAATCAAAATCCCAGAAAGCTTTTTGTAAAAAGAAGCTGATTCTAAACTTTACCTGGAAACTCAAGGACTCTAAGGTTACCAAAACAATTTTGAAAAACAAAAAGTTAAAGAACTTACCACCACAAGACATTACTATGAAACTATAATAATCAAGGCAAGGCAATAGTGGCAGAAGCATGGACATACTAATTTTCAACAAATTATTCAAAAGCAATTCAATGAGGATGTACAATTTTTTCAACAAAGGATTCTGAAATGGATAGTCACAGGGAAAAAAGTAAACTTTGAACCTTATCTTACACCACCCACAAGAATTAACTGAAAACATCACATCTCAATGTTAGGTATCTAGAAACACTACAGAAAATTTTCACAAACTTGGGGTGGAAAAAACTATTTATGCAAACACAAATTATAAGAAAATTTCTCATAAGTCAGATTTTGTCAAAATCAGAAATCTCTGTTCTTCAAAACACATCATAAAGAAAATGAAAAACCAAGTCCTTGACTACAAGAGTTTACTTGTAATATACGTAAGTGACAACGGACTTATATTGACAAAAGTCAACACCAAAACAACATCTAGTAAAAAACAAGCAAAGAGTTTTAAACATACTTCACAAAATGTGACAGATGTAGCAAATAAGTACATGAAAAGACGTCTGATGCTATTAGTCATAATGGAAATGCAAATTAAACCAAAATAATTTAGTACTACACACTTATTAGAATGGCTGCAATTTAGCAAGAATGTGCGTAAATGGGAACTCGTACACAATGCAGGCTAAGATGTAAAATGGTTGGTACAATACCTTTGGGAAAATGTGTCATTTTCTCAATGTTGAATATATACATACCATATGACCTAGCAATCCTATTTTAAGTATTTACTCAAAGTAACCAAAAACAAATGTCTACACAAAGAATTATGTACAAATGTTCATAACACTTCATTAATAATTACCCAAAACTAGAATCAATCCAAATGTCCTACAATAGATAAATAAAGTGTGGTATTATTCAGATGATGAAATATTAGTCAGTAATAAAAAGAACAACCTACGATATATACAACAACATGAATAATTCTATAATAACATGAGTAGTGGAAAATGCCAGACTGGAAAAATTACACACTGTATAATTCCTTTAACATAAAACAGGCAAATCTAGTTTATAGTGACAGAAAGATCAGTTTCTGTTTGGGGTTAGAGAAGGTGGCAGACCATAAAAGAACATGAGGGAACATTCTGGGAATATGGAATGGTCTGTATTCTAAATGGTGGTGGTGACGCATGTATAAATTTGTCAAACTGCACTGAACTCAGCGTGAGTATATTCCTGTATGAAAGTTATTCTAGGATACATTTTCTAATCACAAAAAAATTAAGAAGCATGTTTTCACAATTTAATTTTTCAGAGCGAGAACTTACCTTATTGAGTGCAACAATGAAGGGACACTTTTTAGATTTCAGAAGGTTGATAGATTCAATTGTCTGGGGCTCCAAACCATGCATAATATCAACAACTAAAATGGCAATATCACAAAGAGAGCTTCCTCTGTTTCTCAGATTACTGTTGAAAAGAAGGAAAAAGATGCATAGAAATCTTGAAATTAACTTTTACTTAAAGAAACTTAAATTTTTAATTTGTTTGTAAAACCTAAACAGAAAGAACAAAACAAAGTACATGCACTAAATTCAAGTGCCATTCACTAGCCCTTCACCTGCCAAATGCTTATCTGACAGTGAACTGACATCAGTTGGAATGAGTTAGTTCTAAAAGTAACTCCTATATTTCTGCCAATTTCAACAACCAAGTTTTTTGCGCTAAGGAATGTCATCAACAGGCAACTGCATAAAAGTCTACCTGTAATGGGTTTCACAGGAGACAGACCAGGTATGTATTAAGATCTGTTCTTCCAAGTAGAAAAGATGTAGCTCTATGAAAACAGAAGTATCCAAATAAAATACTAATCAGTAAGGCACAGAGTAGAATTCATTCATCACTGATAGCCACAGATTTCAAACGTAAGGACTAACCAGATCTCACTGACTGAACTTTTACTCAATGGGTTCAAGCAGTTTGCTTGATGACAGGACTATTTGCTCTTACCTGAAAGACTCGTGCCCAGGAGTATCGATAATCAGCATTCCTGGAATCCGTACATTCTCTCTGTCAAACTAGAAAACAGGGAAAAGTAGAGACTTAAAGAAAGCCAAAACAATACAAGCTTCTTTATAAAACAATTATTCTGCATGAAAACATTAAATTAGCACCCCTTCTTTTCTAAATGAACAATTTTGAAAACGGTGAGTCAACTAGCAAAGCCCCACAGTTCATACCTGCATTAATATCAAAAGCAATTTTGCAGAAGAAACTGAAATAAAAGAATTCCCTTAGTTAAGGTTGAGCAGAGTATTAGTATGACAGAGTGGTCATCTGAAAGTGATTATAAAAAGCTGACATGTAAGAAGAGGTTCTCGAAATCTGGAAAATTTCTCTGATCCAATTTTATAAACAACTGTAAGCTCTGAAAAATATCCCAAGTATGTTTTAAAGAAAAGTTACATCAGCCCAGAGTAGTAAAGAATAAATTCATATTCTGCTTTATTCAAATCACATCATAAACATTTGATTTTCTGAATAAAGGTGCATAAATGAATGAAAACATTACAAAATGCCTAATACAGAGGTTGTTTTTGAAGCTGAAGAGTAGCACTGACCAACAAACCTCACACACACACAAACCATTTTTTACTTTATCTATACTTTATGACAATCTTCAATTTTTTTTTTTACAAAATTCTACCTTCCGATCTAGTTAAAAATGACTCAAATTTGCATCCTGGCGATCCTAAAACAACACACTGAGCACCAAAATTATTTCCACTTTAGTGTCTGGAATACAAACACTTATAATTGTCACATAAACATTACCCAAAGAACTTTAATACAGGCATAATAAAAATCATGCCCCTTAATTATGTTCTAAAATAACACCAGATTTCAAGCTCTGGCAACTGGTATAATAAGCTATTTAATGTATCTTGACAACTGGTGGAATAAACTCCCAAATGACATAGAAATAACTGGTAAAAAAAACAACAATAAATTTTAAGTTACAAATCTGAAAAATTGCAATTCAAGAAAACTGTCCTAAAACAAAGATTGTTAAACTACATACTTAAATAGAAGACCATGTAACTAGAAAATTGACCCAGAACAGCCAACATCAACATAAAAAAAGACGTTACTTTTTAAGACAAAAACCAGCTTGTGATCAAACCTGAAAGGTAGTACTTTATGTGAGAAGAATTTGGAGTAATTTAAGATACTTAAGGAAATAAAATGTACCCAACTGGCTTTCCAGGATGAAGGCCACAAGTAATTTTTCAATATTCAAAAAACTCAAGGAATATTATTGCCATTATTCCTTCCCTAGGAATAGACCAGTAAAGAGGCTTCATAAAACACAAGCACACAAAACAAAAAGTGGAGAGACAAGCTCACAGACCTTTTCTATATACAGAACTAAGACTAATAAGACTACTACATGCTAGCACATAATAATATATGCTATGCGTGACCTGCTGTGACAATGGAACTGGGGTACTGTTTGCAAGGCCCAGTTCCAGGGCTGGACCATGTTATATATGACACAAGCCTAGAACATCCTACTACACCAGACAGCCTGGATGCAGCAAGAGAGGAGTAAGAGTACCAGAATTACTGTACCTAAAAGACTCAGGAGCCAAACACCGGGCAAAGATGGGACTATCTCAGTACAACATAACTGAAATGGATTAAAACACAGTAAACATGTTTCAATTCAAGAGTTTATAATACAAAACCAAGACAAACTGGTCACTATCTTAAAATCTGGTAAATAAAAAGATCAGACATTCATTCTGCCTTTCCCATACACAGGATCACTAACAAAACAGTAGTTTCTCTACAGAAGTAATCCAATAAATAAGTATGGGTAAGGGGACTGGAATATCAACATTTGCAACCACTAACACAATAAAAGGTAGAGATTACTTTATAAGTTGCTTCTGGGTGGAAGAAGGCTTTGATCAGAAAGGGGCATCGAGTGCTTCTGAGGGAACTGGCAAGGCTGCCTCTCCTAACAGGGGTGACACAAAGGGTGTCTGCATTAATCATTATGATTCATTAAGCTTTATGTTAATCTTTTGTGATTTTCCTTATCATGTTACAATTAGCATAAATGTAACATTTCCAGAACTCAGAAAATTAGAAAATTAAAAATACATATAAGTAATCTGATAGAAGGAAAAAAGGAGTGGGGGAGGAAACTCTATTTTCAAACATGGAGAGCTATGGAAAAGTGTTAAAACATAGAGAGAAGAACATACTATAACTTCAGAAGAGTGATGGGCCTCTTGTAGCGAGAGGAAAGAAAACAGAATGTGATGGGTCCTACAATAATCTAATGTTTTATTGCTTAAAAAAAGGTCTGAAGCAAAACAGGGCAAAATGGCATATATGTTAATTAAGAATGTGAACATATAGGTCTGTTATACTATTCTGTTCTTTGTTTTCTATGTTTGAAATAGTTTATATCTCATTTTAGAGATTAAAACACATGAAATACAGTACACTTACATTTTTAATCATCTTAGTCTGTTCATTAATAGCTTCAAGAGGAACATTGGTGGCACCAATTTGCTGTGTGATACCACCTGCTTCACCATCTTGTACATGTGTGTGACGAAGCTAGGATAAGACAGCATATTGAGATTTGTATTTCAAAATGCAAAAAGGAGCAAAAGTAATAAAAAGCAGTAACTTATTTACTGTACAGAGAATTACATGTATGTGCTGAGTTTGTATTAGTTTTTTTATAAGGTATCATTCATTTATTTAAAAAGTTCTATCAATACATTACAATATTTTCTTACCTTATCTAGAATTTTTGTCTTCCCAGTGTCCACATGTCCAAGTACACAAATAACAGGGGCTCTCAGTTTTTCCGTATTTACATTTTTACTATGTTCAAGTCGCCGTTTCTAGGAAGGAAAAAAATCTCAAATATTTCAAACCCTATCATTATTATTTTTTAAATTATTTTATCTTATAGAGAATGCTACAACCTCATCAAGTTCTTTGTTGATTTAACTACACTTAATTAATTTTCAAAGTGAGCTTTACAATCTAATTGCCATCCCAGTACCTTTGAACAGGAGAAAGATGGTTAAAGTAGCTTTCAGAGTAGCACTGTTACCATGCATAATAATAATATGAAGTATTGGCTCAAACTCTGGAACACTTCTGTACATGACTAATTTATGGAACAGAATGAATAGAAAAGAAATTGATCTTTCTGTCACATTTACTATATAGTACAACCTCTAACTTATGTGGGGGTTATATAAAAAGAGGTATACTCTCATTCAAAATATTTCATTAGAACTTCAGAGTTGCAAACACTTTAAAGCAATTTATTTCAAAACTTTGTCTGGTATATAAACACTTATGACACCTTTCAGTTAGGAGAACGTTTACTGATGCCTCAGCCTAAGGCATCCAGTGGCATTTCTCACCTTCCTAATATACCACTAAGCAGGAGAGTTTGTCCTTGAACCACAATGCATCTCTTTAGCATTTACCTAAGTACTGTCACTTTCTGAGAGCCAAACAAAAACACATGCCAGCAGTTCTTATTTCAAATGACAACCTTTCAAGCACAATCAAGCTGGCATTCATATGAGATAAGGCTTTCATCCAAACTCTGAAGTAAACCAATTACAATACTATTCTCCAACTAAAAACCATTTTTTGTAGAAACTATTTTTATTTCTACCACTTGACACTGGATCTTTCTGTAGGAAGTGGAATTTTATAAAGCTTTAAAATGTCAAAGTGAGATGTCACTATTTACTAGCAAAGAGCAATAAACAAGAGCTTCACAGTATATACGACTGGAATGCAAACATCCTGACTTTAGGATTTAATATGGTAAAAAATTACCTTCTCTCTCATTTGATAAAGTGTTAAAATTTTCTGAAAGGCAATATAGTATATATTTTAACTCAAATTCTATCTCTAAGTATTTGTCCCGAAACAATGACAGGACAAGGACACAAAGATGCATGTGCACCATAGTGTTTGTTCACTGCAGTATGGTTTATAATAGTGAAAATGAGTAACCACTTAATTTTTAGTGGGGGATTTCTCAATGAGTGTTGCCAAAACCCCAAACTGATGATACATATCTGGCTATGTAGATAGAGACCACTATCCACAATGTAGCTACTTTGGAAATCTGGGGTCTATTTCAGAAAATAATAATATGTAGCAAGCTTTGAGAATCATGAAGTTTGTTATGGACTGAAATGTATCTCTCCCAAACTCATACAATGAAGCCCCACCCTCTAAATTTGACTGTATTTGGAGAGAGGGACTTAACTGAGGTAATTAAAGTAAAATGACATTATAAGGGCAGGGCCCTAATCTGATAGGTCTGGTATCCTTACAAAAAGAGAAATAAAAAATCAAGGCCAGGTGAAGACTCAGTGAGAAGGCAGCCATCTACAAGCCAAGAAGAGAGCTATCACCAGAAAACAACCCGGCTGGCACTTTAATCTTGAACTTCTAGCCTCAAGAACTGTCAGAAAATAATTTGTTATTTAAACCACCCAATCCATGGTATTTTGTTATGATAGTCCAAGTGGATCAATATAAAGTTAAAATAGAATCCTTCTATAAAATGGAATACAATATGTAGCTGTTACGGTGCTGAGTCAGGACTTCTTGAATGGTGAAATAAGGAGCTCAGCAAATCCTCTCCCCAAAAAGAAAAAACTGGACCAAAGTCTAAACAACCACTTACAGACTAGAAATTGGCCAACGGCATGTAACATATCTGAGAAACATTTAACTCAAGAAAGTCAACTGACCATCAGTTAGGAGCACTGGAAGCCTGTGCAGTTTTAGTCTGGAGCTGCACGGTCACACTCCTCTCACTCCCCCTGCTCCATGGGGAAGAAGTGCTATGAGAGAGGAAGACGGGGGGATTCCATGCCTTAGAGCACTGTAATAAACCATCATGATCTCAATGGCAAACAAAGAGACAAGGCTAAAATCACAACTAGATTAAGGTCTCAATATTGGGGAAGTAAGAGATAACCTGGTACATCAGTCAGAAATTTAACAGGGAGGTCTTCTGAGTAAGACAAACAGAGTAGGCAATGGTAAGATTCGAGTTAATTCTGGTGGTCTGTAAGGCTGTGCTCCTTTTGAAGGCTGTCAGAAGAGACCAGAGAGGTCCTTAGCGACTTACTTGTTCCTGGCTCAACAAGCCTTGTGAATGCATAAAGTGAAAACCAGAGCAGACTAGAAAACTGCCAGATCCACTGGCAAATGGCAGAAGCCATCCTGCCCCAAGGTTAAGCACAACAATGGGACAAATCATTTGGCTGACCACTAAAATAAGCTAACCTGTGCACAAGGCCCAGGTTTAAAAATAAGAACAAGAATTTTAAAATGAACCAAAAAAACTGAGAAACAAACAAAAGACTCCACAGAATAAGCACATAAACATAAATGGGTAAAGCCACTGCATTTGTAGGAAACCAACGGAATTCAGGCTTGCTATATTCTGAGATGTCCACTTGTCAAAAAATATTTACAAGACATACAAAGAAACAGAAAAATGTTACTATATATATATATAAAAACACAGGAGGAAAAGTGGTAAACAAAATCTTAGACCCAGATTTTGGACTTAGCAGACAAAAACTTGAAAGCAGCTATTATAAATATGTTAGTTCTGGCCAAGATGGAGGCCTAGACAGACACACTGCATCTCCCTCCACAACTAAGAAGGAATACAACTACCTCAAAACTAGAGACAACCAAAGTTCCAGAAAATCAAGCTGCATGGAAGTCCAACAAACAAAGATATAAAGAAGAAATACTCATCCAGACAGGTAGGAGGGGCAGAGCCGGGGCAGAGGACACAGTGTGCTGGCAGCGGGAGTAGTGGCAGCGGCACACTGGTGGAAAGTGCAGTCACATATTTTAAAAAGAAGAAAGGGACACCTGGGGAGCACTCCCAGCACCAGACCAGATCGTGCAGCTCACAGTCCCAGTGCTGGGGAAAATAAAGCCTCATTGCTTCTGACTGTGCAAACCAGTGGGTGTTGGGGCGGAGGAAGAAACTGCTGGTCTCTCAGCAGAGTCCTCTTGTTTAAAGGGCCCCCACAGTCCTAGAATGGCCACATATACACCCACTCTGGGAACAACGGCCAGAGCAACAGCTAGAGAGGCACTGGGCCCAAACAGAAGTAGGAAAAGTGCCTGGAAAAAGGGCGAGTGCTGAGCAAGCAGCATTGTTCCCTCTCTGACCCCTCCCCCACACACAGCGCCACAACATGGTGAAACAGGTCACCCTGCACTGACGAATCCCTGAGGCTACGCCCCTTACAACGTAACAGGAGCGACAGCTCCATCTAAGACAAAAAAGCAAACAAACACAGGAGCCTCTCAAGATGAGGAGACAGAGAAGTATGGCCCAAAAGGGGAAACAGATCAAGGTTCCAGTGGGAGAACTAAGTGACAAGGAGATAGCCAACCTAACAGACACAGAGTTCAAAACACTGGTGATAAAGATGCTCACAGGCTTGACAGATATGCTTATGTACGGTAAACGCATAAGGGAAGAAGTGAAGGCTATGCTAAATGAAATGAAGGAAAATCCACACAAAACCAATAATGAAAGGAAGGAAACCTGGGTTCAAATCAATGATTTGGAACATAAGGAAGAAATAAACAGTCAACTAGTACAGAATGAAGAAACAAGAACTGAAAAAAATGAGAAAAGGCTTGGGAACCTCTGGGACAACTTTAAACATGCCAACATCTGAATCATGGGGGTGCCAGAAGGAAAAGAGGAAGAGCAAGAAATTGAAAACTTATGTGAAAAAATAATGAAGAAAAACTTCCCAAGTTTTGTGAAGGAAATATACATACAAGTCCAGGAAGGACAGAGAGTCCTGGGCAAACTGGACCCAGAGGGGACCACACCAAGACACATTATGATTAAAATGCCAAAGGTTAAAGATAAAGAGAGAATCCTAAGAGCAGCAAGAAAAAAGCAGAGTTATCTGCAAAGGAGTTCCTATTATACTATCAGCTGATTTCTCAAAAGAAACTTAGCAAGCAAGAAGGGACTGGCAAGATGTATTCAACTGATGAAAAGCAAGGACTTACAACCAAGATTACTCTATCCAGCAAAGCTATCATTTAGAATGGAAGGGCAGATAAAGTGCTTCCCAGAAAAGGTAAAGCTAAAGGAGCTTATCATCACCAAGCTATTATTATATGAAATGTCAAAGGGGCTTACTTAAGAAAAAGACCAAAATTATGAATATTAAAGTGACAACAAAATCGCAACTATCAACAACTAAATCTAAAAATAAAAACAAAATCCAACTAAGCAAACCAGAATAGGAACAGAATCATGGGTATGGGGATCATTTGGAGGGTTATCAGCTGGAAGGGTGAAGGGGGAGAAATGGGGAAATGGTGCAGAGATTAAGAAGCATAATTGGTTGGTACAAAATAGACAGGGGGAAGTTAATAATAATATAGGAAAGGGTGAAGCCAAAGAACTTATATGCACGACCCATGGACATGAACTAAGTGAGGTGGGGACTGGTGGAGGGAAGTGGGGTACTGGGCAGAGGGGAGCAAAGGGAAAAAAAATTGAGACTACTGTAACAACATAACCAATAAAATATACTTAAGAAAATTTATCTTTTTCTATTTTATTTATTTATGTGGCTTAAAAGATAATTTCACAAAATAATTTTAAGGTTTTATGCTGAAGCTTATTAATATATAAGGGTGTAATAAATCTTACAAAGAGCACAAAAGGCAAGGTAAGGGAGGGAGCTATACTATAGCAAAAAAAGAAGGCAGAAACAATCCATCTGAAGAAATGAGGGATTCCAGAAATGTTAACATTTAGGTTAAAATTAAAATCCTATAAATATATTTTCTCCTTTCTTCTCTTAATTCATATAAAAGATACATCATAAGACCAAATAAGACATTAATAACATCCACTGTTTTTTACTGAGTCTAGAACATTTATAAACATATATAACAATAACAGCACATAGGAAGGTGGAAAGAATGGATTTATCTATATTAGAAGAAAGTTTGTATTTTACTATAATTAAGCTACTAATAATCTAAAGTAAGATACATATTTTAATGCCTAGAGCAATCATTAAGAAAATAACATTAAAAAAAAAAGACAAAAGACATGCAAATATGTAGAAAAACAAATAGCAAAAAGGGAGAAGAAAATCCAACCATATACGTAATTTTTAAAATGTGAATCAATTAAATACTCTTTAAGGCAGATTGTGTAACTGGATAAACAGCAAGATTCACCTTCGTGATGCATGGAGACACTTTAGATACAAAGACACAAATAGACTGAAAAAGACACAGCATACATAAGATAGCTGGAGTAGCTATATTAATGCCAGACCAAAAAAAAAAGTTACTAAGGTATACAATTCAAGAGTAAATTAGAAACTTCAATAACCCACTTTCAATATTAAATAGAAAAACTACATATAAAATGAGCAAGTATACAGAAAATTTAACAACACTATCAACCGATCTGACCTAAATAAACACCAGACCCACCACAGCAGAATCCATATTCTTCCTTAGGGCACAAAAAACATTTTCCAGAAGAGACCATATGCTAAGAATAAGACAACTTTTAATTATTTTTAAATGGCAAAAATCATACAAAGTATGTTGCTTGACCACAATAGTCAGAATTTAGCCTTAACAACTAAAGGAAAATAATGAAATCTACAAGCATTTGTAAATTAAGACAATGTACTTCTCAATAACACATGGGTCAAGAAAGAAACAGTAAATTAGAAAATACTCTGAACTAAAGGAAAACAAAAATACCACATACCAAAATTTATGAGATCTGTAATTTTAAATGCCTATATAGTTAGAAAAGAAGAAAAATTTCAAATCAATAATTTAACTTGTTATCCTAAAAAAATTAGCCAATGAGGAAATTAAGCCCAAACTTAGAAAAGAAAATAATAAAGACTAGTAAAAAGATCAAATAAAGAGAAAACAGAAAAATTAATGAAAACAATAACTGGGTCTTGGAACATGAAAGAGATGGAAAAACTCTAGCTAGACTAAGGGAAAGAGAGAGGCAACACAAATCACCAAAATCAGAATCAAAAGAGACAACACCACAATTGACTTCACAGAACTTATAGGATTGTAGGATATTGTAATGAACAACTTTATGTTTACAGCTGAAGTAAAACATAATTATTAGAAAGACAAAAATTACTCAGAACAAGATAAATGACAAATAAATGATAAGAAATTGAATTAGTAATTTTAAAGTCTTCCCATAAAAAAGCTTTATTAGTAAATTCTGCCAAACATTTAAAACAGTAAGTTTTCTTACAGAAAACAGAGAAGGAACACTTTCCAACTAATCCTAGGAGGCTAATATTAAACTGAAACCGAAGCCAGACAAACACATTATATGACAAGAAAGCTATTGATAAATATCACTCATGGGTATAAATCACAAAATCCTCAACAAAATATTACAAACCAAATCAAGTTAACACATAAAGAGGAATATATACCATGATCAAGTGAAATTTGTTGCAGAAATGCAAGGTTGGTTTACTTTTGAATACCAATTAACACAGCATACATTAATACTGTAAAAGAAAAAGAACCATTCAATAGACATACAAAAGGCATCCATCATCCATTCATGATAGAAAATCTCAACAAACCAGGAAAAGAAAAGAATTTCCTCAAAATGATAAAAGGTGCTATCAAAAACCTTCCGCTAACATAGTTAATGGTTAAAATCTGAATGATTTCTTCGCAAAGACTAGGAACAAGGCAAGTATGTCTGCTCTTAACCACTTCTATTCAACAATGTATTGTTCTAGGCAGGGAAATTACACAAGAAAAAGAAATAAGCAGCAATGATACTGAAAGTGAAGAATTAAAATTGTCCTTTGATAGAGAACATGACACTGAATGAAGAAAATTCTAAGGAATCCATAAGAAATTATTAGAATAAAAAAGTTCTGTACAGTTGCAGGATATAATATTAATCTACAAAAAAACAAAAACCAAAAAAACCAAACCTGTATTTATTTATACTAGCAATGAAAATTTTAAAAAGCCAGGTGGTGAAAGACAAATAGCATATGATCTCACCTATAACAGAAGCCTCATGAACAAAACAAATGAGCAAACAGAACCAGAGGCATGAAAACAAGGAACAGACTGAGTGAGGAGGGGGAGGAGTGGGGAAAGAAGGGGAAGGGTCTAGTCAAGGAACTAATGTAAATGGCCCATGGACATGGACAACAGGATGGGGACTGACTGGGGGATGGAGAGGGAGGAGTAGGGAAGAGTAATGGGGGGAAAATTGGGACAACTGTAATAGAACAAAAAGAAAAAGTTACTTTTTATTTAGAGAAAAATATTTTTCCTCAAACCCGGATGATCAAAATGTTTTTCATATTATATTTTAGTAAAGTTTCCTCCAGCTTAAAAATAAATAAAAATATGACCCTATTCACAAAAGCATCAAAAACAATAAAATACTTAGTAATAAATTTTACAAAAGAATTACAAATCTTGTAATCTGAAAACTGTAATACACTGATAAAGAGAAAATTTAAAAGCTCTAAGTATATGAAGAGACAGCCTATTTTCATGGATTGGAAGACTCAATATTATTAAATGGTAATTCTCCCTAAATTGATCTATAAATTCAACACAATGTCTATCAAAATCTAAGTTCGCTTTTTGCAGAAATTGACAAGGTGACACTAAAATTTATTTGAAAAAGCAAGTGACCTAGACTAGCCAAAACAATATTGAAAAGAAAGAACAGCACTGGAAGACTAACATTTCCCAATGTCAAAATTTACTATAAACTAGAGCAACCAAGACAGTGTGGTACTGGCATAAAAACAAATAAATAGATGAATGAAACAGAACTGAAGATCCAAAAATAAACCCTCACATTTTCAATCAATTGATCTATCAAAGATGTCAAAGCAATTCAATGGGGAAAGGAGAGCCTTTTCAACCAATGATGCTGGTTACATACATAAAGAATGAGTTTAGTCCCTTACCTCACATCATAAAGATTATCTTAAATCATAGAGCTAAAAATATAAGAAACTAAAAGTATAAATTTTTTAGAAGAAAAAAGAGCAAAGTATTCATGACCTTGGGTTAGGCAAAGATTTCTTCAATACAACACCAGAAGTATGCTTTATAAAAAAATATTTGATAAACTGGATGTTATGAAAATTTTTAAAGGATGCATTTCAAAGAAACCATTAAAAAAAAATGAAAAGGCTCTGGGCTCAGTGGAGACCTAGTGCAACTCGCTTTGATTGTCTGGAATCTGTGCTCATTCAACAGACACCAGCCCACCTCCAACATGCTGCCAAAGTTCGACCCGGATGTGATCGAAGTCCTACACCTGAGGTGAATGGGTGGGGAAGGAAGTAGGGGCCATGTCTGCCCTGGCCCCCAACATCGGCCCCCGGGCCTGTCTCCAAAAAAGGTTGGTGATGGCATCACCAAAGCAACTGGTGACTAGAAGGGTCTAAGAATTACAGTGAAACCAACCATTAAGAACACACAAGCTCAATAAGAACCACCGAGAGACAGAAAGAAGCAAAAAAAAAAACCATTAAGCACAGTGGAAATATCACTTTTGATGAGATTGTCAACAATGCCTGGCAGATACAGCAGCGATCTTCAGCTAGAGATCTCTCTGGAACCGTTAGAAGAGATCCTGGGGACTGCCCAGTTTGTGGGCTGCCATGCTGATGGCACCACCCACGTGCCATCACAGATGATATCGACGACAGTGCAGTGGAGTGCCCAGCTAGTTAGTACTACAAAGGACAACAGTTCAATTAATTGTCATCTGACAATCAATGGGAAAAATATGAAAAAAAAAAAACCTTCTTACAACTCAATAAGTCAAATTATGAAATTTAAAGATGAACAAAAATTGAATTAATGTTTCACCAATGAAGATACAGAAATGGCCAATAGCACACGAAGAAATGTTCAACATTATGGAAATGTAAAACCATAGTGAGACAAAGTACTTCACATCCACTAGAATGCCAATAATTTAAAAGACAGACAATAATAAGTATTAGTGAGAATGTAGAGAAACTAGAACCCTCAACAGGTGATAATCTATAATTGAGCAGCCACTATGGAAAAATACTTTGGCAGCTCTTGAAAAAATTAAACACGAACCTAGCATACTATTCATCAATTTCGCTCCTCAGGAATATATTCAAAAGAAATAAAAACACATTTCCATGCTAAGACTCATATGAAAATGTTTATAACAATACTTTTTATAATAGCCAAAAAGTAGAAACAACTCAAATGTCCTTTAACTGGTGAATGGATAATAATAAAATATGGTGTATTTATATAACAAAACACTATTTGGCAATAAAAAGGAATAAAGTATTAATATAACTACCACATGAAGAAACAGAGTAAGTAAAATAAGCCAGGTACAAAAGACCACATATTACAGGATTGAACTTTTATAAAATTTTCAGAAAAGACAACTCTATAGAGACAAAATAGATCAGTAGTTGCCTAGGGCTAGGAATAGGGAATGACCATAAATTGGCACAAGGATTCTTTTGGGGTTAATGAAAATATTCCAAAGTTAAGGTGTGTTTATGGTTATACAACTGTAAGTTTATAAGATATCATTAAATTATACACTTAAAACAGATTGGTGGTATGTAAAGTATATCTCAACAAAGCTGCTTACGAATGTGTTGAGCTAAGAGATCCATAGCATATTGTTATGTGAAAAAAAACTCTAAATTTTATTACATAACTTTGAATTAGACATTTTTTAAAACTTTAATACACAGAACTACAAACAAGCCTAGGGAGTAAGCTAATGGAGGAATTCTTACTTTCTGCCTTATACCCATTTTGTTTGCTTGTTTTTAAATTTTCAAACACAAAACAAACTCTTACACACGGGTAAAGAGCAAGACAGTTGGTTGAGTAGGTGCTATAGGAAGGAGCAGAGTCACAACCGGGGAAAGGGAGGGGAATGCTACTAGCACCTAGTGGGTAGAGGACAAAGACACTGCTTAACATCCCAAAATAAAGAGGACAGCCCCCACAACAAAGAATTATCTGTCAACAGTGCCAAGGTTAAGAAACCCCAATTTACAACAGTCCTTCTTAGTCCTTTAGAAATTCAGAAAATGTATCCCTATCTAGACTAAGAATGAAAAGGCAAACACTGATATACAGGTATTAAAACACAAAATTGAAAAATTAGAATTACTCATGAAAAGATAAAAGAAAAGGAAAGCTAAAATAGTTTTTGGATTTAAAATAACTTAGCCCCCTCAAGCAAACTAGTTTTTAGAGTATTACTTTATGCTAAGCAGACGTAACTTAAGAAAACTTCCTCTTGAAGTCTACTGCATTAAATAGGAAAAATACAGTAAGTCTCCTAGGTATGTGCCCTTTAATATATAGATCAATAGCTCACTAAACAACTTAAATGATCAGATGCCTCATAGTGACTACCTTAAATATACAACACAAACAACTAATGTTTTTAAGTAGAGGGCATATGCTCAGAATACCTCTGCATACCCTAGAAACCATCACTCAAAGAGAACATTAAAATTTTGAGAACACAAGGAAAACATGATGAAACAGTCACCTTTCTCATTCAGATAAGGGAGTTAGGTCCCTGGATTAGAAAAGTGTCCGGACCTATTATGTCTCAACTTACAAAAACTGGTCAAGATACTATTCTGAGACTATTTTAAAAAGTGCTGTTCAATAAAAGACTTTGTTGTGGAATAGAGTTCTAGTGACTACAGAGGACTGTGTAGGAAAGGAGCAAAAAAAAAAGGAAAAAGAAATACCTCAATCCTCCGCTTTGCTTTGTCATAAACTCTTTCTTCTTTAGTTCGATCGTCATCAGAGTCATATTCAGATTCTGAGCTCATTTCTTTACTTGGCTTTTTATCTAATGTTTTCCCTGAATCTTTCTCATCTGACACCTTTTCTTCATCTTCTTCACCTTCACTGCCCTCACTTTCTCCTTCATCTTCCTCTTCATCTTCCTCTTCTTCTTCACTCTCTTCTTCCTCCTCCTCCTCCTCCTCTTCTTCAGGGTTTTCTTTTACTTCTATATGCACAGTGTTTCCTTCTTTCAGAAAAACAGGAGAATTTAAAATAAATAAAAATTTTAAATGAGATTTCCACCAAAATAATAGAGACCTTGAAGACAAATAGGGCAGCAACATAATATCATTCATTCCAAATTAACATTTTCATGCACAATAAATGCAAAATGTTTGTCTACATGTTACAAAGAGCACTATTTAACAGTGAAAATTTAATACATTAACCCATACATTAGCTAATAAAAAAGAAAAACATTACTAAGCCAGGATCTGAGAGAGGACAGAAACCTAAGGTGATAAAACACAATGCTTAGTACTTCTTTTCCCTAGAGCATGTGCTGATTCTGGATGAAGCAGCTGAAAGACTGAGCAGTGAGTGCTTTTACTAGCCCCTCAGTGATTAGGGGCATTGGGAGTTCAGGGCTACCAAGGATTTAGGGAGGCAAGGTGGACAGACATTGGGTAACACCCTTACTGTGAAGTGAAACCCTGAAGAACTGCACCCTAGCAGTACGGATGAACAGGAAGTAAATAGAACCTCCCTGTTTTGGCAGAACACTTCTAGGTTCTCTGAATTCTGAATTTTGAAGAAGATGATTCTATACTGCTAGTTCACTCCTGAAGAATGTACACAGAAATTCTTTCTGAAAAAAGAAAATACCACCCTTGACCACAATTTCTACAGTTTTACAAGTATAATATCTAGCACAATATATAAAAATAACAAAGCACATGAGAAAACAATTCACATGAAGAAAGCCATTATATAGATACGAATAGGGCTTTCACTGAAATTATAAAACAAAAATTTTAAAATGACTATGTTTCTAACATCCAGACAGCAAAAGATGAAATTGAAATTTTTAGAAAGTAAAAAAAAAGTCATTAAGTAGTTAAAAGGATTTCTAAAACTGAAAATACAGGAAAGAAAAATAACCTGAGGAGAAAATTAATGAGCCAGAAGACAGATCAGAAGAAACAATGCAGAATGAACCATGGAGACGCAATAAGGTGGAAAATACAGAAAAGAAGAAAAAATGCAATGCAATGATATAGTAAGAAGGTCTACCTAGGCATAACCAGATTCCCTGAGGGGAAATATTGGCCTATAACATTGCAAAAATGATAAAAACATAAAACATACAGTCATAAAGTTCTACAGGTAAAATAAAAAGAAATCAACCCTAGCCACATAAAATCAAACCACAGCAAACAAAAGACACATAAAAAATTTAGGCTCATATCCAAATTCTCAACAGAAATAATGAAGGACAAGACAAGGAAATATATATAATATATCCAAAGTGTTAAATAAAATTTCAGCAAAGAATTCCTCACTCAGTAAAAATGCCCTTCAAGAATAAAAATGAGAAAAAGATATTTTCAGAAAAGCAAAAATGGAATGAATGTCTCACTAAAGGATTCATACTAAAGAAAATTCTAAAAGTTCTTCAGGCAGGAAGAAATGATCCCAAATGGAAGGTCAGAGATGCAGGAAGAAATTAAGCACAAAAAAGTTAAGAATATAGGTAAATTTAAATAGACTATAAAAAATAATAAGCTATTATGGGGTTTAAAATAGAAAATTAAAATAAATGATAACAATGAAATATAAATTGAAAACTCAGTAAATATAATTCATGTATTCAACGGTCTTTACACTGTCTGGGAAGATGGTAACATTAGAAAAGGATAGTTCAAAGATCCATGTTAAAAGTCTCTAGATTAACACTAAAAAGTAAGTGAAAAAGTACATTACTTCCAAGTGCATGGAAAGAGAGAAAAATGTTAATAATAAAAAATCAAACAATACAAAACATGGTTAGAAAAATGAGAAAAAGAAAGACAAAACAAATAAAAATGATTTAGTAAAATGAATATAAAACCAATATACTTCATTAAGTACATAAAATGTTAGGTGTAATGGGCTAACTGCACTACATAAAATATAAAGACCAACAAATTGGATGTAAAAATCTCAACTATATGCTGTTTAAGGACACAAAAGGAGTAAGAAAGAAAAAAACAAAGCTGTGTAGCTGTATTAATATCAAATAAAGTAGACTTTAAGGCAAAAGACACTATTAAAAATGAATAAAAATTAAAATATTAAGTATATTATAAATCAACATCAATGATAAGTCAATTCATTAGAAAGATATAAGACGGTATTCACCTAATATAGCACCAGAATATATAAAGAAAAGTTGACAGAACTCAGAAATAAAAAACCTACAATCATGGGAGATTTTTTTTTTTTTATTGATTTGAGATGGGGTGGGGAGGAAGGGAGAGAGAGAAACATCTATCTGTTGTTCCACTTATTTACACATTCATTGATTAATTCTTCTATGTGCCCTGATCAAGGATCAAACCTGTAACCTTGGTGTATCGGCACAACACTCTAACCAACTGAGCTCTCAGGTTGGTGCAAAAGTAATGTCTAACTTTTTTAAAAGAAAGTTTTAGATAGTATTTATTAAATTTGTGACTCTTCTTATAATTTTTTGATGTCACAGTGACTATATCTCATTTTTTCATATTATCAAAAGTATTGTTCATAATCGTCCGCAATATTTGCACCCATGTTCGTCCCATCTAAAGACATTAGAAATGTTTTACTCTATGAGTTTCGTAAAGGTGCCAGTGCAAGTACAACTGCAAAGCCTATTCAGAGCGCGTATGGGGACAATGCAGTGACTGAACGAAGTTGCAGGAGGTGGTTTTCCCATTTCCAAAGTGGGGATTTCTGTTTGAAAAATGAGCCAAAACAGAGTCGTCCAAAAAAACTTGATTCTGAAGTGTTGGAAGCTGTTGTCACAGGAAACCCCACCATTACCTCTAGGGAACTTGCAGAACAATTTAACGTAGCCCATACAACCCTGCTACGCCAACTGAAGAGGATCGGAAAGGTTCCAATAGTTGGAAAATGGGTCGCACACGAACTGCCTCCAGAGAATCTGCAGCAGCGTGTTGCTTGTTGTGAATCATCGCTTTCGCGACACCTTCAGGCACCATTTTGAGGTAGGCTTGTTACAGGTGCTGAGAAGTGGGTCCTTTACCATAACGTTAAGCACTGCAGATTGTGGTCAGTCAAGGAGGACGAAGAGTTCAACAACCAAGAGGAGGACTTCATCCAAAGAAGATCATGTTGAGTGTATGGTGGGCTATGGAAGGAACTGTCCATTATGAACTGTCAGACAACAATCCAACAATTACTGCTAATCTTTTACTGTGAACAACTTCGCCGTCTGAAAGCAGCTTTGAACCAAAAGCGACCCTCCTTATTCAACAGAAAAGTGTCATCTTCCATCACGATAATGCTCGTCCTCGCACAGCTCGACTCACCAAAAATTTCTTGAAAGAGCTTGGCTGGGAAATAGTGCTTCATCCTCCATGTTCTCCTGACCTTGCTCCTTCTGATTATCACTTGTTTCGGGGACTACAGAACCATTTTGATGGTCTTAGGTTGACATCAAGAGAAGAGGGTGAAAATGAGTTGGATTCATATTTTGCTTCAAAACCTAAAGAATTTTACAAGCGTGGCATTTATAAGCTAGTTGACAGATGGAATGCGGCTCTAGAAAGCAAAGGACGTTATGTTACCAAATAAATATTTTCATAATCATGGGCTTTTTCATTTTTAAAATAAGACCTCAAAATCAGATATTATTTTTGCACCAACCTTATAACAAGATAATTAGGAAGTCCCCACTTACGTAAATTAAATAGTTCTAAATAAATCATAGGTAAAATTAGTATATAGCAAAATGTAAATTTAAAAAATCAACATATCAGAACTTGTAGAATCTGGCTAAAGACATTCTTAAAGAAAAATTTAAAATTTTAAAAGTATTTATGTATTTGAGGGGAAAAAACTGAAACCAAAGAGACAAATATCCATCTCCAAAAGTTAGAGGAAAAACCAGCAAATTAAACTCAAAGAAAGTTGATTTTAGTAATAAAGGAGAGAATGTAATTACAAGGAAAGACACTTTTTATTCAGAGTGATTAGAAACCATACTGTTATTAGTACTGTCTTTGTATTAGATTTTATTGTTTATATTTATTTATTTTTAGAGAGGGGAAAGAGAGGGAAAAAGAGAGGGAGAGAAACATCTATGTGCAAGAGGTACAATGTTTCGGTTGTCTCTCACATACCCGCAACTAGGGACCTGGCCTGCAACCCAGACTTGTGCCCTGACCAGGAATCGCATCAGTGACCTTTCAGTTTGCCGGCCAACACTCCATCCACTGAGCCACACCAGCAAGAGCTATATTAGATTTTAAGCTGAAGGGACTTTTTGCAGGCTAGCTTTAATAATTTAACCCCATTTATAACAATATCATTCTGAAAAAAAAATGTATTCTAAATGCCAGGCACCTATCTTACAAATCATTTTCGAAAAATGACTTATTCATGAAATAGGATCCACATGATGATTCAGGAACCATGGCAATGGAGAGAGCAAAACTGGTCTCTCTGCCCAGGAATGCTCATATGGCAATCATAATCAGGAATATTTATATTCCTTTAAATATAAACACCTCTAACAACCACTGGACTTATCAGCAGGTGCTTATGAACTATTCACCTTTTTCTCTCTCCTCATCACTGACCATAGCTTCCCAGTCATCCAAGCCCGCATCCTCAGTTTCTTCTTCCTCTTCTATAAATAAGAGTTTTCATTAAAGACAGAAAAAAAGTGGAAAATTACAGTGACATAAAAAAGAAATGCTTTAATTATGCAAAAAATAAACAATTTCATTATCTTTGGAATTGTTTTTCAATATAGCTAACATGTTATAATTTACTATTACTAAATGCTTCACAATTTCCTAGTATTTGAAGACAGGTTGGGGCAAAGTAGGTTTATAGTTGTTTGTATGGAAAATAATACAATAATTAACAAATAATAATACAAGAATAAGCTCTATTTTTTTAAATTGATTTGAGAACGAGAGAGAGAGAGGAGAAAAACATCAATTTGTTGTTCCACTTACTTTATGCATTTGTCAGTTGACCCTTGTATGTGTCCTGACCAGGGATCAAGCCCACAACCTTGGTAGGTTGGAATGATACTCTATAATCACCTGAGCTACCAGGCCAGGGCAAGAATAAACTCTGTTTCACATGCTTTTAACTGTAAACCTACTTTTGTCCCACCCTGTATACTAGGGCACATGATCGCAGTTGGTTCTTAAAAGACAAATGCAATTTCACATATACCTTCCTTTTGATCTTTTGACTTACCTTTATACACTCAAGAATTTATTACTTATTCTGCTTTAACCTCTATAGATACATAAAAATGCTACATAAATTACAGTTGGAAATACAAAGCTACATACATCTCTACTCCAGTTGAAAATAAGAACAAATGTGCTTACACTCCCAAAATAGTCAGAAAGCTATTATTTTTAATGTTAAAAACTTAATACTGTCCTTAATAATGACTCTCCATTTACTGAAATTCGATCAGGCAAAACTATTCTCAAAAGATGAGGGTACATGTAGTATTTGCTTCCCTGTAATAATCATCATTTGCCAACAAGGTTTGGATAAGTCATCTTGAGGAGGAGGAAATGAGAGTCAGGAACATGTGTCCAAAACATCCTTCCACTTTAGCAATTCTTTCTACTGCTACAAATATCACCTACTAAAATAGTGGACTGCTATTATGTATATCAACCTGAATTTCTCTGATTTCATTATGCTAAGCTGAGGTATGCCCTGACAAATGATCCTTTTTTACACTGAAAATGGAGGTGGGGAGGAAAGGGACTAACAATAATAATACCTTCCACCAGTGTGGGTCAGTCTTGACATCCTCTAAGGTTTCCACTCCCACACCTGTCTTTGAACACTTGAGTCTCTTGATTTTACCAAACATGCAACTCTCCTATTAATATCTAGTCTCATGAACTAGAACAATGTTTATCATTAAAAAAAAGAAAAAAGTCAGATCTCCAACCTAAAAACACAAACAACTGAATAACTGATTTACTAAATAGAGGCTGACTTCTAAGGTTTTAAAAATATCAATTTTTATAACTTATCCTGCCAGATATTTGGTTTCCTCAAATTAATGATAACTAATTGACACATCCACGCTACTTAACAGGAATTAAGCTGCTACTGACCAGCTTCAACAGGAGGTGGTGACTCTTTTTCCGGTATTTCTTGTTCCACAACTTCTACAGCAGCACTTAATTCTATTGGCTCAGACACTGAGTAAAGGGCAGAAACCAAGTTAATATTTTTTCAGTATGTAGTTTCTGTTAGAATATTCTGTTAAGTATGGAATAAAAACAGGCAGTATAAATCTAAATTCTTCCCCAAGTCCAAAAAAACATTTAAGTATTAGCTGTGTTTTACAGAAAAGAGAAGTTTTTCTTTCTGCTCAAGTAGAATGTAAAATTACAGAAGACTGAAAAAACAAACAAAACAAAAATGATAGTTGTGCGTTGAGTTAAGAATAGTTATTCATAGGGTAGGATCCAGATTTTTCAAACAAAAATACTTTTTCTTCACTCTGCCATTTGATCAGTTGAGAGTAACAGTAATAAAAAAAAAATCAGAAATAAGGTATGAAAAATAAGTTTTAATATGCAATTCTTGTTTCTTAATTTCTTTTTAAAAGACATTGTTTTAAAGGTGTGGGAAAAGGCAAATAAAAATGTTTCTAAACCACACTATTTTGTATACAAACCTTTATTTTCTAGCTGCTGTGGAGTCTTTTTCTTCTTTTTGTCTTCATAAATTGGCCTTTTCTTTGGCAAAGAGTCTTTTGATGGCACTTCAACACCTGAGGGGTAACAATGGAGAACTTCATGTCTATCTACTACTGATATGTCATCTAAGAAATACTGCTTAAACAAATATTTTATTCACCGCAGAGATACATACCCTAAAACAGAAAAAGATAATATTCGTGGAAAACCATTTTTCTTTACTTATTTAAATCCTCACCAGAGGATGTTTATTGATTTTACAAAGAAAGGGGAAGGAGGAAGAAAGAGAGACACAGACACATCTATCAGTATCCCAATCAGGAATTGAACCCACAACCTAGGTATGTGCCCTGACCAGTAATTGAACCCGCAACCCTCTGATGTACAGCATGATGCTCCAACCCACTGAGCTACCTGGCAAAGGCACCTCTTTTTTTATATAAGGTGTCCTACATTTTGCATAATTAAAATTCCATTATTATTTTGGGGTCCAGTTCTATGAGTTTTGACAAATGTGTAGTTGTGCAATCATCGTCACAATGAAGATGCAGTACAATTCCATCACCTTTTGCAGTTCTATGTAGTCAAATCCTGCTCACATCCTTTGCCCCTGGCAGTACTGACTTGTTGTCCATCCTCAAAGATTTGCATTTTCCAGATGTCACAGAAATGAACCTTACAGTCTGGCTGCTGTCATTTTAGGGATTTGAGAGTTGTCCTCTTTGTTGTATGTACCAATACTTCATTTCTTTCTACAGCTGAATAGCATTCCATTGTACTGAAGGACCACAATTCCTTTATTCAGTAGCCAGTTTAAGGACATTTGATTTGGTTCCAGTTTTTGACATTTTTAAGTAAACCTAATGTGAATGTTTGTATGTAGGTTTTTGCATGAACATTTTTCTATGATAAATATTTTGAAGTAGGAATAACAGGACATTAGATAAATATGTACTTGATTTTCTAAGAAACTATCCGCTGTTCTCCAAAGTGGCATTACAATTGTGCATTCCCACAAGTAATGTGTAAAAGTTTCAACTGTTCTACATTCTTGTCAGCATTAGGTTAAAACAGATGTTTGTTTTTTTTTTTAACATGTGTGTTCTAATAAATGTGCAGTGGTATCTCACTGCAGTCTTAATTTGACAGACAATATTAACATAACTTTTCAGTATACTGTTATAATTTTTCTCTTTTATCACTTTTTGTTAATCTCTTGTGCCTAATTTATAAATTAAACTTTACCATAGGCATGTGTATGCAGAAAAAAATAGTATGCATAGGTTTCGGTACTATCTGTGGTTTATGGCATTCACTGGGGGCCTTTTAATGTATCCTCCAGTCAAAGGGCGACTGCAGTAGATATAGGACTATCCAAGTTATGTATTTCTTTGTGAGTTTTGTAGTTGGCATCTAGTAAGGAATGGCCCTACTTTATCTAAGCTTTTGAATTTAATAGTATAGAATTGCTTATTGTAATGATTTATTACCTTTTTAACACCTATAGGATCTCTAATGATCATATTCCCTGAAGGGCCAACTGAAGGTCACCCTCAAGGTTCCTTGTGTAAGTTCCAGCAAAGCAGACTTAAAGATCATATGTGATCATTTGCTGCTCTTGTGTTTATGCAAACGAACAGGATAAATTAAAACTGGACTTAATGCAGTCCCTTTAATAACAAGGAGGGTCGGCAGCCGTCCGTCTCGAGAGACGATGGTGTAGCTTCTTCAGAGTCTATCTGCACCGCCAAGAATGGCTGTGCAGTCCGACTCGGGAGTGACATGGTATCTGTCTCCTCCCGTGTTGAATCGACATCTTGCGATGACGCTGAAGCTACAGAGCCTGGGCAGGGTAATATGGAGGGTCTGCTGTTGCCCATGCAGCAGACCCCCCCTCTCTTCGCAGCTGAAGGGTCCAAGGGAAAGACGGAGTCGATACAGCTTGGGTTCAGGTGCGCCGCAGGAGTTGCCGGTGTTGACTACAACGTCAAACCGCCTTAGGGACTCCGGCTCCGGATTTTCTGTCGGGGTTTACTCCCTTAGCCTTTCCCCTGAAGAGGTATGCCGCAAGGCAGCGGAGGTTTTTTGGAGTCAGAGGGTAATCTTGAGAAAAATCACGATTCAAGGAAAATCACAATGTTCAGTAGTAGACTATAAACTAGTGCAGCTAACTGTCTTCAAAATTTATTTTCATTTAAAGTTTGTTTTCACTTGAAAATTACACTAGGTCTGTGACATCATCAAAGATGCTTAATTTACAGGCAAGAAGAATGTGAAATGCCTTGCAACTAGATGTCTTCCCAATAAGATAGTCTCGCAGATCTAGAGACTCGTATGTGGGTTATGTTGCATAAATTAACACGCGTGTTCTGTTTTCATAGGGCATAAGCCTATAATCTCATTACCTGAGTGACTGTACGTATAGGCCTCACTTAATCCTGTCTGCATCGCTGCCTCCTGAGACTCAACATTTGGCTGACCTAAGTGGTAGGGTTGGGGAAGTATGGGGTGGGCTTCACTTTAAAACTGGTTTCTCCTTTCTATACTAATGCCTTGGACAGAAAGGGCCCAGAAGTCTGAGGGGAGAAATCTAAAATATTCCCCTTAGCCCCAACTAAGTATAGTAGGCAAAAGGGGGCTTTGGACAGGTGTGACGTGCCTTGCACGCCTTCCTCCAAAGAAGCCTTTTTTTCCCCTAATGTGGGACACTTGAAAAATTAATCCCTGCCTTTTATCATCTAGTGGTTATGGTTTTTAATGATGCCTTTTAACCCCGTTGCCAAATCTGTTGCCCCCAAAATACAACAAGGATGCCAGCTTGTTAAACCAGCCATGCCGTTGCCTGGGGACAACCAACTGACCTTGAGTCTGCAAGATCCTTCCCCATGTGGAAAGGCCACCCTCTCCTCCATACCCCAACTCTTACTAGGAATTTCTGGACCCAAGGGTAGGTAGGACAATGACCATGTCCAGATTGAAGCAGCTAGAGGAGCACAAGACCTTCACCCACTGTCATTTATAAGATTATAAAGGGTCTTAAGTCTGAGAGAGGGGAACTGTTACAGAGTGGGAGATTCGCCCCCCAGAATTAATTAATTTTTTTAAAATCCAAGTAAGCAAACCAGAATAGGAACAGAATCAAAGGTATGGGGATCATTTGGAGGGTTATCAGCTGGAAGGGGGAAGGGGGAGAAACGGGGAAATGGTACAAGGATTGGTTGGTACAAAATAGACAGGGGGAAGTTAAGAATAATATAGGAAAGGGTGAAGCCAAAGAGCTTATATGCACAACCCAGGGGGGTGGGATTGCTGAAGGGAAGGGGGGTACTGGGCAGAGGGGAGGGAAGGGGGAAAAAATTGGGACTACTGTAACAACATAATCAATAAAATATACTTAAAAATATGTGTATGGATAAACTCCTAGTTAGAAATAGATCAGTCACTCTTAAAATATTAATTCAGAAACCTTTTAGAGAATAGGGTAATCTTCTCTTTTCCATTCTGACTACTGTCTTTTTAAGGGCATTAGAATAGTGATCACTGCATACAGCAATATACAATCCTATGCTTGTAATCATGGTAAAAAAAAATGGGCATATAAACATCTAATTACATATAGAAATAAACTTGTGGATGACCACTTTAATAGAAAAATAGCTACTGTGGGTTGAATTGTGTCCCCCAAAAAGACAAGATGAAGTTCTAACACCCACTGCCTGTGAATGTGACCTTATTTGGATCTGGGGTCTTTGTTGAGGTAATCAAGTAAAGATGGTGTCATACTGAATTAGGGTGGGCCCTAATTTTAAAAAAATAAATAAATAAGATACTTTGCAATTTTCAATGGGACGTCTTTTTGGACTCATGGGTAAGAAGTATGCTGTTTAATTTTCAAATATTTAAGAATTTTTCTAGTTTTTTTTTTTTTATCCAAAATAATTTTGTAATTTAAATATTTTAAATGTTTTCAAGTTTGTTTTATGATCCAAGAAATGGTCTGTCTTGGTGAATGATGTAAACTTGTAGTCAGGTGTATACACATATAAAATCGTTATATATCTTTTTGGTAAATTCAATATTTTTTAAACCTTACCTGAGGCTATGTTTATTAATATTAGAGTGAAAGAACAAGAGAGCGAGAGAGAGACTTCAATGTGAGAGAGAAACATGGAATGGCTGCCTCCCGACCACACTGTGACCAGGGATCAAACCCACAAGTTAAGTATGTGCCCTGACCTGGAATCGAACCCGCAACCTTTTGGTGTACAGATGATGCTCAAACCATGTGAGTCACCCAGAGATGACTGGTAAATTCAATTTTTATCATCATGTGACATATCTCTTTATTCTTGGTAATTTTATTTATCCTAAAGTGAATTTCAGGTTAATATAACAACTCCAGCTTTCTTTTGGTATCTTGTTTTTATCCTTCAACCTACCTCTATCAGCATATTTAAAGAGGACTGCCTATAGATAGCACATAGATGGCTCTCGTTTTTCCAACAATCTCCTTTAATTGATGTTTAGACTATTCATAATTATCCTAATTAATACATTTGGTTTTTGGGCCTACTGTTACATTATTTAATTTCTGTTGGTTCCCTTTGTTCTGTTCCTTTTTTTCCCCCTTTCTTGCTTTCTTTTGGATTATTTGAATGTTTTTTGGATTTTCACTTTATCTTTTGAGCTTAATCTTACTTAGTAGCTGTACAAATGGGAATATTTGTAACTGACTTTCCCCAGTATACTCAGAATGAATATTTTACCTGGCACATGAGCCATTCAGAGGTAAACCTGGGACACTTTTGGCTTCATGTTTCTCTCGGTTTGTTCCAAGCACACACAGCTCCATGGTGAGCCCACCACTTACGTAAGTTCATAAAAAAGAATTATAGGACCCTCTTCCTCCATTTCTCTTCTCTCTGCAATTTCCCCTATCCTCTCTCCCAGGAGCCCCTGATCTGGTCCCTCTGGCCAAAGAGATGAGGTCCTCTTAAAATTTTATTTTATGTTGTGAACTTCCATTTGGCCACAAGAGCAAACGAGAAAAAAAATAATGGGGAGTCCCTTCAAACTCTTTAGATATTACAGACCCCTTTCCCTGTCTCCTCTGGCTGAAGAGCAGTAACCAATGAGTTCACCACTCAAAAGCCAGGGCAGGGAGGGGAGTAGAGGGAAGGGAAGTGGAGGAGAGTTGGGAAGGCAGAGGAGAGGGGAGGAGGAGAGGGGAGGGAAAAGACTACTCAACAATGCATTCAATTCTAAGTGAACAAAATAATTTTAAAATTTCACAGCTGAAAAATTTTAAATTCTGTAGCTTTTTTTAACCATATTCCCAAAAGGTCCACATAAACTTCCATTATCATTACTTGTTGCATAAATTTTGAGCTATAAACAAAAAAAAGTAAAAAAGCCAAAATGAGGCCACAGGTGAAAGAAGAAACCTATCCTTTTCCTTTCAGAATAAGTGCCTCTAGCAATCTGATAGGAATAGTAGACTATAAGGATGTTCTAATTTAACACCTGCTCTTTCAAACACTGATGCAAAATTTGACACCATTTATGTATCTTCTGATCATAAGTATGATTACTAAGCCACATTTGGCTTGAACTCTCAAATTTAAGGACTCGAGTGGAAAGAGACAAGGCAAATAAACAGCATCAAGATAACCTACTGCACTAGTGAGAGTAATATGCTCACTGACCTCTATTTAACAAAAGATTCTGGACTTTTGAAAGAGAGTAAAACATGACACAAATAAAATGTTTCATTTGTAATAAACTCACAAATAAAATGCAAACAAGTTTCAAGTGTATGGTAAGTAGAATAATGGCCCCACCACCACCAAAGATTCCCGTGTACTAATCCCTAGAGCATGTGAATATGATATCTAGCAAGGCAAAAAGGGTATGAATAAGATTAAGGACATTGAGATGGGAGAGATTATCATGGATTATCCAAGTGCATTCCATAATCACAAATCACTAAAAGTGAAGAACCTTTCACTGAGGTACAGGCTGAGGTCAAAGGAATCCATGACTATAAAAGAATGGTCAGAGTGATACAATGCTGGTGGCTTTAAAGATGGAGGAAGGGGATTATGAGCCAAGGAATGTATTTGGGTAGCCTTTAGAAAACATGGAAATGGAGCCCTGGCCAGTGTGGCTCAGTTGCTTAGAATGTCGTCCCATACACAGAAAGGTCACCAGTTCAATTCCCAATCAGGGCACATAACTAGGTTGTGAGTTCAGTCCCTGGTTGGGAAGCATACAGCAGGCAACCAATCAATGTCCTCTCTCACATTGATGTCTGTCTCCATCACTTCCTCCCTTCCCCTCTAAAAATCAATGAACAGGTCCTTGAATGAGAATTTTAAAAAAGAAAACAAGGAAAAATGGATTCTCTCCAGAAATTCCAGAAAGAGATGAAGTTCTGTCAACACCTTAGCCCAGTTGAGACCCATGTCAGAGACTTCTGATCTACAGAAATGTAAGATAATATATTTGTGTTAAGTCACTAAGTCTGTATTTGTTACAGCGGAAATAGGAAACTATGAATAATAGAAGTTTTCATTACCACTACAAAATGAACTTAGTAAGTCAGCTTTCAACCACGGCCAGCTTAATAGGTAGTTAAAAGCAAATAAAAGTTAAGATTAATTAAAAAGTGGTTTATCTACCCTGGTTGGTGTGACTCAGTGGATTGAGTACCAGTCTGCAAACCAAAGGGTCGTGGGTTTGATTCCCAGTCAGGACACATGCCTGGATTGTGAGTCAGGTCCCTAGCTGGGGGTATGCGAGAGGCAACTGACAGATGTTATCTCTGGCACATCGATGTTTCTCTCCCTCTCATTTTCCCTCCCTTCCCCTCTCTCTAAATATAAAATCTTTTTAAAAAGTGGATTATCCAAAATGAAAAAGTATCATGTCAGTAATTAGTTTTCATTTGAATTCATGGTTCACATCCACTTTTGAACATTTAATATTTTCTAATTATAATATTAGAACAAATAACTTGTCAAAATAAGACACAGCAAAGTAAATGTTAAATCTTACTTGCTAGTAACATTACTGAGTCTTAGGAGACAAGACTGTCTTCATCAGTCAACAGTGAATCATAAATTCCAAAAGAGGCAAAGAGTTTCAAATCGAATGGTTCTCTATTGCAAATTATTACTCTCCATTCCTATAACAAACTTGTGAGAGAGTTTCCTCATCACCTCTGCTGAGTTACTAACAGTCTTTCAGTAAGGGCAATAATTTCATAAAACAACAGAAAAAAGTTTATTGTGGAGTTTCAAATGAAGTTTGTTTGTTTTTTAATTCTTTCAGTGGAAATGCAATTGCAAGTTTCTTTATGAAATTGGAGTTTTTAGAAAAGGAAAATCACTAAAATGTTAACTTTAAAGTATGAATGCACATGTTCTGTATTTATGCATGTATGTGAATGCTAAAACTGGTTAGAATTGTAAAATCAGAGCCATCAATCACTCTGGTAAGACAAATATATTAAACAAACCAAAGTATCAGAATAAAACGCCTTAAGAATGTGGAGATAATCAGGTTAACCAGAGTTTCTCTATCCAGCAGCTTATACCTAGTAGTGAAAGGATGGACCTGGGGAAAATTGTGAGCTGGATGACCTCAAGGGTGGTTCTATCAACACCCTAGACTTAACTAACTGCTGCTATAGTTATGAATTCTTTAGTAAACTGCTGTATTTGTAATCAAAACCAAGATTTATGAGTGTTCAGTCATTCCATTCACCTTGCAAATTAAGGCACTACAATTAAGCTCTTGCAGAAGCTCTTTGCCTGAAGTTAATTACAAATTATCAGGTTGGTGCAAAAGTAATGTCTAACATTTTTAAAAGAAAGTTTTAGATAGTATTTATTAAATTTGTGATTCTTATAATTTTTTGATGTCACAGTGACTATTTCATTTTTTCATATTATCAAAGTATTGTTCATAATCGTCCGCAATATTTGCACCCATGTTCGTCCCATCTAAAGACATTAGAAATGTTTTACTCTATGAGTTTCGTAAAGGTGCCAGTGCAAGTACAACTGCAAAGCCTATTCAGAGCGCGTATGGGGACAATGCAGTGACTGAACGAAGTTGCAGGAGGTGGTTTTCCCATTTCCAAAGTGGGGATTTCTGTTTGAAAAATGAGCCAAAACAGAGTCGTCCAAAAAAACTTGATTCTGAAGTGTTGGAAGCTGTTGTCACAGGAAACCCCACCATTACCTCTAGGGAACTTGCAGAACAATTTAACGTAGCCCATACAACCCTGCTACGCCAACTGAAGAGGATCGGAAAGGTTCCAATAGTTGGAAAATGGGTCGCACACGAACTGCCTCCAGAGAATCTGCAGCAGCGTGTTGCTTGTTGTGAATCATCGCTTTCGCGACACCTTCAGGCACCATTTTGAGGTAGGCTTGTTACAGGTGCTGAGAAGTGGGTCCTTTACCATAACGTTAAGCACTGCAGATTGTGGTCAGTCAAGGAGGACGAAGAGTTCAACAACCAAGAGGAGGACTTCATCCAAAGAAGATCATGTTGAGTGTATGGTGGGCTATGGAAGGAACTGTCCATTACGAACTGTTAGACAACAATCCAACAATTACTGCTAATCTTTTACTGTGAACAACTTCGCCGTCTGAAAGCAGCTTTGAACCAAAAGCGACCCTCCTTATTCAACAGAAAAGTGTCATCTTCCATCACGATAATGCTCGTCCTCGCACAGCTCGACTCACCAAAAATTTCTTGAAAGAGCTTGGCTGGGAAATAGTGCTTCATCCTCCATGTTCTCCTGACCTTGCTCCTTCTGATTATCACTTGTTTCGGGGACTACAGAACCATTTTGATGGTCTTAGGTTGACATCAAGAGAAGAGGGTGAAAATGAGTTGGATTCATATTTTGCTTCAAAACCTAAAGAATTTTACAAGCGTGGCATTTATAAGCTAGTTGACAGATGGAATGCGGCTCTAGAAAGCAAAGGACGTTATGTTACCAAATAAATATTTTCATAACCATGGGCTTTTTCATTTTTAAAATAGACCTCGAAATTGGACATTATTTTTGCACCAACCATATATTTAAAAAGCACTTGCTATGAGCTTAGCAGTTACAGGCTGTAAAACAGACTGAAAAGGTAATCTAGTACACATTTCAGAGTAATTACCTGAAAATACAATAGTCCCTCTCTATATCACAGTCACTTATCGTGGCCTCACTGTATCACAGGATTTTTAAAAATATTATATTTAATTATTTATTGTGGATTTTTCGCTATATCGCGGGATTCTGCTGTACCGTATACGTATGTTGTTAATGTTACGTACTTTTAAGAATGTAGAATAAATGTAAGGTTCCTATTTCACGGGGCGGGGTCTGGAACGTAATACCCGCGATAAGTGAGGGAATACTGTATCTGTAGGTACCTATCTAAGAACATATTTTGGGTTCATTAAATAAGTTTTATAGTATTCTATACAGTATTCTAACGAATGGAGTAACTAATCTTTATCTAACAAAGTGGCTTTGAAAGATATAGTAAAACATAACAGAACACTGAAGTGGACCATGGAGGGCCTTTAATGTCAAGCTAAGGCGTTAAGATGTTTTTATTAATAGAGAACAGGAAGACATTAACAGGGCAAATATTGGGCAACACTATGAAGATAAGAAAAGAGACAAGGGCCAGATATACCACTTCAGAAACCATCTCTTTCAAGTCTGTCCTAAAGACTGATGCTAAATTCATCATTTTAAGTTGTAATTTTCATCTAATCTAATAAGTACAAGTCAAACTACTCCATCAAACAGCATTTCTGAAACTGGCAAACTACTCCCTGCATGGTCGCATTCTAATTTCTTCAGGAGTGCTTTTAGTCTTTGAGATAATCACCAGTCATAGTTGATATTTGGGTGCCAGTAGTACTCAAATTTATTGACTAATTTCACTTTTTAAAAAGCTATAGCCCCAATTAAAAATAAAATTTTCTGAAATCTAAGTACTGTGTGTCTCTAAATTTACTGCTTCCAGCTGAACATATATTGCAGAATAAAGAGGTAGTTACTCAAATCAGTTTAAATTCCAGCTCTAGGACCTTGGACAAGCTGTTTAAACTCTGAGTCTCCATTTCTTCATCTATATGATGAAATGAAAACATCTGTAATTTTCAGGAGGAAACAGATAATGTCAAAGGCTTATTATAACACTAGTTGCATACTAAATATGTAATAATTGCTATTACTGTAATTATAACACAGCACCAACATTAATATAATATAAAAATGTGTGGATGTAAGGAAAAGAAATTAAGGAAGGTCCCAATATATTCTTCTCAATGAAGCAGACACTATTTAAAATCATCTCACCTGTCAAAAACATAATTTTATATTCAGATTGCAGCCTCTAAACTAAAAGGAATCAAGGTTGCATGGGTAAACAGTTGATTCCAGGTCTAGAACAGAAAATATGCAAGATGAACCTGAGGTATCTCATTCTGCTACAAAGCAAGAAAAAGCTCAAATATTGAAGGCATGTGACAAAGTCACAGGGGTAAGCCTGAATAGCCACCTTCTGGCCAATAACTGCACAATCTCAGTATCAAAAATACAAATGACTTCATGAGATGAAAACACATCAATTATATAAAGCTCCATTAAAATGAACAAAGTGACAGCAGTCAAGGGGGATTGGGGGCTGGGTGAAAAACGTGAAGGGATTAAGCAAAAACAAAAAACAACAACAACAAAGAAAAAACCACTCCATTAAATAAAATGATACACATCCACAAAAACCTTTTGGAAGTTGCTAGGATATCAATTTATTACTTTGAAAATTAATAAAAGGAAAGAATTAAGCATCTATCCTGACCTTCCTGCATGTACCTAGATTTCAGGGAAAATTTTTTAGAGAAAAATTCTAGCTAATAAATCCAGAAGGAATGACAGAGTATCACAATTCTGCAATTCCTAATGAAATACTGGATACAGGCAATAATCACCAAATGAACATTAAAATTATCAAGTAAAAAAGTCAATGAAGAACTTTCAAAATGAACAAGGCTGCTAATGGCTAAATCCACTGATCACTGTTGGCATCACTAGAAGTGAGACAACTGCATCACATGCCTCCTGAGAGGAACCAATAGGAAGTGCATAGCACCACTGGGGGGGGGGGGGGGCGATTAGTCAAGGAACTAGTATAAATGACCCATGGACATGGACAAAAGGGTGGAGATTAACTGTGGGAGAAGGGGTGGGCTGGGTGCAGGGGGCAGTAATGGGGAAAAAGTGGGACAACTATAATAGAAAAAAACAATAAGTAAATTTAGAAAAAAGAAAATTATATCCCCTATCACTATTGCACTTTTTCACAGCATTTTCATAGACATTGTTCTGATACAATTCAATTCTCCTTTTGACCATTGTAAAGACATAAGTTCATGCCAGAAGCACCTAGATTCTCCAATTTAAGAATTTCTCTTACCCTGAGCTTGTAGAAGTTTAAGGGTAGCTTCAGCTCTGGCTCTGGCTTCTCTCTGAGATTTAGTTAAAAGTTTCCCTTCTTTTTTCAAGCGTTCTTTTCTTTCCTTTTCTTTCTGTTTTTTCCTTTCTCTTTTTTCTTGTTCCAATCTTTCCTATAAGAAAATACATACCAGATAAAAATGTATAGCTTAATCAATTAAACTTAAATTACATTTAAATTTAAATGTAAACAACCCACACTTCAAACAAAACTTTTGAGATACGTGCGAAGTATTATGTTAGGAGATTCCAAATAAAAATATTTTACATGTGCCTATAATAATTAATATCACATGAGAATAGATTGTGTTTGCAATGATACATAAGCAACTTCTGCCTGTACCTCAGGAAATAATAGCAGGATTTTCTATACCTCTACATCTTATTCTTTGTATCAGGAAAATGATGTAACTGAATTGCCATATAATTATAAAATTTTTAGATATAATTATGAAATTTTTAGATTTAGAACATTAGAGATAGTTCATAGAGAAGAGATTTAAGGTAAACACAATGTTGATGTCAGCAAGTTCATGAAAACATACCTCTTCTTTACGCTTGGCTTCTAATTCTTCAAGCCGTTTTATGCGCTCTTCCTCTTCTCTCTTCTGTCTCTCTTCTTCTTCTTTAAGTTTAGCCAGAGCTTCCTGCATAGCTTTAACTGTGGCTTTGCTAGGTCCTTTTTTCTTCTCTTTCTCTTTGTCTTCCTTTTCTAGTTTCTTTTTCTTCTTATCTTTTTTCTTTTTGTCTCCTTCATTGTCATCTATCAAAAAAGAATAGAGGCAAAGTGTTTGTAAAAAACACTGTTTCCTAAAGCAATGATGAGCAAACCCCAGAATTCTAGGACCACAAGAGGCCGAAACAGATGCCAGCAGCAGGCTAGAGCCTCTAGGCATCACTGCATCGGCTAAGAGCACAGGAGTGCCTGAGCACCTAGAACAACTTAGATTAACCAAGTTAGCCCCCTTAGAAGCCAACAATGCTGGTGTTGCTCTGAGTTGTCCTGAGGGATGCAAGAAGACCGGAGTATCTTGCCAGGAGGAAGAAAATATACTATATCTAATGTAGTTCTTAATCCACAGTATCGGAATTCCTGCCTAAATTAGGTAGCTAGTTTTGCCTCTATAAAATGGGAATGGTATGAATGATGCCAATCTTAAGCTATTAGAAGAATACAAAAATATAGGTAATTATATTCTAAGAACTCTAAAGCATCAAAAAAAATTTTTTAATTAAAAAACGCTATGGATAGTGGATTGAGCACTGCCCTGCTAATCAAAAGGTCTCCAGTTCAATTCCCAGTCAGGGCACACGCCTGGATTGTGGGCCAGGTCCCCAGCTAGGGCCACACAGAGACAACCACTCACTAATGTTTCTCTCTTTCTCCCTCATTTTCCCTCTAAAAAATAAATAAAATCTTTAAAAAAAAAAACTAAAGATTTAAAAGCTACTTTCATGGTGCCTCTCCTTAAATATGGTCAGATAATAATTTGAGTGGTTAAAAAAGCAATGTCAATTTTCCCATTAAAAGTTTAACTAGTCTAAAGAAAACTATGTACATCACTTGATCTTTATTCTCAGTCCAAAAAAGGGTGAGATTTAACTAGAAAATTTATTTTTTTGTTCATTGGTTGTGATACAAACAAGTGGCTCACAATTGCTTAAAAGATGTTAACTGATTTTAGTATCTTTTTACTTTTCTATTTCGCAGGTTGAATTGGGTGTTTAAAAACAGGAAAGAATTCTGTATTATCCGACACTGAGTTATCAAAAGGAAGAATAAATTTTTCATTAGGCAACTTCCACTCTTTAGCAACAACAAAAATTGTTTTTCACAGTGAAATTCTTAAAAATACTAGTCTGCACAAACCACTCGAAAGGCATTTTGTATTATATATAAATGTTTAACAATAAACTTTAATTCAAAGAGTATACAGATGTAGTTTTTAAAAGGCTCTCTTGCAATTAAGCTTCTTCATAACCAAGGACAAATAAAAAAATTACTTTGGGGCAAAATGATCAAACCTTAGACTATGAACTCAAGCCTTTTGCCCCTTCCCAATAATTTTACCGACCTTCAGCAGCTGTGGGTGCCTCTCCTTTCTCGTCAGAGGCAAGGGCTGCTCCAGTGTCAAGAGTTACTTTGGATTTTACAGTTTCCTCTTCAGATTTCTTCTGAGGTTCTTTCTGTTTACTCTGATCCTTTTTACCAGTTTCTAACTCTTCTTTTTCTTTTAGCTTCCGCAGTTTTGCCTTTTCTTCCTCTCGCTTTTTTCTCTCTCGCTCTTTCTTTTCTGCCTTCTTTTGGGCCACTGTCTTAATTTTGAATGAGTCTTCATCTTCATTCCCACTCTCTACATTAGTACCTGCCTTGTTTTTTTTATTTTTTTTCTGTCCTTTTCTAGACTGCAAAAATTCATCTGATTCATCGCCACTTTCCCCTGAAGAATTTACTCTGGAATGCTCTTTAATTGTCTTACTGTTATCCTCATCCTCTTCTGACCCATCCCACTTTTTATTTGATTTTTGAGCTTTCCCTTTAGCTTTTTTATAAAGTTTGTTAAAATCATCATCATCACTATCAGAGTACATTTCCACTTTTGGTTTTGCAGTCTTTTTTGATTTTGAATCCTTATCTTCCAATTCTTCACTATCATTATCATCAAAACTTTTTTTTTTGTCTTTCTGTCCTTTCTTTTTTTTATCTTGTTTTGTGGTGGATTCTTCTTCATTATTTTCTGTTGGCTAAAAAATTTCTATTGTTAGAAATATTAACAGAATTACATTTTGTTTTAAAATAAGCAATTGAGACTCTTCAGAGTAACATACTTCATTAAATACACATGGAAAAGAATTCTCAAAATAATTTCAAAATAAGGTTCTTTTTATGAGGATAAAGTAGCAGAAGCTAGCCTAGGCCTCATGCATATCACACATTCACTGTGAATGTCAGAATCCAGGTGCTCTAAAGCCAGCACTAATCACAGTCCACATTTACTAGCTTCTTCAAATGGCACACACAGCCTAAGAGGGAAACTGAAAGAAAAAAATACCTATCACTTTCCCATTACTCTGAGGCTTCTCCAAATTCAAAGGATGAAAAAGAAACAATATAAGAAATTAAAGGTGGAGAGAAAATGTTGTATCACCAAATATACCAATTTTATGAACAGGCAACATACCCCAAATACCTTTAAATTCCCAAATAAAGCAGAAGATTTATATATGTAAAAGATTTTATAAGACATTTCTTTCCTAAAATTGCTTTTCCCCATTGGAATTAGAATTTACAGCTTCTTTTAACATATACACACACATATACACATGACATACACATATACACACACACAGCTCAAAAGTTTCCAAAAGCAGCACCCTAAAACTGGCTCCAGGAAGCACAGTTGGGTAACAACCATCTTTCACCTTTACTGCAGCAGTTTCTCTGTCAGTTTTGATGCCTTGAGCCTCCCAAGACAATTCTTCCAGCTCTTTCAGGATATCATCTTCACTAGAAAAGATTAAAATATATTTGAGGCATAGAATTAATAGTTTAGTAAGTGCATCTAGTACCAAAGCTAATATGAAGCAAATACATTTGAAACATACTTACTCAAAGTCCTGCCGTTTTTTCTCCTTTTTCTTTTTCCCCTTGGACTTCTGAGGCTCCTGTTCCTTGGCAGCACCAGCTCCTTCTATTTCTGCAGCCAAGGCATCAAGATCAATGTCATCCTTGGCACTTAAATGAAAACAAAGAAGATCTAAATGTTATTTGAGAGCAAAATAATCTAACACATCCATGGACAAAGAAACGTTTTTTAAAAATCATTTTAGCCTTTATCATGTATTAGCAGCCCACTGAGAAAAACCATTTGACAAGCTCTTTAATGACAACACTTCACTTATATCTACTTACCAGCCTTGCTGCATCTATTTCAATAAAGTTTGAGATATATAATGAAGCACTCTGAGTAATCAAGAAATGGAAATTAATTTTTGTTGATACCTAAGTTTTTTATGTGTCTAGAGTTATTTTAAAAAAATGAAGCAAGTCTTATCACTTGATTATCAATAACAAAACTTAAATATTTTGATACCTATTCATTTTTACTTGGAATAAAGAAAATTTTAGATCTGGAAGGACCTTTAAAGATCATCTAGTCCTACTATCTCATTTTACCAACAGGAAAACTAAGATGCACAAAGTTTAAATGCCTTGAGCAAAACAAATCACACATCCAAATCTAAATGAATTAGGAATGTTTCGCTAAGGAAAACATATAAAACACCCAAAAATCTATAACCAAACCAGCTCACCACCTTTTACATTCCTGGTTTTGTTTCTGGTTCCATTCCACAATGTCCTCACCTACCGATATAATCTGAAGTAAACCCAACTAAGTTCCAGTTAAAACCTACAGAACCTAGGTTAATCTGAAGTAGAAAATAGAAAAGGTGGATGAATCCCAATAAATGATACAGTAAGAAAATTAAAACCTCAAGCAATATGGCCCTCACTGATAAACATCCTGATATGTAGAGGCTTCATTTCAGTAAAGGGATTTCTAAAGAGAATAACTTTTAACTATAGGATAAATATAACTTTAAAATTATATTAGAAGACACTGAGGATATAAGATCTATCCTCATGGAGCTTAGTAAAAGAGACAGACAGCAAATCAGTAAATCCGGCACTGCAAAATGCTAAGTGTCATAAAGTAAAAGAATTTAATGCTTTTATAAATTGTTGACCAGAGCTGAAATACCAATTTTATCCTATATTGTAGACAGTGTATTTGAGGAAGATGACAGAACAATGAACTGCTGCACTGGTGGTCACTTCCTAAAACACCAAATCGAGAATGAGAATGTCAGATCCATCCTAGCAGAGAAGCCTGGAACCAAGTACTGGAGGAGGAACAAGAGTTAACCAAGCATGGGAAAACATATTTGCCAATGACATCACAGACAGGGGACTGATTTCCAAAATATATAAAGAGCTGATACGACTCAACATCAAGAAAACAAACAACCCAATTAAAAAATGGGCAAAGGACCTGAACAAACACTTCTCCAAAGAGGACATACAGAGGGTCCATAGACACATGAAAAAATGCTCAACATCATTAGCCATCAGGGAGATGCAAATAAAAACCACAATGAGATACCATTTTACACCAGTTAGAATGGCCATCATCAACAAATCAACAAGCAACAAGTGCTGGCGAGGATGTGGAGAAACGGGAACCCTACTGCACTGTTGGTGGGAATGCAGACTGGTGCAGCCACTATGGAGAACAGTATGGAATTACCTCAAAAGATTAAAAATGGAACTGCCTTTTGAACCAGCGACTCCACTACTAGGATTATACCCGAAGAATCTTGAAACACCAATTCAAAAGAACTTATGCACTCCTATGTTCATTGCAGCACTGTTTACAATAGCTAAGTGCTGGAAACAACCTAAGTGCCCGTCTGTAGATGAGTGGATCAAAAAACTGTGGTACATTTACACAATGGAATACTATGTAGCAGAAAGAAAGAAGGAACTCCTGCCATTTGCAACAACATGGATGGAACTAGAGAGAATTATGCTTAGTGAAATAAGCCAGGCAAAGAAAGAAAAATACCATATGATATCACCTAATACAGGAAACTAAAGAACAACACAAACAAAGGAACTAAATAGAACAAAGAGCAGAATAGCAGTCAATAGGGAGGAGGGGAGAGGGAGAGAAGGGGGATAAGTAAGGGAAGGGTTTAATTAAAGAGCCTGTATAAAAGATTCATGGACATGGACAACGGGGAGGGATATGATTGCGGGAGAGGGGGTGGGTTGGGTGGGGGAGAGAAATTAGGGGAAAAGGGGACAACTGTAATTGAAAAACCAAAATTAAAAAAAAAAAGAGTTAACCAGGCAAAGAGGGTGCACATATCAGACACTATGAGTACAAAAATCTAAAGACAAAGTGCATGGTGCCTTAAAAAACTCATAAAAGGGTATATGAATCAATTGAGAAGCTTTTTGTACATTATGGATTTACCTGTCCCACCACCCAAGATCCACGTAACCAGAAACTGGAGTGGGAGGTAAGCAGTATATTTCTTGCAATCTTTCCAGGTGACTGTGGGAAAGATATGGGCAGTTATTCTTTTTTTAATAAATGAAGAAACTGAAGCACAGAGAATTTGTGCAGGATCACACAAGCCACAGATGGGATATGAACCCCAAAATTTTGATTCCATAGTTAACAGCTGCTAACCCTGCTGATATACTGGGGAACACAATTTTCACTGAGTTAGATCCAACACTTGTTTTTTACTAACTTTTGGCATCTGAATCCAAAAATGACCCCAGTTTTTCTCTATCACATCAACTTTTTAAGGTATAGGATACCTTATTGCAAAGATCAATGACTTTATGTCTTCATATTCTTCACAAAAACAAACTGAATGGCCAATTGGAACTGCACCAAATAAGTTGCCATTGTGGAGGAGGACACACTTCAAGCTCCGCTTTGAGCTATTGATGAAGTCGCCAATCAGTTGCGTTCTTTCTAGATTGGAATTCCCAATTCTTCCATTAAACCACGTATGTAATGCCAATACGCAAAGCCACCATCACTTTGAAAGTACTGCAGAAATGCACTTTCTCTTGATCAAAAAGTAGGATACCTTCATTCCTTTTTCAAGCAAGTTTTTCTCATGCAGTCTTGACGCTAGGAGTTTGGAAGCCTTTTTGGATAGTCCCAAATCTCGTGCCAAATCATTCAACTCATGCTGATCAAATCCCTTACAAAATGAGTCATCTTCAATTTCAAAACCTTCAACATTGCTGTCACTTAGGTCTTCACCATACTCCTGTTTTTCAAAAGAGGGTAGTTCAATGAAAACTGGCACTGGGATTTCAGCTGAATGAGGCACTGGGCATATAGCTGATGGTAAACTGGGATACTTATTTTACATTTATTTTTCTTGTTATAGCCTGACGTTTCCACTATACAAAAGTTAACAGTCACTTGAATGATCTCTGGGCACTCGCCAAACCATAGGTATACCAAATTGCAATTTATCACATGTTCCTTTCGTCCACATCTGTAAACTCTCAACACACTGCTTGCGCACCTTGTGAGGGGCCCAAGACTTATCTTGATCACCAAGTTTTACTGTAAAATATGCAAAATAGGCTTGCCTGACAAATGCACTGATATTTATCCTTTGACTGGGAATGCTGAAACTGCCACAGATATAACAAAATGAATCAATTCTTTAGGCACTTAACAGCAGAGGCAGACATGATCTGAAGGAAAGGAAATAAGTACGTATGTAAATAAAAAAAGAAATTCTGCTAACTCCTTGTATACAGACAAGAACTCGGACTATACTTCGGAATACGATTCACCATATAGAGTGGCACACAACCTCTCACCACACTGTCTCGTGTGTAACTGAATAGCCTAGACAAGTATGAACCTGTTGCTGATCTCCAAGGTCATCCCCCACCCCTCCCCACTGGAGGGAGGCTTGCTCTCAGCCAGTAGGAGAGCCTTAATGCTTCCCTCGATCCAGGCTTGATCCAGCCTAGAGTGGTCGCATTAAGATAAGCTGTACAGAAAAATCTTGACGTGATAGAAGAAAAATAACTGTAGTTTTCAAATCAGCATGCCTATTTAAGTCTAAAACAGCTGAAAAATTGAACTCAACAGGAATTATGTTAAAAATTGTTCCCCTGTGAAATCTCCATCTTAGAAAGCTACCTCTAGAATGACTGGCAAGGCAGAATCCCAACTAGATAAAAAGCAGAAAGACCAGTTAGGGAGCTTTCACAGCTAACTGTGAGGAGAAACAATGATCACCTATCCTGCAGCAGTGGCAGGCAAGAGGTGAGCCATATAAAGATCAATCAGCAACATTTAAGTGACCAACTGGATGCACAAAGAGCGGGAAGAAATCAAGGATGATTCTCCAGTCTCACCAAGGTAACAGAAACCTAAGTCTGGCCCAGCATCAACCAGCAGTATCTCCAAAAGCATCTCTGCCAGTATTTCACACTACAGCGGCTTCTGAGAACAGGGTAAGGTGGACAGGTGGCTAATGATTGAAGTTTGGCACCTCACCTCCAAATACTAGCCAGCCCTCACCCAAACTATAGTCATGTCATCAGAATAGCGTGGCTATACTTCCAGAGTATTCATTAACAAACACCTCTAGAATAACGTAGTATACAGGACTACATTTATATTTTGTTGACTCTGAAAGGCTTCTTCTCCTGGTTTGTAATAAAAGATTAACAGTTTTGGGTGCTTATCATAGATCAAGTATTGTGCTCATCAACCACCAGAAATAGTATATGTCATTTATTCCTCATAAATAACAACTCGATGAAGTTAAGCTTTAAAGATGATAATTTACAAAAGGCTACCCAGCTAGAAAGTAGCCTACTAAGAACCCAAGCCCAAATACGATACCAGAATTATACTACCTTCCTATAAAATAGAAAATAATCAAGTTTCTGGCAACTATTTGTTTGAAAAATTCACTAAAAAATATATTAATGATATACAACATAATTTTTTTTTAAATTTGTCAACCAAAGAGAGGGGGTGGGGGAGGAGAAATACTGATCAGCTGCGTCCTGCATACACCCCAAAAGGGGATTGAACCCACAACCTAGGTATGTGTCCTGATCAGTAATTGAACCCACAACCTTTGTGGTATATGGAATGAGGCTCCAATCAACTGAGATACCCAGCCAGGGCAATATTCTCAACTACAATGCTTTCTAAAGTGTTCCATCGATGCATTCTGAACTTCCTGCCCCAGACTCAGGAGGATGTCCTAAAAAGTTAACCATATTACAACAGAACATGAAAGGGACAAACACATAACATCAATGATTTAATCTGAAATTTTAAACCATATTCTACCTACATTTTCAGCCTTACTTCTATTCTAAACCACTACAAACTATGGCCAAACCACAGTCAAATCTAAAATCCAGTCATACTGATAATGAAAGTTTTAGTCATTAAGGAATCCATAGAGGCATTTTTCTGGAGCATGTCTTTCTGCAGACCACTTGCTTTTTCCTTTTATCAAGGCTATAATATCCCTATTAATGTTTTTTTCAATTACAGCCCTTAATTATTTATTCTAAACTTACTAAATACTTAGAGAAATAAAGGGCAATTTTCTATTGTACTCAAACTCAATGTTTTTATAGACCATGTTACTCCAAGATAGAAAAATGTTATAACTTAATGGCCTTTAAAAATGAAACTATTAGCCCTTGTTGGTGTGGCTCAGTGGATTGAGTGCTGGCCCACAGACTGAAAGGTCACCAGTTTGATTCCTGGTCAGGGCATGTGCCTGGGTTGCAGGTCAGATGATCAGTTAGGGGCGTGTGAGAGACAATTAATCTATGTTCCTCTTACACATGTTTCTCTCCCTCTCTTTCTCCCTCCTTTCCCCTCTAAAAAAATAAATATCTTTTTTAAAAAATAGGAAGCTACTAAATAGCCAAACTATTTCCTAAAGTAGCTTTACCATTTAATATTCACACCAGCAATGTATGGTGATACCCACTTTTTCCCCATATGCCAGACAGTATTTGTTATTTGTTATTATGGATATCTTCCTTTAAGTTATTCTCATAGGTACGTGGTGATATCTCATCATAGTTTTCATCTCCATTTCCTTACAGGCCAATGAAGTTTCATGTGCTTATTTGTCATTCACATATACTATTCAGTGAAATATATCTTCATATCTTTTGCCCATTTTCTAATAGGACTGTTTTTCTTTTAAAGTTGAGTTTTAATAACTCTTTATATGTTATATATATAGGTCATTGGTCAAATATGTGGTTTATCTGTACTGTCTTCCAGTCTGTGGCTTGTCTTCTCATCCACTAACAGGGTTATGAGAGCAAAAATTTTGAATTTTCAGGAGTACCATTTAAGTTTTTTCTTTATGAATCATGTTTTTGGTGTCATGACTAAGAACTTTTCACCAATTCTGAGTCCTGAAAATTTTACCTATGTTGTCTCCTAAAAGTTGTGTACTTTAATGTCTTGTATTTAAATCTATGATCCACTTTGATCTCTTTTTGCCTATGGACACCCAACTACTCCACTGAGATTTTAGACTATTCCTCCTATACTGAACTGCTTTTGCACCTTTGTAAAAAATCAGCTGTACTACCACAGGGCTATATCTGTGTTTTCTATCCTGCTCTACTGATCTGTGCATCCTTCCTCTGGCACTAACATACTGTCATAATTAATACAGCTATACAAGTCTTGAAATCAGGTGGAATCATTCCTTTCCCCTTTATTCATTATCAAAATTATTTCATCTATTCTTAATTCCTTTGACTTTTAAAATAATCCTATATACATCTATGAAAAAAACTTGCTGGAATTTTAACAGAAAATGTGTTTTTTGCCTTAAACTCATCTTTCTCCTGAATTTAGCCTGTAAGTTATTTCATTAAAAACTGTGTGGGGCAGAAAGAAAGAAGGAACTCCTGCCATTTGCAACAACATGGATGGAACTAGAGAGAATTATGCTTAGTGAAATAAGCCAGGCAAAGAAAGGAAAATACCATATGATATCACCTAATACAGGAAACTAAAGAACAACACAAACAAAGGAACTAAATAGAACAAAGAGCAGAATAGCAGTCAATAGGGGGGAGGGGAGAGGGAGAGAAGGGGGCTAAGTAAGGGAAGGGTTTAGTCAAAGAACCTGCATAAAAGACTCATGGACATGGACAACGGGGAGGGATATGATTGCGGGAGAGGGGGTGGGTTGGGTGGGGGAGAGAAATTGAGGGAAAAGGGGACAACTGTAATTGAAAAACCAAAAATAAAAAAAATAAATAAATAAAAATAAATAAAAAAAAGCAGGACCCATAAAATTTAATTATTTTATTGAATTAAAAAAAAAAAAACTGTGTGGGGGAAATAGGGACAGTTCCGGGGTGGGGTGGGGGGGGGGGTTACCTGTATAAAAATTTTAAGAGAACTGATATCTTTTATTATGCTGAGACTTCCAATCCATGAACACTGTGTATTTCTCCATTTAGATATTTGATTTCTTTCAACACTATTTTGTAATTTTCACAAAACTAGAATTTAATTTTTTAATTGAAAGTAGTATTTTTACTTCAGTTTCTACATGCTCATTACTAATATATGAAAATGTAACTGGGCTGACCCACAGCCTCAGCACAATAAGGCAGCCTAGGTAAACATGGCTCACCTCCTTGCACAATCACTTCAAAATTTTAAGTAAACTATAGAACAACCATCCCTCAGAATTGGCAGATATCAAGTTGAATGGACAACCACAGAATCAAAAAAGAAACCACACCCATCCAGACTGGTAGAAGAGGCAGAGATACAGAACCAGCTGATCCAACACCCACATTTATGGTAGATAAAAATCAGGAGGAATATCTTGGGAGTAAGAGTCTCAGCTCCACACCAGGTCCCCAGGCCCAGGGTTCCAGTGCCAGGAAGATATGACCCCAAAACTTTTGGCTGCAATAACCAGCAGGGATTGAATCGGTGGAATAAACTTCTGGATTCCCAAGCAATTCCTCTTAAAGGACCCGCACAGAGACTTACTCAGACTCACCCCGGCTGGACTTCAGCACCAGGGCAGCAACTAGAAAGACACCAGTGGCACACAGGGAGGAACTGAAGTGTCTGGAACCAGGGCAAGAGCTGGGAGATAGCTTTCTCCAAGAGAGAACTGCAGGCACAAGCCACTGCTCCTCTTCTGAGCTCTCCCCACGGAGAGCCAAGGAACACAGTGGGCACAATACCTGAGACTCCATCAACCGGCTCACACCAATTGCCCCATCCTGGTGATTCCTTGAGACTACGCACCACCCAGCTTATGGGCCCACTCAGGGAGTGAACAGTGACTTTTCCATATGAATGACTTGTCTTGGCTCATGCTTCTGATCTTCCTAAACCCTCTCAAACAAGCAGCACCTAACTTCAACAAGCCCCTGTTACCTTGCTAACTGGCCTCAGGCCTGGCACTAGCAGCAGCTGGTCGTGGTTCAGAACCTGGCCTCACTAGGGCACCTCCAAGCCCAGCACAAGAAGTAGCCAGCTGTAGATTGCTTTATAGCTTATGCAAAGTGGCCCCAGAGAGAACACAGGCGGGCATCAGAGCTCTAATAAAGTTAAGTCCTGCTCTGTGGAGTGGGCCCCTGAACAACCAGCTGATCCTCTATCAAAGGCAGAGGTTGATGATCAGTGATCACAGCTGATCCTTGCAGCAGACTGGCCTGGGTAAATCCCTCCCATTGACCTGCCAAAAGCAATCAAGGTTCAACTACAAGACGAAGGTGTACTCAGCCCACATGAAGGGGGCTGAGTAATTCAAGTACCCAACTGGAGTGACAGGGGAGGCTGTGCCACTGGAACCTACAGGACACCTACTACATTAGGCCACGCTACCAAGACAGGAAGTCATCGCAGCTTTACCTAATACCTACAAATAAACATAAGAAGGCTGCCAAAATGAGGGGACAAAGAAACATAGCCCAAATGAAAGAGCAGACCAAAACTCCAAAAAAATAACTAAACAAAATGGAGATAAGCAATCTATCACATCCAGAGTTCAAAACATTGGTTAAACAGATACTCAAGGAAATTACTGAGGACCTCAATCACATAAAAAAAGGTCCAGTCAGAAACGAAGGATAAACTAATTAAAATAAAGAACAATTTACCGGGAATCAACAGTAGAGTGGATGAAGTAAAGACTCAAATCAATGATCTGGAACATAAAGAAGAAAAAAACAACCAATCAGAACAACCGGAAAAAAAAAAGAATTAAAAAAAGAAACCACCACAAAAGGGTAGTATAAGCAGCCCCTGGTACAACTTCAAGCAAACCAACATTCACATCAGAAGGATGCTATAAGAAGAGAAAGAGCAAGAAGTTAGAAATCTATTTGAAAAAATGATTAAGGAAAACTTCCCTAATTTGGTGAAGGAAATAGACATGCAAGTCCAGGAAGCACAGTGAGTCCCAAACAAAATGGATGCAAAGAGGCCCACTCCGAGACACATCATAATTAAAATGCAGAGGTTAAAGAGACTCTTTAAAGCAGCAAAAGAAGAGAGTCACCTACAAAAGAATTCCTATAAGACTACCAGCTGATTTCTCAAAAGAAACTTTACAGGCAAGGGGCTGGCAAGAAGTATTCAAATGATGAAAAGCAAGGCCCTACAACCAAGATTACTCTATCCTGCAAAGGTATCATTTAGAATGGAAGGGCAGATGAAGTGCTTCCCAGATAAGGTAAAGCTAGAGGAGTTCATCATCACCAAGCCATTATTACATGAAATGTTAAAGGGACTTATTTAAGAAAAAGAAGATCAACACTATAAACATTAAAATGACAACTAAATCACAACTATCAACAACAGAACCTAAAAAAATAAAAACAAAAACAAACTAAGCAAACAACCAGAAGAGAAACAGAATTATAGCTATGGGTATGAGTTAGTTGGAGGGTTATGAGCTGGGAGGGGGAAGGATGAGAAAGGGGAAAATGGTGCAGGGATTAAAAAGCATAATTGGTAGGTACAAAATAGACAGCGATAAGTTAACACATTGCGTACGGGGGGCGATAATTCTCGTCATTTCTAAAAGGCATTTAAATACCCCGGTACGCAACATGTTAAGAATAATATAGGGGATGGAGGCCTAGATAGACACGCTGGGTCTCCCTCCACAACTAAGAAGGATTACAACTACTGCAAAACTAAAAATAAAAAGAAGTTCCAGAAAATAAAGCTACATGGAAGTCCAGCGTACAAAGTCATAAACAAGTGGTGCTCATTCGGATGGGCAGGAAGTGCGAACCCACAGCTGAGAAAGATCGAACTGTGCTGGAGGTGGCAGTCGCAGCAGCGAACAGCGGGACCCAGTAAGCAGACACCTGTATTTGGGGGGAGGAGAGAAGCACCTGGGAGCTGGCCCGACTGCAGACCAGATCCCTCGGCTCGCGATTCCAACGCCCGGGAAGGCAGACCCCATTGGGAGGCGGCCCTGTTCCTCAGAAGAGAGTAACAGCATGAACCCATCTTGGACCCTGGCCCCCACGAAAAGCACCACAGGGTGGTGAGAAAGGTCGCCAGGTTGTGACGAGCACACGGGGCTCCGCCCAATATAGCGTAGGTGTGACAGCGCCCCGCCCAAGAAGGAAAGATAAACAAAACGGTCAGAACGGCAGAATTAATGATTGAAATAGCAATCACACAGCTAACGAAAAAACAAATAAGAGCCTTGACCGATGAACAAATAGCGAATCTTTCCGAGGCTCAGTTCAGAGCTATAGTTATAAGACAGCTTACAGACCTAACAACGGGGCTAAATCAAGACTGGGAAGGAAGGAAGGCTAGTCCTGCTGAAATGAACAAAAACACATACGAGACAAGTGGTGAGGAAGGGAAAGCCAAGGATCAAATTAACAAATGGGAACACAGGGAGGGAACAAACAGTCAACCAGTACAGAAAGAGGAAACAAAAAGTGAGAAATATGATGAGAGGCTCAGAAACCTCTGGGACAGCTATAAGCACTCGAACATTCGAATTATCGGATTGCCAGAGGGTGAAGAAGAAGAAGTAGAAATTGGAAAATTATGTGAAAAAATAATGAAGCAGAACTTCCCTAACTTGGGGAAGGAAATGAACTTACAGGTCCAGAAAGCACAGAGAGTTCCGGATAGCCTGAACCCAGGGAGGACCACACCAAGACACATTATCATCAAAATGTCAAAAACTAAAGATAAAGAGAGAATCTTAAAAGCAGCAAGAGAGAAGAGAAGAATCATGTACAAAGGGGTCCCAATTAGACTATCAGCAGATTTCTCAAAGGAGACTCTATAGGCAAGAAGGAACTGGCAAGAAATATTCAAAGTAATGAAAAGCAAAAACCTGCAACCATGATTACACTATCCAGTGAAGCTGTCATTCAGGATAGAAGGGCAGAGAAAGAGTTTCCAGGACAAGGTAAAACTGAAGAAGTGTTTTGGATCCAAACCACTGTTATACGAGATGTTAAAGGAACTGGTTTAGAAGGAGGATCAAAACTATGAACATTAAAATGAAAACTGTATCAACAGCAGAAGCTAGGGAATCGAAACAAAGGCAAACTAAGTAGGCAATGAAAAGGGAAAAAGAATTATAGGTATGGGGAACATACTGGGGGGAGGTCAGCAGGGAGGAGAAAGGGGGAAAAGGGAGGGAGATGATGCAGGAATTAAAAAGCATAGTAGGAGGGAGTGGAGTAGAGAGGAAGATGTTGAGAAGAACTATATGCATCACCAATGGGCATGGACTAAGGGGGCAGGGGGGACAACTGGAGGGAGGGGAGGGGGGAAAGAAATTGGGACAACTGTAACGGCATAATCAATAAAAAAAATTATATATATATATAAAAAAATAAAACTAGAGATTACCAGAAGTTCCAGAAAGTCAAGCTCCATGGAAGTCCAACAAACAAAGATATAAAGAAGAAATATTCATCCAGACAGGTAGGAGGGGCAGAGCCAGGGCAGAGAGGACACAGCGCGGTGGTGGCAGCAGCAGCGGGCCAGCGGAAAGCACAGCTACACGTTTTAAAAAGTCTGGAGGGACACCTAGGGAGTATTCCCAGCTCCTCACTAGACCACAGAGCTCACAGTCCCAGCACCAGGGAAAATCAAGTCTCATTGCTTCTGACTGTGCAAACCAGTGGGGGGTCGGGGCAGAGGAAGAAACTGTCAATCTTGCAGCAGAATCCAGTTGTTTAAAGGGCTCCCACGGCCCTAGAACATCCGAAGATGCACCCACTCTGGGAACGATGGTCAGGGCAACAACTAGAGGAGCCCCAGTCCCATATGGAAGTGGGAGAAGTGCCTGGAAAAGGAGCGAGTGCTGGACAAGCGGCACTGTTCCCTCTCAGACGTCTCCCCCACACAGCACCACAACTGTGGTGAAACAGGTTGCCCTGTACTAATGAATACCTAAGGTTCTGCCCCTTACAACGTAACAGGAGTGACAGCTCTTCCTAAGACACAGAGGCAAACAAACACAGGAGCCTGTCAAGTTGAGAAGACAGAGAAGTATAGCCCAAAAGAGGGAACGGATCAAGGTTCCAGTGGGAGAACTAAGCGACAAGGAAATAGCCAACCTAACAGATGAGGAGATAACCAACCCTAACAGATGCAGAGTTCAAAACACTGGTGATAAACATGCTCATAGGCTTGACAGATATGCTTGAGTATGGCAAAACACATAAGGGAAGAAGTGAAGACTATGCTAAGTGAAGCGAAAAAAAATCCACACAAAACCAATGGAGAAGGGAAGAAAACCGGAGTTCAAATCAATGATTTGGAACATAAGGAAGAAAAAACCAGTCAACCAGTACAGAATGAGGAAACAGAGTTGAAAAAAATGAGGAGAGGATTAGGAACCTCTGGGACAATTTTAAACGTGTAAACATCCAAATCATACGGGTGCCAGAAGAAGAGGAAGAACAAGAAATTGAAAACTTGTGTGAAAAAATAATGGAGGAAAACTTCCCAAATTTGGTGAAGGAAATAGAGATACAAGTCCAGGAAGCAGAGTTCCAAACAAGCTAGACCCAAAAATGACCACACCATGACACATCATAATTAAAATGCCAAAAGTGGAAGATAAAGAGAGAATCTGAAAAGCAGCAAGAGAAAAGCAGAGAGTTACCTACAAAGGAGTTCCCATAAGCCTGTCAGCTGATTTCTCAAAAGAATCTTTGCAGGCAAGAAGGGACTGGCAAGAAGTATTCAAGGTGATGAAAAGCAAGGACCTACAACCAAGATTACTCTATCCAGCAAAGCTATCATTTAGAATGGAAGGGCAGATAAAGTGCTTCCCAGACAAGGTAAAGCTAAAGGAACTCATCATCACCAAGCCATTATTATATGAAATGTTAAAGGGACTTATTTAAGAAAAAAAAAGATCAAAACTATGAACACTAAAATGACAACAAACTCACAACTAGCAACAACTGAATCTAAAAAATAAAAACAAAATCCAACTAAGCAAACCAGAATAGGAACAGAATCATAGGTATGGGGATCATTTGGAGGGTTATCAGCTGGAAGGGGGAAGGCGGAGAAATGGGGAAATTGTGCAGAGATTAAGAAGTATAATTCGTAGGTACAGAATAGGGAGAAGTTAAGAATAACAGAGGAAAAAGTGAAGCCAAAGAACTTACATGCACGACCCATGGACATGAACTAAGAGGAGTGGGACTGCTGGAGGGAAGGGGGTTACTGGGCAAAGGGGAACAAAGGGGAAAAGCAATTGGAAGTACTGTAACGACATAATCAATAAAATATACTTAAAAATATATATATAGAAGAGGGTGAAGCCAAAGAACTTATATACACGACCCATGGACGTGAACTAGGGGGGTGGGACTGCTGGAGAGAAGGGGGCTACTGGGAAGAGGGAGGCAAAGGGAAAACAAATTGGGATGACTGTAACAGCATAATCAATAAAATACTTTTTAAAAGTTTTAAAAAAATGGTATCCTCAAAAACCAGTAGCAGACCAAATCCAAGAACATATAAAAAAGGTCACACACCATGACCAAGTGGGAACTACCCAAGTACTGTAATGTTGGTTGAACATATTAAAATCCATTAATCTAATCCATCAGATATAAATAGGATAAAAGACCAAAAAAAATATGATCATCTCAATGAATGAAGAAAAAAACAGCATTTAACAAAATCCAACACCTTTTATGGTAAAAAGACTCAACCAACCAGGAATAGAAAGCAAACTCTCCTAAACCTAAAAAAGAGTCTCAGGAAAGACACAGCTAACATCAGACTGAATGGGGAAAAACAAAGATTTTTCTCCCCTAAGATTAGATATAAGAATGTCCACTCTCCCCATTTCTATTCATTATTGTACTGCAAGATCACCCAGAGCTTTACGCAAGACAAAGAAATAAAAGGCATTTAGATTGGAAAAGGAGGAAACTATCTGAACTTGTGGAAGATGTGACCACGCACAATGAAAATCCTAAGGAATCCACACACACAAGACAAAAAATTATTACAGGTAATAAATGAATTAAGATAGCAGGATAGAAAAACAATATATAGAAATCAATTGTTTTTAAACTATGCACTAGCGATGAACATCTGAAAATCAAATTAAGAATTACATTTACAATAGCATAAAAAGAAATATTTCAAAATAATTTTTGAAGAGTTGCAAATCTACTCTGAAAACTCCAAAACAATTACTGAAAGAAACCAAAGACCTAAATAAATGAAAAAGCATCCCATGTTTATGGATGAGAACACGTAACATTGGAAATACTCCTAAAATTGATCTGCAGCAGTGATTTTCAACCAGTGTGTCACAGAATTTTTAATACCTGACTACTTAGTCAGGGGCACGGATCTCTTTTCCCTTAGATTGTCAATAAAATAAATAACAGCCAACACAATAGTCATCCAGTGTAAATGAATCAAAATTATACCTACTTTTGTCAGATCAGCAAAAATATTTTTATTAGTGTGCTGTAGAATTTTAGTAATTAGTTAACGTGTGCCATGAGACAAAAATGGTTGAAAAATCACTGATCTAGAGGTGAAATGCAATCCCAATCAAAATTCCAGCTGCCTTCCCACCCCCCACCCTAAAATTGAGACGCTGATCCTAAAATTGGTATGGAAATTCAAGGAACCCAGAAAAGCCAAAACAATCTTAAAAAAGAACAAAATTAGAGAAATCACACTTCCCAATTTCAACACTTACTACAAAACTATAGTAATCCAGACAGTGTGGTACTGCCATAAGGAGAGACATACAATGGAACAGAATTGAGAATCCAGAAATAAACACACGATTGATCAATTTCAACAAAGAATTAAAGTCTTTTTAACAAATGGTGCCGGAAAAACTGAATATCCACAAAGAATAAAGTTGGACCCCTACCTCATACAATCTACAAAAATTAACTCAAAATGGATCAAAGTAAAAGGTAAAACTATAAAACTATTAGAAGAAAACATAGTAAGACTTCATGACCTTGGGTCTGGTAATGGTTTCTTAGATCTGACAACAAAAACACAAGGAACCAAAAAAAAATAGATATATCAGACATCAAAATTAGAATCTTCTATCCTACAAAGGATCATGAAGAGAGTAAAACAAAACCTCTCGTGGGAGAAAATAAAGACAACCCACAGAATGGGAGAAAACAGTTGTAAATCATACCTGATAAAGGACTGGGGGGGGGGGGGGGGTGTGTGTGTGTGTGTGTGTGTGTGTGTGTGTGTGTGTGTGTGTGTGTGTGTGTGTGTGTGTGTGTAGAGAGAGAACTGCTTATGCTTAAATAATTAAAAAATGGGCAAATGGTTTGAACAGACAGTTCTCCAAACAAGATAACACTGGGGGGGGGGGGGGGGGTGTGTGTGTGTGTGTGTGTGTGTGTGTGTGTGTGTGTGTGTGTGTGTGTGTGTGTGTGTGTGTGTAGAGAGAGAACTGCTTATGCTTAAATAATTAAAAAATGGGCAAATGGTTTGAACAGACAGTTCTCCAAACAAGATAACACAAATGTCTAATAAACACAATTTAAACCATCATGGAACATAAACCAAAATCATAGTGAAACACCACTTCATTCCCACAGTAATCAAAGTCAGACGGTAAGTGTTGATGAGGCTGTAGAGAAATTGTAATTCTAATACATTGTTGGTTGGAATGAAAAAGGAGCAGCAGCTCTGGCAGTTCCTGAAAAAGTAAAAAACAGAGTTACCCAGCAATTTCACTCCTAGGTATTACACAACCCAAAGAAAACATATATGGGGATTTTTGTAGCAATATAATTCATAACAGCCAAAACTATGTACAGGATTTTTATAGCAATATAAACAACCCCAATGCCATAAACTGATAACAGTTAAAAAAAATGTGGTATATATCCAAATAATGGAAACTTAGGACACGTGATTCTAGACTTAAAATTCCAACTACAGTACCATCAGAAGTAACTATTAGATTCATCAGAGTTCAGTACCAGAAACCTAATGACATAAATTTAACTAAATTGAAATAAAACAACACTCAACTATATTTTCAGGGACTACTATACAAAATTTATGGCATAAATGAAGTTTCAGAAATAGAAAAATCAAACAAATATTTCATTTACCTGTAGAAAGTATACTACTATCACAAAATGGAGGTCAGAAAACCAATGACTCTAAAAAACAACTGCGCAGGGATTCCTCTGAAGGAACATATCTGAAATTTTATATACCAGGTCTAAAATAGAAAGGAATAAAATACTAAATAATCATTACATTTCTTAAAAATTTTATTTATTTACTTTTTAGAGAGAGGGGGAGAGAGATAAAGAAAGGAAAAGAAACATCAGTGTGCAAAAGATATACATCAATTGGCTGCCTCTCGCACACCCCCAACCGGGAACCTGGCCCACAACCCCTGCATGTGCCCTGACTGGGAATCAAACCAGCGACCCTTAAGTTTGCAGGCCAGCGCTCAAATCCACTGAGCCACACCAACCAGGGCTCATTGCTTTCATTTTAAATAGACAGGCTATGGAATAGGCAAATATTCAATTAAGGTTAAAGGAAGAAATACTTTCTAAAAATTTGGCACTGACTGACCTATAGACAATGGCTGTAATTCTTCTATCCTCCCTCCTTCAAGTTCTTAATCTTTAACAGCTGTTTCTCCCATAAAGATCCTATGCAGACATTAATTTTTGTTAATGTCAGGATTTCTTAAATCAGGTAGTACAGCACAGGAAAAAACCATAGACAGGTTCTTGAGTCAGGTTTGGCTCAAGAACTGAGAAGTTCTAAGCCTCAAGTACATTATTATGGTAAGTCCCAATTTCCCCTTCTATATGTTATATAGTAGTTCTTAGATCTTTATTCCTTTTCCTTCCAGATTCTCAATCTAGTTACAGCATGGTTATTGGTCCATTATTAAAGTTATGTAAATATTGTGGTTATTTCTAGGGTAAGTAGTATGCTGTGATTATTTCAATACTGTGTAGTAAGGGTTCAACATACTTGTGTATTTCATATTTTGTACTAAAATTACTCAACAGTACATATTTGTTACAAGGCGTAAGATAGGGAGGTAAAAAAGCAGTCATTCATGCATCACTTAAAACATCTGAATGCTGCTGTAATACTTATAATTTTCTCCATGCTCTCCCCCCTCTTTACTATTTACATATTTTGACAAACCAGTAACCTAATCACAATTTAGTCGTCACCTTTACACAGCTACTTCTAGTAAGAGCTCAGTATGTTGGTGAGACACAGCAACCTTGAAAAAGTTTTCCTATTTACCAGAAAACATAAAAATTAATAAATTAACAAGCAAAACTGTAAAATACCCAGAAATAAGCCAAACAAGAAATATTCTAGCCCTGTTGGGCAGCTCAGTTGGTTAGAACATTGACCCAATAGTCCAAGGTTGTGGTTCGATTCCTGGTGAGGGCACATACAAGAATCAAACAATGAATGCATAAATGAGTGGAATAACAAATCTGTATCAATGTCAATATCTCTCTCATTCCCTCCCTCCCTCTCTCCAAAAAAATAAAAAAAGAAGTTTTTAAATATTCCGAAGACTCAAGAGAAGAAAATAATAAAATTTTACTGATATACAAATAATTAAATTAATCAAATAGAGAAGCATGTCATATTATTTGTTGACCACTGCATTTGCAGTACCTAAAACAATATCTGGCACTTTAATAGGCACTTGAATGGGATAATTCAATACAAAGATGTCAAGTTTACCAAATAACCTAAATATTTAATGGGACGGGACTCTCAATTAAAATCAACTCCCACAGATTTTTAATAGACCTTAATAAACTCACCTATTACATTAAAAAAAATAAAATCATAAGTGGGTAAAATATCAAGAGTATTATATTAACATGACCACAGGTATCTTTAAGTCATCCTTGTGTGATTATCAAGCACTCTAAGCACCTGTTGGGCAAACATTAATGATGTGAAACAGCTTGGAATATGTTTCACAAATGCGTAAATCTAGTTTAGGGATCTCCAAGTCAGCAGTTCTCAAAGTACGTCCCAAGACCTGTTCAGGGGGTCTAAACCAATTCAAAAGTCAAACCTATGGATTGGCCAAAAAGCCCCTTTCCCGTAAAATAAAAAACACACTTTTCATTTTCACCAATAACTTCACTGATCTGGGTATTTTGAGTATGTTGGCTGTCTCCCACATGGTATAATGTTGATTGTTCTCACTTAATGTCTCCATTTCCTCAATATCAACTTCAACTGGTCTACCCAACAATGGAGTATCATCCAGTGAGAAATCTCCAGCATGAAACTTTGCAAACCACTTTTGACATGCTTGATCAGTCACAGCACCTTCTCCGTACACTGCACAATGCTTTGTTTCAGTTGCGTTTTTACCTTTCTTGAAATAATAAAGTATAATATGCTGAAAATGCTGTATATTTTCTCCGATCTTCAATATTAAAATGGCTACACAAAAATTTACCAATTTGGTAAGTTTTTTAAAAATGCATGCTGATATAACAGCTGTCACAACACAATTTAACAAAAGTGTTCCAAATGAAGTTAACAGACAACTAAGTACTACTAGAGCCATCTTATGGGGGGTGGGGGTGGACAAATTTTTTTGGCCAACCCAATATTTTCAAAATAATACTAAGAGACTATTATTAGCCTTTTCCATTCTCATTCTCATGATCGTGGTATCTCCCCTGCCAGGTAAGTATCGTATCCATTCTCATTTTCTTCCAACTATACAGTGGAGTTTTCCAGAGGTGACATGATGTATGAGCCTGCTTACAAACAGAATGCACAAGCAGATGAGAATAAAGCTATATTCTTAGTAAGCCAGGCAGTAAAGAGGTTTGTAAAAATGTTTAATACCGCTCTTCAATTTAGAAAATAATGTAAAGATGTTATTTATTAATATGTAATGTTTTATTTTTACATTAACTTTAAGAATTTTTCCATTTAATTTGCAATACAGTAAGTATTGATAGATAACCCACATAGACAAAAACATTTTGGGTTCCTTAGTAATTTAAGAATTTACAGGCGTCCTAGGACCTGAGAACTGCTATTCTAACCTAACCACTGACACTCAGTTTCTCAGTTAAAACAATGCTTTGCCCACCTTATTGATCACTTGCAAGACTGGAATAAGTTTTGAAGGATAAGCAATGCACAACTGGTGGACAAGTATCATTAAAAGTAGCTGCATCAGCTCCCCGTAGAGATCACCAGTACAGAATAAGCTAACAGAAGTTTAACCACCTGTATTTTGTTGTTTTTCTCAAATCCTCACCTGAGGATATGTTTATTGATTTCAGAGAGAGAAAGGGGAGGGTATATTTATTCATTTCAGAAAGGGGGAGGAGGGAGAAGGGGAGAGACAGACAGGCATCGATGTGAGAGGCATGGATTGGTTGCCTCCCCTCTGTGCCCTGATGGAACCGAACCCACAAGCTAATTATGTGCTCTGACCAGAAATCCAACCTGCAACCTTTTGGTGTACAGGATGCTGCTCCAACCAACTGACTCACCCAGCCAGGGCTATCATCTACTTTCTTATTCATTTATGGCAAACTAAAAACTAGGACTTCTCTTCCTGCAACATATCGATTGCTTAACATATCCCTGTAGGAACCAGATAAGAGAACTCTCTAATTAAACATTTTTTTTTCTGATCTAAAGTATGCAGATAGAGGTTTTTTTGTTAATTCAAATATATACAAATGAGAAATAAATTCCTTTGTTGAGTTTGACTACTTGTTATCATACTTGGACCACTTCCTCTCTGAGCAGCTTTGGAGTGCCTACTACATTCACAGATCCTTCTGGAGAGGTTCCTTAAGCACAGCACCACTGTTTTCTACCCCAGGGGAGGGACCATGCTACCCTGACTGACCAGGATCACTCTCTGATACTAAGGCAATCATGTAAGGGTTAGGCAGCTGTCTCAGATAGCCAGAAATCCCAAGAAAGGAGAGAGTATGCCAGTAATGAGAGGAGCATTATCTATACCAGTTAAAAGCAAAGAGTAGTGGACTTACTACACTGGCTCACCACTTGTGTAGAGAACCACAGCAACAAATAATCCAACGCTGAAGAAACCCAAGAATTTACTGAATCATGAAAGGCCTTCTAGTTACTGAATAACATTGTGGGATAGGTGAAATAATTATCTTCCTTCACTCTACATTCTTTGGGAATGGAGGTGTATTAATCTCATTAATTAAGGTGGCATACCATATTCCTTATAACCTGAAAAATATAACTAGCAGATTTGGGGGTCAGGGAAAAAAAGGGGGGGGGGACCAGAATGAAGAATTGGAAGCTATTTGTGAAAAACTAGATAATCCAGGTCCTTTTTTCTTTACACACATCAGTAAGAAATATCCTTCATATTGTGCGAATGGGGACAGTAGGACGACATCTCTAGAGCATGCAAGTTCCTGTTAAGATAATGCTCCATTATGTAAACTGGTGATGGGGAAGATTATAGGAAAAAATGAAAATATTAGCTTTATATTTTGTATGAACTATAGACATTAAATCCTATCCCTCGTCTCACCAAGAATTTCCCCAAATGACAAAGGTCAGGAAAGCTTGCTAAACAATCTACTCAAAATCTCATTTTCAGATTACACAAGTAGGAAAAAAATTCTAGAACTTAACTATTTAAACAAGGTTCAGTCACTGGTATAACAAAACAAATGCTATCCGAATAAAATTAGATACTCAGACTAAATAAAAGCTTTTTTTTTTTTTCTAAAATATTTATTTTTAGAGGGGAAGGGAGGGAGAAAGAAAGAGAGAGAAGAGAAACATTGACTGGCTGCCCCTCTCACATGCCCAGAACAGGAACTGAATGGGCAACCTAGGCATGTGCCCTGACTAGGAATCAAACTGCAACAAAATCTAATTATAAATGAACATAGTATGGCTAAAAAGCTAAATTAAGGATTAATTACATATAAGAATTGAAACAGTCAAGTAATTTATGTTCTTTCCAAGAACTGAATAGCAGCTCAGAGTCTTATCTTATTAATGAACAGCTGCTCATTTCTCACCCAATTCTACTTGGCTAGAAATATGCTCTACTTAGGAAAGCTTGGAAGGGAAGGGGAGGGAGGATGAACATAAAATCTTGAAAATGGAGATCTTTTATACAAGAGAGTAAAACCAGGTAATATGTCACTGTACACAAACAAGGACATTAATCCTAAAATAGGACTTCTCCTTCCAGACCTTCTTCCCAGGGTGTTTTTGTTCCTTTTACAAATATTCAAAATACCCTTGAAGAAAGTACAGGAATACCTTGGAGATATTTTGGGTTTGGTTCCAGACCACCACAATAAAGCAAGTATCAAAATAAAGCAAGTCATACAAATTTTTGTTTCCAAGTGCAAAAGTTATGTTTAGACAGTGGTCTATTCATCATGCAACAGCATTATGTCTAAAAAACAAAATGAACATACTTTAATTAAAAAATACATTATTCCTAAAGATATCATCTACTGAGCCTTTAGCAAGTGGTAATCTCTTTGCTGGAGGATCATGCCTTCAATTTGTTAAAAAAAAAAAACTATCTAAAGTGCAATAAAATGAGGTACACCTTTACTACTTAAATATACAAAAGGTCAAACTAACAAAGCAGTGAAACTTCCCTCCCCCACCCTAAAATATCCTATGTTTCTGAAAGGCAAAGTAAAAAGGCCCAGCAGTTCTGGTCAAACGGGACCCTCTGCAAAACCCTAGGATTTCTTACACAATAAAATTTGAGTGGCACTCAAGCAAGTCCATGAAGCATTAAAAAACAGGGTATGGGAAAACTTTTTCAATTATGTTGTCACCACTTCCCCTTCAAGATGAGCAAAAAAAAAAAAAAAAAGATTACAGGTTAGTCTGAGCAAGGATTTAAAAAAAAAAAAAAAAAAAGTAGCATTCCTTCTACACACTTCCAAACCAATCTTTTAACAGGCTCCAGTGTTTGCAATTTAAACTTTACATCACCCATGAAAATCTTTATGAATCAATAACAGACACACTTTCCTCTAAAAATCACTGACAATAAATCTCTCCTCTGAGTATTTTTTCCATTGTGAGACTGGAAAGTAAAAACTGTTAAGTAAAATAACAACATATACCTGTACTTTTTAACCTAAGGAACAGATTTCTGTCATCCTGAACCAAACAAGCCAATTGTTTAAAAAAAAAAAAAAAAAATTTTTTTAATGAGAATCAGTGAAAATAGGAAATTGACTAATACTTGATAATATTTAAGAAATAATTGTTACCATTCCTTAGACTTGATGGAGGCATTGTGGTGTGTTTTATGTTGTTTCTATTCTTTTTCCCTCAAGTATTATCTTTCAGATACACCTGAAGAATTTACAAATTAAAGGATCCTGAGAGTTGCTTTAAAATATCCAACAGGTGGATGAGACAGGATTAGTCATACAATAACAACGGCTGAAGCGGGTTAATTAGTACATGAAGCTTCTTATACACATCTATTTTTGTGTACATTTAAAGGAAAAGGTATCCTGCATATCAAAAGTTGAGAAATTTTATTCCCACTAAATCATCCAGAATTCTACTTAGTTTTTTTTTTTTTAATTTATCTGGTTTAACTAACAATTAAAGTTTTATTCTTCAAACCAATTAACTTCCTTCCCCCAGTGGACCTGTAACTGAAATACAAGACTCACCTTGGTATCTTTCAATTCCACTCATCAGCTAGATGAGTGCCAGGTCAGGAAACAATCTAGGATTCCAACTTACAAGTAATAATATTATTTTAACTTCCAGACTACATATCTGTGTTTAATCAGAATGATGAACTCTCTCCGATTGTTTTGTTGCTTTAATCTACTCTCCCCCGAGTATTTGAACTAAGTTTGGTGAGCGGTATACAAAGATGAAAAGTAGATGTCGTTCACTCTTTCAATGAGAAGAGGAGAAGACTCAGTCGAATGTGACACAGAAAAGTTACCAAAATCCCGAGGTATGTAACTCGACACACACCTCTACATGCTCTCCTCGCAAAAGCCTCTGAAGTGATGGGAAAGGAGTGACCCCGATTGGTTTGTTTCATCTCCTCCTCCTTTCTTAGGGGAGGTGCTAGAGAGCAAAGAAATCACCAAAAGACTGGCCAGATGAAGGAAAACGAAAAGCATGGAATCTGGACAATCAGCCCTTCATAATTGGGAACTGGGCCCAAATTAGATGGAATTAAAAAGGAGTTGTGTTAAACATCTCCAACGTACATGAGAAGCTCAAAGTGGAAAAAACCTGGCCGTAGGTACAGCTGATTCGAACTCCCTCCTCTCTCCAAGTATTCACAGGTACAAAGGCATAAAGAGAACTCTTCCTTACCCTCGCCTATACTTGCGCCTCAAAACCCCTACTCTCCGGCCCACGTCAGGCCCTCCAAAATGACTGCCCCACTTCTCAGGCCGGAGACCCCTGTTTTTCTTGGCCGGGCGAGGAGTAGCGGTGGGACTGAGCCTTGGCTGGGAAAACCCTCCCGCCGCTGAGGCCCTCCGCGCCTGCCCGGCAATGGGGTCCCGGACGCGCGGCACCCACTCAGGGCCCACGTCCGGTGCCCTGAGAGGCTGGCCTCAAGCCTCGACCGTGGGTCCAACCCCGCGTCTGCGGGACCAACTCAACCCCGATCCGCCCCGGCCGCCGCCGACCAGACCCAGCCACTGGCTTACCTCTCTTCACTTTTGTTTTTCTGCTTCTTCCCCATGGCGTGATAGCGGCGCTCGCGGTTCCAACCCCTCTAGTATATCTCTCACAGATCCACTATCCCCGTCCGACTTTGGTCTCCGATCGGCTCCCTTTCCCTCCGCGCGGCCGCCTCTCGCACCGGGATCTCCACAGACCCGCGCACTGGGACCGGGCACATATGGTGTAAGCTCTCAGCGCGCAAGCGCATCGGCCCGCCGCCTCAGCGTCGAGACGCAGAGCGCGGCTCATCGAGAGCTGCCTTCGACTAGAGCGTCTCCACATCACCCGCCCGCCAGACGGAAGTACGAGCGCCCCCTTCCCTCGGTCGTCCGCCGTGCACCGAGAACTGAGCGATTTCCAGGTTCTAAAACCTGAAGGCCGACAATGAGGCTGAAAATTCTCTACATTGGCCTCTCCCGCGGTGGAACGCAGCTTTAGAGGATTGGAGCTCGGTCAGAAGTAGACCTTTGCCTGGGCTTCCCCACCACCTTTGTATTCTCAGCTGCCCGAAGTTCAGTAAAGAACCACAATGAACCAAAGTTAAGCGCTCTGGTTGTTCGCAACGAAGATAAATCCAGGACAAAATTGGGTGTCTCAGTAACGTCCAGGAATTAGGAAGTACGTACATTCACTGAAAAATAAAAATAAAACAAGGGCATACCCAGCAAGTCCCCAAAATAGGTCTTAATGTTTCCAAGAACGAGCTCTAAAAATTTGTATTAGTAAAGTCACGGGGAACCAGATGGTGAAAATCTGCCATATCCGAATCTGAACGGTGGTATTACGGGCGTTAACTAAATAAAAACTAATGCTGTATGTTACAAGTCAACTCTTTTTTTAAAGAAAAGGTTCAAGAGGATGGAAACGAAGTCAGAGTGTCACTCACTCCTGGGCATGATCGTAGCTCTCTCATTTCTGATGGCATATCGTGTACTGAAGCTTAGACCCTAAGCAAGTTGGACAACTCCTGCTGAGCGCTAAGAAACCACAACTTCCAGCATACTTTGCTCCCGCGCCCTCTAGGAGGTTTAAACCCCCGAACCGGAAACCCGGTTCCGGGCCCCAGTCGGGGAGGTGCACGCGTATAGGCTCTCGCGGCACGCACGCACGGCATCCTCCCTGCCCAAATCCTTGGGCGTCGCAGGCTATAAAGCGTAAGGGCGTCAGCCAATCTGGATGCGGAAGTGACCGCCGGTTCGTAGCCATTAGCAGCTGCTGCGAAACTGAAGCCCGAGTGGACTGTTCTTCTGGAGCCGCTGGGCCGTCACTTCTCAGGTATCAGCCAGAGCTCAGGTGAGGCAGAGATGGTGTGAAAAACTCGGCCACCGAGTCCCGGCATTAACATCCGGCAACGTCCGGCCAGGGCGGTGCAGGGGCGCGGCCCAGGTGCCAGTGTCAGTGGCGCCGAGGCGGCTTTGGAGCATGCGCCCCGGAAGGCGATTAAGTTGGGGCCACCTGAACTGTGCCCTCTCCTATCCTCGGGGGCTTAAGGAGTGACTGGATACTTTTGGGAAGGTATTGTTCACAATTAAGGAGGAGGCCTCTTGGTTTTTTGGGCGGGTGTACGTAGGAAGATCAAGGAAGTGGTTAGGTAATTTGAAAAGAAGTCCTTTCCCACCGTTCCAGTTGAACTGAACAATGGAAGAATCGCAGTTATCACGCCCTGGCCGGCGTGGCTCAGTTGGTTGGAGCGCCCTCCTATACACCACAAAGCTGGGGGCTCCGTTCCCGGTCAGGGCACATACCTTAGTTGAAGGTTCAATCCCTGATGGGAACGCGTATGGGAGACAACCAGTTGATGTTTCTCTCTTACACGATGTTTCTCTTTCTCTCTAAAATCAATGAATTTAAAAAAAAAAAATTAAGAGAAAAATGAGCCCCACCGGTGTAGCTCTGTTGGTTGGAGCGTCGCCTGTGGACCAAGAGGTCGCGGTTTGATTCCGGTCAGGGCACATACCCAGGTTTCAGGTTCGATCCCCGGTTGGGGCGCATGCAAGAAGGCAACCAGTCATCCCTCAATCTCCCAACAATCTAATTCTCTTTCTCTCTCTGTCTCTCCCTCTGTCTCCCCCCGCTCCCCCTTCTCCCTTATCCCCTTTCCTTTCTCTAAAAAGCTGTTGGGGGGGGGGGGGTCCTTGATGAGTTTTCAAAAGAGAGAGAAAAGTTAACATCATCACTAAACATTCACTTTTTCCCTTTTGAATGCTGTGAACACCACCACCTGCCCCCGGAGCAGCTCTTGTTAATCACTTCTCCAAATTATCCTAGCATCAAATTCTAAGCTCATCCTATAAAACTCCAGGCATAAGTATCGCTATGCCCCAGTAAAAGGAGGTTCTGACATGAAAGTCAGGGTTTAATATCCAGTTTTCTGCTTCATCCAGCCTCTAGTGAGGGTCACAATCTTACTGACATTTTTCTTGGGAGAGAGGGAGTGTGAATTTCCTTTACTGTATTTGAAATATAGCTCCTTTAAAATTTTAGCATTTATGAGGAACTTAAAATTTGTTCAGTCAAAGTTAAATATTTTTTGAGCATCTGCTGTGCCCCAGGCATTGCTAGCTCTAGACATAGCAAAGGTGAATGGAAGTGTGTATTTTCCTTTGAAGAAGAAGGAATCAGAAATGAAGTTTTCAGGAAAGCTATGTCTGTACAGCTCAACAGGTATAGAGGATCTATGTGGGCCGCACTATGTCAGAAGCTAGTGGATAAGTTCACAGTTTATTCAGATTTTTAAATGTGCTTTGTTGTATTTGCAAATGTATCAATTAGTTGAGATGCAATAGTCTCCTGTTTTGACAGGCAAATTATAAATCATATTTCTGTAGTAATAACCCAGGAGTACACATAAAAATTGCCATCTAATTATATAAACCCTTATCTTACATAGAGTGATAGAAAAAATCAGTTCTTGATATTTAGAGTGCTATATTGTTTTATGTCAGCATTAAGAACACTGAGTGTCGGTAAATCAATACCAATATCAGTCTTGGGGCCTCATAGATTATGTTAGGTAATGGGAGAACAGGAATGGAAACTAAAGTTTAGGGAAAACCAGGCACTTTTCTTTTCATAAATTATAATCGGCTCTTTTAGGAGTTAAAGAAATGGAAGTCATTTAGGTAAAGACCATAAAAAATGTACCTTTTGCTCAACTCTGCTCTGTGTTGAAGCAAAGTTTGGTATGTGTATGTATGTCTAAAGCCTCACAACAGTTAAATGTTTCCATCGTTTGGTCATTTCTGCTTTGCTTCCCTTTTCCTGTGGTAAAGAACACTGATTGTAGGAGTATCACAAGGTATAACTCCAACTACTGTAACTCCCAACTTATTTCTCTCTGGTCTGTTGGTTTTGAAGACTTAGCTTTGCTTTGGTATACTGAAACACATAAATCAGAACCACCTAAACTTTGCTCTAATTAGTTTTTCGGTGCTGTGACTAGAACCATTGACAATTAAGTTTTAAAACACTTAAATAAAAATTCTTAAGCCTAAACTTGAAGTGCTTGGTTGTGAGAAGAACATGTCTTTTGTGTTCTGAAGAACATAATGTGTGGACTTGCTAAATTCTAGCACTTGCTAGAATTTTTGAAAATGAGAGAAACTTTACTTACTGTTCACACTTTAAGATTGTATTCATTTATTTTTAGAGAAAGGGGAAGGGAGAGAGAAAGAGAAGGAGAGAAACATCAATCGGTTGTCTCTTGTATACACCCCGACCAGGGATGGAACCCACAACCCAGGCATGTGTCCTGACCAGTAATCGAACTGGCGACGTTTCACCTTTTAGGACGATACCCAACCAACTGAGCCACACAGGCCAGCCTTTTTTTTTTTTTTTTTAACTTTGTAAACCTTCTACCCACCAGTAAGGCTGAACTGTGAAGAATGGAAGCTAATGCTTCTGTTGACATGTTTTCAAAAGTCCTGGAAAATCAGTTGCTTCAGGCTACCAAACTAGTGGAAGAACATTTGGATGCTGAAATTCAGAAACTGGATCAGATTGACGAGGATGAATTGGAACATCTCAAAGAAAAGAGACTTGAGGCACTAAGGAAAGCTCAACAACAGAAACAAGTAAGCCCTCTGCCCTGCTTTCTGAAATTGCTTTAACAGTATGCGCCTAACAAATATACACATATGACAGTAGTTAAATTGCAGTCCTCATTTTTAAGGGTTTTGACCTCCAAGTACCTATCATTAAAAATTTGGGTGGAAAAAAATTAGTTTTAAAGACACATTCAAACTTATCTTGTTTAATATATTAATCCACAGTCAAGTAAAAGAAACATTCCCAAGATCATTTTCTAAGCTCAAATTTTCGTGGTTGAAGTGAACTACAGAAAGTACTGGCAGCAGCGGGAATTGGTGGTTTCCCTTTCAGGTGGTAGGGAAGCCTGTCATAAGCTAGCTGTGCTTAAAGCAAATGAGATAAGATTTAAGCTAATTGCTAATGTGCAAGTGAAAAAAATAGTTGTCATAACTAGGATATTTTTGTAGAAGTCTGAATCTACCTGATTTGCAGTGAGGAACATTTATCAGTGTCTTAAATGTAGTTGTCAGCAGTTAAAAACAATAGTCCCAAGTATTTATAATTAAAAATAAGTTGAAACAAGCAGCCTTTAGGGCCTTTTTTAATTTTTAAAATGCAAATCGATTTAAAATGAATTTGCCATGGAGTAACTCAAAGGATTTTATTAGAGTTTTCACTGCATTTTAATATATCTTTTTTGTTAAAGTGTTTTTCTAAGGAAGTAGGCAAGAAGCCTTAAAGGTTTTTAAAGCTGTTCTCTTTGAAAGAGTAGTATAGATTGTATAATAATTTTGATTTGCTGATCCACGAAGGCATTGGGGAAACCAATACACACAGTGACATAAGCACTTAATGTTAATCAGTATTCCTCAGTCAACCAAGCACCCCCCTACTGTTAATGGCAGCTAGAGATGTGGGACTTAGGTAGGGAGCAGAAGGACAAGGTGAGAAATAGGAGGAGGCCCCAAGTGGCTTGGGCTGTAACCCCTAACTGAGAACCAGGGGCTGTCCATTTGTCAGTGTAGGGTAGGCTCAGGCTGCACTGTCATTTGTTCCCATCCAGCTTGATCCCATTCTGCACATACCTGTGGAACACATGCTCTGTGAAAGGAACTGTACTTAAGAGCACAGTGGGTATTGAGCGTCTTGGGAGTTGCCAGGCATTGGTGGAGGTTCGGAGTGGGCTTGCCTCTAAGAAACAGGTTCAGGTCTTCAGCCTCTTGGTTAACACATGAGAATAAGTAACGAAGAGAAAGGTAGCTGTTTAAAAAACAAAAATATTGGGTGTTTTTTTTTGACCAATACAAAAGTTTATTTAACAAAAGTTTAATGTGAAACTGTACAGGACTTGATTTTTATAATTAAAATAGGAGATATAAAGAGCAGTTGATTTCTCTGGTGGACACAGCCATTCTTTATACTCGTTCCAATGCTTCTAACATGATGATACTATTGCCTCGTATTACCACCATTCCAATATTGTTCTGTTGTTCACTAGTTGCCATCTCCACACATTCATCTATCACAAGATTCATAAAGGGATCAAATTCCCGCAATATTCCTTGGACATGCCTGCCACCATTTAATTTCAATGACAGCTTCTTGTCCATAAATTTTTTTAACTCGGGAGGGTGAGCTTTGCTCATGGTGTCTACGCAGCGAGCTCCAAGATACCTCCAAACCAAAAATACTGGTTTTTAAGTACACCTGTCATTGACAAGTGAAGAAACGAATCAAGAAATGTCACGTTATTAAGGAATTGTTATTTGAGAGTTTAAACTGTTAATAGCACCTTTACCAGAGAAATGTCACATAAGGAGATGTCTGGGATTCTGTGAGTTTCAGCTCAGTGCAAGCCAATGTGAAATGGATACCAAAGCTACTGTGTCTGGGCTGTGTTGGCTTAAGTACAGAGGAGGAGAGGGGGTGGTGTTTCAGGCCCTTTCTAGTTGGGCCTTGCAGAAGGCTGCATTCACACCTCTGCCACATTTTAAAAGAACATGGAGGAATTAGACTGTATTCAGAGGAAAAGCAGAAGAGTAAGATGTCTACATATCGTTTTATACGAGAAAGAGTCAAAAGGAAACGGAAATTTTAGTGTGGAGAAGGAAGGACAAGATGAAATGCAATATTTGAAGGGGTAACATGAGAGAAAGATTAGAACTTTTTTCTAATCTTAGGTCCAAGCTGGGTTCCACAGACCAAAGTTAGGGATATTGTACTTCAGTGTGAGAAGACCTTTCTAAAAATTAGAGAGTACGCATGCAAATGTGGTTTAAGCACATGTGTCAGATACTGTTTTACTTACTTTCATGTCGATTGTCTTGTTTTCACAACTACTCAATGAGATAAATGCTTCATGATCTCTACAGATGAGGAAATTGGGACTCAGAAAAAAAAGTATTAGAATTCATAGCCTAATAAGTAGTAGAACAATTATTCAAGCCCATGCCTCTACCTGCAAGCCCAGTACCCCTTTTTATTAAAGCTAGCAGCCTGAAAAATGAAACAGGTTTCCAGTTGTGGTGAAAAGCTTTCCACAGGAAACGTTCAAGAGGCTGAAAGGTCTGTCAGGCGTGGTTGATTAGAATTGACATATTGGTTTGGGAAGTCGGATTACATGACTTGTGAGACCTGGCCACTGTGTGAGTTGACAACTTTTTCTTGTAGGATACTACTAATTGGTGGCCAGTATAGAAGAGGTACCTGCCTCTCTGAGGTAGTCATGAAGAGTAAGCAGGCCCCCTGAACTTCAGCACTGCAGTAACTCTCCTCTCCCACCCTGTCCCCAAAGACTGACTTTATCTCATGAACATTATTTATGAAAGCTTTTTAGTAATCTGAATCAGGTGCTTCTGATTTTAGTAGTGTGAGTGCAGAGAAATTAAATGGGTTTTACATTCTAAGTCTCTTGGGTCTATACATTTTTATTTTCAGAGTTCTAAGAAGACATATATATTCTAAGTTACCAAGACAGATAACTGTCTAAAATATGAGCCATGCTATAGAGGTAGCCACTACCCAAAGACTGTTTTTGCACTGACACTAGAAACATAGGAAAATAAATCTTTCTCTATAGATAAAATCGACTTCATTACGCAGAACAGGGTTGGACAAAAGTAGGTTTACAGTTGTTCATATGGAAAATAATACACTAATTAATTAATACAAGAATAAACTGTTCACATACTCACAACTGTGAACCTCCATTTGTCCCACCCTGTGTGATATTGATTTGGACACAGACTGTAAACTGATTCTGAAAGAGATACTGCAACTGTATAATATTTCCCTTTCAAATCAGGAATGGCTTGCAAAAGGACATGGGGAATACAGAGAAATCCCTAGTGAAAGAGACTTTTTTCAAGAAGTCAAGGAGAGTAAAAAAGTCGTTTGCCATTTCTACAGAGACTCCACATTCAGGTAACTTTGTTTCCTTCAGTGACTTTTTTTTTAAATATAGAGAGGTCTTTGAATAGAAGTATACTGACAGAGAAATTAAGAAAAATAAAAGGAACTACTTCCTATGTTGCTTCTTTGTACTAGAAGTCTGTACATTAAAGTTAAGCAATAGTTATTTTAAAGATCAACTTAAAAACCAGTGACATACAAAAGGATAAATGAACAGTATTGAAATTCAAGAATATTTCTATATAAATGGCTGTTTTCTGAATTATATTCATACTAACTTTAAAAACATCTTAGAAATATACACTTAAAGTTTTTAGTCAATGCAACAAGAATTGTTTCTACTTTTTTTTCTTTCCCCACTATTATGATGTAGCCATACGGAGACAATGGCTTGGCGGAGCCTTTCACCAGGAGCATAGTTGGAACTTCCAGGCTTGGCTGGAAGGAGAAGAAAGTGATCTCAATCCAACCTAAGTCTGCAAACCTCTCTATGGAAGCAGATCCCTTATAAAATGAAAATACCCCCAGAAGCAGTTACATATCTTAAGCCAGTGAATTCAAGTCTTTTTTCTTTAAGCACCAAAATTTGATTAGTTGCCAACATTTAAAAATCTAGAAATATTTTATTTTTTAGAAATTTAAATTTCAGAATGTTAATAAAAATCAGCAGACGATTATAACTGACCTAGATTCAGTATGAAGTAATTTGCTGATGCTGAGTGGGGCTGCCTTCCTTAAACCATCATATGGTCCAGGTTGTGTCTTCATTGTTCACAGTCGTATTAGCCTTGCCGCCTTCTCTCATTTCCATAACTTGTCTGGCCCCCAATCTTAGGTTCACCACCCAACAAGTTGGTTGTTAGTTAAAACCTTTCATGGATTGATTGGCCAAGGCTTACTGACTAAAAAAGTAAAAGTGGGAAAAATATTGAAATGATGAAATCTCTTCTAAGGGAAAGTGGGAAAAGGGATTAGGAGGGTAACAAGTATCAAGGAAACCCTCGACTGTTGTTGCACACTCTCATCTTGCATTGGCACACATATTCCTTAAGTTGCCAACCTCTGATATATATGATGAGGTGATATGTTGATGTCAGTCTGTGAGATTGATATATGTTTGTTTGCTTATTTATTAGATGTCTTCACCCACTAGCTTGTTAGTTTTGTAGAAGGTATAAAATTTGCATGTATTGTGGCCCGCTGTGCTTTGGGTTCCTAGCCCTAGAGCAGCAATGACTGACACAGTAGGTGCTCAGTAAATATTTTGATGACTATATAAACAGTGCATCACCAGGAGTACTAACCTTCAAACAAAACTGAAAAATCAATATTTAAATCATTAATTTTTATGTATATATATTTAAAAATCCAAGTTCCTAGCACATAGTAGACTGTATACTTCTTGTTTAAGATCCTGGAACATTCACAGTGACCCTTTTGATGTAAGTAGGTATATGCTCTGTGTGGAAACCAAGACTTGGAGAGATTGACTCACCTAATGTCATGCAGTTACTAAATGATAAGAGGTTTTAAGCCTAATTCTATATTGTTAAAAAAATGGATTAATTACACAGCCTTATTTTTAAAATAAGTTCTAGCTTTTTCAGGGACAGTGTCTTCAGATATTCAGAGTGGTCCAGCATTTGACATATCGTTGGAGGCTGTTCCACAATACAGCCTCTAATAACACTAGGCTGTCCTGAACATCTGGTAAAAGTGTTTACTTTTATACCAAGAAGGTTGAGGAAGCACCAAAATCTGCGTGCGGCATGTGCCTAGGCCGACTTCACAGAGTTTGTGCTGTGAGACCTTAAAGTTCTAATGACGTTGTCTAGACTGAAAAAAACATGTCAGTGTCAGCAGGGCCTGTGGTGAATCCATGTTTGCTAAATGTGTCCATGACAGGATCAAGCATGCTTTTCTTATTGAGGAGCAGAAAATCATCGTGAAAGTATAGTAGGTACAAGCACAGAGCCAGAAAACTAAATTTAAAAATGAAGCTTTTTTGAGTAATAAAAACAAAAGGCAAAAATAAATAAAATAAATTCCATATTACTCCAGTAAAACCATGGAGTCGAGTTATATATGAATGTTCAAGAGCATATTTCATACAGCGGTTCATTTATCATTTCTTTTGAACTTCATTCAAACACCATTTAATAATTTGGTCTTTCCTACAGTTTTCACAGAATTCTCATTGCTGCACTTAAGGGCTATATATAAAAAAATACATTTATGGGAAAAGTGATGAGGCATTAAATTTATAAGAAAGTCCCTGGACCCAAACCTAATTCAGGAAAAATGACAAACAAGGAGCGCCCCAAAAGCCTAGCCATCCAAAGCAGTGGTTCTCAACATTATTGGGCATGAGCATCACCTGTGTGTTTCCCAGGGAATTTTTTTTTATTCATGTTATTTTGAAAGTTGGATGTAATGAGTGCCAACAGTTAAGAACTGTTGCTCAAAAAGATTATTCTAATAGTCTGTTTCAGAAACACTAGAGGATTGACCAGTTTAAATACATTCTTCTATAAAGAAATTGTCACTTCCATTTTCATTAAGATGCCTTAATGAAAGTTACTTCTAGTATTATTCATTTTGTAAAACAATGACTGTATTTACAGCCCTTAACCTTAATATGCTTCTTGCTGACAGAGTTGCACAGCTAGAAGAGTTCTCTCAGTCACACCAATCACTCTTTCCTAATGACTTCCAAATGTGACACCATATGTACATTGTTCTAAGAAGTCCCTTCTAAGTTCTATCAGGTCAGATTTGTCACCGTTCAGGCTCCCTGTATGAGATACCAGGAAACATGCATTAGAGAAATGAGGATTTTTTTTGTTCTTACCATGAACATGACGACAGTGTAGAGCACTTAATGATTTAAGGCATATATGGAATATTCTGTTTTTTATAAATTTCAGAACAAATCTGACTTTCTAAAATACTAGATTGTTTTTCTACTTCTCACAGGCAGCTAATCTATGAGATGGAAATGCGGTCATCTGATACAAGGACCAGTTGGCTACCAAATTATGAGACTCAAACAAAATAAACTATAAAATTACATGTACCTTAGCTCTCCCCAAGAGCTGCCACAGGTGACCTGAAAATGGTTCGCTATTCACTTGACCCAAAAAACCCCACAAAATCATGCATATCAAGAAGTCAAATCTTGGTGTTTACTTTTAAGAACACTCACGAAACTGCCCAGGCCAAGAAGTATGCATATTCAAAAAGCCATGGAGTATCTGAAGGATGTCACCTTGCAGAAGCAATGTGTGTCATTTGTCATTACAACAGTGGAGTTGGTAGGTGTTCCCAGGCCAAACAGTGAGGCTAGATTTAGATTTGGTCAGTGGCTGAAAGAGTGCTAAATTTTTTCCTGTGCATGCTTAAGAATACAGACAGTAATGCTGAACTTAAGGGTTTAGATGTAGATTCTCTGGTCATTGAGCACAAAGCTCCCAAGGCACGGGGTAGAAAGAACTTACAGTGCACATGGGTGGGTTAACCCACACACAAGCCCTCCCTGCCACATTTAGATGATCCATAATGAAAAAGCAGATTGTTCCTAAACCAGAAGAGGCAGTTTCACAGAAGGAAGAGATATCCCAGAAGAAACTGAAAAATCAATAACTTATGGCCCAGGAATAAATTCAGCATAAAATAAATAAGATGTACTTTAATAATATTTATTTTTAAAAAGAGAAGCTGTTGTTTTAGCTTTGATTTTCTATATTTGTTGTTTACAGGTGTAAAATATTAGACAGACATTTGGTGATACTGTCCAAGAAACATCTGGAGACCAAATTTTTGAAGCTGAATGTGGAAAAAGCACCTTTCCTTTGTGAGAGACTGAGGATCAAAGTCATTCCCACACTAGCACTGGTAAAAGATGGAAAAACACAAGATTACATCGTTGGATTTACTGACCTAGGAAATACAGATGACTTCACCACAGAAACATTAGAATGGAGGCTTGGTTGTTCTGATATTCTTAATTACAGGTAACTTTTAACAAAACAATAGACTTATTTTTCACATTCTCCGATATTTTTAGGGAAGATACTTTTTTGTAACATTTATTTTATAGAACTAAGATCTTTTGTCTGAGATGTAGAAAAACTGGCAAGGGAAGAGCATAGTATTTCTTAAATTGTGCATTATGAGCATGATCTCACAGCAGAAATCAGAGTTATGGGTAAAAGTGAGTTTTGGAGTACACCTAGCTGTAAAAGTTTTCCACCTAACAGATCCTCTTGAATCTAATTTTGTAGAATCTGGAAACCCAAAATGACGGCCCCAGAATTGACTCTTCCCTGATTTAAACTGGATTGCTCAAAATGATAATGACTTACTTTAAAAACATTAGTTTTTTTAATGTGTGTTCCTGTCTTCATTTGTAGAGTCAGATAAAATGTACAGAATCTCATTTCTATGCTTAGCTAAAATTACTATGGGGAAGAGTCTCAGTTTGAAAACTATCTAAATTCCATCTTTCATTTTCATTCATCTCTTTGTCCATTTTTCCAGACAAATAACTTATCTAATTCCACAAATTAGAGCATATCATCTTGTCCTTTTTGCCTGTTCTTTATTTGCAAGAATAATTGGTAAAACTGTACAGTCGTCATTCCACAGACATAGTGCATTTCAATAAATAGAAGATTCTCTTATTTTTTCCTCTGAATCTCCTACATGGGTCTAAAAGATTTCTACATCGTAGAAATTGATTTTGGAATTTTAGGTTTTATTTTCTTGATAGTAAATGAAATATTAATATTTATTAAATTATTTTGAAATGATTTCAAACTTTAAACAAGTTGGAAATAATACAAAGAATGCTCATATACCCTTCACCCATGTTTCCTAATTTTAAACATTTAATATTTTCTTTATCTTAAATTTTTTTCAGAACCATTTGAGTGGAAATTGTAAATGTACTGTACCTTTACTCCTAAATGTCTTTGTGTGTATTTCCTAAAAACAAGGACATTTTCTTATATAACCACAGTATTAAAACAGGAAATTTATGTAATTTACAGACAATATTCAAATTTTGTCATTGTCACAGTAATGCCCTCTGTGTCAAAAAAAAATACATTGCATATAGTTAATGAGTCTTTAGTTTCCATTATTCTATAATAGTCTGTTACCCTTCCTTTGTTTTTCAATACTTTGACATTTTTGAAGAGCACATGCTAGTTATTTTACAGAGCATCCTCCAACTTGGATTTGTCTAATGTTTCAAGTTTAGATTCATATTATACACTTTTTCAAAGGTATATTATGGAAGTGATGTATTCTTCCTTCTTAGGTAGTGCACCATACCAAGAGGCATGTGATGGTGCGTCTCATTTCTGGTAGGAATAATAGATCTGGTTAATCAGTTGTCTACAAGGCTAAAGGGTGACTTAAGGAACAACGTAATATCTCACATTAATTTATTTGTATTAGAATGAGCTGTAGATTATTTTATTCAGGGGGTTATCATCTTGCCATTATTATTTACTTTGAACTTCAAATTGCCTCAGGTTTAGCCAGTGAGAGCCCCTTTCATACTGGCCTCTATAGCCTTTGGTCATATCTCCATAATTGAGCACTTTCCTTCTGGTACAAATGAGATGTTTTAGGGATGCTCATGTACTCTCTGTAGAACTGGCTATTTCTCCAAAGAGCCGTGGTTCCTTTCAGTGGCAAATGATACTTCAAAACCAAGATCTAAGTGCTAGGTATATTTTTGAAAGAAGAAATGATCATATTTCATTTCTTTCTCAGGCATCATTGAAAAGTTTCACACCAATTCCAGTTAATGATAATGAATTCCATGAGTTTTAATGATGTCTGTAGAAATCTAAACATCAAAAGATGTTAAGCAGACTCAAGTCATAACAGGCTGAAAAATACAGCACATTTTTCTGTGTCATTTCCACGTGAAAAGAATCTAACACAGGTTCAGCATAACTGAAATTTTTATTTCTTTGCTTTTCAGTCAAATTCTTTTGGCATCCTGTGAAATGTTAATCAATAATTAATGATAAAAGAGAAAATAAAACCTTAATTCAAAACATTTAATAGTAAAAAGTAAGGTTTACCACTGTTAACTATTAGTATGAATAATATATTGAATACCTCTTCCTTGACGCCAAGATTTTAGAGAAAATTTCACTCTATTCTGTATGTTACAGTGAGGGAAAAAGATTTTTCTGAAATTTAGTATACCAGTGGTACTAAATCGTAAAGAATAAATGCTTTTTAAATTTTCTTTATTTTTAGTGGAAATTTAATGGAGCCACCATTTCAGAGCCAAAAGAAATTTGGAACAAACTTCACAAAGCTGGAAAAGAAAACTATCCGAGGAAAAAAATATGATTCAGATTCTGATGATGATTAGACAGCAGTTAGAATTTGTTGTAAATTGTCTTTATTTCTGCTTACTTTAGAATTCAATGTGTTTTCTAAATTCTGTTGATTTTGATACATTGGTCATCTAATGTTCATATTCTAGTTTTATACAGTTGCATCAAATTGAAAGACATCTTTAATATTTTCTGTGTGGAGCTCATATTTAAGTTGTGGAAAACTGATGAGGTCTTAAATTATCTGGGTAGGATCTGGATTCTCTTATTTTTGTGATTGATTTTATTACTGAGTTGGAAACAAATTCAGTGAACTATTACAGGACTACTTCTCATGCATTATTTACTTTATACCACAGGTCAAGTAACATTTACTAGTGCAACACACTGCACTTCTAAATGATAAACACTCTTCACTTCTGTAATATATTTACATAACTATTAAAGAACTGCTTATTTATTCTGTGTGTTGTATGTTGATATTGAATCAGCTGATGGCAGAAGAAAGCTTTTTAAGGCTGAGAGCATATTGCTTATTTAAAGGGTCCTGATTGCTTGCACTTTAAGGAATGCATTTTTTTTTAAATGAGGACGCACTTTTGGAATGGTAGTAGATCTACAGACTTATTGAAACAACCATAACTTGTAAATATTAATTTTTTTAAAGTCTCTCAAGTTGTCATAAAAGCATAAAGCAAACAAAAACATTTATTCAAGAAAATACTAAATCTTGGTAAGAATTGTGAGTCTCTGGTATTTAAGCCTTGACACCACATCCTTCCTCCCACTAGCTCCCAATCTCAGCCTACAGTTTCTCCCTAGGGGAAGCAGACTGCTCACATTTCTCTTCCACGATCAGTCCCCACCTGCAGCACAGACTTACCCTACGAATGGCAGACCAAGAATACCATTTCCTAATCACTATAGCCCCAGTTTACTCATAACCCCATTGAGATTAACAATTGACTTACTCATAAGCTGGGGTAATAGTGATTAGAATGGAGGTTCCATACAAAGAGGCAAGCAGAGAAGACCAGGGACTACCACTCACTACTCAACATGTAAGACCACAGGTATCACTGCTAGAAAAGCCAGCTATTCTCCCCACCCCTAGCTATGGGGTGAAGAGCACAGAGGTTCTGCTCAGTGGGAGAAGCAAGCTACAAAAATGCCTTTCATTGGGGTGCATTCCCTAAAGGAACCAACTTAATTTAGAGCAGTGAAAGAAATTTAAGGATTTTCCTGTGGACAAAAGATTTGGAGTGGAAGTGGGGGGAGATGTAAGGACTGATAGCTCCATGATATCAACAAGCAAAAGGTGAGAAGTTCTAGCAGAGAATTAAAGTGGCAGCTAAAAGTAGCCCTAAGGTTAAAACAAGCCTCAAAGAATACAAGGGCCTCCATTTAATTGCATCAAACTTCAGCAATTTACACCCTGGCTCATCAAAACTAGAATGCTCTGCTAGCAATTCGTGGATGTTAATAAGAGTATGATAACAATAGAAGACCAACTAGAACACTTACAAGAACAGGGAAATGAACAGTAAAAAAAGCCCTAAAACTGTCATTGGGTTTGGAGTCAGAGTGACAAAACATGCCCATCAGAAGCTACGCATTACAGGGTAAGTGAACAACCTAAGTAAGTCCACCTATGCCTTTAAACAAATAAGCTAACAAGCCCTAAGGGAGAGGGGAGGAGGACGCCCCAGAGCTGCTGTTGTTATCTAAAGTGCCTGCCCAATTTCCAACAAAAAATGGTAAGACCTGCAAAGAAATGGGAAACTGACCATATACAGGGAGGGGGAGGGGGGAGCAATCGAAAGAAACTGAGTGGGCTCAGATATTGATAGCATACAAAAACAGCCGTTATAAATATATTTTTTAAAAACTTAATACCATGCCAGAGATTAAGAAAGATAATATCTCATCAAATAGAGACTATTAAGAAGAGGTAGAAATTATTTTAAGAGAACCAAATGTAAACTTCTGGACTTAAAAAGTACAATAACTGCAATGAAAAATTCATTAGCGGTACTTAACAGATTTGAGCTTGCGGTAGAAAGAATCAGGAATGGTGGAGATTAGCCAATACAGAAACTGCCATCCCAAGAACTGAAGGAAGAAAAACAGCTTCACAGAAATACGAAATTTCAACATATGTGTAATGGGACTACCAGAAGGAAAGCAAGCAGAAAAATTATTAGAAGAAATAATACCTAAAAATCCCAAAGTTGACGAAAAACACTAATCCAAGAATCAGCCAACTCTTAAAGCAGAATGGTCCACACCCAGACATGTCAGAATAAAAATGTTGAAAGACAGGAAACAGAAAACCACTCATGTATAAGAAAACCCTATTAAGATTTAAAATTTTTACCAGAAACAGTGGAGGCCTGCAGGTGGTACAAACAGATCTGCATCAGACTGGGCCAGACTGCTGGGCAGAGGAAGGCTCGAGTGATGGGGGACCAAAGGAAACGCCTAAAGCAGCTGAGGTGAAGCTGCGCTGCTAGCACGGGGCCGTGACGACGTATTTCCCTAACCCCAGGCAGAGATGTGGCAGCAGGGAGGTCCTGCACGTAGTCTGCGTGAAGATGGCAAGCGTGATCCACCTACTCCAGAGATAACATTCCCTCCTACTCCATTCTGAAAATATGGCGGCAAGGGAAAGTGCTGACCTACCAGTCTAGCCTGGGCAAAGGACGAAATTGGCTTGCTCGATGCGACCCTTCACGGGTACACAGAAGCTTGCAATGCGAGATTTAAATGGAGGGAGGACAAAGATTCGCCCCTTCTCTTCCTCTGAGATTCACGGACAGAGCCCCAGCACAACCGGCTGCAGAAGTTGGCAGTGGCCCTGGCCCCAAGCGCAAAAAGCTGCAGTGAGGCGATGACAGCACCCGCCCCACCCAGAAGAAGAATGCAGGGAGCCTGAAGCCAGACAGCAGTCCACCTAAGCAGACTTGTGCTCCCAAGGGCACATAAGGATGGAGTGGGATTTCTGGGCATTGTTTGGGATTTCAGTCTTTTTTGGGTTGCCCATGTGAGATCGGCCTGGACTTGGGGAGTCCCCCATTTCCCCAAATTGTGAAATATTTTAATAAAGACCTCTTTTCTTCCCCACCAGCCTTTGACTTATGCCTCTGTTCAGCAACAGGAAGACAAAATCCACTTTTGTCTGGTAACAAAGTCTATGAAATGACATGCAAAGTGCTGAAGGGAAAAAAGTTCAATCAAGAATCTTGTATCTAGCAAAACTATCAGGAATGAAGGCAAAATTAGGACATTCTCAGATTTTGAGAATTCATTTTTAGGAAACCCACCTTACAAGAAATGCTAAAGGAGTTTTTCAAGTTGGAAGGAAATGAGACCACACACTCTAGTAGTTCCTCCTTAGAGGTGGGGAATACGTTCCAGGAACCCCCACTGGATGGATGCCTGAAACCTCAGGTAGTACCAAGTGGTTTGGTTCTGTGTGTATATGTATGTATGTATGCTTGTTTCCATGTTTTCCACCCACAAATTTAGTGTCTTTTCCAACTTAACTAAGCACTTATCACTTGATGTGGCCATAACCTTTGCAGTTTGAGATACAACAGCAAAACTAGCATGAATTTCTTTTTAATTTACAATTTCATGGATAGAAGATTTGTTCTTACTGTAGTTTTTTTATAAGTATATTTTGATTATGCTGTTACAGTTGTCCCAATTTTTTTCCCTTTGCCCCCCTCCACCTGGTACCCCACTTCACTCCAGCAATCCCCCTGCCTTAGTTCATGCCCAGGTAGGTCATGCATGTAAGTTCTTTGGCCTTACCCTTCCTTATATTATTCTTAACATCCCTCTATCTATTTTCATCCTACCAATTATGCCTCTTGATTCCTGCACCTTTTCCCCTATTCCTTCCCTCCCCCCTCCCCACTTATAACCCTCCAGATGACCCCCATCACTATGATTCAGTACATGTTCTAGTTGTTTGCTTAGTCTTTTTATTTCTTAGGTCCAGTTGTTGATAGTTGTGAGCTTGTTGTCATTTTAATGTTCATAGTTTTTATCTTGTTCTTAAATCCCTTTAACATTTCATATAGTAATGACTTGGTGATGATGAACTCCTTTAGCTTTATCTTGTCTGGGAAGCACTTTATCTGCCCTTCCATTCTAAATGATAGCTTTGCTGGATAGAATAATCATGATTGTAGGTCCTTGCTTTTCATCACTTAAAATACTTCTTGCCAGTCCCTTCTTGCCTACAAAGTTTCTTTCGAGAAATCAGCTGATAGTCTTATAGGCACCCCTTTGTACGTAACTCTCTTCTTTTTTCTTGCTGCTTTTAAGATTCTATCTTGAACCTTTGGCATTTTAATTATGATGTGTCTTGGTTTGGTCCTCTTTGGGTCCAACTTGTTTTGGACTCTGTGCTTCCTGGATTTGTATATATTTCCTTTGACAAATTAGGGAAGTTTTCTTTCATTATTATTTCAAATAAGTCTTCAATTTCTTGATCTTCCTCTTCTCCTTCTGGCAATCCTATGATTCGGATGTTGGTATGTTTCAAGTTGTCCCAGATGTTCCTAATCCTCACCTCATTTTTATCAATTCTCGTTTCTTCTTTCTGTTCTGGGCGTTCTTCCTTTTGTTCCAAATCATTGATTTGAACCCTGGCTTCCTTCTCATCACTGTTGGTTCCCTGTATATTTTCCTTTATGTTGCTTTGTGTAACCTTCACTTCTTCCTTTATTTTGTGGCCATACTCAATCATTTCTCTGAGCATCCTGATCACCAGTATTTTGAACTCTGCATCTGATAGGTTGGCTATCTCCATGTCATTTATTTCTTTTTCTGGGGTTTTGTTCTGTTTTTCATTTGGGCCATATTTCCTTGCCTCCTCTATTTGGCAACCTCCCTGTGTTTGTTTCTGTGTATTAGGTAGAGCTGCTTTGGCAGTGTCTTGGTAGTATGGCCTAATGTAGTAGGTGTCCTGTAGGGTCCAATGTCACAGCCTCTCCTATCACCCAAGCTGGATACTCGAAGTACACCCTTCATGTGGGCTGAGTACACCCTCCTCTTGTAGTTGAGCCTTGGTTGGTGTTGTCAGGTCAATGGGAGAGATTTACCCTGACCAGTCAGCTGCAAGGACTGGCTGTGACCACTGACTGCCAACTTCTGCCATCTGTGGAGGATCAGATGTGCAGGAGCAGGGTGGTGGTGCTCCAACATGATCTGTAGCTATCCCCTGGGTGGGCTGACCCTGGGGGTTCCCGGGTGGTGCCAGCCAAGGTCAGCCACCATCTGTTTTGCCCAGGGCACCCTGCCTGAGCTACAAAGCAATCTGAGAAGGCTGCTACTTATGCTAGAATTGGAGACTCCCAGGTGAAGCCAAGCTGTGAATCTGTGCTGGCTGCTGGTAGTGCCGAGCCTGGACTCACAGAGGCCAGCTTTTGCTTTTTTGAGTGGATTTAGGAAGTTGTGAAACATGAGCCAAGACCAGCCATCCATATGGAAAAGCAGCCTGGGTGGGCCTGTATGTGGGTGGGAGTTAGCCATGTTGATGGAGTCTTAGATATGGCACCAGCTTGCCAGCTCTATGAGGGGAGGGTTAGAAAAGAGACAATGGCCTCTTCTCGCCTTGATGCCCAACACTTTAGTTTCTCCCTATATACCACTGGTGCCTTTCAAGCTGCTACCCCAGTCCTGGAGCTCAGAGGGAGTGAGTCTGAGTAGGTGAGTCTGTGTGTGGGTTCTTTAAGAGGAACTGCTTGGGGTTCCAGCGGTTTCTTCCATCTACTCAATCCCCACTAGTTTTTGCAGCCAGGAGTTACAGGGTCTTATCTTCCTGGCACTGGAACCCTGGATTGGGGGGCCTGGTGTGGGGCTGGGACTGCTTGCTCCTGAGATAGCCCTTCCAAATTTTTATTCACCACACATGGGTAAAAGACCAGCCCATTCTGCATCTGTGCCCTTCCTTCCCATCTTGATGGATGTGGTTTCTTTAATTCCGCAGTTTTCAGACTTCCATTCAACTTGATTCCTTATGGTTCTGGCTGATGGTTTTGTATTTTAGTTGTAATTTTGATGTGGCTATGTGAAGAGGTGAGTCATGTCTGCCACCAGATCGTCTTACTATAGATCTTAAAAACCTCAGCATAAATATATATATATATATATATATATATATATATATATATATATATATATATCCTTATTAAGTTGAGAACTTTTACGTTTTCACTTCAAGGACGCACTTCACTGCTTCTCTCTGGCTTATCTGAATTGCCAGAATCACTATCCTGGTGCTCTGGGCAATTGTTAACTAAAATACACATAAGAGTTACTTGAACATAAGCACTACCATGCTGCAACACTTAATCTGACAACCAAGATGGCCTCTAAGTGTTGAGAGTGTCTATAGTGTGGAGGTGCTGGAATAAATTTAACAAAAGAAATGAAATACTTGTACATTAAAAACTATACATTACTGAAGTAAATAAGACTAAAAAACTTGAAGTACATCTTATGTTCATGAATTGAAAGATAAAATATTAAGATGGCAATACTATCAAAGGTAATAAACAGCCTCAGTACAATCTCTGTGAAAATTCCAATGGCTTTTTATGCAAAAACAGAAAAGCTGATCCTCAAATTCATATGGAATTACAACTTAACAATAAAAAGATAACTCAATTTAAAAATGGGCAAAGGACTTGAATATTTCCTCAAAGAAGACTAATCAAATAGCCAAAAAGCACATGAAAGATGCTCAATGTCATTAGTCATTAGGGAAATGCAAATCAAAATCATAATGAGGTACCAGTTCATATCCACTAGAATCACTATGATTTAAAAAAGAAAAAAAGTGTTAGTATACGAGGTCTGTCCATAAAGTATCCAGCCATGTACTATGAAAAATAGAGGCATTTATTGAAAAAGATACAAGAAATATTGTACAAAGGATAGTGATGCCTCAGTCCCCTTCAAAATAGGCACCTTGGGACCTCACACAGTTCTCCCAATCACCATCAGCTGCCCTGTCATAGTTTCCTGAATCTCATTGATGGTCTGAAATCTCTTCCCTTTCAAAGGTGATTTTAGTTTTGGGAAAGGCCAGAAGTCACAGGATGCCAAATCTGGCCTGTAGGGGGGCTGAGTTACCTGGGTGATTTGATGTTTTACAAAACAACTGCACAAGACATGATGCATGAGTGGGCACATTGTTATGATGAAGCTGCCAACCAGCAGTTGCCCATAGCTGCAGCTTTCTGAATCATTGAAATAGTTTCTGTGGAGGAATGTTCAAGCTTAATGCAAAATTTGATGCAGATTCGTTGCTATACTTGCTCAGTCATTTTGAGTGCAATGGCCACAGTACACGTGTTCATTCAGTGGCATCCACACCCTCTCCACTGACTAGTACAGTGAAGATGTCATTGTTCACACATGCATATCCCGGCCCTCTCTCCTGGGCTGCCAGGTTAGATTGATGTCACACAAATCATTCTCATTATATTAACAGTGGTTAAACTTTTTCTGGACAGAACTTATAGTTGTGACTTGGAACCCTTGTACATCTCTGGTGAAATGTAAAATGCAGATGCATTGGAAGTAGTTTAGTGTTTCCTCAAAGAGTTAAATGTAGAATTACCATATGACCAAGCAATTGAATTTCTAGGTAGGTTCCTAAAACAACTGAATATAGCTACTCAACCAAATAGTGTATGTGCATGTAAATAGCAGCATTATTCATAGCAGCCAAGAGGTAGAAACACCCACATGTCCATCAATGGATGAATGGACAAAGAAATTATGGTAGATGCACACAATGCATTATTCAGCCACAAAATGAAGTGCTAATACATGCCACAATATGGGTGAACCTCAAAAGTGTTATTCTAAGTGAAAGAAGACAGACACAAAAATCGCATATTGTATGATTTTATTTATATGAAGTATCCAGAATAGGTAAATCCAAAGAGCAGATTGGTGGTTCAAGGGGCTGAATGTGTAGTAACTACGTAATAGGTGTTGGGTTTCCTCTTGGAGTGTTGAAAATGGTATGGAACTAAATAGAACTTCTGGTTATACAACATTTTTAATACACATATACTCAATGCCACTGAACTGCTCACTTTAAAATGGTTAATTTTATGTGAATTTCACCTCAATTTAAAAATAGCTAAGTTCAAATTGTGGAAATAAGGGTTGCAGGTCACTACATGCTCTGACAATATAGATACAACACACTTTTTAAAGTACAGAAAGGATAGAGAATATATAAAATAAACTCACAGTTGCCTTATATGTGGGCATTAGCTCAAATTAGAAGCTCATGGAAGGGAAGAGATGGGGAAAGAATATTCCTGGCTAACTTCAATGTTGTTCAAAGTAGGACACCATTATTCACTAAGAGATAGGAATATGGTTTTTTTTAAGGTTTTATTTATTTTTATAGAGAGGGGAAGGAAGGGAGAAAGAGAGGGAGAGAATCATCAATGTGAGAGATAAACATCAATTGATTGCCTCTCAAACACATCCCAAGCAAGGACTGAACCTGCAACCCAGGCATGTGCCCTGATTGGGAATCAAACCAGCAACACTTCTCTTCACCAGATGATGCCCAACCAACTGAACCACACCAGTCAGGGCAGGAATATAGCGTTTTATATAAAGGTTTTGTATAAGGATAACCATGAGTACAAAAACCAAACATTTATAAAGAATATTTGTTATATTTTATTAGTTATTTCTAGATTTTTATAATTGTAATATATTCTGGATATTTATTTAAGAATATTGCCAGATATATAAATGATATATATTTCTAATGATTTTTTAAAAACTTATTTCCATTCTCTTCGTAGTCACTAATTATTCCTATTTTGGATTGCCTATGTCTGGACTCTACATCTGTAATTTTCTCACTATTGATTCCCAGTCAGGGTACATTGCTAGGTTGCACGTCAGGTCCCCAGTTGGGGACGCGAGTGAGAGGCAACCACACAGTGATGCTTCTCTTCTTCTCTCCTTTCCCCTCTCTCTAAAAAATAAAAAATAAAATAAATAAAATAAACAAACAAATAATTTTTTAAAAAAGAGACAATATAATTTTCTCACTAATCCTTTTTAATTGTTTACTTATGTTTAATATATTCCTCTTTCTCAATTTTGTCTTGCACAGCTCTTAACCAACTTTTCAAAATATCCTTTTTTTTTTTTTTCTTATTCCAAAATGTCTTTTGTGGCAAATTAAAGACGGCTACAGTGTCTTTGATATCCCTCCCATAAGAAGTAGAAGTCTAAGCCTCCTCACCTTGAACTTTGGTGAGCTCTGTAACTACTCTGACCAATTGAAAATGATAGAAAGGACATTGCAAGTTTCAAGGCCTAGCCTTAAAAGACCAACAGCTTCTAATTTATGATTTTCAAACAATTGTTTTTAGAATCCAGCTACAATGTTGTGCAGACATCTATAGCCCATAGGTCTAGCAGCCCTGTGGAGAAGCCCACGAGGAGAGGAGTCAACGCTCCTGGCCAACAAACCCAGCTTAGCTTTCAGCCACCTGCTAGTACCAACTTGCCAGTCACATGAGTGAGTAAGCCATTTGGGAGGTAGGTTCTCCAGTTCACTTGAACTGTCTGAGCTGATGCCTCATGCAGAAGAGAAAAGCCATCTCTGTTGAGCCCAATAAACATGGCAGATTCATAAGCATTCTCTTCTGTTGTGGCTTTTAGCTTGTAAGATTTGGGATGATTTTATATGTAGATAATAACAAAAATACCCTTTCTTTTTTTATTCTTCAATGTGTTACCCCATTTCTCACAGACATTTCATCTGCTTTTAAAAATTTTATTGTTGTTCAGTTACAGCTGCCCCAATTACCCCCCGCCTTTATTCCTCTCCCCTGTCCCCCTCCCCAGCTCCCACAGTCAATCCCCACCCTGTTGTCCATGTCCATGGGTCCTTTATAGTTGTTCCTTATCATCTCCTTTTTTTTTTTTCAACCAGAATTTATTTTCCTGAGCCCTTCTCCGTTTTGACCACGAGTGGTAACTTGTAACCAAATTTAGATAACTTAACAAAGGATTTAGAATATGTGACGATATGATTATTTTACATTTTTATGTGTTTTTCAGTGACATTTTTTCTGGTGAGAGGTCTTTATCTGCCATTTGTATTTCCTATTTCTTTTCCTTAATTATATATTTTTGAAACTACGTGTTGAATCCTTTTGGACTAACAATTATTTTTAAATGAGATGAGTTCTTCCTGAAACTGTTCTTTGCAGGAGTTGTGGAAGAGACCAGTACTATGTTCCGGGCTAGCAGGAGGTCCCTTATGATGCAGGACTGTGTGCGAGTGACGTGTAAGCTTTTACCTCTCCCAACCAAAAGAGGTCAGCATCTCTCCTGCTGCTCACAATGCAGAATCTCTGTGTTCCAGGTGGCTTAGTCTACAGGTGGCTTATAGTTAATAGGGCTAATCAGTGTGTCATTTAGCCCTGCTTATTCCATGCCTTTTTGATAATAGACTAGTTGAAGGAAGCTCACGACACCTATGTGTTTGGGTTTTCCCATCAGGGTGTGCTTTACCACCCTTGCTGGGCATTTTCTGGCATCCTTATTTCAACTCTTCTAACTAGCATGACCTTACCACCACAGGAGTTAAGGCATTATCTGGTGTTTTCAAATAAAGAATTTCTCTTTCTGCTTCTGGGTCATTCCCAAAACATTCATTTTATACTAACAATGTTTTAAAAGCATGTTAAATTTTTAAAATTTTTTCAATCATCTGTATTTATCAGGACCCATTCATAATGTAACATTCTGTGTGCACTACCCATGAAGGAAGCCAAAGTGAAAGAAATTGGTTTTGTTTTCAGTTCAGACTAAAAAAAAAAAAAAGTGATCATTAGATAGATTAGCTAGACAACTCAGCCGAGGAATGAATGGGATTTTCTTAAGTACCTTACACTTTCACAAGAGCTCACACCTTCACACTTCCTCACCCTTCCCTATGGGATTACCTAAATGGTGACCAGACTGAATTCTAATGCCAAGTGTAACAGGCCTTCTGTGTGCAGTGAAATGCTTAGCAACTCCCAGTCAGGGCACATGACTAGGTAGCACGTCAGGTCCCCAGTTGGGGGCACGAGTGAGAGGCAACCACACAGTGATGTTTCTATCCCTCTCTTTCTCCTTTCCCCTCTCTCTAAAAATAAATAAATAAACAAACAAACAAAAATAAATAATTTTTTAAAAAAGAAAAGAAATGCTTAGCAACAAGTAGAACCCAGAAATAGACCTGACTTCTTAACTCAAATTATTATTCCAGACCTAACTTGGGCTCAGTTGAAAATAATAATAAATTATTTTAATGCTATACTGAGTCCTTTTTTACTTTGAAGCTCTGCTTTCCATTTACAGCTGTAGTTCTCAACCTCCACACACCTGAGGAGTGTGCCACGTCTATCAACACTTTTGTTAACAACTACAGTGATTCTTAATCCCAAGTGCACTGTTTCTCAGAGCGTGTTCCACTGATGCCTGTATGCATCAGAATTGTAGATGTTCCTTAGGATGGTATTGTTCTCAATTGTTAAAAGACTCAAGGCCTCACCTCAGGTCTACTGAATTCATCTGTAGAGATGAAACCAGGGGCTTCAGCCGCTTTAACGGAATCCCTAGGTGTTTCTTCATGCTCGGGAGTTTAAGAACCATTGCCTAGCAAGCTGTATCAGAATCTGAGAAATTGAGATGGAAAACTTACAGTAGTGATTCTTTTTTTCACCACCATCTGCACCTCTATCTGCTGAAATCACTGCTCACAGCAAGAGCTTGCCTCCTTTTCGATCTCTTTGTCACCTAGGAAGAGCCCGATCAGTGTTTGCATTTCCCCAGCTCCTCTGGTGCTCAGTGGTATGGTACCTTCTAAGTTCGTATAAAAGTTAATATGAATCAGAAATGTGGCTTTCTGAAGAATAATCAGTGTCTGATCCCCAAGGTGAAAACTTGAGATTTTTAATTAATTCCTATGAATAGAGCCTTCTGCTTTCCTGAAAGTCATAATAATGTTAACTCATAATGTAGCTAATCACTTGCTTATTAATTAATGAAAAACAAATTGAACTTTTAAAAGAAATTGTTTAATTACTGAAAATATTATTTATCTTTGATAAAGGGCCTGTAGTGACTTACCCAGGGAAACTTACTTGTTCAAAAGATAACCCAGAATTACATCAGCATTTATGACAGCATGAGATGCTCCTTTTAATTTCTCCCCTTCAATCTACACCAAATGGGACACCCATGACTCAAAAAAGGTGCCCCTGTCCACACGCCAGGACGCTGGAGAGAGACACGCATCTGTACACAGGAAAGTGAGTGGAGCACACAGAGGATAGGGCAAACGGGAACAGCTAAGGGGGCCAATGGCCTGGTCCCCCAGGGTGGCTGAGCACACAGTCCCAGCGAAACCGCAACCCTGGCACCAACCCCTAATACACCCCCACCCCAATTTTAAAAGGCAGCAGTAAGGTAGGCGCCCATGATTCTGGCCCCCACTGGCTGCGTCTGTATCCGCACCCTCCAAAGAACCCGGTCGCAGCAGCAGAAGTGACACATGAGACTGTCCCCCACCCCCGCGCCTGAGGCCACAGAGAACCAAGCTGTGGCAGGAGCAGACCCATGCCCAGGTCCTCTTGCTGCAGTGGCACTCGGGATCGCAGCCCTCTCACCTGCAGAGGTGGCGCCTTTGAACTCAACAGTAGAGGAAGCCGGGAGCCTGCGACCCTGGCTCCGAAACCAACCTCCCCATTTCGCTCCACCCCTGCGGGGTTGGTGCCGGAGACCCAGTCGCCTGACACCTCTCTGACAGAGACAGCGATGTCCATAACCACAGCGACACTGGCAGGAGCAAGGTACTAGCGGTTCTGGGGGCACGAGTGGAGACCTGGAGGGCACCAGCGGCACCTCTGGCAGAGGCGGTGCAGGTGGAAAACGCTGGCTCTCTCGGTACCCAGAGACAGAAAGGTAAAACGATCCAAAATTTTATACGGTAGTGCCACCTACTGGAAAACAAAAGAAAGGTACCTGATTGCCAACGAATTATTAGAATCAAAGTAAACAAAGCTTTATCTGACTGAATAAGAAGTGTTCCCTACTCCAAGTGCAAGGGGAGAGGAAAAACTCATCAAGCACAATGAAAAACGATGGTAACACAGTATCACAAAGAGAAAAACAATTCTCCAGAAACAAAACGTAAAGCCATGGGAAGACTGTGATCTAACTAATAGAGAATTCAAAGTAGGGGTCATGAAGAAACTTAGTGAGCTACAAGAAAAGTCAGAAAGCAGCTCAATGAGCTTAGGAACGAGGTTGATGAACAGAAGGAGTATTTTACTAAAGAGGTTAAAACTCTAAAAAAGAACCAAAGAGAAATTCTGGAGCTGAAGAACTTAAGTGAGGTGAAGAACACATCAGAAAGTATTGGAAATAACTCGCTATTTGCAGATGACATGATTTTATATATAGCAAACCCTAAAGACTCCACCAAAAAATCCCATTACAAATAATAACACAGTAAAGTTGCTGGGCACAAAAATTAATATACAAAAAAACTATTCATTTATATACACTATGAACTATCAGAAACAGAAATGAAGAAAACAATGCCATTTACAATTACAACAAAAACATGAAATACTTAGGAATAAATTTAAACAAGGAGGTAAAAGACCTATACAATTAAAACCATAATAAATTGTTGAGAGAAATTGAAGAGGACACAAATAAATGGAAAGATATTCCATGCTCACAAACAGGAAAAATTAACACTGTTATAATGTCCATATTACCTAAAGCAATCTAGAGATTTAATGCAATCCCTACCAAAAACCAATGGCATGTCTCACAGAAATAGAACAAAAAATTATAAAATGTGTAAGGAACTACAAAAGAGCCTGAATAGTCAAAACAATCCTGAGAAAAAAGAACAAAACCAGACATATGACACTCCACAACTTCAAACTACATGACAAAGCTATAATAATAAAAACAGTATGGTACTGAAAGAAAAATAGACACACAGACCAATGGAAAAAAAAATAGAAAGCCCAGAAATAAACCCACACGTATGTATATAGACAACAAATTTATGACAAAAGAGCCAAGAATATATGATAGAGAAAGGACAGTCTGTTCAATAAATGGTATTGGAAAAACTGGACAGCCACATGCAGAAGAATGAAAGTGGACCACTATCTTACACTATATATAAAGATTAACCCAAAGTGGAATAAAGACCTGAATATAAGACCTGAAACCATAAAATAAATAGAAGAAAAAAAATAGATGCACTGTTTTTTTAATTTGACTCCAATAGCAAGGGGAATAAAAGCAAAAATAAACAAATGGGACTACATCAAACTAAAAAGCTTTTGCACAGCAAAGCAAGCCATCAACAAAATAAAAAAGCAACTCAATAAGGAAAAATATTTGCAAATCATACATCCAATAAGGGGTTGATATCCAAAATATATAAAGACCTCATACAATTCAACAACAATGACAAAAACCACCAAACAACCCAATTTAAAAATGGTCAGAGGATCTGAATAGATATTTTTCAAAAAAATGCACACAAATGGTAAATAGGCACAAAAAAGATGTTCAACATCACTAATTACGAGGGAAATCCAAATTAAAATCACAATAAGCTATCACCTCACACCTGTTAAAATGTTTATTTTTAAAAAGACAAAATATATGTTGGAGAGGATGTGGAGAAAAGGGCACCCTTGTACACTGTTGGTCTGATTGTAAATTTTCACAGCCACTATGGAAAACAGTATGAAGGTTCCTCAAAAAATTAAGAATAAAACTACCATATGATCCAGCTGTTCCACTTCTGGGTATCTATCTGAAGAATATGAAAACACAAATCTGAAAAAATATATGTTCATCACAATATTATCTACAATAGCCAAGATATGGAAATGACCTAAGTGTCCATTGATGGATGAATGGATAAAAAAGATTAAATACACACACACTGTAATATAATTCAGCCTTAAAAAAGATGAAATCTTACCATTTGTAACAACAGGGATGGACCTTGAGGGTATTTTGCTAAGTGAAATAAATCAGACAAAGAAAGACAGATACAATATAATTTCATTCTTATGTGGAATAAAAACAAAAAACAAACAAAACAAAAACAAACACATAGATGAAGACAACAGAATGGTGGTTACCAGAGGGGAAGGGATAGCAGCAGGGCAAAATGGATAAAGGGGGTCAATTATATGATGACGATGGAAACTAGACCTTTGGTGGTGAGCATGCTGTAGTGTATGTAGATGTCAGATTATAATGCACACCTGAAACATATAATGTTACAAACCAATCTTACCTTAATTTTTAAAAATGATTAACACAATTCTAAGAAAAAAAGAAAAAACTATGGGCAAACTATCTGCTTATTCAGAATCCTCACAGGTAACAAAATAAAATTATAGTAAATATTCTGTTTTGTTGCAACAGTTAAAGGCTTCATGTTCACCACATCTCAGTTTGTTCCATCTTAAACTGCCTAGTCTATTTTTTTCTTTCTTAGAAACAGACTCATTTACTTTTTAAAATAGGTTTTTGCTCTATGTGGATATATAGTATTTCCATTCTATTCCCTGGTAATTGCACTCAAAGAATATGATGTAACTGAATGCTATTTTAGGTTTGGAACTATTTTAATGGAACATTTGCCATCGCCCTGACTCTTTGGTTGTATCAAGTGATTTAAGCTAATGCTGCTACTTGGTGTGGGCAAAGGCATGTAGCTTTGGCACCACTTCGGGAGTTTGTTAGAAGTGCAAACTTTCAACCTCCACCACAGGCCAACTGAATCAGAATTTCAGAGATGCAGCAATCTGTGTTTCAATGAGGCTTTCAGGAGATTCTTACACATGTCAAAGTGTGAAAGGATTTACCTTTTTACTAAGAAAAAGAATTCTGACACTTCAAGGTGATAGTTTCTATATTAAAAAAAGATCTGACTTCTGGCCAAGATGCAGGCATACGTAGACATGCTTTGGCTCTTTCCACAACCATAAGAAGGATTACCTCTATGTCAAAACAAAAAACAACCAGAACTACCAGAAAATCAAGCTGCATGAAAGTCCAACAAAGATATAAAGAAGTAATACTCATCCAGACAGGCAGGGGGGGTGGAGACAGGGACCCAGGGCAGAGAGAACATGATGTGGTGATAGCAGTGGTGACGGCAGCAAGGCAATGGTTGTGTTTGGCTGGTGGAAAGAGCAGTCACACATTATAAAAGCTGGGAAGGACACCTGGGGAGCATTCTAGTCCCAGGCCACACCAGGCAACTCATGGTTCCAGCGCTGGGAAAATAAAGCCTCGTTGCTTCTGGCTGTGAAAACTAGTGGGGGTTAAGGTAGAGGAAGAAACTGCCGATCTTTCAGGACAGTCCATTTAGAGGGCCCATGTGGTCTTAGAACATATGTAAACACACCCACTCTGAGAACCATCTCCAGGGCAACAGCTAGAGAGGCGCCAGGCACATCCAGGAAGTGGGTGAAGTACTGGAAAAGGAGTGAGTGTGAAGCCAGCAGCATCGTTCCAACTCTGATGCCTCCCCGACATACAGTGCCACAAGGTGGTGAAATGGGTCGCCCAGCACTGATGAATACCTAATGCTCCACCCATTATAATGTAACAGGTGAGAGAGGTCTACCTAATACACAGAGACACAAACAGGAGGCTGTCAAGTTGAGGAGACAGAGAAGTATGGCCCAAAAGAGGGAGCAGATCAAGCCTCCAGAGAGAGAACTAAGCGATGAGGAGATAGCCAACCTAACAGACACACAGTCCAAAACACTGGCGATAACAATGCTCACAGACATGATTGAGTACGGCAAATGCATAAGGGAAGAAGTGAAGGCTATACTAAGTGAAATGAAGAAAAATCCACATGATGAAGGGAAAGAAGCCTGCGTTCAAATCAATGATTTGGAACATAAGGAAGAAAGAAACAGTCAACCAGTACAAAATGAGGAAAATATTTGAAAAAAAATGAGGAGAGGCTTAGGAACTTCTGGGACAACTTTAAACACGCCAATATCCAAATCATAGGGGTGCCAGAAGGAGAAGAGGAAGAGCAAGAAATTGAAAACTTATTTGAAAAAAGTCATGAAGGAAAACTTCCCAAATTTGGTGAAGGAAATAGACATACAAGTCCAGGAAGCACAAAGAGTCCCAAACAAGCTAGACCCAAAGAGGACCACTCCAAGACACATCATAATTAAAATGCCAAAGGTGAAGGATAAAGAGAGAATTTTAAAAGCAGCAAGAGAAAGAAGAGCGTTATCTACAAAGGAGTTCCCATAGCCTATCAGCTGATTTCTCAAAAGAAACTTTGCAGGCAAGAAGGGGCTGACAAGAAGTATTTAAAGTGATTAAAAGCAAGGGCCTACAACCAAGATTACTCTATCCAGCAAAGCTATCATTTAGAATGGAAGGGCAGCTAAACTGCTTCCCAGACAACATAAAGGTAAAGGTGTTCATAACCACCAAGCATTTATTATAGCAAATGTTAAAGGGACACATTTAAGAAAAAGAAGATCAAAACTATGAACAGTAAATGACAACAAATTCACAATTAAAAAAGAACAAAAACAAACTAAATAAAGAACTAGAACAGGAACAGAACAATAGATATGGAGTTCACATGAAAGGTTGTCAGTGGGGAGGAGAAAGGGGAAGGGGAAGAATGGGGGGAAAAGCATAGGGATCAAGAAGCATAACTGGTAGGTGCAAAATAAATGGGGAGTCATTAAGAATAGCATAGGAAATTGAGACGCCTCAGATGGGAGGAGGTGTGGTCTCTCTTGCACCAATCTGCCACCATCGGTGCACTCACCTGTAATGTGACTAGTAAACAACATGTCCACATCTGCTGGTCCTCAGTGTTTTTTAAAGAATAACACAAACACTTAAGCAGCTCCCCAGTTTGGAGCTCCTGCTCTGCAGTACAGATATACAGGCTATCTTCATATTTAAGATTATTTTGATAAAATGAATGTTCTACAATCATATAGAAAATAATCTTTTTAAACTAATTATATATTTTGCTAAAATGAGTTGGTTACCTTGTACTGAATCAACTTGATAGTGAATTCCTTGAGGGTGGGGACTAAATATTCCCCATATTTTTTTATTATTTACTATGTGTAGACCAACATTTAGAATTAAAACACAAATACTCATAGAATTAGTTAACAGAAAAAAATAGAAAACCTGTGCAAGTAGAGATCTTCATCTTGGTTTGGTATACAGCTGTGTGGTCAAGGTCAGTGATAAGTCCTATATGTATATATGTAGACATCTTTGTGTTTTAGAAACTGTGTTCACATAAGTTTTCCTATTTGGGACTCAAAAATTGTGTTAGATCCTTAAGACAAGAATTATCACCCCAAATTTACAAATAAAGAAACTGAAATGCCAAGTTAAACCATTTTTTCAGTATGATATCTATTTATGGCTCCCAGGGTACTCATCTCTAAACAGGTCAGTGTACTGGTGGTCATATGGTCTAGAAGCTTCTTTCCTTTAAGTATGTAAGGATTTTGTTACATTCCAATCTCCAAGGCTGCCATGCAGAACAATTATACTTAATGCCAGAGTAACTTCAGCCAAAGTCTTCAAATATAGGTTTAGATAAAGGTTCACTAATTAAATTAATTAAAAGAGGAGTCTGTTTACATCAGAATTTTTCAGCCCTCAGCACTACTGAGATTTTGGACTGGATACTTCTTTGTTGTAAAGAGGCTGTCCTGTGTATTGTTAGATATGGGTGCATTGTAGGGTATAGACCTTATCTCCTAACCCCTGAAGACCAGGTCAATAAATAGGGAGGCTAAATAAAAGAAAGTAACTTGCTGAGAATGCAGACAACTGACCAATGAAACTTTCACAGACCACATGAGGAAATGCTTACATAGTTTTCCTCTCACCACCCCCAACCCGAAGCCCTACCCTTCTCATTTTATACTAAGTGTCCTGTCTGGGTTACATTGATAGAAACAGTTTGATCAGGCTTGCCACAATTGTATTGCCATCAAAAATACTACTTTCCAAATTTGTTGTGTAAGAATATTACCAAAGTCTCAGGAAACAGACAATTAAAGGAATTCCTCTATCCAAACAAAGGCCCAGGACAGTTCTAACAATGACCTCAGCCTGACTGGTTTAGCCGAATCCACTGGGACAGAATATACGAGCCAGTCAGTCTAGTTAACACCCTGAGAAGCCTGGCTACTGTAACATTCTGATCTGCCCAAACCAGTTCTGCCAGTTTACCCAGGTCTTGAATCTTTATATAATTGTTGAGACTAGAAAACTCACCTGTCAATTTGATTATTGCTTTTCCACTTATTCTGTTTAGCTTCTAGATGAGAGGTAACTCTTTCTCTGAGTTTGGTTAAACAACTGCTCCACTTAATGAAAACTCTTGTAGGCAAGACAGTTCTGAGACTTTGATCAAACTGAGACTGGAGGCACAGTCTCAAAGGATAGGGATCTGAGAAAGGGCAGTTCCAAAGGAGATGGAAGAAAGCAAAGTTGTTTGAGATATTTAGAAAAAGATTGGATATAGGGATTGGTTGTATGTAACGCTCAGGTGCCAAAGGTGGGAGGAGTGGTGGGAGGTGTAATGGAAAATAACTTGCCTGAGTGACTTTCTTTAACCAAATGAGGAAATCCAAGGAAAGAAGTGGTGGGGGGATGGGAAAGAGAAAATGCATTTCAATGGACATAGACTAGGAAGAATTAAAAAGAAAAACAAATCATTTACAGAGGAAGGAGGATGTAGATTTATGAAAACTAAAAAAAGAAATGTGAAAAGGAAAGACTTGATTAATAGCTTTAAATGCTACAAAGAAGTTAAGGTAAAGAAGACTAAGAAGAAGAAATGTGAAGGTCATCAGCAATCTTCGAGAGCAAATCAGTGCAGTCTAGAAAAACAGTACTGTCGTTAGCAAAAATTGGAAAACTTGGTCTGATTGTTACAGAAACAGGGGAGTCCAAAAAACCCCAGAGTTTGCGGCTGGGGGATGGGGAGAAGGAAGCAGCTTTCAGAATGCCTCCACATGCCTGAGGCTGGTGGCTGGTGTCTTTCTTATGCAAAATGGCTTTAAGTCATCCAAAGCCTCAGGTGGATGGGAGGGGTCTTGGACCAGGGGATGGTATGGAAAAGGCACACAGAGCGTACGTAAGGTTCTGTGAATGGTCAGAACTGGTTACCACATCCACTGCATCAGAGGACGTAGTCAGGGATTTAAAAATAAGCGGCAGACATTTTAGCCAGGCTGACCATGTGAATTTAACTGGGGACAGGCCGACCATGTGAATTTAACAGGGGTCTGACGATGCAGTTTTAAGGAAGGGTCTACCTTGCTGCCTTGAAAAGGAACAGACTGAGCATGTGGATTACAAAAGGACTAACTATGCAGTTTACAAGGAGGCTGAGAATCCACGAGGTTCTGGATTAAAAGCTGGTGGACACCATAACACAGACGAGGTCTCCCCAATCAGAACTGAATGATTGGCAGCTACTGGTAAAGGTGAACTGTGTTTAGAAAGTAGGGAAATGGTATCTAACTTTTCTAAAACTAGCCTGGTTTGGTAGGGGGGAGGCAAAAATATGTGTTTAGGGTGTTTTAAAGAACATAAGACTTAACAGCAGAAATCCGCAAATAATTAGATCTATATAACTGTTAAATAAACAACTCTTTTTCTTTTCACTAAACTCTGGTATTGAGAGTTATAATTCTGGCGGCGGGCAATCGGACCCCTAACTAAAGAGCCTGTGGGTTCTGTTTCAATTGGAGCAGCCCAGGGGTTCTGTAACACGATGATGGACTTCGGTTAATTTATAAACTTATTTACATGAAATCTTTCAAGGATCCAAAAGTAAGTCACATTTATTTAATGAATCACCACCACTGAAAAAATATATTTAAGAACTACACTAGAAAACCCATAGTGTGTACTTGTCACCATTGTGATTGGGACAGAAGCCAAATATTAGGGAATTTTAGGAATGAAATGAGATGAAAGAAGGAAAAGGTAAGGGAAAGGAATAACTTTTAAAAAATTTAGAGGGGACAGGAGAAGCCACTCCTCAGGTTGTCAGTGGCAAGCTAGAACTGTTCTTGCTGGTGGCTGAGACACCTGCAGAGGTCAGGATGACTTCTAACTTAACATGGACTTTTTCACTGACTACACTAATAACAAATGACCCACACACATTTTATAAGGCTAACAGTGATTTCCATGGCTGATCTGAGAGAAGATTGTTTTCAACACAGACATTTGGGGGTAACATTAAAAATGATTGAATTTGTATGACCCAGTTACTATATTCTAAATGTCTATGGGAAAGTGGGGTGCGGGAAGACTTGATTGGCAGTTTTTACTTTTAATTATACTGTTAATCATTGTTCTTATTATAAAAATAATAATGTAAACAAAAGTTAATTATGAAATATGAAACATGAAAAGTAAAAATGTCCTTTAATCTCATCCTTCAGTGATAACCTCTTTTAATATCAATACTTTCAAGATTTGGTGCTTTCCCACACCCACTTTTAATTTCTAAGCATATAATTACATTTTCTTTGATAAAAATGGGGTAATTTTGTACAAGTTATATGGCTTGAACATTTTCCCATATCAATACACAGAATTTCCACTCTCTTTAGTGAATGCTAAGTATTTTATTGTACAGATATTACATATGAAAATATTTTCTAACCAGGCAAAGTGAAGGAGAAAAGTCTCTGGACTTCCTGTTCTTTTTAACATACTTCGAAATCTTTATTTTATGAAAGACTTGTCCTGTGCCTTCAGGTTCACAAGAAATAAAATGTGAGCTGCTCTGGGCCAGAGACCTTGACAATCCTCTTCTTTTTTCTCCTTCACAAAAGAAGCCACATTTCTGAGATCTCTTACTAAAAACAATCTTTATCCTAGTACCAGGTCCTATGTGGTCATAAAATATAAAGCATATAATACACATTATGAAATAGCCTTAAGAGCTATCTTCACCTTTTAATTGTATGATAAAAAACATAACTGGATATACCATTCCCAATGAAAAGTTGGAGGCCGGAAATGAAATTTCTCCAGTGTTTCCAGTTTTAAGTGCCATGTTCCAAGTAAAATGTTTACTTTAAAGCATCCCACGGAATAATAGGTGGGGATTTGCTTGGTGGGGAGGGGCTGGTGAATTGAAAGAGAGCAAGGTGGCTCTCTTTCTATTTCTTTGATGATGCAGTTCTCTTGAGGTGGCTTCCCTTCCCTCAGAGGTCAGAGCCAGGGTCACCCCTCTCTACTTCCCACCCCTTCTCTGAGTGGCCCCAGACTCCCTAATCTCCTCTTCACAGGTTCACCCGGGAAAACAAGTGAATACATGCCCCCTTCATGAATCTATGTTACACTTTTATAATCATTCTTCTCTTAAATGTATGGGGAGGTGCCCATATATACATGGTATAAATTCTTATACGACATAAATTCTTAACTTGTTTCATATATTTTCAAAGCAACTGACTTATTTTGTGCTAGTCATTAGCATCCTTGTGAAGAAACCCATTTTATTATTTAAAACTGTGTCTATGTTTTGTTTATTTTTTAAAAAATTGATTTGAGAGAGATACAGAGAGATTGATTTGTTTTCCCTTTATTTATGCAGTCATCAGTTGCTTCTCCTATGTGCCCTGACCAGAGATTGAACCCTCAACCTTGGTGTATCAGAACAACTGAGCTACTCAGCCAGGGCAACTGTTTTAAGTAGTATAGGGAAAATAAGAGTTTGATCCTTTTAAAAGACAAAAACAAAAATAAAGCAGGCTAAATCTCATAAGTAAAGGGGAATATCTTGATCCAAAAAACTGGGAATCAGGAGTGACATCAGCACCAGGGTTTTCAAAACTCTGTGTTACTCCCCTGAGATGGAATTCCAGCCAGCATTCCTTGGCTGATATCCAACATCCTCTTTGAGGGGCCTTTTCTACTAATCTTAAAGGCCAAATTGATCAATTGTAGTTTGAGCTCCATCAGCAGCTTATGGACATTAAGCAGCTTGCTGAACAAAAAGTGTTTCAAACCCTAAGTGATAACCTTCAATGGTTTAACCCTAAAATTTGGTTTCAAGGTTTAAATTTACATATTTGGATAATAGGAGCAGCTAGATGTTTCTTAATCACTGCTGTATTTTGTGTCCTTCGATGTATCTGCAAGTTATTTACCCATGATCGTATTAGAGAAAAGCAAGTAGCAAGTTTCATAGGCCTATCTACTAATGGTATCACAAAAAACAAAAAAGGGGGAGATGTAGGGAACCGCTTGTCGTGGTTTAGGGAATTGTAGCCCCGGCCTGAGCATGACTGCCACCGGCATCCGGTCATGCTTGTCTTTAAGTCTCAACATAAGGCTGCATGGGAGGTATAACCAAAAGCCATTCAGAGGGTTTCCGTGGGAATTGGATTTAAAGAATGCTTATTATACTTTAGAATTTGCTGTGCTTATCTTTTAATGTAACAAACAATCTCTAGCCAGGAATGTATGAAACCTTGTACCTAATGCCAGTGTGGTGTCAAGATGTTTGAGAGACCCTGACACAGACTGGTCACTGTGCCCTCTGTACTAGTACATGTAATCTGTTACTGTCAACTGTAATCCTAATGCCTCCAAACTATTGATGATTCATGAATCTTGGCATTGTGTCTCCCATGTGTATCCTCCTCAATAAAAGGCATGAGGGAAGAAGGTCTAATCGCTGTTCTCCACTAGAGAGGCAGTCACCTTCCTTCCCCCAGACATAATGTCCTGGATAAAAGTTTGTTCTGCCGTGGTCACGAAGCCTCTGCTGGACAGAGCGACTTCCAACCGAGCCTAGGGTGTATGAGGCACATGCACGTCAATGCCCCCCCCTTTTTTAAGTATATTTTATTAATTATGTTGTTATAATTGTCCTAATTTTCTTTCCCTTTGCTCCCCTTTGCTCCATACCCCCGTTACCTCCAGCAATCCCACCCACTTAGCTTATGTCCATGGATTGTGCATACAAGTTCTTTGTCTTCACCTTTCCTATATTATTCTTTTTTTTTAAGTGTATTTTATTGATTATGTTGTTACAGTAGTCCCAGTTTCTTTTCCCTTTGCTCCCCTCTTCCCAGTACCCTCCTTCTGTCCAGCAATCCCACCCCTCTAAGTTCATGTCCAGGGGTCATGCATGTAAGTTCTTTGGCTTCACCATTTCCTCTGTTATTCTTAACACTCCCCAACCTGTTTTGTACCTACTAATTATGCTTCTTAATCCCTACACCATTTCCCCATTTCTCCCCCTTCCCTCTTCCAGCTGATAACCCTCCAAATGATCCCCATACCTATGATTCTGTTCCTATTCTGCTTTGCTTAGTTGGATTTTGTTTTTATTTTTCAGATTCAGTTGTCACTAGTTGTGAGTTTGTTGTCATTTTAATGTTCATAGTGTTGACCTTTTTCTTAAATAAGTCTCTTTAACATTTCATATAATTATCGCTTGGTAGTGATAAACTCCTTTAGCTTTACCTTGTCTGGGAAGCACTTTAGCTGCCCTTCCATTTTAAATGATAGCTTTGCTGGATAGAGTAATCTTGATTGTAAGTCCTTGCTTTTCATCACATTGAATACTTCTTGCCAGTCCCTTCTTGCCTGCAAAGATTCTTTTGAGAAATCAGCTGACTGGCTTATGGGAACTCCGTTGTAGGTAACTCTCTTCTTTTCTCTTGCTGCTTTTAAGATTCTCTTTTTATCTTGAACCTTTGGCATTTTAATTATGATGTGTCTTGGTGTAGTCATTTTTGGGTCTTGCTTGTTTGGGATTCTCTGTGATTGCTGGACTTATATGTCTATTTCCTTCACCAAATTTGGGAAGTTTTCCTTCATTATTTTTTCACATAAACTTTTACTTTCTTGCTCTTCCTCATCTCCTTCTGGCACCCTTATGGTTCAGATGTTGGCACGTTTAAAGTTGTCCCAGAGGTTCCTAAGCCTCTCCTCATTTTTTTTCAATTCTTGTTTCCTCATTCTGTACTGGTTGATGGTTTCTTTCTTCCTTATGTTCCAAATAATTGATTTGAACCCCGGTTTTCTTCCCTTCACCATTGGTTTTGTGTGAATTTTCATTTGTTTCACTTAGCATAGCCTTCACTTCTTCCCTTATGCGTTTGCCATACTTAAGCATATCTGTCAAGTCTGTGAGCATCTTTATCACTGATGTTTTGAACTCTGTGTCTGTTAGGTTGGCTATCTCCTCATTGCTTAGTTCTCCCCCTGGAACCTTGATCTGTTCCCTCTTTTGGGCCGTATTTCTCTGTCTTCTCAACTTGACAAGCTCTTGTGTTTGCTTGCCTCTGTGTCTTAGGTAGAGCTGTCGTACATGTTACATTGTAAGGGGTGAAGCCTTAGGTATTCGTTAGTGAGAGGTGACTCATTTCACCACATTGCAGTGCTGTATGTGGGGGAGGGGCTTGAGAGAGAACGATGCCACTTGCTCAGCACTCGCCCCTTTTCCAGGCACTTCTCCCACTTCCCATATGGGACTGGCACCCCTTGAGCTGTTGTCCTGGCCATTGTTCCCAGAGTGGGTGGGTCTGCAGGTATTCTAGGACCAGGGGAACCTCTAAACAAATGGACTCTGCTGAGAGACCAGCAATTTCTTTCTTCACCCCAACCCCCACTGGTTTGCAATCAGAAGCAATGAGACTTTATTTTCCCTGGTGCTGGAACTGTGAGCTGTGTGGTCTGGCCTTGTGCTGGAGTGCTCCCCAGATGTGCCTCCCTACATTTTAAAACATGTGACTGAGCTTTCTGCCAGCCTGCTGCTGCCACTACTACTGCCACCACCACTCCACATCCTCTACACCCCGGCTCTGCCCCTCCTACCTTTCTGAATGAGTATTTCTTCTTTATAGCTTTGTTTGTTGAACTTACATGCACTTCTGGTTGTCTCTAGTTTTGAGATAGTTGTATTCCTTCTTAGTTGTGGAGGGAGATGTGGCATTTCTATCTAGGTCTCCATCTTGGCCAGAAGTCCTTGTCTCCCTTTTAAAATGAGCAATTAAGCATCTTTGCATAAGAATTGTGGGATCGAGCACCAGATTCCAAGGGCCTGGGAGAAGTCTCATCCTTCTGGTAACAGGTAGACAGACCTTGGTACAGGTGTGGAGCTGGCAGGAACTGGCAAACCTGCCCCAAACCCTCTCTGCCATTGTCAGGGTCACACCTGGACAGTGCTGACTTGGGCAGACACTCCCATTGGCAAGAGAGACTTTTCAGAAGCCCAGATTTCCTGAGGGGAGAGTCCAACACACTACTGGAAGAAATAAAAATTATGGATTTGAATATATTGAAGAAGGTGAGAGGAACTTTGCCAATGTTGCCTTCCAAGGAGACATAGGGTGGAACTGAACTGGCTAGCAATGACTTCTCCTGCAGGGGAGAAAGGAGCATGGTAAGTGAGTGCCAAATACATCAGCTATGCAGGACATTGCAGGAGTAAAATAGATTTCTCTCTAGATGCACCTAGAAGACTAAGGACCTCCATGACTGAGGGGTGGGAGAAAAAGAAAGAGACAGTTACAAATGTCAACGAGAGTAAAAGGAACATGGTTCCCATAAACTGTGCTCAGGGCTTTAGCAAGAAGTCTGCCCATAAGCCTCTAGAAGAATCTCACCAGAGGATTTCCTCACTGGGTCCACATACACCTCACAATGCCTGCCTCCATGTTAAACCCCCAATTCCCACCCTCTCAGCTGCCCCTGTGTACACTCCAGAGTGCAGCAGCTGGAGGGAGTGCCAGTGCATTTGGAAAATCAGGCCAGGGTCTGTGGATAGGGGAAAACCAAAAACTCAGCAGCCACACCACCAATGGCAAACTAAAGAGAGGTTTCCAGCCAACCTGATGAGTCGTAAGAACCAGAGAACACATAAAAGCTTTAGAATTCTGCCACAAGGGGAGTAAGAACTGTGCAGTAGGTATATTCATACAAGATCAGACAAAAATTCCAATATAACAGGATGAACGAACATTATATCCCAACTAAAGGCAACAAGTAAAGATTTGAGGAGTTTGCACAATGCAAAACTTCGAGGAATAAGAAGTCTGAGGGAAATGGCATCATCAAAAGATAACAAAAGTCCTCCAGTAACTGAATTTTATGATATAAAATTTTGTGATCTAGTTGATAAAGAATTCAAAATAGCTCTTTTGAGAAAACTCAGCAAGTTACAAGAAAACTCAGAAAGACAATTCAATATAACCAGGAAAATACATTAACAAAATGATAAATTTAACAAAGAAATAGAAATCATCAAAGAGCCAAGCAGAAATTCTGGAACTAAAAAATTCAATGAATAATTAAAAATACATTAGAGAACATTTACTTCACAGTAGACCAGATGAAATGTAGAATAAGTGAACTAAAGGATAGGAACTTCGAAATAACCCAATCAGAGGAGAACAAATAAAATAAAATAATAAAAAAAAGAGTGAGGAAAGCCTGCACTATCTATGGGAATCTATCAAATGTACAAATATTAGAGTAACTGGTATTCCAGAAGAAGAGGGAGAGAAGGGGGCATGAAGTCTAAAGAAATAATAGCTTAAAGATTCTCAAACCTGGGAGGGATTTAGACAACCAAGCTTCTAAAGTGAAAAGATCACCCTATTAACTCAATGCAAAAAGGCCTTCTCTAAGACACATTTTAATGAAAATGTAAAAGAAATCAAAGATAAAGAGAGACTCTTAAAAGCAGTCAGAGGGAAAAAAAGATTGAACTCTACAAAGGACATTGCCTCCCCATTAAGCTATCAGTGTATTTCTTTTATAAAATTTTTTTATTTATTTTTAGAGAGAGGGGAGGAGAGAGAGAAAGACAGGGAAAAAAACATTGATTACCTCTCATATGTGCATCCACTGGTGACCGAACCCACAACCCAGGCATGTGTCCTGATTTGGAATTGAACCAGCAACACTTTGCCTTGTGAGATGATGCCCAACCAACTGATCAACACCACTCAGGGTTATCATCAGTGTATTTCTCAGCAGAAGAGTGTGGAATGACATATACAAAGTGTTAAAGGAAAAAAATGCCAAACAAGAATAATCTACCCAGCAAAGATATCCTTCAGATATAAGGGAAAAATAAGAGCTTTCCAAGACAAACAAACGCTGAAAGAGTTCATTACCATTAGACCTGCCTTTGCAAGAAATGCTAAAAGGAGTTTTTCAAGTTGAAATGAAAAGATGCTCATTAGTGACATGAAAACATGAAAATAGACAACATACTTGTAAAGATAAGTATATAGTCAGATTTAGAAAATGAAGTCTGTAATAGAATGGTGTATTAACCAGTTACCTATAGTATAAAGGTTAAAGGAAAAAGACTATTAAAAATAACCATAGCTGCTATAATTTGTTAATAAATACACAATATAAAAAGAGGTAAATTGTTACATCAAAAATGTAAAAGGAGGAATACAAGGGTGAAGCTTTGGGAAGCGATTGAAGTTAAGTTGCTATCAGCTTAAAATAGGCTAATATATCTATAAAATATTTTATGTAAGCCTCATGGTAACCACAAAGGAAAAACCAAACAAAAATTTATAAAAGATAAAGAAAGGAGAAACAGAGCATACCGCCATGAAACTACCAGTTTACAAAGGTGGACAGAAACAAGAAAAAAGATACAATGAAAGTACAAAATGGCCATAAATCAATTAATTAGGTAGCTTTAATAAGTCCTTATATATTAATACTTAGTCTAACTGTAAATGGATTAAATTCACCAATCAAAAGATATAGAGTTGCCGGATGGATAAAAGTAAAACTCAAATATGCACTCACTACTAGAGACTAAATTCGGATTTAAAGACACACACTGGCTCAAAGTGAAGGGATGGAAAAAGGTATTTTGTACAAGTGGAAACAACAACAACCAAAACAGGGGAGGCTATACTTATATCATACAAAAATACTCTTTAAGTCAATAGAGGTAACAAAAGATAAAGAAAATGTTATATAATGATACAAGGAGTCAATTCATCAGGAAGATCTTAAATATAAATGCACCCAACTTTGAAGCACCTAAATATATTAAGTAAATATTAACAGACCCAAAGGGATAAATATATAATATTACAATAACAGTAGTGATTTTACTCATTTGTTTATTTTTTAAAAAGCTATTTTATTTGTTTGTTTGTTTGTTTGTTTTGGAGCGAGAAGATGGGAGAGAGAAAGAGAGGGAGAGAAACATTGATGTGACAGAGAAACATTGATCAGTTGCCTCTCATAGTGCTGACCAGGGACCAAACCTATAACCTAGGCATGTGCCCTAAGTGGAATCTAACTTACAGCCTTTCATTTTTGGGGATGACGCCCAACCAAGCCACACCAGTCAAGGTAATAGTAGTGATTTCAATACCCCACTTTTGACAATGACTAGATTCTCTACAAAGAAAAAACAAAAACAAAAAACCAACAAGAAAACATTGTACTAAAATAATATGAGGGGAACCCAAAAATACCGGAATTATCTTCTGGAAGGTGGGCTCCTTGTAGTATTGACTTCTCCCACTAGGTGAGTGTTCTAGGAACCCATCTGTATCAGTGTACCAACTGGTATTGTTGTGAGAGGCTGCATTCAGCTTCAGTCGAATTTTTTTTTAAGACTCTTTCAACCCATTTGCTCATTTCATGATGGATGATTTATGAGTGCACCTGCCCACACCATACTGAGTGTTCAGCAATTTTTTACCAAAAACACCACGACCCTTGTGCTCCACCCTGTCTGTTCACCCAGTCTCACCCCGAGTGACTTTTCTTTGTTTTCTTGCATGAAAAAAGTCCTCAAAGGGAAATGTTTGGCTGGCATGGATGAGGTGAAACAAAAAATGGCAGAAGCACTAAAAGTCTTCAAAATCGAAAAGTTCAAAAACTGTTTTAAACTGTGGAAAAATGTATTGATAGGTGTGTTACATCAAATGGAGAGTACTTTGAAAGTGACTGAAGTTTAACCATGTAAGAATAAATACACACTTTTTAATAAATAAATTCTGGTTTTGGGGGTCCCATCTCATACATTAGACCAAATGGACCTATAGGACACTTACAGAGCATTCCATCCCAAAACTTGATACACATTCTCCTCAAGGGCACAAGGAATATTCTCCAGGATAGCTATATGCTAGGCCACAAAGGCAGTCTTGGCAAGTTGAAGAAGATTGAAATCATGCCAAATATCTTTTCCAACCATAAAGGTATAAAACTAGAAATTGAAAACAAGCGGAAAGTTAGAATGTACAAGCAGGTGGAAACTAAACAACACATTTCTGAACAACTCCTGAGTTAAATTAAAAAATCAGTAAAAAATCTCTCACAACAAAAGAAAATGAAAACTCATCACATCAAAATCCATGGATGTTACAAAGCAGTTTTGAGAGGGAATAAATGCATATATGTAGAACATTGATCTCAAACAACCTACCTTTCACCTCAAGGAGCTAGAAAAAGAATAACAAACTAAGCCCAAAGTTATTAGAAGGAAGAAAATAAAGATCACAGGGGAAATAAGTGAAATAAAGATCAGAAAAATATTAGATAAGATCAACAAAACTAAGATATAGTTTCTTGAAAGATAAAGAAAGTTGACAAACCTTTAGCTCAACTAAGAAAAAAAGAGAGAAGACAAATAAAACCAGAAATTCAAGAGGAATCATTACAGATAATGCTGCAAAAATACATAAGAGACGATGCTGAACACTTATATGCCAACAAATCAGGCAAACTAAAAGAAATGAATAAATTCTTCAAAGCACACAACCTATAAAGACAATTAGGAGAAACAGAAAATCTCAATAGATTTTGAGTCAGTAATTAAAACCCTTTCAAAACAGAAAAGCCTAGGATCACATGGCTTCACTGGTGAATTCCATCAAATGTTTAAAGAAGAAATAATGGCAATCCTCAAACCCTTCCAAAAAATTAGAGAAGGGAACACTTCCAAACTCATTTTATGAGGCTAGCATTACCTTGATACAAAAGCCAGATAAGGACACTACAAGAAAAGAAACTGTAGACTAATATCCCTGATAAAATAGAGCAAAAACTCAAATAGTAAGGAATGTAATTTCACAACACATTAAAAGGATTATACATCATAACCAAATGGGGTTTTTCCCTGGAATTGACAGATAGTTTAATAAATGCAAATCAATCAATGTGATACACCACATTAATAAAATGAAAGATAAAAATAATATAATAACGTCAATATATGCAGCAAAAGCATCTGGCAAAATACAACATTCTTTCAAGATAAAAACTCTGAACATATTGTATATAGAAGGAATGTACCTCAACATAATAAATGCCCATGTAGACTATAAGACTCAGTGGTGAAACATGGAAAGCTTTTCTGTAATATCAGAAACAAAAGTTTCCATTCCCACCATTTTTATTCAACATAGTCCTGGAAGTCCTAGACAGAGCAATTAGGCAAAACAAAGTAATAAAAGGCATTTATTTGGGAAGTAAGAAATAAAATAGTCATTATTAATAGATGACACAATCTCTTATAAAGAAAATCTTAAAGAGCCAAAAAAAAAAACTGTGAAAACTATACAATGACTTCAGTAAAATAGCTGGATATAAAATATCAACATACAGAAATTAATTATATTTTACACACTAACAAATATCTGAAGAAGAAATAAAATCCCACTTGTAATAACATCAAAAATAATAATACTTAGGAATAAACTTAACCAAGAAAGTGAAAGATTTGTACAATGAAAACCACAAGACTGATTGAAGAAACTTAAGAAGACACCAACAAATGGGAAGATATCCTGCGTTCATAGATTGGAAGAAGTAATATTGTTAAAAGGTCTTTGCGACCCATAGTCATCCATAGATTTAATGCCATTTCTATCAAAATTTCAATGACATATTTCAAAGAAATAGAAAAGACAATAATAAATTTAGTATGGAACCACAAAAGACCCTGAATAGCCAAAGCAATTATGAGAAAGAACAAAACCAGAGACATAACACTTTCTTATTTTATATATACTAAAAACTATAGTAATGAAATCAGTATGGTACTGGTATAAAAATAGACATGTAGATCTAGAGTCATACATCAATGGAACTGAAGAGAGAGCACAGAGGTAAACCCACTCATATACAGTTAACTAGTATTTGACAAGAGACCAAAAATATAAAGAGAAGATATAGAGTTCTTCTCTTAAATTTAATGGGATCTCTGGGGAGTATTATGATGTAGGAACCAGCATCAATCGAGGCCACAAAATGTTGCTTATTGTGTGGAGAACAATGGTCCACCATAGTTGTACAGAGGTGATTGTCCTTAGGTGATAAGATGTGACACTAAAAAGGCTGAGGAAGTTGCCATTGCCTCAGGTCAGGGAATGGAGTGGTGAGTTCCAGCCTTGGGGATTCGAATTCAGGAATGGAGAAGACTGGATACTCTGTATAACCTCTGTAGAAGAGCATGGAGCTCCTGGGAGTTACTACCCGAATGAGACCATGGAGGAAGGCTGGACCATGGAGTCACCAATATCAGGTCCAGGGTGACCCAGGAAATTCTGAAATGGGGGCTTATCTTGTAGGACTTGTCACCTTAGGGAGCAAAGATCTGAGTCTCAGGTGCTCCTCATTAGCAGTCAATAATTCCAAGCAATGTAAGGCCTCTTTCTTTGATAGTGGCCACTTGACTAATCAAAGAGAATAAGAAAGTCCTATAGTTTATAAATACTCCCTTGAGAAATAATTGCCTAGTCTCTGTGTCAAAAGGAGCCTGGTCAAGACTGGCTTGAGTTTCCTGTCCACTGGCTCTGAATCAACTTTCACTTAAACCAAGATGCGTCATTTGGTTGTTATATATTGTTATCTCCAAGTTAATAATTTATTATGATATTCACTAGACTTGTGGAAATAAGTGTGAAATTGTTCCAGTCTAAAATTTCTGTTTGGTTCTGTATATTTTTCTTCTTTTTCTGAGACTTTCTATTTATTTGCTGAGATTCTGTTTTTTATTTTTATTTTTCGTGTGTTTGTAATTTAGAAATCTTTGATAAATCTAATACCATCATCATCTGGATATTAGCACATATTTGTTGTGGGTTTTCATGCAGTTGGTGATCTTACCACTTCTTGGTATGATGAGTGATTTTCAGGTGAAATCTGGACATTTGAGGTGTTTGGTTCCAGACCACTACAATAAAGTGAGCCATAATCTTTTTGAATTATTTAATATAGTTTTTTCAAAATAATTTATTTATCTATTTGTTTGTTTATTTATTTTATTTTTAGAGAGAGGAGAAAGGAGAAAGAGAGGGAGAGAAACATCACTGTGTGGTTGCCTCTCACTCGCACCCCCAACTGGGGACCTGACATGCAACCTAGTCATGTACCCTGACTGGGAATTGAACCAGCGACACTTGGCTCACAAGCGGACGCTCAATCCACTGAGCCAACCAGCTAGGGCTGAAGTATTTAATATAGTTTTGTTGTCTATAATCACTATGCTGTGCGTTAGATCTCCAGGACTTATTTATCTTCCAGTTGCAGGTTTGTACCCTTTAACAGCATCTCTTCAATTCCCCAGCCCCAGCCCTTAGTAACCACCATTCTGTTCTCTGTTTCTATAAGTTCAGATTTTTTTTTTTGAATCCACATATAAGTGATATCATACAGTATTTGTCTTTGTCTGACTTATTTATTAAGCATAAAGCCTTCGAGACCCAGGCATGTTGTTGAAATGGCAGGATTTCCTTTTTTCTCATGGCTCAATAATGCTCCATTGTGTGTGTATGTGTGTATACATGTATTTCTTCATTATCCAATCACCCATTGACAGACACTTAGGCTACTTCTATATCTTGGCTATTGTGAACAATGCTGGAATGACATGGAAGTACAGATATCTTTTTGATATCCCACTTTTATTTCCTTTGGATATATACCCAGAAGTGTCATTGCTGGATCATATCATAGTTTTATTTTTAATTTTTGAGGAAACTCAATACTAGTTTCCACAGTGGTTGCACCAATTTACAGTACAGGAGTACTAACAGTACAGGAGGATTCTCTTTTCTTCACAACCTTGCCAACACTGTTATCTCTTTTCTTCTTAGTGATAGCCATTCTAACAGGTGTAAAGTGGTTTTGATTTGCATTTCCTTGATGATTAGTGATATTGAGCTCCTTGTGTACTTGTTAGCCATGTGTATGTCTTATTTGGAAAAAATGTCTGCTTAGTTCCTTTACCCATTAAAATTTGTTTTCTTTTATTGATTTTAGAGGGAGGGGAAGGGAAGGAGAAAAGAGGGAGGGAAACATCAATTGGTTGCCTCTTGCATGTGCCCCGACTGGGGACTGAACCTGCATCCCAGGCATGTGCCCTGACTGGGAATCAAACCCATGATCTTTCAGTTTGCAGGGCAACACCCAATCAACTGAGCGATGCTAGCCAGGGCCCTTTATCCATTTTTTAAAAATCAACTTTTTTGGGTTGTTGTTACTGAGATATATGAGTTCTTTATATATTTTGGAAATTAACCTCTTATCAGATAGATGGTTTGCAAACACTTTCTGCCATTTCATAGGATGCCTTTTCAGTTATTGTTCCTTCTGCTGTGCAGAAGCTTTTTAGTTTGATGGAATCCCACTTGATTTTTTTTCTTTTGTAGCTTGTACTTTTGATGTCATAAAAAAAAAAATTATCACCAAGACCACTATCAAGGAGCTTCTTTCCTATGTTTTCTTCTAGGAATTTTACTGTATCACAAGTTACTTTTAGGTCTTTAATCCATTTTGTATTTATTTTGGTAAGTGATGTGTGATAGAGGTCCCATTTTTATTTTTCTGCATGTAGTTATTCAGTTTTTCCACACCATTTGCTGACTATCCTTTCCCATTAAATATTTTTAAACATTCAAAATTGAAGGCAAAAAAGTCTACCTTACTGGACCATTGACCCCCTTGCAGATTTGGTTGCCTACATAAGTTACTTCATTATTGAGTATCACAGCTTCCTTATCTGTAAAATGTGGGTAATGATTATGCTTTCCCTGTATGTTACAGCGGTGTCACAATAGCACAAGAGAAAATGCTTTGTACCCTGGGAAGTAATCCACAACTATGAGGTATGCCTGGGTGATCCTTGGGCAGGATAAACTGCCTGAGTCATAGCATCTAAGAGTTTTATTAGTTCCTGGATAAGATAGTTTTATTGGTCTCATGCCTGTGGACAATAAAGAACTTAACTTAGCGTTACCTCATCAGTGTGTTGCTGGCTGGCTGTGGCTGATGGATTCCATAGAGTTTTATGATCTGTACATGAAAGGTTTGATGTTGGCTCTGAAGCAGCCACCGATGTAGTCCCTTAGCCCAACAGAAATCAGAAAAATGTCAGCAAATACCCTTTCACTACCCAGAAGTGAGCTTCTTGAGGGCAAAGGCTGTGTCTTATTCAACATTTTATTCTTAGGATAGCCCATTGGTTGGCACACCGTGGATACTAAATAAAACTTACTTAATGGATGAATAAAAAATACTATTTTGGAAGGAATAAGGTTGATATTAGCTTCCTGAAGTTCCCTTTCTCCATAGCCAGCCTAGGCATTTATTATTTGTCTTGTTTTTATGTTGAATTTTTTTTTTTCTGATGTTACATAGGGCCATTATTTTATTTCACACTTATTGGAGAAAAGGCATCATATGAATATAATCACAAAATACACAAAAGCACCTATATTAGGTTTATAAGTCAAAAGCCCAATTATTCTTTTTTTCACCATCACCTGAGGACATTTTTCATTGCTTTTAGAGAGAAGGGAAGGGAGAGAGGAAGGGCAAGATAGGAACATCAATGTGAGAGAGAAACATTGATCGGTTGCTTCCTGTATGCGCCTGGACTGGGGTTTGTACTGCCTGGAATGGGGATTGAACCCACAACCCAGTATGTGCCCTGAACAGGAATCGAGCCCGCGGCCTTTTGGTTACAGGACGATGCTCCAATGCAACTGAGCCTCACTGCCCTGAGCCCAATCATTCTTTTTCTTCATGTAAACTAGAAGAAATTTGAAACAAATTAAAGAACGACCTTCATTCATAGATGATCTCTTCAAAGCTTTCAGGCAAAAGCAGTTTCAGCCCTGCTGGTATGGCTCAGTGGATTGAGCGCTGGCCTGCAGACCAAAGGGTTGCAGGTTTGATTCCCAGTCAGGGCGCAGGTCTGGGTTGTGGGCCAAGTCCACAGTTGGGGGTGAACAAGAGGCAACCACACATTGACGAATCTCTTCCTCTCTTTCTCCCTCCCTTCCTCTCTCTCTAAAAATAAATAAATGAAATCTTTATTTTTAAAAGCAGTTTCAGGTTCATGTAATTTAAGTTTCTTGAAAATTGAAAAGTATTTTTCCTGGAGATTTAAAAAAAGATTTTATTTATTTATTTTTAGAAAGAGGGAAAGGAAGGGGGAAAGTGAGGGAGAGAAACATCAATGTGAGAGACAAACATCAATTGGTTGCCTCTCATACATGCCTTGACCCGGGACCAATTCTGCAACTCAGACATGTGCCCTGACCAGGAATTGAATCTGTGGCCTTTCTCTTTTTGGAAGGACACCCAACCAACTGAGCCACGTTGGTCAGGGCTCTCTTGGAGATTTTATTAAGTATGAGGAAAACCAATAAAATATGTGTGTTTACATGTCTAAATTTATATAAGTACTCACATTTATAAATTGATATTAAATCATTGCTTTTAACACATACAGGTATTTCACAATTTATGAATGTGCCTAGTCAAAGATAAAAAGTAGGAATGCAAAATAGAGGGTGCTTTCCCAGAAAAAAACAAACATTGTAGAGCCTCTCAATGAACTGGGCTTTGACTATTGAGACAAGTCAACTTCCTCTGAACTCAGAGCTTCTCGCAACGGTGATCAATTTTCTCTTCTTCCATCAATCACTCACAAGAAAAGCAGCACGACAGTGAATTAATTGTCTTTGCAACAACCAGCAGTATATTTGGACATTGCACATTGCACCTTTTCCATAGTTTTTCTTCATTGACCTTAATGAAAACTGAAAGATGCGGTCTTCTGCAATGAGAATACTGAACTATGTGCAAACTTTTGTTTCTGAGGATGGCATCATACAATATGAAAACAGGAAAAAAAAATCAATTCTGTGTTCAATGTATGAAAAAAAATTTCACAGATTTCATTGTTCCTGGCGTTTCAACTAATCTGTGGGGAAGAGTGGTGATAAGGTTTATATCACTGTGGGGACTCTGCAGTTTCTTCCTTTGCTCTCAGAAAAACACTGACAAGATTTTTCCAGGATATGGAAACAGGAAAGCCCTCTTAAGCCTGCTCACCAAGTGAGTACACATCACACCCAGTATCCAATGGGTACATGTTGTGGCACTACATCCCAAACCTGTGTCTAGGACTAGCCTCAGGGGAGGGCAAGAAGAGCTGCCAAGGTTTTTCCCAGGAAACTTAAGAGAGCACACCACAGCATCTGCCCCATCCAATCACCTCTTATAAAATGCCATCAGGAGCACTCCTGGACTCCAACACATATAATAGTACAGAATTCAAAAGACAGGCACAACTGAAGCTTCTGCTGAATAAAGTCAATGGCATTTCTCAAGGGGGCACTGAATGCTAGTAGCACAGCCTAGAACCGCGATAACTAAAAGTATAGCTCCCCATATTTCCAAACACTCCTAATTGAAAATAATTGAGCCTATTCCAGTGAATTAAGTAAGAATAAGGTTTTGTTTTATGGGTTTTTCTTGTTTCACCAAAAGAAAAACTAAGTATAGTCATAAGCCACATAACAATATTTTGGTCAACGATGGACCACAGTTATATTGGTGGTCCCATTAGATTATAATGTAGCTGAAAATTTCTTATTGCTCAGAGATGTCATAGCACAATGCATAACTCATGTGTTTGTGGTGATGCTGCTGTAAACAGACCTACTGTGCTGCTGGCCATGTGAGAGCAGAGCACATATAATTATGTTTAGTACATAATATTTGATAATAAACAACTGTTACCAGTTTATGTATTTACTATACTATTCTTTTAATCATTACTTTAGAGTATATTCTTTCTACTTATAAAAATGTTTGTTGTATAATAGAATAGTATGCTATGTTACATTAGCAGAATAAACTCCCTATAAAATTTCTGAATGAATGAGAGATGGAAGCTCCACACCCCTTCCCCAGAGCTTGCCTTCTATGCATGTCTTCTACCTGGCTGTTCCTGAGTTATATCCTTTTATAATAAACCAGTAATCTAGTAAGTAAACTGTTTCTCTGAGTTCTGTGAGCAGCGCTAACAAATCAATAAACCTCAAAGAGGGAGTCTTTGGAATCTCAGTTTTATAGCCAGTTGGTCAGAGGCACAGGTGACAATCTGGTCTTGTGGTTGTCATCTGAAGGAGGGAACAATTTTATAGGGTTGAGTCCTCAACCTATGGGATCTGATGCTATTTCCAGGTAGGTAGTGTCAGAACTGAGTTAAATTGTAGAACACCCAGCTGTCCTACAAGTTGCAGAAATGCTTGGTGTGAAACACATTGGAATTGGTGTCAGAATCATAGGGGGCATTCACTCTTCACTTGGCTCTGGGGGCATCGCAGCGAATATCATATGCTGTTCCTTTTTAGTCTCACTGAAGTCCAGGTGCAGCAGCTGTCTTTTCAATACTTCCCCCAGCTCCCTCCTTGGATGTACACCAGGTCTTTGGAATGAAGGTTGTCCATATGGGGTCTGGCAAAAGACTGAACAAGTCACAGAACCTAGTTAGGTACCATTTCTGTGGACCTCAAAACTAAAAACATCCCGAAGTACCAGAAAATTAAACTGTATGGAAGTCCAACAAACAAAGATATAAAGAAGAAATACTCAACCAGACAGGTAGGAGGAGCAGAGCCATGGCAGAGAGAACCCAAGGTGGTGGCGGTGATGGCAGCAGCAAGGCAGTGGCTGCAATTGGCTGGCAGAAAGTGCAGTCACATACTATAAAAGTCAGGAGAGAAACCTGGGGAATGAACCCAGCTTTAGACCAGACCATGAAGCTCACAATTCCAGCACCAGGGAAAATAAAGCCACTGAAAACCAGTGGAGACTGGAGTGGAGCAAGAAACTGCTGGTTTCTCAGCAGTGTCTGTTTAGAGGGCCCCCAGAGTCCTAGAACATCCACAAGCCCACCCACTCTGGGAACCATCACCAGGCAACAGCTAGAGGGGCTCCAGTCCCATACAGGAAGTAGGAGAAGTGCCTGGAAAAGAGACAAATGCTGAGCAAGAGGCATTGTCCCCTCTCATGCCCTTCCTCCACATACAGCATCACAATGCAGTGAAACAGTCCATGAGCACTGACAAATACCTAAGGCTCTACCCCTTACAAAAATAACAAGTGCAACAACTCTACCTAAGACACAGAGGCAAACACAGAAGGCTGTCATGTTGAAGAGGTAGAGAAGAATGGCCCAAAAGAGGGAACAGATTAAGGTTCCAGGGGGAGAACTAAACAATGAGGAGATAGCCAACCTAAGAGACACAGAGTTCAAAACACAGATGTTAAAGATGCTCACAGACTTGACAGATATGCTTAAGTATGACAAATGCATAAGGGAGAAAGTGAAGGCTATGGTAAGTGAAACTAAGGAAAATCCACAAAAAACCAATGGGAAGGGAAGAAAACCAGGATTCAAATCAATGATTTGGAACATAAGGAAAAAATAAACAGTCACTCAGTACAGAATGAGGAAATAACAATTGGAAAAAATGAGGGGAGGCTTAGAAACCCCTGGGACAACTTTAAATATGCCAACATCTGAATAATAGGGGTGCCAGAAGGAGAAAAGGAAGAGCAAGAAATTGAAATCTTACTTGAAAAAATAATGAAGGAAAACTTTACAAATTTGGCAAAGAAAATAGACACACAAGTCCAGAAGCACAGAGAATGCCAAACAAGTTAGACTCAAAGAGGACCACACCAAGACACATTATAATTAAAATGTCGAAGGCTAAAGGTAAAGAGAATCTTAAAAGCAGCAAGAGAAAAGCAGAGAGTTACCTACAAAGGGTTTTCTATAAGACTATTAGCTGACTTCTCAAAAGAAACTTTGCAGGCAAGAAGAGACTGGCAAGAAGTATTCAAGAGATAAAAGGCAAGGACCTACAACCAAGACTACTTTATCCAGCAAAGCTGTCACTTAAAACAAAAGGGCAGATAAAGTGCTTCCCAGACAAGGTAAAGCTAAAGGAGTTTATCATAACCAAGCCATTATTATATGAAATGTTAAAGGGACTTATTTAAGAAAAAGATCAAAATATGAACATTAAAATGACAACAAACTCACTACTAGCAACAACTGAACCTAAAAAATAAAAATGAGAACAAACTAAGCAAACAACCAGAATAGAAACAGAATCATAGGTATGGGGATCATTTGGAGGGTTATCAGCTGGGAGGGGGAAGGGGGAGAAATGGGGAAATAGTGCAGGGACTAAGAAGCATAATTAGTAGGTACAAAATAGACAAGGGGAAGTTAAGACTAATATAAGAAAGGGAGAAGTCAAAGAACTTACATGCACGACCCATGGACCTGAACTAATGGAACTGGGATTGCTGGAGGGAAGGGGGTTCCTGGGTGGAGGGGAGCAAGGGGAAAAGAAATTGGGATTACTGTAACAGCATAATCAATAAAATATACTCAAAAAAAGAGAAAAGAAAAGCATACTGTCATAGGTGCTGTGATAGAAATGTCTAGAGGTCAGCATGAAACATGAGGAATTAGATCCTACCCTGGGACCCTGCACTGGGAAACAAACCTGAATCCTGCTGGATGAGGTTGTAGAAATTTGTCATATACTAACTGATTCAACATATATTTACTGAACACATGCCCTCTGAGAACTTGTTCATAAATGTATAACCAAGGTCGCTGCTCAAAGCTTACATTCTAGCTGTGGCTGGGCAGAAGGAAGGAAGAAAACAGGGGGTGGGGGAGACATTATAAAAAGTCGTTTATTTCATGGGTTTTATTGAGTGTCTAATATGTGTCAGGCGGGGTGTTAGGTGCTGGGATTATAAAGACAAATGAGACACAGTCCCTGTCCCTAAGGGCATTTCAGCCCAAGAGAAGAACCTGTGGGAGGCAGAGAGCAAGTGAAGGGACTGTGTCTGGGGAAAATCGAGTCATTCAGTAGAGCTGGGAGCACAGGGTGTGGTGATAAAGGAGCTCCCTCTTAGTTATGAAACTCATCCCTGGGAAATCTTGGGCAGAGTCCTTCCTGGAAACTTCATAAAAACATTCCTGAAGTATTTATTGAAGCAGACATTTAAGAATAAGCTACAGGTGCTGGCTGTACATAAAATAGCCTAATCCAGCCTAAGGTGTGGCTCTACTTGCCTGAAATACAGTCCAAGAATAAAAAGTTTCTGACACTCCAAATTCATCTTCCTTCCTTCCTTTTCTTTCTTTCTTTTTTTCTTTCCTCCTCTCCTTCCTTCCTTCCCTTCTTTATTTCTTACTAAACCCATTCCCATAAACTGCTGGTCCTGGAAGTATCAAAGTGAACCTACAAATAGGATCTGCCCTCTGAGATGTGGTAAGAAACTAATTGGTTAATGTTTGCAAAATGCCAGAACATTCTTGAATAAAAGACCTTATATAAGTTCAAAGTATTGTAATTATTATGATCATTACTATTATTTGTAAGACTTAGTCATAAATCTAATAGGATTAAGTCAACACTTTTAAAAAGAGGAAGCAGAACAAGGACTGTATATAAGTGTTGGTGGCCTGTCTGCCTCTGAGGACAAGAGCTAAGGGAAGACAGGTGAGTGTCAACAGAGTTGTGGAATTGATGCTCAGGCTTATCTAGAGTGAACATTCCAGTCTATGGTGATTGATGATTGTGTCTTCGTTGTTCAGGAAACAAGAGAAGTGGAAATCAGGTAAAACTAAAGGACCTGACAAGGAAAACCAAGTCATAAAAGATTATGTACATGATAGAACAACTTTTTCCTGTTTGTTAAATGTAAATTTATTTTAATGTAAGTATATACTTTTGGATTTGTGAGCATTTGCAAAACAAATAATGGGAGAACAGAAATATGTGTACATTTAACAGAAGCTGTAGAGTCCAGATGGTTGTCTTTTTTGTTAATTCAAAGCCAAAGAACAGAGGTGTTTGTATTTTTCCAGGTGGTAATCTCTCCTCCTCCCGCATGCTCACTCCTGCCAAGGTTACATTAAACCGATAAACCTTAAGTGATGGTTCTATAACAGAGTCCTGTGTTTTCTGGAAGCTGTGAAAGAACTAAGGCCAACATGTCTAACATCCTAAGCTTGACAGAGTAAAAGGATAGACAAGCTTCATCAGTCCTGGATGGCACAGAGAGGTCTTGGTCTCTATGATTTTATCTTTGTTTGGAAAGGGATATTCTTGGGACAGTCTCCAGCACCAGGAGAGAAGCCTTCATGGTGTTCTCAGCCCTTGGGAATTCCAAACAAGCAAAGTGAGGAAAGCAGGCACAGGGGCCTCCCAGAGGGAAGGCTCTCCCTTCCCCGTCTCTCTGGATGAGGAAAGTGTTTGTCTGCCGAGTGTGAAGACAAACAATCAAACTTCGGAGCTCTTCTGGGCTGATAATTGTTGCCCACAATCCAAATTCAGTAAACATAGACTTTCACAGACCACGTGAAAATGCAGCTCTGCAAAAAGTGAGTTTAAGAGGAGCTTATATTTTACTCTAAAAAGTTAAATTTTTCTCAAGGATATTGATCCTAGTGGCAGAATCATTTTATATCTGTGAGTATCATTGCTATTATTTTAATTTAAGGCCTGTTGGTGCATAGCCATCTGTGAGGCGATGGGCTGGGGTGTGGTGTGTGTGAGGAGAAAGAGGAAGGATGGGACAGCGAGAGGGTATAGGACTAAGACATGATGGAAAGGCCTATCGGCCCACAAACGAGCAAGCAACAAGATGAGGTAGCAACAAAACCAGCATGACAAATACAACACAGAGCAAAAGAGCCTGCTTGATGCAGATGTGTACAGCAGTTCTCAATTCTTCCTGGATCAAATGGGGACCACAGTGGGACACAGTCACCTTCATCCTCCAGCATCACAGGGTGTTAATACAATACACACCACAGGCTGGTTGAAGAACCCTAAGGACCAGGTTTATGGTGAAGATCTGGGAGAGTATTCACGGAAAAAGAGTGAGAGTCTTTTGGTGAGGGAACTGCAAAGATCAAAGACCTTTATTTCCACTTTTTCCAAAACAATTATTTAAGGGAGGAAGAAATAGTCTGTTATGCCTTACAAATCTAAATGATGTCATGGAAATTGCAAAGTACAAGGCAGAGAGAGGTGAACTTGAATTGTGCCCATGGGAGACCCAGGTTGTCAGTTTTCAGGGTGCCTAGTGGGCCTGACTTCCATCTTGTTGACAGTGGTATGCTGTTTGTCACTGTTTTGTTCTCCAGGAAGGGAGAGGACAGATGTCACCATAGACATTGTGCTGGGTGAGCTTCATGCCCTGTGCTGTCTTGGCCAGACATTTTAATAAATGCTGGGAGTCACAGGGGTATTAATGGATCAGCCATAGGTAACTGACAGACTCTCCCTAAGCGCACTCCAGCAATGCCCTGGCAGTCTCTTCTAAACACAGAATACTTCTGGGCACCTGTAAAGTTGTGTCACGGAGCTTGGCTTATATCAACATGTGGAGTTTATGTCCATTGTTGCTTCTTGCTCTTTCTAGTTGCAATCAGAAAAAAATGACAGAAAAGAACTCTGTGTTCCTAAGTAATAGTGTATTTACCTAGACTCTTTTCATTCCAGTGCTTGCTCCACAGATATTTACTGATGCTGGAGAATGAGGTAGATTTCATGTCTCATTCTTCCACTTGGGTTTTCAAGAGGAAATTTTTTGTTCCCACAGAAAAGCAGCAAAATGCCCTGGTTTAGCACCTGGATTCAAGCAGTCCTTTTTTCTGCAGGGTCCTTTTCATAAAGCCATGGAGAAGCCTCTTAAAGATGACCTTTCTCTCAGCTTCTCCCTGCTTAAATGGCTCCTCCTCCATTCTCTTTCCTGGGACTGAGTGCCCTCTCTCATTTCATTCTGGGGCTCAGTGAATGCTACGTAGATGATTCCAGCTGGGTGATTGAATCTGAGAGTTCCTGCAGAACCAGCTCAAATGTCAAGTTCCTGATTCTTTTTGGTGTTGGGACTCAGCATGACATTTTCTGCTCAGCTGAGAGAAGTCAGGTAGACCATCTCAATGTGGTAGGGAAGAAAAACAAGGTGGCCATGTCTGAAGGGCACATGCCCCCTCGGTGCAAGAACACTTCACTCAAATGTCTTCCTTACTACCCCTTCTTCATCTTTTTTTGTTTTTGTTTTTAATTTAAATTTTTTTCAATTATAGTTGACATTCAGGATTATATTAGTTTCAAGTGTACAGTACACTGGTTAGACTTCTGAAGTGATCCCCCCAGTAAATCTATTACTCACCTCAAAAACTCTCCTTTGTCTTGAGATATAATCTACTTCTGGATATTTAGAAGGAACCACCCATAAGAATGCCTTGAAACAAGAGAGATGAGGAAAGCATTATAAAAGTGATGAATGCCATATTTAAATGCACACTCCTACCTATAATGATAGTAATAATTCCAAATGATAGGTAGCCAGGTTCGGCCAACGAAGGGAGGTGATGGGAACACCCTGCAGTGGGAGGAGCTGCTGGGAGGTGGAGGATTTGGGGGCATGTAGCCTGTTCCTCCAGTATTCCCTGGGGTCAACTGCAAACTCTGCTGAGTGGCATTTGTGTATTTGTTTGCTAACTAGTCGGGGGGAGGGGAGCAGGGCTCTTTGGACATGTGGAAGGTGATTAGAGGAATGGTTGGGATGAAAGAGAGTGTGCCAGAGCAAGTGTGAGACAAAGTGCTTGGTGGTGACCAGTGTCAGTTCTCCCCCAGAGTGAGCACCGTATGAGTTCAGGCCTAAACCCCTGCACATGACCCGCTTTCATGGGGATTTGACTTTTGGTGGAAATAGCCTGCCTCTCCAACCCCCACCCTGTGCTCCGGTCCAGGTTTTTTCTGCCCAGGAGTGGCTCGTGGTTCAAGGTGGCCAAGGAGGTCTGAGCTCTCAGGCTGGGAGCTTAGAGCAATGGGCAGTGTCTTCCAACTCCTTCCAACAACGAAAGCAAAGCATACATTCCCAGACACTTAGAAAAACATAACTTTTCCTTTAACCTGAAGAAAGAATCCTAATTAAGAGAAACGCAAACACAATTTTCTCCTTGTTATATTATCTTTTGATAATAAAGAAGCTATTGTGATAGAAACTTGCTTTTCAGTATCTGGAGTCAGGTCACTATGTTTCTCAGTGTTGAGGGCCAAAGTAACTTGGCTTCTTTAAAAAAACTTTTTTTTATTTATTGATGAGAGAGAGAGAGAGTGGGGGGCATCGATTTGTTGTTCCGCTTATTTATGTATTCATTGGTTGACTCCTGCATGGACCCTGACTGGGGATCAAACCTGCAACCTTGGTGTATTAGGACAACAGCACTCTAACAACTGAGACTACCCAGCCAGGGCCATCTTGGCTTCTTGAAATAAATAGAATCTCTATGGGCCAAGCAGGAGGCTTGTCATTTTAAGCTAATTGAAAGGATGGATGGAGCACACAACCAGCTTTTGCTGTTTTCATTATGATTCAAATAATTAATTTTCTTAGTTCAGACATGGGAGAAGTTGTTCTCATTCTTTTCCCACGCCTTTTCATAGGAACGTTACATATTGTTATGACGACAATTGATATTTTCACAACTTTGAGCTAATTTGTATTTTTAAGTCTCTTTAGGGCCCGGAGAGTGAGATCATCAGTATGTCTGTGCTGTGGCTTCTTCTGGGTCTCCTTGCCCTTGCTGGTGAGTGTGTTTCCTTTTTCCCAAATGACCTTGTAGTTGGGAAGGATAAGCATAGAATCATAATGGTACTTCTGATACATAAAGCTGCAGTGGAAAATGTTATTTTTTCCTAAGCTGTTTGCCAAATCCTGTAATTCGTAGCAGCACTGGTAAGCAGCCTCTTTCTGGATGTCCCACAGAAGGAGAGGCTTCTCCCGAATGCTGGGTGGGCTTCAAACAGCGTTGCTTGATAACTGCTCATTGTTTCTCTATAAAAACTATTTCACCAAAAGTATTTGTTGAATTTATTAACAGAGCACATAGTTCCACAGAAGGAACATAATAAGACTAGTGTAATGTAGAAAACTAACATTCAGGAGATCAAGGAGATGTGACTAAGCTAACCATTTAGACTGACATTGCGGCAGTGCTTGAATTTCAGATTTGGTCCTGTTTCCTTGTAGCTGGGACAAAAAAGGAAAAGTACACGTTTTTAGATAAATAAAGGGAGGAAGCATAATTCCTCAAGAGAAGCAGTTTGTATTTTTTTTTCTGGCTCTAAATTCTAAAAACTTCTCAGATCGGGGTCAGTCTTACATTTATTCATTTACTTGTTGACCCATTCATTCAACAAATGTTTTTAAATTCCTATAAGGAATTTTGGGAATATAAGAAACTTTGAGGAACATGTAATATGGTTAGGGAGTGGCTAGAAGGCAAGAAGCAATGAATAACACAACCAGCTACTATTAAGGGTATTTGTCACCAATTATAAAAATAGAGTGTCCTAATTAAAAAATAAAAAAGGCCACATTGGCTCATTTAATTTTTATTATACTCATAAAAGAACAAGTTATTCATTTTCTTATTTCTCTTAGACTACTCACTGAAAGTTTTTAAAGTACAAGTATGTACTCCAAAATACTAGTATTTTCAGATGTCATCCCCTGAAGTTCTTTGTAAAAATCTTTAAAATACATTTAGTAAACATTCAGTACACATATGATGACAAGCAATCGGCATATTTCCGAAGACCTGCAGGTCATTAAGATTTAACAATATAATCTACTTTTGTCAAAGAATAAAACAAATCAAAAAGAGTAATCTAATGAGAAGTTCTTACAGGCTTATAATAGTGAGATGATGCTCTCAAGGGCAATTTCCTGCCACCTGTAGTATCTTGTTACTTGTGTACATGCCCTCTTTCTGGTGTGAATGGTAAATATTCAGGAATGTCCTTCTCTTTAGTGGTCTTTGTGGAATCCCAACAGTGGATAAAACCTCTCCTCCTCCAGCGCTGGAAATGAGAGTAGTAGTTAGAGAGAAAATGAAGAACAAAGAGAGAGAGGGAGGAAGTGGAAAGAGGGATCCCCACGTGGAGACCTGGCCCTGTACCTCATCACGTCTCCTCTCCCTCTTTTCTGTCGTAAGCACCCACATAGACCGTGCACTGAGAGCAGGGGAAGCCGGTTCCAAGTTATAGTTTACCAGCAGTCCCCATTCTTGGTGTCTGGGCTGAGATTCCAGGGAGGCCAAGGCTTTATATGTGTTTCTCCAGAACAAACATAAGTATCTCACCAGACCAATGAGTCATGGGTATTGGAGGGAGAAGTGCTGAGAGTTCACATAAAATGGAAGATGAGAACTAGCTTACAGGGAACACACAGTCTGTGATTTGACTCCAACACACTCACTCAACAGCATTGGACGGCCCCAGAGCTTTGCAAGAAGTAGAACTGCTCCAACAATTCCTTATGTCTGCAAGATATGAGGTGAGAATTTAGTGTCAAGGAAGTTCTGTGATAATTTCTTAGTCACTATACTGTAATTTCGAAAGGGTTTCCATTGCAGAGTGAAGTTCTTGTTGTTATTGATTTTAGTATAGTTATGTTTATTCATGTCATTTCATTCTTGGGCAGAAAGACAATCAGAACTACTGTAGTTCAATGTCTTAGGCTGAAATTTTCTCCATTTGTAGACTCATCTGAAAGTGGCAACTGGGGATGCTATGGAAACATCCGAACCCTCGATACTCCTGGGGCATCTTGTGGGATTGGAAGACGCCAAGGCCTGAACTACTGTGGTAGCTAGACTCTCACTGTGCACCTCGCTCTCCTCCTCTTCTTCCTTTCTCTCAGAAGGTGACTCCATTAGGAAAGAGTGGCTTCAACAAGATTTTGTCCCTGCCCTTGATACCCCACACCTCTGTCTCCCAGTCATTTCTCACAGGTTTTGCTCCTCCACATACCCCTTTGGTTCCCATTGCTTCCCAGAGCCCCACGCTATGGAGTGGTGGAAAGAGCATGGATATGGAGTACAAAGACCTTGTTGAGTGCTGGCTCTGCTTCTTCAAGTCACTTAGCTTCCCTGAACTCTGCTGAAATGGGGATAATAGTACTTACTTTACAGTGTTGCAATCTCTGGTCAGTAATGTGCATGGGAGTGCTTTTGAGACCATAAAAGTGCTTAGAGGGTTAAGTGGGTTAGCCAGGTATGTTAGGATTGGTTTTCACTTTGCCCAGCATTCTTGGTATTTCATAAAGGTTTAAGCACACATGATTTCTGAGTGTCACTATAGGATGGAAACGTGGGCAACAGTGAGCACATCTGTCAAAAAATTCTCCAAGGACTTCCTGAAGGGTTTGGGAGAATTTCTCCTTCACATCAGATGCTTGTTGTAGCTGCTGGACATGCATTTTGCTGGGTAACTGTTTAAGTGATTAGGATGGAGCCATGGGGCCTGTGCCCATGCAATTTTTCTGGGAGGAGGTAAGCTGCCTTGGCTCAGGGGCACTGGTAGCCAAGAAAGACATGCTTCAAGGGATGCCAACACAAGCTCAAAGACAGAGAATCACAATCTCTGTTCTAAGAATGGTTACAAGAGTTTTCAGACCTACCCATGGGCTTCTCAGTCCTCAACTGCTGCCCAGATCTCTGGAGTGTATTTTCTTTCTCCTTTTGAGCTCCCATTTCAGCATAAGTCACACCAAGCCACATCCTTCCTTCTGTGTTTGCTTTAGGAGTTCGTGCTTCTGAAAGGTTGGCTGAAATAGATATGCCGCACCTACTGAGATTTCAACCCATGATGCGTACCGTTGGCCAAAAGTACTGTGTGGATCCAGCAGTGATCGCTGGTGTCGTGTCCAGGGAGTCTCCTGGTGGCAAGATTCCGGTTAATGCAGGCAGTGTGGGTGATGGAATCAGGGTGGTACAGGTAACCCTCCATGTGACCATTGTGCTGCGTATGTAGCACAACTCCAAAAGAACACCTTCACATTTGTTGTGTGGATGGTACCCCTGGGCACAGCCCCCTAGAAGAGTGAATGGGCTCCCTGGAGCCGTGAGAGCCCAGCTCTTCATTCTGAGGCACAATTCTTTTTCAAAGTGAAGTATGCTCTTTCCAGGATAACATTGTCAGCCTATTGTGGATTTCCAAAAAGACCATGTAGGAAAAATATCACAGGTTGAATACTTGCCCTGCTATTTTGTAACCACGTGACCTTGGATAAATCATTTAATCTCCCTGGGTCTCAGTTCCCTCATCTATAAAATGCCATCCTCAGAATTATTATGAAGACAATAAAATAATGTGAAAAAGTTCTTGGCAGCTGGTAGATTCACAACAAATATCAGATTCTCTTTTCCTGTCTTCTTTCTACACAATTCTTAGTTCTGAAGGTCAAGTTTTATTTTTGCAGGAATTCTGCCTGGTTTCACCTGAGACTTCCAGGGAACTGGTCATTAATTAACCCTCAGATCAACTCTGTGGTGGCAGGGGAGAACATGAGGTCACAATTCTTTCTATTACATGTCACATTGTTGTAGTTGTTGAGAAACCTGTAAGTATTACAGTCCTTTTTTAAGCTTGTAGAAAAATGTATTCTTCAATGATTTTTAAATTGGCTTCCCATTAGTACTTTGTATGACACTTTACAATTTAAAGGTACTTTTGAATATTTTATCTTATTTTGATTTACGGACCCATCAATAATGTGATGAATTGAGACAGATGAGAAAGTGAATTTATGAGGTGATATATTTACTGCAAAGTCACATGCAGCTAGAAACTGCAGAATGGGACTAAGCACAACTTTGGTGATTTAGTGCCAGCATCATTCCCACCACCCTGTTCTGCCTCCTTTGTAAAATTTTGTTCTTGGGAAAAGGATGGGTCCATCTCCAATGAAGGTGAAGGAAAAATTCCCTGGAGTCAGATATCCCTTCTAAATAGTGAAACATTTATGGAATGGTAACCAAAGGTGTGCAAGAAAAGTTAGTGGTACCCTTAGACATTCTGATTACCTGGAAGGATAATTACAAGTATAGATAGAAAAAGGAAAAAAAAAAACTCTTTCAGATCTGTTTTGGAGGGTTTTGGTTGCAGTGCTGAAGGAGGGCATCAGAATGTAACTACCTCTTAGCCTTGGCTTTCAATCCTCTTCTCACCATTGCGTTGAGGCAGTAGTGAAATGTCTGCTCCTTTCTTCTCTTGCCCAAATCTTTTAGCTTTACTATTTGTCCCAAGAGAGACTGAAGGTGGCATTGGTTTCGCCAAAGGAGGAGGAAAGAAAGAGAAGGAAAATGAGAAAGCACTGATAGTATAAAGCCACAACCTCCCCTCACCTGGCTTACTTGGCTTTTCTTCTGCCTCCCTCCCTCTAGGACATGGGCCATTATGTTCCCACACCTTGGATCAGCGAGTCTCAACTTTCCCAGATGACTGAGGTCCTGACTGTTAGAATCAAAGACATCCAGAGGAGGTTCCCAACCTGGACCGCCGACCAGTGCCTGAGAGGTAGGTGTAACCCACAGGTTCGTGGTTTCACCAGATAGAATAATAGGGAATAATAGGGACAAATGTAATACATTGTGCCAGCTTCCCCAAAACCTCAGTTGCTTATGATAAGCATAAGGAAAGAGAATCTAAGTTAACCGTTAGGCACCCTGAAGCAATGAGGCACTGTGGAATCAGCACTAACCTGTCTCACAAATTCCAGGTGGACTCTGTGCCTATGTCAGAGGTCCTGGCTACGTTAGAAGCAGCCAGGACCTGAGCTGTGACTTCTCCAATGATGTCCTTGCACGAGCCAAATACTTCAAACGACATGGCTTCTAACACTTCAGATCAACTCCAACGTCATTCTCATACATGAGGCCTCTTCTGTTCCACAGATGAAACTCGCCAATGAGGCTTGTAACTGAGAATCTGAGTTTGACCTGAAGGTTGCCAAAATAACATGGAACTCATTAAAGGAAGAATTATTCTCTGCATTTTGTGGTCTGATGTGTGTATGTGTAAGTTAAGAGTTGTGTCTCTTTAAAGGTATTTCCATGGAGATAGGTTGTAATGTGGATTTCTGTGAAATGCATTCTATACCTCATTGACTAGCATTGTCAGATTTAGCAAATAAAAACACAGAAAGCAGTTACATTTGAATTCCAGATAACTAATGAACAAATTTTTTAGTGTAAGTGCTGTGCAATATTTGGAACACATTGGGCATATGATATTTTGCCTGGCAACAATATCATTGATTGCTCTGATGAAAATAATAGTTTAAAATTTAATTGAAAAACTTGATGAGAAAAAGGGCATGATGGTGGCTAGCCCCACCTGTTGGGTGGAATATTCTCCGGAGAGGCTCTTATTAACTTTGCAGCATTATTTTAACCCTAATTCAGTCTCTCTGTCATCTAAGTATACTTTCTTTTCTCTTCTGGACCACAGAACCTGCTACACTCAACCTCTCCTAACTCAGATAAACTATCCCCTTGTTTGGGACACTCACTAATAGCACCATGCCACAGTGATTCATCAGTTAAAGCTGCCCTCAAGGGCACTGACCATGTTCTTTACTGGTAAATTATTTAATTCTAGGAGGTGTATTCTATAAAACTAATTAATATCCCATTCTATCAACTGCATGATATTACTACAGAGTGTCATTCTGGAACAATTATCCTTTCAAGCAGAATTTTTTGAAGCAACTACTATGTGCTCAGCACTATATCAGAGTCCCTACCCTCAGGAACTGTTAACTCATAAAACTTAGTTGGGGGTAGCAGGCAACTACATGCATGCACAAGGTACAGACTCAGGCCTGTACCAGGAGACAATGTGAGGATGTCACCTTCTGTGTCAGGGGCTTGTGGAAGCTGCTTATGACCACTGATGCCCTTGACCCTCTCCAGGGCCACTTCCTTCTTGGTCTCCCCACTCTCTGCCTTCCAAGACCCTCTCAAGGCTGAGTCCAGTTGAGGGGTTCCCACCAAGGAGAAAATGACAGAGAAGACTTCATGAACATACTTCACTAGCTCAAGGAAAAGAGACTGTGGGGCACTGGTTAGGAGCCCACAGTGCAAACACTTGGGTGAATAAAGTCCTTTTGAAATCACAACACTGGGCAGGCTCCTGCAGCTCCCACTATGACCATGTACACCCAGTAAGTGTGGGATCACTTGTGTCCATGCTGGGCATGACTGTCATTCTAAGAAAACATTCAGTCAAGGAAGGCTGACAACGAGTGCTGTGACATCATGATGGGGGCTCAGACAAAGGTATAACTGAGTTAGAGGCTGGTAAAATATAAGGGTATTAATTAAACAGCTATTAACCAATCTTTATCAATCACTTCCTACCTGCCAGCCACTGTATCAGGATCTGCAAGGCCATGTCCTTGCTCACCAACGCTCCTTTTCTAGTTGGGATCTGGACATAGTGACACTTGGGGCATAATAAGCTAATTTCTGTAAAGAAGAGATAAATGAAAACTGGCATGGGAGCTCTGGTGAAGAACCAAGACCTGAGTTCACAAAAGAAGTAAGGTCATTTACTTGGTGCTGAATTCTCACACCAGCCCAGATGCACGATTCCACTGAATAGACAAAGGAACTACCAACCAAAACTGTAAAGCACTTGCTTAGTCACAGAGCTGGTAAGGGACTGAACCAGAGTTTCAATGCATTGCCACATGTACATAATTAGGTGATTGTGCGTGTGTGTGTGTGTATGAGTGTTTGTATGTGGTGGGGGGTTAGGGTGACCAACTATCCTAGTTTGCCTGGAGTTGATGGGTTTTCTGGGACATGGAACTTTCAAGGCTAAAACCAAGAAAGTTAAATGGGAACTTTCTGAGCAAGTCCAGATGAGTTGGTCACCTGAGCTGGGCATCATCCCTTCCAGGAGGTATTTTAAAAAGTGTGAGGGTAGCTTTCTTCTCTCCTTCTCTCACTTTCTTTTGTTATTGCCACAATGTTTGAGGTGATGGGGAAAGGTGGGGTTGGACATTCGTGGTATTTAGTGGTGGGGCAAAGAATGCTAAATATTTAGCAATTTGTGCTGGGCAGGATGGTCCCACCTAGTGAAGAATATATATATATATGTGAAAGAATATACATATATATACATTTTAATGTATTAATTAATATAATATACATAAAAAATATATAAAGCCTTTTGCCAGCTTTACAACCCAGAAATATTTTTTTTCAAAAATCAGGAAGCCATCCCTTTGAAATATAAACCTCTAGGAAGAAAGTGCTCTGTGTCCTTGTTACTGTGGGAGTTTAGCCTCTAGGCATCTGCTTTTCATAGAAATAAGAAAATTTGTATTTTTCCTCTGACAAACATGAATTTAGGATAAACTATGAAAAAATGTATGCTAGATGGGTTTCCAGCGTGTTTCTCAGCTCTGTCCTGAAGGCGGTGAGTCTCAGCACGGCTCCACTGACAGGATAGGAGGGATGCAGAGGGGAGTGGATGGGAGAGGAGCTCTCGGTGCCAGAGTGGGGACTCCTGGGGACCCTTCCCTCTCCTCTCTCCTTCCTGCTTCTCTCTCAACCCTGCTCCTACCCTGAAGCTGTAGCCAAGGCCGCTGGGTAAGCTCCTGAACTGCAGAGAAAAAACCCGTCTCTGACGAGGACTTGGGGAAATGGTCACTGTGCTTCACAATTTGGGGGACTTCTGCTTATTTTTTCTCTTTTTTGCCTCTCACTAGTTTGCCCTGAAAACCACCCCATTATGTGAACCTTCCACACAGTATATGGGGGAGAGGAACCTAAGATCTGAGAGAAACCAGAGCTTCCAGCTGAAGGTCCAGGGAAGGTGACACAGAGTCCAAGAGAAGACACACTGAGGGTGACCAGGGCCCCCGCGGAGTGCACCCTGGAGCCACTGTGTGCTCCCCATCATGCTGGTGCTGAGGTCACCCCCACAGATGCCAAGACAGACCTGCGCTAATGAACTCACATACTTAACCAGTGGTCTCCTGACCTCTGCTGCTAGACGGTGGGAAGCCAGACTATGGAACTCCGTTTCCTAAGGAGTCAGGGCTGCACGTCCATCAGTAGCTTCACCCCAAGTTTGGAGGGAGAAAGCACTTGAATTGGAACAGGCACAGAGGTCAGAGGGAGAAGGAAAGCATAAATCAGCATAGGGAGCTAGGTAGCAAGACTGTGAGGCACCAAGGCATATCATGAAAGTTCAGATGCCTCTTCTTACTGAAACACTTTGTTTTCACATTCTACTGATAAGAATTTGGGGGTACACAGAGCAAGCAGGCTTCATCAACTTCAAAGAGTACATTGCATTCCTATTCTATTTCTAAACCTCCCTGGAGTGTGGGACTGGCAGTATGGCATGTGGGGCATGTTTGCCAGCCAGTTAAGGCTTACAGGTCCATATTTCTGGTCCTGGCTCCACAAAGTGGCTACAGATGTTTGTACCATACATACTGGTCTCCCTCATCTCCCCCTTTTTTGTAAACTACTTAACCTGGAACAGGCACAGAGGTCAGCGGGAGAAGGCCAGAGCTCGAGAGCACCAGCCTGCAGACCCACCACGCTCTGGATTATATTTCCGAGAACAGGTTCATTTTTACAAATAAATCCATTTTTCTTTTGCCATTTTAGTGGTTTCCTATGTTTCCTATTTTAAAGACTCAATTTCTTGTCTGAAAGGTAAACATAAGCAAGGAAGAGCAACTTTCAGCCATTCCATGGCTGGGGGAGGGAGGTGCTACTTCAGCCTGAATTTCTTTTATTCTTTCATCCACCCACCCACCCACTCATCCACGCTGTCCTGCCTGCCTGCTCTCCTATCGTGAATGGAGTGGACTCAGCTGATGTCCTGTGAACATTCTAGCACAAGTGGCTGCACAGCATCCAGGCCAGAGAAGGAGTGGCCATTCCGGCCCAGCTGCTCCAGCCGGCCCCACCCAGCCCCACAGACCCGGTGGCCTTGAGACACAGCCCACCAGGGATGGAGCAGGATACCTGGGGAGCAGACTCTTGGTTCTGCCCCTGCCACAGCCTGCTCACCGCCCTGAGAGCAGGGAAGGGTCCTGCTAAGGGAAGCCTGATCCCACACCAAGGGCCCCCAGTTCCCACCTAGGGGAAGTGCACAAAAGCAGGCTGTTATCATTCTTTCCCTTTGTGCAGATGAGGAAACCAAGGCGCAGAGACAAAAGGTGCCTGGCCCAGTCACACAAAGGCCAGATTGACCAGAACTCTGGCAGGGAAGAGAGGAAAGGGAGGAGAGAAGGAAGGAAAAGGGAAGGAAGAGGAAAGGAGGACCCTGGAGCCCAGGCGGGCGCGGGCAACAGGAGTGGGGAGATGCCCAGCCACTCCCCCTGGCCTGCCTCTGCCTCCAGGCCTGGAGGTGGGGCGCCCACGGAGCCAGCCCCGCCCCTTCTCCCTGGGGCCGGCCCCAGCTCCGGCTGCTGGGCGCGCCTGCCCTCTGGTGGCAGGATCTGGAAACGCTTCCCCACTGCACACCCTCACTCATCTATTGATGGGACAGAATGCTGGCTGGCTTCTTGCCTGGGGAGACTCGTTGAGAGCCTGGCTGGCTGGTGCTCAGCCAATTTGATATAAAAACTCTCATTTTCAGGTTTCTGATTACAGGTGAAGAAGATGTGTTTCTAAATGTACGCCTCAGCTCCTGTGAATGGGATGAGCAACAACGAAAAGCCTCTTTCACACATTACTGTCTCTGTTCAGATAGGAGACAAAGGACATTTCACATAAAGAAGGGAAGGTGGTGCCACGCGGGCTACTTTTCTTACGAGAGTTGAGGCTGGGGGAGGGGACAGAAGAGAAACCAGAGAAAAGCTGGAAAGAGGGAGAGGGAAGAGAAGAAGAAATAAAACCAGGGGAAAAGAGAGGGGAAAAATGAAGAATTGCTTTGCATTTTTCCCAGCGGCCTCACCTGGGACACAGGTTAGTATATGATGGTTGAAATGAGCCACACTCAGCTGACTCTGCATCTGTCCCCTCACATCCAGGCCAGGGGATTGCAAACTATATGTCCTGGGGACCCTTGACACTATTAAAAATGATTAAGGACCCCAAAACTTTTAGGTATGTAGAGAATATCTACCAATCTCCTCTATATTAGAAATTAAAACAAAATCTTAAAATATTTACATAACATGGTGATGAAAAATATATTAATGCCATTTATTCGTCATAAAATACATAGAAAGAAGAAAAACAAAGTTAACTTTCTGTAACCAGGTGACCAGAAAATGGTTGAGCCAGGCCCGCACACCTGGGCCTTTTGCCTCGTGTTCCTGTGAAATGGTTTGAACAAATATTTTCCATCATTGTAAGAAATGTTTGCTGTTTCCTGACGATGTCTCAGTTGAAGGAAAGGTGAGCTGAGGCTGACTGGTGCTGAAAAAGTGGATGGGGAGGAGAGTCGGTGATGATTGCTGGTCCTCTTGTGGCTGAATTCTACCAGCCCTGGAAAACAGGAAATCTCTGAGACCCCAGGCAGCAGGCAAGGGCAGGGCTTTATGAAGGAGGCAGGTCTGGGCCCTCATTCCAGCCACCCTCCCTCCTGGGGCAGCTAGAAGCACTCTGTGACGTCCCATGACTTACCTCCTTTCATTGCCCTCAGAAATTGCAGGACGTCCGTCATTCTGGGTGGGAACAAAGAAAGGCTCCAAGTCCGATCATGTGTTGACAGAAACCTGGACTCTAGCTGCATCTCTTCCAGGTTCCAGTCAAAACCTTCCAGGTCTGCAAAAGAGCCTGGCGTTTCTGAAGACCCCCTGAAATGTTGTCCCCAAGTACCACTTGGGAAGGAAAGTTGGCTACAACATGGCTCCACCTGCCCTCCTGGGGACCGGATGCATCTCTTAAAATGGCAAGTTGGCAACATGGAGAGCGATGGGACTGGCCAACCATGAACCCTCCCCACAAGCTTCTTGCCCAGGAGGTCTCTCCATTTCCTGCAGCCCTGGGGCCCAGAATGAACCTCCAACAACCAGTCTTACCTTAGGCCTGGGTTAGGGGCTGTGGAGCTCTTGGGGACAGGTCTGCTGTCCATGGCCCCAAGAGGCTGGGTCACTGCTTTCCTTCCTTGGGTGGACACTGCACGGCTCTGTCCTTGGCCAGTCCTCTCTGAGATGCCGGTGCCTGGGGGACCTCAGGTGATGGAGGGAAGGGGCTCCTCTTGGAGTAGAACAGGAGGGACACAGTATGGGGGCTAACAGCTGAGTGAGGGTCTGTGGAGGGGTCCTCAGGCCTCAACCTCCGCCTGGCTCCCCTCCTGCTCCTGACATTAGACCTCAGAGCTGAAGGTTGGGGTTTCTGGGCAGACTGCGTTTACCTCATAGTCGTTTGCAAACTTGAGATCATCAGAAGGAGGGACCGGACTCCCTTTGTTTGCAAAAAAGCTGTGCATCCTGGAGAAGGGGGGCCAGTCGCAGGGCGTGTCTTCAGAGCACAATGACTTTACCCCACAGGATGTCAGTGATTAAGACTGAGAATTCTACAGGAGCAAAAGAAAGTCTAATCCTGGACCCTGAGCACCCCAGGCTGTGGTCAGGAAAGCCAGCCTGGGACATGGCCCTTGGAGGGGGCAGGCAGTCTTGTGGTTTGTGACTTTTCAAGGGTCCCCCTCCCCAAACTCATTCAGCACTCCCAAGACTCACCTTCCTAAAAGGACAGGCTGCCGAGTTTCAGCCATCTGATCTTGAGCCGTCTGGCCCAGATAAGAAGACAGAAGAGTTGAAACGTGGGTTCCCTGATTTCATGCCTGTCTGGCCTTTCCTTGCTTCTGTCAAAGGTGGGAAACCGGAGTAGGCCTGGGTGCCCTGGGGCCTGCAGGGAAGGGAGGGGAAGAGGGTGTGAGGGCCTGGAGTCCTCAGAGAGGCCCCTCCAGACACCTTCACCTCCACCTGCTACTGTCTCTCCACCTGCTAGTGCTCCCCGAGGAAGGCTGCAGGAACACAGTCCTGCCCCCGCGGGACACTGAGGGCCAGCTCCTCTGCAGAGCTCAGCAGCTGCGCTGAGTGCCCAGGAGCATGATGAACAGGGCACTTTGCCCCCGAGGGGTCTCAGCCTTTCCCAGCCTCCAGGCCCCAAGACCTCACAGCAGGGCTTCACCTCTCCTTCCTCTGTAACCCACTTCTCATGGCAGTTCAGCTCAGAGGGCCTGGAGGGGCCCAAGTGTAGCCACAAGGGAGCTTGTTACCTTTTCTTTGGCTGGTCAACCAGCCCCCAGGAGGGCCACCCACCCGGCGACAGGAGCCAGAGACCGAGATGGCTGAGAACTCACTGGAGAGAAGGGGGCTTCCTGAAGTGCTGGAGGGCCCACCAACATTACTTGTAGCTGCTGCCCAGCGTGGTCTGCTCCCTGTGCCCAGCACGTGACCGACTCGTGAGGCATCGAGACGTCTGTGTCCCCACAGGCAGGGATTCTAGGCCCTGGGGACAGTGTGCGGGGTGGCCCAAGAGAGGAGAGATGCTGGAAGAATGTGACTGGGCAGGAGGGGTGCAGGGGCAGGAGGGCCATCTGCTCAGGTGGCCTGAGGCCAGAGAAGGGTGAGAAGGGGGTCATGGGGCATAAAAAGACTGAGAAGCAGAAAGGGAGGGGGCCAGGAGGACAGGGTGGCGGGAAGGACGGGAAAGGGAGCTGGCCGGGTGGAGGTACCTGGGGACCCCGGGGTTCTGGTGAGGGCCCCAGGCCTTGCGGGCTCCCAAGTGAGGAGGGGGCCTGCTGCTGAGAGGTGGGAACTTAGTCTGGCAATGTGAGGGAGCAGGAGGAGAGCCAGGCCAACAGCCCTGAGCGAGGCTCTGCCAAACCCAGGGGTTGTCACCAGATGGGGAGGGTGAGGCAGGGGAAGGGGGAGGGGTAGAGGGTGGGGTGGGGACAGTATAGAAACAGAATGGTTTTTTCCTCATCGCTGCCAATGTGCAGAGTGAGAGCTGGACCCAGCCATGGGCTCTGGCACCTGCCTGGGTCCTTGTGACCTCAGAAGCAGAGGCCTCTACACAGAGATCTGGGAGCCCCGCCCAAAGCTCTGCTGTGTGTTCTGTAGTGATGAGCAAACAGGCCTTTCATTTTCAGTACAGTTTACGTTCAGTATGATTTTGTGTTCATTTCAGGTGTACAGCACAGTGGTTAGACAAACATACGCCGAACAGAGTGTTCTCCAGCACACCCGTAGCAGCATGCAGTCACTACAGTATTGTTGTCCAAGTTCCCTATGCTGTATTTTCATCCCATGTCTACTCTGTAGCTGCCAATCTGTACTTGGCCATTTTTTCATCCAGTCCCCCAAACCTCCTCCACTCTGGCAACCATCAGTCCGTTCTCTGTGTCTGAGTCTGTTTCTGTTTTGTTTTTCCATTTATATTGTTTAATTTTGTTTTTTCATTGAGATCCACATATCAGTGAAATCATGGTATTTTCTTTCTCTGACTGGCTTATTTCACTGACACTAATACCCTTTATATCCATCCAATGTGTTGCAAATGGTAAGATTTCACTCTTTCTGATGGCCAAGTAATACACTCATCTATTGACGGGACAGCGTCCTAGCTGGCTTCCTGCTTGGGGAGACTGGCTGAGAGCCTGCTGGCTGGTGCTCAGAAGCAGGCCCCTCTTCCAGGGCACATCCACCCTCTCCCAGCAGCCCATTCATGGGAGGGTCTGAGGGTTCAACCAGTCCCTGAGCCTGGACACCTGGAAGATGTCTGGATTCAGGAATTTCCTAGAATGAACAGGGACAGCCATGTTTGTCCGTGGGCATCCCTGGCCTACTGGAGCCAGGGACACAGAGGCAGCAATGAGTGTCAATCAAGAAGCTAGAGTCTGGAGATTTGAGCCCCCCTAGGGCTGTGTGCTCTGACATGCTGGGCCAGGCACAGGCCCCAGGGCAGCCCTTGTGCGCCCTGGCTCTCTGCCTCTGGCCCAGGAGAACTACCGGTGACAGCAGTCAGACAGAGTAGCTCTCTGGCAGTTCTTCGTCACTCATGCAGTACATCCCCTGCTCTCTGGACCCCAGGAGGAGCCATGAAGAGACTGCCCAGGACAGTGATGCAAATGGCCTAACACTGGACACCAGACTCAGGAAAGCCTGACATGGAAAGGAGCAATTCCATACCCCTCCCTCAGGTGACTTAATAATGTTTCCTAATAGTTTTGTCTACTTGAAGACCGGGGCCAAGATACCTGAGTTTCTGGAGTCCAAGTAGACTCAGCTCATAAATCCAGTGACCCTCATGTCTTCTCTACTAGATGCTGCTTTGTCCTCAAGCAAATGCCCATTCAGGGTCTATATAGGAAAACTTTTGTTCAGCCAGGACCATTCCCTGACCAAGAGGATGTTCCCTTTCCCATATCCTCATAGCAGACTGTTTGATCATTCCCCTCTTTTCCCCACTGAAGAAGATGTCTAGTATAGACATTAATTCCATCCATGTATATGTGCTGGTTCCAAGGAACTGATCTAATTGTTCTGCCAATCCAAAGGTGTCCTCTACCAAGTGCTTCATATTGCGCTTAGTTTCTAACTTCAGTGCTTGTTAAAGGAGCACTCGAATATCCAATTTGTTCTGGGCCCGTGGGGACCTCCCTAAGGGGAAACATTGGCCGCTCTGAGGGAATGGGAAAGTTCTTCAGGCCTTGCTTACATTGTTCTAATTCTTTTCTTAATCTAGAGTACGTTCCTGCTGGTGCCATGGGTGTCGTGGTTACAGCTGCTGGTTGGGCACCTATTAGGTGTCCCTGGCCTGATTCATTTGTACTGTCTGTTTTTGGTGCCTCTGCCCAGTTGGCTGTCAGCTAGGCAGGGCTGTAAGGTGGCAGAAGACAGGACAGAGTATCTCAGGCTTTATCTGCTTTTTCTTCTAGGGGGAAGAGACCTGTAGACCTGTCGGTAGGTTGTAACCAGCAGAGAGCATATTCCTTCTCTTCCTTAGAAGCTGATGCCTGAGCACTCACGTATAAGATCAGGGCTTGACAAATGCAAATTTCATCAAACCTAAATTGGGGCCAGAAAACAGATTGTCCCTTATTGGGTTCCTTCGGCCAAAAGAGATAGCAATATTTTACCATTTTTTGTTTTTTCCTTATTCTGGGTCCAGGGATCTTCTCCCCAGTGCTCTAACATTTTCCATATTCTTTAGTTTCCCCAGGCTTAGAATTTTTATTTCCCATCCTCAGTTGATTCCTGTGGCTGTGGCTGAATCTGGTTGTGTCCTCATACCCCCTTGCTGGAGATTTCTTGCACAGGATCCCGTGAGCTCAGCCCCCCATATTGGAAGTTTCTTGCTCACAAACTGTATACTTAACCCCCCATATCTTGTATGCAGAAACACCATGAGCTCAAACCCCCATATTGGAGGTTTCTTGCCCCTGTCCCGTGAACTCAACCCCCCTTACTGGAGATTTCTTGTTCATGCCCTGAGTGATTAACTCCCCAAACTGGAGGTTTCTTGCACACAGCCCGAGATTCACTTTGTCCATCTCTGGCTGTTTCCCAGGCAGGAGAACGGAACCACGGATCTGGACTCTTCACTTACTTCATATCTTGACATACATCTCAGCCACACACACACATTCAATTTCTGAGGTTGCCCAACCACCAAGGCAGTAATTACCTCAATTTTCTTACTTTGGCCCGTGCACGAGGTTGCCTGGTTGCCGCAGTGTTTGTTTTTGTTTCCCCCCTGCGTCAGTCTGTTACAGAACCCCTGGGCTGCTCCAGTTGAAAACAAACCCATGGGCTCTTTAGTTAGGGGCCCGATTGCCCGCCGCCAAAATTAGAACTCTCAATACCAGAGTTTGGTGAAAAGAAAAAGAATTGTTTATTTAACAGTTATATAGATTTAGTTATTTGCGGATTTCTGTTGTTAAGTCTTATGCTCTTTAAAATACCCACAAACACATATCCTTGTCTCCCCCCTTCCAAACCAGGCTAGTTTTAGGAAAGTCAGAGAAACTGTTTCCCTACTTTCCAAACACAGTTCAGCTTTACCAGCAGCTGCCAATCATTCAATCTGATTGGGGAGGTCCTTTCTGTGCTGTGGTGCCCTCCAGCTCTCAATGCAGGACCGCCTGGATTCTCAGCCTCCTTGTAAACCGCCTTCTTCCTGCAAACCGCGCAGATCTCCTCTCCTACTCAAAACTGCATGGCGAGAGCCTCTTAAAGCAGCCTGGAGACCCCTTCTCCAAGCCACATGGAGAAGGCCCCTTCACCAAGCCACGTGGAGGGAGCACATGAGAGAGCGAGAGAGCGAGAGCGAGCGCGAGCGCGCGAGTGAGAGAGAGTCAGAGCGCCAGAGCCAGAGTGCGAGTGAGAGCCTGAGTCCGAGAGCGAGAGAGAGTCAGAGTGAGAGCACGAGCGAGAGCCAGAGAGAGTCCCCGAGCGAGAGTCTGAGAGTCTGAGTCCAAAATGTCTGCAGCTGCTTATATATCCCTGACTGCGTCATCTGACGCAGTGGGCGTTGCAAACAGTTCTGACCATTCACAGACCCTTACCTAGGTGTGCTTTCCATACCGTCCCCTGGTTCAAGACTCCTCCCATCTGCCTGAGGCTTTGGATGCATTAAAGCCATTTGCATAAGAAAGACAGTAGCCACCAGCCTCAGGCATGTGGAAGCATTTGAAAAGCTGCTTACTTCTCCCCATCCCCCAGCAGCAAACTCTGGGGATTTTTGGACTCCCCTGTTTCTGTAACAGGTCTACTGCTGTCCCAACAAGAAGTCTCAGGTCTGTTTCCAGACACTGTGAGGCGGGGGGGGGGCCTTTGGTCAAGCAGGCCACCCAAAAGCGGGTAGGATGCATCTCCCCGCTCCGGCTCAGAGCCTCTTCCTGCACACAGGTGGAGGATCCCGGACGAGACCCCAAATTGTGAGAAATGTTCACAATAAAATATCTGGACACAGGTCTTGAGCAGCAAAGTGAGGCATTTATTCACGAATCTGCAGAGTCCAGTGCACAGCCAGCCAGGGGCATACGTGCATGCAGTAGACAAAGAAAACTGGTTTTCTACTAATGCAATTAGCTTCCCCTCCCCTCTCCTTCTCTCTCATTTCTCCATTACTGGTTAATCCGGGTTCACAATCTAACATGATTAACTACTTAACTCAGGGTGTTATTAAATAAGGGTAATCTAGTTATATGTCTATCTCCAACTTATTTGCAAAGTTATCTAGCTACATCTTCCCATTTCTCTGTGTTTGGTGATGGCAATCTTCCTCCTTTTGATCCCAGAGATATGTGTGAGGAGCTGCAGAATGTCATTTCCTTGCCCCTTTTCCATGATTCACCTGTTAATTATCTCCTACTGGTTTGAGAGTCACTGGCTTCTTTATCCCTAACAGGCACTCATTTTAAAGGCATGGAGTCAAATCCTGGAATCCAAATTCTGTGGCCCTGGGTCCTCTGTTAACAATTGCCAAGGGTCTACAGTAGCATATATGGATTTTATAGATAGACTGCAGCTAGCAATTCAGAGTCAGGTAGAAAGCCCAGAGGCGGCTCAAACCTTATTATTTCAGCTAGCTTATGAAAATGCCAATAACTATTGTAAGGCGGCACTAGCCCCGGTAAAACCCACTCTTACTGACATAGGGCAATACTTAAAAGCATGCCAAAATATAGGGACTGAGGAACATAAGGCTGCCTTGCTAGCCGCTGCCATTTCAGGAAACCAAAATTGCTTTCGGTGCAGTAATCTCAGCCATATGCAGCGAGGTTGCCGTTCTGCACCTAAGAATGCAGAAAAATCAAAAGCTCCTAGTTGGCTGCGCCCCCGCTACAGGAAAGACATGCATTGGACCAATCAGTGCCAGTCAAAATTTGATAAAGACGGCAACCCCATACAACAACAGGGAAATGGGAAAAGGGGCACAAGCTCTGGCTCCCCGATTTACAACAGGAGCCCTGCAGGGACCAGCAACCAGTTGTTTTGGACTTAGGGAAGTGCCAAGTCACAGACCTCCATGCTTCCACAAGGGGAAGTGCAGGTCTGGACCTGGTCACTACCCAGGAATTAATCTTAAAGGAACAGGATCAGATATCCCTAGCTCTTACCGGGGTGTGGAGGCCATTGCCTAAAGGCATAGGAAGACCCAGTGTTACTACTAAAGGAATTTTAGTTCAACCAGGTATTATTGACTCAGACTTGAGGGAGAAATTAAAATAATGCTACAGGCTTCAGGATATCATATTATTCCTCCAGGCACCCATATAGCACAACTCCTTCTCCTCTCCCATGCAGTCCCCGGAACTCAGGATGTTATATGGGGAAAAGGAAGTTTTGGAAGTACAAATAATCAGTCTGTCTTTTGGATAGCCTCTATTCAATTAAACAAGCCTATAATAGAGGTTACAATTAAGAATACAATCTTTTCCGGACTATTAGATACTGGAGCTGACATTTCAGTAATTTCCAACCAATTCTGGCCCTTGGAATGCCCCTAATAGAAGCTGATATTTCCATAACAGGCATTGGAGTTCTCACCCAACCTAGAAGGAGCATCTAGTCGCTCCGATGTTATGGCCCAGATGGCCAAAAGGGGCCTATTCGACCTTAAGTCCTCCCGGCCCCATTAAATATATGGGGAAGAGACCTTCTTACTCAATGGGGAATGAAAGTTTCCCTGCCACATTTTCCCTGGTGGCCACTGTCCCAGTGTCTCCTCTACCTCTCACCTGGCTTAAAAATATTCTGGTGTGGATTGAGCAGCTGCCTCTAAAGGAGGAGAAATTAGACAAACTTCATGAAATAATTCAACAGCAATTTAAGGCAGGGCATACTGAACCTTCTACAATTCTTGGAACACTCCTATTTTTGTAGTCCCTAAAAAATCTGAAAAATGGAGACTTGTACATGACCTTAGAAACATTAATGAAATTCTTCAACCAATGGAAGCTTTACAACCAGGCGTCCCTAACCCAGCCTGCATACCTAAAAACTGGCCGCTTTTAGTCATAGATTTAAAAGACTGCTTTTTAACAATACCTTTAGCAGAGAAGGATAGAGAGATGTTTGCTTTCTCTATCCCTGTACTTAATAATTCTCAGCCACTGCAATGATTCCAGTGGAAAGTCTTGCCTCAAGGCATGCTAAATAGTCCTACTATTTGTCAGCATTTTGTACATCAGGCTTTACAGCCTACTAGAGAGCAGCACCCCAAGTCCATAATATACCACTACGTGGACAATATATTAGGTGCTGCCCAATCTCAAGGACAATTAGCTCGTACCTTTGCTCATTTACAGCCATCTATAGTCCAGGCAGGCTTATAAACTGCACCTGAAAAAGTACAACAGTCAGAGCCCCATCATATATATTGGGGCCAGGTTCTTGACCCACCTACCTTTAAGCTTCAAACCTGGTGGCACTCGGAGTCCCCACTGTCCACTAATGACACTGAATGGACAGGGAGGACATGGCCTTTAGAGGAAAAATGGCATTGACTATATGCCCCAGTGGGTACCACTTTTCTAGCAGAACAGTTTACCTGCTTGTTTTTCTATCCTAACTAATACTTTATGTTTACCCCTTAAATCTCAACGGTATGCTCACACAGTTGTCCAGGTGGATAACCCCCCTTTGCTGTCTACTGATTTCTTTCTAATAGGTTCAGTTGGAATTGACTTAACTTGGAATGGAGACAGCAATAACCGCCCCCCCTACACCCCCAAATCCTCTTTGCCAGGCCAAGTCTCAAGTTTTCACCATGGTAACTTGGACTACATGTTGAAGACATAAGCCTTCATCTAGATAAATCACCCGTACTCCATTAATAGCACAGGAATTAGGTGCGGGATAGGCCATATATACCGATAATGGTCCAGCAGAGCCTAATAAGTAGTACAATACCCTTGGCTGGCTCAGAGGAGGATTAGGAACTCCAATAATAAGAATAATTGCTCCAAATCATACCAGCCCTTGACATAATAATTTGTGGCATGTTGGCCTTCTGTTCATTGAGTGTCTAGAGGCCGTGCCTATTATGGGGGAGAGGGACCATATATATACTATACACTTGATATTACTGATAGTTTCTGGGTCATTCTTTGTACTTCTCATCCCTATCCCTATTTAGCCACTCCAGGACTGTCTCAACTGAATTATAACAATGTTTCCAGCTTATATAACCTTACTCTCTCAACAGGTTTCATTTATGCCAACTGCCTCACCCGCAGCAATGTTACCCAGCTCAATTTAACTACTGTTTTTATAATCTGAAGACAGGCCAAGATGTGGCTGCCAGTCAATGTCACCAGAGAATGGGAGGACCCAGAAGGACTCACAGCCATTAACCATGCACTTTCCCAAATACAGATACAATGATTTGTAGGTGTTCTCATCGCATGCGTTATGTCTGCTATTACCATTGTGGCGACAGCTGCCACCACTGCTGTAGCCCTGATGGAGTCCATTAAAACGGCTCATACAGTGGACCTTCTCCTCACTAACTTCACACAAGAAATGTTCCAACAAACACGAATTGACCACGAGATCCTTGCCTGGCTTTCAGCTGTAGAATCTGCAATGATGTGGCTCAGAGATCGGCAAGATGCCCTAATCACTCGCCAATGGCTCACTTGTGATCCAGAATTCTCCAAACTCTGTGTTGCCCCTTTAAAATGGAACTCTAGCCAGCATTCATGGGAAGAGCTCTAACATCATCTGAAGGGGGCCTTTTCCACTGACCTTAAAGGCCAGGTAGACCAATTACAGCATGAGCTCCAGCAACAACTTCAGAACATTAAAAAACTGACTGAGCAAAAGGTTTTTCAAACCTTACAAGAGAACATACAATGGCTCAATCCTAAAAACTAGTTTGATGGACTGAATTTAAGAATTTGGGTAATGGAAGCTAGCAGATACATTCTGGTTATTATTATACTCTGTGAAGAGCAAGAAGCAGGTTTCATTGGCCTTACCACTATATCTCAGGTAGTAAACAAAAAAGGGGGAGATGTGGGAGACCAGTATGTATGGTACAGAGAGCTGTAGCCACTGTTTGGAGCCAGGACCAGGATATGGGCTGTAAGCCTTAACTGTCTGGCAAACATGCCCCACATACCATGCTGCCAGTCCCACACTCGGGGGCGGTTTACAAGTAGAATAGGAATGCAATGTACTCTTTGAAGCTGATGAAGCCTGCTTGCTCTGTGTAGCCCCAAATTCTTATCAGTAGAATGTGAAAACAAAATGTTTAAGTAAGAAGAGACATCTGGACTTCTATGATATGCCTTGGTGCCTCACAGTCTTGCTACCTAGCTCCCTATGCTGATTTATGCTTCCCTTTGTTCTTAATCCCAACCTTTTGGTGGAGGTCTGCATGCTTACCCCATGCATTTCTGCACATAGCAAACTCAATAAAAACCCTGACTGAGAAAAGAGTGATCAGTGATATATGAGAGACACTCACCCTTTTCTCTCCTCAGACAATTCGTTTTTGAGTCAATTCTTTCATCCGAGCTGAGGAAGCTGTGGGACAGGGAACCTCTCAGCCTACTGTGAAAAAAGGAAGGTGTTCAAACGCTGCTAGTAATGACAATGGCACTCAAAGTGCAAGTCTGGTGAAGGTGGGTGAAGACAACATTTTTGAGAACTTTTCTCTCAAAATCACATGCAGAAGTCACCTCCGGGACCTGTCACATGTAGGAATGGATGAAGGGCACAAGTAGAGGTTGGTAATTTAAGTATCATATCCAAGATTAGGCAATTAATTCTGCCTAGAGTCTGAAAGGGGGAGGGATGAATGGCAAGGACACTACAAAGACCCCTTCTGTCCCCTTAATGAGGGAGCATCAAAAGTTCTGTGTTTCAGAGAGGGACCCAGGGATGGGGGACAGGGTGCTGTCAGTCCACAGGTGCTGGGAATGGGACCAGACACTGTCTATCTTGGGGGCATAGATTCATATTTAAGAAATGATGCCACAGGTAGTGATTCTGAATATGTAGAAAAACTCCCATGATATCATTTCTTTTTCTTAATAAGATGTTTTTTCCTAAAGATAGTCATGACTGCATTTATTGCTAAGGTGCTTAGGATGGCATGGCATATAGGTTTGTTATGTATTTTCTTTTGCCAGTGTCTATAGGATTTCCTTGTCCAATTTTGCAATATAACCTGGTGCTGTCATTATGACTGTGGTTACACCCTTTGACATCCAAGGCTTCTACTTGGTGAGCTACCGGCAGCCATTAGGGAATCACCCCTAAATATGCCTCCGTCTGAACCTGACTGTGCCTATGACCAAGGTCAGCCCTAACTTCTCAACAATCCCACCCCCTTTTCTCCTCTTCTAGCAGGAACAATCCACTAGAGGGCACTCACGCTCTTCCCTGAGCTCATGGGGACCTTCGCCATCACCTGAGACAGACAGATGCAAGTGTTTTTACTGTCACAGCTCTCAGCCCTCGAAGCTCTAGATTCGCTCAGAGAGAAGCTCCTAGGACATACATCAGGGTCCCCAGTGGAGAACTCACATTGAATGATTTGGCAGCATGGAGTCATTACCCGGAACCAATCCCAGGATCCAAGTCAGCGTAGTGGCAGATGGTTCAGTGACACTGGGTATCACAGGATACGCACTCAGGCCCCAGAAATTTCTGCCCAAGGGATGGTCACAGGGACAGTGGTCATGAGCTTTGAAGGTCCTGTTACTTAGCATTTGTGCACGTGAACCTTGGCTGGGCTGCTGTGAAATATTTTAGACCGGGCCTTCCTCAGTGGGAGGTGGGTTGTCCTAGGTATTTCAAGAAACTTCTAGGGACTTCCGGCCAAGATGGAGGCCTTAAAGCAGTGGTTCTCATCCTGTGGGTCACGACCCCTTTGGGAGTCAAACAACCCTTTCACAGGGGTCACCTAAGACCATTGGAAAACTCATCTATATAATTATATATTGTTTTTGTGATTAATCACTATGCTTTAGTTTTGGTTGGGGGTCACCACAACATGAGGAACTGTACTAAAGGGTCGTGGCATTAGGAAGGTTGAGAACCACTGTCTTAAAGAGACACTGCATCTCCCTCCACAACTAAGAAGAAATACAACTACCTCAAAACTAGAGACAAACAGAAGTCCCAGAAAATTGAGCTGTATGGAAGACCAACAAACAAAGACATAAAGAAGAAATACTCCTCCAGACAGGTAGGAGGGGTGGAGCTGGCGTGGAAAGAACGCAGTGTGGTGGCGGCAACAGCGGCGGCAGCAGCAGGCCGTTTTAAAAAACATTTTAAAATGTCAAGACAGACACCTGGGGAGCACTGCCAGCACCAGACCAGACTGTACAGCTCACGGTTCCAATGCCGAGGACAATAAAGCCTTATTGCTTCTGACTTTACAGACCAGTGGGGTTTGGGGCAGAGGCAGAAACTGCCAGTCTCTCAGCAGAGTCTGCTTGTTTAAAGGGCCTCCATGGTCCTAGAATGTCCGCACACCCACCCACTCTGGGAACAATAGCCAGGGCAACAGCTAGAGAGGTGCTGGTCCCATACAGAAGTGGGAGAATGCCTGGAAAAGGGGTGAGTGCTGAGCAAGCGGCATTGTTCCCTCTCAGACCCATCCCCGCACACACAGCGCCACAACGTGGTGAAATGAATTGCCCTGTACAGACAAGTACCTAAGGCTTCGCCCCTTAAACGCAACAGGTGCAACAGCTCTACCTAAGACACAGAGGCGAACAAACACAGGAGCCTGTCAGGATGAGGAGACAGAGAAGTATGACCCCAAAAAAGGAATGGATCAAGGTTCCAGTGGGAGAATTAAGCGATGAGGAAAAAGCCAACCTAACAAATAAGGAGATAGCCAACCTAACATATGCAGAGTTCAAAACACTGGTAATAAAGATGGTCATAGACTTGACAGGTATGCTTAAATATGGCAAACACATAAGGGAAGAAGTGAAGGCTATGCTAAATTAAACGAAGGAAAATCCACACAAAACCAATGATGAAGAGAAGAAAACTGGGGTTCAAATCAATGATTTGGAATATAAGAAGGAAAACAACAGTCAACCAGTACGAAATGAGAAAACAATTGAAAAAAATGAGGAAAGGCTTAGGAACCTCTGGGACAACTTTAAACGTGCCAACATCCGAATCATGGGGGTGCCAGAAGGAGAAGAGGAAAAGCAAGAAATCAAAAGCGCTTGTGAAAAAATAATGAAAGAAAACTTCCCAAATTTTACCAAGGAAATAGACATACAAGTTCACGAAGCACAGAGAGTCCCAAAGAAGCTAGACCCAAAGAGGACCACACCAAGACACATCCTCATTAAAATGCCAAATGTAAGAATAAAGAGAGAATCTTAAAAGCAGCAAGAGAAAAGCAGAGAGTTACCTACAAAGGGTTGGCTATAAGACTATCAGCTGATTTCTCAAAAGAAACTCTGCAGACAAGAAGGGACTGGCAAGAAATATTCAAAGTAATGAAAAGAAAAAACCTACAACCACAATTACCCTATCCAGTGAAGCTGTCATTTAGAATAGAAGGCAGAGAAAGTGCTTCCAGGACAAAGTAAAACTGAAGGAGTTCATCAGATCCAAACCACTGTTATATGACATGTTAAAGAGACCTGTTTGGGAGAAAGAGGATCAAAACTATGAACATTAAAATGAAAACTGTATTACAACAACCAACAACACAGGCTAGGGAATTGAAACAAAGGCAAACTAAGTAGGCAACGAGAGTGGAAAAAGAATTATAGGTATGGGGATCATTTTGGGGGGAGGTCAGCAGGGAGGGGGAGGGGAGAAAGGGAGGAAGATGGTACAGGAATTAAGGAGCATAGTAGGAGGGAGTGGAGTAGACAGGAAGATGTTGAGAAGAACTATATGCACAACCAATGGGCATGGACTAAGCGGGGGTGGAGGACAACTAGAGGGAAGAGGGTCACTGGGTGGAGGGGAACAAAGGGAAAAGAAATTGGGACAACTGTAACAGCATAATCAATAAAACATATTTAAAAAAATAAACACGATTAGTCCTCCCCTCATGACCACTAGCAACAATATGGTTTATTTCTACCCTAGCCAAAACCAACCGAGCTCCTTTCAACCTAACAGGAGAGTTTGATCTAGTCTTTGGCTTCAATGTAGAGTATGCAGGGAGCCCTTTTGCCTTAGTTTTCCTAGCAGGATATGCCAATATCATCATAATAAATGCTCAAACAAGAATTCTGTTTCAAGGAGCCTACAACCACTTAACCACCCCAGAACTGTATATACTCAGCTTCACAACAAAAACTTTATTACTCACCATCTCCTTCCCATGGATCCACGCTTCATACCCCCAATTCCAATACAACCAACTCATACACCTATTATGAAAAAACTTCCTAGCATTGTTCATATAATACATCACAATACCAATTATTACTGTCGGCATTCCCCCCATGACATAAGAACTGTGTCTGATAAAAGCGTTACTTTGATAGAGGAAACCATAGAGGATAAAGCCCTCTTATTTCTAGAATTATAGGAATCAACCCTAACCTTAAAAATCCAAAAATCTTTCTCCTACACCAAATTCTAATTAAGGTCAGCTAACTAAGTTATCAGGCCCATACCCCAAAACTGTTGCTTTATATCCTTCCCATACTAATAAACCCCATTATTTTCTCTATCATTGTATCAACCATCATTCTAGGAACTATTATTGTAATAATAAGCTCACGCTGCTTAATAGTCTGATTCGGTTTTGAAATAAATATACTAGCCATTATCCCGATCTTAATAAAGACTTACAACCCTCAGTCTATAGAAGCATCCACTAAATATTTCCTTACCAAAGACACCACATCAACACTACTACTATTGGCTGTAACCATTAACTTATTATATATGGGACAAGGAAAAACCACAAAAACACTAAATACCCTAGCCTCAATTATTATAACCTTAGCATTAGCTAAGGTTTGGCTCAGTGGATTGAGCATCGGCCTCCGAGCTAAGTGTCGCTGGTTCGATCTTCCAGTCAGGGCACATCAGAGAAGGAAAACTCTGATTCCAAAAAACCTCCGCTGCCTTGCGGCATACCTCTTCAGGGGAAAGGCTAAGGGAGTAAACCCCGACAGAAAATCCGGAGCCGGAGTCCCTAAGGCGGTTTGACGTTGTAGTCAACACCGGCAACTCCTGCGGCGCACCTGAAGCCAAGCTGTATTGACTCCGTCTTTCCCTTGGATCCTTCAGCTGCGAAGAGAGGGGGGGTCTGCTGCATGGGCAACAGCAGACCCTCCATATCACCCTGCCCAGGCTCTGTAGCTTCAGCTTCACTGGAGAGGACACTCCAGCGTCATCACAAGATGTCGATTCAACACGGGAGGAGACAGACACCGTGTCACGACCGAGTCGGACTGCACAGCCATTCTCGGCGGTGCAGATAGACTCTTAAGAAGCTACACCATCGTCTCTCGAGACGGACGGCTGCCAACGAGCATTAGCTATAAAACTTGGACTCTCCTCATTCCACTTCTGAGTACTGGACATTGCCCAAGGCATCTCTTTATCATCAGGGCTAATCCTGTTAACATGACAAAAACTTGCTCCACTATCAGTACTATACAACATATCACCTGACATCAACCTAAATCTACTGCTTACTATATCACTAGCATCAATTATATTAGGAGGTTGAGGCGGCCTCAATCAAACTCAGCTTCACAAAATAAAGGCCTACTCATCCATTGCCCACATGCGCTGAATGATTGCTGTCATTACTTATAACCCAACTATAACCACCCTCAACCTCCTAATTTATATCCTATTAATATCTACCATATTCTTAGTACTTATTAATAACACAACTACAACCCTCTCCCTAAGCACATATATGAAACAAAGCACCACTAATTACTATTAACACCTTAACAATTCTACTATCATTAGGAGGTCTCCCCCCACTAACCAGTTTTATGCCAAAATGAATAATTATTCAAGAACTGACAAAAAATGATACCATTATAACACCCCTTCTAATAGTCATAGACACCCTACTCAACCTATATTTCTATATATGCCTAATGTACGCTACAGCATTAACAATATTCCCTACAATAAACAACACCAAGATTAAATGACATCTCAAGAACACAAAAAAAGTAGCTTATCTACCACCCCTAGCTATTACCTCAGTCATAATCCTACCATTAACCCCCATCATAACCACATTAAACTAGGAATTTAGGTTAACCTAGAGCAAGAGCCTTCAAAGCTCTAAGCAAGTGATATACACTTAACTCCTGGCTTAAGGACTGCAAGACTATATCCTACATCAATTTAATGCAAATCAAATACTTTCATTAAGCTAAGCTCTTACTAGATTGATGGGCTTCAAACCCATGAAACTTTAGTTAACAGCTAAAAACCTTAATCAACTGGCTTCAATCTACTTCTCCTGACGTATAGAAAAAAAAAAGAAAGGTAGGAAAAGCCCCAGCAGGACTGAAGTTGCTTCTTTGAATTTGAAATTCAACATGTATTATATCTCAGGGCTTGGTCAAAAGAGGGCTCGATCTCTGTCTTTAGATTTACAGTCTAATGCTTACTCAGCCATTTTACCTATGTTCATAACCTGGTGATTATTCTCAGCAAACCACAAAGATATCGGCACCCTTTACTTATTATTTGGGGCCTGAGCAGGCATAGTGGGCACCACCCTTAGTCTCATTATCCATGCTGAATTAGGTCAGCCTGGAGCCCTAAAGGCAACGATCAAATTTACAATGTAGTTGCAACCGCACATGACTTTGTAATAATTTTTTTCATAGTTATACCTATTATAATTGGGGGTTTTGGTAATTGATTAGTGTCCCTAATAATTGGAACCCCAGACATACCATTCCCACAAATAAACAATATAAACTTCTGACTGATGCCTCCTTCTTTTTTATTATTAATAGCCTCTTCTACAGTTGAGGCTGGAGTAGGTAGGCACCGGTTGAACTGTTTATCCCCCTTTAGCAGGCAACCTGGCCCGCGCCGGAGCTTCTGGAGACCTAGCATTTTTTCCCTTACATTTAGCAGGGGTACTGTCAATCTTAGGGGCTATTAATTTTATTACCATAATTATTTACGTAAAGCCACCTGCCCTTTCTCAATATCAGACACCCCTCTTCATCTGACCCATTATAATTACAGCTGTTCTACTACTCCTATCTCTTCCTGTTCTAGCTGCTGGCATTACAATACTATTAACAGGCCGAAATCTAAATACGTACTACCTCCTTTGATCCTGCCAGAGTGGGGGAACCCTATCCTGTATCAACATCTATTCTGATTCTTTGGTCACCTGGAAGTCTATATCCTAATCCTACCTGGTTTCGGAATAATCTTGCATATTGTTATTTATTACTCGGGTAAAAAAAAGCCTTTCGGGTATATAGGAATAGTTTGAGCCATGATATCAATTAGATTTCTAGGCTTTATCATCTGAGTCAACCATATGTTCATAGTAGGTATAGACATAGACACATGAGCTTACTTCACATCCACCACTATAATCATCGCTCTTCCAATGGGAGTAAAACCCTTCAGCTGATTAGCTACTCTGCACGGAGGTAACATTAAATGATCCCAAGCCATACTGTGGGCTCTCAGTTTTATTTTCCTTTTTACAGTAGGGGTTTAACTGGTATCATCCTGGCCAATTCATCATTACATATTGTTCTTCATGACACCTACTATGTAGTAGCACATTACCACTATGTCTTATCAATAGAGGCTGTATTTGCCATTATGGGCGGGTTTGTCCATTGAGTGCCCCTATTCTCAGGCTATATATTAAATACAACCTTGGCTAAAATTCAGTTTCTAGTAATATTTGTAGGTGTACACAATCTTCTTCCAACAACACTTCTTAAGCTTATCTCGTATGCCTCACCGTTACTCTGATTACCCAGATGCTTATACTACTTGAAACACTGTTTCATCCATGGGCTCTTTTATCTCACTGACAGCTGTCATGCTAATAATCTTTATAATTTGAGAGGCATCTACAGCCAAATTAGAAGTCTTAATAGTAGAATTAGCAACTACTAATCTTAAATGACTTCACAGATGCCCCCCTCCCTACCACACATTTGAAGAACCCACATATGTAAACCCCAAATAAGAAAGGACGAAATCGCACCCTCTTAAATTGGTTTCAAGCCAACATCATAGCCATTATGTCTTTCTCTACTAGTGAGATATTAGTAAAATTTACATAACTTTGTCAAAGTTAAATTATATGTGAAACTCCTATATATCTTGATGGCATACCCCTTTCAACTAGGATTTCAAGATGCAACTTCACCTATTATAGAAGAGCTATTAAATTTTCATGGTCATACACTAATAATTGTCTTTTTATAAGCTCACTAGTATTATATATTATCTCAATTATATTAACAACTAGCTTAACTCATACAAGCACAATAGATGCACAAGAAGTAGAAACATTTGAACAACCATCCGGCTCTTATTTTAATCACAATTGTGCTCCCTTCCCTATGAATTATATATATAATAGATGAAATTAATAACCCACTAAAAACTGTCAAAACCATGGGTCATCAATGATACTGGAGCTATGAATATACTGATTATGAAGACCTAAACTTCGACTCATATATGATCCCGAGAACAGAACTAAAACCAGGGAACTCCGCCTGTTCAAAGTAGACAACCAAGTGGCCCTACTCATAGAAATAACAATCCAATTATTGGTGTCCTCCGAAGACGTCCTCCGCTCTTGGGCAGTTCCATCTTTAGGCCTAAAAACCAATGCTGTTCCCAGCCATCTAAATCAAACAGCCCTCCTGTCTACTGGCCCAGGATTATAATAAGGTCAATGCTCTAAAATTTGCGGGTCTAATCACAGCTTCACACCTATCATCCTTGAGATAGTCCCACTAAACTACTGTGAAAAATGATCAGCCTCAATACAAAGCTTATTAAGAAGCTAGTAGTGTTAACCTTTTAAGTTAAAGATAGAGAGATCAAACTCCCCTTAATGATATACCACAATTAGATACATCAGCATGAGCCCTGACAATCATATCAATTCTTCTTACCTTATTCATTATTATACAATTAAAAATCTCTAGTCATCTCTACCACCCAGCCCCCAAACCAATAGCCACTAAACTGTCTAAGTCCCTAATTACCCAATAAACTAAATGAATAAAAATTTATTCACCTCTTTCATTACCCCTATGATAATGACTACCTATTGTCATTTTAATCATTATATTCCCTACTATCTTATTTTCATCAACTAATTGACTAATTTGCAATTGCCTAGTAACCATTCATCAATGACTAATTTGACTAACATCCAAACAAATGCTTTCTATTCATAATTGAAAAGGACAAACTTGAGCCCTTATGCTAATATCCCTAATTCTATTTATTGGCTCAACAAATCTCCTAGGTCTCTTATCATACTTCTTTACCCATACCACTCAGCTATCAACAAATCTTGGCATAGCTATTCCATTATGAGCGGGCACATTAATTCTCGGCTTTCTACATAAAACTAAAACCTCATTCACCCATTTTCTACCTCAAGGCCCTCTCTTGCCTTTAATTCCTATATTAATTATTATTGAGACAATCAGTTTATTTATTCAACCAACAGCCCTAGCAGTGCAACTAACTGCTAATATCACTGCCAGCCACCTGTTAATTCACCTTACTGGGGGAACTGCTCTAGCCTTAATAAATATTAACACAACCATTGCTCTTATTACATTTATCATTCTCGTACTATTAACAATTCTCGAATTTGCTGTAGCCCTTATTCAGGCGTATGTCTTCACACTCCTAGTAAGCCTATAGCTACATGACAATGCTTAATGACCCACCAAACTCATGCTTACTATATAGTAAATCCAAGTCCATGACCACTGACAGGAGCGTTATCTGCCCTCTAACATCTGGTCTGGTAATATGATTTCACTTCAACTCCTCATTTCTACTACTTCTAGGTCTAACCACCAATATTCTAACTATATATCAATGATAACGGGATATTTACTGAGAAAGTACCTTCCAAGGACATCATACACCATTTGTCCAAAAAGGCTTGCGCTACAGAATAATCTTATTTATCATTTCAGAAGTATTATTCTTCTCTAGGTTTTTCTGAGCCTTTTATCGCTCAAGCCTAGCTCCTACCCTGGAGGAGCTAGGTGGATATTGGCCCCCTGCAGGAATTATTCCACTAAATCTCTTAGATATTCCCCTACTAAATACATCCATTCTGCTAGACTCAGGGATGTCTATTACCTGAGCTCACCACAGTTTAATGGAAGGTAACCGTAAAAACATACTCCAAGCCTTATCTATCACCATCTTTCTCGGCCTGTACTTTACACTTCTTCAAGCATCAGAATATTATGAAACATCCTTCATGATCTCAGATGGAGTCTATGGACCCACATTCTTCATAGCCACAGGATTTCACAGCTTACACATAATTATTGGCTCTACTTTCCTCATCATATGTCTTCTATGCCAACTAAAATTCTGCTTTACGTCCAATCATCACTTTGGTTTCAAATCCACTGCTTGATATTGACATTTTGTCGATGTTGTCTGACTTTTCTTATACATATCAATCTATTGATGAGACTCATATTCTTTTAGTATTAGTAAGTACAACTGACTTCCAATCAATTAGTTTTGGTAAAGTCCAAAAAAGAATAATTAATATAGCATTAACACTCTTAACCAATTCACCACTAGCATCTTTACTAGTAATTATTGCATTTTGACTCCCCCAGATAAATACATATACAGAGAAAACAAGCCTCTATGAATGCAGCTTCGACCCTACAGGAGCAGCACACCTCCCCTTAGCTATAAAATTTTTTCTAATCGCCATTACCTTTCTACTATTTGACCTAGAAATTTCACTCCTCTTACTCCTCCCATGAGCACCCCAGATTTCCAATCTAAACAGTATGCTCCCAGTATCCTTACTGCTCCTTTCCTTACTAGCAATTAGCCTAATCTATGAATGACCAAATAATGGTTTAGAATCATTTGAATAATGATAATTAGTTTAAGAAAAATAAGTGATTTTGACTCACTAGATTATGTCAATATTCATAATTATCAAATGACACTGACATATATAAATACATTCCTAGCATTCACAATCTCTCTTACAGGCCTATTAATATATCAATCCCATGTAATTCCTCTCTTATGCTTAGAAGGAATAATATTATCATTGTTTGTAATAATAACCATTTCTACTCTAAACATAAAGATAACCTTAGCCAACATACTGCCAATTATCCTCTTACTATTCACAGCATGCGAAGCAGCACTAGGTTTATCATTATTAGTAACATCACCAAACGCCTATTGCATAGACTGCATCCAAAACCTAAATCTGCTCCAATGTTAAAAATTATTATACCCACTATTATACTTATTCCCCTCACATGATTATGAAAAGACAAACTAATCTGAATTAACATGACAATTCACAATCTAATTATTAACCTACTATGTCTTCCTCTTATTAATCAATTCAGTGACAACAATCTCAATATTTTCTCAACATTCCCCTCTGACTCACTATCCACCCCCCTCTTAATATTGACAATATGACTACTCCCACTGATGATTATTGCAAGTAAATTCCACATGTCCGAAGAATCACCCACCTGAAAAAAACTATACATTACAATGGTAGTAATGTTACAAACTTTCCTAATTATAACACTTACAGTTATAGAACTAATTCTTTTTATATTTTATTTGAAGCTACACTAGTACCAACTCTTAATCCTCCTCACTCGCTGAGGCACACAGACAGAATTGTGAGCCTCAGGATACTACTTCTTATTCTATACTTTAGTAGGATCTCTCCCAGTGTTAATTGCATTAACCCATCTTCAAAATATTACAGGCTCACTAAAACTTACTGAACGAATACTGAACTAAACCTATACTAGCTTCATGAGGTAATAGTATATTATAATTAGCATGCATAATGGCATTTATAGTAAAAATACCCTTATATGGCCTACACCTCTGACTGCTGAAAGCCCATGTAGAAGCCCCCATTGCAGGATCCATGGTCTTGGCTGCCATGTACTAAAACTTGGGGGCTATGGCATACTATGAATTACAATTTTATTAGATCCACTGACAGAATTTATAGCTTACCCCTTCAAAATAGTATCCTTATGGGGAATAATTATAACTAGCTAAATTTGCTTACACCAAACTGACCTTAAATCTCTTATCGCATAATCCTCAGTGAGCCGCATAGCACTTGTTATCATAGCTATCCTAATTCCAACCCCATGAAGATACATAAAGCGACAGCACTAATAATCACCCATGGCCTAACATCTTCAATACTGTTTTGTTTAGCAAATTCAGACTACAAAGGAATCCACAGCCGAACAATAATCCTAGCTCAAGGACTAAAAACAATTTTACTCCTCATAGCCACTGAGGACTTATAGCAAAGATGATCAACCTGGCCCTCCCTCCTACCATTAATCTAGTTTGAGAACTTTTTGTAATTATATCATCATTCTCATGGTCAAATCTATCTATCCTAAAAGGACTTAATATTATCACCACAGTACTATATTCACTCTACATATGAATCACTACCCAACGAGGCAAACACATCTATCACATTAATAATATTAAACCCTCTTGCACACGAGAAAATACCCTAACTGCTATACATATATTACCACTACTCTTACTAACCATTAACCCTAAAATTATTATAGGTGCTATGTACTGTAAATATAGTTTAATAAAAACATTAGACTGTGAATCCAATAATAGAAAATAAAACTTCTTATTTACTGAAAAAGTCTGCAAGAACTGCTAACTCATGCCCCCACACTTAAAAATGTGGCTTTTTCAAGCTTTTAAAGGATAGTAGTTATCCATTGGTCTTAGGAACCAAAAAAAAAGTGCATCTCCAAATAAAAGTAATAAATCTACTCTATAGTTCAACACTTATATCATTAACCACCCTAATTATGTCTATTATAATAACTCTTATAAATAACCAGAGTCACCTGAATTATTCCTAGTATGTAAAAACCATAATCTCCTACTTCTTCTTAATCAGCCTAATTCCTACCATCTCATTTATCCACTCTGACCAAGAAAAAATAACTTCAAACTGACATTGAATAACTATTCAAACAATAAAATGATCTATAAGCTTTAAATTTGATTTCTTCTCAATATTATTTATACCAGTAGCCTTATTTGTAACTTGATCTATCATAGAATTTTCTATGCGATATATGCACTCAGATCCTAACATTAACCGATTGTTTAAATATCTCTTAATATTTTTAATTACTATACTAATTTTAGTCACAGCAAATAACCTCTTCCAACTTTTCATCAGCTGAGAAGGTGTTGAAATCATGTCATTCTTACTGATCAGCTGATGATACATACGACCCAACAGAGGCCAATGCAGCAGCCCTACAAGCTACTTTATAGAATTGCATTGGAGACGTCAGATTTATCCTATTAATAGCCTGGTTCCTAACTAATTCTAACATATGAGAATGCCAACAAATCTTCCTACTTCATCCAGGCAACATCAATATTCCACTTGTCGGCCTACTACTAGCCGCTACAGGAAGTAAGCCCAATTCGGACTACACCCCTGACTCCCATCAGCCATAGAGGGGCCTACGCCACTCTCTGCCTTACTCCACTCTAGCACAATAGTCGTTGCAGGAGCTTTCCTATTAATTCGATTCCACCCCTTAATAGAAAACAACACCTTAATCCAAACAATAACCCTATGTCTAAGTGCTATAACAACCCTCTTCACAGCTGTCTATGCACTCACCCAAAATGACATATATATATTAAAAAAAACAAAACAAAAAATGTTGCATTCTCCACCTCAAGTCAATTAGGACTTATAATAGTAAACATTGGCATCAACCAACCATACCTAGCATTCCTCCATATCTGCACACATGCATTCTTCAAAACTATACTATTCATATGCTCCGGATCCGTCATTCACAGCCTTAGTGATGAACAAGATATCAGAAAAATAGGCGGCCTATTTAAAGCAATACCTACCACAACCACAATCCTAATTACTGGAAGCCTAGCCCTAACAGGCATGCCATTTTTAATAGGCTTATACTCAAAAGACCTAATCATCGAAGCCACTAACACGTCGTATACTAACACCTGAACCATACTAATAATTCTAATCACCACCTCCCTAACTGTCATATACAGCACCCGAATCATCCTTTTCATACTACTAGAACAACCACGTTTCCCTGCTCTAACCCCGATTAATAAGAATACTCCTTATTACTCAGCCCCATTAAACATCTTATGCAAGGCAGCGTTTTTGCCGGCTTCCTAATCTCCAATAACATTACTCCAATAATCACCTCCCCAGCTACCCATGCTCCACTATCTAAAATTTATAGCCCTAATCTATTAAGATACATCATGGACCTCGAACTAAGCCTTATAACTCGAAACCTCAAACTCAAATATTCTACACACCCCTTCAAGTTCTCTAGCCTTCTTTGATATTTTCCATCTGTTATTCACCGACACCCTCCCTTACTAAATTTAACAGCAAGTCAAAAATTAGCTTCACTTCTACTAGATAACATTTGACTAGAAAATGTACTCCACAAAACAATCTCCCAATTCCAACTAAAATCTTCTACATTCACCACAAACCAAAAAGGTTTAGTTAAATTATATTTCCTCTCTTTCTTAATCACACTAACTCTTGTCCTATTTATTAATTTCCACATGTAATTTCCATAATCACTACAACAGCAACCAATAAAGTTCAGCCAGTAAATGCGACCAACCAAGTTCCATAACTATATAAACCAGCAGCCCCCATAGCCTCCTTATTAAAACCTCCAGAACCTCCCATATCATACATAACTCAATCACCCAACCCATCAAACTTGACAACAACATCCAACTCTAAATTTTTTACAACATTAAAAACCAATGCAAATTCTATAAATATCCTAGTCATAAAAGCCCTTAAAACAGTGTTATTGGAAATCAACACCTCCGGATACTGCTCAATAGCCATTGTAGTAGTATATCCAAATACTGCTAACATTCCCCCTAAATAAATTAAAAACACTATTAACCCCAAAAACGGACCACCAAAACTCACAACAATTCCACATCCAATACTCCCACCCACAATCAAACCAAGTCCCCTACAGATTGGAGAACGTTTTGAAGAAACTCCCACAAACTAATTACAAACATAGTACTTAAAGTGAACGCAATATATATTATCATTATTCTTACATGGACCTGCCCATGACTAATGGCATGAAAAATCATCGTTGTACTTCAACTAAAAGAACAATAATGACCAACCTGCGGAAAACCCACCCACTACTAAAAATTATCAACACCTCGTTTGTAGACCTGCCAGCCCCAGCAAGCCTATTCTCATGATGAAACTTTGATTCTCTTTTAGGAGTTTGCTTAGGTGTACAAATTTTAACAGGATTATTTCTAGCTATACATTATACATCGGATACGGCCAGCACATTCAACTCTGTAACACACATCTGCCGAGACGTAAACTATGGCTGAACTACTCGATATCTCCATGTCAATGGGACCTCAATATTCTCCATCTGCCTATACCTACACGTAGGCCGAGAAATATACTATGGCTCATACACATACTCAGAAACATGAAAAATAGGCATTCTCCTTTTATTCGCTACCATAGCAACTGCATTCATAGGCTACATCTTACCATGAGGCCAAATATCTCTAAGGGGCAACAGTTATTGCAAACCTCCTATCATCCATCCCCTATATCAGAACAGACCTAGTCCAATGAATCTGAGGGGACTTCTCTGTAGACAAAGATACCCTCACCCAATTCTTCACCTTCCACTTTCTCTTCCCCTTTATTATCTCAGCCCTAGTAATAGTCCATCTTCTATTTCGTTGTGAGACTGAGTCCGATAACCCAACTGACATTCCATCAGACTGAGACATAATTCCCTTCCACCCTTATTATACGATTAAAGACACTAGGCTTCCTATTCATACTAACGTTCCTCTCAACTCTAGTCTTATTTTCACCAGACCTCCTAGGAGACCCAGACAACTACATACCTGCAAGCCCACCAAACACCCCACCACATATTACACCAGAATGGTATTTCCTCTTTGCCTACACAATCCTACGCTATATCCCAAATAAATTAGGGGACGTGCTGGCCCTTATGCTCACTCTCCTAGTTCTAGCCATTATCCCCTTGCTACACACTTCTAAACTATGAAGTATAATATTCTGCTCACTTAGCCAATGTATATTTTGATTATTGATCACAAACCTACTAACATCAACCTGAATCGGAGGCCAACTAGTAGGACACCCATTTATTATTATTGGACAAATAGCATCAATCATATACTTCCTCATAATCCTAATCCTCATGCCTCTCACAGCCCTGATAGAAAACCACCTCCTAAAGTGAAGAGTCCATGTGGTATATCTATTATACTGGTCTTGAAAACTAGAGTAGGAATAAACTTTCCCTATAGACTTTAAGGAATGAGCTCAGACCCCACCAACAATACCCAAACTGAAATTCTACTTTAAACTATTCCTTGCATAATCCAATACCCACCTTCAATCCCCTGAGTGCATGCATACTATGTATAATCAACATTAACTACTTGTACACACGAATATTCTTGTCAAATATGTACTTATTAATTATACTATAATACATAAATTTAATAATAATGCATACAGCATTGTATTACACTAATCCATACCAACACAACTATCCACCAAGGACTATTGGTCTCTTAATCTACTTACCTCCATGAAACCAGACACCCACCCAATGCAGACACCTCCTCTGACATGGCCCATTTAACTGGGGGGTTTCTAGCGAGCTCCTACATAAATGGCATCTGGTTCTTGCTTCAGGGCCATAAACCTAACAATTGCTCATATGTTTCCCTTGAATAAGACATCACGATGGATTAGTGACTAATCAGCCCATGCTGCAGCAAAACCGAACTGTCATACCTTAGGTACTTTATTTTGGGGGGGATGCTTGGACTCAGCTATGGCAGTGGAGGCCCTAGAGTGAGAGCATTAGCCTAAGCTGGACTTTAAATGAACCTTAAATCCCTACCATAATGGTAAGAAAGGACATATCATCAATGATTGAAAGACATAACAGGAAATAGGCTTAGACCAACTCCCTCCTGAATATCATTGAGTTGCTGTAAAGTTAATGGTCCAGGACATGATAACTTCATACTACCCACCGCCCAGCACACACTCGTATGCGCGCTCAGCAAGTACATAGCCTTGCTAAGTCAACAAACCTCCTCATTAAACCTCTATGCTGAGTATTTATACATCCTGTAAAACCCCCAAAACAGAATACAAAACAAATCAAAGTTTAACCATACAAAATACACCACACATACCTATTAAATGATCTAATCAGCCCAGCAGATGGCATAAGAAAAGGTCTGAACCACTGGCTAAATATAGTCTAGTCCATATCAGAAAATCAATGTTAAGAAAAATAAACTACACCAGAATAGGGATGCTATATTGCATAGTACCAATATCCCACATTCGGCTTTTATTTCTCCAAAGATAGTCAATGGGAAAGATGTTGAGGAAGAAAGTTATTTAGAGACACAGGACAATCATAACTCAGGAGAGGCAAGAAATTGTTGTGAAACATCTGTCAAGCAGGACTCTGATTCATCAGTTTCAGACAAACAGCAACGAACCATCATCTTCACCAACTCGCAAAGTCCTGCAGTGAGTGTGATCACTATTAGCAGTGGAACTGATGGGGAAGAGACAACATGAAGACATTCTCTCAGAGAATGTCAATGTCACCTAGATTGTGAAGCTTGCCAGAGCACCCTGAATATTGGTCAGATGTGTTCACTAAGTAGTCCCGATAGTACTCTGAGCACCGGCTGCTCAGGGCAGTCCAGCCCATCCTCTTGCAAGAGACCTAACAGTGTGTCAGATGAAGAGCAGGGAACTGGTTGTGGTACCATGCATGGTTCTCCGATATCAGACTCTTCGGGACATGATGGTCCACTTGCAGAGAGCAGTTTTGTAGAGGATACCCATGAACCACAGAACTGGGAACCTCTGCCAACACAGAAACCAAACCAGCTGTCTGCACTGTTGTGGCGCCTCAATGGGACTACAAAATGGATTAATTGTTGAAGAGCATTTGGCAAACACAGATTCTATATGCCAGCCATTAACAAAAGGATGATATGCTCCTGGAAGATTAAAACAGCCGTTCACGGTGGGTATCGTCAGCAGAAATTGACATCAGCGTTCCAGTGGCAGCAATTGAATTTCAATCAGGTTCAACACTTCGGATCTGGGCATCTGGAGTGGATGGAAATTGTGGACAGTGGAGACAGTGTGCTTATATGCCTACTAGTGTTACCAGTAATCCATTCACTCTTCCCGTGGAAGTCCCAACCACACAGCTGGGCATGCACATCTGGCAGGAAGCACTCACCTCAGAGGACAGCCCACTCTGCCTCCTTACCATCACCAGCTGCCCCCAGCAGTGCTGTACCAGTGGCCCACCTTTAGCTTTTCCATGTACCTTAAGACAGCATCCAAGGTATCATATCTCACATCCAGGTGGCACAGTTCACCAGGTCCCAACAGGCAAATATCCCCATCTGTTACCATCCCCAACCATTCATCAGACTCAGTACAAGCCAATCTTCCCACCACATTCTTACATTGCAGCAGCATCTGCGTATACTTGATTTCTATTGAGTCCAACAAAACTCAGCCCATATCCATATATGCGAAAGCTCAAAAGGAGTATATTGAGGAAGCTCAATAATAGAAATGTTTGATTAAAAATAAAAATATGTTATTTAATAAATATTAGCCGTGGCACAAGAAAATTATTTTTGAATTATGTAGAAGTGGGTACAATTTACACAATGTTGTGCTTTAAAAAAATCATTTTTAATGTGTTTTGCATATTGGGAATAACTTGCCTTTGGTCATGTTATCTTCTTATGTAGTAACTCTAGACAGGTGAATTGTGGAAGCAGAAGTCCAGTTTTGCTCCTGCTATTTTTTATAAAATTATTTTCTAACTAGTGCAAGACACGTTCACATTTGGGAAGCCAAATTGTGTACAGACTTAGAGCAACAGATACACATAGGTCAGAAGTTAAACATACAAGTGAATTGTATGATCTGTGTCTTAGTATACAAGGTCTTCCAGAGAAAGTCCAACCATTGTTAATATACCGAGAACGGTTTGTGCGACACCTTTATTATTTCATGATTATAACATCACTTGAAAGACATTTTACATTTTACTTAAAGTTTTTTTTAATTGATTTTAGAGAGAGGAAGGGAGTGAGAGAGAGAAACATGGATTGCTGTTGCACTTAGTGATGCACTCATTGGTTATTCTTGTATATATTCAAGGGATAGGACCTGCAACCTTGGTGTGTTGGAATGACATTCTAACCAACTGAGCTACTGGCCAGGGCCTCCTTGAAGTTTCACCTGGCTTACAGAATTGGCCAGTTTCCCAATTCTAAATGCTATTTTTCAGGGAAAAATGCCAGCATTGGCATGGCTTTAAAGCTGAGGTATGTCTTTGGTGCCAGAGGGCTGCTTTTAGGTGACTGAAGGTCCTTTTCCTGCATTTGCCAGAGTCTCTGCTCTACTAGATTTCCGATTGCCATGTTCATTGGCTTTTTTATGTTATCATTCAGTCCATCAGGTACATATTGCCTCTGTGCTCACTATTCATAATTGCCAAGCACTTGCTTCTCCACACTGGCCTGGCCAGTGCACTTCAATCTTCCAGGAGGTTTCAGTCCTTTGCATCTCAGCTAAAAATGTCAGCATGATGACAGCAGTTGCGTGCTGTGGTCACTGCCACCACAGCATATTTCAACTGGCCATTGGCAATAAACATATATCATTGATATTCATATATCATTGATATATCATTGATATACACAGGTATCCCCCATATAACATGGTACATCTATAACATGCTTTTGCTCTAACACGATATGACTGTAGAAGATATCTAAGAATTGCTGGTAGAAGAAACTGATGAAGCAATTTTGGTGAAAAGGACATCTGGAATGTGCCAAGATAACTTAGGGGGTGATAGCACTGATGAAAACGAAGATGTTAAACAGTTTACTCTAAAAAGCATAAAGAAAGGCCTAGACTTAGCCAAACAGTTAGAGCTGTATTTTTTAAATGAAGATCCTTGCACTGAAAGGAGCACAAAAGTTAAGAGAGAACTTCAGAAGTGCTTAGCACCATATAACAAAATTTATAAAGATCTCTCAGCTAAAAGCAAGCCATCTAAAATAACAGATTTTTTGCAAAAGTAGAGCATAGAAATCAAGATAATGCTGAAGAAAGTTCAGAGGATGAGGATATCTTGTCAAAAAGAAAACACATTCAGTTAATGGAGCTTCATGGTGATGATGAAGAAAACATTACTTAATTCTTACTAATATGTAATACTTTTGATGAAAATGCTTTAATAAAGGTATTTCTCTTAATTATAAAAATAGTATGTTTTTTAAATTTTTGGAAATTCACCCCCCCCTTTTTGTACTAGGTCTTTGTTTCATATAACATGGATTCACATCACACAGCTTTTGTTAGGAACCTAACAACTGTGTTATACAGGGTTTACCTGCATATATATATCATTGGTGTTAGATTTCTAACACTCAAAATTGTAAAACTTGTGTTGTTTTTAAACACAGCTGATGTAACAAAAAAAAAATAGAAATGTTCAAGGGAAACAAAAGACGCTAAAATATTTAAGAAATGTTAAATACATAAGGCATATAGTAACCTCTTCCACATGAAGAACTGTTCTTTGTCTTGAAATAGCATCATACCTAAGTTCTCAAGATATTAAAAAACAGAACTCTCAAAACAGTCATAATATTACCACCCTAAAACCATTAATATAATATTTTATGTCATATATTTCTCCATTTAGTGCAGATATATTTAACATAATTGCTATTATATAGTATTTGCAATTATCAGTTCCCCTCTTTTAATTTTAATTAATTATTTATTTATTTTGTTTTGTTTATTTATTTATTTATTTTTAGAGAGAGGGGAAAGAGAGGGAGAGAAACATCACTGTGTGGTTGCCTCTCACTCACACCCCCAACTGGGGACCTGGCGTGCAACCTAGTCATGTGCCCTGACTGGGAATCGAACCAGCGACACTTGGCTCACAGGCCGACACTCAATCCACTGAGCCACAGCAGCCAGGGTTCATTTTAAATTTTATAGTAACTCTTTATTAGGTGTCAGTAAAATCTTTATAAGTATCACACTACTGACTGTATAACAGCACATTGAATTAATGTAGAATGATTGATCAATTATTCTTTTCCTGAAATTAAATTTATTTATAATTGTCACTACTAAAGATAATTTTAATGACTATCTTTGAGAAAATAACTTTGTTTTTTATTTCTTATTTTGACTAATTCCTAAACATGAGTTCTTAGAAGATTACAAAAACAATTTTTACAAATATTTCTAGAACTTTCTCAGTTATACTTAGTGCATGGGTTCTGGTTTTCTCAAGTTATTGCATTATCACTGGTTACTCTTAACACGAAATGAATAGAACCTGTTTGTTAGCACTGTAATGCTCTACATAGATTTTTATATTAATCAGGCCAGGCCCAATTTAGCTAATAAAAAAGGTGTCTAAAAATTATCAAAATTGTACATATTAATTCAAACAAGTGATGATTCTCCAGCAAGGAAAAAAGAAAGAGAAATAAAGCCAGGCTGCTGACATCTTGTAACTCACAGTCTTTTGGCAGAGATGGTCACAGAGCAGTGATGAGAGTGGGTGAGTCCATAGGAAGCAGTTTCTAGAATGCTTACTAAGAACATGTCTCTGAGAGAGACTTCCCAGTGTTGTCAGCAACTGCAGAGTTAATGTAGGAAGCAGACATATAGTAATTTCTCTTTGGTCTTTCAAAAATAATAGGCTTCCTCTCTGATGTGCAAAACTTACCAAGCCTGCTGTTTCCTTAATCTATTCTCCAGACTCTCTCCTTCCATATAACAAGGCTTGTGCTCTGTTTTTTCTCTTCTCATCACCTTTTTTATTAACTTCCTGTAATGTGTTCTCCATGATTGATCTTCTGATTCCATTGTCCTCTCAAAGTGGCTTAAGTGACTGGGATATGTGTCCTCCTACCACTATGATATGCAAAATATAACTTTCAACCATATGCAAACGATTGCTTTTATTTGCTTTTATTATTTCTTTATTCCACATTGAATTTACTGGGTAGCACTGGTTAATAACACTATATACGTTTCAAACGTACAATTCTACAGTACATCCTCTGTATACTGTATTGTGTGTTCATCACCCAATGTCAAGTCTCCTTCTATCACCATTTATTGCCCTTTACCTGCACTTATGATGCCCCACCCCCTTTTCCCTCTTATAATCACCATACTGTTGTCTGTGTCTATGAGTTTTTGTTTTGTATTGTTTTTGCTTAATCCCTTCACCTACTTTACCCAGCCACCCAATGACCCTCTGCTCTGAAATTCGTCAGTGTATTCTCTTTATCTCTGATTACATTTCTCTTTTTGTTTGTTGGTTTATTTTGTTCACTAGGTGTCACATGAATGAAATCATGTGGTATCTGTCTTTCTCTGACTGGTTTATTTCACTTAGCATGATGTTCTCCAGGTCCATCCATGCTGTACCAAAAAATAAATTCCTTTTTTTTTTTTTTTTGTAATAGCTGAGTAGTATTTTTTTTACTGTGTGTGCTGAGTAGTATTTTTTTTTACTGTGTGTGCTGAGTAGTATTTTTCTGCTGTGTGAATGTTCCATAGCTTTATTATCCATTCATTTAGCAAAAGGCACTTGGGTTGCTTCCAAATCTTGGCTGTTGTAAATAACCCTGCAATGAACCTAGGGGTGTATATATTCTTTTGAATCAGTATTTCAGATTCCACTGGATAGTCCCAGAAATGGATTTGCTGGGTCATAAGGCAATTCTATATTTAATTTTTGGACGTGTTTCCACACTGCTTTCCATAGTGGCTGTACCAGCTGCATTACGACCAACAGTGCATGAGGATTTCCTTTTCCCCACATCCTTGCCAATATTTGTTGTTATTGATTTATTGATGAAAACCATCTTGAAAGGGTAAGGTGAGATCTCATCATGGTTTTAATTTGCATTTCTCTGATAATTAGTGACAGTGAACATCTTTTCAAATGTCTATTGACCATGTGTGTGTCCTCTTTGGAGAAGTGTTTATTCAGGTCCTTTGCTCATTTTTTAATGGATTGTTTGGTTTTTAGTGCTGACTTTTAGTAGTTCTTTATAAATTTTTTGGATAGTAACCCCTTATCAGCGAGATCATTGATAAATATGTTCTTTCAATCAGTCAGCTGTCTTTTCATTTTGTTGATCATTTCTTTGCTGTGCAAAAACTTTTTAGTTCAATAGTGTCATTTGTTTATTTTTTCTTTAGTTCTCCTTGCCCAAGGATATATACTTAATAATATATTGCTAGAAGATATGTCTGATATTTTACTGCTTATGTTTACTTTTAGGGTTTTTATGGTATTAAGAATTACATTTAAATCCTTCATCCATTTTGAGTTTATTCTTGTGTATGATGTAAGAATGTGGCCTAGTTTTGTTATTTTGCATGTAACTGTCAAATGTTCCCAAACCAACTGATTGAATAGACTGTCTTTACCCCATTGTATGTTCTTGCTTTTTCTGTCAAATGTTTATTGGCCATATATAGGCATGGTTTTCCTTCTGGGTTCTCTATGCAGACCATTGATGTGTGTGTGTGTGTGTGTGTGTTATATGTATATATATTACATATATATATCTTTTTTTATGCTTTAGAACTTATTATTTCACTAAAATAAACCTTTGTTTTTGTTACAAATTTTTAAAAATAAAAAACTAAATTATGTACTTTACTTCATAAGTGAGTGCTACATGGATAACATTGAACAAATGATTGTAATATTTTTAGACCTGTCAAAATCACACATGCATTATAAAAAATCTAGACATCACCTCAAAGAGAAGAGATGTGCAAGCCCCATTCCAGAGTGACCATCATGAGTGGATTGGTGGCTCTCTCAGGCTCTGCCTCTCTCATTGTTTTTATGTCTCTGTCACAGGAAGAATAATTTTCACTTCTGTGTGTGTGCCTGAGGAAATCACTGGTCTGTGGACTAACAGTTAGGGCCCTGGATCCACACCACTGGTCCACATGACTCACCAGGGAACTCTTGAGCTCTTTATCTGTCAGCATGTAGAGACCTCTGCACCAACTTTAGCAGCTGCTCAGCTTCCGTTGCTGTGAGGACTAGGATTAGTGGATCCCATGCTCTCTCAATGGACATTAGTGTTTTTCCTAGTTCTTGGCAATTTCCTCAGTGCTCTGATGGGTAACCTCGCAAATACGTCTTTGAAAAATTGTGAAAGAATTGCTGTGGGTTACCTGCCAGGATGAGCACTACCAGGTGCAGGTGTGCACTGTGGAACTAGGATGGGTCCTGCTCACTCTTCTCCCAGAGGATGGGCCTTTCCTCCTTCTCTCCTGAGGATATGCTGGGGTCTCTGCCTCCTCACTCTGTCCCCGGGGCTTGTTGCCACCAGAACAGAATCCTGCCAGACTGAGGGTGACAGTGCTCGGTCGCCAGTGTCGACTGTTCACATGTTCCAATCAAGCTGGTTTGGCATCTCTGATGTGTAGAGACATGTGCATGGCCTCTCGCTGGAAGTGCATGTGCTTGCCCTCTGTCCCTTAGGAAACATGGACTTGCGAGAGTCTGCTGCAAAACAGGCATATGACACTTCTTTCTGGACTTGTGTTGTGAGGGATGCCATCCAGCTTGTGGTTTGTCCTTCAAGATTTCTGCATGATCTCATCGTTTTGGGCACAGGATGAGCCAGCCATGAATTGATTTCCTTCTGGCCCTCAAGTCACACTTAGCACAGAGGCCTCTACCCTGAGATTCTGTACTCACCAAAAGGATTTATTTTTTATATCTGATCCCTAATCCATCCTCCTACATAGTAAAAATATGTGAGCAAACAGAAAGAGGTACCTATTGTAAGATTCCACTTATAGGAAATGTCCAGGCTAGGTTAAAAACAATAGACATCAGGAGTTGCCAGGGGTAGGAGGAGTGGGAAGTGAGCATGTTTGGTGCAGGTTCCTTTTTGGGGAGATGGAGATCCTGCAGCACACAGTAGTGATGTTTGCACAGTGCTGTGAATGTACGTCATACTCAGAAATAGCACAATTTGCAAAAAAAGAAAAAACAATTATATTTATTTCCACTTAACCCTGTCGGGAGAAAGGAAAATATAAGAATTAAGGAAAACACAAGGAAGAGGTCGAACAGTAAAACGACTCCAGATGGGAGTTGGGGAGCCGGGGACAAACAGGGGCTCAGGAACGGGCTGCGCTGCATTTTGAACAGGCAGCTCCTCCCCTGTGGCAGGATCCAGGGCAAGGCCAAGGAAGGATTCTTGAGGCAGGCAACAGGACGCTTCCGAGAAGTCAGATGATGGTGCGCAGCCCGGCCCGGGCTCCAGAGCAGCACCTGGATCCGTGGCAGGAGGTGGCACGACCCCTGGAGAAGGGCAGCCTTCCTGGCCTGATGGCAGTTGGTTCTGATGAGAATTCCAGCTTCACCAGCTGTAGGAAAGGAGCTGAGGCAAAACCCGGCTCTGGCTCCTGGGCTCCCACTGGAGTTGGAAGAGGAGAAAAATCAGCCACAGGCCTGGATTTTCATGTCTGCCCTCCCCCGCCCCCCACCCCCACCCGCCGAGAGAACACAGCCAGAACCTTCCAGAGAAGCCACAGCCAAGGACCCACCCCAGGCGCTCCCCCCGCGGACAGACCAGCAGATGGGTGGGCTGACACAGGACTTTACTCCTGGGCAGGCTCTGTCGGTGCTCCGTGTGTGTCTGGCAGCAACCTCTCCCAATGAGCTTATTTCTACTTCACTCCCTCACCCCACCCACATCTCAGGCACCCTCTCACCTTTGGGCTCACCCTTCTGGAGCTCCAGGTCACTCGGCTTGGTTTCAGTAACGTGGGCATCCTGCTCCCTTTCGGGTTGGGGAATCCGGACCTCCCTGTGAAGCCGGGGCGGCTTCGGCGGAGGTGTCCTTCCGCGGCGCACGGGTTCGTCAGAGCCCTGGCTGGCCACGGTCCCCTTGGGCCTGCTCTGTCCCGTTCTCATTTGGTACCCGGGCCCCTCCAAGGTGGCTTTTGCGCAGGGCTCCATTTCGACCAGCGGGTCTTCTGGGGCCGGTGCTGGAGTGGTGAGAGGAGGAAGGATCACCCACATTCCGGCATTTCCACGAGCCCCCCACAGACAGACCACAGCCAGGGACCCACCCCAGGACTGCCTCCCACCAACAGTCGGGCAGATGGGTGGGCTGACGCTGGACTTGGCTCCTGGGCAGCCTCGGTGGGAGCTCCTTGTGTGTCTGGCAGCAACCTCTCCCAATGAGCTTATTTCTACTTCATCCCCTCACCCCACCCACATCTCAGGCACCTTCTCACCTTTGGGCTCACCGTCCTGGGCCTTGGCCTCGTGATATAGGCAGCCAAGAAGAGAGCATCCTAAGTGAGCTGGGGAGGGGCAGTTTTAGACTGTAGCTGCCCAGTTACCAGGGTTCTAAGTTCTACTGGGCTATTGTCAGGTGGTGAGATAACTGCCAGGGCCCTCTACCCGAGCATCTCCTCAGATAAGAGCAGAGACCGGTGCCTGAAGACCCCTCCCCTGAACCGGCCATAGCTGAGGGCTGCCTCTGGAGCATGTCTCAGGGACACCTCTAGAGCTGCTCGTTCAAACTTCTTCTTGTCCTACCAGAATTTCTTTTCTTCTGCCTCTGTGACTTCTTAAAATCTTGTTTTCCTTTATTTTCTTCACAGTGTCATTTATGTCATAAATAAAAGTTATTGTTTATCGTTTAAACTGTGACATTCCTGAGTAAGACGTATATTCACAATGCCCTGCTCTAGTTCAGAGTTAGATTCTCAAACATTTATAGATTATCTCAAATAACAACGTGCTGAGAAGTCATAGCATACAGCCAATTTTTATGTACATACATGGAAAAAGTCACCCAAAAACAGTGGGACAGAGATGTGGCTTGCAAATTTAAAGCAAATATCTAGATCTACGATCTATGCGTACATATACCTAGAATATGCATGTGTGGTTGTGTGGGCATGTTTGCATGTTGTGCATGCATTAGAACATGTCCACTGTTTCTGTGTTCTATTACACACACAGGTGCCACATTTTATTGCACTTCACTGAATCACTCTTGGCAGATACGGTGTTTACAAGTGGAAGGTTTGTGGGAACCCTGAGTCTAGCAAGTCTGTCAGCGCCATTTTTTCAATAGCAGTTGCTCAGTTTGTGTCCCTGTGTCACAGTTTGGTAATTCTCACCATATTTCAACACTGTCATTATTATATTTGTTATACTGTGATGAGTGATCTCTGATGTTACCGCTATGATTGTGTCAGGACACCACATCTGTGCCCATGTAAGATGGCGAACTTACTTCGTAAATGTTGCGTGTGATCTGACTGCTCCACCAACCAAGTGCCCCTGTGTGTCTCTCTCCCTCTCCATGGCCTCCCTGTTCCCTGAGCCACAACTGTATTGCAATTAGGCCCATTTGATACCTGACAATAGCCTCCAAGATTTCAAGTTAATAGAAAAACTGGTAAAATCCAAATAAAATTTATAGTTTAGTTGATAGTACTGTTAGTGTACGTTAAAGGTATACAGAAACACTCTACATTACTTGGCAGATTTTCTCTAAATATAAAATTATTTAGAAATATAAAAACAAATTAATCTTGTGCAGATAAAGACCACAGGGCCTCTGCAGAGGCCAGTATGATCACGTCCCAGGCATCTACGCCCAGCACCCACACCAGCAGCTCCTGAGGAAGCTGAAACCACCATTGATGAGGGCACATCTCAGCTGACTCTTGAGTGAAGAAGAGTTCATGGGATCAACCAAAAGGAGAATTGGGACCCCAAAGCAGATAACATAGACCAATAGAAAAGAGACCTTAAAAAAGTATGTTTCAAGTGTTGAAAGGGGCATAAAAATAAACAATAAAAGAATGAATACACAAATGCAATTTCTTTAGAAAAGATGAATAAATAAATTTGCATGGGAACACAGTCTTGCCCAAGATAGAACTCCGGTTTTAACAGACTGATTAGTAGTTGTCATCTCAAAACAACTATACATAAAATAATGTTTGGTAAACAAGAAAAAACAATAGAATAACATATCTTAAAAGTATAAGAAAATTTCACAGAACCAAAATTTACTCCTATAAAAATTAAATAGATACATGTATATATATATATATATATATATATATATGTACACTGTATAAGTCAATATCTGAAACATAGCTGAATAAATAATAATTATCATAGTTTTAATATAACTTAATATTGTTTTAATAAATATTGCTATATGTAATGTTGTGGAAATTTCTCCTAAATGTGTGTGTGTGTTAATTTCTATAAATAGTGTTATTTCCTATGAGCATGCTAATGATGGACAACTTCATAGGTGGCACAGGGGAACATTTTTATTCACTTGCTTAAAAATAATCTGTACCTTACAAAAGACATTAATTCCTGTTGAATTAAAGATAAAAATATAGAAGGAAATATTTATAAATGAAGGGCTATCCAAGCATGAAAGGCAAATTCACATATCTGACAACATAAGATTAGAGTATTTGGTTTAGAAAAGAGAACAGCAGAAAAATAACATGATGGAGGAAGAAGAACAAATTGGGACAGATGGTGAACATCGAGAGAGCTGACATCCCTGGTGTTTATGAAATTTTTCCTTAGGTGTTGATTCATTTGGTCAACAAGTGTGTATTAAAAACGTACTTTGTGTCAAGCACAGATCAACTCTGGAAATGCCTCTGTGAGTCAGTAGACATGGTCTTTGCCTCTATAAAAACCTAGGTTTTAGTGGAAAAAAATAATTTTACTCTACAATCATTTGACAAATGAATGCAATGACTGCAGGCTGCAAATTGTGATGAAATATGCTACAGAGGCCCAATGAGCAAAGCCCAGAGGCCCCATTGCCCAGGGCAGTCTGTGAGGCCACACTGCAGCAGGGACAACTCAGCTGGGGAGAGGAGGTGCTGTGAGCCACCACCTGGCAAACTAGAACAGCACGAGAAATGGCTCTGAGACCATTGAGCTTCCTTGTCTTTTCTAGTACTTTAAGAGCTCAAAGAAATCCAAGTGGGTGGAATGAGTTAGAGAAATAACAGCCCAAGTTACCATTTAGGACATGGTCAAAGTGTTTGGTTTTTACTCGGGGTTCCTTAAGAACTATTGACATATTTTAGGTAAGGCAGCGCTTTTATGTGATTTTTCTTCATCCTTATTCTGGGGAGGACATTAGATTGGTGGTATGGAGGATGGGAGCAGGGACACGAAGTCAGAGATGGTCCCAGAAGTACAGTGCAGACAATAATGGTGTCACTGGAGGTGGAGATCAATGTCAAAGTCAAGGTGTATCTGCAAAATGGAACACACAAGAGTTTTTGATAAATATGATGATTTAGGAATTTAGGTTTTGGACTTCAATATACATTAATGTTTAAAAAAGTAATTTTAAGTTAGGCAAATCTATCACTAGGTGATTCACAAAATAGGAAAGATAAGTGTTTAATGAAACTGTGAATGGATTTCCTAGCTCATTACAATGTGATAATCAACAGCACACACACAAAAAAAAAAACATTCAAAAGTACCTAGGAATAAACTTAACCAAGGAGGTAAAAGACCTGTACTCAGAAAACTACATAACACTGAAGAAAGAAATAAGGAAGATACAAATAAATGGAAGCATATATCATGCTCATGGATGGGAAGAATCAACATCATTAAAATGTCCATACTACCCAAAGCAATTTATAGATTCAATGCAATCCCTATTAAAATACCAATGACATTTTTCACAGACCTAGAACAAATAGTTCAAAAATTTATATGGAACCAAAAAAGAGCCCGAATAGCCACAGCAATTTTGAGGAAGAACACAGGAGGAATCACAATACCTGATATCAAACTATACTACAAGGTCACAGTAATCAAAACAGTCTGGTACTGGCATAAGAACAGACATATAGAGCAATGGAAGAGAATAGAGAGCCCAGAAATAAACTCAGGTCTGTATGGTCAACTAATATCTGACAAAGGGGGAAGGAACATCAAATGGAGTGAAAAGAGCCTCTTCAACAAATGGTGTTGGGAGAACTGGACAGGGACATGCAAAAAAATGAAACTAGATCACCAACTTACACCATACACCAGAATAAACTCAAAATGGATCAAAGAAGAAAAAAAAAAAAAAATTCATATGAAAGACTGACAGCACTAATGTCAGCATACCTGCAGAGGAAGGAGGGTGCTCCTGTGCACTGAAGGGCAACCTGCTTGGAGCTTTCTGGAAAGTCTTTTGACAACAATTATTTAATCTCATAATATGAATTTTAAAAATTCAACTTAGAAACAAAAAATATGAATCCACGAATATATTTTACACAAAGATACTGACAGTAAACTGTATTTCTCACAGCATTGCAGTCTAGGGAAAAATGAAAACATTCTGAATGTTTACCAATGAGGAATGTGTGAGAAAATGATATTATACTTGTATCTGGATTAAACTGCATTCTGTGGTGGTTATTAGAATGGTTCAAAGCACGCCATTTCTCCCCCTTCTGGGTACGTATGTATACACCTCACACTTTCGCATCCTCTTCAAGTTACTCGTGGTCAGGAGTCTCAGTTTGCCCAATGCAATGAGAGCTACTCTGGAGGGCTAAAGCCTCCAATGCTTCGTGTTTTCTTCCCCTCCAGCATAGATATAACCCACTCCAGTGAACTGAGGGAGAATAATACAGAGCAGAGACTCAGGCAACTTCAACAAATATGTAGTTGAACCAAAAATAAAACTTTATTTTTGGGAACGCTTTTTGAAATTTGGGAACCCTTTATTAGGTACTACTGAGGCATAACCCAGCTTCTTGTAACTGGTACAAAGACTTCTTTTATACTTAAAATGTATCCATGATATATGGTATAGTGAATAAAGCAAGTTGCAGAATAATGTGTTTATTAGAATCACACTTTTAAGAATGTATATAAATAGATGTTACATGAGAAAGAAAAATATCATGAGATAGATATGCAAATGTTAAGAACTGATTACTTCTGGAAGGCAGGAAATATTAAGTATTATTTTCCTTAAATGCATAGTAACTTTAGTTTGTAAAACAAGAAGCTGTTAATTCTAAACAAAAATAATAAAGAAAATTTATCCTGATCAGACAGAAAACAATGCCATAAATCTATACTTATTGAAAAGCCTTCATGTGCATGAGGGGAAAAAAAGCTGTCACACCTCCTATGCTATAGGGGGCGGAGCCCCATGCACTCGTCACAACTGGGCAACCCTTCTCACCATACAGTGGCATTTTGCGTGGGGGTGAGGGTCCAAGATGGATTCCTGTTGTTCACTCTCCACTGAGAGACCAGGAGCTTCTTCCTCTGTTCCCATGCCTTCTTGCCCTCACAGTCTGACGCAATGGGGATCTGCCTTCCCTGGCGTTGGAATCGCAGGCTGATGGGTTTGGTCTGCAGCCAGAGGTGCTCCCCAGGCACTTTTCGCCTCCCCTTAAATACGGGTGCCTGTTCTTACCGCCGTCCTGCCACTGTCGCTGCAGCTGCTGCCGCCAGCACAGCTTGACCTCTCCACCCCAGCTTCGCCCCTCCTACCTGTCCGGATAAGCACCACTTCTTTATAACTTCATATGTCGGACTTCCATGTAGCTTTATTTTCTGGAACTTCTGGTTATTTCTGGTTTTGTGGTAGTTGTAGTCCTTCTTAGTTGTGGAGGGAGACCAACCGTGTCAGCCTAGGCCTCCATCTTGGCCTGAAGTTGTCTCCCCATCTTGATAGGCTCCTGTGTTTGTTTGCCTCTGTCGGAAATTGTTATTTTTTATTGTTATAAAAAATAAATAAATTAATTAATTTAAAAAATAATATAGGAAAGGGTAAGGCCAAGGAACTAATATGCATGACCCATGGACATGAAGTAAGGGGGGTGGGATTGCTGGTGGAAGGGGGGGGGTGCCGGGCGGAGAGGATCAAAGGGGAAAAAAATTGGAACTATTGTAACAACATAATCAATAAAATACACTTAAAAAAAAAAGACATTGCTCAGGCCGCTGCCACCATGAAGATATGGACTTCAGACTAGACCTTTGACCACCCAAAGAAAACTGCTACAACAGCTGCAGTGCAGAGATACCCAAACCCTAGGAACCAAGTGAGATTGGTGTTGAAGTGCTGGACAGACATATAGACTCTTCTTGAAAGTTGCACAACCATAGACTTCTCAGTACCAAGTAGGCACTGCCTTCCATTGTGAAATCTCTTATTGGTGCAGCAAGAACCAAAACATATGTGCAAGAACAATGACCCTATAAACAATGGAACTGAAATATAGTTATATTTCATATACACGTATGGTTTCAGTAAATGAAAGAAATATAAAACTGCATCCTCAGGACGCAGCAAAATCTGTTTTGACTCAAGGGACCATATCACAGTAAAAGGAGTCTGTTTCAGTAGTTATCTCAAAAGTCAGATGGTAAGCAACATATCTTCAAATGAAAATAAAGGCTGAGAAGCAATGGAATGGGTAAATTACATTATGGCTTTTTAAACTGGGCATTGATCTTTTATATTTAGAAGAAAGATTAGTTGGTGATGCATAAAGTAGGAACATTAAACTAAAGCCAAGAAACCCGTATTGTAGCCCCAGATTTTCTATTACCTCATAGTGAGCCTATATGACAGTCATCTTATCTACCCAAACCCTTAGTCTCCTAACTTATTGAAAGGAAGCAGTTGGTGGAGAAGATTATTTCAAGGCACGGATTTTATGGTTTCATGACATGACAGAGGCAGGTCTGCTTGAGGAAAGCTGCTGATTGGGCACGTGGGCAGATGTCACTGGTCAAGGTCAGGAGCCTCACCTGCACCTGTGACCTGCCATCCCCAGGCCAGGTGTACCTTTGCAGCAGCATCCAACCCACATATGTCCCTTGCTTGGATAGTTCTAGATGCCTTAGAGCCCATGGCTTTAAATATACATACTATTTAGTTTATGTAAACAGCAGGTCTATCTGCTTCTAGACAATCTAATATGACAAAGCAAATCATGCCAACAGGAAATTTGCTCAGGAGCACACCTTCCACGTCGACCCCACCTCCTTTCCGTTTCCCTTCACAGCCCTGCAGATAACACACATAAATTCAAGTGACCTGCAGCCAGTCACCTGTCCTTGTATTATGGCTCAGTAGTACTCCAAAGGTAGTGTTTCTAGACTGAAGGGAGAGAGAGCCTCTGGAAGGGGAAGCTGAGAAGCAGGGGAGGCTTTGCTGCACTTTGCAAACATCCTGGTAGCTGGCTGCCAACCTGACTCTACTCAAGACTGGCTCAGACAGAAGCACTGGGCACAAAGTAAACTAGTTCCTTTGTTCTGACTGAGCTATCCTTCAAGGAAATGCCTGTTCACAGGAGGTGATTAAACAAGCTTTATCAGAGGCATTACATGGGGCACTAAAGATGTTTTGCTTCAATAAAATGCTTCATTTTCTCATTAACTTTCTAGTGGAATTAATTAGATTTATCAACAACTTAACAACTCCAAACTGGCTGTCAGAGTCTTATAAGCACTCTTTTACCACCTGCTTTCTTAAAGGAGTAAATCTCAAACTTACCCACCAAATCCCCCTTAAGATAGAACAAAATGGATTTCTATCATGTGACAAGGGTGGCCATGTAGCCCAAAGAAACCATGACTATGAATTTTTTTCTTCAGGTTAAAAATTCACATGAATTTGCCTTCCGCTCAGTAATAAACCTCAACATATCCATTTCAACATAATGCATAAAATTATTTACTAATTACTTTATCCCATCAAATTGTTAAAGGAAGAATAATGTAATTTGTATTTTACGTTTATTCCTATACTTTTCATTTAGTTGCAAGGACAAAATACAAAGGTTTTTCTTTTTTCTGGTGACCATCTAAACCATTCCTGTATCACATACATACCCTGGGAGGTAAACTTCCCCATCATTATGAAGCATTTTGTCGTGCATCTGAAATCCTTACCATGTCTAAATATAAAATTCAAATATCAACTCCATTATCTTTACAAGAGAAATCTGAGGATCAAAATTAGTTGTCTGCCCAGTGAAGCTAGAAAACAGGGGCTGCTCTGGTCTTTGCATGTCCAGGCTTCAGAAGGGCTATGTTTCAAGTGATATCCACACCAGGTGAACAAGCCCGGGATTTCTGCTGCTGGAGCCTGACCTGCCACGATGTCCAGCACAGGTGCAAGGTGAGCACACAATATACAAGGGAAACATCCTTTCCCTTTCTGAATCCCCCTTACAGCATAAACTCACCCTTTATGTTCTTTCCCTTTACAAACCCACCACTGCTCACTCCCGAGCACACTGGTAATTTGTTTCGACCCCACGCTTCCCTGTAGGGCACACGCCATGGTTTGTAGCATCAGGGGGAGGCGCAGCTATCGTCCCTCTTCCTGCATAGCCTCTCTCCCTGAATTTCAAGTTACAGGAATCATTACTATTTGCCTAATCAACTATTACTTTACGATACATAATTCAATCAGTTTGATGCCAACAATCTGCCAAATGCTTTCGATATCATGAAATGGAAAGCTCCATATAAATGTGTGGCATAATTCTATTAGATGAAGACACTTTAGGGAATGTCTTATTGGCCCATTAATAAATGAGGGGAGAAGTAAAGATATCTGGCTGCAAGCCCAGTTTCATGCAAGCACATTCAATGTGGGTCATGGAGTAATGAACACACTTTCATATCCCAGGACTTTAATATCATTGGGAAAAGTAAGTGAACGACTAAAACAGTAAGACAAGTGTAGACACAGAGAAAGAGCTAAAAGCTTCACTTTCGCACAAGTGATAAGGAAATCTATGACAGAATTTCAAACAGCTGGGAATTTGTAGAGCACCAGAATTAATATCTTTAAGTATTCCCTTGTCATAAGAGTTATCTTGTTTTATGAAAGTGAAGGAAATATAAAGTGGAGACACTGACAATTGGGCAGTACGGGATCACATGGTGGAACCATGGTAGGAAACGTATTGAGAAATGTTAGCAGCTGATGATGAGATGTTGATAAGAGGAGACTGTTTCCCAGATGTAGAGGATGGGAGAAGGTGTAAAATGAAGGGCAAGTCCTGAGGAGACTGTCAGTTCTGGGAGAGGGCGCCCCGGGGGGCGTGGCCTCTCTGTGCCCTTTCCACCTGGCACACCCTCCATGGTTCTCCACCTGGCTGTTCTCTGGATTCTTCATCACTCCCTCTCTTCCTTCCCCTAACATCTCAGGTGTCCACGGGCCCAGAAGGCCTCAGAATCCTGTGTGTTTGCTATGTTGATTAAGGCTGCACCATGTACCCATGCTCCGTCACTGACTCCATTTTCAGCGCCTCTCTGTTCTAGAGAATGGGCTGCAGCTCACAGTCACAAGCTTCTCCTCATGGCTCATCTTTCTGGTGACAGACCCACCCAGGAACCCACCCTGAGTCACCTCATTAGAGCAAAGGATGCTCCTGGTTCTCCTATCACTTAGGAAATTGCAAGGGTTTTAGGATCCTGTGCCAGGAATCAGGGACAGAGGCTGATATAAAGGTGGAGAAAAAGCTGATTTACAGTTATTGATAAAGAAAATATTACCATAATTAATAAATAATGATACAAAAATAAACTGTTTTGAGTACCCACAATTGTAAAGCTACTTTTGTCCCATTTTGTATATATATATTTTTACACACAGACACACACACTTATTGAAACATCAAATTGTGCACTTCAATTTGTATACTTGATTATATGTCAATTATACCTCAACAGATCCATTAAAATTATTGTATATTTGGTTTATATTTCTTGACCCTTTAAAATTTGGTTTCTATTCCTATCACTTCAGAGAAAGAGCTTCAATAAGATCTTCACTGATCGTTGAATATCTATTTACCTATCTTTTTGAAATTCTTACATTACAAGGCCTCTCCACTGCATTGAATCATCGTGATAATATCCACCTCTCAATGCCTTTAACTGCTGGCTCCATGACGCTGTCTTCTAGTTGTCATGACATGTCTCTGAGAGTTTCTGGTGTGTTTCGCCTCTACTCCCTTTTTCTTCTGTGATTTCTGAACTGTAGTAGTTTCCCAGGGTTCCACTGACACCTCACCTCAACCTGATTATTCCCCTCAACGCTCAGTAACCCCCGCGTCTCATAAGTGCTGGTGGCCGACATCAACATCCCTGCAGAAGGTCCGCCTTGACCTTCAGATGCTCCTTCCGAAAGCCTGATGGACATCTCCGCTGTCATTTCCCAGAGGAAAGTGAACACGACACAGCAATCACTGAAACCACCACCTTCAGGGTTCTCTTCTTCAAGTTTCACACAGTCGTTATATCAGCATGTGTGTTATTTGGTGTTTCTCCTAATGATTACATGTTATTAAGATCCATATGAGCTTTACTCTTAAGATTGAGGTTTGAATACATAGATATATATCTGGATAAAAATAGATCTGAAGACTAAGCTGCTTACAGAACTTTGAAATGGGTTTAGAAAAAAATTCACTGAGAAATGAAACATAGGTTGAAATGTTAGCAAAAACTTAATAACTAAATGTCTTTAGAAACAACTTGAAGATATACCAAACTTGAAGTGACATAAAGCAACTTGAGTCAATGTGAAGGCACGCTGTGGGTGAGCTCTAACAGCAGCAGGGCTGAGGGGCCTGGAGCGGGTGTCCCACTGAGCTTGGAGCCGGAGAGACAGCAGCTGCTTTCACGGGGCTGTACACTTGGCATTCTCTCTGCTTTAAAAGAAGTTGCATTTTATTCAGGAGTAAAATAGGAGAAAAGAGACATCGGGACAGAACCAAGCCCCACTCCGAGCACAGCTTGGACAAGTGGGAACTTACAGGAGGAGCAGATGGGGTCAGAGATTGCAAAATCACTGAGGAAACACTGGCGTCAGGGGAGAGGGGTAAAGCAGCCCAGCAGGATGCTGCTGAAGGCAGGCTGGGGGGCGGGGGGGGGGCAGGCCAAACCTCACCTGGGTTGGGTGGGAGAGGAACTCGGTTAGATATGAAGGGCAGTTAGGTACAGAGGATGCGGGAGTCCAGCTAAACCAACTCAGCAGGATTCTTGCTAAAACTGGACAGTGCAGAGAGGAACATGGAAGCCTAACGTGGATAGAAGCCTTGTTGGAAAGTCCGGGGGAGCCTGGGTAGACTCCGGCCAAGGAGAGAATCCCTGTCACTAGGCTGTGAGCTCCCTAAGGACAGGACTATGTCACACTCTTCTGTACCCACTCCCAAGCTAAACCCAGTGCCTGCCATAAGTGACCTCACCATGAGTCAACGAGGGCAGGTTGTGATGCATTAGGTGTGGGCTCTGTCCCTTGGCCTAATGGCTCTGCATTTCATTTCCCCAGCTGGGCTGTCCTAGCACTTCACTCCCTCTTCCAAGGCTTCAGGCAACTCCTTCCAGATGGGCGCCACCACCCGCTGGCTTGGTGGCTGGTGTAGATAGGGCTTCAGGACTTCAGGGAATACTGGCTGAGGTGAGTGAATGACTATACTAACTCATCACCACCCTGGTCAAAAAGAATGAAACTAAGATAAGAATGGGTAAGGCTGAAACCAGAGGGAAGAGTGTGGAAGGGCCCCATGTGTGAGAAGCCGGGGATGTTTCTCTAGAACACAGGAAGGCACAGAAAATTGTGTCTACATGTACCCACAGTGAGCCTGCAGATATCTGCACCAGTGTGTGTAGCTCCAGTTACAAATCAGCACTGACCCATCACAGCAGAAACCAGGAGAGAACCCTCCCATTTCATGTGGAAACAGATTCTGCTTCTGTGGCAGGCGGGGTCGTTCACACCACTCTGCAGGAAGACCATCAGAGTTGTTTTTATGATGAACAATACAAAAAGCTCCAGGTGGCTGTTCTGCAGCAAATCCTGGGTAATCACAGACCTCTGTCAGGATAACCTGGACATTATCCAGTAACAATCCCATAGCACAGGCTCTGTGGGTTCCAATGGGCTCTCCCCACTGTGCCCTTGGGTGATGGTAATGAAGGCAGTAGTAAGAGTAATAATAACACAACTGACCCTGAAAAACGTAAATTTGAACTTACATGCAAATTTTTAAAAAAGATTTTATTATTTATTTATTTATTTATTTGAGACAGAGGATAAGGGAGAGAGAGAGGGAGAGAAACATCAATGTGTGGTTGCCTCTCATACATCACCAACCGAGGACCTGGCCTGCAACACAGGCATGTGCCCTGACCAGGAATCAAACCGGCGACCCTTCGATTTGGAGGCTGGTGCTCAATCCACTGAGTCACACCAGCTAGGGCTTAAATGAATAGATATACTGTTTTTGAACACAGCTGGCAGTTTGTGGATGCAGAAGGCTGACAGTCTGCACTGATCTCCACATTGGATTCGGGGGACTTCAGCACCAATGATTTTGGTGTCTGTGGGGGGTCCTAAACCAGTGTCCTAAAACCAGTCACTGAGGGACAACTGAAGTTTGTGGGGAGTAAAAAAATCACACATGGACTTCCTATTTCCATGGAGGTCAGCACCCCTAACCCCAGCGTTGTTCAAGGGTCAAGTGTACTATCCTGGTGATAACTTTTACAACAGCTACCATTTCTCAAGGTTCTGCAATGGGCCTGGCACTATTCTCTCTTTATGAATTACATTATGCCTGAGAACACCACTATATAAGTAAATACTATTATCTCTACTTTACAAGTGAAGAAACTGAGGCACGAAGAAGGTGAGTCACTTGCCACAGGGATGCCGACAGTAAGTAGCAAATGTAAAACCCGCGCCCAGCTGTGACTGGGACCCTAGCTCTACAAGTCTCTCTAAATGGCAGTGTCAAAATGAACTCACACCGCGACCCTACTAGGCAGGCAGAGCAAACTTTATCCTGCGACACCAAGGAAAATACTGCTCAGAGAAGTTACACAACGAGGACTAATCCACTTTTTTCCCTTTGTTTATTCTACTTTATTTTGCTCCTTTCCTTTCTTTTTTTCCTTTGTTTTAGTTCTTTCATTTTTTACTCAGTTTTTAAAAATTGTTGTTCTATTTCAGTTGTCCCATTTCTCTCCCATTATTCTCTCCTGCCCCTCCCACCTTCGCCTCTTCCACAGTCAGTCCCCACCCCGTAGTCCATGTCCATGGGCTATTTATAATAGTTCCTTGACTAGGCCCTTCCCCTTTTTCCCCACTTCTCTCCCTCCCCACTCCCCTCTGGTCATTCTTTCTCCTTCGTACCTGCCCCTCCAATAATGTGGATTTGAAGAAGTTTCTGTCCTGCAGAGGACCACATGGAGGACTGCACCTTTCTAAACTGGGATGTGTCTTATGCACAAGGATGAAGGTTTAAAGAAAAGGATTTTGCAAAATGGCGAGTGGGTGTCAAAAGGAACATCTCCTCTTTTGAAGGCTAGTCTGTTAGCCACTTTGGCCACTGGCTGGGGACAGTGAAGGACAGGTTCAGAGAGCTTGAGAGAAAGGTCGCTGGCTTGGCAGCACCCAGCATAGCTTGCTACATGTGCCTCCAAGACAGTGTGCATCACTGTCATCAGGACTCCAGAGAGCTGGTGCCACCTGCAAAAGGGTGTGCCTGAGGCCCATTTAGGGACACCTGACAGACAGCTCTGTGGCCAGCAGGAGGGGGGGTCACAGGATCTCCCTGGTATGGACAATGGCATGTCATCACAGAATATGAGAACTGGAAGGGCCCGGGTCTCCGTCATACTGTCAAGGAGACGGCAGGCCCAGAGGGCCGTCCTACAATGTGCAGACCTCTGAAGGCACAGGTGTTAAGCATTGGAGTGTTCAGCAAGTGTTTTCATTTGGCAGAAGTGGGCCTGTGTCCACAACATTTGCACCTACAGCTCTGCATTGTTTTGCCAGGAGCCCTCTAGCCACCCCTGATCTAGAGCCAGTGGAGACCATGTGGAGCTGGCTGATCCTGAAGACTCACGGCTGCCTTCCTGGAACAGTAAGTGCCCCATAATCCACCAGGTTCAAGGCTGAAGGAGGTTTATCTGGTATTGGTGATGGCGTGATAGTACTGGGTGACAGTTCAGATAAATGGCTTTGGTGTGCCCACCAACCAGGGGATTAGTTTCCAGTCTTATCCCAGCACTGACTTGTTTGGTCTGATTCTTTCCCCTCCTGGTGGTGCTCTTTCCACGTGAGAGGGAATCACAGGACTCCAGCTCCCGACCCTAAAGGTGCCTCTCACCTGTCACCTGCCTTGACTGCCTGTCAATGAATGCCGCCATCACTGGCTGGCGCTGCACCTGCCCACAGGGGTGGGCCTGGTGAAATGAATTAACCCCCAGGCCCCAGATTCCAGCTGGCTCCAAGCTTGAGTCTGGCACCTCTCCTGCTCTGACACTCCCCCACAGCCTCATTCCTCCTCTGGTTCCTTCCCCAAAGTCACAGCCAGACACCAAAGATGAGTCTGGAGGTCACCCCATTCCTGCCACCTCCTTTTTGACAGTACTCAGAGCCATCTGAGTGTTGAAGAACAAAACAGAGCAGGGGCCAGTGATCTGGGGCTCAGTTATTCACAAATTTTTAAAGGTCAACCGGGGTTTGCTATCGTGCCAAAGCTGGATTATTATTATACAAAGTAGGAACATATAAGACTGGCATGGGGAAGAGGAGAAAAGAAGACAGAAGTTTAGTGAATTTTCATTAAAAAAATAAAACATATGGTTCTTTGTCAGTTAAGAGCAAGTCTTACTGTGGTTCTGTCTTAGCTACACACAGAGAGCTGTACACCCCTTCAGTTCATTTTTCCTCCAAGACCAGTTCTATTAAAACGCTAGAATGTTCTGGATTCCAACATGAAGGCCACGAATAGTCTGTTCTATCACAAGCCTGGTGCTTCTCCTATGACCGTGTCTTCTGGTGAAGTGAAACAAGGAGCGCTTTTCCAGACTGGGTGGTGGCAGCCTCTTATCAGGACTGTGGGCTCTGAAGCAGCCCTTCCCGCAGTCCTTTCACTCAGTCCTGACCCATGGGCAGGGAGCCTTTTACTTTGTGTGTAACATCAAAAGGTCTGTCCTAAAATGTAATTGAAACAGAATTTTGGCACTGGGTTTCAAGTTACTCATGGAAACTCACAGAAAATATTAAAACATGAGGTCTGGGCATCTACCATGGAGGATTTTTGGAGACTGTCCTCCCCAGTGACCACTGTCTGGAGAGGGATAATTTCTTGAGTAGCTGCTCTGCACCGGGTGAGGATCCTGGTATAACTTTCAGTACTTCCTAGAAGCCCTGATCTGTCCTTGTATTTTATATGGATGAGGAAACTCAAGGCCAGAGAAACAGCTGACTTGTCTCAGGTCACACAGGGTGAAAACAGCAAGGTCAAGGTTAAGGTCAAGGACTGCCAGGCCAGTCCCCTGCTACTACAGAGATGGGGAGGTTGCCATAGGGCCTGCTACACAGAGATTTCAAAAGTCCCCATATTGAGACCTCACACTCCTGGAATAATGGTTCTGTCCTGGAGAAGCTGAGAAATCAAAACACACAGAGGGCCCTGGGTTTGTGCAAAACACAGTTTCCATAAAGACAGCAGATTGAGCTGTTTCTCTCTCAGAGGCCATACCTGGGCAGCTCCTGACCTCTCCACTGTGCTGCTCTGACCAGTACAATGTGTCTCAGGAGACTAATCAGCACTAAGTACTTAGGTCACTCCAAAGCCACTTAGGAGGACAGTGGGGAAAACAAAGCTGTTGAGCCTTGTGGCTGAAGATGGGAGAAAGAAAGGAGTTGAGAAGGGAGGAAAGAAAAATTTTTCCTCAAGTTGTCTGCTTGAACTACAGAAAGGTTTTCGTCTGACAAACACCACCAGACCACTCTACACAGAAAAAAAGGTGAAATATTAAAATGAAATCTCTTTCCTGCCAATGTTACACTAGGAGCACACGCCTGGGTTTTGAACCCAAGTGAAGAGACCCCGAGGGAGCAGCAGAGGGACTGAGTCTGAACTTGGAGAACTGAGATCCAACACCTCAAGGGCCCACCACTCGCTGCCAGGGAGGCAGGCCCCTTGATGGCCCTGACTTTAGGGGCGGGTCTTCCCAGTAATTCTGGAGCTCATTTCATCACACCTACTGGACCATTACTTTGTGAAACAGACCCATCAGGGAGGCCAAAGGTGGCTTGAAGATGCCCGGGAATCTTTTTTTTCCTGTGATTTATTAAGGTGCCCAAAGATGACTGATTTTTTGGGGGGTGGTGGTGAATGTGGGAACACAGAAGCCCTGGAGGATGTATCCAAAGAAAGCCCCCTCTTTCTGCCTTCCCTTCTGGTTGATCATCTTCCTCCTTCCTCACAGGGACCTCCAAGAGTGACGTCCGGGTAGAGACCACTTTTCCCCTTTTGCAGATAAGATGACTGAGAACTACACCGGAAAGGGCTATTTTAATTGAGCTGGAGAGATGGGGACACTGACAAGGAATACAGGCCTGTCCAGAGACCGAAGGCCCTGCCTGCCGCCACTGCAGTGGCACAGGCCCTCGTGCCCTCTCACCAAGGACTCCAGCCTGAGCTCCCGGTGGAGTTGCAGGTGCGAACCATCTGGTGCCACAGGGAACTGTGAGGAGCTGGGCTGTGGGAAGGCAGCAATGGAAGGGGAGTTGGAGTCAGCCTGTCTGAGCAGCAGTTCACTTCTCTTCTTTACAAGTGTCAGGAGCAGTCCCTGCCCAGGAGAGTCCTGAGTCCCACTCCTGAAGCAGCCTCAAAGATAACAATCACACTCCCATCTGGTGGGGGCTCCCTGGTGCCAGGGCACACTCAGCTCTTCCTTTGGATAGAGAAGTGGCTTTGGCAGGGCTGTAGTAACTGGGGTCTGGGTGTGTTGTGCCTTTGCCTTATGTGACTATGGGAGGAAATTCAGGAATCAGCACAGAAACAGGACCCAAATATTCCTGAGGAGACATGCCACAGCAAGGAGACTCCTAGGGAGGGGTCCACAGTCACTGTAAAGCCCAGACTCAGTCATGTGAGTTGTGCATGTAAAATAGAAACTGTCCCATGAAGGTTGCTCTGGTGTGTGGCCTTTGCAAGAGACATTTGCTCATCATGTGCCCACATGGCTGGGGAAAGGGTCCAGAGGGACTGTCAGAAACCCAAACAGGCTTGTCAGCTCTAACTCTGGAACTGAGGAAATAATTATGAATCCTCAAAGTCCTACTTAAAATTGCCTTGCCCAAAGACACATAGGAAAGGGTGGATGCCTATGTGAGAATAGCTCAAAATAAAAAAACACTAGGACACAGGACTTCAGCAGTAGCTGAGACTTTATTCCCAGGTCTACAGAGCTAGGTGAACAGCAAAGGTATGTACACCCAAACAGCAAAACAGGCTGGTTTTATACTAATGCGAGTAGCCCCCTCCCACTTCCCCTTCCTCCTCCATTTCTCCATGCTTGGATACTCCGGAGTTACAATCTATCCCGATTAACTAAATTAACTGAGGGTAGTAATTTCCTAAATTGTTTGCTGAGCTGTCTAGCTACATTTTCCCAGTGTTTGGTGCTGTATATCTTTCCCCTTTGATCTCAGAGGCATTTACGCTGTGTAAATATCACTTCCTGACTTGTAGGTATGCTAATACTGTTGACTCTGACTCAGAGACCCCTCAATTCAAGATTTAATTACATTTGTCCTTTGCTGCTAATTGTTTCCTACTCTGGTTTGAGAGTCACCAGTTTCTTTGTCCCTTACACCTCTGCCCACTTGACCCAGAGACTCCACCCAGGGTCATTGACCATGGGCTGGATAAGCTGGGATTGGCCTGGGAGAGTGGTCAGGAACCGAGACCCTTGGAATGAGGCTCTCTGAACCCCTCCCCGCAAAGATAAACCCAGCCCCTCTGCTGGAAACAGTCACTGCGAATCCCCAGACAGAAACCCTGGCTAAGGAAGTTCACTGTGAATCCAGAAAGAATCACTTCCCCAAGAATGCTGAGTGTGGGGCTCCTTCTTCTCTGTTTAGAGGGTATTTTACATCCTCAAGTTCTATCTCTGAAGGGAGTGGGGGCTGGGAGACTCAGCCTTTCCCCAAGGTCCAACTAAAACAAAAGCAAAGTGCAGTCTTGAATGGGGGTGGGTGGGTGGGTGCATGCCCCTGCCCCCTCCTTTTAAAATCATCTTTTCCTTCCTAAACAAAATAGTTTCTTTTACCTGTTGGCTCCTTGTGTTCTCAGAAGCACAGACCTCAAAGCTTTCTCTGCACAACTGGAAGCTTGACACCTCTTGGAGGACTGATAAATACAGCACCTTTAAAATGCTTAGAACTGAAGACAGATCAACTGTGGTGGTGGTGAGAGAGAGTAAACACTTCCCTGCTCAGTCAAGCCAAGCCAAGTAAGCTCCTTCTGAGATTACAAACTGCAGTAGCTGGAAGGAGGCTGGTACAGGCTGGGGACTGGGGGGGTGGGGTGGGGGGTGGACACAACCATGGAGCAGCCCCTCCAGAGTGGATGAGCCACCTCGGAGTCCACTCAGAACCCAGTGTGGATGTCATAGCATAGAAGAGTCTGCCAACATGTCGTTGGAAATGTTCCAGGATAAGAGGGACTGCTATGGGAAGCCCGGATGCTTGGTAGTAGCAAATGTAGCTCAGCCCCAGATTTGGAAAACCACTGGGAGCGTGACTGCACACAGGACCCACTCCACACACCCGTTTTCCCATGGGGAACCAGGCCTGCATTTCTATAATAGCTTAAAAGCTTGCTTTCTGCTAAAGGACCCCCTCATCCTGGCTGAGAACAACAGATGTTCAGCGTATAACCTTGAAGCCGTTTCTTAGGGTCTATTCTGGGCTGATTTTCAAGGACAGGATGTGGCTAGATCAGTATCCTTATCATCCATGCAAGTATAATTCTTTTTTCTCTTATATAAAAGTAATAATCATATAAGGCAATAATTGGCACAATTCATAACTTTCTTGGATGTAATTCCCTAAAGAGTTAATAAAAGCATGTTCAGGCAGGGGCAAACTGAGCTTTCTCCTTTAGAGAGTGGCCAGTTTTGTCCCCTCTTCTCCACAGGATTCTTGCAGTCCATGTGCATTTATTCATTTCATCCACAACACCGTGGACCCCACTGGTTGAAGGTCCGCTACAGATGGCTTTATTCTACTCCTCTAAAGGGGGCTCCTCTCCTTAGAACTATACTTTGTGTGCAGGTGAAATCCAGCAGTTAGACAACTGGGACTTTTTGCAAAATAGAATGGGATCGCTACATAATTTGATAAGAATATTTGAGAAACTTTTCCTATGAAGAATAGATACTTTATAAACACACCTGCAGCCACACACACACACATTGTTTTTATGAGAGCCAATTAATAAGTGTTAATTCATTCAGGCACATCTCTGCGGAATTACTATATCATTTAATTGCGCGGGGGGTGGGGGTGGGTTCCATTACTAAACTCTCCCTTGTTGATTTCTTTTGCATTATTTATATATTTTTCAGTTTCACTAATAGTGAGGTTGGTATGTGATAATATCTGCTGTTTGTATGTCTTAAATTTCTTTATCTAAAATGTTTTCTCATTCTTGCAGCTCCACATAATCTGGGAGAAACATCATTAGAAGCAGACATGAGTTTACACATAAATGATTAGAAAAGGCGCTGGCAGAATTAGCCGGACAGGAGGGCCTCCTGTCTGACTGTTGCTCTCAGTTCAGGGGTGCACGGGTGCACGAGTGTTCTCCACTCTGGGCCAAGTGGAAATATCTTCCCCTGTCAGTGAGTCACAAGTCTGTCTATGAAAAGATTGTGGGTACACGACTAGGAATGAAGACCACAGGGGCTCTAATAATAAAATAAACATGCAAGGCTCTTTATAAGTTCCTAGAGTGCAATGGATAGTTCCTGCTCCATTTTCAGGGACACAAATCAAGACTTTGACATCTAGATACCAGACATCCAGACCAACTGGCTCCCAAAGATCCTGCTTTCCTTTATCCCCAGAAAAGTGAGGGGTCTTGGGGGTGGTTAGAGGGTGACTTACAGGTGAACTGTATACAAAAGGGTGTGTTCTGAGGTAGAATTTCAATTTTCTTATATTGAATGGCCAAGGTCCCACACACCTGGCTACCCTCGTTTCTGAAATTAGTTTGTTCATTTTTATTTTCCGGCCACCTTCTCCCCCTGCCCCTCCACATCTACTTTCAGCATCTTTCTTTATTTTCTAAAAATTAATTATTTCCTTTCTTTCTCTTTTACAGTAACATTCTGGAGGATGTGAATGACTTAACTGTTTACTTTCAGGTTTAGGTATGTAAAGGCATGTCACCATAAATAAAGTTTCACCTTTATACTCAACTCTATCAATAATTACAGAACAAGGATGACTATTAGTAAATCTTACAACTGGCTCTGATAAAAATAATGCCATTTATCCAAAACATACTGAGTCTATTGATTTTACTTTTCACAAAAATTAATTACAAAGCAGAGTAACCTCCAAAATGAAGTCAACATATAAGGGATCATGAAGACTGCATATCCAGGGAAACAAGAACCTGTAAAACATGTACCTATTAAAACTGGAGACATGAGGCCCTAAATGCAAAGATTTGACATACTATTATAATAGTAGATACTCTCCTTTGAACAAAGATACCTCTTAAATAATTAAGATTCTATGAGATGGATTTTTGTGCCTGTTCCTTCATTTCCTTTGTCCTCTTCAGCAAAATTAGGCAGAATCCTTTCAGGTATAGACTGATAAAATTAATTAACTTTCCTTCCACTCCAAAACAAGTCCCAAATAAGTGGTTCCAATAGACATCAAAGACTGTCAATTAGAAATAATTACTTTTTATCAATCAGTGGGGCAATAAAAGTGACAAAGTTTGAAAAGATGCTTATCTTAAAACTAATTCACAAGGTAGCTAAATTATCTCCTCATTAACTTGCACTGGGGACGGTGGGAGGAAGGACCATCTTGAAACCAAGATAAATTGAGGAACCCCAATAACTCTTTATGCTCTTTCAGATGTTTCCATCCCAGGAAGACCTTATTTTCAGCCCCAGCAAGAAACCTGGGAAGAAAACAGACCCTTCTCAAATGCCTTTGGCCCCATTCTGTAAGAACGGAGTTGTTCAGAAGGCCATCAAGATACAGCGAGCAGGAAAAAAAAGTTTATTGGGAGAATCAGTAAGCAGGGAGGGAGCCGTGCCGCATGTGGCTCTGACTTTGGACTCCTAGGGAAGTGGGGGTTGATTTATAGGGGGAAGAAAAAAGGAACTATTGAATTTAGTCTCCATTTTTGGTTATCTTGCAGCTGCAAATATGACAGGCTGATCAAGGCTGAACTCGGCTAGGCTTGATGCATCCTGCTACCTTCCAGGCTGCTACAGGCAGGGAGCTACTGGCCCTAAATATCGTTATCTCTCAAGCAGCTGCAGGCAGGCAGGGGGAGGGCATGGGAACTGAGGTTGTCACTTTCCTCCTTTCTAAAACCCAGAGGAGGGCACAGGGCTTCACATCTCAGATCTGGGGAGTTAGAGCCATGCTCCTCTGCAACCTGAGTCTCATTTTCTCACCTTAATAACCCATTTTCAGGAGCTGGGCCACAGGGCTAGAGCAAGTTGCTCCACATCAATTTTAATGACAATCTGCTTGCTTTATTAAACTCTTCTTCATCGACACATTATTGTTTTAGCTTACTATTTACGTGGCATTTATCACTTCCCATGCAAGTCCTAGCCACAGCAATCAGACAAGAAAAAGAAATAAAAGGCATCCAAATTGGGAAAGAAGAAGTAAAACTATCATTATATGCAGATGACATGATAGTATACATAGAAAACCCTATAAACTCCACTAAAAGACTACTCGATAGAATAAGTGAATTTGGCAAAATAGCAGGGTACAAAATAAATATACAGAAATCTAAGGCATTTCTATACACCAACAATAAAATATCAGAGACAGAGACAAAAAAGAAAATACCATTTACTATAGCAACAAGAAAAATAAAGTACCTAGGAATAAACTTAACCAAAGAGATAAAAGACCTGTACTCTGAAAATTACATAACATTGAAGAAAGAAATTAAGGAAGATACAAATAAATGGAAGCAAATACCATGTTCTTGGATGGGAAGAATCAACATCCTGAAAATGGCCATACTACCCAAAGCAATTTACAGATTCAATGCAATCCCTATTAAAATACCAATGACATATTTCACAGACCTAGAACAAATACTCCATAAATTCATATGGAACCAAAAAAGACCCCGAAGAGCAAAAGCAATCTTGAGACAGAAGAACACAGCAGGAGGAATCACAACACCAGATATCAAACAATACTACAAAGCCACTGTGATCAAAACAGTCTGGTACTGGCATAAGAACCGACATATAGATCAGTGGAACAGAATAGAGAGTCTAGAAATAAACCCAGGCCTCTATGGTCAACTAATATTTGATAAATGAGGAAGGAACATAAAATGGAGTGAGAAGAGCCTCTTTAACAAATGGTGCTGGGAGAACTGGATAGGGACTTGCAAAAAAAATGAAACTAGACCACCAACTTACACCACACACGAGAATAAACTCAAAATGGATCAAAGACTTAAATGTAAGCCGTGACACCATAAAAGTCCTAGAGGAAAACATAGGCAAGAAAATTTCAGATATCTCACATAACAATATCTTCACGGATACATCTCCTAAGGCAAGAGAAATAAAGGAAAAAATAAAGAAATGGGATTACATCAAACTAAAGAGTTTCTGCTCAGCAAAAGAAAACATCAGCAAGATGAAAAGGGAACCAACCATATGGAAAAACATATTTGCCAATGACATCACAGACAGGGGACTGATTTCCAAAATATATAAAGAGCTGATAAGACTCAACATCAAGAAAACAAACAACCCAATTAAAAAATGGGCAAAGGGCCTGAACAAACATTTCTCCGAAGAGGACATACAGAAGGTCCATAGACACATGAAAAAATGCTCAACATCATTAGCCATCAGGGAGATGCAAATAAAAACCACAATGAGATACCATTTTATACCAGTCAGAATGGCCATCATCAACAAATCAACAAACAACAAGTGCTGGCGAGGATGTGAAGATACGGGAACCCTACTGCACTGTTGTTGGGAATGCAGACTGGTGCAGCCACTGTGGAAAACAGTATGGAATTACCTCAAAAAACTCAAAATGGAACTGCCTTTTGAACCAGCAATTCCACTGCTACGATTATACCCGAAAAATCCTAAAACACTAATTGAAAAGAACCTATGCACCCCTATGTTCATAGCAGCACTGTTTACAATAGCTAAGTGCTGGAAACAGCCTAAGTGCCCATCTGTAGATGAGTGGATCAAAAAACTGTGGTACATTTACACAATGGAATACTATGCAGCAGAAAGAAAGAAGGAACTCCTGCCATTTGCAACAACATGGATGGAACTAGAGAGAATTTTGCTTAGTGAAATAAGCCAGGCAAAGAAAGAAAAATACCATATGATATCACCTAATACAGGAAACTAAAGAACAACACAAACAAAAGAATAGAACAAAGAGCAGAATAGCAGTCAATAGGGGGGACGAGGGAGGGAGAGAAGGGGGATAAGTTAGGGAAGGGTTTAGTCAAAAAACGTGTATAAATGACTCATGGACATGGACAACGGGGAAGGATATGATTGTGGGAGAAAGGGTGGGCTGGGTGGGGGAGAGAAATGGGGGAAAAATGGGACAACTGTAATTGAAAAACAAATATATATATATATATATATATATATATATATATATATATATATATATATATAAAATGTTTAAAAAAATATTCTCTGGAGCTTCTGTTTCTAGCGGAGAGGAGAGGGAAGCAGCTGAGCCCTAACTCAGTAGACCTGGAAGTATTCAAGGAGTGGGAGATGGCGACCTCAGGGCCTGAAGATGAGGGTCTCTGGATCCTCCTGGGGTCCCTGACCAGCAGACCTGAGAGGCACAGCTACTCTACAGCCCCTGTCCTCTTCTTGCTCCTGGTCTGCTCACAGGCAAGCGGCCTATTCTTTCACAGGAGGGAACTATTGTTTTTTCATGGCTGCTTCTTAAAGTAGAGGCTGCTCACCTTCTTTCGCCACTGGTGTGGACTTCTTCCAGGGCAGAGTCCCAAAGAGCCCCTGAGCCCATTCTCTCCTTTCCACCAGACAGGGTCCACACCCTGGTACTACTAGGTTAATGACAATGGTCACGTGACCCTTTTCACAGGACCCCCTCTCTCCCAACACACACAGCGCCAGCCCTCTTTCTTGCTCCTTGAGGATTTTGCACTTGGAAGAAGAGTTCTGAGGACTGGCAGCAAGAGCCTAGATTTCACCTCAAGGTGGAAGGCTGTTACAAAGGGCAGGACAGGGCTGCCCTCCGGCCTTGTCTGCAGAAGTCAGCAGCCCTGGGGAGGTGAGGGCCTGGGTGTGGATAAGAAGGGTCTCTTGTGTGGGACTGAGGAGCCCTTTGTGGTGGCAAAAAGTTGCCCTTCTTCCTCAAGAAGAGAAGTGGGGTACAGGCAACACTGTTGGGGAGGGGGGAGGCAAGGCCTCAGTGCTCCTGAATCTCAGGCCAGGCTCCTGGCCTCAGGGTTACAGCTGAGAGGACAGCATGTCCCTGGTCCTGAGGGGCTCTGTTCCCTGGAGAGGCTGCTCTAGAACAGGGAGGCCAGAGGTCCTGGAGTGAGAGGGGAGTGAAGGGGCCCAGGAGAGGGGTTAGTCAGCGTGTGTGTGTGTGTGTGTGTGTGTGTGTGAATTCACACAATTTTTCTTAATTAAAAAAAAATGTTCTATCTTTCAAGCTAATCCACTTCCTCCTTCCACCCCACATTTTTCATTTCTCGATTTAGCAGAAAGTAAACATTTTGTGAAAAGAAGAAGAATGCTCATGACCCCAAATGGATCTTCTGCATTTGTGAATGTCTCTAAACAAAACAGTAGGTGCTTTATTGTTTAAAATTTTTCTCTAAAATGGTTATTTACAGTTGCTCTGTGGTTTCCAAATGTGCAGCACTTCACTTCTCTAATCAGAGCCCAGATGTTGAGATGGAAGTGGACCTAGGCATGGCTCCCAACACCGATGGGCAACTGGCCACCTGCTCCATAAGGGAGTGTGGATGCTGGAAGCCAGGAAGAGGCTCCCCTCCTGCCCCAGACCCTGCACCCAGCAGGGCTGAGAGGCTGTGCTCCAGGGTGAGCCTGACAAGCCCTCATCCCAAGAGTTCTACAAACCTCACAGGGGCCACCCACTGAGGGGCTGAGAGGTACCAGCACCCCTGAAACTCAGATTTCCATCTTGCCTATGCTATTCTCCTGCTAAACAAAACAAACCTTCTCCTCCCCACGCCCCCCCCCCCACCAGTTTTTGGCAAAACATCTCAAAGGACAAAAAAAAAAAAAAAACCCAGCAAGTCATCAAAAACGTTCTGTTCCTGTCCCGTTTGTAAACTCATCTTTAAAAAATCATTTTAATATGAAAACTTTTGTGCAAAACCTACCTGCACACACCTTGAGAGCGGGCCTTCCCCAGACTTGCAGGTGACAGGAGGGAGCTGGGCAAAGAAGTTCTGGTACTGCAGCAGAAGGGATTCAGTGAGCCTGCTGCTGAATACAATAAAAGCTTCCATTTATTGATATCTTCTCCAGTGTCTTATAATTTTTTGAGTATAGGCCTTTTACCTCCCTAGTCAAATTTATTTCTAGCTATTTTGTTATTTTTTTAGATGCAGTTATAAACAGGATTCTTTTCTTACTTTTCTGATAGTTTTTTTTAATTAGTGTATAGAAATACAACTGATTTCTAATTAGTAATTTTGTATCCTGCTGCTTTACTGACTTCATTTGTTGGTTTTCATAGTTTTTTGAGGTATCTTTAGAGTTCTTTATATAAAGTATGATGTCATCTGAAATAATGGGAGTTTTACTTCTTCTGTTTTTATTTGTATGCCTTTTTCTTTTCTTCTCTGATTGCTGTTGCTATAACTTCCAATATCATGTTGAATATAAGTGGTGAAAAGTGGACAGTCCAGTCTTGTTATATAGATCTTAAGTAAAAATGCTTTAGCTCTTCCCCATTGAGTATGAAGTTAGCTATGTGTTAGTCATAGATGGCCTTTATTATGTTAAGGTAAATTTCCTTTAATCCCACTTTCTTTATCATAAATGGAATCTTGAGTTTGTCAAATGTTTTTTTCTGCATCTATTGATACAATTCATGCTTTTTATCCTTTATTTTGTTTACATGGTGTTTCATCTTAACTGATTTGTGGAAACAAAACCAAACATGTATCCCAGGACTAAATGCACATGATCGTTCTATATGATCTTTATCACGTATTGGTATATTCATCTTGCTGATATTTTGTTGAGGATTTTTGCATCTCTGTTCATCAAGGATATTGACCTAGAATTTCTTTTGTAATGTCTTTACCTGATTTTGCAATCTGGATAATGATGGCCTCATAAAATGAGCTTAACTTCTGGCCAAGATGGAGGTGTAAATACATGCACTGCATCTCCTCACAACTAAGAAGAAATTTACAGCCACTTCAAAACTAAAAAAACCCCAGAAAGTCCAAAAACTCGAAACTACAGGGAACTTCAGCAAAGAAATAAAGAAGAAATAATCAACCAGAAAGGTAGGAGGGGCAGAGACTGGACAGAGAGAAAGAGGAGTGGAGCAGCGGCTGCGGCGGCGGTGCTTGGCAGCAGCACGGCTAGAGGCAAGACAGCTAGAGGGGTCATGGCTTGTGGGAGTGCAGCGGGCAGGCATGGCTATCAGCAGCCATGATAAAAAACATAGTCATACTGTTTAAGCCTGAGAAATGATCCAGACCCAAACTAGACCACACAGCTTGCAGTTCCAGAGCCTGGGAAAATAGAGTTGCATTGCTTCTGACTGTGAAAGCAAGTGGGGACTGGGGCGGAGGAAGAAGCTACCAGTCTTGAAAAGAAGGCAGCTTGCTTAGTATTGGAAGGGGAAGAAGTACCTGGAAAAGAGGCGGCAACTGGCACTTTTCTGTCTCAGACCCCTCCCCCACATACAGCCCCAAAACGTGGTGAAACAGTTGCCAACACTAACCAATAACTAAGGCACCGCCCCCTATAACATAAGAGGTATGACAGCCTTACCCAAATCACAGAGGCAAACACAGAAAGATGAGGAGACAGAGAAGTATCATCCAGAAGCGGTGGCAGATCAAGGTCCCTGTGACACAACTAAGCAATGAGCCAATAGCATGCCTAATGGATGAGAGCTTAACAGATGCATAGTTTAAGGCATTGGTGATAATGATGCTCACAGATTTGACAACAAAGATTAAATAGGACGGGGAAAGAATGAAGGCTACCCTGGCTGAAATGAAGGAAAATCCATACAAAACAAGTGGTGAAGGAAAGGAAACCAGGGTTCAAATCAACAAATTGGAACATAAAGAAGAAACAGTCAACCAGTACAGAAGGAGGAAACAATAATTTTTAAAAATGAGGAGAGGCACAGGAACCTCTGGGACAGCTATAATTGTGCCAACATCCGAATCATAGGGGTGCCAGAAGGAGAAGAAGAAGAGCAAGAAATTGGAAATCTATTTGAAAAAATAATGTGAAGAGGAAAGCCAGATGGCATCCGCAGAGGGGCTTGCATACAAGCCCTACCTTCCAGCTGGTCTGTGACTTAGCCTGCAAGGACTTGCAAATGAGTCTTGCCGATGCCAGCAGCTGCATGCGGCTCCTGGTGGCCAGGTCACAGGCTCCTGAGAACAAAGGGGTCCTACAGGACAGTGTCTCCTTTCCCATAGTGATAACATCTGAGGTGGAACGGATCCTTGTCACTTATTACCTTGCTTTGTAGTTTTTAGATAAAATGTAGTTTAGTATTGTAGGCCTAATAAAGTCTAAACTATCCTCAGAAGCTATGTTGCTCCATAATCCCTTAAGGAATGTATTCTATACACATACATTCTATTGATTCTATTTTTAGTAACTTTTGTAACCCAATAAAAGGAACGGTTGGACTGCTAGTCTTTGTTGATAGCCTGAGCGAGCTACGGCCCTCCGTCCATTGCTGATCACTCATTCTGCCTGCTGGAATTACTTCTGCGTCTCCGTTCCAAACAAACTACTCCAACAATAATGAAAAAAAACTTTCCTAATTTGGTGAAGGAAATAGACATGCAAATCCAGGAAGCACAGAGAGTCCCAAACAAGATGGATGCAAAGAGGCCCACTCTAAGACACATCATAATTAAAATGCCAAAGGTTAAAGACAAAGGGAGAATCTTAAAAGCAGCAAGAGAAAAGCAGGTAGTTACATACAGGGGTGTTTCCATAAGACTGTCAGCTGATTTCGCAAAAGAAACTTTGCAGGCTAGAAGGGATTAGCAAGAAATAATCAAAGTCATGAAAAGCAGAGACCTACACCCAAGATTGCTCTATCCAGCGAAGATGTCATTTAGAATCAAAGGGCAGATAATGAGCTTCCTGTACAAGAAAAAACTAAATGAGTTAATCATCACTAAACCATTATTAAATGAGAAGTTAAAGGGACTTATTTAAGAAAAAGGTGATCAAAACTATGAACAATATAATGGCAAAAAATGCATATCTATTTACAACGAAATCTAAAAAGCAAACAAGAACAGAGACAGAATCATGGATATGGAGAGTGTTTTGATGGTGTCCAGATAAGAGGGGAGTGTAGTGAAATGGGTGAAGAAGTGAGAAGATTAAGAAGTACAAATAGGTAGTTACAGAATAGCCATGGGGATGTATGGTACACTATAGGAAATAGAGTAGCCAAAGAACTTATACATGTGTCCCATGAACATGAATAACTGTGGAAGGATTGGCATGTGCTGGGTGGAGGGGGGCAAAAAGGGGAAAATTGGGACAATTGTAATAGCATAATCAGTTAAATATAATTTAAAAAACAAAGTGTTAAAAAAAAAAAAAAGAAACATACAATTTTCCAAAACTCAATCAGAAAGAATCAGAGAATGTAAATAGACTGATTACAGTGAGTGAAATAAAGAAACCTCCCAATATCCAACAAACAAAAGTCCTGGATCAGACAGCTTCACAGCTGAATTTTATCAAAAACTTAAAAACCTAATACCTACCCTTTTCAAACTATTCCAGAAAATTCTAGAGGAGGAAAGACTCCCAAGCTCATAAGGCCAGCATTATACTAATTCCAAAAGCAGATAAAGACACAACAAAGAAAGAAAATTACAGGCCCATATTCCTGATGAACAGAGATGCTAAAATCCTCAACATAATATTAGCAAAACAGATTCAACAATTCATTAAAAAGATCATACATCATGACAAAGTGGGACTTATTCTGGGAATGCAAGACTGGAACAAGATCTGCAAATCAATAAATGTGATGCACCACATAAACAAAATGAAGAATAAAAACCAAATAATTACATCAATAGATGCAGAAAAAGCATTTGATAAAATCCAGCATCATTTATGATAAAAACTCTCAGCAGAGTGGGAATAGAGGAATCATACTTAAATGTAATAAAGGCTATTTATGACAAACTCACATTCAACATCATACTCAATGGGCAAAAACTACAAGTGTTTCCCTTAAGATTGGGAAAAGACAGAGATGTCTGCTTTTACCACTCTTATTCAACATAGTACTGGAAGTCCTAGTCACAACAATAAGACAAAAAGAAATAAAAGGCATCCACATTTGTAAGGAAGGAAAACTGTCATTATTTGCAGAAGATATGATACTGTATATAGAGAACCCTAAAGATTCCACCAAAAAACTTCTTGAACTGATGTGTTCAGTAAGGTAGCAGGATACAAAATAAATATCCAGAAATGACTTGTATTTTTATACACCAATAATGAACTATCAGAAAGGGAAACTAAGGAAACAATCCTGACAACACAATTACTTAAAAAAGAATAAAATACCTAGGAATTAATTTAAACAAGGATGTAAAAAGCCAGTGTTCATGAAATTATGACACTTAAGAAAGAAATTAAAAATAATGGCCAGAAGTGCCCTGACAGTCACCTTGAAGAGTGGCTAGGGAAAGAGCCTGAGTAGTAGCCACAGAACAGGTCATCCTATCCACCAGATTATTAAATTCCTCATTGGCTGAGGTCACCCTTCCGTAAACATTTTTATGGGTCCCAAATAGATTTTTGCCCATTCACAGAAGTCTATGCATGTGCCTCCTCCCACACTTCCTTGTTACCAACTTTCTCGTTACATTTTCCCAAGCCCTTGAACATTCAGCCACATCATGCATCCATGAAATAAAATAGACACGTCCCAGGTCATTTATTTTTCAAGCACAATCAACAACCAGGTGCACTCCTCCAAGTTCTGCCCACTGGGAAAATTTCTCTTTGTTACTCTTTCAATGATGTCCCATAACCACCTAGAATTTTGCCTTTTATAACTGATTAAGAATATCCAATGATGATCCTTTATATATCTTTATTGCCACATTATACCATGAACTATCAATGCCTACTTTCATGGGGCTACAAGGGGGATGAGTAGACCGTACAGACCTTGAGGGGGCAGGAGGTGGTGGTCCAGAGAGCTTGCGGTAAGCAATAGTGCAGATTAAGCAAAACCAAGCTCTACCTTGGATGGCATCAGGCCTTCGGCCTGCGATATCAATGGAATCTCAAGCAAATGGGGAACCCAAGGCCTCGTGGATTCTATAGCCAGGATGATGGCATGGGGTGGGGGAATGCTATGCCTCCTGATATCCCAGGTGGAAGGGCTCCCAGGATATGGAGTGTGCAGGAATGGGGGCAGGGAAGGGAGAACCTGGGACCTCTCAGGGATCCTTGTGTCCTGATGTTCAATCCAAGAGTAGGTTCAAACAGGAAACTTTACCTAATGGCTTGCTACAGCTTCCTCTCCGTGTGGTCTGTGATCAGGACATGAGGAAAGCTAAAAACACGAGGTTGTTGTGACAGTGATCCATAGGGCATGCCCATCCACACACTGATACCTGAACCCAGAAGGCACATTAGGCCAGGCAGCAGGTTACAGGATGGCCCAGTTATGTGCATTTTAAGACAAAACTGCATTATCAACTTGTTCCTAAATGGTGCCTGTGTCTTTACTGAGAATCTAGAAAATGTGATACAAAGAGCTGAAAGGGTCTGTGGAGGTCACATACTAATATGTCCACATAAGTGGAGTGTAAAGCTCAAAGGGGCTAGGAGATGTCACAACTAACAGGGAGAAGACACCAGGCATATGGATGAGTGAATGAGTGGACACAGGCCAGAAATAGAATAAAAACTGCCTTTGCTCCACAGAAATGGCTTTGATTTTGGAGTATTTCAACTGAACAGAACATTTTCTTAAGTTAGTTCCCAACTAACACCATTATTTCTGAGATGCATTTTCTTCTCTGTTTTTCACAGATTAATACCTTTTAATCTTTTAAAATTGGTGTTCTGCATTCTTAAAAGTTTCAGCGCCACACATCCATAAACTTATTCATATAGAATTCCACTATCCATTAGTGTCCTTCATTAAACTTCATAGGTTCTGACACAATGTGCAGATATTTAAAAGTCTCAAATTCCCTTCTAAGCTCTGGTTAAATGATTTTCCTACTCATATTTGTAGCCTCCATGGGAAGATATGCTCTAAATGTTAAGTGCAGTGTATGTAAACTGTGGATCACTCATACCTGACATCCATGCAGCTTCTACAAGGAGCAAGACCTGCCATCTCTGATGTGGGCCATCAAGGGTGGCCACTTGCCCATGTCTGCTGCCTCATTGCCATTCTCGACCATGGGCCTGTCTGAGTGGACAATCTGCCCCTGCCCAGATGCAGCTGAGGAGCAGCTGGGAGGGTCCGTCACTGAGGTCCAGCAGCGCTTTGTATAATAGAACACTCAGTAGCTGCAGTTGTAGACCACTGTCTTGTGAAGGGATATAGGCCAAAGGGAAACCCCTTTCTTATAAGGTAGCTAAGCAGGCAGACTCAGGGGTCCCTCCAGACAAGAGGTCAAGTTCTACACTTCCATCTCCTAGCTGTATGACCTAGTGTGCAGGTGAGAGCTGAATGTCCCCACCTCCTAGTACTGAGGTATATGTTGCTGCACTCCCCAGCCAGGCTCTCCCCTAGTAGCAGTAAGGGAGCTGCTTAGCCTCAGGCCCTCCTTAGAGCACCAAGTTCAGCAGAAAACAAAGCTCTTTTCTTGCAGTTAACAAATGTCCCAGGACCCACTCTGATTTGACCTGCTTTGGATAGGCCTATTCATGAGTCCCTGGGGCCAGGAGGATCAGTGCCCTGACTGGCCAGGCCCAGGGAACTTGTCTACCCATGTGGATGAGAGGAGGAAGGGTGGTTGGAGGAAAAGGAAACCAAAGTACTTTTACTAAAGGGAGTGGGCATGGATGCTGAGTGGCTGAAATGGCAAACATCTCCCGGAAATGAAGAGGGGGCTTGACTTGAGGCCACCCTATATACTAATCTGTCCCCTCTCCCACAGAGCTGGGGCTCCTGTTGGTGCTCCTGACAAGAGGTGTGTCCCCAGCCCCATCAGCACACTCATTACAGGACGCTGTCGTTGTTTTCCCACACCCTGTCTTTCAAGTTCTTTTCTTCAGGCATCTTTGTTTACTCAGCTGATGTCCGATTGTCTTCTTAGGATATAAAAACTAGTTGCCCAAATAATGCAATGTCATAGTAGAGATACACCAAAAAATGCAATGGGAACTCTATGAAGGGCAAAAATGAAGGGGTCAGGAAAGCGATTCTAGGGACACTTTGAGGCCCCTGAGAAATAAAGGAGTGGCAGCCAGGGACCAAAAATGTATTATTGATAGAGAAGCTGGGCTGGAGTACCTTGTGTTAGGTTTGTTAGGTCTGCTAATACAAATCCCATGAGGCTGACCCCTACCCAGAGAAAGCCGCCCTTTGCCCCTGCTCCTGTAGGCATACAGCCCACCTCAGCAAGAGCAGTGGGATTCTGTCCCCTGCAGGCAGCTCATACTCCCAAGAGAAAGAAGCTGACCCATGCGTGACCAGTTCCCTGCCCCCCCAACACTTCTTGCCCACCCTCATGCCCTTATGCCACCCATCTACCTGTCTTTGATCTTCTTTCTCCTCCCAGGTCCCGATCAACCAGCCAAGCTAACTGCTAGTTCCATGAGTCTATATATTTTAACCTTGGCTACATTTCTGTGAACGACCATGTGTATCACTAAGAGAACTTATCCACTGGGAGAATTTGCCTTGCCATTGTCTTTCAAGATCACCCCAGAGTTGAGCTATAGCGCAGCCATCGTTCATTTTTGGCTTGTACCCATATACCATTCTGACCTATCGGTGAACCAAACTTTGCTTTTTTTCTGTCCTTAGTCTGCTGGTCATAAAGAGACCCCACCTCCTATGCAATCATACATGTGAGCTGAGGGAGAGGCACCCCAAACTGATAGGTGATATGGATGCCTAGGCCACCTGATTGTGCCCCTGGCCCCACTCATGCCCAATTCTGGTTGTACCACTTCTTACTATGGATTATTTTGGGGCCTACTTAACTTTACGTTTTGGTTATCTGACAGGCAGAACCAAACTTATATAAGGTAAGTTCATAATGAAGTATTTTGGGTTAACCTAAAAGTATATAAAGGGCCCTGGCCAGGTGGTTCAGTTGGTTGGAACATCATCCCATACGCCAAAAGGCTGCAGGTTCGATCCCCGGTTAGGACACATAGCTAGGTTGCATGGTCAATCCTCAGTCAGGATGTGTATGGGAGGCAGCTGATGGAAGTTTCTCTCTCACATCGATGTAATTTTTTTCTTCTCTCTCTCCCCCTTCCTCACTCTCTAAAATAAATAAACATACCCTCAGGTGAGGATTAATTTAAAAAATACACACACACACACACACACAGGAAATTAAGTTTTTCAACACTGTTTTGGACTACACAAGCAAAAGAAGTTTGTTGATAATGGATTGGAAGGGAGGTTAGGCTAGAAAGTACTGTTAGGATTTGAACAAAACAGTGGTAGAGAAAATGCTATAGAAGGAACTGATTATTAAAATTCTAAAGGGGAAGAAATGATAGGTAGATGCAGAAATGGATGCAGCAAGCACATTTATGCTTTCGTTTTAAAAACAAAATCATAGCTGTGAAAGGAGGAGGGTGTGGTATCTGAAAAGAAGAAAAGTTAAAGCCTCTTTGTCTTTTGATGATGGGCTTGATTGTGTTTATGTATTGGAAGAGATAGTAGAGATGGAGAAAAATGGCATGGTTACAGGGGCTCAGCTGGAGTTCTGAGAACTCATTTTTATCAAGAAGACAAAATAAAAACAGAAACAAAACAAAAAGACCAAGCAGAAGTGTTAAGCTGTAATCAAGGGAAACAAGACAGTAGTTAAGTTCAACCTCTCTGCCAACTGCTCCTGTTACAGAACCCCTGGGGCTCTCCGACTGAAACAGAACCCACAGGCTGTTTTGTTAGGGGCCCGATTGCCCGCCGCCAAAATTATAACTCTCAATACCAGAGTTTAGTGAAAAGAAAAAGAACTGTTTATTTAACAGTTATATAGATTTAGATTATTTGCAGATTTCTGCCGTTAAGTCTTATGTTCCTTAAAACACCCACAAACATATTTCTGCCTCTCCCGACCAAACCAGGCTAGTTTTAGAAAAGTTAGAGAAACCGTTTCCCTACTTCCTAGACACAGTTCAACTTTACCAATAGCTGCGAATCATTCAATTCTGATTGGGAAGGTCTTTCTGTGTTATGGTGTCCACCAGCTTTTAATCTAGAGCCGCGTGAATTCCCAGCCTTTCCTTTCCAAAACCACAAAGGTATTCCCCCTTCTCCAAGTTGCAAGGTGTGTCTCAAAGCTGCACGGTGTTCCCGGTTTCTAATCCGCATGAAGAGCACCTTTGCCCTCCTTGCAAACTGCATGGAGAACCCTTCTTTTCAAAGCAGCATGGTGTGTGTGCCCCTCTCAAAACAGCATGGAAAACCTTCCTTTTCAAAATCGCATGGCCAGTCCCGTTAAAATACCTGCCGCTTATTTTTAAATCCCTGACTGCGTTCTGTGACGCAGTCGGCATGGTCCCCAGTCCTGACCATTCACAGAACCTCACGCAGGCTCTGTGTGCTTTTTCCATACCATCCCCCGGTCCAAGACCCCTCCCATCTTCCCCCTGGGAAGATGCATTAAACCATTTGCATAACAAAGTCACTAGCCCCTCGCCTCAGGCATGTGAAGGCATCCTGAAAGCTGCTTCCTTCTCCCCATCCCCCCAGCCGTAAGCTCTGGGGGTTTTTGGACACCCCCCTTCTGTAACACTCCCTCCCAGCCATCTTCCATCGTAGAGAAAAGCCTGGCTCAACAAAGCATCAAATACTATTTTCTGTTATATACCCATTTCTCTTTACCTGCTATGAAGGAAAAATAAACATCAATACCAATACCCAGAGTAAAATCAGTCTGGATAGGATACATATAAATTTCTACTCCCAGGAAAGATGATTTCCTCTTTCTCTTTTTGGAAAGACAGCTTTTAAGAATATCTAAAATTTCTCCACTAGCAAAAGTAAGAGGAAAATTCTAATAAGCACAGCCCCTTTCACATCAAGACGTCCTTCTATAGTATTTTTTGTTTTCTTGTCAATAAAGTACTCAATATAAGCGCGGGGAAAAAAGGGAAACAATTTAGTGCAAGGTTTTCTTACTGGACACCCAGCAGTTTCACTTTTATGAAGTTGGGGACAGAATAGTCCTTGAATGCTTTTCTATATCATTTAGCTGGGCTGTTCATGGATACTGAAAAGGTTTAGGAAACGTGTTCACCCCCTCACGCTGGTACCTCCAGGTCACTGGGAGAGGGGCACGTGGAAGTAACGCCAAAGGGTTACCAAATTTCCAGACTGAGGTGGGCCACCAGCTCACGTGGCTCTCCAGGAAGTGTCCGGGGTTCTAAGCCCCTTCCAGGCCGCTGTTCCACAAAGAGCAGACAAGTGCACAGACTCTGACCCCGCAGGCTTTCTCAGCGCCCCGTATACCAGGAGCGATTTGGGAGCAGCATGCCGGGGAGGCCTGGGAAGGTGTGATGGTATCTGCCTCCAGGCCTCAGCAGGGTCTCCATTCACCAAAGGCGTCTACACCGTCCCGCTTATTTGGGGACCCCCAACGCCTGTGCAGAGGCAATGTCAAGGTCCCAACCCACCCTAGGTTCAAATTAGTGAGTAAGGCAACCCGGTACTGCGTAAGACTCCGAAGGCACCTGGCTGCGGCCCTTCCTCCGCGGGACGGGGTTGGGCGGCCCGAAGATGGCGGCGGCGGCGATTGCTGGGCCCAACGGTCATTCCCCGGGGCGTCCTTGACTAGCTCCCGCCGCCGCGCCACCTACCTTGCTAGACAATGACCCAAGCGCGTGCGCAGAGGGGCGGAAGAAACGGTGACGAGCGCTTAGCGAGACCAATTAGTAGTGAGGAGTCCGGGCGGAGCCCAATCAGTGCCCAGGAGGCGGCGACGTGAGTAGGGTGCTGGTGGGCAGCGTGTGTGGCGGACGCCGAACTCCAGGGAGCAAGCTGGGCGCTTCGCTGCTCCCTGCGTGCCCCGCACCGTGACCCCAGAGCCGTCGTGAGGACTGAGGAGGCTGATGCCTTTCCGGACCCGGGCCCACGAGCGCTTGCTGCAGCGGCCGCGGACCACCTCCTCAAAAGGATTCTTTCTCAGCGGATGCTGCAAAGGGACATGACGTGCTCGGCACCGGCCAGCTAGGGGAGTTGGTGGAGGCCGCGACGTTCTCCCGGACTCTTTCTCCCTTCGTCCAAGGAGCGCGACGGACGGAATGTTCCTGCGGAGGCTGGCGGGCGCGGCGGCGGCGGCGGCAGCGGCAGCTCGCGCTGTGCCGCGCTGTGGGGGCCTGCTGGCCCTGCTGGCCAATCAGTGCAGCTTCGTGACGGGCCTGCGCGTGCGGCGCGCGCAGCAGATCGCGCAGCTCTACGGCCGCCTCTACTCTGAAGGTGCGCGCCGCGTCCTCCTCGGCCGCCTGTGGCGCCGGCTGCGAGGCCGCGCCGGCCATGCCTCGTCAGTCATGGCAGCGCTCGCCGGCGTCTTCGTGTGGGACGAGGAGCGGATCCAAGAGGAGGAGCTGCAGAGGTAGGCCCCGCGGCGAGGTCGCAGCCTGCGGTTGTTGGTACGGCTTTGGTGGGGAGGGCGGGACCTTAAACCTGGGGCCGTACCTGGTGGTCCTCGACGCGTCGGTGTAGAGTAGCTGGATCCTGTTTTAGCATTTCGTCGATTTTTAGTTGCCTCTGTAAATCAGATTTGTCGGGCTAGAAGTAACAGGGAGATTTTAAATGGGGAGGACCCTAAAGAAATAGCATTGTAAGAAATAAATGAGATGTTGAAGGCATGTACATGCGGCCATTGTTCTCCTTATCTTTAACCCAGAAAGGTGCAAATTCACGGCTAGTTTCAAATTTGACCTAAGGGGATAGACATGCAATTTTCAAAATGACCTCATTCCGAGTGGGCCTTGCTCAGAAGTGCCAGGAGATCTCTTTCCATTGTGACTCTTGAGGCAGAATGATGACACTTAAACCTGTAAGAATTAGGTCAGTATTTTGCTACTCTAACAAGGACTTTGAGAGTACTGTTTCATTAGGCTCTGAAACCATGTCTTCGAAACCTCAGTGTGGAAGGTGAGTACATTGACTGAATTTGTTAATCTGTGATTCGAAATCGGAGGCCTTACGGTCTTGCTGTACATTGTCTCCGTGGTTTCATTTAACAGATACTGTATTCTTAAACTGTTCCTTCCACACCACATGAACTGTGCCCCCTGAACCCTGAAACTGATTTCACGGACCTAGAACAGTACCCACCCCCACCAAAGGCCACACAAGTTTATTTATTCCAGATATTTCTCTGTTACTCCACATTTTTGGTTTGGTTACAAATGGAAATACTTAAGTAAAGTTAAATTGTGACCTGTTTGAAGGTGTAGCACCCAGATGCCAGGCATATTTGTGCAACACTGGGGGTTGTGAGTAAATGCACGTTCATCTTAAGAACTGGTAATACTTTTCCTAGCAGGAAGGATGACTAGTTTGTAGATGCAATTTAAAGCTGTAATTGCGAACAGTCTTATTCACAAAAATGTTATCAAAGCATGATTGGTAGTTTGCCTAGTTTCTGTTAGTATTCTTTTGCTACATGCCCATTTTTCCCCTAATGAAATAGTTTCAGGTGTAAGAAATAAAAGAAGAAAACTTTTAAATTGAGAAATTATCAGTTAGCTGTTTTAATTTTCATTCTGTTTTTGATGATAAAATACCCATGTTCCACAGTGGTGAAGTTTGAGGGGGAAATTCCCATTTGGATCTGTTTGGAGAAGAAGAGAAAGACCAGAAAAGGGTTTTATTGGGTGTAAAAGAGAGGGAAGATGTTTCAGGGGTGGGAGCGGAATGAATGGTGTTGGAGCCTAGGGAGTAGACATTCTTTGGTTTACTTAATGTGTTTTTAGGAGATACATCCTGGAGTCTCTGTTTAGAAGGTCTCCCATTTGCAGGAGCTAGAGAGGGAAATTAACTAGGAAATCAAAGCAGTAAACGTTTGAGTTAATAGTCACTATCCACTGAGGCAGAAAGATGAGACCACATGATGACCAGACCCAGTCAGTATTCATTCCATTTCCCTCTCTTTGGGCTGTTTCTGAATTCCAGGAGGCAGTTGAAGTACTCTTGGTTCAGACCCAACTCCTAAACTCCTCAAGAGTTGCTCCGGGTTAACCCACTTGGGAATTTCTGCAACTTAGATGAAGGCCAGTCAGAACACCTACAGTGTTTTTTTAATTGTCTCGAGGGTTGTAGAAAAGGCCCTTAGTTGACACCGCATTGTCCAATCCATGCTCGAATTCAGTCATATACTTAAAATTCGATCAAGTCCATTTCAAGGATTTTTTTTTTTAATGTCTGTCTAGATAGGGAGGCAAATAATATGCTGTTCAACTATATCTTGGTTGTACGATATAGTTCCATAGGTCTTTGTTCTGATAGCTTGTCATTTTATTCAGTATAATATTCTGAGTCCAGGTTAACTTTTTTTTGCTTGGTGTTGAAGTATTCTATTTGCTTTAACAGAGGCACTGCTGGAATTGTCATAGCTAGCTTAGAGCATCTCAGAGTTTGTTCTAGTGGGATGATTTTGGATAGCTTCCACAATGGAACGCAGTTGAATGTGCCTCTGGACAAGTGCATTTCTTTCATTGTTAATGGAAGAAGAGAATAATTGTCTCATGGCCCTTAAACCACAGCCTTTGGCTCTTAGTGCCATTTCTGTACCAACTTGTACTGGTACAAACTAATTCTGGATTGCTGTCTTGGTTAAACAAGATCTCCCTTTGAATGTGTGCTTTACAGTGGCATGTGTTTTTCCGAACATTATTTGAATTTCTATTCAGAATGAAGAAGAATAACCTTGCTTTCTGTTCTCTGGTGTTTAAGAACATCTTAACAACAAATATGATCTTACTAATCTAGCAACAGGAAGAAAAATTTGAGAATAGAAGGGCACCAGGTCTAGAAATCAAGTCTAATGCTTAGGCTAGTGTTTTTATCCAGTTGGCTTCAATTAAACAAACAAAATCATTTCAATCACTGTTTTTGGTGATATCTGGCATTCTGTAAACCCAGGGCAAATCTTATGGAAAAATACAATAGTAATTTTTGATTGCTTTGGAACATTAAGAAAAAATTACAGGAACAAAAAGAGGAAGGAAGTTAAGAAATATAAAAAGCTAGGGGGAAATGTTCCATTAACCTCCCCTCTTTTTAAAAAAGTTACACTTCATTGCTCTAGAAATTTGAGTAAATAAGTGCCAGTAAAGTTTCACACAGAAATTGGCTGTTTCCTCATTTCTGCCTTTTAGGACATTCTGAATACTTATAACTTCAGTATGCTGTTAACTAGATAAATAATCAATGAAAAGTCCTTTTGGCTTAAAGAAGTTTTTTTAAAAACCATTGTCACTTGAGTGTGTTTTACTCTTACGTTCTTCTTAGATCATCAGAACCACGTACAAACTGACTTGAATTTTTTGAGCTTGTCTTCAGTATTTTACCATTAACCAGTTGGCCCAAAATGGCAGTGAGGTAATTGATATCTTTTATTTCTAGGTGTGTCCCATTATAGTTGTACTTAAAAGTCTCTAAGTTCGACAGTAATTTTGAATTTCAGGAGAGGATTATGTGAAACATGGTTACACTTGTTATTCTGTTTTCGTGGTTTATGCCTTCAATTTCCATAGCTCAGTCCAGCCTTTCTCAATATTGAACCAACTTTAGTTTTGAAGAAAAGGGAAGCATCGACTGGCTTTCCTTGATCTTCTTATCTGCTGGTTTTGTTACTATTTTGGGAGTATTCTCTTTTGTCCTTCTTTCCTTCTTATCACTTGTTTAAGTCTCTTAGATAACAAGATTTAGACCATCCTGCCCAAACAAGATTTGGCACAGCAGGCTATGGAGATGTGTGGTAAGAGGTTCTTCAGTTCTTTACATAGAGGGTAGTGAGTGACTGGCCCTGGCTGGTTTGGCTCAGTGGATTGAGCGTCGGCCTGCGAGCTAAGTGTCGCTGGTTCGATCTTCCAGTCAGGGCACATCAGAGAAGGAAAACTCTGACTCCAAAAAACCTCCGCTGCCTTGCGGCATACCTCTTCAGGGGAAAGGCTAAGGGAGTAAACCCCACAGAAAATCCGGAGCCGGAGTTCCTAAGGCGGTTTGACGTTGTAGTCAACACCGGCAACTCCTGCGGCGCACCTGAAGCCAAGCTGTATTGACTCCGTCTTTCCCTTGGACCCTTCAGCTGCGAGGAGAGGGGGGGTCTGCTGCATGGGCAACAGCAGGTCCTCCATATCACCCTGCCCAGGCTCTGTAGCTTCAGCTTCACTGGAGAGGACACTCCAGCGTCATCGCAAGATGTCGATTCAACACGGGAGGAGACAGAAACCATGTCACTCCTGAGTCGGACTGCACAGCCATTCTCGGCGGTGCAGATAGACTCTTAAGAAGCTACACCATCGTCTCTCGAGACGGACGGCTGCCGACGACGAGTGAGTGACTGTGCACCTGGGCCTTGTTGTGTCAGCATTTAGCACTTGAGACCTTTCAGAGATATGAACCTGGGGAGATGATTGTTTACATTTTCATGATGCCATCTTGCTCTAGCATTTGTAGTGTGCTATTCAAAAAATGAATGTAATTTCTTCACAAGACATTTCTTGTCCTCTTTAGGAACTTAGTCTCATAATTTTAATAACGGCCACTTATTGCTCTTTAATTATATGGGTCAGAAGCTCTGTACCATCTTGATTCTTAGGAGACCATTAAAAATATTACTTATAGTCATATAGTTTAATTTTCTTAAAACCTTATTACTATGCAATTTAGTGAGCCTTTGATATATTTTTAATAAAATATTCCTGCCCCTCTTCATTATGTAATAACGATAACATTCGAGAGTGGTGCTTATTTTTAATTAAAGGATGCTTAACTAGTCCTGAAAAGTGCCATAACCGGTGCCATGTGATTCCTGACATGTTCTCTGAGCAAGTCTAGCTGTGGTTTTGCTCTTGTTTTTGCTGCAAGATCTTATTGCCTATTCTAAAGTTCCTTCCCTATTTCTGTGTTTGCAGTGGTAGCAGTGAATGCTATTTTGCAGCTTTTAATTCAGATTAAAACTTTTCTAAATTGGTTAAACCTTTTCATCAGAATATCAGTATAAAAAAGAAACTGATATTAGTTAACTTAAGACAAAAAGGAATTAATCAGAAAGGTGTTAGGTCACTCAGAGCATTGATAAGAAGGCCAAAGTACAGGTTGGCCAAGAGAACAGCCAAGACCTGCTACAGGAATAATATTCTTAGGGTACTGTTGGTGGTTTTGTTTCCTCTAGATCAGTTGCACTACTGCACTCTCAACTGCCTCAAGATCACTGAGAATAATCTTCAAAAGATCATATGCCTTTTTTCCCCTCAGGATTCAAAAAAGTCTCTTAACAGAGAAAGGGGCTGCATCCCACTTGTTCTGGGAGTCTCCCCAAATTGAAAAAGTTTTCAGGCTCTCAGAACAACAAATTACCCCCTATGTAAATATTTTCATATAACTCCAAAGTTTAAAATTCAGAGAATTGGAGTTTTAGTGCTAGTAGAAACCTTCAAGAAACAGTGTCCTCACTTTACAGGTAAAATGACTTGCACAAGATAACACAGCAAGTTGGCAGAGCCAGGACTAAAACAGATCTCTCTACACTCACCATCAGTTGTATTTCTTTAAACTTTTAATCCTGGGGTACCAGTATTAACTTTGAATTTTTTTCTTTTAAAGCACTGTCTTAATGTAATTTTTAATAAGAATTTGGATTATTGAGGCCTACTTTCATATTTATTTGCTCAATTTATTCAGTAAATATTTGTTGCGCATCTAATGTTTACCAGGCACTTGCCAGAAGCTGGGAATACAAACATGCAATGACTGATTTGGGGGCCATTAGGAAATTCATAGTTTAATAAGGGAGGCCGATGTAAGATAAATTATAATGGGATATGTTTCTGTAGAAAAAAGTAAATGTATATGGTTAATTGCCTAGAAGTTAACCTTGAACCTTGTGGATTTTTTTTAAGGTCAAAGAGAAGTAAAAGGGTGCTTCAGACAGAATCAGTAGTTTGTGTTTTCTTTAGTCTTAAATCACAGAAGAGTTGTATATGGCATAGATAGCTAACAATCTTTCTTTTCTGTCTGCTATTTAAAGATTAAGGGGAAAGTACAAGCCATGTTTTAGAAAATTACTGTAAAATGTTTCATATATATTAAAGATATAAAGAATAACAATGTTACAAATAGTTGTTTTTAAGAAATAAAATATGATAAATAAGTTAAAACCTCCTCTGTACCTTTTTCCAATTGAAATATCCTCCTTCCCTCAGATTATCCCAATTTGTTGTACTTATTCCCCCTCTAATTTATTCACACACACACACACCCTAAATGATGTATAATGACACATAGTATGATATATGGTATTGTTTTGAATATTTTTAAGCTTTATGCAGTCCTGTACAAAATACTAACAAACTGAATCCAACAGCATATAAAAGGATTATACACCATGAATGAGTGGGATTTAATCCAGAAAAGCAAGGTTAGTTCATCATATAAAAATCGATTTCATATACCATGTTAATAGAATAAAGGACAAAACCACATGATTATCTCAATAAGTGCAGAAAAAGCATTTGACAAAATCCAACCTCCTTTCATGTTAAAATAAAAAAATTAACAAAGAATAGAAGGAAACTTCCTCAACCTTATAAAGGGCACCTATGAAAAACTTAACTAACAGCATAGTTAATAGTGAAAGACTGAAAGCTTTCCCCCTAAGATCAGGAACAAGACCAGGATGTAGTCTCACCGCTCCTATTTAACATTGTACTATCTGTACTTGCCAGGGAAATCAGGCAAGACAATGAAATAAAAGGAAGCTGACCTGATTTTGTATATAGAAAATCCTAAGGAATCCACAGGAACTTATTAGAGCTAATAAATGAGTTCACCAAGGTTTCAGATACATGATCAATATTAAAAAATTATATTTCTATACACTAGCAATGAACAATCCAAGAATAAAATTAAAACAATTTCATTATGGCATCAAAAAGAATTAATATTAAGGAATAAATTTAACAAAACTGGATGACAAGCTAAACTGCAAAAGATCATTGAAAGAAATTTATTAAACCATAAATAAATAGGAAGGTATACTGTGTTCATGGATAAGAAGATTTAATATTATTAAGATGTCTATTCTAGCCAAAGTGATCTATAAATTCCACACAGTTTCTTCTCAAAATCCTGGGCTATTTTGTGGAAATTGACAAGCCAATACCTACATGGAAATGAAAGAGAGGCAGAATAGTCAAAATAATCTTGAAAAAAAAAAAAAGATTTGGAGGACTCATCCTTCCCGATTTCAAAACTTAGCACAAAGGTACAATAATTAAGATGATATGGTGATGGCATAAGGATAGGTATACAAATTGTTGTAACAAAATTGCGAGTTTAGAAATAAACCCTTACGTTTATGGTGTATTAATTTTTAGCAACAGTTCCAAGATAATTCAGTGGGGAAAGAATAGTCTTCAATAGATGGTATTAGGACAGCTGGAGATACACATGCAACATGCAAAATAATGAATTTAGACCTCCTACTTCACATCATTCACAAAAATGGATCAAAGACCTAAATGTAAGCTAAAACTAAAACTGAAGAAAATATAGTCATAAATCCTTAAGACCTTGGGCAAAAGGTCTGATAAAATACTAAAAACAAACAATCAGAGAAAAAATAGGTTAAGTGGGCTTCATCAAAATTAAAGGTCACAAGAAAGTGAAAAGACAACCCACAGAAAGAAAGAAAATATTTATAAACTGTATATCCGATAAGGAATTCATATTCAGAATATATAAGAACTCCTATAATTCAACAATAAAAGACAAAAATATTTCAATAGCTATTTCTCCAAAGAGAGATAGATGGCGAGTCAGCACATGAAAATGTGCTCAACATTATTAGTCGTTAGGGAAATACAAATTGAAGACCACATGAGATAACACTTCACATGCAGTAGGATTACTAGAATCAAAAAGATGGACAATGACAAGTGGTGGCAAGGGTGTGAAGCAGCCGGAACCCTCATACATTGTTGGTGTGAGTATAAAATGATGCAGCTGCTTTGAAAAATAATTCGGCGTTTCATCAAAGAGTTAAACGTGACCCAGTAAATCCATTCCTAGGAATCTGCACAAGAGAACTAAAAACCTACACCTACACAAAAACATTATACAATGTTCAGACCCATATTATAATAGACAGAAAGTGAAAACAACCTAAATGCCCATCATCTGATGAATGGATAAATAAAATGTGATGTGTCCACACAATAAAATATTATTTAGCCATAAAAAAGAAATTAAAACAATGTGAATGAACCTTGAAAATAGGTTAAGTGTGAAAAGCCAAACACAGGAGATCATATTGTATGATTCCACAACAGATTACTGGTTGCATGGATCTGTAGGGAGGCAGGAATGGGGAGTAACTGTTGATAAGCATAGGTTTCTTTTGGAGGTGATGAAAATGTTCTGGAATTAGTGTGACTAGACTAAAAAGCACTGTATTGTGTAGTATAAAAGGATTATTCTTACGGTAGATGAATTATATCTTTTTAAAAGAGGCAGAAAAAAATACATAAATACTCTTGCAATAGGAAGAAACACACCCAATTAAAATAGGCAAAAGATACTATATGACCTTTCACAATCATAAACCTTAAAAGTTAACATTTGAGGGCCAATTTACATATAAATTTATTTAATTTTTACAATCAACCTTTGAGGTAGGCACTTAATTATTATCCCCATTTTACAAATTAAGAAATGGGGACCGGTTAAGTAATTAAATACATAAGTTAATGAATCTTGGAGTAAGAATCAGACTCTGGAACTGACATATTTTATTCACTTCCCTTTATGCTCTTTTAAAACTACATTATTCCTTTACAAATCTTTGTGTGGATATGCCATTTCCCAGGGCTGACTCTAGCCACCTGCCCCATGCCTGTTGCTTTTCTCCTTTTCAGATCCATTGATGAAATGAAACGGCTGGAGGAAATGTCAGCTATGTTTCAGAGCCCTGGAGTTGACCTCCCCTCTCCGGATCCAAAATCCCAAACAAAAGGGAATGAAGATTCACGGGGCAAAGAGCAACCATGGGAAATGGTGATGGATAAGAAACACTTTAAGCTGTGGCGGCGCCCTATTACAGGCTCCCATCTTTACCAGTACAGAGGTGAGCCCAGCTTGGCTGCCTGTAAGTGTGTTCCATGTTTGCCTTCTATTCCTCATTATCTCTAAACTGTTCTGTTCTGGTTGTTTCTCAGGAAATTTGCCATATTTATTGTTTGTTGTTTTTCCTCTCCTAGATGACAAGCGTCTCAGTGTCTTCTTTGCTATAATTTGCTATAGGGTGTCTTTGCTGTCCCAATAAGACCTCTAGTTTCTGAATCTGTCTTTAAGATCTGTCCGAACTATAATTGAAATACAGTTAAATGATAAGAAGAAGATGAGTGATGAGTGTGGCAAACATCCATGATTCTTATTTGTCATTCTAGTTTTTGGAACCTACACAGATGTGACACCCCGGCAGTTCTTCAATGTTCAGGTGAGTAAATTTTTCTTTCCAGATTTGGAGTCTCAAAGCCTGGAAATTCACTTAACTACCATCCACGTGAATAATTTCTCTGACTTGGAAGACATTGGCTTCGGTACATTCATCCTTTTCTGTACAACCTCATCTCATGTGAAATAGCATCTGGGTAAACATTTGACTTAAAATGTCTTTGTGTAGTGGGGATGAGACCAATTCCATCCCCTCAGTAACTAGTTGATGATTATAACACCCACTCTAATACCCAAGTGCACACTTTCCTCACAGAGCTGTTGAAAGATCAAATAAAGGAATGCATTTGAATGCTTTAATATGTTTTATAAGGATTTGTAGTTTTTTTCCTAAACAATTTGAGGAGGGTAAGTTACATACCTGGCCCTTTATTTTAGAATCCTTCAGTGTGTATTTCCTAAAACTAGACATTTTCTTCACTAACCTTGATACCATTAATCAAGGTTAGTAAATTTGACACTGATGTTTGTAATCTTCTGTGTCCTTTGTAGCATTTTTCTCTTTAGTACAGATTCAGTCAGGAGTTAGTAATTTGAAACATTTCGCTCTGGCTGGTGTGCCTCAGTGGAATGAGTGCCAGCCTGCAAGCTGAAGCTCATTCCTGGTCAGGGCACATCCTGGGTTGTGGGCCAGGTCCCCAGTTGGTTAGGGGTGTAGGAAAGGCAACCGATAGATGTATCTCTTGCATGTTGCTATTTCTCTCCCTCTCTTTCTTCCTCCCTTCCCCTCTCTCTAAAAGTAAATAAATAAATTTAAAAAAGAAAAAAAAAACAAAAAACATTTCCACAGTGAAGGTGTCTTTAAGAAGATCAAGCTTGTCTATTCAAAGACTACTTTCCTCCTTGGGGTGAAACATCAGAAGTGGAGGCAGGACCATCCAGAGCTTTGCAAACAGGTTTTTTTCCTTCCTGAATTGTTTTGTTTTGTTTTGTTGGATTATAACATCTACTGTATTATGCAAGTGCACACTTACCCTTGCTCACTGAATTTTGTCAACTTACATTGAACTTTTTATTGGTTTGGATATGTATGATAGTATCTTATTTTGAATTCTTTAGTTAATAGTAGTGTTAAAAAAATTTAAAAATATGCTACTTGCATTTCTTTCTGTGAGATACCTGCTCATCCTTTTTGACTTTTGTCTGTTTAAAACTTTTTAGAATTGTTTTGCACTTACACATTTATATCACTATTGTATGTTCCCCAGGCATACTTGTTATATATTTTTTTCTCTTTCTGTTCTTTGGTTTGTCTTTTTCTTGTAATGATTCAGTGGTATTGGCCTACAAGAAGAGATTTCAAAAGACTAGTCTGTAGTAAACACAGCCATGTCTTTCATACTTTAGTGCTGTCTTTCAGGTGGATCACTGTTTCTGAAAAAAGTCCTTGGGTCAGAGGCCCAAGCATTTGAAAAAGGCTTCTGCAGCTTTGTTTTAAATCTCTTGGGTCTTTTCTCTTTCCATAGCTGGATACAGAGTATAGAAAAAAGTGGGATGCCCTGGTAATCAAGCTGGAAGTAATTGAGAGAGACGTGGTTAGTGGTTCTGAGGTTCTTCACTGGGTAACACATTTTCCTGTGAGTAGTTTTACTTCTGGTTTTATTTTTATCATGTCCAGGTGAGGCAGAACGATAATCCTGCACCTTTTTTTTTTTTTTTAAGTATCCAATGTATTCACGGGATTATGTTTATGTTCGCCGGTACAGCGTGGATCAGGAAAACAATGTGATGGTGTTGGTGTCACGGTATGTATGGTTATCTGGGGGCTCCTGCTGAGTTCTGTGTCCTTCGTTCATATATCTCCATGGTGGGTTTACATGTTCTCAGTGCCCTTATAAGTGAAGCCCGGGCCCCATCCATCCCAACTGGAACATGAGATTGAAGAGCTATAAGCTTTTCATTAAATCATTTCTTCAGTTTCTTAATATTGGTCATTTTAAAAAGAAGTTCTCTGTCTTCAACACAAAACTTAGCTGGGAATTACCAGAGGAACTCACTCTGAGAAGTTAGTTTGTATTCATTTGTCTTAGATACTCTTCTGTTGTATTTCAAATATAAATGCCAGCTTTTTAGGTTTTCCTCTTATCTAGCTCCTTTGCTGTTTTCAAGTAGACATTACTCAGTTTCCCTAACTTTTCTCTTTACCAGTGCTGTGGAGCACCCTAGTGTGCCAGAGTCTCCAGAATTTGTAAGGGTCAGATCGTATGAATCCCAAATGGTTATCCGTCCCCACAAGTCATTTGATGAGGTGAGTTTTACATCATCCAAGAGGTGATGTGTAGTGGCTTTGGAATTTTCTCAGGGAATACCTTTTATCTGAAATGAGGAGGGCGTGGATTGCTGTAGGACAGTGGTTTTCAGAATCCACTGGAGCTTGTTACAATACAGTGCTAGGCTGTGCCCTGAAAATCTGCATTTTTAAGAAGTTCCTAGGTGGGGCTGATGCCACTGGTCTGGGGACTACACTTTGGGAAGCCCTGCTATGGACTAATAGACCTGGAGCATCCCCCAATGACAGTATCCCCTGATTCATTAGCCTGCAGTTAGCAGCATTTTTTAGGAACTAGAGTAAGTACTTTTCCATTAAAATTTCACCACAGGGGGCAGAACATATGCATGTGCAACCTTTCTGGATTTCTGTCTCTTTGTAGAATGAGAGGGTTAGAGCAGCAATTTTCAACCTTTTTCATCTCCTGGCACACATAAGCGAATTACTAAAATTCTGTGGCACACCAAAAAGTATATTTTTTGCCAATCTAAGAATAAAATAGGTATAATCCTGATTCATTCACACCAGGCAGCTATTTTTGTGTTGGTTTTTATCATTTTTTTTTTTATTTGACAGTCTTAAGGAAAAGAGGTCAGTGCCCCTGACTAAATACTAAAGTATTGCATGTTTTAAAAATTCTTGCAGCACACCAGTTGAAAATCCCTGGGTTAGACTAATGCTGTCTGCCTTCTTTAAAATTTTATGACTATTTGACAATATTTTCTTCAGCTTAGTGGGTTGTTTTTGTTTTATGAGCTAAGTCTTCATTGAATATACATACTGATTCTAGTGGTTGCTGTTTTTAGTTCTGTTTCACTTTATATTTTTAGTATAAGTGCTGCTGAATCAAGCACCTGTTTCACTTTATAATGGCATTTTTTTCCTCCCCGTCACTTTTGTTTTAAGAGTTATATGAACTATGTTCTTTTGTTGTTTTCATCGAGTTGTTTTACTTATACCACCTGGAGTGGGACTTTAAATATGACAGAGAAATTGTGGTTCACCTCAAGCAGTGTGGTGTTTGCCTCTTTTTACTGGGAGAACTCTCTTTACCTCAGAGCTATTTTTAGAGAAGTATTTTTCAAACCATGGCTTACTTCCCCTTAATGGAAGACAAAATTAGTTTAGTGAATTATGACCTGCTTAAAAGAAATAAGGAAAAGAGTAAGTAAAACAGTAGAAACTATCTGAGTGTTGTAAGTGTATTTCATGAGACTTTGTTTGGTTACGTAATGTGTGAGCATGTATCATCTATGAGAGAAGCTGGGAGAGAGTGAACTGGGTTGCAGTGTTAAAAGGATTATTTACAGTGTGTTGCAGTTAAAAAATGTTTGGCAGTCCTTGCTTTAGAAGATAGAAGAGAAATAAGATTGCTCTTGATGTCTTGTTACCTTTAGGAATGGAACTCTAGATCAGGCTCGGGACACTATGAGAGGCAGACTTAAGCCCCACTCCTTTCCTTTATGTTGTTTTTGAAATTTGAACCTTGTCCATGTATTTCTATTTGAAAAAAAATGACTTGAGTCCCAGCATTGATGTCTTTAGAAACTGAGCATGAAACAGCTAAGGCATAGTTCGGCACCTGGCAGAGTGTGTTGCATCTAGAAGGCACCCAATAAATTATTTCTTCAGCTGGGTTGGGGGACACTAGGAATTACTTATATGATTCTTTTAGTATCTTTGTGGCAAGCTCTTATGAAAAAGGTAATGCTTGAGTTGGTACTTGTGAAAAGGCAGGTAGACTAGATAGAGGAAACCAGGAAGGGCACTGGAGGTACAAGCATGATTCAACCTAAGACAAAGATAAGAATGAGCACTGGGTGTATTCAGAGGCTCACTGCATAGAAAGGAAGGTAGAGGATAAGGGAGAGCGATAAATTACATTGACCTATACAAAGGGTACTAGAAAAAGGCAGCTGAGTTTGGATTTGCCTGATGGAAAATACATTCTTAAGCCAAGAAATGGTGTTTTACTTTACTTTTTATTATGGAAAATATGAAATATATATGAAAGATAAAGAATTAGCAACAACCTAATGTATCCATTCCAACTTCAAAAGTGACCAACTCATAGCCAAACTTGTTTTATCTGTACCCTTTCCCACTCCCCTGATTATTTTGAAGCAATGTCTAGCTTTGCTATAGAAGAATTCTTCTACAGATTTTTCAGTATTTATCTCAAAAAGAGGTTTTTGAAAACAATATTATTATAATCCCTAATATCAAGTATCTAGTTAGTGTTCGAATTTTCCTAGTTGTCCATGAATTTTCTTTAGTTGGCTTATTAGAATCAGGATCCAAATATCCAGACATTGAAGCTTGTTTATATACTGTATCACTTTTTAAAAGAATTTGCTATGACTAATATTTATTGCCCGTTATGTGCATGACACTTTCATATTATCAAATATGATAATTCTTAAAACAACTCTGTGAGGCTGGCATTATTTTACAGATTAGGACACTGAAGACAGAAACTTAAGGGAAGTATTTGATTTTATACAACTGTGATAGTAATGGTTACCGTTATATATAACAACAGCCCTAGCACATTATATGTGATTTGTTTCATTACAGTGCTATGAATCATTGTCATTTCCAATGAATAGATTAATAAATTATGCATTAAAGATATTTAATCTGCCTACAGTCCCACATACAGTAAGTGGTAGGAGCTTATGTTTCAATCCAGAGTGAAAATGCCCTCCAAGCCCAAACACCAGGCAGCATTTATTGTCTATTCTGCTAAGTGATACAATCATAGATTGAACCCACATCTTCAGAATCTAGAAGTGGTTCTCACTTTGTACATTTTGCTAAGACACCTGTACCCTTAACAACTATCAGTGTTTTAGTTTTCCATCTGGCATGTGATCGAATGAGCAGTGAAATGACCAATAATCAGGCAGAGAAAAAAGAGAGGGAGGAGAATGAAAGATTTGTGTAATTCTTGTACTAGACCATCAGCCTCGGAATAAAAGGTTGTAGACTGAATATAAAATTGCATTCGGTATTGTTTAATATTAGTTCTGGTGTACATAGTGGTCAGACAGTCATATAATTTACAAAGTGACCCTCCTGATATTTCAGGTACTTACCTGGCACATATGTACATTGTTATTGACTACATTCCCTATGCTGTACTTTACATCCCTGTGACTATTTGGTAACAACCAATTTGTATTTTCACTCTCTCCAACTTTTTCACCCAGCCCCCAAAGCCCCTCCCCTCTGACAACCATCAGTTTGTTGTCTGTATCTATGAGTCTGTTTCCATTTTGTTCATTTATTTTTCTCTTTAGATCCCTCATATAAGTGAAATCATATGGTATTTGTCTTTTTCTGTCTGACTTATTTCACTTAGCATATTACCCTCTAGGTCCATCTGTGTTGTTGCAGATGTTAAAATTTCTCTTTTTTATGGCCGTGTAATATTCCATTGATATATGTACCACAACTTCTTTATCCAATCATCTGTTAGTGGTCACTTGGGTTGCTATCATATCTTGACTATTATAAATAATGCTGCAATGAACATAGGTTTGCTTATATTCTTTCCAGTCAGTGTTTTGGGTTTCTTCGGACATACACACACAGCAGTGGAATTGCTGGGTCGTAAGACAGTTCCATTTTTAATTTTTTGAGTAACCTCCATACTGTTTTCCATAGCAGCTGCACCAATTTGCATTCTCACCAACATTGCACAATGGTTTTCTTTTTTCTCCACATCCTCACCAGCACTTGTCGTTTGTTGATTTATTGATGATGGCCATTTCTGACTGGTGTGAGGTGATATCTTATTGTGGTTTTAATTTGCATTTCTCTGATGATTAGTGATGTTGAACATCTTTTCATATGTCTATTGGCCATCTGTATATCCTCTTTGGAGAAGTGTCTATTCAGGCCTTCTGCCCACTTTTTGATTGGATTGTTTGTTTTTTGGGGTGTTGAATTGTATGAGTTCTTTAAAACTTGGGGTATTAACCCCTTATCATATGTATCATTGGTGAATATCTCCTCCCATTCAGTGGGTTGTCTTTTCACTTCGTTGACAATTTTCTTTGCTATGCAAAATATTTTTAGTTTGGTGTAGTTTCACTTGTTTACTGTTTTCTTCTTTCCCTTGTTTGAGATATATCAGAAAAAAATACTGCTAAGAGACATGTCAGAGTGTACTACAGTGTTTTCTAGGAGTTTTATAGTTTCAAGTCTTAAAAACTCTTTAATCCATTTTGAGTTTATTCTTATATATAGTGTAAGAAGGTGGTCTAATTTTTTTTGCATGTGTCTAATTTTCACGCTTATTGAAGAGACCCCATTGTACTTAACTACTTTGTCATGCATTAATTGATGATATAGGTGTCAGTTTATTTTTGGGCTCTCTTTTCTGTCTCATTGATCTATGTATCTGTTTTTATGCCACTGCCATGCTGTTTTGATTACTGTGGCCTTGTAGTATAGTTCGACATCAGGTATTGTAATACCTCCAACTTCGTTCTTAAGATTGTAATGACTATTCATGGTCTTTTGTGGTTCCATATAAATTTTTGTTACAGTTCTGTGAAAAACACCATTGATACTTTGATAGGGATTGTATTGAATCTGTAGATTGTTTTGTATAGAGTGTACGTTTTAATGATATTCTTTCTATCCATGAATATGATATATACTTCCATTTGTTTGTATCTTTAATTTCTTATAATTCTTTATTCTGTATTGTCTTATAATTTCTGAGTACAGGTCTTTTACATCCTTGGTTAAATTTGTTCCTAGGTTGTTTTTTTAATACAGTAGTAAATAGGATTGCTTTCTTAGTTATGTTACCCTGGTAGTTATTGGTGTATAAAAATGCAACTGATTTCTGAATATTTTGTATCCTGTTACTTTGCTGAATTCATTTATCAGTTGTAGTAGTTAAGTGAAATCTTTAGGGTTCTATATATATGGTATCATTTCACTTGCAAATAATGACAGCTTTACTTGTTCCTTTCCAATTTGAATGCCTTTTATTTCTTGTCTGATCGCTGTGGCTAGGACTTCCATTTCTATGTTGAAAAAGAGTGATGGGTGATGGAAGTGGACATCCCTGTCTTATTCCTGATCTTAAGGAAAATGCTTTTAGTTTTTCCCTACTGAGTATGACGTTAGCAGTGGGTTTGTCATATATGCCCTTTCTAATGTTGAGATATGTTCCCTCTATTCCCACTTCGCTGAGTTTTTATCGTAAATGGCTGCTGGATTTTGACAAAATCTTTTTCAACGTTTGTTGATAAAATCATACAGTTTTTTACCCTTCATTTTGTTTATGTGGTATATTATGTTAATTGATTTCCACAAGTCGGTTTTGAAGAAGTCTTGAATGTCAGGAATGAATCACACTTGATCATGGTATATGATCTTTTTAATGTGTTGCTGAATTCGGTTTGCAAATATTTTGTTGAGGATTTTGCATCTATGTTCATCAGGGATATTAGTCTATAAATTTCTTTGTTATGTATTTATGTGTTTTTGGAATCAGGATAACGCTGACCTTATAAAATGAGCTTTGGGAGTCTTCCCTCTTGAATTCTTTGTAGTAGTTTGAAAAAGATAAAGTTAACTTTTAAAAAATATGTTTTATTGATTATGCTGTTATAGTTGTCCCAATTTCTTTTCCCTCTGCTCCCTTCCACCCTGTGACCCCCCACCTCCAGTTGTCCCCCCGTCCATGCCCATTGGTTGTGCATATAGTTCTTCTCAACATCTTCCTGTCTACTCCATTCCCTCCTACTATGCTTCTTAATTCCTGCATCATCTCCCTCCCTTTTTCCCCTTCCCCCACTGACCTCCCCCCAATATGTAAAATTTTTTTAATGTTTGGTAAAATTCAACTGTGAAGCCATCTGGTCCAGGACTTTTGTTTGTTGGGAGTTTTTTGATTACTTTAATTTCAGTGGTTGTAATCAGTTCAGATTTTCTTTTTCTTCTTGATTCAGTTTTAGAAGATTGTATGTTTCTAGGAATTTATTTATCTCTTCCAGATTATCCAATTTACTGACCTATAATTCTTCGAAGTAGTTTCTGGTGTCACTTGTAACTTCTCCCTTTTCATTTCTGGTTTTATTTATTTGGGTTCTCTCTTTTTAAAAATTCTCACCTGAGGGAGTTTTTCCATTGGTTTTAGAGAATGCGGGGGAGAAATGTCAGTGTGAGAGAGGAGCATCGATTAGTTTCCCCTACCAGGAATCGACCCCACAACTCTTCAGCCTGTGATATGATGATCCAGGCAAGTGAGAGTCCTCTTTTTCTTGATGAGTCTGGTTAAAGGTTTATCAATCTTGTTTATCTTTTTAAAGAAGCAGCTCTTGGTTTCATTGATCATTAGTATTCTTTTTTTTAGATTATTTTATTTTCATTCTGATCTCTATTATTTCCTTCTGTCTACTCAGTTTGGGCTTTGTCCTTTTTCTAGTTGCTTTAGGTGTAAGGTTAAAGTGTTTTGAGATTTTTGGTACTTGAAGTAGGCCTGTATTGCTATGAATTTTCCTCTTAGGACTGCTTTTGCATATCTTACAGATTTTTGGGTAGTTGTGTTCTGATTTTCATTTATTTCAAGGTATCTTTTGATTTCTTCCTTTATCTCATTGTTCACCTGTTTATTGTTAAGTAATATTTTTGTGTGTTTTATAGTGTTTTCTTCTAATTTATTTCCGGTTTCAACCATTGTGGTCAGAGAAGATACTTAGTATGATTTCAATCTTCTATTTTTTGAGACTCTGACCTAACATGTGGTCTGTCCTGGAAAGTGTTCCATGTGCATTTGGAAAGAATGTATTTTCCTGCTGCTTTGGAGTGAAATACTCTGAAAATATCAATTAAATCCATCTGGCCTGATACTTAAGGCTGCCATTTCCTTGTTGATTTTCTGTCTGGAAACTGTATCCATGATGTCCGTGGGTGTTAAAATCCCCCCTGTGATTGTACTACTGTCAGTCTTTCTCTTTATGTTTATCAATATTTGCTTTATATATTTAGGTGCTCCTATGTTAGGTGCATAAATGTTTATAATGGTTATATCTTCTTGTTGGATTGATCCCATGATCATTACATAATCTCCTTCTTTGTATCTTACAGCCTTTGTTCTAAAGTCTTATTTTGTCTGATACAAGATTTTTTGTTTTTTTGTGTCCATTTGCATGAAATATCTTTTCATCTCTTTACTTTTAGTCTTATGTCTTTTGATCTGAAATGGGTCTCTTGTAGGCAGCATATATATGGGTTTATCCATTCAGCTACTCTGTGTCTCTTGATTGGAGCATTTAATCAATTTTTTAAATCAATTTTTTAATATAAATTGATTATTGATAAGTATGCAGTTATAACATTTTAGTACTCATATTTATGTTCTTTTTCTTTTTTCCTTAAAGAAGTTCCTTTAATATTTCTTGTAATACTGCTTTGGTGGTGATGATATGCTTTTAGCTTTTTCTTGTCTGGGAAGCATTTTATTTCTTCTTCAATTTTAAATGATAGCCTTGCTGGGCAGAGTAGTCTTAGTTGTAAGTCCTTGCTTTTCATCACTTTGAATATTTTATGCCAATCCCTTATGGCCTGAAAAGTTCCTGTTGAGAAATCAGCTGTCTTTCTCCTACTGCTTTTAAGATTCTCTCTCTGTCTTTTACCTTTTCCATTTTAATTATTGTGTGTCTTAGTGTGAGCCTCTTTGGGTTCATCTTGTTTGGGACTCTGCACTTCCTGGCCTTTTTTTTTTTTTTTTTTTTAAATACGCTTTATTGATTATGCTGTTACAGTTGTCCTAATTTCTTTTCCCTTTGTTCCCCTCCACCCAGTGACATCCCTCCCTCCAATTGTCCGCCCTCCCCCTTAGTCCATGCCCATTGGTTGTGTATATAGTTCCTCTCAGCATCTTCCTGTCTACTCCACTCCCTCCTACTATGCTTCCTAATTCCTGCACCATCTCCCTCCCTTTCCCCCCTCCCTGCTGACCTCCCCCCAATATGTTCCCCATACCTATAATTATTTTCACACTCTCATGGCCTACTTAGTTTGCCTTTGTTTCGGTTCCCTAGCTTCTGTTGTTGGTTGTTGTGATACAGTTTTCATTTTAATGTTCATAGTTTTGATCCTTTCTCCTAAATAAGTCCCTTTAACATCTCATATAACAGTGGTTTGGATCTGATGAACTCCTGGAAGCACTTTCTCTGCCCTTCTATTCTGTATCACAGTTTCGCTGGATAGAGTATTTGTGGTTGTAGGTTTTTGCTTTTCATTACTTTGAATATTTCTTGCCAGTCCCTTCTTGCCTGCAGAGTTTCTTCTGAGAAATCAGCTGACAGTGTTATTGGGACGCCTTTGTATGTAATTCTCTTCTTCTCTCTTGCTGCTTTTAAGATTCTCTCTTTAGCGTTAATTTTTGACATTTTGATTATAATATGTCTTGGTGTGGTTCCCCTGGGTCCAGTTGATTTGGACCTCTCTGTGCTTCCTGGACCTGTAAATCTATTTCCTTCCCCAAGTTAGGGAAGTTCTGCTTCATCATTTTTTCCACATAATTTTTCCATTTCTAGTTCTTCTTTACCCTCTGGCAACCCTGTGATTTGAATGTTGGCCTGCTTATAGCAGTCCGATAAGTTTCTGAGCCTCTCCTCATTTTCCTCACTTCTCGTTTCCCTTTTCTGCACTGGTTGTCTGTCTGTTCCTTTCCTATGTTCTGATTTGTTGATTGGATCCCTGGTTTTCTTTCCCTCACCACTAGTTTCGTATGTGTTTTTGTTCATTTCAGCAGGACTAGCCTTCATTCCTTCCCCATCTTGTTTAAGATCTGCTGTTAGGTCTGTAAGCACTTTTATAAGTAAAGCTCTGAACTGTGCCTCAGAAAGATTTTCTATCTGCTGCTTCGTTAGGTTAGAAATTTGCTGTCTGGTCAGCTGTGTCATTGGGATCTCTATCATGATCTGTGCCATCCTGACAGTTTTGTGTTTACTCTTGCTTCCTGGGCAGGGCTGTCACACTTCTTACGCTGTAGGGAGGGAGGAGCCCTGTGCACTTGTCACAACCAGGCGTTTTCTGTGGGGTGGGGGTCCCAGATGGATCCCTGCCGTTCAATCTCTGCTGAGAGACCAGGAGCCTCCTCCTCCGTCCCCACCCCCCTATGGGCCTCACAGTCCAAGGCAATGGGGGTCTGCCTTCCCCGGCTTTGGAATCACAAGCCGACGGGTCTGATCTGTAGCCAGGGGTGCTCCCCAGTTGCTCTCGCCTCCCCCTAAATACAGGTGTCTATGCTTACCGTTGTCTTCTCAGTTGCGGAGGGAGATGGGGCCTGTCAGTCTAGGCCTCCATCTTGGCCGGAAGTCTCCTGTGTTTGTTTGCTTCCGTGTCCCAGGGAGAGCTGTCCCTCCTACTTCATGTAAGGGACAGAACCTTAGGGGTTTGTCAGTAACAAGCAACCTGTTTCACCACGTTGTGGTGCTGTTGTGGGGGAGGGGTCTGAGAAGGAACAATGCTGCTTGCCCAGTACTTGTCCCTTTTCCAGGCACCTCTCCCACTTCCGCACCAGACTGGCGCCCCTCTAGCTGCTGCCCTGGCCGTCGTTCCCAGAGTGGGTGGGTCTGGGGATGTTCTAGGATGGTGGGGGCCCTTTAAACAAGCGGACTCTGCTGAGAGACCGGCAGTTTCTGCCTCCGTCCCAACCCCCACTGGTCTGCATAGTCAGAAGCAATGAGGCTTGATTTTCTCCCGTGCTGGGACTGTGAGCTGCACGGTCTGATCTGGTGCTGGGAGCGCTCCCCAGGTGTCCCCCCTGAGTTTAAAACGTGTGACTGCATTTTCCACCGACCTGCTGCTGCTGCCACCGCCACGCCTTGTCCTCTCCGCCTTTGCTCCGCCCCTCCACCTGTCTGGATGAGTATTTCTTCTTTATATCCTTGTTTGTTGAATTTCCATGCACTTTGATTTTCTGGAACTTCTGGTGGTCTCCAGTTTTGAGGTAGTTGTATTCCTTCTTAGTTGTGGAAGGAGATGCAGCATGTCTGTCTAGTCCTCCAATTTGGCCGGAAGTCCTCTTCCTGGCCTTTTTTGTCCACTTCCTTTGTCAGGTTAATGAAGTTTTTGGTCATTATTTCTTCCAGTAGGTTTTCAATCTCTTGCTCTTTTTCTTTTCCTTTCAGTGTCCCTGTGATGTGGATATTGTTAGATTTGATGTTGTCCCAGCTTATCCTTAATCTCTCCTCATTTTTTAAAATTCTTTTTTGTTGTTGCTCTGATTGGGTATTGTCTGCTACCTGTCTTCCAAACTGCCGGTTCAGTCCTCTGCTTCATTTAATCTGCTCTTGGTTTCTTCTAGTGTAGTATTCATTTCAGTTATTGTATTCTTCATTTTTGACTGGTTCTTCATTATGGTTTCTTTGTCCTTTTTTATGCTTGCTATCTTTGTTGAAGTTTTCACTGAGTTCATCTGTTCTTCCCCTAAGTTCCTTGAGCATACTTACAATCATTGTTTTGACCTCCTCCCTCCCCCACCCTCCCTCTCGTATATTACTTGCCTCCATTTCGCTTAGTTCTTTTTCTAGAGATTTCTCCTTTTCTTTCATTAAGGGTCTGTTTCTCTACCTCCCCGTTTTGGCCACTTCTCTGTGTTTATTTCTATGTATTAGGGAGATCTGCTATGTCTTCCAGTCTTGGTAGGGTGGCCTGATCTAGTAAGGTGCCCTGTGGGGCTCAGTGGTGAAGTCTCTCTGATCACATGAACTGGGTGCTCCAGGAGCATTCCTTGTGTAGGTTATCTGAGTCCTCCTGTTGTAGTTGAGTCTTGATTGCTGTTGGCATATCAGTGGGCAGAGTTGACCCTCAGGCTGCTGTGCCTGGAGCTGACCCCAGGAGGTGGTATTTGGTCTAGCAGGGTCTAATGCCTGCCAAGACCCTCTCTTTGAGTGTGTTGCTTGTGGGGCTTATCAGGTTGTGCTCTCTTTTGGTCTGAAGCCATCATCCAGTAGAGTTCATTAGGCTAAAGCAGATTAAGATTTCGCCCTGTGGAGGGAGGGTTTAGTACAGGAAGGGTGGCACCTGTCTGGAAGGAACACAGGAAGACAGCTCTCACCCTAAAGCCACACAACAGTTCCGGCCTGTGTGTATTTGATACCCGTCCCCCCAGCCCACTCAGAATTCTTTGAAAACTTTTCAAGCAAGGGTAGTTGCTGTCGGCAGAGCCCACAGCCCTGTGCAAGCTTCGCAGGGCGGGGGGCCTCAGTGTAAAAGGACTGGGACATGAACCTGTGCTGGTTACAGCTGGCAGAGCTTACAGCCCTGTGGGAGTTGGTTAGGGCAGGGCCTTAGGAGTTGTTAGGGTGGGGCTAGTGTAGGTCCCCAGGCTAATGCCATGTAGGGGGAGTACTTGACCCAGGAAAGATAGCATTCATAGGTGGTTTGGGAGAGGGACTTAACACAGGGACATTAGTGGCTCTCCTTCCACCCCTCTTCCCAAAGCCACACAGTTTGGTCTCTTCTCTGTGATGCCAGCATCCTCAAAGCTGCTGCCCCTCCAGAGCCCAGGATGAGTGCCTGTGAGTGAGATTTCGTGCTTTGTCCCATTAAGAGGATGCCTGGGTTCCCAGCAGCCTTCCATTGCTGCTGCCACACTCAGGAGGATGGAATTCCTGCTGATTTTCACAGCCAGGTGTAATGTGGGCTCTTAGCACTGCTGCTCTGAGCTGAGGAGCCCTGCATGGGATTCAGATCCTTTGTTCCTCAAGGGGGGACTCTGCAGCTGAGATATTACTCTGGATTCTCAACTGCAACCCATGATTGTGGTGCCAGCCCAGCTAGCGTCTCCGCCCATCCTTTCAGTCTGGATGTAGTGGCTTCTTCTGTATATTCTTAGTTATAGGACTCCTCTTCAGCTAGTCTTAGAAGGTTATCCTGCTTGACTATAATTTGGTTATAATTTTGATGTAGTCATGGAAGGAGGTGGGTGCAACTTCCACCTACTCTGCTGTCTCTGAAAATTCTCCATATGGTATCTGGAGTCTCTTGAAATCATTAAGTTCCCCTTCTTTTTTTCCTTGCAGTTGTATTTTTTTTTTAATTAAATTTTTTATTGATTGATTGATTTTTAGAGAGAGAGGGTAGAAGGGAGAGAAATACCAATCTATTGTTCTACCCATCCACGCACTCATTGGTTGCTTCTTGTATGTGCCCCAACCAGAGATCACGCCTGTAACCTTGGTGTATTGGGATGATGCTCTAACCAACTGAGCTACCTGCCAGGGTCTTGCAGTTGTATTTTATGAAGAGCAGGGTTTTGTCTTTCTGATTGTATCACCGTAGTGTCCATAGTGTTATTTGACATACTTCTCTCTCCCGTCTATTTTCTGCACATTGGTCCTTAGATCTGGAGGCTTGAATAGATTTGGGTTGTTTGTTTGGGTCAAGACCACTTTATTAGAAGGCTAATGTCTAATTGTCCCTTTCTTTGTGAATTTAGAAGTGCTTAATGATTATTTTTCAGATCCATCATTTTATTAGGGGTTACAAAATGCTGATTTTGTAATTCCTTCATATTTTTTTAAAATTTATTTCCATTTACTAGTTGAAATACTTCAGGGAAAAATTTTCTCATCAGCTGTTTGGTTTCCTATAGTTTACATAGGAAAGGGAGATAAGAGAAATGCTTGATTTGTTTACTTACTAGTTCTCAGAATAATGAATTAATTTTTTCCTCCAAAGGTAACTTAAAAAATTCCTTTAGAGACTTACAGAATATATGTATTTGGTTAGCTTTAATCCATTACAGTTATTCTTATTAATGTTCAAATTGTCCATTGTTCAGCCATTAGGAGCCTCATCTTACTGGCTCGAATCCTTGGACTTGACCTCAGGAATTCTCTGTTTTCTGGTGTTACAAGATGTCCCAGCTTCATTTTGTATAGTTTTAACTCTAAACCTGGACATTCCTATATCTTCAGGGAGCTCTGGTTCCTCTTTAGAAAGGGTCGCTTAAATACCACAATCTGTCTTCTAGGAGTACTCATAGTAGTGACCTACTTTTTGTTCTTAGGTCTTTTCACAAGGTAGAACGAAGTAATAAGTTCTGTTTGTTTGAAACATAAATCCTAAGTGCATGCTAATACTTAGGATTTACTAATTCAAACTCAGGACTGTATAATTTTTTGTATCTTAAATCTACCCTTTTTTCCCCTGGGCTGAAAACCTCAATTTTCAACTCACTACCCCAACATAGCACTCATTTACTTTAACCTGAAACACACGCGCGCGTGTGTATACCAGCATCAGAATAGTAATACCAATAAGATAAAAAATGTGATGACCAAAAAAATGTGTATTTCCTAAGTCTTATAACTGGCCACTGGGGTGGGTACTGTTCCCATTCCTATTGTCTGGGCCTTACCTGTCCTTCCTCTTTACTTCCATAGTATTCCATCTATAGCTGTGGTATGGCACCCGTTTAGGGTACCCAGTTAGCCTACTAATTGAAAGTTCCAAGGTCAAGGGCTAGCACATCTTTCTTTTCTCTATAGCACCTAGCACAATGCCAGATACATAGCAGACATTCAGATAGTGTTGAATGCTTGAATAAAAGATTAAACAATTCACTCAGGGAAAAGAGATATTGACTTGGGTGCACAAGAGTTTAAAGTCTAGATCTGCTTCCTGGAGTTGTGTCCTTCTGCCTTACAAAGTACAGACACAAATGGTTCTCTCTTACCCCTTTGGGTGGAGCATAATTGGTTCAGACCACTGCCAAGTCAGGACACCTATACGTCCCCTTAATCCTCATCCTTCACTCCATCAGGCAATGGGAGGGCTGACCCAGAAAGTGTGGGTACATGGGAGTTCGTGTTGGCTCTCATTGAATATATCGGGGAGTGGTCTTGGGCAAAGTTTCTTAACCTCTCTGAGCTGAGTTTCCTCATTTGTAAAATGGAATAACAGCTCCCACATTCTAGGATTGTCGTGAGGAGTTGAAACAGTTTCTGGCACCTAGTTAAGTGCTATATAAATGTTGGCTGTTACTAATAGTAGAGTTAATACCATTTTGGTAAAGATTAAGATCTTTAAACGTTGGGGATATGTTTTGGGGTCTTCGAGACCACCCCCACATTAGAAGATTCACTAGAATCACAAGACTTAGCATGTAGTTGTCTTCACAGCTAAGGTTCATTACAGTTACATACAAGGATGCACAGCTGTATCATAAGGAGAAAGGCAGAGTCTGGAGGGATCCACGTGCAGGCTTCCCATGCCCTCTTCTGTCATGAGGGTCACAGGGAGCTCATTCTCCTTCGAGCAACAGTAATGCAGCAATGTGGCATGATGTTCCTGCCCAGGGAAGTCCATTAGAGACTTGGCACTTGAGATTTTTATTTGAGATGGTCACATAGGCACCCTCCGCCCAGTACATAGCAAAATTGCAGAGCTCTGGGAGGAAAGCAAGTGCTCAGCCTGAATTGTGTGGTTTGCACTAATAAACGAGGCAGAAGGAGGCGCCCTTAGCAGGTAACTGTTGACTGGGGACACTCTGGGAGCCAAATTCCCACACTCCATCCTCACGCCAGACTCACAAACAGGCCCAACCTCTTCAGTGTTAATTCTTCTGCTTGGTGTTAATGTCGCTCTGCCCCAGACTCAGGTCGTGGTTTCCTTCGAGCCTACATAACAAGAGGCTGTGGTGGGTAATTCAGGTACCTTCATCTTTGCTGTTTTCTTTTTCAGAATGGCTTTGACTACTTGCTGACATATAGTGACAATCCCCAGACTGTGTTTCCTCGCTACTGTGTTAGTTGGATGGTTTCCAGTGGTGAGTGGGCACTTGTATGCATGGCCTGGAACCTGGGCTGAGCGTTTTGTTTTTCTCTTAATTTCTTATTGGTAACAAGAAGATTAGTACTTGTGTCCCTGGGTCCCTGTTGGAGAAATTAAATGTCCTTCCAAGCTTATGCTTGAATACTGTGAAGCTATGGAAGCCTCCACCAGGGTTTGGAGGGTTAAGAAGTATGAAGTCCCAGAAAAGAACGGTGCCCAGAAGGGAGTTTTAAGAAGAGCATTTACTTAATGCCTTAAATATGGACTGTAGACCTTAATGCACTTACAGTTTTTCTTCTTAGGTAGTGTTGAGGGCCATAAAACCTGGCAAGAGAAAATGTGATTCTAGGACAGTCACCTGGGTCTTAACAAAGGTTACATGCTATGGCTGTGCCTGCACCTTTCCCTTTAAATGTCTTGCCTTAAAAAGCACTCTGATTTGATTTTCATTCTTCTGACAACTTCTTGTACCTCAGGGAGAATGAAGAAGAGAGTAGGCTTATTTATCAAAATAAAATTGGCAGATGTATAGGCTGCGCTACTGATAAATGATGTTTTCATCACCTGAAAGAGAGCCACTTGGGACTTAAGTGGCCTTTCAGCACCCATTTTCAAAGGATTTCAGAGGTCATGGGTGGTTTTCACGCCTTACACATTTTGAGAGGTAACTGTCACTCAGGTTGTCAGTCAGGCTGTGATTTCTGTAAGAAGAGATGGGCTCAATCACGAAGGAAAAAGGGCTTTTGAATTGTGAGCCCATTACTGGTTTCTCTTGTCAGCCTGCTCACATTTCTCTCTCTCCCAACAGGCATGCCGGATTTCCTAGAGAAGCTGCACATGGCCACTCTGAAAGCCAAGAACATGGAGATCAAAGTAAAGGACTATATCTCACCTAAGTCTGTGGAAATGGGTAGTGAAGCCAAGGCCACCACCCCGTCTTCCGAGCGAAAGAATGAGGGTACTTGTGGCCCTGCCCGGATCGAGTATGCTTGAACAAGGGCTTTGGGATAAGAATGGACAGGCTGCTTCTAGCCCTGTCTTGTTCCCTATCACTCTGCTATAGAAGGGGGACATGTACTAAAAGACATCTACTGTAACCACCAGTGCAAGATAATTCAGTAACTGGGGTCTGATTTCATTCAGAGCTCTTTGCTCTTTATCAAAACAAAGAAGGAGGCATCTATGGCGGGCATTGTCACACTCTCAGTCCACGTATTTTGCAATTCAGTATTTCAGTGAGCTAATCTGGAAACACACCTCAGGACAGAAGGGCCCTACTTGTTTTTTCTTCCTCTTGAGTAGTTTCCTCTGCCAGCATTCCAGTTGCCACCATCCGTTCTGCATTTGGACTTCCTTTATTCTAAAGGTCCGACTGGAAAGTGAAGTTGGCTGGTTGATGGTTCAGTGAGGGGTCATTGGGAGTGCTCTTGATAATAGCCCTAGTGTTGAATGGATGCGAAGTATTGCTCGGCAGTGTTAAGTGCCTTGTCCTCACCTTGCTATCTTTAGGGACATAAAAGTTTATACCAGGAAATTTCTTTCTTTGCCTCCCAAATACCACCTATTGACTACCCAAAGCTGTTTCCTTTGGATTGGCCAGTTCTTATATGTTTGTGCCCTATGTTTATTTGGCTCAGCACCCCATTCCTTGGCTCATTTACCAAGAACACTGAGAAACAATTCTTTTTATAGACAGTAGCTTTCTATATTATCACTATTTTGATAGGATCAGTGGAGATGCTCAAAACATCACACATTAATTTTTTTTTACATCTTTGTGTCAAAAAGTAGGAGTTACGGAGTCGAATAGAATTTCTCTAGTCCCACTGTCCAGAAACACCATTTTGATTCAGGCATTCGTGTATTTTTCACACTTCATGTTTGACTGGATGCCGAGGACTTGTCCATCTCAGAACTCTAAGCAAAGGAGTGGGGTTGGGCCACTCCCTGGAGCTCTCAGAGCTGTAAACAAGCTGTGTGAACCAAGAGATGAAATTTTGCCCCAAACACTAATATGAGTTTATGTTGACCCTCTTATTCCTCTGAAATGTTTTGCTCCTTCAGAGATAAAATAAAAGGAAATTACACTGTTTGGATGAAGTCACAATCAGGTGGTACCAATTTGGCCTCGCTGATTCTGCTGATGGTCATGCATCTGATGGGAGATTAGGGATCAGATTTTAAATCCTCTCCCCCCATGTTTTTAGAATTTAAATGACCAGATTTCCCCCCTGTTTTTCCTACTTGGATCTAAACCTGAGACTAACTTAAGCGCCTCAACCTTTGTGTGGCCTGTGAAGTTTTGTGCCAAGGAAATAAATGGTGTTTCCTGTCTTGCCGCCGCTAACTCATTGGTGGAGCAGAGACAGAGCAAGCAACCCCAGTCCCCCCACCACCCCATTTTTTAAAATTCTCACCCGAGGACATTTTTTCATTGCTTTTAGAGAGAGGAATGGAGAGAGAGAGACATCAGTTGGTTGCCTCCCATGTGCACCCAGACTGGGGGTTGAACCTGCAACCTTTCTTTAGGTTACAGCACAACACTCTAACCAACTGAGCCATGTCAGCCAGGTCCCCAGCTTCTTTCATGAATAAGTTCTCCCTTCTCATCTCTAGGACCTGATAAGTCAGGGAAGAGACCTTGGGTTGTGTCTGCACTTAGCACCTGTGATTGTCGGGGCATGGGTGGGTGTGGGCAGGAATATGTGTGAGTGCATCGGTGTTGAACAACTCTGTGTTGCTCATGTTCTGATTCTGGGAAATTTGGCTGGAGTTGGTCTGTACAGCTACTTATGTCATCATAATGATTTCACTCCTAACTGATATTTTTACATATGTATGAATAAATACATGAAGATTGGTATAAAAGAGTTTGTTTTTGCATAATGGGCTTATCGTTTCTTCCTGATAATAAAATTTAAAGTGTTTTCTATTCCTAGAGTTGGCCTGTGGAAACAGGTATAGTCCTTCCTGGTGGTGGCTGACACAGATTGTCTAGTCAGTGAGCCCTTTCCAGGTGACCAAATGGCAGCTGAAAACAAGCCACCTATTTCCACTGTCGTTTTGTGTTGATCTACTAACCCGTGTCCTTTGCTTTTAAAAAAGGAAACAGTGATAGAATTTTGTTGATAAAACTTGAGGGAATGAGGAGAGAAGGAGACTTGAGCAAGCCCAGGTCTAGATTTGTGGAAGGTCAATTCAGGACCCTATTGGAGATAGGGTGGGTGGTGAACTCAAAACCATTTGGCCTGTGCAAAGTCATGTCACACAGGCAGTTCTGCTAGAACGCAGATTTCTTCTAAGGCAGTTGGTGGAGACACTGGGAGCATAATGTGCAATTTGAATTTATGTATGATTTTGCCTTTGGGAAACGCTGGGTCAACACAAATGCACAGCCAGACTCTGAACTCTTCTCGCAAGTTTCTCTAAGATCATTGGAGAGGCTAGTCCAGGATTGTACGCTTGCACATACACATGTACCTGTATCACATGCAATTTTGAGAGTTGTCTGTTCAGCCTTCCTGCTGCAGAGGCTCCTGCACAGCATCCCCGATGTTCTCCAGGCTTGTTAAATGCTGACACTCAGAAGCTGAGCTCTGACTGAGAGCAGCATTTCTGGTGTTCGACAACTCTGGCTCTCAGGAAGTTCTTTGTATTAAGACTAAGGTGTGCCTCAGGCTCCCTAAGTCTACCACAGGGTCCAGTCCTGTCCTTGGATTGACAGGAACAACACTGCTATGGGTGGCACTTCACATTCTTGGATACTTCTCATGGAATCCTCAGCTTTTCCCAGGCTTCATGTCTCCAGCAGCTTCAAAAATCCTCCAACTTTTTATTTGGGAATTTTTCATATATAATAAAAAATTGAAAGATAACATTATATGGTGGGGCAAAAGTAGGTTTACAATTCATATAGGAAAAGACATGTAGGTTATGGTTATTACAATAGCTTTATTAACCTCTGCATACTCACAACTGTAAACCTGATTTTGCCCCATCCTGTAAAAAAGCGTTTATAGACCCCTCCCCTGTCTTTGCAGATAGTTAGCAGCTTACTGTAGTGTGTCCTTTATCTTTTGCTCTCTATGTATACTTTACTATGGACTAAACTGTCTTGCTAAAATTCATGTGCTGTACCCCTGCCCCCCGTGTGATGGCATCTAGATGGGGCCTTTGGGAGGTGATTAGAAGAGTTCTGAGGGTGTAGCCCCCACGATGGGGTTAGTACCCTGTTAAGAAGTGAGGCCAGAGGCTTGCTTGTTCCCACCCTGAAGGTGGCCATTGACAAGCTTCACCAGAGGGACAGCTCTTGCCAGGCACAGAATTTATCACATCCATCTTGGACTTAAACCTCTAGAACTGTGAGAAATAAATTTCTGTTGTTTATGGGATTTCGTTAAGAGTAACCAAAATAAACTAATACACTTTTTCATCGCCGTTGGTAAGTTGTAAACATCGCCATATTTCACCCTTAAACACTTAAGCGCATTTTTTATAATCGTGTTCTTTGTAACCACATTATCATTAGCACGCAGATAATTTGTCTAATGACTTAGTCCGTATTAAAATTTCCCCAGTTGCGCCCCCTCGAAGGACTTTTCTATTACCTCTTCCGTAAAATCCAGGCTCCAATTAAGTATCCTGTGTTGCATTTATATCTTTAGTCAATGGCAGCCAAGTACGTAGCTAAAACAACGGTAGCCTGCTCTTCATGTGGAATGTAGCCTCACAGGGGCTCTCAGGTAATACAGTTTAGTGCAGGAGTCCTTCAACTCAGCTGCACCTGGGCTGCACCCCTAACCAATCACAATTACTGGGGTCCAAAGTGTGGGATATTCATGTAATCAAAAGGATCCATAGTAGGTGCTAGTCTCCCTTGATGTGGTACCTGATGTAAGCTAAGGTGTCAGTCTGTCTCCCTGTTGCCTTATCAGCTGGTAATTGCCTGCATTACTTAGCATTTGCTGTGTCAGACACTGCTTCATGCTTTTAAACAGGACCTCATTCTACAACAGCCCTGTGAGTATGTAGTTATTCCTATTTTCTAGGGAGGGACCAGCAGCAGAGGTTAAATAACTTGTTCAGCGTCAGAGGAGGTGATGAGCCAGGGTGCAGACCTGGCCCTGACCTCTGCAAAGACACCTCCAGCAGCATGGCTTCAGACTCGGGTAAGTGTCTCCTAAATGCTGCCATAAAAATTCTTTCCCAGGGCTGTTGACTTCTTTGGGAACCTGGATCATAGGCTTTCTTTTTATCGATCTTTGTTAAATTTTATGTGCCCACTTTCCACCCTCGTCTCATGTAATTGCCAGTTTTTTGACGGTGGGTGCTCCTTCCAGGAAGATCAAAACAAATATTTCTTGACTGAGAACTTCAGGATGTATGCCACCTAAATAAAGGGAGGGGGCTATATTCTTGGGGACATGTTGAGGTAGCGTTTTCTAAAAATGTTAATTACAAATAACCTGTTTCAACTCATTGTGGTAAGATAGGAGTCTGGAAATCCTTTTCAAAATGAAAATGCTGTTCATAAAATCTGAGAACTGATTTGTAATGAGTCAACTTGAAAGTATAAAAAATTAAACTAGCACGTGGATGGAAGTTGAAAGGACAAAGCCAGTGCCATTTGCTGTTGTGGCATCATTTGCCCAGCAGGCCTATGACCTTGTTAAACATGACTGTCATTTTACTCCTCTGAGCTTGTCCCCAAGACTGGAAATTACTGAAAAGCAAGAGCAGAATGTGACTAACCGCTCCCTACAGCCACAGGCGGAAGATAACGTTGGAACAAACTGCAGCCTCGTGTTACAACACCCCAACAGCCCAGAGGCCACACAACAGCACCCTCCCCCCTTTTTAATCCAATTACATACAACCCAATAAAAGTTCAAAGCTCACACACCTAATGCTGGTGCTTATCTCCGCACGTAGCCTTTTCCCTCTCTTGGGAAAAGAAAATAAAAACTTTGCTCCCTGCATTTTCTTCTCTTTGTGGATTCTTTCACAATCCATGTTGCCGACTACCCTAACAGAAGTGATCGTAATATAAAATATGCTCATTTCTACAAGCTCAGTAGTTACTTGATAGAGCATCATTCTAAAAGAACCTCTAGGTCACACACTGTCACAGTTCCTCTTGGAGCTTCATGATTGATTTTGTTCTACAAATATACTTAAATTTTCTTTCAAACAAATAACTTACAAATGATCCAACTTTGTCATCAACTTTAAAAGAGCATAACCATGCCTAAAAAGGTAGTGTGAATGTTTAAAAATAGTAATATTTAGGTGTTCCAATTGTAACAGCAGGGACCCTCGTCAAAGTCCCCACAGTTCATGGTTTTGGGGATGGGGAAAGGAGATAGTATAGCTTTTAAGGTATTTCGTGTACCTCTGGCAAGTTGGTAACGATAATAGCTGTGCTACAACCCAGAGCAAAAGGGCAGATGACGGGCTTAATATACTTTTCATAACGATGTATGGTGCTCCAGGTCGGCATTGAAAATAAGGGGAGCCATGAGCATAAGAGAAACCACAAGGTCTGAAAGGGTATAAATGGGACTTGGCTAGGAGGTCTGGGGTGTAAGGGGGAAGGCCTGAGGTCTGGAGCAAGAAATAGGAGACCCACTGGGAAACCTGCCTGGAGAACACAGTGGCACAGCTGATGAGGCTGGAATTACAGGACCTACCTAACCAAGCATGGATTAGCCGGAGATTCCTGAAATACTGAACTGTGACCAGGAATATGGAGCCATGGACTTGTGCTTTTCTGAAAAATGGTACCTCTGATTGGTGTGTTCTGAAATTGGCCTGGTTTGGCAGGGGGTGGCAGTACTAAGTGTTTTGGGGTGTTATTTTGAATTTGTAAAACTTAAACCTTTCCTTTACCACCAAACTTGTGTATTGGGAGTTAAATTTCTTGGTGGTGGGCAGTTAGACTCCACAGCTGTTTCAGAGCAACATACTCAGGTTCTGTAACACTGGTTGGTGCATTTTATCATATCTTAAAATTCTGTGTACATAAGTTAGGATTATGTCTTCCCAGACCCAGGCTCCTGCTGTTTGGAGCGCTCCTGCATCACACAGGGTTGGTGTTGTGTCATATATCTGGATAAACTAGAGTTGATCAATGCTTTTCCTAAAATGTGGAGCCCAGGACTGGATCAGAATGCTCACTGCGGGGTGAGCACCGCGAGGACAGGCTGTGATTGCTCATCACTGCTTGTTGAGTCTGGTAACTTGTGGGGTCTGTACCACCAGCCATCACGTCTGTCTCACCAGTGGGAAGGAACAAAAATAAGAGAATGTCCCTCTCCTTGAGGACATGTTCCAGAATGGTACACCATTTCTGCTTACACCCCAGGGGACAGAACTTCATCAAAAGACCACATCCAGCTGCTAAGAAATTCTGTTTCTTTGGGCAGCCATGTACCCAGTTAAAATTCAGAGGTAATTTTGCTGAGTAGGGAGAGAGAGAATGGGAATGAGGGCAACTGGCAGGCTTTTCCAAATTACAGCTAAAACATACCTACAACTTGCAAGATATCACATCAAAGACTGGATTCAGTTAGAAATGTCACTGGAAAGGGGCTGAGCCCAGGCAGGTCTTCCCCAGCACGGTCTGGTATGTGTGGGTTCTTGACCCATGTAGCAAAGATTTCAAGACAGTCCAGGTGAAAGTGGGAGTAAGGTTATTAAAGCTTGGGACAGGAAAGAGGACGCAAAGTCACGGGAACAGGACTGAGCCAAGGCAGGGCTGCTCCTGCTCAGAAAGTGAGGCAAGAGGAGGGCCCTTGGATCTTAGGAGAAAGAAAGTACACACCTGAGGAAAGGGAGGAGAGTGACATCAAGCTGGCCTTTTCCTGAGGGTTTTACCTATTTTCTGTTGGTGGGAATTTTAGGAGAGGTCCCAAGGGAAGATTTTTTCTTTTCTTTTTTTTTAATTGATCTGAGAGACATTGAGTGTTGTTTCACTCATTTATGCATTCATCGTATGTGCCCTGACTGGGGATTGAACCCACAACCCTGGAGTATCTGGACTATGCTATAACCAACTGAGCTACCCATCAGGGCACAGGGAAGGATCTGAGAATATTTATTTAGCTTTCCAGATGTGTCCTTGAGTATGTCGATGTATCGAAATGAGCTTGGTCAGTTTCACCTGTGTCTTGGGTCAGCCTGGCTAATAGGTTTTCTGGTTTTAACTGGGTTTTTGTTATCTGTTCCCCTAACTAGGGTGACTTAAGCCATTTGCTCTTAGATATCTTTGGTTGGGGAGGCGAGATTTAAGCCGTCTGATCCTACCTGTTTTCAGTTAGGGGGGATAGGATCTTGTGGTTTATTAGCTGGTTGCTAATTGCTCAGCTGTTCTGGCCATTTGTCTGTTTCTTCATTCCACTCGCCAAGGAATTTTCCTAGTTGCTACTACCTGCCTCAGAAAGGCAAAAAATTCCCACCAAATTTGCTGGGGCTGATATGACAAAGTACCACAAACTGAGTGGCTTGCACAGAAATAGTCTCCTAATTCTGGAGGCTGTAAGTATGAGATCGAGGTACGGCAGGGTGTGTTCCTTCGGTGGCTGTGAGGGAAGGCTGTTCCAGGCTCTCAGAGCTCCTGACGTTGGCGGCCATCCTCAGTGTCCCTTGGCTGGTGTGGATGCATCACCCCAGTCTCTGCTTTATGCCCACATGGCCTTCTCCCTGTGCATGTCTGTGTCCAAATGTCCCCTTTTTGTAAGGACACCAGTCATGTTGGATTAGTGGCCCACTCTATTCTGGTATCATCTTGACCTAACTAATTCCATCTGCAATGGTGTTATTTCCAATGAGGTCACATTCTGTGGTCCTGGGGATTAGGGCTTCAGCATATAAATTCTGAGGGGATGCAGTTCAATTTATAACAAGGAGAGGTCGCAGAGAATGCAATTTAAGAATAGCTTTTCAAAAGAAATCGCCCCTTATAGAGTCCAGAAAGACTCCTTGCCTGGGTCCCCTGTCCTGTAGTGTCCTTGTGATGGCAGCAGGGGGCAGGGCTGAGCCTCCTACCAGGAGCCTTTCCTCAGGCTGCCCTTGGCCGCTAGAAAGATCTCACAGCTCATAAAAACCCATGGTTCAAGTCTATTTGGACACCGCCACCCTGCCCACAAGGCCCTGACTGTCCCTGAGACCTATGAATAAACAAGAGGAAGTGGGTCAGACGATCACAACCTGTGTGGGTACATGGTTGACTGGGGAAGGGGAGGCCGAGGGCAAGTGGGAGATTCCCAGGCTCCCAGCCCAGGGCCTGGACTGTGCGTGGAGGACAGAGGTGGAGAAAAGCAGGAAGTGGCCATCTCAGCCTCCCTGCTCCTGGTGGCCCATTCAGTTCTCAATCTAGGGAGGTGGGTGACCCACAGATCCAGGCAGTACTGATAGGCCAAGTAGGGGACCAGCTGTGTGAGTTTCCAATCCTCCTGTTGTAACTCTTGTTTGCCTGCTATATTCTACACCTAGGAAAGAAGACATGATGTGGTCGTCGTCGTCGTCGTCGTCGTCGGCAGCCGTCCGTCTCGAGAGTCGATGGTGTAGCTTCTTGAGAGTCTATCTGCACCGCCGAGAATGGCTGTGCAGTCCGACTCGGGAGTGACAATCCCTGCCGCACTTGTTACAGGTGAAGGCAGATGGCTGTTGTTGCTGCTGTTGACGCTGCTTCCGCCTCGATCTTTTCTGGACCGCCTCCTCGTTGCGCGCAGCCTCTGCGCCTGACGTACCTTGCCTGACCGCGAGCCTCCAGGCTAGGCGGTCGTCTGCTTGAACTTCCCATGTGTTGAGATTGATGGAGCATTGTGTCATGTCCTTTTTGCAGATGTCTTTGAACCGCAGTTTTGGGCGCCCTGTCATCCTCTGGCCTTCTGCTAGCTCGCCGTAGAGGAGGTCTTTGGGAATACGGTCTGCATCCATTCTTTTGACATGGCCGAGCCACCTGAGGCGTCTCTCACTAAGAACTGCATGCAAAATGCTCATGTTGGCTCGCTTCAGCACCTCGGTGTTGGGGACCTTATCCTGCCAGGCGACATGCAGGACGCGTCTCAGGCACCTCATGTGGAAGCTGTTGAGTTTCCTTTCGTGCCTTGCGTAGGTGGTCCACGTCTCGCTGCCATAGAGGAGAGTGCTGAGTACGCAGGCTTGGTAGATGCGCAGTCTGGTTTTCTCAGTGAGGCTGGAATTGTTCCACGCTCGCCGGTTCAGTTTGGCCATAACTGTGGCTGCCCTGGCGATTCTCCGATTGACCTCCAAGTCGACTGACAGAGAGCTCGAGATGGTGGACCCGAGGTAAGTGAAATCGTTGACAACCTCCAGGGTGTATCCGTCGATGGTGATGCATGGGGGAGTCCCCGTGCCTTGAGCCATAACGTTCGTCTTCGTCAGGCTGATGGCTAGTCCGAACTCCTTGCATGCGTGGGAAAGGCAAGTGACTAGCTGCTGGAGTCCCTCTTCGGAGTGTGATGTCAAGGCTGCGTCGTCGGCATGATGTGGTATTAAGCAAGGAACTGATGAAGGCCCACTATATGCCTGATAACTTTCAAAAGAATTACAAAGCCTCAGAGAGATGACACTAAAGCAGACAAAGGAGTATCACTTCTGTGCAGTGAGGAAAGGGCAGGCATCACAAGACCAACAGTCTGGGACACTCAAAACCAGCGTCCTGGTGATTCATCTCTGAGCACATTCTTGACACTCCTTTGGATTTTGCCTTCATATTCTTTTGTTTTCCAAAGTAATTGTGTGGTTGAAAGGATAAAGCATTTATTTCATACATAAAAATATAAAGAAAATTATCTATAATCCTTGCAAGCCAAAGAATCAGTTTCTTTTTCTACACTTACATCTGTACGTAACATTTTTTGTAGTTTTCTCTAAGCCAGCATGCACACAGTTGAAAATGTCCAATCATTCTTCCAAAGTTTGTTATGAACTTTATAACAAACTGTCAATTCCCCTTCCCACATGTGAGAAACGCTCACAATAAAAACTGGGACACAGGACTTGAGCAGTAAAGCAAGGCATTTATTCACGAGTCTGCAGAGCAGTGCGCACCCTCAGCCAGGAGAATGTGCGCGCCAAGTAGACAAAGATGGCTGGTTTTATAGTCTTGGCTTCCCCACACTGAAATTGCCCTGAAAGTGATTAGCTTCCCCCCCACCCCCACCCCTCTCCTTCTTCCCAGTTTCTCCATTACTGGTTACTCTGGAGTTACAATCTAACTCGATCATCTAAATGCCCCTATTGTGGTTTGTGAATATGCTAATGCTGTCAACTTCCCTCTCAGAGACCCTTTAATTACATTTGCCCTTTGTTATTACTGATTTTGTACTGGTTTGGGAGTCACTATTTCCCTGTTTCCTACACAAGGACAACCAGCTTTGTCAGGTAGTAGCAGTTAGGAATGAGGGGCCGGAGGGGAAGTAAAGGCAGGGCCCTTGCCATTACAATTTAACAAAACTTAAAACAGGAGGCTAGAAGCAAAAGGAAGACATGTCTCACCAATTAACTCAGCAGCCCTGAGCTGGGTTTAAGAAAATTGCCCAATGCCCCAAGCACCACAAGCAAAGTAGCACAGGACCAGGGGAGAGTCCTTGAGCCTGTGCTGAGAAACGGGGCTTCTGTAACAATGTTACTAAGACTGCCAGGTGTTCTGACCATCACCAACAGGAACTTCATGGGAGAAATAGGGGGACCTGTGCTGGGAAAGGAGGCCTCTAACAATTTCACTAATGAAGACAAAGAGCCTTTACTAACTGAGAGAGAAGCCTTTGTAGCTGTACATTATTCCCAAAATTTAGAAGTGGGTGTTACCTCTGGAAGCCAGCTAAAGTATGTAATCCCTGAAGCCCAATAGTCGGCACACCCAGATTAGCTAAATACTCTCTAATTTACCAACAACTTTATTTCCTCTATACGTGGAGCATTCAGACTAGCCCGGTGCCTGCCTGCAGCTTTGTGCTCATGTGTGTTTCATAAATACTATCTCATTTCCACTATATGGGTTTGTCTCTCACTTGAATTATCCTCTGTGGGAAAGACAAGAACCGAGGTCAGGGAGGGGGCCTCCTGACTTGGGTCTATCTCTCTCTCTCTCCCCATCCCTAACAGCTTTACTTCTCAAAGGCATTATGTTGGTAGTTCACTGCAGGTTGGTAAACACCGTGCTTATATTACCAGTCCCTGACTTTTCATTTTAGGCATTATATGAAAATCTCTCTCTTCCTTCCCCTTCCTACGCCCCTCCCATCTCCTCCTTCTCCCTAAGCAGTTACAGCGATTTTTAGTTCCAGCATTATTTAGTGTTTATGTTGTGATGAGCATGGAAATGTTATTCACAGACAAGACACCGTGGCAACTTCCTTTTTGCACACCTTTTTATTTTCTTAGAGTGAGTACTTGGTGTCTCATTTGCCTCATTTGCTGTATTATCACAAATTCAATTCCACCCTCTGTGCCCCTTGTGATCTCTGTATGCAGCCGATCAGGGATTAAGCTTCCCCTCCCTGAGGAGGTCTGGGCAGGTGGAGCTGTGCTTGATGCCCACTCGGTACCTGACATCTCCCTTCCCCTTCACCTGGGATCCTTCATGTCCATCCCTCCTGTATTCCTCCATGGTCAAAGGAGGAAGGGTCCACAAAAGGTAGAATTTTTCAGCTTCTCATAGGTTGACTAATTCAGCCAAGACCTGGTATTTCAAGAGAAGTACCAGTTGGAAGTAGTTTGCCTTTAGAATTTGGGCGCAGTCTGACAATGTTTCGGATCCTTTCCCTGTGATGTGTCACCTCTCCCATCCTTGGCCTCCAAGTGTGAGAAACGCTCACAATAAAAACTGGGACACAGGACTTGAGCAGTAAAACGAGGCCTTTATTCACGAGTCTGCAGAGCCGGGCGCACCCTCACAGCCAGGAGAATGTGCGCGCCAACTAGACAAAGGAACCTGGTTTTATAGTCTTAGCTTCCCCACCCTGAAATTGCCACCCTAAAGTGATTATTTTCTCCACCCTGAAATTGCCACCCTAAAGTGAGAGCGATTAGCTTCCCCACCCTAACGCAACTAGTTTCCCCTCCCCTCTCCTCCTTCCCCGTTTCTCCATGACTGGATACTCCGGAGGTACAATCTAAGGCGTTCATCTAAATGCCCCTATTGTGATTTGTGAATATGCTAATGTTATCCACTCCCTTCTCAGAGATCCTTTAATTACATTTGCCCTTAAGACCCTTCAATTACATTTGCCTTTTGTTACCAATGACTTTGCTACTGGTTTGGGAGTCACTATGACCTTGTTTCTAACACAAGCTTGTGAGCTCTGCTCTTTGCTCCTGGTTTCCATCTGAGCTGTTTTACCTATTGTGCTATCATTGGACCCTCTTTCGTAAACTCATATTGTGAGAAACGCTCACAATAAAAACCGGGACACAGGACTTGAGCAGTAAAACGAGGCCTTTATTCACGAGTCTGCAGAGCCGGGCGCACCCTCACAGCCAGGAGAATGTGCGCGCCAAGTAGACAAAGGAAACTGGTTTTATAGTCTTAGCTTCCTCACCCTGAAATTGCCACCCTAAAGTGATTATCTTTTCCACCCTAAAATTGCCACCCTAAAGTGATCATCTTTCTTGCCCTAAAGTGAGAGCGATTAGCTTCCCCGCCCTAACGCAATTAGCTCCCCCTCCCCTCTCCTTCTTCCCCGTTTCTCCATTACTGGTTACTCCGGAGTTACAATCTAACACGGTTATCTAAATGCCCCTTCTGTGGTTTGTAGATATGCCAGTGCTGTCAGCTCCCTTCTCAGAGACCCTCTAATTACATTTGCCCTTAAGACCCTTTAATTACATTTGCCCTTTGTTACTAATGACTTTTTACTGGTTTGGGAGTCACTATGTCCTTGTTTCTAACAATATCTTTCAATTCTGGAGAATTTCCTGGAATTATTTTATTTTCCCCTCTTCTCTCTTTTGGCCCTTCTGTTATTCCGATGTTTAATCACTTGATCTTGTCCTCTCATTTTCTTACCTTTTTTTCCTCTTGATTTTCATCCATTTGTCTTCCTCTGCTTTCTGGAAGTTTCCCTCATCTTTATCTTTCAAACCCTGATAATGCATTTTTAATTTCTGCTTTTTTATTTTTACTATCCAAGAATGTTCCCTTTTTGGTGTAACTGCCCTTGTTTTATTGGTGCTGTATCTTCCCCCTCTAAGGATGTTTGTGATTTTTGTTAAAGTATTCTTTTTCCTGCATAATTTGTTTCATCCAAGTTGCTTTTTTCTGTTAGATTCCTCTCCTGCATGATAGAGGCTTTCCCCGATGGCTAAAAGCTATTGGCCATTGGTTCGGACTGGGGGCTCTGAGCATGTGCATGTCCGTGGCTGGCTGTGAACTTCACTCACTGTAGGGTAGACTAGCGACATATTACACAGGCCTTCTCTGGTTCTTATTCTAGCCCTTCTCTTCACTCCACCTGGTATCCCACTTCTGAGCCTTTTGGGAATTCTACTATGTAAATGGATTGGCTCTCGTCCCCACTACTGGCTAGGAATTCAATTTTTTATTTCTCCTAAGCCATTTACCATTTTGTGCACTGCTTTCCAGTTTTCAAAACATTTTCCTCTTTTTCCTTTTCTTAACCACGTGGGGTTTGCCTTAAATTCTGCTTCCTTTACTGTTGTTGAAGTGGGGTTGCAAAAGGGAGCAAAAGTCAACCTGTGCTTTCAAACTGACATCTTTACCTGGGTCTGTTTTTGTTAGTTTCTTGATATAGTTTACTCCTTCAACTCTATTAATGTGTAATCAAAGAATAGATAACTGCATGTATTTAAAATGAACAATCTTTTCTTCAGTTTTTTGAAAGATTTTATTTATTTAGAGAGAGAGAGAAGGGGAGGGAGAAAGAGAGTGAGAGAAACATCGATGTGAGAGAAACGTCAATCCGTTGCCTCTCCTATACACCCCAACCAGGGACCAAACCCACAGCCCAGGCATGTGCTCTGACCAAAAATCAAACCCGCAGCCCTTTGCTTTGCAGGGCAATACCCTGATCCAGACCATTTAGGGCAAAAATCTACCCCATTTTGATAGTTGTATACACCTGTGACATCACCATCACAATTACGATAATTAATATTTCATCACCCACAAAAGTTTCTGTGAGCCCCTTTGTCATTCTCCCCTAGCCCTGCCTCCAAGCAACCAATGATCTTTCTGTCTCCATAAAATAGTCTGCATTTTCTAGGATTTTATATAAGTGAAATCATACAATACATACTAATTTTCCTTTTATAAATTTTTATTTATTGATTTATTTTAGACAGGAAGGTTGAGGTGAAGAGAGAGAGAGACCTTGATTTGTTGTTCCACTGACTTATACTTTCAGTGGTTGATTCTTGTATGTGCCCTGACCAGGGATCAAACCCACCACAACCCTTGCATATCAGGATAATGCTCTAACCAACTGAGCTACCCAGCCAGATCTATACTTCTGAGTTGCTCGTGTTGCATTATCTGTAGGTCATTCCTTTATATTGCTAAGTATTAGTCCATTGAATGGATGTACCTCAGTTTGTTTATTCATTCACTGTTGAAGACTATGTAATTTGTTTCCAGATTTGGCTATCACAAATAGGGCAGCTATACACATTTATCTACAAGTCTCTGTGTGAATATGTTTTTTTTGGGGGGGAGGGGCATGTAAATTCCTACAAGTGGAATGGATGAGTCATGTGGTAGGTGTGTGTTTAAATGTTTTTCAGTAACCACCAAAACTGTTTTTCAAAGTGGTTGTTTTATATTCCCACTAAGTAGTGTATGAGAGTTCTAGTTACTCCATCTTCTGGCCCAAGCTTGTTATGACTAGTCTTCTCATTATACCTTTAATTTGCATTTTTCTAATGACTAATGATGTTTAACATTTTTATGTGCTAATAGGCATTCATGAATCTTTTGTGAAATGTCGTTTTAAATCTTTTGCTCATTTTGTTTATTCATCAGTTGCTTGCCATTTGAGTTTTTCTTATTTTGTCTACTATGAATAATGCCATTATGAAAATTTATGTACACATTTTTAAAAAGATTTTATTTATTTATTTTTAGAGAAAGGGGAAGTGAGGGAGAAAAAGAGGGAGAGAAACATCACTGTGCTAAAGGGACATCAATGGGTTGCCTTGCGCACACCCCCAAACCTGGGACCTGGCCCACATCCCAGGCTTGTGCCCTGACTGGGAACCAAACCAGCGACCTTTCAGTTTGCAGGCTGGTGCTCAATCCACTGAGCCACACTATCCAGCGTTATGTACACATTTTTGTATGTACATACGTTTACAGTTCTCTTGAGTAAACGTCTAGGAGTGGAATTGTTGGATCCAAGTCTATGTTTAATTTTTTAGGAACTGCCACACTGTTTTCCACAGCAGCTGCACCATTTTACATCTCTCCAGCAATTTATGAGGGTTCAATTTCTGCACATTCTAACCAACATTTTTTTTTAAATTCTAGCCACCAAGTGGGTGTGAAGTGGTATCTCAGTGTGGTTTTGACTTGCATTTCCCTAATGACTAATGATGTTGTGCATCTTTGCATGCGCTTATTGGTCATTCGTACATCTTCTTTGGTGTAATGTCTGCTCAAAATCTTTGCTCATCTTTAACTGGGTTCTTTGTCATTGTATTGTGGAGTTGTATATTTACATATTTTAGATGCAGGTCCTTTGTCTGATACATGTGTTGAGGATATTTTTTCCCTGACTGTGACTTGCCTTTTTTTCTAAATTGTATTTTTCAGAGACACAAGTTTATAATTTTGATAAAGTCCAATTTATCGATTATTTTCTTTAGTATTTTTGTGTTCTAAGAAACATTTGCATAACTCAAAGATGCAAAGATTTTCCCCTATGTTTTCTTTTAGACATTTTATAGCTTTAGGTTTTACATTTAGGTTTGTGATTTGTTCAAGTTATTTTTGTATATGATGTGAGGTAAGAGTCATGTTTGACCTTGAAGATATTTCCAATTATTTCTTGTTTTGTTATTCCATATATATTGACATGACATATTATTTTATGTTTCATGTGAGGCAGAAGGGAAGTGTCCTTCTCCTTCTTATCCTTCCCCACCCATCCCACACCCCTTAGAGAGAAGTTTGTTCTCGTTTTTGTTTTTTGTGCTTTTCTTATTTTAAGAGTAAATATACAGAGATAATTTGCCAACATGGAGTATACATTTTTTATTCAATACTACCACATTGCTTTCTCTACATCTTTAACAACACTTGATATTATAGGACTTTTTTATTTTTTCTAGTCCAAATGGTGTAAAGGGATATCTCACAGTTTTATTTTTTATTTCTCTAGTTGCTAGGAAGTTTAAGTATTTCTTCACATACTTGTTAACCATTAATATTTCCCTTATATTAATTGCCCATTATGGCTATAGCCATTATTGATAGTTTTATATAATTCCTCTATTTCTTATTGACTTGCAAAAATTCTTTGTATATGCTAAATTAGAATTTCTTAAAGTTTACTTGTGAAATTAAATATTTGTATATATATGCACACACATACATGTATATATATATGCAATAGCTATTGTCAACTTTAGACATTGCAAACATTTTCTATTATTCTATCACCCATCTGTCAATTTTGTCTATGGTGTTGTTTATTGAACAGTGATCTTTAATTTTTACATGGTCAAACCCATCATTTTTTCAGTGATACTCTGTACACTTTTTTTTTTTTTTTTTTTTTGGTAGAGGATCAAGTTTTTATTCACTCTCAAGAAAGGAGAGGGGCATGGTGTGGAGAGATATACCAGCATTGAAGGGTGGGGTTTTTGAGCTGTATTGAATTATAATTGGATAAAAAAGGATGAGGGTGCTGTTGTGGGGCCTCAGGGCTGTTGAGGGCGTTATAACATGGGGCTGCAGTTTGTTCCAATGTTATCTTCTGCCTGTGGCTATAGGGAGTGGTTGGTTGCTGAATCACCTTCTATTTGCTTTCCAGTAATTTCCAGTCCTGGGAACAAGTGATTGCTGGCTGTGAAGATGGGTGAGGAGGAGAATGTGTGCAGAGTCTGGAGAGATGGAGAGGAATTAAAATTCTCCAAACCTCACAGAGACAGGGTTGGGGTTTAGCCCAGGTCAAGTGTCCGCTGCCCACTACTGCCCTAGTCGCAGTTCTCAGGAGGCTGGAGGAGAGGGAGAAGTTGAGAATGTCCCATATGGGCCACCAAAACGTTAGGGTGGTCAGTGATGTGGGCTGTGAAAGAAATCGCAAAGAGAAGAACGTGTAGAGAGTAGATTTTATTCACTCTCCAAGAAAGGAGAAGGGCATGGTGTAGAGAGATACACTAGCTACACTCTGTGCTTTTAAAATCTTTACTCCCTTGAGGTGAAAACGATGTCCTCCTTCATGCTCATTTCTTAGCTTCATGATTTTACCTTTTATGTTTACATATTTACTCCATTATGTATGTGTTGTAGATATTTACACCATTATGTATGTATGTGTATGTAGGGTCCAACTTTATTTTTTCTATCCTGGTTTACCAGCTCTGTATCCTAATTGTAGTAAGCACAGTGGCTAGGCAGCTGAGGCAGGGGGCAGGGGTGTGGGGATGGCGAGGATCATGGGCCCTTCGTAGGGGACAGAGACTGACCCACTTGGTGGTTTTCTCCAGCTGCCAGCACTGAGAGCTGGATTGAGATATCGAGTTTTATTTTTTCCAGGTGTCAGAGTCAGAACAGCAAGGGAAGAAGGGAGTTCGGGACTGGGCAGGGGCAAAATGGACATGAGAGGCCGTGGACTGCTGTGGACAGGAGCAAGGTGTTTGGTTCCTGTGGATAGGTGCTTGAGACAGAGGAACATGCTTAAGTTACAATCAGTGAGAACATGGCCAGGCAGGCCAGTGTACGGCCATGACACTGGACCCAAACGTGAAAGGAAGGGTTTCCTCCATACCTTCCACCCTTCTTGGAGTCTGCACGGAGCAGGATAGACCAGGGTAGACTGATGGCACAGGCTGTAGGAGCAGTGGTGATCAGAATTAGACCCAGCAGCCACCCTTTCACATGGGCATGGTCGGGTTATCCCGAAGGTACAGGTCCCAGGCCAGATACTTGTTCAGGATCTGGGATGGGGGTGAACAAGCTGCATGTCTAAAGGCTGAGGAGATGCTCAGGACCGGGATGGTGGTGGATTGCAGGAGCAGTTTTGTTACAGAAACAGGGGTGTTCCAAAAATCCCCAGAATTTGCGGCTGGGGGATGGGGAGAAGGAAGCAGCTTTTAGAATGCCTCCACATGCCTGAGGCTGGTGGCTAGTGTCTTTTTTATGCAAAATGGCTTTAATGCATCCAAAACCTCAGGTAGATGGGAGGGGACTTGAACCAGGTGATGGTATGGAAGGCACACAGAGCCTAGGTAAGGTTCTGTGAATGGTCAGAACTGTTTGCAATGCCCACTGTGTCAGAGGACGCAGTCAGGGATATATAAGCAGCCTCTCTCCCTCTCCCTCCCCCTCCCCCTCCCCTCCCCTCCCCTCCCCTCCCCTCCCTCTCTCCTCCCCCTCCCCCTCCCCCTCTCCCTCCATGCGGCTTGGTGAACAGGCCTTCCTGTGCTTGGAGAAGGGGTCTCCAAGGCTGCGGTTTTGAGGAGAGGAGATCTGCGCGGTTTGCAGGAAGAAGGCGGTTTGTAAGGAGGCTGAGAATCCAGGCGGTTCTGCATTGAGAGCTGGAGGGCACCACAGCACAGAAAGGACCTCCCCAATCAGAAGAGTGATTGGCAGCTGCTGGTAAAGCTGAACTGTGTTTGGAAAATAGGGAAACGGTTTCTCTAACTTTTCTAAAGCTAGCTTGGTTTGGTAGGGGGGAGGCAAGGATATGTGTTTATGGGTGTTTTAAAGAACATAAGACTTAACAGCAGAAATCCGCAAAAAACTAAATCTATATAACTGTTAAATAAACAATTCTTTTTCTTTTCACTAAACTCTGGTATTGAGAGTTATAATTTTGGCGGCGGGCAATCGGGCCCCTAACTAAAGAGCCCGTGGGCTTGTTTTCAATTGGAGCAGCCCAGGGGTTCTGTTACAGTTTATCCCAGTGGAAGCAGAGGTGGATCTCTCCAGATGGGCTGGGTGACACAGCTCAGCAGTCCCACATGCCAGCCACTTAACTCACCACAAATGTTCAGGGTGAGCTCACAGTCCTCCAGCCTATATAGCTGCAACTGCCTCAAGATATTCTCCAACAAAAGGCAGAGGAAGAGCGAGAGTTGACAATCCCACAGGGCTTTTTAGAAAAGTGACATTTCATTGGTTGGAACGAGTCATATGGCTCTGCCCGCCTGCCAGAGGGCAGGCAGGGCAAGCCTCCGTGCACCAGACAGGTGGGGTCTGGAGAACAGCCAGGAGCAGTCACGTGCACCACAGTATGTGCAATGCAGTGCTCCAGTCAGGATAGGTCTCGTCCTGGGCCAGCTTCCAGCCCCACCTACACTTGCCCTGGAGGGAAGATGTAAATGATGGGGGAACTGCAAGGCCCAGGGAGACCTGCCCTCCTCCAGGGGGCTGTGATACCAGCTGGCTGGAAGGAAGAGGAGGAGGTGGGTGGGCTTCCTTGGTAGTACCAGGGCTCCCTTCCAGCCCTTTCTCACTAAGTGCACTACAAAGGGCTCACACCTGCAAGGAAGTAAGCCGAGGGGTGTTATGGGTGATGCTGTACTGTCTCCTCCCCTCTCTTCTGTTTGTTCCAATTTCCATAATGTGGAGAGACTTCTGGGACAACTAGAGAAATAGCAGGTGTATGATAAATGTGTGCAAGTGGGTGTGGTGGATGAGGCTTCTGTCCCCAGGGAGATGGGACAGGGGGTCTTGGAGCCTCCTGGCTGATCTGCAGTACCCTTGTTGCTGGCTTTCACCAGGGGAGCCACCCCCTTGGATTTCCACTTGGTAGCCAGGAAAAGTGGGGCTCAGGTCACTTAAGGGCCTTGACCAAAGTCATATGGCATCTTGTGGGGGGCGGACTGGGCTGGTATCTTGGGGTGGGCCCTGACCTGACCCTCATCCCCACTTCTTTCGCTCCACCTAGGTACTTACCTAAGCTGAGGCTGCCCCTCAGACCACATCTGACAAATTGAGACCACCCCTTCTGGAGAGCAGAATTGAGTATAAATTTCTTCCAACCCACAGGAGTTGAAAACAAGAGACCTATACCCCCTAGAACGACCCAGGAAAGGCCTTGTGAAAACCCAGGAGGGTGGTGGGCAGGGGGAGGGGCCTGGGCAGGGGCCCAGGGTGTCAGAGGAGTGGAAACAGGATGTGAGTAGAGAGGGGCCATGAGAAGTAAAGTGGCTCCCAGCACAGGCAGCCCCTGGTACAGCATATTCTGAGCCACGGAAAAAGACCCTGGGCTGCGTGGGAGGTGTCACATCCTGCTCCCTGCCAGGCCTCCCCAAGCCTGCCTGGCTCCTGTTGAATCTGGTTCCTGGGCACATGGTGGGTGACAGGTAGTGGGTGAGGGAACAGAAACACAGCCTTTTGGAGAGATGGAGATTAAACCTTAACAAGGATTCCTGGCTCCCCAGGGAGGCCTGGGACCCAAGGTCAAAACCATAAATGAAGGGGGGAGCAGGGCAAAGAGCTCATGCCTCCATCCAGCCAGCACTGATAGAGGGTCCTCTCAGCCAGGCTGAGCCAAGAGCAGGGAAAGTGAAACTGCCAAGGCCCACTCCTTGTCCGAGGATCTACAATTTCCCCTCTGGCCTGGGTGCTCATCAACATTAGCACCTGGCATTTCCTTCCTCATCAAAGCAACTCCCATGCCCATATCCCCCCAGCAAACCTGTAGTGTCCCCTGTCCCCCCGGCTTAGGCTAAGTCACCATCAACTTCCTGGGGATTCAACGCTTTTCTTTGGTTTGTAACCCGTCATTTTCTCCTAGAGCATCTCTGTACATATTTATGTTTATATATAATCTAGAGCTTTCTCTTTTTTTATAGAAATGGTATCATACTCTGTGACCTCATTTTGCAACTCACTTTTCTCACGTGGTCTTGGAGCTGGTTCTGTATCAGTGTGTGTAGATATGCTTCATTATTCTTTCACAGATGCCTGGTGAAACTATAAAAGTTGTGTATTCCATTTCCCCCAATACAAACAATGCTGCATTGAACATCTTTGTGCAATTCTCTCTTTGCAGAACAATACCAAGAAGCAGGGTTGCAGGTCAAAGGGCATGTGCCTTCAACATTTGGATAGGTCTTCCTTAAAACAAAAATACAGTACCAACAACCTCTCCCACTGAAAGGGCATGAGGTTGCTCATTTACCTGTCCCTCTGGTACTGAAGGTTTGCCAACCTGATGGGCAAATAAAGCCATTACCTTGTTCCAGTGGGTATGACATGAGTTTCTCATGGCTACTGGACACTTGCACGTCTTGGCCTGTGGCTGTTCTTTGCCCCTTTTCCTATTGTGCTCTTGACTGTTTCTTATTCATTCTCGGAGTCCCCACATCTTTACTTGCCTTCCCCACACTCCCTTCCCCCCTTCCCTGTTGTGTTTTCCCCCATGACTGGTAGTTGGCATACTATGTTTCATTCCTCATTCCCTGTTTCTCCCACCCTATGAGAATGTCAGAACCAGGAGGGCAAAGATTTTTGTCATTTGTTCATTTTATTGTTTCCAGCACCTAGGACAGTGCCTGAAGTAGGCACTCCCCACCCCTATTAATTGTTCTATGAATGAATGAATGGAGTAATAATAACTCTTTATCATTATTTGTTTTTCAAAGATTTTCCCCATGTCTCTCACTTGCCTTTACCATTGGTTATGGTGAGTTTGATCATACAGAAAATTTTAATTTGTATGAGGTCAAACCTGCTAGTTCTTTGCACGCATGCTTTTGTGTTCTGCATTTTGTTTAAGGCCTTCTGACCTCAAAGTTGTAAACATATTCTGGTATATAATTTCCCTAATACTTGTGTATTTTGGTCTTATTTTAAGTGATTTATTCAACATGGAATGCATTTTGTGAATGATATGAGATATGGATTAAAACTTTTTTTAATGGATCACTGGCTATCCCAATGCTATGTAGTAGAGTCCAGTCTTTGCTCTGTTGCTTTAAATGCCACCTTTATCACTAATTGGGCTTTGGGGCTTTCTAATTGGTTCCATGGATCCATTTGTCCATTGTTATGCCAGGATCACACTTATAAAATCACTAGGCTTTTGTAGTTTCTTTTTTTATTTCTTGTTTATTTTTTTCTTCATTTTTTGTTATAGTTTAATTTTATATCATGTGGGACAATTCCCCCTCTTTGTTCTTAATTTTCAAAAATGTCTTCGCCTTTTTTGCACATTTTCTCTCTTAGATGAATATGAAACCAGCATGTCCGATCTTATGAAAACATCTTATAACTTTGACTGGGCTATGGTACATTTATACAGGTCAAGTCAGGTAGGACCCAACATGTTTATGTCAATTATTCCTGTTCTTGGGAGGATTAATTCTCTGTATAGTTTGCTCCATCCTGTTCTTCAGCCAAATTTTGTTTTACTTTTTAGATTTTATTAATTTATTTTATAGAGGGGAAGGTAGGGAGAAAGAGGGAGAGAAATATTGATCAGTTGCTTTCACATGCGCCCCAGCTGGGGACCAAGCCCGTAATCCGGACATGTGCCCTGACTGGGAATCGAACTGGCAACCTTTCACTTTGGGGAATGACGCCCAACCCACTGAGCCACACTGGTCAGGGCTTCAGCCAAATTTTATAAACATCTTCATGTAGGTCTTACACATTTCCATTAGGCTTATTTCTTGGTATTTTATACTTTCTGTTAATATATTTTTTAAAGATTTCATTTATTTTACTTTTAGAGAAAGGGAAAGGGAGGGAGAAAGAGAGGGGGAGAAACATCGATGGTGTGCGAGAGATATATTGGTTAGTTGTCTCTTGCATGCCCCCAACCGGAGGCTGGCCCACAACCCAGGCATGTGCCCTGATGGGGAATCAATCCAGCGACCTTTTTGGTTTACAGGCCAGCACTCAATCCACTGAGCCACACTATCAGGGCTCTGTTAATATTTTGAATGGCATAATTCTATTACAATTTCTCATTGGTCTTCCCAGTGTGAAATCTTGTATCAGGTTCCCTGACTGACTTCCCTTTAGCTCTAATACTCGTCAGATGCTTTTCTTAGATTTTTCAGACAGGAAGTCATATTTTCTACAAATAACGATGGTTGAGGTTCTTCTCCCACATCTCTTCCTTGTCTCGTTGAGAGGCCAGGACCGCAGAACACAGCCCGTTAACCATTCCAGTGGGCACACTCATCTTGTTCCTCCTTCAAGACGGCTTCTGGTGCCACGGCAGCGAGGGAGTTAGGGCTGAAGCACCCAGACTCTCCCCGTGCTCTCCCTTTCCCAGCTGGCACCTCCTGGCTGAGCCTTAGGAGGCAGAGGGCCAGGGACCCCAGGTGAGGTGTCCACACAGATTGGAGCAGGGAGGGACAGGGGCCTGGAAGAGGGAGGGCAACAGGACAGCCAGCATAGCCATGTGTCCCAGGGCCCGTGGTGGCCCTGGTATGTAAAAACTGCTCCACAAATGTGTGTTGAGCAAATATCAAAGGCTTCCTGGCCCAGCCTGAGCCCCTCTAATGTGTGCACCTGGGGTTTGGCAGCCCTGGTTCCTTCAGGGAAATTCCAGGGTAGGTGAAAATGTACAAGAGGGGGTGCGGCCAAAAACAGAGTAGGCAACCCCTACCAGACCCAGAGGACCTTAAAGGGCCAAGAGTTTGAGGAGCAATATAAAGAGAAGGGTTCTGGGGAAGGTCTGTCCTCAGCTGTGGGAGAACAGCCACATGGGGCAGAGGAGGCAGCCCTGTGCCTGGGGAGGGGGTGGGGAAGGGACAAAGGCCTTTTCTGGGGTCTCAGCATAGGTGGGGGTTGCCCTGCATCCTAGGAGGCCAGCCCACTTTCCCACACTCATGAGTCCGTTGTTCCCTAAGTACTTATGTTAGTTACACAAGGGCAGCCCTTCACAGTTTCCAAAATGCCTTCCTGAATAGTGTCTCACTCAATTCTCACAACAGCCCAGTAGGCTGTGCTGCTTGGCCCCTCCCCCCGTGGCTGAGGCTGGGGTGACTCACCAGGCTGCCCTGGGGCCCACACGGAGGGCTGCCCAGAGGGCTCGCTGGGAAGGGGAAGGCGCCCTTGTCCGTATATAAGCAGTTTCTGTTTCCCTTAGTAGCCTGGGCTGTGTGGGGTTTCTTCCGCACTAGGCCCTGTCACCTGCACTGGGCTCAGTCTGAGGGAGCTGCCCTGGTTCCCTGCAGGGTGGGGGCATGGGTTGTGCCCCTCCTAGCCTCTCCTCCGTGCTTCCTGGCTGCTGGACACTGCCTTGCCCGTGACCCCAGACCCATGTGGCCACCCTTCTTCTCTGGACAGATACCTCTCCTGGGCACCTGAGCCTCTGGATGGGGAGGTTGAGATCACAGAAGAAAAGGCTGACAGCTCCTCTGTGACCTGCTTCACAGCCCCACTGCCCAGCTTGGCTCTGACAGGGAATATTCTGTGGTTGGGCATGGGAGCCATGGCAGAGCTCTGAAGCGGGGAGAGAGGGAGGGGAGGGAAGGGAGTGCTGCTCTGGTTAGCCTGAATGAGACCTGCCCTCCACCAGCCAGCCCACTGCCCTGGACACGGTCTTGCAGGACCCACTTTCCCTCTCTGGGCCTCTGTTTCTTCTTCTGAAAAGTAGAGCTGATGAAAGTGCCCTGGGTGAAGCCTGGGTGAGGCAAAGCCAAGAAGGAAGGTAGCACCCATGAGAGTCCCACGCACCCTCCTCCTTGACTGTTGTCCTACACCTGGCACTACAACAGAGCAAATCCCAGAGGGGGAGGTGGGCTAGTGGCAGCCTGAATGCAGAGACTCCAGTGGGGGCAGGTACCCTCCCAGCTGCATGCCTTTCTGGCTGCTGCACAAGAGGTCTGCCCAGGACACTATCCCTTTGCCCTTCTGGGGGTTCTTCTGTGGGCCTAATGATTTTTGTCCTTGGGGCTGCGCCCTGGGGCCCATGGCCTCATCCGGTCTCCTGCCCTCTGTCACTCAGCCCACTAGAGCCCAAGCCAACCCACCCCATGAGGGCAGAAACAGCAGGCATCTAGGCATGCCTGGCCCCTGCAGGCTCCAGGAAGCTGGCCGAGGTCACTACTGCCCTGCGTGGCCTGGCCTCCAGGGCCTTTCCTGTCTTAGACTCGATTGGAGGCTTTGTCCCTGCCCTTGCCCCTGGGAAAAGTGAGGCAGACATCCCTTGCCCAGGTCCTGCTGTGTGTGAGTCAAGTTGGTGACAGGGTCTGCAGCTGTACCCTGGGAAGGAGCAGTGCCGGGGGGGATAAGCTTTCTTGGTTGGGGTGCTTGAGAAGGGCCCACTGAGAACGTGCCCCCACCGTAGTATCTCTGCCTGGGCACCTTCTCTCTGGAGCAGGGTTCTGACTTGGGGCAGTGAGTGGGTTCCTAGGGATTGTGTCAGTGGGGTGACAGCAAAGCCTGTCTCACTGTGAGGTGCCCTGGAGGCACCCAGCACAGGGTCTGACACCCAGAGACCCTTACTTTCACATTTGGATCATCTTGTTTTAGCCTCAACTCTCCCACAAGATGACCCCTCTACAGAGCAGCACTGATTGTGTGTGTGTGTGTGTGTGTGTGTGTGTGTGTGTGTGTGTGTGTGAGAGAGAGAGAGAGAGAGAGAGAGAGAGAGAGAGAGAGAGAGAGAAAAGATGTGACACCTAGCTGTCTGAGTAGGAAATGCACTTAGGAAGCTGTGGCCAGGCTGGACAGTATTCCATGTTAAACACAGGTGAGCCCTGGTAGGCAAGGCCAGTCTCAGGGCTGGTGGTCCATGTGCAGGTATGTGAGCTGTATAGGAGCAAGTGGGCATGTGCAGCAATGCAGTGGGCCCCAGAGCCAAGGCTGGGCCTGCAGGCTGTGGACCAACCCCTGTGAACACTGGGGTGGGGGATTGCTCATAAAGGGGCTCCTGTGGGCTCTCCTGGAGTTTGGGAGGATATCCCAGTGTCCATGAGTGAGGGGAAGGTGCTTAAGTTTGGTGGTGTGTGATGGTGAATGACACGATGAGTACAAGCACAGGTGTGTGACTATAAGTCTATGTGCATGTGTGTGTACATGCACACATGCACAGCCTTCTCTGGATGTCCGGGGGAGCTCTAAAAGCAGTGATGACTTCAGCTTTTTCAAGAGCCCATCATCTTCAAGGGCAGTACCATCCAGTTTGGGACCCTAATCCTCCTCAAATACTTCCTCTCTGTCACCCACCCTCCCAGCCAGAGAAGAGCAGAAAGGCAGAAGGAGAAAAAGAAGAAGTAGAAAAGGGGAAAGAAGAAGGGTAGGGGAAAGAAAAGAAGGAGCAGAGAAAAGGAGATTTAAACAGTTCAATCTCCTGCATTGCATGTGCAGGCACCGTCACCACATCTTTCTGAATGTACATTTTGGTTAGGGTGAGTTTTACCCATCAATACATTCAATAAGTTATTTACACTTCCTTGCTTTTCCCTAGTCTATATGTCATGCTAAATCCATCAACATTTCTTCTGGGAATGAGCAAAGTCCATTTCCATTCCCCATGGGGGAAGCTGGGACCAGGTTAATTTGCATGTGGCTCATTTGCATATGTCAAAAGTCTGGTGGGTGGTCTAGCCTCCCCCATGTTTTGACAATGAATGGGTAGTGTAGGCCCCAGATACCTCAGAGGAACTGGGCTGGAGGGAGGAGCCTTGCACAGCTGTGGTAGAAGCCGCGGTAGAAGCTGCACTACCTCCCTCCTATCTCACTGACCAGACTGCCATGTTCTGACATCTGGGCCTCAATCAGGACTGCTTCTTGGTGCCATCCCCTCCTGCCCCCCAGCAACTTCCCCTCTCTGCCCTTTCTCCTCACTAGGGGTGTGCCCCTCTTCCAGATTGTAAAACTGAGTCCTGGGGTGGGTGAGCTCATGCAGAAGCTGGCATCCCTCTGCTGGTTCCTGAGTCCCTTGTCTTGGGAGCAGGTCCCCAGGCAGGGCTCTGGGTTAGGAGGAAGGAGAGGGAAGCTGTGTCCCTGCCCTTAGTTGGCTGGCCCCTCCCAGTTCAGCCCAAACTGGAGCCCTCCTCTACTGCTCTGTCTGATTCCCGATGGTTTTGCCCCCACTGGATCCTGGATGCCTCTTCATGTTCACTGCTCCGGGTCCATCACCATCCCCTAAGCCGGGGGTCTGCAAACCCCAGGCTGTCCAGCAGGAGGTGAGTGGTGGGCTGATTGAAGCTTCACTTGCATTACTGCCTGAGCTCTGCCTCCTGTCTCCCCCGCCCCCAGTGGAAAAAATATCTTCTCTGAAACCGGTCCCTGGTGCCAAAAAGGTTGGGGACCGCTGCCCTAAACCACAGCTGCAGCCCTTACCTCTCCCTGCTGCTACTCCTACTCCCACAACTTCCACAATCCATTCTCCACCCACAGCCAGCTAGCGTTCATCAAATGGTATGTTCCCTGTATCAAAACCTTTCAAGGATTCCCATTGTCCTTTCAATCAAATCAGACCCTCTCTGGCAGCCAGGCCCAACGGGGGCCACTTCTGGGACTCCGCCTCTCCGGTGGCTCAGTGCTTTTGTCCTTGCTGCCCTAGCCTCTTGGACAGCACTTCCCTACCCGTCTCTGGCTGGCCCCCTCACCCTGCAATTTACAGCTCCAGCCAGGGCCATTACCTTGTAGAGGGCCCCTGCTCGGCCTCATCACCCTCCACCACACCTACCCTTGTCTGACATCAGCTCAGTTTTTGATTACTTGTCTCTCTCCAACTGGAAGTTCAGCCCACAAGGCAGGAACTCTCTGTGTCTTGTCGGTGCCTCCCCAGCCTCAAGCAGGGAGCCTGAGGTTCGGTACATACCTGGTACGTGAACCAGTGCAGCCTGCTCAGGGTCTCTAAGCTGCGAGTGGCAGGGCTTGCCCTTGAACCCAGAACATTTAGCTCTCCATGCAAGTTACATGGGGCACTTCCCTTCACACATTGGTGTGTTCACTTTCTGGAACCATCCTCTATTCTGCGGATCCAAGGGTACCTCTTCTGGAGCCCAAGCAAGTGGCAGTGAGAGGCCCAGCAGGGCCCTGTCTTGACACTGACCTTTGCCCAGCACCGTTGATTTTCAACCTTCTATGTAATCACCTTCGTGAGAGGGCTGGCTGGGGGCATGGAGGTGAGTTGAATACACTTCAGAGATGCATCAGGGAGCCTTGGGGGCGGGCACTGTGCTTCCCAGTGCACAGTGTGGTGTGCTCTCCCCAAAGCTTAGAGCTAAACTGGGATTTGGAACTGATGCCCTAAAGTCAGCAAGGTCCTTCCTCATGGTAGATGCAGTGGCCAGAGCCCAGCTGAGAGACAGGAGGGCTCTGGGCAAAGAAGGAGGCAGATGACAAGAGCCAGGGTAGGTTGGGTGGGAAACCTGGATTTGGGGGGCAGGATGGAGGGCCTCAGAATTATAAGTTCAAACACTGGCTCCGTCACATACCAGTTGTGACAGTTTGGATCAGTGAGTTGGCCTCTTGGTGCCTTGGTCTCCCATCTGTATTTGGGGTGCCAATCCTCCTGCCTCGTAGGACCCTGTGGGGTTTTAGAAGAAGGTGGGGCACATGACAAGCATGTCAGTGTAAGTTGTTGTAGTGTCTTTATGAAGAGAGATGGGACCTCGCAGGAGGGGTGTGCTGGGAAAAGGGTAGATGCAGGACACAGGGGGACCTGGCAGACCCTGCCCAGAGGCCAGGAGACCTCATGCTTAACACTCAGGTCCCAATTTCAGTTCTCCCACTTACTGGTGTGTGGCTGCGGTTCCCTATATGCAAAGAGAGGATGCTGAGGCTGCCCCTCAGGCCTGATGCTTAGATGCAGTAGTGCCTAGAAGGCACCTAGCACAAGTCACTGCTGTTGTTTAATGAGGGCACAGAGAGGTGAATCACTTGGCCAAGGCCACACAGCAAGGAAGCAGCCGAACTGTGATTGAACCAAAGTGATGTGGCTCCTGAATCCCCACACTCCCTGATTTGCACCACTGCTGTCATGGCCCTGTGGCTGCTGCTGTTACTGGTCTTCATGGGGGTGGCGCAACCTGGTCTTGGGTGGTAGTAACCATGTTGGGGTGATTAGGGGGGAAAGCAGTCTCGGCTCCTCTGGGCCTCTAAGTCCCCTTGCCACTCTCACACTGCACCTGGCTTGGGCTGCAGAGAAGCCCTGGGAATCCTTTTGACACAGAGCCATGTACCCTCTGATCACAGTGGTCACATTTTTGAGAATCCTTCACCTCTTGCCCAACTATTACCCTGGTGACAGAGCTCTTCCTTAGCAGCGACCTTTCCTCTTCAGCACTTGGACCTAAGCCAGGGGCACCCAGCTGACAGGGTGGGTGGTTCACTGCTGCCATGGACTGGGGCCCACAGGTGTGCTGGGGATGGGTGCATGCCAAGGGAAGAGACCAGGGAGGGGGTCTCCTCCGGCCCAAAGCCCATGCAAATCCAGGGATGCGGCAAAGCCCAGGTCCCTTTGACAGACACGCCTCAGAGCAGGAAGGGACACAGACCAGACGAGTCAGCTCTGGTCATGGCTACAAGACTGGCTTTCCCAGATTCCCTTCCTCAGGGGTGTGGCCTCCTCTCCCCCTCACTCCTGATGGGAGACCACAGCAGGAGGGGGAACCAGACCTCCATGGAATGGCACTATGCTAAAGCTGGAAGGGGCTGCAGGGACCCTCTCCTTGGCAACATGTCCTGACTCTAGTGTTTCCTACCTTATCACACATGGTAATATCTTTGGGTATCATCTGTACCAATCAACTCAGTTGTTATCAACCTAACATTTATTTTAAAAGGATATGATTACTCTAGGTGGATAACTAGTCTCACTTGTCATGAATACAACATAATAGCAAAAATAAATGAGGTCAGTGCCCCGAGGGCAGTAGTTTGCTATTTACTGCTGTATCCCCAGCACCCAGCACATCATATCTTTTGAACGAGAGGCTGAGTAAATGAATGAATGAATAAACAAAGAAAAGAATGCATGGTCTGGAATGGATGCTTGGGGAAGGCACAGCCTGTCTGTTAAAATAAGGAAAAGCAAATATCTGAGAGGCATCAAAGCCTTTCCAGTCTCACATGGAGACTTTCTTGTCATATTCACTGTGTCCAGCAGGGTTGTCCAAGCATGTTTGTGCCTACACACACACACACACACACACACACACACACACACACACACACACACGACACGACTCACATGTGTGGACTGACTCCAGCTCCCTCAGTCCCATGCAGGCCCTCTACGAGCCGGCAGTGAGGAGGGTTGGGCTCTCCCGTCATAGCCCTCCTTCCTGCCCATCCTCCCCCCAGTGGATAGAGCTGTCTTCGCAGAGCATGGTCACTGTCCTTGTCTGGCAGGAGCCTGTGGGGGTGGCTCAGCCTGTGGGGGTGGCCACGGCACTGCTTTGGTAGAAGCCTGGCACAGGAAACCTGACGTCATCCTGACTCACTCCTCAAGCTGGGCTGGGGGTGGCCTCACTCGTCACTCTTACCCTTCATACCTGCCCTGGCCGATGGATCGTAGCCAAACCATTCATTTCTTCCTCCCTCCCTGGGGCATCTGCTTGGGGTGTGGACTTAGAAGGAGGAGGAAGGGAAATGCAACAGAGGTAACCTGGCACAGAGCTGGGCGTATGCTGTGGGGCACGGGAAGACCAGGGACCCCAAAGGCAGGAAGGGGGGCAGTTACAAAGGACAACACTGAATCATCTTGTGTTCCAGTGGGTATTTTAATTTAAGATTTTATTTATTTATTTTTAGAGACAGAGGAAAGGAGGGAGAGAGGGAGAGAAACATTGATGTGAGAGAGAAACGTCGATCATTTTCTTCTCATATACACTCTGACCAGGGACCAAACTCGCAACCGAGGCATGTGCCCTCACTGGGGATCGAACTGTCAACCTTTCACTTTTTGGGACTACACCTAACCAACTGAGCCACACCAGTCAGGGCCAGTTGGGTATTTTAATTAAAAAAAAAAAAAAAAAAAAAAAAAAAGCTGAGCCTGAGTCTGGCACACACCTGCTGCCATTCCCTCACCACCTAGTGATGGGAGCAGGGTCCTCCCTCTGGCACCTGCAGCCTGTGGACATCAGGTCTAATGAGACCCCTTTTCACACTGTCCTCCACCCATGCATCCAGAGCCCTGTTCTGCATCTGCCAGGGCAAGCGGTGGTCCTTGAGGAGGTGGCAAGGGGACAAGACATCTGTGCCATGACTCACCAAGGGTGGGGGGATCATTAGTCAGAGCAGAAATAGGGTGGGATGTGGGCTACATTCTTTTCTCCAGGCCTCAAGCTTTCGCCCAGTCATGGGGGTGGGGGCTCCCCCAGTTTGGGAATGGGGGAAGGGGCAGGGGAGCACCTCCTTCAAGGCAAAGTCAGTCCTCTTTGAGTGTGGGTTCCAGAGCTGAAAAGGGACAGTCCCAAAGCCAGTGGTATTGCAGGGGGACATACACGTAGCCACCACAGGCAGAAATCACTATTTTTGGCCGAGTAGTGGACAGCACCCTAGGGCCTGCGATACTAGAGCGAAGTCTCAGCAAAGCACTCTGACTCCCATGGGTAACTTTCTGCGAGGTCACCCTCCTCTCCCCAGGAGGGGACGAGGCTCAGCTCAGCATGGATTACAGAGACTGGAGCCCCCACACTGCTGAGCTGGCCAGTCCTCACGTCTCCACCCCAAGGAGCCGAAAGGCCAGGGCTCCCGGCACAGCTGGTGACACCAGCCCCATGGTCAGCAAGCCCGGGCCTGACTACCCTTTCATGTGCTCTGTAATTTGCCTCTGAAGTCAGCCATTAAGTCATCTGCTGGCTGATGCCAAGGATAAGGCCCATATCAGACTCTGGGATCTGTGGCCCAGACTCCCCGGCTCTGCTGTGGCTTTGCCGAATCAACCTCCAGACTGGCCTGGTAGGCAGGGACAGAGCACTGTAGGTGCTCACCCAGCACGTGGCCTCATAGCCTTGGAACCACTGTGGGCAAGTAACTGGTCTATTGAGTTCCCATCTTACTGATGGGGACACTGAGGCATGAGAGGATGACATGATCCCGAGTATCTTGGGCGTCCTTGGGGCTCGCTCACCTGTGTCCCTTCTCCCCCACAGCAAAGTGTCTCAGAAATCATGGAATTTCATAGAGATCTGCTCCAACACACAGACACATCAAGCCCAGTGGAGAATTGGGGACTGTACCTGGGTCCTAGCTGTAGTTGCCCAAGAAGGTCTGGACAGTAGAAGACTTCAGCGGAGCTGGAGGGGTCTTACAAAGGGGTCTTATTCAGGGGCAAGGGGGCTGAGGAGGTTGAGGTAAGGTTGGAGGGGGTGGCAGCTCCAGCTCCAGAATACTGTCCCCACCCACTAAAACTTCTGTTTTGGAGTTCAGATCCCCCCTACACACCTGGGGCTCACCACATCCGGCCCCAGGGCTTTCGGCCGGGGTGGGGGTGGGGGTGGGCAGAAGAGGTGTGATCTCTGAGAGTTTCCGCTTCTTACTGCTCATGGCCTTGTTGAAGCAAAAGCATTGGGTCCCTGTCATCCAGAGCTCTGCTGCAGGCCTAGGGAGGCGGGGGGACGGGGGAGGGGGAGGATGAAGGAGGCGGGTTCTGGTACTTCTTCTCTTTCTTGCCCTTGGGGCCGCTCCTGAAATTCCCGTGAGGTCCTGGGGAGAGTCCAGCGTCGTCAGCAGAGTTCCCCTTCAGAACTGGCCTGTGACTTGGGGAAGTGCTTTTGTCTTGGGCCCCTGGGGTTTCCCTGGGCTCCTTGGGAAGCAGCCTTGACGGCTCATAACTGGAAATTCATGATGGAGCCCCTGCCTTTCCCACCCCTCCTCCCAGGCTGGGGGTCCTCCTGATGCCCAGGGTGTTGGCCTCAGAGGACCATGTTTTGGCCCAGTTTGGCCACTAACCCTGCGTGCTGGTCTCAGGCATGAAATGGGCCGGGGATGGGGAAATCAAGCCCCTCCTGCCCAAGGTATAGTAGAAGAGAACGTGAACTGTCAAGTACAGAAGTCATTGGTGGCCGCAAGCACATCAGCTTTTGTTGTAACAAATTTCTCAGGGGAACATCCTGGGAGGGAAGAGAAAAGGGAGAGGAAGCAGGGCAGGGTTACCACAGCCTGAAGTCCCTGGGTGGGGGATGTGCATCTGAGAAGTCAGTGCCCTAGGACTGAGCAGTGAGGAGCGGATCAAAAGGCGCCAGCGCGTTTCAAGGCTGCGAGGCAAAAGGGGGGTGTTTGGGCTCCATTTCCACAGCCACAAAAACTTCTCTCCTGAGCTGGTACCCCGTCCTCCCCCAGCGCACCCCACCCCCTGTCCCGGTTTAGCCCGCGTGAGGCCGCGGGGGCGGCACCGGCGCCTTCCTGCTCTGCCCTTGTATGGTGACCCGGGGGCCGGGCCAGGCTACTTAAGGCCGGGCTGCCCTGCTGAGGGCGACAGAGCAGACGTCGGGGGCTCGGGTTGAGCAAGGGTAGAGGGAGGAGTGGGGACGCAGAGGGTACGCGCAGGAAGAGGCCGGCGCCATGGGGCTGGAAGAGGCACGCGAGCTGGAGTGCGCGGCGCTGGGCGCGTTGCTGCGGGAGCCGCGGGAAGCCGAGCGCACCCTGCTGCTGGACTGCCGCCCCTTTCTGTCCTTTTGCCGGCGCCACGTGCGCACCGCGCGGCCTGTACCCTGGAACGCAATGCTGCGGCGGCGCTCGCGCGGCCCGCCCGCCGCCGCCCTCGCTTGTCTGCTGCCAGACCGCGCGCTCCGGGCACGCCTGGCCCGCGGGGAGCTGGCGCGCGCCGTGGTGCTGGACCAGGCCGGTGCCTCTCTGGCAACGTTGCCACCCGACTGCCCGGCCCGTGTGCTGCTGGCCGCGCTGTTGCACGAGACTCAAGCCGGGCCCACCTCCGTGTGCTTCCTGCGAGGTGAGCGCCCAGCCGCATTCTCCCTCCAGGTTCTTGCCGCCCCCTCCCTCGTCTGGCCCGACCTTCCCCTTCCCCCCTGCTCGCCTGGCTCTCCCGCTGACCTTGCTCTTGCCCTCCCCACAGGAGGCTTTGACGCCTTCCAGGCCTGCTGTCCCGACCTGTGCTCTGAGTCTTCCACCCCAGCTGGGGCAGAAAACAGCTGCTCAGACCTCAGGGCTCCCTTCTATGACCAGGTGAGTTGAGATCAGGGCTCCTTGTCATTGTTTCCCTGGGTGTGCCTATTTGGGGGCTGGAGGAGGGATATGTATACCTGTGAGTGTATATCTCTGTATGTTCCTTGGTGTCCTCATATTCTGAAGCCAGGTCCTTGGTCAGGACTGGCCCAGGGCTCCTCCAGACCTGGGTGGAGCAGACCTCACTCCGCTCCTCCCCCTCTCCCTCCAGGGTGGCCCCGTGGAGATCTTGCCCTACCTGTTCCTGGGCAGCTGCAGCCACTCATCAGATCTGCAGGGGCTGCAGGCCTGCGGCATCACCGCCATCCTCAACGTCTCTGCCAGCTGCCCCAACCACTTTGAGGGCCTTCTGCGCTACAAGAGCATCCCAGTGGAGGACAACCAGATGGTGGAGATCAGTGCCTGGTTCCAGGAGGCCATAGGCTTCATTGGTAAGAGAGGACCTTAGCAGGGCCCCAGGGGAGGGACTGGGGCACCGTCTCCTTCCTGCCCAACTTCCTGTCTGACCTCCACCCCTTTCCCTTGCAGACTCAGTGAAGAACAGCGGGGGCCGGGTGCTGGTACACTGCCAGGCCGGCATCTCTCGTTCCGCCACCATCTGCCTGGCATACCTCATACAGAGCCACCGTGTGCGGCTGGATGAGGCCTTCGACTTCGTTAAGCAACGCCGGGGGGTCATTTCCCCCAACTTCAGTTTCATGGGACAGCTGCTACAATTTGAGACTCAAGTGCTGTGCCACTGAGGCAGGACCAAGGCACATATAGCCACAGGCTCCTGGGGAGCTGACCTGGGACATCTGGGCTCCTTCTGGGGCTTCACGGTGCGCCACGCCTCAAGGAGAGCTGCCCCTTCCTCGGAGTTTGGAAAGCCCCCAGGTGGGGGCACTGGAAGTACAAGAATGCTGAATTTGCTCACCTGGTGCTCTTCTGCTAGGGGTTTGAGGGCTGGCCCTCATTTGGGGATAAGAGTGAAGAGTTCGTCTGTCTCCCTCCTCCCCCATCCTTTGGCAGAAACAAACTGGACTCTACACTCACGGGTCCACCAGTCCCACCAGTGGGTTGAAGCCCAAGGAACAAGCTGTGACAACCAGGAGCCCTGTCTGGGGGTGACACACCCCAAGGCCTGGAGCCTGAGCCCTGTGTTCTTGGGGGCTGGGCTCAGGGAAGTGATATGTCCCTTGTATGTGAGCCCCTTGCGTGTGTGTATTTGAGCACTTCACGCCTGTGTTGGCGCTGGAAAGTTATTTGTGTTCAACTGACATTTAACATTCCCTCCCCTACTTCCTCCCAGCCCTGTGGGTGGGGGCTGGGAACTTAGCACTTTATATTTATACAGAACCTTGAGGATGTGTCAATAAAATATTGTTTTGTTTAAAAAAATAACTTCTCAAGCATCTAGTCTCAAAGTCAATGTCTGGGGGAAAATGCTCAAAAGCTGTTTCTTAATCAGAGCTCACCTTTCCTTGTGACTTGGTGCCTGGGAAATGGGGAGGAAGGTGCATGTGTACCCCTACTGGCAGGATGTGCCCTCTGGGTTCCAGCTCTACTAGGCTGGTGGTCTTTTCTGGGTGGTTTCTGGAAACTGGCTCCAACCTTACTCCTGTTACAGGCATTGGTCCTATGGGGAAAAGTCTGTGTCCATGACTCAGAAATGGGCCCAGTGCTCACCTGCTCATACCCCACTTTCTTTCTGGAGCATGTGGGTAGGGGTGTGTGTGTGTGTGTACCCATGTATGTGGCTGTCCTGTGGGTGTTGGTATCTTGTTCTTGGCCTGCACACACCTACATGTCACATGCATGGGTGTTCCTACATTCCTGCATGTGTCCGCATGTGGCCTTGCATGTGGCTCTTCCCGTGGCTGTGTGCATGTGCCAGGCCTCTCCACTTGCCCCGAGTCAGGCAGCGTAGCCTCTCCCACACTCCCAGGTTGGGCCCCTGCACCTCAGAATGCCTGTCCATGCTGGGGCTCATGACAGCCCTGTTCCAGAGCTCCTTGTCCCCAGAAGATACATGGCATTGTATCTGGTACTAAATACATGTCACCAGGGATGGACTTTTATTGCTTTTCACACCAACCCAATGAGTGTGTCTTTGCTGAACATTGATTACGAGCTCAGGGTGTCTGAGGAGAACAAGGTGTTTGGGGAGACACGAGAGTGCCCTGCAAACCCAAGTGGAGGGCACCTGCCAAGCCTGTCGGAGCGGGTATGGAGGCCCGTCACGGGCCAGTTCTGCAGGAGCTCACTCTGCTTCGGCCTCTACTCTGACTCTCCTGGCCACTCAGACATGCGGGTGTCATCTAACTTTATTTTGTCCTCCCAAATGCTGCTCAAGGGTCACCCTGCAGAACGCTGTCTATTATTTAGGGCATTTGAAGTGCTTGACAAGGCACTCCTCAATGGGTCAGGGGAGTTTTTGTTTTGTTTTTAAAAAGATTTTGGCTATTTGGTTATTTTTATTTGTATATTAAATTGGCAGCATAGTTTGATGGCTAGGGTCCAGTTTTGCTTCACCTCGCTGTATTTCAGTTTCCTCGTCTGTAAAATGGGGTTTATTGTTAGCCCCTACTTGTTAGGGTGGTATCGAGAATTACACGCATTAATTGCATAAAGCTCCTGCACCTGCACCTGCACATAGTAGGTCCTCAGGTAACTCTAGCTTCTGATGGCCCAAGAGGCAAAGGTTTCCAGGTGTGCAGTTGTGCCTTTCAACCAAGCTGGATGCTTCCGAAGTAAGGGCTTACGGTTTGCTCAGCCCTGTGCCCAGTCTGGCACGAATGGGCACCCACTCCACGAGGCAGAATCAGGTGTGAAAAGCCTGCCCCCTGGTGCCTTGTTCCGTCTGCCCGCTAGTGAGAACAGCAGAGCTGGGATGACCATCAGAGCTTCCTCAGGTCCTGAGTGGGCTTCTGTTTGGACCTGCCCACAACACCACACCCATCTGGGATAGTGGCGGTATTGGGGGCCCAGAGTCATCAGGCTCCTCCCATCACACAGCCCCATGTCACACACAGCTGGTCTGGTGGCTGAGGCCCCTGCCCAACCCATCCTCACACCCCTACCCCATCCAGTCCTATCTCTAGCTCACCCCTTCACACCCCACCCAACCTTCCATCCCACATTCCTCTCCCCAGGTTTTTACGTTTGTCTTCCAAATAAACTGCATTCTTCCCTTCTTCCTTCCTTCCTTTTTATTTATTTTTGAATTTTTAACTGTGGTAACAAATATATAACAAAGTTACCATCTTCACTGTTTTTAAGTGTACAGTTCAGTAGTATTAAGCACATTTACATTGCTGCATAGTGGATTTCCAGAACATTTCCATCTTGCAAAAGTGAAACTCTGTCCCGATTAAACAACTACCCCCACCCCAGCCCCTGTCAACCACCATTATACACCTGTCTAGGAATCTGAATACTGTGTACACTCCATACTGATGGGATCATACAGTATTTGTTCTGTTGTGACAGGCTGATTTCACTCCACATAATGTTCTCAAGACATAAAATGCATTTCTTAACTAAGAATCTGTTTCTCTACCCAAGCAGGGTGATTACTGGTCATTAGGATGCTTTTATCGAGCTCTGTCACCTGAAGGATCAGCTCCACGTGTTAAGACCCTGCCTGGCAGCCAGGGCATGTCTTCTTCACTTCTCCTTAGGATCCAATTCCTATCTTTTGAGAAATGCTGGATTCCAGGCTCAGCAGGATGCGGAGAGGTGCTTGAGGACAATAGCTAGCATCTTTGGTTCTGTGGCTTCCCTTCACCGGAGTCCCCAAATCCTCTGCCTCCAGGACTGAAATCTACACAGGCCTGTGGTGACCACACTCTGAGGACCGGCCTCTTGAAAGGCTAAGGGGGTTCAGAGGAGCAGGAATAAGGACAAGGAGCTTTCATTTCTGAACCTGTGAAATGCGGCTTAAATGCTGACTTTGCAAGGTTGTTGTGGGGGTGACAGGGTAGTCCACAAGATGGTCTAGGTATCCAAGAATTCCACCTTCCCCATGGGAGGCTCCTCTGGGGCGTTGCTTACACCAGGTGTTCAGCTTGTGAACGTTCCCTGATTCCTGCACTTGCGATTGTCCCATTTTCTGTATGTACGCGAAAATAAAAGCTTATTAAAATGTAGTGAAGTTTCCCTTCGTCATGGACAGACTGGGGGAGCCTCTGGGTCTCCAGCTGCTTTTCCCACTCTGAGCACAGGCAGAGTCAGGTAAAGGATTTCCTGGTGTTTGCGAATGAGGTTCCCAGCGTGGAGCCTCAGCACTTCCTTTGATGTTTCTCTGACCCCTGGTGGTGGGAGGGGACCTCAGCAGAGACACAGCCTCCAGAGCGATGCCTCTCCCCAGGTATCCTTATACCCAGTTTCTTCTCACTCTCTTGTCCAATTTAGCCAGGCCAGGTAGGATCTGACCAGGGTGTAAAATGAGGTTTATTGTTAACCTCATTGTGTAAAGCTCCTGCACCTGCCATAGGTACCGGAGAACTCTTGGATACCTAGACCCTCTTAGAGTCTGGAGGTGGGGAGCACAGGCAGGTGGGGGCAGGGGTGCAGAAGGGATTGGTTGGGGAGGGGCTGCAGAAGGAGTTGATTGGGGAGAGGCTGCAGGTGGGGGCTGGAGAAGCTGGTATTTAAGTCGGGGATGGGGTGGCTGTAAGCCTGTATTTAGGTTGCCTTTTCCTGCCTGGATTGCAGCTCCTGCTTGCTGCAGGGCTAGCGGGCCCACCACAGACAACAGGAACATGGGGGGCCTCTGGCCTTGGGTGTTGGGTCTGCTCTCTTTGCCAGGTAAGCGGCTGCCTCACCCTCCAGTTTTGGCTCCAGCTGGGGAGAGTCCAGAGGGTGTGACTGGAGCCTGCTGGGCTCTGAATTGCTCTGAATAGCTCAAGGACAGGCTCTCTAGGGATATTCCCAGGGTCAGCTCCTGGGGGCCCCAAGGGGAGGCCTCCCCAAGACCCTGAGAGCACAGGGCCTGCCTGGAAGGTGTGGCACTTCAGCCTCCTGGTTCGGCTGGCTGGGCCAGGCTTGCCCAGGTTGAGCCCAATCTCCAGAGTCCTCGGCTGAGAAAGGAGCCGTCGGGCAGGGCCTGAGGCTAGCCGGCACTGTGCTGTCAGTGCCGCAGCTTGAGGGTTGTCCCTGCCCCTCCTTCCGCTGCCTGCCTGACTCCAGACACACCACATACTCAGAGCACAGGGCCACCTTTTGGAGCCCAGTGTGGGTCCTGCTAAAGGAGCTTCCTCCTCAGAGTCGTCTGGGCTAGTGCTTGGCAGGAGCTGGGAGGGGAGGCCAGGCAGGCTCCCAGGACTCCTTGCTGGAGGCTTCCCTTAGTGAAGGGAGGGTCACCCACCCCCACCCCATGTTCTGATATCCTCCCCCACAATGCGGGCACTTTGGGACCCGTGTGTGTCTGGACCAGGTTTGATCCTAGGAGTGCCTGCAGCCTCCAGCTGCCCAGGGGTCTGTGGGAGCAGCTTCTCAGAAGACCTTATCCCTGAAGAGACCCAGACGTCTTGGGACAAGGACATCCCTGCAATTAACCAAGGTGAGGGCACTGTGTCTTGTTATGGGGTGGCAGGGCATGACACTGGCCATGTGGTGTGAGGACTGGGCTAACTGCTCTGACGGGCAGCAACAGCTGAGAGGAATCGTGAGGCTCACTAGCAGGCTTTAGAGGAGTGGTTCTTCCTTCAGCTTCTTCCAAGTCTGTTTTTGTGTCTTCTCTACTGCTTGTTCCTTTTACAGAATGGGGGAAACATAGGTTTTTACAAATGGCCTAATAAAAGTATAGGGCTCTCTATGTCCTGTATCGAGCTCAGTCAGTAGTGGATGTTTGAAACATGTTGGCCACCTGGGGCTGCATGGCCTACAGGTGTGAGGGGACGAGCTGGGGGTAGAGACCATGAAGCACGAGGCCCAGGGCCTCCCTGACTGGGGTCTCCAGTGGAGAACGAGAACATATTGATGTTGTGGGTCCAAGCGGATAGGAACACAGACTGGGGTTCAGATGTTAGAATTTTTCCCTGGGCGAATGGAGTGACCTTGCCCTGGGGACGTGGGACTCTAGGATGTTGCAGTCACCATGTGGTGTCTCCCTTTCTTTCTCTGTGAGCTGACCTGGAGCCCCAGCAGGGCAGGACACCCCTTTTTGGTGACTTTGACCTGTCTGCAGGTAGCCAGACCCAAACTGAGGCTTCCCTAGCACTGGTTTTTAGATGCCATGGAGAAAGCTTTTAGCTAGTGTTGCTGGCAGCCCGGACAACTACATATCCATGAGCTCCCCAGAGTAGCTGGAGGCACATGGTCCCAGCTGCTGCAAATGCTGGCTGCTAAGGCCATGCAGCTGAAGGCCTTCGGCCAGAGATGTTAGGAAGCCGCTCCCTTCCCTGCCCAGAGGGGTCCACGGTGACTCATGGGTACATGGGTCTGGCCACTGCCTCAAGGTGGAACAAGTCCATGGTGCCATTGGAGCCCAGAGCTCACCGAGGGTCGGGCTGAGACTGCCCCCCAGCTGAGCACAGTTCTTCCCCAGAGCTTTTCAGCATTCCTTAGTCCCTTGGGAAATTCTTTCCAGGTGGCTCCCAGCTCAGGCTCTGCTAATAGGGAACCCAACCTCAGGCGCCTCTAGGGTGTCAGACCCTTTTCTGGGATTCCTTATGGGGCTCAGATGTTTGGAAAGAGTCTGTGGGGAAGGGCTGCAGCTGTGGCAGAAAATGGAGTTGGAAAAGGAAAGGAGAGAGCAGCCGAGCTGGGGAAGGAGGTCGGGAGAGGAGAGCCAGTGTTCATTCACCCTCCTCTGTGGTTTGGGTGGAAGTTTCTGTCACTTGCCACCACAAGTGTCCCGAATACCACCCCAGAAGGGCAGGAGTTAGATGGGGCAAGAGGGAGGCAGGAGAGCCCAGGGCGTGTTCACGTGGCTTGGGCTGGGGTGGGTGGAGACAGAAGAGAGCCACCAACACAAGAGGCAGGAGTTGGTACTGGATTGTGGAGACTGCGGGAGCCGTGGACTGCCTTTGAGTGAGAGAAGGGTGTGATCAGGCTAAGAAGCATCACACTTTTGTAGACTGGGGCTCAGAGGGGCTGCGCAACTTGTCAGAGATCACAAAGCCTCAGTGCCCAGGGGACCTCTTGCTCTAGAGTCAGAGGAAGGACACACTCGGTAGGGGTTACTTGATCTGGCATTCAAGGCCTCTGCAAGGCTGCCCTGGAGCATGTGCTCTGGGGGCTCTGGGCCCACACATCCCTCCCTTCCTTCCCAGGGCTCATTCCTGAGGAAACACCAGAGAGCAGCTTTCTCCTTGAGGGGGACATCCTCCGGCCGGTGAGTGAGCGGGTATAAATAAACTTGAGCTTCCCATGACATCCCAGGTGTCTTGGGGTGTGATATGGGAGGGATCTTTGTTGCTCGTAGCTTGGCAGACACCCCTTCTCACCAAAGTCAGAGTGAATTTTCTTTTAGGAATAACTAGCCTGAATGGATTCCAGATGTTACCCTCCTGCGAGGGCTTCCTGAAGGAGGGGGTTTTGCCCTTAAGATCCATTTTGATACCCTGCCCAGGGGAGATGCTCAGAAAGTACTGGGATGAAAGGAGAGTTAAGAATAGGTTGGCAGAGTGGCTTGTGGGGCTGTAGGGAGGTGTTGGTGGTCTGGGGAAGACAGAACAAGGAGTAATGCAGACACCATCCTGGCAGGGGTTGGCAGACAGTGTCAGAAAGGGAGCAGGCTGGATGGGAATTGGGGTGACTAGCCAGTGGAGAGGGGAACACTCTGTTTAGGACAGTAATGCCACATTATAGGAGACTGGGGATGGCAGAAAGCTCCAGCATAAGACAGTGGCCTGGTGAGAGCAAGACTGTTCTGTGGTTTAGAGGCTGCCTGAGGCCTAGCATGAAGCATAACATGAGGCTGGGCTGGGCTGGGCTGGCTGAGCGGGAACCCCAGGGGTAGGGCAAGGCAGACAGCCTGGGAAAGGCCCCTGAGGCCCCTGTTCCCCATTACCCAATACCCAATGAGTGCGTGGTATAAGAGCAGAATCCAGTAAAACCTTTGACCAGTGGGGCAGGGCATGCTGGGTGCTGCAAAGCCTATGCTTCAAAGGGTTTGGGATGGTGGAAGAAAAAATAAGAGCTGCCAAGGCCAAGGGTATTGGCTTAGAGTCAGGCCAGGGAGGACCCTGCCCCACCGCACATTCAGGTTGCTCAGGAGCTGCTGTGCTCCAGGAAGGAGCTGCTGGTGGAACTCTGAGCACTTCTGAATTAGGCCGTCCTATGGTGCTGAGACTCCTAGCCAACCTCTCCAGAGTGTCTTGTTTTATCAGCTTGATAGAATCAGTTGCAAGTTCTGTGTTGTACAGAACAAAGACTTCTGTTATGCACTACAATTCACATGGCTCACTTCCCAGCTTTTATCCCGTTTTTAATAGCCTCCCCACTGTCCCATGCCTGTGTCCTGATGTTCACATCTTTAGGGCTCTTGTGTGTTCTGAGATGTGGCACCCTTGGTGGCAGAAAGATTGGCTGGTCTGTGTCCCCAGGGGTCCCTGAGCTCTGCCTTCTCTCCTCAGAGTCCCTTTCGCCTGTTGTCAGCTACAAGCAACAAGTGGCCCAAAAACGGGGGTGTGGTGGAGGTACCCTTCCTGCTCTCCAGCAAATATGGTGAGTGCACCCTGGGAGCCCAGTGCCATCCCCCTCTGGTGCCCGCCCCTACCCCCAGTGCAGCCTGTGCGCCTCTCTGGGTTTTCTCCTCTTCCTCTACATCCCCACAGCCGCTCTCTGCACCACCCTGAGAGCCCTGCCCCCAGAAGCCCTCTGCTTTTAAAAATAAGATTGTGTGTATGTGTGTGTGTGTGTGTGTGTGTGTGTGTGTGTAATATTACTCAGCCATGGAAATGAAATCTTGCATTTGTGAGTGACGTGGATGGATCTTGAGACTATGTTGCTAAGCAAAATAAGTCAGACCAAAAACCATATGATTTCCCTCATATGTGGAATATGAACTAAAAAGTAACAGGCTAACAAAACAAAAGAGCCTCACAGACGTAGAAGCTCTTTTTTTCCTAGGGCCTCCTAAGCTGGGGGAGGGAATGAGTTAAGATTCTGGAAGAACTGATAGGAAGGTACATCAAGGGACTCTGATTCATTCTGAGACCAAGAGGCCCAGGCACAGTGACCTATCCAAGATCAAACAGTCAGGCTCTGCCTGGAGCCCAGCTTTCTTCCCCCTACATGATCACACTGCCTTTTCTTGACATTTCATGTTGGGAGTGATTTGAGTGATTTTTGAAGCTCAGTTCCATGCCCAGCATACAGACTTCCATGGGCCATGAGGGCTCACGGGGTTTGGCTGGGGTTTCAGCCAGGTGTCTTCTCCCCAGATGAGCCCAGCCGTAAGGTCATCCTGCAGGCATTTGCTGAGTTTGAACGCTTCACATGCATCCGGTTTGTTGCTTACCATGGCCAAAGAGACTTCATCTCCATCATCCCCATGTCTGGGTAAGTGCTTGTGTATGTGTGTTCTCATGCAGGGTGAGTTCCTCAGCGTTCTTCTGTGTTCAGCCTGGAATGAACTGAGCTGTTGTCTAAAACCTATTTCTGGGCCCAGATGGGCCCAGGTCCAAGTACCCCTATTCACTCTGAGTGACTTGCCTGATAAGAGCTGGACCTATAGTACTCAGGGAAAGAAAGTGGGGAGAGAGTTAGGTGCTTTGACCCTCCTTTATGAAGCCCTTATCCCCAGAAGACCTCACGGTCTGGTGGGTAAGTGCAGGTTTGGTGGGACCTGGCTTTGGATCTGGGTTCCACAATGCAGGAGATGCCTGGCTGTGGGCAAGTCCCTTGACTCCTGAGCTGCTTCTGCCTTCTGTCTGAAATGAAGGTGCTATTGTTTCCTAGTTCATCAGGGGCCTAAGCTAATGTGTGCAGTCGCTTTGATTTAGGTCTCCCTGTGTGGATACGTTCACTTAGTGAGCTGCTTCTGTTACCCATGTTACTGAGTTCCTACCTCCTCTTTGTAACCCAGGATGGGGCTCAGCACATCCATTTCACTGAAGGCCAGTCAGTGAAGGGACTTGGGAACAGCAAACCTGGAACTAGAGTCCAGGATGGTGACCCCGTGTTCATCTCATTCACCCGAGGACCAAGGAGGAGGGCAGGGGCTGGGTCTGCTCTAGCTCACTCTGGGCTGGTGCCCACCCAGCTCCCTCTCATGGCCCTGCAGGTGCTTCTCCAGTGTGGGGCGCAGTGGAGGGATGCAGGTGGTATCCCTGGCACCCACTTGTCTCCAGAGGGGCCCAGGCATTGTCCTGCATGAGCTCATGCATGTGCTGGGCTTCTGGCATGAACATTCACGGGCTGACCGGGACCTTTATATTCGTGTCAACTGGAATGAGATCCGCCCAGGTAAGCCAGGTGGTGCACAAGCCAGGCTGGGTCTAGGAGTCCATAGGGAGAGGGCTGCAAGTGTGGTCCAGGGTCTGAGGAGTTGCCTGTTTTTTTGGAAGAGATTGTCCATCTCCCCCACCATCTGCCTGTCTTCCATGGGGAAGGTGGGGTGTCCTCCTCTCTCTAAGACCTGGGAAGTGGTCCAGATGCTGGTGCTCTGGGATCTAAGCCTTCACCTGCCCACCCACAGTCTTTCCCAGGTTGGGGCATCACCATTTCTTCTCATGGACACTGTTGGTTACCTGAGGATGGGTTGCTGGTATTCTATGAGCCTTGCTCACTGTATACCCAACTAGCAGTCCCTTGTGCACACAGCCATGTGGGTGGGTTGGGGCAGGGCTGTGCTCCAGCAGCAGGGGCTGAGCCAAGCAGAGGCCTGGAGGTAGTGGACTGCATGTGTCCAGTATCAGATGCAGGTGGCTGAGGGCAGTGCTGCAGGGGCTTGGTGCTTGTGAGGAGTACTGGTGGGCATGTTGGACCGAGGGAGCGTGGGGAGGCTGGTTTGGGGAGTGGGCCACTACACCTGATGCCTGTGAGCTGGGAACAGTGCTGGGTGCAGGGGGTTTGATCCCGGTCCTGGGAGGGGCCCTGCCCTCTTGGGGGGATGGCCTGATTCAGGAGGTGAGAGGAATAGAGACAACTGTTTCATAGAGAAGAGGAGCAGAGGAGATGCATGGTCAGGAGTTTGGTTTGGGGTGTGGGAGCAGAGGGAGGAGTCAGAGGCTTCTGCAAGCAGAAGGTGTGAGCACCCACTGCTACTATGGGTCAGGCTTGTGGGTGCCTGAGACAGATTGGCACCCTGGAGCCTCCGAGAGGGTGCCCTGGGGGCATGGAGACTGGAGATCAGAATCAGGCTAGGGAAGTGGGGGTTGATGGTGACTCTGTACCCTGAAAACAGACCATAACCCTTCGAAGTGTTCATGGAATGCTTATGAAAACTTACCAAATGACAGCAATAAAACTTCTAATTTGAAAAGGTAGTTAATATAAACATTTTGATCATGACGTGAAGTAAAAGAATAGAAACAAATAACAAATCAAACCCAAAACTTATTCCACTTAGAAATGAAGTTAAAACAAAAGAGCAAACCTTTCTCTTATCTCTGGGGTTAAAGAAATAGAGGACTTCTGAGAGGAAAAACATCATGAAAATGCATTAGAACCAATAATTCACAGCTAACGCATGGCTCAGGGAACATGTGTAGACTTGACTACTTATATGAATAAGAAAAGAACGCAAGAAAAAAAAAAAACACAGTAAGCATTTCAATCCAAGTTAAGGAGAAATAAAGGAAACCAAGAGGGAATTAATGAGGGTAAAAGCAGAAATTAATGAGTTAGGAAACAAAAAGCACTAATAGACTCAGGAGCTGTTAAAAATAAAACAGGTGAAAACACCTGCTACCCTAATGGGAAAATTTGCTTAAGAATTTTTTAAAAATGAGAATGTTTATATTTAGTTAATAGGTACATAAAAAACTGCTAGGACTTGCAAACTATCAACAGTAATTAACCGTGGGGTTGGGGATGTGGGGATTCAGAAGGGAGATGGAGTGGGAGACACCATATATCTAAAGTTTTTTATTTTTGAACCAGATGAATATATTGCCTGTTCCAAATTGTTTAATAACTGAAGGGTTGTTTTCTAAAGGAAGAAATAAGCACTCTCTAGGAGCAGGTATTTTGGGCAGGTGATGGGATGCCATCTGATTCATGGTGAGGGGGTGGCTGGTGACCATGGGGTGGGTGTGAAAGTGGCTGGGCCAGGAGGGGGCTTGGGGGAACTGGGGTGCAGCTCTTCTTTCAGAGGCTCACTGTGAAGGACAGGAGAGAAGTAAGGGGAGGGAGGGAGCCTTGCCTGTCCCAGGCCTGGAGCACCCGGGTGACATGAGAAGTGGGCGCTCTGGCCAACGGGAGAGTGCTGGACTCCAAACCCAGGGGTTGGGTGCTGCTGGGTCAAGCAAGAACAGCTGGGCTTGCTGTGGGGAATGCGGGTTCACCCCAGCAGATGCTGAGCTAGCAGGTCTGCAAAACTGGGTGAGCAGTAGGCACTTTCCCCGGTGAATAGGGGGCATCCAAGCCACTCTTGAGAGGCAGTGGCTTCATGGAAACTGTAGGCAATACAGACTAGTCTTATACAAGGTGAGCTTGAGATGAGGAGGACAGCTGGAAAATGCAGGCCTGGGCCCCTCCCTGGACAGGAGTAGTAAGCAGTGAAGGCATACAGGAGACAGAACTAGGGACCAGTAGTAGGGGACAGGGACAGAAAGAAGCACATCTGGCTATAATTTTGAGCCCCTTCAGTTTAGTTCCTAGAAGTCCCTTATCCCCCCACCACCCTATTCCCACCCATTCTCTTTCCCCATTGATAAATATTTTTTCAGGCTTTCAAATCAACTTTATTAAATCTCGAAGCAGCAACATGCTGGTGCCATATGATTACTCGTCTGTGATGCACTATGGGAGGTGAGGCCCCTTTCTTTTCCTTCCTACCTCTGCATACCTGGCCAGCCCTTGCTGTGATCCAGACTCAGGCCCCTGCCCGCTGGTTTCCAGGCTTGCCTTCAGCCGACGCGGGCTGCCCACCATCACGCCGCTGTGGGACCCCAATGTCCACATTGGCCAGCGATGGAATCTGAGCACCTCAGACATCACACGGGTCCTCCGGCTTTATGACTGCATCCCAAGTGGTCCCGGCCCTCATGGGAGAGGTGAGTGACAGGGGCAGAGTGATTTGAGAAACCTGGACAAAGTTCCTGTCCTGAGGTTGTGGGAGATGGGGTTGCAGAGGTGAGTGGGGCTAGACAACCAGGGGCTAAGTCAACTAGTTATTCATTTTAAAAAACAAATTCCTAACTCATATCATGCACAGATAAATTCCAGATGCCTATAAGACTTACACATAAATGGAGAAACTAAAACTTCTAGAAGGTGTATTGGACTCATTCGGGGCATGGTGGGTTATGATATCCATGAGAGGAGCTACACCCCTGTGAATAAAACTGAAGGCAGCTCTGGCTCTCTGTAGCTGAGCCATACTCTTTCCTGTGATTCTGGGACGTGACCTCCTGTCTTTTTTACTGCAGGTTTCCAGGCCCATGGCAATGGCAGAAGCTCCACTCCCGCCTCTGGACCACACCTGCAGCGGCTTCTGGAGGCATTGTTGGCAGTCTCCAGGAGCCCCAACCCCAGGGACTCCAAGGCTGGAGAGAGCCCGGTGGAGTGGGAGCCCCCCACCCTGGGGAAGTTTGGTGTGGAGGCCTCTGCAAGGTGGCCTCAGACCTCAGCTTCCTCCACAGGCTCAAGGGCTGGTGCAGGTGCTCCTGCTGCTGCCCCGGAGTCATCACAGCAGGCCCACGTGCCCACGGTACCCCTAGTGCTGTCTCTAGAAGCAGAAGACCAACCTGCAGCTATCGAAGCTGCTTTGAAGAACCCAGCTCTGGGTCACTTCAGGGGGACACCTAGAGGTCAAGCCTGTGGCTTCTGTGCCTAAGTGGGGAGGGCATCCTCTGCCCAGAGCAACTGTGTCAAGCAACCCTTAGCCCCTCTTGGTGACACCCCTGTCTTCCAGCCACAGTCTGGGCTTTGTGTCTGAGGCCCAGGCCTCTCCCTCTATTCCTTTCTTCCCCACCATGTTCCCCCAAAGGCTTCTGGGGACAAAGGGACCATCTAGGTCTGTCAGAGGGAGGCAGGCCTGTTGCAGACACCTGGCTCTGCCTGCTCTCATGTTTTCCCCAGCCCTGGAGGATGCTGGGACTTGGAGGTAACATTCTACAGGTCCAGGGATCTTGGGGGTGGTGGTGGTGAGGGAGAAGATTCGCCTTCAAGGCTGTATAAGTCCTTCTGTAGCTGAAGCCCAGCCCCCCAAACATGAATTAAGAGTATTGCCCCCACCTCTCCTTTGGTCCAGGCCTTGAGGGGAGTCCCTGATGCCTGGGTGTTGGGAATGTTGGCCTGCATCTGCATGCAGCTCCCAGCTCTGCTCTCCAGGAGGCTCTCAGAGCCTCCTCCTGTCCCTGCAGCTTGGGAAGGCTCCAGAGTCATGGGGGTGTCACCCATAGGGAGATAAGGAAGAGGTGGGGGCCCTCTACAAATGCACGGTGGGAAAGTAGGCAAAGATGAGAGGATGTGAGGACCCTGAACACAGATCTCAAAGCTCCTTACCACCCTGTGTTGCTATTTCTGGGAGTCTCGTCTCCCCTTGTGGCCAGAGGAGGCCCTGAAAGGTGGCAACGGGCTGGGCAAGTCACCCTGCTTGTCCTCCTTCAGCCAATCCCCCACTCCTCCTCCTCGGCTCCTGGCCTTCCTGGTGAGGGCTGTTGAGGGAGCAAAGACCACCGCAGGGGTGCCTGTGAGCAGCCAGGAGGCCCCTGGTGGCACTGTTCTGTGACCTGGGGTGGGAGCGAACGGGAGCCCATGCCCTTGTTCCAGTGTGTCCAGGCCCCTCAGGTGTTTGGGAGGCAGAAATAAAGTTGGTACCCGCTCCAGGCTGTGCTGACTGACACACACGTGCACGCACACACAGGTGCCTCTGCCACTCCTCACTGCTTGGGGAGGGCCCTTGGCTGGTCATACCGATTTTCCAGAGGCTCTGCCTTTGCTCTCACCTCAGGGGAAATGTGGACACTCAGGACGCTGGAGCCTCAGCCCTCAGTCTCTTGGGTCAAGGATTTTCTGAGACTGAACAGGAGCCTGATTTCCAGCATTAGCTTCAGAGAAGGATCTTGTGGGGATCCTTCTTGCTCCCAAACGTGGAGGAGGGTGTCTTGAGTTTAGAGTGAGTGAGTGGGGGTTCTGGCCATGCTCCTAGCAAGTGACATCTTCCCTCGGAGATTCCTAAGCAAAGTCCTTGGACCGACCCTAAGAAGGACACATCTCCTGTAGTACCCTCATTTGTAAGAGAAATGAGTGTGACTGCCTCACAACCAGTCAGTCTCTTGAGTGGCTGAGTCAGGCCTCTGGCTCTGGACTGGGGTTTCCCAATGGCCACATAGGGTGGAGGAGATAATGTGCTTTGTGCCCAGCGAGGTCCTGCTATCAAGTGCCTCCATTAGTATATGGCTTTTGTCTTAGAATCTGCACTCTCCAGTGACTGAAGTAAGGCTGGCTGAACCTGGTGGTATAAGGGAAGAGCATTCCTCTTTTTGGGGGGTGACCAGGGACAAGGCTGTCCTTGTCATGTCCTTCCCCATGAAGCCACCTATCACTAGAGCCCATTTCCCAGGCCAGCTCTGGGCCTAGGCCTGTTCCACAAGCCTCTCCCTGTCCCTGGTTGTCCAGCCCTGGTTCAGCCCCTGGAGGGGTGTGTGGTATGTATGGAGCCCTGGGGTGTTAGCCAGAGCTGGGGTGGCTAGCCACCCCATCCCAGGATCTGTGGCCTGTTCCTCAATCCCTAACCATATGGATATATGGGCTCACTGATCAATTTAGTCACCAGGAATCCGTTATGAAGTAGGTGCCAGGCAGGTTCTGTTACAGGCACTGGGAATAGTATGGTAAGCAAGACAGGGTTTCTGTTCTTAGGGAGTTTATTTGGATGGGGAGAGGGATGGAAGGTACACAGGCAGGTAAAAAATAAAAAGCACCTATGATAGGGGAAGAGAGCATTCCCTTATGGTGTTGGCATTTCAACTGAGACCTGAATGACAAGGTGAGGCTACCCTGTGAAAATCTGGGGAAAGAACAGCCAGTGCAAAGGCCTTGAAGCAGGAAGAGGGTGTGGCAGGCCAGTGTGAACTAGGGGGTGTAGAGTGGGGAGCAGGCAGAGCCAGCCCTATCAGGAAAAATTTTATTCTCCAAGAGCAACAGGGACCAGCTGCTGAAGGATTCTAGGGAGGGGAGTGATACGATCTGATTTAATATTTAAAAAGCCATTTTGGATGCTCTGTGCAATATGGATAGGAACAAGGAGAACAATCAGAAGCCACTGCAATTGCGCAAGCAAGAGCAATCAGGGCAGAGGAAATGGGCAGAAGTGGGTGCTTTGGGAGTGCATTTTTGAGGTTGAGGAAATCACACCTGCAATTGATGCAGGGGTGAGGGCACCCCTCACAGCACTGAGGACCAAGGGGAGAGACAGGGCTCGGGGAACCGTGTAGTTAAGTCTGAGGCTGTTAAATCTGGAATGAGTGGACCAGGGAGCATGTGGGCTGACTGAGCCTGGAGCTCCCATCTGATGGCTTCCACTTTCTCCTGAGTGTGAGGCAGTCACAGCTTAGGGGTGGGAGTGGGAGCGGGTGGGAGGTGGGGAAAGGACAGTGAAAGCAAAGCCAATTCTGAACAGAGGGAACCAAGCTCTAGGAAAGTGTGATCTGTGGCTGTGATTTGAAAGAAAGGCCAGTCAATGCAGTGAGTGTTCTGCCCCAGAAAAGGCAGCTGCTTGGGCAAAGGCAGAAAGTGAATGATTTTCTTCTGACCAGGGTTGGGATTTTGTTAGGTGAGTGTGATGGAGAGAGGATGATCGACTGACATTAGGGAGCACTGTTCAAGGGTCTGGGAAGGGGTGAGGCTGGATCATAGAGGGCGGTCTGGGGATCATCCTGGTGGGCACTGAGCTGCTGGAGCCCTGGCCTGGGAGGACCTGGGAACCAGCCTCACCTCTGAGGCCTGCAGAAGTGGCTCCAGGGCTTCCAGCTAAGGTGGCTCAACTCTTGCTGCCAGGAATGGTACAACAGTCTTCCTTCTTTGGGAAAGAGGGTACCAGGTCATCTTTCCCCCATCGCCCCCCTTTCCAAGGATGTCCCTTGAGGGCAGCTTCATTTGGGCACTCTACCTGAGAAAAGCTTGTGTGTATGTCACCTGCCCATCACCATTCAACAAGATGTCTGCTCTGACGTAGGGAGTGTTGCAGTAAATCCACTGGACACCATCTCAGTACAGTGCTTTGAGCATGACAGTGGTGCTGTGAGCATGGAATCAAGGAACTTGGACAATGGGGTACCTCCTTCTGAGAGGACAGTGACAGATGAGCGAACCTTGAAGAAAGAGTGGGGGCCCCCCTCAAACACAGGAGGGGTGAGGAGGGTGTTTCTGGCAGAGCAAACAGTCCCTGGAAAGGACTGGGGATGGAGGAGCTTAGGGCATGTCCAGGGACCAACAGGTAGCCTGGTGGGGCCAGGAAGCCAGGCCAGTGCCTGCTCTAGGCAGTTCCTGCTGTTGGCTGGTTGTAGGTCTGGGACTGGATTCTGCCTGGCGGAAAAGGATGACAATGAAAAGTCAGATGTACTTGAAGGAAGCCCTGCTGTGGCCTGAGGCTCTGAGTCATGGAGGGCTGGGTGGAACAGGAAGCAGGAAGGTGTGGAGGGGAGATGGAGAGCTGCAGTGAGAAGCAGGAATCCAGTTATATAATGGCCCCCACTGCCTCCCAAACCAGAGGCATATCTGGAGGGTGGGGCTGATGACACAGAGCCTGGGGTGGTAGCTGAGCCTCATGGGTGCTTGCAGACTGCCTCTGACTGTCTCCACCTGGGCTGGTACCCAGCAGGGCCTGGTGCTGGGCAGGCTGGGAGCTGCCCCTTCAGGTGAGAATCCCTCATTGGGATGTGCATGGGGCAGGGGAGGGAGTAGAGTAGTTCTGATCTCAGTTCCTTCAGTATTCTTGTGGCCTGGCCTTTTAAGGAAAATGGCCCAGAGACAAAGACTGATGCTGGTTGTAGTTTCTGTGCCCTCCCTCACCCTCCACCTGCACCACCACCACCATCAGCCTCAGTATGGTTGGATAGGGTGAAAAAGTGGTCCTTCCCAAGCCTACTTGGGTTGCCAGGGCTCTCAGACTGCACAGCTGGGAACAGGGAGCCATGGGGATAGGCAGGAACATACTTAAGTGGGTGCTACCCAGGCTCCAATGGTCACCCTCTGTCCTTCCTTGTGGAAGGGGTTACTCTCCATCCCTGGCAACTATGGGTCCAGACCCTGCCCAGCCCAGCAACTGGGGAGGATGCATCCATAAAACCTGCCTCTGAATAGGACAAGAGAGGCTGGCTACCCTCTTGGAACCCAGCCTAGACAACACTGGACCCATTCAGCTGTGGGCACTTGCATCTAACAGAGGGTCTGGCTAGGCTGACAGCCCAGGATCAAGGAGGAACACAACTCCGCACCCATACATACCACGTGGCAGGGGGATCTGGGATACCGCCCACCTGAACCCGAGTAAGGATGAACCATTGTCTGTGGGCACTGAGAGGTAGCACTCCCTGCTCCCACAAGGATGGAGCTGACAGGAGGAAGGTCCAGTGAGCACTGACTTAAGGAGGGTCCTGTGGCACAGCCCTGCTTTTGGAGGCTGATAGGTACTTATTTATACAGAGGATGTCATGCAGCACTGTGTGCTAGAAATACACGGCCAGGCTCTAGGCTGGGGTGATAACATGAGGGGCTCAGAAGCAGCGGAAAAGGTGCTCATGGGGCTGCCCAGGCTGGGCCTGGTGGTGGTGGCCGACAGGAGAGTGGGTAGGAACAGGGTGTCTGAGAGAGAGCTGTGGCTCCACAGCTCTTGGAGGCCAGGATGGGGATGGACCCGGTGTGTGCTTAGTCAGAAATTTCTTCTTACCTCAACTCCTTTTCCCAGGGCCAGCGGGGGCGCAGCTTGCATATGGGCAGTCAGCTGGACTGGACAGGGAGCAAGGGAAGCGCCTCCCTTCACAGCTGCCCCTGAGACCCGTTTTTTCTTTGAGACCTCCACTAAGTCTCCTTGCTCTGAGCCAGGGGACACCCTCTTCCTAACCTTCAAGAGGTTGAGTTTGCCCAGAGTCCCCCTACGCCAAACAAATCTTTGCCTGCAACTCGGTTGTTGTGAGATTTGAGTCCAAGTCAGTTTTCTTCTTACGTCTTTGTCCTTAATGGAGGAAACCGACGCAGCTGCAGGAGAAACAGCACAACTGAAGCCATAAATTTCAGAGCACTCGCCTGCCTCTCTGACTTGGAGCGTTTCAGGGCCCCGGACACCGCGCGGACGCGGGTCCCCGCCAGCCGCTAACAGCAGCAGAGGGCGCTCACCACCCGGCCACACAGTGTGTCCCCCACCCTCCGCAAGCTCGACGGGAACTTAGTCCGGGCCGGAACTTATTAGGAGTCGGGGTTCAGGGCAGTCCCCTCTCTTCCCCCACCCCCTCCGCTTGCCTTCTTTCTCGGGCGCCGGCGTGGTTGCAGTTTACTGTGCTCCAGCGCCCAACACCCACCCACTCTCTCCTTGGGGCTCTTGGGCAACGGGAGCAGAGATCAGCCGGTGCCCACTGTCCTAACCTCCCGGGCTCGGCCCCAGCCCCGTATTCCGTAGGAGAGAGGTCCCCTTCGGTGCCTGTGGCCGAGCCCGAGCAGCGTCCCTGCTCCCCGCGCACACTGACCCTTCCACCGCTGCAAGCATCCTTCCCAGCGCCCGGAAGATCCCAGATGCCGGGCCCCTCGGACCTCGGGTGCTCAGAGGCGGGGGGCAAGACACGGAAAGGCTGCATCCCCCAGTCCTCGGCGCGGCGCCCCTCCACCCAGCGGCCGCCAGCCGCCCGCCCCACGCAAGCCCCACGCCCGTCCCGCCTCCTGCCACCACCGCCTCCTGTCCTCCCCCCCACCCCCCGCCTCCAGTCTCCTCCCTCCTGCCACCGCTGGTCGGCTCCCCACTCCTCTGCCGCTACGGGCTGCCTGCTGGCGCGACTCTGGGCCCGAGCGAGCGAGCAAGCAAGCGCTGCGACTACCGCGCCTCCTCCGAGAACGGGTGCGCGTCCCCCCCGCAGCCCGTGGGACCCCCGGCCCCCGAGAACGTCCAGAGCCTCGGGTGGGAGGGCGCAACTTTCCCCCTTCCCTGGCGGGGCGGGGCCAGCAGAGGGACAACTTGAAAAACTTCTAGGGGCTGACGGCAGGGACACAGGGCTCCTCCTGTGGAAAAGGATGTAGGAGAGTGGTGCCTGGCCAGAGCCTTCCCCCATCCTCCCGGATCCCGGTCGCCCCGGCCATGGGGCTCCAGCACCCTCAGCGCCGCCAGGAGGGCGAACCCCTCGTCTAGCCTCGCTGGGTGTGCCAGCACTGTCGCCCGCTGTACTGTCGCTGGGCAACCGACGCCCCCTCTGGCCTGCTCGACCCTGCCATGGACCACCAGGAGCCCTACTCCGTGCAGGCCACAGCGGCCATCGCTGCGGTTATCACTTTCCTCATTCTCTTCACCATCTTCGGCAACGCGCTGGTCATCCTGGCGGTGTTGACGAGCCGCTCGCTGCGCGCCCCGCAGAACCTGTTCCTGGTGTCGTTGGCTGCCGCCGACATCCTGGTGGCCGCGCTCATCATTCCCTTCTCACTAGCCAACGAGCTGCTGGGCTACTGGTACTTCCGGCGAACGTGGTGCGAGGTGTACCTAGCCCTGGACGTGCTCTTCTGCACTTCTTCCATCGTGCACCTGTGTGCCATCAGCCTGGACCGCTACTGGGCTGTGAGCCGCGCTCTGGAGTACAATTCGAAGCGTACCCCACGCCGCATCAAGTGCATCATCCTCACTGTGTGGCTCATCGCAGCTGTCATCTCGCTGCCGCCCCTCATCTACAAGGGTGACCAGGGCCCCCAGCCCCGCGGGCGCCCGCAGTGCAAGCTCAACCAAGAAGCCTGGTACATACTGGCCTCAAGCATCGGGTCCTTCTTCGCACCCTGCCTCATCATGATCCTCGTCTACCTGCGCATCTACGTGATCGCTAAACGTAGCCACCGCAGAGGTCCCAGGGCCAATGGGGGCCCTGGGGAGGGTAAATCTAAGCAGCCCCACCCGGTCCCTGGGGGAGCTTCAGTCAAACTGCCAACCCTGGCCTGTCATTTGGCTGCTTCCGGAGAGGCCAATGGGCACTCTAAGTCCACTGGGGAAAAGGAGCATGGGAGGACCCCTGAAGATCCTGGGAACCCTGCCTTGCCACCCAGCTGGCCTGCCCTTCCCCATGCAGGCCAGGGTCTGAAGGAAGGTGTTTCTGGGGAGTCTCCAGAAGAGGAAGTTGGAGAGGAGGAGGAGGAGGAGGAAGATGAAGAGTGTGAGCCTCAGGCCTTGCCAGCATCCCCTGTATCAGCTTGCAACTCATCCCAGCAGCAGCCACAGGGCTCCCAGGTGCTGGCCACCCTGCATGGCCAGGTGCTCCTGGGCAGGGGTGTGGGTGCTGCAGGTGGGCAGTGGTGGCGTCGGCGGGCTCAGCTGACCCGGGAGAAGAGGTTCACCTTTGTACTGGCCGTGGTCATAGGCGTCTTTGTGCTCTGCTGGTTCCCTTTCTTCTTCAGCTACAGTCTGGGTGCCATTTGCCCACAGCATTGCAAGGTGCCCCATGGCCTTTTCCAGTTCTTCTTCTGGATTGGCTACTGCAACAGCTCACTGAATCCTGTCATCTACACTGTCTTCAACCAGGATTTCCGCCGTGCCTTCCGAAGGATCCTTTGCCGCCAGTGGACCCAGACGGCCTGGTGAGCCGCCTGCCTGCTGTCCTTGTGGGGTTGGTGCCAGGTGGCACCAGGACCACCCTGCTTCCTACCCTGTTTTATGTAGCCATCTCCCTGGGGCTGTCTGGTCTCTGCCCAGGTACTTCAGGCCTCATTTTGGGAGCACCCTGGGAGTGACATGGGTGAGGTTGCTGCTCACAGGGGTCTATACTAAGCCTTCCTTTGCTGGCTAAGCTGTGGGGGGCATCTTCTCCACACCCTGCCTGTGCACAGAGAGATGGAGGAAGCCTGGACCTTCCTGAGTGTGACTGAGGCCAGGCTGGGTTAGAGCCCCTCCCTCCCAGAACCTTGGAACCCTGTAAGCTTTCTTGAGCACCTTGTGGTCCCTGGCAGGCCACTTGCTTGTGGTGTTTTGTTTCCTTTCCACCTTCCCCAGTAAAGAGCAGGAATCGGGCCTTCCACTCTCCGCAGGAGGGCCCGCTGCCGAGGAGGAGGGACACAACGGCAGCCATGCATCCATGTTCATGGCCCATGGACCCCATCGGACACTGGATGGGGGTTTATGGGCTGGCACTGTCCCTGGGCCCTTTTTCCCTTCCCCTTGCCTTTGGATTTGTAGCTGCTTTGAAGGCTAGAACTGTGATCTGTGTCGCACCCGGTGCCCCTCTAGAGACCTGGCCTCTGCCTCAACAGGACATCCCTGATCACGAGCATTCACTCCCTGTAAAATCCAGGGCGACAATAACTTGCCGCCTACTTGCTGCAGGGAGATGAAAGGCATTGCAGAAAGCTTTGAGCTCCGTGGGGGAACCAAGAGAACCAGAAAATATGATTATTTGGTGATATAAAAATCTTCTTTCTCTGTATTTACCACCGCCTGTCTTCCTGTAGCCTTTTGTTCTGTGCCTGGGGTGTGTGAACTCCTACCCCAAACTGTAAGTGGGGAGAGGCAGACAGAATGACTATTTCAGTTAAAGGATTTCTTTGAGAATGTGTTCTTGTGCCTGCAAAGGTTTAAGTCATTATGCTGCATGACAACTTCTTGACATTTCACTGGCAACACCGAAAGGGTTTTTTTGTGGCTAGGGCCATCGAATGGGGGAATGGGGGATAAGCCTTTTGTCATCAAGTAGGTAAATTGTTTTCCCAAGAGAGTTTAAAATACCCACACCCTGGGAATAGTCTGACAGAAGAGCCTGTGGCAGGTGACAGAGCTGCCAGGTGGGGTTCTGGGCTGGGGCAGGTGAGCAATGGCCTTCTGGATGCCTGGGGGAGCCTTGCATCAGAGTGCCAGGCAGAGCTGTAAGCCCCAAATGGGCCCCTGTGATGCACAACTGATGCCCCCCTGGGTGGGTGTTGGCTGGCCACCTCCAACTCAGCTGTTTGGCTCTATCCCACTGATGGGGCTCCAGGGTCCTCTTCCTCCTAATTCTCAACCCCCACCCCATACCCTTGAACCCAGAACAATTTGGAGCACATGAAGGCTGTTTCCCAGTGGTCCCCTGTGGGAGTGCCTGACTTCAACAGTAAACCAGTGGGTTCTTAGCTGGGGGTGTGGCTAAGTGGCAGGGCACTGTTGGCACTCTGATGGACCTGGTCAGATTGGGAGGGGTGCTGAAGGCATTTTCTGTGGTGGAAGGAATGGAGCAGACCAAAAAAAGTCCCTCAGTTCACTCCTCAGTCTCAGTGTGAGGCCAGGGCATTGCCCTTGGGCAGGGCTGGGTCGTTAGGTGGACCCAGGGGAAGGGCTGACTTGTGACATCTTCTGACTGGTCTCACATGTGCCCCAGGACACCCCTACTGTTGTTGCCTGTGGCCCCCTCTATTGTGATATGCAGATTTTTTTTAAAGGTCTGAGCTATTTTATCAATAAAAGATATTTTGTGATAAGCATACTGTGACATTGTTCCTCAGCTACTTGTAGCAGACTTGACATGGGCCAGTTGCCCTCCCCTCCTCCCAGTGTGGCCAGCTGGTACCCATTCAACTGCCTGCCCACCTGCTTTATCTGCACATCATCCCTCATTCTTCATTACAAGACAGTGGGAATGGAGTGTCCAGAGGAGCCCAAGACTGGCTGCTTGGGGAAGGAGGAAAGGAAGCCTTACCAGAGGTGGTGTCCTTCGGTCTGGGTCTTGGGGAGAGAGCAGGAGTATACCCACAGGCAAGATAGGACAGACTTTTGGGCAGGGAAATGCATATGCAAAGAGTGCACACCTTATGTGGTGGATTTGGCTGTTTGAGAGTCAGCTGAAAGCTGGCCTTGCTGGGCAGTTAGGTGCAGGAGTGGGGGCCAGAGGAGGTGGTCTGACAGCATCCACATGGTGTGGGAGGGAAGACGGGTACTCTGTGGACTGTAAGCTGCTGCCTTCAGTGAGGGCGGGAGAGGGAATGGGGCTGATCTGCTTCAGGCTGTTTCACACTGAGATTCAGTCATGGTGTCTGAGCTGGAGTCTCCTCATTTCCAGATAAAGCACCTGAGGCCCCACAGCTTCTCTGCAAAAGGGTTCAGTCCACCAGTTCTCCTGTCCCATCTTGGAGAGGACAGCCTCAGGCCAGATACAGCAGGCTGGTTGCAGGGCCAGTGGAGACTGGGGTAGGTAGGGTGGTGCCAGGGAGGGTGCAGCCTGGAAGGGGAGGGTGGGGAGGAGCAGTGAGGCCCCCCAGGTCTGGAGGTCTGGAAGTGTAAGGACACTCTTCACTTCCATGTGCCCGCCAACACTGGTATTCTTGGCAGTGTGGAGCTCAGCTGAGAACTTACCAAGAACGTCAAGCCCCACTATGAGGAGTTCCCAGCCCTTCCCACCAGCCCGAGCCCACCACCAAGGCCCTGAGGACTGTTGAGGGCAGATCAGAGTAGTTCATCTTTCCCTTGAGCTGACTGATCTTCTGGAACTCTGTCTGATTAACTTGTTAGTCATCTAGGCCCAAGCTCTTGCCACTTGACCACACTGTTCCATGTTGCCTGGGGTTCTACCAGGGGCAGGCCCATGGGCCTGGGGGAGGAGCTCCCTCCTAGTCTCTGGAGATGGTGGCAGAAAATTTCCCTGCTGGAGCTGGACTATTGGCATCTCATTCTGAATACCTTATCTCATTTGAGCCTCACAACCTTGCCAGGTGTGGTACCTTTACAGAAGAGAAAACTGAGGCTAGGTCCCCGAATCACAACGCTATGAAATTCAGTTGCAGAAAAACTGTGGTCCTGTCTCTGGCACCAGCTTTCATTCAGTGGCCTGGCTGGATTCAGCAGGTGCAGTGCTGTGATTGACTGCTCGTGTCTGTCACTGGTGCAAGATGTGTAAGTTAGGGTACGAGTTTCACAGGGCTTCCATTCCTGACTGTTCAGTCTGATTCCTTCATTTTGTTAAAGGAGAGACTAAGGCTTAGAGACAAAGAACTTGCCTTGGACACCCAGCCACGTGGTGGTGGGGCTGGGTCTGGAACCCAGGTTGCCCAGTCTGTCCCCCACATAACACCTCCATACTGAGAGGTTGCATCCTGACTCAGGAACGACAGGCACACATTTGGGAAATGTCTGCTGGCAGTCCGCCGTGGACCAGGCCCTGTGCTTGGCTTGTCCCTGCCACCTAACTCAGTTCTCAGTACCTGAGGAGCAGAAGCCTGGGAACTTGCCTAGTGCTGTGCGCATAGCTGAGCTGGATCCCAGGACTGCTGGCTCCCGAATGGACGTCCTCCTCCCACCCTTCTTCCTGCTTTTCTGTGTGAGCAGCTCCTGCTTTTGACTGCACTCTAAACTTACCTTAGGGTTAGTGGGTTGATGAGGTGGGCTCAGAGCAAGAGATATGGGTGTGGAGGCTCTTCTCCTGGGAATAGTCCCAGCAAATGCCTAGAGGTGAGAGTTGGGGACAGCAGGCAAGCAGAGAGTCATGGCAGTCTACCAAGTGGCTGTGAGTAGGTGGCCGGGCACTTCTACCTCTGGAGCCGTTCTTGTCTAAAGGGAGGCACCAATGGAGAAGACGGAGAAGAGGTTGGGCAGGAGGCCACCGCACCCACTACTGCTCTCACTATGTAAGAATCTGAGGACACCCTTGAAAGAGAGTTGAGACTCTGCCCCTGCCTCAGGCCAGGTGCTGAGAAATTCAGGTGCTGGCAATTACACTTTGGAGCTTTCTTGCAGGAGGTACCCTGACCCACCTGCTCAGAAGGTGCTGTGGCAGGAGGGCCGGCTGACCTGCTATCAGGACACAAGGTGGAGCCGGGCTTGTGGGCTAATCAGGCCCTTGTCCCCTCTCAATCCTTTGCATGGCTTCTATCTTGTGTGTTTGGAGGAGCACTGGGAAGGGGGTTTGCAACCTTGCCCAGCTATCACCAGCAAATGAGGTTGCTGCTAGCTGGAAGGACACAGCTCACCCTCTGGAGTTGGTACTGGGCAACCTTTTACTGCCCCATTGCTGGCTAAGACTTCTGCTCCAGTGCCTGGTCCCTGTGTACAGTAGCGCTGGGACTTCTGTGCGGGTGAAAACCATAGTGGGGAGGTGCTAGGAAGGCCAGGGTCATGCCTGCTTCTGCCACCACCTGTCTGGCTGTTCTTGGGCAGGACTGGGTCCTTCTTGGGTCTCAGTGTCCCAGGCTGCCCACAAGGGATTGCCCCTATTGTCCCCAGGAACCTCCAGCCTGAGGCTCCTTCTATGCTCCAGCCCAACCCCAGCTCCTGGGAAGTCCAGACACTGAGGTCCCTGGAGTTAATTAGTTGTTCTTGAGTTGGGCTCCTGGTCAGGATCAGGCTGTTTTCTTCCACTCTGTAGCTCAGTGCAGAGGCAGACTGGGTCTGGAGTCACCGATCAGTCTAGGGCCCTCTGAGGTGGCAGGGAGGGAGGAACAATGGCAGCTCAGGGTCATTAGGGCTGAGGCCTGCCATGCATCACTGATGAATATCCCTGTTTCTCAGGTGAGGAGACTGAGACTGAAGGAAGTTAAGGATCTTGTTTTAGGTCATCCAGAGCCAGGATTACAAATCCACCCAATCTAATCTCAGCTGTGTCACTAACTGGCCTTGGTGTCTGCCTCAGGCCAGGAGCCCTCCCAGCCCAACAAAGCATCTGACCTGCAGAGACCTAGCTTGGGGGTGATCTTACTGCCTGTTGGCCCCGTCATCGGAGCAGGGCCCAGGCAGGGATGAGATGCTCCCACCCTCCCAGGCTCTGCTCGCTGTTAGCAGTGGAGGCAGGGAACACTGGGCTAAAATTAGACACTGGGACCCTGCATGCTCCTGCATCCATCTGAAGGCTGTTGTCAAAAGGCCAGGGCTGGAAGGAGGCTGAATGTCAGTTTACACTCTCCCCAGGGCTCACTGGCTCTGATCTTCTCACACCCTCCCCGGCCCTTGGCCAAAGGCTCCTGCCCTTGCTTTGGCCTTGCAGCCATCTATTGATTAGCAGTGATTTCAAAGGGAGAGGCAACCCCTTCCCCCCTTAACACCCCCTTTCTACCCCTGGGATTCCACTGCCCCTTGTCCCTCTCTTCCCTTCCCCCCTTCCCTGCTCCTGGCCCTTCCCACTTCCGCGGTGACTCACTCCCCCTTCTCCAAGCCTCCCCTCTGCCTCCTGCTGACCCTCTGACTTGTGCCTCTTGAGGCCTGCAGTCTGCGTGGACCACTGTGGCAGCAAGGGGACCAGAATGGACAGGAGCCTTTATCCCTGACAAGTGGGAGCTACTTGTGGCCTGGTGCCACCTTTTGGGCCTTTGGCAGGCCAGACGGGGGAAGTTGCTGAGCCTGGATGAGTGCTAGGGTCCTGCCCTTATTTTCCCTGGGGAGGGGCAGGCCCCTCTGGAGCTCAGGGTTGGGCCACTCCAATCTCAGAGCACCTAGAACTCAGTTGAAATGCCACTACCTCCACCCCCAGGGGGACCTGGGCTGCTTCTGGAGGAGGAAGGGTTGGGCTGGGGCAGTGTGGGGCCTGTGTCCTTGTGTCATCCAGTTCCCACTCCAGCCCAGGCGCAGCTGTGAGGCAGGGAGCGTGAGAGCTGCCTGTGCCTGCTGCTGGGAGTCCCTGGACAGGGGGGGTCAGCAAGGGCTAATCCCAGTCCTCCCCTCTTAGTTCAGGGGAAGCTTGGGTAGGGGTAGTAATAGGCTGCAGGTTCCATCAGGCCCCTGTGTGCCCTTTGACGGTGCCACTTTGACACAGTTATTCCAGCTGCAAATATTCTCCACTCCCTGCTTGCCTGGCAGCTGCAATCCTGGCAACTGTTTGAAGGATTTCCTCGACTGCCCCAGAAGCACTGGCCAAAGTCCAGAGGCTCGGGTCATGGTCCCAGCAGGGCCACCAAATTTCTGGGTGATGTTGAGCAAATCCCTTCACCTCTCTGGGCTTCAAATTCCTCATTGTCAGATGAAGGAGTTGGATTGGAGCATGATTAAAATGACAGCCTGGGTGATACCCCAGGAATCACCGGGAAGGGCAGAGAGGAGATGAAACCAAGTGAGTGCTCTCCTGCCCCCACCTCACCCCTGCCATGTACTGCTTCCCTCTTGTTCAGGAAGCAGCCCATCGGGATTCCTCCTCTGCCCACCCCAGGCTCAAGTAACACCCTCAGCCACCCCCTTGTTCTGCCCAGGACACCTGTATCCCAGGGAAATCTAGGAGGCAGAAACCTTAGAAGGGTCATCATGAAAGACATTCAATTCATTCATTTCCCTAAGGCAGACCAGGAGCTGGTGGAACAAGGGTGGGGATATGTGCCTGAGATGGGGGAGGGGTCTGGCAGGATCCAGTCTGTGCTTGACATTGTGTCTAAAGGAAGGCTAGAAGGGCAACTCAAGCTTGGGGGACAACAGGAGAGGAAGTGGGTGAGGTCCTCTGGGAGGGGCAAGCAGTGGGGGTGGGGGGGAATGACGCTCCTGAGGAAACCCTGCTCTCATTGAGTCAGGGCCTAGATGTGGCTCCTGAAAATAAAACAGCGTTAGCCCTGGCTGGGTAGCACAGTTGGTTAGAGCATTGTCCTGACACGCAAAGGTTGAGGGTTCGATCCCAGGTCAGGGCACATTCAAGAATCAACCAAGGATGCATAAATAAGTGGAACAATAAATTAATGTCTCTCTCTTAAAAAAAAACAACAACCAAACAAAAACAGCATTAATGCCAGCCATGGCGGGCCTCACTGGTGAGGACACAGCTCTGCCTTGTTGGTGACTGTGCCCCTCTCTCGAAGCACAGCCTGGCCCAGGGCAGGCCCGAGAAGAATTTGTGGAGAGTGAGGCCTCCCAGCAATCTGTGGCAGCCTTGGCCATGGTCAGTTAAGGCTGAGGACCCTTGTGCTCTGGGAATGTGTCTCTGGTTCAGTGTTCAAATTTTGTTTTGTTTTGTTTTCCCTACAGTTTCCTAGAGAAATTCTGCTGGAAGATTCCATCCTGGCCTTGGCTGGGCTAGAGTCGAGAGAACTATCCCTCAGAGCTGGGGGAATATCAGGGCATCCCACGGGGAGTGGTGTCAAGGACCTGTCCTGGAGTGTGGAAGAGCAGATAGGGCTAGATAGAGAGGGGACAGGCAGAGAGGGCATGGCCATGTCATCCCAGCTTTTCTGTCGAGCTTGGCTCCATAACTTACTGGCTGTGTGGCCTCAGGCAAACCATGAAACTTCTCTGACCCTCAATTTTCTCATATTTAAAATGGAATAACATTGGCTCCTTTAAGACTGAAGCAGTGTATTGAGAAATAGAAATGATATAGAGTATCTTACCGTTGTGTGGGGGAGCAGAGTTGGCACCTGCAGAGGGCAAGAGACATTCTGCTCACACTCTAAATGTCTAGGTCCTCTTCAAGGTAAGCTAGCAGAACCCTTTGTCCCCAAGTGTCCCCTGACTCACTGCTCAGGGGCCTCATGGAAAGAGGGTGGACTCTGTGTCCTGGAAGATGGCCCCATCCTATCTATGGAATCTGCTCTAACCCTCTGCCCTCATCCCATGCTTCCATAGGGTCCAAACTCTCTTCTACCCAGAGCTTCTGCTAGGCTTTCTAAGTGTGAAGCTGAGAGGGGAAGGTGCTCATGCAAACAAGTCAAATACAGCATATAAGCCAAATGCTTACAACCTTATCACTGTGATCATAACAGACCTTGGCAATGGACCTCAGAGATTTCTCCAGGAGCTACCTCGAGGCTGCAGGAAGCACTGGGCAGGCTTTCTCAAACAATGCAGCTCGTGTGAGAGATGAAGCCTGCGTGCCCCTAGGCTCCAGGGGGAATTCTGGCCTTGAATCCCATTGGGCATGGGAGAAAGGGCTGCCCAGCCTGAAGTGAGGGGGCTGTCGGAGTATAAGTGTCTATCTCTGGAGACCCCTAGGATTCCTGTAGTGCTGCTGTGTAGGGAGCACCCAGGTGTCAAGTGACAGTGCCCAGAGGAACCCCAAAGATTTGGAAAAAATTGCAGGTGGATGCACAGTTGTTAGCAGAGGGAGGTCTGGGGGCCAGATGCAGGGCGAGGCCAGGAAGCATGGTGGGGACTGGGTGAGTGTGGGGCTTCTTGGGACAGCACACCTTGACGGGCCAGAGGTGGGTGGGAAGAGAAGGAAGGTCTGCAGGGCAGTGGAGGTCTTATGCCCTCAGGAGTATGTAAAGCCAGGTGAGGATGGTTCAAGTTCGCCCGCCCACACCGCCTATTCTGCTGCATGCGAGTCTGAGCACCGGGCATGAGCAGATGCTGTGGCTCCCTGCATTCCAGGACTAGAATTTGAGCCCCGATTCCATCCACCTGACGGCACCCCACAGTAGTGTGCATCCTCTGGAGCCCCATTCACCAATGTGCTCATGACACCCACACTTTATGTGGCCTCTCCCCTGCCCACCACGTGTCTCCCTTCTCTGCTGTGAGTTTTGTCCTTGGAACTTATCACCAGTGAGCAGGCCAGATAGCTCACTTATCTGTCTGCTCCTGTCTTTGTCCCCTGCTAAACTGTAAGCACCACGGCGCTGGCTTAGTCACCTGTCTTGCTCACTGTGTAGCCCAAGCCTGACAGTGTCCGGCAGATCGTGAAACCGTAAGGGCTGTCCTGGCCTCGCTGGCCTGCTGCCCTGACACGGGTCTCCACGGATGCTAATGTACCCTGGAAACATGGTAAGGAAAGAAAGCCAGACTTATCTGCACTCCTCCTTGGGAGGGAGGAAGAGTGGATGGGGATGGGGATGGGGTTGGGGATGAGGATGGATGGGGATGGGGATGCAGATGGGGTGGGCAGTTAGAGCTTCAAGAAGCAGCTTGAACAACAGGGGTCGGTTGTTGGCGGAGCCGACTTGCAGGAGCTGAGCGACTGCTGTGAGTCCCCCACAGCACAGCTTTGGTTGGGTGAGTGGAGTGTGCAAGTTTGGGGCTTGAGTGGAATTGCTGGGATGGTAGAGGTAGGCAGATGCTGCCTCCACTCCCCGCCCCCAACGCCTATCCTGGCTGCAGTCCCTGGCAGCTGGTCCAGGATGAGCAGTTTGGAAGCATCTGTGGAGAGCCTGCCTGGGCACCTGGGCGCTTCCTGCCCCGGCTCTCCGGTGCACGGAGCGCTGTGCCAGCTCCAAGGGCTGCAGAGAGCCAATAACACACTGCACTCTGGGAATGAGGAAGGGGCCAGGGGAGGGGCATCTGGCTCCAAGGCTGCAGAGCAGTGAGGGGTGGACACAGGGACACAATGCTTGACAATTGGGGAAGGCAGAACTGGAGGACCTTGGTGGTACAGGAGGCCGGAAAGGAGGCTCGCTGGGGTGTGCTCTGCCATGGACTCCGACTGTGAGTGGTGTCTCGGTCAGAGGGGGCTGGGGGTGTTGCAGGGGTCGATGCTGCTCAGGCTCTGGCTCTGGTGTGTGCTCCCTCCCGTTCTGAGGTGTCTTCTGGCCCCAGGCTATACCCCAGGGGCAGGGGACAGGGCGGGGTGAGGCCCGGGCCAGTACTGCTCCAGAGGCAGCTAACTAAAAATAAGTTGGGATGTCAGGGTCTCCTGGCTCTGGGAAGTGGAGAAGAGGGGTGAGTGTCAGGAGGAGAAGGCAAAGAGGAGGAGCCACGCTGCAGCTGAGGGCAGCCAGCAAACTTGTTTATTTTCTTCTCTCGGCTGCTGCTCCCTGGGTCTGGGTGAGTGGCTACTCTGGTCTCCATGGGCCTGTGGGCATCTCCAGACCCCTCACCATATGCCCAGCATGCCTTTCCCCGTGCACTCCTTTGAGCAGAAGATGGGGACTCTGTGGGTGAAGGCAAGAGGGACCAGGTTATTGAGACCAGTTTGGATCCAGGCAGATAGCAAACCTGGTGTCTCAAATTTCATTACTACCCCAATATTCTGCAGACACAGAAATGCCAGACGGCTTAGGGGCCTGTCCCAGGTCACACAGTTGGCAATGCCTGAAACCACATGGAGCCCAGGTCTCTAGACACTCCGGGCACTGTGGGGGCCTCTGCTCAGACATAGCATCACCACTGCCACCCGCCCTGGAGGACGGGGCAGGGTGCTGCAGGGCAAGGCCATCTGCAGTTATGCTCACAGGCCTGAGGGTGTGGGTGGGAAGGGTGAGGCTGGCTGGAACCAGCACCTGACAAGTTGTCAGGGTCCACACACCGACCTCAGCCCACCCACCCAGCTTCCAGGCACCTCAGGGGCTTGGCTTGTCCCCTGCTCTGCTCTGCACTGCAGGGGTTGTGAGCGGCTTTGCAGAGGCCGAGAGGTAAACATGGCAGGCTCGATGCCCGCTGGCCCTTGGCTCTGGGGCAAGACTGTAACAGAACCATGGGCTGTCCGGATTGAAACAGAACCCATGGGCTGTTCAGTTATTAGGGACCGATTGCCCGCCACCAGAAGCATAACTCTCAATACCAGAGTTTGGTGAAAAGAAAAAGAATTGTTTATTTAATAGTTATATAGATTTAGATTATTTGCAGATTTCTGCTGTTAAGTTTAATTTTCTTTAAAACACCCACAAACACAGTTTTGCATCTCCTTACCAAACCAGGCTAATTTTAGAAAAGTTAAAGGTACAGCTTTCCTACTTCCCAGACAGTTTAGTTTTACCAGTAGCTCCCAATTATTTGATCCTGATTGGGGAAGTTTTTCCTGTGTTGTGGTGCCCTCCAGCTCTTAATGCAGAACCTCGTGGAGTTCCCAGACTCCTTGCAAACAGCATGAAGTTCTCCCTTTCCCTTCCAAAACTGCGAAGGTGTTCCCCCTTCTCAAACCTGCATGGTGCTCTCCCCTAAAAATGTCTGCCACTTATTTTTAAATCCCTGACTGCATCCTGTGACGCAGTGGGCATGGTAACCAGTTCTGACCATTCACAGCACCTTAGGCAGGCTCTGTGTGCTCTCTGTACCATTCCCTGGTCCAAAAACCCCTCCCATCTTCTTGGGGCTTGGAAGTATCAAAGCCATTTGTGTAACAAAGACACTAGCCACTAGCCACAGGCATGTGAAGGCATCTTAAAAGCTGTTTCCTTTTCCCTATCCCCCCACCCGCAGGCTCTGGGGATTTTTGGACACCCCCACTCTGTAACAAGACCAGTGAGGAGCCCACCTCTCATCCTGGCTACAGAGCTCATCGGGGTGATATGAGCACAGCCCTTCTTGTGCTGACGCTGGGAATCCTGGCCGCTGGCCTGGGTGGGGCCTCAGAAGACGCAGACTTCTCTCCCACTGCCCAGGCTACCTTATTCCTGACTCAGCACACCAGGTCCCCTAGACTCAACTGGATCCTGCCTGTGACCTAGGCACCCCCTTCTCTTCTACCCTCCTTCCTATGCTCCCTTCCCTGTCCTCATTCAGAAGAGCCTTGGCTGGGGTGAGCCCTGAGCGCCCAGAGGTCATGTCTACTTGGCTTCCCTTTCAGCCTCAGTGCAGGGGCCACTCTAGCTCTCTGAATGCCTGTCACCCCTCTGGTCACATTTGGCTTGGGCAACATGACACTGCAGTGAGCTCCCCAGGATAGGGCCAGCCCAGGACTGGCCTGCAACGAGCGGCACAGGAGGGAGTCCTGGCTGACCAGCAGCTTGCATGGTCTTCAGCCCCCTTTATTCTTTATTTTTGATTCTTCTTCTTCCTTCTCTTTTCTTCCTTTGCTTTTTTCAAGACTATTGATAAATTCTCTAGAAGGGCTTAAAATCCTCAGCCCTGTCTCACCAACTGCAGCTCCATTCCATTAGTTTCTCTGTCTCTCTCTCACACATACACACATATGCATACACACTTCCTTTCTCCCTCAATAACCCACTCCCCAGTGGCAGGCAGCTCGGAGCGTCTGGAAGCCCGCAGCCCCTTGCTCTACCTCCCAGCTAGGTCAAGCATTCTCACATCAGCCTTTCCAGTTCTGGGGGGTGCTTCAGGGAGGTGCTGTGATCAGGGTCTCTTCCTGGAGGAATCTCCCTTGAGATGGGAGGGGTGCTATTAACAGAGTCTTGTTCTCACCCTGAGCCAGCCAGGCAATGCTCCCGGCCCTAGGCACAGGGCCTAAGGCATGAGAAAGGCCAGCACCTCATCCTCCCAGGGATGGGATCACTGAGGCCAAGCATGCACTTACTAGCTACCCTGCCCCTGCCCTGTGCACTCAGCAGGGGGGATGTCCCACCACCCCAAGCCTGGAGGTCCTGAGGTGCACATCTGTCCAGAGGATCTGTGGATGATGTGAGGCCAATGGCCCAGAGGACAGAGGCAGAGGGACAGCTATGGACCAAAGGTTTTATGGTGGGGAAGGCCCTCACCTGCAGGGAGCTGGATGGGAGCCTTGGCCTCTACTCTGAGGTCCCCAAGCCCCAAACTCAGGACCCTGACAAACAGCACAGGCCCTACTATAACTCTGTGGAAGCTCCCCGATTCCTCACACACTGGGGTGCCCAGTGAATCACTCTGCCTCCTGCTACCACTCAGGCGCACCTGGAGCAGCCCCAGACCCTCATCATCAGGGCACCAGGGGCAGCATATGCTTTCAACCAAGTAGGGTCCTGGGGCAAGACACTCCTCTTAAAGCTATCTTCTCATTTCTAAAAAGGGAGAATTCTCTCAAGACAAAATGGGATGATGCCTGCTGCAAACCAGGTGTGTTCAACGTTTTGTCCCTCCTTTCTGCTCACCCACAAGTGCTGTCTCTGACCCTTCCTGGGTGCTGCATGCTGAGGGGTCAAGAAGAGCCCCCTGTAGGCCTGCCCAGCTCACGTGGGAAGAGGCTATGTGGAGCACTAGGCTTGCCTTCAGATCCTGGCATATTTGCTGTGTGACTGCAGAGGCATTACCTTCCCTGACTTTAGTATTGTCATCTGTAAAATGAGGTCCCTGCCGTACCTTGTTCAGAGGCAGTGGGGAGTTAGGTTGAGATACTTGTTACAGAGACAGGGCCTGTGTTTGCCGGCAGGCCTAGGCAGATGGGAAGGAGGGCAGGGGCTGGGGATGTGGTTATGCGGCTGGGAAGGTCGGCCCTAGGGCGTTCTTAGGCTGGAAAGGCCCTGGCTAGGCTGGGGTGGGACAGGGGGCAGATGGAGCACGGGGGCTGCCTCCCAGACCTCCCTCCCTGGGCTGCAGCACCAGCCAGAGCTGCCACCTCTTCTCTCCATTCTTCACAGTAATTACCCTAAATGCTACATCTGTTGCCATGACAACATTTTACCCATCCTGAAGTAAAGTGCTGTTAGCAGGGGAGTTGCGCTGTCTCCAGCTCCATCACAGGTCCCCACCTTGGGGCTCCCAGCTGGTGCCTCTCCCTCTCTCCTTCCCTCTCATCTGGCCTTTCAGAGAGGTCACTCCTACTTTTGAAATTTCCAGAATGTTTCTGTGACTTTCGTTTTTTCTGTCTCACTTTGTGTCTGTGTGTCTCCCTCTCACTCCTCCTCCTCCTCCCTTTCCTCACCTTCTCCCATCTCTCCTTCCTTCTCCCCTTCTCCTTCCTCTTCCCTGGATCCCCAGCCTCTTTCTTGGTTTCCCTCTGTCTCCTTCTCTCTGCCTCTCTCTCTCTCTCTCTTTCCCTCCATCTCCCCACACCCTTGGGTGCATCTGGATAACAGGAAGGTGGGTGGGGACAAGCAGGGCCAGCTGGCTGGCACAGGTCTGCTATGCAGGGGCCTCAAGAAGCCTGTGGGGCTCTGAGGGGCGCCCAGGGAAGACACGCCCCAAGAGCCTCAGGCCTGTGCAGTGTGTGGCCAGGAAGGCCTTCAGCTGCTCCTAAAGAAGCATGGGCCAAGGGAAATGCCTTTCTTTTCCACCTGGCCCTCTGCCTTCTGCCTGTCCTCTGCGGCTCAGCTGGAATGTTGTCCTGACTGGGGTCTTGCACTTACTGAGTGAGCCCTACACACGCAGCACCTGCCTCAGGGCACCTACACAAGAAGACCTGCAACAGCTCCAGAAGATGACTGGATGCTAAAGGCCATGGAGTGCAGGATCAGAGGAGTCAAGCAACTTGCTCAAGGCCACACAGCTGATCAATAGATGAGGCATAATTTGCAATTCCATTCCACAGTTAGTGCTCTCACCCCTGGTGCTCTAAGAACGATACTATTTCTTGAGAGCTCACTCTGTCAGGCACAGTGCCTTTAGCAACATCTGGAACTCGTTTAGCCCTCACAGAAGCCCTGCAAGCTGAGACCAAGAGCATCTATTTTACCAGTGAGGGAATCATGACACAGAGAGCTTAGGTACTTGTCTCAAGGTCACATTGTACTCAGGAGTGTGGCCAGATTCAAACCAGAGCTTTTGGTCTCCAGAGCCTGGTCTCTTAGCAGAGGGGGCCTAGCAGAGAGGGATAGGGACATGGGCTTCACAGGCATCCAAGTTCCTCCTTCTCTTTCCTGATTCCCCGTAAAGTCCCCTCTGGGACCAACCAGCATGCTTTTGTGAATCAGAGGAGGCAGCCCCATGGCAATAGGTGGGCACAGCATCCAGGCAAGGAGGAGGGACTTCCAGGTTGAAGGGAGAGGCCCACACATCTTATAGTGCCTTGCAGGCCCCTGAGGCAACTGCAGTGCTCCACAAGCACCCTGGAGCGCTCATCAGTGGCCCTAACCCCTCAGGATCTTGGGGGAGAGGAGAGCTGACGTGTGGCTGGCTGCCCGTGGGCCCTGGCCTCTGTGCCCACTCTCCTGGCCTGGGACAGCCAGGAGCATCCACGGCCCTTCCTGCCCCATAGCTCAAGTCCCTAGGGAAAAGCTGGGCCTCAGAACACACTGTCCCGGAGTGTGGCTGACGGGATGATGGAGAGGCGGGTTATTTTTAACAGCTGAGAGGCATCAACAGAGCCTCTTCCAGGCCAGGGAAGAGACATCGAGAAAGGGTGGGGACCAACACTCCAGGTCCTCCCACCCTCTCTCTGCCCGCCCTATGCCCAGGCCTGAGAGCCTCACAGGCTTTGTGGAGGCCCTGGGGTGACAGGGTGGCTGCCTCTTGGCTGTCATCCCTGAGGAGGGCCTGGCAGTGTCACCCCTTATATATGTTCCCCACCCCGAAGCTGCAGGTCTGGGAGCTGTCGAGGCTCACGTGCCACAACAGGGACGGCAGGGGACCCAGGCCTGGCTTGGCCTGCTTGGTGCAGCTGGTGCCAGCCCTGGACCCCTTCTCTTTCTGCACCCCTGGGGGAAGTATGTAGCTCATTCTCCAAGCTCTCCGAGCCTTCTCAGCTTGAGCTGGAATCACTGTATGAGTGTGGGCCCCGTTGGGTCCCAGCTTCTTCAGACACTTTGAAGCTCAGTCCTGCTGGTCCTAATTCCAGCTTGCTGGGTCCTACAGTAAGTGTGCTGAACGCTGGTGCTGTCTTCCTTCCTCCCAGTGAGCCCTTCCCCCCTCTGAGGGTGATGGAAATGCCTTCCCCACCCCCATCACTGTGCTCAACCTTTCAGCTCTTGCAATGACCCTCTCCCATCCTCCTCTGTCCCTATGTGGGTGATTCCTTTTATGACTTTCAAATGACGCACCATCACTTGTCACAGAGCATCATATGGGAGCAGTCTGCTGCTGGGAGAGAGCACTGTCCTTTTCCTAAGCTCCTTTCAGCCTTTACTGTTTCCCCTTCTGCCGGTGGGCAGCATACCCTCAGAGCCCCTTGCAGGTAGGCCTCTCACTGCCAGCCTTTCCCGCTTCCCTTTTGGAGATCCTCTCCGGCTGCTTCTCCTGGTAGAAGGCAGACATCTGGTTTCCCAGAATTCTTGGGCCATCAAGGAGATTGTGTGTGTGCACACGTGTGTGCATTTATAACATCCTCAGCATCATGGGGATGAGCCTACAGTGAGCTGCTCCCTTAGCCAGGGGCTGATTTACTGCACGTTACTCCTGTCTTCTCTTTCCTCCTGTCCACTGGGAACCCCAAGGCCACCCATCCCAGAACTGAGCGGCAGGTCTGTTCACAAACATGGCTGCACCCACCAAGGAGCCTGAGATCTGCTTCCCAGGGTGGGATGAGGGGTGGCTGGAGTGAATAAGAAGGACAGAATACAAGGACAGAGTGCTGAGGACGGGGAAGTGGGGTGGGAAGAGATAGCAATTCTGTCTCTTCCTGCTGTTGCTGTGTGACCTCAGGCAAGCTCCCTCCCCTCTCTGGGCAGTAGCTCATCCTCTGCAGATTGGGAAAGGACCGTGCTCACAAGGTTGTTCATGAAAATGAGGTGAGATAATGCAATTCAAGCATGAGAACAGGGCAGCCTGTGGCCAGCACTGGGGAGCAGGGTCGCACAGCAGCCATGGTGGTTAGCTGGAAGCAGGGACAAGGGAGGAAAAGAGTCATCAGCTGTGGTCAGTGTCAGGGGCTGAGGGAATCCCTCAGGGGGCCCTCCCACCTCCCTACCCCACAGGAAGCCTGGAGGGGCTGTGAAGAAGAGAGGGTCTAGAAGAGGCAGAGAGGCAGGAAAGGTGGTGAGGGGGTTCACAGGAGCTGACACCCTGAGTACCAGGTGGCCCATACACATCAGGAAACACCTGTCCTTCTCCCCAGTCAATGTGCCAGGGCCACATTATTTACTTGCCCCACCAGTGTTCTCCCCTTAGGAGCTCCCCAGCCTCCCAGTGGTCCCACCACAGCTACCCCATCCCTTACTGCAAGGCCCTGGCCTAAAGAGGCTGCTGGGAGGTGACTTTCCCCAAGGCACACTCAGTGTAGGTTAATGGTTTCCTCCCTGGCCCTGAGTGATGTCCCCCGTGCCTGCAGTGAACAAAGCATGGTTATCGGTCCTTCTGCTATTGCCAGCTCCCAGACACTCACAACAGAATTACAGCAACATGTCCCCACTTCCGGAACCAGGGCAGCCTCCCCTCAGCGGCCCCCTGTGTGAGGCCTAGTGTCCTGCCAGGGCCCCCGCAGAGACCATGTGGCCGAGACTTTTGTGACGGGCTGGGACAAAGGAGGCTACGTACTGGAGCAGGGGTCCAGACGCTTCATGCTGGGTCACCAGGGACCTGTTTGCATGACCTCCTGGCCTCTTTCCTCACCCCGGCCTTCCCCACCTCCCTCTCCTCTGCAACTTTATCTCTCTGGAACCCAGACCTGCCCATGGCACTTTCTTACTGAATGCCCATCAGTGGCTCCTCACTGCCCACAGACAAAGTCCAGATGCCTTGACTGGTGCTGGTGACCTTCACATTTGGCCTGCAGCCCTCCAGGAGCTAGTTCTTCTCTACTGCTGTGTTTGAGCCAGTCCAGGCTCCTGGCGTCCTGGTGCTCCTTTTATTCCTGAGCACCATTAGACCATGTTTCCCAGTCCCCTTGACCTGGGCATAAGTTGGGCCAGTGGGAAGGGGACAACAGAGGCCCACGCCATAAAAATCTCCCCTGTGTACTCTGCCACTTGATCTCCCTCTGCAGCAACCTCAAAGGCCTCGGGCAAGAGATAGCGGCACCAGAGGCTGATTGGAGCTGGGCCCCTGAGTCACCGCTGCCTGACTCACATGGGACTAGGAAGTGAGCAATAATCAGTTTGTGCTGAGCCACCGAGAGTTGGGAATTCTTGATGCTGTGCAGGGTGTGTGTCCAGGGTTCCCCACCAGAGCACACGATGGTCTGTGGCAGCTGCCCCCTGGGAGAGCTCTGCCCACCCCCTACCCCTGTCTTTGAGGCAGCCTGGGGAGTGAGCACAACCTCCTGCCTTCCTTACCCCAAGTCCACCTGTCCCATGAGGCAGCTGTGGCCTGAGGACAACCTGTACACACAGCTCACATTCTGAGGGTCCAATTTACAACCTGCAGGTCACTCAAACACCGTTATGGGGACATCAGTGGGTTTCTCAATAGAAGAGGGTAACATGATCCAGTTGTTCCACGTTCCTCCCCGGCAAGGTTTATATGGTCCATAACCCACTGCCCTCACTCAGCCCTGTGTCCTGCTTTTCCGCCAGCATTGTCCACGTCTGTCAGTATTTTCAGGCCCCGTTTTAAACGGCACAACTGCAGTTTATGTAATTGTCCTCTTATCGCTGGGAACTTAGGTGGCGTCTGGTGTTTCAGTGCAACAGAAAATGTCCTGTGGAACAGCTTTGACCACAGAGCTTTCTCCTGCAGGATGACGGCCCCCCAGGGGAGATTTGCGGACCTGGGGCTGCTGGCTCAGCGGGCTACCGCGCTTTGAGTTACTACATGTCAAGGGTGGAACAGCCCTCAGAAATGACCTGGTCCTTCCGCCCTCAAGGTGAGATGAGGTCCAGAGAAGGGAGGTGGCCTGGTTAATGTGACTGGCAAGTTTGTGGTGCTGCTGACATCTAGATTCAGAAATCTGTGGCCCCTTCCTCTCCTTCAAGCTTTGTGACCTGGAAAAGAGGACCACGCTGCAAATGCCCCTCCAAGGAGACTTAAAAACATCTTTATTGAGATATAATTTGCATACCATATTCAGCCATTTAAGGTACACATGTTAATGGGAAGGTCCTAAAAGTATGATGCTGAATTAAAACCCATGTAATGGATGGACACTATGCCACGAAACTGCAAACTGAAAATACAAGCACACCTAAGTCACACTGGATAGTTCTGAGGACTCATGGGTGTTTAAGGACATTCACAAGGGAATGGAAAGGGGAAGGGGGATAGGGGAAAACTGAAAGAAATCCTACAGGTTCCCCCTCACAGAGCCTGCAGGTGAGGGTGGGCCATGAGCATGAATAGAGGCATGTGCCTAAGTCAGGTGCTTGAAAGGAAGAGGGGTGCTGGGGAGGGTACTGCGGCTGCCGGGGCTGCGGGACAGTTGCAGGTGGCCCTACAGAGAGTGAAGATGGGGGAGCCCATGCAGGGCAGCAGCTTGGAGGTCCAGCCTCTGACTATGCAGGCCCAGGTGGGAGAGGCGCCAAAGGATTTGGAAGATATGACCTTCAGCGTGCCTCTCTGCTGAGGTAGAGCAGGATGCTGAGCCAGCCAGAATTCTTGGGTCCCCTCTGGCTGAGTGTAGAAGGCAGCTGTTCCCAGTGAGGGGCAGGGACGTTGGCCCCTGGAAGCCAGCCAAGCGATGTGGATGCTGAGAAATGCACTAATGTGAACTTCTCTTGGCGGCCCTGGCCTCTGGCTGGCCAGGCTGGAGCAAGGTCTGGACTCTTCCCCTTTCTTCCCTGACATCCACCACCCTGGAAGCCAGTGGCTCTGCATGAGGCTGGGCTGGAGGGACCCCTAGGACAGAAGGGAGAGGAAGTCACGGTGAATGCCCGGAAGTTTGACCTCATCTGCTGCCTAATTAAAGTGACACTTCCCAGTGCAGACTGTGTTCATTGGGCTTTGTCTCCAGGCTGGGAGAAGGAGCAGGCAGGCTTCTCATCCCCTGCAGGAGCCATCCTACAAGTGGGTGGAAGGGAGAGCCACTGTGGTGAACTGCAGTCTGAGAGACAGACTATGAGGACCCATCTCTGCCTGTTCCTCTACCAGTGCTGTGGCTTTGACAAGCTGCTTGCCTTCTCTCCAAGGAAGTTGTGAGGTCAGATTCACTCCTGGAGGTGGAGGGACTTGCTTTATAAATTGTGAGGTACTGCCCTAGTAGAGGGTGGAGTGGAGAGCTGGCTTTTCAGCCAGTGATCCAGCTGGGCAGAGTGGTCCCTGGGGCAGGTAGGTGTCTGGGCTGCAGGCTGGGCCCTTTTCTTTTGCATCCCCTTCCAGACTAGCCCTGGGGCTGGATCGCAGCCCTGGCCACACGCAAGTTTAGAGCCTACAGAGACTCAGTCAGTTTGCATTTTCCAAACCAGAAAGGACTGCCCTCATGAGGAGGGTTATTAAAATGGTGAGATGCGTCTGAGACCTTCAGGCAGCATATTGTCAAGGAGAGAGCAGCCTGCTCTGCAGGGAGGCCTGGAAAGGGTCACAGGAGCTGCACTGGCCAGCTGACCAGCACTCTCAGGTGTGACTGTGACATGTGCCTCAGAGACCTGGTGCTTGAGTTCTTCACAAGTGCACTAGTTCAGCACCCCCTCCCCTGCAACTAAGCCCCTTGCGGAAGGTCACAGGGATGGTCAGGTATTGTCCTGGCCACCATTCAAGGTCTCTGAACCCTAAGCAGCTAGCTGCCCAAGCCTAGGGGGTTTCCACCTTGAGGCCCCACCCAGAAAGTAGGCTTCTTTAGAACCTGATTACACAGCAGCCCAGTGTGCAGCTCTGTGAGGGGCAGAGGGTGGGGAGAGGGGGCACAGCATCTTGCTCAGTGCCTCTCCCAAGGGGCCTTTAGGGGAGCCTTGCTCTGGTCTGACCTCACTGCCCACTGCAGAGTTTCCATCCACAGCATTGTCACCTGGGCACCCAGGTTTTGCTTCCTTCCTTACAGGGACAGGGAACTCCTACTCTGAGGGCATCTGGGCCCAGTACTTCCAGGTGAGTAGGCATAATGGAATGCAATAATACCTTCTGCACAGGCTACCATGCTGGGCCCAGGGAGGTACCCAAGTAATGTGTGCTCACCTGGCTCCCCACTGCTGGCAGTTCTTTTTGTTAGAAAGTCTTCTTATGGTGACCTGAAGCCAGTCACTCCCAGCCACTGAAAATGTTCTCAGCCTGCCCTGCAGAGCAAGCCTCATCTTCTGAAGTGTCTGGAGAAAATCTTCACGCCATCTCTTACCATCTTGAGAGAGTCCTGGGGACAGAGCACATTGCTATTGTCACAGTGAGCAGTACCCCTGAGGGAGGATGGGGCACTCACCACCAGCTGAACCAAGACATAGCCACATTTTTGCCAATGATAGTGGACAAAAGTGTCATATATCCCTTTCAGGCAGAAGCTATAAGAGCAGCTTGTGGTTTGCCAGTCTTTGCCACTGTCACCAGGTAGAGAGAATGTTTCAGATATAGTCTTTTTTGTCAGCGTGGGTCCCGGGCAAAGACGGCATGGTTCAGAGCCACAGCCAATCATAGTGGTTGCTGAGGTTTGGGGAGCCCTTGTTACTGCTGTGAAATGCAGCCTGTCCTAGCTGATACGTACTTGTGTATTTGCTAACGTCTTTTTGAAAGGGGGGTCTCTAGCCTCAAGAGGATGTAAATAATGTGGGGGAGGGTGGGGTGCCCTCCATGAGCAAAGGCTATGGGTACATCTGTTACTTCAGCATCTCTTACAGCCGCAGCACATGTACTCATAATAAACTTGGACACAACCCCTTCTTGTGCACAGCTGGTGAATCAGGGCTCTCCTCCTCCTTCAGCAAAGGAGACCTACATCTGCAATGACGCCTTGCCCTTCACCTACAATTGTAGATTCTACAATTCAGGTTTGACTATGTTGCTTTGCCACATATCTACCTGTCCGTGCAGCAGTTCACCCATCTATCAATCCATCTCATCTTCTGATGACTTTCCACTAAGTTGTGGACAAAGTACCTACACAAAACACTTCTCTGCCCCAAATATTTCAGTACACATACCTAGACTGGAGATCAGTATTTGTTCATGTTTTCTAGGTATATACAATGAAATGCACAAGTCATAAGTTTTGACAGATGCAAACCCCTATGTAACCTAAATCGCTATCAAGATAGAGAACGTTACCATCACCCCAAAAAGCTCCTCATGCCCTTTCCCAGCCAATGTCCATTTCAACCCTCCAAAGGCAAGCACTGTTCTGGTGGGTTTTGCCTATGCTAGAAATTCATATAAATGGAACTTTATAGTGTCGGACTTCTTTTAACCAGCATGATATTTTTGAGACTCATCCAGAGTATTGCCTGTAAATGTGGTTTGTTCCTTTTTGTCACTGACTAGTGTTCTGTTGTACAATTATACTACAATATGTTTATCTGTTGTCCTATTGATGAATACCTGAGCTGCTTCCAGTTAGCTACTATGAATAAACCTGTTAAGAGCACTTGTGTCTGAGCCTTTGTGTGGATACATGTCTTTATTTCTCTTGGGTAAATAATATTGGAATTGCTGGCTCACAGGTAGGTGTATCTTTAATTTTATACGAAACTGAGAGATCTTTCCCCAAAGTGGCTATATTCTCTCACTCTCAACAGCAATGCCTGGAATGTGCCCACTGCTCCACGTTCTTGGGTTACTTTTGAATCTGGGTCTCATCCTTCAGTGAGCTCACCATCCTTTCCAGCCACTGCAGTTCTTGAAATCTGTTAAAATGCATTGTATGATCCACCTAACTCATTGCCTAGACTTTGAAGCAGGGTAGAGTCTATGGCTGAGTATCAGAGGTCCACTAGCCAATAGTTAATTGTTCGTCATCTATGAAAATGCACCACAGAGCGAAAACCTCTGTAGATCACCTCCAGGGTATCATGAGATGGTCCAACGAATCAAGAAAGTCGGTCCTTCTGACCTCCTCCTAATGCCACTCAAATATCAAAGAAAGGAAGGGGCTCAGGTTAACGTGACCACATTAGGAGTCCTGCGTGTCAGTGACTACTGTCTCCCTCTAGAAGAGTTTGCAGATGCTGCTTCTCAATTTTTATAAATTAAGCTGTTGAATAATTTAAGAACCTTGCTAGAGACACAATTCAAGCATATCTGTGTGCAGGTTTCTGGATCCCTTCTTTGAAGCGGGTACAAAATCTCCCCATTACTTATCTGTTGGCACCTTTCATGTCTCCCTGATTTTTTCAAAGGTCACTGATGGTGGGTGCTTGATTACATCTATAGGCTTCTGTCATTCACAGGCCTGGCTGAGGGGACAGAAAAAAGGGAGGTAGACAACGGACATCACTGAACACCTGTTTGTGCACTAGGTATGCAATACACATGAACTATTTCATCTCAGGTATCATTATCATCCTGCTTTTCAGATGAGGTCAAATATGGCCTGCTGATATTATTATAGATAAAGTTTTATTGGAACACAGCCAATCTGACTTATTTAAGTATTGCCTGTAGCTACTTTAGTGCCACAGTGGCAGAGCTGAATAGTTGTGGCAGACACCATATGGTCTGCAAAACCTGAAATATTTACACACTGACCCTCTAGAGGAAAAGCTTGACAACCATTGAATAGAGGAATAAAAGTGTATGAAAGAATATTAAATAGTACAATATTACATATGTATAGTTGAAGTCCCTGAAGGAGAAGAGGGAAAGAATGGGGCAAAATAAATATTTGAAGAGAATGACTGAACACTTCCCAAAATTGATGAGACTACGAAACTCAAGTAGGATAAACCAAGGAAGGCTGTCTATACTTAGGTATATTACAATCAAGCTAGAAGTTAAAGAGAAAATTTTAAAATCATCCAGAAAATGCAGTCATATTATATTAAAAACAAAAAACCAAAAGTCAATGAGAGTTATAGCTTATTTCTTATTAGAAGCAAGGGGAGACAGAAGACAATTGAAGAACAACTTTAAAGGGCTTAAAGGAAAAATAAGTCTGTGAACTTAGAAGTCTATATCTAATAATAGTCTCCTTCAAAAATAGAAGCCAAATCAACACACTTTCAGACAAACAAAAGCTTGGAGAATTCATTGCTAAGAGACCTACATTACAAGAAACACTAAAAAAGTTTTCAAGCCAAGAACTAGACTCCCAGGAAGAAACAAAGAGTGCCCAAATGTGTAAATAAGGACAAATATAAGAGACTATTATTTTTCACTTAAAACTTTTGACTGTTTAAAGCAAAAATAAAAATATAGAAGTAAGATATATGGTGACACTAGCAGGAGGGAATGACACTGTTGCAAGGCTCATTTGTAATCTCCATGTGAGGGATGACTACAGGGCGTATATGTTTGTAGAGTTCATTGAGCTGTACCTTTAAGATTTGTGCACTTCATTGCATGTTAATTATACTGTCCTTCAATAAAGCACTATTAACATAAGAAGAGAGAGAATGGCTGTGACAGAGCTCTGTGTAAGCCAGCAGGACTCACCAATAGAGCAGATGTTTGGTTTGTCACAGGGGAGTCAGATCCCACTCCCTGGAAGAGGCTGTTACAAGCTAAGGATGGAGTGGGCCAAGGTTCAGTCACCTTCCTGCTCAGCTGTCAAGGCAGAAATTTCTTCTGTGACGGACTCCTGCTGGAGCTTGTCCTCCTGCCTTCACAGAGACCTGCAACAGGACTTGGCCCATGAGATGAAGGACCTTGAGGCCTGGCTTTCCTATCCTGGGCCTTGATGTAGGGATGGGGGTAGGGGGTTGGAAGACTGACCACCTCCTTCCTGGGATCCTCTCTGTGTAATGGGGAAAGTTAATATGTCAGCCTGGAAGGGACTTTGATTCAGTCAAAATGTACTGCTGCCATTTTACAGAGATGGGACTTGGGGGCAGATTGAATAAATGTGAGAAACTGGACTTGAAACCAGGTCTCCTCTTTGTACTAGAACAGCCCCCTTTGGTCCTGCACACAGACAGCTAGAGAATCCAAACTGATCTCTTTCTCTGCCCCTTTCTTTAAAATCTAAATCCTACCACTGCTCTTGTTTTGTGAGTTCTGGGGAAAGCAGCTGACCAAACTAATTCATACTAGATGTGAGTGACTTATACCCATTTAAAGCATGCCTAAGCTTTGGCTGGTGTGGCTCAGTGGATTGAATGCTGTCCTGTGAACCAAAGGGACGCCAGTTCGATTCCCAGGCAGGGTACATGACTGGGTTGCGGGCCAGGCCCCCAGTTGGGAGCATGTGAGAGTCAACCACACATTGATATTTCTCTTCCTCTCTTTCTCCCTCCTTTACCCTCTCTCTAAAAATAAATAGATATAATCTTAAAATAATAATAATAATAATAATAATAATTAATAATAAAGTCTGCCTAAAAGGGCATGCATATTAGCCACTTCTAAGATACTATCTATTGGTGCAATCGTGTTACAGGAGAAATGCGGTTCTTCTTGATGACACAGTGAAGGATTATAGATCAGCAAAATCTATTAATATGTAAGCAGGGTTTATTGTGATACGTTCTCATAGAAAAGAATGGGCCTTGCTGAGGTGGTGGTAAAAGGCATAGATAGGCTCAGGGCAGGGCAAGGTAAGGGCAGCAAAAAACATCAGGTCCTTTGTCTTGAGGACTTATGTAGTTGGTGGGATGGGGGTGAGGGAGTTACATATTGATCAGTGGGTAAAGGTGGTATCCGCCTCCCCCAGGCAGACATGACTACCAAACATAGGTATAGTGTGGAGGTCTGTTAGCTGGAATCCTTATCTTGCTATAGACCACATATCATTGTAAAACAGATAGTGACAGGAGGCAATTAATTAAAGTTGAAGCAGTTACCCAAAGTTAATTATGGGCTCTTCCTGGAAGCACTAGGGACTCCTCCTAAAACAGATAGTGACCAGAGGTAGGCAATTAACCAAAGTTGTTTTATGGGCTTTCTTCTTTGGGCACTGTAGACCCCCTTCCACCTTCCTCCTCCTGCATTTTCTAACTTTTTCCTAACAATCCCATCCAGCATGACAGGCCAGAGAGAAATATTCTGGGGCCGGGCAGGCAAAGAAGGTGAGAAAAGGGAATAGTATGTTGTAAGAGGGATGGCAGGGTTCTGAATCTGTCCTCAGGCACTGGCTCATCTTGGGTACATTATATGACCTCCTTGGACCTGTTTCTTCCTGTGTACAATGAAGGTTTGTGAATGAAAAGGGGCCACATATAAAACCTAACAAGCTCAGGGGAGGCCTTGATGGTGGCCTTATTAACACAGAGACCTAATAACCCCGAAGGATGGTCTGAAATTAAAACTTACTAACTAAAAGCAGTTAATGGCAAATAGTCATGTCCTAGACTAGAATCTTCCCTTACAAAAGTCATTTTTTACCTTAATTAAGCCTGTCTATTGTCTTTTTGCATCTACGATAACATACCTTTGGAATGTCAAAGTAATTTCCTTTTTCCAGACCCCTCAGGGCACAGGTACCAGAGCATCAAAGCAGATACCACAAATCCCCTCATTGTTACTGGATTAATTGTTGGCTGTTCACTATCCTGTACCTACCTCTGTAGAGGAAGTATGTGCCTATCATTTTACTTTTTATCTAATCCCAAAAGTTCCCTGCTTTGCTTTCTCCCACCTCTCTGATATATCACCGATAGGTTTCATACAACCCACTTAGGTCCTCTAGAACTGCCATTCTCTGGAGCATTTTTTCAATCTATTGAGGTTTTGCTTCCCAGCAATTGTCATCACTTTGGCTCAGAGATACTCAAAATTCTTGCAGGTTTGGACTTCTTATGTTGACAGGTCGGACACCAGAATAGCTCAGAGGCCTTTCATCTTGGAGCTAGCCTCTAGTAAAAATACATTCTTGGAATGTGGCCTAGCCCTTTTCACTTACTAGTGCATTTACTTAATAAGAGTAGTTTTGTTATCATCTTTGGCTCTCATGACCACCTTAGAAGGAGACTAGAGCCTCAGGGGTATGGAGGGTCCCCACTTTGTAGGCGAGGAAATCGGGCAGAGAAGGAAAGCCCCTCTGTGGGATGGGTGCTGTGTGCCTCTCTCCCCCAGGCTGCCACACGAAAAGGGCTGGAGGGGCCTTCTCTGCACACCAGAGCTTGGCTGCTTCTCTGGACATGAATGGGAGTGGACAGCCCCACTCGAGGTTGCAGAGGGCAGCAGGGGATCCTGGCGGAGAGGCCCTTCCCTATCAGCGCCCCCCACACCAAGCATCAGAGCTGCTGCAGTGCCTGGCACCAAGTCGCCACTGCCTCTCACGCTCTGCACCTGGGTACCTCTGCCCGGCACCTCCCCACCTTTGCTGTCCTTCTCTGCCTGGCACACTCTCGCTGAAGTGGCTCTTCGCTATTGCTTTTCACCTTTTTTGTAAAAGCAAAAATTCTCTTTGGGCTTCTTTCGGTTTCTGAAAAAGGTACTGATTTTGGTCTTTTGTAAAGTGAAGTGGCATAACATGAACTTTCAAGAAAAGAGGTTACCTGTATATGAAGGAAACTACTCAACTAATGACAGCTCTTATTTTTGCTGTTAATACTCCTAATACCACACGAGAGGCATTGGGCAGGCTCTTAATAGCTTGTTTGCTCAGTGTGAAGGGGAACAGGGCCCAGCACTGCCCACCTTGCCAGGCTGTGGTGCAGGTTAGAGGTGGTGGGGCGATGACGGCCGTGGGCCCAGAAGTGAGGGGACTGGTGGGACCCACAGCTCACACTGGGGTTGCCTTGCTGTTCTGTCAGGCTCCAGGCTGTTAGCTCACTGACAAGATCAACAGGAGCCTGGGGGCTCCATGTCCTAGCACCTAAGCCTCTGCCTGTTACCAGCGACAGTCCCAAGTGGGTGTGCGCCTCTCTTGTTTTGGGGATTACAACTGTTTTATTTCCAAAATAAAGAGAACAAAGCCCCTCTAATGGCAATAACTATGGGATAATAAAAGGAAGTTTAATGGGTGCTCAGGGAATAAGACACAGCAGCTCTGGCAGCTGCCAGTGCCAACTGTCATAGCACCACAGTGCCGCTCCCTAAGGCACCAGGAGGCAGGGAGGAGGCATGGGGCATAGCTGGAAGGCACACTTGCCTGGTCCCTTCCCCTGGGCTGCAGGTTCTCCTCCAGAGCACAGGGTTCCAGGGAAAAAGGTGCAGGAGCTGGGAACTCTGGGGCCAACAGATCCTTGTCTAGCCTCCCACAGTGGTCTCCCGTGGCCTGTGGCCACAGTGGTAGCCATGGCTTCCTGATTAATGGAATCGTGAATGTATGCAGGACAGGGTCTTAGAGGCCATCGGCACCAGGTTTGGCAAGTCCTCAGTTACATGTAACCACTCTTGTGCCCATTATGCATCTGTTCCATTGAACCTAGAGGTGGTCTCTTCCTAAACTGGCTCCAGACCACCATTTCACCTGGCCTGTGAGAGGAGACCTGAAAAGCCCGGAGACCTGCGTGCCCCTGCACCCTGTGGTTGGACCATGTCACCAGCTCAGCTGTGCACGGGGAGAAAGTGGTGACTGAGGCCTGGCTGAGAACCTGGACAGCCACTTAACATCTTCATCCTGAGCAGGAAAGTCAGAGTGCCACATACCATTGATTTTTCTCCCAGTTGTCTCTTTCATGATGGACCTAAGTCCTCAGAAGGGTGGGGTTTGTCCCATTTGGGTCCTGTAAATGGAAACTGGCCTCCCTGTATAGTGTTGAACAGGGCAGGAGTTCAAACCCCCCCAGGGGAATGACATGGGTCACGTGTGTGTCTGTGGGGGAGCTGGCTGTGAGCTGGAGGATTTGGGATGACTGGGTTTGCATTAGGGTTGTAGGTCCAGAGCTCAACTGCTCAACATGACAGAGGAAGGCCACTTGAGCTCCCAAGGGGGAGGGAGGAGCAGAGGGACAGAGAGAGGAAAGGAAGGTGGAAGGAATCACACACAGCACAGCATGAGGCCTTCCGCGAGGCTCCTTGGACCTTCAGTCATGCGACTGAAACTCAGTAGATGTCCCCTGAGCCCAGGGAAGCGGGGTTGGACAGGAGGAGGAAGCTCCATGCTTCCCTCAGGGGAGGGCCTTGGACTGCACCCCTGCCCCTCCAACCAGGTCAAGGAGAGTGAAACAAGGAAGGAGAGCTGCCCTGGGTCTGAGGCCAGCCTCTCGAGCTGCCATTTTTTAGGTGGAACAGTGGCCGACCTGCACAACTAGACCCTTGCCAGGTGCCAAGGGACCCTTGCCAGGTGCCAAAACAGGGCACAACTAAGGTGCCTTGGGAACCTGAATTCATCCCTCTGTGCTTCCTCTCCCCAGGACCACTCAGGCTGGGCTGTCTGGGTTTGTCCCCCTTCTGCTGACCTAGTTTCTCCCTGGTGCCCCAGCCCAGCCTGGGCACTGCTTGTGGAGCGAACATGGAGGAAAAGAAGCAACTCTCAGGAAACTGGCCAGTGACAGGCCTGAGCCCGCTCGTTAGGGTGACTCTTTCTTGTTATGGTCTCTTGCTTTGATGGAACATCTCTTCCCAGTTTCCTGAGAGAAGATGCAGCCGCAGACGTCTTCAGGCAGCCATTGCACCACACAGGTCACATGGTCTGCATGTGCATCCAGGGTCCCCAGCAGCTGGCTCCGGCCAGGACCTGACCTCCGGGCTGGATGACCTTTCTGATTGGCTCCCAGCTGCTGGGGCAGCTCCTCCTGGCCTTGTGGACGTGTTCCCCTCCTGACCTCCACCGTCATATCCTGTCACTAAGAAACCCCCAGCAATGATTACAAACAAATAAACAAGGCAAATAGACAAAGGGAACACTAATAAATGGTGACTTAATTACCGGCAAAGCACATAGAGGTCACATTCCAGGAAAATATTTTTACTAGAGGCACCTCATGGGGGCGGGAAACTGAAAATACTAATAAGAAAACAGCCCACCACTGCTTCTGCCAAACTCGGCTCTAACAGCAGCTGCCTCCTGTTCGAGAAGACCTACATCTCAGGAATATTAAATATTTCATTGTTTTTTTAATTAATATTTTTGGTGAAGCAGCTGTTATATTTTTTGAACCAGTAGCAGCAGCAGTGGAGGGAGAAACAGGAGCCGCAAAGCGGGCCCGACAGGTCCTTACCTTGGCCACTTTGCTGGGCCTGGGGACTCGTGGTATTAGAATGAATGGCAAAATAAACGCAGGGGGTGGGGCACAGGATGCGGTGGTGCTCTGCCTGGGATTCTGCCCTCTGCCTGGGAGGTTTCTGGACCACAGTGGGCCATGGTGGTGGGCATCTGCTAGGAGAGGTGCAGTGAAGCAGATGCGAGCCCCTGCCCATCTTTAGGGAGGCTGGAAGGGACTGGATGGAGTCCATTCTGTACCCAGCACCCAGCAGCGGCCAGCCTGAGATCACCAGCAGCGAGATGGTGACAGTGCGAGCCTAGGGCTGCCCCAGGTCTCCTTGAACACCACCTGCCTGCCGAGCCACCCAGGCCCCTGGGAGTGCGCATCGCAGATGTGCTCAGGAGTGCTGACTGCACTTGCCCACAGTGTGGAATTAGGGGCCCTGAGCTCCTCCTGGCATTCAGGAAAAGGGAATCACCCAGTGGTCCACCACAGAGAGCTGGGTACAGAAAGCTCAGGACTAAGAACACCCAGTGCGCCCAAGGGAGAGGTAAACGAAGCACAAGGTTGCAGGCTGCTCTGAATGTGCAAGCAGAAACCTCTGAAAGCATTGGGGACAACACCGAGAGGTAGGAATCGCTTGCGCAATAGGACCCCATCTATGTAGAAAAATAATGAATATTTTATTGAGGAAACAACAAATATCTTATGCCCGTACACTAATTTTAAAACACTCAGAGGAGTACCCAAAAAATAGTTAATAATGATGATTTGGAGGAGAGTTTATCTTAGACATTTGGTTTGGTTTGAATTGTTACCATGAACATGTATTCATTTTTGCATGTATTAATTTATTAATAAAATAATACTAGCTGAAATTGTTACCTCTGGGGACAGAAACTTGTTTGGGGGGGGTTAAGAGACACTTCAGCATTTCCTGGAATAGTTAAAAAAATTTTTTTAAGTATATTTTATTGATTATGTTGTTACAGTAGTTCCAATTTTTTCTCCTTTGCTCCCCTCTGCCCAGTACCCCATTTCCCTCCAGAATCCCACCCCCCTAGTTCATGTTCATGGGTCATGCATGTAAGTTCTTTGGCTTCACCCTTTCCTATATTATTTTTAACTTCCCCCTGTCTGTTTTGTACCAATCAATTATGCTTCTTCAGCACTGCATTATATCCTCATTTCTCCCCCTCCACCCTCCCAGCTGATAACCCTCCAAATGATCTCCATACCTATGATTCTGTTCCTATTCTGGTTTGCTTAGTTGGATTTTGTTTTTATTTTTTAGATTCAGTTGTTGATAGTTGTGAGCTTGTTGTCATTTTAGTGTTCATAATTTTGATATTCTTTTTCTTAAATAAGTCCCTTTGACATTTCATATAATAATGGCTTGGTGATGATGAACTCCTTTAGCTTTACCTTGTCTGGAAAGCACTTCATCTGCCCTTCCATTCCAAATGATAGCCTTGCTGGATAGAGTAGTCCTGGTTTGCAGGTTGCCTTTCATCACATTGAATACTGCTTGCCGGTCCCTTCCTGCCTGCAAAGTGTCCTCTGAGAGATCAGTTGATAGTCCTATAGGCACCACCCTGTAGGCAAATTTCTGCCTCTCTCTTGCTGTTCCCAGGACTCTCTCTTTATCTTTCACCTTTGGCATCTCAATCATGATGCGTCCTGGTGTGGTCCCCTCTGGGTCCAGCTCGCCTGGGACCCTCTGTACTTCCCAAACCTGTATGTCCACCTCCTTCAAAAATTTGGGAAGTTTTCCTCATTTTTTTCAATTCTTACTTCCTCATTCTGCACTGGTTGACTCTTTTTTTCTTCCTTATTTTCCAAATCATTGATTTGAACCCAGTTTCCTTCCCTTCACCATTGGTTTTGTGTGGATTTTTCTTCATTTCACTTAGCATAGCCTTCACTTCTTCTCCTATGCATTTGCCATACTCAAGCATATCTGTCAAGCCTGTGAGCATCTTTATTACCAGTGTTTTGAATTCAGCGTCTGTTAGGTTCTCTATTCCCTCATCTATTAGGTTGGCTATCTCTTCGTCACTTTAGTTCTCCCACTGGAACCTTGATCCATTCCCCCTTTTGGGCCTCCTCATTCTGACAGGCTCCTGTGTTTGTTTGCCTCTGCATCTCAGGTAGAACTGTTGCTCCTGTTACATTGTAAGGGGCAGAGCCTTAGGTATTTGTCAGTACAGGTTGACCTGTTTCACCATGTTGTGGTGCTGTATGTGGGGGAAGGGGTCCAAGAGACAACAGTGCTGCCTGCCCAGCACTCGCCTCTTTTCCAGGCACCTCTCCCACTTTCGCACCAGACTGGCACCCCTCTAGCTGCTTCCCTGGCCATCGTTTCCAGAGTGGGTGGGTCTTCGGACGTTCTAGGACCATGGGGGCCTTTTAAACAAGCAGACTCTGCTGAGAGACTGGCAGTTTATGCCTCCACCCCAACTCCCACTGGTCTGCAGAGTCAGAAGCCATGAGGCTTGATTTCCCCCCGTGCTGGGACTGTGAGCTGCTAGGTCTGGTGAGGAGCTGGGAATGCTCCCCAGGGGTCCCTCCTGACTTTAAAACATGTGACCGCGCTTTCTACAGGCCTGCCCCTGCCACTGCCGCCACCGCTGCTGCTGCCACCACACTGCATCCTCTCCACCCCTCCTACCTGTCTGGATGAGTATTTCTTCTTTATATCTTTGTTTGCTGGACTTCCATGCAGTTTGATTTTCTGGAACTTCTGGTTGTTTCTAGTTTTGAGGTAGTTGTATTCTTTCTTAGTTGTGGAGGGAGATGCTGCGTGTCTGTCTACACCTCCATCTTGGCTGAAAGTAAAAAATAAAATAAATTTTTTTTAAAAGAGGTGTTCCTGAGCAATTTTAAAACCATCTTAAAAACCTAGTAAATAAATAAAAAATAAAACTCCTGGCTGCAGCTTCTGAGCCCTCCTACTTTTCCCTAGTACATTCTCCACTTCCAGTGTGCCTGGGAGGCTCAGCCCTGAGCAGTGCAAACCTCTGTCTGCAACCAAAGTCCAGGCCCAGAGAGGCTGAGTGCTGTGGCCAGCGCAGCTCAGCACTCAGGACCCCAGCTCCACAGGGCTCTAGGGGGCTCAAAGGCTGCCACACTTACCCAGTCCTTCAGTCAGCTCAGAGGAACAGGGCTGGAGCCCAGGAGTCCAGCGCTGCTTCCCAGAAATGGAGGGTGCTCTTAACACTGACCCCTGACCACCTCGCAACATGCAAGGCATCACTCCAACTTGAAGTCCTCTAAGGCCCTCTGGTTGGGTGCCCAAGGGGATTCTCGTGCACCCTGAGCCCACCTGCCTGAGGGTTCACACCTTTGCCCAGTGTAAGGTCTGACCCAGCTCTCTGGCTTCTCCCGACTTCTCCTGTTACTGAGGCTATGTGACATGGGCTGGGGGAGGTCTGTATATTTGGGGAATAGTCCCAGGCCCCAGCCCAGCCCCAAGCTCCTTTCCTCCTCCTTACCCCCTTTGCTCAGCAGTGGCTGGCAGGCAGCATTGTTCAGCACCTGACAGTTACCTCAACTCCTGCCTCCTCCATTGTCATGTCAGTTTGGACAGCTGTCAAGCCAGGTCTGAAACACACCCAGTTTTCCCCGTTGGTTTCTGGAAAGAGCCCTGGACAGAAGACAGGAAACCCAGACTGAAGTCCTCAGTCTATCCCAACCAGTCTGGTAACCACAGGCATCCTTCTCCCTGGGAATTGAGAGATGCTCCCTCTTCCTGACCAGCTGAGCAAGAACAGCAGGAGAGCTGAAGGACCAGCATCTTTGTTCATTCAGTGTTAAGCATTTACTAAGCAGCTGCAGCATACCAGATGCAACCACAGGGAAAACCAACACAAAGGAGAAAGCGCCTTTACTGGTGAGGAGCTCATAGTGAAGGTCTGTGGTCAACCAACAAGTAGGCAGGAGAATTATATGGAAATGCCACAGCGATGAGATTTGCAGTAGCAAGACAGAGCCTTAAGTTATGCCTGGGGGAGCTCAGAAGCTTTATAGAAGAGGGGGCATTTGATCAGGGCTTTGAGAGATGGCTAAGAGTTCACTAACTAGAAGAGACCAGAGAGGTTTTTTAGACAACATACAAAACAAAGAGAAAGCAAAACATGTTTCACCTAGAGATGCATCAGAAGAGCAGTGATGGAAGATGAGGCTGAAAAGACAGGTAGGTGGGCACTGGATAGTGTTGAGTCTTTGTATCAGTTAGAGTTCTTTTGGCTTCATGTAAAAGAATTGACCAGGCTGAAGTGTATGGACACACACATGTTTTATTTTGTCCCATAACAAACAGAATCAGGGCATTGCCAGGCTGGCTAATTTAGCAGCTCAATGGGATGGTTAAGGACCATTCCTTCCACTTTGGGCTTGTCTCCTCATGGTCACAAGATGGCTGCCACAGCACCAGACAACATGACCTCACACACCCAAAGATAGCAGAGGGAAGTTTCCTCAGAAGCCTCAGCAGACTTCCCCCTGCCCCCAGGTCCTCTTATCTAGGATTGGGTCATATGACAAGTCTGTCGCTACAAAAGAGGGCTGGAAAAGCAAGCACCTGGCATTTTCTCTCTTTAAGGAAAGGCTAAGTGTGCCAGTCTGAGGTAGGGTGGAAGTAGAGATCCTGGGAATGGCCATTGTTAGACAACCAGCACTGTCTACCAGGGTCTTGAATGGCAAGCTTACGAGTAAAGGTCATCATGAAGCAAGGGGGCAGCTGTCAGCCTGTGGCTGGGGTAGTGGTGGTGTAACCTGAGTGCTGGCCACCCAGTTCTGGAAGAGCAGTGGCCCAGCTTGCTCAGAGATCCCCTGAAGGCCGGTGGTCCATGTGGGGGTCCTGCAGATGGCATTGTGAAGGAAGGGGCCTCAGAGCTAAAGACAGGCTCAGAATATATGGTGGGCAGGGGCACTGTGTGAAACTTCCCCACCAATGCCTGACACCCACCACTAGAGCTTTGTGCCTTTGGGATAAGCATTGCCCTCCTCTATTTTACAGCACAAACACTGACAGTGGGGCAAAGATGCCCAGGCCACAGTGGAAGTAAGCTGAGAGAACCATCATTAGCCCTGAAAGGGCCGAGGCCCTAGGCATCTGGTTGGCAGGAGGCCCTAAGGTTGAGCAAGGGAGCCACACAAGATGACCTCTGCTGATGCCCTTGGCTGTCCCAACGCTTCCTCTAAGGGTCTTCCCCTTGCACTGAGGAAAAAACAGCAGGCCACTATCACTGTGGTAGCTCCGCAGGCCCAGGCTGAGGATGATGAGTCAGCTGGGGGAGCAGTGGGGCCAGAGGGAAAGCTGAATGGTCCCTAGTCTTCCCCAAGCCCCCATGAGAAGGGTCCTAATCCCTGCTTGCCTGGGCACTATCTTCTGTCCTCTACAGACAAGGTGCCTGGGGCCCAGGGAGCTGGGCGTGCACTGAGAAGTGTCAGCGGAGGGGAGGGAGGCAGGACTTCTGCAGCTGCCTCCTCTCACTCTGAGCTGCCTGGGCAATGACGGGGCTGGGGTTGGGGCGGGGGCTCTCTGAACCTCTGAGACACCACCCAGCCACAGCAGAGCCACTAAGTTGGCTTCAGCTCCTCACAGACAGATGTGAGAAACAAACTCCCATCTTATGCTGTTGCAGCAGAAACGAATTCCAATGGACTTGAGCCCCTCACTCTTTGGTGGCTAACTGCTGTCGCCACATCACCTCCCATGGGACCTGCCAACCCCTGTGGGATTCCCTGAGTTCTCCCATTTGGCAGGTGAGAGGCCTGAGGCCCAGGGCTTGAGGTAGACTGCCCAGAGTCAGACCTCCTGAGGTGACTCCAGCCAAGGACTCCTTATGGGCATTCAGCCCATTTCCCCAAACGAGTGAGCAGCAGTTTGTAAATTGCATGGTCCTGAGCCATCCACAGATGTGTTAGGCCAGAATCTGTAGTGACAAGCCTACATTCTCAGCATTTCCTGGTGATTCTGAAGAGCAGATCAGGTCTAGCACCTTTGTTTAACTCAGAGAGCAGAGATGGAAAGAGAGGCCTGAGCCTGCCCATCCTTTGTGACCAGGTTGCAATGCCAGCCGAGGATTTGACACTCCCCCAGGAAGCTGGGACAGCTTTGCCACCCAATGCATGTTTTCCCTAATTTCCAGGTGTATAAAAGCCCAGCTCAGGCAGGCCCAGCCCCAGCACAGGTTTCTGCAGCTTCTGCCTTTTGCTGGCCGGCTGTACCTCCTTTCTGTGGGCACCCAGCCTGGTCCCCAAGCTTCTGCTGTAACTTGGACCTCTGGCTCACCCCCAGGGCACTGGGCTCCTGCTGCTCAGATCTTGAACCCAGGGTTCTGGCAGATAGTCTCAGGCAAGTTATAGCCCTTTCTGGGCCCGAGTTCCACCTCTTCATGGCCAGGGAGTTGACCAGGATGATCCAGAGTTGTAGGTAGGGGCTGGTGGGCCCTTCTCCTATTCTCTAGGGAAGAATCTATCCATTCATTCTCTTCCTCATTTGACTTTCAACAAACATGTATTATACACTAACTCTGTGCTAACTTCTAGGCACTGGGAACACCACAGATAAGACACCAGACAACAATCCCATGCAGGAGACTGACATGCACAGGGTGACAAGCATTCTGAAATTTTCCTGGGTTGGATGGATGGATGGATGGACTGAGGGGGAAAGGAGTATGAACTCCTGCTCTACTTCCTGTGAATGGATTTCCATTTTAGGGTGGAGCCCACTGGCTCACTCCTGGATGAAGTGGCCTGGACCAAGGCAGAGCAGGGCAGGGATCAGTAATAAGGCTGGGCGAGATCTGGTAATGGGCTGGATGTCAGGGAAGGTGGCCTAGGAGGAGTGTGTGGAGGATAGGGCTGGGACAGGGTGTAGGGAGAGCTCAGGCTGAGGCCGAGGTTTAACTGCATCAGCCTACTTCTCTCTTGCCTCTATTTGGGGCATGAGATCTCACAGTATGAGCTGTGGCAGTTCCCCAGGGAACAAGTGCCAATTCTGCATCTATCCATCCATCCATCCACCCATTAAAAGTTCTGGGGATACAGAGTGTTGGTGAGGATGAGTCAGGCAACCAGTCATGGAGCCCAGCCCAGGGCCTGGTGAAGAGGGCGCCAGGGAGCAGGTGGGCCCAGCGGTGAGGCATTTACTGTTTATAGGCAGTGGGCTCAAAGGGGGTACAGTGGGCTCGCCTGCAGCAGCCCTCTCGTCTTCCCAGTGGGTGTGCAGTGAGAGCCTGCCGGGCACTGTGCTGCAGGATGGGCCCTGACTCCGAGCCGAGGTCTCTACTCTAGAGCCAGGCAGCAGTGGGCAAGATGAAAAGTCACTTATCATCGGGCACCAGGAGTGCAGGGGCTGTGGAAAGCCACGGGCAGATGAAGGCCACACTTGGTAGAGCAGCTGGGGGTGGGGGTGGGGGGCAAGAAGGAGGCACGAGGCAGATCACCTGTGCGCAGTGCTGGGTGCAAACAACAGTGGCTTACAGGGATGAGCGCTCTCCCCACGCACCCTCTCCCCATTTTCCCTGACTCACCAGCACCCTTCTCTTCCATTTGTTTCCTGAGAAGCTTCCTGTCCCCCACTGTCCTGTGAGTCACTTCCCACCCTCAGCACCCATCCCACACGGTGCGATCAACCTCCCTGCCTCCCCAGCCCCTTTCCCTGAGAGCATGAGTGCTTTCAGAAGCTTGGCACCTGGCAGGGCTGGTCAGGCTGGCAGGGCCCTGAGGTGCCTGCCTCCCTCTGCCTCTCTCTTCCCAGCCCATCTCCCAGCCCAGGTGCTCTCCCAGCTCAGGTGAGGCCACTGACTGAGTTGGAAGGGTGAGGACAGCAGCAGGGCTTGGGGAAGTTGCTGGGTTTTCAAGGGCCCTCTCAGAAGGTGCGACCTGCCAGGCTTCAGATCTACCACCTCATTAGCGGCTGTAGCGCCCACCTTTCCACCGTTAGAGGCATGCTGCTCTAGGCATGGCCTAGGTCTGCAAGAGACCCCTGAGATGAGGAAACCCAGGGAAGCTGCTGGGGTTCATCTTCAGTTCTCTGCCTGTGGTCATTCCTCAGCTGCTCCCTCTAGCCAGCTGTCCCCAGCTGAGTACAAGCCTCTGGGCAGTGGCTGGAAAGTTGCCGCCCTCCATCCTCCCTGTGGCAACCTTTCTGGACTTCAGGTCCCCATTTACAACATGGGCGGGGGGGGCGCTTTTGGCTCCAACATTGGACACTAACATCTCCCTCTGTTTGCAGGTGTGACTTTGGTCAAATTGCTTGACCTTTCTAAGCCTCAACTGCATTGTGTGTGAAGGTAACCAATAAGTGAGAGTCCCTGAAGATTAGGTTTTTGATGGAAGAATCCTAATAGCAATGACCCCATTGCCCTTCACCATTCACAAAGTGCTTTCACACAAAATGTCTCACATGATCCTCCTAATGACCCTGTGAAGTGCTGTCACTTTAATCCTCAGCTTACAGTTTGAGAAACAAGGGCCCAGCTATAGGTGAACAGGCACAGGGTGGGCCTTGCTTCTAGGTCCCCTGTCACCAGATGTAAGGCCAGATCCCTGGGGAAAGGCAGTGGTAGCCTGGAATGTCCATTCTCTCTACCTTTCTCTCCCTGTTGGACATCTCTGGGAAGGCAGAGACAGGGAAGGCAGATGCGTGGGGGCCCTTCCCTGGTGCAGGTGTGAGGGGCTGGGAGTTGTTCTGACAGCTGTGTGACAATTGTCACTTCTCCATCGCTGCTAATAGCATGTTTAGCTTGTGACTCCTCTATTTGCCTGGTGCCTCCCACAGGCCCAGGGCTGCGTCTCTCAGCTCCTGCTTGGATGGAACAGCTGTGGCAGAGAGGTGATCCCCGCTCTCATCCCTGGCCAGACCCTGGACATGAAGGGCATCCCCTGCAGTTTCATGCCTTGGCTCCCTCCACACCAGGGAGTCCACTGCCCCTGGACTCTGGGAAAGTGGAAATGGCCTTCTGTTCCTGGGGATCTGAGTGTACCCTGCTCTGAGCTCCAGTGCTCTACGGATCTCTTGTCCCCACACTGGACCAAGTGAGGATAGGTTCTGGGCCCAGGTGATTTCCTTCCCCATGGAGTGGGCCTCATGGAGCTGGCAGGACTGGGGCCAGCCAACCTTCAGATTACACTTCCACCCCTTCCTCCAACTCCCTTTCCTCCCCTAACCACCATGGGACACATCATATGTGCAATCTGACCATGCTGGGGCAAGACAGACCCCCAAAGAGCTGTGGTGCAATCACTTCTGATCCCCTACTTGCCAGGTTTGTAGGAAACTCAGCTCACACTCTCAGGGGCTGCTCCCCGCATCCCCACACACATATGGCACCTCCACATTCTCCAAGGGTTTATGGGCTTCCCTAAAGGAGCCTCTCAGTTTCCTCCTGTGGGGAGGAGACCCTTCTGGCTGGCTTTACCCACTGCCCTTGGCCTAGCTCCTACCTGTCACATGGTGATCCTGACTCCCCTGCTCCTGGGCCTGGCTCCTGCCTGATGAAAGGTTAATTAACCTCTCTGCTGGGCTACTCCCTGGTGACCTCCCAACCCCAAGCCCAGACATGATGCACCCCAGTGGGCAGCAGGAGGCATCTGGGAGCAAGGATCACATGTCAGTCTGTCATCTCCTGTCTCAGGAAGGCTCTTATCTGGCAGTGTCATGATTCATCCTTTACCACGGGCTGGCTGTCCACTGGAAGCTTCCTCGGGGGGCTGGGCCTTGGTTCCATTCTGAGTGGTCTCTCCAGGGCTAGAGTAGTGACGTAGCCCACAGGCTGCTTAGCACCACTTGTTGACTGAATAAATATGTACAAGTTTGTTCTCTTTTCCCTTCACATTATTTCATGAACTATTTTCCAAGTTTGCCATTTTCCTTGGCCGTGTAATAAATATTCCGCCCCATGGACACATTATCCCCTTCCCTCCACAACTAGCAGGGCCTTTTGGCCCATTCCAGTTTTTACTATTATAAATAATGTTGCTATAGGACTTCCGGCCAAGATGGAGGCTTAGACGGACACGCTAGGTCTCCCTCTACAACTAGAGAGGAATACAACTACTTCAAAACAAAGGATAACTAGAAATTCCAGAAAATAAAACTACACGGAAGTCCAACATATGAAGTTATAAACCAGCGGTGCCATTTGGGCAGGTAAGAGTTAAAGAGGGCAGTGCTGTTTGCGGTCTCACCTGGACAACAGCGGGCGGCGAGGAGTCCCGGATCCGTCAAGCCCCTGCCGGTGCGCGACCCCGGCGAGGAATCCCGGCGGCCAAGCCCCTGCCGGTGCGCGACCCCGGCGAGGAATCCCGGCGGCCAAGCCCCTGCCGGTGAGCGACTCCGGCGCTGGGGAGAGCGGCCGCCGCATCGCCTTGAACAGTGAGGCCCAGGGGGGCGGGAGGACGGACCCCGGTCTCCTAGCTGAATAACTGTGTGAATCCATCTTGGACCCCCGCCCCCAAAGAAAGCACCACAGGGCTGCGAAATAGGTCGCGGACAGGCAGGCGCCGGCCGGTCGCTGATTTGTGACGCGTACACAGGCACTGCCCCCGACAGCCGGCCCAAGAAAACAAAACGCATCTGTCAAAATGAGGCAGACAACTATAGAAATACCGGTGACACAACTCACCAGACAGCAGATAGAGAACCTGACAGATGAACAGATAAGAAACCTGTCAGAGGTTCGGTTCTGGGCCATTGTTAACAGATGGCTTACAGAATTCACAAAAGAGCTGGAAAAAGATATGAAAGAAGCGAAAAACTTTCATAACGAAAGGAACAAAACCGCATACGAGACAGAAGGAAAGGAAATAAAATCCAGAGTTCATTTCAACAAACTGGAATATGGAGAAGGAACAAGCAGTCAACCAATGCATCGAGAGGAAATGGGAAGCAACAATGAAAGGATCAGAAACCTCTGGGACAGCTATAAAAGGCCCAACATAAGAATCATTGGTTTGCCAGAGAATGAGGAAGATGAACTAGAACTTGAAAAATTGAGTGAAAATATAATAAAGGAGAACTTCCCAGTCTTGGGGAAGGGAATAGACTTGCAGGTCCAGGAAGCAAGGAGAGTTCCCAAGAGACTGGACCCAGGGAGAACCACTCCAAGACACATTATAATCAAAATGTCAAAAATTAAAGATAAAGAGAGAATCTTAAAAGCAGCAAGAGAGAAGAAAAGAATTATGTACAAAGGGGTCCCAATTAGACTATCAGCTGACTTCTCAAGGGAAACCCTACAGGCAAGAAGAGACTGGCAAGAAATATTCAAAGTAATGAAAATCCAAAACCTACAACCACGAATACTCTACCCAGCGAAATTGTCATTCAGAATAGAAGGACAGAGAAAGTGTTTCCAGGACAAAATAAAACTGAAAGAGTTCATTAGATCCAAACCACTGTTATATGAGATGTTAAAGGGACTGGTTTAAAAAAAACAGAAGCTAGGGAGATGAAACAAAGGCAAACTAAATAGGCAACGAGAGTGGAAAAGGAACTGTGGGTACGGGAAGCAAATTGGGGGGAGGTCAACAGGGAGGGGGAATGGGGAAAGGGAGGGAGATGATATAGGAATTGGGGATCAAGGTAGGAGGGAATGGAATAGACGGAGAGAGGTTGGGAGGAACTGTATGCACAACTAATGGACATAATCTAAAAGGGGGGGACAACTGGAGGGAGGGGGGCCACCGGGTGGAGGGGAGCAGAGGGAAGGGAAATTGGCACAAATGTAATATTTTAATCAATAAAACACATTAAATCTGAAAAAAAAAATAAATAATGTTGCTATAAATAACTGTGCACGTATAGATAGCCCTTTTTCCCTTGCAATTATATCTGTGGGAGGAATTCCAAACAGTGGGATTACTGGGTCAAAGAGCATGGCATATTTATGGCCCTGGATATGGTGGGCCTGGTTAGTTCTCAGCCCCTACAGTGGCCTTCTTGTCCCCAAGGACTGTGAGTGATGCCCACAGACCCCTTTCTGTGGCGCCCAAAGACAGACTTAATGCCATAGATGTTCTCTGGCCAGGCACAGGGCAGGGAGGGAAGCTGGTGTACGGGGTTGCGGAGGGGTCAGGAGGCGGGAGCTGTGGGAATGGTGCCCATAAGGCCTGTCTCCCAGCTCCGGGGGGCCAGGGCCCCTGTTCTGGGAGCCCAGGAAGACCGCTTCTTCTCCCCGACCCTCTCCCTTCTCTAGGATCAGCTCTCTCACCCTGGAGCCTGACCCCTGTCTCTGAGAGGAAGCAGGTGCACCTAGGGCTTCAGGGAAGAAGGGAGGGAGGAGGCCCTGGTGCCACAGCTATTTCTGATGTCCTTCCTTCAGTAGACGGCACTGTCTCTGAAGAAACAGGAAGTGTGGAAACTGGTTCTGAGCAAAGGTCTATCTACATCACTGTAGAAAAAGGATTGGAGACCCACAGACTCCCCAACACACACTGTCTGCCTTCTGTCCCATCCCCTGCCTCTGCCCCTCACTTACTCAGTTCCCTGAGCCCCCTAAACCCACCATCATCCATCCCCCAGACTGAGGGCCTGGGTGGCAGAGGGGGATGGGTCCATATCAGCCCTTTCTGGGCTCTGCCCCAGAACGTGCCTCCTCGTGGAGGGTAGAGGGCCAGGGTGCACGCCCTCCCAGGCAAACCTTCCCTGTCCTGGGGAAACTCATTCACAGTTTGAGGAGTCTGCCTGCTTGGCAGATGCCTACATTTAATGGGGACCTCCAAAGCTTCACCCACGGATGGAGTCTAGCACTATAGAGTAATGTGGTGGGAGGCAGGGCCAGCTGTCTAAGAGCTGGCTGGGCCCCTGCCTAAGCAGTAATGGCAGCAGAGGTCCCAGTGTGGTCAGTGCTGGGTGGGACAGTTGGGGCTCCTGTGCCCTTGAGCTCTCCCCTCTAGAGCAGGAGCAGTCTCTCTCTGTACCTTTGTCCAGGGCCCTTCTGGCTCCAGGCTTCCAGTGGCAAAAAGTTCTGGGAAGCAGTACAGAGGCCAGTGCAGAAGCAGCAGAGGCCTTGGAGCTATCCTCTCGTCTTTGGGGCGCTGACACCCACTCCTGCCTATTCAGCTCCTGCAATGACTTGGGTCATGGCCTCAGCAGAGTGACTGACCCCATGCAGAGCCAGACATGTGGCTGGAATCAAAGGAGCCTGGTCCCTGTTCCTGATGTGAGCCTTTGACCTGGAGCCAGGAACCCCTCTAGTATTGGCGGTGCCAGTCCCCCTTTTTTCAGCTTCCCCTCCTCTTCCCATAGCTCACTCTGGAGCTTTTTGCTGGCTGATGAGGGAACAATGCCTGTGGGAGCGTGTGGGTGCACATGGGTGGGGGGGAGGCTGTGTGGGCTGCGTGATTTTCCCAGACAGGCAGGCATGAGAGGAAAAAGAAATTATTCCGTCTAAAATCCCAGAGCTAAGAGTGACTGCTTTACATCTGGGTGGGGAGGAACATTCCCAGAGACAGAAGCAAGGTAAGAAGGGGCCAGTCCTCAGGGAGGACCCCAGGAAGGCCACCACAACAGAGATAACCCTTTATATAGGGTTATCTCTATACAAAGGTATATAGGTGTCACCTATACAAAGAGCTGTGCCACCAGAGGGACTGGCAGGCAGGTAGACATTGTAATTAACCCAGAAGACTGAGGGTCTAGGAGTTAACCAGCTTTCCCAGGCCACGAAGTAGAGCCAGGCTTGAACCCAGGCCTCTGGATCCTGAAGTCTAATCGGCCTGGCACCTCCTCCTCAATGACCACATGGAGGCGTTGCTTCTGAAAGTACAGCAGGGACCCCCCAGAGCAAACAGCCGATTCAGTTTTGCTGGATCTCCAGGCAGACATTGTCAAAGTGCCCCCAGCCTCACCCAGCCTCCATCTTCAGACATGTCCTTCATGCTAGAGGAGGGGAAAGGTTGGAATGGGAGGAGTCTGCCCTACTGGGACCGCAAGAACCAGGGTTTCATAGGGAAGCTCTGGGAATTTGTTGGATCCTAGACTCTGCCATAATGTTTTGTTTTTTTCTACACAGGGAAGGAACCAGCTAACAATGGCTAGAAACGGAACCTCCCGAGGAATCTGTCCCTCCTGGGCAACATTTCTTTACGTAGTGGGAAAGTCTACAGTGAGAAGCCAAGTAAAAAGAGGGGGTCTTGGTGACAGGTCATTACAGTAGTCACTGGGACTGTTCACAAATGTCACCTCCCTTTTATCCCAGGCTCATTGGAGGATCTGAATTCTTCATCCACTTCAGTGTAGGCCTGGCCATCTGACTAGCTCTGACCAATAAAGTGTAAGAGTGATGTGGCCTGTGACTTCCAGACAGAAGATTTAAGAGCCCGTGTTCTCTTTCTTGGTCTCTGAGGTCCTGGACACACTGATTGAGATGAATCCTCTATCAAATTAGGTCACCGAGTGACTATACCCATGGTAGATGTATTGCATGAGCCAGAAATAAATTGTAGTGATTTAAGCCATTGAGATTTGAGGGCTGTTTGCTATTTCAATATAACCCAGCCTATCCTGATACAGCCATCAAGCTGGCCAATAAGAATTTTACCTAGGGCATCAGAATTATTACCTAGGCCTTTCTAATAGGCTGGACTCATAAAATGTAAACCTAGTTGCTGTGAGGAATATAGGAGCAGATATATAATTTTTTACAGAGAGAAGATCGCAGACCCACAGTAAGGAGAAATGAAGAGACATCCCAGCACTCTTATTTTCTGCCTAGGATCTGGATGCATAAATATCCCATGCCCTTTTTATTATACAAGCTTGGGTTGGTTTAGGTTTCTTTGAACCAACAGTCCTAATACAGAGTGAAAGGGGATTCTGGACAAGCCCCTATTTCACAGATGAGGCCGCTGAGGTTCAGAGTGGTCACAGAGTCATAGAGAACAAAAGGTCACTTGCTTTCCTTCTTGGTAAAATAATTCAAACAGAAAAGATAAAATGTAAGTCTTCCCTTCTTGCTCTCCCAATCCCATCTTCCAATAGCAACTACTCTTATCAGTTTGGTGGGCATTTTATGTTGGAACTGGAAAAGTCTGCATTCACGCTGCCTGTCACTACCAGAACCAATAAGTAGAGAAAAGGATTGAATCTTTATGGGAGCCTTATTTAGATGGCAGTTTATCTGAGAAGATGGCAGGTTATGTACCCTAAAGAATCGTCTCAACATCTCATCTAATTTGGCCTTTTTATAAGGAAAAGAAAAGGGTAGGTAATGGATTTGAAATTCAGGAGAATAGTAGGTAAGTGGTTTGGAATTCAGGGAAAAGGATTAATCAGATAAAAGTGGCATTCCAGAGATTTTCCTAGAATCCCTTCACCTGCTGACCCGTGATTCTGGATTTTTTTTTTTTTTCTAAAGTAAATTTCTTTCTTTCTTTCTCTTAAAGATTTTATTTATTTACTTTTAGAGAAAAAAGAAGGGAGGGAGAAAGAGAGAAAAAGAAATGTTGACCTGAGGCTGGTTGCCTCTCACAGGCCCCCAACTGGGGACCAGGCCTTGCAATCCAGGCATGTGCCCCAACTGAGAATGGAACCAACAGCTTTTTAATTTGCAGGCTGTAGCTCAATCCTCTGAGCCACACCAGCAGGGCTGACTGATGATTCTTTATCTGCATCCTGGTTGGCAGATGTTTCCTCCCTGGAGCACATTGGCCTGATGTCATCAGAACACTTGCAGTCCTCCTGGTGTTACAGAACCCCTGGGCTGCTCCAATTGGACAGAAACCCACGGGCTGTTTAGTTAGGGGCCCGATTGCCCGCCGTCAAAATTATAACTCTCAATACCAGAGTTTAGTGAAAAGAAAAAGAATTGCTTATTTAACAGTTATATAGATTTAGATTTGCGGATTTCTGCCATTAAGTTTTATGTTCCTTAAAACACCCTAAACACATATCCTTGCCTCCCCCTACCAAACCAGGCTAGTTTTAGAAAAGTTAGAGAAACCATTTCCCTACTTTCCAAACACAGTTCAGCTTTACCAGTAGCTGCCAATCATTCAGTTCTGATTGGGGAGACCTCGTCTGTGTTATGGTGTCCACCAGCTTTTAATCCAGAACCTCATGGATTCTCAGCCTCCTTGTAAATTGCATGGTTAGTCCTTTGTAATCCACACGGTCAGTCTGTTCCTTTTCAAAGCAGCAAGGTAGACCCTTCCTTAAAACTGCATCGTCAGACCCCTCAAAATGTCTGCCGCTTATTTTTAAATCCCTGACTACGTCCTCTGACGCAGTGTGTGTGGTAACCAGTTCTGACCATTCACAGAACCTTACGCAAGCTCTGTGTGCCTTTTCCATACCATCCCCTGGTGCAAGACCCCTCCCATCTGCCTGAGGCCTTGGAAGCATTAAAGATATTTTGCATAACAAAGACACTAGCCACCAGCCTCAGGCATGTGGAGGCATTCTGAAAGCTGCTTCCTTCTCCCCATCCCCCAGCTGCAAACTCTGGGGTTTTTTGGACACCCCTGTTTCTGTAACACCGGGGCACAAAAGTGGAATTGCTTGAGTGTCTCCTGGAATCAGGATAGGTCCAGTCATACATTCCAGTTCCTGGAACAACAGCTTTCTATGTGTATTAATCGCTAAACCTATTAACTATAACCTAAAGCTAAAATTTTTTAATTCTTGAGTTTCTCCATCAACCAGACTTCTTAAAAAGCTATTTATGAATCCTGGCTGGTGTGGCTCAGTGGATTGAGCATTGGCCTGCGAAGCAAGTGTCACTGGTTTGATTCCCAGTCAGGGCACATGACTAGGTTGCACGTCAGGCCCCAAGTGGGAGGCGCGACTGAGAGGCAACCACACTGTGATGTTTCTCTCCCTCTTTCTCCTTTACCCTCTCTCTAAAAATGAATAAATAAATAAGCAAACAAACAAATATTTTTTTTAAAAAAGGTATTTACAAACATATGTATAGCACACTCAAGGAGTTCTATTATAACAATGGGATCATATTATACCCACTTTTCTGAAAATTGCTTTTTTCATATCAGATTGCTGCCACTTTCAAATTCTGTCTGTTCCTGACCAGGCTAGTGACATGCCACGTGGAGAAGTGGTGAATGAGGTCAGGGGACAGACCCAAAGGACTAAGGTCAGAAAGCCCTCCAGGTGGGCAGTGAGGCAGGGCAGGAATCGTTGAGCTCTTGAGGCTTCCTACAGTCCTTCCAGCTCTGCAGATGAGAAGTTTGGCCTCCGTTTGCATTGAAATTTGCTCCCTTTTGAGTCCTCTCATTGGCCCAGGACCTCTCTATTAATTCCTTTATCAGCCTTCCTGCCTCCCATAGTAGATCAGGAAGGAGTGAAACCCTCACAGAATGGCCAGCTCTGCACAAGGTGGGAGCAAGCACCATTACTGACCAGGAAGAAATCAGGACCCCAAAGGCAGAGAACCAAGAACCAGGCAAGTGGAGAGACCAGGAGTCGCGAGAATGGGAGGAAACCAGGACAGCCAGAAGGCAGGTGAGCAATTAAAGGAGGGGGCTGAGTTTTCAATTAACAGGCTCCTCCGCTAGCAGAGGATAATTAACAGATTAGCAAGGCTGTTAGCAAGGCTGCTGTCAGGGAGGATTGGTGCTGACTCTGGGGTGGGGGAGGACTGGAGCTCCAGATTCCACAGGAATGAGGTACAGGTACCTGAGGGCAGCTGAGACTCCTGGGACTGAGTAGGGACAGTGTGCAGGCTGGAAGGTGGGAGGGCAGGCCCAGAAAGCAAGGGGTGGGGTGAGCGGGGGCAGTGCCATGGATTGTCCCTGGTCTGAAAGGGCCCTTAGCTTGCAGAGAGGATGGGTAGACAGTTTATGAGGGTATGTAGGGCTGGTGGTGTTGACATCCTTTGAACTTGCATATCACCCACCATACAGTTCACAACAAACATTCGCATCATTTTGGGCTGCATCATGCTGAATAGTGAAGGGGAAGAGCAAGGACTTTGACATTTGACACTCCTAAGCTAAAATCCTGCTCCCACGTCCTAACTGGGTGTGGCTCATCAGACACCCCAGCTGCTCTCCTAGATTTCTCCACTCCTTTCTAGTTAGGCAGGGTCACAGCAAAGCACAAAAGAACCGGGTGCCCTCCCTTCAGCTGTGTCTTTTCCTGGAGGAGCTTGAGAGGCCACTGTTCCAGAGAGCAGAGCCTTGATCACCCTGTGTCCCTTAGTGAAGTGACCTGTGTGAAGGAGATCCCCCGCCAGCCCCTGGGAGCCAGAAGTAAACTGTTGTGTTATGAGACATCGAAGTTGTTTGTTACAGCAACGTAACCAAGCCAATCCTGGTTATTTCACAGGGTAACCCTTGCCTCCCTGAGGCTCTGTTTCTTCATCTATCCAGTGGGTAAGAATGATTCTCACCATGAATGATTATTGTGAGGTTAGTAAGGGTACTAACACGTTGGCTGAAGGGTACTTTCAGCTCCTGGAGCCCACACACCTTCTAAGAAAAAGGAGTGCTGCCATAGGCCAAGGTCAAAGTCAGGGACATGCACTTGGTTAAGGCTAGTGGTTGGAACGTGTACAGTGCTGAGCAAAGAGTATACAGGTTGAGCCCACATGGGACTGGACAAGGTCCACAATTGCTGGAGGCCTGGGCTGTGGCTTCCCAGGGGAGGCCGGGTCAGCGCCCTCCCTCTCTGGAGCCCTCAGCAGTCTTCTGTCTGAAAGGTGAGGACAGAGGCCGAGGGCTGCAGGGAGGGTTGGCTGGACTGAAGAGTGAGTCTCCCAAGCCGCTGGCCCCAGACCACTGTCCTCGTTCTTGAAAGGCCCAGGCTGTGAGAGACCCTGTGAGCTGTCAGCAGCACAGGCTTTCCCTCTGCCCCTCTCCTGCAGCAGCCCCGCCTCCTTCCTTTCCTGGCCCCCTCCTTATGCCAGCCCTCTCTGTCATTACCTTCAGTGTGTTCTTAAGCTGGTTCCACTTTCCACCACAGAAGCTAGCAGGTCACAGCCATGGAAATGGCTGCCTGTCTTCTGCCGCTCTGCTTTTGGCCTGTTCCCCACTGTTCCTGTTTGGTCTACAAGATCAAACCCACTTTTTTCCTAGCTGATCTCATTCCTCTTGGAGTTTCTGACACTCAGCAAACAAATCCTGAGCAACAGTTTTCTGTCGGCTTTCCAAATGAGAAGCCCTGTCATGTTCTCGCTGCACTGGCTCCTGTTCTGAGCTCACCCAATTTTTCAGAGGCAGGATGTTCCAGCACAGGCTTTTGACATTCCCTTCCTAGCCTGCACATAGCCCATTGGAACTCTAACCCCTCATCCCAAGAAGCTGCCATTTCCTCCCAAAGCCAGCAGCCACAGCCCTCTCTTCTAGAGCCTTCCTGCCCACCATGACTGAGCCCACAGTTTCGGACTCAGAAATGCAAACATAGTCAGGTGCCCTCATATCCACTGAGGATACCTGACTGGGAAAGAACTGGGCTCTCACACGTCCTATACACAGCCACAGGCCATCAGGGGCTGGTGGGTCCCTTGTCTCTGTCACAAATGAATTCCTGTTGTGGCTAATGCCAGCTGCTACCACCCCAACAACCAGAGATACATCCACTAGGCCTGGGCTGTCCAACACGGTAGCTGTGGAGCCCTTGAAATAGGGGCAGAAAAATTCAAATGTGTGGTGAGTGCAAAATACATGTGGATCCTGAAGAGTCAGGATGAAAAAAGAAAGCAAAATATCTCACTAATCTCTAACTACTAGCATAAGTTATTTCACTAATTAATATCATAAAAATCTCAGTAATTTATACTAATTACATGTTAAATGATAATGTTTTGAATATATTGGGTTAAATTATATTATTGAAACTAATTCTACCTATTCTTTGAACTTTTCTAATGTGGCTGCTAGCAAATCTGAAGTGACATACGTGGAACTGCACTAAAATTCTAGGATTCCCTCATCACAGAAGAGGAGAGCCAGGGAGGCGGCCATCCTCAGAGGTGCTTGTTGCATTTCACTGATGAGGAGATGGCTCTGTGTCACTTAGGGTGAGCTTGGCTACAGGTAAAGAAAGTGCAATAATTGGGGTTTTAATTGAACAGGACTTTATGTCACTTACATTTCTGATCTATGTGGTTCTAGGATTGCCTCACAGCCCGATGGTCAAAGCATGAGGTTAGCATGCCTGAGATTTTCTTGGCCTTTCCCTCATTGTTGCAAGATGGGTGCTGTAGCTCCAAACATCACACTCTCACTTAATGGTCACCAAACTGGAAAGAAGGGAGAAGGACAGAGGAGAGTAAGGAAGAGGGGGCTTTCCTTATAGAAGAAAATCTTTCCCAGAAAGACCCTTCTTTTTCATTGCCTGGGAATAGGCCACATGGTTAACCCCAGCTGCAGTGGAGGCTGCCCAGGCAGGTATTTAACAAAGGGTAGAGGTGCTGCTGCAACTGCTTACACAGTCATGCTCCATCCCCTGTCTGGGCAGATTACTACTAAGCCAAATCAGGCTGTGAAGAGAGAATGCCTGCCAGGTGGGTGACTGACGGGGACCTGACTTGTCCAGGGTCAGGCAGTGACTGTTGGAGAAGACAAGACTAGAGCCTCAATTCCCTGTCCACCGACCTCTGAGTGGGAAGTACCTCTGCTTCCTGGTACAGCAGATGTCGCCAGGCATGTGCTAGAGTATATGGCAGGCGTGTGCTGTTGGGGTCATTCACGCCCTTTAAGCCAGTCATGGTTTTCTTGTGCATTTTGCTGGAGACTGACCAAGAATGGGTGTGTGATGTAATTCTGGCCAGTGAAATATGACAGGAGCTGCTAGGGGCATTCTGGGAAAAGTTCCCTCACTCTTAAAAAGACATACCCAGGAAAAGCTGGTTTCCTCTGCTGGGACTTGTCATGTCTGAATGTGAGACCTGGAACAGTGGCAGCCCTCTTGCAAGCTTAAGGAAGATTGTCCCGAAAACAGAGCTGGCCCACTGAGGAGGTCCGCAGTGAAATGTAGATGAAACCTGGGTCTCTGGTGATGTCATGCAACCCTGAGCTAACTAGCAAGGGCTGTTGTACCTTGGGGCTTTTTTGTGCAAGAGTCACATCTCCCTTAGTGTTTGAGCCCCTTTCAGTTGGGCCTCCAGTTCCTTGCAGCTGAAAGCACTCTAATTTCCCTCCACTCCATTTTCTGCTCCAGAGGCAGGTGCAGATCAGAACCAAGCAGCTCCATGCTGGAAAAAGCAGCACCCCCCAATCTTTGCCCACACATGGAGCAGAGCCTCTTGAGGCTGGCTGCTCATCATATAACCATGCTGTCCACCACAGCCAGAAAGGGGACAAGAACTGTGTCCAAAACTCTGAGCAAGTAAGGAGGAATGGCTTGGGTGGGGAGATATTGTGGGGGCCACATCAAGAAAGGCCATTCCTGACTCTAAGGAACCCCATGTGGCCCCCAACCATGGCTCTGCCCTGCCCCACATTGCCCCCAGTGTTCCAGAGACAATGCCAGCAGCCACCCACCAGCAGAAAGACTGGTGGTTAAGTACTGGAGAAGCCAAATCCCAGGTCTGGCCTGAATGGCCTATGGTTGAGGGAGTACGACCATTCTTCCTCCAAGGCTGCCTGGCGCATGATAGTACATACAGGTCAGTTAAGTACTTTTCTGGCAACTGATTATATAGATTTGCTTTCACATGAGCTCTCTCTTGCAATGACGCAGGACATCTGGAGGGCCCTCCCCCAGACATTTGTGTTGAAAACATTCTGAGCAGACTAGGCTCTTTGCTCTTAGGGAAAGAGGCTCTTTTACAGGGAAAAGGACCTAGAGGGAGGTACTTTATGAGGCATTGCTTTCTTGGAGGAAATGCTAGAGGGCCTGAATGTCATCACTCCCACCAGGCCACCCACCACTAGCAGCCAAGAGAAGCCTGCAAATTGCAGATCAATCTTGCTGCTCCCGGGCCAGGGATGCTGATGGTGGCTGCTGCCCCCGAATTGCTATGCCTGGTCCAGGAAGCCAGCAGTTCTGCTGTTCAAGCTTCATGGTGCTGAGCATTTGCTCATGCCATTCTCTGTGTCAGAATTCCCTCATTGTCCCTGGTGGCTGTCCCACCCTGGTGTGAACATCAATCATAAAAAGCCTGTGACTCTTAACGGGCCAAAAAGGGTCAACCCTGAGGCCCTTGGGGGAACCTATGGGAAGGCACCCCACATCTCTGGGTTTGTTAGCTGAAGAGCATACAGGTGGCATTGCTGGGAGGATGTCTGCCCCTCAGTGGGGTCAGCCTAAGAATGAAACCAACCCAGCCTTGGCCAGTGTGTCTCAGTTGCTTGGAGCATTGTCCTGAACCGAAGAGTCACAGGTTTGATTCCGGGTCAGGGCACATACCTGAGTTGTGGGTTCGGTCCCTGGTCAGGGGTGTGTACAAGAAGCAACCAATCAATATTTCTCTCACATTGATATTTCTCTCTCTCTCTCTCTCTCTCTCTTTCTCTCTCTCTCTCTCTCTCTCTCCGTCTCCCTACACACACACCAGCCCCCTCACTCTGGAATCAATAATATATATATAAAGAATAAAACCAACCCAGAAGAAAGCAGGTCAGAAAGACATCAGGGAATATCCTGATGACATTATTTGACCACCTTGAATCTACCTATACTTCTGTATTTTTCAGTCATTTGAGTAAAGAATTTCCCTTAAAAAAAAGTTTGAGCTGGGCTGTCTCTCATTGAAAGTCATTAATAATATAAAGCTGTGACTCCCTACCAGGTAGACTCAGTCTGTCCTTTGTTGTTCTTCATATGCTGCTCTCACGGCACTTACCCCCACTTAAAAGCTTTCACCGTTACTTTTTTCTTTTGTAGTTTTTTCCATTGCCATTTATCCCCCTTATACTCTCTTCTATCTCCCCCTCCTTCTCCCCACAGCAATCACCACACTGTTGTCCATGAGTCTTTTTTCCTTTCTGCTCAATCTCTCCACCCTCTAACTGCCTCCTCAACCAGAGCTGTCAGCCTGCTCTCTATCTATGAGTCTGTCTCTGTTTTGCTTGTTAGTTCAGTTTGTTCATTAGAGTCTACATAAGAGGGAAATCATATGGTACTTGCCTTTCTCTCACTGGCTTAATTCACTTAGCATAATATTCTCTGATCCATCTATGCTGTTGCAAAGGGTAAAATTTTCTTCTTGTTTATAGCTGAGTAGTATTCCATTGTGTAAATGCCCCATAGTTGTTTTAGCCACTCATCAACTATTTCCAAATCTTGGCTATTGTAAATAATGCTGCAGTAAATACAGGGGTGCTTATATTCTCTCGAATTAGGTTTCTTTGGATAAATTCCCAGAAGTGGAATCACTGGGTCATAACGCAGTTCCATTTTTAATTTTTTAAAGTATATTTTATTCATTATGCTTTTACAGTTGTCCCAATTTTTTCCCTTTTGTCCACCTCTGCCCAGTACCTCCCTTCCCTCCAACAATCACCATCCCCCGCCCTTAGTTCATGTCCATGGGTTGTGCATATAAATCCTTTGGCTTCTCCATTTACTTTACTATTCTTAACATCCCCCTGTCTATTTTGTTCCTACCAGTTATGCTTCTTAATCCCTGCACCATTTCCTTCATTCTCCTCCTTCCCCCTCCCAGCTGATAACCCTTCATATGATCTCCATATCTATTGTTCTGTTCCCGTTCTAGTTTGCTTAGTTTCTTTTTGTTTTTTAGATTCATTTGTTGATAGTTGTGAGTTTGTTGTCATTTAGTGTTCATAGTTTTGATCTCCTTCTTTTTCTTAAGTATGTCACTTTAACATTTCATATAATAAGGACTTGGTGATGATGAACTCCTTTAGTTTTACCTTGTCTGAGAAGCACTTTATCTGCCCTTCCATTCTAAATGATGCTTTGCTGGATGGAGTAGTCTTGATTGTATGCCCTTGAGTTTCATCACTTTGAATACTTCTTGCCAGTCCCTTCTTGCCTGCAAAGTTTCTTTTGAGAAATCAGCTGACAGTCTTATGGGAAGTCTTTTGTAGGTAACTCCTCTTTTTTCTTGCTGCTTTTAAGATTCTCTGTCTTTAACCTTTGACATTTTAATGATGATGTGTCTTGGTGTGGTCCTCTTTGGTTCCAACTTATTTGGGACTCTCTGTGCTTCCTGTACCTGTATGTCTATTTCCTTCACCAAATTAGGGAAGTTTTCTTTCATTATTTTCTCAAATAAATTTTCAATTTCTTGCTCTTCCTCTCCTCCTTCTGGCATCCCTATGATTTGGATGTTAGCATTTTTTGAGATGTCCCAGAGTCTTCTTATTCTCTCTTTGTTTTTGTTTTTGTTTTAATTCTTGTTTCTTCATTCTGTACCAGTTGACTGTATTTCTTCATTATGTTCCAAGTCATTGATTTGAACACCAACTTCCTTCCCTTCACTATTGGATCCCTGTGGATTTTTCTTTATTTCACTTAGTGTAGCCTTCACTTCTTCCCTTATGCATTTGCCATACTCAGTGAGTTCTCTGAGCATCCAGTATTTTGAACTCTGCTTCTGATAGGTTGGCTATCTCTGTTTCGCTTAGTTCTTTTTCTGGAGTTTTGGGCCATATTTCTTTGTCTCTATGCCTCTATCTTTGTATCATTATCTTTGATATACCTTTGATTTTAAAGTCTACTGTGTCAGATATAAGTACTGCCACCCCAGCTTTTTTTTTTTCCTTTCCATATGCATGAAATATATTTTTCCATCCCTTTACTTTTTTCTCTGTGTGTATCTTTCATTCTGAGGTGGTTCTCTTGGAGACAGCATATATATGGTTCATATTTTCTTATCCATTTTGCTATCCTGTCTTTTGATTGGAACATTTAAGCTATTTACATTTAAAGTGATTATTGATAGATATGTATTTATTGCCATTTTATTTTTAACTATTTTCCTCTGTTTTTCTTTTTTATCTTATTCTAAAGCAAGCCCTCTAACATTTGTTACAATACTGGTTGGATGATAACACACTTCTTTAGCCTTTTCTTGTCTGGGAAGCTTTTTTTCTCCTTTAATTTTAAATTATAGCCTTGCTGGGTAAAGTAGCCTTGGTCGTAAGTCCTTACTTCTCACCACCTTGAATATTTCATGCCAGTCCTTTCTGGCCTGAAATGTTTTCGTTGAGAAATCAGGTGACAGTCTAATGGTAGCTCCCTTGTATGTAACTAACTGCTTTTCTCTTGTGGCTTTTAAGATTCTCACCTTGTCTTTAAGCCCCGCCGTTTTAATTATGATGTGTTTTGGTGTAGGCCTCTTTAGATCCATCTTGTTTGGGAATCTTTACTTCCTGGACTTGTGTGTCTTTTTCTTTCACCAGGTTAAGGAAGCTTTTGGTCATAATTTCTTCAAATAGATCCTTGATCCCTTGCTCTCTCTTTCTTCTCCTTCCGGGATCCCCATGGTGCTGATGTTAGGCTTCACGTAGTCCCAATTTTTAAAAAACTCACCTCATTTTTAAAATATTATTTTTTCTTTTTGCTGCTCTGCTTGGGTGTTTTTTCCTACCATGTCTTCCAAATCATTGATTTGATCCTCTGCTTCACCTAACCTACTGTTTATTACTTCCAGTGTGTTATTCATTTCAGATATTGTATTCTTTATTTCTGACTGGTTCTTTCTATTGTTTCTATGTCTTTCTTCATGCTGTTGAACATCCTCATAATCATTACTCTAAACTCTATATATGATAAACTACTTTCCTCTATTTCACTTAGTTCTTCTGTAGAATTCTCTTGTTCTTTCATTTAGGGCCTATTTCTTTGTCTTTCCATCTTGGCTCCCTCTTTGTGTGTGCCTATATGTGTTAGGTAGATCTGCAAAGGTTCTGATGGAACCTATGTCAGACACTTCCTGTGACTGGCCCTGGGCAACCTGTTTGGAGCTATCAGCAATCAACAGCTTGTGACTCTCTCTGCTGGGCTTGGGTGTGTGCAGAAAGAACCAAGCTGTGCACCAAGGCTGTCTTTTACCAATATCCTTGCCATTTCTTTCTCTACCTGCCCAACTGAACTGTTCCCTTCAGGAGGAGTGGACAGCGCTGCACTTCAGCTTCCCCTGGACCTCAGGTGGGTTTATTTTCTTTTTCACTCTGCACATTACCTTTGGCCCACATAAGACTCCTCCCTTGTTTTATTTATTCTTTTATCTCTGGATCCACTCCATAGGCAATGTGCTAACAAGTCTTTTTTTCCTTTTGTATGTGCTCTTGCAAAATGGATATTGTCTTTATGTGATTTTAATTTCTACAGATGATAGTGTTTGGTTCTCATATTGTTTCTTACTTAAAAAAAAAACACAACAAAACTCAGCATCATTTTAAGGCCTAGCCCTGCTGCTGTTTGAGTAGCCACTCTCTCCTAGCTGCTACATTATTCTTCATGCTATGAACCATTCTCATTTTTCTTCTCATTATCCCTAAGTGGACCTATAGGTTACCTCCAAAAATCTCTGCCCCCATATTACCACAAAAAACTCTGTAATGATCATAGCAATATGGGTGTCCTATGGATCTCTGTCAATTTTGTTTGTATCTCTACCTGGACATGGAATTGCAGGGGTGTGATAAATGTGCACTATTGACTAACTACCCCCACAGTGACTCTTTGCTCTACCCTCCCATAAGCACTGCCCTCACCAACATCCCCACATCTTCACCCAACACCAACACTTGTCTTTAACCAGCTAACTTTGGCCTCCCTAACAGATTTCATTAGTTCTCTACTACTGGGTAACAAGTTACCACAAACCTAGTAGCTGAAAATAACACCCATTTTTTTGTCTCATGTTTTTTTGTGGAACAGGAAACTGGGTACAGTGTAGCTGGGTCCTCTGCTCAAGCTCCAGTCATGGTATTGGCCAGAATGCCTCATCATCAGAGGCTCAATTAGAGAAAGAGCTGCTTCCAGGCTGCCTCAGGTTGTGGCAGAATTTGTCTTCTTGTGGTTGTAAAACTCAAGGTGACTTGCTTCTTCAAGGTCAGCAGAAGAGACAGTCTCTGACTTCTACGTCCTTTTTTTTTTAAAGGATCACCTGATAAGTTGTGACCCAATTAGGTTACTCTCCATTTTGATTGACTTAAAGTCAACCATTAGGGGTGTTAATTATATCAGCAAATTCTTTTCCATATAGTGTAATATAATCAGGGGTGATACCTCATAAATTTTGTGATACTCTATTGGGTAGAAGTGAGTTACAGACCCTGCCCATACTCAAGGGAAATAATTATATAAGGGCTTGGGCACTTGGGCTCATCTTAGAATTCTGATTGTCATATGAGTGTAATGCAATATTTTATTATTGTTTTTAAAATTGTAGTAAAACGTATATAGCATAAAACTTACCATCTTATCCATTTTAAGTGCACAGTTCAGTGATATTAACTACTTTCACGCTGTTGTGCAGCTATAAGCACCATCCATCTCCAGAACTTTTTTCATTTTGCAAAACAAAAACTCTGTACCCATTAAACACTAACTTTCCATTTCTCTGACTCCCTCAGCCCATGGTAACCAACATTCAACTTTTTCTTTTTTTATAAATTGAATTACCCGAGTTATCTCATATAAGTGGAAACAAACTTCTGTGACTGGCTTATTTCACTTAGCACAATGACCTCAAGGCTCATACATGCTGTAGTGTGTGTCAGACTGTCTTTCCTTTTTAAGGCTGAATAATATTCCATTGTATGTATCTACCATACTTTGTTTACCCATTCATCAGTCAGTGGACACTTGAGTTGCTTCCATATTTTGGCTACTGTGAATAGTGCTGCTATGAACATGGGCGTATAAATACCTCTTTGCAATCCTGATTTTCATTCTTTTGGGGTATATACCCAGAAGAGAAATTTCTGGATCATGTTGTAATTCTATTCTTAAATTTTTGAGGAACTGCCATATAGTTTTTCTGGCAGCTGTACCATTTTACATTCCCACCAGCAATGCACAAGGATTCTAATTTTTCTATATCCTTATCAATATTTGTTATTTTCTGTTTTCTTCATAGTAGACATCCTAATGGGTATGAGTTGGTATCTCACTGTGGTTTTGATTTTCATTTTCTTAATGATTAATGAAGTTGAGCACCTTTTCATGTGCTTATTAGCCATCTGTATGTCTCCTTTGGAGAAAAGTCTGTCAGATTTCTTCTTATTATAATCTGCATTTCTCTACTAGTGATTTTAGCCATCTCGTCATATATTCTTGCTTTTTTGGGTTTCCCCTCCCAAAAATTTCCCGCACATAATCTTTGTCCATTTATTTTTCTTGTTAATTTGTAGGAGTTCCTTGTATATTCAGGCTCTACTAATCTTGTAAATTTTAGACTATGTATATATCTTGTCATGTGTCATTTGGAACAAATAGTTTTAATTTTGACATAACAAAGCCCTTTTTCTCTGCTTTATGAATTGTGCTTTGATATTTCATCTGAGAAATTCTTTCTCCCCTCTAGGTCTCAAAGATGTTCCCCTTCATGGTTTTTTTCTGCCAATGTTACAATTTGGTTTTTTACAGTAACTTTTTTTAGACTCCTTTTTAATCCTCACCAGAGGATATGTTTTCATTGATATCAGAGAGAGAAAGGGTTAGAGCAAGGTAGAGAAAGAGGGAGAGGGAGAAGGAGAGGGAGATGGGGGGAGGGAGAGAGAGAGAGAGGGAGAGAAAGGGAGATAGAGAGAAAGAGAGACATCAATGTGAGTGAAAAACATTGATCAGTTGTGTCCCATATGCACCCTGACTTGAGGTCAAACCTGCTTCAACCAACTGTCCCACCCAGCCAGGGCCACGTTGACTTTTAAATCCACCTTCTGAGCACTCATTTTGTATGAGATTACATTGTTTGTTTTTTTTTTCCTATAAAGCCAGAGTTTCTCCAGTAAAAACAACTCTTTCCCTACTGATTTATTATACAACTTTTATTGCACCTTAAGCTCCTCTATAACCAGTATTCATCTCTGAACTCCCTATGCTGTCCCAATGGTTGATCAATCTTCCACTAACACCATACTGGCTAAAAAAATGTCATTGTATGTCTGAATCTCTATGGGAGCAAGTTTCCTGTGCCCCTCCTGTTACTTAGGCATCTGTAGACTTTTCTCCCTTGTCACACATTTCATTGTAACTTCATGTAGCTGCAATTTTTATTAGGATTACAGTGAAGTTATAGATACATTTAGGGAGAACTGACATTATCATATATTAGGCCATCCCTCCCAAGAGCACAGGATAACTCTACTTGAGAAGTACAACCCCAGTTTGCAATTAGCATGCAATGGAATTTGCTAAATTAATGCTTCGGAGGACATCTCCAAGAGGAAGAAAGAGTGGGCCTGGAACGTTCCTTAGCGCAGCTCCATTCCCAACAAGTTGGACAATGGGGAGGAAACATGCTGTTACAGAACATATATGTTCTGTATAGAAAAACCCCAAGTAACATGGAGGAAATGCACATACATGTAAGCCTTCCACCCCAACCTGAGGTGGAGACAAGGAGATCACAGAGCAACAGAGCAACTCCTGGCTTTCTCTAGAGTGGCCTAACCCTCCTGGTCATCACTACTTTGTGGCACTCACTGGCTCACCATCATCCTTGATGTGTGCAGGATCAGTCATATTTATTAAACCCATGCACTCCACAATCTTACTGAGTCACGCCCCAACATACCAAGTAAGTAGACAGATTATCACACCCATTCAATAGAAAAACTAAGGTCTGTTCACCACTCAACAAAAATTTATCACCCTGGCTGGTGTGGCTCTGTGAATTGAGCATTGGCCTGCGAACCAAGTGTTGCTGGTTCGATTCCCAGTCAGTGCACATAACTAGGTTGTATGTCAGGTCCCCAGTTGGGGGTATGAGTGAGAAGCAACCATACAGTGATGTTTCTCTCCCTCTCTTTCTCTTTTCCCCTCTCTCTAAAAATAAATAAATAAATAAATAAACAGACAAATAAATAAATTATTTTTAAAAATAATTTATCAGGAGTCCACAGTCCTGGTCCCTGGGACACAGCAGAGACCAGACAGATGTTCTAGCTTAGTGTTGGAAAGTCAGCAGTAGACACCATGGTGGACATACTGCTTTTGTCAGTCACATCCCTTCTCTGATGGAAACAACCTCTCCATACTCCATTCCTGCTGGAGTAGTCATACAGTCAGGGAAGAGTGGAGCCAATACAGTACCATACCTCCTAGACTCAATGATTGGCTAAGAGAGTGGGCAGATTATCCTAGCAGGACAGAGTCTCCCCTGGGGTTTTCATATGGATGTTGGGGAAGAGATATTTTTCTTTACTAAGGTTGCTAAAGTGGGTGGGTGAGTCTTGGGCAGTCATCTTAGTATAGGAGAGAGTCTTCAGGCAGACATATGAGACAATCAGAGGCCTGAGAATGTTGTTTTGATCACTGGATCTGGTCATGCCTGAAGCTAACATGCCCATGTTTTCTAGTTATGTGAGTCAACCCATTATCTTTTGGCTTAAGTGTGCTTGAGTTGGAATCAGTGGTAAGTAAGAGTCCCATTGAACAGAAAGCCCAACAAGTCCAGCTTTCTGCCCACTCTATTGAGCTGTTATCCCTCAGGTATCACCAGGCTCTTTTAGGTTGGGGCTCATTTTGGTTATAATTCCCCTTTTCTCAAAATCTCTTTGAATCCTAAATCTGTTGGCAAATACCCTTTATTTATTTTTGTTTATGGCATCTGCTAGAAGGCTAAGCTAAACCTGCCTTCCGGGATATCATCCAAGTTGTTGGGGCAGAGGATAGAGTCCTATAACATGAAATACCCTTTTCCTCAGGCCATTAGCTCATTAGCTTTTCATACCACCTCCAGCCTTCACAGAATCCCAGATTCCCATTATTACAAAGAGCTTTACACTCTACACCGCACCCTCAAGCCTCTTGGCTCAAGTTTTTGTCCATAGAGCAGCCAACTTTGGCCCTGGAAGAAGTGGCCTGTGTGGTGAGCATCTGTTGGTGGCTGCCTAGCATCCATTTCCTCACTCTCCTGCCACCAGCACCCAGATTCCACTCCTCCATTCTCAGCTGTGTGGTTTACTGCCATGTCTAACAAGACTGTATAGAAGGTTTTGGAATAATGGACAGGAACTACGACACTGAGCACAACCCGTGGTTACCTCTAAAGGTGACTGCTGAACTGGTGGACCTAGGGTGATATCCAAGAAAAGGGCCCTGTCTCCAACCCCTTGGTGAGCCCTAGAGACAGGGACTGTAGCACCTGTGCCCAGATGAATGCCAGCCCAAGCCCTCTTCTCCAGATAATGTACAGCAGAAAGGCCCATCACATTCAGGGGGCACAGGCCCCCAACCACAGGGAGGACCTTTATCCTTGTGGGCCCAAGGTGTCAATTACACATGCCAGGACATTCTAGGTGATGTGGTCTGGCCTGAGCCCAGGGTGGGGCTCCCAAAGTCCATTCTAGTTTGAGTGGGGCCAGGCCAAATGAGTTTCTGTTTCTTCCAGGGCCAGTTAGCCACAATCAACCTTGGAGGTTTTGCTACACTGACGCTTTGCATATTCTGCAAATGACTTGAAGAGGAAGGAGCACACCGACTCCTTGGTACCCCAGTTAAGATCCAGGTCTGAGAGGTAATGCTTCTTTGAAATATTTAAATTGCAGCAAACAAAAACAAAACACATTTCTTCCAAAGAAACAACATAACAGAGGACGAAAGTCTACTAGAGGAAAGACAGGTCTCTGCCATCACAATCTGCTCAAACTTTCGAGTCTGAAGCCTCTCTCTTCAGACGACTTCTCAGCATCAAATCTCCCTCCTGACAACTGCAAAACTCAACTGCCTCCATAGATGGAGTTCCCAGAACAAAGAAATGTTGGGTAAATTCAAGTCTGTACTCTTAGGAGACAACATACAACTTCAAAATAAAGATGTTTTTGTTTTGTTTTGTTTTCAGCTTCAGAATCTCAGGGTCTAGCTGTGGCCAATGTACTCTGATACCAAAGGAAGTTAAAACAGGGAAAAAAATGGATACTGCAAGTGCTAAAAGGACATTGCAAACCTGGGTTAAAGTGGGTGGACACAGACATACAGGCTGGGTAGATAGACACAAAGTGCCCCGCCCCCAAAAGGGAGACACGGCTACACCCTGAAGGGGAAGGATGGAGGCAGTCACATCAGAAGTGGTGAGTCAGACAAGATGGAGGAATGTGAACCAGCCTTGTGCTCTCAGGGCCAGCCAGGTTCCAGTGTGTCTTTGCTCATGCAGTGTCATAGTGTTCGAAACTGTGGAATTCTCTGGCATTTCAAGTGGGTTCATTATATAGGTGGCTGTGTGGGAACAGTCATTCCCTCTTTCATGTTGTCTATATGGCTTGCCTACTGCTTGCTGGTCCCCTGGCGGGTGCTGGGAATAATCAAAAGATGCACGAGCTCTTTCTCGGAGCTTAGCGCCAAGAAAGGAGTTAGGCATTAATCAAATAACCACGCGAATAAATACCGGTCATAGGACCAGCTGAAACCCAGGCACGTGACTGCAACACGTCCCTGACTGATTTGGAGTTCTAATCAATAAAGGCAACGACACTGGGGACCCTTGATTTGTTTTTCATGACCCAAACTGGCTCCTGGTGATCCTTTGCCTTATCTAAGTGGCCTCCACTCCAAAGTTTGCTAGAACCTAAATTCTGGTGGTGTGTGTAGCCTGGAAATTTCTGTCATTAGAATCTGGCTGTCCTCGAGTTCTTGTCCAACCTTCGGGTACCTGGGGTCTTGTGGACGGATCCCCAGGTACCAGGGGAAGCCTGCTTGGGAAACAGCAGGTCCCAGCACACTGCCACCGACTCAATAACACCCCAGGCCCATCATGGGAAGTCTGCAGCAGACAGCGCACAAACTGCCCCTCAGACCTGCCTTAGGCACTGGGTCTCGTAGCCAAGCAGCACGCCGTGTGCGTAGGGTGGTGTATGGGGCGGGGCTTCGGGCCCAGCGTGAGTTTCTATTGGACCTCAGGGCTGCCTTCCTGACAGGCGCACAGAGCCTCCGGTCTGGGCCATTGACCTACTGCTAAGCTGCGACTTTGACGGGAGTCAGTGGTGGGTGTGAGGTAAGACTCACAAAGTCGCTGCTAGGCTGGGCCGGACCAGTCCCAGGATCGTCTAGGGCCCTTCCTGCTACAGTAGCCGCCCGGGTAACCCTCCTGGGGACGAACGGGTGGAGGAGCGGTGGCCCTGAGGGCCAGCCGCGCAGTGAGTCCTTGCCGGCAGTGGTGTGAGGGCCGCATTGGCAACACCGGTGCACTGGGGCCTCGCCTGTGGTCACCCTAGACGTGTATGTGTGTCTGTGCGTGTGTGCGCACGTCAGAGTCAGACGCTGCACCCAGCTTCAGGTGCAGGTGCCCTCTCTTTAATCTTCGGCTGTGCAGGGAGCATGCGCCACGGGCCTGGTGTGGGGCAAGTTCTGACGGCCGTCAGGCTGGGGCCTAGGGGTGAGGTCACATTTAAACTGTGCTTCTCTGTAGGGAACAGTTTGGGAAGTCATCCTCTGATGACTTCAAACTTAGGTATGAGCAGGGGTGGGGGCAGGCAAAAGGTGAGACTGATGTGGTGGCCAATGTGGCGGTGCCTGCTGCCTGGCTGCCGGGACAGTGACCCCGGGGCTCCACCAGCTAGTCTTGTAGGCTGCCTGTCACAGGTGCCACATCTCTGTTTTTTTTTTTCTTTAACCGCAGCAGCTGGAAACTGATTTTTAACCTAACAAGTTCTGTAGTTTTAAATGTTTATGTTAATTCATCAAGTTTAAGAATATTGTGTGTCAGAAAGCAAGTACAGTATTCCCTTACTTATCGCGCTTATTACGTTCTAGACCCCCCAGTGACAGGTGAAAATCCGCAAAGTAGGAACCGTACATTTATTTTAGTGTATATATATATATATATATATCAGAGAAGGAAAACTCTGATTCCAAAAAACCTCCGCTGCCTTGCGGCATACCTCTTCAGGGGAAAGGCTAAGGGAGTAAACCCCGACAGAAAATCCGGAGCCGGAGTCCCTAAGGCGGTTTGACGTTGTAGTCAACACCGGCAACTCCTGCGGCGCACCTGAAGCCAAGCTGTATTGACTCCGTCTTTCCCTTGGACCCTTCAGCTGCGAAGAGGGGGGGGGTCTGCTGCATGGGCAACAGCAGACCCTCCATATCACCCTGCCCAGGCTCTGTAGCTTCAGCTTCACTGGAGAGGACACTCCAGCGTCATCGCAAGATGTCGATTCAACACGGGAGGAGACAGATACCGTGTCACTCCCGAGTCGGACTGCACAACCATTCTCGGCGGTGCAGATAGACTCTTAAGAAGCTACACCATCGTCTCTCGAGACGGACGGCTGCCGACGAGGGGGATATATATATATGTTTTAAGGCTTTATAAACCCTTCCCACACACTTATAAACCATTCCCAGTCCCTTAACCTTCCCCACTCCCTTAACCTTTTCCACACTTTTATAAACACTACTTATGTCCTTAAACATATTCTACACTCTTAAACCTACATAACTTTAACAACATGCATATACAGTACCACAAAAATCCCACGCTACAGTGAAAAATCCGCGATAAATAATTAAATATAATATTTTAAAAAATCCCGCGATATAGTGAGGCCATGATAAGTGAATCGCGATATAGAGAGGGACTACTGTGTATGAACTGCATTTGGCTCTCAGGATGCCAGCTTGCCACCTGGGGGCGGGAGGTGTCCAGGTAGGAGCTACAGGCTGACACAGATTCCCATTTGGGGGGCTTGGGTGCTGAAAGACATATCCCAGAACTGACCTCTGGATTGTGTGAGGTAAGTAGTTGACCCAATTGGCGAATCGGAGTACTCCTAGTCCTGTCTTTTACTCTTTCTGGTCCCTTTAGGGTTAGCATATATCTAGTGGGGTTAGATTTTGAGAGTGGGGTGGTCTGAGGCTGAGGAGCAGACATTCTCTTTGCAAAGCAAGCAGGATTCTCCAGATAGTGTAGGAGCTCCCTATATCAAGTGTCTGTGAATGGGGCTATAAGAACCTCTTAAAGTAGGAAGTGCACTTGGAATGAGTCTACCAGAACTCATGCACTGCAGGGATTGTGATCCTAGTACCACCTGGCTTTATGGTTTAAATGGGGAGAGGAGGAAAGACCCAGTGGAATTCTGGGAGAGGAAATTAGTCAGTCATCTGGCACTTCATGGGTTCCTCATCTGTGCAGGGCAGACTGGGGGCGTCAGAGGTGAGTCAATTGCAGCCCTGGCCCTCAGGACATTTTCAGATGGTATGAGAAAGTGAAACCTCAGCTCTGAAGGAGGTTCCTAGCTCAGTGAGTTTGGGCTGGGGGAACCAAGGAGAAGGTGAGAACCCTAGAGGATGATCCAGAAGCATCGTAGACTTAGAGCCATGGGTAGAATTTGGTAGGAAGGGAGAAGGCACGCACATAGGCATGTGCGATGTGTGGTGGGGACACCGATAACATAAATAACTAGACCAGTCTACCCATCAGGGATGTGGTGAGAGATCAGGGTAGAGGGGTTTCTTAGGGTCTAATTTCTGGGCCCAGAGAGGTTCAGTGCTGCTTTATGGAATAGATGTTTGTTAGTTTAGAGGAAAATTATGGGAAGGAGGGGCTGAGGAGATACCCAGTGTGGTCTTCTGCTGAGAGTGCTGTTTAAGAGGGGATGTATTGTGGAAGTTTGTCTTGTCTCCAACCATAACAGCATTCCTTAGGGTATTTCTCTGTGTCCTGACTCCCCAGCTGTCCCCCACCTAGTACCTGGCCCACATTCCTGTAATGATTGAGTAGGTGAAAGGCCATCCTCTGGTGTGGAGGAGAAGAGCAGCTGGGCAGGACCTGGTGGTCTTGCGTCAGTGGTCCTGTTCCTCTTTGACAGTCACATGACTCTTTTCTGCCAACCCAACCTTGTTTTTTCCCTCTGCACAGAAAGGGTCTGAGTATCCAGTATTGCCCTCATCTGTGCTGGGACATGGCAGGGTGGGTATTGATGGTAAGGCAACTGATCTCCTTTATGTTAGCCCTCAGGTTGCTCCTGATCTGGACACTGAGACTTTTTGAGGACAGTTTGGTCCTTGGTGGGACCAGTTGGATATGGGCATGGCTTTGGTCTAAGCCAGCTTCCAGCCCAGTTTCTCACCACTGCTGGCCTGGATGTTGTCTGTCTGTCCCAGGGATGGGAATTTGGTGGTCACCACAGGAACCCCATGTTGTGGCCCAGACTCCAGCACCCCTTCCATCCTTCCATTTCTCCCCAGGTCCGATTCTTGTGGTGACAAGAAGAGAGGCAGAGGTGGCTGGTTCTCAGATCTTATAGGACCCCATGGACACCATGTTGGGAGCTAGACTCCAAACTCAGCAGAGGAGCAGCCAGAATGGCCAAGAGGTAGTATGGTCCCTTCTATTCCCAGAACACCCTCTGCCCTCCCACCTCCCCTCCTGAGCAGCTCATTCTTGGAGCCTCCCTCTGCCAAGGACCTTCAGTCTTCCCATCTCTCCCTGTGGCCACTTTCCAGACCAGCCTGTGGTCCTCAGGCTTGGGGATGAAGCTAGAGGCTGTCACACCGTTCCTGGGGAAATATCGCCCCTTTGTGGGTCGCTGCTGCCAGACCTGTACCCCTAAGAGCTGGGTGAGTAATGTAATGTAGGGGAGCTTTGGGGAGCTTGCTTGTGGGAGCCATAGCTTCCTTTATGTCCTTCCAGGTTTGGCCCTCCCTGCCCATGCCTTTGCCCTTGTCTTTCAGGGGGATAGAGGCACTGGTACTGGTTGCGTTGTTGGCCTGGGGCTGGGTCGCAGCCTAGGAGAGTTGGGTGGGGAAGTATAGAGGTGCCTGAGAAGATAGGGTATGGCCAGAGAGCTAGGATCTGAACATGCTTGCACAGTCTTGTTGTTCATTTTGAGGGACTCACCCACTCAGAGTCACCCAGCACTCAGCACTGGCTTGAGCTCTTCCTGTGTCCATGCCTCATGTGCTGGTACTGATGAGACCCATAGTTCTGGTGGAGATCCAGGCTACATGTACGTTCCCTGCGGTAGACGAGAGACCTCAGAGACTTTAATATGCTGCTCTCCAAGAGGGTGGTGCTGTACAGAATGCAGCCCTTCCGTTTTGACCACAGAACCCTGTTTCCTGCGTGAGCTTCAGGATCTTTTGGGAAATGCTGTGCTACAGTCCTGTCTTCTGGTAGGCACGATAGTCCATCAGGCAGAGACCACAAAGATAGAGCAGGGGCTTTCCTTTGCTGGTTTACAAAGGCCCCCCAAAGTCATGCTATCCCTTTACCTTCTTGGGTAGGAGTCCCTCTTCCACAGAAGCATAATGGATCTGGGCTTCTGCAATGTGATCCTGGTAAAGGAGGAGAACACCAGGTAGTCAAAGCCAGGGGTGAGAGCAGGGCCCTGAGGTGTGGGGCTGCTAGGACCCTGCTTTGTGGTGTCAGTTTCTTCCTCTAATGGGAAAGAAGTCCCCTGTCCTTTGCTCCACACCCACAGGCAGGAGGGGCAGGGAAGTGCAGAAACTCTCCTGTAGTTCCTTCTGTTAGCATTTACGGGCTGCCCATTGTGTGTCAGTACCCCACTCAGAGGGAGGGGGTGGGAATGGGGTAGGTGCTTCCTCATCCTGCTCTGTGATAAGCCAAGCTCAGGTGTTCCCAGGCCATGGGACTGGGAGGAAGGCCTCATGGACTACCCTCTGTGGGTCCTAGTGGGAGGCAGACCCTCTAAAAGATCTTGCCTCTACTTCTGGGGCTGTACTCAGGTTTCGGGGCTGGCTGGTTCGGAGGCTCTGCTATTTCTTGTGGTCCCTGGAGCAGCATATACCCCCCGGCTGGGATGAGCTACAGAAGGTCATGGAAAGCACTGGGTGAGGCAGGGATTGGGCTGGAGGCTCTAGGCAGGGGTGGTTGAGAGGGCTGGCTTCTAGAATGTTAGCTTTGCCTAGGTCCCTACCTTACAAATGGAGGGTAAAGACGAATCTGTTCCCTGGGGAGGTGGTGTGGCTGAGGGAAGTGACCTGAGAAACCTTACGCCTGCCCCAGCCTGACACCACTCCCCTCACACTATAGTGTACAGAATGCCATCTCAGGAAGGGCCCCAGGAGGGGCTGCTGAAGGCCAGGTGCCTGGCCTTGTGAAGAAAGAGGTACAGCGCATCCTGGGCCACATCCAGGCCCCGCCCCGCCCCTTCCTGATCAGGTAACCTTGTGCTACGGGACACTTGTCCCTAGAGCCTTCGCCCTTCTGGAGGGTGTTGACTGGGCTTGAGGGAGGACCAGACTCCACCCACTGGGGAGCCAGATGGTGTATTTACCAGAAGTCCTGAGGGAGCCCCTGACCTGGACACTGAGACCTTTCTGAGGACAGCTGGCTCCTTGGTGGGACCAGCTGGAAATAGGATGGGGCTTTGATCTGAGCCAGCCCCCAGCTTCCAGCCCAGTTTCTCACCACTGCTGGCCTGGGGCTGGGAATTTTGGGGTCATACCAGGAACCCCTGGTTGTGGCCCAGACTCCAGTACCGCCCTCCATCTTTTCACCCCTCTGCAGGTCAGATTCCTGTGGAGAGAGGGAGAGAGGCAGTGGTGACTGGTTCCCTGATCTTATAGGCCCCCATGCTCCCTCCTGCACCCATCCTGCTGTTACCACCTGCTCCCTCTCATATTCATCTGCACAGTCTGAGCTCCTTTTAGATGCAGGCGCTATTCCAGGGGAATGAAGGGGTGTGCAGGTCAGAGTAAACAGAAATACACATGGCTGCAAACACAAATAGGGCTGGGACTAAGAGTACCTGGAGGAGAGGAGGAGACTTGTAAGATAGGGATGAAAGGGGGAAAGGAACCAGCCTTGGGGGAAGGAGTGCAAGGATGGGCAGTCCCACTAGAGCGAATAGCATGAGTTATGGCCACAGGAAAGGGCGAGGTTTGTTCATGAAGCTGAGGTGGCTGGAAGCTGGCCAGTGAACTGGTGGAGATAAAATGAGAGGCAGAAGGGACCAGATACACAGGACTATACAGGTTTGGATTTTGATGTCTAAGCGCCCCTGTAAGCCTTACCGGCTGTCAGCCAATGCCCAGTCTTGTGCTGTCAGATGAGGGCATGCTGCTTGTCCACCACATCATCACACTACCTGCATCTATGCTTCTGCTCTCACTTAAATTGTCCCCTTCAATTGTCCTCTTTCCTTCTTGTATTACAAAATCCTCCCTCCTTATTTCACCTTTCTCAGCAGTTTGCAAAGAGCAAGCCAGGTTATGCCTGGAGAGAGTCTTAATCCTGTGATCTCCTTTGGGGAAGGGCGATGTTCTGAAAGCGATGTGAAGCAGCTGTACCAGCAGGTCTTCCTGGGGACGTATCAGCTTCTCACAGGCATGGGCTCTAGTGTCAGGCCTGCCTGCCAGTCCTAGTACTTCTTAGCTTTCTCTTCTACTCAACAGTTTCTGTACCCTCTCTGAGCCTCACTTTGCTCTTCTGCATAATAGGGACAATACTGGAGGCCCTCTGAGATGCTGGGGGCCTTGCCTTGGGGGCAGTGCCTGCCACACCTCATGTGGCTCCTTCTGCTCTCCAGGCTGTTCAGCTGGGTGGTGCTGCGGTTCCTGAACTGCTTCTTCCTGAATGTGCAGCTCCACAAGGGCCACATGAAGATGGTCTGCCAGGCTGCCCAGGGGGTAAGACTGCCCTCCAATGGGATGGGATGGCAGGACAGAGCTAGGCCAAGCCCTTAGTCAGGCCTAGCCCCATGCTCTGGTGGGAAAACTCCACTGCTTTTTGGTGACCTCTTCATGCCTCACAGCTCTGCTCCAACAGGGCTTCCCCTAACATTTTTTCATCATGGTCTTAACAACCATTGCATCAGTGCGTTTCCTTAAAAGTTGTCAACAGAACTTCTCTCCTTTTGGGAAATGTGCTCCAAGGAAGAACTGCACAGCTGAACCCTTCGTCCCTCTGTGGCTGCCCTGGGTCTGGAGGCTCAGGGTTTCAGCTCCCTGCATCTTCCGGGTGGAGATGGGCTGGCACTTCCCTCTGGCTTTCCCCAAGCAGGGCTCGCCGCTCGTCTTCCTCTCTACCCACAAGTCACTCCTGGACGGGATCTTGCTGCCCTTTGTGCTGCTCTCCCAGGGCCTGGGCGTGCTCCGGGTGGCTTGGGACCCCTGTGCCTGCTCCCCCACCCTCAGGTAAAAGCTGTGTGCCCCTAGACATACGTGGCAGTGCCCAGGCTGGGGTAGGGGTATGTGGGGGTGTGCTGGCAACAGCTCCCCACAGGCCCTCTTCCTGGCCTCGTAGCGCCCAACCTTCCACCAATTCAGCCTGTGAGCTCAGATGGTCAACTGTGGCTTCTGGGGCCATGCCTGGCCACAGCATGTTCAGGCAGAACCCAGGCTGGCCCTCAGTGGACCAAGGCTCTCACTAACTTCCTGCTTGGTCCCATCTCCTGAGCCTCTTCCCTTATCAGGTTCTGTCTGCCCTATGCCCCACAGAGCTCTGCTGAGGAAGCTTGGGGGGCTTTTCCTGCCGCTAGAGGCCAACCTCTCCCTGGACAGCTCCGAGGGGGTTCTTGCAAGGGCTGTGGTCCACGCGGTGAGTACCCCCAGTGGTGTTTCTTTGGGGTCAGGCCAGCTCTGGCCTTGATGCCTGCTTCTGCCACTACCTCCCCACCCCCTTCCAGGTTGTGGAACAGCTGCTGGCCAGCAGGCAGCCCCTGCTCATCTTCCTGGAAGAGCCCCCTGGGACCCAGGGCCCTTGGCTATCAGCCCTGGGCCAGGCCTGGCTGGGACTGGTGGTACAGGTGGTCCAGATGGGCGTTGTCCCAGATGCTATGCTGGTGCCAGTGGCCATCACCTATGACCTGGTTCCAGATGCACGTGATGCACACCATGTGAGACCCTCCTGCCCTGTGGGACCCCAAGTGGACACCATCTCCAGAGAAGAGGCACAACATATTGTGTCCTATGGCTGAGTGCCCCTCAGGGCTAGGGGCAGGGGGTGCAAAGGAATTATACCCCTACAGTCATCCTGTGGCACTGTCATACTATTTCATCCTCAAAAGACCCACTAGGGAGGGATTTCTCCTGTTTCATGGGTGAGAAAATGAGCTTGGAGAGGTCATGGTCATGTACCAGTTTGCAAGATCATGTTGAGTAGAGGGCAGTGCTCCAGGCAAGCCAGCTCCCTCAGCCCCTTCCTCCCTGCAGGCCACGGCCCCCCTGGGACTGCGGACCGTAGCTCTGGCTGCCCTGCGGAGTCTGGGAGGCTGGCGCCGCAGCCCTCGAACCTGCATTCGTGTGCACCTGTCCCAGCCCTTCTCTCTGCAGGTATGGAGTCTGTTGGGCAAAGCTGTGAGGACATGAAGTCTGTTCTGGGGCTTCTGGCAGCCTTGCCCTCAGAGCCACTGCAGGGATAGCCTCACCTACCTCATTGGGCTGTGTGCAGGTTTCTTGGTAGGCAAGCAGGCAACCTGAGAACTTTGTCTTGGGCAGGAATACACTGTCAATGCCAGAAGCTGTTGGGGCAGCAGGCAGACCCTGGAGCAGCTGCTGCAGCCCATCGTGCTGGGCCACAGGTAGGGGCAGGGGAGGGTGTGGGTCTCCAGGGCACAGCAAGTGGTCTTTCAGCACATACCCACAGACATCCCCAGCTCCGGCCTCCCTCACCAGATACAGTGCCTCATCTAGAACAGTGCCTGGGACCCCTCCTTGCCTGTAATCTGAGTGTGGGAAGTGGCAGAGGCTGAAAGGGGCTGGGGTTACAGGACCATCCCTGCTCTGGAGCCTGCCTGGCCTGGGGAAACACCCTCTTTTGCGAAACCTCTAGACTTCCCCAAGACTGTCTAGATTGGCTCCCCTCATCTTGTGATCTGTCTCTGTACCAGTACTGTCATCCCAGACACTGAGAAGGAGCAGGAGTGGACCCCAGTAACTGGGCTCCTTCTGGCCCTCAAGGAAGAGGATCAGCTACTGGTCAGGAGGCTGAGCCGTCACATCCGGAATGGTGAGGGAGACTAGGTTTGGGCCTTTGGAGAGGGTCCTGAGCTGCTCCCTCTCTCTGGGTCAGTGGATTGTCAGAGCACTCCATCCCAAGTAGGTCTCTGCACCTGACCCTCCAGCCTGTGTGGCCCACTTGTAATAGTGAGGAGGAACGTGGCAACCAGGGAGAACACAAGGGAGCCCCTAATGAGTACACACAGATGGCTGCCTGGGCCACAGAGGGTGGGGAGTACAAAGGACAGATACCTGGATCTAGGCCACCTACCCAAGGTCACCCAGGCCCTGCCTTGGCTCCCCACTTCACCTTTCTGAGCCTGGTCTCTGAACTGTAAATGGGGTGACATTGACTCAATGGAATAATGCCTGTGAGGGACTTAACACAGTACATGTCTCAGAGGGGACTTTGAACAGAATGATCATTACAACTGTCTTCTCAGGCACCCCTCTGTGGCACAGACCGCGGGTTGGCGGGTAGACCTATGAGGCAGGGAACGTCCCTGAGTTCCCTGTCTGACTCAGCATCTGTTTGATAAATGCCAGTTCTCCACTGGGGAGGGTGACCCCCAAGGACCAGGCAGGCCTGCTCTCCTCTTCCCTGGGGTGGAGTTTTGGGGAGGAATTCCAAAGAGGCAGGGGAGGACTGTCCTTGGCCTAAACACTGGGTGACGGAACTGGCTGCTTGGCCATGTGGCCCCTGACCAACATCCCCAATCCCGGCTGCAGCCAGTGTGGCGAACTCTGCGGTGATGAGCACAGCCATCATGGCGACACTGCTGCTGTTTAAGCACCGAAAGGTAGGCTCAGTGTGGCAGGGGCAGGAGAGGCTGAGGGAATGGTGTGGCCCTGCTGCTCAGTGCTGGCACCACCCACCTAGGGGGTGTTCCTGTCTAAGCTCCTGGGAGAGTTTGCCTGGCTGACAGAGGAAATGCTGCTGCGTGGCTTTGACGTGGGCTTCTCAGGTCAGCTGCGATGCCTGGTACAGCACACGCTGAAACTGCTGCAGGCACATGTGGCTCTGCTGCGCATTCACCAGGGGGACTTGCTGGTGGTACTTCGACCCAGCCCAAGCCTCATGCACTTGGCGCGCCTGAGCTCCGAGCTGCTGCCTGTCTTCCTGAGTGAGGCCGTGGGCGGTGAGTCCTGAGGGGTTCAGAGGTGGGTGAGGTGTCAGGTTAGGGGATGGCTTCCTAGCTTATAGTGGCTTCCTCCCCAGCCTGCGCAGTTCGGGCCCTGCTGGCAGGCAGAGTGCCGCCAGAGGGCCCCTGGGAGCTGCAGGGCATCGAGCTGCTGAGCCAAACAGAGCTGTACCACCAGGTCCTGCTGCTGCTGCACTTGCTGCCACAGGACCTCTTACTGCTGCAGGTCAGGCCTCCCACTGGCCCCCTCAGACCTGGGTGCCCTTTGGTTGTAGGAGGGGCTGTGCCTGCCCTGCCCCTAAGACCCCTGCCCACTGCCTGGCTCCCCTGAGGCCACATAGAGATCTTTCTCCTCAGCCCTGCCAGTCTTCCTACAGCTACTGTCAGGAGGTGCTGGACTGTCTCATCCAGTATGGGCTCCTGGTTGCTGAAGAGGTAGGTAGAGCTGCTGGAGACAGAGCCCCTGGCCAAGCAAACAGGGAAGCCTGGGTCCTGCCTTAGCAACTCTGTGCCTTGGGATTTGTTTGTCTGCCAGCTCTGGGCCCATGTGTGTCCGTCATGACAGGACTGCACAATTGTACCTCTGAGGTTCTCTGCACACCTCCTGCCCCCCACATTCCTTGTCCACAGGGCTGTGGCCCTTGAGGATGGGTGCCTCCTTCCTCTCACCCTACAAGCTGGCTCAGCAGGTCTCATGTGGGCTCCCTAGGTCTGCTTTTACTGGTTGTACCTCCATGGGCTTGGTCTGCCATGTATCTGATCTGGGGGGCTCAGGGCTGAACCTTGGTCAGCCTGACAGAGACTAATGACTCCTCTGGCCCCAGACCCCAGGCTCCCAGCAGGCCTGTGACACCGGACGACGGCGTTTTAGTGCCAAGCTGTTGTGGAAACCGAGTGGGGACTTCACTGATAGTGACAGTGACGACTTCGAGGAGACTGAGGGCCGGCAATTCAGGGTGCGTTGGGAGAAGCCAACGGGGAAGGGAACAATAGGGAGATGGTGGGAGCTGCTCTCACCTCCTGGCCTATTTCCCTCCAGCTCAGTCAACAGTCTCGCTGCCCTGACTTTTTCCTCTTCCTGTGCCGCCTGCTCAGCCCACTGCTCAAGGCCTTTGCACAGGCTGCCACCTTCCTCCACCAGGGCCAGCTGCCCGACACAGGTGAGGCCCACACTCCCCTGGCTGCCCTCAGAGGGGCTGAGAGCTCAGGGCAGGGCCATGCCTGTTCTGGGCCTCAAATCTCCTCTGCTTCACAGAGTCAGGCTACGTGGAGCAGCTGTTCCAGTTCTTGCAGGCCACTGCCCAGGAGGAGGGGTGCTTCGGTGAGTCCCAAGAAGCCAGGTGGCACCCAGGAGGCAGGGGCTTGCTGGTAGTTGCTGCCCTCTGCTGGGCAGTGCCAGCCCCACTCCAGGAAGGAGAGCTGAAGAGTAGAGGTCCATGGGCTGCTGCCTTCTTTCAGCAAGAGGAAGAGAAGCTTGTGCCAGTGGCTGCCTGCACCCACTGCAGCTTCACTTCTTTCTCCTTCAGAGTGTGTGGACCCAAGTCTTGCCATCAGGGCTGTCTGGACCTTCAGAGATTTGGGGGTGAGAGGCCAGTTTCATCCTCCTCCTACCCCTCTGCTTTCACCCTGACAGAACTGCTCAGGGAAGCCCACCTGTGCCCACCCCGGGTTTTCCCCATGTCTCCCAAGAACAGGTGTGGTGACAGGAGTTGGAGAAGATGGGTAGGTTTTCATGCCCCTCTTGGTCTCCTGAACCACTGCGTCATTCTGCTCCCAGGTGGGGTGGGGTACTGGGGATGGTTTGAGAGGCAGCACTGCTCAAACCCTGAGGCCTAAGGAGCCAGAGGTCTCACTGCAGGTTTTCCCCGCGGTGAGTGCTCACAGCCCTTCTCCCTGGCACAGGTGCTGCAGCAGACACCCAGCCCTGCAGGCCCCATGCTCCACCTGTCCCCTACCTTCACCAGCTGGGAAAATCAGGAAAAGCTGGAACAGTTCATCCGGCAATTCATCTGTGGCTAGAATTGTGGGGTAGAGCCTGTGCTGAGGCTCCGCAGCCAGCCGAGCCCTGAAGCCAGAAGTTGAAGCTAGAAGCCAAAGCCTGTTTGAAACCCTTGGTTGGCCAATAAAATTGTTGAGATTTGATTGTCTTTTACCGTCTCTTGCACTCTCCATCCTTTGGTGTGGTTAAATGAGGGGACTAGCCTGGACAAGTCCTCTTTCCAAGCCCAGCAGTGTCTTTTGATGTGTGTACATAGTGTCTGCTCTCCTTCCCCACTCCGTGACGATACCCTATCTTGCTCCCTGAAACAAACTTAAAAGTCAGGCAGAAGCCAAGCTGCTGCTTTAGCCTGAGAAGTTTATTGAAGAGGAGAGTCCCACTTCCTCCTCCTCTACCTAAATGTGGAGCCTTGAGGGGGCTGGAACTGGGCCTCACCCTGGACAGGGCTGAGTGGGAATGGAGGCCTCACCTCTTGTCTTAAGTCCAGGGCCTGCGGCAGGAGCCATCCATTACACCACCTTGTTGATAATGACTCCCAATTCTTCAATCTCACACTGGACTTCATCGCCCTTCTGCAATGGAGTGGCCGCAGGTTGTCAGTCCTCAGTCTGACATACACATATATTCATACACAGGCCTGGATTTCTCGGGTCTGAGCCAAGCCTGCCAGGCCTCTGGGTCCTTCTCCCCTTCCTCCTTTTAGCCAACCTACCTTGAGAAAGACAGGAGGTTTCCTGAATACACCAACACCTGGAGGGGTCCCCGTCAGGATGATGTCCCCGGGGAAAAGAGTGACAAACCTGGGGCAAAAGGGCCAGGTGAGACCAGGGACGGAGGGCTCGGCTCTGCTGCAGGAGGCTGTGCAGGTCAGGGCTTCACCCCACTTACTGGGAGACCCATGCTATCAGCTCTTCTGTCTTAAACACCATCTGATTGGTGTTGCTGCTCTGGACCACTTCCCCATTCACCCGGCAGCAGATCTTTAAGTTATGTGGATCTGAAATGCAGAAACACCACCTTGGGGCTCCCCTCCAGGAAGAGGAAAGATGGCAGTTTTTTGCCTTAAAAAAAAAAAAAAAAAAAAGAAGACACCTATCCACAGCAAAGGCTGACAACTGCAGATATGGAGTCAACATCTGAAATACCGCAGAGGAACAGCATGAGTGGGCAGTGAACCTCCTGCACCTGACTCTTGACAGGGGTGGCTCACTAGGAAGTGTCCTGGCTAACCACACTTTTCACTTCCGTTTTACACACTCACAAATACACCCTCTTAGACAGCTGGAACACAATCTAACTTCACTGTTAACTGAACAAGGTGGCGTGAGGCTAAACCCTCCCCGACACACCTGCAACCTAAATGGCCATGCTCTGCCTTCTGCACCACCATCTGCCCTCCTGGCTCCCGGAGCCCTTGCCGGTAGCCAGTGCTGCCCTTGTCATAGTGGCTGGGCAAGATCGGTTGGTCCTCTCCATCTCCCTGACTGAGGAAAAGGAATGGGCTTTGTGACAGTCCCTGCGATGCTCAAGGGCCAGCTTTGCTTCCTTCCAACCTAGACTCTCCCAGATGGTGGCAGCTAGAGGAAGCCAACAACCTATCCTGGGGAGCACTGTTCTCTATAATTCACTTGATGAATGCAGATTTACCACCTGTGTGACTATGGTCTTCTAGGGGGTGAGGGGATGTGCTAGCAGCCCAGTTGAGACTTGCTCTCTAAGGACTCAGTGAAAGGCAGCTGGGGCGGAGGCTCCACATTGAGCCATCCCCACAGTCCCACTTCCTGAGTGCTATCTCTTTGCTCTGACATATCTGAGCAGAGCAAGAAGAGTCATGGGGGCTGTCAGAGACTTACCTGCTACACTGTCCTTAGTCACCAAGGCAGGGCCCAGGGGGCAGAAGGTGTCAAAGGTTTTTCCCAGCAGCCACTGCTTTCCATTGCGTCCCATTTGCCAGTCACGAGCGCTTACGTCATGTGCCACAGTGAAGCCAGCCACACAAGCCATGGCATCTGTGGCCTAGGGGGGCAGGGGATTTGGCCAGATAGGAGGTTACATCACAGTGACACCAACCCCTATAACAAAGCCTTTATCCCATACTTGTAGCCAGAGCTCACCAAAGGTGCTAGGTGAGGGACAAGGCAGGTGCCATGGCTAACCACTTTCCAAGGCCAGGGACAGTGGGTACCACCCTTTCAACCTCACCTTGATGTGCTTGCCTTTTTTCCCAATGACCACGGCCAGCTCCACTTCCCAGTCCACCGCCTATAAAGTGGGAAAGGAGCAGTAAACCACATGGCCCTGGGGCCTGTTTGGTGCTGAGGGGCTGCATGCTATGTCTTCAGGGCCTGGGCCTCTAACAGTGGGGTCAGTTGCTGGCCCACAGTCATAATCAAAATGAACCAGAGTGGAGGGTGAAGTGTGACCTGTAGATCCGTAAACCTCAGGCAATGGCAGGCAACACCACTGGATGCAGGCACAGTTCCCATGGTGACTGAAGGATCAACACTGGTGTGTGTTAGAGGGTATTTTTCAGATGTCCAGCCAGTAGGGTAATTAGCTGAACTTGGGTCCCGGACTCAGGATCCCCGTGGTTGCATGCTCCAACCAAGCAGAACAGGGAACTTAACCTAACTGTTATTCCTTTGAGCAGTGAATTGTTCTTTGAGCAAAGACTTGGGGAATAGCAGTGACCTATTCCTTTGAGCAATGACCTGGGGAATAGTGGAAAATTTTTGTCTATACAAGCTGTATTTCTGTCCAAGTTCCTGCACCTGCAGGAACAAGAATGCACCTGAAATGCTTTATAAACCCCCCAATCCCTAAGGTCGGGGCTGTTCACCTAAGTCCGGCCTGTGGACGGGTGGGCAGTTGCTGGCCAGCTAATAAAGGCTCTTTAAATTCTAATTTGGTTGTCTCTGACCGTTTGGTTCTCGCACTTGCTCCACAACAGTGTGGGGACTGAATTTAAAACTCACTCTTGATACTTCCAAAAAACAACGGATACCAAGTGATAATAGCTAACCCTACCATGCGCCAGGCACCATTCTAGCGCTTTAATGTATTAACTCACTTAAGTGTCAAAAAGATCAACACACCAAAATAAATGTGGGCAAAAGGCTTGAATAAACAGTTCACCAAAAAATACACTGGGCCACAGAAAATGAAAACACACTCAGCCTTAAAGTGCTACAAAACAGATACAACCTAACCCTTCAAACTGGCTGCTCTTTTGAATGATCCAGAACTGCTATAAACACACCTGACACTGACCTTGGTCTCTAGTATCACTCCCCACTAGAAAGAATCAGGTTCATTCAAGGAAAGGACTCATTCCAGGTGCAACACAGTACAAGATAAGCCTGTGCTACCTTGGAGAGTAAGCAAGAAAGTGTTCAAAAAGTGTCGAGGGTGGGGGCCAACTTGAAGCCCCCCACTGGCCAAGCTGAGATCATTTGCATATCAGAAAGACTATAAATGATGGATTGCAACATGTTGGATAAAAATAAAAATCAAGAATTCACAGTGATAGCAAAGTAATGGAGTTAAAAAAAAAAAAAGCAGATTTTGTTCACAAAATGCCTGCTAATAAATAGGAGGCACAATAGAAAAATCACATTTTTCTAACCCCCAGTGCAATAACAGAGTCCCATGGTCTCAAACAACTTCAGATTGGTCGTTACCAGAGAACAGCACCTTCCCAATGGAGACATCTAGTGAATAGCGAGTAAACCAAATGATCAAACTCGAGGCAGCTGACAGGAGCCTCCCAGTGGGATGCAGTGTGAAGATACAAAATCTGTGTTATATAGAATGAATGTCTGTGTCCCTCCAAATTCCTATGTTGAAACCTATCCCTCAATGTGATGGTATCAGGAGGTAGACCCTTTGGGAGGTGATTGACATGAGGGCAGACCCCATGAATAGGATGAGTGCCCTTATAAAAGACCCCAGAAAGCTCCCTGGACCCTTCCACCACATGCAAACAGGGAAAGACATCATCTAGGAACCAGGAAGTGGTCTTTCCAGGCACCAAATTTATCAGCACCTTGATCTTGCACTTCCAACCTCCAGAACTGTGGAAAATAAATGTCTGCCATTGATAAGCCAGCCAGTCTATTTTGTTATAGCAGCCCAAGTGGACTGAGACACCTGTGTGGAACACTTGGCGAAATGTTTAATCTGAATCTAATCATGAGGACACAACCAGGCAAATCCAGACTGTGGGAGATGCTATGAGACAACTTGCCTGGGCTCTTCAAATAGTGAGTGTCATGACATATAGAAAAGGGCAGCAGGCTGTTGGTCAGAGACCAGAAGTCAGCAAAGTGTAACCTATGGGTGATTCTAGCTCGCTGACTGTTTCTACAGATAAAGCTTTCCTGGAACACAGCCATGTTCATTCATGTATGTCAGCCATGGCTACTTTCGCACTACAGTGGCAAAGTTGAACTATTGCAACAGCCACCATCTGGCATTCCAAGTCTAATATTTACTAACTGGCCCTTTTTGAGAAAAAGCCAGTGGATCCCTGTGGATCTGTAGATTACAGGCTGTAAAGAGACATAACCAAATACAATGTGTGGCCTTGTTTGACCCTGGGTCAACAAACAACAAAACAGAACCCAAATTGGAAGTCATCTCCCAGTTGGACTATATATTAGAGACTATTCATGTTGATTTGCTTGGTTGTGATAATGGTATTATGATCATGCAGGACATTGTTCTTATTCTTTGAAGGGGCATGCTGAATTTTATAACTATCTACAGTGAAGGTATATTACTTTTGTAATTCAAATGGGAATAAATAGAAAGTCTTCTCTTCTATTAATTATTTTTCCTGAGGCCAATCTTATTACTGTAAAATCCCCTGCGGCTTCTGTTTAACGCACTACTAAACAACAGGTGGCTCCTATAAGCTGAATGCTGCGCACCCTTGTGATGGGCCCCAGTGACTCAAGAGGGCAATGGGAAGGCACCGACCTGGCTCTCAGGTGGGAGGATGATCTCAGCGTAGGGCCCCACGATGGCGCTGGCAAACTTGCTGAAGATGATGGGCTCCTTTGGCACAGGCACGTTCTGTTCCTTGCAGTGGTCCGCGTAATTCATGCCCACACATACCACCTTGTCTGGCCGTGTGACTGGAGCCAGGAAGGTTACCTCTGATCGTGGAAGGACTGGCAACTGGGCAGCCAAGGCTCTGCAGAGACCAGAGCAGGAGAGAGGGGCTGGTTGGGAGCCGGCCGGCAGTCCTGGGGCACATTGGGTAGATCCTACAGCAGCTACAAGCTTTGCTGTTCAAAATATATTTTTTAGATCTATCAGCCATCCGAGTTAGTGTGAAAATCGAGGCTAGCTATTGTCCCTTAACACCAGAGCACTGTTTATTATTTGTCCAGTGCAGATTTCCTTTTCCCCATCAGGTAACACACCTGCATGTAAGGGAATTCAGAAGGGGCAGATAGGAGTAATTGGGAAGGTCCTTCTTCTACCCTTTCTCCTAGTCACCCTGCTCCAGCCTTGGAGACACACTGTGTCCTATGCAGCTCTTCACAGCTACTCTAGTCTTCTCATTTTATATGAATGATAGCACACTACATACACCCTATTTGAAATATATATATATTTTAAAGATCACACCATAACAATATATTATGGCTGTATATTACTGCACTGTAGACACACCCAAATCCCTGTTGAAGGATATAAAAGTAGGCTCCAATCTTTGGAGAACATGATGCTTAGGAAATATACTCTTTCCCACACTATGTGCTGTCCAACATTTGCCAGTTTAATAGGTACAAATGTATCTCAAAGTGGTCTTTACTGTTCAATACTTTTAGAACAGATGTCATATGGCTCTTGGCTTCAGAGAAGTCCCTATCTAATCTAGCCCAAACCCAAGAATCATCTTTAAGGAAACCTCTTTGCAGTCCTCTTTCCCCTAATAAGCCAAGAGTCCAATCAGTCCCCCAGCTTCCTAAGACACCACTTAGGACTGCAGGTCGCAGATCCCTCTGGCAAGCAGCAACTGTACCCCCAGGGAAGGCAGTGTGATGAAGTGGAGTTTTGTGGTCTTAGGATATCCCTCTCCCTGGGCCTCAGTTTTCCCCTCTATAAACTGAGGCTGCTGTCATATAAGATTTCTAAGGCTCTTCACTAAGAGAACGGAAGGCTGCGGCTACTATGCTCCCTTGCAAAAGAGCTGCCTGCAGGTCCCATTTCCCAGGGCAAGGAGGGGGTGGGAGGAGAGAAAAGGGAAACAGGGCAACTGCCATGGGGTGATGCTGCTGCTGATTTACCTTCTTGCCACTGAGAGAGTGGACTCTCCCTGCTCCAGGAACTCCACCATCGTCTTGGGCAGTGTGGGGTCAAAGGCGTTGAGGTTGATGAGCCCCCCACCGTTCCCTGACTCCAGGCCCAGGTGAGGTCCCATCAGGTGGGGTGCCTGGAACTGTACCAGTCTCATGTCTCTGGAGGGTTGAAAGGGCCACCGCTGAGCCTCCAGCAGAGCTCTGAGCAGCCTTTTTCTAAGAGGGAACAGCATCAGAGTCTATGGAGAAAAAAGCGGGTCACAGAGTACAGAGGGAGCTGGCAACCCTCAGCAGGATCCCAGAGCCTTGAGCTATAGCCCCAGGCCCTTTAAGTTCCTCTCAAGTTCCTAGTACACCACATGGAAGTGATCTGGATTTATAAGTTATTTCACAAGGTGATCTTTTTGCTCAATTCAGTGCACAAAATGAAACCTTTCTAGAGGAGCAACTACTTCATGTCAGGTCCCAAGCTAGGTGCCAGGGAGTCCTTCACCCAGTGCTTTCTGAAAGCGAACACCACCTGGCACCATTGTGGCACTGGGACAAACAGTGTAACTCAGACATGCTCAGCCCTGCCGTCTTGCTCACAAGGAAGACTGATGTTAACAACTGATGCCACAAGATTCAGCAACGGGACTTTTGCTTTGACAATCAAGGGTCCTGCAAGTGTGATCGAGGCAGTGTGATGAAGTAGAGTTCTGTGGCCTCTGGATAATCACCCTCCCTGGGCCTGTTTCCCCCTCTATAAACCAAGGCTGCTGTTGTGTAAGATTTCTAAGGCTCTTCACTAAGAGAACAGGTGAGAAGGAAGGCTGAGGCTACCCTGCTCCCTTGCAAAAGAGCTACCTGCTGGTTCTGTTTCCCATGACGGAGATTTGACTAGTTTCTTAAGGAAGTGATGCTAAGTTGGAGTGGGCTAAGAGAAGCAGGACTGGGAGTTAGATAAGAGTGGGGCACATCACAGGCAAATAAACACTGGGGAAACTGGCTTCACACCTACCACAAACACGTCTTTAAATGCCAGTTTGATCCTGTTACCTTCCTACTGAAAATGCTTTCTGCTGCTCACATTAACAAGCCATAATCCCTCTGTTCCACCTGCTAGGAGCAGCCCCCACCTATCTCCCCAGACAGTAAATATTTGTTTTTCCTGCTGCAGCACAGACTGCCTGAGGGAGGCTGCAGACAAAGGGCAGGGCCTAGGCCTGACATGAGCAGCTGTCCCTTCTCTGGGTTCTAGGGCCTCGCCTGTCTCTCTCTCTGTGGAGTCCACTGTGCCTGGCACACAGAGGCTCTCAGCTACTGGTCTCTGTTGAAACAGGGGCTTGGCTTTTCACTACTTGGGGAAGCTTGGTGATTGTCAAGCTCAGGAAGTGTGGCTGTGCCCTCCCTCTTCAAACCACCTAGAATTGGTACCAGCAGAGCTCAGACTTTATTTCAAGTTCCACTCAAAGACAAATAAATCCCTTTTTCTTGTTTTGTTCCTAACCTAAGTCTGGCCTCCAAACAGTCGCTCTTGTACCTGGTTCTTTTCTTTACAAAACAAGTCTTTATGCTCAGGCATGTGGAGGACTCCTGGTCCTCACCCCAATGAATCAGTCTCCCTTGTTCTACTAAAGATGCATTAGACTCAGGTAATGATCTAACCACTGTGCTGGCCGATGAGTCTGACCAGAAAAAACGGGGGCTTGAAGCCTCCTGCCCTCCTGTCTCACACAGGCCCATCCACACCACTGATAGTCTGTTCCAGCCAAAGCTTGTGTGCTCAGACACTCCACCCGCTAAAAGATATACAATAGTTAACCACTCCCACTGAATGCCAGGTCTCATTTAAGTGCTTTATCCAAAACATGATTTATATATATAATTGTGGAAGGTAGGTATTGTTAGTCTTATTTTACAGATGAAAAAACTAAGGCTTAGAGAAGTTAAGGGATTCTCCCATGTTCCCAAGGAGGGGAAAGAGCTGGGATTTGAATCCAAGCCCAGGGGTGTGTGGAAACAAGATAATCCAGCTTTAGCACACCTGCTACCTCCACCCCCTAGGGCACGTTAGCCTAGAAGGTTGTGGTGATGTTACAGAAACAGGGGAGTCCAAAAACAAACCCCAGAGTTTGCAGCTGGGAGATAGGGAAAAGGAAGCAGCTTTCAGGATGCCTTTGCATGCCTGGGGCTAGTGGCTGGAAACTTTGTTGCACAAAGATCCGCTTTGAAACGTCCAAGCCTCAGGAAGATGGGAGGGGTCTTGGACTGTGGGATGGTAAGGAAGCCTGCGTAGGGTTTTGTGAATGGTCAGAACTGTTTGTAACACCCACTGCCTCAGAGGAAGCAAGTAGCTGTGGACATTTCAGTGGGTGCGCTCCCTCCATGTGGCTTGGAGGAGGGGGTCTCCAGGCTGCTTTAAGAAGCTCTCGCCATGCGATTTTGAGGAGAGGAGATCCATGTGGTTTGCAGGAAGAAGACAGTTTACAAGGAGGCTGAGAATCCAGGCAGTTCTGCATTGAGAGCTGGAGGGCACCACAGCACAGAAAGGACCTCCCCAATCAGATTTGCGTGATTGGCAGCTGCTGGTAAAGCTGAACTGTGCCTAGGAAGTAGGGAAATGGTGTTTCTGACCTTCATAAGACTGGCCAGGTCTGGGAGGGGGAGGCAGGACTATGTGCAAATAAACAATTCTTTTTCTTTTCACTGAACTCTGGTATTGAGAGTTAGAATTCTGGTGGTGGGCAATCGGGCCCCTAACTAAACAGCCCGTGGGTTCTGTTTCAATCGGAGCAGGCCAGGGGTTCTGTTACAGTGAGAAGTAGGGGCCTCCAACGGGAGATCCTCTGTTCTCAGCCATGCTCAAGGAAACTTGGTCACCTGCTGGCTGCCGCCTCAGGGATAAGGCTGGTCAGGTCACCTGCTCTCCAAGATAACCCGAGGACACACTGACTGTGCCCTTCCCACGAACTGCACGTGGAGGTTCTTCCTCGGTCCTACCACAATCCCCTCGGGCAGCGCGCCCCGTTTTACAGGAGGCAGCACTCCGGCCTAAAGAGGAGCTGTCACCTGCCAAGGTACCAGCCAGAAAGCAGCCCCGCCGCTTCTGCGTTTATGACTCTGCAGCAGAACCCGAGCTCGATCCAACTCTGCCGAAGGGTCCTTAAGCAAAGATGCGGTGACGAGAGGCGGAAACAGCCCACAAGCACCGCAGCTTGGAGATGTGTGAGTACCGGGGACGGCGTCCCACGATCGGTCCACACGCACGGCACTCTGGGCCAGTCCCTCGGTTTCCCTACGTGCGTAGCTTGGTCCCCTGCATTCAGAGGGCGCTCTCGAGGGCCCGTCCGTGTGGTCCGAGGTCCAGCCCTGCCCTTGGCGGGGGGCCTCGCGTGGGGGGTTGCCCCTTGGCCGACCAGAACCCGACCTACCTAGACGCGGCGGCCGGTCTGCAGGCACCCCACGCTATCGGACAGGCTCGCGGGGCCGGGGTCTGGGGTTGGCGGGCGCCGAGAGGCTGGTGTCACGTCGCGACACAGCGACCTGCCCCGGGCACCACCGCTGCAGCGCGCGTGGGGGCTTCTCCAATAAGATGTCGGCAGAGGCGGCGCTCCCTGGTGACGCCCAGGACGACGGCCAATAACAGGCGCTGTGTCCTGTTCCGGAAGTCACGCATGGTGGGGGAGCCCAGCTCTGGAGGGCGAATGGTCTGCCAGGGGACCTTCAGGCCTACGTCCTGGACCCGCAGGAGCTAGTCCAGCAGCGCCCTGCGCTCACAGTGATCAGAGAGCGAGCGCTTCTTGTGGGTTTGCTCCCTGAGCGCGGCGCTCCCCTCCCCCTGCCGGGCCCCTGCCTCTGAGCGGGGCGCCGCCTTTGTTTTTGTTTTTGTGTTTTAATATGGAACCCTACACGAATTTGCATGTCATCCTTGCGCAGGGTCCATACTAATCTCCGAATCGTTCCAGTTTTAGTATGTGTGCTGCCAAGCGAGCACAGGAGCCACCGTCTTGATGTTGGGCAAATGCGGTAGAAGAAACCGCATTATAGCGTGCTGGTTAACAAAGACAAATCTCTGGCATATTATTGAGGAGAGGAGGGATGATAGAACCCACTTTACATATGGGGCATCTGAGGCTGGAAGTGCTTTGTGCAAGATGACACAGGCCGTGGGGGGTGGGGTGGGAGCCACACTTTTTGACCCCAGGGACAGCATTTTACACTAATCTGCAGCAGCGCTGTCTTCATATGCACTGTGTTGGGCTCAGGGCAGGGTAGTGGGAAATAGCCTCCAGCGTCAGAAGACAGGCATTCTGCTGCAGAGGTGGTTTAATTAATCAGGCAGTTACAACCTGAGCCCTCCAGGCCTCTGGCAAATGACAGCCTATAAGGGCCTGTGGGCGAGAAAGAGGTCCAAGGCTTAAGCAAGGACTTTACTTATCCCAGAAAGGAGTCTGAGTCATCTAGCACAAAGGAGGCCAGTGGAGGATCCTCATAGGACTTGCATTTGGGTAGTTTTATGCTGGTCACGCCTCCAAGGAAAGGTGTCTGGGTGAGACTGGTGCAGATGAGAGCAAGGGTGGCTTGGTGTGCATTGGAGAAGATGAGAGTTCATCAATGTTCAGGAGGCAGAACTGACAGCCCTCAATGAAGACAGGGGGTGGGGGGAGGGGGGAGGAGGTGCAAGGCTGCTTCCTAGGTAGATGGTAGTGCCATTCATGAAAACAGCTTCTGGAGGGATAGCCGTTCTGGGGAGAGAATGGTGAGCGCAGTTTTGGATGGGGTGTAGTTAATGTGCCTGTGGGACATTCAAAGGTTCATTGCAGAGTGGGCAGTTGGAGTGTGGGGCTCTAGTCTGGCTTCAAGATAGAGGTCAGCATAGAGATAGAAATGAAACCTGTGGGGATGAGTGTGACCAGGGGAATGTACTAGAGAGAGCCTGGCATAAACCCCAGTCAGGAGACCCGCCCTGTAAGAGTGGGCAGCAGCAGAGGAGCAGTCAGAAAAACAGGGAGATGGGAACACATAACTTAGGCAGAGGTCAGGAGGCTATGCCTTCCACATGCCAAGGGGAGGAGGACTGCTTCTGAACAAGATCGATTAACAGGGACAGGATTTATCCGTGCATGAAACAACCAAAGAAACTCAAACAAAATATCCAAAACAATGGTTTTCAAGAAATTGGACCTTAAGTAATGAAGAACAGTGATGACAGATAGGCAATAAATGAGACTGCTGCTTAATGCTTTGAAAGAGTTTCTAGGCTGTGGCACAAGAAATGGGGACTGAGGTGGAGCCAGCATCCCCATGAGTTGCAGCTATGGAGCTGAGGGCCCGGTAAGACCTAGGTAGCTAGAGTTTGCAGGGAAGTGCTAGAGAGATGACACCTGGGCAGAAAAAGAGCTCAGCATTCTGTAGAGGTTCCCCCTCAAGTGTCCAGCAGGATCCTGAGCAGTGCATGCCTGTGAAGCAGCTACCTGAGACCCAGGAAAGCATCATCAAGAAGAATCAGAAGGAACAGCATCAAGAGATTGCACAAGGCCAGAAACAGTGCCCCTTTCCACTAGTCAGATTGGAACAACAGAAATCATGGGACACTGGGTAAAATTCTCATAAAGGTCTTGCTTCCGTAGGGAGTAATGAGCCCTAGACCAGCCTGACAGATCATAAAATCAAGACCAAAAAAGATCAAACTGTTTTCGAGTAACTTAACTATGTTACAAACCAAGCTCAATAATGTTTATAGAAATTACAAAATGTCCAGCAGCCAACAAGATAAAATTCACAAGATCTGTATCTGTTCAAAGGTAACCCAAGTTCGGAAAGAAGCAGGAAAATACGACCCATGGTGAGAAGAATCAAGCATTTTAATGCAACTCAGAACTGACAGATATTAGAAATAACAGACAAGAACATTATAACAGTTACTATAACTATATTCCATCTGTTCGAAGTTAGAGACATGGAAGATATTTTTTATTTTTTAAAATATTTATTAATTTTAGAGAGGAAGAGAGGGAGAAAGGGAGGGAGAGAAACATCAATGTGCGAGAGATACGTGGATCGGGTTGCCTCTTGCGTGCCCCCAACTGGGAGCCTGGCCTGCGACCCAGGCATGTGCCCTGACTGGGAATTGAATGGCAGCCTTTTGGTCTGCAGGTCGGCACTGAATCCACTAGTCACACGAGCCAGGGCAGAAGGTATTTTTTAAAAGGACCCAAAATAAACTTTCATTGATGTAAACTACAATGTCTGAAATGAAAAAATGCACTAGATGGGTTAATGGCAGATTCAGCATTGCAGAGGAAAAGGTTACTGAATTTGAAAACAGCACCAACCAACACAAAGGGAAAGAGAAGAGGTCAAAATTACCAACACAAAAGGAAAGAGGAGAGGCACCCATTCTGTGTTCTCTAAACATGGAGTTGTTTTTTGGACATGATATGCATACCGTAGACATCAGGGAATAGGGACTGTTCAAAAAGGAGCACCCACAGATGTTCCCATGGCAGACAAGCAAGAGTCTGCAGTGTCACTCAGCGTGCTGTTGGCATTGTCACAAACAAATAAGTTAAGGGCCAAGATTCTTGCCAAGGGAATTAATGTATATATTGAGTGAACATATAAGCACCCATAAGAGCTGAAATAGCTTCCTGAAACCTGTGGAGGAAATGGTCAGAAAAAGAAGGAAGCCAAAGAGAAAGGTATAAGTTTCACCGAAGCACCAACCTGCTCTACCAAGAGAAACAAAATGGACAAATGGGTTCTCCACTTGTGAGAACTGGTGTGAAGGGGCCTTGAGGATTTCACAATCTTAGTTGGCTGGCAGTTGGCAGTCTGGGACTGACTGATGGCCTGCTCTGTGAGGCCTTATTTTTACTTTCTGATGTTTTACTGTATTTGGTGATTTTTCAAAAAGCACCACCTGGCTTCATTAGCTAAGCTCCAGGGAATGGGATACAGCTAGAATTGCTGAAGAAAGGAAAATGGATGGAAAAGGGCTATGCTGGGGTGAGGTGGGGGTGGGTGTTCAGAAGGATGTGCCCGACAGTGCAGCTCACATGTTTCAAACAGACTTTGACCCTGATGCCTCCCAAGCTGGCCCATGACCCAGCAGACTCACTCTGGGCTGTCTGCTCCACAGCAGCGGCTCCTTCCCTACCTTGGGTTCAGCAACATTATTGACCACGCCCTCCCCCATGTGCCAGCTGCAGGGCCATCCTGGGTCTGCAGGAGTGAATACCATGGCTCCTGCTGGCAAGAGACCCACAGCCTGGCAGGCAGAGACAGCACTGGGCATGTTGGCCCTGCCAAACCCCCTCCGCCACCAGGTCTCACTGACATCTGGAAAGCATGTTCTACCCCACAGCTGAGCTTGACATTAAGGGCTGTAGCAGTGGAGCATTTTTCAGCTAAGAGTTCCAGATTGCCCAGTTCTAACTAGCTTCCAGTGGAATGTTGGGGGCAGGGGATCCTATGAATGGCTCATAGAAGTGAAGAATCTAGAGAGTGGGAGGGCCTTGCTTAAGGTACACTTTGATTTAGAGCTCAAGGGCTGAACCCTGTCCCCCACCCTCAAGCAGCCCTTCTTCTGCTCCGGCTTCATTCCCGTGGCTCCTGCAGTGACAAAATGGCAGCACTGGCCCCAGGACTCACGTCCCTGAAGCTTCAGATGTGAGAGGGTAGAGCCTTTCCCAGTATTCCAGGCTTGGTTCTCCCTGGGCCTCCTTGCCTCCAGGTGTCCACCCTCAACCATTTACTCTGATCAGGAAAGCCATGTACAATGGACTTGGGGCTGGTCTTGGAGGCAGGGCCCAGACTTCCTGGGTAGAGAGGGGGAGTGATGCTCAGAGAGATACTGGGGGCTACCACCAGAAGAGAGAGAATGCTAGAGAGGCAGCAGACTGGTGGCCCACCAGCTGACCTTGCTCAGTGCCCCCATGATGCCCTGGGATGTCATGAGAGAAGCTCCTGAAGGCCTTTATTGCTGAGGGAAAAAGGAAGGGCCACCTCAGGCAGAGGGGTGGGGTAAATGTAGATCCTGCATCCACACAACAGTTTGAGAATTTTCAAAGCCAGCCAAGGGAGCTGAGCAGAGGGGCCCTGTGCCTGAGTCCGGGTGCGAGAGCAAAGATAGGCAGGGCTGGGGCTGCTGAGTTAGAGTCCAGCTGAGGTTTCCTGGTCAAGAAACAGACAGAACAAAAAGGTACCCAGCAGATGGCAGGGAGCCCAGTTCTAGCACCTATGGCCCTCAGCAATCGGGAGCCATCAGGGGGAGTTTGTGGGTTGAACAGTCTCCTGACTGGGGCCACCACAGCCCAAGAGAGGGCTACGCTTAGGTGCCCGCTCAGGAGCCTGAATACCTTCCAGGGCCACATGAGGCCTCCCGCCAGGCCCACTCCCATTACACTGCCCCTTCTCCAGGATCTTTCAATGCTGGACAAAGCTAACTAGACCTGTATCTTCCCTTTGAGATAAATGCAATTTCCCTATGTAAGTGGGCAGGGTGTGGGAGAGGTGGATGGAGAGTTTCTTCCAGATCCCCTCATCTTGGCCCTATGTAGGGACAGAGCCATGCTAGCTCTGGCACCAGCTGTAAGCTCCCTCCCTGTGCAGATTGAGCCCCGCCTGTATCCCACTTTCCTCTCCAATCTCAGAACCCAGCTGAGTTCACTCTGTAGGCAGCTAGAGTCTGCACATTCCTTTTATGACCAGCTGGTTCGGACAGTCCATGCAACTGTCGCTGACCCAGGTGAGACCAGGTTTTGTGTTGTTTTCAGTGGAAGGAGTAACACAGATTCCTGGATACTCCATGTTATTGGATGCTAAAGTACTTATATTTTTAAATGTTAAATCTTGCATTTCTAGGATAAACCCAAATCTGTCATTTGTTACATATATCTTGTATATATAACTTACATTGTTGAAATAAGTTACTAATATTATGATTTTCACATTTTTAAAATATATTTTATTGATTATATTGTTACAATAGTTCCAATTTTTTTCCCTTTACTCCCCTCTCCCAACAATCCCCCCCTACATTTTTGTTTATAGTTGAGAATGTCCCATAATTCTTCTTTCTTATCCTACCCATGACTTTTTTTTTAATCCTGGTAATACCAGATTTTAGAATGAGATGGGGAGTGTTCCCTCCTTTTTCCCTACACCAAGAATCAGAGAGAGAGAGAGAGAAAGAGAGAGAGAGAGAGAGAGAGAGAGAGAGAGAGAGAGAGAGAGAGAGAGAGAGACTTGTCTAAGACTACATGAGTTTTATGGCCCAGATCAGGAGTAAGGTCTCCTGACCCTGAGCCCAGGGATCATTCTAGACCCCTCACTGCCATCTAGCCGCAGAGAGCATAAACCAGCTTCCCCCTCTGCATTGAGTGTCTGGATCAGGAAAGTGCTGAGCAGATGAGTGAGACACAGACGTACAAATATATGGACGGGGGTGAGTGGGGGTGGATGGGTGGTAGATAGATGGACTTTCCTTACTCTGAGCTCTGTGGCCCATCATGGAGTGGGTGGTTCAGTGCTTACATTCAGCCTGGAGTCACCATCCTGGATCTAAGCCCTGACTCAACTCTAATGGCTGAGAGGTCTCAGCTCAGTTTCCTCATTAGTGGCCAGCCCATGGAAAATGCAGGTCATCCCACCCCAGACAGCCCGGATTGTGCCAAGGTCCTCGAGCTCAGGTTCTCAACTCATTCTAAAGCACTGAACTTTTGCTGTGTGTGGTGGTGGAAGGGGGTCCTGTCATCTTCCCTCCTGGCTACTGCTGAGATGCCCACCAGTCACAGCTGGTGACCCATGAAGGCTTAGGTCTGCATCACTGTGATTATGCCACATGACCCTTGAAGACTACCCAGAACGTACCTCTTCTCTATCCCCAAGTTGGTGGCCCCCCTTCTGCTCCTCCCTCCAGGTTTTCATTTCTTGTTCCTCCCGTGACATAACCCTTACTGAACTTACTTACACCTTTGAAAACAAAAAGCAGGAAAGAGACATCATCAGGCAAATTTTGTTTCTGCCTTGTGACCTGTACCCTCCAGCCAAGGGGACATGCAGAAAATACTTCCTGGAACTGGTAAAGAAAAATGATCTGGGAATAAAATATAAATGGCACCTTAAGAAGGTACCCTGCCTGCTGGCTGGCTTTTCTCATAAAGGCTTCTAACTGTGGTCATCGCATCCCAACTCTGTCTTTAGTGACATCGTGTTATGATCTTGAAATCCAGCATGGAAATTGACAAATGCTACAATTCAAGGCATGTTAAACACTTGCCAGCATAGCGCTGGGCAGGAGCCATGGATAACAGCAGAGATGGGAGGAGCCAAATCAAAATTCACAATCAGGATAAAGCCAAGAAGAGTCCCTCTCCTTTGTCAAGTTTATTTTATTAAAATATACAGGACTGAATATTGGTGGGCGCTGAGAACAGGAACCACCCTCCTGGGGCGTGCCCAAGGGAGACACTTCTGCCATGCAGACATGCGGCCAGTCCACGTCCCAGCATGGGAGACAATCCTCTCCTGGCTGGAAGACAGCCAATCTGGCCGAGGCCAAGGGGGACAGGGGAACAGTAGTGACCCTCTCTTATGGCCTGGGCCAGAGAAGCAGAGCTACACCAGCTGGGAGGATCAAGCTGGGGGGCAGGGAGGAGGATCCCTGAGCCAGGGAAAGCTGATGCCCTCCTGGAGGGGGAGAGAGGGACCCCTCCCCAGTCAGACTGGAGACGGGGTGTCAGTGCAACTCCAAGGAGAGGACCACTTGTGGGTGCCAAGGAGTCCCCATGGCCAAGCCAGGCCAGTCTCCACAGCCTCTGCCATCCCACCCTGCTTCGCAAGGTCTTGCTCACCCTGGGGCCAGGCTAAGCACAGATGGGGTGGTAGCCAATGGAATGTGTTTGAGAATGTTCCCCGGCAGGGCCTGTGCCGCCTGAGCAGGCAGGGGCAGTCATCTCCATCTCCTGGAAGCCCTTGTGAACCTGCCACCAACCTCAAGCCCCTCAGCCCTCACTGCTCTCTCTGGCCTCAGGTGGACATTGGCCACATCCCCAGAGCAGAATCCAGACAAGCAGAGTCCTGGGGTTTGTGCTTTTGAATGTTGGTGAGCTGGACTGGGGGTGGGCTTTGAACCCCCACTGCTCTGAGGCACAGAACTGACCCCAGGTTCCTTCCCCAGACCACCTGTATCAGGGATACTGGGACCCACGTCTCAGCCCACCAGGAGGGCCTCTTCTGGGAAAAGCAGTGCCTTCAGCTCCCCTTGTGGGCTCAACCTGAGCTGCTAGAGCTGCTTGTGCTTTTTGTATGGGGTCAGGGTGAGCCTCTGTGGAGGGGCAGCAACACTGCTTCAGGACCCTAACCGGAAGGGAGGCTCAGCCAAACTGCGAGGCTGAGAGAGAGGGACCACGAAGCCCTTCCTAGGCTCACTCACCACCCGGGCTCCTGAGCTGCCAGTGTCTGAGCCATGTGACCCCTTCTCAGGCCCTATAATGCCCTTGGGATGAACAGTTTAGAGCCTGAGGGGTGGTGGCAGCTCCACTACTCCGTCCCCACTGAGCCAGGCAAGTGGGGAGAACTTCTCCCCTCTAGTGGAGTCAGCTGACAGTCCCCCTCACATTCTCTACCAGGAAACTCAACCCTGAGCTTAAAGGGCCCCCTTCCTGGGATGCAGGGACAGCATGGCCCAGTGGTCCCTCATCCCTGCAGCAGAGCTCACCCTGCAATCCTTTCCCGGAGGAAGCAGCAGGCTCTGCCTCCACCATCACTTCTTTCCTTGATCCCTAGCTGCCCCTCCAGGGTCCAGCGGTGAGGGGCATTCTGGGAGTGTGATCAGTGGGCTGGGAATGGCTGGGGAACAAGGAGACCAGAGCCTGGCTGATGGGTGGTGGGACAGAAGGGCGGCAGGTGGAGGAGGCGACTGGGCTCACACAGGACGGGCCTTTGCTCTGGAGACACACCCTCCTCTGCAGGAGAGCTGAGAACTTCCCTGCTCACACCCAGCAGCCAGCAGCCATACACACTGTTCTTCCACGAGTCTGCCCCACAGGCAGCTTCCCCCCACTGGCCTGGGACAGGGCTGGCTGGGGGAGTGTGGCTCATGTCACTGGGACCCAGCTCCCAACCAGAAGCTGTCCCTCCCTGACCCCGGTCCCCCTCTGATAGCCCAGAGGAATGGCATGTGTTTGTGTGTGTCTGGAGGAAACTGTTCACTTTTTGCATATATATTAGAAAAATGTTTCTCATGGAGGCTGTTCCTGGCAGGATTGAGGTGGTGGCAATGGCCACTTGGCGATACCCCATGTGTCCTAGATGACGTTCTCAAACAGCTGCATGGAGCTCATGATGTTCTCATCCTGTGTGGAGAGGGGATGAGAGGCCAGGTCAGGGCAGTGCCCATCTCTGGCCACATTGAGCAGATTCTCCGCAGGGACCCGGAATTCATTTCAAAGGGACTGCTGTCTCTGTCCCTGGGCTATGGGATACTGATCAGGCACAGTCTGTCTTTGGCCCCATGGCCTAAGTGCAGCCCACTTGGGATCAGCTAACTCACTGAAGGACAAACCTTCCTGGCTGCTCACCTAGATGGAGGCCAAGATTGCTCTGGGAGCGAGGCAAATGGCAGAGGCCCCGTGCTCTGCCCCACCCCCCACCCCCACCCCAAGAGTGCTCTGCAGAGGAGGGTCAGCGAAGCTGAGGAGGCTCCAGGTGCCTGTTCTCGAGTGACCCTGCTCAAGGCCACATTGCCCCATCATTCCCCTGTTGGCCCCATATCGGCCTCTAATTCAAAGCACACAAGGGAGGTACAGTGTGCCCAAGGGGGCTGTGGCTGGCAGGAGCACAGGGAGGAGATGGGTTCAGATGAAAGCAGGGAAGTGGAGCCTGGAGGTGGGGAGTGGCCTGAGGACTGGCAGGGGCAGGACACTCAGTGTTCTCAGCTCCCAAGGACACCTACCTTCTGACAGCTCTCCAGAAACTCATCAATGGTCACTACCCCGTCCTGATTCCGGTCCATTTTCTGCAACCCAAGTCATGCCCTTGGTGAGTCTGTGTCTCACCAGGGACAGTCCCTGCCCCAGGCCTGAGGATGTGGACTGTTGGGCCTCCTCCACCCCAACCTGTCCCTTCTGTCCGTTACACTGGATCCCAGCCACATACAGTGCCCTCCCCAGCCTCTCCCACCTTGAGCTGCTTCTGACATCCTCCTGGGCTTACACTCCCTGGAATGCACCCTGATAGGCAACCAGGGCAGATGGAGTGACTAAAGCACAAGAAGGCCACATGTCTCATGGACATAGAGAGAAGTCACTCCAATCCCTCTCCTCTTGCAGACAGTTTCCCTGGAGGAGCTGGGGGAGCTCTTGGAAGGCACCAGAACACTGGCTAAGATGTGAGCTGCCTTGCAATCTATGAGCCTCACTCAGCCTTCCCTGAGCCAAGGTTCAGCCGATCAGGAGTGGAGATGGCATTTTAATTTGCTCCTCTGATCCTGACAACAAGCAGAGTGGGATGCCTATTTAACCTCCTTGTGGGAGGGGGAGGGTCAGAGAGGGGAGTGGCTTGCCCAAGGTGCCCTGAGCAAGAGTCCCTTGCTCTTCCAGCTGCTCTTCCCTGCACATCCAGACTGGAGCGCTTACCTGGAAAAACCTCTCCACGTGCTCCAGAGGCTCATCCTCCCGCAGGAGGGGATAGGTGTGCCGGCCCATCATGTCATAGATGGACTTCATGATGGCCAGCATCTCCTGGAGGGGGTGGAGGGGCTAGCATGAGTTCAGCTGCAGGAATGGGGAGAGGGTGAAAGGACCTGAGGGGCAGAGGCTGCATCCATGAGTGGAGAGCATCTCCATGGCAGGTATGAGTGTGAAGGAGGGGCCCCATCAGCTCTGCCCAGTGACAGCTTCTGACTCTCCAAAAGAAGTTGGAGATAGATTTTTGTCTCCAAAATTTGAAACTGTAGCAACTATTTCATATACAAAAAATTGTTTGGGCCAGAAGAACCCAGCTGTCACCCCATGTGGTGAGGGCCTTCCATATCTTATGGGACCACACTGACCCTTGACTGGTGGGAGCCAAGGCCAGCCCCACCCTAGGCTTCTCCAGGCCCTCCTGTGAGAAGAGATGATCCTAGGACACTTGTTGACCTGGATTGAGACGTGTGGTGAGGGGCACACAGCCTCACACTCCCTGCACACAGGGGCCCAGGACCCGGAGCTCCCTGGTGGCTACCCCGCACCTGGTCTGGGTGGGGAGTGGAGGGCAGATGGCCACGCCCCAGTCGCCACATACCTCTTTGGTGATGTAGCCATCCTTATTAATGTCATAGAGGTTAAAGGCCCACTTGAGCTTCTCCTGGACTGTTCCTCGAAGGAGGATGGAGAGGCCAACCACAAAGTCCTGGGAGGAAAGGAAGGTGAGGAGTGACAGTCGGACTGCAGAGTCTATTTCCAGTTCACTGTGTGGCTTCCAGTGAATCCACAGTTTAGAGGAGAGGACCTTCCATTACAGAGCATGCAGGTGGTGTCTATCAGGTTGACAATGTGTGTATGCATGTGTGTCTGAGTGCATGCATGTGTGCACGCATGGATGTGTGAGTGTTACTGATCTTCTCAAGTAAAGACACAAACATATGGTGTCTCAGACCATAACGCTATGATGGAGGATCCCAGGAGGCACTCTTTCATAAAAGGGGTACCATACTTGTAGTTTATCCCCCTGGCTGGTTTGGCTCAGTGGATTGAGCGTCGGCCTGCGAGCTAAGTGTCGCTGGTTCGATCTTCCAGTCAGGGCACATCAGAGAAGGAAAACTCTAATTCCAAAAAACCTCCACTGCCTTGTGGCATACCTCTTCAGGGGAAAGGCTAAGGGAGTAAACCCCAACAGAAAATCCGGAGCCGGAGTCCCTAAGGCGGTTTAACGTTGTAGTCAACACTGGCAACTCCTGCGGCGCACCTGAAGCCAAGCTGTATTGACTCCGTCTTTCCCTTGGATCCTTCAGCTGTGAAGAGAGGGGGGGTCTGCTGCATGGGCAACAGCAGACCCTCCATATCACCCTGCCCAGGCTCTGTAGCTTCAGCTTCACTGGAGAGGACACTCCAGCGTCATCGCAAGATGTCGATTCAACACGGGAGGAGACAGATACCGTGTCACTCCCAAGTCGGACTGCACAACCATTCTCGGCGGTGCAGATAGACTCTTAAGAAGCTACACCATCGTTTCTCGAGACGGACGGCTGCCGACTCGACTCTCGACTTGTAGTTTACCAGTATTTGCATGTCAGGGTGCTTGAAAACTTTCAGTTTCAAAAGCTAAACTAACAGTGCTCAATTCTGATTCAGAACAAAACTCTGAGTGTGATGGATAATTGATTACTAATGTGACAAGACAAGGACATTCCAACAGCTTCCATGGAGAAAAGTCAACTTTGTGTACTAACAGTTGGTGGGACACAAGCCTTTCCCTCCATTCCTGGAAGCTTGCAGGTCAAGCCTCCCTGCCCTGTGGGGTCCTTGCAAGATATTCTGAAAGCAGGGGAGCAGAGGAGGCCTGTCCCAGAAAGGCAGAGGGTGGTGGATGGTGGAGCGACAGAACTATATACCACAGGGCTTAGACCTCATTCAAGTTTTATACTTTCTGGTTCTGAGGAAACCTGTATCACAAAAGAGCCTGAAGGAAACAGAGAAAAGCAATTTAGAAGAGACAAAAATTATTACAGGAGAAAAAAACCTTAACAAAAACTATTAGATTTGGAGATTAAAAATCTGACATCCCTAAAATAAGAATAGGATGCCATAAAAAAGAAATCACTGAGGACAAGAAAGAGCTCTTGGGAATTAAAAATAAGAAAGCAAAACGACAGACTTAGAAGAAGAGTTGGAGAAGCAAGTGGAATCTTCCATGACGTAGGGGGAAGGCAGAGCTGGAAATAGGAGAGGAATGAGGATAGAGGCCCACTCCACGGGCACCAGGAGGAAGCGAGGACTCAGGGAAAGCAGGTCAAGAATTTAGGGGAGATTTCCCACAACAGAAGGCCATGCATGCCCAGGGTCTGCCGAGGCCTCATGCATACCTGCAAACAGCTCACCTGTAGGCATATATCCTGATGCCATTTCAGAAAACTAGCCGCAAAGAACATCCTACAGGCTTCCAGAGAGAAAAGCAAAACCAAAGAGAAAAACAGAATCAAGTCCCGTGCACAGGGTCAGGGATCAGTAGGCTTGACCTTCTGAAGCAACACTGGGGCAGGAAGCCAGCGGCATGATGGCCACCATTCCCAAGGAGCACAGCTTCCCACTGTGGCTCTGGTCCCACACAACTTGTCAAGCAAGAGTGAGAACAGAATGAAGACTCTCCCAGACATCCAAATGCTCAGAATTACCTCCTACATACTCTTTCTTTCCTAGGAAGCTGCTGGAAGACATGCCCCTGAAAAGAGAGAGTAAAGCAACACAGAGGAAGGTGACGGGATCCGGGAACCAGGAGACCCAGTGCAGGAGAGAGGGGAAGAGGTCCCCAGATGGTGCTCCGTCCCAAAGGATGAGGGAGCCGGGAGGCTGGGGAGGCGTCCTCCAGGAGGTGTCCATTCAGATGACTGGAGAAGGGCCTGGGGCTGAGTTAATGCTGAGGTCACAGACACCAGGCAAGTGAAAACTCAGGGCAGTTGTCAATGGCAGGCAAAAGAAGAACACGTGCAGGAGAGCAGAGCACTGCCACAATTTACCGCGTGGCTCCCTGGGCTCAAACCCCCACAGTCAGGGTAAACTGTGAGTCCATGTCCAATGCAGCTGGGCTTGGGAAAGTGTGTGCACGGGAGGCCTGAGCCCTTGCCACCATGGCAGATGCCCACAGGCATGGCTAAGACCGGATAGGCAAGAAGGAGTAGAGGCTTGCCACTGGGAGTCACGGAGGCAAAGAGTGACAATCAGCTAAAACAGGAGAAGGTTGACTCCTTAGGTGCGAGAGGTGTTAACTGCTGTTTTCCAAGGTACACCCTGCAACCTATAGGACGCTTTAAGTCATGTGTGTTTTAAGTAAAGAAAATGAAAGAATGCTCATATCAAGGAGAAACCACATGAGAGTCCTTGGGGGCCTGAGTTGGGGGTGAGGTCATCACTGAAGCTTGTCTGTGACTTACTTAGTCGTGAAGACTCACAGCATCCCTGAGTTCACATCACTCTTCTCTGGGGTCTGACAGGCTTTCCCAGTGGGAGGCAAAAATATGGGGTCCCACGTAGGACTGTTTTCTTGTGTGGGCCATGAGAGGGTACCACTGTCCTCCTCTCTTGTCTTCACAGACCTCGGCCTGAAGTGTGGAAGCCCTTGCGGACCACCACAACCAACAAATGTCCCCATACAGTGTCCCTAAATGTGTGTAGTATAGTAATGACAGAACCAGGAGAGAGGCGGGTGGCAATGTGCCCTGTGTAGTCACTAGCCTGTCCTCAAAAATACAGATGACCCCAAGCCCAGCAGCTTGCTAGTTCTAAACTGCTAGCCCCACACAGCACAGCTGCATATGAGACTGTCACTAGTTGTATGTGACTCCTTCCTCTTAAATCTGAGGTGTATGAAGCCTATCACATCCACAGTCCTGCTCTGTGGCTGTCCCTGAGGCAGAGCCTAGGTAGAGTGAAGGGTTCCTACAAGTGACATAGTGATGCAGAGAGGCCTCAGTTTCCCAACGCCCCAGAGTGCCCACGAGGGGCACCAGGTAGAGCACAGAGCAGCAGCTCAGCCCAGGAGTAGGACCAGAGTTGTGACTGCAGGTTGCTCAAGGCACACCCTGTGTGATCAGTGGCTCTGGGAGTGAGTCACTGCAGGCAGAGGTAAGGCAGAGGCAACCACAGCCTCTTTAAGACGCACACCAGTCATAACTCTCCAAGAGCAGCCGCCCCAGCATGATGAATGAGGCGAATTAGCAAGGCCCTGAACTGCATCTGTGTGCAGCATTGTCTGTGCCTGCCAGGGGGCCAGCCCCAGGCTTCTTCCTGTGGCACACCCCAGAAGACCAAGGAGGACCAGGGCAGGAGGCAGGCCCTGAGGGAGAATGTGGGACCGCACCTCCACGGGGCAACGCTAAGGTCTGCTGGCTTTCCCAGTCTGTTCTGAGTCTTTTTGGTGAGGGCAGGGAAGTTACAATATTTTCCCATATCAGTGAATTTTAATTAATATGGGTCTTGTCTCTCAAGAATATACAGAAGAATTGGGATCACTGTAGGTACCTATAAATTGACCTGAGTTTCCATTTTCAGAGCATGCAGAGTCTGAGGCCATGAGGGGGCCGAGTGTCACCCCAGCCTGTCAGGACCCTTCCTGGCCTGGGGATAGCCAGGATGGTGCCCTGCTGCATAGAAGGTCCCTGGGGAGATACATGCCCTCCTCCCTTCATGACAAAGCCTTCCTAAGAGCAGACACTGAAATCAAGAACAAGGTCCTCATGGCAGACAAACACCATGTGAAACCACAGGATTAACTTCACATGCAGAGAAGCACGTGGAAGGCTCAGGATGACTCCAGAGGGGACAACCTTCTGAGAAGGTGCCAGGCAGAGGGCTTCAGCACCAGCACCCTCAGCTCAGCCACTGACAGCACCCCCACCAAAGAGCCACCACCTACCACCTTAAAGGGACCACAAGACCCCTCCCTTGAGAGACTGAAAGTGTTGACTCCAGGATGGTAACTAGACCTTCCTGACACCCACTTGGACACACTGGGGCCCTGCTGAGCAGTTTGAGCCTCTGGTTTCAGAACAGGAGTAACAACCCACAATGTCCTGCTGGGCCCGTTATACTAGAGTCCTTTCCACTCTTCACTCCCAGGTGTCTCAGGTGCCTTGGGAAGGAGCTGCAGAAACTGGTCCCAGAGGAGGGGCCGGGGGGTACAATGAGTTTTCCCTGTTCACTCCTCTGCACTGATTGGATTTTTACTGTGTGCAGGTATCACTGAAAATAAAAAACATGAAAACGCTGCAGGTTCACACGCGCACATGAGCCCTAAGAGTGTGGCTGCGGAGGGCAGGCCCTTTGGTCACCCAGGCTGTGTGTCAGTACACCGCTGGGTGGGCCGGCACCGAAAGAGGAATGCAGCAGTGTGAGGACAAGTTATTAGAGTTGCCGTCATCCCCTTGGCTGATCCGGGGGCTTTCTGAGCGGCCTGCTGGCCCTGTGGCTTTCCTGTCACTGCCCTTGGGCCAAGTGGTTATCGATCACGCCTGGTTCTCAGCATGGTTTTCCTCCCCAAAGAGGTTTCAGTTTTTCACCTGCAGCTATTTTTAGGGGCCTGGGCTGCAAATATGCCTCCTTCAAATGATCCTGTGGCCCGGCCTGGGTGGGGCCCATGGCCGCCCACACAGAGCCAGGCGAGGCCCTACTGGGCAGCGCTGTAGGGGATGCAGGCTCATTTAGTGTCTGGCTGGGATGGCAGGAGCCTGCTCAGGCCAGGTGCTCTGTTTTCTGACAAAGGGAGTGAGTTCTGGGGCTGGGTGCCTGGAACCCCACAGTAGCACAGATCTGTGAGTGCAGCCCTGCCTCCTTTTCAGATGCTAATTCACCCTGGGTCACTACCACCTCGGGGTGCCTTCGTAGCTCCCTGGGTTCAGTGGGGCTGGATTGGAAGACAAGGCTGGGACTAGGGTGGCCAGACAGCAAAACGAAATTTCACTGATGTCATAGTTAGACCCAGGGCCAGTCAAGTACTGTACAGTCTACCCGTTCCCTGGGGGACACACTGGAGCGTGCACACCAGGATCATGCCCGACCCTCTAGACGGCCCGAGGGTGTGGCATCGGGGCAGAGGGATACATGGGAGGGTACAACAGAGACCTACCTCAAAGCAGATGGCCCCATTCCCATCAGCATCGAAGGCATTGAAGAGGAAATGTGCATAGGTGGTGGCATCTGGGGAAGCAAGTGCACTGGTTGGGGCGTGTTGGGGCCTCTGATAGTCAGGCCCTTTCCCCAGACAGCCCCACTGGGGGTCCACCTGTGTCTTGAGCTGGGGTCCCCCTTCCAATGGGATAGAGGCAGCAGCAGGCCTCCAGAAGGCAAGTGGTGGGGGGAGCATAGAGGTGGAGGTGAGGGTCCCTCCCCATAAAGGGACACCCACCCTCTGCAGAACTGCCACAGGGACAAAGCTGGGGCTTCAGGAAGAGCGGGGAGACGGGGCAGGGGGGCTGGCCTCAGACTCACCTCCCTGAGGGAAGAACTGTGCGTAAATGAGTTTGAAGGTATCTTCATCCACCAGGCCCGAGGGACACTCCTGCGGCAGGAAGTCACCCCCTCAGCAGCCTGGGCCACCCCAGCCCCGCGCCCTGACTCTGCCCTCTGAGGGATACCTGCTGTCCAGGGCTCTGCTGGGCTCCACCGGGCGCCCAGGAAAAGCCTGCTGGTTGGGTGGAGCAAAGCAGGGGCGGTGGTAGGTGGGGGCCCTCAGGCCAGTCTGGTCCCTCCGTACATCCCTCCCTTGTGCCAGCACACAGATGCACAGAAAGGAGCATGGGGCCTTCAGAACACTGATTCCGGGGCTTGGCCCACACACTGCCCACATAGGTCTCCCACACAATATGAGCTTCATCAAGGCCCTGGGATATTTGCTATGCCACGAAAGTTTCTAGAAGGACTGCCAGGGGGCAGAATCCCCCTTTCTGGAGCCAGGGACAAAAGGGCTGGATGTGTCAGGGCCTCTCTTGAGGGGTGGGCATCACTCACATTCTTGAAGCCCCTATATAGGGACTGCAGCTCCTTCTTGGTGAACTTGGTCTGTGCCTGCAGCTGCTCCAGCCCCTCTGGCTGGTGGCGCACCATGGATAGCTCCACCTCAATGTCGCTGCTATCTGGAAGAGGACACAGATCCAGGATGGTGGGACATGTAGCCCCCCTTCTCCATCTCACCAAAGGTGGGGTGCCAGGCCATGGGCTGATGTCAGGGGTAGAGGGACTCACCTTGCATGACTACTGTGTATGGCCACACAGGCTGCACACTGGACAAATGGAGGAGCTCCTGTGGAGCAGCACGCTCAGGCCACTCTGCCTCCCTGCTCCTCATACAGAGTGGGCCCTCCCCACTCATCTCACCTGAGCATGCTCACCCTGTCAGCCACACAGTGGGACAGAGGCTGGGAGCTGGCTCTGTCCTTGAGAGACACTGAATAAGGGAAGGTGGAAGGGATAAAGACAGCAAGACAGGCTCAAGGGACCCTCGACATTCAAAACCCAGTTCATGATCACCTCGTCCATGTAGTCCTCCCTGACTTCTACCAGGAACGGGAGGTGACCCTTCTTGGCCCATTCAGCCTAATGCACTGCTGCTTGGCTGCATTTGGTGGGGGGTGTTACTCACATTGGACAGGAGGTCAGACCTCAAGAGCCCATTGGGCAGGGATGAGCCCCTTTCTCTAATAATAAAACATCCAAATGTTAACCCCAGCTGCCCCTTGCGTGGCAGGAGTTACATTTCAGGTGGTCTTTACTATTTTATTTATCTTTTTTTTTTTTTTTTTTTTGGTGTGGCATGCATCACTTCTGTAATACAAAATAGAGCTATAGACAGAGAAACACTGAGTACCTACACCTGCTGAGCAGTCTGATCATATAATTACAGACCTTTCCACCACACCCACCTTCCCAGGCACCCCACAAAACAGTGAGTCCACCCCCACCTCCCCAGGCACCCCACAAAACAGTGAGTACATGATGATCTGTAGCCCCTTTGCACTGCCCACCCTGTGCCTGTGGAGCCCAGGATGGCGCCGGGCATGGAGCACTGCTACCTGAGCCTGCAGAGCACTTTTCTGGGCCTGCTCCATGCCCGGCCTCTCCCAGAAGCACTGCTCACTCTCAAACTGCAAACTGCCCCAAAGTGGAATCTATTGCCTTGGTCGTGCACACTCCCAGTCGCCAAGATAGCTACTTGATACCTTCCTCTCTTTAAACTGGCAATACCTCCTACCTCTTTCTGCCCCTCATGTTGTTTCCTATATCGCTAAGAATATAGAAGCCACAGAAAATTTCCCCAAGTTCCTGTCATCTACTGAATCTGGCCCAGACCTCCACTTCTCCCCCTTCTCTGAAGATGAACTGTTCCTATTCCTGGCTAAGTTTTCTGCTTGCACAGTGGGTACTGGCCCCTCTCACCCACTCAAGTATGAGGCTCCAGAAATTCTCCCCACCCTCTCCTCTCTCCTCACCATCTTTCTTTCCTCCCTTTAGGATTATCCTATCACCATATGGCCACCTGGCAATTTTCAGTCAAATTTACTATAGGCAAACCTTGCCAGCCAGCAATTCCACTCTGGATTCTAACATCCCAAATAAAATTTTACCCAGCTAAGGCGACCTGTAGCCATCTACAGGTCATGGCAACAGTATTTTTATGGGGATCTAGAGGCATCCCTGGGGTCCATCAAAGGCAGTATGGAGCAGCACAGTATGGGAGAGGCACACCAGGGAGAACTGTGCAGTGAATTAGAGGTAGACATCAATACACTGATCCAAGAAATGCAATGAACCCCAAGAAAGAAAAATAAAAAGACAAATACATGCAGGAACAGCATGGTCAAACCGATGAAAATCAAAGATAAAGAGGCAATCTTAAAAAGAGTCAGTGGGGAGAAGGAAACCCTACAAGAGAAGAGCAATAAGAAAAACAGCTAACTTCTCACAAGAAAGTATGCAGAACAAGAGACATTGGAACAATACTTCAAATTGGTGAAGGAAAAAAATCTGTTAACCTAGAATTTCATATCCAGTGATAATATCCTTCCAAAAAAAAAAAAAAAGGTGAAATATAGGTATTTTCAGATAAATGAATGCTAGGGAGTTTATTGCTAGCAGAATCACATTATAAGAAATGCTAAAGGAAGTACTTTAGGATGAAGAAGAATGATAGCTATAAAATAAAAATCAAGATCATAAGGAAAATAATAGTTTTGAATTGAATGCATTTGAAAAAATAGCATCAAAATCTGTGGGATGCAGATAAATTATTTAGAGGGACATTTAAAGCATTGAATACCCATTTTAGAAAAGAGAAAAGATTTTAAAGAAGCTTCCACTTCAAGAAAATAGAAATAGAAGAGTAAAATAAACCCAAAGCAAACAGAAGGAAGGAAACAGGAAGTGGTAAGAACAGAAACCAATGAAACTGAAACAAAATACAGGGAACATCAGTAAAATCAGAAGATGGTTCTCTAAAAACATGAATAACATTGATAAAATTCTAGCAAGAATGAAAAAGACAAAAAGAGAGAGAAGGCACAAATTACCAATATCAGGAATAAACAGGGAAAATAATTATAGATTCTCCAGACATTGAGAGGATAAAAAAGAAACTATCAGGAACAAATCTCTGTACACAAATTTAATAACTGATAGAATGAACCAATTCCTCAAACCCAAAAACTACCCAAATTCACCCAACATGTAAGAGATAAGCTGAATAGTCCTAACCAATATTCCCTATGAACTTAAATACAAAATTCTTAACGAAACATTCACAAACTGAATCCACCGATATATAAAGAAGAGCATGCCACAAATGGAGTTTTCCAGGAATGCAAGGCTGATTCAATATTTGAGAATAAATGAACTTCATCCACCATATCAATAGTCTAAAGAAAAACACATGATCATATCAATTATGAAAAAAAGCATTTGACAAAATTCAATGTCCATTCACAATAAAAAAGCTCAGTAAATGAGAACTGCAAGGGAACTTCCTCAATTTGATAAAAGACATCTACAGAAAACCTACAGTTAACATCCCATTTAATGGTGAAAGACTGAATATCTTCCCCCTAAGATTAAGAACAGGCAAGAATATCTGCTCTCTCCTCTCCTACTCAACATCATGATGAAAGTCCAAGCCAATGCATAAAGGGGAAGGGAAGGGAGAAAGAAAAGAAAAAAGAAAGGAAGAGAGCAAGGAAAAGCATACTGGTCAGATTGGAAAGAAAAAAGAAACTATTCTTATTTGTAGGTGACATGAGTATCTATGTAGATAATCCCAAATAATATACAAAAAAAAACCAACCAAACAAACAAACAAACCCTCCTGTAATAAGTGAGTTTAGGAAGGCCACAGGATAAAAAGTTAATGAAATCAGTCATAGTTCTATAGACCAAAAATATACAACTGAAAAAAAGATGTAAACCAATACTATTTAGAATTGCTTGCCCCACAAATGAAACACTTAGGCACAAATCTAACAAAACATGCAGATAATCTAAATGTTGAACACTACAAAGTGCTGATGAAAGTAATCACCGAAGATTGAAATAAGCAAAGAGACATACCATGTTCATAGACTGAAACACCCAACATCATAATGATATCAATTATCTCCAAAATTATCTACAGACTTAACAAACTTTCAATAAAAATCCCAGGAAGATTATTTGTAGATGTAGACAAAATAACTCTAAAATTTACATGGAAAGGCAAAGGAAACAATAGCTAAAACAGTTTTGAAAAAGAAGCAAGTGGGGTAAATCAGTCTATCTGATTTTAAAACTTATTACATAGTTATAATAACCAAGACTTGTGTTTGAGGAGAGAAACATAGATGAATGCAATGAAACAGATAACCCAGAAATAGATCCACACAAATATGACCAGCTGATTTTTGACAAATGTGCAAAAGCAATTCAGTGGAGAAAGGATAGTTTTTTTCAACAGACAGTGCTGGAAAATTAAACATCCATAACAAAAAAAAAGAACTTTGACTAAACCTTATTGTACACAAAAATTAACTCAAAATGGAACACAGATTTATATGTAAGACATACAACTATAGAACTTCTGGAAAAAACATACAATCCTAATACAAACCTAATCCTCTGCCTCAAAGGCCAAAAAAATAAATGAAAGAAAAACTTCAAATATCTATCTATCTATATATGATGCTATTTCTTCCATTATAAAAATAAAAACAGGAAAACAAAATGCTCTTGGTCCTACTTTTCCCTCCTTTAACTCACTGTCTTCACTTCCTCTCCTATTCTCTCTTGAATGCACTCCTCTAGACCATTTGCCCACTGCTCCATACAAATCACTATTAAAAGTACCACCACTGATCTCCATGTTGCTAATTCAGTGATGGATACAGTCATCTTGATTCCTAAGTCATATATGGGCAATGTAAGAATAAAAATTATAGTGTTGACATGGGTGGACCTTAAAGACTTGGTGCTACATGAAATAAGTCAGATAGAGGAAAACACATACTCACTTATATGTGGAATCTACAAAAAAAAACCACACTCACAGAAACAGAGTAGAATGGTAGCTGCCAGGGGTTGGAGGTGGGGGAAATGGGGAGATGTTGGTCAAAGGTACAAACTTCCAGTTATAAGTAAGGTCTGGGGATCTAATGTACAGTATGGTGACTACAGTTAACAATACTGAAATATATACTTGGAATTCACTATGAGAGTAGGTCTTAAATGTTCTTAGTACCGTCGGCAGCCGTCCGTCTGGAGAGACGATGGTGTAGCTTCTTAAGAGTCTATCTGCACCGCCGAGAATGGCTGTGCAGTCCGACTCGGGAGTGACATGGTATCTGTCTCCTCCTGTGTTGAATCGACATCTTGTGATGACGCTGAAGCTACAGAGCCTGGGCAGGGTAATATGGAGAGTCTGCTGTTGCCCATGCAGCAGATCCCCCCTCTCTTCGCAGCTGAAGGGTCCAAGGGAAAGACGGAGTCGATACAGCTTGGGTTCAGGTGCGCCGCAGGAGTTGCCGGTGTTGACTACAACGTCAAACCGCCTTAGGGACTCCGGCTCCGGATTTTCTGTCGGGGTTTACTCCCTTAGCCTTTCCCCTGAAGAGGTATGCCGCAAGGCAGCGGAGGTTTTTTGGAATCAGAGTTTTCCTTCTCTGATGTGCCCTGACTGGAAGATCGAACCAGCGACACTTAGCTCGCAGGCCGACGCTCAATCCACTGAGCTAAACCAGCCAGGGCATTCTGTTAACATAGAGCATAAGCAACACAGTGACCTCCTTTCTTTCTCTTTGCAATCTGCCAAAATTTACTTCTACATGAAACAACGTCTTTTGCACCACTTCTTGCCCAGACCAGTTTAGTTTATTTTTCCCCTAACTAGATTATAAAGCATCTGGCCAAAATGGATTACTTCTCCTTCTGCCCCTCCTTCTGCTTCTCCTTATTCTCGTCCTTTTTTAAAAAAATTTTGGCTAGCCCAGTAAGCTCTCTGGCATGGAGTACTTAAAAAAAATTAAAAGCTTGTTTATATCCTCGGATCCTTTGGCCATCACTAAGAGACTGTACTATCAGTGTCTCAGTTCTCTCTCTCTCACTTCATTCATACTACCTTCATGTCTCTGTGTCTCTACCCCACCATGGCCCCTTTTGATGTGTTTATAATTGAGGCTTGGCACCCTCCTGGGTAAGACATGATAAGGCAATGATGACCCACATTCAGACTCTAGTGGAGAGCTCACCTCCTGTATTTACCTTATGCTTGGCAGGGTGGTGGTGGTCATAATGCCATATTCAAATGTCCACATTCTTCAGAAAACAGGTATGTGTTTGAATTCTCTGGGGACACTTCCTTTTTAAAGCTTAGTTTTTTTTTTTTCTTCTTTAAATCTTGTTTTAGTAATGAGTTGCAGTTCAAATGTATAGTACCAGCACAACAAAAAATAATATTAACGTGAGGTGACGGATATGTTAACTAATTTTGTTGTGCCATCATTTCATAATTTAGACATGTATCAAATCATCACACTGTGCACCTTAAATTTATACAATGTTATATGTCGATTATATCTCAATAAAGCTGGAAAAACAAAAAATAATATGCTCATTTCACTTTTGAGCATAAAAGAAACCTAATGTTAGCTAACTTAATCCAACCATATTTTTAAAAAAGATTTTATCTAGTTATTTTTAAAGAGAGGGTAAGGAAGGGAGAAAAAGAGGGAGAGAAACCTCTATCAGTCAGTTGCCTCTCCTAAGCACCGGGACTGGGGACTGAACTTGCAGCCTACGTATGTGCCCTGACTGGGAATTGAACTTGTGACCTTCTGCTTTTCCGGCTGATGTCCAGCCAACTGAGCCATACCTGGCCAGAGCTTCAACAGTATTTTGTTGTTTGTTTTTTTTAAAGATTTTATCTATTTTTAGAGAGAAAGAGAGGGAGAGAAACATCAATATGTGTGATTGGTTGCCTCTCCTGCACCCCAACTGAGGACCTGGCCCCCAACCCAGGCATGTGCCCTGACTGGGAATCAAACCAGCGACCTTTCGGTTCGCAGGCCAGCACCCAACCCCCTGAGCCACATCATCTAGGACTCCAAAAGTATTTTTAAAAAGTGAAGGTATACCATGATCAAGAAGACTTTATCTGTAAGAGAGTAAGAAGGAAATATCATTAAAAATCTTAATGCAAAAGGCATTGATAAACACCCATATCTATTTATAATTAAAACAAACCAAAACCCTTAGCAAACTAGGAATTCAAAGGAACTCTGCAGTCCCAGCAAAGGTAGGAGAGGGTGCTGGAGGAGAAGGAGAGCAAGAGAGGAGGTAGGAGGAGTAACAGTGGCCCCTTGGGCCTGCTCCAAGCCAGGAGTCAGCCATGGACCTTCCAGGATCCCAGTTCACCTTTGCAAGGCCAGGCCCCCCTGGGTGCTGTGTGAAGAAGGCAGCTACAGAGGGTTGGGGCTGCCCGCTGGAGGAACAGGGGTTGCGGGCCAGGCTGTGCACATCTGTTATGGCCATGCCTGATTCTCCCCTTCACTCCTCTGTCCTCTTCACCAGCCTATACTCAGGCCACACAAATGAGCCTCCAGACATTACCAAATGTCCACTGAGGAGCAAACTGCCCTCAGCCAAGAGCTACTAGTCTAGAACTTAGGAAACCTGAATGGAGATAAGAAGCAGCCAGAGTCGAGCCTTGAGCCACAGGTGTAGACACAAAGGTCTGGTGTTAGGGCTGTGTCGTTCTTGAGAACAAGGCTGGTCTGCCCAGGTGTGCCCCACCCCTAGAGTTTATTAGAGTTGGGTTCCACTTTTAACTTTTACAAAGTGCCATAGTTCACCACACCCCTTTGAAGTGGATAGGGGGAAACGGTCTATTATTATCCTCATTCTACAGATGAGGAAATTAAGATACACCAAAGCCACCCAGCAAGCTGGTGGCCACACCAGGCTGGAACTCCCCCTGACAGAGCCACCAGAGATAGAGCCTGACAGGGGACCAGGGCAGAGAGGAGGGCCTTTTGACTCCTGCATCTATTTCTAGAAAGCTGCATCCCTACAACCCGGATCCATTAGTTTCTAACAATCCCCAGGAGCCTCATAACTCTGGTCTCTTTCAGATGAGAACTATGGAGGCTCAGAGAGGACAAGAGACACATCCCACTGTGCACACACAGGCTTGGAGGGGCCCTGGGCATCAGCTGCCTTCCCTCCATGCCAGCTCACATCCAGGCTGGGGTCCAAGGGCTGGGGCTCCTGACAACCCATCTGACAGGCCTTTAGATACTCCCTGGCCAGTGGGCCCTTCTAGGCACTTACCAGATCCCACTCCCCATCAACAGGGAACATCTGGAACTTATAACCCTCTCCCTGTGATGCAGGCAGGGAGTCCTAAGTGAGGGATGTTTTCAGCAGTGAAAACACTTCTGTTAGTACAACTCATCATTTTATCACTAGTTATTGGTGATGGCAATGGTTCACAAAGCTTGTGAGTTTATCACAAGCCAAGAATAGTTCTGGAGTCATGAAAGCCCCCACTGGTCAGTTATAAGTCTGCCACAGCCCCACAGGCAGGAATTCCTACAATCCCTACCTTACAGAGGGTCAAACTGAGGCTCAGAAAGGTTAAGGGAGTTTTAGAGCCAATATGTGTGGATGACAGGCTCCCAGCTCGGACCTGGCTGACTCTAGGGTACTGTGCTCTTCCCACAACTTCAACACCCCAGAACTTCATGGGAGACAAGTGGGCAAATACACCAGAAAAGAGAAACTCATTTGAGTCTGATGTGGATGTTTTAGCGGGTTGACCAGAGCCTCTGTAGTCCTGTGCATACTCTCCACCTCCTGAATAAATCTGTTCTCCTTAAGACTCACAAAGGCTGACTTCAGACTGGCCCACACCCAGGAGTGTGGTGCCCAGTGGCGCATCCCTGACCTCCCTAGGGCTGCCCACCTGTCAGAGCAACCCCTGGTGAGCACAACTGGCTTGGCTGGCCTAGTGGAGAGAGGTGGGACCCCCACACAGACCTATCATAGGTTGGAATAGAATAGGGAAGAGGGAATATGCTAGTGCCCGGCAAGAAGCAGGGTTCCACAGCAGTGTGGGATGCTCAGCCCCCAACTTCACGCAACTGCCTGCATTTTCCACTAAGTTCCCCATCGCAGATTACTCCTGCCAGGGTCAGCATCTGGCCAAGTGCAGAACTGGCTTGGACAAGTCTCCTCTCTAGGTGCCAAGTTTAAGGTGACACCTCTCAGAACCTCCTTGAACAAGTTCCTTCTATCTGGGCCTCCCAAACTCACCTAGAAAAGGTGTGTGATGGAACAGGATGATTTCTCAGGGCCACATGGCCATAAACACCAGGGAAAGAGTCGGCCTGGGCTCTGAAGGCAGAATGGAGGTCAAGCATGGCTTTCTAGCCCTGTGCCCCTTCCTGCCCTCAGCAGCCCTCCACAGAGGTTGGAGTGCATCCCCATGCCCAAGGAGCTGGGGCAGTTTAGAGGCAGGGTCAGGTTCTCCCTCTCTCACCTCCCCAGGACTCTGGGTTTCAGTCCAGGCAGCTGGACCCTGGCAAGTTCAGCAGAGTGCTGAGGCAGGCAGGTGCCCGTCCTCCTCTCAGAGGACAGCAGGGGAGCACAGGTGACAGGAACAGGACCAGCTAGCCCCTTCCCTGCCGTCGGAGGGTGTAGGACTGCAAATGGCCTCTTTGGAACTGCAGGAGCACAGGTTACAACCCTGGTGAGTTAAGGTACCCTTCATAATGGCTGTACCCTGCAGGGGCCTCTCCTCCCAGAGCATAGGGAAGCGTCGAGGCTTGAGAAACAGCTCCAAGGGCGCCTGCCAAGGGTCTGGGGAGGTGGCAGTGTCTGATTTAAAAGTAGGTCTGTCTCTTCAGTTAATATTTCATCGGGACACAAACGTGGCGCCTGAGGTTTTGATTACTGATCCCGCGAGCCTGAGCCATGCCTGAGGAGGGGGAAATGGATGTCGGACTGGGGACGAGAGTGACGGTCCCATAACACGGCAGAGGCCTTATATTACCCGCCGCCCTGTGCGCTGAGTGCAGTCTTCCTGCCGTTTTCATCCTGCACCATCTCCGCTGGCGGCGGCCTAAGCCGGCGGTGCTCACAGAGGGCTGCTCGGTCCGGAGGGCCTGAGACGGCCAGGGATGAGGCTCAAGGTGTCACCTGGTATCTCGCTCACACCCACCTTAAGCACCGCGGCGGCTCCGTCCCCTTGGAGGCTACTTGGGCTCGAGCCCTCACTGACCCCTTAGTTCAGGCCCAGCCTCCGGAGCCGGGAGGCGACCGCGCGGCGGAGCTAGGCGTACCGGACTAGAGCGCGTGGGGCTCCCTCCCCACAGAACGCCGGCCCCGGCAGAGGGCAGCAGGGGCGGGTACCACAAGTTACCTTCCATGGATATGGGCTCCAGGATGCCGAACTGCTTGAGCACGGCGATGAACAGCAGCACCACCACCGCCATGGCGCAGAGCTCCATGCCTTGGATGCCCATGGCGGCCCGCGCGCTGCCTCTGAGGCACCGGGCCGGTGCTGCCCACCCGCGGCTCACATGCCCCCGGCAGGCGGAGCTGCCGGTGTCTGCGGGGCCAGGGCCCGGCGCAGGGCGGCGGCGGCTAACTGGGCCCGGCCGGGAGATGGGACGCTGCGTGGCGGCCGACCCGGAGCGCAACTTTCCGAGTCAGTTGGCAAACTTCGAGGCACGGCGGCGGCGCGGGCCAGAGGCGCCTCCATGCCCCGCACGGGTGCCGCGCCTCTCGCGCCCTCTCCAGCCCCGTGGGCGAAGGTGCCCAGGGGTCCCGAGCAATCCTGGTCGCCCAGTCTCCATCGCGGCTCCCCGTGTGCTCATTGGCCTAGGCGTGGCGACCCCCCGGGAGGCGTCCCCTAAGACCCCCCCGTGGGCCAGGGAAAGGAGATGGGGGGGGGCGGCCCCGCCCCGCGCGGTTCTGCCGGAGACGGAACCTGGCGCATGGCCACCGCTTCCCTGCCAGCCTCAGGAAGCCGCGCGGTGGGTGATTTCACCGAATCCGTGCTGGGAAGAGAGACGGCATCGGCATCGCTCCCTGCGGAATCGGGGCTTCCCTCTCCTGGCTGACCGTGCGGAACCCGGGCGCCGCCGCTCCCACCCGGCCATCTGCGCAGAGTTAGTCTTTGAAGGATCCGGGAAGCCCTCTGTCCGCGGGTGTTTTCCATAATCTAGCCCTCGGCCGGGATTAAATTTGGCCCTTGTCTCCAAAGTTGTTCAGTTCTGGAAACCCGGGTGTGGACTTTGGCCCTAGAGTCCGCGAAGCTGAGTTCAAGTCCTGCGTGACCTTAGGGAGTCACGGACTTGCAGCGTCCTCCTCCAGGAGGGCCTGGTGCCTGCCTTTCCGGCTGTGGGAAAGAGCTAAGTGGATGCCAACCGTTCCGCGAGAGCAGGGCAGGGGAGTGCTTATTAGTTTGTGGATAGCCTTTTTCCTGCCCACGGCACTGAGTCGGGAAAAAGAAGCCGCAGGAAGGAAGGAGAAAAGAAGGGGAGTGGAGGAGGGGCATAGCAGGGCGGAGACCTGGATCCCCCAAACTCCGGGACTCGGGGACTCCGGGACTCCGGGACTCCCGGGTGCGGGTGTACGGGCCGGAGCCGCTACTCTCTGCTTCCTCCAGTGGCCGCTGCGCACCAGCTTGGATTTAGGGGGCGGGACGTGCGCGCCGCTGCGGACAAGTTCTATCCTCAGGGGCTTTAGTGGAGGGAAATCCAGCCCTGGTCTACGTCCTTGAGCGTGAGCCCTGTTTGCACCTGGAGCCTGAACAATAGCAACTCCCATTTATGGAACCTCTGCTACACATTCATTCATTCATTCATTCATTCATTCAACAAATCTACTTGTGTCCTAGCACAGAGTTCCGGTGCCTGGTGGGGTGGGAAACCACAGCTGGCACTGAGGACCTTCCTGGAGCTTGCAGACCGGAGTCAAATCTTTAGGGTTACTTGTCATCCTCCAGGCCTCCCTCGGCGGGCATTTCTCTTCCCCTATTGTACAGGTGAGGAAAGCGGGACCTAGAGGGCACAGGTGCAGCCAAGCCTGCTGGGGTCCAGAGCCAATGCTGTCCCCAGCGCGCCACACTGCTCCCATGGAAACTGAAGGGGAGGAAGCTACCTAAGGCCTTTCTTTGGGCCTGAGCAGTCCAACCTCACCATTTAACAATGGTTAAAAGTCTAAGTTGTTGGAGATACTTCAAACTAACAGCTTTTAATTCCATTTTAGTGGGATGCGATGAGTCTCCACTGATGAAAGGCGGAGTTCTAAGCAGAGAGGCTAAGATGGCAGAGATCATGGCTCTGCCGGACCAGGCAAGTCACTAAAGTGTGTGAAAGTATTTAGAAGTTAAAGAGCCTCCATCAGGTTGATCAGGGCCTCTATGGTCTTCTAGGGTGTGTTCTGGAGCTGGATGTGTCCAGCATCCAGATATGAGAGAGACGGGAGGACAGAGAACCAGGCAAATCTTGAGGCCTTCTCACCCCTGCTCTCCTGCCTTGGTTTCCCCTGATGCTCCTGCACATCTTCCCCATGAAAGCTTCAATGACTGCCCATAAACACTGCGCTATAAACAAGACATTGATCCCCTGGTTCTGCAGCGTAAAATATTAACGATGCCTAAGTAGATAGCAGGGCTTAGAGCAGAACGTTCAGCGTCAGCACCGGGCCACAGGCCTAATGGATGGAAAGCTGACTCCCTGCTCACTTATTAGCTTGGGGTCTGCCAGCTCTGGGGCCAGCCCAGGCCCACTGAGGCTGGATTGCCAGCCTCATCACACCTGCTTCTTCCCTGAACCTGGAGAGAGAAGTAGGAGGATGAGCCTCCAGGCCCCTTTAGTGCACCCTACACTCATGAAGTGCCTAGCCAGGGTTACCCCAACCACCTCAAGCTCCCCTGCTAGGGGCCATTTACCCTGACATGCATTCACCCCTCCCCAACATCCCCCAGGGCCTTCTGTGGCAGAGAGTTTGCTGGTGTTGACAGTGCTCCCTGCCAGTTCTCTGCCTTAGAGAGGCGGTGGGCTAAGGGGAGGCACACAGAGAAATCTCTGCAGGTCAGGGTGCTGAAGGCTGCCACAGATGTAAGGAAAGATGAGGGGCCCTGTGGAAGAATGTGGGGGACTGCCCTTACGCAGCTTCAGGAATTGTAGCCTGGTTGCAAGCTAGGCCCCCCTGGGAGGCCTATAAGTCTTGACCAGAAGACCGAGAAGGCTGGAGATGGACATGACCTGAAAGCCCATTCAGTGGGTCCCTGTGGGAATTGGATTTAAAGAATGAATATTCTGCTTTGAAGCTTGCTCTGTTTTTCTTATCTCTTAAGTTAGCTATAGACCCTGTGTAACATCAAGTACCCAGGCGGTGTATTCACTTGATGTCCACATAGTGCCAGGATGCCTAGTAGACTGTAACCCAGAATGCTCACTGTGTTCTTTAAATTGTGATTAGTAACCAGTGATTGTTAACAGTAATCCAAGCATTTCAAATTGATTGATCATTTGTGTATTCTGACTCTGTATCCCCGGATACCCTCCTCGATAAAAGGAGCTTGGAAGGCTTGATCGGGGCTTTTCTCCCCTAGAGAGATCAGCCACCTTTCCTCCTCCCAGACAGAATAGTGTTTGGGTTACTTATTGTCTCTCATCTGCGATCCTGAGACCTCTGCTGGACAGTGAGTTTCCACTGAGCCAAGGGCATTGGGGGCGACCTGCCTTAGAAGAACAGCTCGCTCTTTTGCAGCTAATCGGGAAGGCTGGGGGCAAGCTCTCACTTAAAGATCTCAGGTTGTCTGGGAGGCCCAAGGAGGCCCTGATGTTCTGACCTAATTTAGAAAGTTTTTAGGAACCCAGCTGCTTTGGGGCAGGGTGGGACACATTCCACACCTAGACTTGCACCCCACATCTGAGGTCATGGTCTTCCTTTTGTCTGGCACATTGATGATACCACTCTAGTTCTGTCTCCAGGAAGCAGCACCAGATTCTGCCAGCCCTGCATTAACCCCCTTCCCCTCTGAGCCCTCGGGCCTCTGCTGTCTGGCCACGCTGTGCGGCACTGAGTTTTGGCTGTCTGCCCAGACACCTTCTGTGTCACCCATGCTCCTCATGCCTAACCATGGCTGCACTGCCAGCTCCTGGAGGCTGGAACCCCATCAGTTTGACTAACACTCCTTGCATGCCCCCAGCCTCCTAGCTGCCCAAGGAGTTTTTGACTCTTAAGGAAGGGATGGGACCAGGCATATGTTGTTTCAGGGACAAATTCCCTACCAACAGCTCAGTAAGTTGTTCCTGGCGTGAAGGCCTCCCTTGGTTCTAGTGCATTCTACTGTGCAGAGAAGGCATTATTCAATGTATTTATCCTCATATTTCACGAGGACCAGACAAGAACACCCCAAAGACATGCCTCCTGAATCCCTACCAATGGACATCCCAAGGCTGCTCAAACGCATGGCATCTAGAGTTGAATTCCGACTCTTCCTCCCAAATCAAACCCCCCTCAATCTGCCCCTCCCTGAAGCTCCCTGTCTCAGATGCTTGGGCCAAATCCTAGCTCTTGGCCTAGAACTCGCCTGACCCCACTCCAGCCTTGTGTGTCACCAAGCCCTGGCTCTGGGCCTCTTTCTCATCTATCTTTGCTTCCCTGCCACCAGCCCAGCCATGCCATCCCCACTCTCCCCCAGACTGCTGACATTGAGCCCCAGTGCCTCTCCCACCACTGCTCCATCCTCCTCCCACCTTCTCTGTTTAGCATCCAGAGTGGTCATCTCAGGGGGAAAGTCAGACTCTGCTCTTCCCTGCATAAAACCTCCAGTGTCTCTCTGACTCAATGCTGCCTATGTCTGCCTGCTCAACATGCTTCTCCTCAATTTGGGAAAAGCACCTCAGTTTCCTTTTAGAACCCCTGCCAGCCTCAGGCCAGTGATCTTGAATGTTTGGGGCTATAACTGCCCACTTAGCATCAATTCCTCCTTTCCCACCCCACACCCCTTCTCCACTGCCATGGTGGCTGGCTCAGGGCTGGGCACTAGTTGGGAACTAGGACAATGAGAGCCTCCATGAGACTGGCCCTGGGACAAGCAGGAGAGAGGTGATCTCTTTCACTGTGATAGCTAAGTGTCCTCCCTGCCTCCTTGTGGGGACAGAGAGCCTGAGAATGTAGCCACCTCACTGGAAAACAAAGCAAACGGTGGAGAGAGAGTGCTATGTGCCTGGATCTAGCAGTGCCTGATGACACATCTAAACCTATATTTTTCAGTTTATAAGCCAATAAATCCCCCTTAATGTTGCTTAAGCCAGTGTGAGTTGAGTTGCTGTTCCTTGCATTCAAAGGGGTCCTGATTAATGCATTCTCCATTACTCATAGAACAAGGAGTTTGATCCTTACCAAGGCCCATGTGAACAGCTGACATCTACCAAGTACTTACTAAGCATGAGGCACTTCAACACAACTCATCTCCTTCGTTTCTTACAGCTCCAGATAAGGGGAAGACTTGATAAGAAGAAGAAATTGAAGCACAAAGTAGTTAATGGTTTGTTTAAGGCCACACAGCCATTAAACCACAGCATTAGGATTTGAATCCAAAAAGTCCAGCTCCAGAGCCTATGATTTTAATTCAACAACACCCTTCCCTTTTAGACCCATGCGGTTGGGCCCCATCCTACTCTCCCTTGTTCGTAAGAACCCAGCCACATTCACAGCTACCTGAGTGAGCCCAGGACTCTCGCTCCCAGATCTCTGTGCACTCTTCCCTGAGCCTGTGTGCTCTCCCTCCTCCTCTTCCTCTTCCTTCTCCTCCTCCACCTCTACCTCTTCACCCAGCTAATTAATGCCTGCTTGTCCTTTGGGTCTCAGCTAATGTTACTTCTACAGAGGTGTTGCTCCTGACCTCTTCCCTCTTGTTAGTCTACCATGGTCCCAACCCATTCTCTCTGGGCAGTTTTCACAATGTGAACTGAGATATTTGTGTGTTAATTTATTTGTTTCTGTTCTCCCACTAAATTATAAGCTTCTCAGAGGTACTGGAATTACCTGCCTTTTATAAATATTTACACAATTAATGGGGATGTCTGATGATTCCTTTTCCCCAATTATTCCAGCAGAGGTTGTCTTGTTGTCACCAGCAAGACCACCGGACTGCTGTCCAGGAGAACCAGGGCTCAGTCCCTAGTTCCAACCCTAACCTCTCCAAGCCTTCCTTTCCTTCTTGTAATATAGGGTCATTTGGTGACATTTGCCTGCTGGTGAGCTATGGGAATCTGAAAAGCTGATGAAAGAAAAAAGCACCCCAAGACATACATGAGGGACCTTTTTCTTTCCTAGGACATTGTCATGTGGGATGTTATATCTGGAACTAGGCATGTGCATGTATCTTGTGGTCATGAGGGGAGCAGGCTGTGAATGAGGTAGATGCTGACAGGTAGATACAAGAAACTAGGTCCTTAATGATACTGCTGGATCTGAGTTGACTGCCCCTGGAGCCACCCTCCTGCTGGACTTCCTGTGTGTGACATGATACATTTCCTTATGAACGAAGCTGAAGGAACGGAGCTTTCCTGTTACTTGTGCCATAAACCTCCCACACTTCATCCCAAGTTGGGCCAGAGCAGACGATGTGTGGATGGGTTCTGTGTGGCCCCCAGGAGTCTGTTGAACTGGAGGCCTTGGGCAATACCATGAGATAAAGAGAACTAGACTCTCTCAGTGTCACTTGCAGGTGGTCCTTGCTCTGCAAGGTAAATTAGGACATTCCAAGTTAAGCAAAAACCAAGAGTATATCTCACCAGTAAGCACGTTCCTCAGGAAATACTAAAGAGGTAAGTCTCCTGTGTCAGAGCCAGCTTCTGGAAATATCTTTCACCATCACAGAACTCATGAGCCAGAATCAAGGCCAGTGGTCTCTGGAAGATAAGCAACTTCATGCTCCTTAATTAAACAGTTCTGGTTCCCATGGTTCCCACGGTCGGGAAAGATTTGGAAGCCATGAAAGGACTGAGCTACTGGCCATGTAGACACATGTCCAAGTGTCACTGTGGTAGTGGACCCCTCACTGCCTACCTATGGGAACACTCTCTTTGATTTCCCAGCCACCTGTTCAATTCCCCCTAGGTCAGGAGGAAAGGATCCCTCTTTATGCCTCCATCCCCACACAGGGCATATCTAAATCCCCATCTACTGTTCCAGGGGTTTACAAGAGTCTAGGAATATTGAACAGGTGATGCAAGGAGAGACACTTAAGAACCCCTTATCCTCAGCGCCCCTCACTCTGCTCCCGGTTCTCCTGTGATGACATATTCCCAATCCCTCTCTCATGTAGAACACTCTTCATCTCTTCCTAGGCCTCTTCTATGTTCACTCAGCTCAGGGGAACCAACCAGCCCCAAAACAACAGGACCAGATAAGGCCAGCTATGGCTCTTCTCAGCAACTTTACTTCAGACCGTTAGAGTCTATACAATGTTCACCATGTTGGTTCATGAGGTCCTTTGAGTAAATTTATATTTCTTGGCAGAATATGGCTTTCCTACTTCTCTGTGTTTGCAAGAGCACTGGGTAAATGATGAGTCAGGAGGGCCAGGGCTGTGTGACCTAGGCTACATTGCTTCTCATCTCCTTCAGCTTCAGTTTCCTCATCTCAAAAGTGGGGGAAACATTCCTTCACCCCTGGCTTGCCTCCTCATGAGGGTGTTGTGTGGATCAGGGGCATTCATTCATGTGGGAGTCCTCTGTACCCTGGGGGCTCTGAGCACATGTTAACTGGTGTTGTGATATTTTAACGCCCAACTGAATCTAGGCTGGGGCCATGTGCACAGACACACAGGAAATATCACTGGCAGCTTAGAGTTCGCTGGCTCTCCTGGCAGTCGCCCCAATCACACAAGGCCATCAATCCTCACGGTTTATGACACTGATGCTAAGTGCTCTCAAGTCCCTTTTTTGCTGCTGAGCTGTGAAGTTGTCAGGACATAAACATTTCTTTGAACTCGAGCTGAGGGCCCCAGGGTATCTTGGGGAATTTCCATTCTGGATGGTTGATGCCAGTTTCTCAGTCTTTATGGTGGCCTTTGGCAGCTCATGAGGGTATGTTTATTAGACACTTGTGTCAGCTGGATGCAGATGAGTGACTTGGGAATCAAAGCCTTGGGATCTGAGATGAAAAACAGAGGGAGAGAAGCAGAGTCCTGGCTTCGGAGCTGGAAGTCCTGGATCTGAGCCCCGTCTTTGCTGCCCATAGGCTGGCGGCCTCAGCCAGTCCACACTTCTCCCTGAGCTCAGTGAAGCAGGGGAACTGGTTAATGATAGTAATAGTAGCAGCTTCATTTATTGAGTGTTTACTCCGTGCTGGCCACTCTCCTAGGCATTCACATGCATAATATTGTTTAATCCTCACAACACTCCTATTAACATTCCCATTCACAACTGCAAAGAACAGAGGCTACAGGATTTGCCCCACCTACTACTTTCCAGAAGTGCTGGGACTCTAATCTGCGCTGCTGAGAAGCACTCAGCACGCCCCTTCTCACTGGGCAAGATCTGCCTCAGGCTGGTACTTGTGAGGCCATCACAGAGGAGGGGTGAAGCCCAGAGGAGCCTGTCAGCTAAACGCAGAGGAGGAAACATGGTTTTTGCATCTTTCTTCAATCCAGAGAGATGTAAGATTCAGAGTTAGAAGATGCCAAAAGTCATTCATGCATTTACTCAGTTGACACGTATTGTACTGAGTGTCGCTCGGTGCCTGGCAGATATGGCACTCGTGTGGCAGACGTGCACTGGCCTCAAGGAGCTTGCCTTCTGGACAGGGAGGCAGACAGTGAAAGAGCTGTGGTGGGGCGCAGCAAGACTGTGACAGGAAGAACATGGCAGAGGGGCTCCCATTCCAGACTCAAGGCCCAGAGGGATCCTGGGCGTTCCAAGCCCTGTGAGAAGTAAGGAGGATTTGGTACAGAACGACCAGGCTATGCAGCTCCAGGACAGCAAAGAATGACATGGCATGAGCCGGGGGAGGGGGGAGCAAGGATGGAATGTGAGCCAGCAAAATGGACCACAGAAAACTGGGGGTTGGGGGTGGGGTGGGGAGAGCAGAGGGCCAAGCAGGACCAAGAGGTCGAGAATTTATTTGGAGGGCAGTGGAGCTTTTGTTTTGTTTTGTTTTGTTTTCCTTTCTTTTCTGGAGGAAAGGATTGCTCTAGCTGGGGTGGGAGAGGTGGCAGTGATATCCTGCCACCTGTCATTTCACCAATGACACAAGTGAGACCCAGCCAGGGGCTGTAAAGTCACACAGTGGCACAGTGGGGACAAGAGCCCAACCTCTCAATTCCTTGGCCAAGACATTCCTCAACCCATCCCTTACCTGATTTGAACATCTAAAGCCTGGCAAAGGCTTGAAGGGGCCAGGGTAGCACCTACAGCCCCACTGCCCAGCCCAGCAGCAGGACAGCTGCGCCTCTGGCTGCCCTGTGCTGTACCTAAGGGTCCAAGGGCACAAGGGCCAGAGGCAGATTTAATGGTGGGCGCACTGGGCGCGCGCCCTGGGCCCCGACTTCTGAAGGGCCCCACAAAACCCCAACTTTACACTTTTTTCTAATGACACCAAGTTTGGTTTCATTACTACGCTGCATAAAATATGGTTAACATGTATTTTTATTTTTCCTGTCTCTCTCTTTTTTTTTTAAGGGGCCCAATATTTTCTTCTGCACCTGGGGCTTCAACCGACCTTAATCCACCTCTGACAAGGGCAGGTACAAGGCACTGCCCAGGACTTCCCTGAAGTGAGCATTCTTGTCTCTTCTCATTACTTGCATATTTGCCAAAAGAACAGAGTCTGCAGTTCCCATTTCTAAGTCACGTGTGAAAAGTCGAGTCTGTATAGCTTCCCATCAGAACCTGAAGCAGCAGATACACAGGGACCTAGTGACAGAGCCCACACAAAAAGGATGTTCATGTTTGTACATTCTTACACGCTATGGAGCAGTCTCATGCTTGTCATTTCCTTGAGTCCTTGAAACCAGGAAGACAGCCAAGGATGCAATTATGATTCCCTTTGAACGGATGAGAACATCAAGACCCAGAGGGGCAAAAAGTCTTCCCAAACATCGCAAGAAGCAAAAAAGGCAGGGAGGGTTTGAGGACCCAGGTCTGACCAATTCCAAAGCCAGCAGGCTCTTATCCACCACCTTGTCTTCAAAATGTGCAGAGTGCGCGAATTCACTGCATCTCATCTGATCAGCACTTCCCATAGGTATTTGACCACAGAATCCCTTTTCACATAAGACATTAACGTCCTGTGGGTCATGCTTGGTGAAACATTGTTCTGCCATGTGAGCTTTTAGGGACTACCCAGTTGTCTTAGTTACTGTGAAGCAGACCTGGGAGCAGATCTTCCTTCTGGCCATGGGGCCCTGGAAATGTCCCACTCACTTCTTCTTGGGTTTCCCATGTATCAAGTGTGGCTTCCTTACTGCACTTCTGGAAGGTTAAATGAAGTGACACAATTTTCCTATTAATGAGTCTTTCCTATGCTCTGTTCTCTCAATACCTGCTTTCTGGAACTGCTGTTAGATCAAAGTTGAAACTTTCCTCCATTTTTATATTTTCATCTCTTTATCTTTTTGTTTATGTAACTTGATGGAAAGTCTAGGTAGAGTCAAATTCATTAATTTGCCTTTTAGGGTGATTGGTTCTGCTATTCAAACCATCAATGAAATTTTCTACATTTCAGCAATTATGCCTTCACTTCCAAAGCTGTTGATTCTTTGTATGCACATAACGTCCTCTTGGACCTCTGAGAATATTAGTTATATGTTTTCTAGTCTATGCTTTATCTTTTGTTTATCTTACTAACTCTGTCCATTTGCTGTTACTCCTTCATTTAATTGAGCTTAATGTCTCTCTGTGGTGTTGCTTCCTCAAATGTCGAGTGGTAGACGTAGTTCATGTCTACATGTGAAGTGCATGGGGATCTGTCCTCCTGGAGAGGGTGAGGCGGGAGCAATGGGCAGTGCGTGGGGTGTGCCCATGGCTCTCCTTCTGAGAGGAAAAGGTGCCCTGTGCTTCTTGGGCATGGCCAGTCACCTGGGGCACTGCTGTGCCGCTCAGCTCCACATGCCCACATGAGCTCTGGTGTGCAGTGAGCACCTTCATGCGCAGACGGGCAGTGGGCAGCCTCTCACCCGGGGCTCCTGCTTGTGCATTCCTTCTGCTCTCTGTTCCACTCACTCCTGAGTCTAAAGGCTTTGGACTCATGCACCTCTGCCCCGCAGCTTCCTCCTTCCTGTGAGACCTTGCCTGCTGTCTTTTGGGGGTTCTTCATGATTTCTGGCCTGCTCAGGGCACCGCTTCTTCATTCTTTTCTGGTTGTTTCTTCTGTCCTTCATAGAAGAACTAGAAGCAAATGTGCATGGTGTAGCCTTGGCCCAGTTTCCTACCACATCCAGTCTCCTCACACATGTGGTCTCCTCACACATGCAATCTCCTCACACATGCAGTCTCCACACACATGTAACCTTCTCACACATGTAATCTTCTCACATATATAATTTTCTCACACATGCAATGTCTTAACACATGTAGTCTCCTCACAATGCAATCTCCTCACACATGTAATATGCTCACACATGTAATATGCTCACACATAACCTTCTCATACATGCAGTCTCCCAACACATGCAATCTCCCCACACAAGCCGAGTACCAGCCAGAGTTCAATGTTGCTAACCCCCTCTTCTCTCAGAGGGTGTGCAGTAACTACTTGTGAAGGTGACGCCTGCCAAGCCTGGGTGCATGCTGGGCCTCCCTGGTGTCCTGTCCACACTCTGCCTTTCTCCATCTGACTGCTGAGGTGTTGTATTAGGGCCCCTGGATTGAACTTGCTTGGGCAGAGAGATTTATCGTCCCTTAAACCAAACCACAGGAAGAGAAGGGGACAGAAATGACAAGAAACATGAGCTCAGACCATGTCTCTCTTCTCACACTGCCACCTGCATGTCAGCCTTACTCTCCTCAAATGGCTTCTTTCATGTGGCTTGACATTTGGCTACTAGAAGCCACCAACCAGGCCTGTGTGTCACAGCCTCTCTACTCCAGAACTGTAGCTGCTTGCTGTCAAAAGACCTGGGAAGGGTCTCCCTGGCCGGGCTGAGCCAGGGGCCCACCTCTAGATCAACACAAATACGAAATCCTGGGAGCCCTCATCCAACCAATGGTTAGAAATAGGATGAAGGTCTCTTTCTGGAACATGGATAAGTGCCTTTCCGAATAGAATAAACCATGGAAACCTTCTGCAGACATCAGGGGCCAGCTCAATGCATGGGTACAAGAGCCAGAGACCTTTAAACATGTGCATGCTTGGCTCAGCCCCGGGCCACTTCTGCCCAGTCTTTTGGCTGTAAGTCCTGTCTACGTGCTCCCAATGTTCTCTCTCTAGTCCAGCCTCTCTCATGTCCCTGCTTAATACTGTACTAGGTTGTCAGCAGGTGGCTCAGACCTAACCTGCCACAGCTGAGCTCCCCTCCTCCCTCGCCAGGGCTGCTCCTCTGTGTTCCGCACCCCAGTAAAGAACCGCTCAGATCCCTAGGTCCTCAGAACAAAACCCTGACCTGTCATTAACCTCAACTGTTCCCTTTCTCTACACGCTATGTTTCGTCCACTGGCAAACGTTTTCAGCTCCACTTTCAAAATGTCCCCACAACCCTACTGCTTCTTACCCCCTGGCAATGCCTGTGGCGACCTCAAAGCCACCACCTTCTTGGCCCCGAGGCTTGCTCTCCACCAGCAGCCACAGGAGGGTCAGCTCAGGCAGCAGGCAGCCCCCTGTCCTGCTGCGTTCCAACCCCTGGGTTCTTCCCTCACTGCCCCGAGCTGCTGACGCCCCCATAGTGGCCCCAGCCCCTTCTCCATCTGTCTACATGCCTTGACCTCTCCATACAGGTCACCTTCCTGTCTCCTAGACAGGCCTGTTCACCAACCTCTGCCTGGAAACCTTTCCCTTTGGCTCTACCCTACCCCGTTAAGGTCTTTATTCAAATGTCACATTCCCTCCAAACCTTTCCCTGAGTGTCCTCCCTTTTCCATCCCTATGTAACTTCTGCAGCCCTTTCTGATATCCTTTCTAATACACAATTTATTTACACATCTTGTTTTATAGCTGGTATACTCAAGAGGGGTTTTCATTTGTCCAGGGCCCAGGGCAGCACCTGGCAGTCAAACTCCACTACTTGTTGAGTAAATGTACCACTGGATGCTCTCGGCCTGGCCTGGGCCTGGAGGGCAGAGGGGTTCCAGAAATTTCCATGGGATCCACAACAGCCAGGTAATCTCACAAAGATTGGGGGCTACAGCCCCAGTGCCCTGACCCAGAGATGGGCCACCACGCACTGACTCCCTCCTTGCTGCCTTGGTGTCTGCCTCTGTCAGCTGGCCTGCATGGCCATGAGGATTTCACTGGGCATGCTCCACCTTGGGCTCAGATGACTCTTTCCTACATCCCTGGTCACCCTGGGTGGGTCTTGAGGAAGAAGGGAAGTGGGGCTCAGAGTAGCACTATTAGTAGCCTCTGTCTTAGCAGCCCCCCACACCACCCCTACATGAAATGTTCCCCAGAGGGTGCCAGGGAGCACTAACAGCCAAGAGGCCCAGGACAGAAGACCTCAAGACTCCCCCATGTCCTCACCTTTCCCTCCCCATTCTCCAGCACTGCAGGGCTCACGGGGGAGCAGCAGCCAGACCTCCCTGCCTCTGCCTTCTCTCTTCTGCCCTCAGCCCTGCAGCTCCATCACTCCAGGCCCTGCTCCTTCTTCTCCTTCTTCTGCTGCTGCTATGGGAAACACCAGAGCCTCCCAGGCTGAGCCCCTCCCAGAAGCGGTCGCAGGTGGTCAGCGAGGCCTGCGTCTGAAGCAGAAAGGGGTGAGGGCTCCTAGCAGGGAGGACAAGAGGAGGAGCAGAGAGGGATGAAGGCCCTGAGCTGGCAGTTTCAGGTTGGCTTTGGAGACAATTAGGAGCTGAATTATTAAAGCTGTGTGAGAGCAGAGGCTGTTTTTAAGAAAGCATGAGTAAGCAGGGCTTGCCCAGCAGCGCCTAGGACCAAACCGATCAATCGCCATAATAGCTACAAATATTTACTCGGCTTGTGTGAATGTGTACACCAACGGGTCCTTACCAGGGGTCCATGCACAACAGACCCCCATCAGGCTGCCCAGAAGGGTGCAGCTCAGCCTCCTGCATGTTCCCCACTAACAGCAGCCAGGCTGCACTGTGCACAACCAGAGGTGAGGGCCCCTGTGACATGGGCTCTTTGAGGGAACAGGCTTCCGTGGTCAGACACCTCAGGGCCCTCCTAGCTTGGTCACCTGGGGTCGCTGCTCAGCCTCTCTGGACCTTAGGACTCATCGATGAAATGGGCTGGTAACACCCACCTCAGTGCACATAGCACTCCCAGGTGGCAATCAGCAAATTTGGTTCCTGTTGGCCAGGGCCCAGGGGGCGGGAGGTGAGACCCACCTGGGGCAGGTGCCTGGGGCTCTGGTCTTAACCTGGCTTTCTTAGGTAGAATACAGAGCCAGTTTAAGCCTCAGATATGGGTGCTCTCAATAGTAGCCCCGTCAGTGTGAGATGGCCAGTGTGAAGCTCAGCCTTGAGCCAGGACCCAAAGCATTTACTGTGCTTGCTGGGTGCTGGGCGCTGCTGGGCTAAATGCTGCATCTTATTTCATCCTCACCGCAGCCCAGAGAGGAGAGTACTTCTATCATCACTTGCCATTTCATAGACAAGGAAACAGCTCAGAGAGGTGAAGTGACTTGCCCAGGGTCACATAGCTGTTAAGTGGCAGAGTCAGGACTATAGTCCAGGCCCCTCCCACCATTTCTGGGAACCCCTGAGTTACATTTTGAACCCATCACCCAATCTCTGCCTTCTCCTCCTCCTCCATGGCACCCCCTCTTCTACTGCGAGGTGCTGAGTGCCCTTCCCTGCCAGCAGCTGACATGCCCAAGGACATGTCTTAGAGTTGACAAAGGCCACAGCCAAAAGGGTGCCCAGCCCCTTCACTCATCTGCCAGGGCATGCTCTGCACAGCAACCCCTCCACCCCGCTATCCTGGCTCTCAGGGGTCTGCCTGCACAGGTCAGGCTGTCCCAGGGGTCAGCTGGCCAATCTCTAAGGACCCTCTGATTGTGGATGAGGCTGCTGCTGCAAGATCAGTTCCTGGTTTTGCCCCCACCCCCACCCAACGGGCAGTCTCAAAGGCCACAGCCCTCTCAGAGGACGCATAGATGGTAGGCATGTGCACACACACACACACATGCGTGCACATACAGGGGCACCCAGATAGCCAAGCCAGCACATGGTGGCTTCTGGCCTCCCTACAAACTCCCCTTAACCATATTTTTCATGAGATCCAGGCTTGGAAATAGCTCAGCTGCCCACCACCCTTCTTGAAGTGTGGGGACAAAGGCCTCAGCCTCTCGGTCAGGGACACTGAGGCTGAGACAGCTGCGGGGAGCTAAGGAAAGAGCACTGTCCTGGGAGTCCCCAGACCTGTGCCTTGTGCAGTTCCCATTCTCGTTCCAGGACTCAGTTTCCCAATTTGTGCCATGAGAATTGAGCAGGTCCAAGAGGAATGTCACAGGGTTGGGGAAGATGTAGTCTACCATTGTATTTGATCCCAGGCTTGGAGAAGATGAGGGGGTGGAGGGGTGGGCGACGATAAACTGAACTCAGACCTGTGCCTCTGAACCTTTACCCCCCAGAGGGTGCAGAGCAAGGGGAGCCTCAGATTTATCCAGCACAAACTGGCAGCAGATCCCAAATACCCCCAGCTCAGGCCTGGCCCCGGGGCCCCAACCATAGCAGGTTCCCAGCTGTGTTGGGAGAAGGGGTCAACAAGAGCCCAGAAAGGTGGGGAGGGTGGAGGGGAAGACCCTCCGGCTCCTCTTCCCTTCCAGCTGGGTTCATGCCCTGGTCTGTGCCAGGCTCAAGAGGTGCTTCATAGATGTGTGTTGGGTGGATGGATGGACGAACTATTTGCTCCTTAAGTCTCAGGTGCTCCTAGAACTGCCCACCATGCAGGATCTGTGTAAGAGCTGGCTGAGGGCAGAGTTGTGGTCCCAGCACTGCTGGACACACAGAACTCACTCTACCCACTCAGGTCTTTCTCCTGGGACGGCTCTTCACTATGGCCCAGCAGGTGCTCAGAAGAAACTGGCCGTAAGTGAAATAATGACCCTGCTTCCAGGCGAACCTGGGTGTGTGTGAGCACATGCACACATTTCCATGAGGAGCAGACAGGAGGTCTGCCTGTCACCTCAGAGCCATTTAACTGGGATCGCTAAATGCAGTGGGGATGATGAGACCCTGGGTGCAGGGCTGAGTGCTGGCACTTAATGGCCAAAGCCGAGGTCGGCACGGTCAGTGTGAGGTGCAGGCAGCAGAGGGTCTGACTCTTAGAGTCCCTTGAACTGGACCAGCTGGGCAGCCTCCTGAAATGCTCCTTGTTCTACACGTGAAAAAGCTCCGGGGCTAGGAGAAGAGTTGGCTTGGATCCCCAGGAGAGAGAGCCGTCTTTGTTAGATGCCATTTGATTGGGCACCTGTACACGTGGGGCTTGTGGTGATAGCACAGGGCTAGTGCTCTGAGGAGGTGATATTTGAACTTGGCCTGAAGGGGGGAAAAGAGCAGCCCAAAGAGGCTCTGAGCAGAGGGGAACTTGTACTAACCTTCTACTGAGCAAGGGCAGGCAGGGACACCTCCCAGGGGGTTTTGGATTTATTCCAAGTTCCAGGGACAGCACCCATGAGTTTTGGCAGGTGAGTGACATGTTTGTGAAGCTCCTCTGGCTGCTGGCTGGGAGGAGTATGTGCCTGCAGGGAGAGACCTGGGTAGGACAGATGGGAACGAGGAAAGGAACAAGGAACCATGAATAAAGAGCAGCTCCCCTCTGGTGCTTTCCTGATATGTGCTTCCAAGGCTCACAGAGGGGGGGTCACCTGCAGAGTCACAGTCGACAGGGCAGAGCTGGCGGTAGGGGGACACCCTTACCCTCCACCCCAAGGCTCCTGGCTCTCTCCATCAGCCCCACTGGCCTGCCCCCCCCCCCCAGGCTCTTCATACTCCTTTTGGGGAAGCACCTCTCTTTTGGGTGAAGCAGCTTCCCGCCTGGCTGGGGGACACCCTCAGCGAGCCTTCTTCTGCTTGCTCTCATTCTCTTCCCTTGCTGAAACCTTTGGCGGTGAGGAGACTGCCAGTGGCTTCTCCTCCTGCAGGACTGAGCGACTGCTTCTTTGGTTACTCCCCTCTGTCTTCCACTCCATTCTCTCCCCTCTTTTATTCATTCACCTGCTCTTGGTTGCACTCTGTTCTGAGGTCTGTGCAGTCTCAGAAAGTCCCCCACCCCAATCCCCAGATTCTGGTCACTGCTCAGGCCCAGTCCTCAGCTTGTCCTTCTCTGATCACCAGAGTCGGGGGACCAGGTCGGCAGACACCACCCCCCCAAGAGCATGGCCAGATGTAGCTCTGAAGGGAGGTGGGGTAGCATGTTGTCCCTGGGGCCTAGTCAGGACACCTGCCCTCCCCATCTGTCCCTGGCCTCTGCCTCTCACTCCTATCACTGCCCCTTTCTAACCTCCCAGCCCAGCCTCAGCTGGGTTCCCAGGCTTCTATACACCCCTCTTATTTCCCCCAAATTTGGAAGAGGCCAAAAAAGTGTCATTTTATTTTGCAATGCAAGGGCTCTAAAAAGCAACCAACCATCCAACCAAACAAACAAAAAACCTGAACTACTCTCTATCTATAGGATCATTTCAAAGAGAAGGAAGACATGAATTACTGAAGGGAATTTACTGACAGTCCACTGCCGTCCTTCCCATTTTACCTCAGAGACTCTGCCAGCCCATGAACTGGTGGTCAGAAGCCTGGTCTCTCTATCTTGGGGAGCATTTGTTTCAGATCATTGTAACCCTTCCCCAGGCCAGGCACAAGCCAGGGTGTGGACATGGCCCTGGTCGGAGCCTATTCCCTTACTCACCCCTGAGGAAGACGAAGACGGCTAAGGAAAGCTTTCCTGTGTAATACATTAGGATTCACTCCACCCTCTTGAGGCCTCTGGGGGGTGACCTGTGAAGGAACCACTGCCACCCTAGAGCACACAGAGCCTGTAACTGGGCAGACACTTCAGGGGCAGCAGAGGGGAGGGGATGCCTGCTGGGGAGAGGGTCCCAGACTGTTCCGGGCTTAGCTCAGGGCATCAGGAGCCAGGATAAAAGGATGAACCCGGACAAGAGATGGCAGCCAGAAACACCAGATGCCTGTGTTCCTAAGCCCCAAATGTGTAAAGAGGCAGGGAGAGGAGAGAGAGTTGTTATCAGAAAATGCAGAGTTTGCGACCTAAGATGAAAATGTTCCAGGGTGGCAGACATGCAGGTTCCCTGCTGCCCTCTGGTGGGAAGAGAGGGGAATGCCTGTCAGGAGAGACCCTGTGGCAGACAGGTGAGGCAGGAGGGAGGCCACAGGACAGGGGCGGCCAGGCCAATGGACAGCAGGCTCGCCAGCCTGTGAGTATATGCCCAGAGCCCCAGTCACTCAGTCACCAAGGTTCTTTCTCTTCCCTGAACAGCCCCAAGCATGGCAAAAATACATTTCTACCTGGAGTATATGGGAACTATTTGCTCCCCTCCACACACGCATCAAAAAAGCCCCAATCCCCTGCCATCCCAGGGATGAGGAACTGAGCCTCACAGCAGCAGGAATACCACACACACACCCCCACACAGGGAAGGAGGTCCCACACAGGAAGGTGGCAATGGGGCCCAAGGGGCTCCTGTGTCAGGGCAGCTGACTCTCAGACACCTTTCTGTGGGCTCCCCCTGCCACCTTTCTAGCCAAGTGCCCAGCGAGCCTTCCCGCTGACCCTCCCTCTGCATCCTCATCCACATTTCTCACACCCAGCCTGTTCCTGCCCCTCTGGCTGCCCACTCCCAGGTGGTTCCTCCCCACCCCACCACACTTCGACTCCAGGGTCTGCATCCCACAGAGCTGGAAGGAGCTCAGAGTTGGGTTGGGGACCCTAGGCCTGTGTGTTTTTGTTGGGTGAGGGACCTGCAGTATCACCCATCCCTTTTGAGGCAGACTGAGCGACACCCACAGGGTGCGAGAGAAAGCACCCCAAGCCTACAGGATATCAGGCAGGAAACACTGTTCAAGGACTCAGTAAGAAGCACCGGAAGGAAAGACTCCCAGTTACTGAGACTGCAATAAGCATGCTGTCGTCAGCCCCTCCCAGGCGACCCGGGCTCCTGTGCCCCTTCGCTTGCACCTCTGCCTCAGACTCACACCTCCGTCCGATTCCACCTCAGCCAGCCTTCATTCTGTCAGAACTCTGTCTTCTTACTCCTAGAGATGTTATTGCTTTTGAGTATTTTAAAGCATTATTATTGCACAGATTTTGAGATGATTGATTATATGCTCAATTTTATGCTTTTTTTCTTAAAATGTTATTCATTAGTATTGAATGACTGACAAGGATTCAGTGCACAAGGCTTTGGGCTAGGCTCTCAGGGCAGGGCAGAGAACAGGGTGGGGGATGAGCTCCCTCCACTGGCGAGGGGACAAAGCCAGGCCTTTCTGGCCTGGCCCAGCCATGCTTGGTGTTGGTCCCTCCACAGCTACTAACATCTTGGGGATGCATAAGCGGCTTTTAGCTTTGATTTAAAAGCCAACAGTCACATGTCTGTACTGACTCATCTTTCTGTGTTAGGGGTTTATTATGATACCTCTTTAGGGAATCATGTGATTTGTTTAGCCTCCTTCCCTTTGAATCCCTACAGGAGAACAAAAGGTCTCGGAAGTTGCTGGGGTCTCTGCTTGCAGAGTACAAATCTCCTGCCAAGGAAACAAGGGATCCCCACATGAAGGGGTCCCTGTCCCTGTGCCTGCCTCCTGGGCCCCCTGGCCTCACCTGGTCTAGTCCTGCTCAGCCCTTGGGCACCTACAAGGTGAGGGACAGAGGAGGCCTAGTAGAATAGGGTCTGGTCTGCCATAGAGTCGCTCCCACACTGGGCTTCTCCCAGCCCCAGCCTGAGAACACAGAGTCCAGGGGAGACCCAGGGAGCCCTGCCAGCAGCCCCAGGATGGCTGGTTTTTATAGATTTTGGAAGATGGCTATCACCGACTGAGCACTGTCTACCAGATCTTTCAACATTCTTGCTCATTTGTCACATCTGTCTTTGATGGACTCGGGAGAGGGGTTCCCAGGGAGGGAGGGAGGACAGTAGAGGAGCGGGCAATGGGTCTACATCGCATCGCAAGTTGCCACTAGCTCCCTGACCACCTGGACTGGGCCTGAGTGTGGGGAGAAGGAACACCCCCCTCCCTATGTCCTTTCCCTCCCCCAGGGCCCGAGCTGGACTCCAAGGCTGCAGTCAGGGCCCCTGCCCCCCAGTTATTCTGCCCTGTTCAAGGGAGGTGCTGGTAGTGAGTCCACACATGCCCCTTCCTGCCCCCTCATCCCTACCCCTGCTGAGCAGTCCTCACCTCCAGCCAGGTTTCCTGAGTTGAAGTGGAAGAAGCCGCTGAGGACATCACCCAGGAGTTTCCTGCAGCCCCGCTGGCACACCCGCAGCCATGGTGACGCCCCCAAGGCTGGGCCAGGGGCCTCTCCGCACCCCACCATCCATGGGTCCCTATCCTGCCCTCGCTCTCGCTCTGCCCCCTCCCCCACCTTTTCTGACCCTCCTCTACCTGCCTTTCCCCAACTGGACCCCGAGAGCCTTTTTTCTAGAACTCTCTCCCTCTCCCTCTCCCTCTTCTGGTCTGCCTCTCTGTCCCTCAGTCTCAGCACCTCTCCTGTGGGTCACAGCCTGTCCCTCGGCAGCTCTGGCCTGTCCACCCTCCTGCTCTCCTGGCCTTTCTCAGACCCTCTTCCAGGGGTCAGCTTCCTCCAGCAGCCCCTGCTCCCACCCAGGGCCAGCCAGGCCCCTTTACCTTGCGCCTGGCCTGGCTCCTCAGGACCCCAAGCTCACTCTCCCTGGAGGTGGAAGGGCTCCTGCAGCTTCCTGGACTGGGAGCAGGGTCGGCCTTGCTCCTGAGCTCCCAGTACCAATGGGGAGGTACCACTGGTGTGATTTTTGGCTGAGGGTATGATCTCACTGCAGAGGGGCCTCATCCAGATCCCAGGACTTCTCTGTAGCCAGAAAGGGAATAGCCTGGCTCCAGCCCAGTCCCTGCTCAGGAGGCTCAGGGGCCAGGGACATTGGGCAGGACTGGGGGATAGGTGGGATTCTTTGCTCACTGACTCCATCCCTGCTGGTGCCTCTACAGAATGGAAAATGGGGAGACACACAGGGGTCCCTCTGATGAGGAGAGTGAGGGAAAATCAAGTGCGTGACTGGAGCAGGAACTGCTAACCACCTGCTTGGCCCCACATTTATTGAGCACCTGGTGTGTGCAGGCAGCTTGCTAAGGTCCTCTGGGCACCAGTGCTTTCAGTCATCATAACCCTACGAGGCATGTCTGGCAGAGAATGTCACATCGGTATTCAATCTCCTCTGCTTTTTCAACTACATGACTCTGATTTTGTTGGAGGTAAAAATGTGCCCAGCTTAAAAAACTGCCATTTCCACTCCTTCCTTGCAGGCAGTGTGGCCCAGTTTTGGCCAGTGAAATACATAATGAACTCTCCAGAGATGTCTCTAGTGTTGCTTTCCTGCTGAAGGCACCACCACTTCCTCCTTCCACCAGATTTCTCCTTCCTTTTGTCTGGAACAAAGCCATGTAGCTGGAGCCAGAGCAACAACCTTGCAGCTAGGAGGAAAGGGCAAGAAGCCCAAAGACCTTGACTCTGACATCCTGAAGCTGCTAAATTGCTACCAGCTAGCCATTGCCTACCTGGTTTCTCAAATAGGAGGTATGTGCCTCTGCCTAAATTAGGTCATTGTTATTTGGGTTTCTTTTATATGCAAGTAAGTGTGGGTTTGATGAACTTTCTTAGGCACCACGTTAAGGTGCTCCAGGCCCGTTCCTGAGTGCCAGCAAAGGCCTGCTGCAGGTAAGGCTATGTACTAGCTGCTCTGCCCCTGGGACCTGATGACCAAGCCATTTCAAAGGCACACCCTGTACCTAAGGCTAGTTAGGATGCCCCATAGGGCCTTTGGTAGGCCTCAATACAACGGTCCATGGCTTCCTCAGGTTTTAAGCAAGGCCTGGCTTTCTTTGGCAAAAATCTGTTCTTCTGACATACAATTAGTGGCTCCTTGCTGGGTGCTCATGGAGAGGGGGTGCCTCACTGTGGGACACCAAGTAGCCCTGAGACCGGGGTGCCCACCAGAAACACACACCGACCTCTCCCTCAGAGCTAAAGGCACTGTCATCATGCAGTTGCTCTGTAGGGGCTTAGCATCAGTGCATCTAGAAGGCTCAGATGTATCTGTAGGGGCTCAGTCCCCTACCTCACCCCAGGATGACAGTCGCAAAGCCACCTTCCCCTCAACCCACACCTGAGGCCCCTGAGGAATCCCTGAGACTGTTTGAGGAGAAGTGCTTGTATGTCATTTACAGAAATGTTGGCACCAATTCTAAGTTGACAGGGCAGCCCACTCGGGGAGGGATGTGAAGAGACATCCTTGTGGGCAGGATGTTGAGCATGTCTGCTGGCCCAGGTGGCCTGGCAGGAGAGATGACCTGGGATATAGACTACATTGTCTTGGGCAATTGTCAGCCACTTGTTCAAGGGTCAGGGGAGTGGAGGAAACAAGGCGGAGGGGTGGCGACCAGGCAGTGTGAGGACGTCAGAGTCTTTTGTGATGCTCTCCAAAGGTCCCCGAGGCCTGAGGAGGCTCCGTGCCAGCTGGACAGGACAGCCTGTTCTGCACCGCAGCCAGCCTGGATTCCTGTCTGCAGCGGACTGAGGCTTCTTAGGTTCAGTAAAAGAAGTTCCCCGTGCTGCGCTATCTGGCCACAGCTGGTGTCCAGTGCGCAGCTGGCCAGCAGGTGGCAGGTCAGCTACACTGTATCCCTTCCCTCAGGATTAGATACTCATTCTGCACGTGGTCCTTCCTTCCTGCCCACCCTGCTTCTGCTAACACCACCAGCCATCAGTGTCCCACACATTACTGTTACTCACCAAGGGACTCATTTTACAACAAGGAAGTGTGGCCAAAGGCCAGTGCCTACAAGACTCCCTGGCCTCACCCTGTCCTGGGGCCCAGAAGCCTTACAGAGCAGTGGTAGAGCCTCCTGCCAGGTGGCCCTTCACCAGCACCAAGATTCAAGTGCTGCCCTGTCGGATGCTGGTACTGCTCCTCCTCCAGCCAGAAGAATGGGTCCTGGGACCAAGGAAGCGGTAGTGGTGGCCCTCACACCATGCCAGGCCACCCACTCACAGTACTTTTGCTTTTTGTTGCCAGTATTGTTGACTCCAGCCTAGAGGTTTTAGATCCCAAAGAAGAATGCTTCCCCAAAGGGCAGACACCTCTGGGTCACTGAGATGCACCCCCCCCATCCTCAGTGTTGTGGAGGGTCTCACTTATTGGCTGAAGTTGGGAGCTCCTCCTGGGTGGCGTGGGGACACTTTGTCTGTCCTGGGCATAATCACTTTAGAGGCCACTGCTGATCAGCTCCCAGCTCTGTGTTGGAACATTCACAGCCGAAGAGTGACACCAGGGCACAGTGGCAGCTGGTGGACCCTGCTCACATGACTGGCCCCTGAGTCCCACCCACTTTTGGCCAAGGTGGCCTGAGCTCAGTGACACAGTGTGGTTGCCTGGGCCTGGGCCCAGGTTTCTGCTCTGGCTGTCCCAGAAACCTGTCTCTCTGGTTCGCTTCTGTGAATGGAAAAACCCTTGACAACAAGGACACAGTGTCTCAGCATCCTGCCACTTTCCACACGCACCCACTGCCCGGGCCACCAGGCCGGGTGTGACGAAGCTGCACTGAATGGCACCCATTGTTTCCTGTGCCCAGAGCCCCAGGAAGCTCCTGGAGCAGCAAGGGCACCCCATCTGCTCACAGTTTAGCATTTCGGGTGCACACACAACCCTCTGTGTGACCAGCAGTGCTGTCTTTGTGGGACACGCACAGGATGTGTTGGCCGGAGGAGGCAAGTGGAGTCTCGGCTGCTCAGTCCAGAAGCATGGCTGCTGCCCACACAGACCCCAGAAGCTCCCTCTGGCCTTCAGCTCTCAAGAGACAAGACATAGGAGACACAGGTCAGGGTGGGCACCTTGCCCAGAGCATATGGCAGAAGCTCCAGGTCAGACCCCCGCTCTGCCCCTAACTCCATGCAACCTGCTGAGTCATGTGATCTCCCCGTGCGCCAATCAAATTTTTAGTAACACAGTGATCCACACTGCCTGCCTCACACAGAGAAACAGGACATCGTTTTCCTGTGCTTCACATAACCTCTGGGGGCCTGGTGTGCTCCCTGGTAAACACATCACCCAGGGACTGGGCCAGAGCCATTGATGGTGTCCTGGGCCTGCCCCCACCCTCCAGTCCCCTCAGCTGCATGACTGTGACAACTTGCTCAGCAGACACATCCAGATAACTCAGTAGAAGCTGAATGTGAAAGGTCCTGCCCTCTAGGAGCCCACCCTAAGCTGAAGGTGGGATGGGCGGGTCTGGTCCCCTTGGCCTACTCTCATTGTGACCTTGAACACGGCAAGCCTGCCCCAGCTTCCATGCTAAAAGCCCAGTGAAGGGGTGGCGCATCACACCAAGCCCCAGCCTGAAAGCTGGAAATTGGAGGCAGGACACCACAGAGAAAGGCTTGGGGTGGGGTGTGGCGCTGGATGGAGAGAATCAGGGAGGGAGAGGCAGAGAGAGACACTGAGGCCAGGCTGAGGGGCTGCGAGATCTCTGGGAGGAAAAGGAGGACCTTGCACTGCCACCTGGTAACCCTGGGCAGCTGGTGGGAAAATGAAGCTGTGTCAGCCAGAGAGCCAGGCTGGTCACGCGGGAGTGCCATGGCTCCCCGCTGCTCTCCACACTGACTGAACTGTTACAGAATGACCAGCATCATGTGGGAGCTTCCCAGTTAACTGTTTGCATACACTTGTAATGACTTCATGTTTCTGCCACCTGCAAAATCTATCCCCCCTTCCGAGAAGCTGGGGAGTGCTCATGGACCCCACACATGTTCACGTGCATTAGAGCTCCCGTGGGAGGCCACTGTAGGGAAGGCTGAGAATCAATGTCAGGCAAGGGTGACAGAGCAGCACAGACAGGCAGAGGCTCTGAGGGAAACAGGTGCGGCTGGAGTTGTGCTGGGAGCTCCCTGGAGCGGGTTCTCAGGTAAAGGACAGGGGCCTGGCTGGAAGCCCTCACACGCAGACTGGAGTTGGCTACCAGCCTGTGTGCCTGATCCCCTCCTCACTCCTACCCCATCATGCCTGGGGCACTGGGGACACGATTGTGCCATTCTTCAGCCAAGGGGACTGAGGCCCCCCGGAAATCACACAGATCATCTGAGGCAACCAAGACAGCTGTTAGCCATGTTGGCACCTTTTCCTTAAAGTCAGAGAGCAGAGTCTCATGCATGCCTGTTCATGTGTGTGCCTGTGTGTGGCATGGACATCTGCGTATGTGTGTGCCTGTGTGTACCCACACATGAATGGTAAACATGTGTGCACATGTGTGCACAGTGGGTGTGCACAGAGTGAGTGTGCGGTGTGTGCGTGTGTGAGTATGGAGGCTGCACACAGCAAACACCAAACATTGCCAACAGCCAGCCCAGGGCAGCCACTTCTATCTGAGCCTCACCAACACCCCGAATGCAGGCTGAGTAAAGAGACAGCACCAGCTCTGTGTGCACTAGGCAGGGCCTCCCCTTCCCAGGCCTCTGCACACACTGTTGCCCATCATTAAATGTGCCCTGCAGGTGGGCCACCAGTCCCTTTTACAGAGGACTTGGGAAGGATGAGTTCCAGCCCCAAGTTACCTTGCAGGTGAGGTAGGCGAGTGAGCCCGGCCTGTCAGCCTCTGAAGCTGGTCTCCACCCTCCCAGCTACCCAACTGGACTTCCAGCCTGGTCCCTCCCAGTCCTGTCTCCACCCTTCATGGGCCCTTCCTTGAGCTCAGTGCCCTGCATAGATGAAGGAAGACGAGTATGAATGAATGAAAGCACTTCTCCCAATGAAGGCAGAGGTGGTCTGGCCTGGGTTGGGGCCCCAGGGTGGTCTATGAGCACCCAGATAGGACAGAGCTCAGAACAGGTTGCCCAGACCTTCCCCAGCCCTTACCTGAGCCCCGCGGAGCAGCGCTGGACAGGATCCACTTGACCAGACAGCACCGCATCAGGGCCTGGCGGGTGAGCCTGGGCCTCTGCCACTCGACACCCTGCTTTTTCTTTAGTGGACTGCGCCCGGGGTCCCCCAGGAGGCTGCCATCTGACACCTTCATCACCTCCTGCAGCAGGAATAGGCAGATTGGCCCTGAGCCCTTGCTCACCAAGGGGACCTCCAGATACCCCCAGGCTCCCCAGCCTCCTGGATAAGGCCATGCTTAACTCCACCCAGGGTCTTGCCTTCCAGGGGTGCATGCTAGGAGCCCTAGTCCCAGCTGGAGACTTCCAGGGCCCTATTCCCCCTTGCATTGGCCATCTCCTGCCCAGCGTTGCACCAGCCTGACTCTCTGCAAGAGCCCTCAGTGTGCATAGCAAGGGCATCTCACAGGCACAGACTGCGTCCACTAGAAAAGCAGCCCAGGTGCCCAAGACAGGAGTGGGTAAACTGATGACCAAGGCCACCCTGCACCTCCCACACATATCCTCACCCAGCCGCACCGACCTGGCCTGTGAACACACCATTCTTTCCCTCATGTCAGTGCCTTTCACCGGGCTGTGGAAAGCCTTCCTTTCACAGCCAGCAAGCCACAGGTCACCCCTCCATGAAGTTTCCCCAGCTTCTTGGCTGAGGGGATTGGGTCTGGCCTTGTGTCCACAGTCCCACAATGGCAGGGACTGTGCAGTGGAACTCCTGGTCAAGGGCAGGGCCCATGGGCTCCCCACTCTGCACTCTGGTCTGGCACACGATGGGGCCCTGGAAGGAGGGAGGAGAGGTCCAGACTTGCTCATCAAACTCCCACAGTGGCACAGGCCTTGTTGTCAGAACTAGATGGTCCCTTAGAGATCACAATCCCTCCCTTGGCTGAAGCCCAGAGAGGGCAGTGGATCTGCACAGGGTCACACAGCAAAACTGGGCTTCCTCACTTCCCTCCTGCACCCCTTGTCTTCTTCTGCCTGAGGTGAGGTGGTGCTACATGAGAGACCCCCCGCCTCACCAGAGGGGCACACGGATGAAACCCACTGCCCTGGGTTGCCCAATAATCTGAATGACCAGCTCAAACAACAAAACTGGAAAAATCTGGGAGAGGCCACAGTTGGTTATTCACAGATGCTGGACCTGAGCTCTGGCAGTATGGATGGGAAAGGACAACCTGGGCAGAGGCCCCAGCACAGTGAGATTTGTTTTTCTGCAACAATATTTTGAGCCCCCACCCCACCCCCATCCTGGCTCCCTAAGCACCCACCATCCTTAATGTCCACACTGGCAGCAGGTGGCCCCTTAAGGGCAAGGCTCAGGGAGGATCATGGCTATGGTAGCACCTTGGGGAATCTTCCCAGTCTTGTTTGTGGCCTTGTGCCCTGCTCTCCTGCTGGGGACAGCTATGCCATAGGTATGAGCTGGCCAACCAGGTCACTGCTATAGGCAGCCCCTTGACTTATTCCATTGGTGATGTGGCCTAAATACCCATCGTGAGAGGCAGCAGCACACCTGTGTGGGGGTTTGGTGGCCAGGATGATGGCCAATGGGCTGGCTGGCAATGTCCTTTTAGGGTCAATATGCTATGTTTTGTGGGTCCAAAGAAATAACAGAGAGCTGTGCAATTAGGCGGCTTCTGCAGAGGCAGAGCCCTAGACATAGCCCCTGCCTCAGTTTCTCAGGGGCAAGGAGCAAAGAGTGTCCAGGCTGACCTTAACCTTTTGAGTGCCAACATTGCTGTGAGCGACGCTGACAAATTTTCCCAAAAGTGCCATCGTTGCTCCCAGAGACTTTTTTCGATGGCTATAAATGTAAATAATGAAATAATTTGTATTTTATGTTTTGTTCTCCGTTTTTATACCTCAGGTTATATATTGATATAATTTTTTCTCATGTTGATCCAAATTTCGAATTACACATGGCACTCAAAGGGTTAACCAGAAAGAAATGAGAAACACAGCAGGGTCACTCCTAGCCTCTCCAGGGAGGAGAGACAGCCAGGCAAACAGGCCAGAGCAATGAGTAGGCAGCTGGACAGCCAGACTCAGCCGTGGTCACCCCACAGAAGGGGCCTGTGAACACTTCTGCTGCTGCTGGGTAACACTGGCCCTGCTCCTGGTGCTGCCATCCCAGGGGCCCTGGGCCTGGGATCATGGCCCTGCTGTCCCTGGATCCTGGAGGCTGCCACTGTGGCCATCTCAGTTGGGTGACTAGCTTCAGGTTTAGGTTCAAGCCCTGACTGGTGTGGCTCATCCTGCAAACCAAAACATCACTGGTTTGAGTCCCAGTCAGGCACAAGCCTGGGTTGTGGGCCAGGTCCCCAGGTGGGGGTGTGTGAGAGGCAACTGATTGATGTTTCTCTCACACATTAACGTTTCTCTCCCCCTCTTTCTCTTTCCCTTTCCCCTCTCTCTAAAAATAAATAAATAAAATCTTAAAGAAAAAAATAGAGTAGAGGAGACCAGTGTCCTAGCCCAGTCCCTGGCTGCAAGGGGAACAGGGAAAGCAAATGTCTGGCCTGTTAGACTCTCTCATCATACCCTCAATGGGGGCTTTCCTAAACATGGGGAATAAGAAACCCCCACAAACCTCTCCTAAATTGTGGAATTTGTGAATGCCTGAATGGGTGAGGGGAAGCTGGTCTGTTCATCCTGAAGGATCACATTAGGTGGGAGAACCCCAATGAGACCCAAATGCATTTATGAGGGGGAATTGGGCCTCCTAATCAGGTTTTGGTTAAGTGGCCAGCTACACGGGGCAATTCCCAAACCTCTAATCCTGGCTTTTGGAGCATTCCCAAGGCTGGCGCCGGCTGCCAGATCCCCTTCTCATAGTCAACACCCCCTTCCCCAAGCCACCCCCCATCACACACTTTCCTTGGTAACACCCTCACGTTCCTCCCCTCTTCCAAGGCTCACCCTGGCAGGGAAGCAGGGGAAGTGGTGCCCAGAGCTGCAGGAATCTCGCCATACTGAGGGCGCAGAAAGACGCAGGGGTTGACAGGGTCCCAGGATGCCAGGGGTGCTGAGGGGGTCCCTACACACAAAACACACACTCCCATAAGCACACATGCACACACACGTACACATGGGTCCTGTCTGGTTGTCAGAGAGGTGCCTTCTCCATTATTAATGATCTTATTCAGGAGAGAAATGGCTTCAATGAATAAAGTATGTATTTTGGTCCCCGGGGGTGGGGGTAGGAGGAGACAGGCAGCTGGTGCTTCATTATGACATGAATCCTTTGCTGTGGGCAAGCACTTACATTAGAGGGTAATGTCAGAAGGGGTCTCAGGAAGTTGGGCGGGACCCGTCTATCTCAGGATAATGCTGGCACTGGCTGACAGGGGTGTCCTGGTGGTGCCTGCAGCTACTATGGGGATTCTGTTCTGCGGCCCAGGCCTGAGCTGATGGGAGAGACCCAGCCAGGGGTCCTGGGTTCTATCCTCCAAGAAAGTCTGGAGGAGGGCCCCAGGGTAGGGCCAAATGTTCCCTTCTTGCATATTATTCTGGGTCTCAGTGTCATCTCATTGTCATGACAACCCTAGAGGTGGGCAACACCACCCCCACTTCAAAAATGAGGAAATAGTCCCAGTGAAGACTCATTTCAGGGCCACACTGTGCTCATGGTGTCCTGCTTCTACAGGCTGGGTGGTCTTGAGCAGGGGTTGCACTGCTTGGCTCTCCTGGGGCTGGGCTGCTGGAGAAGGCTCAGAAGTTGAGGAGGGGTTTCCTAGCCCCCTAACCATGACGGAGTCCCTGTTTAGAAATGCTCTGCTGTGCTCCTGGGCTAAGGAGCCCGTGTGTGTTACCCCTGGTGCAGAGTCCAGGGAGGGGGATGGCAGGGGTCCTGAGCTGGGTTCTCCACCTGACCAAGGGCCAGGACCCCTGGGAACTACCCTCTATGAAGTGGGTGGGGGATCCTTACAGTGAGGAATGAGGACCCCGTGGTGGCTGAAGGAGGGCAGGGGCACACAACTATCAGGAGGGGTTGAGTCCTGTGGACAGATCCCATCAGACCTTGGGGGAGGACAGCAGGGGGAGGAGTGACAGCGTCTCATCCTCATGAATATTTGACATGTGTCTGTCTGGGAGAGGGTCTGACTGGGCTGTCAGGGACTGTAAATAGCCACTCCAGCTCCCTTCTCCAGACTGGGAGGCTCTGGGGCACCAAAGGGAGGGGCCCCTGAGAGATGACACATCACCTCCTCACCCCATGGGCCCTCTGTGCTGGGAGATAACAGAATCTAGGACAGCTGGGTCAGTGAGGACACCCCAACACAAATCAAATCCCCTCTCACCCCTGCTTAGAACCCCCACGCCCTGGTTCAGTCTGCAAACCCCACTCCAGTCAAGGCCTGCCTGACCCTGGACAGCCTCATCTCATCTGCCTGCCACCACCTCACTCTTCATGCCACATGCCTAACACAGCCTGCTGTCCTCCACCTGCACACTCCCTGCTCCACCTGCATACTTCTCCCTCCACCTGCATACTTCTCCCTCCACCTGCACATTCCCCCTCCACCTGTACACTCCCCCTCCACCTGCATACTTCTTCCTCCACCTGCACACTCCCCCTCCACCTGCATACTTCTCCCTCCACCTGCACACTCCCCCTCCACCTGCACACTTTCCCCTACACCTGCATGCTACCCCCTCCACCTGCACACTCCTCCCTCCACCTGAACATTTCCCCCTACACCTGTATACTCCCCCTTCCACCTGCCTACTTCCCCCTCCACCTGCACAATTTCCCCTCCACCTGCACACTTCCACCCTCCATCAGCACACTTCTCCCCCTGGACTCTCAAGGCTGACCTCTTCTCCCTTTCAGGCCTCCTTTAGGTCGGGCCCTGGGACCCCCACCTCCAGGTTGCCATCCTTCATGCAGGCTCCATTTCAGTACTTGCTGTGCCTCACAGCATGTATGGCTTTTGAATTTATCTTGTGTATTAGTTTTTCTGGTAAGTTTTCTGTTTTTCTTTTCCCCCTGCTCATGTCAGGTCTGAGGGCTGACCCTGCCTGCTGTGTGAATTGCTCTTGCCCATCAAGTACCCAGCACCCAGGAGGTACTCACTTCCAAAACCCAACTGTGAAAGAACAGAGTATCAGGTAGATGACCACAGACACATGCACAGACAATTCCCTGAGGACATGCAGGAAGTCAAGAAGCACATGAAAAGATGTTCAACACCATCAGCCACTGGGGACATGCAAATGAAAACTATTATGAGATGTCACTCATATCTATTGGAATGGCTAAAATAAAAAATAGTGACAGTACCAAATGCTGGCAATGATACGAGGAAAAAACCTCACTCTGGCATTGCTGATAGGAATGTAAAGTGCTTTGGCCATTCTGGCCACAGTTGGTGGCTTCTTACAAAAACAAAATGCAACTGCCATTTAAGCCAATAATTGCCCCCTTCAGCATTTATCCCAATAAACAAAAGCCTGTACATGAATGTTTACAGTAGCTTTACTTATAATAGCCCCAAACTGGAAACATCCGAGATGTCCTTTTTTGGGTGACTGGTTAAACAAACTAGTACATCTACACCATGGAATACTATGCAGTGATCAACAGGAACACACTATTGATACGCACAATAACCTGGATGAGTCTCCAAGAAATTATCCCGAATGAAGGGAGCCAGTCTCAAAAGGTCATATACTGTACAATTCTACTTACACATTATTTGTATAACATTTCAAAATGACAGAATTTTAGAAATGGAGCAGATTGGTGGGTCAGGGGCTCATAATGGGGGTAGACATGAAGGAGGGAGGTGTGGCCAAAGAAGGACAACACAAGAGATTCCTGAGAAGGACCCACGCTGGGTGAGTCTGTGCTGGTGGAAACACAAAGCTATATATATATATATATGAGGGGGGGGACACAAAAATTTACTTCTAAAAAATTGTGTATTTACTTTTCAGTCACTCTCAAAGTACTCTCCATTTGATGCAATACACCTATCGAGACTTTCCCCACTGCTCAAAACAGTTTTCAACTTGTCGATTTTGATGCCTTTTAGTGCTGCTGCTGTTTTTTTGTCTCACCTCTTTCACATCAGTAAAATGTTTCCCTTTGAGGACTTTTTTTCATTTAGGAAAATATAAAAAAATCACTCAGGATGAGACTCGGTGAATAGAGAGGGTGGGGCATGAGGGTCATGCTGTTTTTGGTCAAAAACTGCTGAATACTCAGTATGATATGGGCAGATACGCTGTAAATCACTGATCATTAAATTCTTTGGAAGAGTCTTCAAAAAAATTCACTGAAGCCAAGCACAACAACAACAATGCCAGCTGGCACACTGATGCAGATGGGCTCCTAGAACCCTCACCTGGTGGGGTAAGCCTGTACTACAAGGGGCTCGCCCTTCAGAAGATTATTTGGTTTTTGGGCTCCCCCTTGTACATAAAACTGCACAACACTAATCACGCACACATAAATGAACACATGTAAAACTAGGGAGGTCAGAATGAGATTGGTGGACTGCATCACTGTTAACATCCCACTGTGATCTTGTACTACAGAACAAGGGGAGCTGGGGAAAGAGTATGCAGAATCTGTCTGTATTCTTTCTTACAACTGCATGTAGATCTATAGTTATCTCAATACAATTTCAGTTCAGGAGTACTCTCTTATCCACACAAAAAAAAGGTATTAAAAATACGAACACACACAAAGCCCTCAATAAGTAGTCATTAATGACTGGGTTCAAGTCCCATGATACTCTCCATAATTCACCTCCTCCCACTCCTGCATTATAACAGGGGACAGAGCTGTCCATCTTCCATGGGCCTCAGGGGTTTGCCAGGGTTGGGTGACAGAGACCAATGAAGCCAGAAGATCTGGACCCTCAGGTCATACTGAGTCCCCAGAGGCACATCTGGCAGTGGAGGCGCTCTTGTACTGGTCCCAGAAGTGTCTCTAGGCTGGGCCTGGGGACCTGGAGCCTCCCCTGTGGCCTACAAGGTTCTCTCAGGGAAGAGGCTGCAAATGGGCAAGGCCATTCCCTGACACCCCAGAGCTGAGAGATTTGCAGCTTCTGCCTGGTCAAGCAGGCCAGGGGCAGATCTCAGTGTCCTTTCAAGTCCCCTGCCTGTGAGGAGCAGGGGAGGAACAGAAAGGATGCCACATGGCAACACACCTACTATGTGCCAGGCACCAAGTTAGATGTTGGGCAAGGCTGCCTTATTTCATGCTTACATCAACCCTTTGAGGTCATTTAGACCCTCCTCCAAATCACCCAACTGAAGCTCAATCTCTACTAGGTCCTTTCTCACACACTCTTACCAAGCTCCTCCAGTCCCTGTGCTGTGTGTTCTCACTCACTCAAGGACAGTGAGGAGTCAGCCCAACTTGTTCCATTTCAGGTGTGCCCTGGTAGGCTGGGTTGGAGGTCAATGGCTCCAGGAAGTAGTGTTGCACCATTGGGCACCTGGGAGCTGCCTCTGTCTGGCACAGGAGATGACAGCACCCCTCTAACTCCTGATGACCCACACTCTTTTACAAAGACAGGGTGGTCTTAGTAGGCAACATATGGGGCAGGTTACAATGAGCGTTTTCTTTTGGTGGCATTGCTATGGATACCTTTGAAGAAGGTAGGTAGGAAGGTAGGAAGAGTGAAGGAATAAAATGGAGTCACTATAGTCAAGCTGCTAAATTACTAAAATCAAGTAGACTGAGGCATGAGGAAACAATTTTACTCTTGTTATAAGTAACCTGGGAACTTGAATTTTTGAACTCTCTAGTTATGGCTGGAGATAGATATAGATATAGATACAGATATAGATATAGAAATAGATATATGGTTATATGTAAGATTTATATATATACAGATAACCCTCTGATCATCTACTGAAAGACTTAGAAAAGAATGTTCACATATTCAGACAGCCTGACATCATCCTGACCACCAGCCATCTGAAAGGTTATTTCCTGGACCAATCCAGAAGCTAAGAATGCAGGACTAATTCTTCTGAAGAATGTTGTTTTTTCATTAAGACTTCTTAGCTTTTCTTTCTTCTTCTTAACATTCTGGGCAATGCCTAGTTGTGTTTCTGGTTTGTAAACCGGAAGACCATTGAATAAATTGTTATCATTTATTTCTAGCCTAGAAAGCCTCCTTATTCACTTATGCTTGGTCAACACCTACTTGAGCAACTGCTAGCAGCACTCCATTTATAATAATGATTTAAAGGTTCACTTTTAGATACCTTTGTTAAAGTTTACATGTAAGTTAACTTACAGAAACAAAACAAAACAAAAAACCAGCACAGATAAGGCAGACAAGGCAAAATTCGTGAAGGCAGACGACAAGCAGGAAAGTTGGAGGCTGAGATGCCCATCAACTTGACCTGACTCTGGGTTATATGGTGGCCATTTGCCACATGTGGTGACTGGGCACTTGAAGTGTGGCTAGTCCAGCTTGAGATGTGCTGTCAGTGTACACATACACTGTGATTCAAATCCTCACTCACTAGAATGTAAAATGGCTCATAGCAATTTTTATGTGGATTGCTCATTGGGATGATAATATTAACACTTACATTGGGGAAATAAATGACACAAATGACTTCATCTCAAGATCATGAAGTTCAGGAGACCAAGGAGACTGCGCCACTGAATCCCACACGTCTCCTACCACAGAAGTTCACAACACGAATACAGGAAGTCAAAGCAGATCAATATAAGAAGGAGAAACCAACAAAAAGAGTCACAAAAATGGGGGGACAAAGAAACAACCCCCCCATCAAAAGGAAAGGAGGAATCCCCAGAAAGTGTGCTAAATGATATAGAGGTAAGCAAACTATCAGTTATGAAATTCAAAATATGGATTATAGGGAAGCTCAATGAGTTCAGCGAGCTCAACGAAAACTACTAAGAACTCCAGCAAAGCTACAAGGAACTCACTAAGAACTACATCAGCATTAAAAATGACATAGAAATTATCAATAAGAGCCAGGAGGAAATGAAGAATACAATTTCTGAGTTGAAGAACACAGTAGAAGGAATCAAAAGCAGGCTAGAGGAAGCAGAAGACTGGATCAGCAAGCTGGAGGACAATGTAGAAAAAAATTCCCAGACAATGCAACAAAATGAAAAAAGACTGAAAAAGAATGAAGAGGTTTTAAGAGAGCTGCAGGACAACATGAAACACAATAATATCCATATCATAGGAATACCAGAAGGAGAACAAGAGGAGCAAGGGATAGAAAACCTGTCTGGAAAACATAATGACAGAAAACTTCCTTAACCTGATGAGAGAAAAAGTCACACAAGTCCAGGAAGCACAGAGGGTCCCAATGAAGATGAACCCAAACAGGCCCACTCCAAGACACATCATAATTAAAATGGAAAAACTCAAAGGCAAAGAGAGAATCTTAAAGGCAGCAAGACAGAAACAACTAATAACATACAAGGGAGCTCCAATAAGACTATGATCATATTTCTCAATACAAACACCACAAGCCAGAAAGGAATGGCAAAAATATTCCAAGCAATGAAAAGAGAAGGTCTACAACCAAGACTACTCTACCCAGCAAGACTCTCATTCAAAATGGAAGGTGAAATAAGGAGTTTCCCCAGACCAAAGAAGGCTAAAAGTATACATCTCCACCAAGAGAGGCTAAAGGGTCTGCTTTAAGAAGATGAGAAACAGACTTCCAGCCAAGAAGGATGCCTAGATAGACACAGTGCATCTCCCTCCACAACTAAAAAAGAATACAAATACAAAGCTAGAGACAACCAGAAGTTCCAGAAAACTGAGCTGCATGGAAGTCCAACAAACAAAGATATAAAGAAGAAATACTCATTCAGATATGTAGGAGAGGCAGAGCTGGGGCAGAGAGTACTCAATGTGGTAGTGGCAGCCGCAGAAGCAGGAACAGGCTGGTGGAAAGCACAGTCAAGCATTTTCAAAAGGCGAGAGGAACACCTGGGGAGCACTCCTAGCACCAGACCAGACCACACACTCACGGTTTTAGCACCAGGAAAAATAAAGCCTCATTGCTTCTGACTGTGAAAACCAGGGGGGGGTTGGGGTGGAGGCAGAAACTGCCAGTCTCTCAGCAGAATTCACTTGTTTAAAGGGCCCCATGGTCCTAGAACATCCACAGACCCACCCACTCTGGGAGTGAGGGCCAGGGCAACAGCTAGAGAGGTGCCAGGAAGATACAAATAAATGGAAGCATATACCATGTTGATGGATGGAAAGAATCAACATTAAAATTTCCATACCACCCAAAACAGTTTATAGATTCAACCCAATCCCTTTTAAAAAACCAATGACTTATTTTACAGACCTAGAAAAAATACTTCAAAAATTTATATGGAACCAGAAAAGACCCTGAATAGCCACAGCAATCTAAAGGAAGAACAACACAGTAGGAGGAATCACAATACCTGACATCAAACTATACTACAAGGCCACTGTAATCAAAACAGTCTGGTACTGGCATAAGAACAGACATATAGAACAATGGAACAGAATAGAGAGCCCAGAAATAAACCCAGGTCTATATGGTCAACTAATATTCAAGAAAGTGGGAAGGAACATAAAATGGAGTCAGAAGAGCCTCGTCAACAAATGGTGCTGGGAGAACTGGACAGGGACGTGCAAAACAATGAAACTAGACCACCAGCTTACACCACACGCCAGAATAAACTCAAGATGGATCAAAAACTTAAATGTAAGCCATGACACCATAAAAGTCCTAGAGGAAAACATAGGCAGGAAAACATATCCCATGTAGCAATATTTTTACTGATATATCTCTGAAGGCAAGAGAAATAAAGGAAAGGATAAACAAATGGGACTACATCAAACTAAAGCGTTTCTGCTCAGCAAAAGAAAACATCAGCAAGATGAAAAGGAAACCAACAATATGGGGAAACATATTTGCCAATGATACCTCAGACAAGGGATTGATCTCCAAAATATATAAAGAACTTATAAGACTCAGCACCAAGAAGATAGACAATCCAATTAAAAAAATGGGCAAAGGACCTGAGCAGACACTTCTCCAAAGAAGACATACAGAGGGTCCAAAGGTATATGAAACAATGCTCAACATCATTAGCCATCAGGGAGATGCAAATTAAAACCCCAATAAGATACCCCTCACACCAGTCAGAATGGCCATCATTAACAAATCAACAAACAAGTGTTGGCAAAGATGTGGAGAAAAGGGAACCCTACTGCACGGTTGGTAGAAATGCAGACTGGTGAAGCCACTATGGAAAACAGTATGGAATTTCCTCAAAAAACTAAAAATTGAACTGCCTTTTGACCCAGCAATTCCACTGCTAGGATTATACACAAAGGATCCTGAAACACCAATTCAGGAGAATCTATGCACCCCTATGTTCATAGCAGCGCTAGTTACAATAGCCAAGTGCTGAAAACAGCCTAAGTGCCTATCAGTGGATGAGTGGCTCAAAAACCTGTAGTACATTTACACAATGGAATACTATGCAGCAGAAAGAAAGAAGGAACTCCTGCCATTTGCGACAACATGGATGGAACTGGAGAGAATTATGCTTAGCGAAATAAGCCTGGCAGCAAAAGAAAAATACCATATGATGTCACCTAACACAGGAACCTAACGAACAAAACAAATGAGCAAAATAGAATCGGAGACAAGGACACAAGGAACAGACTGACAGTGACCAGAGGGAAGTGGGGAGGGGGAGAAGGGGGAAAAGAAGGGGAAGGGTCTAGTCAAGGAACTAATGTAAATGGCCCATGGACATGGACAACAGGGTGGGGACTGACTGTGGGAGAGGGGGAAAGTGGGCGGGGCAGGGGAGAGCAGTGGGGGAAAGATGGGACAACTGTAATAGAACAATATAAAAATGGAAATAAATATTTACATTGGGTTAATTAAAATATATCATTAAAAATAATTTCACCTTAAAAGAAAATTCTTTTATGTACCTACCTGAACGCTTTAAATAGTACCTGTGGCATGCACTGTGTTTCTATTGGCCAGCACAGTCCTAGATGGCTTTCAGAGCTGCCACTCAGATGGTCTGGGACACCACCTCCTGCTGGGGCTCACCCTGCCCTCACTCAAGTCCCAGCTGGGATCAGGCAGAGTTGTTTCAGAAAGGTGACCTGCTGGAGTATGAAGGAGGGTTGGAGGACAGTGAGGCAAGAGGCCAACCTGGGAGCTACTCAAGTCCAGGGAGGAAGGGGGCCTGAGTGGGAAGGGTGTTGGGGATTCTTGTGTGACAGATATTTAGAATATACTGTAGATGGAGGGGCTGAGGTGACTCCTCAGTAAATGAAACTTGTCACCATGGATATGTAAGAGGGAAAATCCCTCATGCCATCCAGCTCCCCCAGCATGTGGTACAGACTCCCCACCAGGAGCACCATTATCTGGAAGTCTTCACCACACCAGAGAGAGGCCAGATCATCCTAGACAAAGCACGAATCTGGACCCAGACATCTTACCCCATGGCTCCCCAGCCCCCACAGGCCCCTGGAAAGGTCAGTTGCCCATAGGTCACAGCTTCATCCTGTGGGGCCCATCTGGACCTGCCATTAGGGAGGAACTGAGGCAAGACCTTTGAGCAGCTAGTTCAGTCTATGGTTCTTGTCAGCTGTGCTCTGAGAACCCCCAGAGAGCAGCCCAGAGCAGGCTTGGCAGAGGCCACCTGTAGGCACACGGCTGCTGTTGGGATGGAGTGTGCAGCTGGAGGCCATGGAAGGTCCTGGTCCACCCGAGTTATGATATCCAGGCTCCTTTCCCAGAGGTAATGTCATGTGAGTGAGGAAACACATATGTGAAAGGCATAGCTAACTTCTCCCAAATGTCCACAGACATGTATGGATGCCAAGCAGTGTGGACAGTTTCAGAAGGGGCACCAGGTGCTGGTTCAGAAGACGCACTTAGCAGGGAACGGGAGTGGATTTCAGGCAGGTTAATGTTGCTTCAAGCAGCTGAGTGTAGTAGAAAGAGGTCTTGTTCAGCTCGACTGGGACTTGAACTCTGGGCCCTCGCATCCTGGCTGGGTGACTCTAGACTAAGTACCTGGCCACTCTGATCCTCAACTTCCTCACCTGTAAATGGGGATGATAATGTGCCCTCACAGGACTGTGGGAAAGGTTAACTGATGTGACATACACAAAGCCCCCAGCAAGAGTATCATCACTATCCTTCATCCTTCTGATGCTGGGTGCGGGCCTGGCCACCCAGTTCCAGGGGCACAGCCACAACCATGGCCTGTGATGTCCGGCAGGGAGATCCAGCCTGTTCTGCTCAATTGGCTGCACATTAGAATCACCTGGGGCTCCCTACTCCCTGTCTGAGGGCTGCATTGTTTAATTCAGTGGGGCCTGCATCATTCTATTTGTAATATTATATAAAGCCCCCCAGTCCACTTGAAAGTGCAGCTCAGGTTGAGAGAGCTTGTTCCTCCAGACAGTAAAAGCTGGACCTGATCTTTGAGAGGGAGAGGGCTCCAGGCCTCCAGGCTCAACCTCAGTCCTCTCAGGAGAACAGCCTCGGGGCCAGAGCCTGGGCCCGCTGGGGACATGCAGGCCTGCTCTGGTGGAGGGCTGCCTGGCCTCCATCCATGGGGATGCTGCAGCACAGACTGGCTCACTGAGCACCAACTTGTCGCCTTCTCTATTTCCAGCCCTTGGGACAGATGGCAGGAAGTGGCGGTGGGCGTTGTGTCATGAGGCGCCAAGCATTTGGAATGGAGAGGCGTCTGGGATCCTCAATTCTCCATCCACCCCTAGACAGAGACAGATGTGGGCCAGCAGCTTGCCTGGTGAGGGGGGAGCTGGGTTTTCTATGAGTCCATGCAGACACTCTAATATATACATGCTTGAGTGAACACACATGCACACACACACACACACACACACACACGCACACGCCTGGGCGCCACCCCTCTCCGAGCTCTGGAACAGGAAGGGAGAACTGGCCTCTGATGACTGCCACCTTGGCCAGGACATAGGTCCTCTCGCTCTCTGCCACCTTGCTGCCTAGACCATGAGGGTGTCTCACTAGCCCAGGGGTCCGCTTGAGCTGCTCACTGACAACCACTATTTTCAGAGCCTCTCCCAGCTCCACTGAGTCATCAGAAAACAGCAGTATTGACACTTCCCTGCATTAGGGAGCTCTCACCATGTTCCCAGGGCCACACTAAGAGGACTGTCTAGGAGATCAATGATATTTCCCCAGGAAAATGAGGAGACTTTGGCACAGAGGAGCTGCCTAACTTGTCCGAGGATAGAGCCAGCTCGTGTAGGGCATGGCACTGAGGCCAGACCCACTGATGCAGAGTCAGGTTAACAGCCCACAGGGTGCAGCTACGTTACCTCTCTAGGCCCCAGGTTTTCTGGCTGGAGCCCTATTGAAGGGCCCCAGCTGGTAGGGATGGAGCACCGTGACAGACCAGGGTATGTATGTTGTGCATGTGGGACAGGGATCTATGTCATGGCACTTTTGGTGGTGATCCTGACCTTGACATCCAGCCTCCACTGGTCAGCACATGACCCTGACCTCATGTAGGAGCTGAGCAAAGGCTATGAGTGTATCTGGTTCCAGATGGGGAGACTGAGGCCCAACCTCCCAGACTCAACAGGGAAGAGTTGGGGCTAGAACTGGCTCTCTGAGGTCACTGCCTAGATTGCCTATCTTGAGAGAGAATCTTAAAACAGGGCCAGGACAGACTGGGCATGGGCATGGCACCAGCAGCAGGAGAACACAGGTTTTCCTCTTGCATACCCTGGAGGTGTCCATGTGTAGGGGGTGGGGACGGGTAGGGGCAGCAGGCAGCACTGGAAAGGAGGCTGGTGAGAATCAGCAGCTGCTGTGCCCAGCTGAGCGGGTGGGCACAGGCCAGCCTGATGGGGCAGGGCTAGGTAGACACCTGAGGAAGCAGGTCCAAGGTGGGGGTTGCTGTGCCAGCTGGCAGGTGGAACAGGCCTCCTCTTGGCTGTCCTGTCTCCCCTCAACTCAGCCCCCACCCATCCTGCTCTGACACCAGCCAGGCCCCTGGATTCTCTCCCTGTCACAGGGCTGCTTTGTGGTTCTAGGATGTGGGCTGATCACAGCTGACAGATGCACCTGTTAAAAGGGAACATCAGTCAACTGGGGATGGGGCACTGGAAGGGGGGACTGGGGGTACAGCACAGTGACTCACTTTGCACTGCACCCTCTTCCTTTCTCTCAGTCTCCTTCCTGCCCCTGGTCTGGAACCAGTGAAGGAAGACCTGCCAAGCTCCCTTTCCTCTTCTTCCTTTGCCTCGGAAGTCAAGGCTGCCCTTGTCCCTCACAGTGGCCACATTCAGGGCTCTGCAGCTGCTCCTGGACCTCACCAGGGCTGCCTCAGCGGGGGGAGGGGGCACCGGGTGGAGCAGATGGCCCCAAGCCAGACCAAGTCTGCAAAGCAGCCCCCACTCTTTCAGAAAGTTCCAATAAGAAAAGGGATCCTGAATTCAAACCCTGGGGGTCCTCTCCTTTGCAGCTCTGGACCTACAGCCCAGAAAGGGCTCAAAGTTGAATGGCTGATCCAGGGCACATGGCTGGGTGTGGTGTCTCTGCTTGTGTGCAGTCACTGAAGAGTCTAGAGGACTCGAAGGCCACAAACCCATAGAGCCGCCCCCAGCTGGGACAGGGTCCCTTCTGAGCCACTTGGTTCCAGGCATGCACCTCTCCCCTGCAGTCTTCTCCCATGACACCCTAGGGAAGTGAGCTTTGCAGTAAGACAGAGCAGGTTTCAAATCCCAGCTACAACACTGTGTCACTTGTAATCTAAGGCAAGCCTCAGGTTCCTCATCTGTGAAGTGGGTACCATGCCAAGAGCTATCTCATGGGCCACATGTGGGTCCAGGGAGATGATGCAGGTACAGGGTCAGCCCTGACCTCCCAGGCTCCATCTGGAGAACAGTCAGAGCCATTTCTGGCAGCTGACTCATGCCCCATCTCCAGCAGAGCTGACTGAGAAAGCAAATTAGGGCTCCGTTCCTGAAAGTTCCCTGTAGGAAGGCTGGCAGCCTGTCAAGTAGCAGTCCCAGGGCACACGCCGGGCTGTGAGGATGTCACTCCCTGGAACCTCAGACAGCAGGCATGCCCACTCCAGCAGAGCCCACAGCTCTGTTCTGCTCATGGAGTTCAAGTCTAGGTGTGTGGACGGGCTGCTCCCTCCTCTGAGCCTTGGTGCTTGCAGAGGACAGTGACCATGCTTGCCCTCTTGGGCTGTTGTAAGGACCCAAGAATGACTGGAGGGCATGTGCAGGAGGCTGAGGACTGGGCACATTATTGGAGGCAGCACTGACCATGACAGTGACAGGCAGCTGCAGGCAGATGAGTCCAGCCAACTCCCAGCCTGTGCTCTGACTTGCAGTCCCTGCTGCCCCTAGCGAGGAAGGTGATTTTCAGAACCAGTCCCCCTGCTGACCTTAGTGAGCAGCTGAAAGGCAGCTTCCCTGAGGACCACTGTCCCTACCTGGCCCAGCACCAGCAGCTGTGGGACCTGCTTGTCACAGGAAGACAACTGGCAGGTGCAAGGCCCAGCAAGATCCAGTAGGAGCAGGAGCCAGTTGGGGTGGAGGCAGACAGCAATATGGGGCCACAATGGCTAAGGGAAGGGGCCAGGTGTAGCTGCAGGACTCGAGCTACTCACTTCACCCGTCTGGCAGGGACAGAGACCACCAGACTCCCAGGACGAGCTCTTGGCAGTTAGGGCCAGCAAAGGAAAGGCAAGAGGACTGTCCTCTGCCTGGTGGACAGAGCAGGCTGCACGCGGCCTGACAGTCCAGACACCCTGCCTCTGGGGCATGCAAGTTGTGCTGCCCCGAGCGCGGGGGCAGTTGCTGACTGTGCTCAGGCAGTGCGAGCTCACAGTGACACCTGTGGATGCACACGGACTGTGCTGGCAGAGCATGCGTGTGCCCTGGGCATGGAGTGTGTAAGCCTGAGACAAGGCACTGAGTTCCTCTCCTTCTGCCCTGCCCACCTGGAGGTGCTGGAAGCAAAAGCACCTTTTCAACTTACCCTGTAGCCGTGCTTGAAGAGTTTCTTGTTGTCACCTCCACTAATTTCCTCGGCACCTCTGGGAGGTGGTCTAGGCGGGCAGAGGCGACCTGAGCTCTGGGCAGTGTAACTTGACACCAGCCACAAGCCCACTGTGGAGTTGGGGGAGACTGTGAGATGCCGGCCTGGCATCCATTCTCCCTTACTCATGAGACCCTTATTGTATTGAGATTTTTGCCCTTCTTCTTCCCTTCTGCAGGTGCTGGCTGGAGCTCCAGCAGCCATGTCGGACCTTAAGGTAACCTCCAGAATGGAAGCCAGGGAGCCAGGCGGAGCCTGAGTCCCTGCTGACCACGGGCCTCCATGCCAGCCCCCTGTTGCCTGTCTCTGGACTTCTGCTTGAGAGAGAAATGCAACCAGCCTTGTTCCAACCATTGTTACTTGGGACGTTCTGCTGCAAACAGCCAGACTTAATCTCAGTGCTTCTTCCTCCCAAAGAGAGGCTGCCCCAAACATATGAGGAGCTTGAAAGGCCTCAGGACACATTCTTGAGTGTTAACTCTTTTCTGGGGGTCAGCTTATTTTCCTTTCCCTCGTTCTTCTTCATTTAATTATTCTTCATCCTTCCCACTACCCTGCCACCATTTCTTGAACTCTAGCCCAGGCATTTCCTTGCATTTTCTCTCTCCAAACTCCCTACGGCATGTATGCTTGCTAGGGGTCTCATGGCCCTTTAAGAAGAAGGTATTCATTAATTTCTTGAATAATTAAAAGGTGAATTCATTGACCAGCTCCCAAGCATAAAACACCCCCTCCTGGCACTCAGCTGTCCCCTAGCTCTAAGAGCTACAGAGCCTAGGCTCAGGGTCAGCTGCCCTAGCACCTGCCCAGGGACTTCACAGAGCAGGACCAGCCACATGGCTGACCTGAGTTCCTCCTCTGTCCAGCTTCTGTCCCACAGACACCTGAAGCCTCTCCCATCCAAGGGGGGCTCCAAGAGTCTAGCCTCCCAGCCAGGACACCCCAACACTTACTTTCCCCAAAGCAATCCTACAGGGGACAAGCCCCCAGCCTTCACCTACCTTGGCCCGCTGCATCCTGGGTGCTGAAGGAAACAGCTGCCAGCCTCTCCTCCTCAGAGCCCAGGAGAGCAGGACTGCTGGGCAGGGCTGGCAGCTGCCTCATGCTGCTTGGACTGGCGGCTGTTTGCCCACCCCTCCCTGCCTGCCTGCTTCTACCGGCTCCACCCCTTCTGCATGCTCCCTCCCTCTCTCTCCCCACCCCGCCCCCTGGCCCCCAGCCATCACTGTCCCACTCTCTCTATAAATGGATAATCTGGCTCTCAGGTCTCCCTTCAGCCCCTGTCACCAGGTGTTCTCTCTGTGCCACAGCCATTCTGTCCCTTTCTCTGACACACACATTCTCTGCTCCCCCACATTGGTTTTGGGGAGGGTGGGATACGATGGGGGCGCAGAGAGCCCAGGCTGGGGGGAGAGGAGCTCTGGCTTGAGGTCCTGCCCCAAGTAAGGGGACAGTCCACCTCTCCCTGCTGGCCCCTCCTCATGAACACCCTGTGGAGGGACCTGGAGAGGACCTCAGGTCATGCATTGCATTCGAGACACTGGTGCCCCTTCAGCCGGTCCTCTCCCATGGGGACATATTTCTTGAGCGTTGGGTCCAAAATGACCTCACGAAAGGAAGCTCACCACCTGGAGCTGGTGACAGCTACCAGGGCCACATCATGTGGGTCACACACAGGGTTTCTCCCACCTCTTTCACCCGCCACCCCTTAATTACCTCTTTTTTACCTGTGAGTTCTGCCATGTGAGAACCCTATTCAGGGTCTGTCATCTGTCCCTGCCTGGGTCCCAGGTTGGAACCCATCAGGGTGGCTGAGGGAGCTCGTCAGCTTCACTGGGTGGGGGTAGATGAAAGGGGTCAGGGTCCCTGGGCACCTTTGGGAGGGGGGCAGACTCTGGCGCATTTGCTCAGGTGCTTGAAACCTCCACCAAGTTTCCTTTTTTCTTTTTACCCTAGTGTGGTGTGCCTGAGACAGTGGTTCCCATGGAAACAGAGCCCTGTGACACCCTCCTCTGCAGCAGGCACAAGGCCCTCACACGCTCTTCTTTCTTTTAGCCAGACAGTTTGCTCCAACTCTCAGATCCACAGGGAAAAAGAGTGGCCTGGAGCTGCTGACCCACTGAGTCAGGAGGACGTCTCCCAGAGTGGGAGGCAGCCCAGGTGTGTGGCCGGGCTGGACTTCCAGGACAGGCTGGGACCTGGGAGGGGGTGCAGGGAGCTCCTCCTGCAGCTGTTGGCCAGTGGCTGAGCTCCCTGGGAGCCCAGAGCTTTTCACTGAGTGGCCTCTGGCTCCAGGTAAGATCCCACAAGAGACTCACTGAGCACTTTGAGTCTTCACAGGACAAATGCCTCCCACCCTAGGCCTTCATGCCTTTGGGCCTTGGTAACCTCCCGCAGCATCTGCCACCCGAGGGGTACCCCTCATAAAACACAGACTTCAGGTATGTGTGGCCTGCCATGCCCTGTGCCCGCCCCTTGCCCCCTTCCTCCCCAGCACCCCAGGAACGGCCAGAGGTGTTCCTCTGCTGGGTGAGGGAAATGGAGGTGGAGTCGGCCCCTGGAGGCCCCAACACATGTGATGGACAGACTTTCCCCAAGAGAATCTCGGAATTTCCAAAGAATCTTTGGCAGTGTATCAGACCCCAAAAAGGTTAAGGATAAAAGGCTGTAGGAGGACCTCCCTTGGTCAGCACGAACACTTCACCCTGACACGTTTCAGCTGTGTTTTTTTTCACCCTGCGGTGAGGGGCAAGGACGGGGGAGCTGGAAACAGAGAAAGTTAGGGGTTGTTTCAGAAGGTGAGTTTCCTTATGTTGCATTTGAGTCCATTGCCTTTAAGAGGAGGCAGTGAAGAGCCATCTCAGCTGGCTGGGGCCTCACTCTCATCTGCCTTAGGGAGGGGCTCACAGCACCCCCACCCACAGGTGTTGGGGTCTTCTGGGCCTTCCTCCATTGCTGGTCACAATCCTCTCCATCCAGGCTCAAGGTCAAACCCCCCTCAGTAGGCACCCAAACCTGGCTCCATGAAACTCTCAGGCTGTATTTTTTTTCCTGGGCTCTTTTCTTGGGCACTGGCTCTGCCTACCCTTGGCCAAGGGCAGGGGAGAGTGAGAGAAGAAGGAATAGGGGAAGGAGGAGGAGGAGGAGGGAGAGAGGGAGGGAGGGAGCGGAGAGGGAGGAGATTGAGAGAGAGAGAGAGACACTCAGCACCGTTTCAGGGTTGGGGCTGCTGCTCTCCAAGAGCCACTGCCTGTGAGGAAAGACTCTCTGTGTAGAGTTTGGTCTCACCCTGCACGTGCACTTCAAGGAATGTCTGTTGCCTAAAATCAGCCGTCCCCTGGAGGTCTCCACCCTTGGGGGTCACTGTGAGCCAGCACAGCTGTGGAATTGGAAAAATACCTGGTTTAGCCTTATCTATGTCTCCTACTGGCCCTCGAGATCGCCTGCTGCCTCCCCTCCCTCCTGCACCTGCATGGAAAGCTAGCAGAGCCTGGAGGCAGCCTGGTAGGGAGACCCAATGGTTCTCTGTCAGTCACTTCACATCCCAGGGGGCAGTCTCTGCTCTGGTCTAGCCCCTGTCTTGGTCAGCCCTCCTGCTGGGCAGCTTGCTGCTGGACCAGATAGCTCCACCCACCATCTCTCTCAGGAGGTTTGTTCAGCCTCTTGGGGCTGGGCCTGAGGACCATGCTGACATCCCCTCATGATGCCCTCACCTGGATTAGCAAAGAAGTCAGCCTGTCTCTTGCCCTGTAGGCTTTACAGGTGGGGGTGAAACATTAGTCCACCGGGTTTCTTAACCTGCAGGGACACTGTGAAGCTTTAGGAGACTCTCTTTAAAGCCCCTTTCCTTCTGGCTCAAAGCAAAGAAAGGACACCCATCCCTCCCTTTGGGCTCAGCTCATATACCTGAAATCCCCTCCTCTAACCTCAACACCTGACTCGTGGGTCCCCTCAATGTGGTGGGGGTTTAGGCACTTAACTTCTGCATCTCTTGTGGCAGAGTCACATCATCTCTGCACACACCCACCTTCTTCTCACCAGGCACTGTGGTGCCCAGTCAGTGTCTGTAAGGTGTGTGAGCACTGAGTGCTCCAGGAGGGGCATGTCTAGGCAGCACCAGAAAGCGCTGGGGACCATGAGGAAGGGGCTTTATTCAGCAGCAGCACATGGTGTGTGGACCAGGCTGGCCACGTCTCCGGATGCAGTCCCTGGCACTCAGGCCTGGAGACAGGGCACTGGGAGCTAAGCATAGGGAAGGCCTGGCTCTGGGGTGGCAGAGGAGGACACTGTCCATGACCACCCAGAGCAGAGCCTCAGGCCCAGAGACTCAGATATCCCCTGAAATGTCCTGATTATAAGTTGATTCCTCTGGGGAAGTGGTGCCTTTTCTACTCAGCCTGAGATCAGTCTCGGTGCCTTAGTGTTCTCAGCAGTAGATAGGTAAATAGCAGTGTCAGCCTCTTAGTCAATTCATGTAAAGTGCTTAGCACACTTCCTAGTGTACACTCATAGCTCCATAAATGTCTCTGTCCTCTATCCATGTGGCTTTTCCTCTGCATGCCTGAGGCAGCCATAACTGGCCTGCCCAACCGCCTGGGACCTCAGACCCATGTGGACCTTCAGATGCCCTGGCCCACATAACATTTCTTTGGCAGAATCTGCCAGTTGTGGTTCACGGGGCCTTTGCTCTGGGATGGCCAGGCTGGAATATCTGGCAGAACCTCCAGGACCTCCAGTCTGCCATCCTTTCTGCTACAGGGACAGCAAAGATACTTGTATCAGATCTCTTTGGAGACAGGCCCACAGGGGATGGGGACTGACAGCATGCCCAGGAAGGAACGTCCAGGGCGACTGGGACTAGGGGCCCTAAATCCAAAACAGGGCTGGGCTCCTACTTGTGAGACCTTGAAGCAGCCACCCAGCTTCTCAGAGATTCTTTTGCTCAATGTGAGACAAGGACAGTCCCATTCCATCCAACAAATGTCATGGTAACAAGTAAGTCTGTGACCACCAAGGGGCTTTATTCCACACACAAAGTAGGATTTGCATTTTAAGATCCTGGCATTTTAAAATCAGGGAAATGTCTATTTTCTCTGTGGCTAGTTTTATCTCTCTGTCACCTGCCAAATGCCACCCCTATCCCCAAGTAGCCAAAGCTTATGGTGATATTCTCCAAACAAGCCCCTTGAAAAGCCAAGGCTGAGCCAAGGTGTCTGGACAATAACTTCAAAGAGCAACAGCCTTTTCCCAACTCACAGGGGAAATTGAGTCAATTTTTTAGGATTACTACTTCTGATCATGGTGGACGAAGTCATGTGGACTAAATCCCCAACCGAGTACAACTTAAAAGTTACTCCAATATGTTTTTAAAAGTCTGATTGGGAATGCTAAGAAGCAAACAAGGCAGTGAGGAATCATAGGGACAAGATCAGGGAAAAGAAGGAATCCAGAGACATGTGCCTGGCATCTGAGGCTACTTTTTTTTAGGCATGCTGGTCCTAAAAAAGTACAGCATGCTGCTGAGAAGAGGTGGGGCTAAGGAGGTAAAACTAGGCCCACCATGAGGGTGCCTGACAAACCTTTCATGTTTTGGTCCAGAGGGCTTCACTCCCAGAATATGAACAAAACCAGAACAGCCCTCCAAAAGACTACAACTCTCAGTCTCAGAAAGTTGAAAGCCATCCTGCTTTACTAGATCCCAAGCCAGATATAAACACAATCCTCGTGGGGGAAGAAAAGTTTATCCTACACCTCAAGTTATTTCTACAATTTTCCTATATAATATATGGTACTCAATCAAAAATCACTAAGTACATGAGGAGACAAAACTAACAAACACCAAAAGACATAAGAGACACTAGAAACAGACTCATGGGGGCTCCATGTTGGGGAGTTACTTGAATTTTACATAGGATAACTATGCTTCTGGCTTCCAACCAAGATAGAGGCCTAGACAGACATGCTGCATCTCCCTCGATAACTAAGAAGGGATAAAACTATCTCAAAACTAGAGACAACCAGAAGTTCCAGAAAACCGAGCTGCGTGGAAGTCCAACAAATAAAGATATAAAGAAGAAGCACTCATTGAGAGAGGTAAGAGGGGCAGAGCCAGGTCAGAGAGGAAGCAGTGTGGCAGCAGCAGCAGCAGGCCAGCAGAAAGCACAGTCACATGTTTTATAAAGTAGCGGGGGACACCTGGGATGTGCTCCTAGCACTAGACCAACTGCATAGCTCACAGTTCCAGCATAGGGGAAAATAAAGCCTCATTGCTTCTGACTGTGAAAAACAGTGGGGTTTGGGGCACAGGAAGAAACTGCTGGTCTCTCAGCAGAGTCTGCTTGTTTAAAGGGCCCCCATGGTCCTAGAATGTCCACAGACCCACCCACTCTGGGAACAACAGCCAGCGCAACAGCTAGAGGGGTGCTAGTCCCATACGGGAAGTGAGAGAAGTACCTGGAAAAGGGGCAAGTGCTGAGCAAGCAACACAGTTCCTTTTCAGGCCCCTCCTCCACATATAGCACACAACGTGGTGAAACAGGTTGCTCTGTACTGATGAATACCTAAGGCTCCACCCCTTATAACGTAACAGGTACAACAGCTCTACCTAAGAGACAGAAGAAAGCAAACATAGGATCCTGTCAAGATGAGGAGACAGAGAAGTCTGGCCCAAAAGAGGGAAGAGATCAAGGTTCCAGTGGGAGAACTAAGCGACAAGGAGATAGCCAGCCTAACAAACAAGGAGGTAGCCAACCTAACAGATGTAGAGTTCAAAACACTGGCAATAAAGATGCTCACAAACTTGACAGCTATGCTTAAGTTATGGCAAACTCAGAAAGGAAGAAGTGAAGGATACACTAAATAAAATGAAGGAAAATCCAAACAAAACCAATGGTGAAGGAAAGAAAACCAGGGTTCAAGTCAATGATTTAGAACATAAGGAAGAAAGAAACAGTTAACCAGTGCAGAAAGAGGAATCAAGGATTGAAAAAAATGAGGAGAGGCTTAGGAACCTCTAGGACAACTTTAAACGTGCCAACATCCAAATCATAGGGGTGCCAGAAGGAGAAGAGGAAGAGCAAGAAATTGAAAGCTTATGTGAAAAAATAATGTAGAAAAACTTCCCTAATTTGGTGAAGGAAATAGACATCAAGTCCAGGAAGCAAAGAGAGTTCCAAATAAGCTAGACGCAAAGAGGACCACACCAAGATGCATCATCATTAAAATACCAAAGGTTAAAGATAAAGAGAATCTTAAAAGCAGCAAGAGAAAAGCAGAGAGTTACCTACAAAGGGGGTGCCTCTAAGACTATCATTGATTTCTCAAAAGAAACTTTGCAGGCAAGAAGGAACTGGCAAGAAGTATTCAAAGTGATGAAAAGAAAGGACCTACAACCAAGATGACTCTATCCAGCAAAGCTATCATTTAGAATGGAAGGGCAGTTAAAATGCTTCCCAGACAAAGTAAAGCTAAAGGAGTTCATCATCACCAAGCCCTTATTATATGAAATGTTAAAGGGACTTATTTAAAAAATAGAAGATCAATGCCATGAACATTAAAATGACAACAAATTCACAACTATCAACAACTGAATCTAAAAAATAAAAACAAAAACAAACTAAGCAAACAACCAGAATAGGAACAGAGTCATAGGTATGGAGATCATTTGGAGGGTTATCAGCTGGGATGGGGAAGGGGGAGAAATGGAGAAATGGTGCAGGGATTAAGAAGCATAATTTGTTGGTACAAAATAGACACGGGGAAGTTAAGAGTAACATAGGAAAGGGTGAAGCCAAAGAACTTATATGCATGACTCATGGAGATGAACTAAGGGGGGTGGAATTGCTGGAGGGAAGGGGAGTACTTGGCAGAGGGGAGCAAAGGGAAAAGAAGTTGGGACTACTGTAACAATATAATCAATAAAATATACTTTAAAAAATAAAATAACTATGCTTAATATGCTCAAATATATTAAAGATAGGCAATTTTGATAGAAAGTTAAAAGTTATTTTTAATCATTTGTTTTTTTATTTTTATTCCATCAATTTTATTCTTAAAACACAGGGGCTACAGTTTCTCTGCACAGAGCAACAGGTGAGAAACAAGAAGAAAAACTCTGGGAAAAGCCAAAAAAGAGACAATTGTGCTATATTCTGGGATGCTGATGTGAGAGTGTGCATGTGACAGTGACAATATATTGTGCACCATCCTACTTCCTAGTAGCAAATTTGTTGTTGGGTTGTAAGATGCAATTAAACACAGACACTCCCACAACTCAGCAGACCACAATGCTAAAGCGCCTTTGTGCAGGGGCTCATCTCCTTCCTCCCTTGCTCCTGCCTAGACCCAGCTCTGCCCCTGGTCCAGAGCAGTCATGGCAAAATGTAGCAGCATTTCAGCATGTGTTTTGTGCCAGGCCCCTGCCAAGGGCTTTCCACACATTGTCACATTTTTCACAGCCCTACTTAGGAAGCTATGACTCTTCTCCCCATTTTGTAAATAGCGAAACTGAGGCCCAGGCATCCCATGTAACATGTTCAAGGTGCCCCGACTAACAAGCATTAGAATGAGCACATGGACCCAAGTCTGCCTGCTCCTGGAGTGGGCCCCTCTTCACCTGCTGATTGCTGGGGGAATCCTTGGATGCCTGTGACCATGGGAGGCCTGGGGTCTCTCTTCGTAAGCACTCATTAAACACCAACTGCATACAGGGGCCCTAACCTAGGACACCTAGAAGTAAGGACCCAAAGCCAAGGCTTAGAAAGTGAGAGCACTTTAACGGATCAGAGAACTTCCTCTCTCTCCGCTTTCTCTTCCTTTCTTCTGGAACTCAGGATTCAGCATGCAGAGTACAGGGATGGACCAGGGATAATCCCAGGCCACATGTACAGGAGAGAAGGAGTAAGGGTCATAGTGAAAAATCCTGTTGTGACCCCCAGATCCCTCCTGGGGAAGCTTGGTGGGGCCTGCTCTGACCCAGGTTCTAGGTTTCTTTCCAGGGAACCAATACTCAGGGCATTACTGAGAAACAACAGTACTGTTTCCAATCAAGGGTATAGGCAGGGAGGTCAGCCTTCACACAGGCAGGGGGGCCAGGAAATCCAGGCCAGGGCTTGTGGAAGGTACAAGTCCCCAGGCAGTAGTGGGCTTGAAGGCTATGAGGCAGCCAGTCAAGACCTGGACCATGGTGGTCCCTGTCAGCTTGGTGCCTTTACTGGATTAGTTTGGTCAAGCAGGAGAGGTCCCTGGGGACCAGCAAGGTAGTGGGATAAACTGAAGAAAGGACAAAGGGGAAAGAGCTTCCCTGAGAGGAGGATGTAAGGGCTGAGGAGGGGACAGAGTGAAGCTGGGGGAAGTGGGGGTGGTGAGAGGATAAGGGGCAAGGAGCCTGGAGAGGAGTGGGGGGGTACATGTGTAAGGGGAGGAGTGGATGATGACAGAGTGGGGTGGGCAGGGCCTCTGCCCACCCAAAGGGCTGAGGAAGGGGTTCCACTTTGTGGAGAACAGGGTCTTCTAGGTGCTGACATACTACAGCGAGGAGGAGAAGGAGGGATAGACACCTAGAAGAACCTATTGGCTCTGTAGCTCTACAGCAATTAAGTCTGCTTTTGAGAATGAATAAAGGGGGTGGTGGGAAGACAGGGGTAGAAAGGGAACAGGCAAGATGGGGTCAGGAAGTGGAATTGGGGAACAGTCCAGGCCTGGATGCCAGCCTGGGCTCTGGGGGCAAGAGCGATAGAAGTCTTCTGGTCCAGGCCAAGTCAACTGGGGAAGGTGGCAGCCCCGGGCATCACTTTGTAGCTAGCAAACCCCTGTTATGGATTCAGAATGAAAGAGGTGAGTGAGTAGGATGGGGGCACAGGCCTGGGCTTGTCAGTCCCACTGCAAGATGGACCAGACCCTCACACTCAGACCCAGAATCTTCCTGCCCCCCTGGGCCCTGGAAACCCCAGGTTGGAGAGACAGCCTGCCTCCAGGACAGGGAGAAGGATGGTGGCCCATGACCGCCCAGAGCAGGGCTTCAGGGCCCCTTCCCTTCCTCCCCCTCAATTCCCCTGCCCCGGCACTAAGGAACTCAGTGGGCAACTCACCCAAGGGGGTCCTATAGCTTCAGGGAGGTGACCCGGGGGATGTGGAAGAGCTGAGTCTCCTCAGAGCTGCTGGAGCTGCGGCATCACGGGAAGAGAGTGGTGATCCTGGCACAGACCCTCAGCCCAACACAGGGATAAACCCGGATCCCTGATTCTCCTGCCTCAGGAGCTCTCAGGGCAGGCAGAGCTCCAGAAAGCTATGCCGGTAAGTGTGCTGCAGCAAGGACATGGGGAGACCTTCCTGACCCTGGAGGTCCTTGAGTGTGTGACTCCTCAGGGCCAGCATGTGCCTCCTCTGCTAGCGGCGGGTGTGGGTATGGGTTCAGGACAGGGTGTGACAGGGCGCTGGGGCCCAGTGGCTGGAAGGACTCCTTCCTGGGTCCTTGTTGCCCCCACAGTCCTGGCAGCCCCCTTACCTAAGGCGTTTCCAGATGGGATGGAAGTATTTAGAGGTCTTGATGGCAAAGATGAGGCTGGGGACCAGAAAGAAGGTGCACCACGCAAGGCAGAACCAGAAGGCATTCTGGAACAAAGCGTGTGCACTTAGCTCAGTGGAGCTGGGCAGTGACTTCTTCCCGGGCTGCTCAGTATTCCAGGCCCCGAATGACTCAGTGTTCCCAGAGCCGAGAGGGTGGTGCTGAGGTGCAGGCCTGGGGGCAGGGCTTCAGGTCCTGCTCATGCACCCCTCCCACAGTGTCTTCATGTCCATGAGCCCAGATGAACTCCCCAGCACTCACCCAGGGGTCAACCACCATGTCACATAGGATCACACGGCCGTTGTCCAGGGCTCCAGAGAAGGGCTGGCACGTGGCAATATGCTGAGTCACCTGTGGCATCAACATGAGGCAGGTCCACTCAGGCCCACAGGTGCACACCCCATAGTCAGAGAGAGAGGTTGATAGGAGCACAGCTGTCACAGACACATGGACACAGGAGCACAGGGATGTAAGGACACACTGACATAGGCTATACAGACACATGGATGCAGGAACACAGGGATGTAAGGACACAATGACATAGGCCATACAGGCACGTGGATACAGGAACACAGGGATGTAAGGACACACTGACATAGGCTCAGCTCCTGCCTTTTCCTTTCTGTGCACATCTGCATTAAGCCCCTACTGTGTGCACAGTGCTGTGCTTTCAGTCACACTCTCACTGGAGAGCTGCACAGACTGCAGAGGCTGGGATCAGCAAGCGTCTTCAGGAGGAGGTAAGCTTGAGGGCTGGGTTGGCCTCAGACAGAATGGGCAAGGGGCCAGAACAAAGAAGGGTATGGGGGCCAGGTGTGAACAGCATGTTCTGGACTCATGGCCAGCCCTGCTCATACTTGGGTCTCAGAGAAGGGCTGCCCAGAAGGTGGGTGAGCAGAGCCCAGCTAGCAAGCAGGGGCAGGGATGCCAGATTTGGAAGATTGGGTTCCAGGGCACCTCCAGGGCACCCCCAAGGGGCTCTACAGGTGAGAGGGATAGAGCAGAGTGAATGGCAGGTGCTCCTGGAAGCAGGTGATTGGCAGTGGCCCTGAAGCCAGGAGAGGTCTGTGCCTCACTCACCTCCTCTCTCACCCAGGCCACGTATTGGGAAAAGTAACCAATCTCCCGGGTCAGGTAGCACTCACTCTCCTGCAGGAAAGAGGGGATCCCTGGGCTGGCAGGAATCTCAGGAACCAGCACCCCACCCCCATGCCCGGCACCATCAGGACAGGCTGAGCTGGCCTTCCTGGGAGTCATGGCGAGGGAACAGGGCTGAAGGAGTGGCCTGAGGTGGGAGCGCTGTGTGCGTTACCCCTTGGTCCACCTCTGGCTCTGAGGTAGCCCCCACCCCACTGCCATCCCCCCACTCACATTCCTCAGGATACGGGTGGCCCAGGCAGGCAGCTCTCCTTTTAGGTGAGTGACCCTGTCCAGGACACCTGAGGTCTCCAGCTGGGAAAAGGAGAGGAACTCAACTCAATATCCTGCTCAGTCAGAGAGCAGCCGTTCCTTCATTAATGCAACATATAGCACCCACAGCACACTCAGCTTGGGGCAGGGGGCATTAAGCCCTAAGGACAGAAGCCAAAGACTGGTCCTCAAGGATCTGCTCACCCACCCCCAATTGTCCCCACCCCAACCCTCAACCTCCCATGGGACCAGGCAGAACAGGTGAGGTCCCATGCCAGCTGAGCCTCCTCCTCCCTCTCTGCTTCCCATTTGCCCCATCCCATCTCCCAGTTCCAGAAGCCACCTGGAGGCCTGGTGCGGAGAATGCCAGAGCCCTGACACTGATGCTGAGCTTGGCCTGTGGAGGGGAGATCAGGGCAGGTTAAAGGGAGAGCGGGACATGGGCCCTGCCTCCTCTTTTGTGCCCCCTCCCTTCCTCCCCTATTCCCCAGGCCCCAAGCTCCCTAGGCCTCCAGATTTACCACAAGGCTCTGCTGGGGGAGGACCTTCTCCTGGTAGAAGTTTCTGAGTCCTTGGGCCTCCTGCTGTAGTTGCTTCCCTAGCACAGAATTGTCCTGAGGGGAGATAGAGATAAAATGGCCCTGTTCCCAGGCTAGGACAGCTTTTGCCAGAATGTTCTTGACCAAACTGTTCAACCAACATGCTGAGGGGTATGAATGCCAGGCTCAGACCAAGACAATGAAGACCTCCTTGAGCTCCCGGGCCTGATTTGGGTGTGGGGGCCTAAGCCCATGTTCTAGGTCTCCTGGCAGCTTGCTGGGCATCCCTAAGTCAGCCACAGACTGGTCTGAGTGGCAGTGGCATCTGCTGAGGTGGGTGGGGTCTATAAGATAGCTGGAAAATAACTTTATAAACTTTAAATACAGTATTCCTTCACTTATTGCAGGTATTACGTTCTAGACCTCCTTGCGATAGGTGAAAATCCACGAAGTAGGAACCTTACATTTATTTTAGTATTTATACATATTTTTAGGCTTTATAAACCCTTTCCACACACTTATAAGCCATTCCCAGTCCCTTATTACCTTTTCCCACTCCCTTATTAACCTTCTCCACACTTTTATAAACACTACTTATGTTCTCAAACATATTCTACACTTAAACCTACATAACTTTAACAACATATGTATACAGTACCGCAAAATCCTGTGATATAGTGAAAAATCCGTGATAAGTAATTAAATATAATATTTTTAAAAATCCCGCAATACAGTGAGGCCGCGATAAGTGAACCGCGATATAGAGAGGGACTACTGTATTTGTAAATATAAACTGTTATTTTTCCCAATAGAGTTGAAGCTCCTGGGGCAACTGTCACGATATCTGATCCATCACACTGTCCTCATGCCACCTGTCCCGGTGGACCCCACAAGTAGCAAGCCCTTAGAAACCCTTGCCCTCAATCACCTGTCTTTGCCCTTGCCCCTGCCCCAATCCAGCCACTCTCATCCTCTCCCACCTCTCAGGCTTCTCCCTGACACCTGCCTTCCTGGATGGGTCTTTGCTCCCTTTTCACCTGTGAGAGGGCCAGTCTTTCCAGCTCATGGGCCAGCTTCTCCACACTGGTGTTCACCACAGGCTTCTGGATCTGGAGGCAAATGCAGAGGCTGAAGCAGATGAACTCCAGTTCCACCTCCTCTGAACTCCCATTACTTTCAAAAGTACTGCACACCAGGTAAGTCTATCGGGACACATCAGCCACAGAGGGTTTCACCTGAAGCTGTGACTGATATACACCAGATACTTTCCATTCACATAGAAGAAAAAAGTGAGGCGCCCTCTGGTGTAACCCAAGGAAGAGGCGACTTCCTGCCATCATTTGCCACAGCAGAGGGTTCAGAACCATGGACAGGGACACAGTCTGAGGTTGGGGGCAAGTTCCCTCCAGCCTAGCAGGATGGGAGACACCAGGACAGGCCTGGGGCACGTGGGCTGGAGATATCCCCCCTGGGGTACGGGGAGTTGAGGGAAGATGGAGAGCCAGGACAAGGCGAGATGCATCCCCTAGCGCCTCTGCGGGCCCCTCTGTTCTGCAGCAGTCTGGCCTGAGGGGCCCACTGCTGACCTGGATGAGGAAGCCAGGGTAGTTGATGTTACCAAGCCCACTGCTCTGCAGGGCCATCAGGTCCCGGTGGGCAGCTGGGCTCAGCAGGTCCAGACTTCTGATGTCCACTGTGAGGTTTTGCAACTCCTGCTCCAGGTTGGCCATGTACTGGGAGGGAGAGGACAGAATGGGGCACGCCTAGGCACTGAGCCAGGACCCCAGAGCTGCTATACTAGGTGAGGAGTCACCAGAGTCCCCATCCTGGATCCTCCCAGCCCCAGACAGGCCCCTCAGAGGTCCCTGCTTCCTTCCTATACCCCTTTAACACATCCTCACCAAGACCCAGCCCTCCTCAAGTACCTATCGGGCTACCAGACAGCAACACAGACCTTCCCTGGCTATCCAGTATAAAGTAGCTTCCCCAGCCCATCTTCATCACATCATCGTGTGACAGGTCTTTAGAGCACCTGTTGCTGTGACGTTATTTATGTGTGCACTTGCCTATTGCCATCAGCTCTGTGAGAGCAGCACCTCGCCCACCCATTCTGAACCAAGCTCTCAGTGTCTAGAGCAGAGGTTCACACATGGTAAGTGCCAGACAAGTGTGCTGAATGTGTAAAAATGAATGGATGGATGGATGAATGAATGAATGAATGAATGAGTGAACACAGTCACATTTCCAGACAGATCACACTTTAAAAAGGGACACAGTATTTTCCCACCATTGCTGGAGGAGATTTAAGGGCATGGCATTCAGCCCAATGTTTAACGAATGAGAAACTGAGCGTAGAGAGGAGCATTCACCTGCCTGCGGTTCCACAGCAGCTTAGAGAATAGAGCCCCACTCTGGTCCTCTCCCACCCACCACTCTGCCTTCCCAGGGGTAGAAAGGACTAATTCTTTCTCAAAGGCATCAGTAACAGACAGGTACAGAGGTGTCTGAAGGTGGCCAGAGCTCTCCTGGTGCCCTGGAAAGCACACTTTGTCACACTTATCTCTGCCTCATCAGCTCGTTATTATCTTAGAGGACAAACACTCTTAAGGTCATGTTTGATGCTGCCAGACAGCCCACAAGGACTGCCCAGTCCCTCTGAACCTGAGGCCCTACTTGTCCAGCCCCCTTTGAGCTGGGCCCCTCCCCTCCTAGGACTGGGGCTGAGGACCCTCCCCATAAAAGCCATGACTCCCAGCCAGCAAAGCATGGGGTCTGCCCAGGCCCCCTGCTGAAGCCCTTCCTGGCCACCAGCCCTCCTCTGCAGACAGTGTATGTGTGACTGAGAATGTGGTATCACCTGCTCTGTGAGCATCTCATCTGGGTAGAGACTCTGGAGGAGGAAAAAGCTAAGGCACTAGGGAAACTGCCACCAGTTACACAGTTTAAGGTGTGGAGTTGGGACTGTTATCTGAACCCCTTGGCTACGCTGCCCTGTGGGCTGAGAGTAAGTGGTGGTTTCAAGAGGAGTAGGAAGGGTTTCTGGATGGAGAATTAGGAGTCAGCATGCTTGGTGGGCAATGGTTCTCTGAGGGACCTGGAAATGAAACAGCTCTCCCCCACCACCATAGGCATGGAGAGTGGAAAGGAGAGAATGTACATCCCCATTCTCCAAGTAGGTCCCCTCTCATGAAGTAGCTCTTCCTTCTCTGTCCCAGAACTGTCTCTCATCAGTATGAATCCTTTCCTCCAGTTCTGTACACCAAGTTCTGGCCAAGTCCCGTGACTGAGGAATTGAATCCTGCCTCCACCTACTGACTCTGTAAGCTCAGCAAGGAGCCTGGGGGAGCCATCCCCCAGTGGTATCCAACTTTGTCACCATAATTTTCACTGTCAGCCCATCCCAAGTGCAGCATACCAACCAATGCCTGCCCAGTCAGGACACACACACCCTCAGCCTCTCATTCACTGTCATTAGCCTTTCCTGCTATGGCCTCCGCTGCATCCAGTTTTCCTGGAGCACAGTGCTCAGAGCTGGTCACAGTGCTCAGAGCTGGTCACAGCCTCCAGGCACTCTTCCACTTACCTGCACATCCCAGAAACCTCCTGAGCTCAAGCCCTGGGCCAGGCCCTGAGTTGGCACCTGGGGCCCCTGCCTCTGAGGCACCTCAATTGTTCTTGAAGACTTCTCAGCTTCAGGGAGATGGTCCCACCATAGAGGCAAAACCTGAGGAGGGGGATCTGCAGGAAGGGTCCCCACAGCCTTCTGGAAGGTTCCTTACCTGGCTCATATCCAAGTACATCTCCAGGTCATAGGAGTCATTGAGTTTCAGGACCTCCCAGAGTGGGGCCCCTTTCCTGCACTGTCTGGGGAGGAACAATGGGTATCAAAGAGGAGAGAAGGAATGGCCAGTGGGGGCTGATGTCACCCTAATGTAACACTCATCTCAGCTCCTCCTCACACCCTGTCCCCAGCCCAGGCTTCTTACTCACTGATAGGCCAGGAGGATACTGATGTTCTTGTTCAGGCCAAGAAGGTGGGACAAGTTCATGGACGAGGGCAAGTTCCCCGGAGTGTCAACAAACTGGAGATGGATCAGGGAGAATGAGCCTGGAGTGGGGAGGGGCAAGGCCAACCCAGACGAGGGCCGAGTCCCATGACACCCTAGCTCAGCAGAGGTCATACCCAAACCTGCCTCAGATTAACTCACTGTGGAGACCCTTCTGCAACAGAGAATCTGGGATTAGTTGCTAGAAGCACTGGAGGACCAGGACCTCCAGTTTATAGACTCAGAGGAGACCAGCGGGGCTCAGGTCTGGGTTGACCCCCTGGGAGTCACTGCCTTGGGCCTGCACATCACCCCAAGGGTTCACTGGCTCTCTCTCCCACTGCCCACCTCCTGGTGGTTTTCTGTCTTTGTTGGGCCATCTCCGCCATTTCCCTATCCCACTCTCCCTCTTGCCTTCTCTGGCCCCCACTTCCTTCTAACCCAATTTCTCTGCTCACATCTCCCTCCACTCACCTCATAGAGCTCTCCCCTCTCCCAGCTCCGGCACACGAGCGTCTGCACATTGCCACCCACCAGGAAGGTGGAGAAGACGAGGAGGATGAGGGGCCCAGCAAAGAGGAAGCTGAGACCCACCCCTCTGGGGAAGGAAGAGGGTGGTGGGTGAGGCGGGAGAGACCCTCTGTCCCCACCCATATTCCAGGCCAGCATAGTCATCAAGTTGGCCTGCGGCAGAGCCCTTTGGGGAGAAAAATTAGGAAGGCTCTGCCACTTGGATCAGGAGTTAGAACTGCTGACTGTCCTTACCTCTTCCACCCCCATCCTCACCCTATTGCTGGTACCCTGGCTCATCTTGGCAGCCTAGGGGACAGGGTAACTGTTTTGCTCTAAGAGGCAGGCCTGTTGGCCTCTGGGCCCAGAGCACATAGAGGTGACCAACACCAGAGCTCAGCCCTCAATGGGGCCACCTGTATGGCCAGCCATGACCTGCCAGCAGGGCCAGCCACTTAGAGGGTCTGAGGAGGACCAGTGCAGCTGATCTGCAGGTCTCCTTTGGGAGACAGGCACAGCCCCATGCCAAGATCTAAGGCTTAGAGAGTAAATCATGGGCTGGATTTCAGCCCCCACTTGCCCCTTCAGCCAGAGACCCTTATGCAGTGACCAGCCTGCACAATTAAATGTGCTAGCCCTGCCCTTCAAGACCCAGGCCCAGCCGAGAGAACAGCCCTCAGCATCCCCCCACTGCCCTGCTCCTCTCTCTACACGCCTATTGTTAGGGGTGGGGTGGCCTGCTAGGCAGCCAGCCAGTTCAGGGATGGCAAACAAAGTCTATCTCTGGTGTCACCTCCTAGTGGTGGTGCTGCCTGGATCCTGAGTTAAGAAAGGTTCTGAGACTCTGTCTGGGCTCAGTGAGAAAGACTGCCTCTCAGTTACTATAATTACCACTGATGTGGAGGCAGGAGTGCTTCTTTATTGTCATTTCTGCTCTAGTCAAATCTTTTATACAGATGAGGACACTGGAGCCCAGATGGGTTACTAATTTGCCCATGGCCACCCAATGAGTCAGTAGCAGAGCTCATTCTCTCTGTATCCAGGACAGAAGGAGCAGTCTGTGGGCATGGAGAAACCTGGCTAGCCCGGTGGGAGAGACCCTACCCCTCTCCACAGTCCTTCTTACACCATGAGAATGCGGGCTCCAGCCCTGCCTTTGGCTTCCAAGTGACTGGCGTGTTCCTGTGCAGACAGCCCCCAGATGCCCAAGTTGAGGCCCACCAGGTTGCAGACCACCACAAGCAGGACTGCAGAGCACAGCACACAGCCCACAATCCACCTGCCACAGAGAAGGTACAGGTGTCACTGGGAAGGGATAGGCCATCACAGGACTTACTGACTGGGTGGGGCCACTAACCCCAAGGCTGGGGCTTTAGAGCTCTAGGTATAAATACTTCCTGAGGCCCCCCCTACTCCTATGGGGTCCTCAGGCTCAGATTTCAAGGGTACACAGCCAAGGTGGGGGCACATAAAGGATCTTGGCTGAAAGGAGACAGAGGCTTAGTAGAACAAGGAGTTGATTGGGGCTGGAATCGGGCCCTGGTGACCAAGAGGCTGGGCTGCCTACCCCACCCCACCCCCATGATTGCAAGCACCTGTATTTCTCGTATCTCTGCACCTCCTTCAGGTAGGGACGACTACTGTTTTCCACCTTCTCCAATGCCTGGCTCCAGCGAAAGGCTGCCTCCCAGTCTGGGAATGCTTTGGCCATTGTCTTCAACCCTTCAGGCTGCTGGGCCACCACCTTCTTCAGCTCTGCCCAGAGCAGCAGGGGCTTATGGGTTGGGGAAGATACCCAGAAGCCCCTGGGGAAGGATGGGCAGGAAGAGCACCTGGGACCCACCAAGGGCCCACTCTCTGCCCAGGGCCAGCCAAGAGAACAGCCTTCGGCCTCCCGCACACTGCCCCACTTCTCTCTCCACAAGCCTGTTAGAGGTGGGATGGGTGAGGTGGGCTGGCCTGCTAGGCAGTCAGCCTGGCCCCTGGGCAGGCCTTACCTGTGACCACGTCGGCCATCTGCAAGGAAGCCAGGAGTGGGAGGGCGTTAAAGGTGCTGTTCTCCTGCCAGAACAAAAGGCGGCTGTGCCTCCTGCTCTACACCTGGGTGTCCCAGCTTGGGGACCCTGACATCACCAGGCCCAGAGGGAGGGGATTCAACTCAGGAAATCAGGAAACAGCCTTCCCTTTGTTTTCTTGGTCAATGGCATCTTCTCCCCTTCCTAGGACCCACCTGACTCAACTCTCCAAATAGTGCTCAAAGACCCCTCCGTTTTATCCCCATCCCTTCTTGCTTAGACAATTGCAGTGGACTCCGAACTATCCTCTCGTCTCTCGCACCCATCCTGCCCATGACTGTCAGGTCTGTTTCTCTAAAGTCCAGCTCTAATCTACTCTTCCAGGCTCATCTCCCACTTTCTTCCTCTTGGAACCTTCTGCTCCAGCCATTCAGCAGAGATGACTCAACATTTCCTCAACTCAGGCATTCTGGGCCCTGGGTCACAGGCGTTGGCTTATGCTGCACTCTCCCCCGTAGCCCATCTTCAAACAGGAGATCTTGCCTGTCCCCCAGGGCTCAGCTACATGCTCCCTCCCTTGCCATCTCAGCTCTCCACCCCCTTAGGGTCCTAGCCTTGCTTCTGAGTTCCAGGCCTGCCTCTCCCACCAGACTGTGCGCACTCAAGAACCGGCATTGTGAGATTCCAGCCCGGGGTGCCATGTGATAGGTGAGGCCCTGACTTGACCCAAATCTTAAGTTCAACTGGGTACCCACCCAAAAGGGGGAAATTGAGGCCTCTCACTTGTGAGTTCCCAGGCAGGTTTGGGAGAAGTCAGGTAGACCAGGGTAGGCACTCACCTCCTGGACCATGCTGGAGAAGTTGGCCTCTGGGATACCCTTCAGGCGATGTAAGACATCGTCCACATGGGGCACCTGAAATTGGAGAGGGGAGCGGATAGTGGTAAAAGTCTGTGAGGGATCCCTGAGGGAGGATGGGAGGTGGGGGGACAGAGGCCACTGAGCCCTCAGTGTCCTCATGTGTAAACTGTGGGGACCAGCACAGCCCTCCTGTCCTGGGTGGCAGCGAGAACTCAAGGAGCTACTTCACGTGATGTTCACAGCACAATGTGCGCCCCAGGAAAGCTGTTGTCCCTCTACCAGGATGACCATCATTATCCCTGGGTGTGTAGAGAGGGGTGGGAGTCTGTCTCAGGACACATGGGGCCCAGGCTGCCTAGGAATTCCTGTGGCAGCAGTAGAGAAGCCCCCCTTGCTCTAATGGCTTCTGTCCAGCCTGCACCTGGCCAAAGTCAGCTCCCAACTCCAGGTCATGGACCCGCCTCAGGATCTCTGAACAGCCCCGGCATCCAGGCTCCTGCAGCAGATCATGGAGGCGCTCTCGGTGCACCCGAACAGCCTGATCCAGGTCTTGCTGCCCCTCCCGCAGCTCCACGAGGGTGACATTCAGGGCTTGGAGTTGGTCCACAGAGACCTGTAGGGCTGAGACCCACCTAAATCTTGACTGAGCAATCTCCACTGCTGCTTGCATCCTCAGAGTTCTTGCAGGAAGCAGAACATCTTCCCTCCCCACAAGCCAAAGGGACCTGCCAACATTAACCTCTAACCTCAATAGTTGTAATGGAAATGGCCTCAGGGCACATTGAGGCAGGATGCGGGCAAGGGTGCCCAATAGACCCTAGGATAAAGCCAGGGTTGGTGCTTGCTAAGGCAGCAAAAGACCCAGGTTGAGCAAGGGTGGGGCCTGCCCTCAAGAGACACCACCCTGGACACTGGTTCCACTCACCCTGGCCCAGGCTGAGCAGTGAGGCCAGCATCTCATAAACTGTGCTCCTGAGTTGAGTGTGGATTGTGCTCCCGATGCTCATGGCAACACCTGAAGAGCACGGGCAGTCTGAGGGCTGACCACCAGGAGCCAAGAGCTCTCCCTACCCATCCACGCGACCTCCCCAGGTTCTGCAGCAGACTGCCTGCTGTGCTTCCCAGCTGGCCCAATCCCCACCCCAGTGAGGGTGTTCCCAGGTAGAGCCCTGGATGAGGGAATGGGAGTGATCTTCAAGACAGGCCTGGGCAGGAGGCACCTGGGGCTGGCCCACCTGCCAGCCAGCTCTAATCCTTACCATCCAGGTCCTTCAAGACACGTTTCTGGGGAAGGGAGAACTGCTGTGCCACAGCCTGCAGCTCCTAGGCAAACACAGGGCCATCACTTGACAGCTCTCCCTTCCTCTAGTCCTTTCCCAGCCCTTTCTGTGACTCTCCAACATTTATTTATTACAGCGACTCTCCAGCAGGGGGGCAGTCAGATGCACGTTTGAAGGGGCACGCCTTGGGCTAATTTGCAGGACCCACCCTGCTCTGACCTGCCTGGGCCTGGTGCTCATGTGGGTAAGTGAGGGTGAGGGGTTACCTGGTACTCACCTGGGGGACATCAGAGACTAGGCCCCGGAGGCTGAGCAGTGTCTCGGGCACAGCCGAGGCACTGGCGCCCATCTGTTCATGCACAAGCTGGTTGGTGATAAAGGCACAGACGATGCCAATCCTGCAGGATGAGGGCGGAGGAAGGGACTCAATGGATGTCCTTGGGCACTTGGGCCTGAGCCCACCCCTCCCCCCTCACAGCACCCCTCACAGCAGCACGAGGGTGGTCAGCAGCAGGAATGTCATGAGGGTGCCACGCTCACAGGCCATCTCCTTGTGCTCCGTCTTCACCTGGCCCCCACAGTGCCGCCGGCGGCCACGGCAACAGCAGAAACAGAGACCAGCAGTGGGCACCACCAGGAGGTAGAGGCCCGCGATGACAGCACATCCCACATAGCCAGCCTCATACTGCACCACCTGGCAGGGCAGCAAGGCAGAGGCGCTGTTCCGACTTCAACAGCCAGCCTGCCCCCCAGGACACCAGAGGGGAACTAGGAAGGGGGATGTACACAGCAGGCACTTTCATGAATGTCCTTGAACCCATGCGAGTTGCATGTGTCCTTATTGTTTACCACCTTACTCCATCTGGAGAAACTGCCCTCCAGGTAGGTCGGGGTCACTGTAAACCCCAGTTAATGGCAGAGCTGTGGTTTGAAATCAGGTCTGCTAACTGCAGTGCTCATGAAAGAGGGGAACGGATGCCCAAGACCCCACCCTGGGAGACAACCAGCAAGGCCGGCTGAGCTGAGGGAGCCTGCCTTTTCTCGATCCCAGGCTCAGCCTGGACTCCAGCCTTCTCTGGCCCCACGCCCGCCCCAGCCTCACCTCATCCACCTTCACAGAAGCTGGCTCATTCAGCAGGGCCCTCACCAGCTCTATGGAAAGAGTCAAGTTGAGGTTTTGGGGGTAGTGACTGCCCTGCCCCTGTTCCCACCCCCACTGCCAAGAGAAGGTGGGCTCTCTGGAGGGGCTCCTCCCACCACCATGACACCCTGGGAAAAGGCAGTGTCACTGCAGCCCCTTGCCAGCATGCCCAGGCCTCATGGTGGAGTGGCTGACAGGAGGCCAGGCCAGCCCCTCCTTCTGGATCCTACAGGGTGGCCCTGCAGCAGAAAGCCAAGCCACCAGCCTGGTTAAAAGCAGAGAAGAGCCTGGCCTAGCAGCTCTTCCCCTCACAAGGCAGGTAACAGGCTGAGAGCCCTGCAGCCCCTCCTCTTCCTCCCAACCTCTAGTATCACCAGACCCAGAGAACATCTTAGCCAGGTCTTTGGGGACTTCTAATGTCATCTCTAGATTAAAACAGAGAAACTAATACTCAGAGAGGGAAAAGGGCTCATCTAAGGTCACACAGGAAGGTCCTGGAGGGGTCTTCAGGTGATGCCCCTGGGCAGGAAAATGGGGGTGGGGAATGCTGAGAACCCTGCCCTCCAAGCACCCAGTCGAACCACCTGGGGAGAGCACACTCACCGGCAGGGAAGGGGTTGCGCTGCACAGCAGAGAGGAAGCGGTGCACGGTGCCATAGAGGTGGTCCAGGGGCCCTGGAGTGCGTACACGAGGAGCCAGCCCCGGGTCCCTGGCTGTGGGAGTGAAAGTCAGGCGTGCAGCTGGGCCAAGGGAAGCACAGTCAATGGCCCGCACCCCCTGCATGCTCAGGGACAGCATCAGGCTTAGGCCCAGTCCCAGTAGAGGCACCAGGAGGCCTGGCCCTTGCGCCATGAGGTCGCCAGTGGCTGTGGGGGTCGGCGAATGTGGGGCCCAGGCGGGCTCAGGCGGCAGAGAGAGTCGGAGGAGCACAGGACCAGTCCTGCATCTTTCACCAGCCTCTGTGCTTAGGCTCTCAAAACTGGCCTGACAGGTTTGGGCTCCACAGTTACCTGGGCACCAGCCCAAAGCGCTGGAAGGGCAGGGCGGAGGCCTGGAGTTGGGGGCAGGGCCTGACCAACCACCTTCAGCAGCCTGGGGTGGGACCCTGGCGCTCTTACCCCTCCTCAGGTCCTCCTGCGAGGGCTGCCTCTGAGTTGGGTAAGGGAGGCACTCTGTAGCTCTGGATTAGCTAGGGTGGCCCAGTCAAATATAGTATTCTGTGCTCAGACCCAGCAGCCCAATCTGGGGGCTGGGAAACAGTCACCCAGGGAAGCCCTGGCCCAAGGGTGACAAGAGGCAATCTTACAGGCCCAGGAATCAGGCTCCTCCTCCCTCTCCTTCTGGGGCCTGCTCTGTCCTCTCCGGTCATGCCCGAGCCTGCTGCCAGGCCAATCTGAGAGGCCACCAGGCTTCGTCCCAAGTGGCTTTCGGAGGGGCCACTCAGGCAGCCACATTCCTTTGGGAGGGCAAATCCCCACAAAGGTGGGCCCTTTGACCCAGCAATGCTCCATCTAGTCATAGTTGAGAAAACTGATCAAGGTTTTGCGCAGAGATGTGTCTACACAGGCCTCTTTTTCCTAAGTGGCTATGTGCCCAATACTGAGAGGCTGCCTGTGGCTGAGCAGGTCCTGGGAAATAATGCTACGTGGATGGGGGTGATCCTGGCAGCATTATTCATTATACCCAAATCATGCCTGATGGCCACCCAGATGAAGGAATCAGTAAAACGAGCATCTTACATTATACACCAGGCAGTCATTAAAGAAAATGCTTAGGAAATGGCTCTTTTGACCTGAGAGGTACCCACAACACACTAATGAGCGCAAACGGCTGATCACGTAACAGTACACGGAGGGGAGATGTAAAACACTGATCACCTCTGGGTAACTCCAACTAAAATCATGGGCAATTTTTATTCTCTCCTGCTCAGCTCTACTGCTTCTTTGCCTTAAACATGTGTTGCTGGTGTCCAAAGAAGTAATGGAGTTTGTGAGTTTCTATGGCACCTGGTTTATGGGGTGCGTGAGTTGCACAGGAATCTTTTGCCGCTTGTGGTGGGGTCACTTAAGTCCAAGTCAGAGCCGAGTCTGCAGCTATATTCCTACCCTTCCCATGCTGCCCCCACATGGTTCTTAGAGGTGGGGGACAAAAAGCAGTCGCAGAAGGAGCAGTCTTGTTAATAACAGGGTGCACACAAGAAACAGACCTCATCAACCAGTTACTCAGAGATGAGGATCAGTGCTGCACTGAGGAATGGGCTGAGGGTATCCTGGCTCCTCAGGTCTGGGAAAGGGGGTGGTCCAGAGCCAGCAATGCCCCTGGAAGCCCAGTCCCAGCCCCTGGCAGCAGGCCCCTGACTGCTCTGCTCTGTGACTATGCTGTGAAAATTCAGGCTGTGTCCAGCTCTCACCCTTCTGTTCTGACTCCCCTGAGCCCAGCACCTGTGCTGAGGACCCTGCCCCCTGGAGGCTGCCATCAGGAGTGGCTGGGTCTCCCCAGAACCTACCTGTCCCTCTACTTTCTCTCCTCCAATGTGAGCTGTTAAAAAGTTACTCCCCTGACCAATGTGCCTCAGTTGGTTGGGTGTTCATCCTGTAAACCAAAGGGTCACCCATTCGATTACCAGTCAGGGGCCTGGGTTGCGGGTTAGGCTGTGCAAGAGGCAACCAGTTGATGTTTCTCTCTCACATCAATGTTTCTCTCTCTATCTTTCTTCCCCATTCCACTCTCTTAAGAATCAATTTTTTTTAAGGGGGAAAAAAAAAAGTTATTCCCCTGGCAATCACTTTCTGACTCAGTTCTGCCACCAGCAGGATGGAAATAACCCTTTCCCAGCTGGATCTAATCTGCCGATGGTGCAATCGGTAGCTACCATTTAGGCTTTTTTTGTATTTTCTGAGTTGAGTGAACTGGAAGCAATGGAGTTGAGGTCCCAGCCTCCTGGGGAGCATTAGGAACCCATGGGGCACTCTGGCTGGTGTAACCCAGTGGATTGCGCACAGGCCTGCGAACCAAAAGGTTGCGGGTTTGAGTCCCTCTCAGGGCACACCCCCAGTTCAGGGCGTGTGAGAGGCAACCAGTTGATGTTTCTCTCCCTGTCTTTCTCCCTCCCTCCCCCTCTCTCTAAAAATAAAAATAAATAACATAAAAAGAGAAAAAAAAAACTTTTGGGGCTTTGGGCCATAACCAGCCCAGGCCTCCAGGCTCTGTCTCCCACTCTTTCCTCTCTTAACTCCAAGGCAGGATTTTTCCAAGGGAAAAAAAAAAAAAATGTACCAAGCCTCTCTTAGCTGAGGGGCAGAAGGGTTGATGAAGACACGGAATCTGCCTACTTGACAAGTGGACAAAATGAGGCAGAAAGAAGAGAACTTTAGGAGTCAGTGCCCATGCCGGGACTCTCCTTCCCAAGCAGGATCTTGATGGAACAATCCATCAGCAGACAGGCCAGCCAGTCCCAGACTCCTCCTTTCCCACAGCCCCACCTGGAGAGCAGGTGGGGCTCAGGGGCCAGCCCTGGGTGTGAACAGAGGGGGAGATGAAACTTCTGGTTCAACTGAATTCCTTGGAGGGCTGAGCAAGTGGGCTGTGTGGGAGCGGGGCCGCTCGCAGCAGCCATGCCCCTGCCACAGGACTGGAGGGCTTTTAGAAGTGGGAAGGGGCTCCAGGTTTGGTCCTGTTCTGCTGCTTCCTTTTTTCACACCTACTCTGGGCATACCTGCTGGTCCCTTCCTCCTGCTACCCCCAGGGGCTCTCTGCCCTGGAAATTCTTTGGTTGACCTGAGATCAGCTAACCCTGGTTACCTTGGGAACACTTCCTGGGGCCACTTTCCCAACCCCTGACTCACACATTCTCAGAAGTTTGATAGTCCCCAAACCCTACAGCCCTGATGCGGAAAGGGGAGTATGGAGGGAGAGACCTGGGCAAGGGGAGGGACTCTGCCCTTCAGAAAGCAGTTGGAAGGACGCCAGTTGTGGCCACCTGCTGGGAACAGAGAGGAGGAAATGTCCAGCTTTCCTCAGAATCTGCAGGCCCGAGGGCTGGTTCCTCCTTTTGCTGGCCTCAGGTGTCCACCTCGTGCCCTGGGAGCAGGTCATAAACCAACCCAAGGGGACAGAGGCCCCTCTATCAGATCACTGAGGCTAGAACTCTTTTGATGGCAAGAAGCAAATACCTGCTGGGGCTGCTAAAGAATCTGAAAGGTGGCAGGTGGAACTGGGCCTCAGGGGGCTCGGAGCCCAGATCATGTGCTCCCCGCTCTGTCTTAGATGCTCTCTCTGGGGCCAGGCTCTCCCCACCACACACTGTCTGGGCTCCTGGGATTCCAGCAAGCCAGGGTAGGCCATCCCACCAATCAGAGGCAACCTGCTTTCCCAGGTAGACTGTCAAAACAGCCCACAGCCCACAGCACCGCAGGCCACATTCTGAATCTTGCTGCCCCCAACTGGAGGCAGCATCCCCTGGGCTACAACAGTCCAGCCTTCTGTGACAGCCTTTTATGGTGCAGGCCCAGCTGCTGGGCCACCACAGTGGGCAGTGGCTATGTGGGGATAGTCCTCTGAGAAGGGGGTAACATCAAAAGGTGTTGGTCACAGTCATGGAAGCACAAGTCTTATTCTAAAAAGCCACCAAATGCACAGGCGACCCATGAAATGTCATTCTGAAAAGCTTTGGGTGAGAAGTCCATGAAAGGGAATGAAAGGCTACCTTGGTGAAAATATTTTGGAGAATTTCCACCACCACGAGCCCAGAATCACCCCTGACTTCTTGTCCCTCACTCCTGCATTCAGCCAATCAACTGTGTCCTTCCAGTGTCACCCCGCAAACCCTGCTCCAGAATGGACCACGGAAAATGCAGTTCAGACCATGTGACTCCTGGGCATCAGCAGTCCCGTACCAACCTCAGGATAAGAGTGAGAGTTGTCATCTGTCCCACCAGGGCCTTCACACTGGAGCCCTCTCAGTTCCCTGGCAATTTCCTGTTAGTGCTCAGTCACTGTCAGACTCCTCTCTGTCCTTCCCTGCCCACCTGATGCCCCTGTCCTCCACTCCTCTTTTACCCCATGTCTGCTCATCCTTTAAGACTTGGCTCTGTGGCCATCTTCTCCAGCAGGTGCTGGCCCTCCCCAGCAGAGTGAGGGGTCTCTTCAGGCTGCATGCATGTCACCTGTGCACACATCTGTCTCCCCATGTGTGCGGACTTGCAGCCCCGCTCCTCAGCCCCGGCACAGACCACAGCACACAGACATTCTCCAAAAGTGTCTGCCTGGACGTGAAGAAAGTGAATTTCAAAACATTAAAAAATAAAACACTTTCTTGTGGCCAGAGTCTGAAAGTGAACGTGATTCCAGGCTAGATGGGAGTTGCTCCACACTGAAATCTCAGGGTGCGGTGGTGAATGCACCTGTGAGGGCGGGGTGGGGTGGAGCAGGGAAGCAGCTCCTCATCCCTGGGAACCTCTTCACGAGCCTGCCAAGCAGTAAGGACATGCGTGGGGGTTAAGCAACGTGCAGGAGTGTTCCTGTGACAACCACTGGAGGTAGGTGTGGCTCTTGCTCGGCTACTTGGGCACCACCCAGGAGGCTGCAGGTATGTGGGGACCTAAGGCAGGTCCCTTAGTCAGAAGTGGTCAGAGTCAGGAGGACTAGTGTCTAGGCACAAAGGGTCACAGTGGCAGGCTGAGCTTCTAGAAGAAGGTCTTCTAGGAAGGCACTGTAGGAGCTTCAGGTCACCTGAGGACCCCAGACTTGGCAGCCCAGACCCTGGGGTAGATTCTGCACCTCTGCATAGCCAGGAGAATCCCCTTGGGGTCAGAAGGTTACCACAGCTTCAAGACTTGCTGTCTGTGTCAGCTGGGAAGACAGCATCTTCCTCATGGCCACAGCCTCGCCAGCCAGCCTCCCCTCCAGGGCACTCTGGTGCTGACGCCAGCTCCCTCCTCTGCTGAGGCACCTGCAGCCAGGATCCCCAGGGGAGCAGACAGGCAGAAGTCCAGTTTCAGAGCCTCGGGGCAGTGGGGGCCTTGCTATTTTCCGTGAGCATCACGGAGCAGGCTCTGCCACTCCAGGCTCTGACTTTGAAAGGAAACACAGTTGGCAGAAGGACAAAAAAGCCCCTTTCAGGCCCTCATTACCAGTGCTAGCTATCTGTCTTTCCTGAAGTCTGCCAGGCATAAATAACTGGTGTTTCTCTGAGCCTCTATTCTCAGTACTGGGAAGATTACTAAAAGCCCCCCCCCCCCCCCCGCACAGATGTTTTAAAACTTACACAAACAGAACTGTACCAGACCAGAGCACCCAGACCCTGAACCCAAAGAGAACAGCGAAACAAACTGAGCCTGCACTATCAGCCTGGAACCTCCTGATTTACAACAAATTGCTGTGATTACACAGCCACAAACCCCTCCCCCTTCTTGATCCATAAAAACTCACAGCCCCCACCCCTCAGGAAACTCTCTTGGGAAAGTAAAAATAAAACTTTGCTCTCTGCATTTTCTTCTCTTTGTGAATTCTCTCACAGCCTGCATCACAGGCCACCCTCACAGTTGGAGATGAGCCACTGGCCTTTGGGAACATCTTCTCATCACAGCAGGTGTGAGGGGAGGTTGTTGACATTCCTTTTCTGGAAGTGCCACGTGTCCTTTCTTCCTCTTGAGGACTCCTGGGGGACTGTTGATGAGACTCTCCAGAGCTCAGTCTGACCCCTGAGTCTCCTTCTGGGTATGCCTTATGTTACAGCTAGAAAAAGCGCACACCCTCATCCCCTTGAGATAGTGCAGGGAGGACACAGGGTGTAGGTCCGAGGCTCCTTCGGTGAAGGCTGGAAGAAGGGGTCAGGTCTGAAAGAGGAGCTCACCCAGCCATAACCAGGAGACTGAGGTGGGTGACACCCAGGGGCTGGAGCACTGGTGCCCGAAGTCTACAGGAACGTGTCAGGTGGCACGTTGCCTGCTCTGGATCAGAACCTGTCTCCTGCTCAACACCACACAAAGCCCAGAGCTGAGGTGAATGGTCCTGATGACAGAATGAGGATTCAGAAGAATCTCCATCCACAGCAGGGAAGGGAGTAGGGAGAAGTGTGATGGACAATTCAGACAGATTCCTAGATGCATAACTGTTCGTGGAAACAGAAAGATAATGAATTAGCTGACGGTAAGTTGGCATGAGTCAGTAATGAGACACCAAAGATGCCTTGGTAATGCTAGAGGCCCAAGAGGTAAAAGGTCTCCCCTGAAGAGGCCCAGTGTCACTGTCCTGTGCTGCTCGGCCCTGCTCTGAAGCTTTGACTCCCCATAGAGACAGCCACCAACAGATGAGGCAGGGTGAGGCAGGGCCAGAGCACCTGTGTCCAGGCCAGGAGCCATCCGAGGGTCAGGAGGAGGGTGCAGAAAGTTCAGGGAAAGACCCTATTGCCTTCTGCTCTTTGTGCCAGAAGCAGCTGAGACCTGCCTGCCGTGCACAGTCTGTTCTCACCTCTCCTCACCTCCAGCCTCTGCACCTTGATAGACCTGGCCACCCAAGCCCTGCCACAGCCTCTGAGGGAAGAGGATGGCACAGACCAGCTCTCTTGTCGCTCCACTCCCAGCAGCATTTTCCTTGTCTTGTGCGCATTTCCCAGTCTGAGGATAGGGCTGAAGTTCTCACAGTCCTCTAGGCCAGGGGGAAGGAGCTAGGGATCACCCTGACATTCAAGAGGTCACAGGCACTACTGCACCCTCAGAAGTGCATCCCGAGGAGTCAAGATGCTGTAGATAGGAAGGAACTGGACGGTGGCTTTTCTGGGCCTCTTTTTAAAGGAAGGTCTTTCGTCTCTGGGCGACCTATAGCAAGAACTCTTCCCTCACCCTCCGCTATTAGAGAAGGCTGGCTCCGAAGTGAGGCTCCCACTGTGACAGGTGTATGCAATGCACATTTACTGCTAATTGAAATGCAGGTGTCACAAAACATAAGATGTGGACATGTTCCCCTAGAACAATGTGAGGGTGTGAATTACACAGCAGCATGTGTCCCCAAAACAAGAGAACAACATAAACTGTGGAGGGGCTTCTGAATCACATACCCTTACCCATGAAATGCATGGAGACAATGGGAAAAGTGTTCATTGCCATGGGAGACCATCTGTTCCTAACAAGATGAAGTCTCCAAACCTTCCTTTGAAGAACTGGTTTCTTTGGGGCCATAGGGAGATGTCACCTGAGCAGGAGCTCTGCTGCTCGTCCAGCAAGAACAAGGCAAGAGCAGAACAAAGGCCTCCACATAGCTGAGAGGACACCAGGGTGCCTATCAGAATCACCTGCCATTGCCCAGGCTGCACTCCACTAAAAGTGAACCTCTAGGGGCAGGGTTAGGTGGATGGAGCCCAGCGGTCCTGATGGGCCAGACTGCAAGGCACTGCCATGGGCAGTCCCAGCTCTCTCACAGGTCTAATCCTAGAGGGCGGGGCCACCCCTTCCTCAAACACTCCTGAAGTTTCCTGTAGGGCCTTGCAGAATGGCTGTCAGGATTCAATTCCTGTTTGTGGCCAACTCCATCTTCACCTTTCCCATCTACATACTGTACCACGAAGCTTTGGGGACCAGGTCAATGCAGGTCTGGGGAGCATATGTGAGAAGGGGGTATAGACAGTGCACTGGGTCCATCAGCTATTCCAGGATTGAGGGCAGGGAGGATCCTGGGCTGCAGATGAGCTCCAGAACACCTTTGAGGAACCTCCAATTGGTCGCAGGCCAGCTGGGATTTGAGGAGAAACATCCATCCCTGGAATGTGTGGAGATGCATTCCCTGCCAAGGTCTGGGCAGCCAGTGTGGTTCCCTGGGGGTTGGGGCCAGGGAGGCCACAGGAGAGCTCTTAGGGATGGGACAATGTGCTAGCAGGACAGAAAAAAACAGTGACTGAAGTAGTTGTGCCACAGTGAGGGTCCCTACCTCACTCCAGTCAGTCATTCCAAATGCAAAGGACAGTGGGAGAAGGACTTAAAATCAAGACAACACTGGGGCAGTGACACCCAAATGCTGGGGACAATGAAACAGTGGGGCAGTACTTTGTCTGAACAAAGAGGCGAGTGACATAGTATTCCAAACACAGAGGAGAGTGGGACAGATGTCGAAGACAATGGAGCACTTCTTTCAAAAACACAGAACTGTGGAGCAGTGACTCCAAAAGCAGAGGATACTGCATCAGTGACATCCAAATGCCTAGCCAAGAACTCTAGTGCCTCTAACCTGAAGGACAGCAGGCAACACCCCTGACACAGAAGTGAGTGAAGTTGTGCTTCGTAGTGCAGAAGACAGCTGAACAATGAAGTGAAGTGACAGCAGAACTGTGCCTTCCACATGCAGAGGACAGTGGGGCAGTGCCATCAAAATGCACTGGACAGTGGAACAGGCACTTCCAAGGAAACAATTAGAGCTGTGGTGATGTTCAGGTACAACAGTTATTGGAGCAGTGCATGCAGGTGGAACAGAATGTGCCTCAGTGCCTTCCACAGATCTGTGAGATAATAAAGTTACTACTTTATTTTAAGCCACTAAACTTGTGGTGGTTTGTTTTAGCACAATAGAAAATTAATACAGAGAACTGATTCCCTTTATCTAAAATATTAAACTTTTGGAAAAATAACACATACACATTGATTAAAAAAATAAAACAATGAGAAAGGGATTATACTGAAAACCAGCAAAGCCATCCCTTTCCCTTCTCTGCCCCTTCCCTCTCTTGGTTCTGTTTTCTCATATCTCCTCCATATTTCTAAAGAACAAGCTTGTGCTGCTTTTATGGATTTGTGAACTTTAGACATTGCAGATTCACTTCCTATTATGAGAGATTAAAATTGTTCCTGAAAGATGTCCTCCCTCCCCAAAATAATGGCACAAGCCATGAATAAGAAAGATACAGGGAACCAGTATCAGGAACTAGTGAAGCTAAGAGAGGTAAAGAGTGGGCTCAGAATGACAGCTGGTCAGCAAACCTGCAGATGACCCAGCCAGACTGGGGTAGGGGAAGAGCAAAAAATGTGTGAGATTAGAGGAGGGGTGCCTAGGGGGTGGGTTTCTAGAATAAAGGAAAATTCTGAAGATCCAAGATTGTGGAGGAGTAAACCTCCACCCAGGGCCAATCTGGAATTACAATTAAATTACAGAGAAATCATTTGGAATAACCAGCTGAACAATAGCTGGAGAGAAGCCTTATAACCATGGACAAGCAGAAGAAACTGTTTCATAACAACATGACTGGTACTGAGTGCAGAGGAGATATGAGAGGGCTGGCTGGGCTCCCATGGGTGGCAGCTGAAGGGCTAGAGGGTTATTTCAGTGACTGGGAGGTTCCCCTGAGAAGTGTGTGGTAAACCACAAGCTGGGCTCCCCAGCCTACAGCACCTGAAACAGAAAGGAACCCAGATAACATCCAGCTGTGAAAAGTGGTGGGGTTTCTGTCTGCCAGGGAGAGATGGCTGGAGACACAGAGAGCCTCTTAAACAGACAATGCACAGAATTTCATTTGCAGCCACTTACGCTGGGCTCCAGCAGAGGGGGCACAGAGTGGACTAGAAATGCTGGAAGAGAGTCTAGGGATGGTGACTTTGGGGACAGAATGGAGGGAGAAGCTGAGTCATTCGCCACACTGCAGGAGCCATTTTGCTCAGGCAGAGTAATCCCCTCCAAGTGGCATCAGCCTGACAGGAAGAAATAGCCCCACCCACAGGAATTATTCTGCCCCACCATTTGGTGCTTAAACCTGACTGTTGATTACAGGTTGACTAGATTAACAACCGAAGGAGACAGCCACAGATTGTGGATCACTGGTGATCTCGAACAGGCTGCCTAGGGATAGACTGGGACAACATCTGACATCACCGGGGGTGGATCCAGAAAGAGAAAACGGTGGTAAACACAAGATTCTGCTGAGATGAATTTCACCACATTCTATTTCATGATTTGAACCACTTTCTTTCCTGCATAGCTTTTTAACATTCATTTCTTGTCCTTCGAGTTTGTGCCTATTAGGTCACTAGTTTTTATATTACAGTTTATTTCAAATTTCATATTTGGCTCCTCCCTTCTCTTACTCCATTTTACCTTCTTTCCTCTTCTTATTTTCATTTTAAATTTTATTTTCTCTTGCTACAATTAGTTTACATTCTGCACTCTTACCATTTCTCCCCCCTGCAGCCTCTCAAAACCATTTATTTTTGTCATTAGCCATCTCACATTCTTTTTCCTGCTCTTAAAATACCCTTGTTCTCTCTCCACCTTTATCAATCTTTGTTCATTGGTTGTGGATATGGTGGTTGTTATTGCATTTCTTCAATTTTATTCTAGATCTTCATTATTTTTGAATTTCAAATCTAAAATTTTACCATTCTCCTTTCCTACTCCATTTTACCTTCCTCCTACCCCCCCTTTTTTTTATTTAAAAATTTCCCTGTCTTAGCCTGGTTTTCATTCCCCAATACTACTAATTCTTTCTCCCCCTATCTTCTCAAAATTACTTCTCTTTCCTCTACACATCTCAAACTTTTCTTTTTCTTTTTTTCCCCTCTTAGTCCCATCCCACCTATATTAATCTTTGTTCACTTGTTGTTGATATTGCTGTGGCAGATCTTCTTCAAATTGGTTCCTACCTTTTCTCTCTCTCACTATATTTTTTAAATATCTGTTTAAACCTAATACTATATGCCTCTCTTCTCTTACTCTATTCCACCTTCTTCCCTCCCTTTTTTATTTATGATGTAAATTTTCTTTCTCTATTTGCCTTGTCTCTATTCCCTACTCTTATCACTCCTCCCTCTACCCTCTCAAAATATTTATTTTTCAGTTAGTCAACTCATATTCATTTTTCTTTCTTATATTAGTATTAATCTCTTTACACCTTTATTAATATTGGCTCATTTGCTGTTGATAGTGTGACTGTAGGTGGGGATATTTTTGCAGGTATAAGTTTGTTTCCTGGGCTGTTTGGTTTTGTTCTGGCAGCACCTGTACAACAGCATACAAGAAGTGGTGGGAAGAGTGACTCTCAGTCAGCCAGAAGAGAGAAGGACATACCAGAGAATGACTCGACAATAACCAAACCCAATTACAACCAGAGAGCTCACATAAATGGCATAAGGGAATCCCAAAAGCATCAAGATCAGAACATCAAGGAGACTGCACCACTGAATCCCATAGGTCTCCTACCACAGAGGATCACACCACGAAGACAGAGATCCTAAGAAGATCAGTTAAGAAACAGAAACAAATAAGAAGAATAACCTAACACTGGGAGACAAAGAAACAACCCCCAATAAAAAGGAAAGGAGGAATCCCCAGAAAGAGTGCTAAATGAAATAGAGGCAAGCAAATTATCAGGCATAGAATTTAAAATAATGATTATAAGGAAGCTCAATGAGCTCAGCGAGCTCAGAGAAAACTACAAAGAACTGCAGGGGAACTACAAAGAACTCCAGGGAAGATATAAGAAACTTACAGTGAACTACAGCAGTATGGAAAAGGACATAGAGACTATCAATAAGAGCCAGGAGGAAATGAAGAATACAATTTCTGAATTGAAGAACACAGTAGAAGGAATTAAAAGCAGGCTAGAGGAAGCAGAAGATTGGAACAGCGAGCTGGAGGACAAAGTAGAAAAAAAAGTTCCCAGACAGAGCAACAAAATGAAAAAAGACTCAAAAAAGAACAAAAAGGGCTTAAGGGAGCTGCATGACAACATGAAATGTAATAATATCCATATCATGGGGATACCAGAAGAAGAAGAAGAGAAGCAAGGGATAGAAAACTTGTTTAAAAAAGTAATGACAGAAAACTTCTCAAACATGATGAGAGAAAAAGTCTCATCAGTCCAGGAAGCACAGAGGGTCCCAATGAAGATAAACCAAAAGAGGCCCACTCCAAGACACATCATAATTAAAATGGCAAAAATTAAAGACAAAGAGAGAATCTTAAAGGCAGCAAGGGAGAAACAGCTATTAACATACAAGGGAGCTCTGATAAGGCTATCTACTGATTAGTCAGTGGAAACACTATAAGCCAGAAAGAAATGGCAAGAAGCATTTCAAGTAATAAACTAAGACTACTCTACCCAGAAAGGGTCTCATATAAAATGGAAGGTGAAATAAGAAGTTTCCCAGACTAAAAAGAAGGCTAAGAGGTTACATCTCCACAAAAACAACATTGCAAGAGATGCTAAAGTGACAGCTTTAAGAGGATGAAGAAAAAGAGGGGCTGAGAGAGAGAGAAACATGGGTACAAAGGGAAAACTGACAATGAATAAGTACCTATTAATAATAACCTTAAATGTGACTTCCAGCCAAGATGGAGGCCTAGGCTGACACGCTCTGTCTCCCTCCACAACTAAGAAGGACTACAACTATCGCAAAACCAGAAATAACCAGAAGTTCCAGAAAATAAAGCTACATGGAAGTCCAACGTATGAAGTTATAAACAAATGGTGTTTATCTGGATGGGTAGGAGGGGTGAAGCCAGGGTGGAGAGATCAAGCTGTGCTGGTGGCGGCAGCTGCAGCTGCAGCAATGAGCAGCAGGACACAGTAAGCACAGACATCCGTATTTAAGGGGAGGAAAGAAGTTCCCGGGACCACTGCTGGCTGCAGACTGAAGCCGTCAGCTCATGATTCCAACACTGGGGAAGGCAGACCCCCATTGCCTTGGACTGTGAGGCCCAGAGGGCATGGAAATGGAGGACGAGGCTTCCAGTCTCTCAGCGGAGAGTGAATGGCAGGAATCCATCTTGGACACCCGCCCCCACACAAAGCGCCACAGTGTGGTGAGAAGGGTCACCTGGTAGTGACGAGTGCACAGGGCTCTGCCCCCAGTAGCATAGGAGGTGTGACAGCCCTGCCCAAGAAGGAAAGATAATCAAAAATGGTCAGGATGGCAGGAATCATGATTGAGATCCCGGTGATGCAGCTGACCAGAAAGCAAATATGTGAATTAACTGACGAACAAATAGGTAATCTTTCTGAGGCTCAGTTCAGAGTTATAGTCATAAGGCAGCTTATAGAACTAACAAAAGATCTTGAATAATATGGGGAAGGAATGAAGACTAGTCCTGCTGAAATGAATGAAAACACGTATGAGACAATTGGTGAGAAAAGGAAAACCAGGAATCAAATCAACAAATCAGGACACAGGGAAGAAACAAACAGTCAACCAAAGCAGAAAGAGGAAACAAAAAGTGAGGAATATGAGGAGAGGCTCAGAAACCTCTGGGACAGCTATAAGTGAATGAACATCCGAATTATAGGGTTGCCAGAGGTGAAGAAGAAGAACTAGAAATTGAAAAATTATGTGAAAAAATAATGAAGCAGAACTTCCCTAACTTGAGGAAGGAAATAGACTTACAGTTCCAGGAAGCACAGAGAGTTCCACACCAAGACACATTATAACAAAAATGTCAAAAATTAAAGGTAAAGAGAGAATCTTAAAAGCAGCAAGAGAGAAGAAAAGAAGAAAAAGAAGAAAAGAATTATGTACAAAAAGGGGTCCCAATTAGACTATCAGCTAATTTCTCAAAGGAGACTCTGTAGGCAAGTAGGGACTGGCAAGAAATATTCAAAGTAATGAAAAGCAAAAACCTACAGCCACGATTATTTTATCCAGCAAAGCTGTCATTCAGAATACAAGGACAGAGAAAGTGCTTCCAGGACAAAGTAAAACTGAAGGAGTTCATTAGATCCAAACCACTGTTATATGAGATGTTAAAGGGACTTGTTTAGAAGAAGGAGGATCAAAACTATGAACATTAAAATGAAAACTGTATCACAACAAACAACAACAGAAGCTAGGGAATTGAAACAAAGGCAAACAAAGTAGGCAACGAGAGTATAAAAAGAATGATAGGTATGGGGAACATATTGGGGGGAGGTCAGTGGAGAGGGGGAAGACGGAAAAGGGAGGGAGATGATGCAGGAATTAAGAAGTATCGTAGGAGGGAATGGAGTAGACAGGAAGATGTTGAGAAGAACTATATGCACAACCAATGGGCATGGACTAATGGCGCTGGACAACTGGAGGGAGGGCAGGGTCACTGGGTGGAGGGGAACAAAGGGAAAAGAAATTCAGAGAACTGTAACAGCATAATCAATAAAACATATTTATAAAAAAAAATCCTTAAATGTAAATGGATTAAATGCTCCAACCAAAAGACATAATGTAGTTGGATTGATAAGAAAACAAGACTTGCATATATGCTATCTACAAGAGACCCACCTCGGAACAAAAGATCTACACAGACTGAAAGTGAAGGGATGGAAACAATATTCCAATCAAATAGACATTTAAAAAAAAGGCTGGGGTAGCAATACTTATATCAGACAATATAGATATCAAAACAAAGGCCATAAAAGGAGACAAAAAAGGACACTACATAATATTTAAGGGAATAATAAATCGGGAAGATATAACCCTTATAAACATACATTCACCCAACATAGGAGCACCCAAATATATAAGGAAAATATTGGAAGACTTCAAGAAAGATATTGACAACAACACATTCATAGTAGAGGATTTTAACACCTCATTGTCAACAATGGATAGATCTTTAAAGCAAAGTATCAACAATGATACTGTGGCATTAATATATACAGAGCTTTCACCCCAAAGCAACAAAAATATATATTCTTTTCAAACGCACATGGAACATTTTCAAAGATAGACCACATGGTAGGACACAAAAGAAACCTCAACACATTCAAGAAAATTGAAATTATATCAAGTATTTTCTTGGGTCAAAATGACTTGAAACTAGAAACCAACCTCAAGGAAAAAACTTAAAAACATGCAAATTCATGGTGAATGAATAACATGCTATTAAATAATAAGTGGGTTAATAATAAGATGTAGGAATAGATTTAAAAATGTCTGGAAACAAATGAAAATGAGCACACAACAGCCCAAAAATGATGTGACACAGCAAAGACAGTGCTGAGAGGGAAGTTCATAGCATTAGAGGACTACCTAAAAAAGATAGAAAAATCTCAAATAAATAACCTAACCCTACATCTACAAGAAGTGGAGAAACAACAATAAACAGAGCCCAGAGTGAGGAGAAGGGAGGAAATAATTATGATCAGAGCAGAATTAAATGGTATAGAGACTAAAAAAGCAATTCAAAGGACCCTTTCTGGGTAGAGTAGTCTTGGTTGCAGGCCTTTGTTTTTCATTACTTGGAATATTTCTTGCCATTTCCTTCTGGTTTAAAGTATTTCTGTTGAATAATCAGCTGATAGCCTTATCAGAACTCCCTTGTATGTTAGTAGCTGTTCCTCCCTTGCTGCCTTTAAGATTCTCTCTTTGTCTTTAAATTTTGCCATTTTAATTATGATGTGTTTTGGAGCTGGTTCTTTGAAAAGATAAGGAAAATCGACAAGCCTTTAACCAGATTCATCAAGAAAATAAGAGAGAGGACACAAATAAATAAAATAAGGAATGACAGAGGAGAAATTACAACCAATAACACAGAAATACAAAGGAGCATAGGAAATTACGATGAACAACCATAAAACAAGAAATTTGACAACCTGGGCAAAATGGACACATTTCTAGAAACATATAATTTTCCAAAACTGAATCAAGAAGAAGCAGAAAGCCTGAATAGACCAATAACAACCAGTGAAATTGAAGCAATAATCAAACACTCCCAACACACAAAAGCCCTGGACCAGACAGCTACACAGGAGAATTTTACCAAACATTTAGGGGAGAGTTAACTCCTATCCTTCTCAAACTATTCCAAAAAATCCCAAATTCTTTTTATGAGTCTAGTATTATCCTAATTCCCAAACCAAGTAAAGACACAACAAACAAAGAATACTACAGGTCAATATCGCTGATGAACATAGATGTTAAAATCCCAACAAAATATTGGCAAACCAGATCCAGCAACACATTAAAAAGATCATACACTATGATCACGTTGGATCTATCCCAGGGATTTATCCCAGGGATACAAGGATGGTATACTATTTGCAAACCAATAAACATAATATACCACATAAACAAAATGAAAAACAAAAATTATGTGATCATATAAATAGATGCTAAAAAAGCATTTGATAAAGTACAGCATCCATTTATGATAAAAACACTCAACAAAGTGGGAATAGAGGGAGCGTACTTCAAGGTAATAAAGGCTGTATACAAGAAACCTACAACCAACATCATACTCAACAAGCAAAAACTAACGCTTTCCTTCTAAGGTCAAGAACATGACAAGGGTGTCCACTTTCACCACTTTTAGTCAATGTATTACTGGAAGTTCTAGCCACAGCAATCATACAAGAAAAAGAAATCAAAGGCATCCAAATTGGAAAGGAGGAAGTAAAACTGTCATGATTTGCAGATGACATGATAGTGTACACAGAAAACCATATAGCTTCCACCAAAAAACTATTCAACCTAATAAGTGAATTTGGCAAAATAGCAGGGTACAAAGTCAATATTCAGAAATAAAAGGCATTTCTGTACACCAACAATGAAATATCAGAGATAGAAACTAGGGAAAAATCCCATTTACTATAGCAACAAGAAAAATTAAGTACTTAGGAATAAACTTAACCAAGAAGGTAAAAGACCTATACTTGGAAAACTCCAGAACACCGAAGAAAGAAATTAAGGAAGATACAAATAAATGAAAGCGTATATTGTGTTCATGGATTGGAAGAATTAACATCACTAAAATGGCCATACTACCCAAAGTAATCTATAGATTCATTGCAACCCCTATTGAAATACCAATGACATATTTCACAGATCTAGAACGAATATTTCAAAAACTGATATGGAACCAAAAAAAGACCCCGAGTAGCCTCAGCAGTCTTGAGAAAGAACAAAATAGGAGTGATCACAATACCTGATATCAGATTACAAGGCCACGGTACTGCCATAAGAACAGACACATAGATCAATGGAACAGAATAGAGAGCCTAGAAAAAAACCCAAGTCTCTATGGTCAATTGATATTAGACAAAGGGGGCAGGATCATACAATGGAGTTAAAACAGCCTCTTCAATAAATGGTGTTGGGAGAACTTGACAGGTACATGCAAAAAATGAAACTAGACCATCAACTCACAAAATAGACCAGAAAAAATTCAAAGTGGATAAAAAACTTAAACATAAGCCATGAAACCATAAAACTCCTAGAGAAAAACATAGGCAGAAAATCTCAGCTGTCCCACTTAGCAATATTTTTACTGATATATCTCCTAGGGCCCGGGAGATAAAAGAAAGAATAAACAAATGGGACTACATCAAACTAAAATGTTTCTGCTCAGCTAAAGAAAACATCATAAAAATGAAAAGGGAACCAACCATAGGGGAAAACACATTTGCCAAGGATTCCTCAGACAAGGGTTTGATCTCCAAAATATATAAAGAACTCATATGACTCAACACCAGGAAGACAAACAATCCAATTAAAAAATGGGTGAAGGAGCTGAACAGACACTTCTTCAAGGAAGACATACAGACGGCCCATAGACATATGAAAGGATGCTCAACATCACTAGCCATCAGAGAGATGCAAATTAAAACCACAATGAAGATACCACCTCACACTGGTCAGAATGGCCAAGATTAACAAGTCAACAAACAACAAGTGCTGGTGAGAATGCGGAGAAAGGGAACCCTGGTGCACTGTTGGTGGGAATGCAGGCTGGTGCAGCCACCATGGAAAACAGTATGAAATTTCCTCAAAAAACTAAAAATGGAACTGCCTCTTTATCTAGTGATTCCACTGCTGGTATTATACCCTAATAATCCTAAAACATCAATTCATAAGAACGAACCTATGCACCCCTATATTCATCCCAGTGTTATTTACAATAGCCAAGTACTGGGAACAGCCTAAGTGCCCATCTTAGAGGAGTGGATCAAAAAATGGTGGTACATTTACACAGTGGAATACTGTGTAAGAGCACACATATCAGTCAGGCCAGCCCCGACTATAGAATTAACTTAGCACACAGGTGTTTGGCTGTGATGAGGGACAACAAAGGGATATGGTATAAAGAGCTCAATATTAATCACTCATAACAGGAAGCAAATCTGCAATATCTATAGTTCATAAATCTAGAAAAGCAGCACAAGCTTGTTCTTTAGAAATATGGAGGAGATAAAAGAAAGCAGAATGAAGAAGGGGAAGTGTGACTAGTGCAGAGAAGGGAAGGGCATGGTTTTGCTCGTTTTTAGTATAATTCCTTTCACATGGTTTTATTTTTAAATCAATGTGCATGTGTATAATATTTTAGATAAAGAGAATCAGGTCTCTGTATTCATTTCTATTGTTGCTGAAATGAATCACCACAAGCTTAGTGGCTTAAAACAACTTAATTTTCTCTTCTCCCAGATCTATGATCATAAGTCCCATGGGCTCAGTGCTTCCTGGGCTCCAGGTCTCACCAGGCTGAAGCTAAGATGTGAGTTGACTATTCTTTTCTGGCGCTCAGGGTAGCACCAACTTCCAGGCTCCTTCAGGTTATTGAAAGTACCCAGTTCCCTGAGGTCATATACCTGGGATCCCCATTTCCTTGCTGGCTGTCAGTATGGCCACCTTCTAGAAGCTGCTGTCTGCTCCCTGCACGCAGCCCTCACATCCAACGCCAACAATGGTACAGCAAACCCTTGATCTGATGTCTCTGACTGCTTTTCTCTTGCCTTGCCCACCTCATATCTCTGGATGGCTCTTCTGCTTCCACTGGGCCCACCTGGATGTTCCAGGATTGGTTATCTGTCTTAAAGTCAGCTGCTTAGTAACCTTAAGTATCACTGCAGTATCTAGAATAGTGTTTGATTGAATAACAAGGGATAAGAATAAAAACCTTCAAGGGACACCTTTAAAATGATAGATTTCTTTATGTTAAATCTTCTCACTGTCTTTAATTTGTCAATATGAACTCTGACTCTCCCAGAAGAGGGTGTTCTATGTCAGGTGCAGTGTTAGGACCAGATTCAGTTGAGTATGTCAGGAAACCTAAAATAACAACACATAAAACAAAACAGAAATGTATTCTCACACAAGATGAGTCTGTGGTTTACCTGGCAGTTCCGTGAAGCAGCAAAGACCCTTCTTTCTTTTTACTCCATACTAAGGCCATTTCTGACCTCATGAGTGCTTCATGGGGAAAGACGGACACTGGAGGTCAAGTGGTCACACACACATGTTTTAAGTTGGGAGAAGCTGATATGCGTCCTGGCTGAGGCAACATCCCAGACCTTGAATGTACATTTCATTGGCCAGAGCTTGACCCCAAGGCCAGACATAGCTACAGGGGGGCTGGGAAGCACGTTCTTTGGGTGGGGTTCTTTTGGGCCTGGAACAAAGCCAGAGTCTGTGGCTTAGGGAAGAGGGGAGGGTGGACACTGGGTGGATCCCACCTTCGCTGCCACCCTGAGTGTTCCAAGCATAGTTGATAGAAGATGGCTTTGCTCTCAGAGCACAGTTAAGAAAGTCTCTGTTTTCCTTTAACCTACAGAATAAGGTATTACAGCTAGCTGCCCAGAACATTTATGCTCTGCTCTCCTAGTCCCCAAGTAGTGAAAGCATTTTAGCAGCAAATTACAAATACTGAAGAAAATACTAACATTTGTCCACAAACTGTATTAAAATAGACTCACTCTGTGGTACTCAAGCGTGATACAGCACAGGGGCCCCACAACAGCTCCACGCAGCTCCCAGGGTCCCTGCACAGGGGCCTGTTCCCACCAGTGGTGCCCCTGGGGACTGGACGCTGGGGCAGCACAAATGAGTGACTGCAGGGACATCTGTATGGTGGTCCCAGGTCCTCCTCTCAGGCCCAAATCAAATGGCTCAGCTCCCACCCACATCACCCTCTTCACTTTTTGTTAAAAGTCACTTCTCTCTCAGAGACCTGGGAGCATAGGAGGACTCTCCCATGTCTCCTGCTCACCTTGCTGATCAAAACCTGGACTGTAGGTGCTAACCCTTTTTTTCTATCACTCAATCTCAACTCAAATAATTATGTAAAAATCTTTAACATTTACGGGTGAGGAAGGTCATTGCTGCAGAGGCAGGAAAAGCCTTCAACATGAATGTTACTCATCACAGTCCTAGCGACCCACTCACAGTGCTGGCCACAGTGACTTTTCCCCAGCTCTCCACCCACAGGCCCTCCTCCCCCTGCGTTATCTAAGCCTTCTTCCCATCTCAGATCCTACTACTGAAGACCCCATTGTAGCCTGTGGTGACATCATGAGGGACTCTATTTGGGGCTGGGGTTCAAGCACCCCCATATGTACAGCCCTTCTCTGCTGATACTTCAAGGACATGTTACTCTCAGAGAGAAAGACAGCTCTGGGTCCAGGCTGGCCTCTTACTTCAGACTCACTAACCTCTAAGGACCTCAAGATCCTCAAATGCTAAAGAGGAACTTGCCCTTACTAACCTCTGACTTGGACCCCTTATCCCACAGACTGACAGCTGATTGCTACTACCTGCAGCAGAAGAGGTTCTGGTGCAGAAAGTCTCTTCTCACGGAGGAGGCAGGGCCAGGATGGGGACATGTGGCAAAGGTGCCATTTCCAAAGCTGAGGAGATAGGGCAGGCTCTGTACTCTCACAGCTGGGTCTTCCTGGCCACAGCTGGAGAGAGGACAAAAACTAGAGACTGAAAACATGGAGGTTCTGGTGGAGGGGCAGCTGGGTGAACGCTGACGCCCGTGAGATAAATTTCCACAGCGCAGAGACACAGATTGTTTCAGGTGACCAGGCCACAGGCACACAGGGCAGGAGGCACAGGCCCCAAAGGAAGACTCACAGCTTCTCAAGAGAGTGACAAATAGGAGTTATGGGTGTCAGCAGGATGGGACCTGGAAGGGAAGAGCTTAGGGAATCAGCTATTTAGGGATGCAGGCTAAACCAGGGACCAGGCAGAAAGCTGGGACAGACAACTCATTCCAGAGTCAGCATGAGGCAATGAGGTGACTAACCAGCAGGGGGACAGAGTTTGGCATTAAGAGGTGGCAGCTGGCAGAGCACAGCAGGCACTAGATGCACAGGTGAGACCCAGGTGAGTCCGGATCCCAGGGCACCCAGCAGGCGAACACAAGTCCCTGCAGGCAGCAGGCAGCTGAGGGTAGCAGCAAGGAGGCCTCAGCTCTGCTGGTGCAAAGGCAGCAGAATCAGGGCATGAACCTGGAGGCAGGACTCCCAGGGCAGCTCAGGAACTCCAGGTTCCACAAGAAGCCTCAGGGCCAAATGCAGCTGGTCTTGAGTAGGTGCTAGGCAACCAGGGGCACCCTGGAAGCTTTCAGAGAGGTGGTCTTTATTCCAGTCACAGTGGGAACACAGCAAGAATCCCCTCTCTGACTCTCTCTCTGGCAGACACTCCTGTGATTTGATAGCACCTGCCACATTTTGGGGCAGCCCTGGGCCCCGACACCTCCACACCGGCAAAGGCAGACCTACCTGTCCCAGAGCCCACACCATTATAAAGTGTGACTCTGGGGTGTCTCCCTGACTTAAAATACTTCTGGGCTACTTGTACCCTTGATAAAGTCCTGTCCTTAACATTTGTCAACCACTACTCAGAGGCAGCCCTCCATGTTCATCCAGCCCCATCTCAGGTCCCATCTGGAGATCAAGCGCGACTGCATTTCCCAGCTTCCCTCATGGCGGGGGCCATGTGATTAATTCTGGTGACTGGGCTCTAAGCACAAGTAAAGTACTTCTCAGCTAAAGCACAGCAAAGAAGGTGTGAGGTCCACCATTCCTTTCCCCTGCCAGATGTCCTGAGGCCATGTGTCAAGATGGCAATGTCACAGGATGGTGCCACTGCCCACAGCTTGGACCCCTGAGCCTTGGCAGAGCTGCCAAACATCCCCCCCATGCCCTGTATACTAGTACTAGCTTACAACCAACTACAAACTCCTCTCCATCCCCAGACACAGATACTGACATTGTCTCTGACCCTGGCGTGTCAGTCCTTTGTGCTTTCATCTCTCTGCCAGTGAAAATGCTGTGTCTTGACCCAAGGACCCTCATGTAATTCTCCAGCCTAAGTCTCCAATTGCACCATCCGGCCAGGCCTCCCCCACTGCCTCCAGGCCAGGCCTGGGGCTCTGAGGTCCCAGCCTGTCTCTATGGCCAGCCCCTTTATGACTATGAACTTGAGAAATGGGTCTCCATCACTGGAAGAACTTGGAGCAGGCTTGCTGGCACACAGCTCAGAACAGATTTTCTTGAGTTCAGCACAAGAATCAGGAGGCATGCAACTTTCCAGAAGAATTGATTCTCTACTCTTGGCCCTCAGATGGTCCATGCTATCAGCCAGATGTCAGGTGGACTGGACAATGGATGCTGGGTGGCCAGAAACATTCTTTCTGAAGTCCTTCAAGGGGTGGTTGGAGGATTATCTATTACATTATATATATATATATATATATATATATATATGTATATATATATATCTCCAGACATAGTTGGAAAGTTCAAAGTTTAAGTTCTCAGGCTACTTAAAACAAGAGTAGATTTGTTTTCTCATGCCTCAGTCTACTTGATTTTAATAACTTAGCAGTGTGACTTTATTTTATTTCTTCACTCCTTCCTCACATATGAAGACTTCACTTGGGACACAACCCCCTAAAGGGTACAGTTCCTGGCAAGGAGTCTCAGTCTCACCTCCACGCACAGCCAGAAGGAGACTCACTTCAGACGCCTCCTTTTTGGGGTCCCAAGAGACTCCCTCAGCCCCTTCCCCAGGGCACCTTCCAGGATGCACTGCTTCCTGCCTGGCAAACTGGGGTCAGAGCCATCTTCCTACCACAGGGCATGACCTGACTCCCCCATCCTGAGGCCTCTGGTTATTTCTATGGCAATGATCATACGAACCTGACTTGATTGGAGACTGGGTGACAAGCCAATGTGCTGCTGCTCACTGGCCCTGAGTAGGCCCAGAGTAAGGGCTGTAGGAAGACAGTGCAGCAGCCTAAATTAGTAGGAACCATAGAAGGGACCGAGGTACTAAGATGAGCTGAGTAATGATAAGAAAATAGTCATTTTCTTGTATTTCGATAGACAAGTCTACTCAAGACACTAACCAACCACCTAATTCCCTGTGACAGAGGCAGGCTGGAGTCCTGAATGAAACATCAGCAAGTCCAGGGGCCATCCTAGAATGATATACTCTGGGCTGGGGAAGCTACCCCAGAGTTCAAACAGCTTGAAAATCAAAATGCTGTTACAGAAATGTCAGCTGAAACATATCTCCTATAGTTTTGCTCTGACACCTGATGAGGAGAGGCCAGGCCCCCTTGACTCGATTGTAGAATCTGACAGCCACGGTTGTGCCCAGCTCCCCTCTTGCTGGCACTGGGACTTCATGGACCCCTTTCATCTGTTACTTCACCTGAAAATTCCTACTTCCTAGAGCAGAAATGATATAATGTATATTCAACACTTAAAACAGTTCCTGCCACATGGCAAATGCTCAACAAATGTTAGTAATTATCAGGAAAGTGGGCTCTTTGATAAATAAAAAATTGGGGAACATGGTTCTGTGAGGGAGGAACCACTGAAGGTGAATCATTTAGACATTTCCAAACTCCTCCAAAGGGGACCACGCCACAAGTCAGCCACACAGGGAAATTACGTTTCTTTATTTGAAAACTCCCCTTCCACTCAAGTTTCAAAGGGGCCTTAAACACATCGTCATGATTACCTGCAATGGTGGCACATTTGCAACCCAGATATAATTTTTGGAAAAAGATAACTGTTGTTTTAAGCTCAGCCTGGTGAATTAAGTAGGTAATCACAATGAGTAATGTTGTTTGCTCAAAAGTGAGTGACGATGACATAACAAAACCAAGTTTTCCTGGCTCCAGACAACTCTAACATCTTCTGTGATCTGATTCTTCCAAGGCCCCTGACGGACTGGTAAAACAGTGCCATCTGGTGACTCCAAAGAGAACTACAGGGAAGTTCTTTAAAATGCAAAACCAAAGATCCTGGTCAAGTATACTGTAGAGGCCTTCCGTTTCCCCCTTTCACCAAATTGTTCCCCGAAGTTAAATTAATGTGATCTACTTCGTTAAGTTTAACGCTTTGCCGGGCAGTTAATATTTCCTACCTTCCTTTAAATTTTTATTAAAATTTGGAGACATAAATCATATACCCATATATATTAATATGCATTTTAGAAAAATGTTATACATTGCATGCATAAATCTTAACTGTACTGTTTTAAAATATATTTTATTGATTTTGCTTTTGCAGTTGTTGCAATTTTTTCCCCTTTACCCCCTCCACCTGGTATCCCCCTTTCCTTCAGCAATACCTCCCCCCACTTTAGTTCCTGTCCATGGGTCATGTGTATAAGTCCTTTGGCTTATCCACTTTCTATACTGTTCTTACCATCACCTGTCTATTTTGTACCTACCAATTATCCTTGTTAATCCCTGTACCATTTCTCTATTCCCCCCTTTCTCCCCTGCTGATAACCCTCCATATAATCTTCATATCCATGATTCTCTTCCTGTTCTAGTTGTTTGTTTAGTTTGTTTTTGTTTTTTAGATTCATTTGTTGGTAGTTGTGAGTTTGTTGTCATTTTACTATTCATAATTCTGATATTCTTCTTTTCCTTAAATAAGTCCCTTCAACATTTCATATAATAAGGGCTTGGTGATGATGAACTCCTTTAGCTTTACCTTGTCCAGGAAGCACTTTATCTGCCCTTCCATTTTAAATGATAGCTTTGATGGATAGAGTAATCTAGCTTGTAAGTCCTTGCTTTTCATCACGTTAAATACTTCTTGACAGTCCCTTCTTGCCTGCAAAGTTTCTTTTGAGAAATCAGCTGATAGTCTTATGGCCACCCCTTTGTAGGTAACTCTCTTCTTTTCTCTTGCTGCTTTTAAGATTCTCTTTTTATCTTTAACCTTTGGCATTTTAATGATGATGTGTCTTGGTGTGGTTCTCTTTGGGTCTAACTTGTTTGGAACTCTGTGCTTTCTGGACTTATACGTCTATTTCCTTCACCAAATCAGGGAAGTTTTCTTTCATTATTTTTTCAAATAAGTTTTCAGCTTCATGCTCTTCCTCTTCTCCATCTTGCACCCCTATGATTCAGATAATGGTATGTTTAAAGATCCCAGAGGTTCCAAAGCCTATCCTCATTTTGTTTGTTTTTGTTTTTAATTCTTTTTTCTTCCTGCTGTTCTAATTCAATGCTTTTTCCTTCCTTGTGTTACAAATCATTAATTTGATTCTTGGCTTCATCCTCACCACTGTTGGTTCCCTGTAGATTTTTCTTTATTTCACTTAGTGTAACCTTCATTTCTTCCTTTATGTTGTTGTCATATTCAGTTAGTTCTTTGAGCACCCCGATCACCAGTGTTTTGAACTCTGCATATGATAGGTTGGTTATCTCCATTTCATTTAGTTCTTTGTCTGGGGTTTTGCTCTGCTCTTTCACTTGGGCCAATTTCTTTGTCTCCTTAATTTGGCAGCTTCCCTGTTTGTTTTTGTAGAGCTGCTTTGACTCCCTGTCTTAGTAGCGTAGAAAAGGCACCACTAAATAAATTTTATGAGGTGGAGACTTAGGTAATCATCAGGGCAGAGGAACCCACATCACCACTTTGTGGGGAGAGGTCTTGGAGAGGGCACAATGTCGTTGCATGGCTTCTGGAGGTTTGCCCAGCACATGCCCCATTTCCAGTCACTTCACCCACCTCCCGTATGTGCCTGGTGCCCTTCCAGCTATTGTTCTGGTGGTGAATACCAGAGTGGATGAATTTGCATATGTTCTAGGTCTATGCAGGCCCTTTAAATGGACTCTCCTATAAATCCGGCAGTTTCTTCTGCCACCTCAAACCCCACTAATTTTTACAGCTAGAAGTTATGGGCATTTATCTCCCGGCACTGGGACCATGAGCTGTGCAGTCTGGCCTGGGACTGGGATCACTTGCTGCCAAGATATTCCTTCCAATTTTCATCCACCACACATGATGGACCGCCCATTCCACCACTGCCGCCACCTCTCCGTGCCACACTGTGTGGTATGGTTGCACTCTACAGCCCACTTCTGACACCCCCTGAGTCTACATATGTCTCTGTTCCCTCAGCAGAGGTTAAGATATAAAATGGGGGGGGGGAGACAAAACAAGACAAAAAACAGAACTAAATAAAAAAGAAGGGAAGAAAAAGCAGAGTGGATCAAGCAGGATTCCAGAGGGTGGAAGGAGTGGTATCCCACAAGTTAAGGTAATTGCTTTTCCCCTGGAAGGGCCTTGCTCTTCTGAATAAAGATGGCTTCTGCAGGCTCCAGGTATACTCAAGCACAGAAAACCCCACAATTACTCCCCCATGTCTCTCCCCAGTGCTTCCCATTCCAGACTCTCCTCACCTGACTCCAGTCTATGCCACCCTCCCTTCACTGGGGCCCAAAGTGAGTGGCTGTGAACACAAAACCTGTGCTTTTGCTTCTTTAAGGATTAAGAAAAAATAGAATATATGGTCAAGATGGCAGCATAGGCAGATGTGGTTTGTCTCTTTGCACAATCACATCAAAGTTACAACTAAAATATAGAATAACCATCGGCTATAACCATCAGAAATTGAGTAGAATGAAAGTCTGACATCTACAGAATTAAAGAAACCACATCCACCAAGACAGGTAGGAGACATGGAACAGGTGGGTCTCTCACCCACGTGTGGTGATAAAAATTCAGGAGGGGATATCTCAGGATCAAGGACTCCCAGCCCTACACAGGTAAGGATTAAAAAAATAGCTGTGGTACATTTACACAATAGAGTACTACTTAGCCATAAAAAAAGAAAATTTTACCTTTTGCTTCAGCATGGATGGACCTGGAGGTTATTATACTAAATGAAATAAGCTAGTCAGAGAAAGACAAATACCATATAATCTCACTTACATGTGTAATCTAATGAACACATGTAAATAAAATAGAAGCAGAAGCATAGATACTTAGAACATACTGACATGTTAGAAGGGAGGAGGGTTGGGTGAAAAAAAGGTAAATAAATTAAGCAAAATTATATAAAATATAATTAAAGAAATTATATGAAAAGAATTATATATACACATAGACACAGACAAATATATAGTGAAGGTGAGAGGAAAAGGGGTGTAGGGGGAGGTACAAAAGGTGGAAGTGGTCAAAGGAAGGATAAATGGGGATGGAAAGAGACTTTACTTTGGACAATGGGTGCATGACACAGTATGCAGATAATGTTTTGTTAAATTGTAACTTGAAACCTGTATGGTTTTGTTAACAAATGTTATCCCAATAAACTCAATAAAAAATAATAATACTATCCTGTATATTTCAAAGTTGTTAAGAAACTAGGTCTAAAATTTCTGAGTGCATGAAAAACATTTGTGACTATATGTGGAGATTGATGTTAACTAACCCTTTGGTGGTGATATCTTATAATATACAAGCTCTGTCTAGAAGGTATCCAGTCACGGAATATGAAAAATAGAGACATTTATTGAAGAAGATACAAGATACAAGAAACATTGTACACACAGAGGGAGACCCAAGATAGCGGAGGAGTAAGTGGAAGCTACACTAACCTCCATTCAGCACCAATCTGGAATTACAACTTAAATGTGGAGAAATTATATGGAATAACCAACTGAACACTAGCTGGAGAGAAGCCTTATAACCATGGACAGACAGAAAAGGCTGCTTCATCACAACGTTACTGATAGGAAGTGCAGAGACATGAAAGGGATGGCTGGGCTCCAACAGGTGGCAGCTGAAGGAACTGAGAAACAGTTCAGCAGCCAGGGGTTCCCCCTGAGAAGGGCAGGGTATAAACTCTCAGTGGGGCTTCCCAGCCTACAGCAACAGAGCAGAAGGTAAGATAGGATCTAGCTTTGAAAACTGAAAAGCCACAGGCTGTTTTTGGTTCTTTGTTTTTTTCTGGCCTTAAAGAAAAAGCTGGAGACAAAGAGCTCTTAAAGGGATCATGCTCAAAAATATATTGGCACTCACTTACCCTGGGCTCAAGCAGAGGGAGGGCAGAGAGGACTAGAGATGCCTGGGGAGAATGTGGGGTGGTGGCTTTGAGGAGAGAACTGGGGGAGCAGCTGACTGGGTCCCAGTGCTGACTCATTCCCCATACTGCAGGCAAACCATTCCCAAGTGGTATCAGCCTGAGGGGAAGCAATAGCCCTGCCCACAGGAATTAATCTGCCCTACCCTCTGTGCTTAAGCCTGATGGCTGATCACAGATTGAATAGATTAACAACTAAAAAAGGCAAAGGTAGTAGATCTCTGGTAGTCTCCAACAGGCTGCCTAGGCTCAGACTGGGACACAATCTGATGCAACAAGAGACATATACAAGAAGTACAGGTCAATTTAAGAAGCAGGAACAAACAAGAAGAGTCATAAAAATGGGGAGACAGAGAAACAACACTCCATCAAAAGGAAAGGAGGAATCCCCAGAAAGAGTGCTAAATGAATTAGAGGTAAGCAAGCTATCAGACATGGAATTCAAAATATGGATTACAGTAGTCCCTCTCTATTTCGCGGTTCACTTATTGTGGCCTAACTGTATCGTGGGATTTTAAAAAATATTATATTTAATTATTTATCGCGGATTTTTTGCTATATTGCGGGATTTTGCAGTACTGTATACATATGTTGTTAAATTTATGTAGGTTTAAGAGTGTATAATATGTCTAAGAACACAAGTAGTATTTATAAAAGTGTGGAAAAGGTTAATAAGGAAGGGGGAAAGGTTAATAAAGGACTGGGAACAGTTTATAAGTGTGTGGGAAGGGTTTATAAAGCCTTAAAATATGTATAAATACTAAAATAAATGTAAGGTTCCTACTTCGCGGATTTTCACCTATCGCCAGGGGTGTCTAGAACGTAATACTCGAGATAAAGTGAGGGAATACTGTATAGGGAAGCTCAATGAGCTCAGCAAGCTTAAAGAAAACTACAAAGAACTCCAGGGAAACTACAAGGAACTTACTTAGATTTACACCAGCATTAAAAAGGACAGAGAAGCTATCAGTAAGAGCCAGGAGGAAATAAAGAATATAATTTCTGAATTGAAGAACACAATAAAAGGAATCAAAAGCAGGCTAGAGGAAGCAGAAGATCAAGTCAGTGAGCTGGAGGACAAACTGGAAAAAAAATTCCCTGACAGTGCAACAAAACGAAAAAAGACTAAAAAAGAATGAAGAGGTTTTAAGAGAGCTGAAAGACAACATGAAATGTAATATCCATATCATAGGAATAACAGAAGGAGAAGAAGAGGAGCAAAGGATAGAAAACCTGTTTGAAAAAGTAATGATCGGAAGTTTCCCTAACTTGATGTGAGAAAAAGTCACACAAGTCCAAGAAGCACAGAGGGCTCCAATGAAGATGAACCCAAACAGGTTCACTTCAAGAAACATCATAATTAAAGTGGCAAAACTCAAAGACAAAGAGAGAATCCTAAAAGCAGCAAGAGAGAAACAGCTAATAACATACAAGGAAGCTCTGATAAGGCTATCATCATATTTTTCAACAGAAACGCTACCAACCAGAAGGGAATGGCAAAGACATTCCAAGTAATGAAAAGCAAAAGCCTACAACCAAGACAACTCTTCCCAGCAAGGCTCTCATTCAAAATGGAATGTGAAATAAGGAGTTTCCCCAGACCAAAGAAGGCTAAAAGAATACATATCCACCAAACCAGCATCGCAAGAGATGCTAAAGGGAATGCTTTAAGAATATAAAGAAACAGAGAGAGACAGAGAGGAACACAGGTACAAAGCGAAAAAATGACAATGAATAAGTACCTATCAATAATAACGTTAAATGTAAGTGAATTAAATGCACCAATCAAAAGACATAGGGTAGCTGAATGGATTAGAAAGCATGACTCACATATATGCTGTCTACAAGAGACCCACCTCAGAACAAAAGGTCTACACAGACTGAAAGTGAAGGGATGGAAAAAAAAATATTTCAAGCAAATGGACATGAAAAAAAAAAAAAAAAAAAAGCTGGGGTAGCAATACATGTATCAGAAAAAGTAGATTTTACAACAAATGCCATAAAAAGAGACAAAGAGGGACATTTCATAATATTAAGGGAACGATCCACCAAGAAGATATAACTCTTGTAAACATATATGCTCCCAACATAGGAGCACCCAACTATATAAGGAAGATCTTGAAGAACTTCTAGAAGGATACTGACAGCTACATACTCATAGTAGGGGACTTTAACACCACATTGTCAACAATGGACAGATCTTTGAAGCAAAGAAACGCCAAGGATTTTGAGACATTGAACAACACTCTAGATCAAATGGGCTTAATTGATATATACAGAACTTTTCACCCCAAAGAAGAAAAATATACATACTTAGCAAGTGCACATGGAACATTTTCAAGAATAGAACACATGGTAGGACACAAAACAAGCCTCAACAAATTCAAAAAAATTGAAATTATATCAAGCCTCTTCTCAGATCACAAAGGCTTGAAACTGGAAATCAACTTCAAGGAAAAAACTCAAAAACATTAAATTCATGGTGAATGAATAACATGTTTTTAAATAATGAATGGGTTAGCAATGACATCAAGGAAGAAATCAAAAAGTTTCTGGAGACCAATGATAAGGAACACACAACATCCCAAAAACTATGGGACACAGTGAAAGCAGTCCTGAGAAGAAAGTACATAGCAATACAGGCCTGCCTAAAAAGGATAGAAGAATCTCTAGTTCCACTGTCTTTGCTGTTCTCTGGATACAAGAACTAGAGAAACAACAACAAACAAATCCCAGAGCGATTAGAAGGAAGAAAATCATCAAAATCAGAGCAGAATTAAATGACACAGAGACTAAACAAACAATTCAAAAGATCAATAAAACCAGGAGCTGGTTCTTTGAAAAGATAAACAAAATTGACAAGCCTTTAACCAGACTCATCAAGAAAAAAAGAGAGGGACCCAAATAAACAAAATCAGAAACAAAAAGAGGAGAAATCACAACCGACACCACAGAAATACAAAGGACTGTAAGAAATTACTATGAACAACTGTATGACAAGAAATTTGACAACCTAGATGAAATGGACAAATTTCTGGAAACATAAAATCTTCCAAAACTAAATCAAGAAGAAGCAGAAAACCTGAATAGACTGATAACAACTAGTGAAATTGGAGGAGTAATTAAAAAACACCCAGCACAAAAAAGCTCTGGAATGGATGGCTTCACAGGTGAATTTTACAAAACATTTAGGAAAGAACTAACTCCTATCCTTCTCAAACTACTCCAAAAAATCCAAGAGGAGGGAAGACTCCCAAACTCTTCCTATGAGGCCAGTATTACCCTAATTCCAAAAGGTAAAGACACAACAAAGAAAGAAAACTACAGGCCAATATCGCAGATGAACATAGATGCTAAAATCCTCAAAAAAATATTGGCAAACTGGATCCAGCAACACATTAAAAATATCATACACCACGATCAATGGGATTCATCCCAGGGATGTAAGGATGGTTTAATATTCATAAATCAATAAATGTAATACACCACATAAACAAAATGAAAGACAAAAATGAGATGATCATATCAATATATGCTGAAAAAGCATTTGCTAAAGTACAGCACCAACTTATGATGAAAACACTCAGCAAAATGGAAATAGAGGGAGCATACCTCAACATGATAAAGACCATATATGAGAAACCTACAGCAAACATCATACTCAATGGGCAAAAACTGAAAGCATTTCCCCTAAGATCAGGAACAAGACAAGAATGTCCACTCTCTCCACTCCTATTCAACATAGTCTTGGAAGTTCTAGCCACAGCAATCAGATAAGAAAAAGAAATAAAAGGCATCCAAATTGGAAAAGAGGAAGCAAAACTGTCATAATTTGCAGATGACATGATAGTATACATAGAAAACCCTATGAACTTGCGGTCAAGATGGAGGCCTAGACTGACACGCTCCGTCTCCCTCCACAACTAAGGACTACCACTACCGCAAAATCAGAAATAATCAGAAGTTCCAGAAAACAAAAACAAAACTACATGGAAGTCCAACGTATGAAGTTATAAAGAAGTGGTGCTCCTCCAGATGGGTAGGAGGGGCGAAGCCGGGGTGGGGAGGTCAAGCTGTGCTGGCAGTGGCTGCTGAGGCGACGGTGGCAGGACAGTGGTAAGCACAGACACCCGTATTTAAGGGGAGGTAAGAAGCACCTGGGGAGCACACCTGGCTGCAAACCAAACCCATCAGCTTGTGATTCCAACACCGGGGGAAGCAGACCCCCATTGCATCGGACTGTGCGGGCCGGAGGGTGTGGGGATGAAGGAGGAGGCTCCCAATTTCTCAGTGGAGAGTGAACGGCAGGAATCCATCTTGGACCCCAGTCCTCACACAAAGCGCCACAGTGTTGTAAGAAGGGTCGCCCAGTAGTGATGAATACACATCTTCACCCCCTATAGTGTAGGAGGTGTGACAGCCCCGCCCAGGAAACAAAGGTAAACACAGAACTTTCAGGATGGCACAGATCACGATAGAGATCCTGGTGACGCAGCTGACCAGACAGCAAATATCTAATGTAATGGCTCAGCAAATAGGAAATCTTTATGAGGCATAGTTCAGCGCTTTGGTTATAAGAATGCTTACAGACCTAACAGCAGATCTTAAACAAGATGGGGAAGGAATAAAGGCTAGTTCTGCTGAAATGAATGAAAACACATATGAAACTGGTGGTGAGGGAAAGAAAACAAGGGATCAAATCAACAAATCGAAATATAAGGAAGGAACAAATAGTCAACCAGTGCAGAAACAGGAAATGAAAATGAGGAAAACAAGGAGAGGCTCAGGAACCTCTGGGATAGCTATAAGCAGGCCAACATCTGAACTTTTGGGTTGCCAAGAGGTGAAGAAAAATAATTAGAAATTGAAAAATTATGTGAAAAAATAATGAAGCGGAACTTCCCTAACTTGGGGAAAGAAATAGACTTACAGGTCAGGTCCAAGAAGCACAGAGAGTTAAAAAAAAAAAAAAAACTGGACCCAAGGAGAACCACACCAAGACACATTATAATCAAAATGTCAAAAATTAAAGATAAAGAGAGAATCTTAAAAGCAGCAAGAGAGAAAAAGAGAATTACATACAGAGGGGTCCCAATAAGACTATCAGCTGATTTCTCAAAAGAAACTCTGCAGGCAGGAAGCAACTGGCAAGAAATATTCAAAGTAATGAAAAGCAAAAATCTACAACCATGATTACTCTATCCAGCGAAGCTGTCATTCAGAATACAAGGGTAGAGAAAGTGCTTCCAGGACAAGGTAATACTGAAGTTGCTCATCAGATCCAAACCACTGTTATATGAAATATTAAAGGGACTTGTTTAAGAGAAAGATGATCAAAACTATGAACATTAAAAGGAAAACTGTATCACAACAAGCAACAACAGAAGCCAGGGAACTGAAAGAAAGGCAAACTAAGTAGGCAACGAGAGTGGAAAGAGAATTATAGGTATGAGGAACATTTTGGGGGTGGTCAGCAGGGAAGGGGACGGGGGGAAAGGGAGGGAGATGGTACAGAAATAAGAAGCATAATAGGAGGGAGTGGATAGAAAAATGTTGAGAAGAACTATATGCACAACCAATGGGCATGACTAAGAGGGGGGGACAATGGGAGGGAGGGGTGTCACTGGGTGGAGGGAAACGAAAGGAAAAGAAATTTGGACAACTGTAACAGCATAATCAGTAAAGCATATTAAAAAAAAGAAAAGAATGCCCTATGGAGTCCACCAAAAAACTACTCAAACTAATAAGTGAATTTGGCAAAATAGCAGGGTACATAGTCAATATTCAGAAATCAAAGGCATTTCTGTACACCAACAATAAAATACCAGAGATAGAAACTAGAAAAAAAAATTCCATTTACTATAGCAACAAGAAAAATAAAGTACCTAGGAATAAACTTAACCAAGGAGGTAAAAGACCTGTACTTGGAAAGCTATAGAACACTGAAGATAGAAATTAAATAGAAACAAATGGAAGCATATACGATGTTCATGGATGGGAAGAATTAACATCATTAAAATGTCCATACTACCCAAAGCAATTTATAGATTCAGTGCCATCCTTATTAAAACACCAATGACTTATTTCACCGACCTAGAAAAAATACTTCAAAAATTTATATGGAACCAGAAAAGACCCCGAATAGCTACAGCAGTCTTGAGGAAGAAGAACACAGTAGGAGGAATCACATTACCTGATATCAAACTATACTTTAAGGCCACTGTAATCAAAACAGTATGGTACAGGCATAAGAACAGACATATAGATCAATGGAACAAACTAGAGAGCCCGGAAATAAACCCAGTTCTATATGGTCAACTAATATTTTACAAAGGAGGAAGGAATATGAAATGGAGTGAAAAGAGCCTCTTCAAAAAATGGTGCTGGAAAAACTGGACATGAACATGAAAAAAAAAAAGAAGAAGGAGGAGGAGGAAGAGGAGGGGGAGGGGGAGGAGGAGGAGGGGGAGGAGGAGGAGGGGGAGGAGGGGGAGGAGGAGGAGGGGGAGGAGGAGGAGGAGGAGGAGGAGAAGAAGAAGAAGAAGAAAGAAACTAGACCACCAATTTACACCATACACCAGAATAAACTCAAGATAGAAAAAAGACTTAAATGTAAGCCATGACACCATAAAAGTCCTAGAGGAAAACATAGGCAGGAAATTTTCAGATATCCCATATAGCAATATTTTCACTGATATATCTCCTAAGGCAAGGGAAATAAGGGAAAGAATAAACAAATGGGACTACATCAAACTAGAGTTTCTGCTCAGTGAAAGAAAACAGCAAGATGAAAAGGGAACCATACGGGAAAACATATTTGCCAATGATACCTCAGAAAAGGGATTGATCTTCAAAATATATAAAGAACTGATATGACTGAACACCAAGAAGATATACAATCCAGTTTAAAAATGGGCAAAGGACCTGAATAAACACTGATCCAAAGAGGACATACAGAGGGTCCACAGGCATATGAAAGAATGCTCAACATCACTGGCCATCAGAGAGATACAAACAAAAACCACAATGAGATACCGCCTCACACCAGTCAGAATGGCCATCATCAACAAATCAACAAACAACAAGTGCTGGCGAGGATGTGGAAAAAAGGGAACCCTAGTGCACTGTTGGTGGGAATGCAGGCTGGTGCAGCCACTATGGAAAACAGTACGGAATTTCCTCAAAAAACTAGAAATAAAACTGCCTTTTAATCCAGCAATTCCACTGCTGGGATTATACCTGAAGAATCCTGAAACACCAATTCAAAAGAACCCCTATGCACCCCTATGCTCATAGAGGTGTTATTTACAATAGCCAAGTGCTGGGAACAGACTACGTGCCCATCTATAGATGAGTGGCTCAGAAAACTGTGGTACATTTACACAATGGGATATTATGCAGCAGAAAGAAAGAAGGAACTCCTACCATTTGTGACAATGGATGAAACTTGAGAGAATTATGCTTAGTGAAATAAGCCAGGCAATGAAAGAAAAATACCATATATTACCTAATACAGGAGACTAATGAACAACACAAACAAATAAGCAAAATTGAACCAGAGGTATGTAAACATGGTGCAGACTAACAATGATAAGGGGGTAGGGGGTAGGGAGAGAAGAGGGGTAAGAAGGGGAAGGGTCTAGTCAAGGAATTAGTATAAATGACCCATGGACATGGACAACAGTGTGGGGAGTGACTGAGAGAAGAGGTGGTGGTGGGGAAGCAATGGGGGAAAAAGTGGGACATTTGTTATAGAAAAACAATAAAAAAAAAAGAGAAACATTGTATGTACATAGGACAATGACACCATAGTCTGCTTCAAAGTAGGCACCTTGGGACCTCACACAGTTCTCCCAGTCGCCATCAGCTGCCTTGTCATATATTCCTGAATCTTATCGATGGTCTGAAATCTCTTCCCTTTCAAAGGTGACTTCAGTTTTGGGAAAAGCCGGAAGTCACAAGGCACCAAATCTGGGCTGTAGGAGAGCTGAGTTACCTGGGTGATTCGATATTTCACTAAAAAACTCTGCATGAGATGTGATGCATGAGGGGATGCGTTGTCATGATGAAGCTGTCAATCACCAGCTGCCCATAGCTGCAGCCTTCTGAATCATCTGAATAGTTTCCACAGAGAAATGTTCAAGCTTAATGCAAAATTTGACGCAGATTTGCTGCTCTACTCGCTCAGTCATTTTGAATGCAACGGCCACAGAGTATACATGCCCACTCAATGGTGTCTACTGCCCCTACTGACTAGTGCAGTGAAGTCGTCAATGTTCATGCATGCGCATTCCAGTCCACTCTCCTTGGCTGCCGGGTTACATCAATGTCACACAAACCATTCTCGTTATATTAACAATTGGACTTTTTTCGGACAGACCTCATATACATAGAACAATTTATTATGTTGTACACCTAAAACTACTACAATTATATCTCAATTGAAAAAAACATAGGCATTACTTCCAGATGTCAAGACAAACAAAGAATCATTCCTCATTAGAGGGAGCTAAGGGTCCTAGAAGAATGGCTGACTCCAGATTTGGTGCAAGGAAAGAATCGGGTGAGCCTGGAACCTCACACCATGTTAGAAAAAATACTGTGCTCAAGGAAAGAACAGAGGAGCCAGCATGCTGGGCCTTCACTTCCTACATTTCATAACAATAAAATAATGGATATAACATTCCCTTTGATATCTAACAAAGAACACGTATTGAGAATATATAAAGAACTTCCACAAGTGAATGAATCCAGTTTTTTTTGTGAACAAAAGACTTGATAGTTGGTTTTTACGAACCAGGGGTACGGACTTGGGGGGGATTGCTGGGGGAGGGGGGTGCTGGGTGGAGGGGAGCAAGGGGGAGAAAATTGGAACTGTTGTAACAATATAATCAATAAAAAACATTTAAAAAAATAAATAAAAGAAAAAGACTTGAGCAGTCACTTTCAAAAAGTAGATATCTAAACATAAAAAAACCCTTGAAAAAGTGATCAATACCATACGTGCTCAGAAAAAAATGAAAATTAAAACCATATGAGAGACCACTACACATAAGCCAGATGGTTAAAATTTAAAAGACTAAAACTACAAAGTGTTGACAAACTGGAACTCTGATGTTTTGCTGAGAGAAAACCACTTGATGTTATTTTCTGAAGCTCAAAAAATGCCTGCTCTATGACCCTGGAATACTGCTCCTAGGCTTATATGCTCAAGAGAAAAGTATATACCTACCAGAAATTCTCATAGCAGTTCTATTCAGAACAGCCAAAAACTGGAAATAACTCAAATATTCATCAACAGTAGAATGGAGAAACAAACTGTAGTATATATTCATACAGTGGAATACCATAGCATCAGTGAAAAAGAACCAATTAGTGATACACGCAAGATGGTTCAACCACACAAAATATGGAGTAAGGAAGCCAGGTAGAAAAGAACGCTATACACTATATGATTTTATTTAAATGATGACCAAGAACAGCTAAAACTAGTCAAGGATGACAGAAAATAGCAATGATTATTAGAAGACAGGGAGGTGAGAAGTGGGGAAGATGAGGTGGGGGGATGGGTTGACTGGTGGGGAGGTGGAAACAGAAAGCTCTTCTTTTCATAAAAAAGCCAGTCACCAAATATAGAAGGAATAACAGAATTTACAAACACTATTTTGTAAGTCCAATCTAATAATTTTCAGGCAAGGATCATCAATGGAGTCCAAAAACACTAGATGAAAGGCTGTTGGGAAACAAAATATTCATAGATTACTTATTATGTCTAAAGGGAGAGACTATTAATTATAATGAGGGAATTTGGACAACACGTGAACAAAGCAATCAAACTCAGCATTAGGAAAACAAGACAAACGGTCATCTTGAATCTCTTGCACGTGGCTTAATGAAAATTACACATCTATGTAGCTTTATTGCCAAAAATGCTTAATTTGCATCTAATCATAAGAAAATAATCAGAAAAATGGCCTGGACTCCTCAAATATTAATGTCATGAAGACAAAAAATGGTGGAAAGATAATCTTAGACTGAAGGAGACTTAAGAGGCAGGATGAATAAATGCAATGCGTAATCACTGTTTGGAAACTGGACAGTGGAGCTGTAAGTAACATTAGGGATCACTGCATATAAATTTAAACTGACCATATGTTAGATAATATTATTGTAGAAATCTTAGATTTCTTGGGTTGAATAAGTTGGAGAATGTACTTGCTCATAAAAGATACATGCTGATACATATTCTTATAAGATATATGACATTACAAATGAAATGTCATGATGTCAGCAATTTAGTTTCTAAGTAGTTCAGAAAGAAGAAACATACACAGACAAAGATAAAGAAAATTTGGTCAAAGGAAAAGAAAAAGAAGTAAAGGAAGAAAGAAGGGGAAGAAAGGAACTCTGCTCTCTTCCAGTTACATCAATAATTGTGGGAGCAATGGTTTCATTGTGAAAACAAATGGGTTAATAAAAGCCTGCATTTCTAAGGACAAACAAAACCAGAAATTTCCTGCCTTACATCCCAACCTTAACAACTTGGGACTTTGGAATTCAAAAGCCACTTGAGGCCAGAAGACTATACATGACTGGAGCAGGGTGGTAAGGTAGTTCTGGGACACCACATATAGTGGAGACCCTCAGAGAAATAGGAGACAGAAAATAACTTTAACCACCAAAAATGGGAGTACATAGGGTCACATATATCTAGCACTCCCCATACTTGGTGATAGAAGTTGGAGGTGGGGTGATTTTTCCCTAGCAAATCATAATCATAGACCTGTCCCCAGGAGGGTTTGGCATTTGAAGTAATATTTCCTGCGTAGTCCAGGAAATCTTAGTTCAAAACATGACTTTATTTAATTCTTCTTTGGAGAAATACCCACAACACAGGTCTTTCATAGTAAGATCAGAAATACTTTGACTCACAAGTCATCATCATGAAGTCATGGAAAAACTCAGCCAGGTAAAAGTAGGACCACATCCTTAAAGGGCTGAGAAAAAAATTACAGGCACCATAGACTTTTATACCCAGTGAAAGCACACATTAAGAACTGGAGCAAAAATAAAGGCCTTGTTCAACAAAAACATAAGTCCTATGGGTTCTCCTTCTCTCTGGAGAACCCTGACTAATACAGAGTTTGGTACCAAGAATGGTTCTAGAGAAAAAGAATTTTAAGGGTGAGTTTTCTGAGTTGCTTCTGTGAGTTCTAATTGGCTGTCTAATGTGATTAGATTTAAAGATGCTGATGACTCTCTCCAGTAGTAAAGAGGGTACTAAGAGTCCACATGGAGTGTCTGGCAATAGAAATACACAAAATATCTGCACTGGATTCTTGTAATCAACCTTTTATAGAAGCATGTAACGGGAAGAAACATTTTTGGAAAACTAACTGTAGTGCAAGGAAATGCCTAACATTAAGCTTTTTTTATTATAATGTAATGCCTGATATTAGGCTTTTGATTGCCAAGGAATCCATCTCTAAAAAATGCATAGCCAGCTACAGAGACAGAGCCAGGCAACCACAACCATAGAATCCCCTTTTAGAAAACCCTAGGAAACCTAGATAACTGACTGTTTCAGTGACCCTGCTTTCCCCTTACCACACCCTAATTCTGGCTCTTATGTTTTAAATTTGTAAATCACAATATGGCCCTTGAATGTGCCATGTATCCTCCAGTGTTTGTAAGTAATAATTTTTTTTAAGTTCCTTGATGGTTGGTGCTGAGGTGCAACCTGCAATTATAATAAGAATCACAAAGGCTGTTCCAGCCACAACACTGGCTCCAGTCAGGGAATGTCCCACATTCTTAGCCCATACATTATTATAAGCTGAGACCAACGCAAAACACCAACAAATGCAATAATGGTGACTGGTTACTCCTAATGTTGCTGGAAAAAGTGTTAAAAAGAAAAAGGATACAGTCAAGAGATTCAAATTCTCAAGTGCACATGGAACATTCTCTAGGATGGATCACATGTTAGGTCACAAAACAAGTCTTAACAAATTTGAGAAGATTGAAGTTACACTAAGTAGCTCTTCAATGAGATGGTGAAGTAGCCTCCCCAGCAGATGAGAGAGGCAGATCTTTGTGAAGACCCTCACTGGCAAGACCATCACCCTCATGGTTGAGCCCAGTGACACCATTGAGACTATCAAAGATAAAGTCAAGACAAGGAGGACATCTTGCCTGACCAGCAGCATCTGATTTTTTGTGTGCAAACAGCTGGAGGATGGCCACACTCTCTCAGTCTACAACATTCATAAAGAGTCCACCCTGTACTTGGTACTTTGTCTGCAGATGGCATTATTGAACCCTCCCTCTGCCACCTCACCCGGAAGTACAATTGTGACAAGATGATCTGCTGCGTTACTCCCACCTACACCCCTGTGCTGTCAACTGCCACAAGAAGAAGTGTGGCCACACCAACAACCTGTGACCCATAGAGAAGGTTAAATTAAGTCCTTCCACCACCTTCCCAACCCACAGGGAAGCCTTCTGCCTGAACCTCATGGCCCTGGGGCCTCAATAAAGTTTCCCTTTCATTGACTGGAGCAGGGGGAAAAAAAGAAAGAAATCATATTAAGTATCTTTTCCAACCACAATGGAATGAAACTAAAAATTAGTAGCAAATAAAAACTGGAAAGTGCACACATATGTGGAAACTAAATAACACATTCTTGAACAACCAATGAATCAGAGAATAAATCACAAAAAAATTTAGAAAATATCTTGAGACAAATGAAAACAAAACCACAACATACCGACACCTATGGGATGCAGCTAACACAGTACTAACAGGGCAGTTCATAGTAGTAGATGCCCAAATTAAGAAAGATCTCAAGTCAACAACCTAACTTTACACTTCAAGAAGGTAGAAGAACAAATTAAGTCCAAAGTCAGTTGAAGGAAGGAAGTAATGAAGATTAAAACAAAAATAAATAAAGTAGAAAATAAACAATAGAAAAAAAAAATGAAACTAAGAGTTGGGTGTTTTAAAAGGTCAAAAAAACTTATGGAGCAGAATGAAATAAAAAACTATACTACACCATCCCACCACCCCACCACCCCAGCACACACACGATTATGGTGGTGGTCAAACAGATATTACATTTGTCAAATTTATCATACACTTTACAAGGGTGAATTTTATTTATGTAAAATATACTGCAATAAAGTTGGTGTTATAAAAGACCCCAAAGTCAGTTCTTTGAAATGACTAGTGAAACTAACAAACCTCTGGAAATGTAAACAAAAGAAAAAAGAGAATACAAACAAGCAATTCTGGGAATAAAAAGGACATAGCTACAGATAAAACAGGGATTTTAAAGAAAATAAAAATATTTTGAACAATTAATGGTAAAAAATAGATATTTTTAGAAAAACCTAACTTTAAAAATTACAAGAAGAGCCCTGGAGATGTAGCTCAGTTGGTTAGAGCATTGTCCTTATATGCCAAAGTTGCAGGTTCTATCCCTGGTCAGGGCACATACAGGAATCAATCAATGAGTGCATAAATAAGAGGAACAATAAATCTCTCTCTCTCTCTCCCTCCCTCCCTAAAATTCAATAAATAAAATTTAAAAGGGAAAATATGTCCAAAGATAGTACATCTGAATAGCCTCTACAACCAATCAAAACTCACACCACACACACAATAACCTCAGTTTACCAGGTAAATTCTAAACATTCAAGGAACACAACCCCTTTCAGGGTAAGAAAATCACTAAATTGGGTAAATCCCAGAAATGCAGGTATTCTTTAACATTAGAAATTCCATGAAAGGTGTGTGTTGGGGGGCGGGGGGCTAGTAAAGTGTAAAGGGGGCCAAATATAATGAAAATGATTTGACTGTGGGTGATGGGCACACAGTGCAATATACAGATCATGTATCACAGAAATGTATACTTGAAGCCCATATAATCTTATTAACCAGTGTCACCCCAAACTTAATTTCAAAAGAAATAACTAGAAAATCCATGAATATAGTTTACTACATTAACAGGTTAGAGAAAACCATATAATCATCTCAAAAGATGCAGATTTAATTGGTGTTTAAGAAAAATCATTTTTAAAAAGATAAAAAGACACATTCCATTATATTTGTAGTCATTTTTATTGGGCCATACCATCAGAAAGCATACATGATGGACAGGTCATATAAAGGACCTATAAACAATACATCATGGTTATATAGCACTTGATAGCTTACAGATCACTTTGTACCCATTATCTGCCTAATCTAGTCACTCTCAAGCAGGTATGACACTTTAAAAAACATATAAATGAAGAAACAGATTTAAAAAGGTGAAGTGATTTGTCCAAAATCCCAAATATTTTCATTCTTTATTTTGTTGGTTCTCTGATGTCCTGTGTTATATATCAAATTAAAATGACAGCTATCTAGCTATAGATAATATATAATTTAAAACACAAAAATCTGTATTCAGTTCTCTAGTGTTTCTCACATGCTCTTGGAACAAGGAAATAAATAAAAATGTTTAACTCCATAGTTTATATTCTTAGTCATATCTATCTTTCCTTCCTCAAACTTGCAATCTACAATTAAAGACTGGTATTTCCCCTGTTAAAAAAGTAGTTTCTCCAAAGTTGGATGAAGCTGCAGCCTCGTTGTTTCTACCAACCAACTTAGCAGCTTCTCTGGGGAACAAGTGAGCATTCCCTCTTGGTAGTTAACCCTGACTGGTTACAAACAACCTAGGTATGCCACAACCTCTGACACACTTGACATGGCAGTTCAGGGTCAAAAGGCAGGATGTCATGAGAGAGGTGTAGGAGTACTCTTCCCTATTCCTGTAAGTACAGTTAAAATCACAACATATAAAACAATGTAAGAATATTCTGAAAGGTGAAGATACAGGGAACCTGAATAATGACAAAGCACTGAGTCCCTTGGGTTTTCCTTTTGCCTCATCTATCCCAGGCTGGGTTCCGAGGAAGCTGGCAACCCAGAAATGCCACAGGTATAGATCAAAAAAGGTCCAAGAAAAGTGCTCTTTTGAGCCAAAAGACTAGCAAAGGAGCAGCCTCTCAAGACAGAAAATTTTTAGACAATAACCACCCTCCTCCAGCCAAAAACCATGGAGGAAACTTCAGCCTTTATTGATAACAACAAAGGCCAAGTGGGGTGCCTACACGTCCACCCTCACCAAGATGTAACCCCACCTTGGAGTGAAGTCAAAGAAGGTCAAGTGAGGAGACAGGATTTTAAAAAACAATGGAGACCATGTTGGGAGACCAGGCTTCTAACCCTACCCAGAGTCCTGACGTCTCTCCCTTCATTACTAGTTTGGAAAGTGGGGGCCTAATGGAGGGTCAGGACTTTCACTAATTACCAATAGTCATGAGGTCACTCACCACCCAACTCTACCCCATGGTATCAGTGGAGACCATGTACAGAGCAGTAACGAGACACTCCCGGCCCTCCCAAGCTGGGTGATATCCGTGGGACCCCAGTGTGCATCTGTAATTCCCACTTCTGCCCAGTAGCATTGAGGGCTCCTGCCCAAATAGAGGCCAATGATGAACCTGGACTTCCAAAAGCAACTTACAACATTTCCTCCCCTACGGCTGTGTCAGAGGCCAGCCCAAGCAGGAGATTTAAAACAGTATACAGTCTCCTAACATAATACCCAAAATGTCCAGCTTTCAACTGAAAATCACACATCACAGGGAGAACCAGGAATATCTCAACTTGAATGAGAAGACAACCCACAGATGCCAACACTGAAATGATCTAGATGTTAGAATGATGTTAGATTAAAACAGCCATAATTAAAATGCCTCACTAAGCAATAATAAACATGCTTGACAGAAACTTAAAAAACAAAGTTTCAGCAAAGAAACAGAATAAAGAAATCAGATGGGACTGAAAAATACAATAACAGAACCCAAAGATGGGCTTGCCCACAGAATGGAAGAAACAGAGATTAAAATGAGTGACCTTGGAGATAGGACAATCAAAAATACCCAACCAGGAGAGAAAATTTCTATGGAAGATTGTGCCCCTCCCCCCACCCCGCCCAAACTCATATGTTGAAGCCCTAACTTCTAATGTGACTATATTTAGACGTGGGGCTTTTAAAAGCTAATTAAGGTTAAAAGAGGGCAAAACTGTGAAGTCCTAATCAGACAAGGTTGGTATCCTCTAAGAAAAGACAACTCATTCTCCCTTTCTCTACACACATGCACTGAGAAAGGGTTGTGAAAACACAGCAAGAGGGTGGCTCTTTGCAAGCCACGGGGAGCGCTCACCAAAACCAAATCAGCTGGCACCTTGATCTCAGACATTCAGCCTCTAGAACTGTAAGAAATACATTTCTGTTGTTTGATCCCCCTAGCCTGTGGTATGGCAGTCCAAGCCAGCTAAGACAGATTTTTGGTACTGCTAAGGCAGATTTGGGGTGCTGCTATGGCAAATACCTAAACGTGTGGCAGTAGCTTTGGAACTGGGTAATGGGTAGAGGCTTGAAGGTTTTTGAGGTAGATGGTAGAAATACAGATGTTAAAGGCCATTCTGATGAGGTCTCAGTCAGAAATGAGGACATGTTACTGGAAACAGGAATAAAGGCGATCTTTATTGTAAAGTAGCAGTGGACTTGGCTGAACTGTGTTCTTCTGTTTTGTGGAAGGGAGAACTTGTGAGCAATGAAACTGGATATTTAGCAGAGATTTCTAGGCAAAGCATTGAAGGTACAGCTTGGGTCCTCTTCAGTTTATAGTAAAATGTGAGAGAAGAGAGATGGATGAAAGAATTAAGCAAAAAGGAAAAAACTTGATTTGGAAAATCCTGTCTACCTGTACTGCAATATATGAGAAAGCTTATTCAGCTCTTGCTGGCTAGCATTCTACTAGAGAGGTCATGGGTGTGACTCATAGATATAATCAATCATCTTAACAGAAATTGAGATGAAACACTGCCAATGGTACTAAAGGGGAAAACACTAGACAAAATGAAGGTAAGCTGTCAGACTTCTTATATCCTACAAGGTCAGACAGTAGAACTACAAATGTGCCTGATGCTGCAAGCAAAGGGGAGAATAAATTTAGATATCAGGTTGCCTCCTCGGTTTCAAAGGTGGAGAGGATGTCCCTTAAGTGTCAACAGGCCACATGGGCTCAAACTAGTTTTGGGGGACAGGGCTACCTGTTGGGACTGCTGCAGCAATGGGTTGTGAATGTGGGACCCCTTCCTCAGCGGGTCTGGAAGGTAAGGCATCAAGGTCTGATGGAATTTGCCCTGGCTGGTGTGGACTGAACAACATTCAATTCCTGGTCAGGGCACATGCCTGGGTTTTGGGCCAGGTCCCCAGTTGGTGGCGTGCAAGAAGCAACCAATTGATTTCTCCCCCTCTCTTTCTCCCTCCCTTCCCCTCTCTCTAAAAATAAAATCTTAAACAAAAACCACAAAGATCTGATAGAATATGTCCCACTGGGTTTTGGACTTGCTGGGAACCCATTACCCTTTCCTTCCTTCCTACTTCTCCTTTCGGAATGGGAACATATGTTTTGTGCCTGCCCCATCATTGTACTTAGAAGCACATAACTCTTCTGGTTTCACAAGTTCACAGCTGAAGAGGAATCTGCCTCAGGATGAATTATACCTCAAGTCTCACCCATGTCTGATTTATGTGAGACTTTGGACTTTAGAGTTGATGCTAGAATAAGTTAAGACTTTAAGGGTTGTTGGAATGAAATGAAGATATTTTGCTGTGAGAAGAACATTAATTTGAGGGCCAGGGGAAAATGCCATGGACTGAATTGTGTCCTCCCAAAATTCATATGTTGAAGTGCTACTTCCAAATATGACTGTATTTGGAGAAAGGGCTTTTTGGAGGTAATTAAGGTTAAATGAGGTCAGAAAGCTAGGGTCCTAATCTGATAGTGCTGGTGACCTTTAAAGAAGAAGAAAGATCTCTTTTTTTTTTTTTTTCCACAGGCATGCATCAAGGAAAGGCCACGCAAGGATACAACAGGCAAGAAAGCCAAGAAGAGATCACCAGAGACTAAAGCTGACACCTGGATCTTGGACTTCCAGACTCCATAACTGTGAGAAATAAAATTCTTTTGTTTGAACTACCCAGTCTATAGCATTTTGTTGTGGCAGCCTGAGCAGATTAAGATAAAAATATACTAAAAAACAATGAACTAGAGCCTCAGGAAACTGTGGGATTACAAGCAAAGACCTAACATGTGTATCAGTGTCCTGGAAGGAAACAAAGGGTGGGACTGGGGGGTTGAAAATGTATTCAAAGAAGTGATTGCTGGCCCTGGCTGAATAGTTCAGTTGGTTAGAGTGTCTTCCTAATACGCCAAGTTGCAGGTTCAATCTCCAGTCAGGGCACACACAGGAATCAACCAATGAATGCATAAATAAGTGGAACAAATCAATATTTCCCTTTCCTTCCCTTTCTCTCTCTCTCTCTCTAAATTCAAGCAAAAAGTAAAAATTAAAAAAAAAAAAACTTATGTCTAAAAATTTCCCCAATCAGGCAGAAGACATAAAGCTATAGAATCAAGCTTAGCAAACAAGATAAACTCAAAGAAATCCACACACAGATACATCTAAGGTCAAATGTGGAAACTAAACACACAGCACTCAAAAAGTTTCCAATAACCTTCAAAATTTCAATTAAAAAAAAAGTATATGTATTATGTCATCTGCCTCTATCCAAGAGTAAAATGGTGAAAGGCAGGTATTTCAAAGACTTCAAATTTTCACAAGCTAATATGCAGTGTCAGTTCAGGTCGACAATTAAATTTTACTATAACACGAGAAAGTGTAAAGTACAAACTACAGAGAATGAAGGTAAATCTTCATAAATACACACACTATCAGGTAATTCAGATAACTTAAAACAGACTGAACATCAAAGGTCCCTCTGTACTCCTTCTTTCTAGGCTACAGGTCTGACCCTGGCAGTTAACGTGATTCTCAGTAGATGTCTCAATAAGCAGGGTCTAAAAGACACAAAGTGCAGAAGCAAACTGCCAGGCCAATGTTCTCTGGCTTCAGAGGAAGCTGCTCTCATGGAAACTTTGCAACTGACTCACATGCTTCATTTTTTCCTGGGTGTGAATAATCCTCTGAGTAGCTATCTCAGTCAACCGTTTCCCCCTCAAGAATTGTTGAATGAGATAACTACTCAGATGATAATCACACACAGGAAAAATTTTTACAGTCTTTTATCCAGTATGAATTCTCTTTTGCTGACTAAAGGCTCAATGCTTACTAAAGGCTTTTCCATATTCCTTGGTTTTCCCCCCAGTATGAATCTTCTGATGTTGAGAAAGGGATGAACTCTGACTGAAGGCTTTTCCACATTCCTTACACTTATAAGGTTTTTCTCCAGTATGAGTTTTCTGGTGTTTTGTGAGAGATGAGCTCTGGCTGAAGGCTTTCCCACAATCATTACACTTGTATGGTTTCTCTCCAGTGTGTGTCCTCTGATGACGGATGAGGGCTGAGCGGTCACTGAAGGCTTTGGCACAATCGTTGCATTTATAGGGTTTCTCCCCTGTGTGAGTTCTCTGGTGTTGAGTCAGGGCTGAACAGTAGCCGAAAGCTTTCCCACATTCATTACACTCATAAGGCCTCTCCCCAGTATGAGTTCTCTGGTGCTGGATGAGGCCTGAACGATCACTAAAAGCTTTCCCACACTCATTACACTTATAGGGTTTCTCCCCAGTGTGAATGACCTGATGCTGGGTAAGAAACGTGCTTTGGCTGAAGGCCTTTCCACATTCATTACACTCGTAAGGTTTCACTCCAGTGTGAATTCGCTGATGTTGAGTGAGGTATGAGCTCTGATTAAAGGCCTTCCCACATTCATTGCACTCATAGGGTTTCTCTCCAGTGTGAATTATGTGATGCCGAATAAGGGCTGAGCGGTGACTAAATGCTTTCCCACATTCATGACATTTGTAGGGTTTCTCTCCAGTATGAATTCTCTGGTGAAGAGTAAGGTGTATGCTCTGGCTAAAGGCTTTACCACACTCATTACACTGGTAGGGCTTTTCTCCTGTGTGAATTCTCTGATGCAAAACAAAAGCTGAGTAGTAACTAAAGGCTTTCTCACATTCATTACACTTCCAGGGTTTCTTTCCTGCACAAATTCTCTCATGCCTCATTAGTTCTGAATTTTGCTTTAGGTTCTTTTTAAATGAATCACAATTACGTAGTCTCCTTCCTTGCCGTTGAACAAGTAATGACCTATGACCAAAATTTCTTCCAAATTCATCACGTCTCTCCCCAGAAGTTTTCTTCTGAGTGACAACTTCTTGTACTAAATGTTTTTCATGGTTTTCCCACTGACTCTCTATAGAATCCTCACATCCACTGTCATCTTCCTTTGGAAATCTTTGTATTAACACCCCAGGGGCTGACTCCTCTTCAGAAACATCTTGCTCTGGAGTTAGCTCCTTGCTTTCTGGTGTTGTCTCCCAGTCTAACAGAAACAAAAATGCACATGTATCATTTCCTATACTGAGAGTAAAGTAATTGCTGTGGTAGGAAAATAATAAAGCAAACAAAAATGCTACAGGGAACACGTGAACTTGAAATCTCTCAAAAATAGCCTTGTCATCTTGAGAGAACACAAGAAAAGAAAAATGACTGGGAAAGGAAGTGCAGCTGCAAACAGGGAGAGGGTAAGTAGGCACTCACAATTCCTCTATCCAGCAGTAGGAAATGAGAAATAATAACGAAATAAGGCTAAGCAGAGGTGATAAAGAACAGAGTCTGGGGAAATGGGGCTGGAATCAGAGGACAATGGTTTCTCAGAGATCACCCACTGGCTACCACCACACTTTCAAAGATGTGGATTTGACCCTGTCACTTCTGTCAGACTGAATTACTGCAATAGACTCCCAGCTGATTATACTTTCTTTAGTCTAATCTTGTCTAACTGAGGCAGCAGAATCCTGCTAAATTCCCACAGTGAGGTACTTATTCTGCCAGTTCTGTATTTCTCTACCTTTTTTTCAAGGCCTTTGATTGTCTACCTGCCTAACCATTTTACCTTCTCTATTCTTCAGCTTGAACCCTTAACACTTTGTGCCTCAAGGATGATTATCATTAGCCAATCTTTTCCCATTCTAAAATGTCCCACTCAGCACTAACAGACTAACTTTCCAGAACCATCCCTCTTATACAAAAATCTCTATTGGTTCCACTGTCTTGAGATAAGATGCATATTAGCATTCAAAGTGGTCAAGATCTACAAATTCAAATCATCACAAAGCTTACTAATTAAGAAGCATCTGGTCATCTCTGATTATCCTACACCCAACAAACTGCAAAGAGTAAAACAAAACCAAGTTGTTTTTTTTTTAAACGAATAGCATGTAGAGGGGAAGGTCAAACCCCCATATGCTCACATTGGTCTCCAACCTGTCAGAATATCCTCCCAAAAACCCTAGGCTTCCTAGTAAGTGTTTTTGGGGAAAGCTTCACTGCTAAAAATGTTTATGTATTTTCAGGCTCAAATAGTCTTTATTATCCATCCCAACCATGATGGTACATAAAAATAAATTAATATGATCTAATGTTCTTAACTACATGTTCTAATTAGGGAAGTGCCTAGGATTTTAAAGAACAAATAGGTAGAAATAGGTTAAAGGTAAATGGACTTCCAGTTAAAAGGAGTTGGATGAATTAATGCCCCCAGTGTTCATGGAGAGCACACAGTTAGTGAGGAGAGTAAGACATGTGCCTGTCTGGTGTTAAGGCTTCAGGCTGGAGAACAGAGAAGGTAAAATGGTAAGGCAGGTAGACTATCAAAGGCTTTGAAAGAAGGCAGAGAAATACAGACCTGGCAGAGTAAGAAGTTCACTGTGGGGAATTCAGCAGGATTCTGCTGCCTCAATTAGATAAGATTAGACTAAGAAAGTATAATCAGCTGGGAGTCTATTGCAGTAATTCAGCCTGACAGAAGGAACAAGGTCAAATTCACATTTTTCAAAATAAGTTACTAGGACTCAATCAACAGCTATCATTTGCTTAGCTTATAGCCAGTTACTGTTCTAAGCATTTCTCGTGGGTTTTTTCATTTGATCCTCACAGCAAACTTATAACTTAAGTGCTATGATTATCTTCATTACAGTGGGGGAATTTGATTCACAGAGAGGATAATTCACTGTTTAGAGGTCACAGAGCTAGTGAGTAGCTGAGATTGGCTTTGGACCTAGGAAGACTGGGTCCAAAGTCTGCACTCCTAACCATATGCTATGCCGCCTCTGCTTAGATAGAGAAGAAGGCAGGGAAAAACGAAAGAGATCAATTTGTAGTCAATGCTGTAAGACAAAAAGTCACATTATCCTGCAGAGATAAAACAACATACTTGAAAAAGCCTGGTTTAGAGCTTTGCACCCATGCAAATTATTACTATACATATTATATATATATATTATAACATACATTAAAATGCTGGTTTCATTTCACCTTATGGGGAAAAAGAATTAAGTTTGAAAGAGTGGGAAGTATTTACTTTCTAAAAAATAAAATTATGAATTTATAATAGGTCATTATCCATAGAGGGTAAGTGTGGCATGGAAAAAAGGAACTTCAATTTTTCCATGGATCTAGCAAAATATGGAAAGACTTCTGCACAAGCATTTCAAAGATGCTTTTCCCATTGACCATCTAGGTTTTAAGGTCCCTGTTTCCAACACTCACTCACCGAGACTAGTGGCTTTTGAGGCTTCTCTCTCCAGCTTCTCTCCACACCCCAATTGAGAGATTACATCAGGCTTGGAAATCGGAAGTCCTTTTCATGGGAAAAGAGAAAGAAGTCTGGTAAAAAGCCCAGGGTTAGCTCTTTGGTTGTCAGGAAAGACAGTATAAGAGGTAGGTTTTAGATTTCTCCCTCACCAGTGTTCAGGGAAAAGGCAGAAAGGTTAATACAAGGTCTATTTGAATTCAGAACAATTGAGTCACTTGTTTTACCTCTCCCTACTAAAAGAATAAGCACCTATTTCTTAAGAGGTGTTTTCATTAGAACTTCAACTCAATATCCTTAGTCAGGGAGAAAAGAAATCTGCTACCACCTGGGCAAATATGATTTTTTTAGAAAAAGGTACCTGACTTCCAGCCAAGATGGAGGCCTAGATTGACATGCTCCATCTCCCTCCACAATTAAGAAGGACTACAACTACCACAAAACCAGAAATAATTAGAAGTTCCAGAAAATAAAGCTACATGGAAGTCCAACGTATGAAGTTATAAACAAGTGGTGCTCGTCCAAATGGGTAGGAGGGGCAAAGCCCGGGCAGAGAGATGAAGCTGTGCTGATGGCTGCAGCGACAGACTGTGGTAAGCACAGACACCCATATTTAAGGGGAGGAGAAAAGCGCCCGGGGACCACCGCTGGCTGCAGACTGAACCCGTCAGCTCGCGATTCCAACACTGGGGAAGGCAGACCCCCATTGCCTTGGACTGTGAGGCCCAGAGGGCATGGAAACAAAGGAGGAGGCTCCTGGTCTCTCAGCAGAGAGTAATGGCAGGAATCCATCTTGGACCCCTGCCCCCACACAAAGCGCCACAGCGTGGTGAGAAGGGTCACCTGGTAGTGACGTGTGCATAGAGCTCTGCCCCCAATAGCGCAGGAGGTGTGACAGTCCCGCCCAAGAAGGAAAAATAAACAAAAATGGTCAGGATGGCAGGAATCATAACTGGAATACCAATCACGCAGCTGACCAAAAAGCAAATACGTGAATTAACCAATGAACAAATAGATAATCTCTCTGAGGCTCAGTTCAGAGCTATAGTCATAAGGCAGTTTACAGAATTAACAAAAGATACTGAACAAGACAGGGAAGGAATGAAGCTAGTCATGCCAAAATAAACAAAAACACATACGAGACAATTGGTGAGGAAAGGAAAACCAGGGATCAAATCGACAAATTGGAGCATAGGGAAGGAACAAACAGTCAACCAGTGCAGAGAGAGGAAAGAGAAAGTGAGGAATACGAGGAGAGGCTCAGAAACCTATGGGACAGCTATAAGCGAATGAACATCCAAATTATAGGGTTGCCAGAGGTGAAGAAGAAGAATTAGAAATTAAAAAATTGTGTGAAAAAAATAATGAAGCAGAACTTCCCTAACTTGGGGAAGGAAATAGACTTACAGGTCCAGGAAGCACAGAGAGTTCCCCAAAAAAACTGGACTCAGGGAGAACCGCACCAAGACACATTATAATCAAAATGTCAAAAATTAAAGATAAAGAGGGAATCTTAAAAGCAGCAAGAGGGAAGAAGAGAACTATGTACAAAGAGGTCCCAATTAGACTATCAGCTGATTTCTCAAAGGAGACTCTGCAGGCAAGTAGGGACTGGCAAGAAATATTCAAAGTAATGAAAAGCAAAAATCCACAACCATGATTACTCTATCCAGCGAAGCTGTCATTCATAGTAGAAGGGCAGAGAAAGTGCTTCCAGGACAAAGTAAAACTGAAGGAGTTCATTAGATCCAAACCACTGTTATATGAGATGTTAAAGGGATTTGTTTAGAAGGAGGAGGATCAAAACTATGAACATTAAAATGAAAACTGTATCACAACAACCAACAACAGAAGCTAGGGAATCAAAACAAGGGCAAACTAAGTAGGCAACGAGAGTGGAAAAAGAATTATAGGTGTGGGGAACATACAGGGGGGAGGTCAGCAGGGAGGGGGAAGTGGGAAAAGGGAGGGAGATGGTACAGGAATTAAGAAGCATAGTAGGAGGGAATGGAGTAGACAGGAAGATGTTGAGAAGAACTATATGCACAACCAATGGGCATGGACTAAGGCAGGCGACAACTGGAGGGAGAGGGGTGTCACTGGGTGGAGGGGAGCAGAGGGAAAAGAAATTGGGACAACTGTAACAGCATAATCAATAAAACATATATTTTTAAAAAGGTATCTATTTCTAACTCTAAGAGTGTTAAAACCACATTCAGAAACAAAAAGCAGAAATTACACATCTCAGGTCTTTCAGGAATTAAGACTATTTGAATCTAAGAAACTCAGAGCTCCTAGCACTGAGGAAGCAAAGGTACCACACTGAGTAAAGTCACAGGGGGACGAGGAGCCATCCTTACCCAGCAAGACCAGGTTCCTATGCTTCTCAGGCACATCTTCCTGAGCAGGATTCAGCTGCCCCCACTGGGTGAGAGCCTTGGCCATATCCCTGATCATGAGTGACTCCTGAAAAACCAAACATATCTGTGATCACCAAAGGACCTCCTTCCAAGGGCCTCTGGGAAGGACTCAAACTGACAGCATAGAAGGAAGACAAAAGGACAGGAAAGTTAGACAAAATGACCTCTAACAGGCCTTCCAACACAAAGATTCTCTGGTGAAAAATAATCACCCCTTACCCATAGAGGACATGTCCCAAGATCCCAAGCAGATGTCTGAAACTGCAGACAGTAAAAAATCCTATATATACTATGTTTTTTCCTATATATACATATCTTCCCACTTAAAAGAAGCATTTATGGCTTGTCTTTGGTGTATCTGAATTGCCACCATCCCCTTTGTGCTTTGGGGCCATTATTAAGTAAGGGCGACTAGAACACAGCCACTGCGATACTGACAGTCAATTTGATAACCAGGGCAGGTCCTAAGTGACTAACAGGTGGGCAGTGTAAACAGTGTGGAGCCACTGGACAAAGGGATGATTCATGTCCTGGGCAGGATAAAGCAGAATGGCACAAGATTTCATCATGCTACTCAGAACAGTGCACAATTTAAAACTTATGAATTACTTATTTCTGGAATTTTCCACTTAATATTTTTGGAGCATGGTTGACTGCAGGTAACTGTAACTGCAAAAAGCAAAACTGTAGATAAGGGCAGACAACTGTATTTGTAGCCACAGACTGGCTCCTTGCCTCCATGCATTACGTCTGCACGTTACCTGCAAGTAGGAAGGAAAGCACCTTTGATGTAAAATCTGAAGGTACAATACTACATTATTAGTTTATGTGCAACAGATTAAATTATGGAACTATAGAAAGCCTTGCTATAAAGGGGGGCCCAAAAAACAAAACAAAATGAAATTCTCTTCTGGAGGGCAGGCCCCTTGTAGTACAGTCTTCCCCCACTAGGTGATGGTTCTAGGAACCTATCTGTATGAGTGTACCAGCAGGTGTTGTAGTGAGATACTGTGTTTGGCTTCAGTGAATTTTCTTTGAAGACTCTTTCAACGCATTTGCCCACTTCATGATGGGTGATTTATAAGTGCACCTGCCCACAGTGTGCTCAGTGTTCAGCAGTTTTCGAACAAAAACAGCATTACCCCCATGTTCCACCCTCTCTATTCACCTGATCTCACCCCAAGTGACTTTTTTTGTTTCACTGAATAAAAAAAATCCTCAAAGGGAAAAGTTTTGTCGACGTGGAAGAGGTGGAACAAAAAAATGCCAGAAGAACTAAAAGGCATCAAAATTGACAAGTTCAAAAACTTCTGAGCAGTGGAAAACCATCTCAATAGGTGTATTGCATCAAATGGAGAATACTTTAAAGATGACTGAATTTTACACACGTAAGAATGAATATATAATTTTTATAAATAAACTTTGAGTTTTCTAAAAATCCCCACATGTATTAAGACATGGGAAAATGGAGAAAATATAATTACGAATGAGGTACTTTCCTTATGGTATGGTTTTAAAATACAAGAGGTTCAAAAAAAAAAGAAATATTTATCTCTTTAATTTTCCTTTGAGAATAAAATCAGTCCAATATATATTAAACATTAAAATCTTTGCCACACACATCACAGAAATAATTTGTTTGTAAAACAGTGTTATTATGAAAGTTCCCAAAGTAGTCTTGCCATTTCTCATAGAGGCCCTGATGGGTCTGACTCCCTCCTGCCCCACCATCTACCCTCAACCCCATTACGCACTACTCCTCCTGCAGTCTCTGATATAATTGGCGGCCACCTCTCAGCTGCTTGAAATGTGTGCATATTCTCTTTGGCCCTTTTCCACATCCTGCTTCTTCTTCCTGAACGCTCTCCCTCTGCACATCCTTTCCTCTTTTTAAATCCCACTCACACTTCAGACCTCAACTCAGGTGTTACCTCCTCAGGGAAGCCTTCCCTGACTCTCTGAATTGTAGCACCATGTTCCTTCCTTTCTCTTGGATCATTGACACAGTGGGGAGACTTTCTGATTAACACCTCTCTGTCCCATTCATGGTCAGAGATGCCGAAGTCAGATCTGTTTTTCCTCACGGAAGCAGCCCTAGAAGCTGGCACACAGCAGGAAAACTGTAAATATTTGTCAGATAGTTGAAGAAAGGAACATTTGAGCAAGAATCAGTAGAGCCCTGATTGGTGTGGCTCAGTTGGTTGGGTGTTGTCCCACAAAGCGAAAGGTCGCCAGCTCAATTCCTGGTCAGGGCACATGACTGGCGTGCAGGTTCCATCCTGGATGAGAGGTAACTGATCGATGTTTCTCTCTCACATTGATGTTTCTCTCCCTCTCTTTCTCCCTCCCTTCTCCTCTCTCTAAAAATAAATAAATAAAATCTTAAAAAAAAAAGAATTAGTAGAAACAACTTTTTGCATAGGGTGTCCTATACAAGTGTGCATGGGAACAGAGGTGAACAGGGGAACAGAAGTGCATCAAACCTTGAAAACATTGCAGGAATGTTTACTCTAGCCTAACCTTGATCTAGATGATAGGCACAAACTTTAGACTGTCTACTAAAATGTGGGGCGAGGAAGCAGGATAGGTAATGCTCCTTTGAATTTGTAGCTGAGTTTGCTTACTGCTGATAACAGAAATGCCTAATAATTTTTCTAATTCTGTAAAAAAATTTCTATATAACTTCAACTTAAATGAAACACATTAAAATAGGATACACCAGCAAGCGAACCAGTCTTAACCCTTTTTTAACCACTACTGCTGCCATAGCCCCCTTAGCATGTATACAAATATAGTGGTTAACTTTGTGTATATGCAGCATTCTAATGTTTACGATATAGTCCTTCAAGAACAACCGGTAAAACAATTCACATAATAAGGTAAAAGAACTACCTACTTTGAAAATCCCCTCCCCCAAATAATTTAATTCATTAATCTAATACTTGGAAGTATAAAATCATTACTCTATTTTAGTTTATGGTCCCTTGAACACAGGGGACCCTGCACAATTGAAAATCTGCATATAACTTCTGACTTCCCAAAAACTAAACTACTAATAGCCTACCCTTGACCAGAAGCCTCACCAATAACATAAACAGTCTATTAACACATTTTTTGTATGTTACATGTATTGGTTGGCCAAAAATTCTGAAACAGTTTTGTTAAGATTGTATTGTGACAGCTGTTATATCAGCATGCATTAAAAAAAAAAACTTATCAAAATTGATGAATTTTTTTTTTGCGCAGCCATTTTAATACTGAAGATGGAAGAAAATGCAACATTTTTGGTATATTACGCTTTATTATTTCAAGAAAGGTAAAAAGATTTGTGCAGTGTACAGAGAAGGTGCTGTGACTGCTTGAACATGTCAAAAGTGGTTTGTGAAGTTTCTTGTACTGTTGACATTTTGGCCAAATAATTATTTGCTGTGGGGCTGTCTTATGTGTCGGAAGAGGTTTAGCAGCACCCCTGGCCTCTACCCACTAGTAGCCAATAGCAGGAGATAGCCGATATACTCAAAACATCCAAATCAATAAAGTTATTGGTGAAAATGAAAAATGTGTCTTCTATTTTATGGAAAAAAACTAAATGGACTTCCTGGCCAACCCAATATTACATATCATATTCTTAAAATAAACTAAAAAAAGAAATTAAGAAAATCATAAAGAAAATACATTTCTAGTACTTATGGGAAAAAAAATGATATAAGTGGTCCTGTGTAGTTCAAACTGTGTTGTTCAAGGGGCAACTGTACTTTATAGTCTTCTTTCTTTACAAACAATGGTCACAATAACAGACGAACTGGCAGTTCCTTTCAGACTTCAGTTCCCTGAGAAAACCTCAGCAATCAAACTCATTTATGAAGCTACTGCTCAGTGTGCATGTGCTAGAGCTAGGGGCATGGGCAGACAGCAGACACTGTCCAGCAGATGCTACGACTTTCTCTCCCCGCTTCCTTCTGAAGGGGATCTACAAATTCACATATCAAAACCAGTACTGGCACTTTTCTCACAGTTTTTACATGAATCATCAGCACACGTGTGCTATGAGACCAGGGCTGAGGCTAAAAAGTGGTTCCAGTGCCTTTACCACAGGGTCTGCCATTCACTCAGTGGCCTAGGTCAGACTCTAGGACATTCTGACCCATCTTCTCTCTCCAATCAGTTGTAGCATGTTTCATCTTGCTGGGCCTCTAAAAACTTTAAGGGAGCCTCATTTGCCTTTGGAATAAGACCCAGAGTAGATTTTTCTGTGGTTTATGTGGCTACAACATTTCTCAGCTTCCCTCACCACACTCTAACTCACTCCACAGTGACATACATACCCCTTGAAGACTCCCAACTCTCTCACCACTTGGACACTTCTTTTTCTTTTCGTTTTTGCCAAAGCTGTTCTGTCTCCTGGAATATTCCTGTATTCTAGTCTCCAACTCCCTACTCTCTCTTGTTTTTTAAAGTGCAGCTTTTATCCCAGTATTTTAAAAAAGATTTTATTTTTATTTAAGAGAGAGGGAAAAGCGGGGAGAAAGAGAGGGAGAGAAACATCAGTCAGTTGCCTTTCACACGCCCCAACTGGGGACCTGGCCAGCAACCCAGGCATCTGCCCTAAACAGGAATCAAACCACTGAGCCACACTAGCCAGGGCCCTAATATCCACCCCTCTTCCTCCACCAAATACAGTCTAGAGTATGAAAAACCTCTTCCATGGTCTATTATGACTTGTCTGTACCAGTCACTTATACATTAAAAAAATTTTTTCTTGCTGAACTATTTTACTTATCTACATATAACCTCTCCAGAAAACTTCATGAGAGAGGAGCTACTGACTTTTATTTGCCTCTCACCATGAGGTCAATTACAGTACTGCAGAGCTACTAAGTGGTCATCAAGCACTGAGTGGGTAGGGAAGAAGTAGTGAATGTCAGGAGGGAAAGTTCTGCTCAAGTGAGGAACATTTCTCATGAAGTTCATCATTCACCAGTTTATCAGGGTGAACACAGTGGTCTAGGACTCAGGGCTGAGCAATTCCATAACAATGGAAGAAACTATATCCATGTTCTGAGAACAGAAGAAAAAGAAAAAGAAGTAATCTAGACCCACCTGGGATGCAGGGGTCAGCAGCAAAGTGGTCACACCATTTTCTCCTGGGCTTTCAGCATGGGTAACATCTGAGTCTTCAGAAAACGACCCTAGAAGTGGAGACAGAAGCCACGATGATTACTCTTGCCTAGCAGCGAACTCGCAGAAACAGTCATACACAGATACTTGTCACCTAAGAAGAATCAACACAGGAAACCAAGGGACAATCCCAAAACATCCCTGAATCAAGACAGCTAGGACCACGGCTGCCTCAGGTTACTTCTATCCTCCTCTGCCCTTAAACTGAAATAGAACTCCGGTATGAGAATCTGGACACATAAATTAAATACATATTTCTATCTGTCATCTGCTGAGTGATAGTCAAAATAGTAATCAAAGAATCTTGTCAATCCGTGCCTCACTTAATGATTCATTCCTGTCTACTCCAGGCTCACTGAAGAAAGACTAAATTCTTTCTGAATACTGGTTTTTCATATACAATAATGGCTTTCGCAGAAAAGATGGGTCTTAGAAACACCCAGGATCCTAAACAAACTGTGACTTCTCAAAGTCTAACTTTTCCCATCTGCCAAATGGGTCTAATAGTCTCCTTTCTACCACTTTATAGGGTTCCTATGAGGACATGAGGAATTCATTGTCAAAAGTCAAACTGTCAGCTCTGTTGAGTTGGGGGGCAAGGGAGCCATGCATCATCCTACAGGCCAGCAGGCAATGCAGGTAGCGGCTCTCCAGGAAAGTACTTTCCCAAAGAAGAGGGATGCTTCCCATTCCTAAGCCGGTCCCAGCCAGAGAGCAGCCTTTCTTTTTTCATCTTTCCGGCAGGATCCGCGCCGCTTGGATCCTAAGTCTCACCTCTGCCCCCGGACTCAATGGCGACTCCCTCCCCTGGCCGTGAAGGAGACCCCCGCCGCGGGACCAGGGGTCCACTGCTCTGTCCGCCCAGAGGCCCGGGGACGTGCGCGACCCTCGCCAGATCGCCTGGCACCCACCCGGGGGCCTCCCTGCCGCTCTCGTTCCAGCCACTCAGGCTTAGAAGGACCTGCACTCAGCCCTTCTCGACTCCAGGTTGGAACTCACGCGGGACACGAAGGAAGCTGGGCCGGCGACAGAGAAATCTAGGCGCTGTGGGGTCTAAGACGCGCCGGCGGAAAACAAGGTGGAACTACAACTCCCAGAACGTTCCGCGCGGCCTGGCGCGTCAAGCGGCCGCTGCCTCCCAGACGCTGCCGCGGCACTCCTGTCGGACAACCTTCCGCAGTTAGGGCTGTAACTCCTTTTGTCGCCTTCGCTGATACCGAACGTCCGGGAGCCCTCTGCCGCTCGGAAAGCGCCTTGTGGGTACTCGAAGGGTCACCTCTTCTTCGAGGCCGTGTCTGGGCTCTGGCCTCGAAAGATGCCCTCGGCCGCTAAACCGCGCCTCTCATGGAACCTTCACTCCCTGCAACGCGACCCCGCGGTGGGGGCCCCCCACGCCGGATTCCCTCCTCTGCTCGGAGCGGAGGCTCCTGCATTGCGCCCCCTCTACTGCGCTTCCCCGGGATAAGGAAAAGTAGGATTGCAGCCCCGGAAATTACCACAACCCAGAAAAAGCCAGGTCCCAAATAGTTCGCCCACCTGAGGCGGACTGGAATCTGCAAGTCTTCCAGACTAGACTCCGCACCAGCTCTAGGAGCCGCCGGCCAGGCGTGGGTGTATCTTCAGGCCAGTGCATGCATGCGTTTATCTCCCCATTCTGAAGTAATCAATTTTCCACTCAGTTCAAATCCTAAGGAAGAAAATCAAATCAGCCAGACTGTCCATGTTTCAGTACAAGCCGCAGTGTCTGTTTGTTCTTTCTCTATAATAAAGTCCCCACTTTTAGCTAGGTTTAGCTAGGTCTCAGGCTTCCCAGAGTAAAGATTACATTTCTCATCACCCCGGCCACTTAACAGGAGCATAAAAGGAAAGTGATTCTTAAAATGAACAGGAAAGCTACATGCTGGCTGGAACACAGACAAGTCATCATGGAGCATGTGGACAAAGTTAACACCCTAGGAGTGGTGAACCAACAAGACTGAAGGAAGTGAGCCCTTTAGTTTCCTGGAAGAGCTTGGGCTTTAACATGAGGTATAAACTGAACTGGTATTTTGTGTAAGCCTCTATTATATTGTGTTTCTGCTACACAGATAGCCACACTTAACCTACTAACTGGTTTCTAGATTGGCTACTTTTGGTTGAATTGACTAGGTCTGGAGGAGAGAGGACACGTAAATCCACCCTTCCATCAGCAGGAATGGGCAATTTATTTCAAAAACTGGTGTGTATGACTCTACCAGCTGACATGTCTGGAACACCAGGAAATAGCCTTCTAACTTTGGTTAACCATCCCCATCACAGAAATCCCCTTTTACCAAAGCAATGGTGAGTTTCAGTCCTCTCACTTTACCTACCAACAGTAGTTGATAAAATTGATTACTCCTTCTAGGAAACATTCTGGTTTTCCTCCTCTACTGGTCACTCCTCAGTCTCCTTAACTAGTTCCTCCTCTTCCCAGCCTCTAAACTAGGGGTTCTCTTTGTTGCATGATCAGAATCACCTGGAAGACTTTGCTGTACGCCATGCTGAAAACACCCTTATCAGGATGTCTGGGGTGGGGTGGGGGGCAGGGAGGGGACTGAGAATTTGCATTTCTAAGAGGTTCCCAAGTGATACTGAAGCTGTTCATTTGGGAACCAACAAAACATTGGAATGTCCCAGGGCTCAATGGATAGTGGGGGACACCTGTACCATCCAAATGTCAATTCCCAATTTATATCTACAGCCATTAAATCCACATTCCATGTGGAAAGAAACAAAGAACAAGGGCAAAAGGGAGTTTTTTAGCTGTCCTGGCTTTTAAAGTGCCTTTCTGGAAATCCTATCCAAGTTCCAAGTATATCAAAATATCATTGGTCTGAAATTTATATAGCAGCATTTAACTGGCCTGATAACCTCACTTCAAGAGAGGCTGAGAAATAGGGCACTCTGGTGCTCAGAACGGACTCAGATTTCCTATTACACTAGGGAACACAGTTTTCATTGAGTTAGATCTGACACCTTTTTTGACTAACTTTTGGCATCTGAATTCAAAAGTGACACAGTTTTTCTCTATCACGTCAACTTTTTAAGGTACAGGATACCCTCCCTTTGTCCCAAAAATCATACAAAATGTACAAAGGAAAATAAAGAAAAAAATACCCGAATAAACTGTTTATTTAGAGTTATTTTATTCATATAAAGGCTATACGTTGTTACTGTAAGTCAAATTGTGTACTAGTAGTAAAGTTCTGCCACCAAACATACATATTAAGGTATTTTATCTTTTCAAACGAGTGGCTAGGTAATGTCAAAATGTGATACTTGAAACAGTCTCCTTCAGTTGGCAAAGCTTTCACAAATTGCTTCATGAGACCCAGTTTTATGTGCAGAGGTGGGAATATAATGTTCTTTCTGTCAATAAGTGGCTGATGTAGAATGTTTGGATCACCAGGTTTGAGGTCAGATCTTGGAGGCCAATTTGACTCCACCCAATGCTTCTCACAAGCTCTGCTGTCCCACATACACAGAAAACAGGGATACTTGGTGTATCCATGTTGCTGACCAAAAAGGAAGCAGATCATTTTAAGGTCAACATAGATGATCCAAGTGTGCTTGTGATATTGCAACAGATCAATGACTCTTCTTTATGTCTTCATATTCTTCATGAAAACAAACTGAATGGCTAATTGGGACTGCACCAAATAAATTGCCATTGTGGAGGAAGATACACTTCAAGCTCCGCTTTGAGCTATTGATGATCAGTAGCCATTCAGTTGCATTATAGATTGGAATTCCCAGTTCCTCCATTACAGTATTCCCCTACTTATCATGGGAATTACATTCTAGACCCCCCTGTGATAGGTGAAAATCCACAAAGAACCTTACATTTATTTTAGTATTTATATATTTTCTAAGGCTTTATAAACCCTTCCCACGCACTTATAAACCTTTCCTAGTCCCTTATTAACCCTTTCCACACTTTTATAAACACTACTTTTGTTCTTAAACATATTCTACACTTTTAAACCTATGTAACTTTAACAACATACATATACAGTACTGCAAAATCCTGCAATATAGCGAAAAATCCGCAATAAATAAATATAATATTTTTAAAAATCCTGCGATACAGTGAGGCCGCGATAAGTGAACCATGATATAGAGAGGGACTACTGTAAACCATGTATGTTATGGCAATACACAAAACCACTGTCACTTTGAAAGCACTGCAGAAATGCACTTTCTCTTGATCAAAAGTAGGATGCCTTCACTCCTTTTTCAAGCAAGTTTTTCTCATGCAGTCTTGATGCTAGGAGTTCTGAAGCCTTTTTTGGATAGTCCCAAATTTCATGCCAAATCATTAAACTCATACTGATCAAATCCCTTACAAACTGAGTATCTTCAATTTCGAAATCTTCATCATTGCTGTCACTTAGTTCTTCACCATACTCCTGTTTTCAATGAAAACTGGCACTGGGATTTCAGCTGAATGAGGCACTGCGCGTACAGCTGATGGTAGACTAGGATACTTTATTTTACACTTATTTCCTTGTTATATCCTGATGTTTTCACTATACAAAAGTAACCATCACTTGAATAGTCTCTGGGCTCTCGTCAAACCATAGGTATACCAAATGGCAATTTATCATGTGTTCCCTTCGTCCACATCCATAGTCTTGGCACTCTGCTTGCACACCTTGTCAGGGGCCCAAGACTTACCTAAATCACCAAGTTTTACTTTAAAGCATGCAAAATAGGCTTGCCTGACAAATGCACTGATGTTTGTCCTTTGGGAATGGTGGAACTGCCACAGATAGAACAAAACAAATCAGGGTTGTTTAGGCACTTATGATGAGAAATAGCAGAGGCAGACATGATCTGAAGGAAAGGAAATAAGTATATATGTAAATTAAAAAAAAATCCTGCTAGCTCCTTTTATACAGACAAGAACTTGGACTACACTTCGGAATACGATTCACCATATAGAACAGCACACAACCTCTCACCACACTGTCTCATCTGTAACTGAATAGCCTAGATAAGTATGAACCTGTAGCTGGTCTCCAAGGTTGTCCCCCACCCCTCCCCACTTGAGGGAGGTTTGCTCTTAGCCAATAGGAGAACACTAGTGCTTCCTGTGATCCAGGATCGATCCAGCCTAGAGTGGTCACATTAAGATAAGATGTACAGAAAAAACTATGTGATAGAAGAAAATTAACTGCAGTTTTGAAATCAGCATGTCTATTTAAGTCTAAAACAGCTGAAAAATTGAACCGAACAGGAATTATGTTAAAAATTGTTCCCCTATGTTATCAAGAATAATAATAACTACAAGTTAGGCAACTAAGTCTCTGCCATAGTAAGCATTAATGCTCATTATAGACAATTTAGCCATTGGAAGTTACTTTATCATGAGGTTCTATAGAATGGCTCAATACATTGAACAGCTGATCCTAAGATATTTGGTCATTTGCCCCTTCTGAAGACTGCACAGGTTTAATAACATGTATGATGGAAAGAAATCTACATCCTTAAATGGTACCTCTGGCATGTTCAACAAGCGGGGCACTACTGCAGGGACCAGGTCTTCAATCATTATGGGGACCGATTTTCGTGGCTCTGCTACTGGACTTCACCATCACTCCATTTGTACTAAAGTCCCGAATTCCTGCTTATTAACAAGATGAAAGGGAAGATTGCCATGTTAATTCTCCATCTTTCATCAACTGGAGTGGCAGTATGGCACAATAAATAAATAAACAAACAAACAATATGCTTTTTAAAAAGAATGGGATATGAGGATCCCATTCTTCTCATCTTGGTACCCAACCTCTCTCTGCTCTCTCTGGAATAACTGCCTCATTACTAAGCAGGAATTCTCAGAGATGCAAGTGTGAAGAAGCCAATCTGTCTCTACAGTGTAAATGTGGGTAAGGGTCTGCATCTGGTTTCACAGATATGTGCTGTTGAGGGCAAGAAGGACATCATGTCTAATAGGACTTGGTGGCCTGGATTTCAGTTACATTTTCATGTCCTCTGCTTTTATACTGAAGGATAACCACTCATAGATGAACTATGTCTGGAATTAACTTCAACTTGGTGGCATTCTTTGAAATTAAACATAGCCCATGTCCTGGTTCATTTTGGCTGACTTCTTAAGCCTGGACACCCCCCTCCCCCCACCCCACCTTACAGCTGCTAGGGCCACAGCTGACTTTTGCAACTGGACTTGGAACTTTATGGTATATTTTTACTTTCAGAAGCTACAAGTGAATAAGTGATGAGAAAGGGAAGGCAGCTTGTCCAGGGTTTCAACAGAATAGCAGGGCCAGGTTAAGGAATCTTAGTCAATAAGTTTAAAACAAAGATAAAAACAACCACCAGTCTAGAAACAAAAACAGCTGGGTGACAGGTTGGTTCACCAGAAGTCAGAAGAGTCAAAGGTCAGGGAATTTAAGGATCTTCAGGAGTTGAAGAACAAGTACAACCCAAATCCGGGCTACATGAAGCTCCATGTAGAGTGGACTAAGAGCTAATAACCCAACAGTGAAGGTGTTTGCAGTCCTAAATCAATATTAGCTTGATGTTTCTTTTCCTGGCAAAGTTTCTAGTTCTAGAAAGTGCATTTGATTTGGGACTCAAGTTCTCATGACTAGACATGTAGTTGTTAATTCAGTGCAGATTTTCTCTACCATATTCTCTTCATTTCAAAGTCATCTAGTATCGCAAAGACTTTCCTTCAAAGAGTTGATTTGTGGAGTGTTTAACTTGTGTGATAAGAATTCAGTTCTCTCTTAAAATTTACATAGGTCTTATTTAAGCACCAGAGAGATTTCATTCCTTCAAAATTAATTTCACCCCGGCCACTGTTAATCAGGTGTTTGGACTTTGTCCCATAAACTGAAAGGTCACCAGTCTGATTCCCGGTCAGGCCCCATGCCTACGTTGTGGGTTCTGTCCCTGGTAGAGGCACGTAAAAGAGGCAACCAATCAATGTTTTTCTCCCTCCCGCTCTTTCTCTCTAAATCAATAAGCATGCCCTTGAGTGAGGATAAAGAGAATTATGCCCTGGCTGGTGTGGCTGAGTGCCAGCCTATGAACCAAGGGGTCACTGGTTTGGTTCCCAGCCAGGGCATATGTCTGGGTTGCAGGCTGGGTCCCTGATTGAAGGTGTGTGAGAGGCACCAATCTGTTTCTCTCACACATCAATGTTTCTTTCCCTTTCTTTTTCCCTTACTTTCCCTCTCTCTAAAGGTAAATAAAATATTAAAAGGAAAAAAAAAACTATGTGTCTGTCCTGACTGGTGTGGCTCAGTGGGTTGAACATTGTCCCACAAACTGAAAGGTTGCTGCTGGGTTGTTTCCCCATCAGGGCACATACCTGGGTTATGGGTCAGGTCCTCAGTTGGGGGTGGGTGAGAGGCAACTGATCGGTTTCTTTAGCACATGGATGTTTCTCTCCCTTTTTCCCCTCCCTTTCCCTCTCTCTAAAAATAAGTAAAATCTTTAAAAACAAAGAATTTTTTTTTTTTAAAGAATGCTGGCATACTTTCAATATGGTTGGTTTCTGATTCCAGGATTGGATCCTAATGGCCATTAAGTGAAGCTAAAACCTCAAAATTTAAGGCCTCCACTACTGCACGCCCTATTGTGATACCAGTTAAAAGGTAAAATGGCCCTTTCCTCAGAACTTTCAGCAGGAGATGGAACAGTAATTCACATTTTAAAAAGTCCTCTGCAGAATACCATTTAAAAAGGAAACAAAGAACTACCAAATTTATGTCCCCACTTGGTTTGGTTTACCTCTGTACTCAAAAATGTTAGAATTCTGATTTCTAGTTTTATCTTTCTGACATTGCCAGAATATTAGGGAAATATTTGATCCTCAGTTTACATTTAACAAGGCAGTAAATAAAAGATTCAGAACTCTCAGAGACAGTCATCAGCCGAAAGGTTATCAACAGTCCCTTTTATTTTCTACTTAACATTATTAAATAATATCAGATATTATCCACGCCAATAGATTTTTGTACTGTTTTTCTTCAAGTTGCTTCAAAAGTCCACACAAGAAGTCTTCCCTGCCACTCATCTGCTCGAAGAAAAGGGCGGGGGGGTATGATCCACAGGGATGTTAGTAGATTGGAGAACTCCTCTCCAGGTTTCACCTAAGCAGATGCCTAGTCAAAGTTGCCTGATGCCTGACCTTTGGTTAAAAAAAATAATTGGGGTGGGCCCAGGGAATAAGACTTTTGGGGAGTCAAGTCTTAAAAGTTTGGCAATGTGGGATCACATCAAGATAAACCTTTATATCCAGGGACACTCACTAATTGAGGCACAATTTTGGGTCCTGAGTAAGGCCAAGATGGGCAGGAGGGTCATTTGGAAAGAATGGCTTAAAAGCAAATAGGCAAAATGTAACCAACAGAAGTTGTTGATGTTAATCAAATACAGAGGTGCTTGTTTTCTTTCCTAGCCTGTTTAAAAAAGATTTTATTTTTTAGAGCAAGGTGGAGGGAGGAAGAGAAGTAAACACCAATGAGTGAAACATTGATCGGTTGCCTCATGCACCAACAAATGGGGACCTGGCCTGCAACTTGAGCATGGACCCTGACTCAGTTGACAGGCTGACGCTCAACCCACTGAGCCACACTAGCCAGGGTGTACTTTCCTAGCCTCTGGGTTCTGGCTTATGAGATGTGGACAGAATTAATGACCCTAAAAAATATCCCACAAAACCCTCCAGCTTTCTCTTCCATGATGACTCTGGAAGCAACATGTTCTAAATGATGAGGATGGAGTAGAAAGACTGACTCACATCAGGTTTTATGTGAGAAGCGAATCTCTTGTTTACTTGTTATGACATCATAGCTTAGCATATCCCTCTTCAATGATAAAGACGGAAGAACTGGAATCAGAAAGTGACTACTGCAATAATGGGACCCTTTGATAATAAAGGTATAGGCTAGACTGAGAATTCAGAGCAAGGATGTGAATCCAAGATATGTTTTAAACAGAACTGGGTAAAAAGAAGTCATTAATTCAGATAAATATTTATCGGGCACCTATTATTTGCAATGCACTGTCTGAGTTACAAAGACACAGGCCATGCATGCAAGTGCTTACAATCTAATTAACCCTTTGAGGGCCAATGTTACTGTGAACGATGCTGACAAATTTTCCTAAAAGTCCCAGTGTCGCTCCCAGTGACTCTTATTTCAATGGCTATAAATGTAAATAAAAATGGAATAATTCATATTTTGTTTTGTTTTTTTTGTATCTCAGGTTATGTATTGATATAATTTTTTCTCATGTTGATCCAAATTTTGAATTGCGCATGGCACTCAAAGGGTTAAGTAGATAATACATGCACATAAATTATAAAACAAACTTTATAGCAGAATGGTAAAGGGAATAGATTTTGAAGGTAGACCTATATTCAAGACCTGGCTTCACCTTTTACTTGCTGTCACCTTGGGCAACTTATTTAACCTCTCTAAATTCTAGTTTGCTCACCTGTAAATTGCAGGTAGTAAGAGTACCTACTTAATAGGATTGTTGAGAGGACCAAATAATCTTGCAAAACTCTTAGTTGAGTGCTTTCCCCATAACAAACGCTCAATAAGTGCTAGCTATTAGTAGTAACATTTTTAAAGAAATCTAAAAGCTGGGACACAAAAAAAGTGCCCACAAAAGCTCCAAGAGAGGAACTAACAGTTATAAAAAGAACTATCTGGGAAACAACAGTCCTGCTGATGTAATTTTGCCTTTGCCCTCCTATTGTAGCCTCCAGTTACTTAAAGTGCAGTGATACTAGGGGCCTCAGTTAATAGGTGTGTCCGAGGATCACCTGCTAACACTTATTCTTGTCTGAGAAACTTCTGCAAATTGTTGACTCTTTATTGACTCTTTAAAGTCACACCTTAATTTCCAGTTATTCAAACACTGTGGTAGCAGAGACAGGAAAGGGTAGTAGTAGCCAGAATAAGTAGAATGATCAATTGATGGATTTCAAATGGAGATGACCTATTTTAAGTTTTCACAGAGGTCCTTTGACCAAAGCTTTCACACAACTCAGTCTATTCCTTGTTTGGCATAGCGTCGTTGATGTTGAATAACCGATGATTTAGAACTGAACACTTTCCCACACACGCTGCATTCAAAGGGTTTCTCTCCTGTATGAACCCTCTGATGTCGCGTAAGCCGGCTTCTCTGGCTAAAGGCTTTCCCACATTCACTGCATTCATAGGGCTTGTCTCCAGTGTGAATCTTCTGATGCTGTGTAAGGGATGAGCGGTCAAAGAATGCTTTCCCACACTCACCACACTGGTAGCGAGGCTCTCCAGCATGAGCTTTTTGATGTCTATTCAGTGACGAGACACCATAGAAGGCTTTTCCACACTCATTACATTCATAAGGCTTCCTGCCAGTGTGAATTAGCTGGTGTCGAGTAAGAATGCTTTTCTGACTGAAGGCTTTCCCACACTGACTACATTCATAAGGACTTTCTCCAGTATGAATTCTCTGGTGTCGAGTGAGGGACGAACGGTCAAAGAAAGCTTTCCCACACTCGCTGCACTTAAAGGGCTTCTCTCCAGTGTGAATTCGCTGATGAACAGTTAGGGATGAACGGTCGAAAAAGGCTTTCCCACATGCGCTGCATTCGTAGGGGCTCTCCCCAGTGTGAGACATCAAATGTCTGCTGAGACTACACCTGTGACTGAAGGCTTTCCCACACTCACAGCATTTAAAGGGCTTCTCTCCAGTGTGAATTCGCTGATGTACAGTTAGAGATGAACGGTTGAAAAAGGCTTTCCCACACTCATGACAGTCATAGGGCTTCTCTCCTGTGTGAGTCCTCTGATGGCGGATAAGGGACGAGTGGTCAAAAAAGGTCTTCCCACAACTGCTGCATTCCTGGTCTCTGTCTTTAGTGAGAATTTTCTTGGGAGGAATTGACCCTTGTTGCAAGCTTTCCTCTGGGGAAAGGAATTTCTTACAGGTCTCCATTGCAGGGCTTTCCTTCTCTGTTTCCAACCCACATTCCAGTACCTGAACTTCAGATTTAGGACACAGAGGACCTTTTCTTCCAAGCTTTCCCCTCGACATTCTTTCTGATTTTTCTTCATCTGAAGCACTTTGAATCTCAGGCTTAGTCTCCCAGTCTGGAATAGACAGAAAACACAGATGCAGTTTCTTTCCAGGGATAGAAAATATGACAGCAGAAAGAAGAGATACTATGATAAATCTGACAAGTAATACAGTCACTGCATTGCTTGCTCCCACAAAGAGCCATACACTTTAGGGAAAGACTGAGACTTGGGAATAAAGAAAAAGGCAGGGAACAGAACTGATGTTGGACATCTCAGAAGAGAAAAGAATTTCCGTAGGAAACATGGTCAGGATAATTAGGAGAGTATGCAAAGTGGAAGGGATGGCGAGAAATAGGAGTATCAAACTGTAAATAGGCAACATAACAGATCTAAGAGTAGGTATAAGAAAAATGAAAGCTAGTGGGTGATAGAAAATAGCATTAAAGCAGAAGATATGAAAAAAGGTGATAGCCAATACTCCCTCCCACAACTCCCAAATAACCACAAAACAAACTGCCCTACCCTGCTCATGTGCAGTTACCTAGAGAAATGTCTTCCCTCTCATCAGATCCATGAAGATCAACTATCCAAGGCTTATCCTCTCTCTTCAACTGGAAAATCATATCGGGTTGAGGAACTGGAAGTCCTGCTCATGGAGAAAGAAACAAGGCATGTGATGAAAATACATAAGCACTCCAAAGCTTAATTTCAGCCTCTAGGACTTTCACAGAGAAAATAGAAAAGACAGACCATGCATGCTAAGAATGTGGAATACAAAGTAATTCAGAAGATGCAGACACATCTGGATGGAGGTCAACACTGAGGTTCTAAAAAGGAACTAGTAGCACTTGGTCAAGAAGTTGATAAAATTCCCTTGAATGGGGATGTGTTTATTCTTCCTCCAGAGGTAAATGGCATGCTCCTGGCTTTAGCACTGGTAGGATGGGTAGAAAGTCCTTGGCTCAGGGAAGAATGAAAAAACCATCATCTTGCATAAAAACATGCAATGAAAGTGCATTTTTGCTTGTTTGCTTACCCTTTAGTATTATGCTTTTATTTAAACAAGGGGGTCATGTTCATTGTAGGAAAATTAGAGGTATGTATAAGTCAAAAGAAAAATCACTTTTTCTACTTTGTATTCATCTTTTATTTCTATTCATTTCAATACTGAAAGATACCTACAGATATACTGTTAAAAACGGTAATAAAATGTTGATTTGTAAACTTGATTTTATTCACATAAATTAAAATCATTTTATTTCTATTAACACAGATCTTTCTCACCATTTTAGTGACTACATGATAGATACTACATTGTATGGAATAATCTAATTTCCTGCTGACAGTATTTCTGTAATAAAAAAACAATATGATGAACAATATGTACAGCATGGGCTGCTCCTATTATTTCCTTGGGACAAATTTCTAGAAGTGAACCTACCCATTTTGGTTTTTGGTTATATAGATTCTAAACTTCCCTTGCACTGGACCTCTGACTTGGGAAAGAGAGACACTTTCTTACTGGGCCCCAGGATCTTCTATTCAGTTGTATGCTGATTCTCTGCTGATAAAGCGGCCACATCCACCACTTCCCTGTGGCTTCCTGTCTCTGACCTGATGAATTCTATGTTCCCAGTATTTCATCCCACCAAAGCCTGTAACAAAGGCTTAGTAGTCTCCCTTAGTGCTCCAAGAACACTATTCTGTTTTCCATATTTGGCCTGTTTGAGCTAATCCAGGGGGTGTTACACTTGCTTTTTTGACCTGCCTTGCATGAAACCTGCAATGTCACTCCTTTTACTGCCACCTGATGCTTATTGAAAGCCTGGTTCTCAATCTGCTCACTCTCTGAGCCTCTTATACTGGAACCTCCTGTGAGGTTCTCATTACCTACAAGAGCTCAACTTTACTTCTCATGAACACTGAGAGCAGCAGTAATTCTTAATTTTCCCTTTGTCATGAAAGTCTCTAATTACAGAGTGCCCTCTGTGGGCATCTAAGACTGCACTTAAGACAAGTATTCAAAACCAAAACATTTCTGGTGACCTACTTTGAGGCACAACCTTGTATTCCCACCCCCACACCACCTTCTTTTAAAGTAAAACACATCTCCCCTCCTTCTCTGCTTCTCTGAGGAGAAATTTTCCCTCAAAAAGATGGCCCCTCTACCACCCTTAGTCCTCTGGATGGAGCTAAGTTACATGACTGATGAACTGGGGAAAGAACTGGGCATAAATAAATCAGCCTCTTCTGTTCACCCCCTCTGGAGAGCCAGCTCCCTGCAGCAGAAACACATCTGCTCTGCTTCTCCAGGTCATCTGTGCTGCAGGGCCAGGCTGCTGAGCGAGGGAGCCTGTGGTGGTCCGCGCTTATGGCTCAGGGAGCAAGTCTGTCCAATGCTGGGGTTCAAGATTAGGAAGCCCACTGTTGCTGTACACCTAGGCCACATCCTTCTACTCTTCCATCTTGTCTTTCAGTGGTTCAGAACTCAGGTGGGAGAAGAGATATCAATTTATTAGCCCCTCAATCCCACGTTAACATGGTACAGAGTCCAGCTACTTATGGGAGGTCTTCTTACCCAGTGAGACAATGCTCTCATAGTTCTCCAGCATCACCTCCTTGTAGAGGTTCCTCTCAACAGGGATCAGATGCCTCCACTCTTCGTCTGTGAAAATCACGGCCACATCCATGAATGTCACTGATTCCTGGAAACGAATCACATTCTCCCTTACTCATAACCCTTCTCTTTACATGGACTAGGCAAAGCTGTCAAAGATGAGAGCCCTGGAGGCTGTGGAGGGAGGGGAAGGAAAATGGTCTGATAAAGTAGGACTTTGATCCATTTGGAAAAAGTAGCATAATCCCCCTTGGTCATAATCCCACACCACTATATAGTCACAGTTGAGCCTCTGAGTATCAAGGCTCCTTTTTCAGACTTACAGAAAACTTGCAAGAAAGAAATAAAGAATTCCCATGGACCCTTCACCTAGCTTCTTCAAATGTTAACATTTTCCACATTTGCTTTATCTTCCTGTCTCTCTGAATGTATTTATCTTTTCCTATACTGTATTCTTCCTGAACTTCTTAAGTAACTTGCAAACATGATATCCTTTTACTCATCAACATTTTAGTGTATATTTTGTAAAAACAAGGATATTCTCCTACATAATCACAGTATAATTATAAAAATCAAGAAAATAGTATTGACATTTTACTATTATCTAATCTACAACCTTATTCAAATTCCACCCATTGTCTTTTTTTTTAAACAAATCCTTAAAGCAATGATGTTGATTAGATTGTCTTTAGGATCCCTCTCATTTTCTCTAAATGTTTGTGATTTTGTAAGATTGCATCTTTAGCCTCCATTCTAAAACCTCAGCTGAATCTCCAGTGTGTCTGCACAAGTTTTAAGCCAAAGCATGGAATTCAAGACCCTCTACCTTTGTGTGGAAATGGGGCAAGCACATATCTCTGCTCACCAAACTCTCCTTGGGACTCTTTGACCTCACTGAGGTGCTCACATTCCCCAGCCTAACCCAGCATTCCCTGGAGTATGTGGGGCCTGTTTTCAGTCCATATACAGATGCACAAAGAGAAGTCAGAACTAAACCAGCCTACCATTCCCCAAACTTTCCAATCAAACAAGCATTTTTAAGGCAAAATCACTCAGAGCGAAGGCCACAGGGAATATGTGCCTGATGACAGGCTAGTGAGCCCACGTTCAAGGCAAGAAAAGGTGACTGAAGGACACCACAAGTCAAATGGGAAGGAAGCACTCCCTATGGAATCCTTCATGCACCTGGTGGGTCTGATAAAAAAAGCTCCAGGACAGAGAAAGAAAAGGGTTTATGTTGTAGAGACTAATAAAATATTTCAAAAACAGAAAAGGCTACATCACCTGGCACCTGGCAGTTGGAGCCACAGCAGCCATTCCCTCCTGTGTGCGCTCCGTGTAGAAAAGAGCAGAGTCCTAATAAAATAAAAATATGGGATGAGAAGGTAAGTATGAGAAAGACCGGTCTTGTTTGTATTTTTCTGACCCATGAAGCAAGAATTCTCCATATACCAGTGAGTTATAGATCCATCCTCAGCTCAGTACCCTACACAAAGGGAAGGAAAGTAAAGCAAGCCCACCCTGACCCAGCACTAGAGCAAAAGGCATGGATATTACTATTCAGGACACAATGTGGTACTTGTTTCAACATGATCCTAGAGGCAAAGTTTTGTTCCTGGGAGTCAAAAACAGATTAAGGCTCATACTATAATTATAAATTCATTCAGTACTGCCCTCATGGTTACTGGATAAAAAGCATAAGAAACTTATTTATATAAATGACTATGTAGATAATATGTCAAGTAAATAAAGTAAATACCCAAAGCCTCTTCAAAGATATTCTATAACCCTGTGCTCAAGGAACAGCCAGTAATTCACAGGCCGAACAGCAGGCTGAAATGTGATTTAACTTGAAGAGATTAACATCCTTCCTCAGGAAGGTGAACTAAGAAACATCAGGGCAACAAGTGGGTGAGGAGCTAAAAGGATACGCTGAGGGATAAAGTAGCCACAAGGATTAGGGGAGCCAAAGTTACCAGGAAGCAGAACCCATGAATATGTGGGAGGTAGGGTTAGAGCAACCTGGTCCCATTGGTGGTAAAGCACTGAAGCAAAGTCCTTCCATTCCCTAGTACCACCCACAGGCTTCAATTTGCATAGAAACCAGCTTTATTTATTCTTGGATTTCCATAAGACTCCAACCCTCTTTCTTAGGCTTTGTGTGAATCCTTATCACTATACTCTATTTACTTGAGTTAGCTAAGTATGTCTCAGTTTCTTAAAATCAAGAGTCTAATTAAAACAGTTAAATTAAGCACTGCTAGGATTTATGGGTGGGACAGGGAGAGAGTGTGGTCCTGGGAAGAAGGAAGAAGAGGTATGGCTTACTGACTGTTCTCCTGCCGTCAAGGGAGTACTGTATATTCGCTGACCTTTGTTTTTCATTCATCCATTTATCCAACCAACATGTATTCAGCACCATATCAAGCACAAAAACTATATGAAATTTTCCTTGTCCTCTAAAAGCTTTTATGTAGCCTAGCACATGGGACAAACAAGTAACCATAATATTTCACTGCATGATGGATAAGTACTGTAAAGAGATATACATAGCAAACTATGAGAGACATCAAAGGCTTGCCTAGCCCAGATGGGAGTGAGGGAGGAACAGGGCAGGTTTCTGGGCAGGAATGGGATCTAAGATAAGTTGTGATTTGAGGGAGGAGATTGTAGGCAGGAAAAACACCTAGTTTTTGAAAACAAGGAGGGAGATCTTTACATGGAAAGGATTAACAACTATAACTACTTTAAAACGGCAGATGTCTAGGCTGCGAGCAGAGCTGTGGGGAAGGATGAGGTTGGAGAAGTAGGCAGAAGCCAGCTAGATCCAGGAGAGTTTTGTACCCTCCCTTTTCCATACTTGGGAGGGGATCACAGATGAAAAAGGAAGTGTCATCATCAGATTTTAGAGAGATCACTGCGCTTTGTTTCAAGGGCCCTGAAATATACATACTCTTTGACCCAGCCATTCTCCCCTAGTTTATCATAAGGAAATAAGAATATATGCAAAGCTCTTTCTTAATCATCATTAACACTAACCAAAAAAACAAACAAAAAAAACCACTAACCTCTGTTGAGTGCTATGTGTAGAAACCTTCTAAGTACTGCATGTATTATCTCATGTAATCCTTAAAATAATACAAAAAATTTGAAATATCATAAATTTCTAATTAGGAAATTTGATTAATTTATGATCCAGCCCATCTATACAATGGAACACCATTGAACATCATATTAAGAACTAGCCTCTTTTTTGAGCACTTGCATTTGTTACTGACCAGCCACTATGCTATATTTTCATGGAAATAAATTATAGCACAAAGATTGAAGTGTTAGACAACCCTGACCAGTGTGGCTCAGTTGGTTGGGTGTTGTCCCCGCAAACCAAAAGATCACCGATTTGCCCCCAAGTCAGGGCACATGCCTGGGTTGCAGGTTTGGTCCTGGTTGGGACATGTACAACAGGCAACCGATTGATATTTCTGTCTCACACTGATGTTTCTCTCCCTCCCTTCCCCTCCCTCTAATAATAAGTAAGTACAATTAAAAGGAAAAAGAAAAAAAGAGAACTGTTAGACAGACCTTAGGTAGATAAATTCTATCTAAGCATCCTACAAAGCCTAAATTTACTAAACGGTAACACAGTACCTAGCTTACTGACTTATGAGGATGGAATAAAACTATCCTCATAAGTACTTAGCACAGTGCCATTCTTGGATCTCACAGTGTTTTGGAGAAAATGCTCTTTAAATTCTTATTCTATATCTTCAAATGAGCCCTTGCCTAAAAGCTTTTACTTCTACTGTTCCTGTCCTAGCCCCATAGCTATTCCAAACCTTCATGGCTACCATTCAATTTTAGCAGAACACTGTCTTTTACCATACTGGGCTTCCCAACAGTGGGTTCCAAGGAAGGCAGGGCCATAAGGCAGAAAGCAGTCCACAGACCTGGCATTATTAGTTGATTACTTACGCTAACAGTTGACTCCCAGTTGTTTAATTTTTACTTCATGGAGTAATTGTAAATAGTGAGACAATTAATATAAAGTATTTATCTTACAGTCTGTTCAATAAATGAAAGCTCCTTTCCTTTCTACTGCCAAACACAAACCCATTCATCCTAGCATTCAGTGATTATGCTCTAGGTAGTAAGAAATGTCTGTGTCTTCAGAAGTTTACTTTAGTGTCCCACAACTGTGTTCTTTCTTTTTCAATATTGTATCCACTTGGAATCTGGTCCCTGCATTAACCGGTGCTTCTTTTTCCAACACCTCCCGTCCCTCCTGTACCTTCTTCCCATATATATGTTCAAACAGATACAATCCTCCTGTATCTGAAACTATCTTCATTGAATCCCATGGCTCCCTCCAGCAAAACAGTTCTCATTTAGGTTTTCCCTTCATGACCAAACTTCTTGGATGAGTAATATACACCTATCCACTCCACATCATCACCGCCTATTCCTATTCTGCTCTTGCCACCCTTCATATACTTGAATCTGCATGCTTGAAAATTAACAATGCCTTTCTGAGTTCTAATTCCAATAATGCTTTTTGCTTTATCTTTATTTCTTTGCAGTTTTTGACTGTTTTAACAAGTCTCTGCTTCTTCAAGTTGCTGTAGCTACTCTGATACTGTACTAGCCTAACTTTCTTCCTCCCACTGACACTGCATCTCTCTTTCCCAATCGTGCCCTAGGAACACAGAAGCTGCCCAAGGCTCAGTCTTTGTACAGTGCTCTTGCTATCTCTCAGAAAGTCCATTCACACCTGGCACTCCAATGTCCACCTCTACAGAGATGGTTCCCACTCTAGTCTTGATGCCTCTTCCAAACTCATCTTGCAATTTTGAATTAAGCATTCTGCCAGCACCTCAAAACTATATTCCCCTCTTCAACTGCCCATATCAACTCCTATCCTGTTTTTAAATTTCTATCAGATGCTCTAGTATTCTCCCAGGTGCCTAAAATTCACTCTTACCTCACTCTCTTTCTTCCAAAATCTAGTTAGTGACCAGGTCCTTTTGACTCTTCTTTTGCAATGTCATTTCTTTCCTTCCCTACCACTGACAACATCATAATTGAGGTCCATAACAACTTGCTTCAGGATGACTGCCACTACCAACCATTCCTAACTAGTTCCCAGCCACTAGTCCCTTCCTCATTTAGTCCTAGATGTGACCTCTATAACAACTGTCACCCAAAAGTTTTATTATTGCCAGTCCCTAGATCAGACCCATACAATCCACCTCGCCTTTGTGTCTTGTCCTGATCCTCTATGCAACCACCCCCATAAACACCCACCCCACCCATGATCACTTGTGTTGAGGCCCAACATAGGGAGCTAAACAATCTGAGGAAGTTTCTGGGAAGGAGGGAGAGACTGGAGTTGGGTGGCACTCTCGATGTAGTACCCATTCCACCCACACTTACTGAACACCCATAATAGGAAGAAGGGGCAGGTGAACAGGAGTATTTTAATATAAATTTGTGGCCAATTATCTGGACCTTTTTGAAGTTTGGTCTCTGGTTCTGCTTGGGAGACTAAGCAGCTCTGAAGTTTGAACTCTGACTCTGCCCACATGACAAACTGCACTCCCTGTATTGTCTGCTTAATCATTACCTGTTTTACAAGTTTGTTTTATAAGCTCCAAGGGAAACTGAGGCAATGGTCCCAGCCTTGTGACACCCTCTGCTGCTCACGTCTCAGGATTCCAACCGTTGGCCACATCTCCTAACTCGACCTGCTGACCATGAATTAACAGAAACTAAAAAGCCTGCTTGCTCTAACCAATCAAAAAATGTATAGTGTATACTTATAGCTTTGTTTCCCTGTGCAGCCAACCCCATTAACGGTCAGCTTCCTGTGGTTTTTGCCTTTAAAAACTCTGCCCCACCTCCCCAGCATTTTATCCCGGAGATTCTGTCTCCCTGGTCTGCAAACCATTTCTGAACAAAACTATCTTCTCTCAGAAAGATCTCCTTAACTTTTCGTTGACAAGAGAAAGGCTCCAAACCTCCAACCTGAAAGTTGGAATGTGACATATAGTGTACAGTGGCTGTTGCTCGCACCCACCGGACGGACACGCACACACACACACACTCGGTCGTGTCACCGAGTTCTACCAACACACACGGGGGTCGGAGAGCTACAACTTTCCGTCTGCACCGCTCCAAGCAGGGACGTCGCCAAACGCGCGCGCGCGCGCGCGCGCGCGCACACACACACACACACACACACACACACACACACACAGAAGAAGGTTCTACCGTGGTACCCTGTTCTACTCCCATAACACCTCCCCCCAGGGGCTCGGGGTCGCCTTCTCACCGCCGCTGCGCTCACTCCGCATCTCGAAGACACAAATACACAGCTCTCACCTCCGATACACAGTGCTCAGAATCCAGGAAGACGGCGCCTCTTCAGGTTGAGACAGCAATGCGCCTGCGCAAAGGGCTCTGACGCCTGCACGCCCAATCATTGCTCGGCCTTCGCACGGACTGCATTTCCCAGAAGTCTCAGCGGCCTTTGCGCCTAAATATGACGCAAAAAACCCGAGCTGGCTCACGCCTTTAAGAAACTGGACGCTGAAGCGAGTGGGAAGTGGCTATACTGTAATCACTATAGGGAGAGGGAACTGTTGTGGATACGTAGGCATGTGGTCACACTGGAGGTACTGACCACGTGTGATTTCCCATATCGCCTGTCGTCTCGTGGAAAATGTGTCTTTCCCATCCTTGTGGCCGGTCCTACTTCTGGTTTTTACCGCCCAAGGAAGTCGGAGAATGATATCCAGTTTTTTGGCGCTCCAAGGGGTTTGTTTCTGCTTTACTTTGTCTACGTTCAGGAATTTGGTTCTCAAATTTGGGCCAGTGAGATGCAGGGTTTTGTTTTGAGGACGGTGCTGGGCCTGAGGCAGACTATGTGAACATTTTTGCACCAGAGATGAACCGAGGACAAATGTGTATTTAACTAGAGAGCCGCCCGACTGGCCAACAGCTTGAGCGCACACCAGCCCGTAAGGGCCCTGGTTGGAGACACCGCAGGGATTCTCAACCTCTGCTGCACAGAAATCACCTGAAGAGCTGTAGACGGAACATATTGATGCCTGGAGCCCACTCTAAGGAGCGGGACTTTGAAAAGATCTGCAGGTGATTTTCTGAGTAGCTAAAGCTAAGAACCATTGAGCTAGAGCTTCAGAGAAGACTGTTGATCACACAAAAAATACCATAAAATCCTACTTCAGGACTAAGTCTACCCTTATACTCGAAAAAACCTAAATTACCTACCAGAGGCAAAGCATTGTCACAACCCCTTGTGAACACAGCTCTTTTCTGTTAGAGGGTATTTTTCAGATGTCCAGCCAGTAGGGTAATTAGCTGAACTTGGGTCTGGGACTCAGGACCCCCGCGGTTGCATGCTCCAACCAAGCAGAACAGGGAACTTAACCTGTTATTCCTTTGAGCAGTGACCTATTCCTTTGAGCAATGACTTGGGGAATAGCAGTGACCTTTTCCTTTGAGCAATGACCTGGGAAAGAGTGGACAATTTTTGTCTATACAAGCTACATTTCTGTCCAAGTTCCTGCCCCTGCAGGAACAAGAATGCACCTGAAATGCTTTATAAGCCCCCCAATCCCTAAGGTCGGGGCTGTCTACCTAAGTGCGGCTTGTGGACGGGTGGACAGTCGCTGGCCAGCTAATAAAGGCTCTTTAAATTCTAATTTGGTTGTCTCCGATTGTTTGGTTCTCGCACTTGCTCCACGACATGTTCTATATCTTTAGTACCCCCCTCAAATGTCATATAAACAGGATTATATAGTATGTAACCTTTAGAGAGTGACTTTCAGCATCAAAAAGCTTTTAAATAACAAAGGATCTGGGATTAGTTTTAAAATATAGAACACTTCATGAATTTGCGTTTCATCCTTGGCAGAGGCCATGCTAATCTCTGTATCTTTACAATTTTAGTATATGTGCTGCCCAAGTCAGGCAGAGAGTGACTTTCCACTTAGCATAAAGCCCTTGAAACCCATTCATGTTCTCATGGGAGAAGTGTTTGACTACAAAGAAGCAGCAAAAGGGAATATTGAGGGTAATGGTGAAACAAACTACTGGGGACTATAGCTCCCCTAACAGCACTTGACATCCAGTGGCACACCAGAGCACTCTGAGTGGGTTAGGGGACATCCCTGTTAAGCTACTGATTAACTAACTCTCCTGAGTAACATGAGCCTCCGGATCATGACCTGTTTTTCTGATCCCGCATTAAAAGTGGAAGTTTCAGACACTAACTGGCCGATGCCAAAAGGAAAGGTATCAGGAACAGGCAGTGCTCCTCAAGTTCATATGAAGCAGTTCCACGTCTATCTGGTCATGCTGAGCCACCAGTGAGATAAAGATCTTTCCTCATTTGTTCATCCCCTCACCTTTGTGGTTCCAGAGCACAGAAGGGAACAGACACCCCTGTGCCAGCCATGGCTCCCAAGAATCCGCCCCGCCTCCTAGAAATCCTTATTTGGCAGATTCAGGGTAGGTTTCAGGCTTTTCTTTTTAACACATTTTCAGTGGTTTCTGTTGGACAGCCCCAAACCGGGGTACAGGCCCTGATGAAAATTGCTACCAGTTCCCAACCCGGGGAAGGAACAAGGTGAAACACCCAAGCAGGTTGCTGGCGAGATAGCCGCTACGGACGCGCAGGCGCCATGATTGCCTCGCGGAACCGCTCCGAAGCTTGCGCCAAGAGCCCACGTAGCGACCCATCTGCGCAGGCGCAGGCAACGCAGGGTGGCTCTCCGCAGGTTGGGCGGAGGCATCGTTTGGTCTCCGTGGCTTCCGCTACATCGGCGCGGAGACCTGCTCCGGACTCCACGCTGACCCAGTAGACAGGGTTGGGAGTGTCCTTCCGTCTGCCGCCTGCAGGGGCCGTGAAGGCCTGGACCTGGGGACACAGTGGTCCGTGTGCCTGCAAGGCCCTCCCCGGAGTCCTGCTTACAAGTCTAGGGGGCGAATTGGACTCAGGTGGCAGGTGTGGCTACCTCGCTACCTGATGGTGGTGTGGTCACTCCTGTGGCTGAGTCTGCTTGCGAGCTGGGTTCCAGAGCTTGGTTCCCTTCTCACCCTACCAGCAGCTCCAGGGATTGGAGGCCGACTGTGCCAGGGCTGAGAACACGCGCGCCTCGTGCGGGACAGCAGCGCGCAGCACCGGGGCGAGCCCGGGTGTGTCAGTCCTATTCTGAGCCCTGCAGTGGGCTGGGCGTCTCCTCGCTGAGTGGGAGTTCCCGGTGTCACCCAGCTTGCTCCCTGCTCCTGGAACATTGGGGAGGACAGGCTTGGACATAGGGAAGGGACGTGACCCGTTAGACCCAGCTATGGAGTGACTCCACAGCATCAGGCTTGACTCTTAGGGTACAGAGGCCCAGAAGGCCTCCTGGGAAGTTAGTGCCCGGCCTAGGGAGAGAAGGACGCTAGCAAGAGGCCAGGGATCCGAAATGAAAGGCAGAGCCTGCAACCGCCTTCCCTGTGGCCACAACTAAACTTACAGGCCCAGGATCCAGAGACCATGGCGGAAGTGGAGGGAAAGGCCCCACTGGGAAGCTGTTCCCATAGGCCAGAAGAAAGGGGAGGATAGCAGAGGGTAAACACACCTGGAACAGTGGTTCTCGGCCAGGAGCAGAGGGCAGTGAGGCCATTTGAATCCTTACCACCCACTTCCTTTAGCTCTTCATTAAGTTATATATTGTTTCAGCTGTTCTAGCTCAGCTAGGTACAAGGTAGGCACTTCCTGTGACCACTTCCCCCATTGGTGTTGGAGACAGGGCAATCCAGGTAACCCAGGAGATTTTAAGCCATTCTTTTTTTAAGTTATATTTTAATGATTATGCTATTAAAGTCCCAATTTTATCCCTTTTGCCCCCATCCACCCAGCATTCCCCACTCCCTTGGGCAGTCCCCATACTATAGTTTGTGTCCATGGGTCATGCAGATAAATCAGTTCTTTGACTACTCCATTTCCTATACTTAACATCCCCATGGCTATTCTGTAACTTCCTATTCGTACTTCTTAATTCCCTCACCTCTTCACCCATTTCCCCCTACCCCTCTCCAATCTAGCAACTATCAGAATGCTCTCCGTATCCATGATTCTATCTCTGTTCTTGTTTACTTAGTTTTTTAGATTCAATCGTTGATAGATGAATATGTATTGCCATTTTATTGTTCATAGTTTTGATAGTCTTTTTCTTAAATAAGTTCCTTTAACATTTCATATAATAATGGTTTGGTGATGATGAAATCCTTTAGTTTTTTATTGTCTGGTAAGCTCTTTATTTGATTCCAAATGATATCTTAGTTGAGTAGAGCAGTCTTGGCTGTAGGTCCCTGTTTTTCATGTCTTTGAATATTTCTTGCCAATCCCTCTGTCTGGCCTGCAAAGTTTCTTTCAAGAAGTCAACCGACAGTCTTATAGGAACTCCCCTGTAGGTAACTAACTTCTTTTCTTTCTTTCTCTTTTTAAATAAATTTAATCTTTTTTTCCCCATTACCATTTAGTCTGCTTACACCCCCACCCCCTACTACTTTTCTCTTGCTGCTTTTAAGTTTCTCTCTTTATCTTCAACCTTTGGTATTTTAATTATGATGTACCTTGGAATGGGTCACTTTGCATCCATCTTGTTTTGGACTCTTTGTGCTTCCTGGACTTGCTTATCTATTTCCTCACCAAATTAGGGAAGTTTTCTGTCATTATTTTTTGAAATAGATTTCCAGTTTCTTGCCCTTTCTCTTCTCCTTCTGACACCCCTATGATGCAAATGTTGGTGGGCTTGAAGTGTCCCAGAGGCTGTTTACACTCTTCATTTTTTTCTTTTTTTCTTCTTGTTCCAGTTAATTGTTTTTGCTTCCTTATGTTCCAAATCACTGATTTAATTCTCAGATTCATCCATTCTATTGTTGTTTCCCTGTAAATTGTTCTTTATTTCAATGAGTGTATCCTTAGTTTCTGACTGGATCTTTTCATGCTGCTGAAGTCCTCACTAAGTTCCTTGAGCATCCTTATAACCAGTGTTTTGAACTCTGCATCTAATAGATTATGTATCTCCATTTTCTTTAGTTCTTTTTCTGGAGTTTTGATTTGTTCTCTCATTTGGGCCATGCTGCGTAGTGCTGCTATGACTTCCTGTCTTGGTAGTGTGGCCTAATACAGTAGGTGTTCTATAGGGTCCAGTGGCCCAGCCTCCCCTATCACTCAAGCTGGGTACTTAAGGTGTGCACTTTTTGTGGACTGAGTACACACGCCTCTTTGTGGTTGAGCCCTTGGTTGCTGTTGGCAGGTCAATGGAAGGGATTTACCCAGGACAGTCAGCTGCAAGGACTTGCTGTGACCAGTGACCACCAACCTCTGTCCCCCATGGAGAATCAGCTGTGCAGGGGCAGGGTGGTGGTGTTCTAACATGGTCTGTAGCTGTCTACTGGGTGTGTAGGCTATAGGGTCATCAGGTAGTGCAGTCAAGTTTAACCCCAACCTCTGTTTTGCTCGGGGCCACTCTGCCTGAGCTATGAAGCAATTTGAGATGGGCTTGGAGATTCCCAGGTGAAGCCAAGCTGTGAATCTAGGGTGACTGCTGCTAGTGCTGGGCCTGGGGCCACTTAGTAAGAGGTATGGGGGCTGGGGGCTGACTGAGGCCAGCTGTTGCTTGTTTGAGTGGATTTATGAAGTTGTGAAGCATGAGCCAAGACCAGTCATTCATATGAAAAAGTCACTATTAACAGTTTGGATGGGCCCATAAGTTGGGTGGGTCAGAGTCTCAGGGGGTCTCCAGGGAAGGTCAAACAACGTTACCCAGGTTGATGGAGTCTCAGATATGGCACCCACCTGCCGGTTCTTTGGCTCTGTTGTGGGAGGGTTCAGAAAAGGGACAATTGCCTCTGCATGCCTCTCTGTCTGGCAGAAAGCTGTCCCCCACCTCTTGCCTTGATGCCAGACACTCCACTTCCTTCCTATGCCACTGGTGCCTTTCAAGCTGCTACCCAGTGCTGGAGCTCAGAGGGAGTAAGTCTCAGTAAGTCTGTGTGTGGGTTCTTTAAGAGGAACTGCTTGGACTAGAAAAGTTTCTTCTACTGACTCAATCCCCACTGGTTTGTGCAGCCAGAAGTTATGGAGACTTATCTTCCTGGCACTGGAACCCTGGGCTGGGGGGCCTGCTGTGGGGCTGGGACTCCTCATTCCTAGGATATCCCTCCAAAATTTTTATCCACTATACATGGATGTGGAACCAGCCCATTCTGCATCTCCACCCCTCCTACCAGTCTGGATGGATTTGGTTTCTTTAATTCCGCAGTGGTCAGACTTCTATTCAACTAGATTTCTGAGGTTTCTGAGTGTTGGTTGTTCTATAGTTTAGTTGTAATTTTGATGTGGTTGTGTAAGGAGGTGAGCCGTGTTTACCTATGCTGCCATCTTGACCGAAAGTCCTAAGCCATTCCTTTTTGAAGTTTAGTATCTCCTGTCCTTCATCAGGCTGACATTTTCAATTTGATTTTTTATTCTTCATTAGACATGCGCAAGGTCACAAAACTGGCCCCATGGCAGGACTGGGCCAATCTCTGGAACTCCTGCCTCCTCTTTTTACCTTATGCCTAGGAAGCTCTTTAGAAATGCAATCTCTCAGGCCCTCCCCACAGCCACTGACCCATTGTATCTCTCACAGGGCTCTCCAGAATCCAGATGCACATTGAGGTTTGAGAAGTGCTGAACTATCCATACTATGTTCACCTTCCCACCTCCACACTTCTGTAATTGTCAGCAATAATCACTTCTCTGGATGGTTGGTGTTATTTATTTTAAGGACTCCCCACTCCCTCGTGGAGCTAGTTCTTTGTTTAAGGCTTTAAGGATACACAGCCCTGTAATAGTGGAGCTCTCACAATGTGCTGCTGAGACCTAATGATTGTGGAACTAGCAAGGCAGCTTCTCAGGAACAGAGGCCTCTCTTCTTCCCCTTCAAGTCTGTATCCCTCCATGGTCTTGCCCAAGGACTTGCTTTGTGCTGTTAACCTGTCTTATACCCACAGGTCTCCTCCTTGTCTATATTTTCATAAGGCCTATTGGAAGACTTGCATTTTGGATGCCCAGAAAGCAACTCTCCAGTGGAGTGGCCAAACTGTTGTTACGCTTCAGATCCCTACAGTCTGCTGTGGCTTATGGATAGTAGGGGCCTCATGTAGCTGTGTACAAGGGTGTTCTCTCTGTAGGCTGGCTAGAGGCTACTCCTCAGCTCCTTTGACTGACCACTGTCCCCAGAGCCATGGACATGCAGACTGTTCGGGGATCTCCATCTTGGGGATTCTGGGTGCTATAAATGCCATAGGGTTAGCCTTCCTTATGGCTTCTTTTACCTTCCTAGTTCTCCCTTCTCAGGGCCCTGCTCCTCCTCCAGAGAGATACCTGGGAGAAGAGGGAACAAGTTTATTCATGAAAACCAGGCCCCAGATGAGTTGAAGTTCTTTTAATTTTTCCTCGAGTGCTTGAACTATGAATATCTTTATTTACTGTCCTCTGGAGCCTCTGTGTTTGGAAACTGACCCCAATTCCTGCTCTCCAAGAGGCTGAGCCCATCAAAGAGGATGCTGGCCTTCCTGCCCCTTACCCAGGGCTCTCTCCTCTTTGCTCAGTATGCACTCAGACCCTCGGGTTTATTTCTTGAATGGGCACTGTGGTGAGTACCAAGGAGCATGAGAGAGCCCTGACCTTACAGGAGTGTCACAACTACATCAGGGGGAGGACTCTGACACCCAGGATGAAGTCCAACCATAGTAAGGATGTACATGGTTTGATGGCAGATGGAGTGGGAAAAGAAGAACCAGCCTGTGCTGGAGAGGTTGGAGAGGCAGGGTGTGGACAGATTAGGAGGCCATTGGAGGCTGGGTCCCTGTTGAAATGTGGGGAGACCTGTAAACTAAAAGGACACGTCGTGTGAGTCCATATATATGACAGTGAAACAGTGGAGCTAGATAATCACAGTAAACACCCCTATTCAGAAAGGGGAAGCATGGGAGGTGCCCAGTAGTCCTAGGGCTGTGATAATTGTGAAATTCCACTGGGCAGACTTGCTGAACTCATCGACCTTGGTAGTGGGGACATCTTTGGTTCTGCTGTAGTTCTGTTTCCTGGGTGGAGCTCTCAATCCATTGTTCTCTTATGCTTTTGCCTCTGCCCTCGGAAGCCACTTTTTGCAGTATCCTCCTTGGTCACAGAGGAAAGTGACTGGAAAAGAACCTCTCTTGAGGACTAAGCAGCTTTTCAACTTGCTTGAGTAGGTTGATGGCCCAGGGATTTTTTTTCAGATTATGAACATTTAAGTGTAAATGTATAAAACATAATTAGCTTTTTATATATTGCTTTTGTCAGCTCCATGTGTGAATAGCTTTACACAGTTTTTTTTGAAATATGTCCCTCACTTTAGACTTAATTGTGGAGGTTTTACGGTTTCCTTAGAAAAGCCATACTTCTGGTCACTCTAAGTAATTTGGCCCCACTGAAAGGATTTATTGGGAGCCATGTGAAATTATCCAGAGGTTTCAGGAAAAGGTTTGACAGCCACACCTATGACTTGGTCCGTGCCATTACACTGAGTTTTAATCATCCTGTGTCATGCCAAAGGCTTATTATTGTCTTTGACCCATTGGGAATGAGAATTGGTTAAATGTACAACCATTTCAAGTCCTGAAATTACTGAGCTTTTTTTTTTTTTTGCCTTCCATTTTATTTTACAAACCAGCAAACTCTTAAGCTCATTTTTTTCCTCCTATAATACTTTGTCCAATGCTGTCAATAACAACCAACTCGGACTTCCACCCAAGATGGAGGTCTAGACAGACATGCTGCGTCTCCCTCCATAACTAAGAAGGAATACAACTACCACAAAACTAGAGACAACTAGAAGTTCCAGAAAACTGAGCTGCATGGAAGTCCAACGAACAAAGATATAAAGAAGAACTACTCTTCCAAACAGAGCAAAAAACTGTAATTTAATGAAGTCTATCTGATCAATTATTTCTTTCATGGATTGTGTCTGAGGCCTGGACTTCAATTCTTTGAGGCGCCCAGTCCTCGTGACAATTCCAGTCATGTAAGAGGCATACAATATTTGTTGAACTGAACTGAAATTAAGAAGTATAACATCTCTACCTCAGGTTGGAAACACAGATTTGCAAGTTCTCTAATTTGAAATAAGATTCAAAGACACAAAACATTTCTTGGTATTTTACAATTGTTTTAATTACATCAGTTTTATGTTATTTCAATCATAATATTAAGTAATCAAATGAAGATGCTCCAAATCAAGGCTTAAATTTTATTAAAATTATCACTAATAAAATATGTATAAATAGTAAAAAAATAATAATTAAAAAAAATAACAACCAACTTACTAGTGTTTCCAGCTTCTTCTCATAACATCACAAGCCCACACTTACATTGTTCATTTTTCAATTTATCATAGGCAACAGTTTTACTAAAGAGTTAACCACAAAATTACAGGTGCTGCCACCTTGCCAGCAGTTTCCTCACTGCTAGCCCTGAAGCCAATGTCAGATATTTTAGACTTTCTGTTAGGGCAGAACCCCAGTTTTTTTTGTTTTTTTTTTTTAATGAGTCAGTTTAGCCTAGTTTTGCTGTGATAACAACAGCAAACCCTCAGAGACTTATACCTACAAAGATTTATTTCTTGCCTGCATCACACATAAGGAGTGGCTTTGCCCATACCTTCACTCTGGGATCACTTGCTGTTCTTAGAGCAAAGGGAAAAGAGCAATCGAGAACACCCACAGGCTCTAAAAGGTTTTTCTCATAGTAATTAATGTCACTTCCTCCACATTCCACTGTGAATGATTATTTGACCACCCCTCAGTCAGTGGGGTGGGAAGCTGTATCCTTGAAATGGGGACAGTGAATATTTTGAAAAAATAATTTTTCACAAGAGGTTACCACGGTAGTGAGTTTTCCTTATTTATTTTGAATGTTTTTGTTAATGTAAAGTTGTTACTTTGACTTACTCTATGGAATCAGTACTGTCTAATTGGGATTTGATTTTTACACATTTTGGGGGCTTATCTGCTTTTTAGTTCATAGTACATGGATTACTGTGCAATTTAAGTCAAATGGGAGGTGTTCTATTCCTATTATAGAGGGAGACAGGATAGGTCTGGCTGGGATCCACAGAATGGTTGTACTTTGTGGTTGGTGACTTGGAACCCAGGGTCTCCCTTTTAAGTTTGTACATTCAGAATCTGGAAAACAGTTAGGTTTTAGTGGAGAGGATTCCACTAATTAAACTCACAAAAGCCTTACTGATTTCACTAGGTGACTACTTGATTTACTTTTGCTGAACTGTGTGCTGGCCAGCAGAGATGAGGACAAATTATTATAACCCCAAATTATTTGATCTGGCCGTAGTAAAAACTGTCATTAAAATCATAGGTCACAAGTTTTGAAAATACTTAATTTGAAGACTACTAATCATACTGCCTTGGAGAATGCAAATTAGTAGAATATTCTTTGCATTCTTAAATGCAGAGTAGTATTAATGCCTATTACTTAATCGATTCTAATTAAATGCAACAAAATTGAGAATAAACCTCATGAAAACTGAGGAAGTGGGTCGCATTTATTGCTCCCACCTAAGCAGATTGTTTCTGTGGGCTTGATTCTTTTAAGACCTTGATTACATTTCTAAGCAGCTTGATGTTGATTGTGCATTGAGTGGGATGCTATAATCCTTGAAGAAGCTTAAATATTTTTGACATGATAAATCCCAAAACTGGGCATTGGCTACTCAGGAACTCTTGGAATCCCTTCTTGCACATCCTAAGGGTCTGCTTAGACACAGGCCACTCTTCTTCTTAGAGACATTGGTATGCTCCTGAGGGTGCAAGAGTGTCTTCTTTGTTTCAGGACCTGTTGACCTTCAAGGATGTGACTGTGGAATTCACCCAGTGGGAGTGGGGGCAGCTGGACCATGCTCAAAAGGACCTGTACAGGGAGGTCACACTGGAGAACTTCGAGAACCTACCCTCCCTGGGTGAGCTCAGTGCCTCCAAAGCCCAAAGCCTGCCCATCAAGCTAGGGGTGTCTGAGCCTTTTGGTTGCGTTTTGCCCTGGGCTTCTGGAATCAGACATGTACATTATATTTTGGGCCCAGAGATACAGTATTTTTGCTGCTTATTCCTAGGAAAAGTCCTGTTCCTTACAAAATTGAAGAAGTTTCATGACTTCTTTATGATAGTTCACATTGCCCATTCTTTGGAGGCCATCCACACCTACAATATTTCTCCACTCTGAAGACCAAGAGCCAAAGCCTTGGCCTCTGACATACACTGGCACAATCTTTTCTTTCTCTACCATCAGGGCTTCCAGTGGCCAAACCATATATAATCTGCCAGCTGGAGGAAGGGGAAGAACCCTGCATGTTAGAGGCAGAAATCTTAGCATGTGTCTACTCAGGTGAATAAGCAAGACCTAAGTTGCAATTCACACAAGTAAGGACCAGCTGTGGGTGGGAAATTGCCTTGAACCCTTCATCAGGAGCTTTCCGTCGAGAACATGAGTTCATGTGCCAGGAACCCTTAACTCCAGGACTTTGAATACTCACAGGCTTTTGTAATTATCTCTAGTGTCAGAAGAAAAGATGTTCATTTTTCCCTCTAGTGTTTACCCTTCCTGATACCCATCTTTGCTCAACTCTTTAGGGTTCTTGGTGCTACACATCATCACTGGATGTCAGACAGTCAATGTTAGGTGGAATATAAGAATCAACAGTTGTAATTAGCCAGGGAATCCCATATTGACAAGGTAAAGAACTAGCAAGGGATCAAATAGGACAATTCAATCACCCAGAAATTGAAGGGGTACAGGCCAGGACAAACAGGTGATATCAGGAAGATTAAGTTGAGGACATGTCAAGCTTGATTAAGCTGAGCTGCACTAGAGCTGTTTCCAGGAACAAGGACAACTCCTTGCAAGTTGTTAATGCCATCTCTCTGAGGCAGTTTATTTTTAGGTGACTTGAGAGAATCCAGTGGGCTCCACTCCTTGGGATAGAATTCTGGACTCAGAGGTTTCCTGACTGCCATGTGTAGCCCAGCCATACTGGAGGGGATGACTGTCTGTGCCAGTGTTCATCTCCAAGGCAGACTCACAGGCTCAGGCTAGAGCTAAAGCTCAGAAGAGCAGGGCTCAAATTCTGACAGCACAGGGTAGGTCTCATCACAGGAACTTTATAGAATAGAGGACAGAGAGGGAAGATGTTGATCTCTGCTGATCTCCTCTGTAATAGTACTTTCTTGATCTTTTTTCCTTTCAGAATGAGAGTAAATTTCTGGTGTCTAGGTCTAATTTCATGATCAACATGTCTGTTAACAGTGGTCTGCAAATGTGGCTGTGTTTCAGAATCTCTTGGGTGAACCTGTTAGATATTGGGATATCCAGGAGCCACAGGAGACTGAGTAGCTCAGAATCTGGCCTATGGGAGCACTGGTGAGGCCTCACCATTCATTTTCCTCTGTGGAAGTGACATTATTATTTTTATTAGCTTTCTATTGTTGCTGAGACAAAGTGTCACAAACCTAATGGTTTTAAACAACACAGTTAATTTATCTCACAATTTCTATGTTGAAAGTCTAGCATGGGGCCCAGACGGGTGAGGGAAGGCGGGCGGCTGCAGCACGGGAACAGCGAGAGGCGGCGACCCACGGACGCTCGATTCCACTGAGCACAAGTGTCCCTGGCCCTGCCCTAAGAGGCGAGAGACCAACTCCCGGAGCTCGGCTCAGCGGGACTGAGGGCACGGGGCAGCGTGCGAGCGTGAAAGCACCTCAGCCCGGGGTCAGTGGGAGCTCTCTGGCCGCCTGTGCGGGCAGGGTCACCTTGGCGCAAACGGGGAACCGCCGCGGCCCAGCGAAAGAAGGAGCCAATCCCGGGGAAAGCGCTCGGGCCGTCCGCGCGGGCAGGGTCACCTCGGCGCGAACGGGGAACTGCCGCGCCCCAGCGAAAGAAGGAGCCAATCCCGGGGAAAGCGCTCGGGCCGCCCGCGCGGACAGAGACACCTTGGCACGAACGGGGAACCACCGCGGCCCGGCAGCAGTGGGCTCCAACCGCGGGGCAAACTCTCGGGCCGTCAGAGCGCGCAGGGGCTTACGCGCAAGGGCACCTCAACTGGCTACAGCGGGCAGCAAGGTAGCGCGCCGCGCCGGCAACCGCGGGCGCGCACCATAGCGGCAACCGGGTGCGCACACCAGTCCGGCAAAAGAACAAGAACCTCTGACCTGCCACACTAGACCAGCTGCGGACCCAGATAAAGAAGGCAACACACCAAGGCTAAAACGGAGTAAAAACATCGTTTTTTTTTTCTCCAAATTTTTTCTCCCAAATTTTTTCTCCCTTGTTCTTTCTTTCTTCTTAATAATTTCTTTTCTTTCCTTCTTTCTTTATTCTTTTCCTGGGGTTTTTTTGGGGGGGGGGTTTGGGGGGTATATATATATATATATATATTTTTTTTTGGTTCAATTTTTTTTTCTCTCTCTTTTTTCTTTCTTCTGTATTCTTTCTTTTCTATCTTTCTTTGTTCCTTTCTTGCTAACCTTTTGGGGTTTTTTGGGGGGGGTTGTGGTAAATTTTTTATTTTCTTCTCTTTCTCTCTTTCTTCTTTTCTTCTATTTTCTTGGGGATTTTTTGGGGGAGTGTTTTTCCTCCACCTCTTCCAATAATAACAAACTTTATCTCTAACGTGTTGCATATAACCTCTCCTTCTCATCCTTTCTCTTTAATAGTGGTTTATTTGTTTGTGTGTCTAGCTTAGCCCCCCTATTACTTTAAATAATACAATATAATTACTATATAAACCCAAATACAATACAATCCCACTTTCTTACTATACTAAGTATTTTTCTATCCTTTTCTTCTATTTTTCTTAACATACAATGTAAATATTACTAACTGGCTTGCACAGTCTCAACTATTATTAATCTATCAACCCCTCTATCAAAAATTATATTTTTCCTCCCCAAAAACAACTCGTATCTATTCTTCTTATAGTATAAAAGCTCAAATCTCTTTACATTTATATTAATACGGGCTAGTTGGCTAACGATAGCAGGATAGAGTGGGGGATACTTTCTGAGGGTGTGGGTCTCCTGCCTGGGCTGTGTGTTTATGTCTTTAACAGCATATCCACAAAAGAACTCAAGACAAAGCAGATAGAGTGACTCTCAACCAAGTAGCCAGAAGGAAGATCCTATCAAAGAACATCTGAAATATAACAGAACAGCATAAACAAACGACATAAAGGGTAACTTAAGACCATCAGGCTCAGGATATCAAAGAGACTGCACCACTGAAACTCCCAGACCTTCGATAAAGAATATTACACCACAAAGGAGGGAAGTCAAAGCAGACTACCCCCCCAATAAATAAATAAATAAATAAATAAATAAATAAATAAAAACAAAAAGAATCCAACATGGTAAGACGCAAAAATAACCCCTCAATGAAAAGAAAAGAGGAATCCTCAGAAAGAGAGATAGATGAAATAGACATAGCCCAAATGTCAGACATGGAATTCAAAACAATGGTGGTAAAGAAGCTCAATATACTCGACATCCTTAAAATCAACTATGACAACCTTCAAGGAAGTTACCAGCAGCTCCAAGAAAATTACAGGGAACTGGCAGAGAACTACACCAGCATAAAAAAAGACATAGAAATCGTTAACAAGAACCAGGAAGAACTTAAGAATACAATCTCTGAACTGAAAAACACAGTAGAATCAGTCAAAAGCAGACTAAACGAAGCAGAAGATCGGATCAGTGAGTTAGAAGATAATGTAGAGAAAAACTCCCAGACAATACAGCAAAATGAAAAACGATTGAAAAAATATGAACAAGATGTAAGGGAATTACAGGATAGCATTAGGAAAAATAATTTAAGGATCATCGGAATACGAGAGGAAGAAGAAAAGGAACATGGAATTGAAAATCTGATAGGAGAAATAGTGACAGAAAATTTTCCGAACCTGATGAGAGGAAAAGCTATGCAAGTCCAAGAAGCACTGAGAGTTCCAATCAAGAGGAACCCCCAAAAACCCACTCCAAGGCACATCATAGTTAAAATGGCAACATTCCAAGACAAAGAGAGAATCCTAAAAGCAGCAAGAGAAAAGCAGCAAATAACATACAAAGGAGCTCCGATAAGGCTATCAACTGATTTCTCAACAGAAACATTACAAGCCAGAAGGGAATGGTCAAAAATATTTCAAGCAATGAAAAACAAAGGCCTACAACCAAGAATACTCTACCCAGCAAGGCTCTCATTCAAAATAGAAGGTGAAATAAGGAGTTTCTCAGACAAAGGAAGACTGAAAGAATACATCTCCACCAAACCAGCATTGCAAGAGATGCTAAAGGGACTGTTCTAGGAAAAAACAAGAGAGGAGAGGAACAGAGGTACAAAGGGAAATGAATAAATACACGTCAATAATAACCTTAAATGTAAATGGATTAAATGCTCCAATTAAAAGACATAGGGTAACGGAATGGATAAGAAAACAGGACCCACATATTTGCTGTCTACAAGAAACACACCTCAAAACAAAAGATTTACACAGACTGAAAGTAAAGGGATATAAAAAAATATTCCAAGCAAACGGACCGGAAAAAAAAGCCGGGGTAGCAGTTCTCATATCAGACAAAATGGATTTCAAAGCAAGGACAATAAAAAGAGACAAAGAAGGACATTTCATAATACTTAAAGGAACAATCCATCAAGAAGATATGACTTTGATAAACATATATGCACCCAACATAGGAGCACCCAAATACATAAAGCAAATACTAGAAGACCACAAAAAGGATATCAACAACAACACACTCATAGTAGGGGACTTCAACACTCCATTATCAACAATAGACAGATCATCAAAGCAAAGAAACACCAAGGATATACAGGCATTGAACAACACACTAAACCACATGGATCTAACTGATATATATAGAACTTTTCACCCCAAAGAAGCAAAATATACATTCTTTTCAAGTGCACATGGGACATTTTCAAAGATAGACCACATGATAGGTCACAAAACAAGCCTCAACAAATTCAAGAAAATTGAAATCATATCAAGCATCTTTTCAGATCACAATGCCTTGAAACTAGAAATCAACCTCAGAGGAAAAAATCAAAGACACCCAAACTCATGGAGATTGAATAACATGCTATTAAATAATGAATGGGCTAACAATGACATCAAAGAAGCAATCAAGAAATTTCTAGAAACTAATGATAATGAGCACACAACAACCCAAAACCTGTGGGACACAGCAAAAGCAGTCCTGAGAGGGAAGTTTATAGCAATACAGGCATATCTGAAAAGGCTAGAAGAATCTCAAATAAAAAACCTAACCACAATGCTACAAGAACTAGAACAACAACAACAAACAAAGCCTAGGGCAAGAAGAAGGAATGAAATCATCAAGATCAGAGCAGAACTAAATGACATAGAGACTAAACAAACAATCCAAAAGATCAACGAAACTAGGAGCTGGTTCTTCGAAAAAATCAACAAAATCGACAAGCCTCTAGCCAGTCTAATCAAGAAAAAAAGAGAGAAGACACAAATAAACAAAATCAGAAATGAAAGAGGAGAAATCACGACTGATACCTCAGAAATACAAATGATAGTTAGAAATTACTTCAGACAACTGTATGACAAGAAATTTGACAATCTAGAAGAAATGGACAAATTTCTAGAAACATACAACCTTCCAAAACTGAATCAAGAAGAAGTGGAAAGTCTCAACAGACCAATAACAAAGAAGGAAATTGAAACAGTAATCCAAAATCTCCCGGCACACAAAAGCCCTGGACCGGATGGCTTCACAGGCGAATTCTACAAAACATTCAGGGAAGAACTAACTCCTATCCTCCTCAAACTGTTCCAAAAAATCCAAGAAGAAGGGAAAATCCCAAACTCTTCCTATGAAGCCAGTATTATCCTAATCCCCAAACCAGGTCAAGACACAACAAAGAAAGAAAACTACAGGCCAATATCACTGATGAACATCGATGCTAAAATCCTCAATAAAATATTGGCAAACAGGATCCAGCAACACATCAAAAAGATCATACATCATGATCAAGTGGGCTTCATTCCAGGGATGCAAGGATGGTTTAATATTCGCAAATCAATAAATATAATACATCACCTAAACAGAATGAAAGACAAAAATCACATGATCATATCAATAGATGCAGAAAAAGCATTTGATAAAGTTCAACACCCATTTATGATGAAAACACTCAGCAAAATGGGAATAAAGGGAGCATATCTTAACATAATTAAGGCTATATATGAGAAGCCTGAGGCCAACATCATACTCAATGGACAAAAACTGAAAGCATTCCCCCTGAACTCAGGAACGAGACAAGGTTGTCCACTCTCTCCACTCCTTTTCAACATAGTGTTGGAAGTCCTAGCCACAGCAATCAGACAAGAAAAAGAAATAAAAGGAATCCAAATTGGGAAAGAGGAAGTGAAACTTTCATTATATGCAGATGATATGATAGTATACCTAGAAAATCCTATAAACTCCACTAAAAGACTACTCAATATAATAAGTGAATTTGGCAAAATCGCAGGGTACAAAATAAATATACAGAAATCCAAGGCATTTCTGTACACCAACAATAAAATAGCAGAGACAGAGACAAAAAAGAAAATACCATTTACTATAGCAACAAGAAAAATAAAGTACCTAGGAGTAAACTTAACCAAAGAGATAAAAGACCTGTACTCTGAAAATTACATAACATTGAAGAAAGAAATTAAGGAAGAAACAAATAAATGGAAGCAAATACCATGTTCTTGGATGGGAAGAATCAACATCATCAAAATGGCCATACTACCCAAAGCAATTTACAAATTCAATGCAATCCCTATTAAAATACCAATGACATATTTCACAGACCTAGAACAAATACTCCATAAATTCATATGGAACCAAAAAAGACCCCGAATAGCAAAAGCAATCTTGAGACAGAAGAACACAGCAGGAGGAATCACAACACCAGATATCAAACAATACTACAAAGCCACTGTAATCAAAACAATATGGTACTGGCATAAGAACAGACATATAGATCAGTGGAACAGAATAGAGAGTCCAGAAATAAACCCAGGCCTCTATGGTCAACTAATCTTTGATAAAGGAGGAAGGAACATAAAATGGAGTGAGAAGAGCCTCTTTAACAAATGGTGCTGGGAGAACTGGATAGGGACCTGCAAAAAAATGAAACTAGACCACCAACTTACACCACACACGAGAATAAACTCAAGATGGATCAAAGACTTAAATGTAAGCCGTGACACCATAAAAGTCCTAGAGGAAAACATAGGCAAGAAAATATCAGATATCTCACGTAACAATCTCTTCACGGATACATCTCCTAAAGCAAGAGAAATAAAGGAAAAAATAAATAAATGGGATTACATCAAACTGAAGAGTTTCTGCTCAGCAAAAGAAAACAACAGCAAATTGAAAAGGAAACCAACCATATGGGAAAACATATTTGCCAATGACATCACAGACAGGGGACTGATTTCCAAAATATATAAAGAGCTGATACGACTCAACATCAAGAAAACAAACAACCCAATTAAAAAATGGGCAAGGGACCTGAACAAACACTTCTCCGAAGAGGACATACAGAAGGTCCATAGACACATGAAAAAATGCTCAACATCATTAGCCATCAGGGAGATGCAAATAAAAACCACAATGAGATACCACCTTACACCAGTCAGAATGGCCATCATCAACAAATCAACAAGCAACAAGTGCTGGCGAGGATGTGGAGAAACGGGAACCCTACTGCACTGTTGGTGGGAATGCAGACTGGTGCAACCACTATGGAGAACAGTATGGAATTACCTCAAAAGATTAAAAATGGAACTGCCTTTTGAACCAGCGACTCCACTACTAGGATTATACCCGAAGAATCTTGAAACACCAATTCAAAAGAACTTATGCACCCCTATGTTCATAGCAGCACTGTTTACAATAGCTAAGTGCTGGAAACAACCTAAGTGCCCATCTGTAGATGAGTGGATCAAAAAACTGTGGTACATTTACACAATGGAATACTATGTAGCAGAAAGAAAGAAGGAACTCCTACCATTTGCAACAACATGGATGGAACTAGAGAGAATTATGCTTAGTGAAATAAGCCAGGCAAAGAAAGAAAAATACCATATGATATCACCTAATACAGGAAACTAAAGAACAACACAAACAAAGGAACTAAATAGAACAAAAAGCAGAATAGCAGTCAATAGGGGGGAGGGGAGAGGGAGAGAAGGGGGATAAGTAAGGGAAGGGTTTAATTAAAGAGCCTGTATAAAAGACTCATGGACATAGACAACAGGGAGGGATATGATTGCGGGAGAGGGGGTGGGCTGGGTGGGGGAGAGAAATTGGGGGAAAAGGGGACAACTGTAATTGAAAAACCAAAATAAAAAATAAATAAATAAATAAAAATAAAAAGTGCTTATATCAAAAAAAAAAAGAAAGTCTAGCATGGGTCTCACACAGTTATAAAAAAGGTATCAGCAGAACTGCTTCCTTCTTGGCATGTATAGGGGAGAATCTCTTTCCTGTTTGAATTGTTGGCAGAACCAGTTCCCTGCAGCTGTAAAACTGAGGTCCTCATTTTCTTGCTGGCTGTAAACTGAAGGGCGTTCCCAGCTTCTAGAGACTGCTACATTCCTTGTCTCATGTGTGCTTCCTCCATGCTCAAAGCCACAAACGATGGGTAGAGTCCTTCTCACACCACATCTCTCTAATAGCCAGGAAGTGTTCTCTCATTTTAACCCTCGAGTGGTCACGTGGATGATAATAGTCATCCATGCAAAATAACCATCAGTTTTAGTCCAATGTTGACATGGCAACGCTGTGTGTGCCCAGATTAACAATGCTGTGTGTTGCAGCACCTCAGTTCTGGCCAAGCGCCTAAGCTGTGCAGTTTATCCAGAATTCTGTGACAGAGAGTTAGATGACACATGTCATGCACACGATCAATTCCGTAAGTATTTGAAAATTGTTTCTTAGCTACTTTTTCTCATTGTAAGTGAAATTTATGACTATTAGTGAGTATTTATTTACTTTTAATTGTGTGGTATTATTTCTTAAAAAAACACTGTTCTGTTTTGTCTTATTGAAACTACTTTTACAGCCCAAACATGTCCAATGAACAGACTGAACAGTGGCTCGAGGAAGAAGATGAAGATTGTATAGATGGACCCGCTTGTTCGGATGACAAGGTGTCAGATGATGTGGAGGAGCAGTTGGAAAACTCGGACTCTGTAGAAGATGATAACACTGAGGTTGTGGGCGGTGTACAAACAAGCAGTTCGAGTTTTGCACTAGTTGATTGTCAGTATCCATACACTTTCAATTTAGAAGTTTATTTGGGTCGTAATCCTGGACCATATGAAGTAAGCAACAATAGGTGTGATGTTGTTCTGAGAATGACTAAACCAATTCAAGGAAAAAATCACAATGTCACACACAATTGACAATTGGTTTACTTCTTTGGAAGCATCAAAACAACTTTTTGAGCAGAAAACAACAATGGTGGGTATAATCTGAAAAGATAAAAGAGAAATTCCAAAAATATTATGCACAAGCAAAGGCAAGGCTAAGTATTCCTCAGCATTTTGTTTTTTTAGAAGTGTTACATTGGTTTCATATGTTCCCCCAAATAATAAAGTTGTCCTTGTTATGTCGACGATGCACACCAATGGTTACGTTGACCAGAGCACAGGAGAGAAAAGTAAGCCAGAGATAATAACATTATCACAGAACTAAGAATGGAGTAGACTTGGTTGACAAAGTGTGTTCTTTATATGTCGTCGTCGGCAGCCGTCCGTCTCAAGAGACGATGGTGTAGCTTCTTCAGAGTCTATCTGCACCGCCGAGAATGGCTGTGCAGTCCGACTCGGGAATGACATGGTATCTGTCTCCTCCCGTGTTGAATCGACATCTTGCGATGACGCTGAAGCTACAGAGCCTGGGCAGGGTAATATGGAGGGTCTGCTGTTGCCCATGCAGCAGACCCCTGTTCTTTATATGATGTTGTGAGAAATTCTTGGCATTGGCCATTGACTATTTTTTCAACCTGATGAACGTCAGTGCCATAAACACCCTATGTATATATATATAATCAATAAGAACCATGAAAAACTTTTGCATCGTGAATTTATCACTGATATGGCTCTGAATATGATGAAACCCCTAGCTATACAGAGGGCAAATAAGGAATGTACAGTACAGTAGTCCCTCTCTATATTGCAGTTCACTTATCATGGCCTCATTGTATCACAGGATTTAAAAAAATATTATATTTAATTATTTATCATAGATTTTTTGCTATATCGCGGGATGTTGCGGTACGGTGTACTGTATATGTATGTTGTTAAAGTTATGTAGGTTTAAGAGTGTAGAATAAATGTAAGGTTCCTACTTCGTGGGGTGATCTAGAACATAATACCCGCGATAAGTGTGGGATACTGTATACCCAGAATGCTAAAATTGAAAATATATGACTTTTGGGGGATTTCAGAAGACAATAAAACACAAGAAGTGGCAAGTACCCCTTGCAGTGGAGCACATGGCAGGTGCTTTCTTTGTGGAAGGAAATGCAATAAAAGAACACATATATCGTGTCAGGTATGTGGAAAATTCACCTGTCCAGAACATTGCAAATAATGTGCAACACTTGTTATAATGATCATAACAAATAAGAGCTTATTCTGTACCTTCTATATTTACTAGTTTATCTTAGATACCAAATAATTTGATTTAAGGCATTCCAATACTAATTGTTGCAAAGTGTATTTTATGAGCCACTTATGTATGAAAAATTGAATTAATATAAGTTACTTAGATGATTATTAATAAAAGTTAAAAAATTTGTTCATTTAAATTCCTTCTTTTAAAGTGGATGACCAATGTCATCCACACGACCTCTCACCGACCTCTCACACTCCATTCAGAAGTGCGACCACTGCAGGGTTAAGGACTCATGTGATTAGTCTGGGCCCACCTGAATGATCCAGGATTATCTCCCATCTCAAGGTCTATGCCCTTAATCACATCTGCAAAGTACCTAAGTTAACATAAATTCTTGGGAATAGGGCATGGACATTTTTAGGGAGAATTACTCTGCCCCTACCACATTATATATAGTAATACAGTACCTGTTATATGTATGTGCATATAATAATGTACAGTATGAACTGTGGCATTGAGGGAAGACTTAGGCTGGCATCTTCCTACCCTACTCTCATCTTTACAGTCTTTGGACTTACCTCATGTACTAGAATCCAAACACTGTTTCTCGAGTTTTTCTAATCTCCCATCATCTGCTTATCTCTTTTGCTTGTCATCTCAAAAACCTTACTCAGACATACACCATTCTTGGAAGAAACTGTACACCTCTTTTAGATACTATTTTTAAAGTTAATTATTCTATATCCATTTCCAGGACTTCACTTTCTCTTGGCACAGAGAACAGGTAATACTAGAAGGTCTTTTTTTCCCTCCAGACTGGGAGAGAAGGCCTAAAACCAAGGAATCAATGCTAAGTCAGGGAGTTCCAAAGAAGAATTATTCCAGATAGAATCAGTGAAAAAAAACAGTAAAGATGAACTCTGGTCCTCCAAACTGAAAGCAGCCTGTGATTGTGATGACCAATTAGAGACACATCCAGAAAAATGGAAGACATCTGAAAGAAACGTCATGCACTCACAAATCTGCTACCACCCTTAAGGGAGTTCATAAATGCAGCGAATTGGGAAGAGTTTTAGACTTAAGATCAGTCCTGTTAACCAATGCGACATTACTACTGGAGACAGATCCTATACATACGATACGGAGACAGACCTCGGGGAGAAATAACTCTCAGAGAACCCATCCAAGGAAGAAATCCTGTACATGTAATAAATGTGGGAAGTCCTCCCATTTCCACTCAGAACTTAAGCACCATCAGAAATGTCACACTGGAGAAAAGCCCTGAGTGCAGTTAATGTGGGAGAGCCTTTGCTCATATTTCATTTCTTATTAAACATCAGAGAATTCATACTGGGGAAAAGCCCTACAACTGCAGTAAATGCAGGAGAGCCTTCAGCCAGAGCTCATTTCTTGTCCTACACTATAGGCTTCATACTGGTGAGAAACCCTACAAGTATAACAAATGTGGGAGAGCCTTTGGTTGTACATCATCCCTTATGAAACATCAGAGAACTCATACTGGAGAAAAGCCCTATGAATGCAGGGAATGTGGGAGAATTTCAGCCAGAGCTCATCTCTCATCGTACATTATAGGTTTCATACTGGAGAGAAGCCCTACAAGTATAATGAGTGTGGGAGAGCCTTTGCTCACACTGAATCCCTTATTAAACATCAGAAAAGTCACACTGGAAAGAAATGCTATGAATTTAGTGAATATAAGAAGGCTTTCAGCTGAATTACATATGTCACTAAACCCCAGAGGATATATATTGGAGCAAGGTCCTGTAAGTGTCATGTATGAAGGAAGAGTTGGTTGGAGGACACAACTTGTTCAATATCTGATAGTACATCCCGAAGAGAAGTGCTGTTGACGTCAAGAGGGAGGGTGGGCCTTCCAGTCACACCTCCTCCCTCATCAAAGTTCGGAGAATCAATGTGAATGAAGTCAGAGAAACCGTGTTAATGCAATGGCTTTGCAAAGGCTTTAATCAGAGGATATACATTACTCAGCATCATGCTGTGGAGAAGCCCTTCAGTTGCTTATTGTTCCTAGAAAAGAAGTCAGGTAACATACTGAAGAGAAATTCTGCAGGTGTGGTAAAAGACTTCAGCAACACTTCTTAACTTATTAAGCATCACGCACTCAACAGAAGCCCTGTGAAAGCAGCAGATGTGGGAAGGACTTCAGTCAGAGCTCATGTCTCGTCAATCATTGGAGCATTCATGAGAAAAACCCTATGGACATGGTGAATGTGAGACAGCCCTCAGCTGGACCTCGTGCCTTGTCAGTGAACTATCCTTAAAGTTAGAAACCCTGGGAATGGAATGTGCATGGGAAAGCTTCTGCTGCATGTCCCACCCTTTTTGGACATGAGAGAACCTGTACTAGTGTGACTTCGAATTTAGTGAAGCTGGGAAAAGCCACTATATATTCAGGCCCCAGTACAGCAGTCCCTCTCTATATCGCAGTTCACTTATCGCGGGATTTTAAAAAATATTATATTTAATTTTTTATTGCGGATTTTTTGCTATAAAGTTAATAAGGGACTGGGAATGGTTTATAAGTGTGTGGGAAGGGTTTATAAAACCTTAAAGTATATATAAATACTAAAATAAATGTAAGGTTCCTACTTCGCGGATTTTTACCTATCGCAGGGGGTCTAGAATGTAATACCCGTGATAAGTGAGGGAATGCTGTATATGTTCAAGCTTCACCCCAAAGAGAAACCCTGGGAGCTTAATGAATGTGAGGGAAGTTCCTTCAGACTGGAGATTGATAAAACTGGAGCTGAATGGAAGTGGAGATTTTCAGATGGTGGGGACTGTTTTTATAAGTACACTTGTGCCCCGCCTCCCCATCCTGTCACTGATGGGAGTGGGGGTGTTACTGTGTGTATGACAAAAATGGTGGCTGAGAGATCTACCAGTGGTCTAGTCCAGCCATATTTTAGAGCTAAGAAAAGTGATCTTCAGGAAGTGCCACACCCTGGCCTGTACTGGGTTGGGCCTCTCCTGGTTCATAGCTGTAGAGTTTGGGGACTGAGAAACTGAAGGCCTTCCCTGTACAAAACCCCATGCACGTGTTTCTTTCTAATGTATGTCGCCTTTCTCTAAGAGGCAATGCAGCATTTTTAAGTTTGAGAAAAAAGAAAAACCAAACACTTTTATTAGATTTTTATGCTACTAAACTGGAATTTTTGAAATGAAAACTTTTTAAGTACTAAAATCACTATAATATGGGTATTATAAAAATTCAAAACCTCAAAAAATTATTCTAAGTGAAAGTAGCCAGATGCTACTGTATTTTATAGTTCCAGTGATATGAAATTGAAACCAGAAAAGCCAGCATTCATGCTGCCTGTCACTACCAGAACCAATAAGCAGAGACAGGGACTAAATCTTTATGGCCTTTTAGTCAGATGGTCCATGATCTGAGAAGATGGTGGGTACCCGAACACACGATCTTAAACTCCATTTTAAACTCACCCTTTTTGTAAGGAGAAGAAAAGTGTAGGCAAGGGGTTTGGAATTCAGGGAAAAAGTTAATCAGATAAAAGCTGCAGCATTCTTTCATCTGCGTCTTGGGCGGTGGATGTCTCACCCTGGAGCACAATGGCTCAGATACCACCTTGATTGCTTACAGTCCTCCTGGGGCACAAAGGTGGGACTCTTTATGGCCTGGCATCAAGGTGGGTCACACCTTCAGTTCCTGGAACAATAGCTTTTTACATGCATTGATTATTAAGTTTATTAGCTGCCTAAACTAAAATTTTCCAACTCTTGAGCTCCCACCCAATCAAAATGTCTAGGAAAGGCAAAAATATTCAGAGACCAAGTAGATTAGAGATTACCTGGGGCTGTGAGTGGCAGTTGGGAGTGACTGCAAATGTTCCAAGGAATCTTATTTGGATGGTGAAGTGTCCTAAAACTGGACTATGGCAATGGTTGAACAATTTGGTAAATTTACTAAAAATCATTGAATTGTGCATATAAAATGGGGAGAATTTTATGGTATGTAAATAAAACTGTTCTTTAAAAGAATCAAATATACAGATACACCAACTATTGCTAAACTGTTTCCTATCTCATCTGTTATGTCAATCTACCTGTGTGTCTTTTGTATCACATTTTATTGTCTGTAATAGTTACCCCTAAGCTTACTGGATCTCAAGTTCATATCATGTTGCCTCTGCAACTTACATAGAGAAGCCAAGACCAGGAGCTGACACAGACCGGAGACATGTTGCCTAAAAAGAGTTAGCTTGTACTGTTACAGGATAAACTCCCAGAAACTCGGTTCCTCTTGCTGATGCAGTAAAGAATTACAGGTCAGCAAGCCTATTAGTATGCAACAAAATTTATTAGTGCTTAGTTCTAATGGGAGATCAAAAGCAAAGGTGGCGAGAGCAGGGTGACCAGCACCTGGATGGCAAAAAAGAGGCAGTGGCCAGGCTACTGCCCCACCACCACCCCGCTCCCCCGCAGTGTAGCGAGAGAGCCAAGAGAAGAGAGTGAGTCCTTTGTTTTGAGGACTTACATAGTTGGTGGGATGGGGGCGAAAAAGTTCACATAGTAATGGATGGGTGAAAGTGGTGCCAGCTTTACTGGGGAGATGTGACTACCCAAACATAGGTGTGTGTGGGTCTGTCAGCTCAAATCCTTATCTTGCTCTAGACTCAGGCAGTTAACCAAAATTGTTTTAGGGGCTTTTTCTTTGGGTACTGTAAAGCTCCACCCCTTTCCCCTTCCAGGCCTTGGGTTGAATACATGATCTCAAGGTTTTCCTTTTCCCAGCTAGTGGAGATGATACACACAGACTTTCAAGGGCTCCCCCGCCTCCCACACTCTCATAGTTTTGCTTGTTGTTCATAATGCCTGGCAGCCTTGTTGAACCAGGCTCAGGACTACTAGGTCAATGGCTGAGGCATGTCTTCCCTTGCTTTGAGCCTCCTGTATTAAGTTCTTTGTTAGATTGCAACAGTAAGGGCCCTGCCTTTGTTTCCCCTCTGACCACTTGTTCTTAGCTGGGGACTTTGGGCTCAGGACTGTTGAGTCGATGGGTGGGACATGTCTACCTTCTCCCTGCCTTGGTTTGCTGTCTATCCTACCTAATAGTATTTGGACAGTCCTTCAAGCATCTGAAGTCCAGAGGAGGCTGAACCTAGAATTCAGGGAACCAGTTCAAAGTGGGTCCAATGCAGGCAAGCAGGATCTAGGAGTCCAGAGGTTGGCCAAGGCAGAGGGGAGCAGGCAGGTGGGATGCACAGGAGTCATCTGGATAGCTGAGATTAGAGTGCCAGTCTAGAAACCTAAAAGTCATGTGTGCTTCTTCCCAAAGAGCCAAGGTTCATAGGAACAGAAAGCAAATATTTTACACTAGTAAGAACTTCACTTGCTCTATTACACCTTTTCCTCTGTGCCCTCCTGTAACCTCCAACCAAATCACTTTATCTACCTGGATGCTGGCAACAACTTTGTAGCCAGTCTTGACCTGTAATCTGTCTCTTCCTCCTGTGTATCTCTATCACAGTAACCATTCTTGTGCACCTACAGCCTTCTCTGAAAGCCTTCATATTGCCTACAGGATAAATCCTCACCCCTCAATTTGCATTTCACACCTTTTTCAGTGCATCCTAATATCTTGCTGCTGCTGACAAGAACCCCTATTTCAGACAAAGGAGCCTGGTTGCCATACATACCTCAGAAGTGCCTCCACACTTACCTAAAGCCCGGTAGGTCAGAACCTATTTAGATGTCCTCTCCTCAGGGAAGAAGTCTCTTTGAACACTGATGTGAAGCCATATCTTAATCATTTGCTATTTGCATAGTTCTTATCACTGTCTTGATCTATTTATTTAAATTATTTGTTGTGTATCATCTTGCCACTTATCTTCTGCTTCAGGTCATTTCTCATACTTCCAATCAGAAAGGAGCACACAGTATGGGCTTACTAGCCATGTGTTGATTTGAAAAATAACTTTTATTGCCCAGGTTTTCTCTGTGCTTCTGAGTGATTTCACACTTTCATACTAGATGAAAACATTTCTTCTAGAAAACCACCAATTAAAGATTTCCTTAGAAAAATATAATGTTACTTCCAGTAATTATTTTTCAGATTCAAATATAGATTACCACTGTTCCATCTTTTAGGAGTGGACTGATGGGTGTGCACATAAAAGTTGAGTGCTATTTTCTTTTATAGTGCTACCATGACTTCTCATACCAACTACCCAGAGCCAGGCCAACCAGACTTCATAGGTTAAGGGTACAGAACCAGATAAGGGTGCTCTCACTTCAGATACCAGCCACAAATTTTGGCATCCCTAGGTGAACTTCTGACCAGCTAGCTATAAATTTGGGAGTTCCCATTACTTTTTCAGGTTTTGTTATTTTCTAGAACTCTCAGAACTCAGGAAAGCTCTATATTTATTATAATTTTATTACAACAGAAAGATAGAAATCAAACCAAGCTAAGGAGAGACACATTAGGTGAGATCTGGAACTATTGCTAATGTGAGGCTTCTGTTTTCCCCAGGAACACATCACCCTGCTGGCATACAGGTGTGTAACAACATGTGAAGGTCATTTTTTTTCAGTGGTCAGTTTGTGCAAGTCCAGTAGTGAATGATTCACACTTTTTTTCCAAGTGTAATACTCCATTGTATTCAACCCATTCTCCCAGTCATCATGGTCTGGTTTCTTGATATCCTGAAGGAAGATTTGGCCACCTTGTTGGTTCTGCAGCTTCCTCAGTTTCTCAGCATGTTCCCTTTCCTCCTGAGATGGGTGAAGAAAATGTTTACCAAAGTTCTTCAAAGCCACATGATTGTGGTCAAGGTAGTAAGACATGGACAGGTAGACGTGGGAAGTGTAGGACACCAGGTTGATCAGGCAGCTAGCTGGTGGCGGCCTCCGAATCCTGATGGTAGTTCTGGCGCGCCTGCAGGGTTGACATAGTCATCCTGTTGCATGGCTGAGGAGAGGAGACTTGGGGGCTCTGGGGCAGTCCAAGGGAACTGTAAGGAGGTGGCAGAGGATGGATCTGGGTGGTTGACTGGGATGGGGTCGAGTGCCTGTTCCATTCAAGCGCTGTTGAAGCAGGAAACTACAGCAGTCCTCGGTGAAGATTTGAGCTTGGGTTTTGTGGGAAAGTTTTATTTTAACTTTTAACTTTTTCAATTACAGTTGACATGCAATATTATATTAGTTTTAAGTGTACAACATAGTGATTAGACATTTATATAACTTACATGATCATCCTGATAAGTCTACTGCCGACCTTACACCATCTGTAGTTATATTATTATTGACTGTATTTCCTATGCTGTGCTTTACATCCCTGTGACTGTTTTTTATATTTGGCAATTTGTTTTGTGGGAAGATTTTTCATTGCAAATTATATTTCTTTAATAGGTGTAGGACTGTTACAGTTTTCAGTTTCATTTTGAGTGAGCTTTGGCAGATTGTGGTATTTAGATAATGTCCATTTCTTTGAGTTTTTTAATTTGTGCCATAGAGTTGTTTGTATTCTTATTTTGTCATCCTTTTTACATGTAAAGAGTGCAAATAATAATGTTCACATTTCATTTTTCTTTTTCTTTCTTATTATTCTTTATAATTCTACCTAGGGTTTTATCAGTTTTATGGACCTATTTGAAGCATTAGCTTTTTGTTCTGTTGACTTTATTTTTATTTTTTCTGTTTTTCATTCATTCCTTTTCTTGTCTGTTACTCTTTCTTTTGCGTATTTTGAGTTTAATTTACTGTCTTTCTAGTTTTCTGGGGGGTGGAAACATAGATTATTGATTTGAGGCATTTTTTTCAAAGTAAGCATATAATACTGTAAATTTCTCTCCAAGTACTGCTTTAATTGCAGCCAACACATTTTGATATTTTGTGTTTTCATTTCTAATTGATTAAAAATATTTTTTACTTTATGTAATGACTACTGCTTTGACCATTAAGTTGTTTAGAAGGTGTTGCTTCATTTCAGACTATTTAAAAATTTACCAGCTATCATTCTATTAGTGACTTTTTGCTCAGGTATGACATCCACTTGCTGTCTATAGTCCAAGGGTTTTGTACTAATATTTTAGCCCACACCTGGCCAGTGTATAAAAATTTTAGCTGATTTTATTTATTTTACCCTTTTGTGTGGAAGCCTCATCTTCCCATTCTCTACCATGGGTGAACCAGTACTCACATTACATCTCTCCTTGGAGATGCTTGTCTTTCCTTAGATTCTGGGCTAAAAGATACAGAAACTTAGTGGCGGGTTCAAGAAAAGTTATTTTTTTGTTACTGATAATGCAGGAGAAATGTGTTTTACGGCTTTCTGCACACTAAGGTGAAGCCAGAAGTCTCAATGTCGTGCATTTTAAGCTATAAATTGAGTATTTTAGAGTTCTGTCATAGAGGCAGAATGAGCAAGGATGATGATTTTATTAAAATGCATTTTAAGGCTTCATTGAAAACAGAACTGCAGTCACGGTCTCTGGAACTTCTCAAGCAGCCCTTTTGTTTTATTGTAATACTTTTTCTTTTTTTTTTGCTAACTACAATGACATTCTCATTCTGTACAAGATAACAGGAGTGAGTTCTTGCACATACTTGTCACCCCTGCCTTCTTTTCTAATGTAAGTTGCGGCACATTTTGTGCCTTTGTGAATGGGTGACAGAGGTCAAGGGGTTGAGGTCTGGACTTTCCTCTTCTTTGGAATAGTACAGGTGGCTGCTTCTTAGCGGATAACGTGTATATGAAAAGTTTAGATTCAGCTCACTTCTACCTGATTGTGCGATGACAAAAAAGCCTATAATGAGGCACCTCATTCCAGCCCAGTGATTGTTGACTGAACAGAGTCCAGGGAAACCATCTGCTGTATGGGGATTTAGACTGGTAATTGACAGAGGTACATGACTATAGACATCAATTATTTTCTACTACAAAATAGTTTGGCTAATTTAAAGCTTAATCCTTTGAGGGGGGAGATACTTTATGGAAATTATTCTGAGATGTTTGTTTTTGAGAATTTTAGCTGTAACTTTGATTAGCATAATCTAAATTTTTATTTTTTTGGTGACTAATTTAACTTTATTTATTGCTGTTCTTTTACAGAAAATTCTTCCGGGAGGAAATACATCATTTGATGTAGTTTTCCTTGCAAGAGTGGTAGGAAATGTAGAAAATACTTTATTTATTAACACATCTAATCATGGGGTATTTACATACCAGGTAAGAACTAGAATTAAACCTTTTTTTTTTAATAGTCTGTTGAATTTTCTTTTTTTTAATTGTATTTTTTCCATTACCATTCAGTCCCCTTATACTCACCTCACCCCTGCAGTCACCACACTGTTGTCCCTTGTCCATGAGTCCTTTATCCTTCTACCCTGTAAACTCCCCAGACCCCCCCACCCCCCGGTAGCTGTCATCCTGCTCTTTATCTGAGTCTGTCTCTATTTTGCTTGTTAGTTCAGTTTGTTCATTAGATGCCACATATGAGTGAAATCATGTGGTATTTGCCTTTCTCTGACTGGCTTATTTCCCTTAGCAAAATGTTCTCCAGGTCCATCCCTACTTTCACAAAGTGTAAAATTTCCTTTCTTCTTATGGCCTCGTAGTATTCCACTATGTAAATGACTCGTAGTTTTTATATCCACTCGTCTGCTGATGGACACTTAAGCTGCTTCCATATATTGGCTATTGTAAATAATGCTGAAATGAACATAGGGGTGGTTATGTTCTTTCAAATTAATGTTTTGAGTTTGTCCAGATATATTCCCAGAAGTGGGATTTTGTTTATTTTTTAAAACATAGTCAACATCTTTGACCTAACACATGACATGCTTTTAAGAAGTTCAGTGACTCAGAGATTATAGTAAGTGTAAAAGATGAAACTTAGACCATTTTATACCTACTGTTGTGTCTGTTAATATTCCTATTCAAATTAGACTGAACAAATGATCTTAAAGCTACAGCTAAAGAGTTAAAATAAGATTGACAAAAGAATAGTAAAAACTATTTTTGCACTGACTCTTAATTTTACTTTCTGTACACTTGTGATGCATACTGTATTATAATGGTTTCAAGATTAAAACATACATGCCTGCGTTTCTTAGTAAATATATTGTATTAAGTTTTTATGTACAATTATTATGATTAGGTTATTGAAGAAAAGTAGTTTATCAAGGTTATCAAGATCTTTAGAATAATCATTTATATGGCACTATATACTTTACGTACTCCTCTGCAAATGTTATAGATACTGTTCTCAATTTTTTAGGTAAGGAAAATGAAACTTATTAATGTTTTATTTCCAGTCTGTCATAGAAATTATTCCAAATACATGTATATGTCGTAAATCAAATATATAGCCAAATCAGATATAGAAACAACAGGTCTGCTCTCTTTAAAGGGAGTTGAGATTTTCTGAAATCTAAATTAGACTCACGAGTTTTCCCTAAGTTAATCTGTAATAACGTATAAGAATGTTAGTTATAAAAGCAACTCAAATTGCTTTTTATTCCTCCTTTGAAACAGGTATTTGGTGTTGGAGTTCCAAATCCTTATCGTTTGAGGCCATTCATTGGGGCCAGAGTCCCTGTGAATAGTAGTTTCTCACCTATAATAAACATACACAACCCTCACAGCGAGCCTTTACAGGTGAGTTTATGATGGTGATTTTGAATGAGCTTCATTTTGGTGGAAATTAAGGCTTAGCTTAAAATTTCAATTTGTTATAGCTTTCAAGACTTTAAAACCATGTGGTTTTAAAGTTGTACTGAAGAGGGGTGTTCTTCTAATGCATCTTGCTGTGGTCTGATTTTTGGATGTCAGCAGTCTAGATATTGAATTTTTTGAACCATTTTAAAAATGATTATGGCTTCTCTGGTATTAGAGTTTAGGCAGTTCTGTATTTAATTTAAGAAGAGTTTTCAGCTATATAAGGCTGCTATTTTTCTTGCCTATTAGCTCTTTCCAGTTCAATGTAAATTTTAAAAACACAGTTTGTACCAGCTTAGGCCAGGTAACTCAGTTGGTTAGAGCATCGTCCTGATAGTCCAAGGTTGCAGGTTCAATCTCTGGTCAGAGCACATAAAAGAAGCAACCAATGAGTGCATAAATAAGTACAACAACAAGTCAATCTCTCTCTCTCTCTCTCTCTCTCTCTCTCTCTCTCTCTCTCTCTCTCTTTCTCTGTCTCAAATTAATAGACAAATATTTTTTAAAAATTTTTAAAAAGCCACAGTTTCTATCTGTTTCTGTAATTAATAAAATTTTAGTGATTGCAGAGCCTGGAAATTGAAGTCCAAGGAAAGGATAATAAAGAATCATGATTAAAAGCAAACTTATTTTTTATTTTAAAAACCTAACTCCTTATTTTACCCAATCTTTTATTTTTATTTTTATATATTTTTAATTATTTTATTTATTTATTTTTAGAGAGAGGGAAGAAAATGGAGAAAGAGAGGGAGAAATACATCAATGTGTGCTTGCCTCTTATGTACCCTGACTGGGAATCAAACCAGTGACCTTTTGGTTCACAGTCTGGCACTCAATTCACTGAGCCACACCAGCCAGGGCTTACCCAATCTTTTAGTAGTAATTGCTTTCAAATTTGAAATCCCTCTTCAGTGGTTCCTTATCACTTCTACAGTAAGCGAGGCTGGTGTGACTCATTCAGATATTTCTCAAAGCCTCACCCCCATCTCTTGCGACTTCCAACTCTATGTCATTTGCTACCACTAGAGCTCATCTAGTTCTGTTGTCAGTATCAGAAGGAGATGCGGGGCCTTTCCAGAATGGTTCGTAATATCCACACCCAGAGCACCCAGAGCTCCTTAGGACCAACACTGCAGGACTTAACAGTATCTTGAAAATGACAAGTGATGGGAAATACTATATATTGTGGTAAGCTAAAGAGCTGTGGCACCCAAAATGGATTTTATTGTCCTAGAACCCCATGGTAGACATGTTCATAAACAATGGAAGGGGAAATGAGGTAAAATAAGACAAGATTTTCAGAGCCTGAATTTTATGCTAAAGTAGCAAGAAAGAGATTTCTCCACAACACTTGGCTGACAATGGGTGAGTATAGCTATGAATAAAAATACTCTGCACGAATTTTAATTATTTTTAGTTAGATATCTTCATCACAAAAGAGGAAAAAGCTCCTGTGTCCTGTTTGTACAGTGAAAAGTGATTCCTCTTCATCATCATCACTCTGTCATTTATATCCGTTTGCTACTTTAGGTAGTGGTATATTTTCCCTGTCCTGGCTTTTATTGCAAATCTATGCAGAAACCTCATAAATTCTTGCTACTTCCTTGTTTTGATTACTTTTAAGTCAAAGACATTAAAAAAAAAATAACTGGTTCTTCATTCTGTCAGACCCTACTGCATGAGTTGGCACACTGATATGGCAGCGATAGGACAGAGCTCCCCAGAGTGCCCTCTCCGTGTAGTGGCCAGAGCACAGACTCAGGAGTTGCTTCCTGCTGGAAGGTTAGGGGTCCCCAACTCAGCAAGTGGCGGCTAACCTATGGTCTATGCCTTTCTCCTCAGCTTGTGAGTCATCAGGCTATCCTCTAAAACAATTATCACTTGGAATTCAGTACTGGGTTTTTTTCTTTTGTTGATATGTAATTGGCATGTAACATTTATATTAGTTTTAGTTGTAAAACTTTTAACATCCATTACCACACGGTTACAATTTTTTTTCCTTATGACAAGAACTTTTAAGATCTACACTTAGCAACTTTCCAATATGCAAAACAGTACTATTGACTTGTCCATGCTGTACCTTATATTCCCAGGGCTTATTTTATAACTGGAAGTTTGTATGGAAGGCACTCTTAACCTGATACTCCCATAATATGTTATACTCTCATTAGTCTTGTCCTTGAATTTAAGAAAATATTGTAAAGCAAGAAATTGTATCTGATTTTTTTTTTTCATTATACAATACAAACACATAAGTATGTTTTTGCTGGAAGAAAATGTTAATTCAAACGGGTAAAGCAGATGTCCCCCTGACTTTCTTCCCTTCCAATCCAGGACTCTAGTAGAACTTTCTGGGATAGTGAAAAAGTTCTGTGTCTGCTCTCTCCAATACAGTAGCCACACATGGCTACTGAGCACCTGAATTTGGGGCTAGGGTGGCTGAGGAACTGAACATTTTAGTTTATTTCAGCTAACTTAAACTTAGATATAACCACATGTAGCAGATTACTATTGTATTAGCACAATTCCAATCCAAACCCTTCCTCATAGATAGTGCTCATATGATCTTGGTGTGCATCACATCAGACCTTTGTGGGTGCACTTGTAGGCTTATATGTGGACATACAAAAATAAACATTCTTTGTGGGAATTTTTAAAATAAACTATATTCTGTATGTATTGTTGGATTTCTTTTTTTTCCCTAAACTTTATTAGATTAAGATAATTTAGCCTTTTTTATCTCTATCTTCTTACTTATTTCCCTGTTATCTGTAGACTACCTTTCAGTTTTTTTGTTTCCAGAAATTGTTATGCTTATTTCCTTAATACCTTGGAAGTTGTTAAGTGAAATAATATGTGATTTTTTTCTGGTTTTTCAGAAAAAGTTCCATAATTACCCCATCAGTTAATGTGCTATTACTATTAATACAATCAGTACTTTAAGACAACACTGTTGTAAGAAATTGGAAAGCAAGTAATAATATTCAGAAGAACATTCTAGTTCATTAGTCTTTGCCCAATGCGTTTCTTTAACAACACACACACATCAAAAACCTTTAAGCTTGTACTAAAGTATTACTGTATCTCTGCTTTGTACCTTTTAATGTACCTTTGGGGAATTTTTATAATAAAACAATGGTTTTTCACCCATTCTCTTTATTACTTCACCCCAAAATGGCATTTAATTAAATAGATTATTTCTCATTAGGAGGTAAGGTAACCTGCCATTGAAGGGAAGTCTCCTGTCATAGGACCCATTCTGTCCCTAGGTCTTTTCCTAAAAGAAAGGAAAGCAGACATTCATACACAGACTTATTAATGCATTGTTCATAGCAGCTGTATCTGTGATGACCAAAAACTGGAAACTACCCAAATATTCACTATTAGGTGAATAGATCAAAAATTGTTGCATATCCATAAAATGGAAAAGAACTATAAATACATCCAAGAACATGATAGATTTCAAAATCATTACACTGAATAAAAGCAGCTGAACACAAGAGTACAGTACAGACTTTTGATTCCATTTATATAAAACTGCAAAATACAAAGGAATCTAGAGTGGGCGAGAGCAACTCAGTGGATACCTAGGGATGAGAAGGGGCAGAGAGGGACAGGTAGGCTGCAAAGTACGTGAAAATCTGTGTGAGGTAATAGGTATATTTCTCATCTTAATTGCAGTGGTAACTACGCTGTATGCATATGTCAGAATTTATCATCTCGTGCACTTTAAAGATGTATAGTTTATTGTACAGTAGGCTTCATTAAAACTACTTTAAGTGTGGCCAGTGTGGCTCGGTTAGTTGGAGCAGTGTCCTTTAAACAAAGCGTTGAAGGTTTGATTCCCAGTCAGGGTCTGTGCCTAGCTTGCAGGTTCAGTCCTTGGTCAGGGCGCATGCGGGAGCAGCTGATCAATGTTTCTTTCTCACTTTGATGTTTCCCTCCTTCTCTCCCTCCCTTTCTTCCCCTCTCTAAAATCAATAGGCATATCCTCAGGTGAGGTTTTTTTGTTTTTGTTATTTGTTTTATAAAGAAAACTGTTTCTCAACTGGTAGTCATTTATCTTACACTAAGAAAAAAAAATTATTTTTAAAAATTATGCATATAGGTACCAGCCACAGAGGCTTTAACAGTACTTGTGATTTTGCCACGAGTAGAAACCAAATGTGTTCATACTACAGTAAAATTGTTTTATATGTTTCAGAATAATACACTCTTCACTGTTTGACAATTATAGTAGCTGTTAGGTCCACTGCTAGGTCCTATAAATGTGTGACTAAAGAAGCACTGTGTAAGTATAAGAAATACAGATTTTGAGTGCCTTGGAGAGCCCTCCTTTCATCTGGTTGCTGGCGTGGGGCACCCTCCTTCCCCTGGTGGGACACCTGGTTTCCGACTTTGCCTTCTCGCCTCCACCAAGTGGTAGAGGTGATGGACCAGGAGGGCCAGAGCCAGAATGGGTTGATGCTCGTGCCTGGCTGAGCTTCCAGGGCCCTCCGAGTGGGTTGGGAATTGGGCCAGAACTTGGCCCTGGAGCCAAAGTGTAGGGGATTCCCCTTGACCCCCACCACATGAGTTATGTTGGGGGATGGCCTACTATGGGCCTCAAGTTGGAGTAGGGCTGGTGCCCCAAGGCGTCCTGGAAGCTCCCGAACTCGAGCGTCAGGAGGGAGCCAGGATGGAGAGCAACTCTGAAGAGGCCTCCTCCTAGTCTTGTGCTGCTGCTTCTGGGGCCATGAAGCTGGACAAGGAGAAGCTGGACTCACACCCTGAGGAAGAGGCGAGTGAGGACATGAGAGCTCTGAATAAAGACCTCAGGCAGTTTGCCAAGCTCTTGAAGCAGAAGAGGATCACCCTGGGATATACCCGGGCCGATGTGGGGCTCACCCTGGGTGTTCTCTTTGAGAAGGTGTTCAGCCAAATGACCATATGGCACTTTGAGACTCTGTAGCTCAGTTTGAAGAACATGTGTAAGCCGCAGCCCCTCCTGCGGAAGTGCACGGAGGAAGCTGACAAGAATCTGCAGGAGGTATGCAAAGCAAAGACCCTTGTGCAGGATTGAAAGGGAAAGCAAACAAGTGTCAAGAACTGAGCAAGGGGCCACCTGAGAACCAGTGCCCAGAGCCCACTCTGCAGCACACATTGCCCAGCAGCTCAGCTAGAGAAGGACGTGGTCCAAGTGTGGTTCTGCTGCCATCGCCAGAAGGGCAAATGACCAAGCAGTGACTATTCTCAAGAGACGATTTTGAGGCTTCTGGACTCCGTTTCTTAGGGGGACCGGTATCCTTTCCTCTGGCACCAGGGCCCCATTTTGGTACCCCCCCAGGCTGTGCAGGCCCTCACTTCACTGCACTGTACTCCACAGTCCCCTCCGTCAGGGTGAAGCCTTTCCTGCTGTCTGTCACCACTCTAGGTTCTCCCATGCATTCAGACTGGGCTGCCCTACCCTTCCAGGACAGGGGAGACCTAGGGAAAGAACCCCGGGAATTGTTCTAGGGCTTTGGGATTAAGTTCTTTTTTCGTTACGGAATTGGGAGTACAAACGGGTTAGGGGCCTGGAGTTTGGGGAATTAGTTAAAGGGAAGATGAGTTCAGTAATGCTCTTGATTTTAATCCCCACATCACTTATCACTTTGATCTTAAATAAAGAAGCCTGGACACACACACACATGCACACACACAAAAGAAATATGAAATTTGTATTTCTAAAATTTGATAATTTTCCTGAACTACTGTTAAGTGTCCTGTAGGTGGATTTTCTAAAATTCAGTATTTAAGACAAATGTCCTGTTTCAAAGTTTAATATTTCAAAGTTAAATTATTTTTGTTAAAAATACCACCATTGCTTACACATGTGGGTTACTGACTGTGGTGATGCGACATACTTATCCTACTTTTATATCTGTAAATGTTTTTAAATCTTTTCTGATAAGCAATTAGGTCGTCAAACTTATTTCTGTATAACAGCAAATCAGACGCATTGAGGATATGATTTTTAACTGAACTGTCATGTGCTCTTTTGTTACAGGTTGTAGAAATGTACTCTAGTGGAGGAGATCTTCACCTAGAACTTCCAACAGGTCAACAAGGGGGTACCAGAAAACTGTGGGTGAGTGCTAACACATTTTCCTCTCACGTGTGGTCACATGAACTCGATTTTTTTTCTTAAAAACACCAGAAACTACTTAACTCCTTATCACCTAAAAAAACATGGGTGACTTTTTAATTGTTTTCTTAACATTAAATTTACATCAAATATATTTGAAAGGGGTATGAGAGTGAGATAAAAGTAGTAATTTTTGGAAAGAGCAGTGAATGAAATTGGTGGGCTCTTTAACCCACTGTGTGGAAAAGAAGAGGTTTTTCTATCAGAATTATATTGGTAAAGTTGTCTCTGAATCCAATCATTTATAATTGGCTTCACTCTTAAGTTATTTTTTTAAGGAAAAAAAGAAGAAGAAAAAGCCCTGTGGGAAGGATCCATTCAATTTTTGAAGGTCCAGAATTGAACATTAAGAGGGAACATTGTAAAGCCCTTGTGATGACTTAGAAATTTTTTAATTCTTAGGTGTTCTATGTCCACTTTTAATATTGTTGAATATTTAATAGTAGTTTGTATCAGTGCATAGAAAACCACTTTTTCTTAGAGAACACTACCAAATATTAACCAAATTAATGAATATGTAGTAATTACTTTATTTGCAAAGGTTTCTCCCATAGAGAGTTTTGGTTTTTTTTTTTTTTAATGTTGTCTGCCATGCTTTAATCAAAGAGGGGAAGTCGTAGTAATTGCAGTTCTTATACCAAGATCACATACATTATTGAAGACACTGTGACTGTGCCACTGTGAATGAGCTCTGAAGATCAACTTTTCTTAGTGACTTGTGCTGTTAAACAGACATTACCTCTTGATTCTGTCTTCTGACTAGTTTCAAAGAAGGAAAGGATGTATAGGGCATTTTAGGGTGTTGACTTAAACATTTAGAAACAAATTTGTCAGTGATTGGCTAACTGCTAAGGCACAGAAGCACACTATCAGGTAGAAGTACGTAATATGTACATGGTCCATTTACATCCTTTCACAAAAATGTTTTCAAATATTATTATTTGAAAAGCCTTTGGGAGAAATAGTGTCTAAAACGATGCTTCAGAAAATTAACTATAAGCCAGTACATTTGTATGTAATTCTAGATAGAAAAACTAAGAATTTTCTGTCAAATATAATTGGTATTTAGTAAACAACTACAAGGGAATTCAGCTTTCTACTTAGTTAAGAACTATAATGAATGGTAGTGGAGATGGCATAATGTTTTAATAAATCCCAGTGGTTACAAGAAAAGATAATAGTGACTTTTAATTCTAGAAATCCAAAGAGAAAAAGTCAGTTAGCCTTGACTTCACGCCGACCCCATTTCAGTATATGAGAAAACCCAGAGACCAAGTCAGATCCCAGAGATGGGTAACTTATGAGAGGATGGTCCCTCTCTAGGGGCCCTAGGAGTGTTTCAGTCACCTCCTTTAGTTTTTGAAACTAAAAAGTTGAGAGTAAAAGGGAGTGAAGAACAGTTAAATCTAAAAACACAGGGATTTCCTAAAATAGACCAACAAGGTTTGTGCCATATTGTTCTAAAACCAGAAAAGATTATACTTCAAAAAAAGCTTTTCTTTTTTTAATGAACTTTCCTTTTAGTGTATGTGTGAGTGTTCTCCTATTACAGGCCTGGAAATTGTAGCTATCACCCATGCCTAAAACCTTCCTGACCCGCAGTTGATAAACTACAGATTTGCTTGGGAAGCTTTGTTTTTGTTAGGTTTTAAATGGAAGTACTGTAGAGTCTAAGTTCTCTTGGTTATAATTTTTAAAAGGTTCCTGTGAAAGCTTCCCTTTGATGGTGACATTTCTGTTGGTTAGAGAATTTCAAGACTGAATTATATGACGTCTGTCCAGAAGGTATCCAGCCATATAATGTGAAAAATAGAAACATTTATTGAAAAAGATACACGAAATACTGTACATAGAACAATGACACCTGAGTCCCCTTCAAAGTGTCACCTTGGGACCTCATACAGTTCTCCCATACCGTTAACTGCCCCGTCATATTTTCCTGAATCTCATTGGCAGTCTGAAGTTTTTTCCCTTTCAAAGGTAATTTTAGTTTTGGGAAAAGCCAGAAGTCACAGGGTGCCAAATCTGGGCTGTAAGGGGGCTGAGTCACCTGGGTGATTTGATGTTTCGCAAAAAAAATCCTGCACAAGACGTGGTATATGAGCAAGCACATTGATGAAGCTGCCGATCACCACTTGCCCATAGCTGCGGCCTTCTTGATCATCCAAATAGCTTCCATGGAGGAATATTCAAGCTTAACGCAAAATTTGATGTAGATTAGTTGCTCTACTCAGTCATTTTGAATACAACAGCCACACAGTACACATGCTCATTCTATGGCATCTACCACCCCTACTGAGCAGTACAGTGAAGTCGTCATTGTTCACGCATGGACATTCCAGTCTACTTTCCTTGGCTGCCAGGTTACATGATGTCATGCAAACCATTCTCATTATATTAACAAAGGCTGGACTTTTTCCAGACAGACCTTGTATACCTAAGCACCACCAATGAACTGAAGAACAACTGATTTTATAGATTAGTGCTACCTTTTAATAATGATTTTGCAAGTGGCAATGCACATTTCTCACATTTTAACATCCTGCAAAATTGGAGTGTGTGTTACAATGAAATATAATTAATTGTCAATGTATTTTTTTCTTAGTAGTTATATAAAATAATTAGGCATCTTTTGGCCAATGCAATCTTATTCAATAAACTGGTGGTTTTGCAACATTACAAAAGCTGTGCTACATTATGGTCTGTTAACTTATGGTCTGTTAACTTGTCAGGAAATTCCTCCTTATGAAACCAAGGGAGTGATGAGAGCCAGTTTTTCCTCCAGAGAAGCAGATAACCACACAGCCTTCATAAGAATAAAGACTAATGCTTCAGACAGCACAGAGTTTATCATTCTTCCTGTCGAGGTTGAAGTTACAACAGGTGAGTGGAAAACTGAAAGAACTATATGTTTGTTTGGTTTTCACTGCATCTTACTCAGTCAAAGTGAAATATAATTGTTTACTTTTCTGTTTTACAAGCTCCTGGAGTTTATTCCTCAACAGAAATGTTAGATTTTGGTACACTGCAACACAAGGTAAGAAAAGAGACAGTGTCTTTATGGGTCTTTAAAAAACAAAATCCCTGTTCAGTACTAATTGGTTCTACTTTAACTTCTTTGTAATTCAGCTTTGAAAGTTCCTTCTAGTCGGTTGTATGATTTTGTAGAAATCTACTTTTGGGAACCGAGAATTCTTACAAGGCTATGGGATAACTTAAGTAAAGTCTTCTAAATGGAAGCGGGAGCACAAAGTAGTTTTCCAATTTTATAATGCAGTTCCTCCCTACTTCTGGATTTTTCTTTAGATATTGATTATTCAATTGTATTATAGTGACATGATGTTAGTCCCACATGACCAGAGAAAGCAAATTCCAAACTTGAAAACAATCAAGTTAAGGATTTATTAAGGAAAAAGTGATAGTGTATTTAAGCATTAAACAATGTGGGTTTGAACTGCACAGGTATATTTATATGTGAATTTTTTTCAATAAATATTCAGTTGGCCTCTGTATCCCAGGGTTTGCATCCATGATTCAGCCAACCAAGTATCAAAAAACGTATTTTCTATCCATGGTTGGGAATCTGTGGATGTGGAGGGCCGACTGCCTAGTACTACACCTTTTCATATAAGTAACTTGAGCAGCCACAGATTTTGGTATCTGCTGCGGGTCCTGGAACCAATCCCTCTTAGATACCAAGGTAGTGTGCTTAAGTTTTTGGAGAATCTGGAGTTATATAGGGATTTTCAACTAGGTGAGGATCAGCAACCCTAATCCCTGTGTTGCTTGAAGGTCAACTGTACTTGTCATGTGGAATGTCTGTGGGCCATATGTAGTCACAATTTTGTTGTTTTATATTGAAGACCCAGTTTTGAATGTTAGATTCAGTTTTAATATGAAAATTTCACATTGCACATTTTTAATTTGCTTCATTATACTTTGCTGAAAAACTGGAAGTTTTAATGTCAATTTTACTGAATTTGGTTTTGGTTTTGGTTTGGCCTCGTTAGGTGGGGGCAGTTCTTATAACACACAATGTCCTTATGAGTAAGGGAAGCCCATCTAATTATCTTTTTATTAACTTGATGGCCATTGTGTTTCACATTCTAGAATAGATTCAGTCTAATATCTAAGAAGGTAAAAGATTTTAACTCACTATAAACTACACCTTGTGTAAGAAATATTTCTTTTTAAAATTTTAACAGATCTACCAGAAGTTTTAAATCTTCATTTATTAAATTCAGGAACAAAAGATGTACCAATAACAGTAAGTTTTTACTTATTTTTTTCCTAATTTATAAATTCTTTATTTTTATACTTATGACAAAGTTAAAAATAATTAAGCTCTTGCTCTAATAGAATTTGGTTTTGTTGTGACCTGGTGACACCTTGGTACTAAGTGTGATGTGAGAAACGTGTTCTGCCTTAACCACCAAACTTTAAGGATGAGAAGAAGGGAAGTATGCAATCTTCTCCAAGTTAAATTTGAACTAAAGTTCACAAGGTTCCTATTTAGGAAGAATCTTTTTATTTTTTTTAAAGGCCTGTGGAGCCCTGGCCCACTGGCTCAGTTGGTTGGAGTGTTGTCCTGTACACCAGAAGGTTGCGGGTTTGATTCCTGGTCAGGGTACCTACCTAGGTTGTAGGTTTGATTCCAGGTTGGGTGGGGGGTGTATGGGAGGCAACCAATTGGTGTTTCTCTCTCACATTGATGTTTCTTTATCATATCAATGTTCTCTCTCTCTCTCTCTCTCTCTCTCTCTCTCTCTCTCTCTCTCTCTCTCTTTCTCTCTCTTGCTTTCTTGCTTTCTCTTGCTCTCCCTCCCTCTCCCCCTCCTCCTCTCTCTCTTCTTCGTTCTCTCTCCTTCCTCTGAAAATCAATGAATATATTCCTCATGTGAGAATTGATAAATAAATAGCCTGTGGATTCTGGTAAATCCTAGTATCTGTGTGCCATGTGCAAAGAAAAACAGGTTATAAAGATTCCATTAGGTTTGGTTGATAAGAGTTAACGTATGAGTAAGTAAAAAGAGAGAGAAAAAGATTCAGATAGACAACAAACCTGCCTGCTGCCCATGGCCTGCACAAGGGAGTGCACTCGTCCGTGGCTGAGGCCAAAAGAGGGTGAAGTGAACTAGAGGCACTTTGTAATACGTTTTGGGTGCTAGCTCTCGAGAAAGAACTGGGAAAGCAGCGGACTAGGTCCCAGTACAGAAGCATCCCAAGTGCTAGGTGAGAAATCACTTAAGCAAACTGCTCCCCTCCAAGTGGCTTCAGCTGGAGGCAGCAGCTCAACAACTATATATAAGAAGGTCATACGACAAAGGCAGAAAATAAAAGCAGATCAATATAAGAAGCAGAAACAAGACCAGTGCCCAAAATGGGGAGGTGGGATAACACCCCAGTAAACAGAAACAACACCCCACCAAAAGGAAAGGAGGAATTCCCAGAAAGAGGGATAGATGACATAGAAGCAAGCAAGCTATCTCACATGGAATTCAAAACAATAGTAATGAGGAAGCTCAATGAACTTGACAAACTAAAAGAAAACTATAACAAACTCCAGGGGAACTATAAAAACTCCAGGGAAACTACAAAGAACTACAAGGAACTTACTGAGAACCAAACCAGCATAAAAAAGGACATAGAAACTATCAATAAGAACCAGGAAGAAATGGAGAATACAATCTCTGAACTGAAGAACACAGTAGAATCAACCAAAAGCAGGCTAAATGAAGCAGAGGATCGCATCAGTGAGTTAGAGAGCAACGTAGAAAAAGATTTCCAAACAATGCAACAGAATGAAAAAAGACTGAAAACGAATGAAGAGGGTTTAAGAGAACTGCAGGGCAACATGAAACAAAACAATATCCATATCAGGGATAAAAAAAGAAGAGGAGGAGCATGGGATAGAAAACCTGATTGAAAAATTAATGACAGAAATATTTCCTAACTTGACGAGAGAAAAAGTCATGCAAGTCCAGGAAGCACAGAGGGTCCCAATGAAGATGAACCCAAGGAGGCGCACTCCAAGGCACATCATAATTAAAATGGCAACATTCAAAGACAAAGAAAGAATCTTAAAGGCAGCAAGAGAAAAACAGCAAATAACATACAAGGGAGCTCTGATAAGGCTATCAACTGATTTCTCAACAGAAACACTATAAGCCAGAAGGGAATGGCAAAAAATATTTGAAGCAATGAAAAACAAAGGCCTACGACCAAGACTACTCTACCCAGCGAGGCTGTCTTTCAAAATGGAAGGTGAAATCAGGAGTTTCTCAGACAAAGGAAGACCAAAAGAATACATCTCCACCAAACCAGCATTGCAAGAGATGCTGAAAGGACTGCTGTAAGAAAAGGAAGAAACAGAGAGAGGGAAAGGAACACAGGTGCAAAAGGAGATGAATAAATACCTGTCAATAATAACCTTAAATGTATGGATTAAATGATCCAATCAAAAGACATAGGGTAGCGGAATGCATATGAAAACATGACCTACATATATGCTATCTACAAGAGACACACCTCAAAACAAAAGATTTACACAGACTGAAAGTGAAGGGATGGAAAAACGTATCCCAAGCAAATGGACATGAAAAAAAATTGGGGTAGCAATACTTATATCAGACAAGACAGATTTCACAGCAAAGGACAGAAAAGGGACAAAGAAGGACATTTTATAATATTTAAAGGAACAATCCATCAAGAAGCTATAACCCTTGTAAACATATATGTACCCAACATAGGTGCACCCAAATATATAAGGAAAGTCTTGGAAGACTACAAGAAGGATATCAACAGCAACACACTCATAGTAGGGGACTTTAACTTAACCCCATTGTCAACAATGGACAGATCTTTGAAGCAAAGAAACACCAAGGATATTGAGGCATTGAACGACACTCTAGATCAAGTGGATTTAATTGATATATATAGAAGTTTTCACCCCAAAGAAGCAAAATATACATTCTTTTGAAATGCACAAAGATAGACCACATGCTAGGACATAAAACAAGCCTCAACAAATTCAAGAAAATTGAAATTATGTCAAGCATCTTCTCAGATCACAATGCCTTGAAACTAGAAATCAACCTCAAGGAAAAATCTCAAAGACATTCAAACTCATGGAGAATGAATAACATGCTATTAAATAATGAATTAGTTAACAATGACATCAAGGAAGAAATCAAGAAGTTTCTGAAAGCAAATGATAATGAACACACAACAGCCCAAAACCTATGGGACACAGCAAAGCAGTCCTGAGAGGAAAGTTCATATCAATACAGGCCTACCTTCAAAGGATAGGAGAATCTCAAATAAAAAATCTAACCCTACAGCTACAAGAACTAGAACAACAACAACAAACAAAGCCCAAAGCAAGAAGAAGAAAGGAAATCATCAAGATCAGAGTAGAATTAAATGACAGACTAAACAAACAATTCAAAAGATCAACAAAGGTAGGAGCCGGTAGGGAACGGTTTAGTAAAGCAACTAGTATAGGTAACCCTTTGACATGGACAACGGGGTGGGGATTGACTGTGGGAGAAGCGGTGGGCTCGGTGGGGGCTAGCAATGAAGGAAAAAGTGGGACAATTGTAATAGAAAAACAATAAAAATAAAATTAAAAAATAAGCGTGCATCATTGTTAAGTGTAGTAAGATAAGTTATATATTTACTGATTAAATATTGGGTTCTTAAAGAACGTGTTCATTCTGTGACAGTATTCTTCTAAAATGGATATAACAAGTCTAATCATATTTGTACACCTGGAGCTAATATAATATTGTATGTCAATTAATTGCATTAAAAAAAATAAAATGGAAGAGGGAAAAATGGGAAAACTGTAATAGAATAACAATTTAAAAAGATTCAGATATGTTGGCAGGAGAAATCATGAAGCAAAAAATTAGGGTAGGCAGCAGTAGCATGCTGTTAACATATGTCATAGGTATCCCTTCTAACTGGTACCTGTTGTCATTAACCTAGATACATACCATAAACTAGGGTCCCTACTTTCCCCTCAGACATACACCCAGATAACTTTTATGCCTTATAATGGGATTGGAATGCCGTTAGATGGTTTTAGGCAAAAAAAAAAGAAAGGGGGGAGGCTATTTATATTTTGCTTTAGCCACAACCTCACCTTCTAGAGAGATCTCCAAAATACATTCATAGGGAGTGACGAAAAAGGATAGCAGTACATTTTTATTACAACCTGTGCTGATATCAGGAACATAAATTCAGCAAATTCTGATAAAATAAGGTAGATCAGATGAGCTTGAGACTTAAGGGGCTTTTGCCCATCTATGACCAAATACAGAATTTACCACCAGGTGGTGGAATAGAGACCAAAGAAAGGAGAGTATACAAACCCCGAATGAGGAAGCAAGAGGTTGTCACCCCAGGTAACCACCTTTTAATGCACAGCAACCTGCTCACTAGTGGGAGCACAGCCCTACAGTGTCCTGCTCTCTGACCTGTGTCTCTTCCTGTTGGTGGGAGAATGAGGGCTTGAAATTACCCCACCTGGGGTTCCCGCCCCTCCAGTTAGGCAGGCTGAGGGACCTGTGATGCCGTAGCCTGTGTGTCCTGCTGTACTTCTTGGGGTTTCGAGGGCCCAAGATCTTTCCACAGATGACAAGGAACAACTTCTGTGACCTGACCACCCTAATGCCATTGAAACAAAAACACCAAAGCACTAAGCAGCAGCATTATGTGTCTTGTTCGTATTTTTCTTCTTAAATAGTAACCTTAGTGTATATATTTTTATATACTTGCTTTCAAAAATATATTCATTTTTTAATTTAGTGACTTTTTAAAAAATTCAATCTTTTGAATGATTATCATCAAAGTCTCTATGGAATAAAACTATCAGCACGTCTTCCAGGAGTGAACTTTTACATAAGAAATTATAGCAGTGAATATTTTTGTTGTACAGTTTCTTTGTAATTCCTATTTATAGCAATAATTAATTATATCTTTCTAAAAAATACACAGTGCTGATTGTTACTACAATATTGAGGGGTTACTGATTGGTTTCTGCTCTTTATATTGAAAATTTCACAAGTCTTTAGAAAAATGAGCAAAGTAAGAACAGTATAAATGTTTATAAAATATTAGTGTGTTGATGTTTAAAAAGTTACAAGCAGCCTTTCTAGAGAAGGACTATTCTGCAATAATGTGCTTGTTTCTTTGACATTGAAATAGCTGTTGTTTTGTGAATAAAGACAGTAGATAGGTAGGGTTTTTTTGTTTTTTTTTTTTCCTTTCAGAATGAGTTGGAAAGTGTTTCCTCCTCATTGTGGGGGTTTGATGTTAATTCTTCTCTAAATGTTTGGTAGAATTCACCAATGAAGCCATCTTGGCTCAGGCATTTCTTGGGGGAGGTTTTAAAATTACAAACTCAGTCTCTTTATTTCCTATATATAGATATTCGATTTCTTCCTTTTTTAAAAAGATTTTATTTATTTTTAGAGAGATGGAAAGGGAGGGAGAAAGAGAGAAACGTTGATGTGCCAGAGATACATTGATTGGTTGCCTCTTGCACGCCCCCAACTTCGGGGTACTGGCCCACAACCCAGGCAAGTGCCCTGACCAGGAGGGGAACCCGCACTAAATTTAGGCCAGCACTAAAGCCACCGAGCCACACCAGCCAGGGCTCTGTTTCCTCTTTAATCAGTTCCAGTGCTTATGTCTTTCTTAGGGTTTTTCATTTTATCTAAGTTATCTAAATTTATTGGCATCCCATTGTTCACAGTATTTTTTTAATAAAACTTTTTTTCCCAGTGAAGTAGATAGTAATGTCCTGTCTTTCATGCTTGACTTTAGTAATTTAAGTCTTTTCAAAAATTTTTAAAGTTTTTTTTTGTCAATTTTGTTGATTCTTTCAAAAAACCAGCTTTCGGTTTTGATAATTTTTGTATCATTTTTCTTGGACATTAAAATATCCTTTGTTTTATGAATAAGGGTAGTAGATAGTAAGATCTTTTCCTTCCCCTACCACCAACTTGCTCACCTTTGGAAAATACAAGTTAGGAAACCTCTGAAGACTTCCCTGCACAAGCATAAACACTCACCCATTCTATTAATTTCTTTTTTGTATTTTTTCCGTTACCATTTAGTCCCCTTATACTCCCCTCACCCCTGCAGTCACCACACTGTTGTCCATGCCCATGAGTCCTTTATCCTTTCTGCTCAATTCCTCCACCCTGTAAACTCCCCAGCCCCCGTCAGCTGTCATCCTGCTCTCTATCTGTGAGTCTGTCTCTGTTTTGCTTGTTAGTTCAGTTTGTTCGTTAGATTCCACGTATGAGTGAAATCACATGGTATTTGTCTTTCTCTGACTGGCGTATTTCACTTAGCATAATGTTCTCCAGGTCCATCCGTACATACTCTCACAAAGAGTAAAATTTTCTTCTTTTTATGGCCAAATAAGTATTCCATTGTGCAAATGTCCCATAGTTGTTTATCCACACATCTACTGATGGACACTTGGCCATTGTAAATAATGCTGCAATAAACTTACGGGTGCTTATGTTCTTTTGAATTAGTGTTTTGGGTTCCTTTGGATATAGTTGCAGAAGTGGGGTCAAAAGGCAGGTTCATTTTTAATGTTTTGAGGTATCTCCATACTGCTTTCCAGTCTGCATTCCCACCAAGTGTGCTAAAGGGTTCCTCTTTCTCTTCATCCTCGCCAGCACTTGTTTGTTGATTTATTGATGATAGCCATTCTGACAGGTGAGAGATGATATCTCATTTGGCTTTAATTTGCATTTCTCTGATGATTAGTGACATTGAACATCTTTTCATATGTCCATTGGCCATCTGTATGTCCTCTTTGGAGAAGTGTCTATTCAGGTCCTTTGCCCATTTTTTTTTTTTTAAGTATATTTTATTGATTATGTTGTTACAGTAGTTCCAATTTTTTCCCCTTTACTCCCCTCCACCCAGTATCTCCCTCCCCCAGCATCCCCCCCCAAGTCCATACCCATGGTTCGTAAAAAATAACTATCCCTCCCTCTCAGATATTAAGACCCTTTGTAATCTTGTAAAGGACAATGGGCGAAGGTCTCAAGCTCCTCTAGCTGCTTCAAGCTGGACATGGTCGTCGTCCTACCTACCCTTGGGTCCAGAAATCCCTAATAACAGTGGGGGTGTGGAGAGGAGGGTGGCCTTCCCACATGGGGAAGGATTGTGCAGACTCCAGGTCAGTTGGCTGTCTCCGGACAACGGCGTGCTTGGTTTAGCAGGCTGGCATCCTTGTTGTGTTCTGGGGGCAACAGATTTGGCAAAAAGGGTTAAAAAGCATCATTCAATCCATAACTACTAGGTGGCAAAAGGCAGGGATTAATTTTTCGATGTTCCACATTAGGAGAAAATAAAAAAAAAAAAAAAAAGGGCTTCTTTGGAGGAAGGTGTGCTAGGCACATCTCTCCTGTCCAAAACCCTTTTGCCCATTTTATTTAGTTTGGGCTGAGGGAAATAGTTTATGTCTTTGCCCATTTTTTTATTGGTTTTTTTTTTGTGTGTGTGTGTGTTGAGTTTCATAAGTTCTTTATAAATGTTGGATATTAACCCCTTATCAGATGTATCGGGGAATATATTCTCCCATTCTGTGAGTTATATTTTTATTTTAGTGATGTTTTCCTTTGCTATGCAAAACCTTTTTAGTTTAATGTAGTCCTGTTCGTTTATTTTTTCTTTTGTTACCCTTACCTGGGGAGATATATTCGATAAAACATTGCTACCAACAGTGTCCGAGATTTTGATGCCTACTTCTTCTCCGATTTTTATGGTTTCAGATCTAACATTTAAGTCTTTAATCAATTTTGAATTTATTCTTGTGTGTGGTGTAAGAAGGTGGTCTGGTTTCATTTTTCTGCACATATCTGTCCAATTTTCCCAACACTGTTTACTGAATAAAGTATCTTTAGCCCACTGTATGTGCTTGCTTCATCTGTCGAATATTGACTATAATGGTGTGGGTTTATTTCTGGGCTCTCTATTCTGTCTCAATGAACTATGCGTCTTTCTATGCCAGTACAATGCTGTTTTGATTACTGTGGCCTTAGGTATAGTTTCATAATTAGGTAGTGTAATTCCACCTACTTTATTCATCTTTCTCAGGATCGCTGTTGCTATGTGGGGCCTTTTGTGGTTCCACGGGAATTTTTAAAATATTTATTTGAGTTCTGTGGAACATGTCATTGGAATCTTGATAGGACCTGTGTTGAATATATAGACTGCTTTTGGTAGTATGACATTTTAATGATGTTAATTCTTCCTATCCATGAACACAGTTTGTGTTTCCACTTACTTCTATCTTCTTCTATTTCTTTCTTCAGTATCTTATAATTTTCCAAGTAGAGGTCTTTTACCTCGTTGGCTAGGTTTATTCCTAGGTATTTTATTCTTTTTGTAGCAATTGTGAATGGGATTGTTTTCTTAGTTTCCCTTTCTGTTAGTTCATTATTGGCATACAAAAATACAACTGATGTCTAGATATTAATTATGTATTCAGCTACTTTGTTGAATTCATTGATCAGTTCTAGCAGTTTCTTGGTGAGATCTTTGGGGTTCTCTATATACAGGAGTATCATGTCATGTGCAAATAATGACAGTTTAACTTTTTTCCAATTTGGATGCCTTTTATTTCTTCTTATCTGATTGCTGTGACTAGGACTTCCAATACTATATTGAAAAAGAAGTTTGTTCTGATCTCGAGGGGAACCCTTGTAGTTTTTGCCTGTTGAGTATGATGCTGGCAATGGGCTCGTCATATATGGCTTTTATTATGTCTAGGTATGTTCCTTCTAATTCCATTTTGCTGAGAGTTTTTATAAATGGGTGCTGGATTTTATCAAATGCTTTTTCAGCATCTATTGTTATGATCATGTGGTTTTTATCCTTAATTTTGTCTATATGGTGAATCACATTTATTGATTTGCAAATATTGTATTAACCTTACATCCCTGGGATAAATCCCACTTGATCATCATATATGATCTTTTTGATGCATTGCTGTATTCAGTTTGCTAATATCTTGTTGAGGATTTTAGCCTCTATGTTCATCAGGGATATTGGCCTACAATTTTCTTTTTGTACAATATTTATCTGGTTTTGGAATTAGGATAATGATGGCCTCATAAAATGAGCTGGAGAGCCTTTCCTCCTCTTGAATTTTTTGGAATAGTTTGAGGAGATGTATTAGTTCTTCTTGGAATGTTTGGTAAAATTCACCTGTGAAGGCATCTGGGCCAGGGCTTTTGTTTGTTGGGAGTTTTTTGATTACTGCTTCAATTTCACTAGGTGTAATCTATCTATTCAGATTCTCTGATTCTTCCTGATTTAGTTTTGGAAGATCGTATGTTTTTAGGAATTTACCCATTTCATCCAATTTGTCCATTTTGTTGGCATATAGTTATTCATAATATTTTCTTAACAGTCTTTTGTATTTCTTTGGAGTCAATTGTTATTCCTCTTTTATTTCTGATTTTATTTATTGGGTCCTCTCACTTTTTTTCTTAATGACTCTGCTCATTAAAAGTTTGTCAGTCATGCTTTATCTTTTCAAAGAACCTGCTCTTGGATTCATTTATCTTTTGCATCTTTTTTTAGACTCTATGTTATTTATTTCTGCTCTGATCTTTACTGTTTACTTTTTTCTACTCACTTTGAGCTTTGTGTGTTGTTCTTTTTCGAGTTCCTCTAAGTGTAAAGTTAGATTGTTTATTTGAGCATTTTCTTATTTTTTTGAGATAGACCTGTAATGCTATTAATTTCCTTCTTTGGATTGCTTTATATGTGTCCCACAGATTTATGATTGTTGTGTTCTCATTTTCATTTGTTTCAAGGTATATTTTGATTTCCTTGTTGTTCTCGTCTTTGACCTGTGCTCAGTAGCCTGGCTTAAACTCCGTAAGATGGGGCAGAGTAATTCCTGTGGGTGGGCGGGCTGTTACTTCCCTTCAGGCTGATGCCCTTTGGAGAGGAGTGCTCTGTCCGAGAAAGATGGCTTCTTCACTATGGTGCCTTTAGTTCTCTCCCCAGAGCCACCAGCTCCAGATTCTCCTCACGTGGCTCTGGTCCACTCTGCCCCACCTCTGTCGGAGCCCAGCGTAAGTGGCTGAAAAAGGAATTTTGTTAACTGGCCCTTGAATAGGCTCTCTGAGTCTCCAGCCATCTCTCCCTGGTGGACAGAAACCCTGATGCTTTTCACAGCTGGATGTTATCTGGGTTCCTTTCCCAGCTCTGGTGCTGTAGGATGGGGAGCCCAGCTTGGGTTTTAGACAGCACACATCTCAGGGGAAACCCCCAGCCACTGAAATATCCTTCCAGCACTTTAGCTGCCACCCATGGGAGCCCAGTCAGCCCTCTCGCATCTCCTCCGTATCAGTCATGTTGTGATGAAGTGGTTTCATCTGTCTGTCCGTGGTTATAAGGCTTCTCCGCAAGTTGCCTCTAGTGTTCAGTTCATTATTCAGGATAATTCCTCTACAATTTAGTTGTAGTTGCAGATTGGTCTTGAAAGGAGATAAGTGCAGCTTCCAATTATTCTTCCACCATCTTGGTTCTCTCCTACACACGCATGCTAGATTTTAACAATCAGTGAAATGCAAAGGCCTAGAAATCACTGCTGTATGTTAACATTTTTAAATCTTACCTTTACCCAGAATGGTGATTCTTTTGTTCAAAATTTCTAGTTTAGTATACCAGAGTTTCCTTTATAATGGAATATAATTCCTTCTGCTAGATTCGTCCTGGTTGCTTTGGCTATGATCTACTTACTTTCTTTAAACTTGCTGATGCTGGATTTCTTCTTTTAAGCCTGTTGTTTACATGGAGCCCGTTTACTGCATTCATGGTAACGTGGGCACACTCCCTTCCCAGTCCTTCCCTTCTTGTGTGCTCAGATCACTGACCTCCACGGAGGGGTATCATGCAGCACAGCTTCCTGGCAGCATCTTAGATTTCTCTTCAGCTGTGGACAGCAGTGTGTCTGCTGGTGGATCACCCTGCCATGGCCTCTGTTTAATTGTCAGATCACTTTTATTGTTTGCGTGTTCTGCGTGCTGTTTGTCTGTTACTGGTTTCTTCAGTGTGTGGGAGGCCATTGCACGGAGCAGGGTGAGAGGGGGAACTTTTGTGCTTGTTGGGCAGATTTCAGGCCTGCAGTCATGTCTCCAAAGGTGAGGGTTTAGAGATTTGATGGAAACGTGCCTTTACATAGCCCAGATGATCTGGTCTGACTTTTTACGTACAGTGAGTAGACTGTAGCAACTGTCTTTTTCAATAAACATTTCCTAGAAAAGAGAAATTCACAATTAATCTAAGAATGTGAATGAAAAAAATGTGTTTAATCCATTTATGATAGAATTAAATAGGCCCACATACCCACTTTTCTCTTGTATTTGCTCTTTCTATGGGTCAGGCACCATGGAAGGTTCTTTATGGGGATTGCCTTATTTAATACAACAATTATATAAGGTGCACAGCTCCCAGTTTCCAAATAGTGACTTATTCAACTATAAAAATGCAAAAGTTACATGGAAGTACATTAGGTATATAATGACATTTAAGTCTGTATGAATATATCATTTTAATTTCAAATTGGTATTGCTATTAAAAACCTATTGATATGTGAATATGTGTATATAGCTACATCTATATATCTACCTATGTATGTAATTTTTCCAATACCCAAAGCTTACACCCAACCAGTCTTTTGATAGTTTTGTCTTATTTCCTTCTCCATTTATCCCTTCATTCAATAAATATTCAGTGTATATCTGTTATATGCCAACTCCTGTGCTAAGTACTGAGAATACAGCAGTGAATCAGACAGGCAAGGTTATACAACAACACTGTAAATCAAGCCCAGTTCTATGAAAGAAATACACAGGATGTCATGTAAGGGGGGAATGGATTAGGGTAGAGTTGCCTCAGAGGAGCTGGCATTTGAGGTCATAACTGAGGACTAAGAAGTAGGCACTCATAAGAAAAATTGGTAGATAAGTGTTCCCAGCACAGGAGCAGCAAGTGCAAAGGCATGAGGCAGGAAGAGCTTTGGATGTCACAAAGAAGTTGACTGTAAAGGTGAGGGTGGGAGAGTCACACAGGGCTGCTTAGGACTCCGTGGCATGTTTAGATTTTTATAAGTGCAGTGAGAAATTATAGAACTTTAAGCATTTATGTGTTTATAAAAGATCACTGTAGCTACTCTGGGAGACTGAACTATAGAAAGTTAGAAATCTTTTGCAGTGGTCTACTTGAGAGATGGTGGTAGCTTACATTTCTCAGCCAGGGGATGATTCCATGAGTTGTATGAGAGCTTTCTAAGGCTTTTCTTATATTTTTCTGCACAATAAGCCAAACTTAGAGATTGATGCCATTTAGAAGGGCCTCTGCCTTCCACCATTTCACAATTATGTCATTATCAGGATGGGCTAGGCAGTGTTAGAAGCTGGAAGGTGTTTTTGTTTTTAATTCCCTTTCAGGGAATTCAGTCTCTTCATCTTTTTCGATAGAGGACTGGTAAGGCAAGCAACTCCAAATACAAATTCCCCATCCGTTAGTGGGCAAGGTGCAGAGGGTCAAGCCTTCCTGACATTGATCATCTATAATGCAACTTTGAGAATATTTATAAAACATTTATGTAACATTAATGCTGCATAAAAAATGTATTAAGTTTGTCTGAGATGTTCTAAGAGGAACAGTTGCCTGAAGTTTCCATGCTAATCGACAAATAAGAGTCACAGATGTATTTGCTCATTTTACCAATATCAACTTGATATGAGCCTTAGCAAATTTGTGCAACTATTGTATACAATTGTTAGGTACTGGAAGGTTATTTTCCTTGCTTGCTCAAATGTAAATAGTTTCAGTAAGTCCTGGGTCCTTGAGTCTCACTTCACAGTTATTGAACATTAGTTGGGTATGAGTGCTGTGAGAAAAAATTGGAACTATATATGGAACATGTGGGAGCTGCCTTTCCTGGGAATCTTGCCAATTTTTTTCCACTTCTTGATTGTCTTTAAGAGGCAGCTAGTGGTTGATACTAAAACTGATGTTAGTATAAATATGCTTATTACAAGTTAATAATTACATATTATTTTTTATTTAAAGCCACCAGAATAAGCCAACTATTTAAATGTTGTGTTTTATTTTGTTTGTTTTGCTCCATTTTTGTTCCCTTGGAAAACTGGTTTGAACTGACTTAGGGGTTATTTTAATGGTATTAAGTGAACAATTTAGACAATTTATATGAAACGTTAATTGAATATTTGTTTACTACTAGAGCAACATATTTTAAGGTAATAATATTGAGTATAAATTTTTCATCTGGTAAGGAAAATCTTAAGAGTGGTATATTTCATGTGATAAGAACATTTTATCATCAACTATCTTAAGCTCGTACTACTTACAGTAACTATATTTTAATAAGTGTCATCACTTAACTCTCTCCCACATGGTACTCTATATAGGTTGATAACACTCAAAAAAGTGTTCTGGCTGTTAGTGCCACCGAGAGTCTTTAAGTATCTTTGAAACAGTCCGGATCCCCTTGCTGTTCTGTCTGTCAGTCAGTGGAGCAGGTGAGAGAGCTTCTGTGACAGTCCTCTGCGAAGCTCTGCAGAGCTTTATAAGGTCATCTCTGACAATCTTGACATCAGGATAAAAGTGGCCAATTTGAAAACACAACAAAATGAATAAAATCAAAAATTTCATAGCTAGTAGACTCTTAGAAAATATCTAATCCAACCCCCTAGGATTTTACAGATAGAAAAAATCCGGTCCAGAATTGAGTGGGCAGCTCACTCAGGCTCACACTTATGAGCTGGTTTTTTATGGGGTTGTCACATGTACTTCTGTGCTGCTTCCCTGTCCTTCAGAAAAAAACATTGGTGTAGTGTTGTATGCAGCATAGTGGAACCAAGTGAACCATTATCCAGTTGTAGTTTATCTGACAGTTCACTCTGCTGTGAACACACACCTCTTTCAAGGAAGGAAGAGATTTGTACTTTAAGTGGTTGCTAATTGTAGTGAGCTTATTGGTAAAAAGTATAGTTATATGAGAAAATCAACACCTAGCCTCAGTTAGACATTCAAAAACAAATGAGGAGTTGCCAAAGAGAAAAAGGGAGAAAATGAGTGAGAGTTCTGAGAGAGTCTGAGGCCAGCTGTTAAAGCTGTAAAGGTTTCAGGCACAGAAATTGGCAGAGCCATCCTTAAGGCCATGGTTCCAGGTTCAGTCCAGACCTGCCATGATGAATAACAAAAGCTCCACAATGTAACAAGTGTGGCAGCTCTACCTAAGTAAGACACAGAGGCAGGCAAACACAAGGAGGCTGTCAAATTGAGGAGACAGAGAAGTATGGACCAAATGAAAGAAAAAATCAAAATTCCAGAAAAAGAACTAAGCAGAAAGGAAACAGTCAACCTGTCAGATACAGAGTTCAAAATACTAGTGATAATGATGCTCAGAGAAATAATTGAGTATGGCAAACGCTTAAGAGAAGAAGGGAAGGCTACACTAAGTGAAAAAAAAAATCTGCACAGAACCAATAGTGAAGGGAAGGAAGCCAGGGTTCAAATTAATGCGCTGGATCATAAGAAAGAAAGAGTCAACCAGTACAGAATGAAGAAACAAGAATTGAAAAAAAAGAGAGAGAATAAGAAGACTCTGGGACATCTCCAAAAGTGCCAACATCTGAATCATAGGGCTTCCAGAGAAAAGGAAGAGCAAGAAATTGGAAACTTATGTGAAAAAATAATGAAAGAAAACTTCCCTAATTTGGCAAAGGAAATACACATACAAGTCCAGGAAGCACAGAGTTTCCAGTGTGACTGGCACCCCGCTAGCTGTTGCCCTGTTGGTGGTTCCAGAATGGGTGGTTTTCATAAGTTCTGGGACTGTGGGCTCCCTCTAAACAAACTCTCCTGAGATGGGCAGTTTTTTCCATTGCCCCAACCTCCACTTGTTTTCACAGCCAGAAGCTATGAGGCTTTACTTTTTGGCACTAGCACCATGAGCAGCGAGGTTTAGCCAGGGCCCGGGATTGCTCCCCAGGTGTCCATCCCAGCTTTTATGCTCCACCCATGAATGTGAGACCGTTCACTCTGTTAGCCACTGCATCACATATTAATGTACTTTCTTTCATCTTCAATATTAAAATGGCTACACAAAAGTTCACCAATTTTGATTTTTTTTTTAAGTGCACACTGATAACAGCTGTCAGTCTAACAAAATTGTTTCAAATGAAGTTAAAGACAGCTAAGCACTACTAGAGCCATCGTACAGAAAAAACCAAATGAATTTTTTGGCCAACTTCGACATTCGTTTGAAAAATAAAGACTTTTATTATCTCTTTTATGTTCATACACCCAGTGTACTGGTTTGTCTTTAGATTTTTACACTCATCTGTTATATGTTTTTCTTCTGATTATTTCACAAATATATTCTAATGAAATGGCTTACTCCATTTAAAGAGATCACATGAAGTTAAAAGTTTTAAAGTTTTGATTTGGCCTTACTTTAACAATACATGTTCCTGTGTAATGTAACTGAACCATTAAACTAAAACAATGCTATCTGTATTTTTCTCTTTTCAGAGTGTTCGACCCACACCCCAAAATGATGCTATCATGGTACACTTTAAACCGATTACCTTAAAAGCTTCAGAAAGTAAATATACCAAAGTTGCAAGTATTAGTTTTGATGGTAAGTATTCAACTTTTTCTAATACAATGGTCTTATTTTGATAAACTAGAAGGCCTCTTTGTCAACATCTTAATAATAGAAATCCTGATCATCTTACAGTCAGATTTTATATTACTGCTTAGGTTGATTTTTCTTGTAAAATATCAAGAACTCTTGACGGTTTTTGAAAGAAAATATTATAACTTTATAAACCTAAACTAGTATTGACAAATACAGTAGGGATGGAATTAAACTTTTGTAGTCTGAGCTCTAACACATATATTCCAATTATACTTTGTCTTAATGATGAAGTCATCAGTTTTTGTAATTGGGTGATAATGTATTTGAACTTCAGAAACATGTTGGAATTTGAAAGCAGAAATATTCTCTTTAACATTTCATTTATTGGGTTTTCTAAGCAAGGCAGACAGTCCTGAGCTAAAATAATAGCCTTTATAATAGAAGTATTATACTGTGTATTTTGACACTTGATATATTAACCCAGACTTTAACATATTTGAACAGCAGGTTTTTATTCATTTTTGTCCACTTTAGTAGAATACTGACTGAATTTGCTATCACAAAAATTTTTAAAAAGTGACTTAATAGCTGCTTAACTATATGTAATTAAATTTAATAAGAACTGAAACTCCAAATGGGGCTTGTGTCATTTGGGACCATGCAAATGAGGAGTTCTGAAGCTTAAACTTTGGCTTCACAACAAAGCCATCTCTGCTTACAGTCCACATTTCACATTTAAGCTCCTCATCAGGTGAGGGTGTTTGCTCAGTCATAACCTTTTGCATGTGACAGAACTCTGGAATGCTCTGCACAGTGTGAGAGCATTGTGCTTACTACTTGCACATGGAAAGTTCTCGTGAAGGTCTGGAGCTGCTGCACAGGTGGGCACCAGCTTCAGTCTTCATCCCACGAGCTCAGCGCAAACTCCCGAGGAAGTCAACATGAAATATGTGGCATACTGTCATAATCCAGCTGTCAAATAGGCTTGTAGGTTTTCATGCCACAGTTATTTCCAAGACTGATAAATTGTCTGTGTTCTTAAGATACTACAGTCATGACCACCAGTTTCAGTATCAGCAGGTACATTCTCTCTTCCTACCAAGAAGGAGAGCAGCCAGTTGTAATTCCTGACCCTTGAGAGCATTTAGTACCCACCCTCCTGATAAGTCCAAGGAAGGGGTTTGCGCATCAAGACAGTGCTGTCCCGGCCTTCCATACTCTTCTCCTCGAGCTCCTGGACTGACAGCCCAGTGAATGCTTCCATTCTTGAGTTGAATGAATGTCAGTAATGTTGGTTCTTCTGAGATCATAGACTCTAAAATAAATGCTTCTTAAAGAAATTAGGTAAAATTAAATACACAGGCAAAGGGAGAGCATTTCTAAAGCAAGTACTATATTTCTTAAAGTCTATTTTGTCTTATATAAGTATTGCTACCCCACCTTTTTTGTTTCCACTTGCATATAACCTTTTTCCATATCTTTACTTTCAGTCTGTGTGTGTCTTTTGTTCTGAGGTGGGTTTCTCATAGACAGCATGTATATGTATCTTTATTTCTTATCCATTAAGCTACCCTATGTCTTCTGACTGGACCATTTAATCATTTCTCTGTTGGCCATCTGGATGTTCTCTTTGGAGAGGTGTCTCTTTAGGTCCTCTGCCCATTCTTTACTTGGATGGTTTGTGTTTTTTGGTATTGAGTTGTACCAGTTCTTTATACATTTTGGATATTAACCCTTTATCAGATGTTTCACTGGTGAATATCTTCTCCCATTCAGTAGGTTCGTTTGCTGTGCAAAAAATGTTTTAGTTAGATGTCCTGTTAATTTTTTTCTTTTGTTCCCCTGGGCCGAGGAGAAATATCAGAAAAAAATATTGCTAAGAGAAATGTCAGATTTTACTGGCTATGTTTTCTTCTAGGAGTTTTATGGTTTCAAGTCTTACATTTAAGTCATTAGTCCATTTTGAGTTTTTGTATGTGGTGTAGGAAGATGGTCTGGTTTCATTTTTTTGCATTTATGCAGTTTTCCCAACACCTTTAATTGAATAGACTATCTTTACCCCATTATATGTTCTTGCCTACTTTGTCAAATATTAATTGACCATATAGGTGTGGGTTTATTTCTGGGCTTTCTGTTCTGTTCCATTGATCTATATGTCTGTTCTTATGCCAATACCAGACTGTTTTGATTACAGTGGCTTTGTAGTATAGTTTAACATCAGGTATTGTGATTCCTCCTAACATGTTCTTCTTTCTCAAGATTGCTATGGTTATTCAGGGTCTTTTGTGGTTCTGTATACATTTTTGGATTATTTGTTCTAGTTCTGTGAAATACGCCATTGGTATTTTGATAGGAATTGCTTGGAACCTATAGATTGCTTTGGGTAGCATGGAAATTTTAATGATATCAATTCTTCCTATCCATGAGTACAGTAATGCTTCTATTTGTACCTTCTTCAACTTCTTTCCTCAGTGTCTTATCATTTTCAGAGTACAGGTGTTTGTTTTGTTTTGCCTCCTTGGTTAAATTTATTCCTAGGTTTGTTTGGTTTTTGGTTTTTTTGTTTGTTTGTTTGTTTTTGATGCAGTGTTAAATGGAATTGTTTTCTTAGTTTTGCTTTCTGATAGTTCATTATTGATTGTAAAAATGCAGTCGAGCCCTGGCTGGTGTGACTCAGTGGACTAAGTGCCGGCCTGTGAGCTAAAAGGTCACTGGTTTGATTTCCAGTCAGGGCACATGCCTGGGTTGTGGGCCCGGTCCCCAGTTAGGGGCATGTGAGAGGCAAATGATGGCTATTTCTCTCCCTCTCTTTCTCTTTTCCCCCCTCTCTAAAAATAAATATAATAAATTAAAATGTTTTTCTTGATGCAATTGATTTTTGAATATTAATTTTGTGTCCTGCTACTTTACTGAAATCATTTTGTCCGTTCTAATAGTCTTTTGGTGGAATTTTTAAGGTTCTCTATATACTGTATCATGTCATCTGCAAATAATGACAGTTTTACTTCTTCATTTCCGATTTGAATTCTTTTTATTTCTTCTTTTTGTCTGATTGCTGTGGCTGGAACTTCCAATACTATGTTGAATAGAGTGGTGAAAGTGGACATCCCTGTCTTGTGCCTGATCTTAAGGGAAATACTTGTAGTTTTTTCCTCATTGAGTTTGATGTTGGCTGTGGGCTTGTCATATATGGCCTTTATTTTGTTGAGGCATGTTCTCTCTGTTTCCACTTTGCTGAGAGTTTTATCATAAGTGGGTGCTGGATTTTGTCAGATACTTTATCTGCATCTACTGATGTGATCATATAATTTTTGTCCTTCATTTTGTTTATATGGTGTACCACGTTAATTGATTTGCGGGTATTGTACCAACCTTGTATTTCAGGAATAAATCCCATTTGATCATCGTGTATGATCTTTTTTATGTACTACTGAATTCCATTTGCTAATATTTTGTTGAAAGTTTTAGCATCTATGTTCATCAGGGATATTGGCCTAAAATTTTCTTTCTTTGTAGTGTCTTTATTTGGTTTTGGAATTAAGATAATGTTGGTCTTATAAAAATGACCTTGGGAGTCTTCCTTTCTCTTGAATTTTTTGGACTAGTTTGAGAAGGATAGATATTAGTTCTTCTTTGAATGCTTGGTAAAATTCACCTGTGAAGCCATCTGATCCTGGACTTTTGTTTGTTAGGAGTTTTTGATTACTATTTCTATTTCATTCATTGTAATCCATGTGTTCAAATTTTTTGTTTCTTCTTGATTCAATTTTGGAAGATTATGTGTTTCTGGGAATATGTCTGTTTCTTCCAGCTTGTGCAATTTGTTGGCATATGGTTGCTCATAACATTTCTGGATAATCCTTTGTATTTTTGTGGTGACAGTTGTTACTTCTCATGTTTTATTTCTGATTTTATTTCTTGTGCCTTCTCTCCTTTTTCCTTGATAAGTTTAGTTAAAGTTTTATCAATCTCCCTGGCTGCTGTGGCTCAGAGGCTTGAGCGTTGGCCTGCGAGCCAGGTGTCACTGGTTCAATCCCCAGTCAGGGCACATTACTAGGTTGCACGTCAGGTCCCCAGTTGGGGGCGCGAGTGAGAAGCAACCACACAGAGATGTTTCTTTTCTTCTCTTTCTTTATTCCCCTCTCTCTAAAAGTAAAATAAAATAAATAAAAACAAACTAATTAATAAATTTTAAAAATAGTTTTATCAATCTTGTTTATCTTTTCAAAGAACTGGCTCTTAGTTTTATTGATCTTTTGTATTTTATTAGACTATTTCATTTATTTCTGCTTGGATGTTTATTATTTCCTTCTTCCTATTCATAGACTTTTTTGCTGTTCTTATTCTAGTTTCTTTAGGTGTAAGGCTAGATTGTTTAAGATTCTTATTTCTTGAGATAGGCCTGTAATGTTATGAATTTCCTTCTTAGGACTGTTTTCACTGTGTCCTGTAGGTTTAGTTTTGTTGCGTTTTTATTTTCATTTGTTTCAAAGTATCTTGATTTCTTCACTGATCTCATTGTTAGCCCACTAATTATTTAGTGACATGTTATTTAACCTTCATGTGTTTGTGTCTTTCGGTTTTTTATTTTAATTGATTTCTGGTTTCATACTATTGTGGTTGAAGCTATGCTTGATATGATTTCAACCTTATATTTATTGAGACTTCTTTTGTGTCCTAACATGTGGTCTATTCTGGAAAATATTCCGTGTGCACTTGAAAAAAATGTATATTCTGCTGCTTTGGGGTAAAATGCTCTGAAAAATACCAATTAAATATTGTGTGTCATTCAGGGCTTCTGTTTCCTTGTTGATTTTCTGTCTGGAAGATCTATCCATCTATGTCAATGTGGTGTTAAAATTCCCTACTATCACTCTTCCTGTCAATCTCTCCCTTTATGTCCACCAAGACTTGATTTATATATTTAGGTGCTCCTTTGTTGGGCAGATAAAATTTGCAAGGATTATATCCTTTTGTTGTTGATTCTTTTATCAATATATGTAGTGTCCTTATTTGTCTCTTATTATAGCCTTTTTTTTAAAAAATTTATTTTGTCTGATATAAGTATTGCTTTGCAAGTGCTATATTTCTTAAAAGTCATTTTTATTATCATGGGACAGTTCCTCCACCTTTCACCTCCCATCTTAACTCCACCACCCCAGCTCTCAACACAAAATACCACTGGGATTGTTGTGACAATCAATAGGAAATTGTGTTATATTTAACTTTTAATATTTTCAAAATGCACCATATATATTAACTCTACAAGCAAGCATCTTCCTCATCCGGTCACTATTATTTAGGATTTTTAACTGAATTTTCTTGAAGTTCTTGAAAACTTCATTTTTCATGATAAAATACCATGAAATGCTTTAATTATGGCCCTTATAATCAGCTTTACATCAGAATAAATAGTGAAAAATTAAAAGTATCCAGAAGTGGCTAAAACAGCAAACAGAAAGAAATAAGGCTAATGAGGATTTTTAAAATCTACTCAAAGCTGAGAAACCCTTCTATGAATATAAGCAAAGCAAAAACTAATGACTATAGAGAAGTAGCTCAAATAAAGTGGTTTTCCTCTTAAATTGTATTTGTTCTAATTCCTTATTTGTTTTTCCCTTACAGGCAGATTAAAACATTATTCCTTTTTTATATGAAAAGTGTGATAATTGATTTAAATGTTGTAAAACTATTCTGCTTATCAATTTGAAAGCTCAACTTTCCTTTTTAAGATTTTTTTCAGTCCATGTAGCCACTCACAGTGCTCTGTATAAAGTTGACAGATTTTTGGTGTGTGTGTGTGTTTCCTTTCAGCATCGAAGGCAAGAAAATCATCTCAGTTTTCTGGGAAAATCACTGTTAAAGCAAAGGAAAAGAGTTATTCTAAACTTGAGATACCCTATCAAGCAGAAGTGTTAGATGGGTGAGTTTCTCTTGAAATAAGCTTTGTAACTTTTTACTAATCAATAACTTCTATTTCCCTGCTAATCGACTTTAGCAAAAAAGTATTAGCCAAATTCACATAAACTCCACAGAATTACTGTTGAAAAGAACTTCAACTATAAAGGAGAAAAGTCGCCTATATTTTGTTTATACTTAGAAGAAAAAGGTAAATGGGGTGATGTGATTTGGGCTTAAAATGAAGTTTTGAAGACTCAGTAATACAGTAGGAAAATGAATCTGTAAGTCATTTGAACTGTTTCCTTTCTATGAATTTCCTTTGTAACCTGGAAGTGGTTATGGTTTATTAATAAAGTATATTGTCAGTTGAAACAAAATCATTTATATTCCTTTATAAACTCATATGCACTGTTCTAGAATTATAACATATTAAATGGGCAATAATATGTGTAGTTCATTTTCTAATTTTTTAGTAACCCAGTGATTTTCAGCCTTTTTCATCTCATGGCACACATAAACTAATTACTAAAACTCTACAACACACTAAATATATTTTTTGCTGATCTGACAAAAAAAAAATACGTGTAATTTTGATTCATTCACACCAGATGGCTATTGTTGTAATGGCTGTTGTCATTTATTTTTTTAACTTGAGAATCTGAGGATAAAGAGGTCAGTGCCTTTACTAAATAGTCAGGTATTATATGTTTTAAAAATTATTGCAGCACACAGGTTGAAAATCACTGCTATAATCAATAATAGTTTAATATCCAACTTGGTAGAGACAAAGCTAGTTGCAAATGAATGATAAACATATTTTTTAAGTAGCTTACAACTCTTTCTGTTAAAATGTTCTTGGTTTTAATTTTTTAATTATATACAATTCAGTAGAGAATAGTTCTTTATAGTCCATGTTAATATTTTGGAAGTTAAATTTTGTTTTAAATTATGCAGTTAATTAGTAAAATTTTTATAGTTCTAATTCCCGAATACCAATCCTTAGTGCTAAACATAAATTATTACAAAAGAATTTGGATTTTAAGTTAACAGATAGAAATAAAAATGATTTATTCTTTTTGTTTTTGTTTTTTTCAAATAGTTACTTGGGATTTGATCATGCTGCAACATTGTTTCACATCCGAGACAGTCCTTCTGATCCTGTGGAAAGGCCAATTTACCTTACTAACACTTTCAGTTTTGCGATCCTCATTCATGATGTGTTGCTACCAGAAGAAGCCAAAACAATGTTTAAAGTATGTCTGGGACCCCTCATACTTTTAACTTGACTAATCTGCCAGCTAGGAGATCCTAACACGGTTTTTTCTTTTCCATCGTTTTCTAGGTGCACAATTTCAGCAAACCAGTCTTAATCCTTCCAAACGAATCAGGATACATTTTCACCCTGTTTTTTATGCCATCCACATCATCCGTGCACATAGATAACAACATTTTACTGATTACCAATGCTTCTAAATTTCATTCGCCTGTACGGGTATATACAGGCTTTTTAGATGTAAGTATGTTTGTCTACGTTTAAATTTTAAACTTCCTACCCATCTTCTGTGTGAAATTTTGGGTATCATTAGGCATCGTTATTAGGCACCCTTGCATTTTGCCATTTTCTGTGCTTTGCAAGTAGGTCTAATTCCCCCTTAGTCTGTATTTTCAAGATAACTGGTTTTCACCTTTCCAGCATCTATCTCCCTTCATGATGCAGTTGAATCCTCTAGTTACAGTCTCTACTTAGATCTTTTCCACATTCTTTCTCCTGATCTTGCTTTTAAACTGTTTTAATCAGGGGGAGGCTAAAACAAAATAGGAAAAAATCATAATCAGAAAAAAAAAATAACAAGGAGGTTGAAGAGGAAACTATGTAGGGAAGAGACTAGGAAGTGTCAGGATGAAGAAAAGAACCAGAAGAAAGGAAGGTGGTAAAGAACACATACTTGAAATAGTAATCTAAACAGACAGGAAAGATAAAGATCTTCCTCGTACAGAAAATAAGCCAGAAAAAATATCCAATGTGTCCTCCGAATAGTCTCTGAAAGAAGTTCATGTAAGAAATGAAACTGATAGAGAAGATAAAAAGAAAATAAAAACCAATGTAGTTCTCCAAAAAGCTGACATCAATTAGAATATTAGGACTGGAGGGACCGTCATATTATCCTGTTCCTTCTTCATTTGTTTAGGTTAAATGATTATGTATTTGTAGCTGCTTCTGTGATGCATGGTGTTTACTGAAACCAAGGACTTTTTTGCCTTATCTTTTAGGATTCCCCCCAATCCCCTCCCTCTTTAGCTTTCTGCTTTTTTTAATGTGCCTTCAGAGGAGAAAACGCTGTTCAGTAGAGGCCATAAGTGTTTTCATTTTGATTACTTAAAATGATTCTATTTTATATGTGTATGTGTATATTTACATAAAATGTAGAAACCTTAAAATATCTTAATATAGTCATTTTCTCTTGATAACATTCTCCTACACAAGTTAAGATTTTACGTTTAATCTAGTTCTTTTGTATCTTTTCAGTACTTTGTATTACCTCCCAAAATAGAGGAACGTTTCATAGATTTTGGCATATTGAGTGCTACAGAAGCAAGTAATATTTTATTTGCGATTATAAATAGCAATCCAATTGAGGTAAAAAAATCTGTTTTTATTCTAAATCACATTTAAGGATTTTATTCTAATGCCGCAATAATCACCTCCATATCTTTCTTTTTTTTAAGTTGGCTATAAAAAGTTGGCATATCATAGGAGATGGTTTATCAATAGAACTCGTAGCTACTGAAAGAGGCAATAGAACTACAATAATTTCAAGCCTTCCAGAGTTAGAAAAATCCTCTTTATCAGACCAGTCATCAGTAAGTAAACCTTCTTATTATTTCCTTAAACGTAGATATGTGTCTAAACACCAGATAAAATACTGTTGCTATGTCACATACTTCAACTCGGATTTTTATGGGAATCACAGTAGCCATCGTTATTTGGTAGTGAAAGGACTTTGTAGGTTATCTACTTTGAGGCGCCCCCCCCCCACTTTATGATGAGGGTACTTTAAACCCAAAGGGCTTAAATTCTACCTTGTCATAAGAAGTTCTGTAACAAGCAAAATTTAAATGATCCTTTTATAATACAAGTGTGGTTACAGGACACACTGGTATTAAATTAACCCTGTGTTCATTGAATTTACCGGGCAAAAGAGATAACCTTGCATATCAGGAGAAAGTGTTTTCAATTATACGGTTGTATTTCTGTTCACTGTTCTGCACTGATTAAAAGAGTTCAGTGTGGCAAATATTGCTCGATCCCTTCCCATATACTTTTTTCTGTCTTATAAATATGGACCACTGTTTATAAAAGCATGGAACAAGAGAAAATGAGTTTAGTATCAGTCTAACCTCTCCCCACTACTGATAAAGGAACTTGGAGTTTCCCCTGCTCAGAACAGAATTAGAATCCCCTCTCATGAGGACCAAAACGTACCTCCTGTAGGTTAGGGTAGAACTTCTTGCAACAGTTTTACAAAAGGAAAAGCAGATGTCCTAATGCACAGATTGATGACAAACACCCTTCTGTGAAATGCCATATGTTATAAAAACTGGTTTAGAAACAGTTTTCCCTGGAAGGATCCCCCAAAACAGTTTTTTTGGAGGGCAGTTTGGCAATATATACCACTCCTAGGAATCCTTCCTATGGAAGCAACTTAAGAGCCAAAAGCTGTAAGAATGAAGATGTTTATAATAGCATTATTAATGATTCCAAGTAACAGGATACAACCAAGTGCCTAAAGAAAATCATGATTTTATGATTGAATATTGATGTAAATAAAAAGTTTAAGTATGATTGTGTATAGAAACTTGGAAAAGGATTAATGAAAAAGTAGGAAAGTACTAAATAATGTATTCTAATTTCATCTATGTAGCATTCAAGCTGCATAATTAGATATACTGAATAGTGGTAGATTTATAGATATTTCTATTTTAATAATTTATTATGTTTTAAATTTGATTCAGAAAAAAGGCCTCTTTAAAACAAAAAGTAGATAGGCTCATGAGAATTAATATTTGTCACTCCAGCTGAAATTTTATTTTTGATACAAATAAAATTCTGAAAAAAGATAATAGTGAGACCAGCAATTAATGTGTTTTTTCTAACAATAAAAATTGAATGTGTGTCTAATCCCAGATGGTTGAATTATGCTGTTTCCTAATAAGACATTAGAAATAATTTTAGAAATCTGGATCATTTCCTAGCAGGGAATAGCATGTATAACACACTTTCAATATGAGAGATCCATTTAACAACATAAAGCCTGTTGGACAATTTAGGGTTTTAGAATTCATTTTTATATAAAACTGTAAATATAAAAACAAGGAGCAGAAAGATGAGATCATTGTTATGAATAGTTACTTAAAAGAGGAAGTTGTGATAAGGTGAACTTCAAAATAGAAACTCTACAAATGAATTTTTTAAGTTTGTAATGCCTAAACTTTCAACTGTTTTCTAAGAAGCCAAACCTATGAACTAAATTAGCATTCTGTTCCTTATGAAACACATGTTGCCAACTACTCTGTGCTCTTCAGACCTGTGTTCTGACTTGAGTAGTTATAGAATCATGATGAAAGCATTAGAATCATAAAAAACCAACACAGAAATGCTTCTAAAAATGGGAAAGGGAGTACGTGTGGTCTATCAGCATTTGTTATTTTTATGTAAATGTGAATTCTAGATAAAATACAACTACTAAACTCTAAAATACAACTTCACAAAATGAATTTCATGTTTGTTTGTTTTGAGATTTCATGACTGAAAAGATTAAGTGCCAGAAACATCAGCAAATAGTTTAAGAAAACAAAGTTCCCATTCTTCTTTCAAATTTGGATTGCTTAACTCTTCCTCTCCATGATATTTGATGTTTTCATGTAACCCAATCTCATTTGCTCTGAAGACATGATTATTAACATGACAGTTAAATTCAGAACTTGAAGCAGAGCCCACTTTGTATATACTTGTACCCTGATGTGTCTGAAAAGTTGGTGAAAGGCTGTGTCCCTCTGCTCCACTCCTCACCCTCTTGTCCATGCAGATACATGGGTGGTGCCTGAGGACCATACCCTCCTACCTTGGCAGTTGGGATTCTGACTGTTCCTCAAGGAGCCAGTTTTCTTGGTATAGATAAACAGCCAGGGATGGGCATTGTTTTGTGATATTTGTACATGATGAGGTGATCATCCTGGTATATGTTAGGGTTCAGAAGCCAGTTTATCACTAAAGCCTTCTTTTCTATTTCAGTAGAACTTCAGTTAGCAGGTTAATGAATGATTATCGTTTCTGCTACCTACAGGTGATACTAGCTTCAGGCTATTTTGCAGTGTTCAGAGTCAAACTTACTGCAAAAAAACTGGAAGGGATTCATGATGGAGCCATACAGATCACAACAGACTTTATGGGTGTTTTCTGAATAATTCAGTTTTTTGTTTGCTTGTTTTTATAGAAACAGAGAACTAAATTTACTCATGAAGTTATAGTTTACCTGTTTTATAACTTAAAAACTGAGCTTTTGCCCTGACCAATGTGGCTCAGTTGTGGCTCAGATGGTTGAGCGTTGTCCCACAAAGCAAAAAGCTGCGGGTTTGATTCCCAGTCAGGGCACATGCCTGGGTTGCAGCCCTGTCCCCCGATTAGGGAGTGTGCAAGAGGCAACGGATCGATGTTTCTCTCCCTCTCTTTCTCCCTCCTTTCCCCTCTCTCTAAAAATAAATATTTTTTTTTAAAGACTGAGCTTTTGAGAATAATTTACAGAAATTGGGTGTGATAAAACCCAAACTTCTCAATGAAAAATCTTCAAAAAAAAAAAAAAAAAAAAGCTTTGGGCACATTTTGAATTGCTGTTAGAGCCCTGCTTTCCAGTGGTTATAGCATTGCGGAGACCCTGGCTGATTCTTTCTGTAATTATTAGCTGTCCTTCATGTAACATTTCTGAAAAGGAAGACACAATCTGGAAATCACATCTTAATTTGAGTTCTCATGAGTGTATTTATATGGGTTGTTCTAAGTCAGAGAGAAAATGAAGATCATTGAGCTTTTTAAAAAACTCTGTGGGGATTGACCTGTTGCTGTCAGAGAGATTTTGAATGTATGTATTTCTGCCAAACCTAAATATTTTAATTTAATATTGAAAAGCTCTTTGGGAAGTTGTTCACTTCTAAATTCATTACATTGCTACCCTTATTTTCCTACCTGTTTTCAGTATAGACAGACCCCACATGAAAGAAGACTTAATTCAGAATAAGCAGAATTGATCATTTAACAATAAATGATTTTGTGGAAGAATATGAAATTAAATCTATGGAATTCATGTTTATCACTCATAGAAATAAGTATGTTTCACGGCTAAGACAAGTTTTTGTTTATATGAATGAAAATAAAAATTAGAAAAAATATCTTAGAGAAGTATCTTTGTGAGTCACAAATGTGTGAGTTAAAATTCAAAATCTAGTATGTTCAACTCATTTTTTATATTAGGCTGACATTAATTTATTGCTAAATACAAAAAATTTATAACTAGAAAATACTGGATTTTTCATACATTGTTTTAGGAGTACAACTTGGCTTTTTTAATTATACTAATCTACAAAATAAACTATTATGAAGAAAATCTTTTCTTTATTACCCATTGTTTGGTGTATCATGTTTTCAATGAGTCACTGAGAAGTACACGGAAATTTATTGTATTTCAATGAGCATTTATGGAGTACATTGGTCAGATTAAACAGTTCCCATGGGTGATTTTCATATTGCTGAAGAGTTGGTTATTGCCAATCTATAAGTCCCAAAATGAGGTTTCTTAATCTCAAAGCATAATGCTATAACAGTCAAGATCAATCTCAGACTTAAACACTTACTTCTTTATGGTCTGCCTCTTCATAGATTCTAACGATTCCTGTGAAGGCTGTGATAGCAGTGGGTTCGCTGACTTGCTTTCCAAAGCACATGGTCCTTCCACCATCCTTCCCAGTAAGACAGTTAATTTACTGACTTTTTCTTGTTTGTTATTTTCTTTGCCTTTACCTCTGTGTTCCTCAAATTCAACAGAACTATCAGTTATTCTTTATCAATAGCTTATTTTAAGGTAAGACTTTGTACTGGGTTCTTTAGGAGATACAAAGAGGAATAAAAAATTGTTCCTTCTCTCAAAAAGCTTTCTGTCTAGAATAGGAAAAGCTTTCCATGATTCAGAGATATGAAATAGGATGTAGAAATTGTTCTGAGAGGTATAAAAATAAAATGCTATGAGAGAAATACACATCTTATTGATGAAAGTGCCATGTGAGCTGGCTTAGGATGTCTTCTGGCAGGGATAGATCAGGAGTGGTGAGATCTTGCATTCAGGGCCCAGGGAACAACCTGAATAAAGACACAGCAGTCAAGTCCAAGATAGCTTTAGGCGGTAGTGAGTTTCCCAGTTTGGCAAGAGTGGAGATAGAATGTTATGTTGGAGTGATAGTACAAAAAAAAAAAAAAAAAAGTGCATTTAAATCTATGAAAATCTAAAGTTTTTGAGCAGAAGATTGACATCATCTGAGCTGAGCCGTAAGGATTGGCTCTTTGTCAGAAGTAAATACATAAAGAAGTAACAATAGAGCACTGGAAGCCAACCCCGAGAATGGCCAAAATCCACAGAAAAGTGTGTAGGGGAGATTTGGTAGAGGCAATAAATTCCTTCCATACCTGCAAGCCTTTTCTGTTAAGTCTGCCTTGAATGCCCTTCCTCCTCTCCTACCTTCAAAGAACTACTTACCTTTCCAGATTCAGTTCTCTCATCATCTCCTCTCTGAAGATGTCTCAACTCCACTAGACAGGTCTAGTTGTTTTATGTGTGATCCTGGAACTATTTGAAATTACCTCTCTCACAGCAAGCCTCACGTTGTACTATAAATATTGCCTGAGAGACTCTGAGATGCTCTAGGGCAGGGGTGGAGACATCTTTTATCCCCAGTATCAGGTACTTAGTAAATGGTGGGTAGGTGAAGGAGCAAAATGATGGAGAAGAGAACATAGACAAAGAGACATTTCAGGTGAATCATTTGAACTGCTTTTGAATATCCTGAGGGAATAATCAAAGCAGGTGTGGAGAGACTGGCAGATAGAGGAGTCAAAAATATGACTTCGAGTTTGAGCCTAGACAATAGGAGAAAAGAAATGCAAAACTCAGGAGAAGCCACTGCCTTTTGCTGGAAGATGATGCGATCAATTCAGGGCACATTGGGGCAAATGTGGAACTGTCTTTTATTTTGTGGTAGGAGACGTGGTGGGTTAAGAGAACAGTACATTGTAAAAATCTTAATGCTTTATGTAATAAAACTTAAATTCAAATCTTAACTTCTTCAAAATGTAAATTTTGAATTAAAAGATGTAGCACATTTAAAGTTGGGTCTTAAAATATTTACCTTCTTGTCATTCAACTTTGCACTGATTATACAGAATTCTTGAATTCATTATTTACTCAGAGAACTTGTTCTTTCCTTCAGTTTTCTTTTCAATCAGTGATCTCCTTAATCACTACATAAATCATTTAGTAAATGAGAAAGCATCTGTATAAAAACAAGGTGCTGATTTTGAACTACTTTAGATCAAATTAAGCTTTCAGATATCTATCTTCAGGTGGCTTACAGGACCAGATAATTACTTGAAATTACAAATTAATTTGATATTATTGTGTTAGTCGGGCTGCTATAACAAATTGCCGTAGACTGGTGGCTTAAACAACAAACATTTATTTCTCACAGTTCAGGAAGTTGGGAAATCCAAAATCAAGGCACTAGAAGGTTCTTTGTATGGTGCAGGCCCTCTTCCTGGTTTTGCAGATGGCCGTCTTCTCATTGTATAATTACTTAGCTGGAAGAGCAGAGAAGGAGGGCAAGTTCCTGGCTCTCTTCTTTTAAGGGCACTCACTGATCCCATTCATTAGGTTTCTACCCTCATGACCTAATCACCTCCGAAGGACTGAGCCTCCTAATACCATCACATTGGGGTCTAGAATTTCAGCATAAGTTTTAGGGGGGACACATTCCGTCTATAACAATTACCAAATTCTGTAAAGTCTTGTAGCAGATGGAGAATGCAAGAGCTAACTGAAAACAACCCTTAATAAACATTTCAAAGAACTCATATTAGTATTTGAATATTGTAAAATAAACTTATGTATCTGACATCTCTTTTGACCTTCACCATACCTCTGCAAGACAAGAAATGGACATGAGAGAAATAGTTATTACAGGTACATGAAGACTAGGTAACTGTCCGAAAGACACAATTGATTATAGAGGCAAAGCTGGGACTCAGTACAGGCCTTCTGCTTCCTGCCCTTTAGTTCTTACCATCTCAGCGGTATAAGTGCCATCTAATGCCTTTCTACTGCATTTTAGTCTGGCTAGACTGTAAGTGATGAGTGTTAGTCTTAACTTCACCATCATTCAAATATGTTTCCTATGCTTTCTCTTAACTTCTTTATCTTTTAATACCAAATACTAGACCAGTAGCTAAGAACATTTTAGAGACTTCTTCAACAGCTAAGAATCAGTTTATAAAAACCAAAAATTTTGTTTTCTAACAAAAAACAGGGAAAGATTATCATGTGATTCTAACTAAGGACTATTTAAATCATGCAATTTCTTTTTCACTAAAATCTGTTACCCTATCATAGGAAGAGACATGCTATTGATAAGGTCTCTAATTACAAATTTAGAACGTAGCAACTGTTGAAAACTCTTAAATGTTCTTTGAGCTTTGGTTTTGTAGAAAAATGTCTGTTGTCTCTTAAGTGTGAAGAAAACTCAACTATATACAAATGAATTTGTTTGATTTCTTCCTTCAGGGGAAAATAATTCATCAAAGTTTAAGTATAATGAACTCCTTCTCACAGAAAGTAAAAATACAGCAAATACGCTCTTTGTCAGAAGATGGGCGATTTTACTATAAACGATTACGGGGCAGTAAGGAAGACTTGGAGCCAGGAAAAAAATCAAAGGTTTGACATCCTATTTAAGAATTCCCGTCCATGAGTGTTTTATTATTGTGATCTTCTGTGGACTTGGAATTCATGGTTTTCCTGTGCCTCTTTATAGATTGCAAACATTTATTTTGATCCTGGATTGCAGTGTGGGGATCATTGCTATGTTGGCTTGCCTTTTCTGTCCAAATGTAAGTTACCTTGGTATTTTTTTCACTGACTGCAAAATAGTCTTTAATGAAGGCTGCTATTTCAAAAGTCCATCCCTACCTCTTGGGCTAGAGAAATCATTTCAGGAAAATGGACAAATGGATTAATGTCGACCTGAATATGTCTTAATTTACGTTCCCTGTTTTAGCTGAACCCAAAGTGCAGCCTGGGGTAGCCATGCAAGAAGATACTTGGGATGCTGACTGGGATTTGCATCAAAGCCTGTTCAAAGGATGGATGGGAATAAAGGAAAACTCAGGTCATAGGTGAGTGCTTTTGCTTTAAGTATTTTTACTGTCTTTACAAGTTCAAAACATCTCAATTGATGTTACTTCCTAAATATTATGTTTATATTAGGCTATTTACTTTTCTATAGCTAAGAAAATATGCCTAATCTTCAGAAAATTATTAATGAGACATCTTGAATTGCCATTTTAATTATATATTGCTCAGAAATATACATACTACCATTTTTCTCTTTAATCCGTCACTCCAGATACTTCCTTAAGATCAAAATTTAAAATTTAAAATTGCCTTTATGTAGGATGATAACAGTGTTCACCTTAAATACATCCATTTGCATAAAAAAGTTTTTACTTACTACTGACCTCTGTTAAAGACAAGGAAAACATATTCTAAGTTTAATTCCATAGTAGGAGAGTAGTGTGTATTTGGTCACTGTGAAATGAACCGCCTCCTCCTTTCCAAGTGCTGAACTGTTAGGGGTACACAGGGCCCAGTGCAGATGGACTCGCCACATCTTTGGCAGGTATAAAACGAGCGTGCTGATGACAGATCACTACTGCACCTGCATTCAAAACAAAGATAGTGTAGAAATTTGATCTTTTCGTGTTCCTTAGAAGAGAACTAGACAGAATGATGATAATAGGACAACTGATGAAAACTGCTGTTCTCAGTTGGCTAGTTGGAAATGTATTTGTCAGTATTATCAGGATACTGAAATTTATAGTAATACGAAATTTCCAAACCACTAGTAGTTAAATCTGAAGGTTTCTGTTTATCTGAACTATCTGCAGTAAAAAGTGTTCTTAACACAGAGAGTTAAATTTTTACCTTCAAATGTTAAAAATGAGTACAAAGAGACTTCTGATGAACCAAGCGAACACTAATTAAAATACTTATTGGTCCCCCTACATTTCCATAGTGGACATTGTAATGTATAGGCAGTCTCCAAATTTTAACGTTCAATTATGAATAAGTAACTTAGAGTGCTGCCCTCAGCTGAGTTGCTGAGGAACCCCATCACCTTCCTCCTACTGGAACCTTTGCCCTCCTCTTTGGGAGCCCAGCATTCTGTTGCCGGGCACCTGGGCTCTTTGTCTACCCTGTGCCTCCAGGTCCCAGTTCCACAGTGAGTTACCTTATCAGTGTGCATGTTACAGAAAATTTCTGTTACTAGTTTTATAAAGCCTTGCTCTTACCAATACTGGAATATCATAATTTGGTATCGCTGGGGTTAACATAGGCTCCAGTGTTTGGGTCCAGTGACCTTAGCCCCATTTATAATAGTTTCTTTAGGAAATGTGTTCTGAGTTCTAAAGAACTGGTTTATAAACACTCATAAGTAGGGAAATACTTAAACGAGATCCTGAATATTGCTGATAACTACAGATATCTGCACAAAGCTGTCCTGTGGGTTACTTTTCAACTGACATCTTCATTTCATGTTAGGATTTTGTTTTGTTCTTTTATTTCAAGGGGGAAAGGCCATATGCCAAGCAATGCATTGCCTTTTCATTGGTTGTCCTGAAATGTCCTTAGCACCCTGCTCTTAGTGTCTAGATCTTTCCACAAGGCATGCAAGATCCTTTAAGATCCCCATAATGTGTTATTCATACATGCCTGTCTTTTTCTTTACATATTGCAGCTCTTAGTGCCAAAATAGAGACAACTTCATATGTGTTTCTATTAAAAGCATAGAAGAATAGAAGAATATTAGAGGAAATAAACAGGTGTTTATCCAGAGCCAGAATAAAATTTCTCAAGTACATGAGCCTGATAGAATTTCTTGTTTTCAGAAAACGGAAATATTTTATTTTGATCCAGTAACTTGCAGTTTTTTTTCCCCTAGATTGAGTGCTTTATTTGAAATAAACACAGACCTCCAAAAAAACATACTGTCAAACATCACTGCCAAGCTCTCCTAGCCTTCAGTGCTTAGCCCACCCCGGCATCTGAAATTCCCGCTCACTAATGCCAACTGCTCTTCAGTAAGTGTTCAGAGCGACATGAGGTTTGGGAAGTACATAATAGGGTTTGTAAAGTATCTGCTCTTACTTATAACCATGGAAATCTTTCATTTACTGTTCGGTTACTTTGTTTAAGGAAGAAGACATTACTTTAGAAAATCCTGCAGATGTTCCTGTATATATTCAGTTTATTCCCCTGGCTTTATTTTCCAATCCTTCAGTCTTTGTAGATAAGTTAATGTCAAGGTAAGCATTGCTTTAGGTAATCAAAATGTTTCTATATTAGCACTGAATTTTACTTTATACATTTACATTTAAAACTGTGTTGCAGCTCATACAGTTGGGCTTAAAGAAATTCTGGGTCTGTAATTAAAGCTGAAAGAAGGTTCTGGGAAGAGGTTGATATTATGTTAAGCATATGGAAGAGCTTTCAGTTTAAGACAAGAAAAAGTAATGTAGAACATCTTCATACAGGTGGTGCAGTTAGTTGGAGCATTGTCCCCTGCATACACTAAAAGATTGCAGGTTTGGTTCCCAGTCAGGGCACATACAAAGGTTGTGGGTCCAAACTCCAGTTGGGGTGTGTACAGGAGGCAGCCGATTGTTGTTTCCCTTCTGTGTGGATGTCTTTTTCTCCCCCACTCCTTTTCTCTCTCCCTCTTTCCCCCTCACTTCCTCTCTCTCTAAAATCAGAAAACATATCCTCGTGGGAGGATTTTTAAAAATTATAAAGAAAGCAAATAGAACCTTCCAAATATTTTACTTTTAAAAAGTGAACAAAATATTAACTCTTTAAGTTGTCACTATTAATTTTTGAAGGCTATTAATCGGGCAATATTGATCTCAAATCTGCCAAAAGATAACTTGCACACAAAACACAGGCTTGATAATTACTGTATAACCCATTTAATTATGATGTTGCTTACAAAGAAAAATATATACATTTTTATTTTAGGTTTAACTTGAGTAAGGTGGCAAAGATAGATTTAAGAACACTAGAATTCCAAGTCTTCAGAAACAGTGTAAGTATTTAAACTTTTTACTATCCCACAGAAATAATTCTCTAATATGATCAGTGCTCATGTGACAGAAAACTATTAACTGCCCTTCTATTTGGCTGGAGAGCAAGTTACTGAAGAAGTCAGCAATGTTCTAGAGGTAAAAACCCAGGCAGAATGGGTTGGATTTAGTTACATGAGGGACACTGGGTAGAAGCTTCCTATTTGTAGGTATTAAGTATTAAGTACATGACTATGATAACAGCTACTAGAAATTCAGACTATATCGAAGTGTGTGTGTGTGTCAGAGAGATGTGGCACAGCTACTGTCGATTCCATGAATGAGTGATGTCCACAATGCCCTGTCCTTAGCAGCCCTGCTCAGCAACTGTAGACTCATGCCTACAGCTTCTTCTATGGAGTCAGTTCATCCCATATATGGTCTTCCTCTTTTCCTACTGCCTTCTGTTTTTCCTGCACTACTGCCTTTTGCAAAGAAACTGGTGTTCTCATGATGTACCTGAAGTAGGACAGTTTTGTCATGTTTGTCTCCAGTGATGTTTCAGGCTGAATTTGCTCTGTGACCCACGCACTGCACTCATCTTTCTTGGCAGTCCGTGGTATCCATAGAGCTCTCCTACAACATCATATTTCGAATGAATTCATGATTTTCCTATCAGCCTTCTTCGCTGTCTGACTTTAACATCTGTACATATTTATTGGGAGTATAAAGTTGTGTATGATCTTAGCCTTGGTCTCTAATGACATGCATCTTTGCTCTTGGTGACAGCTCCTAATTCTTACTTTGCTGCCCTTCCTAGACTCAGCCTTCTCTGGATTTCTTGGCTGCGGTCTCTGTCTGAGTTGGTGACTGAACCAGCAAAATCTTTAACAATTTCAGTGTCTTCATTGTTATTTAAAATTGTATATTTCTTCTGTAATCATTCTTCATGACGTTCAAATGCAGCCCTGCTTTGGTACTTTCTTCTTTCATTTTCATCAGACATGGTTTCTAATCATTACTTCTTTGTGCTAGTAAGTAGGTTTCATGTGGATATCTTAAATTAATATTGCTATTTCTTCTACCAATTTTCAGTCCTTCCTCTTGAGTAGCCCAGTTTTTTGTATGATACGTTCTGTATATAGATTAAGCAAAGAGAGAGATAAAATGCCCCCTTGTTTAACACCTTTGCCTCTCAGAAACTCTTCTCTCTCCCATGTTCTGTGCTTGCAGTGGCTTCCTATCCACAATAAAGGTTACGCACTAGGACCATGAGGTATATGCTAATACATAAGTTATTTTTATTAAACCTCAAAATTTTGTAAATTAAAAAAAATTTTTTTTTATATACTTTCTAATAAAATTGTAAGCTCCATGAATGCCAGACCCATGGTTGGCTGTATTGATACTTTAGCACAGTGGCATAGTTTTCATTTAGTAGATATCCCTGAATCAATAAATGTATATAAAAACTGATTTGTTCCAGGAACAAACTATTCTCTATCATACAAGTCAGGATGAGCAGCCACTAACCACTCATTTTATTATAAGGCCTTAATGTGTAGGGTATGTACCAGTCAGGAAATTAGCACTTGGACCCAAAGCCACCTGCAAACTGCTGAAGTCTCTCGGCCTTGAGGCCCTTCATTCTGCCCTCCTCATAGTGCATCCATCCCTCAACGTCCTGTTCATGCCAACCTGCTGGCTGTGAAGCCTTTGCTGATGAGGCTCTCTTGATCCTCCCTGACTCTTCCTTTACACCCATTTTAACTTTGCTTTTTGTTCTGTTTTTGATGTATGATACCTGGTTTCCTGTATCTGCTGAAATGATGGAATTTTATTATTGGCAACAAATACTCAAGTTTTTTCCTTAAAGGGACAAATGCACTGTATTTTCATGAAAATGTCTACAAGCACCCACATCTGAATAACCACAGGTTGCCTGTCAGTCATTTTCTCAAATATAAATGGTGTTAAATATAAATGAGAAAAGCAGTGAGTTCAGTTTGCTTCTCAGATGATAGCGTTTCGAGACAACATGGTACCTCAGTGTGCAGCAGAAATGCTTGGTGCACACAGCCCATTGCATCACACAGAAAGTTAAAAGTCGTGTGCCCGGGGGTTGAGACTTAAGAAGACTGGTGTTTACTACTGTTTAATCCAGAACTTGCTTCTCTTAACTACGAGTTCGTACAGTGAAGAAGACAGTAGCTTCTAAGGAAGTTTGATACAACTGCCTTGCTTTATGCTAAAGGGTCAGCCGGTTTATCCACCATTGCTCTTGCTGACCACCGTACAAATGTCAACACACTGAAGAAGGCAGATAGTGTCTGTCAGTATTAGGGAAACTGTTCTGACCCTGTGGTTACCCTGTGAAGATCCCTGATATCCCCAGGGGTGAATGGGTCACTCTGTGCAAACCACCACTACAAAATAATGGAGAATTTTTGAGGCCCTTCATGCTATCCCTGAGGCATCACAGCATCTAAAGTATTTCCCAAGTCGTCAGAGTTAATATTAGCTAATGTTTCTTGGGAAAATATGTTTAGTATATAATGTGTCCATCAATTACCCAGAATAATTTTAAAAGGGAACTTATTTACCAACCGTTTTACACAGTCAGAATATTCTTTTGTCCTAACAGACATTAATGGAAAATGTTAGACACAGGGGAAAAATATGCCTCAGAAGCAGAAGAATTAAGAAGTAGCGTGCTGCATTAAGTCAACTGACTATAAGTCATGTTTGTAGAATCATACTAATGCAGGTAGATAGGTGTATGTATGAAACCTAACTGCCACATAGAGTGGAAAAATCATACAAAACTCACTCTCCTTCACAGGTGAGCAGAGCCATGAGGAGCCTGGATACTCAAAAGTCATGTGTTGCCAGCCCTTCCCACAAAAACTTGAAACTAATGTTACTTAAAAATCAGAGCAGTAATCCTTATTTGTGAATTATGATTTTCTTTTAATAATCTGTAACTGGCTGTCAAAGGTCATATTTTGATTATTAAACTAAGCTATTCTTCAAATGTTAAATCGCCAAGTGTTTATGAAACAGTAATTATGTGCTTAGCTTTCAAAATAAAATTCAAAGAGAGAGTAATATGAATTGGAAATATTTTTCCAAATAAAAATATGATGCAGCCTTAGGACCCTTCAGTGATGCCCCTCAGAGGCAGGAGCAGGACAGCAGTGATGGCAGGCAGGGACAGCCTCAGAAGGACTCTAGTGTACTGGGTGTTGTGTTTGCTTTGTTTTGAAACATTGAGCTACTTATCTTAGGTTTGTGTCCTTTTCTTTATGTATGTTATATTTCAAAATTAAAAGATCTGTATATAAAAACATACCTAATACAAACATGAAGACTTTGACAACCTTTTCCCTTCAGTGTCCTGGGGAGCAAAGCCCGTTCGGGGACTAAATACATTCGCTACCTAGTTCTACTTATCACCTAACCTAACCACTGTTTAAATCATGAGAGATAAAACTGTTTACATATTTAATCAATTCAAGAAGCTAGTACTACTGGGCTGTAAATGGGGTAAAGGAAAAAGCATTTTTCCAGAGACTGTATTAATGACTGCTATTTGTTAGCCAATGATCCAAGGCTCATCCACTGCAAAGTTCAACAGGATTCACAGAGGGCTTCTCCCGACCTTTTATCTTTAACCTCATTTTAAAACCTGGAGAAAAGAAGTCTGTCAAAGTAAAGTTTACTCCAGTTCACAACAGAACTGTTTCTTCACTAATCATAATCAGGTATAGTCTGTGATTTAAGTGTGGGGTAATTTTTAGCACTTCTATAGAAGATCTTATTTGATTTGTTTCAATATGAGTTTGCATATTTAGTTTCTGGAAATGGTTTTTTACTTTGTCCGAGACACACGCACACACACACACACACGGCGTGATGACACATTATTTTGTGATTATGTTTATAGCTAAAAAACCTGAATAGCATCTTATTGTGCCATGTATGACTCTTAAAAATAAAAAAACTTGGCTCTTTGTGTAAATATTTTTAAATTTTTAAAGTATAAATGTCTCTTAAATTTACTGTATTAATTTCTACTTGGTTTATAAGATAATGGTAAAATTATAGATCAAAGTATTATGCAAATATAATAGGATAAAAATCTGTAGTTCCTCACTTGATCTTAGCCAAAAGGCCAAGAAGTAATGAAAAATCTGTAATTCTTTTTCTTGCATAGAAATAACCTGACTGTGATGGATGCTCTGATGGTCCAAGGACAAGGAACAACCGAGAGCTTGAGGGTGGCAGGCAAGCTTCCGGGTCCAGGGAGTTCCTTACGTTTTAAAATCACAGAAGCGTTATTAAAAGATTGTACAGACAGTGAGTATTCCTAATAGGTCCGTGGGCACAAATTTCAGCATTTACTTTCAACAGTGAATAATTCCAAAAACAAGAACAGTATTTCTGTCTGTGTACACGTGTATATCACTGACGAATACTTCAGAGGTTTAAGGAAACACCCTGACTTGCTTTCAGGGTTGTTTGATTTGCATCTTAAAATATTTAAAGTACCAGTATTCATTTCATGCCTTAGCCGACTTACTCTGAGTGTAAAAGATAAAGCATAGTTAAACTTTCGGCATCTAAAAGAACATACAAAGTGGAGTATTTCTGCTGAATTCTTTGGCACGAGGAGTTACTTCATAATCTCCAGATGTATTCATAAGGAAATGTTCATCATTTGGACCTGGGGCATGTGGTTGCAAGATTTATAGTCACTCCGTATTTTTTTCCTTTGGTTTGAAACTGAGAGAACCAAATTTCACATTGAAAAGAACATTTAAAGTAGAAAATACAGGACAACTTCAAATTCACATAGAAACCATTCAAGTCAGTGGGTACTCGTGTGAGGGATATGGCTTCAAAGTTGTTAATTGTCAAGAGTTTGCACTAAGCGCCAATGCCTCTAAAGACATAATTATATTGTAAGTATTTTCTGATAAGGTATACTGAATCACTAGCTTCCCATTAACTTTTTATATTAGAGTTATTCAAACTGTGCAAAATGTTTTCATACTTACAAAAGAAGGTCTTTATCCATAAATATATTTAATTGTTCGTTTTTCACTTAATCTTTGGTTATTTTTTGTACCTTTGTTTCCAAAATTGTGAAACTTCTTCTGTCTCCAGAGTGGATCAGATAATCTTAGAAACCAACTTCAGAATTATTTTCGGGGTTGTGTTAAAGCAGAAGGTGTTGGTGACTATAAGTTCACACTCTCAGCAACAGAGCAGGCACATCATCACATGTGCAGTTTTCCCATGTTGTACCATGTAAGAATCTGTAGTGTTTTCATCAAATCAGTTTTAATTCCTGTATTGGTAATAGTTGCAGCATATTTTATCTAATTAATAACTTGTTATGTTGTAAAGTTTATCTAACAAGATGTAACCTCGTCCTCTTAATTGAATGACATTGTCATGATCTTGAGTGGACATTGACTTAACAAGTAACTATATTTATTACTCCGTGCAAGGCACAGTGCTTGGTACCTAAAGGTACAATGAAGAATAGCACACCTTTCCTCATGTGTACATCATCTGGTTGGGAAGCACAGTTAACAAAAATACAAACACAGTAATTGGGCAGAAAGCTGTACTGCAGGAGACAAAGAAAAGATCACTGGGATTTGGACGGTTTTTTTTAAAAAGGCATTAATGGTGGAATGTATTCTGGGAGAACAGTGTGGATTGAGAGAAAGGAGGAGGGAAGGGAAGGAAGCTGAATTAATTGTGGGGAGCAGATTATTGTTCTTTTTATGTTATTTCTCCAGTTATCTACAGAATATAGTTGTTTTTGCTATTAACCTAAGAAATGGAATAAAAGTATCAAGCAAATTCCGTGTTATGTTTCAAGAGTATGTGGGACTGATATTATGTTTAAACAACTTGCAGGATATTTTAAAATTTGGTCCTACTGCCATTATTCTGTTTTAGGTTTACTCCTGATTTCACAGCTTCTAGGGTTATTCGTGAACTGAAGTTTATAACAACCAGTGGCTCCGAATTTGTGTTTGTATTGAATGCATCCCTTCCGTACCACATGTTAGCAACCTGCGCAGAAGCCCTGCCCAGGCCCAACTGGGAGCTGGCTCTGTATATTATCATCTCAGGAATAATGAGAAGTTGGTATTCAGCGTCACTTGACACTGTTTGTCGAGTGCCCACTGTGTGACAATCACGTTCTGATTGCAGGGGACCCTTCCATGAACAGACAGTCTGGCTTACATGTCTGCTCCACGTATACTGGAAGCAGTCAAAACTGACTCATTTTTGGTGGCATATATGATAAACGTCTGTCTGCCTTTGAAATTTGCTATACAAATTAAGTACATGTTAATTTCTTAAAGGAAAAAAACACTCCTAGTTATCAGTATATTTGTCAATATATTTTTTATGTGTTTCGAGAATCAATCAGATATACTCACCTAAATTAATTTACATAGTTACTCCGCACATCCTTGAAGGAAATAGAGTTAGTTGACCTAGAATTAAAACTGAAAGAAAAGATAAAAGCTACTTCTTGGTAAAAGGAAACATATCCTTTAGTGACTGTTCTGATACAAATGATTATTTCCCCCATATGAGCCTTAGTGTAAATTGGCATTCTATAAAAATTGGTGTGCAAACTTGTATCCACAGTGCTTTGTTCTCTGTCTTGTCCATTAAAAACTTTCACAGGCATCTTTGTTTTTTATATCATATTGTACTCTGCCAAGAAACTCTGCCTTTAAATCATATTTGGTTACTCTTGCACTAATACGTGAACCCCGAATCTCCCTCTTTGTCCCCACAGTGCCCTGTTTCTTTTGGTCATTGGAACAGCCTATTTAGAAGCTCAAGAAATTTGGGAGCCATTTCGAAGGCGGCTATCCTTTGAGGCCTCAAACCCACCCTTTGATGTGGGAAGACCATTTGATCTCAGGAGAATCATTGGTATTTCATCTGAAGGAAAGTATGTTCATAGGCTGAAAATAAATTCTCTAGTATATATAGATTTGGCTAATGTAATTAAAAGGAAAATAAGTTTATCTTTCTTCTTTACTTAGGGGGGAAAATCTTAATTCTAATTACTTAATAATACACTATATGTAGCTCTCGGTTACTAAGAACTTAGAGCAAATAATCCTGTTTTCATTATAATGGTGAAGGTTAAAACTCTTAGACTGTGACTCGATTCCTAAATTTTGAAATAACACAGACTGTATAGAGTTGTAGAAAGTATCTCTATTTCTTCTTTTTCCTTGGACTATTTATATTTGTGATGGCCCTACTGATTAAATTAAAAAGATTTTTAACCCAAGATTTTGTAAGTTGCCGCTTACTAACTGCAGTTTGTCCTTTTCAGCTTAAACACACTCAGCTGTGACTCCAGTCATAGTCGGGGATTCTGTGGCACAGACGGCCCATCATCCCGGCCGGGCGCCGGGAGTCATAAGCTGTGTGGCCCGTCCTTCCATTCACACAGCGGTCACAGCAGTAGAAACTCAGCTGAAGTGGACAATGTCAGAGCCAAAAACAGCTCCAGTACCTCTAGCAGGACTTCTACACAGTCTGCTAGCAAAGCAGGCCCCCTGGTCCTTGACTCAAATACCGTGGCCCAGGGTCACACAGCAGGCAGAAAGTCCAAAGGGGCGAAACAGAGCCAGCACAGCGGCCAACATCATGTGCACGGCATGCCGGAGCAGCACTCTCCTCCTCCTCCACCACCACCAGTGCCTCAGCACCAGGAGCCACAGTTGGGAAGGCTGTCACCCAGCCCCCTCACCCACCGGACTTCCCACCCAGAATGTGCCAGCAGCACAAGGCACAGCTCAGAAGACTCAGACATCACCAGTCTCATAGAAGCCATGGACAAAGACTTCGACCACCATGACCCCCCAGCACTAGATGTGTTTACAGAGCAGCCACCATCACCACTGTCAAAAAGCAAAGGTAAGCATCTCTTCTCACTGTGGAACAGCACACCACAGTGAGGGGAACTCAGGCGTGGCTCAGCAGCTGTTGTGATCAGAGTTGTGATGTATACTAATTCAGCAGATGCTCTTCTGGGTCAGATTCAGCTCCAGCATTGGACTTAAGCTTTTCCATGTCAAAATGCAAATAGAGGTAGCTATTTGCCATAAAGGCTACTTGTGTTTCTTAGATTACTGACTGACCAAATTCAGAAATTTACTAGACACCAACTGTTTTCCTTTCAGTTGCTTGTGGCTACTGTGGTACATTGAGCTTTTTTTCATTGTTAAAAATAATTTTAAACACAGTAGTAAAGTGGAGATCATTTTAACTCAAAAACAGCATTTCTCTACAACCTATACTTTAGAATACGGCTTGGCAAATTACAGCTGGTGAGCCAAATCACCACCTATTTTTGTAAATAAAGTTTCATTGGCACACAGCCATGCCCATTTGTTTATATATTGTCTGTGGCCACCTTTGTGCTAAAACAGCAGACTTGAATAGCTGTGATAGAGACCATAGAGTTGACAAATATGAAAATATTTCTGTCCAGCTCTTTATAGAATAAGTTTGCTGACTCCTGTTTTGGAGTTCTGCATATTCTATTAATTATCTTCTTCTTGATAACAAATTACTCCCTCACAGTTTCTATGGGTCAGGCCTCACGGTGCAGCCCAGCTGGGTTCTCTGGCTCTCAAAGGGCTGCACTCAAGGTGTTAGCCAGGGCTGAGAGTGTATCTGCTTCCAGGCTCACTGAGGTGGTTGATGGCAGGATTCATTTCTTCACAGCCTGTTGAACTGACAATTGCAAGTTCCTTGGTAGATGTGGTCAGCAGCTTGTCATGGGTCCCCTTTATAGAGCAGCTCAAAGCAGTTGGCTTCCCCAGAGCGAGCGAGCAAGAAGGCAAGGGAGAAAACAAACTGACAGGACAGAAGTCAGTCTCTTGTGACCTATTCCTGGAAGTGACATCCCATCTCTTCTGCACTACTATGGTCATTAGCAGTGTGGTCCAGCCCATAGTCCAGGAGAGAGAATTCCATAAGAACACAAATACTAGGAGGTGAGGTCACTGGGAGCCATTCTCAGAAGTCTGTGTATCACACATACATACACAGGTAGGCTAATGGGTAATTTCCAGAATCAAATGTAAAAATCAGTAAATGGCCTAGCTGTATTTCCATTTAATCCTTTACATCCTGAACATTTTTGCAATTTGCTTCCTCTCCCGTGTCAGCCATTCCAATGCATATTAGTACCTCCCTCGCTGATGTACCAAGGAGGTTTGTTTTTTGTTTACATAGCCATGTGACACAGAAGAAACCTGACATCCCCAGAGTCCAGGAGTTTTCTTGTAGAGAATTTTTTATTGCAGTGATGTGAGAATGGTTATATAGCATCCTCTTAGAAGTACATGCATTTGGGACATCAAGAGTAGAACTAAACTGTAGAACAACCATCATTCAGACCCATCTGAAATCTAGCTGAACGGAAGTCCTGCAACTACAGATATAAAGAAGAAAGCACATGCAGACTGGTAGGATGGGGCAGAGACACAGAACAGGCTAGTCCCACACTTATGTGTGGTAGATAAAAATCAGGAGAAATACTTTGGCTGCAGAGATCTCCCCTGAGGAACAAGGGGTCCCAGCCCTACAAGAGGCCCATCAGCCCAGGGTTCTAGTGCCAGGAAGAGGCATCCTTGTAACTTACGGCTATAAAAACCAGTGGGGATTGTGGCTAAGTCAGACAGAGGGCTTTTGGGAATCCCAGGCAGTTCCTTTTAAAGAGCCTATGCACAGACCTACCTGGACTCACTCCCTCTGAGCTCCAGCACTGAGGCAGTAGCTCAAAAGGCACTAAGGACATAGAGGGGGGACTGAATTTTTAAGCATCCAGGCAAGAGCTGGAGGGGCAGCTTTCTCCCATATAGAAGTGCTGGTAAAGACCATTTTTCCTTTTCTGAGCCCTCTCTTCACACTGCCAGCAGGCTGGCACCATATCTGAGTCTCCATCAATCTGGCTCATATTATTAGACCTGCCTGGCGATTCCCTGAGATCCCACCCCACATAACTTGGGGATGCACCCAAGCTGTATCCGGCCTGTCTTGGCTCACGCTTTAGACTTTCTTAAAATCTTACAAACAAGCATCATCGGGCCTTGGCATGCCCCAAAACTCTCGCTAAATAGCCTCAGGTCCAAACTAGTGCAGCTGACCTCGGTTCACAACTTGGCCTCTCCCGGGCATGTCCAAACCCAGCACAAGTACCTGACATCTACAGAATGCTTTGTAGCTCATGCCAGGCAACAGCTGACCTTGGTCTGCACCTCCAAGGAGGCCCCAGAGCCAGTGCACCTGGTGGACAGCTTAGGCCATATCAAAGCACCAACCAACCACCTCCACAAGTGACACATTTGAGAGGTAGATTCAGTGGGACCCTGCACAGCTGATCCTTCACGGTGGTCCTAGCCATTCCTCGAGTAATTCCTGGGAGTAATTCCCTCCAACAGCAATCAAGGCTCGACTACAAAAGGAAGGTGTACAGTGCCCACATGGAGGGTGCATCTGGAATGCGCAGCTCCAGTGAATGGGGAGGCTGTGCCACTGGACCCTACAGAAAACCTGCTATACAATAGACCAATCTACCAAGTCCAGGGAATATAGCAGCTCTACCTAATACATATAAATAAACACAGGGGAGCAGCCAAAATGAGGAGACAAACAGATCCCAAGTAAAAGAATAGGAAAAAGAACTAAGTGAAATAGAGGCAAGCAGACTAACAGATACAGAACTCAAAACCATGGTTATAAGGATGCTGAAGGAATTTAGTAAGAACTTCAACAGCATAAAAAAGAACATGGAAACCATAAAAGAAAGAACCAGTCAGAAATGAAAGAAAGATACCCTAACTAAAATAACAAATAATTTACAGGGAATCGGTAGTAGAGAAGATGAAGCCAAGATTCAAATCAGTGATTTGAAATATAAGGAAGCAAAAAACACCCAATTAGAACAACAAAAAGAAAAAGAAAAATTGAGGATACCAACAGTTGCATCATGGAAGTGCCAGAAGGGAAAGAAAAAGAACAAGAAATTGAAAATCCATTTGAAAAAACAATGACAGAAAACTTCCCTAACGTGGTGAAGGAAGTAGACATACAAGTCCAGGAAGCTTACAGTCCCAAACAAGATGAACCCGAAGAGGCCCACACCAAGACACATTGTAATTAAAATGCCAAAGATTAAAGACAAAGAGAGAATTTTAAAAGCAGCAAAGGAAAAACAGTTAGTTAGTTACAAGGTAGCTCCCATAAGACTGTCAGCTGATTTCTCAAAAGAAACTTTGCAGGTCAGAAGGGACTGGCAAGAAGTATTCCAAGTGATGAAAAGATTACCCAGCAAAGCTATCATTTAGAATGGAAGGGCAGGTAAAGTGCTTCCCAGACAAAGTAAAGCTAAAGGAGTTCATCACCACCAAGCCCTTATTATATGAAATGTTAAAGGGACTTATTTAAGAAGAAGATTAAAACTATGAACAATAAAATAACAAACTCATAACTATCAGCAAATGAATCTAAAAGGCAGAAACAAACTAAGCAAACAGCTAGAACAGGAACAAAACCATAGATATGGAGATCATATGGAGGGTTATCAATGGGGAGGGGGAAAGGGGAGAATGGGGAAATGGTGCAGGGATCAGAAGCATAACTGGTAGGTACAAAATAAATAGGGGGGCATTAAGAATAGTATAGGAAATGGAGAAACCAAAGAACTTATATGCATGACCCATGGACATGAACTAAGGTGGGGGGGGCCAAAGGGCAAAATATTGGGACAACTGTAATAGCATAATCAAAATATACTTTTAAAAAGTAAAAATACAGGAAGAGTAAATAAATAATAAAAAATGTATTGTTCTTTGTTGAAAATTTTCTGCAAGACTGAATACTAATCCACTACTTTGTACATGTTAATGAAGTTCTGTTTTTATCATTAAAAAAAAAAAAAGAGCTATATTCCTCTCTGTGGTATAAAAAACTATCCTAAGACAGACAGACAGATATGTCAAAACTACTGAGTTTCCAAAACTCATTGAACTTTACACTTGAAATAGATACATCTTTCTGTACAAAAACTATGCCTCAAAGTGATTTTTAAAACATTCTAATCAAAAAGTCAAACATGATTTGGAAAGCTTTCATTAAATAATAATTCTCTAAGGAATAAAATAGAGAAAGAAAAGTTTTATTAATCAGAAAAGTTCAGCCTCTTCAAAAAAAAAAATGTTTTGGTGGCTGTGTTTAGTTCTAAACTATTTAAAAATGAGTTATTTTTAATTTTCATTCCCAGGGAAAGGAAAACCTCTTCAGCGCAAGGTTAAGGCATCTAAGAAGCAAGAGGAAAAGGAGAAGAAGGGAAAGGGAAAGCCCCAGGAAGATGAGCTGAAGGACTCCCTGGCTGACGACGACAGCTCCTCCACCACCACAGAGACCTCCAACCCAGACACGGAACCTCTCCTCAAGGAGGTAGGACAGGGTCGTACAGGCAAACACTGTCTCATCGTTCGGGTTTCTTAATGTATAATGAGCATTTCGTGTTTAACGTGAGCACATTTCTGAGGATAAGTGCTCAGTGTCCACAGGCATGCCTCAACAGTCTGGGGATGAATGTCTCCCATTTTCCTCCAGGAAGAACACTGGGAAGCATGTTAACAAAACACAATAGTGAGAAACTAGAAACACTGCTTAAAAGTTAGGGGCTATATGGATTAGTAACTACTCTGGCTCATGAAATTTGTTTCAGATTTTAAGTATCAGAAGAGAATGAGAAGGAATTGCACCATTTTAATTAGATCGAACTTTTCCTGTGATATCACTCCCAGCACAATCGGCTTCAGTAGCAGCTCACTCCCTGCACAGGCAGAGCAGTGACTGTCCCGGAGGGGAACATGGCCCAGGAAAAGACTCTCAGCCTTAGTGCTCACCCAGAACTGGGGACTCAGCCCAGCACACATCAGCATATCAAGAAAGCTGCCTGACTTCTCAGTGTCCTCAGCATCAGGAGTAATACTGCAAAGCACCTGATACTGGTGGGCGTTAGGTAATGGAGGATAATATTTCTTTTGGGGCATGTCTGAGAATCTGAGTTATAAGCCATGTGCAGAAAAAGAAAAGTGGAATTCTATTTTGGCATTTTTATTTTTAAATAATTATACTTCAAATTTAAAATGATGCTAATATAACCTTTAATATTGTAGACCAGAGCGTCTTTTCAGTTTTAACCTAGTGGCCTAAGGAATCATTTCTTAAATCCAGTGGTGTCATCTATATATATTAATTTTTAAAATAAAATGTATATCTATTGTTCTTGTCAACTGCCTTCCCCTTGGTATCCTTCACATTAGGCACGGTGCCGTGTGCACCTCAATATAGTTGGTAGCTAGTGTTGGAGTTCTGTACTTTATATCCTTCAAACAGATGACTTCCAACAGATGACTACAAAGCTTAGAGTGGGATCCCAGCAGTTTCAGTGATAGAAATAAGCTTTGGAAGGCATTTTCAGCACCTGCTTTCTTTACAACTTTTCCACCTTTCCAACTTTTTCCCTAACCACTCCTCAGTGACCCCCTCGCCTACCCCATCTCCTGCATTCTGTGTGTACCTGCTGGCATAATTTTTACCTTTCTGTTGTTACTTTCCTTCAACTTCCCCTTCCCTGTCATTTGCTTCCTTACAGGCATGGCTCAGAACTCATGGACTCCATACCTGTTACCCTTCTCCCTGCTGTTCCGTTTTTATGCTCCTTCCTCAGCACTCTTCAGAGGGTTTACGTGCTCTTATTTTTTTGTGACTGACCTGCTTGACAGTTGCGTGTCATTTCTTCCTCACTAGATTACACTCGTGTGTCCGTTCCCACTCTGTTCTACCCAGTTATTCAATTGAGTACCTAAGAGCCAGGTCTTATTCTGGGAGCTTAGGAAACAAGTGGACAAAAGACCAGGTTCTCGTCCTCAAAGAACTAACAGTCTGCAAAGTTCATGATGAGTCAAGTGCTTAGGAAATGCTTCTTTAATAACTCAGGATAAGTCTGAAAAGGTGTAGTGGATGTTCTTGCCCTTTCTCTCGTTATTTACTCTTGACAGTTAAATAGATTGACTTGGTGTTACCTGTAAAAATCTAGGTTCCGTCAATAACCACACACTGGGAAGCTAGACACTGTTGGGTCAACTCTTAATTCACCATGTGCTCGTAACTCCCCCACTCCAATAGCTGTTCCTTTTGCTCTATATGTCCTTGTCCTTCCCGTCTGTCCCCCTGGTTAGCCTCAGTGCATCCTTAAACACAGTGCTGCTCAAACTATCTGTGATGAAGAACCAGGTCTTTTAAAAATTTCCAGGCTGTTATATACGTGGTCCTACTGCACATGAGTAATACGTACCCAGTCCGCATGCCGCTCCCCAGGCAAATTCAGCAGCACCTGAGCGGACCCGTGCTGTGTCCAGGAGACAGGTTCCCTGATCAGTGCTTGGAGACCACAGCAGTGTCAAATGAGTATAAAAAAGCATGAATGTGGTTTCTATACTTACCTGGTCACAGACCAGAAACAGCATTTGGTGACCAGCGAGTAGCACAGCTGTTAGATGCAGTGTGGCGTTCAGTGTATGCTCCACACTTGAGCAAGGTGTACAGCTCTTCTGTGCTACAGTAACGCCAGTGAGCATTTCCATATGAAAAGTACAAGTTGATCGATCTTATACTTCCATATGTATCTCCCTCCTGCTGGACCTCAGCCGTCAGGAGAAGGACCTGGGCCCTCTTGGTTAAGTGGGTGACCAGTAAATGTTGAGTGAGCGAATGGGTAACTGAGCCCTCTCCCGTTGATGGTGAATAGCTGTTAACATTGACTCACCATAACTGTTGATAGTCACAGTGTCGTTGTGAACATTCAGTGAATAGGCATGGACACTTGTGTTCCTGGCTTGGGATCAGCATTGGGCACGTTGCCAAAGTGCTTATATTGTAGTCCTAACTGAAAATTTCTTATTAATAAAGGCAAGCTTTTGCACCAGAAGTCTAAAAAATAAGAAGCCACCAATTTCCTTCTGCCAGTGCCGCCACCCACCCCTGTCAGGATATGAATATAAATTAAAATGACACTCTATAACCCAGGCTCACCAGAATACAATTATAGTAAATCCAAGGCTGAGAAATTGACAGAACCACAATAGTTAAGATAGATTTGAAGAAAGAAGTTTTATCGTTTTTATGTATATGATATATATATCTGCTACATCTTCGGTTTTGTGTCTCTGCATTCAAATAAGACTCTATCAGTCATTTTTATTAATACTTCTCACCAGTTAAGTACTTTTTTACAGGACGCAGAAAAGCAAAAGGGAAAACAAGCCACGCCTGAAAAACATGAAAATGAAATGCCTCAAGTGAAGCAAAAAAACAAAAAGCTCTTGAATGTTAAGAAGGAAATCCCAACAGATGTGAAAGCCAGGTGAGATTAAAAAAAAAAAAAAAGTGCAGAGAAATAAGGTATATAAAAGAAGTTACTGGTAAAAACTAGGTAATGGTTTGCTTGGTTTGGCTGGTCTTTGCAGAGTGGGGGGGCTGGGGGTGGAGTACAACAAAAGCCCTGTAATATATCATGTTCCTCTTGGCTTCTTTCTGATGCCTGATGTTCACTGATTAGGGATGGCCACATGCTTCTGTCAGAAACGTAAAAGGCAGAGGTTAACAACTTGTTGCAAAAATTTAGGTTGATAATTCATTCCCAGGGAGGGAACTGTTTCACTTCCACACAAAGATGACTGTAGTGGTTTAGCCACAGGTGTGAGTTAATTTTTGTGAAAGAGAGCTCTGAACCTGCTCTCTAACTTCGATCTGCCGCTGGATCTAGAATTCTGTGCTGTATAACTTGAAAGAATCTGTGCTTAGGTCATCAGGGCAGCTGGTACCTATCAGACAAGTCTACCATGAAATAACTATCCCAGGCCCTGTGGGATAGGATTTTTTTGCCCTTCCCCATCCCCACCCCAGGGAAGGCTTGCTTAGAACGTTTCCCCAAGTAAATGAGCAAGTCGGACTTTGGGGTTATTAAGTTCATACTTTTATTAAACCTTGGATCTACCTAATAAACTAATTTTAGTTTTAGCATCATTAATAATGCCCTTCCTAGTTCATCATATGAAATGGCCATCAGTATGAAAGCCAGTATTTGCTTTTTTGTGTGATAAGTTGGACATTGACCCAGGAAGTGAAGAAATTAGGTATAAAGTAATAAAAGAAGATATAGTTTGTTATCATTAAAATTTGCCTTAGAACTCTTATTCTGGGTCTAATAGTCGAGCTTTGCAAAAACACCAATAACCTAGACATTATCCCTAGATTACACAGCTTTACTCAGGCAGGGCAGTCTGTTCTATAGAACCAAAGCTAGTAAGAAATTAGTGATTACTGCAGAGAAATATCACCTTGTCCCTGAATTTAGAAATAACATAGCATATGGCAGCAATTAGTAATGGAATGTCTAAAATTTACCCTTATGTGCAGATTGTTAGTTTGAGTGACCTAATCACACGATTTGTTGAGAATAGTGTGACCCAGTTAGAAGGAATGTCACATAGAGTCCTGGTTGACACACTTGGACCTCCCATGAGAGAAATCATCCTGAGGCTCTAATTGGTGCTGACAGTCTGGCATCCGAGGACAAGAATGATACTCAGGTAGTGGCTAGGAAGTTTATTAGCTTGGGTACCTGAGCTCAGTGCCTGACACATAATAGTTTAAAACAAATAGTACAAGTTAATCTCACCTTTAGTCCTCTTCCCCTGACTTATGTTGTATTCCCCCCCCCCTTTTTTTCTTTCTTTCTTTTTTTTAAATGAAATAAGTTGACTGTTAGCTGATTTGGTTTTGAAAAGTTTGTGAAAGACTTCACTGGAGTACCACTAACCTTTCCAATGTTTTTGAGTTCTCTGGCAAACCACAAGCTAGAGTGACCAGTTCTGTGCCACCTGTTCAAGGGACAGTTACAGTGACAACTCAGATTCTCTTGGTGCATAGCTAAGAGAGAGATTATTACCAAAAAACAATTTAAGCAGTGCACTCTAAATGATCTTTTTAAATTGTCTTTGCTACTGGAGAAATCCATAAGCAACCTTAGTCTCTTAATCTCCTTATCTAATTTTTTGTGAACTCACAAATCTTGTTTTGTGTTTTTCTGAAACTCAGGCATAAAAATAAATGTACTGAGAGTCAGAATTCATTAGTACATCAAACAAGTATGGCGTTAAACAAATACAGGCTCTTCAATAACCAGCAACTTGGCCTGTCTAAATAGAGCCATTTCCTATTTACACTGAATTATGGTAGTGCACACCTTGCTCTGTCATTCAGGTGCAATCCCTTCTGGCTCTGGCATTAGTGATACCCGGAATGCCTGTCACCTAACAAGAAGTGCTTTCAGTCTTTTACTGTATCTGAAGGAAATATATACATGTCTTTAAAATTTTTTATGAGATCTTTATCATTTTTTTATTTGAACTGTTTTATTGTATTTTTCTTCACTATTTATCCTCCATGCCCTCTTCCACCTGCCCCCCCATTCATTCATCACACTGTTGTCTGTGTACATGAGTTCTTTTTCTTTTTTGTTCAATCCCTCCATCCCCCAACCTCACCCCACCCCAGAGCTGTCTTACACATTTTTTAAAAGGAGATAAAGCCAGAAGGGAATACCTCAGTCTCTGCAGGATAGCCCCTCCAACCAGACTCCCAGGAGCTAACGTCACAAAAATCATTTCTGAGGAGTGTGGATCATTGGAGTGCAATGGCTGATCTTTGGTTCATTCATTTTTCCAGCTTTAACACTGCAGAAATTGGTCTGTGCACCCCCAGAAGACTGTTTTGTAGGTCAGAGATGCCAGGAAGTAAGAGGACTTCTAGGGAACCAAGAAAGGCCCTAGAAACGCTAATTGAAGACACCAGCTATCTGTTGATCCTTTTGTTTTCTAATTGTTTATCAACATTTTACGTTTATGAAACAAATTAACAATATAAAATTAGCACAATGTTTTCTTTCTCATAATCTGCTCAAATAGCACACAGCTCAGGGAGGTTGACACCACATTCCACACAGTGGCCTCCAGGCCTGTCCGCATGGGGAAGCCCTGGCCTTGCCCTTGGCTTCCTTCCTTCCTGCATGGGGCCTATTTCATGTATTACATGAGTCAAAATACCTGGCAGCTGAAACATCTTTCTGGTTTTTCTTTTCACAATTAATCATTTAAATTAAGTTGGCCCTTATCCACTTATTCAGAAGCCTTAAAAAAGATTTTTTTAAGCATATTTTATTGATTATGCTGTTATAGTTGTCCCAATATTTTTCCCTTTGCCCCCCTCTACCCAGTATCCTCTTACCTCCAGCAACATGCCCTGCTCCCTCTTAGTTCATGCCCATGGATCATGTATATAAATTCTTTGGCTTCACCCTTTCCTATACTGTTCTTAACATCCCCCTGTCTATTTTATTCCCACCAATTATGCTTCTTGATCCCTGCAGCATTTCTGCCATTCTACCCTTCCCCCTCCCAGCTGATAACCCTCCAAATGATTCCGTTCTGGTTCTGGTTGTTTGCTTAGTTTATTTATTTATTTATTTATTTTAGATTCAGTTATTGATAGTACTGAGTTTGTTGTCATTTTAACGTTCATAATTTTGTTCTTCTTTTTCTTAAATGTGTCCCTTTAACATTTCCTATGATAATGGCTTGGTGATGATGAGCTGCTTTAGCTTTACCTTGTCTGGGAAGCACTTTATCTGCCCTTCCATTCTAAACTATAGCTTTGCTGGATAGTGTAATCTAGGTTGTAGGTCCTTGCTTTTCATCACTTTGAATACTTCTTGCCAGTCCCTTCTCTCTGCAAAGTTTCTTTTGAGAAATCAGCTGATAGTCTTATGGAAACTCCCTTGTAGATAACTCTTCTTTTGCTGCTTTTAAGGTTCTCTCTTTATCTTTAACTTTGGCATTTTAATTATGATGTGTCTTGGTGTGGTCCTCTTTGGGTCCAACTTGTTTGGGACTCACTGTGCTTCCTGGACTTGTGTGTCAAATTAGGGAAGTTTTTTTTCCCCTCATTATTTTTTCAACAAAGTTTTCAATTTCTTGCTCTTCTTCTCATTTTTTTCAATTCTTGTTTCTTCATTCTGTTCCGTGCGACTGTTTATTTCTTCCTTTTGCTCCAAATCATTGATTTGAATCCTGGCTTCCTTCCCATCACTGTTGGTTCCCTGTATATTTTTCTTTATTTCACTTTGTATAACCTTCACAGCTTTATTTTGTCGCCATACTCAGTCATTTCTTGAGCATCCTGATTACCAGTGTTTTGAACTTTTCATCTAATAGGTTGGCTGTCTCTGTTTCGTTTAGTTCTTTTTCTGGGGTTTTATTTTGTTCTTTGATTTGGGTCATATTTATTTGCCTCCTCAATTAGGCAGCCTACTATGTATTGGGTAGAGCTGCTTTGACTCCATGACTGGTAGTATGGCCTAATGTAGTAGGTGCCCTGTAGTGTCCAGTGGCATAGCCTCCCCTGTCACCCAAGTTGGGTACTTGAGGTGTACCCTTCATGTGGGCTGAGTACACCCTCCTCTTGTTAGTTGAGCCTTGGTTTCTGTTGGCAGGTCAATGGGAGGGATTTACCCAGTTCAGTCAGCAGCAAGGACTGGCTGTGACCACTGACGACCAACTCCACCCTCTGTGGAGGATCACCTATGCAGGGGCACAGTGTGGTGCTCTGATGTGGTCTGTAGCTGTGTACTGGGTTTGCTGGACCTGAAGTTTCCTGGGTGGTGCAGGCTGAGGTCTGCCCCCACCTGTGTTCTGCCCAGGGCACCCTGCCTGAGCAATAAAGCAATATGAGATGGCTGCTACTTGTGCTGGGCTCTGAGATTCCCAAGAAAACCCAAGCTGTATATTTAGGCTGGCTCCTGCTAGTGCCGGGCCTGGAGCTCACTGAGGCCAGCTGTTACTTGTTTGAGAGGATTTAGGAAGTTGTGAAGCACGAGCCAAGACCAGCCATTCTTATGGAAAAGCAACTTGGATGGGCCTATAATTTAGGTGGGGCGAAGTCTGTGGGGATTTCCAAAGCAGGTCAAGCAGTGTTAGCCAGATTGTTGGAATCTCAGATATGGCACCCACTTGCCATCTCCATCTCAATGATTGTAGTTTTTTAAATTCTGTAGTTGTCAAACTTCCATTCAACTGGATTTTGATGATTCTGACTGATGGTTGTTCTATATTTATGTGTAATTTTGATGTGGTTGTACAAACAGGTGAGCCATGTCTGCCTACACTGCCATCTTGACCAGATCTCCCAAAATCGGGGCATTTAAAACACAGAGCAGAGTGGAGAAGGGTGAGGAATGGATCTGTTGATTTCCATGGAAACCAACCAAAAGAAGGATGGCAGTACCATTTTTATGTGAATTAAATGTCTGGTTTTCATTAGGCCGACATTGCCTTTCCTATAAGGGCTTAGAGCAACAACTACCTCAGTAACAATTCCTGCAGGGTAGTTTAATTTAAAGGTGCCTAACTTACATACTTACCCAACTGCTTTCAAAATTGGTCAGTCCTTCATGGTGGAAGTTAAAATACCATCTTTATCTTGGCTCTGTTTCTGCATCAGAAACCTGTCCCCTGCCATAAGGTTTCTTAATAGAGATCATTTGCTTAATTTAGAAAAGTATAAATCAGCAAAACTAATTGTCTGGCACTTTTTTTCTTAAAAACCAATTAATTTTACAGTGGCACTGAGTTAAGATTTGCATAAATAGCCCTACCCCCAGCACTTATAAACCACTGACTTAAAAATAACTCACACTCACCCTCCACCAGACGACTGGGTGGGTATCTGTGCTATGGGAGCTTTTGGTTTTTTTTAAAGGTGGAATCTTTTAAGTAACCCTGTTGGTCAGAAGCAGGAGAAAGATGGAAGATTTATAAACCTTTACCATTGATAATACCCCTGGCTGGTTTGGCTCAGTGGATTGAGCGTCGGCCTGCAAGCTAAGTGTCGCTGGTTCGATCTTCCAGTCAGGGCACATCAGAGAAGGAAAACTCTGATTCCAAAAAACCTCCGCTGCCTTGCGGCATACCTCTTCAGGGGAAAGGCTAAGGGAGTAAACCCCGACAGAAAATCCGGAGCCGGAGTCCCTAAGGCGGTTCGACGTTGTAGTCAACACCGGCAACTCCTGCGGCGCATCTGAAGCCAAGCTGTATTGACTCCGTCTTTCCCTTGGACCCTTCAGCTGCGAAGAGAGGGGGGGTCTGCTGCATGGGCAACAGTAGACCCTCCATATCACCCTGCCCAGGCTCTGTAGCTTCAGCTTCACTGGAGAGGACACTCCAGGGTCATCACAAAATGTCGATTCAACACGGGAGGAGACAGATACCGTGTCACTCCCGAGTTGGACTGCACAGCCATTCTCGGCGGTGCAGATAGACTCTTAAGAAGCTACACCATCGTCTCTCGAGACGGACGGCTGCCGACGACGACGACCATTGATAATCTTACCCATAAGTGGTGGATTTTTTCAAGTCAGTGTGTTATCCCACCTAAAACTCTTTTTGGGCTAACTGAGACCCTTAGGATTTTTTAAATTCCTTTTACTAATTCCAAATAGAAAATTTGTGAAATATAAACAAATGCAAATAAGATGATCTTTGACCTGGTACCTTATAGAATGTTTACAAATAGCCTTCATTAAAATGTATTTATTTATGAGATCAGACTCTATTCTGTCATCTGCTTACCTTTATGGGATAGAGTGTACTGTATGTGCTGTTGGATCTGGAAGGTGCGAACCGTTCTGACCTTTGAAATCTGGTGTGGATTAGCTGCCTTCTGGGAGGGAGAATCTGTAGATAGCCTGGTTCATTCCATAGTTTCTGCAACAAAAACATCTCCTCTTTGGAGTTCTGAATAATAGAACCTTGACATTTCTGACTCTATATTCAGGAACCCCACTAGTAGTGTATTTGCTGGGAGAGACTGAACAGCCCCCAAATGGCAAGTTTCCGCTAATGGCTTTATGCGCATTACCTAAGGCAGGTGCTCTAACCATAGCTGTCGACACTCAGAGTGCAAAGAAGATGCCTACAAGTGCTGAGCTGTCTCCTGGGCAGCCTTAGCCTCAGCCTCAGGATGGGGGGCAGATAATGCCTCAGGAAGCCAGATTCCTAAAACATGCATTGAAAGTGCAGAGCAGTCAGTGATTTCTCAACCCCACAAAAAACAGACAAATTTGAGTTTTGCTTCGATGCTTGTCTTTCAGTTGTTTAGAGCTGCCATACCCTCCCTCATTGGAAAGTAAACAACGGAAGAGCCTCCCATCCAAGATCCCTCTTCCTCCTGCACTGACAAGCAGCTCCAAATCACGGAATTCCCAGAAAACAAAAGGTATTTTCCTGTTGGTCACACAGATACTTCTATAATTGGTTATATTAACAGTTGTTAGTTGTGAATTACCAGTGATCAGTTATAGTTATTAGTCATGTAAAAAGCTAAAATTCTGTTCTTGTAATTAAAAGGGTCATTAAAGTAGACCTAAAAGAAAGGAGTCATCACCCATTAACGACTTTCTTTTCTCCTTTCTGTGCAGGAACAAATAAATTAGTGGATAACAGGCCATCTGCCCTAGCGAAATTCCTTCCAAATAGTCAAGAACTAGGCAACACCAGTAGCTCAGAGGGAGAAAAAGACTCTCCACCACCAGAGTGGGATTCTGTGCCAGTTCACAAATCTGGCAGCTGTAAGTATGGCAACTTGGGAATCAGTCTGGGCACAACAATTCAGCAGGGACATATTGCTTTAAAAGGCAACCCAGTGTCTGGTTTGCTGGAGCCAGCTTGTACTAGCCAGGAAAAGTCTGTTGTTAAATAGTCTGCTAGTATTAAACTGCAGTAGCTTAGTTGGTCATGGCGAGAGCATTGCTGGAGAATATGGGTTCTCACGGTGACGCATGAAAAGAATTTCAAGGGGCACATGAGTGGGAGAAGTTTGAGTAGTGGCAAGATTTGTTGGGTTGAAAATACTACTCCCTAGGAGATGAAGAGGGCAGGCAGGCTCTAATAGCAACTGCCCCAAGGTCCTTGCTGATCCTCCGTGTATTTTCTGGGTTTCAGGAACAAGCAGGCTGTCTTGCAAACTATTCATCCTATTTCCTCGGTTTTTCCAGGGCTGTGCTGGGCGCTCCCCCATCCAATGCCTTTCTTGGATCTTTCGGGGTTTTGAGCCCTTATCCTACCTAGCCTTTTCCCATATTTTCCCAGGCTAGACTCCTCCCCTTTGTGGTTGCCATTTTGGCTTCTATTGCGCTTGTTTCATGGTTTTGCTTTGTCATCTGGCTTCAACTGCACATGCCTATGCAAGGGAATTTCTCCCTTGCTGGTTCTCCCTCCCCCAAGTAACAGGCTGGTTATTCCCCATGGAGATTGGAAAGCTGGTCTTTCTGCTTGTTTGGGGATTGAGTCCCTTTGGTGGAGGATGCAGCTGTCCCCTGGGGAGTCTGTGAAGTTTTAGCTTCCTAGTTAATCAGGCTTAATGTCTGACTCTGTTATATACACAGAGAAATAGCAAGCGATTTACATCAGGTCTTTTGTTTCCCAGAAGCTGATGCACCAGCACACCACTGCCCATTGTCCAAAATGGGAAGACCTGTTTGGATTGGGGAATCATTCCAAAAACTGCTTCTTTATGAGAGGATTAACTCCACATGCTTTACCTTTCTTGTTCCTCATACACTTGCGGTGTAATCACTTTCTAAAAATTTAGTTTAGTCTCCACTTTACCCATATCTTTTACATAAACAGCCTATGTGAAGGTTTCATTATTTTCCTCACTAACTTTTTTACCTTGTTCTCAGATTTGGCCTGCAGTCAGTCATGACAGCAGCTCAGTCTACTAAAATAAGGCAGCAGTCCTCACCTGAAATAGAAGATAAGAAAGACGAACACAGGGAGGGGTCTGATGGCAGGATTTAGGATGGAGAGGGTGACAGTCTTAAGACTGACTTGTCTACACTGCAGTGTTAGAGTAAACTCACGTTTGGCTTGTTTGCATTAAAGGTGAAATCAGATTGAGCAACAAGATTGTTTAAAGTGAAGGGGGATTTAAATGAAGCATTAGTAAGTTGGATGAAGGCTAAGAACTTAGAATTCAGGTGAAGGGTACAGATGTGGGCTGTTCACAGGGGACAGGTCGCTTCTGGTGGTATTGGAGGAGGTCAGAAAATGTATAAGAGGTGGCTAGGGAAGGGTCAGGACAATTGTACAAATAATGACCCTACAGTGAAGATGTAATATCACTTAGGCACACTGGGCTATGGGGGCTTCTAAGGAGGGTGGACGGATGGAGAGATTTGAGCAGGGCTCATACAGGAGATGGCATTTGAGATGGGCCCTGAGCATGGGCATTAAGTCAACAAATAACACATGAGGGAAGAGATTAGCCACATGGTCACAGGTGAGAGTAGGCAGGGTGGTTGTAAGGACAGTGAATAAAGTGCCAACGCCATTGATGAAGGTCAGTGAGAACTCCTGGGGCAGGCACAAGGTGGTACTGAAGCTGGCAAATGGATAGCTTGGGCTTAAGAGAAAAGGATGTTTTCCTTCATGGTGCCATAATGGAGTTCTTGATACAGCCAAGGAAGGTGTAACCTTGTCTAGGCCCTAAGTGCTAGAGGTCTGAGGAGGAGCGTTAGGTGTAAGAGAGAATTACAATGAAATAGGACCATCGTGAGAGCAGGCTTCAGTCTGAAAGTGGGGAAGAACAGACACAGGAAATCAAAGTAGAATACACTATTCTTACTATACACAAGACTTGCATGGGACATAAAAGGCCTGCCAGGAGGGTGAAGGGAAATGTGTCAAGCTGGGAAGAGCTGTTTTGGGCAAAGATAAGAAACAAGGAGGGCAGTGGGGCTCTACAGTTGTGCCAGTATAACTGGGTCAGTGGTCTTCCTCAAAGACTGGGAGCCCATGGAGACTGCATTCACAGGGGCCAGAGCACTTTCCGTATACTTTGTATCAGTCAACTGACCAGCACCAAGGTACACGTGATAGCTTTTTCTTTCTTTTTTCTTAATTTAAAAACTTTTTAAGAGAGGGAAAGGGAGAGAGACATCAATGTAAGAGAAACATCAGTCAGTTGCCTCTTGTGCCCCGACTGAGGATCAAACCCGCAACCTAGGCCTGTGCCCTGACTGGGAGTTGAATCAGTGACCCTTTCTTTGTGGCACAACGCCCAACCCACTGAGCCACACTGGTCAGGACCTTAAAAAATTTTATACAGTATTTTTATTTCTCAGTTATAGTTGACATAGAATATTATATTATTTTCAAGTGTACAACATAGTGATTAGACATTTTAAAATTACAAAGTAATCCCCCCAATAAGTCTAGTACTCTTCTGATACCATACACAGTTATTACAATGTTATTGCTGTACTTTACATCCTTGTAACTGTTTTTATACAATAACTGCCGGTTTGTACTTCTTAATCCCTTCACCTTTTTCACTCATTCTCTAAACTCCCTCCCATATGGCAACCATCAACTCATTCTCTGTTTTATCAGTTTGTTTTGTTTGTTCATTCATTTTGGTTTTTTAGATTCCATATGTAAGTACAACAATACAGTATTTGTCTTTCTCTGATTATTTCATTTAGCACAGTACCCTCTAGGTCCATCCATGTTGTCACAAATGGCAAGATTTCATTCTTTTTTATGGCTAATAATGCTCCATCGTATATATGTACCACATCTTTATTCATTTCTCTGTCAGTGGACACTTAGTTGCTTCCTTATTTGGCTATTGTAAATAATGCTGCAATACACCTATCTTTTTGAATTGGTTTGGTGTTTCCTTGGGTAAATACTCAGAAGTGGAATTGCTGGGTGATCTGGTAGTTCTATTTTTAATTTTTTGAGGAACCTCTATATTGTTTTTCATAGTGGCGGTACCAGTTTGCAATCCCACCAGCAGTCAGTAGTGCACAAGGGTTCCATTTTCTCTACATCTTCACCAGCTTTTGTTGTTTGTTGATTTATTGATGATAGCCATTCTGACTAGTGTGAGGTGATAATCTTACTGTGCTTTTAATTTGCATTTACACCTGATTAGTTATGCTGAGCATCTTTTCATGTTATTGGCCATCTGTATGTGCTCTTTGGAGGAATATCTGTTCCTGTTCTCTAGTTTTCATTCGTTGTGAGTTCCTTATATATTTTGGATAGTAGGCCCTTATTAGATGTATCACTGGCCAGTACCTTCTTCTATTTGGTAAATTGTCTTTTCATTTTGTTGATGGTTTCCTTCACTGTGCAGAAGATTTTTAGTTTGATGTAGTCCCATTTGTTTTTCTTTTGTTTCCCTTGCCTAAGGAAACACATCCAAAAAAAATTTGCTAAGAATGATGTCACAGTTTACTGCCTACATTTTCTTCTAGTTTTATGGTTTGGGTTCTTACATTTAGAATTAATCTATTTTGAGTTTATTCTTGTATATGATGTAAGGAAGTGGTTTAGTTTCATTTTTTCCCATGTACAAGGGGGGAACCCCAAAAAATGGAATTATTTTCTGAAGGGTGAGCCCCTTGTAGAACATGCTTCCCCCACTAGGAGAGTGTTCTGGGAACACATCTGTATCAGTGTACCAGCTGGCGTTGTTGTGAGAGGGTGCATGCAGTTTCAGTGAATGTTTTTGAAACTCTTTCAACGTGTTTGCCCATTTCGTGATGGGTGATTTAGGAGCGCACCTGCACAGACTGCGCTGAGTGTTCAGCAGTTTTTGACCAAAAATGGCATCACCCCTGTTCATCTGATCTCATCCTGAGCGACTTTTTTGTTTCCCCGGATGAAAAAAGTCCTCAAAGGGGCATATTTTGCCTATGTGGAAGAGATGAAACAAAAATGGCATAAGCACTAAAAGGCATCAAAATCAACAAATTCAAAAACTGTTTTGAGCATTGGAAAAAAAACATCTTTTTATTTTTTTATTTTGGTTTTTCAATTACAGTTGTCCCCTTTTCCCCTAATTTCTCTCCCTCAAAACCTTAAACTTATTATTTAGAAACAGCTATTACTAACACTTTGTTGTGTTGATTACATATAAGTATAGACAAAAAAAAGAAATAGCCAAGGTGGTCTGGGTCACAAGCTGAGAGGACATCTTGGGTGGAAAAGTGCAGACTTCCTTGTCTACCTGTCTTGGTAAATCTTCAGACTCATTCCCTTTATTTAAAATGTTTATCATTAATGAATATTCCTCCAATTGCAGTAACTTGAATAAAATCATCTCTTTAATTATCTGTGAATTTTGTCTTTCATGGGTGGTAAATAGACTGGCTCCACAATTGATACAAATAAATGATACTTGGATTCTTTAAACAAATTCCAAGATTCTCAAAGAATAGGCTCATAGCTGAGAATGAAGTACATCTTACCTAGATGGGAAAGGATATGTTTCCTAGATATAGACTGATCTAATCAAGAGAGAAAAATCTTTCAGCTAAACCTATATTTCTGTTAGTCTGAAGAATATCAGATTTGAAATAAAAGAGAGGAAAAAGAATGTAAGAGAGAAAAGGGAAAATCCATGTACTTGGAATTAGGCCAGCATTTGAATACCATGCTCCATGGTTACCAAGCTGTGCAATTTGGGGTGAGATTGGAATAATTACTATTTCCTGTGGATATTTCATTTAGTCTTCTAGCTGGATCCTGGCTGTCAGTCAAGCCACATGTCTTCCTCTTTCAGGCTCTTTCTGTTAGTGAATGTATTTGGTCCCAGTCCAGGGCCCTCTCATTTCTCCTTCTCAGTATGGCTGTGTGCTGCCATGATCTGCCATTGAAATCTGCACTATGACAATAAACTGTTTAAAGTTTAATTTGTAAATGCATAAGAGTGGAAATATGGGCTTATCAGAAATGAGTGACCTTATATTAATCTTGTTTTCTTGTTTGACAGAAGAGACTAGATGGACAGATCAGAGAGAGATATGTAGTAGAGAGTGGATCCACCCTTGTCAACGCCTTTAGTAATGAAGCTCATGTAGATGAGATGGAGAGGCAAGGAAGATAATAAACTTAATTAGATGTGAACTAACAATAAATACTGCCAAAGGAAACCAATGTAGAAAAAATTACTTCAATGGAAAACATGCATTGTCTACATCATATTATAGACATTTGGCAAAACCTTTCTGGGTTGTCAGATTCTAGTCTTTTATTGTCTTTAAGCTGTTTTGTTTCTTTTCTAAGTTACTAGACATGCAAATTCTTACTTGTCAAATAGAGTTATAATATACCATGTTGCCGGGTTATGTCTTTTCTCTGCCATGCTGGACTTGATTTAAAATAATCCAGCTGAGGTCCCCAAATCCTATAAGTGCCCTTGCCTACATTTCTCCTTTTGAGACACTGCTGGTTCTTAGAGATGCTCTCCCTTCCTATGAGCATGTTTTATTTGTCTTCGCATATGTGCACTGATCCTGCCTATTCTGCAGATCCCCTCTTACTCAACCCTTCTCCCAAATCTAGCACACAATTCTCAAAATTGGCTTGAGATATATATATATATCTCTCCAAATGTACATATTTTGAATATATGAATTATTAGTTATTTAAAGGAGAACAGAATTGAGATTCTTCTCATACCCCAACTAAGTTTGTAACTAATTGAGTTTGTAACTAATTCAGTTTCATGCCCAATAGAAGTATTTTCAATGTGACTTTGTGGTCCAGCAATGATGGAAATTCTACTACTTTCACCCCAGAATTAGACCTTTCTACCAACTCACAAGCAGTTCTGGAAAACCAGGGGCCTCAGGAAGGTCCTGGTAGAAGCCACGGGCCATGGAACAGACCAGAGGGTAATATACCATGGGCAGCCGACCCCAGAGAGAAGAAACAAATGCTAGCGAAGAAGGGACAGTGGGAAGGAGTCTTCAACAAGTAGGGTGAATATCCCACATTCTCTAACATAATTTATTCTTTGGTAGAAAAAGTTAAAGGCTGGTGAGATTATTTAGGAAAATTTCCTCCTCATAGACCCTGGAAGACTAAGAAAAAGTGTTCACACTAAGGAAAACAAATAAATGATACTCTAGCATGATGTTTGTGAAAAGTTTGGCTGTTTGACAAAGTAATTGGAGGTCTCACCTGAGAGCTGGTGGAAAGAACAGATATTTATTCATCTTTGCCTAACTCTGCACATGATAGTTCAGATCTTCAATGTGAAGTGATAGTATGCAAGTGACTCTAAAAAGAAAGCAAATACATCAGGCCCATTCTTCTCAAAGTGCTGCTTCAAGTTGTCTGGGGGACTTTGAAAACTCAGTGGTGACTTCTAGCTCAAAAAGCAAAAGGAGCTCAAAAGCATTTTTTTTAAATTGTTTAAAAGGCAACCAGTTATAATATAAAGGAGAAAAAACGATAACTGCATAATACCATTATAACAATACGTTACAACATAAAATAGTTCATTCACAACAGCAATAAAAAAAATTTATAATTGTAGCTACTTACCCTAAGGATGTACATAACAATTTATTATGGGGCTACTCATCGCATAAATATTTATAATCATTCTAGCAAAGTGGTGGTGATAGTAGATGCTTTTTAATGTGCTAACTTGGCATTTGACAACTCTATATTGTCCTCAGCACCAAAGACTCACTAGTCCACGAAACAATAGGTCTGAGGACAATGATTTTATTAGATCTGTTATGTCACTTTAGAAATTGGGATGGGGGGTGATAGTTTTTATCTCTATGGATTGAAAGCAAACCATTTAGAAATAATCTTCTCTAGTGAGAAGAGATGCCTGGAAATTCACTTTGATTTGGCTCTTTGAAGGTGAACACACCATCTGCCAGCACCAAATATGTGTGGACACCGAGGATAACCACTCTTAGGAGTGTAAGAGTTATAAGCTATTGTTCAAGAAAGGATTTAATCAGGCTTTTTCTATGTCAAGAGATTGAATGGTAAATCTGCCCAGGTCCTGGCATGTATCTCAGGGAAGAGAAGAAGTTCATGCCCAATTGCATCACAGAGTCCTGAGAACTGACTGTGCATTATCTGCGAAAGCCAAGTTCAGATGCCTCTATTTGGGAGTGAAAGCAGGATCCCTCTTTGACTTAAGCTAGCACCAGGATCAGGATTGCAAGCACAAATGCCACCAGGCCAGCAATGTAAAGGTTTGTATCAGGAGGGCTGTCAAACAGAGAGAAAAGATGTCTGCCATGTAATGTGTTGCCAAATAAACTGCTTCTGAGGGCAGCATTTGACCACCTGCAGCCACTGGTCAACCTTGACTGAAGCAGTAATTTGATTTTCCTTCCAAGAATCACAGCTGACTCTGTAGAGATTGGTTGCCACAGGCATTCCCTGCTGGGCACTCTGTCAACAGTGACGCCACGTGGCAGTGAAGAGCAGTGAAGATCTGCCAGACACTGTCTTGAAAACAGATCAACCCCAAACCAAACATCCATGAATAGCTTTCACCACAAATATAGAAACCCCAAAGTAAGAGCAGGGAGAAGACAACTACCACCAGGCACAACCCACCTGGTCTCAGCATCTGCACTAGAAGAAGACACAGACGGGGGAAGCATCTAATGGACATGAAGGCAGGAGGCCTTCAAAACACCAGCGGCAGTCACTGGAAAGCCCTGAGGGGCTATTTGAAAAGAGCAGCTGAGACTGGAGGGTCTTGTCCTACCCTGAATTAAGCGGAGGTAAAGGGGCTGGAGACAGAGTGTGAAGGACTTCAGAAATGTGGATCCTCTGTTCCTTGACACCGAGCACCAAAATGCCTTTCCAGGATGTGGAACACACAGAGGAGGCATTGCAGGGAGGAACTGCAGACACAGAAGGAAAATGTCAATAGGAAGTTGGATGGGAAACTGAGCCAGGAATCCTCAGACAGTAAACCCCGTTTCCGAAGACTACATTAAAATAATTATGAAAAAGCTCTGCAGAGTTAGAGCTTTCTTTTTTTAAGTGTATTAAAACTAATTTTACCTAAAATGAATAACTGAAAAGGATTGAGATCAAATCCCATATAAGCATAGTATAAGAAACAGGAATCCACTGCTCTGACTGGTGTGGCTCAGTTGGTTGGACTTTGTCCAGCAAAGCAAAAGGTCCCAAGTTTGATTTCCAGTCAGGGCACAGGGTTGGGCTGCGGGCTCAGTCACCAGTCAGGGCACGTACCGACACAAACTATTAATGTTTCTAGTTTGCATCGATCTTTCTGTCCTCTATTTCTTCTTCCCTTTAACTCTCTCTAAAAATAATTAAATAAAGTCTTTTTAAAAAGTAAAAGCAGAATGAAGAGCAGAATACCATCTCCCCTACAAATGAAACAAGTCAGAGAGACAGGTCCACAAACTGACCAAAACTGTCACCTGCTACTTCAAAATGAGCCAGAAAACATTTAATAAAACAATACAGAAGATGAAAGAACATAGGGGTTGTGGGAATGAGTAGAATATCTGTTTGGAATGATAAAAAAAGTTCTGGAAATAGTAAATGCTGGTCAAAACTACCTACCCATGGGTGATCATTTTGCTTTGATCTATTTTTGACAGGTTTTGGGGAGATTCAAACTCTGTCCTGTTTCTTCCATCTCTCTGAGTGGTGCTCAATCTTTTGACATAATTATTTTAATTTAGATGGTAAAGATGGCTGCACAATGGCATGAATGTACTTAATGTGAAAGAACAAGACAAATGAGAAGTAGGTGAGATGATAGAAGTCTGGACAGAATTAACAATAAGAGAAAAACGTCAGAAATGAAGACTAAATCAAATATAACACAGGAGTGAATAAAATACAAGGATAATTCATTAATGGAAACAAGTGAAAAAAGAATAAATTTTTAGAAATCAGAAAGAAGATAACAGGAAATCTAGAGAAATGTCAAATATCAAAGATAGGCAAAAAAAGCCAGGACAGTTCTGAAAAGAGTAATACAAGGGCACATCAAGGTTTAGCACATCATAAAAGGGACATTGCAAATTAGTGGGAACGATTCACCCGTAAATTGTGATACATATATATTGGAGTGTAAGTAATTTGTCTGGAAGCATCCACAGCCTGGCAAAAGTGTCTCTAAGGGAGGAGGGAAATGAGTGTCTGGGGACCTTTGGGAAAAGGGTGACTTTTCATTAAATATACCCTGTTGTACTTTTCTGAATTTCTGTCTTGTGAATCTACTACCTCTGAGGTGTGACTGCTTGAGTTCAAATCCCAGCTTAAACAATTGCTAGCTCTTAATCTGTGACACTCTCCTAGACTATCCCCATATTTGTTAAATGGGGTGATTAAGGTAGCCTGGTGCTGGCTGAAACAGAATGAACTCCAAGTACTGCAAATTGCTAGTGGAAACAACTCAGATGCCCATCAATTGATGAAAGGATGAACAAAGTGGTAGATTCATTCAAATACATGAAGCAGTCATCAAAAGGAATGAAGGACTGACACACGGTACAACATGGATGAACTTTGATAACATGCTTAGACACATTGGCAGGGGAGAAGCCAGACACAAAGCCAGACCCATTGTCCAGGCAGAAAGCAGAGTAGTGGTTGCCAGGGGCTGGAGGGAGGAGGGAACAAGGAATAACTAAGTGCTAATGGTGAAGGGGGTTACTTTTGGGGCTGGTGAAAATGTTTCGGATAGATGATGGTGTTGGTTGCACAAGTTTTGAATGCACTAAACGTCACTGCATTTACAGTTTAAAACGATGAACTTGATAGTATGCAAATTATACCTCAATAAAAACAATTGTTAAAATGCACGTTACCTATTTTCAAATGATGATTCCCATCTCTACCTTTCCCCTATTCCACTCCCTTTCCCGCTCCCCACTCTCCCCCACTGCCACTTCCTGCAGCAGCCCCACAAGTCCTCCCAAGGAGCCCCTTGGAACTGATGCCTGCCTAGTAAGGCTGTTCAAGAGGCAACCCAGCGCCCACGTGCCTTTAGCTCTGGTCCCAGTGACAATGGACGCTGATTTTTCTGGTGGGCTTTAGTTGACAGCAGTGATTAGACGAGGTGGCACGTGCGGTCTCGGTCATGGAGGAGGCCATTGATGGCCTCTGCACTTAATGCTTAGGCTTCACCTGAAGTTTAATGTCATCCAACTGTAACATCTGGGTGTTATGCTCTGATAGCCAGGTTTCCACTCACAGGCCCTTGTAAACACTGAGGCCTTGGGAGATACGCCTCAAATGGAGGCTTTGCTCCACCACATGCAATGTGACCTCAGCCCATGGCTGAACCTCACGAGTAAAGTGGCACGGTGATGCTGGCCTCAAGTGTTGTTGGGAAGGTTGATGGTATTAGTAGTGCATTAGTGGGCCTGGTGCACAGGTGTTGAGTAAATGGTCATTTGTGTCCCACATGCTGTTCTGGGTGCACCTCCTACTGCAACAGTTCACTTGGCCAGGCCCCAGTTATCAGCTGCACCCAGGGTAACACTAAGCCCTTGCCACTCATCTGGTAGAGTCCCCTGTTTTGTACTCACCTCCCCCAACTACAATCATGCACCTGTATTCAGTTATATATTCTTTTAACTCTGACCTCAGACTCTGCTTTTTACTTCTGCCCTTTCCCTCCTCCTGCTTCTTTTGATAAACCCATAACATCTCCTCCATTTAGGTCCTATGGCCATGAAACAATTTCCTTCCTTTTTTTCTCAGTTCTTCCCTTTTGTCCTTCATTCATCCATCAAACTACCAATATTTCATTCTCACACAGCCACTGATCTCCTCCCCCACCAGAGAAAACCCACAATGAACAGCATCTCCAAACTCAAAAGGATTTCTTATTACTCATCCACTGAATCTAGAACATTTGTTTAATGAACTTTATTGTTTTAAAATATAACAGTACAGAGAAATTTGTATTTTTCTGTGGACAAAAGCAGGTATCCAAAGTGGCACCAACAATGCTAGCATCTCTTATATTGTGTAGCCGTACTGTTGAGAAGTTTCTGTTTCCTTTTCCTTCTCCTTGAAATGCTCCACTTTCACCAAAGAGCATTTGGCAGCCTTCTCACATTCCAGTTGAGCCTTCCTCTTCATGACCTCCCGCTCATCCCTCTGCACATCTGTGATGGGCTTTGACACCATGGGCCCAGAAACATTGGGTTTCTTCAAAGGAATTGGTTGAAGGGTGAAATCCTGGAGTAGATATTGGTTTGGGGGCTTGGGCTGGGACTGGAGCTTGGTCACAGCAGAGCGAATGGGCTCCCGATGGAAAGAAGTGAAAGCTGATGTTTTGTAGGACACAGGGCTAGGAGCAGGAGACTGAGGATCCATAGGCCGCGCAGGGTTGGTCGAAGCTGGTTGGGATGGGTTGTTCGATATCGGCCGAGCTGGTCTTGCAGGACCTGTCAAAGATGCAGCAGTGGGCTGGGCTGAATGGACTGCAGTAGGCCGAATGGAGTTAGAACCAGACCGGGCAGGGTTAGCCACAGCAGGCCGATATGATGCAGCAGGATGTGGCCTCTGAGGAACTCGTCGAGCCTGAGGCTTGTCCAGGTTAAGGAAAGGCAAAGGAATCAACTTGACCTTGCCGGGAGGTGGCAGCTCATACAGAGATGGCGAGGAAGACTCTCTTTCAGCACTGCCATCTCTTTTGACCTGAGTTTTCTCAGGACCTTTGCCCTCGTGCGAGGTATACAGCCCTGGTTTGATAGCTGGGGGCCGATGGGGGTCTCTGTGGTTGCTTGCATTTCCTGGGGCCCGGGAGGAAGACAGTTCAGTTTTCTTATGACTCTTCTTCCCCAGTGCAGGGAAAACCCGCACAGACTCCAGCATGTGCGTACTTAGGCAGCTGCGGGGCTTTTTGAAGGTCTCTGGCGTCAGCTCAGGTTGAGAGTTCTTCCGCTTCTTATGGGCAACGATTGGCTTCTCTTCTGTGATGACATTGTTCCCTGACTGCTTACTCTCTTCAGCTTTCTTGGAGTTGTTGTCTTGGTTTCTTTTGGTCTTTTCCGGCACATGGCTCTTAGTTTTGCTGTTCCTGCTGGACGCAGCTTTCTGGGGCTTGCTCTTAGAGTGCTTGACGCTGTTCTCAGGGACCCTGTCACTGGCTACATGTTTGCAAATACCCACTTTTCCGAAGCACATGCTGTCTCGGCTCTCGGGCTTGATTTTAGCTTTGGGTGCGCCAGTGATGGGCTCAGAGGCTTTATGTTTGTTCTTCTGGGCTAGAACAGAGGGAACCGTAGTGACACTTGACTTTTTCTGTACCTCATTCAACTTGATGGCTCTGGTATCCTTGTTTTTGATCACCTTGGGACCTTTGGATTCATGGAGTTCACCCAAGGACTTTTCGACCTGTGGAAGGTGACTGCTCTCCAGCAGTGTTGCAATATCTGCAGAACCATCCTCAGAGTCAGCCTCATTTCCAAGTGTCCCTTCGTCCTTAAGACTCAGGCTAGTCTCTCCGAGACCAGCGTATCCACAACCAGGCTGCCTTTCTGGGCCTGGGACATCGATGAAGTCGTGAAAATGGTGACTGTCACCGGCTTCTAAATGGTGCTGTGGAGAATCGTGTTTTTCCACTGGGACCTGGTAGGCCTCCAGAGGCTTTGAAAGGTCGGTTTTAATGTCATCCAAATTCTTACTTTCTTTCTGTTCCTGGCTTGGCACTGGGGGCAATGCCAGGAGATTACTAGAACTCTGCCCTGGAGCTACCGTTGAAATGTGCTCGAGCTCAGGTGGTGGAGTGCTCTCAAGTAAGTGGGTATTTCTAGTACTGCAGGGGTTTGGGAATCCTGGGGTTTGCGGCAGACAAGACGTTGTGCTTGGAGGTTGCAAGCCCAGGGAAGTCTCCATCCCCAAGGAACTCTCCGTCTCTACAAAGGAATTAAGGAGAAGTCAGTCAGTCCCTGGTAAGCAAGATGCTCCCCTTATCTTCATTCGTGCACCTTCCTACAATGGGAAATGTATTCCTACTGGCTCTTCTTAGGATCATGGTCAGCGTCCTACACTAGGAGCCAGAAGGCAAAGGTTCTACTTCCTCACGGGGATCATTTGATGCCATTGTTCCATGGTTTTCTTTGTATTGCACAGGGTTATTATGGGTCAAATAAGATGTCAAAGTGATTTTTTAAGTGTTTTACAAGCCTAGCGTTCTCACATAGAATTATTTCAATTCTCTCCACCCTTCTGACAGAATAATAATACTTCACACCACAAACAAGAGAGGGGATGGAGCTGTTCCTGATGAAATATACATAAACACAGCCACATCTCTAGCCTGCCTGCTGTGGACATCATCTTGGAGCATAAGGTCTTAAATCCTGGTGTAAACTAAGGATGTGAGGGAAAGTGAAACCAGCATTATTACAATAAGAGTTCTGAAACACCTTTACAAATAGACTAAAGCAAGAAATTAGGGACGGGAGTCATTTTAGTGTGGTAGCACAGGGCAGTGAAAGGGTGGTATCCCTTGGTACGCTCTTGTGGTTCTCATTCCTAGAGCATGCATGACCTTTAGAGTGTCCCACCTTCCCACCTCTATTGCGCGTTCTCATAATTACTCTGAAAATGGAGAGCGCTGGCCAAGGGTCTGGCAGTACCTGTCAAAGGAGTAGGAGATGGTTGAGATGAATGGACTGCAGTCGGTTGAGCTGAGTTAGAACCAGGTTGGGCAGGGTTGGTCATACCTGTTCGGGATGGGTTGTTCAAAATTGGCCACGCTGGTCTGGCTGGACCTGTGAAAGAAGCAGGAGTTGTTTGGGAAGAATGGACTGCAGTATGTTGAGCCGAGTTAGAATCATGTCGGGCAGGGCTGCTCCAAGCTGGCTGGGACGGGTTGTTCGATATCGGCCGAGCTGGTCTTGCAGGACCTGTCAAAGATGCAGCAGTGGGCTGGGCTGAATGGACTGCAGTAGGCCGAACGGAGTTAGAACCAGACCGGGCAGGGTTAGCCACAGCAGGCCGATATGATGCAGCAGGATGTGGCCTCTGAGGAACTCGTCGAGCCTGAGGCTTGTCCAGGTTAAGGAAAGGCAAAGGAATCAACTTGACCTTGCCGGGAGGTGGCAGCTCATACAGAGATGGCGAGGAAGACTCTTTCTCAGCACTGCCATCTCTTTTGACCTGAGTTTTCTCAGGACCTTTGCCCTTGTGCGAGGTATCCAGCCCTGGTTTGATAGCTGGGGGCCGATGGGGGCCTTTGTGGTTGCTTGCATTTCCTGGGGCCCAGGAGGAAGACAGTTCAGTTTTCTTATGACTCTTCTTCCCCAGTGCAGGGAAAACCCGCACAGACTCCAGCATGTGCGTACTTAGGCAGCTGTGGGGCTTTATGAAGGTCTCTTGCGTCAGCTCAGGTCGAGTTTTCTTCTGCTTCATATGGGCAACGATTGGCTTCTCTTCTGTGATGACATTGTTTCCTGACTGCTTACTCTCTTCAGCTTTCTTGGAGTTGTTGTCTTGGTTTCTTTTGGTCTTTTCCGGCACATGGCTCTTAGTTTTGCTGTTCCTGCTGGACGCAGCTTTCTGGGGCTTGCTCTTAGAGTGCTTGACGCTGTTCTCAGGGCCCCTGTCACTGGCTACATGTTTGCAAATACCCACTTCTCCGAAGCACATGCTGTCTCAGCTCTCGGGCTTGATTTTAGCTTTGGGTGCGCCAGTGATGGGCTCAGAGGCTTTATGTTTGTTCTTCTGGGCTAGAACAGAGGGAACCGTAGTGACACTTGACTTTTTCTGTACCTCATTCAACTTGATGGCTCTGGTATCTTTGTTTTTGATCACCTTGGGACCTTTGGATTCATCAAGTTCACCCAAGGACTTTTCGACCTGTGGAAGGTGAATTCTCTCCACCAGTGTTGCAATATCTGCAGAACCATCCTCAGAGTCAGCCTCATTTCCAAGTGTCCCTTGGTTCTTAAGACTCAGGCTAGTCTCTCGGAGACCAGCGTATCCACAACCAGGCTGCTTTTCTGGGCCTGGGACATCGATGAAATCCTGAAAATGGTGACTGTCACCGACTTCTAAATGGTGCTGTGGAGAATCGTGTTTTTCCACTGGGACCTGGTAGGCCTCCAGAGGCTTTGAAAGGTCGGCTTTAATATCGCCCAAATTCTCATTCTCTTTCTGTTCCTGGCTTGTTGCTGGCAGCAGTGCCAGGAGATTACTAGAACTCTGCCCTGGAGCTACCGTTGAAATGTGCTCGAGCTCAGGTGCTAGAGTACTCTCGAGTAAGTGGGTATTTCTGCTCTTGCAGAAGTTGGGGAATTCTGGAGTTTGTGGTAGACAAACTGCTGTGCTTGGAGGTTGCAATCCCTGGGAAGTCTCCGTCCCCAGGGAACTCTCCATCACTACAAAGGAATTAAGGAGAAGATGTCAGGCCTTGGTAAGCAAGGTGCTCCCCCTATCACCAATGATGCACCTTCCTGCAATGGGAAATGTATTTCTACTGGCTCTTCTTAGGATCATGGACAGCATCCTACACTAGGAGCTAGAAGGCAACAGTTCTACTTCCTCATGGTGGTCAATTGATGCCGCTGTTCCATGGTTTTCTTTATATTGCACAGGGCTGTTATGAATCAAATAAGAAGTCAAAGTGATTTTTTAAGTGTTTTGCAAGCCTAGCATACTCATATAGAATTATTTTAATTCTCTCCATCCTCCTGACAGAATAAGAGTACTTCATACCAAAAACAAGGGAGGGAATGGAGCTCCTCTAATTGAAATATATGTAAACACGGACAGTCTTTAACCTGCCTACTGTGGACATGATCTTGGAACACAAGGTCTTAAATCTGGTGTAAGCTAAGGAAATGAGGGAAAGTGAAACTGGCACTGTCACAATAAGAGTTCTGACCTACCATTACAATAGACTAAAGCAAGAAATCAGGGGCGGGAGCTCATTTCAGTGTGGTAGTACAGGGCAGCGCAAAAGGTGGTATTTCCTGATATGCTCTTGAGGTTCCATACGTAGAGCATACATGGCCTGTAGATGTCCCCGCCTCCCCACCTCTATTATGGGTTCTCATGACTCTAAAAATGGAGAGCAGTGACTGCAGTTAGTATTTCCTAAAGTCACTGGACTTAAATTCCACCTGTCAGTGGACTCGCCACTTCCAGGCTGCAGATTGGCCCTATTTTTGAATACTGGCCTTATTTCTCTACTTCTTGCTTTGCACTCACCTTGAAAATGTGTCTCTGAGATGGGTTGAGCAGACACAGAGGACGAGATTTCAGAGGCGGAGGACAATGGTATCACATTTTGGGGCTGAATGTCCTTTAGGACTATGACCACCTCTGGTTGAAGGACAGAGGCCCTCCTCTCTGTGGAGGAAACAATGCAGCCATTGGTTTGGAGGTAGGGGCTGAGTTCTCCAGAGAGCACAGGCTCCAGTGTGACCTGACTGCCTTCCTGGTAGAGTAGTGACAGGCTATGTCCCAGGTTTGGAATCTGAGATGGTGTCACCTGAACAAGGCGTGCAGAAAGTGACGGATACAGAGGGGCCATGGTATTGGCAACTGAACTAGTATCGTACTGAAATGCCATAGACATGGAAAAACATCTGTGTTTGGTCAGGAACAGTCACAGTGAGGTCTGAGTGATGATGACTTCTTTTCAGAGCCTCCTGTGATAGCCCACTGGAAATACCAGGATGGGAAGCGGCTGAGGTGGAGATCTGGCTCTGGCCAGTGCCTCCAGGCCACATAGTTATGCTAGCATGTTGGTAAAAGTAGGCACTACCCATGAGTGGTAGTAAAAGGGGGCAGAGGCTGATGGCAGTAGCCTTTCTGAACTAACAGCTGGAGCAGAGACTTTGGAGAAGTTGCAGATGCTTCCTGTTAGGGAGGCTGCATTGCTCAGTATAGGAAGAGAGGGCTGCAGAGAATCTGAATTTCCAAGGAGAGGTGGATTTTGGAACTTCTCTGTGGAGAACCAGAGGACGACGAAAAAAGTCAATGAGACTGATGAACTCTGTTTGTTGAATAACACTATCTTAGATCAGTGGTTCTCAACCTTCCTAATGCCACGACCCTTTAATATAGTTCCTCATGTTGTGGTGACCCCCAACCATAAAATTATTTTCGTTGCTACTTCATAACTGTAATTTTGCTACTGTTATGAATCGTAATGTAAATATCTGATATGCAAGATGTATTTTCATTGTTACAAATTGAACATAAAGCATAGTGATTAATCACAAAAACAATATGTAATTATATATGTGTTTTCCGATGGTCTTAGGCAACCCCTGTGAAAGGGTCGTTCGACCCCCAAAGGGGTCGTGACCCACAGGTTGAGAACTGCTGCTTTAGATTATTGTTACCAGAAAGCCTCTAAGACCAATCCTCATGGAGATGTCAAAAATCAAACAGTGTATGCTGGTTGTAAATGCTAGAGCAGTTTGCTACTCTCTGTATTAAGTGGCTTTGCTCCCAACTTGGCAAAAATGTGCAGAAGGTCAAGTCGTGTGGCTCATATATTGTTCTGTGGCTTAGAATCAACCTCTCCTTGCCCTGTCATGTCTTGAGAATGCACTCATGTGGATTTGCATGCTATTTCCTAGACTTGAAGCATTTAGAACCAGAAGTCTTTAGAGAACCTCTGCTCTAACATTCTCCTGTTATGAATGAGGTAACTGAGGTTCAGAGTGGTCAGGTAGACTTGTTCAAGTTTTCCCCTTATGTTAGTATTATTCCCAGGCTACATAACCTTAGCATCCTGGCTGCCTTGCCAGGACCGTGCTCGGAGCATTACACAGCCATAAACTGGGAACAATACAGCTCTAATGCAGGTGGCATTTTGTCCATGAGAAACCAGTACAGCTATTACCATCATAATCTTCAATGTCTCACTTTGCCTGCAGTTTACATGTTATTCTTAGAATTCACATGTAGTTCAGTCTGACTGGTGAAGATATACGATCATTCTTATGTTCCTGAAGCCTGATTTCTAATCCTTTCTCAAAATGACTATTTGAGATTGTGTTTCTCAAGAAGTATTTTTTGAAAGAAAACCATTATTTAAACTCTCTGAACTTTAGGCTAATCATCTATGAAGTGCTGATATAACAACAGCAGCAATAATTCATATATGACAAGTGATATATAATGTATAAGTTCTTGAAAAACAGAAAAATCATGAAATCACATTACAAAACTAAAAAGATACATATATATTAATGAAAATTGGGGGTGCAGAAAGGATCAAAATATAAATGTCCTAGTAAATGAAGTTCTGTTTTAAACATGCAATAGTATAAAACTGAATGTTGCCTATTTTATTTTAGTGAATACTATAACCAAAGTACAGCCCAGAATGAAAGGTGATTTGAGGGCACTCCTAGCTAGTACATAGGGACAGAGAAGATATAGCAATAAGACTTGCTTAACAGTTTCAAAATGCAATAAATGTGTATGTACAATTGGCTCCAATACAGGCAAATATTTCAGTAAAGCCAGCTATAAAGCAGAGAGCAAAGTAAGTGTAAAGGAATTCCATTATTGTGCTCATCCATGTTCGTTTGAATATTACACAGCAAGTAACAGACATATAACAGTGAATCCAGTAGAAATATGTATTCCAATTAATAAAACCACATAACAACCACAAAAGGACACTTAAAAGTATCAGGAAGGTTTTATATTTATCTTAAAACCCAGGTTTTAATGGTCTTCAACATCCAGAAATGTGTCATACCCAAAGCCTTAAAAACCTTCATGGTAGAGTCAATACCAAAAAATTTAACGTAGGATCCCTCAAAAGGCTCCACAAAATTGTATCTAGATAAATGTGAAATTGGAGATGTGGGGCCTGACTTTTCTTTTTTCATAGGTAACTAAGATCTGAAAGGAGATGATGGCTGTTTATCAGTGTGCTCTCTGTGTTAGGGAGAAACTAACTGTAAAGATGAAAACCCGTTCTATTTCAAACACAGTTACCACACAAAAGAATTAGTCTTTCTGATTCATGTTAGGATATATCATTAAAGATATTTATTTTTAATAGACTAAATATCTACATAGTTTAAAAATCAGAATGAAGTGAAACAACTGAAAGTACTGTTTCCTCCAGCCCCTCAGATAACCAGTTTTATAGTTTCGTCTTTATAGGACACTTCAGCTCTAAAATACAGGTGTTAAATGTTTACATTCAACTGTCCATTGTCATGTGTGTTCAGAGAGGTGACTGAAAAGCACAGACAACTGAATACGACTTCCTGGACAACTTCCTTTGCCTAGTGATATCCTATTCTGGCCTTACTTTCCTTCCTAGTCTACAAATGTAAGCATTTGCTAAAAGTCACTTTTATTTTGCCCTCCTCTGAGCAGATTTTACCCTGTGCTATTGCTGCTTTAATTTAAAATCTTTGGTTTCCTTCAACATTCCATTCCAAGCTACCATTTTTGCTCTTGAGGGTTCCTCCATGCTGTCCCCCTTCATTCCTATGGTTTCCCCTCCTTCGTTCTTATACTTTCCCCTCCCTCTTGGTTCCTCCTGTTGGCCTGTGCTGATAAAAATAATCCTAAACATCCATACATTTAAATATTTGCCTTCCTATTGCCCAGTATTCTTCATCCTCTCTACTTATTATCTCTTTTCACCAGGTTTGGATAGAAAACTCCAAAAACTGGTGTAAATTACTTTTTAAACAGCACTAAGTTTAAAATACTGAGGTAGAAATATCACTGGTGGGAGACCATTACACATGACACCTTCTGTATGTACATGTTGCTAGTTTTCTCCATCATCTATGTTTACTATCACTCAGGAAGTCTTGGTTTTTCTTTTCATATAGGTATCCTTGAAGGCTCAGTAATAGAAGAGAAAGGGACTAGAAAGAGCAACCAATCCAACATATTAACCGAATAGATGAGGAAAAAACAGATTATGTGTCCAAAGTCACATAGCTAGTGAGTGTCAAAATCCAAACTGAAATTAGGTCTCCAGGTGTGTAGGTCAATACTCCCCGCCCCCTCATAATATAGTATTTGGTCTCTAATGCTAAATGGGGGGGGGGCGGTGGAGTCTAACAAAAAGCTTTAAAAATGTTTATTTCCTTACCTGACATGGTCAGAGAAGAAGAGGAAATGCTATAGATGCAAGGGGTTAGGAGACAATATCGGATGACTGAGTGGCCGGAGCCAAAGAGCACATGTGCCCAGTACGAAGGTCACTGGACACACTGGTCACTGGACAGTTTCAATGATCCAAATTTATTTACAGACAATTCCATGGAAACACCAAGATTCTACCAGGTGGTGGTAGGTTGGTGGGAGAATGATGTCACAAAGCAGGCAGTTTAAAGAGACCAGAGAGTGAATAGGGAGTTCAGATTCCCAACAAGAAGACAGGATTGGAGGGAGGGAGCGGTGGGAGAGCTCAGCCAACACCTAAATGGCCGAGTTCTGGGACAGACATGGTAGTCCACAAGGCAGATGTGAGAGTCTCACTCTCCACAGGCTCTTATGTTAGGGAAAGAATCATCTCAATATTTCTTATAGATGCTCATTAATGTAATTAAATAGTGGTTAATTCTCTATATTATATTTTATTACATATATGTTTATCATTATATATATACAGTGCTCCCTCATTTATAGTGGGTATTATGTTCTAGACTCCCTCCCCCGTGATATGTGAAAATTTGCAAAGTAGGAACCTTACATTTATTTCAGTATTTATATATATTTTAAGGCTTTACAAGCCCTTCCCACACACTTATAAACTGTTTCCAGTCCCTTATTAACCGTTCCTAGTCCCTTATTAACCTCTTCCACACTTTCGTAAACACTACTTGTGTTCTTAAACATATTCTACACTCTTAAAGCTGCATAACTTTACCAACATACTTATACAGTCCCGCAAAATCCCGTGATATAGCGAAAAATCCGCGATAAATAATTAAATATAATATTTTTTAAAATCCCGCAATACAGTGAGGCCGTGATAGTGAGCTGCGATATAGAGAGGGACTACCATATATATTAAATATATATACATATTTAAATTATATATATGTGTGTGTATATATATATATATATATTTAATATCCTCAAGGAGAAAGGAAAGGGATATCCAGGTTGCACAATTATAGGTGTTCTGAAATTTTATCAGACCATCTGATTATTGAATTTACTGCAGCTTTGGAAAACCAGAGAAAGGCTTAAGGAGCTCTTTGTGCGACTAGGTTAAAGGGTAAAACAAAGTTTCTTGAGTGCATGTTGTGGTGAAAGATGTGGTCTAAGTCTCTCCACTCTTAGTTCCTTCTCCTTGACTCCTGCCTTCCTTGGGCTGGGACGGGCTGTGCTAAGCTGGGCCTGTTTGTACTTGCATCTCTCTTTTGCTCCTTTTTTTTTTCTTCTTCTTCTTCTTCTTTTTCTTTTTCATTCTCAGAGTTGTTTCTGACGACAGATTTGATGTTCCATTCTCACTCTCATGGATGTTACTTCCTGTCAACTATGAGCAACGGGGCTTTCCCTTCAGTGTCTGAGGCTTCCGCAAATGGACTGTGCCCATTAGAAGCGAATACCAAAGAGCGAGGGGTCAGCTCATTGCAGCCGTTCCTCTCCCTGCCTTTGGTTGCAGCTCTCTTAACCAGAATTTGCCTCGAGTGGTTCCTTGGCTCTTGAGGGAATGCTGCATCCTGTTCTTTTATATGGGACAGACATTGGTGACATTCTCCTTTTCCTTCTCACATAAAAGGTACCCTCTGTGGCATCCCCAATGCAAACAGCCCCCTTGCAAACAGCTGATGTAGAATTTTGGGCTTCTAGGGTTCTCTGCCATGTTTGGGTGCAAGGTCAGGCAGAAATGAAGAGGAGGATAGTTAGGGAAAGCCAAGGACATTCACGGAGAAGAGGGAAGAGGCAAGGTGAAAGCGTACAGGAAAAGGGAGTTTCATGTGGATTTTTTGGTTTCTGTGAGAAATGGGTTGACACATTTGACCTCTTTTTGTATGAACAGAATACATGTTTAGGTAGTGCAGAAACTCCCAGGAATTCTGCACAATAGAGAGAATAATCTTCCATGTATTTTCTACTTTGTTTTATGTCATATTACCTCATTCATATCATTCACTGGTAGGTATGTTTGTAGAATATAGACTGCAGCCATGCCCTGCATCAGTGCTCTGCTTTTGTACACATGTTTTTTTTTCCAAGTCAACATTTTAAAGATTCTATCATTGTAAGACATATCGCATGTTTTTGTCCTGATGACTGTTTTTAGAAGCATCATGAACAAGGCACTGTGGTGAGTTACACTGTGCACCAAGCAGAAGGGAGAGATGTGTACAGTCAGCCCGACTTGGCCTGGGTTGCCTCTGCTTTTCTTCCCCTGCTTAGCACTGCTCACACTCACCACTCCTGTGACTGAGAGTGAGGGCTGAGTGCTAATGACCTAACAGGGTGGGGCCAAAGTAGGTATACAGTTTTTCATATGGAAAGTAATACAAAAATTAATAAATAATGCTACTAGAATAAACTGTTTTGTCAACTCACAACTGTACACCTACTTTGGCCCCACCTGTATATGGAGTAAGCTGCCACAATTGAGAGTTGAGTAGTTGACACAGAGGCAGCTTGGTGCACAAAGACTAATGTATTTACTGTCTGGTCCTTTATAGAAAATGGCTTCTGGCCCTCGATGTTGGTAGGGTCTTACAGGCTACTGTTGGAATGTCGGCTTTGATTGTGAGAAAAATGAGGATCTCTGGGAGGGTTTGAGCAGGAGGAGGACAGGATCTGACCGAAGTTTTGGTGGCTGTGTTGACAAATTTTAGAGAGGCAAAGGTGGCAGCAGGTAAGCCAATTAGGCTGCAGTTCCCAGTACACTGGGGTGCCCACAGAACACCACAGCAAACTCACCAGGGTGTAGCAGTGTATTTTAAATTTCTGAAGCATTTACAGTGATACTTGTGTGTGCTTCTACCTAGTGACTAGTTCACAGTTTCAACATTAGGTCACGCTATATTCTTTCCAATGTTGTCTTATGTTTGTGAAGCTGAGTTTTTGGCAGTAGCTGTAACAAGAAGCAAGCACTATTTAAAACTAATCTGGAATAGGAAATGAAGCTGACAGGATCCAATTTGATTTTAAGGCGTGACATTTTGTACAGTTCGCAATAATCGCATGAGTATTGTGGTTAAGAGTAAAATAAAAAATATTTTTTTAATTCACATGTATTATTTTTCAAATATCTACTTAGTTGTTGAAGGATTGTATCATTGTACAATGTGTAGTTTTATTGTGGCATTTTTCCTGAAGCTGATGTAAGAAATGACCGCACCTGGGTGGCTTTAAAAAAGCAGAAATGTATTGTCCACAGTTCTGAAAGTCAGAAGTCCGAAATCAGTATCACTGGGCCCAGCGAAGGTGTCAGCAGGACTACGCCCTCTGGAGGCTGTTGGGGAGATCTTGTTGCTCGCCTCTCACTGCTTCTGCTGGCTGCAGGCTCGATCTGCTGTTGGCGGCAACACTCGGTCTTTGCCCCATCGTCACATCACCTTCTTCTCTTCTGTCTGCACCAAATCTCCTTCTGCCTCCACTTTATAAGGACACAGGGACTGCATATGCGGCTCAGCTCACTCTATTAATGCAACTAAAGATTTTTAAGTTAATCACTCATGCAAAGAACCTTTTCCTGAATACACGAATAATATTTACAAGTTTCACCCAGTCCCTTCAGGTGGCCATTACCCAGCGTACTACAGGCCCTAATGCATTTTAAATTGTTGCCATTTACCTATTAGTTTGGCCGAAAAGTCTGTTTAGTTTTTTCCATAAAATATAAGACACATTTTTTATCTTCGCCATAAACTTTATTCATTTGAATATTTTGAGGATGTCGACTATCTTCTGTGTGTTATAATGTTGACTATTTTCAATCAATATCTTGATTTGATTGCTATCAGCTGCAACGTGTCTCCTGACCTTGGAGCATTCTCTAGCAAGAAATCTCCAGCATGAAACTTTGCAACCACTTTTGAACATGTTACATCAGTCATAGCCCCTTGTCTATACTCTACACAAATCTCTTCTTTGTATAGCATTTGCATTTTTACCTTTCTTGACATAATAAAGCATAATATGGTGAACATGTTGTGGATTTTTTCCCATCTTCAATATTAAAATGGCAACACAAAATCTACCAGTTTTCATAACTTTTTTTTTTTAATGCATGCTGGTAGGACAGCCGTCACAATACAATCTAAGGTAACTGTCTTGAATGAAGTTGTAGATAACTAAGCACTACTAGAGCACACTTATAGAAAAAACCAAACACTCATTTTGGCCAAAACAATAGCTAATAAATGGAATGGTTAAGTCTTCTCTTGTTTACTTAAGCCTATAAGTAAGACACCAAGGGCTCTGTGAATCTAGAGCTTTGGAAACTTCTGAGTTCAGACACTTGCCCAGTAATCCAGACAGAAAGTGATGGATACTTCAAACTAGAGTGGACAGATGGTGGATACAATTTGAGAGCAAGGCAGGTGGAATTTGCTATTCTCTTTGTGCCGTAGATAGAAAAAGAAAGGAGGCAAATGATTCCTAAGATTTCTAGACTGAGCAGCTGGAAAAGTGGGTTTACCATGAACTCAGGTGTGCATGGACCAGGAGCCTTTTTATCGTTTTCGATGTTGGGGTTTGGTCAGGAAGGAGAGTAGGAAATATGGGGGATTCTGTTTTGTACTTATTTAGAAAAGAAGATACCAAGAGAAGGAAAGAGGATGAAAAAGATACCCATTCCTGTCCAGAGCCTGTCTACAAACTCTCCAACTGCCCTAAGACCTATTCCACATCTCCTGGTGGACAAATGTCCCTCTACGCATGAGTCCTTCAGGTTGTGTTCTGCCTTCTTATTCAAAACATGGTGTGAACAAATATAGACATGAGGTGCTGTGTGAGACAGAGGAGACCCAGAAAGCCTTGTCAAACCCAAAGCCCTAAAAGGGTAGGGCAAATGGTGTTCTGTTTTGGGAAAGTGAAAATAACAGGGCCCTCATATTTAAAATAATTATGTCAAGGGATGGAGCAGAATTTAAGAATGATAGAGGCTATGACAGAGTGTTTGAATGTTGCCAAACCCTGTCCTGGAAACAGATCAACTTGCACCAAACATCCATGGATGGCCTTCACCACAAACCTAGAAACTACAAAGTAAGAGCAGGGAGAAGACAACTACCAACAGGCACAACCCGCCTGGTTTCAGCATCTGCACCAGAAGAAGTGATAGACAGGAGGAAACCTCTGATGGACATGAAGGCAGGAGGCCTTGAAAATGCCAGCAGTAGTCACCGAAAAGCTCTGAGCGGCTATTTGAAAAGAGCAGCTAAGACTGGAGGGTCTTGTCCTACCCTGAATTAAGCGGAGGTAAAGGGGCTGGAGACAGAGTGTGAAGGACTTCAGAAATGTGGATCCTCTGTTCCTTGACACCAAGCACCAGAATGCCTTTCCAGGATGTGGAACACACAGAGGAGGCATTGCAGGGAGGAACTGCAGACACAGAAGGAAAATGTCAATAGGAAGTTGGATGGGAAACTGAGCCAGGACTCCTCAGACAGTAAAACTCATGTTTCTGAAGACTACATTAAAATAATTACAAAAACATTTGCAAAGTTAGAACTTTCTTTCTTAAGTGTATTAAAACTAATTTCTCCTAAAAATGAGTAACAGAAAAGAATTGAGATCAAATCCCATATAAATGTAGTATAAGAAACAGGAATCCACTGCTCTGACTGGTGTGGCTCAGTTGGTTGGACGTTGTCCAGCAAAGCAAAAGGTCCCAGGTTCAATTTCTGGTCAGGGCACATGGCTGGGTTGTGGATTCAGTCGCCAGTTGGGGTGCGTATTGAACATAAACTATTAATGTTTCTCATGCATTGATATTTCATTTCTTCTTCCCTTTCTCTCTCTCTAAAAATTAATAACTAAAAAAATTTTTTTTAAGTAAAAGGAGTATGAAGAGCAGAGCACCATCTCCTCTGCCAATGAAACAAGTCAGAAAGACAGGTCCACAAAACTGATCAAAACTGTCACCTGCTATTTCAAAATGAGGCAGAAGACATTCGATAAAACAATGCAGAAGGTGAAAGAACATGGGGGTGGTGAGAATGAGAAGAATATCTGTTTGGAATGGTGAAAACGTTCTGGGAATAGTAAATGTTGGGTGATCGGTTTGTGTTGATCTCTTTTCAGACATGGTTTGAGGAGATTCAAATCTGTCCTGTTCCCTCCGTCTCTCTGAAGTGGTGCTCAATCTTTTGACATAATTATTATAATTTGGATGGTAGAGATGGCTGCACAATGGCATGAATGTACTTAATACAACTACATTGCATAATTAAAAGGCTTAAAAGGGTGAATTGTGTGTTGTGTATATCTTATCATAATAAAAAAGAGAGGAAAGAACAAGATAAATGAGAAGTAGGTGAGATGATAGAACTCCTGACAGAATTAACAATAAAAGAAAAACATCAGAAATTAAGACTAAATTAAATATAATACAAGAGTGAATAAACAAAAAAGATAATGCCTTTTTGGAAACAAATGAGAAAAGAATAAATTATTTTCGAGATCAAAAAGATGATATAAGGAAATCTAGCAAAACGTTTAATATCAAAATAGGCAAAAGAACCAAAACAGTTCTGAAAAGAGTAATACCAATGCATATAAAGGTTTAGCACATCATAAAAGTGACATTTCTAGTTAGTGGGAAAGATTCACCCATAAATAGTGATACATATATGTTGGAGTGTAATTTCTCTGGAAACATCCACAACATAGAAAAAGTGTCTCTAAGGGAGGAGGGAAATGAGTGACTGGGGACCTTCACAAAAAGGGTGAATTTTCATTGAATACCCTTTTGTACCTTTCTAAATTGCTCTCATGTGCATCTCTTACCTCTGGAGTCTGACTGCTTGAGTTGTCAGCAAACCTCCTTCTTCACTGACCCTACGGGGCGGGGAATGGAGCGCTATTCTTGACTACTCTTAGGACACTCTCACGCCTAAGATGTCAGTCTCCTGTTTCACCCCCACCCACACCCTCATCCCAGGAAATCAGTATCTCACCAGTAAAATGGTATGATAATTACCCCTTCCACACAAGGTGGCCAGGAAGATTAAATGGGAGTAATTTGCATAGAGTTTGTGACTGCCTCCCAAGTGGTGAGCATGACCTCTCCCTCCAGCACCGGGGTGGGGGGGCACCCCACTTCCAGTTCCCCCCAAGGACACTGGCTCTTGGTCAAAGACTCCCTTCGGTTATAAAATCCTACCTGTCCACCTGCAAGAACTCAATCCTCAGAGCACGTCCCAGGAAAGATTTGGGGGCTTCGAGGGAAACTGGAACACACCCTCTGGTTTTCATTCTCAACCTGATTCTAAGAGGGGGACTGCCCCTTCATTGTCCTTGGAGCTATTTTACAGTTATGACCAGAGGCGGATTTAAGGGTGGGCGCGCCGGGCACGGGCCCTGGGCCACGACTTCTGAAGGGCCCTGCAAAACCCCAATTTTAAACTTTTTTCTAATGACACCAAGTTTGGTTTCATTACTACACTGCATAAAATATGGTAAACGTGGAATTTTATTTTCCCTGTCTCTCTCCTTGTTTTTAAGGGGCCCAATATTTTCTTCTGCACCCGGGGCCTCAATCAACCTTAATCCGCCTCTGGTTGTGACTGATAATAATGTACTGTAGATAATTCTCGTCTACAAACATGCCAAAAAATCTGTTGGGACAAACCTCTCCCCTAGATCACTAGTAAGTACACTGGTTGTGTAACCATTTGAAAATTCATTTCGTAAACAGCTCCTTTGACTTCTTCAAACCTTTTGTAATATCTTATTGATTCCCTCACTTATAAATGAGTTGAATATTTGACACATTTCATTTTATATTTGTAGTCATGATTTTAACTGTTTTAAATACATCCTTTAACAAAACACTGATTTCTCTCTTCTCTCCACCCCTTAGTCTCCAGCTGCACATCATAGAGAGTTGGAATAGAGACGAATTAAACTCTCCTTTGAATACTTTAACAGAGACTCCAAGATGCCACTTCAATAGATAGTTAAAAGAAGCAAGCACGTTTGATGTATGTATTGTATTTGAGCAACATTCCATTTTTTATGGAAGAGAAACCAAGATTGTGATTCAATCTGAGAGGAGGTCCGACTTGGCTGACTCAGAGGGAGACTCCCCCTATGTGCTTTTTCACAAATCCAGACCTTCCCTTTAGCAAAGCTGTCTCTAAAGCACCCCCAACAAAGCCCTGCAGGTTGCTCCCCTAGCCAGTGAAGGAAGGCCAGGACCTGCACAGGTGCTCTGTGTCCCATCCAACGCCACAGAGGCTTCCACAGAGCCCTCGCCCCAACCTAACCTTGACCAAGGCAGGCCTGCCTCCTGGCCACCTGGAAGGATCCTGCAACCGGGACTCTCAGAAGAATTCTGCTCTTTTTCTGCTCTCCTTCAACCCTAATATACCCAGCTTTCGTCTCAAAAGATTGTGTGAATCGGGGCTCGTTAGAGCATCAACGGTGTACAGCACGGTTGCAGGTCCAATCCCGGGTCAGAGCACATACAAGAAACAACTAATGAATGTATGAACGGGTGGAAAGACAAAGTTGGTTGGTCAGTCTCTCTCTCTCCTTCTCTCTCTCTCTTGCCTCCTTCCCACTTCTCCCCCCACTTCCCTTTTCCCTCTCCCTCTTCTTCTCCACCCCCTTCCTCTCTTTCTCTTAAACCAATAAATGAAAAAACTTTTTAAATTTTTATGACTGTGGGGACCAGGACTTCCAGAAGAGGGCGCCCTAGACCACCGCTGTGATCAGCCACAGCCTGTTCCAGGGGCTCTTCCTGCAGAAAGCACCCTCTCCTTTTTCTCAGGCGCTGTGGCACCTACTGCATTTCCTGCGCCTGTCTCCTCTGTTTCAGCCCAGCACCACATTACATCCTCTGGAACATCACACCCTGTGCTGTCTCTAAAAGTTCCATTCACATTCTCTCCCACTCCACTCCCAGTCTGAAACCACGTTTGTTTGGCTTCTCATCCCATGTTCTTTTCTATTCTGTGAGATTTAAAAGCTGGCTATTGATGGCATTTGGTCAATGGAGTCTCTAAGATAGTTCATAATAATGATAATGATAATAGTAAGAGAAGAACAAAGCTGACCCCTGTCGTGGGGTATGTAAATGAATAAGATCAAACAATCCTGACTTATGACGTGCCTCAGCATGCAGCTTGCGCTTGTCTTACACCAGTGGGCAAGGGTGGGCATTCTCCCTCGATATTAAAAAATGTTTTTTTGTGTAAAAGTTTTTTTATATAAAGGATTTATTCATAGTTATTCATATTTGAAATTGTTCTTACAACACTGATTTCTCTCTTCTCTCCACCCCTTAGTCTCCAGCTGCACATCATAGAGAGTTGGAATAGAGACGAATTAAACTCTCCTTTGAATACTTTAACAGAGACTCCAAAATGCCACTTCAATAGATAGTTAAAAGAAGCAAGCGGGTTTGATGGATGTATTGTATTTGAGCAAACTAACGAGGTGAATTGATTTGCCGGCCACACAAAGGCACTTAGTGAATGTTGGTTCTGAGCTAATCGAAGGGAGTGCTGTCTCCCTGGTCCAGAGGCTGTTGAGGTTCAAAGTTTAGTGCTTTGCAAATGTTGGGGTCTTGCATCTATATGCTACATTAATTGGGGTGCCGAGGGTTGGGCTGCATTATTTTTCTATGAAACAGAAGAATCAGAACACCTGAAATTTGGAAGTCTCTACAAAGCAAGCACGTGAGTTCACCTGCATATCTGAGATGAGTGTAAGAGCCCCGTCTCAGAATCTCCTCAAATGGTCATCCAAACTCTGAGGACATAGTGTCAGGGAGGCCACTCTGGACACCTGCCACGGCCTCAGAGAGGAAGCACAGGAGTACTTCAATTGATAGCCACCTCACTCTGAGCCAGACGTAAGCTATAATTCGCATAGAACTGTCTCTGGTAAATCACTGCAACCACGAGCATATGTATAACAATGATCTATTATCGCATATGTGAAAGGCCCAAGGAGACAAGTCTATAAAGGCAATAAAACCATCTCCTTCATTCCTGGCATCCTAGTCCTTCTTTTGGATGGCAACTATGTTATTATGTTCAGCTGTGTGCTCCAGGTATTGCCAGAATCCTCTCTCAGGTGAAGTGAACAGATGTCTGAATTGTAGGCCTTTGGCCTGCTGCTCTTTTCTCAGATAATGAAAGAGACAGCAGACAAGAGGTGGAGGCTGAGACTGGCATCCTAGTAAATCCCAGTGATGGGGCTTCCTGGGGAGCAGTGTGCAAAGTCTCTTCTCCTTCCCCCGCAACTTCACCTTCAACTTCTCCCTGGCAAAAGACAGTGCAAGAGGAAATTAGCCCTTATTTTCTAGCTTTGAAGAGTTTGAAGATAATAGTTGCCAGACAGGGCCACATTTGTGATAAGAGGGGCGACACTGGCTATGCTGCAAGAAGGGCGTCTGCAGAGGGATGAAGTGCACACACACACGCACACACACCTCGCTTACTTGCCGAAGCCCCAAAGGCCTTCTGAATGAGAGACAACTTCCTCTCCTGGATAATTATGACACTTAGCCTTCAACTACATATGAGAGAGAAAAATACTAAACACGGCAGGCAAGAGTGAGTCAGGGGGACAAGAACGTGGAACTACCTGGGTGACTTTTAATTTAGTCTCATCTCTGTGTACTCCTGGCTTGGACCCCTACTTTGCTGAGAATCAGTTTCCTTATTCTAAAATGGAGGGGTTAGACTAGGATTGGTACTTTTTTTGGTAAATGGCCAGATATTAATATTTTAGACTTTGCAAGCCATACACTCCCTGTTGCCACTACTAGTTTCCGACTTGGTAGCACAAACAGCAGCCACAGACAATATGTAACACAATGAGGGAGGCCATTTCTCACCTATAAAACGGTATGATAATGATTCTTTCCACACCAGGTGGTTGCAGGCCATAGTTTGTCAAGCCCTGCACTAGACAAGCTCAGGTCAGTGTTTATGGCCAACGTTTCAAATTAACCAAGGCCCAACAGGCTTGCTGGTGTTCAGTTCTGAGACCTCCATCCTGCCTCTCAACTTCCTGTTCTGACAACCTATCTAGACCCAGAGTCCTGCCAAGCGTGGGATGTTGCCACTCTCCTGCTGGGCTCTCCTGTCGCACTGCAGGCAGGGGTGCTGTTAATCACTGATGTCACCACATATATTCCTGATCCCATCAACGAATAGAATGAGTAGCAACACAACCCGATCACCCAGGAGTCAGCTCCACCATGAATCCTGCTGCACATTGCTCCGACCATTCCGGGTAGCTGGGACCTCTGGTTGCTGTGCCTTGGCCCCTGCACGTGGAAAGGAGTCCTACTGTGTACTCCACAGCATCAGCTCCAATTGCCAAGCCAGACACCCCTCGTACTGTGGTGCTTCTATCTCCCACCCTGCATCTGCCCAGACAGATACTTCTTGTCCTTTTTAGATCACCAGACATTTGTCAGCCAAGTCTTAAAATGTGTCAGTTATCCAGACTGAGATTCACTTAAATGAATGAAAATAGTTTGATTATAGAACAAGGGAGAAAGAAGAGGTCGTTAAAACAGGCAAAAGCCCACTTATTAGAATTCTTGCACAAGGTAAGAACTGGACTAAGAGTCAAGCTGACACACCCCTGAGAAGCTGCTGCATGTTAACCCCTGCACCGAGAAGTCAGTGAAGCAGAGTGGCACAGAAATCAAAACAAGCATTCAAATCGAAAGGGGAATTCCTAGGCCCACAGATCCTTAGCTGGATTTATTGCCCCCTCTTGTGTTTACTTGTGAGAAATGCAGGTTTCTGTCAAAAATGAGCACTTGTTCAGAGATCTTTTGCATTCTCATTTATAAAAAATCATTTAAACTGCCTTATTCATCCCCAGAGAAATTGTGAAAAGAGGAAAAAATTGTGACACCACATATAAATCCAATATTCTCCAATCTACATATTATTCAATTTTATCTTCAAAATATCCATCTGAAGTAGACCCTGCAGGTATGGACTCTGTTGGAAACCGTGGAACCTGTGCCCCATGATGCATAGACAGCGACATCACTCAGGGCTCCTGGCTGCACTGGGCTTCATCCTGGGGATTTCTCGCTTGTTATTTGTCAGGATGTTTTAGGTTGAGCACAAACCTCCACAGCTCCCATCTCTCCCTGGCAGAAGTCATCATTAGAGAGGGCGCAGGTCAGTCATCTCACTGGGTGTAGGTGGGTTATAAAGTAGGAAGCCAATGTCAGAAAGAAGGCTGAGCGAAAACTGCTGCCAGGAATACTCTTGCCTCCTTGCCCACCTACCTTTCCCACCTGTGCTGGTAGCTGGCTAATAGGTGGTCATGGCAGGAGGGGGCCAGCCTTTGTGCTCTGTGCAGCTAAAGAACAGGGTGGGGAGTCTGGAGCAGAGGCGCCACCGCTGAAAGCTGAGTAGTCCACAACCAAACCACGGAACCTCATGCCTGGCCCTCTCCCCAGGCTCCCTATGCTACAGCCATTCTCTGCTTCTCTGCAAAAAACCACATGTGCACATCTGTACTTCTGCATCTCTTCTCACACTGATTATGCTGCCTGGATATGTCCCCTGTTCCAGCCTCCAAAATCCTACTCATCCTTGAAAGCCAAGTTCAAATGTTATCTCTTCCCACTGGCTTTCCCTGATCATCACTTATTCTCCTGCTACCTCCTTTCCACCACACACACGTATGGCTTTCCTCTGTGGGCTCATAACCATCTGTGCACCTGTTTACAAGGCAAGCATTGTTCTGTAGTTATTTGTCTCTCCAGTAGTCGGTGAGCATCTTGAGGACAGAGGTCACTCATTCATTTTATTTGGTGTTGATAGAAACCCACAGGGACCCACTGTAGAAGAACGCATGAGCTTTGGACCAGACAGACCTGGATGCAGATCTTGACTCAGCCACCTGGGGTAGTCATTGAAACTCCCCACGGTCAATTTTCATGTCTGTAAAACGAGACAACAGCATCTTCAGGGAGGTTGTGAGGAAAATTACATGCAATAAAATTTACAAAGAATTTCTACACAGAAAGCAGTAGTTTCAATATCATCCAGTTTAATCTGTGTTATAACAATAAGAAAATAGAGAAAGATGGCAGAGGAGTGAGGGGAGGTTGCACTTGCTTGCTCCCGAGACCTGTCTGTAATTTAGGTTAATTGTGGACAGAGCATCTCAGTTAACATCTGGATACTGGCAGAAATTGAGCCTTGGCACTGCTGGCAGCAAGGAGACCATCTCGGAGTGACCTGTCTGGTGAGCATTGCAGGGAGAAAGGGGTGAGATGTGAGTTCTGGCTGGCTTGGCTTCCCAAGCTGCAGCTGGCAGTGTGCAAAGATTTTTTAGTGACCTTAGGTTTCCCCTGAAAGGAGTCAGGGATGGAGAGCCCATGGTCCGCCCACCCTGGCACGCGACCAGCCCACCCCAGCCGGTGCACAGACAGCCCGCGGACAGCCCAGCCATGGTCTGCCCACCCCCAGCCTGCATGAGGGAGCACACTCACACCTGGCTGAGGCCAAAGGAGGGTGAAGTGAACTAGAGGCACTTTGTAAAAATGTTGGGCACTGGCTCTGGAGAAAGAGCTGGGAGAGCAGTGAACTAGATCCAAGTGCAGACTACTCCCCTCCAAGTGGCATCAGCCAGAGGCAGCAGCTCAACAACTGTATACAAGAAGGTCACACCACAAAGGCAGGAAGTAAAAGCAGATCAATCTAAGAATAGAAACAACAAGAAGAGCCACCTAAAATGGGGAGAAGGAGAAATAACACCCCAACGAAAGAAAAGCTGGAATTTTAAGAAGGAAGGATAAATGAAATAGAGGCAAGCAAACTATCAGACATGGAATTCAAAATAATGGTAATGAGGAAAAACAGTGAACTCAACAAACTCAGAGGTAACTACAACAAATTCCAGGGAAACTACAAAGAACTCCAGGGAAGCTACAAGAAACTTATTGAGAAATATACCATCATGAAAAAGGATACAGAAACTATCAATAAGAGCCGGGAAGAAATGAAGAATGCAATTTCTGAACTGAGGAACACAGCAGAAGCAATCAAAAGCAGACTAAAAGAAGCAGAGGATTGGATCAGTGAGCTAGAGGACAACGTAGAAAAAAATTCCCAGACAGTGCAACAAAATAAAAAAAGACTGAAAAAGAAAGAAGAGGGTTTAAGAGAACTGCAGGACAACATGAAATGAAGCAATATCTGTATCACAGGGATCCCAGAAGGAAAAGAGGAGCAAGGGATAGAACACCTGATTGAAAACGTAATGACAGAAAACTTCCCAAACATGAGGAGAGAAAAAGTCATGCAAGTCCAGGAAGCACAGAGGGTCCCAATGAAGATGAACCCAAGGAGGCCCACTCCAAGACATATCATGATTAAAATGACAACATTCAAAGACAAAGAATCCTAAAGGCAGCAAGAGAAAAACAGCAAACAACATACAAGGGAACTCCGATAAGGCTATCAGCTGATTTCTCAACAGAAACACGACAAGCCAGAAGGGAATGGCAAAAAATATTTCAAGTAATGAAAAACAAAGGCCTACAACCAAGACTACTCTACCTAGCAAGGCTCTCATTCAAAATGGAAGGTGAAATAAGGAGTTTCCCGGACAAAAGAAGACTAAAAGAATACATCTCCACCAAACCAGCATTGCAATAGATGCCAAAGGACCTGCTTTAAGAAAAAGAAAGAGGGGGAGGAACACAGGTACCAAGAAAAATGAATAAATACCTGTCATTGATAACCTTAAATGTAAATAGACTAAATGCTTCAATCAAAAGACATAGGGTAGAAGAATAAATACGAAAACATGACCCACATACATGCTACCCACAAGAGACCCACCTCAAAACAGACTGAAAGTGAAGGGATAAAAAAGTATATTTCAAGCAAACGGACATTTTTTAAAAAGCTGAGGTAACAACACTTATATCAGACAAAACAGATTTCACAGCAAAGGCCATTAAAAAGAGACAAAGAAGGACATTTCATAATACTTAAGGGAATGATCCAACAAGAAGATATAACTCTGGTAAACATAAATGCATCCAACATAGGAGCACCCTAATATATAAGGAAAATCTTGGAAGACTACAAGAAGGATATTGACATCAACACACTCATAGTAGGGGACTTTAACACTCTATTGTCAACAATGGACCGATCTTCAAAGCAAAGAAGCACCAAGGGTATTGAGGCATTGAACAACACTCTAGACCAAATGGACTTACTTGATATATGTAGAAATTTCACCACAAAGAAACAAAATATACATTGTTTTCAAGTACACATGGAATGTTTTCAAAGAAAGGCCACATGGTACGACACAAAACAAGTCTCAACAAATTCAAGAAAACTGAAATTATATCAAGCATCTTCACAGATCATAAAGCTTTGAAACTGGAAATCAACCTCAAGGAAAAAACTCAGAGACATTCAAACTCATGGAGAATGAATAACATGCTATTAAATAATGAACAGGTTAATAATGACATCAAGGAAGGAATCAAAAAGGTTTTGGAACCAAATGATAATGAACACACAACAGCCCCAGACCTATGGGACACAGCAAAAACAGTCCTGAGAGGAAAGTTCATAGCAATACAGGCCTACCAAAAAAGAATAGAAGAAGCTCAAATAAACAACCTAACCCTACAGCTACAAGAACTAGACAAACAACAACAAACAAAGCCCCGAGTGAGTAGAAGGAAGGAAATCAAGATCAAAGTGGAATTAAATGATGTAGAGACTAAACGAACAATTCAAAAGCTCAACAAAACCAAGAGGTGGTTCTTTGAAAAGATAAAAAATCAACAAACGTTTTTGTCTGCATTGTCCTCCAGCTGGCTGATCCGGTCTTCTGCTTCCTCTAACCTGCTTTTAATTCCTTCTACTGTGTTCTTCAGTTCAGAGATCGTATTCTTCATTTCCTCCTGGCTCTTATTGATAGCTTCTATGTCCTTTTTCATGCTGGTGTAATTCTCCGTAAGTTTCTTGTAGTTTTTCTGGAGTTCTTTGTAGTTTCCGCTGTGCTCATTGAGCTTCTCCATAATCCATGTTTTGAATTCCATATCTGATAGTTTGCTTCCCTCTATTTCATTTAGCACTCTTTCTGGGGATTCTACCTTTCCTTTCGATGGGGGATTGTTTCTCTGTCTCCCCATTTTTGTGACTCCTATTGTTTGTTGGTGCTTCTTAGAATGATCTGCACTTCCTGGATCTGCCTCTGGTGGCGTCAGACCGTATACCAGTCTGGCCCTAGGCAGCCTTTTGGAGACTTCCAGGGATCTCCTGCCTTTGTCTGTCTTCTTTAGTTGTTAATCTACACAATCTGTGATCAGCCATCAGGCTTAAGGACCGTGGGTGTGGCAGCTTAATTCCTGTAGGCAGGGCTTTTGCTTCCCCTCAGGCTGACGCCACTCAGAGGGGAATGGTCTGCCTGCAGCACTGGGGATGAGTCAGCACTGGGACCTGGTTGGTTGCTCCCCTAGTTCTCCCCTCAAAGCCACGGCACCAAACTCTCCCCAAGCGTCTCCAGTCCTCTCTGCCTTCCCTCTGCTTGAGCCCAGGGTAAGTGGGGGCCAAAATATTTTCGTATGTGATCCCCTTAAGAGCTCTTTTTCTCCTGCTTTTTCTCTCCGGCTAGCAAGAAACCCTGTGGCTTTTCGCTTTTCACAGCTGGATATTATTTTACTTTCCACTCTGTTGCTGTAGGCTGGGAAGCCCAGCTGGGGGGTTAGACCCTGCCCTTCTCAGGGGGAACCCCCGGCTGCTGAGCTGTTTCTCTGTCCCTTCAGCTGCCACCCGTGTGAGTCCAGCCAGCCCTTCCGCGTCTCCGCACTCCCTACCGGTCACGTTGTGATGTAGCGGCCTTTTCTGTCTCTCCGTGGTTATAAGACTTCTCTCCAGCTAGTGTTCGGTTGGTTATTCCAGATGATTTCTCCAAAATTAAGTTGTAAATCCAGACTGGTCCTGGGAGGAGGTTAGTGTAGCTTCCACTTACTCCTCTGCCATCTTGGGTCTGTCTAGAATATTTTTAACTAGACTTAACCATGTTGTATATTGCATCCCCAGAAATTATTTATCTTACAGAAATAAGTTTGTAATTTTAATCACCTTTCTTTGTTTCCCCTCCCCCCCACCTCCTGCCTCTAGAAACCACCAATCTCTTCTCTGTTCCTCTGAGTTTGTTTTTGTTTTAGATTCCACATAATTGAGATCATACACTACTTGTCTTTCTGAATCTGATTTAGCATAATGCCATCTAGGTCCATCTGTGTTGTTGCAAGTGTCAGGACTTTTTTTTTTTTTTTTTTTTTTTTCCTTTTTAATCCTCACCCAAGGATGTGTTCATTGATTTTGGGATGGGTGGGGGGAGAGAAACATTGGCATTGATTGTTTCCCTCCTATATGCACCCTGACAAGGGATCGAACCCACAACCTGGTTATGTGCCCTTACTGGGGATCAAACTTGCAACCTTTTGGTGTACAGGCTGATACTCCAATGAACTGAGCCACCCGGCCAGGGCTAGGATTTCCTTTCTTTTAATGACTGAATAATATCCCGTTGTGTATATGTACCACTTTTTCTTTTTTCATTCATCCATTTATGGGCACATAGGTTGTTTCCATCTTTTGGTTATTATGGTAAATAATGTTGCAGTGAACATGGGATATGGGTATCTCTTCAACATAGTGATTTCATTTCCTTCAGATACATAACCAGAAGTGGAATTACTGGATCATATGAAAGTTCTATTTTTAATATTTTGAGGAACCTCCACATTGTCTTTTATAGTGGCTGTACCAATTTACATTCCCACCAACAATGTGCAAGGGTTCCCTTTTCTCTACATCCTCATCAGCACGTCTATCTTTTTTTTTGTTTATAAAACACTTTATTTTTTTTATTATTTTCAATATTATTTTGAATTGCTTTGGTGTTTAGCATGGTGGTTAGACTATTATATTCTTTACAGAGTGCTCCTTGATATATCCAGTACCTACTGGACCCTGGCACCGTACATAGGATTGCAATAATATTGACTATATTCCCTATACTATATGTTACTCCCTGTAACTATTAAGTACCAATTTGTACTTCTTAATCCCTTTACCTCTTCACCCATTCCCCCAACCCACCAGACCGCTCTCTGTGTCTATCAGTCTCTTTTGATTTTATTTTGTTCTTTAGCTTCCCCTTATAAGTGAAATCATGTGGTATTTGTCTTTCTCTGATGAACTTATCTCACTGAACATAATACCCTCTAGGTCCATCCATGCTGTCACAGATAGGCTTGTTTTCTTAGTTTCTCTTTCTGGTAGTTCATTATTGGAGTATAAAAATACAACCATTTCTGAATATTAATTCTCTATCCTATTACTTTACTGAATTAATTTATCAGTTCTAGCAGTTCTTTTTGATGGAATCTTTAGAGTTCTGTATATACAGGATCATGTCATCTGCAAATAAAGACAGTTTTACTTCTTCCTTTCCAATTTGGATGCCTTTTATTTCTTCTTCTTGTCTGATTGCTGTGGCTAGGACTTCCAGTACTGTGTTAAATAAGAGTGGTGAAAGCAAACAGCCCTGTCTTGTTTCTGATCGTAAGAGAAATACTTTTAGTTTTTCCTCATTGAGTATGATGTTAACTGTGGGTTTGTCATATATGGCCTTTATTATGTTGAGGCATGTTTCCTCTGTTCTCACTTTGCCAAGAGTTTTTATCCTAAGTGCATGCTGGATTTTGTCAGATGCCTTGTCTGCATCCATTGATGTGATTATATGATTTTTATCCTTCATTTTGCTTATCTGGTGTATCGTGTTAATTGATTTGTGGATATTGTACCAACCTTGCATCCCAGAAAAAGGTCATTGTGTATGATCTTTTTAATGCATTGTTGGATCTGGTTTGCTAGTATCTTTTATCTTTCTGATAACAGCCATTCTAACACATGTGAGTTAATATCTCGTTGTGGTTTTGATTTCCATTTCCCTGTTGATTATCATTGTTGATGAGCACCTTTTCATGTACCTACTAGACATTTATATATCTTTTTTGGAAAAAAAAATCTATTTAGGTTCTTTCCCCATTCTTTAATTGGATTATTTGGTGGGGTTTTCTTTGTTCTCTTTTTTTGTTTGTTTGTTTTTTGAGTTTTGAGTTCCATACATGAGTATATTTTAGTTATTAATTTTTATCAGATGTGCAGTTTGAAAATATATTTTCCCATTCTGTAGGTTGCCTTTTCATTTTGTTGATTATTTCTTTTGCTGTGCAGAAGCTTTTTAGTTTGGTATAGTCCCACTTCACAATTTTTTATTGTGTTACTTATACTTTAGGTGTCATAACCAAAAAATCGTTGCCAAAATCCATGTCAAGGAACTTTTTCCCTATGTTTTCTCCTATATTTTTTATGATCTTAGGTTTTACATTTAAGTCTTTAATCCATTTTGAGATAATTTGTGGGTGGTGTAAGGTGAGGGGTCTAATTTTCTTCTTTTGCATGTATATATCCTATTTTTCCAACATTATTTATTGAGGTATTTTTGGCTCCATTGTCAACTATTAGTTGACTCTGTATACTAGGGTTTATTTGGGGGCTCTCTTATCTTTTCCATTGGTCTATATGTCTATTTTATGCTAGTACCATACTGTTTTAATTGCTCTAGGTTTGTAATATAGTTTGAAATCAGAAAATGATTTGTCTGGTTTTGTTGTTCTTTCTCAGGATTTCTTTGGCTGTTTAGGGTATTTTGTGATATCAAACAAATTTTAAGATTATTTTTATTTCTGTTTAAAAAATGCAGTTGGAATTGTGGTAAGTATTGTATTAGGTCTATAAATGGCTTTAGGTCATATGTACATTTTAACAGTATTAACTTTCCAATCCACAAACATGGGATATCATTTCATTTATTTGTATCTTCTTTAATTTCTTTTATTAGTATCTTATAGTTTCAATGTAGAGCTTTTTCATCTCCTTGATTAAATTTACTTCTAAATAATTTATTGTTGTGGTGCTACTGTGAATGGGATAATTTTCTTTATTCAGAAAATGTATTAGTGTAAAGAAACAACCGATTTGTATGTTGCTTTTGTATCATGCAGCTTGACTGAACTTGTATATAAGGAAAAACAGTTTGGGGGGTAGATTTTTAGGATTTTGCACACACACACACACACACACACACACATATATATAAGTAAAATCTTGTCATCTGTAAATAGAGACAGTTTACTCTTTCTTTCCAATTCTGTTGCTTGTAGTTTCTTTTTCTTGACTGAATGCTCTGGTTAGGACTTTTCAGTATAATGTTCAGTAGGAACGGTGAGAGTAGGCACCCTTATTCTAATCTTAGAGGAAAAGTTTTCAACCTTTCATCTTTCAGTATGATGTTAGCTGTGGGCTTGTCATATGTAGGTTTTATTATGTTGAGGTACATTCTTTCTGTACCCAATTTGTTGTGAATGTTTCTCATGAATGGATGTTGAATTTTGTTAGACCCATTTTCTAGATCTATTGAGATGGACCATATAATTTATTCTATTAATTTGTTGTATCACATTTACTGATTTGCATGTGTTGAACCATTTTTGCATCCTAGGGATAAATCCCACTTGATTATGGTGTATGGTCTTTTTAATGTGCTGTTGAATTTGTTTTGTTTTTTTTTTAAATTTATATCCATCAGGGATATTACACTTTCTTGTAGTGTCCTTATCTGGCTTTGGTATCAGAGTAATGCTCACCTAGTTTGGAAGTGTTTGGGAAGGATTGGCTTTCTCTAATAAAGTCATATTTGGAACCATTTTAAACAGTTAGTGACTTTGAAAGTTTTACTTCCTAAGGTACTTTTTCCCTCTTCTTAATTTTGCTTGCAATACTTGTTGTGGATCAGGATACAGAAGAGAAGTCCCAAATACAAGTGTACATAAAAACACAAATTTCTGGGTTCCACATTAGATGTAAGGCATCAAATTGGAGATGGGTCCCTGGAATCTACACTTCTAACATTTTAGATGATTAAGATATAGATAGACCACTAACCATTCTTTAAGAAATACTGGGCTGAAGAGTGCCTTCTACTTAGGTAGTAACGGCCCCTAGGAAGACATTAAATTTCATAATTTAAACAAACTCCCAAAGCTCCAATAAGCCCTCATGTGCTTGACTCGGGAGCTAACTGCCTGACTCAGACCTGACAGTTCTGCAGGCAGCATAGACCATGTCTTGTATCTCTTTAGTCAATTCCCAGCTTATCAGAAACTAGTCTTTATTCATCTCTTTATCCCAGGATAGAGGAGTAAAAAATTTTAGTGCAAATGAAAACACTGTATTGAGACTTTAAAAACAAATATGATCACTGCAGAAAGCATACAGTCATGCATTATACTATTATGATGTCTCAGATTCTGTTCTTTGAAATTGCCACAGGGTATCATCATTCGTATTGCTTCTTCCCCAGTTTATTTTTCAACATTATGGATTTGGAAACATTTGCTTTCTGTTAATAAAGAACTAAATAATGTCATGCTCTTTCTAACTGAACATAGTAGTAACACTTTTGATCAGCTGTGGCTACATGAGAGTTATGTTATTGGAGTTTTGGTTTGTTAAAATAAGGTTGTACCAATTATACCTATACCAACTCCGTTGTAACCACTCAAATATTAAGCTCTTCCTTAGATATAGATACGCTATTGCTTTGAAAATATGCATTTATTTATGAGGGTATTATCTTTCATATATTGTTCCCTCTCACATTATGTGAGTACTCAGTAACATCACAATAATAATTGCTGGACACCAGTTCTGTGGAGAATTTTATGGACAGTCTTAGCCCACACAGACGTAAAAGGCAAACAAGGTCTAAGGATTTGAAAGAAAGAAATAGAATTGTTTTTATTTGCAGATGATTTGTTTACAGGGATAATCCAAGACAGTAATTATTTTGGTAGGCCATATAGTGATGGGAAAATCTAAGAGAATCTGTATATAAAGTATTACAACTAACTCACCAAAATAAGTGGGTATAAGATGAGTACACAATAATCAAACTTTTTCATATAGAGCAAAAACCATGTATATCCAGCGGCCTACTTGACATCTCCATCTGGATAATACATCTCAAATTCAAATGTCTAAAACAGTACTCTGGAATACCTACCCATCTTCCCTTCCCACTTCCAACCCACTCCTCCCATGTCATGATTCTGGGTCCAGTTTCTCAGGTCAAAATCTTAGAATCATGTCATCCTTGATTCTTCTTTCTTACTCCACAATCAACCTGTCAGCACAACCTGTTGTCTCTAGCTTCCAAATATATAGGGTGGGGAGAAAAGTAGGGTAGTTGTGAGTACATGAAACAAGAGTTTATCTTTGTATTATTATTTATTAATTATTGTATTATTTTCCATACAAACAACTGTAAACCTACTTTTGCCCCACCCTGTATTTATAAAAATGCCACTCCTTAACACCCTCCCTTGCAATCACATAGACCACGGCTTTCATTCCCTCTTATCTGGACTTTTGCACCACTTCTCTGCTTCCACTTTTGGGTTGCTGCAGTCTATCCTTCACATAGCAGCCAGCATTAACCTTTTCACACATGTAGGATCATGTTACTTCCTTGTTCAAAACACTATAGAGGCTTTTTGTTACACTTAGAATAAAATCAGGACTCCTACTAGGAGACCTGAGCCCAGCTCCTACCACCTTCTCCTTCCCTGCACTCTGGACACATCAGCCTCCTTTTCTTCAACATGCTAAGTACCTCTACTTTCTTTCCCCAGATCTCCCCCATTAGGCCTCAGCTCCAGTGTCCCTCCTCAGAGAAGTATTCTCTGTTCCTACTGTGTGTAATTTGTCTTTATGTGTTACATATCATTGCCTGATATGTTCCAGTTTGTTGTCCCCACTGCAATGTTAGTGCCATGAAAGCAGGCTCCTTGCTTTTGTTCACGTAGCCCCAGTACTAGACAGCCATGGGATTCAGTATATTTGAGTTGAATTTATGGAGTATACACTGTTTTTTTTTACCTTGTCTGGCCACTTTATATATTTCCATTTGTAACTTGGAGAGTAAACTTTCAGTTCTGTGAGAGAAAAAAACTGTATCTTAACCTCCTTTGTATATCTAGCATCTAACAAGTCAGTGTTTATATATAAATTATTGAGTTATACACATTTTATGCATTATACCCCCCCCTTGATTAGACTAAGATTGTATGCAAGTTTGGTTTCTATACCATTAAAACTAATGAATTGATCAGTATCTCTTGTTTCAAAGGAGCCAGAGCGTCCTTGTTACATCATGTCTAAGAAGGACAGAGATGAAAAGTAGATTCTGTACCTCTTGCTGCATGTAGCAACTGTCTTCTGAGGAATTATACCTTATTTGTCCCACTGCGTTAGTATAATCTTACGTTTGGTGTTTTCCTTCTTGTGTGTGTGTGTCATCTTTTCTGTTCACTATATGTAGAGGGATTATCAAGCAGCACAGATTACTCTTAATTGGTAAAGCTAAAAACACCTTTAGACTTTATTACTTATTATCCCACTCCTCAGACTATGTAATCTTTACAAAATTGAGTTAAAACCAAATTTCCAACCCATTTAGTATGTTCTTATCTTTTTCTAATGTATTCCCTCTACTTCTTGAATGAAGTTACTGTCATTTGAAGCTTGTGTTCTTATGAATTATGATGGTGATGGAAATAGTTGTTTCACAGAATGAGTTTTGTTCTTACATGATTTCTTAAAATGCAACAGAAAGATAAACATGGGCTATTTAGAAATTTAATGGCTGACTGAATTTCTGGCTTTCTTTGTGTATAAACAGATAACAGTAAGTATGTGGGCTCCCCCCACCCTAGGTCATTTATATTTAACATCACTGTTACGTCATGGTGATGTCTAGGAGGTTTGCTCTTTCAAAACCTGTTCTAGCCCTGACTGGTGTGGCTCAGTGGGTTGGGTGTCATTCTGAAAACCAAAAAGTCCCTGGTTCAGCTCCCAGTCAGGACAGGCCTGGGTTGCTGGTCCAGGTCCCCCGTTGGGGGCGTGCCAGGGGCGGCCTGTTGATGGTTCTGCTTTCATCAGTGTCTCACTCCCTCTTTTTCTCCCTCCCTTACCCTGTCTAAAAATAAATATAAAAAATCCCTTTAAAAAAATTGTTCAAGTGGTAAGTTCTAGTATCAAGTGGGATAGTTAAAAATGATACTCAAATATTTAATCCACGATGTCATAGATCAATGTGTTCCAAGCTCTTAGGTTAAGAAGATATTTCAGTTCTTGGAAATTTCTATCCCAAAATTTATTTTTGTTTAGTTCCTTTGTCTCTTTAGTTACAGTGTGATTGATCATGGTTGTTATCTCTATGCATTATTGCCTGCCAAGTATGTGTAGTTGTTTTATCTATTTATTGTACATGTATCAAAAACCCAAGTAAGCCTTTTTAAGGTATATTATTGTCAAGTATGTCAACCAAAATAAATTTCACCATTCAGTCTGCCTGAGAAGTTTCTGTTTTTGCATTACCTTGCATTAGGGGAAATACTCTTGCTTTTTGTTATTGTTGTTTTGTTTTTTGTTTTTTTTCATTTTGTTAAAACACAGAACACTTAATTGATTTTCTATATAAAGAAAGTAATGCACATTTCAAATAGAATATTCGTGTCCACTTTTCTTAAAGATACTTTCTCATGACAAAATTAAAGTTTCTGACTTTGGTTTGGGGAAATGTATTTTTTGAGGAATTGCTTCTTATGCTGTTTTCTTTTTACTTACAGTATATCTCTGTACCGGGGTAATTGTAGACCTATACGATTTGAACCACCAATGCTGGATTTCCATGAACAGTAAGTTTAAAATGTCTAGACCATAATTCTCCTTTAAAATATTGTATGTACCTAACTCATGCATTTGTCTTGTCTTTTGTCTGTATTATCTCTTTGAGAAAGTTAACGTTGTAGTCGTCAGGGAAACAAATGATGTTGAATACTGTTTGCAAATGGGAAGTGATATTATGAACCTAACATGATATTAACTTCTGAAGTTTGAAAACTACTCACATATTTGAGTCTCTGTTTCAGAGACTGTTACCTTCAGAAGCAGCATAAAAATTATAGGTTACTTTTTCTGATGACACTTCATTTCCATTTTTATTATTTAAATGTTTTCCTGTGGATGTAGAAGGATACTTTCTTTACTTATTTGATGTATTGCTTTCTTCTTCTTCTTCTTAAGCCCCTGTGTTGGAGGCGAAACAGCACTAGGTGTTAGACCGGTAGAGTCAGACCTGACCTTGGTTCAGCAACCTTGATGCTTGAGTCTGACTAAGAAATAATTCAGAGCCAAGGCTGAAATTTTAAGAGAAAGTTTATTTAGACAGTCAAAGAGGTAGAAGGAGTGAGCTGTAGAAGAAATAGGCTCAGGAGACGAGTTACAGAGGCAAAAGAAGGGCTCATGGAGCTTAGTAGAAAAGAGAGGAGAGGAAAGCATGCCTGGGGGAAGGGAGCGGGGAAAGGTGTGGGGGTGCTCCAAAGTACAATCATCAAATTAATGATATTATCACCAACCCAGAAGGGTAAACAAAGGCAAATCCCACAGAAGGACAGGTTCAGCTACAGACTTGCTTCCTCAAACTACACTTCTGGCTCACCTCCTACCTCTGGGTCTCAGGTTTCTCACACTGGAGATACACTAAGGGGAAAACAAGTCTTCACCCATATTTGTTCCCAACCCAATTTAGCAGGTGAATAAAGAGAACTTCTTAAATGATATAACTAATAGAGTAATGCCCCTCTGATAAGTTAGAATGGACAGGATAAAAACTGATGAACTCCATTCTAAGACTGTGACATAGGCAATACGAGGGTATATGAGCATATGTGAGTGTGGGAACAGAGGAGATCAGTATGCTATACCAAAAATTTTAGTCTAAAATAGTCAATATTTTTTATTTTGAAAAACTTAGTAACCATTCTAGAAAGATTGTTTAAAAAGTTATATCCAGCTGTTTTTCATTTTAACATTTATTTTTTTGAGAGAGTTTTACAGACTTCATGCATCCCTTGAGATAAAGAAGTTTTCAGGTATACAGAGTACCTGAATTGGAATTGGGAGTTCCTTTTCCAAATTATCTATTCCTCAACCCTTTGAATAATGTCCCACGCCCCAAATTGGAGAAATTGAATTTTCATAAATCTATTGTCATAAAAACCACATGGATGTAAACAGAGGTTCCTAAATTTAGAACTTTTCTTTAAACAATTTTTTTAAAGATTTTATTTATTTTTAGAGAGAGGGGAAGGAAGGGAGAAAGAGAGGGAGAGAAACATCAATGTGTGGTTGCCTCTTGTGCACCCCCAACTGGGGACCTGGCCCACAACCCAGGCATGTGCCATGACTGGGAATTGAACCAGTGACCCTTTGGTTCACAGCCCGGTGCTCAATCCACTGAGCTACACCAGCGTGGGCTAGCACTTTTAACTGTAGAAAATTGGAGGAGATGTGAATGAAGAATTTACCTAGCATTTTTGGAGCCTAAGGTTCATATGAAACTTGAAAGTAGTTATTATCTCACTTATATGTGGAATCTCATGAACGAACAAAATAACAAAGTGGAGACAGACTCATGGATACTGAGAACAGACTGACAGCTGTCAGAGGGGAGAGGGTTGAGGGCTGGGTGAGAAGGGTGAAGGGGTTAAGCAAAGAAAAAAGAAAGATTCATGGACATAGACAGCTATATGGTGATGCCAATTGCTGGAGGGAAGGAAGGTAGAAGAGGATAAAGGGGATCAATGGTGATGGAAGCAGACTATTGTGGGGTGGTGAACACACAATACAGTATACAGATGATGTATTGTAGAACTGTACACCTGAAACCTATATAATTTAACCAGTATCATTCCAATAAACTCATCCATTAATAAAAGAGGTTTAGAACAAACAAAATGAAGTTGTACATTTCATTGCAGAAAGTAAATTATTGTGTCAGATTACTAAAGAAAATCAGAGATTTGTTAGCATGTATCTCTTTTTAAAGTTGTTGGATGTTTATTTCTTTTTACTATCAGAAGCATAAACTTTAATTGGTTGAAATTTTTGCCTTCTTCAACTACTCTTTGCCTCCAAAAATCCCTGCTCTTTTTTAAATGAGTATTAAGTGGACAAAGAATCAGGTTAGAATACCTTAGCATAGAATGGCCCATCTTCATGCCTGTTACTCACCATCCACTCCCCCAGTTTTTGTTAATATAACCCCAGTTTTTTTCAGTTATCCAGCCCTTAAGAAAAGTGACCCTGTTCCCAGTTGAGGAGTAAATCCAAGTTAATCTACATCGGTTGTAATAATCCCATTCTTGTTTGTGATCAATTCAGAGGTGGATGTGACCTGTCCTACCCAACAGTGTGAGAGGGCTGGCCTACTGAAGGATTTCTGGGGGAGGATTTTTTTCATTCTAAAAAAGAGATACAGTAAAGAAATAGCCCTCTTGCATGTTGGACATTGTCTGCATGTGATTCCTGGTTGATAAGGCAACCACCTTGTAATCAGTGGGAAGTGCTAGCCTGAGGATAAAACCAGCAAGGTGTGTCTGACAGAAAGGAAAAATGGATAGAACTTGTGTCCTTGACCATAGTGTGGAACTGCTGAATTAATCAACCCTGGAACTGCCCATTTCAAGTTTTTCTGTTAGGTGACAGTTACTAGTTTTGCTTTCTTGATCTCTTACAGATTACATGGCATTGCTGACCCATTCCTCCCTCTCAGCTCTCTCTGCCTCCACCCTTGTGAACCACGCTCTCTCTTTTCCTCTTGTGTCTAAGGCCCTTTTTTCTTAGTCTCTTTCAGGGTTCTGTTCCTTTGTCTATCCCCTAACTGTGGCTGCTCCCATTTCCTCAGCCCTTTTCAGCCAGCTCCACACTTTCTTACTAGGTGATACTTCACAACTTTGGTATATATCTACGGTTCCCCACTCTATACTCCTAGTCCCCTCAGTACTCAACTTTGCATCCCCAACAGCACCTTAACTTCAGTGCATCCTGCTCTTGCTTCTGTATTTCCAATCTCTGTGAACGGTGCCATCCAGTCACCAAAGCCTGAATCCTGAGGATTCCTGGGTTCCTCCCTTTTCCTCAAAGCACCCCATCCCTTTTTCTCACCAATCTATTACCAGAATCCTGTCAGTATTTCCTGTCTTGTCCTCTATAACCTTCATTGCTTACCCTTCTCCCTTTAATTCAGCCCTTGGTCCTTTCTTATCTAGACTGTGACCACATGCTTGCCATTTCCAATTTATGATTTATACTATCAAGAGAGCAATCTCTTACTGTTGAGATCTTACCACGTCATTTCCTTCATCTTATCCCCCAAAAAACCCCTTGAGGATGTCCTGATATCGTCAGGATAATGTGAAATGTCTTAACATCAAGTGTGTTCTTTATTTTTCTTATATGCCACCCCACCCTGAACTATACCTGTAGAGAACTATTGATACTTAACGCTGCTCTGAAATACCTGATCTTTCTAAGCTTTAGGTATGTTTGCATACTTTAAGAGTTTCTCCCATATAAAAATATTTTTTTATGGAAGCTTTTATGTAGTCAGAAAAATATAAAGAACAAATGATGACATGCTCTGTTAACCCAGATTCAATAGAGAACATTTTTGCCATATTTTATTTTATATTTTTGTTGATTTTGAATCATTTGAAAGTGGCAGACATGATGGCATTTTATTTCCATATTCTTGAGCACACATATGCATGTATAAGATCATACTACATATTGCAATACCATTACTGGTATTATAAGACACTTCACAATAATTACAGAGTGCTTTTGATTCCTCTGTTTTGGTCAGTGTTTGGTTCTGAGGGATAGAAATCTCGCTAAAACTAGTTGGGGCAAAAAATGAGCATATATTGGAGGAATATTGAGGACCATAACATATCTGCAGGAAGGTAAGAGATGCAGCTGGGACCTGGGGACAACAGGATCACTGTTATCCCATGCCAGTAGTACTCCTCTCTGTGCCTTTTATTTTTGCCTGTTTGCATTCACTTATTGCCCCATACCAACATTTCCTTCCTACAGTGATAACACACACTGACTGCTCTTTAGACTTACCTTGTTTTTTTTTAGTTTGAAAAATCTCAGAGCAATTCGGTAATCACTTTTGCTTAGATCAGATGTCTACCCCACCAGACAGATAAGGCGGGTATTTGGTAGTGAACGTGTCTCCTGGGCATTGTCCTTATGTTTAACCCAGAGAAGAGAAATCATACAGTGGGCAGCTACTCCAGTTGAAATCAGTTACAGCCTCCTTGGCCTGTTGCCTCCCTAATGACCTTTAGCGCGATAGGGGATAGCTATCCTCTGTAAAGCAGGTCTTTCCCAGCCTGCCCAGCAGAGGTGGAAACTGCCTTCTCTCTGCTTCCATGGGGCTATGTTGACCCATAAAAGTGGGATGGCTCTCCACCCCAAATTTGGTCCAGGTGTCAAGTCTGATGACGTCACATGTACACACCAAGAGGGTATGAAAAGGTTTACTATACTCACATAATGAAGCTTTCTGGGGAGACCTGGGTGGGGGTGCTCCCAAACAGGTCTGAAACGTGGCTTGAGAGAGCAGAGAAAGGAGATTGACTTGGCTTTGATTGTCGTTAGGGGTGAGGCTGAGGTGGAGTGCATGGTTTGAACTTCTGACTAGATCCAAGAAGGGAGAGTGTGCAGGCTTCCTTACTGACTTGCCCAGATGTGTAGGGTAAGGTGAAGGGATGTTTGGGGCTTGAAACTGTGAATAATCAAACATTAAACAAGGAGTTAAGAGTCGTCATTATTCATGACGTCTTCTACTAGCATCTGTCAGTCAACTGGTGATCACTGTGATATCTGCTGCCCTACTAGGCCAGGCTATTGAGATAAATACACATTGCCTATCTTTGTCCTTCTGTCACATATTTCACATTTAAAACTTATATGTGGTACAGTAAGTCCAACAAGACTGTATGCTGATTTCTTTTGCTTTAGTTAAATTTGTTTTATGTTTTCAAGTTGTTTTTGCTATACTTTTTCTTCTTGATCCAGCAATGTACTGATTTAATGTCCATGCTATAAATGTTTCAATTTCTTGTTACGTATAGCAGTAATTTTAGGACTTGAGAAGTGTCCTTAACGGAACACATTCTAATATTTTTCCCAAAAATTTTAAGGGACACTTTCATCTCTCACTACCTTGACTGAGCTGCTGAAGTTTTGTCAAGGTACTCTGTGATCTTTTTTTCTACTGTTTTGTTATTTTGCAAATCCAGAAGCCACTCTTAAAACACCCTTTGCAGCATCTGGAAGAACTTGAAGTTGGGTGGAATTTAAGGCTCCATGTTGAGTCTGATTGCCATGCAAGGCCTTGCAGAGGTTTTCAGGCTCTTTTGCAAGAAGCAGCCTCCAGTTCCCTGGCCACTTTCTAGACCTTACATATACTGGCTTCTCTCACTACCCTGATTGTCCCTACTGCCCTCTAGAATGTCTTTCCCAGTAAGTCACATTACCCTTGCTTAGAAATGGCTATCTTTATTTTTATTTATTTTGTTTTAATTTATTCTTTAATTCTACCTCTTGTTCCCTTTTCCTCTCCCTTTCTTCCCCTCCCACCCCCCTTCATCAGTTGGCTGGAATAGTCTGGGCATAATTACCTCCCCCCTTCCTCTGCTCCCCCTTTAGTTATTTATGCCAGTCAGTTAAATATTTTCTTTTTCCATAACTCCCTTTCTCATACATTTTTTGCAGACTGTAAAAGATGCTTTGGATGGAAACTTGGTTTACTGAGTTCTTTGGCTTATATAATAATTAAGAGCAGAAAACTTGATTTGGAAACTAAAGCTTAAAATGGAGACTTAATGGTTCAAAAAAATGGAAATTGAGTAGACTCATAAAAATGGAGGTCTTTATTGTCAAGTTAAATGCAGTTCATCAAAGGCATTTCTTCCTTATCACTTTTTGGTATTCCAAGAAAATCAAGTAGGCTCTCTTTTCTGAAGGCACATTTGGTGCCTTTTAGCTTTTCAATTTCTGTTTCACCAACACCCAAGCTCAACCTTCAATCTAAAATGTGTTTGAGGAAATGGTCAGGTTTTGTGGTAATTGAGTAGTACAAAGTAGTACTTAGTGATTTGGCGCAATTTCCTGCCAGAAGTTGTGTATTAAGTGCTGTGTCACTGTCATTCATGAGGTTTGTCTCAAGGCAGTTGCTCAGCCATCTCTTCAGCTGTTTCCTGGCATTGCATGTTCTCCCTCTGTGGCATAGGAAGCTTGCCATTGACCACAGAATTGCAGTTTACTTTCCTAAGTACTTTCTGATTCATAGCTGCTTCTTCCTAATTCTTTTAAGCCTCAGACTCTTCTCAAATATGAAAAATAAGTAGCTCTGCTCTAACAGTACAGAGAGCAGCTATATATTTGATTCATCTTGGTTTATTTATGAGTAATTCACACTGTCCCCTTTGGTCCTACTTCTGTCTTTGAAGCAACTCATAATGGAAACAAACAGGACAAGCACTGGCAGACACTTGAAAATCTCTGTTTTATTTTTAAATCTACCTCTCTAGCCAAGCAGTCACATATGCTGCTTATGACAGGCAGAATTCAAAGATAGTCCCCAAATTCCTAGCCTCTGAGGTCCACACATCTTCTCCCAAGTGTATTCAGTCAAGCAGTCATCTAGATATTGCTCTACATGATTTGAAAATGTAATCAAGGTCCCAAATCAGTTAACTCTTAAGCTAGGGAGGTGGTCAGAGAGCCTGTCCTGATAACCAGAGTCCTTTCAAACCTGGCTATAGTAGTCAGAGATAGAAATGTTGGATATTTGAAGCATGAGACGTATTTGATGCAAGGGAGTGTCACCATGCTGGTTTTGGAAACGGAGGACACCAGTATGTCAAGAGACTGAGAGCATCCTAAATTTTGTCAGCAACCTGAATGAGCACCAGGAAGATAAACCCTCATTACCGCTGGCTGTAAAAACAAGTGCAGATTGGGGTGGCAGAAAAAACTGTCGAATTTTTGCCCCTTAAAGGGCCCACATGGTCTTAGAACTTATGCAAACCCCAGGGCAGCAACTGGAAGGTACCAATTGCATATGGGACATGGGTGAAGTGACTGGAAAAATGGCTCATGCTGGGCAAATCACCAGAAGCCAAGCAACAGCATTGTCCCCTCTCGTAGCCCCCCACCACAAACTAAGCCACAAAGAAGTGAAGTAGTTGGCTCCACCCTGGAAATTACCTAAGGCTCTGCCCCACACAATTTATAGGTGCCTTTGCTATATAGGCCATGCTACTAAGACAGGGAGTAAAAGCAGCTCTACCTAATATACAAAAACAAACATAGGGAGGCTGCCAAATTGAGGGGGCAAAGAAATATGGCCCAAATGAAAGAACAGAACAAAACCCCAGAGAAAGAACTAAATGAAACAGAGATAGCCAACCTATCAGATGCAGAGTTCAAAATACTGGTAATAAGGATGCTCAGAGAACTCATAGAGTGGGCAAAAGAAATAATAAAGGAAGAAATGGAGGTTACACAAAGTGAAATAAAGAAAAACATACAGGGAACCAACAGTGATGGGAAGGAAACTGGGATTCAAATACACAGTTTGGCAAAAAAGGAAGATATAAAATTCAACCAGAGTAAAAAGAAGAAACAAGAATGCAGAAAATGAGGCAGGGCTTAGGAACCTCTGGGACAACTTTAAATGTGCCAACATCCAAATCATAGGGGTGCCAGAAGGAGAAGAGGAAGAGCAAGAAATTGAAATTTTCTTTGAAAAAATAACAAAAGAAAACTTCCCTAATTGGGAAGGTAAATAGACATACAAGTCCAGGGAGCACAGAGAGTCCCAAACAAATTGCGCCCAAAGACAACCACACCAAGACACATCATAATTAAAATGCCAAAGGCTAAAGATAAAGAGAGAATCTTAAAAGCAGCAAGAGAAGAGAGTTACCTACAAAGGAGTTCCCATAAGATTCTCAGCTGATTTCTCAAAAGAAACTTTGCAGGCAAGAAGGGACTGGCAAGAAGTATTCAAAGTGATGAAAAGCAAGGACCTACAACCAGGATTACTCTATTGAGCAAAGCTATTATTTAGAATGGAAGGGCAGATAAAGTGCTTCCCAGACAAGGCAAGGCTAAAGGAGTTCATCATTACCAAGCCATTATTATATGAAATATTAAAGGAACTTATTGAAGAAAAAGAAGATCAAAACTATGAACATTAAAATGACAACAAACACACAACTATCAACAACTGAAATTTGAAAAACGAAACAAACTAAGCAAACGACCAGAACAGGAACAGAATCATAGATATGGAGATCATATGGAGGGTTATCAGCAGGGAGGGCGAGGGGGAGGGGGATGGGGAAGAATGGGGAAAAGATGCGGTCATTAGGAAGCATAATTGATAGGAACAAAATAGACAGGGGGACATTAAGAATAATATAGGAAAGGGTGAAGTCAAAGAACTTACATGCATGACCCATGGACATGAACTAAGGGGTAGGATTGCTGGAGGGAAGGGGAGTACTGGGCAGAGAGGGGCAAAGGGGAAAAATTTGAGACACCTATAACAGCATAATCAATAAAATATACTTAAAAAAATAATTATACTTGACAAAAATTTTCCACGGTTTAGTGTGGTTCAGTCTCCCACTTTATTGTGGATTCTGCTCATATCACCAAGGGAACTGAGAAGAGGGAGGGGCAGGGAAAGCTGTTCACACAAGGTCCATAAGCAGGTGGGTCCAAGCCTGTGGTATGGACTGCCCAGAACTGCAGGAAGCCTCCTGACACACTTCCTAAGACCTTCCCTCTGTTCTTGTTACTCCGAACTTCTTTGAAAAATATAAGTAGATAACCCTTCTTATCTGAGCAAGGATTAATTTGTGTAGGGTAGGGCCCGGGACCTTTCCTCTTTGATCCCTGTTAGAAAGGGCAGGGCAGCCTCAACAGCATGCAAATCAAGCATTCTGATCCACTCTGTGTTTTCAGGTTTCTAGAACCTCCAAACTTCTTTCCTTACCCCAAAGTCCTCTCCTGCAGTGGGCCATCTTTCATCCTGTCTTCTTGAAGAATCCCCCAGATTACAATTCATCTTATACCATCTCCTTTTTCTTAACTAAGATTGATTGCATGGAGGTCACAAGAGGAAAAACATTAAGAATGAGTTCATAAGGATTTGAATGACTGGTTGTCAGTTAGCCAACAGGACATTTGAGTGGTAAAAGAGTTTATTTGTTGACTAAAGCACATAATTGGCCATGGTTTGAGGCCCCAGCTGGATTTGTACCCTCTTCCCTAGTTGTGTCATCTGTGACCAGCCCCCTTCCCCTCCCCCCCGCCACATGGGATTGATGAGTCTGTTGGCTGAAGGGTTCAGAAAGTCTGCATCTGAGGCAGGAGGGATTTCACACATTGGGGGCTCCTGGGTTTGAGGAGCTTCTGAGGGTGCTCACAATCCTTCCTCTGGATATCCCCTCTCCATTTCCCAGGACTCAAGCCCTAGTTCCACTTTTGGGCTTTTTCCTCATGGCTGAATGGTTGAGCCACAGAAAGGTGTTGTCCCTCATGTTGGCTGGGCTGTAAGTCATGAGATACTGTTGGACAAGTCCTGGCAAGCACTTGAAAATCTTTGTTTTATTTTTAAATCTACCTGTCTAGCCAAGCAGTCATACATGCTGCTCTCAACAGGCAGAATTCTAAGATGGTCCCCAAATTCCTGGCCTCTGAGGTGCACACACATCTTCTCCCAGTTGTATTCAAATACTAACCTAGGTGTTGCTTCTCTGGGTAGAGCAGAGAACGTCTCCTATGGAATCCCGCCTTCCGCGGGCACTCTGGGCACAGCCTTCCAGTGACCAAGTGCAGCCAACTCATCTGCTCCCACTTCTGCAAGAGGTGGTAGCATCTGCAGTGACAAGCCCTCAGAAGGGCAGGAGGTTCTGGGTTGGGCCTGAGAGGCACCAGAAACCATTTAACCTTAACAACAATAAAACTTCATGTCAGCATTATAAATTCTCAAACCGATGTGCTGGCTGTTGAAAACCTTAAATATGTGTTAAACGTTTACAAAAGATAACAAAGAGTTTTTATTTACGTAGTTTGTGAAACCTATGTGTATGAACCTGACTTCTTGATGTAATATGGAAAGAAAATGTTATTCTGTTCTTGAAAAGACAATGTTTAAAATGATCCATGCTTGAACAGTAGATGAAGCTGTAGAAGAAAAGGAATAAAGTGCTAGTGAGGTAGATTTTGATGTTGTTTTAGATGATACTGACACCTCGTAAAACCTTTCAAGAATTACTTAATCTTTTTAAAAATGTTGGGTTTGGCTCATTATTTTTGTCCATGTTCTTCAACTATTTCTACATTTCAGTTTCCAAAATAATAACATTTCTAGTTATGGTCTACATAGCTCTTTCTTTTTTTTAAATTTCATTAGCTCTATCTTTTAAAATATTATAAATATATATTCTTTCTTGCTGAATTCTGAAGTAAATTGTCAGTCTGTTTTTCCAGCTCATTAATAGACCTTCACCGACCTATTTCATCTGTTGCCTTTTTATGGTATACTTTATACTAATATTTTGTTTTCTATGATTTCTTGCTTCATTTTCCTAATATCTTGCCATATCTCCTTAAGTATATTACATTATGCTTACTTTTAATTCTTGGCACAACTTTTCTAGCTTCAGGTCTTTTGCATTATTGAGCTTTATTAGATGATACTGTGAGCATAATTAAACCCAAAATCTCAGTGGGATTTAGACCAAAAGAGCACTCCTATCTGGGAAGTGCCACTTTCTTGGCAGAGGAAAGAGTGCAACAAAGCTCTTAAAACTTAATGATGCGTGTCACTTGCTCGCATTTCATTGGCCAAAACAAATCATATGGCCAAGCCTAATGTTTCTGAAGTGAAAAGTGTAATTTTCTCACAGGTTCAGATAACAGATCAGCAACACCATTACAGTATATCATGACAACATACATGTTTTCTAATAGATTGTTCTCCTCACAGATCCTGTTATTTTGAGGTATAAACTTAGGAGCTCCTGTCTCGTAATGCATATTGAGGAAGGACAGAAGGCGAGGCCTTGGTTGTTGTCTTTTGTGAATTTAAGAAGGGAGATGATCCCTAAGGTGGAGCCCCAGTTCCACACATATGGAGGGGGTACCCAAAAATAAAAAAATAAAACAGAATTATCTTCTGGAGGGCAGGCTCCTTGTAGTACAGGCTTCCCCCACTAGGTCAGTGTTCTAGGAACCCATCTGTATCAGTGTACCAGCTGGTGGTGTTGTGAGACACTGCGTCCGGCTTCAGGGAATTTTTTTGAAGACTCTTTCATTGCGTTTGCTCATTTTACGATGGGTGATTTACGAGCGCACCTGCCCACACTGCACTGAGTGTTCAGCAATTTTAACCAAAAAATGTTACAACCCCTGTGCCCTACCCTTCTTCCTTTTTTTGTTTGTTTGTTTGTTTCCCCCATGCAAAAAGTCCTCAAAGGGAAACATTTTGCCAACATGGAAGAGGGGACCCAAAAAACGACAGAAGCACTAAACGGCTTCAAAGTGGATGAGGTCAAAAACTGTTTTGAGCAGTGGAAAAAGCATCTAGCTCATAAGGCAGATCTGCTCATATAACTTTGCCAATTTCTCCTCCTAAGTTGAAGATCATGCATCAGTGGAATTGGGGAAGAAGTGGACACAATTCAAATTAATAGGAAGGTAGGGTGGAATTACAGAAAGAACTAAAAAGATCTGTCCATTTTGTTCCCTGCCTGCTTCCTTACTACATTGTAAGCTTCATCCAGGTAGAGACTTGCTTCATTATATCCCAGCATCTGGCTCAGTGTGTGACATATAATTAATTGTCACTCAAATATTTGTTGAATGGCTAAGTGCATTTTTATGTGTAAATTTTAATATCAACCAATTTATAAACAGTTTTATACATTCAGCTGTGTATTTGTCTAATAATTTTAATGTTTGATTTTTAACAACTAGAAATTAACTCAATAACTAGAAGTTATCTTTGAAGGATTTTTGACAATTTTCTTTTTGTTTTTGCAGGCCAGTTGGAATGCCAAAAATGGAAAAAGTTTATCTACATAACCCTAGTTCTGAAGAAACTATTACTTTAGTATCAATTTCTGCTACAACATCACATTTTCATGCATCATTTTTTCAAAATAGGGTAAGTCATTCTTATTTATAGCAGATTTCTCTTGAGTTTGAAGTTGAAATGTCTAGAATTTTTTTATGTGTAATTTTATTTTGCTGTAATTAAAACCTGTTTAAATGTTCCAAATTTGTTCTGGATTTCAGTTTGCCCCATTTCCTAAAAATTATCACTTTTGTTAAATACACATTTTTCTCAATATATGAATAGCTTATCAAATGAACTTTGAACTTTAAGCACTCTGCGAAACATAGCATTCCTATGTTCAGTTGATTTTTTTTTTTTTTTTGTTTGTTTGTTTGGTTTTTTTTTTTTCTTTTTTTTTTCAGATTTAATGTGAGTTATTGATTAAAATATTACATTTGTGCCAATTTCCCTTCCCTCTGCTCCCCTCCACCCGGTGGCCCCCCTCCCTCCAGTTGTCCCCCCCCTTTTAGATTATGTCCATTAGTTGTGCATACAGTTCCTCCCAACCTCTCTCCGTCTATTCCATTCCCTCCTACCTTGATCCCCAATTCCTATATCATCTCCCTCCCTTTCCCCATTCCCCCTCCCTGTTGACCTCCCCCCAATATGCTTCCCGTACCCACAGTTCCTTTTCCACTCTCGTTGCCTATTTAGTTTGCCTTTGTTTCATCTCCCTAGCTTCTGTTTTTTTAAACCAGTCCCTTTAACATCTCATATAACAGTGGTTTGGATCTAATGAACTCTTTCAGTTTTATTTTGTCCTGGAAACACTTTCTCTGTCCTTCTATTCTGAATGACAATTTCGCTGGATAGAGTATTCGTGGTTGTAGGTTTTGGATTTTCATTACTTTGAATATTTCTTGCCAGTCCCTTCTTGCCTGTAGGGTCTCCCTTGAGAAGTCAGCTGATAGTCTAGTTGGGACCCCTTTGTACATAATTCTTTTCTTCTCTCTTGCTGCTTTTAAGATTCTCTCTTTATCTTTAATTTTTGACATTTTGATTATAATGTGTCTTGGAGTGGTTCTCCCTGGGTCCAGTCTCTTGGGAACTCTCCTTGCTTCCTGGACCTGCAAGTCTATTCCCTTCCCCAAGTCTGGGAAGTTCTCCTTTATTATATTTTCACTCAATTTTTCAAGTTCTAGTTCATCTTCCTCATTCTCTGGCAAACCAATGATTCTTATGTTGGGTCTTTTATAGCTGTCCCAGAGGTTTCTGATCCTCTCATTGTTGCTTCCCATTTCCTCTCGCTGCATTGGTTGACTGCTTGTTCCTTCTCCATATTCCAGTTTGTTGAAATGAACTCTGGATTTTTTCTCACCTTCTATCTCGTATGCGGTTTTGTTCCTTTCGTTATGAAATTTTTTCGCTTCTTTCTTATCTTTTTCCTGCTCTTTTGTGAATTCTGTAAGCCACCTGATAACAATGGCCCAGAACTGAGCCTCTGACAGGTTTCTTATCTGTTCATCTGTCAGGTTCTCTATCTGCTGCCTGGTGAGTTGTGTCACCGGGATCTCTATAGTTGTCTGCCTCATTTTGACAGATGCGTTTTGTTTTCTTGGGCCGGCTGTCCGGGGCAGTGCCTGTGTACTCGTAATGACCCAGCGACCGGCGCCGTTTGGCGTCACAAATCAGCGACCGGCGCCTGCCTGTCCGCGACCTATTTCGCAGCCCTGTGGTGCTTTCTTTGGGGGCGGGGGTCCAAGATGGATTCACACAGTTATTCAGCTAGGAGACCGGGATCCGTCCTCCCGTCCCCCTGGGCCTCACTGTTCAAGGCGATGCGGCGGCCGCTCTCCCCAGCGCCGGAGTCGCGCACCGCCAGGGGCTTGCGCAGCCGGGATTCCTCGCCTCCCGCCGCTCCGGGTGCGACCGCAAACAGCACTGCCCTCTTTAACTCTTACCTGCCCAAATGGCACCTCTGGTTTATAACTTCATATGTTGGACTTCCGTGTAGTTTTATTTTCTGGAATTTCTAGTTATCCTTTGTTTTGAAGTAGTTGTATTCCTCTCTAGTTGTAGAGGGAGACCTAGCGTGTCCGTCTAAGCCTCCATCTTGGCCGGAAGTCGATTTTCTTTTCTAATAATAGGTAATTTCCTCATCATTGTGTTAGTTTTCTATTGATGCATAATAAATTCTCGCAAACATGATGGTGTAAAACGGAACTCACTTATTAGCACATAGTTCTATAAGTCATTATTAGTCCAGTGGGTTCTTAGGATGTTGGCTGGTTTGAGTCCTTGGCTGGGGACTTGGGGCGGGGGGCGGGGGGGGGATTTACTTTCAAACAACTTGCAGTTGTTGGCAGAATTCCGTTCCTTGTGGTTGTAGAACTGAGGTCTCTGTTTCTTTGCTAGCAATTGGCCAGGGACCTCTCTTTAGTTTCTTACAGCACCCACGTTCCTTTTTCAAGCCAGCAATGGTGTGTCACATCTCCCTCATATCTTCGGAAATCTTCGGCTTCCTCGGCCACCAGTGGAGAAAATTCTGCTTTAATCATGTCATTGGGTCAGGATAACATGGATAGTCTCCTTTTTGATTAATTAGAGTCAACTGACATAATCTCAATTTCATCTAAAAAGCTCCTTTTATCATGTTTATAAATAATCACAGATGTGATATCTCCTCATATTGATAGTCTCAGAAATTAGGGCCAGAAGTTTGAGGGGCTACTTTAGGGTTCTACCTACCACGAGTATCCTCTATGTTTTTACTTATAATCATTTTTGTTGATAGTATGCAGACTTATTAAAAATATAACTTTCATCTGACAAAAATATTGGGTCGTAATAAATTTTGAAATTGAGAAACTACATTAAGCCTTACTATATAGGCTTCCATAATGATTAGCTAAATAGCAAATATTGGAGGGAAGTAATGAATGGATCCTAATTTCATCTTCCCAGCAATATGACTAAGGAGAAGTTTTAGTAGCATATAAAATATGTTATTTAGATTTTTATATTTCTTCTTTCTAAAATCCTGTTTCATAACATGTTGTCATAAGCTAACAACCTCTAGAGTAAAGATATGAAATATAATATTGGCTTTTTAAATTTAAAAGTATTCTATAAATAAGGAATTGATAACTCAGCATATTAATTTGATAATAAAAACTTTAACTTTCTGTGGTACTCATGGAGAACATTCCTTTTTAAATGTATTTTTAATTATAGCTGATGTAAAATATATAAAAAACATAAAATAGAACATGAATGTCTATTCATGTTCTCTGCCCATTTTTAATTGGATTGTTTGGGAGTATTTTTATGTTGAGTTGTATGAGTTCTTTGTATATTTTGGCTATTAACTCCTTATGGATATATCATTTGCAGTATCTTCTTCCATTCAGTAGGTTGCCCCCTCCCTTTTTCTTTTTCTTTCTTTCTTTTTTTTTTTTTTTTGTTATTGGTTTCATGTTGCAAAACCTTTTTAGTTTGATGTTACCCAGTTTGTTTATTTTTACTTTTCTTGCTTTTACCCATGGAGATATACCAAAAAAATACACACACACACTGCTAAGACCTATGTTAAAGAGTTACTGCCTATGTTTTCTTCTACTTTTATAATTTCATCTCTTACATTTAAATCTTTAATCCATTTTGAGTTTTCTTTCTATATGGTGTAAGAAAGTGGTGTAATTCCTTCCTTTCTTCCTGCCTTCCTTCCTTCCTCCCTTCCTTTCTTTCTTTCATATATCTTTCAAGTTTTCTCAACACCATTCTATATACCCCATTGTGTACTCTTGTCTCCTTTGTCATAGATTAATTGTAAGTGTGGGTTTATTTCTGGGTGCTCTCTTCTGTTTCATTGATCTGTGTCTGTTTTTGTGCCAGTATGATAGTTTTGTAAAACAGTTTGAAATCAGGGAGCATGATACCTCCTACTTTGTTCTTTCTCAAGATTTCTTTGACTATTCAGGGTCTTTTGTGGTTCTGTATAAATTTTATGATTGTCTATTTTAGTTCTGTGAAAATGCCATTGGTATTTTGATATAATGCAATCCCTTTGGGTAGTGTGGACACTTTAATATTAATATTAATTCTCCCAGTCCATGATCATGGTATATCCCTTAAATGTGTATCTTTTTCGGTTCTTTCATCAGTATCTTACAGTTATAGAGTAGAGGTCTTTCTCCTCCTTGGTTAAATTTTTTCCTAGATATTTTGTTCTTTTTGATGCCATTGTAAATGGGATTGTTTTCTTACTTTCTCCTTCTGATCATTCAGTATTAATATAGAGAACCCCAACAGATTTCTTTATGTTAATTTTCTATTCTCCAATTTTACTGAATTCATTTATTAGTTTTAATAGTTCTTGGTGGAATTTTTATGTATAGTGTTGTCATCTGCAAATAACAGGTTTACTTTTTCCTTTTCAATTTGGATGCTTTTTATTTCATTTTCTTGCCTGTTGCTGTGGCTGGGTTATTGAATAAAGGTGGTGAGAGTGGCCCTCCTTATCTTGTTTCTGATCTCAGAAAAAAGCTTTCAACTTTTTACTGTTGAGTATGATGTTACCTGTAGGTTTGTCATATATGAACTTTTTTATGTTAAGGTATGTTCCCACTATACTCATTTTGTTGGGAGTTTTGTATGTTTTCCTTAATTTTTATTATAAATGGATGTTGGATTTTTATCAGATACTTTTTCTGCATCTACTGGTCATATGATTATTGTCCTTCATTTTGTTTATGTGGTATATTTTGTTGATTGATTTGTGGATACTGAACCATGCTCATGTTTATAAGATAAATCCCTCTCGATCATGGTATGTAATCTTTCTAATGTATTGCTGAATTTGGCTTGCTAATATTTTATTAAGGCTTTTGACATCTGTGTTCATCAGGGATATTTGTCCTGTATTTTTCTTTGTAGTGTCTTTGGTTTTGGTATCAGGATAATGCTAGCCTCATAGAATAAGTTTGGAAGCTTTCCCTCCTCTTCAGTTTTTTGGAAGAGTTTGAGAAGGATAGGAATTAATTTTTCTTTGACTATTTGGTAGAATTCATTTTTTAAAATATGTTTTATTGATTATACTGTTACAGTTGTCCCAATTTCTTTTCCTTTTGTTCCCATTCACCCAGTCACCCCCCTTCATTTGCCCCCTCCCTTAGTCCATGCCCATTGGTTGTGCATCTAGTTCTTCTCAACATCTTCCTGTCTACTCCACTCCCTCCTACTATGCTTCTTAATTCCTGTACCATCTCCCTCCCTTTCCCCCCTTCCCCCTCTCCGCTGACCTCCCCCTAATATGTTCCCCATACCTATCATTCTTTTCCCACTCTTGTTGCCTACCTAGTTTGCCTTTGTTTCAGTTCCCTGGCTTCTGTTGTTGGTTGTTGTGATACAGTTTTCATTTTAATGTTCATAGTTTTGATCCTCCTTCTCCTAAACAAGTCCCTTTAACATCTCATATAACAGTGGTTTGGATCTAATGAACTCCTTCAGTTTTACTTTGTCCTGGAAGCGCTTTCTCTGCCCTTCTATCCTGAATGACAGCTTCGCTGGATAGAGGAATCATGGCTGTAGGTTTTTGATTTTCATTACTTTGAATATTTCTTGCCAGTCCCTTCTTGCCTGTGAAGTCTCCTTTGAGAAATCAGCTGATAGTCTAATCGGGACCCCTTTGTATGTAATTCTCTTCTTCTCTTGCTGCTTTTAAGATTCTCTCTTTATCCTTAATTTTTGATGTTTTGATTATAATGTATCTTGGTGTGGTTCTCCCTGGGTCCAGTTGTATTGGAATTCTCTGTGCTTCCTGGACCTGTAAGTCTGTTTCCTTCCCCAAGTTTGGGAAGTTCTGCTTCATTATTTTTCGACATAACTTTTCACCTTCTGGCAGCCCTATGATTCAGTTGTTGGCCCACTTATAGCTGTCCCATAGGTTTCTGAGCCTCTCCTCATTTTCCTCACTTTTCGTTTGCTCCTTCTGCACTGGTTGACTGTTCCTTCCCTGTGTTCCAATTTGTTGATTTGATCCCTGGTTTTCCTTCCCTCACCACTTGTTGTGTATGTGTTTCATTCATTTCAGCAGGACTAGCCTTCATTCCTTCCCTGTCTTGTTTAAGATCCGCTGTTAGGTCTGTAAGCTGTCTTATAACTGTAGCTCTGAACTGTGCCTCAGAAAGATTATTGATCTGCTGGTCCAATAAATCATATATTTGCTGTCTGGTCAGCTGCGTGATTGGGATCTCTATCATGATCCCTGCCATCCTGACAGTTTTTGTTTACCTTTCCTTCTGGGGTGGGGCTGTCACACCTCCTACACTATAGAGGGTGGAGCCCCATGCACTTGTCACTATCACGACCCTTCTCACCACACCGTGGCACTTTGTGTGGCGGCAGGGGTCCAAGATGGATTCCTGCCGTTCACTCTCGTCTTGAGTCCTAGAAACATCTCTTACATAAAATATTTCTTAAAATAAATTTTCTTTGAGTTATTCTTTGTTGTTACCTAAAAGCTGTTTTCACAGTTTTTATAATTATTTAAAATTTCTTAAAGCAATAGTTCTCTCAAGTCATTTTCTGTCTTTAAGTTTCTTTACTTAAAAACTGTTTTTGCAATTTTTGTAAATGAGCTAATGGTCTCGAATAATAGAACCCTCATGGTGGGAGAGAACTGTGTATTCATCTAGTCCAGCACCTAATTATAGAAATAAAAAGCTAAATCGGAGAGGGGTTGGCCCTGGTGATACAGTTAGTGACAAGAGCCAAGGTGAGAGTCTAAGTGTTCTGTTTGCCTTATGCAGAGATTTGGATCATATTAAGCTCCAGTTTGCAGCATATACATTAGAGCTTGTATACAGAGGGGCACATGTGGATAAAAGTAATCGTCCTGCTTTCAGGCATTCAGACATGTTAGGTTAAAGGCAAAATACTGAAGTGAAAATAGAAACAGTTTTGAAATAGTTCACAGCTCCACTACAGATTTTATTTTTAACTTGTTAACTGTCTTTACTAATTCAAGCAGCATTTTATTGTTTCTAAACTGATTTAGGCTTCACCCTCATTAAAGGAGTGGGTTTTTACTTTTTTCACAATACAGAGACTAGACCAAGAGTTCCAAACACCGATTGTGACAGGAGCCAAGTGGGCATATAAACAAGATAAGCAGGCCACGTGGAACCAGGGGGCCTGGAGGGAGCGCCAGCCAGTGGTTGCCATGGGGCGCTGGTAAGCCCATGCGCAGTTTTTCTGGTTTTCCAAAAAGAACCAGAAATAGTAATTTTTCTATGATATCCCAATTCTACACATTGAAAATAAATTCAACTTTAGAAAGAAGCATAGGGGAGGCAATAGTAATAAATAAATACTTTCTATAAGATGTTAGGTGCTGGTACAAATTGAGAAGACAGGGATTATTGCAGTGAAGATGTGGTTCAATTCTTATCTTTTTCTTATAACTGAGATGTAATTGACATATAACATCGTGTAAACTTAAGGTGTATAGCACCTTGTATTGATACATTTATACATTAGAACATGATTACCACCATAGGGTTTGCTAATGCCCCTGTGATTATATAATTTGTGTGTGTGTGTGTGTGTGTGTGTGTGTGTGTGTGTGTGTGTGTGTGGTGGGACCATTAAGAACTAGTCTTAGGAACTTGGAAGTTTATACTACAGTATTATTGTTTGTCATTACTATTCTCTGCATTATTAGATCTCTAGACCTTATTTATCTACTAGTTGCATATTTGTACCCTTAAACAGTATAAATCCCCAATCTTCTCTCCCGCAGCCCCTGGGAAGCACCATTTACTCAGTTTTTACAAGTTCGGCTTCTTTAGATTAGACATATAAGTGATAACATGAAATCTTTGTCTTTCTCTTCCTGACTTATCTAATTTAGCATGATGTCCTCAGGTTCATCCATGTTGTCACAAATGGCAGGATTTCCTCTTTTGTGCTTGAATAATATTCCATCATATGTGTATATGTTTATCCATTCATCAATTAATGGACACTTAGTTGTTTCCATATTGATTATTGTGAATAATGTTGCAATAAACATGGGTGTGCATGTATCTCTTTATTATCCTATTTTCATTTCCTTTGGATATATACCCAGAAGTGAGATTAATGGATCATACAATAGTTCTTTCTTAATACTTTGAGGAAACTCCATACTGTTTTCCATAGTGGCCATACCAATTTACATTCTCACCAACAGTGTACAGAGATTCTCTTATCTCCACATCCTCCACAACATCTGTTATCTCTTCTAATGTTACCCATTTTAACTCGCATTTCCCTTACAATTGATTTGAGCTTTTTTTTTTTTTAAATCTTCACACGAGGACGTTTTTTCATTGATTTTAGAGAGAGAGGAACATTAATGTGGGAGAGAAGCATTGATTGGTTACCTCTCGTACTTATCTGGACTGGAGACCTCATGCTGATGCCCATGCCCATTCTGGGGATTGAACCTACAACCCAGGCATGTGCCCGACCGGTTATCAAACCTGCAACCCTTCAGTTAGGGGATGATTCTCCACCCAGCTGAACCACACCAGCCAGGGCAAGCATCTTTTCATGTACCTGTTGGCCATTTGGATGTTTTCTTTAAAAAAATAAAAAGTCTATTTAGACTTTCTGCCCATTTTTTATTCAGATTGCTTGTCTGTTTTTTCTGTTACTGAGTTGTATGGCATTTTATGTGTTTTGTAAATTAACCCCTTATCAGATAATATGGTTTATAAATATTTTCTCCTATTCTGTAGGTAGCCTTTTTATTTTATTGATCATTCCCTTTGCTGCACAGGAGCTTTTTAGTTTTATATTCCTACTTGTTGAATTATGCTTTTGTTGCTTGTTCTTTTGGTGTCATATAAAAAAAAAAATTACTTCCCAGGCCAGTGTCAAGGAGCTTCTTTCCTGTGTTTTCTTCTAGGAGTTTTACAGTATCAGGTCTTATGTTTAAGTCTTAAGTCATTTCAGTGTCGGTAGGTGATGTAAGATAGGGTTCCGGTTTTATTTTTCGACGTGCAGTTATCTAGGTTTTCCGACACCATTGGTTGAAGAAACTGTCCTCTCCCCATGGAGTATTCTTGCCTCCTTTGTCAAATATTAGTTGACCATATGCTCGGGAGTTTATTTTGGGGTTTCTGTTCTGTTCTGTTGGTCTGTATGTCTGTTTACTCCAGTACCACGCTGTTTTAATTGCTGTAGCCTTATAGTATAGTTTGAAAGCAGGAGCATGATACCTCTGGCATTGTTCTTCTTTCTCCTGACTTCTTTGGATATCTGGGGTCTGTTGTGTTTCCAAACAAACTCAATGATATTATTATTTACTTTGTTCAGTGATTTGGTCATCTTGAATTGATTTATTGTTGCCTACCTAGAGTTAAACCCAAGCATTCAATTACTTGGCCTTGCTCCAGGGAACATACAAACTAACACCATATACTTTCAGTAAAATTCACCCATTTTAGTGTACAGTCATGCACCGCTTAATGATGTTTTGTTCAATGATGGACCACATATATAAAAGTGGTCCCATAAGTTACAATAGGGCTGAAAAGCTATCACATAGTGACATTGTAGCTGTCAGAAAAGCAAAGCACAGTGCATTGCCGTTTTCCTCTTTCTTGGTCTTTCTGTAGCAGTGCTATTGGTGAGAAATGCCTGGGGGCATTCACCCGGGTACAGGTGAGCTTCCCATAAACATCTCTCCTTTCTACACCAATGTTATGACTGGATCACCACATGATTCTTACTATGATTGCAAGATGGCCTTCAGTGATAATCACTGGGAAACTCTGAAGGGATGAGTTTATTACTGACAGGCCATGGAGTGTACAAAGCATGCCTGGGAGAGAGCAACAGGGACCTGGTGTTCTGCTTTTATTGGGGTTGAATGGGGGCTCATCTTTACTGGTGAATTTAAAACATCATAAGGGTGGGGATTTCAAGTACAGGAAGAGAAAAACCAAGAAGCCCAAATGGTCTGTGTCTAAATGAACCAGGATCTCTAAAACAAAGGAGCATCAATCACTGGGAGAGAGGCAGCCTGCTTCTTTTATCGGGTCTTGCTGGCTTTGAAATGGATGCCTCTGCAATAAAAGCTTAAGTGAGGCATTTAACTTGTTTGTGGTGATGTTGATATTAACAAACCTACTGCTTCAGTCCTATAAAAGTATAGTACATACAATTACTATCTAGGTTTGTATAAGTGCATTCTATGATGTTTGCACATCAACAAAATGGACTAACCACACGTTTTTCAGGATGTACCCCCTAATTAATCTGCATGTGACTAGAGTTCTCAGTTTTGACAAACTCAAAAAGTCATGTAATCAACAATTCAACTCAAGTCTTGAGAATAGCCTGTTCTGGAAGGTTATATAAATGGAACTATGCTGTATAGAGCTTTTTGAGTTTGTCATCTTCCATTTCAAATTGATCCAAATAGTTGGATGTTTCAGTTCTTTGTACCATTCTTTTGCTGGGTGATATTTCACTGGAAGGCAGCATTGCAGTTTATTTATCCACTTATCAGTTAAAGACATTTGGGTAGTTTCCAGTTTAGAGTTACAAGAAATAAAGTCACTATAAAAATTTATGTACAGATTTTTGTGTGAACATAAATTTGCATTTCCCTTACATAAATACTTAGGAGTGGAATTGCTGGGTGGTGTGCTAAGTATATATTTAACAGTTCTTCATAGTAACTACCATTTTGCATTCCCACCTGAAATGTTTGAGAGTTCCAGTTGCTCAACATCCTTATTAGGACTGTACTGTTAAGTTTGCGTTTTATTTTATTTTAGTCACTCCAATAGGTGTACTGTGTTCTTTTTTATTTTAATTTACATTCACTAATGACTTATGGTTTTTGAGCATCTTTGCATTGACAAAAGTTCTTTATTACCTGTGTGATTGGCAAATCTTTCCTTTTAGACTGTATCATGTCTTTTCGATCTCTTATAGAATCTTTCACAGAACAGAAGTCATTAATTTCCATGAAGTCCAGTTTATGAAATTTTCGTTTTATTAGCCATGCTTTTAGAGTTGTAGCTAAGAACTCTTTGACAAAACCAAGGTCATAAAGATCGTCTTCAATTTTTCTTCCAGAAGTTTAATAGTTGGAGATTTTACATTTAGGTCTGTGGTCTATTTTGAGTTAATGCTTGTTGATGGCATGGGATATAGAGTCATTTTCTTTTTTGTTTTGCACAAACAGTTGTTCCTGCACCGTGGGTTGAAAAGACTGTCTCTTCTCATCAAAATCCCTCTACATTTTGTCAAAAATAAATTGACCTTGTATATGTGGTCTGTTTCCTAGTCTCTATTATGTGCTAATATGTCTACCCTTTCACCAGTACCTCACTGTCATGATTATTGTAGCTTTTTAGTAATTCCTAGAATGAAGAAGTTCATGTGGTCCAATTTTATTTTTATTTTTCAAAATTGTATTGCTCTTCTTACTCCCTTTCTTTGCCATCTAAATTTTAGAACGTGCTTGCTGGTCAGTTTCTCTTAAAAATCTTGCTGAGATGTTTTATTTTGAATTAATCTTAAATATACAGAAAAGTAAGTATAGTCTTTGTATGTTCTTCACCCAGTTTCTCTTAATGCTAACATGTTATATAGTCATATTACAGTTATCAAAACCAGGAAATTAACATTGGTACAATACAAAAACTTATGTGAATTTCATTAGTTTTTGTATCAATGTACTTTTTCCATTCTAGGATCCTATTTCACGTTGCATTTTGTTATTTCTCCTCAGACTGAAGTTTTTATTTCAATTGCATTGGATATTGAAATCAGTTTGGGAGAATTAATATCTTAACAATATTGAGTCTTCCAATCTATGAATGCAGTAGTAGCTCTCCATTTTTTAAAGCTTTCATTACTTTCAGCAAAGTGTTGTAGTTTTTAGCTTATATAATTATATTAGATTTATACCTCAGTATTTCTTTTATGTATATGTACATGTTATTGTAATAAATACTTTTTTAAACATTAAAATTCCAGTGTTAATTGCTAGGATAGGGAAATACCTTTTTAACATTTCAGTTGTGTTTTTATCTTTCTTGCAATAATAAAGCATAATATGCTGGAAATGTCGCGTATTTTATTCCATCTTCAGTATTAAAATGGCTACACAAAAATACACCGATTTTGATAAGTTTTTTTAAATGCACATTAATAGGACAGCTGTCACAATACAATCTAACAAAATTGTTTCAAATGAAGTTAAAGCTTACGAAGCACTGCTAGAGCCATCTTATGGGGGGAAAAAAACTTTGGGGCCAACCCAATATGAGTGAACAATTCATCTTTTATAAAAGCACTTAACAGAAAAAGAGAGTTAGATTACATATTGACCTAGTTTACTGAGATTTTAAAATCATGAATGGACATTGAATTTTGTCTTAATTATTTTATGCAGCTATTGAAATGACCATATGGTGTTTCTTCTTTAGTAAGGTGATAATATAAATTACATTGTTTTGAGTTTTGAATGTTGAACTGTAGAATTGCAGTGTTAAGATAAAAATCACTTGGTCAAGATGTATTATCCTTTTCCAAACATTGGCTGGATTCAATTTGCCAGTATTTTGCAGATGATTGTATGTCTACGTTCATGAGAAATACTGGCTTCTAGTTTTCTTGTGAAGTCTTTGTCTGGTATAGATATCAGGGTAATGCTAGACTCGTAAAATGAGGTGGGGAATGTCCTCTCTTCTGTACATTTGAAAGTTTATGTAGCTATATTATTTACTTATTTAATGGTTGGTATTAAATCCTTTTCTACCAGTGAAACCATCTGAGTTTGGGCCTTGCTTTTTTGGGTGGTGGGGGGAAGTGCCAAATTACTTTATTTGAATGAATGGTACAAATGAAAGGAGATATAAGTTGATGATTTTGTACAAGTTATAGGAAAGGTAAAGGTAACTCCCAACATGCAGGCACTGCTTTGGTGACCAGGGAAGTAACTCCTGTGGCTGTAGAAGACAGCCCAAGGCTTAGCTGTCTGTACTGTCTCGCAGAGTGTGCTTGTCAAAGAGACACTCTGCCACGGCAGATTGAGGGGCCCCCAACCTGCACAAGTTGGTTATGTGGTTACGTACTACTTTGATAGATTTCACCTCCTCATCTAGGTAGTGAGTCTCAATGAAGTCACACAAACTCACCAGAGCCTTGTCCAGAGTTTTTATTGGCATTTTATTATTTGGAATGATTGATTGACCACACAGTTGAACTCAATCTCCAGTGCCCTCCCCTCCCTGGATGTGGGGCTGATGGTACATGGCTCAAAGTCCTGGCCCTCTCATTACTTGGTTGGTCTTTCTTACATGGCTGGCCCCCATCCTGAGTCACCTTATTAGCATAAACTATGAGGTGTGGTCCTAGGGGCCCACTATGATAATCTCAGAAAATACTAAGAATTTAGAAGTTAACTCCCAGGAACCTGGGACAAAGGCCTGCCAAGTTCTTTATTACACAAACACACGCAGGACCCCTGGCTGCTGTGGCTCAGTGGATTGTGTGTCAGCCTGCGAGCCAAGTGTCGCTGGTTTAATTCCCAGTTAGGGCACATGACTCGGTTGCATGTCAGGTCCCCAGTTGGGGGAGGAAGTGAGAGGCAACCACACAGCAATGTTTCTCTCCCTCTTTTTCTCCTTTCCCCTCTCTCTAAAAATAAATAAATAAACTAAACAAACAAATAAATAAATAATTTAAAAACACACACACACACACACACACACAGCAATCAATGTGATAATGTTTCTTCAGTTATTCAAATAAAGTCCCAAATGTTAACACTGTACTTTAGACATTCAGAGAAGGAAAACTCTGACTCCAAAAAACCTCCGCTGCCTTGCGGCATACCTCTTCAGGGGAAAGGCTAAGGGAGTAAACCCCGACAGAAAATCCGGAGCCGGAGTCCCTAAGGCGGTTTGACGTTGTAGTCAACACCAGCAACTCCTGCGGCGCACCTGAAGCCAAGCTGTATTGACTCCGTCTTTCCCTTGGACCCTTCAGCTGCGAAGAGAGGGGGGGTCTGCTGCATGGGCAACAGCAGACCCTCCATATCACCCTGCCCAGGCTCTGCAGCTTCAGCTTCACTGGAGAGGACACTCCAGCGACATCGCAAGATGTCGATTCATCACGGGAGGAGACAGATACCGTGTCACTCCCGAGTCGGACTGCACAGCCATTCTCGGCGGTGCAGATAGACTCTTAAGAAGTTACACCATCGTCTCTCGAGACGGACGGCTGCCGACGACTTTAGACATTTCTCAACAAATAACTACAATATACCACTTCTGTTTACAGACCACTGGCAAGAACTTAAACATAGACCCAAGGGAGTCTGGAAATTGAAGTCCTTTTCCTGGTCAGCAATGGGCCCATCTAAAATTTGGAGATTCTACTACTAAAGAAGAAATGGAGTATAGGTGTTAACAGATGACCAGAAATCTGTGTCTCAAGACCCAAATACTCCAAAGCCATTTGGGACTGAGGTCCCATGCATGATATTCTCTGGGTCTCAGTTTTCTCTTCTGTTAGATGACGGACTTTCCACTTGTGGAAATAAATGAAGACCCTAAATGAGAAGAAAGAGACTATTTATTCAGAACTTGCTATAGCAAAGGATCAGCCACTATCTCCTGCTTTTGGCAGAGAATGAAAGGCATGCAGGGAGTAATAAAGCCTTATAATGAGTAAAAACAAAAGGGAAGCTTCAGGTATCCCCTAATTCCAGTTGTTGGCATGGGAACACTGGAGGGAGCAAGACAGCTTATGTAATTGGTTTGGGAGCATATTTAGCTTTCTATGGTTGGTCCTAGGTTGGAAGTGTGGGGCGGGGGTGGGAGATGTGGGAACTGTAAATAGGAGAACTAGTAGTCATTGACCAAGTTGTGGCTGTTGTGAGCTGACAGCCACAGAGGCCATGGTTTAGGTTTTAGATTGCTGGAAAGGTGCGGGTCAGAGTTCTATTGTCATATGTGGTATAGCCATTGTCCACCGGTATAGTAAGTCCCTCACTTCCTCCTTTTGGCCATTCTCTTGCCTGAGAGAGGCTGACCAATTTAGAGATCCAGATCTTTGCCACTTGGAGATTGTTCTGTTGTCCCACAGTAGACAATATCATGAGATCTTTCAGACTTTTTTTCCTCATCCAAGGATATATTTTTTATTGATTTTAGAGACAGGAAGGGGGAGAGAGAGAACATCAATGGGTTACTCTCATACATACCCCAACAAACCGGGGATTAAATCTGCAACTTAGGGACCAAAACCACAACCTTTTTTCTACATAGGATAATGCTCCAACCAACTGAGCCATCCAGCCAGGGCAATCGTTGGGATCTTTTATGTTGTACCATCATGGCACGCATCTGATGAGACAACAGTTGGGCAGAAGCATTGAGCCAGGTGTTTTTTAACACTTGTTATAGCACCTGTTCTGCCATGCCTGTTCCATGGATCCACATACAGTGAGAAGTAATAGCAATGGCCCAGATGCTACTGCAATTAGTCAATTACAAGTTTATGTGCCCTGGCTGAGTGGTTCGGTTGGTTGGAGTGTTGTCCTGTATACCAAAATGTTGTGGGTTCAATTCCCAGTCAGAGCACATACCTAGGTTGTGGGTTTGATCTCCAGTTGGGGCATGTACAAGAGGCAACTGATAGATATTTCTCTCTCTTAAATCAATAAACATATCTTCAAGTGAGGATTAAAAAAAAAAGAAGTTTATGCAATTGCCCATACCTACTTGTGCCAGTAAGCTGAGGCAGGTTTGCATATCTTCCAGAGGCAGTGATAGGTCTCTTACAGTATTTTTATTTTCCACCATTGAAAATACTGCTGAACGTTCACATGAAAAATGAGCCAGCGATTCCCCAAGGTAGCGTGCCTGAGTAATCAAGGGCGACCTTATTTTGGAGCTCGCGCCTGAGTTGGAATTTACAGCATTGGTGACTTGGAGTTACGATTTCTGTATATAGACAAGTCTTTGAATACTACTCCTAAACTGCATGAAGTTTTAGTCTGAGGAAAACAAGATGACTTGACTTGGCAGCAAGGAAGTAGAGCCCAGTAAGGGCACGTAGAGATCCAGGAAAACAAGTTGTTCATGATGAGATTGGAAACAAAGCCTATATTAGCTGTGTGACATATTTGGGTCCCTATTAGTTTCTTTCAAGTGACAACTCACCCATTACCCTGTGATACTTATTGAGTTCAAATTTAGAATTGCCTGGGATCTGATCTATAGATGGTAATAATTAGCTCTTTTTCTGGGAAAGAGAGATACTAGTCACAGATTGATTTGTTTTAAGATAATTTGTCCCTGTGGGTGCAAGTGGAAAAACCACTGGCTATAATTTCCTATAATTTCATTTAATGAGAGCAGAATTGTTCACATTCATTTATCATGGTGGTCTGGCAATGAATGGCATATCCAGCAGTTGGTAAGACTGAGAGCAGTGGCTAGTGTTTGGAATAATCTAAGAATGGGGTTACAATGAGTATGTTTGACCTAACAATTATAATAAAGAGGATAGAAAAGAAAAAAGGGACCATTATGATAGGTGGTGACAACCACGGATTCACAGAAATGAGAACAATAACTCTAGGCAAGCAGAGGGAAAAAAACAAAACAGGACTTTGGCACAGGTCTTGGTCTGATATAATATCTTGGGAAGAAGCTATCTACTATCTGAGGTGACCTATTTGTTCCAAAGTTCTCTGATGTGCATACGTCTGAAGATCAGTCGCTTCCAGATTATCTTGGAGAATTCTCAGTTTGAAGTGCTCCATTGAAGTAAGTTTCTAGTTGTGTTAATTTTGAACTTCTTCTTTAGTTGTGAAATGCATACTGAGAATGGACTACCTAGATTCTCACTGCTGTATTTGTTACCAGTACCTGATAAGGCCCCATACAATGAGGCTCAAGAGCAGTTTTTCTCTGATGTATCTTCCAATAGACAAAATCTCATGGCTGAGGATCATAAAGAGGCTTTTTAGAAAGATCCTGTGGGAAGGTTGTTCACCTGTTGATGACGGCACTGGGTCTAGTACATGAATCCCTTGCAATATTTTGCATGTCTGTATGCAGCAGGGTAGAGTTTAGTATTGAAAGCCAAATCAATCACTAAATAAGCAGGTCTTCTAGTTATCACTTCTTAGGGGGATAATTAATGCATCCTCAAGGGAGTGAACCACATGGTCATATGTGTTTCTGGCAGTACCTCTGGTCAGGGAGCTAGAGGGTTTCTGAAAGTTTTGCTAATTTTAAGTTAAGAATGTCATTGGTTCTTTCAGCCTTTCCAGAATATTGTAAATGGTAAAGGTAACATAGTTTTTGAGTAAGGGTTAGTATCTTATGGAGTTCTGTTATAATGGTTCCTGTAAAGTGTGTGTGCCCCGGCTGGAAACACAAAATAAAGAAGCTTTTAGTGAGTGTAAGGACTATAGCTTCTCAGCAATGAAATGCTTCATCCCATCCTGAAAACAGACTTAAAATAACTAAAACATATTAAAATTTCACAAAGGGTGAAAGCTAAACTTCACCTGAAGGTGGCCAAGGACCCTTGAGGCTTTTGTTCCTCTACATTTTTCCTAGAATTATGTTTACAGGTGAAAATGACCTAAAAATAACCTGCTAAAAATCGGTCTTTTAAAAGTTTATTTTACCAGTGTTAATTTAAAGTAGTCACCAATTTGTACCACAATAGGTAGTTTCACCCTTTAGCTGATAATCCATTTGAAGTCATCTGGCGCCACCAAGTGGCCATCTTGGGAGCACCAGAGATAACCTGAGTAAAAGGGTCCAATTGTGACCATGTTTTTCAGAATCAGGGGCTAACCACTGATATCTTATAATGGCCTCTTTGACTTCCTCTAGTTAGGATCCTCACCTTGGTTAAGGCTGCTTGCTTGGCATAATGATCTGCTAGGGCATTTCCTTTCACTTCATCTTATCATTTTTGCATGAGCCTCTGCATTCCTAAAAGCTACCGCTCTAGGAAGTAGGAGTGAATCTATGAGTTCCTTAGCTTTAGGCTATTTTTGGTGGGGAGTCTACCAGAGAGGTTAGGAAACCTTCTTTGTTTTGAAAGCATCTCAAACTCATGTACTGATCTCAAGTACATCTGTTATCCGTGCATATGCCTATTCTCTGGTCTTTGATTAGTTGACAAACTACATGAGGACTGTCTGGAAAGTCTAACCATTGTTAATCTAATGAACTATTTGCGTGACATCGATGTAACCTGGCAGCCATGGAGAATGGACTGGAATTCGAATGCATGAACAGTGACGACTTCACTGTACTAGTCAATGGGGGCGGCAGACATTGTTGAGTGAGCATGTGTACTGTGTGGCCATCGCATTCAAAATGAGCAAGTAGAGCAATGAATCTACATCAAATTTTACATTAAACTTGAACATTCCTTTGCGGAAACGATATGATTCAGAAGGCCACAGCTATGGGCAACTGGTGATTGGCAGCTTCATCACTACAACATGCCTGTTCACACATCACGTCTCATGCAGAAATTTTTGGCATGACATCAAATCACTCAGGTGACTCAACCTCCCTACAGCCCAGATTTGGCACCCTGTGACTTCTGGCTTTTCCCAAAACTGAAATCACCTTTGAAAGCAAAAAGATTTCAGACTGTTGATGAGATTCAGGAAAATACGATGGGGCAGCTGATGGCAATTGGGAGAATTGTGTGAGGTCCCAATGTGCGTAGTTTGAGGGGTACCAAGGCATCATTGTCTTGTGTACAATGTTTCTTGTATATTCTTCAATAAATGTCTGTCTTCCATAGTACGTGGCTGGATACTTTCTGGATAGGCCCCATATATATAGTAAGAGCAGAAAGTTCTACCATCTGGGCTGATTTTACCTCATGCAGAGGAGTGCATACTAAAAAAAATGTAAATTAGTAATAGCATATCCTGCTTGGTATCTTCCAGTTTCATTTTTGATATATGATTCATTAACAAAAAAATATTAGTTAGGAGTTTTTCATTGGAGTCTCTAATCAGACTGAGCATGGTACAGAAAGTTCCTTTACTGTGGAAAGACAATCATGAGGTTTTCCTGTTAAGAGCAGGTGAGTGGTAGGATTTGGGATGCCGCAGCAACATGCAGAAATGTGGGAGGGAGAGAGTAACGTTACCACAAGATGTTAATTAGTTGGCTTAAAGTGTAACACTATCTTTATTCACAGATGACATGATCTTATGTGTGTAGAAAGTCCTAAGAAATACACTGAAAACCTACTAAAATAAATGCGTTCAGCAAAGTTTCTGTGTACAGATCAATATACAAAAATCAATATTTCTCTACTTTATCCATAAAAGGAAAAAGTTGATAAATTAGATTTCAATAAAATTAAAACCTTTGCTTGGTTAAAGACTCTGTTAAAAGAATAAAAAGACAAGCTGCAAACTTGGAAGAAATATCTGCAAACAACCTGTCTGAAAATGTATTCATATCTGGAATAAATAAAGAACTTTCAAAATAATGGTAAAAGAAACCAAACAATCCAACTAAAGAGTGAGCAACCATTTCACCGAAAGGGACATACAGATGGCAAATAGGCACATGAAAAGAAGTTCAAAATCATTAGCTATGAATGAAACCATGATGTGATATCACTACACAACTATTAGAACAGCTAAAAAAATTTTTTTAAGTGATAATAGCAATTGCTACTGAGAATGCACAGGGACTAGATCTCTCACACATTCTGGTGGGAATATAAAATGGTATGGCCATTTGGAAAAGAGTTTGGCAGTTTCTTAAAAAAATTAACCTACACTTACCATACAGTCTAGCAGTCTCACTGTTTGGCATGCACCTCAGAGAAATGAAAGCATATGCTTATAGAAAACACGTACATAATGGGTATACACCCCAAAGTACTGAAAGCAGGGAGTCAAAAAGATATTTGTACACCCCCATGTTCATAGCAGCATTATCCAGAATAGCCAAGAGGTCTGTTGGCAGATGAACAGATAAACAAAATGTGTACATACATACAATGGAATATAATTCAGCCTTAAAAAGAGAAGGAAATTCAGACACATGCTTTGATGACATTATGCTAAGTGAAATACGCCAGTCACAAAAAGACAAAAATTATATGATTCCTCTTACATGAGGAACCTTGAGTAATCAAACTCAGAAAGCTAGAAAGTGGAGTGGTGGTTGCCAGAGACTGGAGAGAAAAACGAAGGGTGGAGGTTGCTGTTTAACAGGCACAAAGTGTCTGTTACGTAAGATGAAAGAGGTCTGGAGATGGATTTAGGTGATGGTTCTACAATGATATGGATGTTCTTAATGCCTCTGAACTGTACAGTTAAAAGTGGTTAAGATGATACATTTTATGTTATGTCTGTTTTGTCACAAATTTAAAAATTTAAATGTCAGAAAATGTATATGAATATTCATAGCAGCTTTATTTGAAATAGCCAAAAATTGGAGACAAACTAAATATTCTCCAATGGGTGAGTGGTTAAACCAAAAGGAAGAACCTACCGATGCATGCAACAACTTGGATGGACACCAAGGGCATTATGGAGAGTAAAAAAGCTAACATCCGAAGGCCACACACTGTAAGATTCTATTTATATCACATTCTCAAAATGGCAAATTTATAGAGATGGAGAACAGATTTAATGGTTGTCAAGGGTTAGGATGAAGAGAGGGAAGAGGGACTATAAAGGGCGATCACCAGGGATGTTGGTGGTGATAGAGCAGTTTTGTATCTTGATGGTGGTGGTTACAGAAATCTACATGTGATACAAATGGAAAGAGCTACATACACACACACCACAAATGAATGCATGTAAAACCGATAAAATCTAAATAAGCTCTGTGAATTGCACCAATGCCAATCCCCTGGTTTTGGTATTGTATGATGGTTCTGTTACCATCGGGTGCATGGGACCTTTCTGTACTAGTTTTGCAACTTTCTATGAATCTACAATTGTTTTAAAATAAAAAGTTAGAAGCAAATAAGAAACACACTAACCAAAACCTGAATGCTTGATCATGGGCCAGCAAGTTCTCATGTGACTTGAGCTGTCCATGATGAGCTGCCTGCTCCACCAGGTCATGAAGTTGGGTGCGCAGCAGCACTCCATCATCAAATGGAAGCAATTTATATGAATTTGGGTTCAAGCACATCCTAAAGGCACAAGTAATTGTGTGATTTCCTCATGACCACAGCCTCACTCCATGGGAAGTTCCCATGAACAGCTGCCTGGAGAAAACTCAAGTTCTGCTTGATATGCAGGTACCACTGAATGGGGACAGTGGTGAAGGGAAATCACCTCAGTGGAATGGCTTTTGAAGACTTGGTTATGGTGTTAGTTAGATGGTAACATGTTGTGTGCTGGGGCAAGGTCCTCCAGGATGCTAAATAAGCATCCAATATATAATGCTGATTCTCCTATAACTGGGATTATGGGTCCAGTTATCGAGAGCTGGGAATGGGAGTGCCTCCTCTCACTATTATCCCCAGTAATTGGCAAAAAATTTGTTTCCTGTCCCTGCTTATTTAGAGATCTTAGTTCCATATGGAATAATGCTTCTACCAGGTGGCACAAAAATGATTCCATCCAATTGGAAGTTGATATTGCCATCTGGCTACTTTTAACTACTCCTGCCACTGAAACAAAGAAAGGGTTTCTTCTGCCTGGGGTTATTGGTCGTGACTACCAAGGGGAAATTGGATTGCTGCTACACAATGATAAGCAGGAGTGTACATGGAATGCAAGAGATCCCCAGGTGACCACTTAGTACTCTCAAGTCCTGTAATTAAAGTTGGTGGAAAACTACAACAACTTAATCCAGGCAGAACTTCTAATGATCGAAGCTCTTCAAGAGTGAAGGTTTGGGTCAGGCCAACAGCAAGGAACCATGGCCAGTTGAGATGCTTGCTGAAGGCAAAGAGAACATGCAATGGGTTGAAGATGGTAATTATAGATATTAGCTATGATCACATAACCAGTTACAGAAATGAGATCATGATAGTTATTAGTTGCTAATTTTGATGTTTGTATAAAACAAAATATTTTGCTTACTTTCCTTCTCTTATCCCCTTAACAAGATATATTGATAATAGTCAATCTTTTTATCTCAGTATTTAAATTATAGGATATAAAAGGGGAGTATGAATCAGCCAGAGGGAAAATAAACATCACACAAGGACAAGAAAGCCTTTGAATCCTCTTTTGGGAAAAGGTGTTTTTGGTTGTCCACAGGGTAGTTGTATCATGCAAGGCAGAAGCGCAACCTTTTTCTTTATTTGAAGATTAAGTATGGTTTAAGGAGGTATATATTGGTACCAAGTTGAAAGGGATGGATTTTTATGACTATAAAATATGTCAACTTGGCTAGGTTGAATTACATGTCCTTATATGGTGACTGGATACCAAAGAGATTTAAGTGGAAGCCGCCAGTCCTCTTTAGGCCTTGATTGGACATCCCCAAAAACATCTCTCCAATGCAGTCTTCAAATATTTTTGTCCCTTTTTGTCTTTTCACCTTCTGAGACTCCCATTACTTGGATGTTGGAATGCCTGACATTGTCCCATCAGTCTTTGAGGCTCTGTTAATTTTTTTCAGTCTTTTTTCTGTTGTTTGCATTGGGTGATTTCTATTGTGAACCTTGAGAAAGAAGACATCTACTAAGAAGGGCTCCTGGTGGCTAACTGGGCTAATTTTTTTAAAAAATTATTTCTTTTTGTTGTTTATTTATTTTAGATAAAGGGGAAAGGAGAGAGGGAGCGAAACATCACTGTGTGGTTGCCTCTCACTCACACCCCCAACTGGGGACCTGATGTGCAACCTAGTCATGTGCCCTGACTCGCAATCGAACCAGTGACACTTGGCTCGCAGGCTGACGCACAATCCGCTGAGCCACAGCAGCCAGGGCTTGGGCTAATTTTTATTTTAAAAAATTACCTAGAGCCTAGCAGCCATTTCTGCACAGAGGTCCCTGTGCAAATAGTACTTCAGGAAGAAGCCTGTGCTGAACTGCCTGCCTACACAGTGTGGCTGCCATCTGAGCCATCTCTTAAAAAGGAGTTCCTAGAATCCTATTTCAACCAAGGCTTTCCTAATCCAATTGGAGCTGCATAGCTCCAACCAACCAGAATGACTCTATTCTGGCCAAGCAGGGCAGTGCCTTTTGGACCAATAAAACTTCGAGGATTTGGAGTCCTCATTTGCATGGCGACAGACCAATCAGGAACCAGGAAGGGGCCTTCTGTCCTATAAAGCAGCCCTCCTCTGACTCTGGGGATACATTTTCCCTTTCCACCAAATCCTGGAGAGTGCATTTCCCTCACCGAGCCAAAACACCAAAAATGTCTCACCAGAGCAGAGCACTATCTAGCCAGAGAAGGGCCTGGCTCCAGTGCTGCCTGACAACCATGCTGTCTCAGGAGCTAAGTTTCCTTCTTCACCACACTCCAAATTGAGGATTCCTGTTGGCTTTGCGCAAACAACTGTAAATTGACACCATGCAACCTCTTTTCAAGGTCACTGGTTTTCTCCTCTGCCTCCTGAGGCCTTATACCACTCTGTTGATCAAAATAGCGGTAGCTCAGCCTGAATTCAAGGTAGGGGGCGTAAACTCCATTCCTTGACAAAGGATGACATGCAACTACAGGAAGAGAAGGAAGTTTTGGGGGCCACATTTGCAGGCATCCTATCATACATGAATTATTTAATTAGGCAGCAGTTCTCCCGCTATAAACTAGCTCTGTGATGTTTCCCAAACCCTTACCAGCACTAGGAGTGATCAGTGTCTTTCCTTTTAAATAGGCCAATTTGATATGCTAAAAGCCTATTTTAAATGGGATGCACTATAAAACAGGCAAGAGTGAAACCGGTGGTTTCGTTCAGCGAAGTTAAAATAGTAGTAGATGGCGGAACTGTATCAATCTTGATAATCTCGGACTCTGACTTGTCACTATTTTTGTTTTCATATATGTTTGAACATTTTACACTAAGTTTGAAAGCCGCAGGTCTGTCTGAGCAGCATTCCTAGCTTCCTACAAAATGTCAGTGTTTTTCCCTTTCTGGGTAGTTGGGTCATAGTGGCATGCCCAGATGAAGCCATGCCCAGGTGAGTAAAAACTGTGGCCCAGATCTGGGATACAGGTGTGTGGCGAAACAGAATCATATTAAAGCTAATGATCTTCAGAGCGCTACTGGAGTGGTATGAACGACACCTCCATACTCCTCGTCCTTCTTACCCCATGGACCTCCACTCACACTTTCCCCCTGACGCCTGTACCTCGCCCACATGGATGGAGGGAGGGTCCCCGAGCCCAGCACGCATTGGCGGGAGGAGGTGATCACCGGCCCCTGCCCTTCGCTTTGGAGATCCGGCTAGTCCCGCCCCCTCCCGCGAGGGAACGCGGACCTGCCTTAGTCCCAATCCTAGGCGGCGGCCAGCCCAAACGCCGCTTCCGGGTCCTCACGCGAGGACCCTGCCAGGCTGTCCGCAGCGGCGCCGGACTTATTCCACCCCGCTGCAAGTCGGAACGCTCTCCCATTCCGCTCCGCACAGCGGTGCGGCCGACTGACGTCGGGAATTCGGCTGCGGGGAGCCGAGGTGCGCTGTCCGACGAGCTGCAGTACCGCCAGGCGGTGGGGAGGGCTGCCTGGAAGAGGCGTCGTTGGGGCTCCAACATGGCGGCGGCAGTTCGCGCGGCAGGCTGCTTCCCTGCGTGGTGTGGCGCGACGGCGGGTGAGAGCCGGGGCGCCTAGTAGGGACTGATAGTCGGGCGGGGGGCTTTCCCAGGCGGAGAAACGCGGGAAGCCGCGCGCAGACCCCGGCCGCTCACTCCGGGCTCCGTCCTGCTCTGATCCGCTGTGTGACCTTGCGCGCGCCCAAGCCTTACGGGTTGCAGGGTCCACCTGTCAAGTGAGGGAAGACTGGGGCCAGGAGCCGCAGGCAAGCGCCCTCCTGATGGGCGCGGCCCACGGTTATTGCGGTGATGTCGTTGCGGGCTTTCAGCTGGGTGGGGGCCGGCAAAGCCTGAGAGAGAGGGCCGCGCTGCAGCTTGAGTCGCATGGGGTTAGTGTCAGTCGCGTTAGATCCCGGCTTGTCAGTGCCATTGTTAAATACAGGGATGTTCTGAATGTCGGTACTTTTGCTGTCGCTCCCCACCCCGTTGGCTGTTTGCAGCTGTCCTCCAGCAGTACTTGCGGGTTCTTAATTTCTCGCATCCTTGCCGACGTTTGTTGTCAGTCGTTTTGATTATCGTCATCTGAGTGAGTGTAAAGTGGTATCACTGGTTTTGATTTGCATTTCTCTGATGGCTAGTGAGCATCTTTTCTTATTGCTTAATGGCCATTTGTATACGGTCATCAGAGAAATGTCTGTTTAAATCTTTGCCCATTTTAAAATTGGGCTGTCTTTTTATTAGTGAATTATAAGAGTCTTATATTTTCTAGGTATAAGTTCCTTGTCAGATACGTGATTTGCAAAAAATGTATCCCATTCTGTATTGTTTTTATATTTTCTTGAGTGTTTTTTGAAGCATAAGTTTTAAATTTCGAGTCTGATTTATCTTTTTTTGTTTTTGTTGCGTATGCTATTTGTGTTATATCTAAGAAACTATTGCTAAATCCAAGGTCATGATGATTTACCCTTGCATTTTCTTATGAGTTTTTTTCCTGAGTACCTTTAGGTCTTTGATTCATTTTGAATTAATTTTTATGTATGATGTGGAGTAGGGCTCTGATTTCATTCTTTTGCATGTGGATAGTCATTTGTCCCAGCACCATTTCTTGCCTTAGCACCCTTTTCCATAGTCAGTTGCCCACTAATGCTGTTGTAGCCTGTGGTGAAGCACTGAACTCTGAAATGGTACCCAGTACAGCGGCAGCCAGCACTCCCGAGGGGAGAGGGGAGCAGCATGCGGGGCATGCAGGGCGGGCACGGTGGGAATGGGGTGTGGGGCTTCACCAAGAAGTGCTGGTTCAGAGAGACCAGAGAACATGCAGAGACACACAGAAGGCTGCAGGAGCAGAGCGTGCTCAGCGCTGACTGTGAGTCTCATGTGGCCAAAGGGAGGGTGCAGGCAGTGAGGCTGAGCCCTGCAGGCTCTGCTGAGGAGTCAGCCTTGTTCTATAGGCAAGTGATACACTGGGGCTGTGAGAGACCAGGCCTGTTATTTTAGAAAGGCCTGCCAGCAGGTGGTGAGTTACAGGGGCGCAGACCAGAAGCAGGGAGACCTAGTATGGAATTGTTGTTAGTTACCACGTGGCTGAGGGATGATGACAGCTGCATAGGCAGTGAGATCATAGGAGGATTCGGCCCACAGGTGGGTCAGTTTTTGAGGAGAATTTATAGGGCTTGGTAACTGGTTGGATGTGAGAATCAAGATGTGATGTGATGTCTCTTGGGCAAGTGGTCATGGAGCCCAGAAATTACTCGTTTACTTGTCTTGGTTCTTTTATTCTATAGATATTAATATTAACGTTAATATGGGTTTTACTGTTCTTAAAGTTCCTCGTCATGTAAAAATGTATCTTAACTTGTTTTTTTTTTAACTTACAGGTCACTTATGGTCCAGTCAGCTTTACATAAAAACCTTTCCAGCAGCTTCTACTTTGGCACTGAAGACTGTTCTCAATAATGGTAAGATTCATTTATCCAGCTATCTTCTCTTATAAGATCTAATGTAAGAGTACTTTATGTAGTTTTTAGAAATGTAAGTGAACAATGCACATTCTTTATAATTGACATGTGTAGCGTCTAAAGAATATTATTTATGATTACAGTTGTTATAGTTCAAGGCTTTAAAAATAGCTACAGTTTGCTTCCTTTGTCTCTCTAACCGCTTTCCTGAGCCTATTTCTTCTCCTGGCTCACTTCTTACCCCTGTGACTTTCTAAATAAACTTTCTCTTATAATTTGAAAAAAAATAGCTACAACATATCGAGTAGTTACTGTGTGTCAGACTTATAACATTTAATCTTGGGTAATTCTCACAAGCAGTGTTTATGTGGAAGTTGTTACTCCCATTTTAGTTGATGAGATAACACTGAGAAGCTGAGCAACTTGTACAAGGTCACATAGCCAGTAAATGGCAGGGCTGGGTCCTGAGTTGTCTGGATGCTGTGATGTCTCTTCCACACATAGTTTTTGTCGAGGCCTCTGCTCCTGGCCTGATGTGGTGCAAGACTTTCTCTCTAGTCACACTCCAGAAAGAGAAGAAGCTAAGCTTTGCTGAGCCCATGTTGTACCTGTGGTCAGTTTAATCCTACCTTTTCCACATGGACTGTGAATTGAAATCTCATTGTGTCCTTGAGTTTGTGGATGTGTGCTGGGCCTTACGTTTATTGTTATTCCCTTTCATTGTTAACCTCACCTGTCGAGATGCCGGTATGCTTTGCTTGAGAGGTCCAGCAGAGGAATCTGGTGGGCCTGGGCTCTTCCCTGTATCATTCCATTTGTTGTTGCATGAGTCATTCATTCATGAATTGCTTACTTTGTCCTTTACTATGAGCCAGGCCATGTCCCCAGCCTACACTGCTGGGAGGAAGGTCAGAGAGCAGCCCCTTGGCTGAGGGAGAGCCCTGCGGAAGGCTGAGTGCAGAGGAATGCTGAGTGGCGGAGGGACGCACAGCTCTCTGACCCCGCACTTTCTGCCTTTTCACACACAGGCAGGTGTCACCCCTCAGGCCCCCAGTTTCCACATCTATCAAATAGGGACATAGTCCCTGCTTTGAAGATTGTTGTGTTATTCTTGAAATATTTATTTCTACAGAATGCTAAAATGTTTCTATCTCATAGCCAGTTCCCTTTCCTACTTACTCCTTCCTGTCTTTCTTCTTGTCAGATAATTTCAATTTTTTCAGCTTTCATCTGGTTATATTTCTAAATAGATTGTGTATATTGGTTTTGCCTCTACTAACATTGTTATGCTAATTTTTAGTCTATTAAATTTGTTGGGATGATGTTGGTTAATAAGATTGTATAGGTTTCAAGTGTACATTTCTATGATACATGATATGTATATTGCCTTATGTGCTCACCACCCAAAGTCACGCTAACTGAAGAGGTCTTACGCCTCCATCTCTGCTTTTCCCTACCTAGTTGTATGCACAATTTTGATGGAATCTATGGAAGTGTTTTCATTATTAAGGTTTTATGTATATTATTACCACAGCTGAGCTAGTTAGTGTTCTGTCATTACATTTCCTTCAACATTTTCTTTCTCCTACAGTTAATAATTGCCTTGATTTTAAAAAGTTGCTCTGTTTTCTTTGTACCTACTCTGATGTTTGCAGCAGATTGGTTAGAAACATAGCCATAATCTTTCAAAAATCTCAAGTGTCACCAGTTAATCAGCTTGATTTAATAGTAGAAGCCTAGTTAAAAGGAAGAAATTCTTCATGGTGAAAACTACTAGACAATGAAATGAAACCTTCAGGGACAGACCCTGTGTCTCGGAAGAGGTCCGCCCCATGGGGGCTTCCTGGGCTTGGCCCTCCATGGGCTTCGCGGTGGTTGTTTCCTGAGATAGGGACATCATTGTTTGAAATTAAAAAGAAGTCAAAGGATCAGAACAAAAGTGATCAGTGATTGTCTGGATAATTATCTGTAACTGACCTTCAGAATGTGACTTAGCAGGAGCTGCTGCCATCTTCTGTTTTAAAAATCACAAGTTAAGTAAATTAGTTGTAGCACTTGTATATTAAGGGGTTATTTCTAAACTAAAATTGAATTCTTTCAACTTTTGACAATTAGACCTTTTCAGGCTAAATACGTTATTGTGAATAGCATTTTGCTCTTATTGAAAAAACATTAAAGAATTCTAAATCTGATGGTAGTGATTTTTACACTTGAACTATATCAGGTAAATCAGATCGCAGTACTAAATGGTGCAAGGTAAAATTCATGTGCAGTTGATATTTTATTGTAGCCTGAGAGCACAAGAAAAGCTAAAATGTGTCCAACAGAATGGGGTTTAGAATGATTCTTGAAGCCCTAAATTTATTTAAAATGAAAAGCCATTATTTCCTATTTTTATTGAGTAATTCACTAAGCAAGCTATCCCATCATGTCATGTTGTAAAGTACAAAGAACCTGCTAACTCTCAAACCAGAGTAGGAAATAATTAGCAGCAAAGAACAAATGTAATTAAATCTCGAAGTAGGGAGTCTCTGAGTAAGAGTCAACAGTATTAGAATACCTACAAGTCAGGAAGTGATATTTCCACAGCTCAATGCAAATACATCTGAGATCGAAGCGGAAAATTATTCAGCACCAAACACCAGGAAATGAGAAAATGTAGCTAGACAGCTCAGCAAACAATTTAGGAAATTACTACCCTCAATTAATTTAGTTAATCGCGTTAGATTGTAACTCTGGAGTGTCCAAGCATGGAGAAACAGAGGAGGAAGTGGGGAAGCCGTCCGTGGGGGCTACTTGCGATAGTCTAAAACCAGCTTGTTTTCTGTTTGGGTGTACATGCCTTTGCTGTGCACCCAGCTCTGCAGACCTGGGAATAAACAAAGCTTCATCTACTGCTGAAGTCCTGTGTCCCGGTGTTTTTTATTGTGAGCGTTTCTCACAATGTGAGCCAGCTTCCACCTTCATGCCTTTGAGTAATTCATTTGGGATTGAAATTGGTGTTTTAAATCTCATCTACTAACATGTCTAATGACTTTTGGCAAATCCCTAACCGTGTAGGCCTAAGTTTCTTGTGAAATGAAGGAGGTGGATGAAATGATTTTTAGTTATTATTAAAGGAGATTATTCCTGTATTTTTTCAATGTCTATTTAAAATGGAAATATTTTGACAGTTTATTGCAGTCATAGGATAAATTTTCCACATATGCTCAAGCAAATTGTTTTCTGTTGCCACTAAGATCCTTTCTCGTGTTTGGCCCTCAGTGGGATGAAGCAGTTGTTCTGTATTCTTCTCTGTAACTTCAAACTGGAGAACAGCTACTGTCACTCTTTGGCTTCCTCTTGGCGCAGCCCAGTACCCTTAAATAACCTTTTTCCTCTACTTCGCTGTTAGTTGCTAGGTTCCCCACTGAAATGCAAAGGCTCAAGCATATGCACTTTCTCTAATCAACATTTCCATTTCCTTGAGTCCACTGATTCTTCTTACCCCTCACAGGACACCACCATCCATGGCATTGAGGAAATGACTGCCTCTAAGAAATGGCTGTTTCAAAACACTTTTTAAAGTGATACATGTATGTTTAAAAAATTCCAAAAAAAAAAAAAAAAAAGAAAACCCCAAAAGCCAGTCCCTCATCTCCAACTTCAAATGTATCTGTTTTCTTCCCAAAGGCAACCACTGTTACCTTCCTATGTATGCTTCCTGGAGTCAGTCTGTTCATACCCCACTCCTTATTTTTTAAACAAGAGGGGCAGAATGCTCTACGCATTGTTTTGCACCAGGTCTTTGTTTTCCCAATGTGTCTTTCCATTGTCTGGTTGCACAGAACAGAGGGCGCCATTTGCTGGGAGTGGATAGTGCAATGCATGGGGTCCTGTCCTGGAGCACAGCAGCCCTGCTGCTGCTTTAGACAGCTCCAGCCATTATGTGGATGAACTGTAGTTTCTCTAACTGTAATGGCCATTTTGGTTATCAGTCCAAAGTTTAGTTTTAGTTTTAAAAGAAACATTGTCCTTAAAATGTGATTCTTAAAAGTTCAGAGTTTTAATGACTTATTTTTATTAGAAACAGTTAATTATTTGGTGCTGGCTATGTTTCTTCACAGCCATGGAGAGTCTAACTCAAAGTTTTATTCCATCTACCTACAGGCCTTTTGTCATCTCCAGGAACCAGAGACAATTGTCATTTCAGCAGCTTGACCGGTGCGCTACAGACACAATGCTGGATTTCTTCTCCCAGCAACTCGATGGGCCAACAGTATAGATCCTATAGTTTCTTCACTAAATGTACGTAGACTGGCCACAAGCTTCCCATTTCATGAGACAAGAAAATAAAAGGTGTTTATATCTTAGTATTTCTGATTTGTCTCAAATGAATTAACACTTCAGTGATTAGCATGTGATGTACTATTAAAATAAAAACGTTTCTTCATGTACCTTGTAGAATGATCTCACATGCCACCAGTTGTAGTATTTGTATTATACTTTGGGGACCACTGGTTTACTTTAATGGCCTTATTTGGAGTATCTGAGGCTGATTTAGATACACACTAAGAATATACTCAGAGTTTGTTATCAGTTCTGCTTTAGTTGAGATATGACATTTAATCAGGAAAAGTTCATTTTAAGTAGACATTTTGTTAATACTACTCTACTCCTACTTGTGGTGGAATTTGAAAGAATCCAGTCTGAACTGAAATAAAATGAGATTAAAGTTACAACTAAGCATTAGGCAAATTTTTAAAAAGTAGAATTATAAAACCGGTTTATTTAAAACTATTTAGTAAATATAGAAAATCAAAAAAAGAAAAGCACCTATAACCTTCTGCCCTGAAATCCTGAGTTTGCCATTTTTTCCTGCAGCAACATATTATACATTTTCCACGTTAGTTCAAGGACTCCTCCAGTGCGGTGTTATGATGGTTGAGTGTTTCTCTGCATGGGTTTAGTTCACTGTGATGTGTAGGTCTCATATAACCAGGTCATTTGTGTAGCAATGCAAGAAAGAGGACCAGATGGTAAGGACATGACAAGTAGCATAGGCGTCAGGGTGCCTGCAGACTGGGGTGCAAAGAAAGAGGAGAGGTGGATGGAGTTGGAGTCTCTTGGTGTGCTCCTAGCCCCAAGTGTTCCTAGGAGTCGACTTTGTACTTTAGGGGCCATATCAGACTTGGAGGCCTTGGGAATTTTTGAGCCTTTCTTTTTCCTGCCCTAAAAGGCCTATCTCTTAACTCCTGTTGTTCTAGAGGTGCCTCTTGCCGTCTTAGGCCCCGTCCCTACACTGTTGTCCCACCAGCCTCTTGACTGCATTAACCTATGGGACCCTGTACCCTTATGAGTTTATTGCTCCCAAGTCGTACTGAGATTAGCTTCAAGGGGAAGAACTCAATTGGAACTAGCATGGGGCTAGTTTTTGCTGTTTCAGTAGAAAATACTTAATTTTCCAAATCTCCAAGAAGTAAAAAACAAAAAAACACTTTCAAAATTCATTAAGATTTCCTAAGAATACTTAATGTTTTACTTTACATAATTATGGTAGTTAACAGAAGTATATATTAACCTACCTATGCCCTTTCCAAAAAATGCTGGAAAGAGTTGACATAGTGGTAAGTCTGTTCTAAATGGCGTTTTAGGTTAATTAGAATCTTAAACCAGTATATTCTGATATTAAAATAATAAAAATCTATGTCAAAACAACCTAATTCAACTTGCAACCATTAAAAAATTATGTTTGTGCCCTGGCCAGGTGGCTCAGTTGGTTGGAGCCTTGTCTCATACACAAACGGTTGCAGGTTCAATTCCTGGTCAGGCCACATACCCAGGGACCTAGGTTGCAGGTTTGATCCCTGGTTGGGGTGTGTACAGGAGACAACCAATCGATATTTCTCTCTTATTGATGTTTCTTCCTTTTGCTTTAAAACAAAAATCAACATATCTTTGGGTGAGGATTAAAAATTTTTTTTAAATTATACTAAGAATATGAAGTAAGACTCACAATGTAATAAGTAAAAAATACAGGATACAAAATTGTACACATTATAATTTCAGTTTTGTCTAAACATGTATGCAAGCGTGAATAGAAGAGACTATACATACTGATCTAATGGTGATGGGGTTATGGTTGCTTTTATATTCTTCACACTGTATATTTTCAAGATTGAAAAAACAACTTTCTGTTATAATTAAAAAGATTAAAACCATTTTAAGTAGCATGATGCCATTTAAAAGTTGACATATGACTTGTTTTTTTCCAATGTAGTCAGAAATTTTAGTTTCCGCTTATGTAAAAAAATGAACTAAACATTTTGGTTTCCTACATTTTTGTCTAAATACCAAGTTCTTATTAAATAAAATCCATTTTAGTCTTTTTTTATATGTTGTATTGATTATGTTGTTACAGTTGTCCCAATTTCTTTTCCCTCTGCTCCCCTCCACCCAGTGACCTCCCTCCCTCCAGTTGTCCCCCTTTTAGTCCATGTCCATTGGTTGTGCATATAGTTCTTCTCAACATCTTCTTGTCTACTCCACTCCCTCCTACTATGCTTCTTAACTCCTGTACCATCTCCCTCCCTTTCCCCCTTTCCTTCTCCCTGGTGACCTCCCCCCATAATGTTCCCCACACTTATATTCTTTTCCCACTCTCGTTGCCTGCTTAGTTTGCCTTTGTTTCAATTCCCTAGTTTCTGTTGTTAGTTGTTGTGATACAGTTTTTATTTTAATGTTCATAGTTTTGATCCTCTTTCTCCTAAACAAGTCCCTTTAACATCTCATATAATAGTGGTTTAGATCTGATGAACACCTTCAGTTTTACTTTGTCCTGGAAGCACTTTCTCTGCCCTTCTATTCTGAATGACAGCTTCACTGGAAAGAGTAATCATGGTTGTAGGTTTTTGATTTTCATTACTTGGAATATTTCTTGCCAGTCCCTTCTTGCCTGCAGAGTTTCTTTTGAGAAATCAGCTGGGAGTCTTATTGGGACCTCTTTGTACATAATACTCTTCTTCTCTCTTGCTGCTTTTAAGATTCTCTTTATCCTTAATTTTTGACATTTTGATTATAATGTGTCTTGGTGTGGTTCTCCCTGGGTCCAGTTTTTTTGGAACTTTGTGCTTCTTGGACCTATAAGTCTTATTTCCTTCCCCAAGTTAGGGAAGTTCTGCTTCATTATTTTTTCACATAACTTTTCAATTTCTAGTTCTTTTTCACCTTCTGGCAACCCTATGATTCGGATGTTGGCCCGCTTATAGCTGTCCCATTGGTTTCTGAGCCTCTCCTCATTTTCCTCACTTTTTGTTTCCTCTTTCTGCACTGGTTCACTGTTTGGTCCTTCCCGATTAGTTGACTTGATCCCTGGTTTTCTCTCCCTCACCACCAGTGTTGTATGTGTTTTCATTCATTTCAGCAGGACTAGCTTTCATTCCTTCCCTGTCTTGTTTAAGATCTGCTGTTAGGTCTGTAAGCTTTCTTATAACCAAAGCTCTGAACTGTGTCTCAGAAAGGTTTCCTATCTGCTGAGCTGTTAGATTAGATATTTGCTGTCTGGTCAGCTGCGTGATTGGGATCTCTATCGTGATCTGTGCCATCCTGACAGCTTTGTGTTTCCTTTGCTTCCTGGGCAGGGCTGTCACACCCCCTGTGCTATTGGGGGCGACCCTTCTCACCACTTTGTGACGTTTTGTGTGGGGTGGGGGTCCAAGATGGATTCCTGCCGTTCACTCTCCACTGAGAGACTGAAAGCCTCCTCCTTCGTCCCCACCTCCTCTGGGCCTCACAGTCTGAGGCGATGGGGTTCTTCCTTCCCTGGTGTTGGAATCGCAAGCTGATGGGTTTGGTCTGCAACTGGGGGTGCTCCCCAGGCACTTCTCATCTCCCCTTAAATACGGGTGTCTGTGCTTACTGCTGTCCCACTGCCGTCGCTTGCAGCTGCCGCCGCCAGCATAGCTTGACCTCTCTGCCCCAGTTTCACCCCTCCTACCTGTCTGGACGAGCACCACTTGTTTATAACTTCATACGTTGGACTTTCATGCAGCTTTATTTTCCGGAACTTCTGGTTATTTCTGGTTTTGTGGTAGTTGTATTCCTTCTTAGTAACTGAGGGAGACAGAGCGTGTCAGTCTAGACCTCCACCTTGGCTGGACGTTCCCATTTTAGTCTTTATGAATAATTTTCTTATTTTGATTCTAAGTGATGAAAATATCTAATCAATTGACCTCTTAATATGATCCCATTAGAAATGCTCTCATTGTGAACTTTCAGGTTCAGATGGCATTTGTAGGTACCATAATTTTATTTTATTTTTTTAAGTGTATTTTATCATCTTGTTACAGTATCCCAATTTCTTTTCCATTTGCTCTCCTCAGCCCAGTACCTCCCTTCTTTTCAGCAATCCCACCCCCTTTAGTTCATGTTCATGGGTCGTGCATATAAGCTTTTGGGCTTCACCCTTTCCTATATTATTAGTATCTTCTCACTGTCTATTTTGTACCAACCAATTATGCATCTTAATCCCTGCTCCATTTTCCCATTTCTCCGCTTTCCCTTTCCTAGCTGACAACCCTCCAAATGATACCAATACCTATGATTCTGTTCCTGTTCTGGTTTACTTAGTTGGATTTTTTTTTATTTTTTAGATTCAGTTGTTGATAGTTTGAGTTTGTTGTCATTTTAATGTTCATAGTTTTGATCTTCTTTTTCTTAAATAAGTCCCTTTAACATTTCATGGAATAATGGCTTGGTGATAATAAACTCCTTTAGCTTTACCTTGTCTGGGAAGCACTTCCATCTGCCCTTCCATTCTAAATGATAGCTTTGCTGGATAGAGTAATCCTGGTTGTAGGTCCTTGCTTTTCATCACATTGAATACTTCTTGTCAGTCCCTTCTTGCCTGCAAAGTTTCTTATGAGAAATCAGCTGATAATGTTATAGACACCCGTGTGTAGGTAACTCTCTGCTTTTCTCTTGCTGCTTTTAAAATTCTCTATCTTGAAACTTTGGCATCTTAATGATGATGTGTCTTGGTGTGATCCTCTTTGGGTCTAGCTTGTTTGGGACTCTCTGTGCTTCTTGGACTTGTGTGTCTATTTCTTTTGCCAAATTTGGGAAGCTTTCCTTCATTATATTTTCTCATAAGCTTTCGATGTCTTGCTCTCCTTCTTCTCCTTCTGGCACCCCTATGATTCAGGTGTTGGCACATTTAAGGTTGTCCCAGAGTTTCCTAATCCTCTCCTTATTTTTTCAATTCTTATTTCCTCTTTCTGTGCTGCCGCCGCTACCACCACACCATGTCCACTCTGCCCCGGCTCCAACCCTCCTTCCTGTGTGGATGACTATTTCTTCTTGATATCTTTGCTTGTTGGACTTTCATGCAGCTTTGTTTTCTGGAACTTTTGGTTGTCTCTAGTTTTGAGATAGTTGTATTCCTTCTTAGATGTGGAGGGAGATGCACCGAGTCTGTCTAGGGTACCATAATTTTTAAGCAGTCAGGAAAGAAAATCAAATCTTTAGAGTTTCGCCTGAGGTTGGTAATTTTTTTTTTTTAAGATTTTATTTTTTAGAGAGACGTAAAGGGAGGGAGAAAGAGGAAGAGAGAAACATCAATGTGTGAAAGAATCAGTAGGTTGCCTCTTGCACGCCCCAACCAGGCACCTGGCCCATAACCCAGGCATGTGCTCTGGTCTGTAATCAAATGGCGACCTTTCAGTTTGTAGGACAAGGCCCAACCCACTGAGCCACACCGGTCAGGACTGAGGTTGGTAATTTTATTTTGAACCTGTGGTTCTTTAAAGTGAATCAATGTTATCCTAAAGTTTGAGCTCAACCTAAACCCTTTGCTCTGATCAGGGATATACAAAGCAGCATGTGACATGGAATCTCACTTTTTGACCTTTAGTTATGAAGAACAGCTATAATCATATGTCTGTATTTTGAAAAATGGTATGCTGTGCAGGTAAAAACATTTAACACTATTATAAATCCAAAACATTTTTCCCTTTCCATGTTGTCTACCCTGAAGGTCAAGGTAAGGCCTTTTATGAAGCAAGCAGGTAGAACTTTTAAACCCTAAGGGCCCATAAGAGAAGGAGAATGAAGATGCTCACTTGTTTTCTAGAATATGTTTAGTACTTCAGGCATGCAGCTATATATGTAGGTTAGATTTTTGACTAGTACAGCATTTGTTGTGTGGCTCTTGATTCTTAATTAAATAAATTGATAATTGAACAATCTGTGGCTATAAAATCAGTTGGTGATACTGTGAAAGGCTGGAAGTCCTTAGGAAGAGAGAATTTAAATCAAACAAATGGTGTGGCTACACCAGTGAAATTCAGAAGTAAAGAATCTGAACATTCCACAAGCACAAAGGGGAAAATACTGATTCAGAAGTATGGTAGAAAAATATTTGGGGATCCCAGAAATTCACAAGTGGAAATAAATCAGCAGTGTCATAGTCTATACATAAGTAAAAGACAAGCATGATTTTTTTTTTTTTTTAATAGAGAGGAAGGAAGGGAGAGAGTGAGAAACATCTATATGAGAAACATTGATTGGTTGCCTCCGTATGTGCCCTGACTGGGGATCGAACCTGCAACTTTGGTGTATGAGATGACATTCCAAACAACTGAGCCCCAGCCAGGGCAAGATAAGCATGATTTAAGAAACACACACACTCACATGCAAGTATTAACTATCAGGCCCCTACTTACTCATTCTTTCATGTGGATTGATTAGACTTTAATCAGAGTTGAAGATAAATTTGGGCATTTGATTTTGAAGAATACACAGAGATGTTTAGGGCATTCACAGAAGAATAGAGCAAAAAAATCCAAATTATTAACATTCATGGGTTCAGATTGACATATTGATTTTTATTTGGACTAAAAAACCTCTATTTAAGAAGGGTTATAATGGAGGCAAGAGGGCAGGGAAGAGACCTGTAACATAGCTGATTAAATGGGAAACACATCTGGTGAGTGGGATTGATTTATTTGTGTGTGTGTGTTGTGAGTGGGATATAAATGTCGGTTGTCTTTTTGTGGAGGAAGGCCATATTTAAAAGTTGCAGAATCGTCTTCTCTTGGGCTTTCCAAATGTAACCATGTGATAATGTGCAAAGAGTGATTTAATTTTGCTTTCATTGCTGCAGTGTTGCAAGTGAAACTGGCACCTTCTGGCTTGTTTTATTCAATGGGAGACCATGTATCGTTGCTTAAAAATTTTAAGACAAATAAATAAAAAGTTTCATTACAGTGACAGCAGATGAGCTATGGAAAGGTGCTTTAGCAGAGACTGGTGCTGGAGCAAGAAAAGGAAGAGGCAAGAGAACTAAGAAAAAAAGAAGAAAGGATTTGAACAGGGGTCAGATCATCGGTGAAGGTAAACTTACCTAAAAAATAGCTGATGTACTCCCCTCGTCCCCAAATTTTATAGATATTTTTACAATTTAGATGCGTTAAAACATGTCTCTTGAAGGGCATTACGATCTGCTGCTTACTTATTGCCCCGGGATAATGGGGAAGAAACATTTCGTAGAAAGGGATTCAGTCATTCCTTCAACAACAAAGTGCCAATGTGGCATCTGCTTTGATGGTTCCCATCCTCAGCTTCTGATTCAGGATAAGAAATGGAATAACTGGAGAGTTGGCAAACTGCCTCTGCACAGGGCTAGTCATTAGTCTCAGCTTTGTGAGCCATTCGTGTCTGCTGTTGGGGCACAGAAACAGTCCTGGACAACACACAGCTTGTTCCAGACAAGCGGTGGGTGGGATTCAGCCCATGGCCCTTAGTTTGCCAACCAGAGGAACACATGATTATTCATTCTTGTGTTTTTTGAAGAATTAAAAATAGTATGGTGTACTTAAATTGGCATTTTGTACTGTGGTTGCCAACAAACTATTGTTGATAGTAATAGCCTTTTAGGCATGAAAAAAGTACCTTCACTGTTCTTCTAGTTACTTACTTCCACTTTGATGTTTTTTTCTGACTTACCTTGCATTTTATTTTTTAACATTTAAAAAATTATAACCATCATATATGTATAGTTCTCAGTAAAAAATTTAGACTGTAGGAGAAACCTAAGTCCTCCTGGTGCCCTTTCGATAACCCCATTTCCCAGTTGCTACCCCCAAGAAAACCACTGATCACCTTTTGGTGCGTTTCCTTCTGACTTTTTTTAATGCTTTTATATACATAAAAACTCTAGAAGAAGTATAAATATATATATGTGTATACACACACACACGTTTTCTTTTAAAAATAATTAAATTATATCATGTGCTACATAGTGTTTTATAATTTACCTTTTTCACTCAACAAGAGGCCTTGGGAATTGTTCCACATCAGAGCCTATAGAACTACTTCATTATTTCAATTTAGTGTAGATTTCATAGGTTGGATATGCCATGGTTTGTTTAACCACCCCAGTAGTGCTGGGCTTGTAGCACATTGTTTCCATCCTTTGCCTTTACAACTCACACTTCACTGGACATCCTTGTCCAAGTACCCATATGCCTCCTACCTGCGTGGGAGTATTTCTTTAGGCAATACCATGAAGTGGGATTAATAGTTATTAAGGTAGGTACATAAGAAATGTTAATACATGTGCCAGGTGCGCCCTGCCAAGTGACTGTTAGTTTAAGCACCTACAAGGAGTGTCATCTGTACACCCATTGCCTCGCATTTTAACACTCAAGAAATGAATGCTTTAAAAAATTTTTTATTCATATATGCTTTTAAACCTTCAGGGCGTAGTGGCTTCCTGTGGCCTGGTCTGAATGTCCCTCTTATGAGGGATGGAGCTGTGCAGACCATTGGCCAAAGAAGCAAGGAAGAGCAGGAGAAGGTGGAAGCTGACATGATCCAGCAGAGAGAAGAGTGGGACCGGAAGAGGAAGATGAAGATTAAGCGGGAGCGAGGCTGGAGTGGAAACTCATGGGGAGGTGTCAGTCTTGGCCCCCCCGACCCTGGTCCCAATGGAGGTAGCAGAGTCCTGGTTTTGTTTACCTTTGTGACAGTACTTATAGTTCTAGAATTCCTTAATATGATTTTATTTACTTACCTGTTTAGATTGTCCCCCCCACAAAAGGATTTGAACATCGTTGAAATAACTTTATATTATTATCCAGCTCTATTTTATGGAACATTAGAGTCCTGTAACCAAGAAGTATTCCACAAACAGGATGCAAGCCCTGGGTTCTGACATTGTTATTGTATGGCTTCTCAGAGCCTTAAATGTGGTGGTGTGCATTATGGAGCTGCGCAGGCATTTTCCCAAACACAACAGGTCGTGAGGTGCCTGTGGAGCAGCATGGCGTGGGAGTGCTGTTTCCCTAACAGAGGATAGACCAGAGAGTTGTCATGAAGCCTCATAAAGGCACACATGGAAGAAAAATTGGTAACACTTACCACTCCAGATTATTAAACAAAGTTCCCTGCACTCCCCCCACCCCGTGTATGTAGATGTAAAAGTCATCTCGAAAATTCAGTATTGAGGTGGAGATGAAGAAATAGATAAGGAGTGTGTCTGCTTTCTTAAGTTTGGCTTAAAGAGAAGAGCAGAAATTGAGATGGAGAGACTGGTGAACCTTCTTAGAACTGAATAAAATGTTTCAGGTGGGAGGTGAAAGATATGGGAGGGAGAGGGGGGAAAAAAGATCAACTAAGTCCCTAATGGGGGCCCAGATTCAGAGTGGAGATAAGTGGGTTAACGCATGACAGATTCGGGAGAGCCTGTATTATTGGTAGTGGAAATGTGTGTGGGACAGGGTGTGTGAAAGATGTCTGTCTGGAGTCTTCAGCTAGACTGTGAGGATGAGGGGGCCATCTGCTGAAGGGAGGATTGGGGGCACTGATGAGCATGGCCACCAGAATATTTTGATGAAAAGTTGGGCATCTGGGACTGGCTTCCAGTGGAGTGGGAATTGAACAGTTTGGAAGAAAGAAGACCATGAGTTGATAGTCGTTAAAGCTGGCTAATGAATACATAAACTGTCATTCTGCTATCCTATCTTTGTATATGATTGAAATTTTCTGTAGTAAACAGTTAAAAGAACACAGTATTTGAGGCTGTGTGGTGAATGGAGAGAGGCCTGAGTAAAGGGACGCAAAAGGCTGACAGGTGGCAGGGAGCACTTGATTGAGTTAGAGACCGTGAATATTTAGGGGCCCACGTGTGTGCTGTGCTTTGACTTCTCTCCAGCAGCACCCAGCAGGCCAGGTGTGGCCGGACAGCTGCACGGATTCAGGCCTGGACAGTATGGTGGAGAGAAAAGGGAGAGGCAGTCGAGGATATTCACAGGATCTGGTGGAAAAGATGGACTGTGGTGTGTTGGCTGAGTTGGAGAGGCTGTGAAGACCAGAGAGGGTGGGAGGGAAGGGAAAACAGTGGTCAAGAGTCAGGTGCTGGGCGGCTCCCAGAGCCATCGCTCGGGGAGTCACTGAGTGAGAAGGCTGGAGGGGTAGGAGGAAGCAGGCAGGGAGGTGGAGGCCCAGTTTATGCATTTAACGGAGCAGTCTGGTGAGGGTGGAGGACCAGGGCATGGCCTGGGGAGCGGCACCAAAAGAGCCGAGTTCTTTCTCACATAAACATTGATGATTGTGCCTGTGTTGAAAATGCTTTTGTGCATTGATTGTATAGACATGTATCTGTATGCCTGTTTCTTTTTTTTCTACAGAAACATATGATGATTTTGATACCAGGATTCTTGAGGTAGGCATGCTGAATTCAGTACCCAGTTAGGCCTTTGGAGGAGTTGGGAAAGTTGGGGCAGGTGGAGTGGAGATAGGGCAAGAGGACTGTGAGGAAAAGCCTTGATGTGTGACATTTCCTAAGACACAGAGCTGATTTGGGTAATAAAATAATGAAACTTGAGTTTTAGTTACTTGATATTGATTCTCCTGACTTGCCCTTTTGGGGGGCTACCAGTTGAGGCCTAATGACAAGGCAACTTTGATGATGTTGATAACAGAATTTGGTGATTACATTTAGATTTTCCTCCTTCCTAAAGCTAAAGTAGCATTCACAGTCTGTCCTTAAATTATGAACCAGCTGTATCTGGAATCAGTTCAGGGAGCAGAGACTATAAGAGCCATGGGGCAGGAGTGGAAAGCATGGATCTGCTATGAATATACAGCTCCTGATGGGAAATCACCCAGCAGCCCCTTGAGACTGAAGCTATGTCAGGTAAATTTCAGTCACCTTTCAGGGCAGTCCCTGAAATAGTCATCTTTCCTTAGAGCTGGTGCTGCAGTCTTGGTCAGTGTTAACTGCCACATGGAGTAATCATTTATTGAATTTGTGACTGAATTTATATATTGTTTCTTTAATACCAGTTGTATTACAGAAGTTAAAATATGTTTCCAAGTATTTTATGTGTTTGGGTCCCACTGTATACCTTTTGGAAGTTAATTCCTTTGAAGAATTCTTGTATTTGTGAGTGATTTCCTGTAAGATGATCCACAGGAGTGGACTCGAGCTCGCTTTTCCTTTAACCTCATTTTATGGGAAAGGGGCTGCTATGTAAGCATTTTAGTTAACAGTTTCATGGTTCCTGGCTTTTTATATATACAAAAAAAAGCAGGTTTTCCTGCAGTTCATAATAAGCAAGTATTTCCAAATTTTCTGTTTTCTGGCAATCCTAATCCTTAGTGTAGAGATCCAGTTTTATGCTAATTATCTATATACTGCATTTTATTACTTCTAGATATACATTTTTTCATACTTCAACATCTCTGATATTGGGATGTGTCTTATAGCCACCAGTTATGAACTATGTCAAAGTTTAAGCAGCAAACTTTTCCTTTGTATACATTCATTAAAGTGAGGTGTGTTAAGTTGTGCAGTTTCAGATACTTTTAAGTTACCTCAGTTGAACTGCTAAAACCCTAAGAAATAGGAAGAGAGAGTCTTATTTCCAGTTTACTCCTGAAGGAACTGTCTAGAGAGTGGTTTCCTGTGGAGGAAGTTTGCGCTTGTGCTCATGGATGGGGATGACGTGTCTTCACCATGAATGTGCATGCGTGTGTGTATGCACACATGTGTAAGGAGGCCACTGCAGTTCCCTGCTTCAGAATTTTCTTAAGGTGAAATATTTATGAACTATTTTGTCTTTTAGGTAAGAAATGTTTTCAATATGACGGCAAAAGAAGGAAGAAAGAGATCCGTCCGTGTCCTGGTCGTTGTGGGGAATGGCAGAGGAGCCGCAGGTGAATGGGCTGTGGTGATGCTGGTTGGTGGTGCAGGTGGTGGAGGTGGGGATAGCTGTGGCCTGTTCTTGGATTTGGGTCTTTGAGTTCATGCTGCTGACCAGACTTTTTCTACCAATGAATGAAATCTTTTAGGGTTTGAGCTCACAGACCTTGTGATCAACCCATGAAATCCCTTGGAATAGAAAGAAAAGATCTTCCCACATCTGCTCTTCTCTGTGAGGACCAGTGGATATTTTAAAAGGCTTAAGACACTATTGTGTTATGTATAATAGGGGAAAATGAGGAGGAAAGAAACCACTACATGTTCAATAGTAGGGACATAGTTACAAAAAGAATGCAGCCATACATCATAATCTGTAACCACGAAAGAGTTATGGGAACTTACTAAGAATGCTACATTATAAAAAACAACCTCATATAAGAACAAATGTAATTCCAATTTTTTAAAAAGTATGTTTATATGCAAAGGAAAGACTGGAAGTATGTATACCAAGAAGGTTATTAACATTTAATGCCTAGGTTTACCACTATTTAAATTTTTTTTTTAATACTTTTCTGTAAGTTTTCATGGTGAATGTCTGTTTTTGAAATATGTACCTGATTGTGTAAAGGAAAGAAAACTGCCTATTAAACCACATTGACACTTTAAAACAAGTCATACATATGGATAGTATGTTGCCAAAGGAAATCAATCTTAAGTTATTTTTGTATCTTTCCAGAAGTCCTTTATTCATATATCTTTTTACAAACATTTGTACAAAGGTATCATAGTATATCCATAATTTTTTTTTACCTTTTATCACTTAGCATTACCCAAAGACCTTGCTGTATTAGCATAAACAGCTTCCCCCTCATTCTTTGTACTGATTGCATAGTGTTTCATTGTATGGGTAACTTTAATTTTTGTTACTTTTTCCTTATTGATAAACATTTCTTGTTTCCAATTCTGTAGTATTTATTGAAAAAGCATGGCTTATTGTATATGAATTCATTGAACTTTGGCAAGAATGTCAATAGAGGACATTTCTTGCACTGAAATTGCTGCCTCAAAGCTATATGTATTTTGAATGTTGATAAATATTGCCAGGACCCTCCCAAAAGGTTGCATCAGTTTTTGTTCATCAGTACCCTCACACCCTTGTCAGCACTAGATATAATCAAACTTTCCTAATTATCAATGTTCTAGTGAAACCTAGCTCTTTATTTTGATTTGCCCTTCCTTATCTGTGAGTTTGGACACCATTTTACATGTTTATCGGCCATTATTATTTCCTCTGAGATTTGTCAGTTCATTTGCTTTGCCCATTTTTCTGTTGGGTGATTATTCTTCTTATTGAGGATATAGCTCTTTGTAAGTTAAAAGGCATTGGCCCTTTGCTATCATATATTTTGACTTAGCTTTCTTTATTTTTCCCACACGTAAGTTTTAAGTCCACAGAAGTTTTAAACCTGTAGGTAGCAAGTGTATCAGTCCTTTTTTACTTCTGGTTTTGTGGTTTTATACTTAGAAAACTTTCATTTGAAGGTTGTAAATACATTCACTCATATTTTCCTCAAGGACTTGTATGGTTTAATTTGTTGTGTTTAAATTAAGAATTGGAATCCTTTTGTCCCAAGTACTCAGATGTCTTGTATCTCTCATAGAGTAATATTGTCTTATGTTACTTTCCTGTGTATAACTTTCACATACATTCTTCAGAATAATTAATTAGTGGTCACAGCAATCAGTGGAGGCATTTCTGGTAACTTGTGATAAGCCTCACTTCATGGGGTCAAGCATTCACACACTCAGGGATCATCGATTTTATCTTCTAGTTCATTGAAATCTGCATTGCATTTGAAAGTTCCAGTGAAATCATAGTTTTACTCTATATCCATGTATGTTTTCCCAACCTTTCTGTTTTTAAAAAAATATTCAAAACCATGTACCTTATTAATGTAGGGCATGGTTATTTTTTATTGAGTATATGTGGTTTCCTGTAGAGATTTATAAAAGGTAATGTTATAGATTTAATAGCTAATCAAATGTACTATTTCCAAAATGCCCCAAAACAGATAAGCAAATGTCTGTAGCCTCATGCTTTATCGTTTGTTTTGGATAGCAGGTTTTCTGTGGGCAGATGAAAAATGAAGTGCCATGAAATATTGTGGGAGCTGAAACTTGAAATGTGTTGAGAGACATTATGTGCTAAATGTATGCCCCTTTTCATATTTTGGCTTTTTCTTTTAAAGGTTTTGCCATTGGGAAAGCCACTGAACGGTCGGACGCTTTCAGAAAAGTGCGTACATTTTTTCTTTGTTGATAGTAAGAGATCAGTAGGCTCTGTGGTAGACACCATGAGACTCCCACACAATAATAAAATAACAGCTCTCCCCTGAGGCTTCCTGTCCGAGTTTCTATCTATCACAAAGAGCAGTTACCTGAAATACATGTGTTCTTTTGCATCATTTTCATCAGACTTGTGATTGTTACCAAAACTGTGAGACAGCTGGGAAAGTGTCTCCCACTCACAGGATGTTCTAGGACACTAAGGCATTATTGTTAATTTTTTCAGGTGTGATAGTGATATTATGGTTAAGATTTTTTTTAATTAAATCCTTTGCTTTGCTTTTATAAGTATGTATTGAAATTGTTGTATATGTTTGAAATTTTCCATAATAAAATATTCTGTGAAAGGTCTTTTTTGAAATCGGTGAGAAAATGTAAATTCCAACAAAAGATTTAAGAAAAATATTTTTCTTCTTTCAGGCAAAGAACAGAGCTGTTCACTATTTGCATTATATAGAACGATATGAAGACCATACAAGTGAGTGTTAATCTTTCCTTGTAAAATTTGCAGAGTTTTGCTTGTTCTTTATGTATGGCAGTATCTCTGTGGTAGCTTTGTTTTTCTCTACTTGTTGTTACATTCTTACAATAACCATATAAAATGTAGAAACAAACTTTCTTTTCTGAGGTGATGATGAACGAAATCAGACTTTGTCATTCGTCCTTGGCCGCTGTGTGGCTGCTTAGGGTCTTATGAGTTGCTCTGTGATATTTGCCAGGGCATTAACGCTACACACCTAATCCTGCTCATCTTTTTTATTCTCCAGTATTCCATGATATCTCTTTAACATTTAAAAGGACACATATCAAGATGAAGAAGCAACCCAGAGGTAACTAAAGAATTTTTAAGATAAAGCAGAGCAGTTATAGAGATTCTATCACATCCTTTATTTTGCTCCCTTTTACTCGAGCTCATTTTGAAAATGCCGAATGGAAAGCTAAGTTAGATTTTCAAGAAGGCTAAATGATTTTTATACCTAAGTGATTTTTGAAAGACTGCCCCAAATTTTAATTTAATTATAGAAGTTACCATTTTTAATCTTCTCTGTCTCCTAATCATGCTGTATTTTTTAGGTTTCTATTGATTATATAGTTTAACCTATTACCTGCGCATTGGGGTTAAACATTCTGATTTTGAAGCTAAAACAGTATGATATTATAGATAGCTCTCCCTAAAGTATGTTCCTGTGCATCCGTATTTCTGTGAGAAGATATTAATAGGTGTTACTTCAAAAAGAACCCAAGTAGGAAAACTGGATTAAGGAAAGTCAAAAGGATGTTTGTGTATCTTTGTGCGTCTCCCAGGTGGGCACTTAGAATGCAGCATTCCCAAGCTTACTTAACTGTGGGAAACTACTGTCTTGGCTGCAGGACAACACTGAATTCTTTACAGCACTACAAAGCATTTCCCATACAACACACACACTTGCACACACGAATTTAGCTTTTATTAAACAAATGTTTTTTTACATAGTCCCTACCTGGAAGTCTTCACAAAGTACATACAGAAAGCCCTCACATAACATTGTTCATATGTTCTGCAAAGCAGTTGCTACCATTGGTGGAGTGTCCCGTGTGGTCCAGGTCCTGGGCAGCGTACATTCCTTCCTTGAGTGCCCCATCATACCTGGGTCATCGAGCGAGTAGGGTCTGCCTCTGAGGACCTCCAAACAGCTGCCTCTCACTCCCTTGCATGTGCACCTCTCCAGGGGTGTGTGCATCTGTACATATCAGTATGTGTATGTGCCATACACACACAGACACATGTTCTGTGTGTAACTCCACACAGAACAAACCACCCCATTGTTAACCTGTCTTTAGCCACCCTCTAAAGCCCTCAGTTCTCAAATGATCTGGTATAGCTATAGAGTCCACAATTAGTTTTCTCTTTCAAATAGAAAGGACAGTTCTAGGTAAGACTGTGTTATGTGCTTATATTCAAATAAGTTTTTACATGCATATATTGAATCACCAAGAAAAATGCTGTGCCTTCAGGTGAGTGGGGAGGTTGCTGAGTTTCATGTCTGTCTAATCAGAATGTTAGCATCTAAAGTTGGGGCTTTTTTCTCTCACTCATTCCCACCTGCCTTTGCCAGGTACTGATCTAGGCTTTGGGGACAGGGCAGTAAAGAAACCATATCCAACTCTCATGGAGCCCACATTCTACTGAGGGGAACATCGGATACAGAGGTTCTGCTGAGGGCCTGAAATAGCAGCCAGGATGCCGGTTTGGGGGGATCTTGGCCTTGGGGAAGGAAGGGTGACACCTTCAGTCTCGTGGTTAAAGAAGGCCTCTCTGAGGAAGAGGTCTTTGAGTGAGACCTTGAAGGTGAGAAGTTAGCCGTATGGGGAGAACAGACAGGGAAACACCAAGTGGAGAGTCCTTGGAGGTGGAGCCAGAAGGGCAGAGTCTCTGTGTGAGGTCAATGAGATGTCAGGTCCTAGACAGCTTTGTGGGCTAGAGTTCTTTATTTTTATTTTAAATTCAGAGAACAATGGGAGGTGAGGGCTTGAAAGGGGAAGTGATGTGTTTGGTTTGTGTTTTTAAAGCTCTTCTTGAAGAAGGTATTAGTAGACATGAATAAGGCATGCGGTTGGAGGGAAGGCCAGCAAGGAGGTGAGAAGGACGGGCCAGAAGGACATCAGGGGAGAGTGTTACTAAAGCCAAAAGAGTCTCCAGGAGGAGAAAGTGGGCATCTCTGCTCAGTGCAACCAAACAGTCGTGGGGCGACATCAGATGTGTCCCCGGACCCTTATTTCTTAGCAGGGTGCCAAAGACTTTTAGGCAACTCAGTTAATCTTCATAACAACCTTGTTCTTTTTTCTTTTTCCTTTTCTTTTTTTTACACATGTGCTCAAGAAATTTATATAATTTATTTAATCTTCATAACATCTCATTAAAATAAGGTAGGGTCTTCAGGGGAATTAAGTAAGTTGTCAGGGTCACCCAGCTGGGAAGTGATGAAGCCAGACTGTGACCCAGAGTCTCCTAAACCCAGAGCCTGGAGCTCTGTGAAAGCCAGCAGGGTGACTGACCCTGACTTTTCCCTTTTCTAGGCTATGGTCTCCGCTGCCACCGGGCCATCATCACCATATGCCGTCTCATTGGCATCAAAGACATGTACGCCAAGGTCTCAGGGTCCCTCAACATGCTCAACCTCACCCGGGGCCTCTTCCATGGGCTCTCTCGCCAGGTAACCCTGCCTGGGTCTGATACAGAAGTTGTGGTTGGCATTTCAGTTGTGTGCATTGAGACCACCATGTCCTGGGGCCACCTGAGGACACAGGGGTGTATGCTGTCTAACCACATAGTTAATCCAACTGGAGAGTTAGTTCATGAAGATTAGCCTTTACAAAAGTACTTCATGGGTGTTTGAACTTCCAAAATTCAGTATTTTTAAGAGCCAGTAATTATAAAATTATTATGAAAAGAATATATGCTTGTTCTAAATCTCTAGCAGTACAGAAATTAAAATAAAAAGAGAAAATTTATTTCCTAATTTAGTCCTTTCAGCTTGGACTGGGGTGAAGCCCTTCAGCCCCCTCTCTACTCATGAGAGCTATCTTCAGTAGAAGCAGCTTTCGCGATACCTACACAGGTTGTTCAGATACCTGAGTTAGAAACCATAAGCACTAATATGCTGGGTTATTTCTTCACATAGATGGGAGCCCTGGGCTACTGCCCACCTGTCCCCTCAGCCCGGGTGGGCTCATAGTCACTCTGCTGCCAGTGGAGAGGAAGGTCTGACTGTCCCTTGAAAGGGTGGGTAGATCTTAGCAGAGCAGGAGGAGCAAAAAAGACCACCAGGTTCAAGAGACTCCTTCTTCTGGATTCCATTTATTGAGGATTTTGACAGGCTTCCTGACACTTAGAGAGTTTAATGGTTGTTTTTTACTAAAGTGACCTGTGTAATAATTGTAGTTCTCTCTGTTCAAAATAAGAAAATTAATTAAAAGAAAAAGCTTTGTATAAAAAGATCTTTTTTGAAGAGCTGTACGTGTGTGTTTGTACTATCCAAAATATCCTTCAAAAGTATGTGCTTCTAAATTTAAACTTATTGTTAAGAGGTTTGTTGGATGTAACTAAGATTGGTTTTTAGATAGGTCACATTTATAATCAAGTATACTCATTCAATTATGTGATATTTTTGTTTTATGTTAGTACTTTGAATCTTCTATTGTAATTACATTGTATCACACAAACCTTCTTAAATGCCATCAGCTATTTAAAAAGCTGCATTATTTAATGCGCTACTTGAGAAAAAGAAGCCACCAATTTAAGTAACATGCTATTGATTATAACACACTGATTTAAATTATTTTGTTCTTATGAAACAACTCACCTCTTCTCTAGTTTCAAACATGTATAGAATTAGAATACTACAAGGTGGACAGAGTCTGGAAACATGACATTGAACATATCAGGTATTTTAATAAACCATCTACTAAAGTTATTTGCCTATTTCCAGACTTCGGTGGCTATTTTCTTTTGTGAATCCCCTGGTGCTCTCATCTAATGTCGACAGGAAGCAGCAGCTTTGGTCAGTTTTGTTTCTCAATAACATCCACACCCAGCTCCAGTTATTTGCACCAAATCTCAGACATCATTTTATTTCATCCATAAATATGTATCTCTGAGAGAGAAGGAGTTTTAAGAACCCCGCAGTACTATTATTTTCTTACCTAAAGAATTAATAGGAATTTAGTATTATCACACTTCTCATCAGTGTTTGTAGAAATGTCCATTTGTTAGATTAAAAAATATTTTTATATAATTTGTTTGAATCAGATTATAGATAGGTCAGTACATTGTAAGTTTTTGCTATGTGTCACTTTTAATGTATAGGTTCCCTTTTTTTTTTGGTTTTGTTTTGTTGAGGAAACAAAGTTGTTCATCCTGTTGTTCCCCGGTCTGGTGCTGACTTCATGTCTGTGGATCCTTCACATCTTCTCTCTTTGTGTCCTATGAATTGGGAGCTAGACTGGGGCTTGATGAAATTCAGATTGATTTTGGGCACAACATAGCACGTGATTGGGAGGACTTGGAAGGCAGGAGACCAGAGGCCAAGGCCTTCCTCCATCCCAGCTGGAGAGGCAGGGCTAAGATTATTCCACCTACAGCCAGTCACCCCAGAATCAACTGAAAGGGTATTTTAAGCCCCTTAAGTGGTACAGTGCTGTCACTGCTGACTTCACCCTGGCTGAAGGCAGAGCCTGCTCTCTGAATTACAGTTGTGCCTCAGAGACTTAACTGCTGTTTTCCATTCGGTCTTGCCCAGGAAACCCACCAGCAGCTGGCTGATAAGAAGAGTCTCCATGTTGTAGAGTTCCGGGAGGAATGCGGCCCTCTGCCCATTGTGGTCGCCTCGCCCCAGGGGGCCTTGAGAAAGGATCCGGAGCCAGAAGATGAGGTTCCGGACACCAAACTGGACTGGGAGGAGGTGAGGGCAGCCCAGGGAATGAAGCGCTCCGTGTGGTCGAATTTAAAGAGAGCTGCCACCTGAGCTTCCCTCGGCCTCACCCGCCAGAGGTCAGTGGCTGGAGGAGACTCACTCTCACACCTTGAAAGAAGCCCAGGGTGGTGGTGGTGGTGGTGTTGTTTTAAGGAAAGAGCAACTTTAACTTCCTTATTTACCAATAATAAATAGAGTCTTAACTTACTGACTATGTGGTATATACCCGTCGCTGTGATAGGAACTTTACATAATATCTTAGTTCAAGACTACTCTAAATAATCATGTAAACTAGTAAAAATAAATGAATTAGGGAGATAGGGCTTACAGTCTGACGTAATCAAACGTAATATGCAGTCAAGTTGTAGTTAACTATAGTCAGCTTGAAAGTCGAGGAAAACAGGCAAACCTTGGTTTTTGGTTTTTGGTTTTTGTTTTTAATTTAATTAATTTATTTTTAGAGGGAGGGGAAGGAAGGGAGAAAGAGAAGGAGAGAAACATTGATCGATTCCTTCTCATATGCACCCTGACAATTCCAAACCCACAACCCAGGCATGTGCCCTGGCCGGGAATTGAACTGGCGACCTTTTGCTTTGTGGGGTGATACTCCAACTGACCCATGCCGGTCAGGTCTAAACCTTGTATTTTTTGACTCTAGAAATTTTATTTTTATTAAGCCTTTTGTATAGATATTTTAGTGCTTGCTCTGGGTATTACATTGTGCATGTATCACTTACACTAGTCTACTGATGTTGCCCTTTTTACCAGTCAAGTGTCATGTAAAAACCTTACCTCTCTTAAGTTCCTTTACCCTCTGTATTTCTGATTGTTTTTAAAAATCCTCTACCTACATTGAGAACCACATTAGACAGTGTTACACTTCCTGCTTTAAGCATGAGACATGATAAAGAAAACTCAAGAAGAAAGAAAGCCTGTCGTATTACCCATAGTTTTACTCTTTCAATTGCTCTTTCTTCCTTACTGATATTCCAAGAGTCGTTTTATCATTTTGAGTAGGAAAATCCCAGTTCTCCTGTGTTTCTCCTGTACTGTCACTGCTACCACACACAACACTTTGGACAGCAGCATGGTGTCCTACAATTAACTCAGTTCTGACACTGCCTGGATATAGCATCAGATCCCACAGGTTAAGGGCTCAGTCCCACAAGGCTGCCCTCCCTCCATTTCAAATGCCAAACCCAAATTGGGTTGTCGCCTGTGCTTCTGCTGGATGGTTGTAAATCGGGAGTTCCCACAGCTGTCCTCTTCGGGTTCCATTAATTTGCTAAGAGTGGCTCACAGAACTCAGGAGAAACAATTTACTTACATTTACCACTTTATTATAAAAGGCTGTGTTGAGATACAGATGAACATCCAGATGGGAGATGCTTAGTGTGAAGCATATAGGGAGGGGTGTGGAGCTTCCATGCCTCCCTGGGCATCACTTTCCCAGCATCTCCCCCTGTTCACCGACCCAGATAGAAGTTCTCCAGACTGAGGAAGTCTGCAGAGCGACCCACCAAATAAATACTCTTGTGTACAAAACACTGCATGCTTGTAAGGAAACTACTCAAGGCCAGGGAAAGACCTACCCAAAAAGATTAGGGGAAACAATGTTTAGGGCTAAAAACAGTGCCCGCCTTCAACAGCTGTAGTGGAAAACCTTGTAATTCGTGTGGCATTGGAGAAGTAAGGAGACTCTTGACTTGAGGGTGGAAGGATTAACCTCACACTAAACCTATCTCTGGTCCTGACTCACAAACCTAAAATGCGAGGCCCAACTAGAGCACAGCAGTTTCCAGGTAACTTAACTGTGTTCCAGAACGAAGCTCAAGGATATTTGTAAGAATGCAGAATAAAACACACAGTGTAGTCTAATTCACAGTGCCTGGCATCTAATAAAACATCACCAGGAATGCAGAGAAGCAGAGAATAAAACCCATAACAAGGTGTAAACCAGCCAATTGCAACTGAGCCAGAAATAACAATAATTGAATTAGTAAATAAGAACATTGAAACAGATTAGTAGATGAGGACTGTATTCCATATGTTCAAAAAACTAGAGAAAAAACTTAACATGTTAAGAGGCATGGAAGACCAAAAATACACAAATGAAACTTCTAGAGATGAAAAACATACTGGCTGTGGTTAATAGCAGGTTAGATTGTGGAAGAAACAAGTCAACCTGAAGACATAGCAATAAAAGGAATACCTAAAATTAAATAGGAAAATGGGGAGGAAAGGGTCTCCGGTGTCTACTCTCTAGGCGACGGCAGAAGGGCCTTGCATGATGCCTTGGTACTTACTAGTGCTGGTGTGGAAACACCAAGGGAACCAAGCCAGACAAATCAGAACACCAAACCCATGTCCGCTTGTGTGGTCGTGCCCAAGAAAGGAAGGGTTTTTATCCATCTTTGTCCCGCACACCTCTCCCAGCCACCTGACCACTCCCAGACCCTGATGGCTACTGCAGCCATGTCTGTTCTTTCTCACAGGTGTTCTTTCTGGGAAACAACTTACTGGGCCCAAACAGAACAGAGCTTGCTTAAGCCGAGGGCTTCTTTCTGCTTCTCAGTACTGGAAGCTCCGTTCTCCCACCTCAGCAGGAATTCTCATTGAGAAGAGTTTGGGACAGAAAGCCTGGGATCCTGTATCTGAAACACCGTGATTAAGGCCTTCCTCTCAGATTTTCAAGGGTCTTCCAGAGCAATAGCCCTTCTAAGCCCAAAGGTGAATGGGGCAGCTGAGAGCCTGCATTCAGCCAGGCCTCAGGGCTGGGGGCCGACAGTGCTCTGGGAGGCCAGGGAATGTGGGGGAGGCACTCGTCTACTAGACCCCCCTCTGCAAGGTGGCTGCGCCCTTGCCTGGGCTCCCAGGCGGCCAACCCTGTTTCAAGGCCTGGCTAAGCCACATAGCAGGCAGGGGCCCCAGAGGGAATGATTCAGTGTCAAAGAACCTACTTCCTTGCCTGCACAGTGGGAGTGACAGTAACACCTACCTCAGAATTGTCATGAGGTGGCAGTAAAGAGCGTGTAGGGAGCTCTTAACTTGAGTCACACAGAGTGATGCCAGTGACTGGGGACCTTGTGTTTAACACTTGAGGAGGGAACAAAGCTACGCAGAGGGTGCTGGCCAGAATGAGGCCTGATGCAGACCACTGGCAGCTGTCTCCCCTCTATCAGCACTCATTCTCTGCCTTCCTGCCTAGTGAGGCTAGAAGCCTTTGCCCTTTCCATTACTACAGGGAGAGCTATGCCAGGGCACGGAGGGTACCCTGGTGGCAGCTCCTGCCCCCCCCCCCCAAATGGTCTGACACCTTTGGCTTATTAGCATCAGGGGCTGGTGAACTTGAACTGTTTGACTCAGGTTAAGTGGGGTAAAGGGCAGGGGAGCCCTATCAGAGCATCTAGCTGCCCAGGCCAGCTCACTGGCCACGCTGTCTCAGCATGCATTCTTGTCATTGTTTGCCCAAGGCAGGGCACGGGCCAAGACTGGGGCCCTAGCTCTGCTTTTAGAAGTGAGAGGTCCATGGAAATATGCTGTCTGTCCACCTGCACTTGCCCTGCTGGCCGTCCCTTCCTGGCCTGGGTGATAGGCATGAGTCATAGGAGGGACACTCTGGGCCAACTCACTTCCTCCTTGCACAGCCACTCTCCATCCTGGGAGCTGCATAGAGCCACTCTGTCCTAGCCTTGCTCTGCCCTGTTGTGGGGTGGGGAAGGGTACACTCGTACAGAGGTCAGAGCATCTGCCTGGGATGTGGCTGGGTAGGGGTGGGGGTGGGAGCAGAGAGCCAGGACCCAGGAGCAGGAGCCTGCTGGGGTTAGGGCAGCCCCCTGGAGCATGTGGCAGAGCTTAGGCCAGTGGATGACACTGTGGTCATCATCGTCACCAACATTCACAGTATAGGGTAGGAAGAGTGTGCTGGAGTCTGGTGTGTGATGCTCAGGACAGCCACATCTCACCCAAGTGCTGGTGGGCGCATGTCCTGTGTGACCCACAGGGTTGTCATCAGTTCTAACCCCAAAACTGAAGCCTTCTGGGGGCCACAGAGCCTGAACACTGTCCCCACACTCACAGGGACAGCTCTCTTCACTTTTCTGCTGTGTCATCGGTGCAGGTTGCTAATAGTGACAGTAGAAAGCAACTGGATATCTTGAAAGAGGAGGGCGTCATGCCTGAAGGTCAATCTGTGTTGTTGCAAATGGCAGGATGTACCTTCTTTTTATGACTAATATTGCATTGTACATATGCATCACTCCTTTATCCGTTCATTTATTGATGGACACTTAGGTCACGTCCACGTCATGGCTATTGTGAATAATGCTGCTGTGAACATGGCGGGGGTAGAGGGACAGATAATCTCTTTGGCATAGTGAAATAAGTAAATCAGAAAAAGACAAATACTTGTTATCACATATGTGGAATATTTTTTAAAAATAAACTCAGAAATAGAGATCAGATTTGTAGTTGCCAGAGCAGGGTTTGGGGAGAAGAATTGAGTGAAGGTGATCAGAAGGTTCAAACTTCCAGTTATAGGACAAATAAGTCTTGGGGAATGTAACTAACGTACAGCATAGTGACTAGAGTTAATAATAACAGATTATACATTTGAAAGTAGCTAAGAGCAGATCTTAAAACTTCTTGTTATAAGAGAAAAAAATTTGTGACTGCAGTGATGGATGTCATCGGCGGCGGCGGCGGCGGCCGTCCGTCTCAAGAGACGATGGTGTAGCTTCTCAAGAGTCTATCTGCACCGCCGAGAATGACTGTGCAGCCCAACTCGGGAGTGACACGGTATCTGTCTCCTCCCGTGTTGAATCGACATCTTGCGATGACGCTGGAGTGTCCTCTCCAGTGAAGCTGAAGCTACAGAGCCTGGGCAGGGTGATATGGAGGGTCTGCTGTTGCCCATGCAGCAGACCCCCCCTCTCTTCGCAGCTGAAGGGTCCAAGGGAAAGACGAAGTCAATACAGCTTGGCTTCAGGTGCGCCGCAGGAGTTGCCGGTGTTGACTACAACGTCGAACCGCCTTAGGGACTCCGGCTCCGGATTTTCTGTCGGGGTTTACTCCCTTAGCCTTTCCCCTGAAGAGGTATGCCGCAAGGCAGCGGAGGTTTTTGGAGTCAGAGTTTTCCTTCTCTGATGTGCCCTGACTGGAAGATCGAACCAGCGACACTTAGCTCGCAGGCTGACGCTCAATCCACTGAGCCAAACCAGCCAGGGTTAGTGATGGATGTAAACTACATTTATTGTGCTGACCATTTCACAGTATATACAAATATCAAATCATGTTGTACATGCGAAACTTATACAATGTTATATGGCAATTATAACTCAAACTGGGAAAAAGAGGAGGAGGGCAGGAAGACGAGCGGGTGGCTGGCCTAGGAGGGTGTCAGGAACCCTGAGGCTGGGTGCTCACTCCAGCACTAACTGCTGGGTGCTCTGTGTGCCTTTCGGGCCCCCTCTTTGTAACCTCTCAACCCCACCTGTGCTGCTATCTGTGGGGGAAGGGGTGTGCTGCTCACGTCTGGCTGGCTTCTCATGATCAGGCAACCGAGGGGACTAAAGGGTCTGGTTGGATGACCCTGACCCTCAGGCCCTCATGGTACACTTCTCTTAGAGGTCAGAGGACTCTGGTGGAAATGGCCTCCTTCCCAAGGAGCTGAAGTTGGGTTTACTAGGTGGGAATATTTTAAACTGTCATGGCCAATTAAATGTTCCATTCTGTGGGAAAAAGCAAAAATATCCATCCAAGTTCATGACAATGTCAGGAACATGGTTAATGAACAAACACACTCTGAACAACCATTATCTGCCTGGGTTAGAAACTCGAGGATCATTTTAGACCCTTCCGTCCTCAGCCTGCCTTCTTCCCAGGGGCTTCCCTGAGCCAAGTCCTGGAACTTTCCCAGCAGCCTATGAATATTAGTGTTCTGCAGGCAAGGGTGCTGAGGCTGAGACTGGCCACACCCTGGTCTGGTTCAGGGATCCCTGCTATTGGCTCCACCTTCACTGTCTCAGTTTACCAAAGTCTGGCCAAGTATGTCCTACCTCCCCGGCCCAGCCTGTCTGGTCACCCACTGCCACTGCCCAGACCTTCAAGATCTCTCATCTGGGCAGCAGACACTGTCTTCGGTAAAGCCAGGTTGCAGCCTTGTCATCAGGGGGGTACTCTGGGCTCTCAAAACCTCCTGAGACCTTCCCTCCCCCACCCTACCCCTACCTGGGATGGATCACACTCCTGATCTCATATCACCTCCCAGGCAGATTGGGCTTCTGGCTGGGTTCCCAACACTTCTCATGTGCTATTAGGAAACATCAATACCACTAGTTAGTATTGTGGCTGTGAAGGCCTTCCTTGGCATGTGTGTGCCCCCTGCTCCCAGAGGGACAGGGTCCCTGCCATGGTGAGGTATGACAATGACAGGTAATTTGTGTGGGGGGCCCTGGAGCCAGACCCCTTAAGCTAGAATCACTGACTTGCTGTGTGACCTTGGATAAATCACTTAACCTCTCTGTTTCAGATGCCTCATCTAAATGGCATCCATCACATATGTGGTCACAAGGATTAAGTGAAGAAGTGCTTCCAGTAGCCCTAGGCATCCAGTGTTTTCGGCAAGTCTTTTCCCTCCATACCCTGGGGTCTGCATCCCATAGGATCTTGTTGACCATGTGTTAGTTGAAGGAAGTCCTGGAAGCTGGGCACTCTGCATTTCTCAAACCTCCCAGGGTACCATCTATAGAGCCTGGACTGTGACTGTCCCCACATTAACAGTGAATGAAGAAAGAGGCCACAGTAGGATCCCCAGCATCTGCCTTCAGCACCCTAAGCTTTCAGAGGTGACCACAACCTGGGGTGATGGAGACACAACAAAGGCCTTTGAATCACACAGAGAATGGGGGAAATTGCTGTAATCTGTTTTTCCAAATTGTGTTATTTTAAATGCCCTGGGTGGGTGCCCATGTGTGCAGGGACATTTGGCTGGGCCAGAAGCACTTTGTCCCCTGAGAGGCCCATTGTGACCCTGAACTGGCCTGAGTGATTCCCGGAACAACAGGCCCTTGTGTGGCCCCAAAGGCTGCTCACCCGGCCCATGGCTGGCAATGCGAGTGTTTTGCTATCTGGAAGGTCAGTGCAGGGAGGCTGTGGGGTTCTGGTAAGTGGTGCTCTTTAGAGTTTTAGTGTAGAATGTCGAAGAGGCCCAGCTCCTGTCAATCGTGTCTTCTCCAGGAGAAGGGCAGATCTTGGGACCAACCCGAGCAGAACGGACGATCAGGGGTCTGTCCCAGAGAACTGAAGGCAGGCAAAGCGCCTCCCAGGCCACCCTGCCCTGCTCAGGGAAGGCTCCCAGGAGGTGCCTCCAGAGCCCCTAGGAAGCACGGGCCAGGCCACTGAAGCCACCACACCTGGCTGGATTTGATCCACAGCTGTCTTCATTCTGTCCTCCTGTGATGCACACCCTCACCACACACTTGTGGTGGCTGTGGTTGGTTCTGTTCTCAAAGCTTTGGCTCTGGGTCACATTGCAGACATCGGCTTATTCACCCTCTTTACAAAGCTGCACTGAATGGGCCTTTGGTTTTGTAGGGGCTGCAAAGTAGAACTGACTGGTTGCCTGAACACAACTGGCATTGTAGGGACTTTGCAACTCAAAGGAACCAGCCCCTTTCAATAAGACAACTGGGTCCAGGACCCAGACCCAGCACATAGCTTCTTGTGATCCCTCTTAGTGGTCAGGGGCTGCACTGAAGGCCCCTGCCCACCTGCACTGGGTACACTGGGAAGTGGCAGTGAGATGTCACTTCCCAAGGGGCTAGAGGACAGACCCACATGGGGACAGGCCTGGGCCCTGGAGGCAGTAGGTGAGCAAAGGGCTCCAGGGATGGAAGGAGCAGGCACTTAGAGCAGCTCCTATTTTGTTCGTTCTCACCAGCTGAGTTCATCTGTTTCCTGTGAAGCAACTGCAGTGGTCATTTCCTGTGGCCAAAGTGAGGATGACAGGACTCTATAGGTATATAAAGTGCATATGTGGTAAGTACCTGGCCCAAGGCGAAAGCTCCAAAGGTGACGGCAAGATGGTTACACAGGTGCAGATGTGGGTCTCTTGGGCAGTTGGGTGCAGTATTCATGCTACCTGTCCTTTGGTCCAAGTCAGGGCCACCAAGCAGCCAACATGTAAGGAATGCATCACCTGCCCTTGGGGTAGCATCAAGATATACCCCAGGGAAGGTTCCCTTCTGCCCAAGACCCAGAGGCAGAGATGGGAGGCATGGTGGCCACAAGATTTGGGGGCAGACACTATCCTACATCTTGAGGGAGACCAGTGGTCCCAGCACACAGTATATGCTCAGACAATGCTCGTTCTTAGCAGAGGCCTGCCCATCGACCAGTATTTGGACATGTGAACACTTCCAAAATGGCTGGATGCAAAGGAGCTGAGCTATGAGATGCAGGGGCAAATCGAGGCCAGAAGAGAGCATTTGTGAGGCTGCCCATCCTATTAACATCCAGTGCGAATCAGATGCAAATCAAAGGCCAAGTGAAACTGAACTGTAAGATTGATCTGGACTGGGAGGAAAGAAAAATCCAGTGGGAGGATCCCCTGCAATACCTCAGGCTAGTTAAGGGTTCTACAGTTGGATTTGCCTGCAACTGAAAGAGAGAAACAGAGAAAGCGTATCAAAGTTTTTTTAAAGGGAAGGATTTAAAATTTGAAACCTTGAGAAACCCTTCAGAAAGTCAACTAAGCCTTCCACTTTTCTTGATGGGGGTCAGAAATGAGGCTCTGTTGGCATCATGGTGCCATCTCACTGGCAGTTTTGTTCAAAAAGACTTCCCTCAACCATTGATTGCAAATATGTTAAACATGTGAGAAATTTCCTCTCATTTCTTAATTTGTACTTCAATTTTTCAAACTAAAGCCCTAATCAAACCTTTGCTCCTAACTTCCAGTGAAGATTTTTCTTACATTTTGTGTTAAGTGGACTCACTAAAAGGACTACTTTTCTGGTACCATTACCCTGGGATAACAAGACAGCCTGACGATACCACTGAGACCCAATTCAGCCATGGGGTCCCCAAGTCAGAAGGGAAGTAAACTGTCTACTGGCAAAGCTCTTCTTGAGGCTTCAGTCTTTGCTGTCTGTGGCTGCTAGCAAGAAGTGACCTGTCTGTGCACTGCTGTCTGAGAGCTGACCGGTGTTTGAGGCACCTGTTCTGGTGTCCCAGGTGTGAAATATCACTGACTTCCTTGGGCGATGGGACAAAGAAGCATTGATAATGAGAGCTGGGCTTTTGAGTCCTAACTGGGTGCCCTCCTTCCTAACTATCCTGTCCTTTCAGCCCAGACGTCTCACACATGCAGTGTGGCACTCACCACTTGTCACACTTCACTCTGTAGTCTGGGCCCTGTCCTCTCCTGTGAGGTGGCCCAATGAAGTTCTAAAAATAGTTTATATCCATATTCCCAATTGGAGCAGACCTCAGAGCACACTGCCCAGAGCATTTTTGATCAGCTACACAGAGAATGAGAAGCTTCTGCACCTAGTTTTCTTTGGCTTAAAGACTTTCTAATTGAGCATAGACCCCTTTGTCTTGTGGGAAAAAGAATGGAACCCTCAGGCTGGTACCTGGAAGTTTGCAGGGAGGTGAGACTGTCCTGGGGAGGGTGGGACACCCAGTGCAGTGGCAGAGCACTCATAGCTGTCACCTGAATTGCCATTTGATGCTGCCCCTAGAGTCACTCTGAGCCAAGGATTCCTCAGAAAGAAAGCTGATATGATAGCATTCCTGATACAAAAAAAAAAAAAAAAAAAACACCCCACAAAAGTACTGAACACAAAGGCACTTTATGAAGTGTCTCAAAGGTTTATCATCTTCCACCGTGGACACCTGCAAATATTGGTTGGGCGAGTTTTACTCTTCCTGATGGGTAGAAGCTCCATGAAGACTTAGAAAACATGCCAGGAGACAGGTGCTCAGAGAGCCTGTGAAAAATTCCAAGAGTTCTCAAGATCCATCCAGAGGTCAGCAGGGCGTCTTCGTTTCATGGTCTCTCAGATCATAGCCCCCGCCTCCCACCCCATCATGCCCCCTCAAACAGGAAACGACCAGAGAAAGACAGCTGTCATTAGAGGTTAAAGGTAGCTGGCCCCCAACCCTAATGTGAAGGTCTATGGGACAGGAAATGTAACATCCACAAGAAACAGAGTGTTGGGGTTTTTTTTTGGTTTCTTTTCTTTTTCTCCACCATGGAGAACACACCTGCATTCTAAAGAGTTACACTGGAAGACGGGCTGATCAAGTAACACCGTCTGGGTGTTCAGCTAAAGTTCTTCCTCTGCTTTACGATGACTTCCATCGGATTAAAGAAAACACAGCGTGGACGACGTACAGCAGAGTGGCTACATATGAAAACACCTGAAACCAAGATAAATGACCATTAACAGGCATACACGGGGACAGGGCAAGGCAGAGGCTGGCTGCTCTCATGGGCTCGTTCAGGATGAGAGACCTGCCATGTGTGGCCAGCTGCTGCTTCCCACCACCCACGTCACACCCTTCTGAGCCCAGTTGTGGCGCTAGAATGCTGTCAGCACACAGCTCCAGCTGACTGGACAATCCACTGGACTCGGTGTGCAAGGTCAACTTTCTATTTTCTCACATGATCGTGTGGGCACCACCCAACTGGAAACTGCATCTCAGAAGCAGAAGAGTATCAACCACTCTCCATGGAAACTTCCTTCCTCCACACCACTAGGGCCAGAGTCCGCCAGCTGTGACCCCAGCAGCCTCTGCTGAGAGAATATGTCCAGGTGGGTTTGCTGGCTCTGGCAAAGGTCTCGATGCTGCCTGGACATCCTCAGACTCCACCAAAATTTTATTCTACAACTCCATACCACAGTCCTGGGTAAGGGGGCCAGGCTCACAGGAAGTGAGGAGCAGGTACATGGAGGAGGGATTTTGAGTTTTTGCACAAAAGGAGGTGGCTCACTGAGAAAGCTGCTGGAAAGATCCTGTCAGCTGCTTTGGGGATTGGAATGAAGGCCCTGGAAACGTGGCAATTGGTCACTTGTTGGCTGTCATACCCCTGACTTGCTGTGTTCACTGGGCACCATTTACTCCTATCCCCCTCCTCTGGTGGCTGGCCTCCCTAAAGGCTGCCTGCCTCCAAGTCAACTATCTGCACCTGCTTTGTGACCTTAGGCTCAGGATCAAGAGTTTCCAAGCCAGGCACAGCATTTAGGGTGGCCACGCTTCCATGACTTTGGAAAATGCCCGTAAACAGCGGCAGCACCGTGCTGCTCTGTCCCCTGCTCCACACATGGGCGAACCCTTCAGCTTTGGTGGCCAGAGGCGATGAGTAAGCCAAGTTACTTAATAACAAATGTAAGAGAACTCATCCGGGGACTTTTAAGTACCCAGCCTGGAAGGAGCAGTCATACATGTGTGAGCAGCCCCCTAGAAATAAAATTCCCCCACCAGCAGGGAGCAGTTCACCATCTGAGCAATTCCAGACCTATGCGGCAAAGAGAATGAACACTGTACATCTCACCCAGCTATGTGGGGGCACCTCACATGCCTGAGGTTGAAAGAAGCCAGATATAGAAGAAAACACATGGGATGACTCACTCCACTTACACGGATTCAAAAGCAGATAGAACTGAACCAACAAGTCAGGTTGGGTGCGCAGTGATGGCGGCAGGACAAGAAGGGACTCTGGGAGCTGTTTATTCTGTTCTGTTTCATGATCAGGATGCTTGTTATACAGAGGAATTTACTTTATGAAAATCTATCAAGCTGTACCCTTACGTCCTGATCACTTCTCTGCATATATGTTGCATCTTGATCAAAAGTAAAAGAGAAGAGTCGGAACACAGGAGAGCCCAGTGGTTCTCAATGAGAGACCTGTCCAGCGGGCAAGAGCATGTATTCACTCTGAGTTTCATTGTCAAGTGCTGACCCACTAGTCACATTCCATCTACATTTCACCATCTTTGTCCACAGTAACTTTATGGAAATCGTTGTCAAATGCCTTGCTGATATCTGCTTGAAGAGAAGGCTTCTGCATTGGGATGAGAGAGGTATGAGGCTCTCTAGGTGAGGGGGAGAGCACACAGAGTTATTTGAAGGATGACCAATCTCCCAAGGGAAGGAAGACTAAGCAAGGTGCTGTCCAGTTGTGCTACCACTTAAAAAACATCCTCCTTGGAAAATGACCAATATGGAAACCATTCTATACTGTGGAACATTGAGGGGTACCAGGGACCTTGAGGTGGTCATGTTTATGGAACTGGGGAGTAGGCTGGGAGCTTAAGGGGCACATGTGGTTTCCCTGTGTTGGGGGATGGGCCCACAGGTACCAGTGGATAAAACTTTGAGGAACTTTCCTCCAGTCCATTGGCTCTGGGGAGCAGGAAGAGCACCCTCACCAACCCCCTTCCCAGGGCTCTCTACTCCACCTTTTCCAAATAGGAGGAACAGCAGGGCTGTGGTGTCTGGAGCTGGCTTTCATCATTATTTGAATAAGTCATAGGTCAACCTCTACAGATCTAAGGAGTGCTATTTCTGAAACATTTTCTTATTTTTTAAATGATATCCATGGTTAGAAATACATCGACATCATGAGTTAGTGCCCCAGTACAAGCCCGTGTGCACACGACTCTGAAAAGCTCTGTGAAACAATCTATTCTCAAACTCCCTGTCATTCTGATCCTTTCTATTACAAAGAAAATCCACCAACGGGTCTGGCTCTGCAATTGGAGAGCATCGTTTTTAGAGCTCAGACACCTGGCTCCTATCAACACACAGATGGCATCCCCACTTGTTCTGCTGATTGGCTGTGTGAGGTGCAAGCCCCTGTCACACCCACTGCTCACTGGGAGGCCTCAGTGGAAGTCGTTCACTACCTCTGTGTTCCTCAAGGGAGCTGGACAGGAAATACAGCCGTTTTACAGATGAGCAAGTCAAGGCTGAGAGTACAAGGGGCCCACCCACGCAAGGAATTGGTGGAGATCTGACTGGCCCCTCTTCCTCCCACAGGTCCTCAACTATCAGGCAGTAGACAGCATCATGGCCTCTGAAGCAACAAACACCCACAGCCGGGGGGGTCTGGACCGGGGCCTGGCAAGACACTGGCCACTCGATTTTCCATCCTGGCTTTAGTGCTCCGCAGCCCTGACTATGCCTTGATGGCAGATGGACCACTCAGTGGGATCCAGGAGGCCCAAGTGGCCAGATTCACTGCTCCAACCTGGTGCTGAGTGTGGGCGACAGAGCACCTGGCCTGAACACCAGGCCCCACCAACTCGCGCGATCTCAGGGCAAGTTATGTACACTCTCGGTGCCCTGGTTCTCTGTCTGTGAGATGGTTAGTGTAAGAACAGTGCCTACATCCTAGAGCTGCTGTGAGGGTTAGACGAGATTTTTCATGGAGCCCACACAGTGCTGGCACCTGGCAGTCATGTCTCCTCACACACCTGCCATTCGCAAAGCCCCCAGGGCATAGACCCCTGAACTGGCCAGGCTGGGCAGCGTGACACTGACTGATGGCTGGAGGGGCCTTGGGCATAGCACTTCTCTTCTCCAGGACTTTGCTTCTTCAGAAATGAGGGGAAGGTTTACTTTATTCAAAAGTTAATGAACCAAAAAAGTAGAAAGCAAGCCCGGGCATCCTTCAGCTCAGACCTGGTTAGTGAGTGATGGGAGCTGAGGACGCAGACAGCTGATGGGGACTCACCACAGCAGAGATGTTTTCGTGGTAGTGCTTGTAGGTGAAGCCCTCGTGCATCTGTATGGTGGCCAGAGCTTCCAGGACAGAAGCGCTGAGGTAAAACAGGGCGGCGGTGCAGTGGTAGGCTGCATCCTGCAGGGTCAGAAAGGGCGTTGGAGAGATGAAGGGGCCCAGACGTGGACATGAGGGCAGCTGTGGTCCAGCAGGGCCTGTCCATGTCCTGACCCCACCTGGCAAGGCTTCAGTCCCTTCATCCCTTATCCACCCATCACCACAGCCTCCAATCCCCGCCTCTCAGACTATCTAATCAGCACTGCCCAGCAGTTTTTTTTCCTCACTGGTTTAGAGGTCGGAAAGACTTTGATGAAGAAGAGATGCTGCTTTCCCTTGAGGTGGAATCAAGAAAGAGGAGGGGGCAGGAAGAACAGCTCAGGATTTAATAGGTAGAAATTGGTTCTGGACCTGAGAAAGGTCACACATGGTCAGAGTCCCAGTTGGCATGTGACCTTGGTGGCCAGTGCAGGGCAACAGAGGCCCAGGCCATTTCTATTAGCATTTTGTTTTGTTGTTCAAAATTTTTGGTGGGGAGAGTCCAGTTATGTTTAAAAGCAAACAAGAAGTTTGGAGAAGCTGTAATTTGAAAGTGATTTCAAAGTCCCAGTAGGAGGCTTTTTGAGAGAGAGAGGCCCAGCAAAACCTGCCCCCACTTCCAGGGCTGATGATGACAGGTGTCCCATGTGTAAGCATTACCCTCTTCTGGGTCTCATGGCAGAATTTATGTGGACAGAAACCTAAGGTTATCCCTTGCTCCCTTCCAACTCCCTCTCTGGTGACCCTGCTTCAGAAGGTGTAACTGGGACCTGAGCAGTAAGCATGGCCCCCACTAGGCAGGCAAGTCCAACACCCAGGACAAGATGGAAACCAGCCCTCCTGGAGGACCGAGGTGCCACTCTAGGCACTGGCAGGCGCAGGCACTGTGGGCAGGGAGTTGGGCTGCGGGTTACCCATGAAGAAGGCAGTCATGCAAAAGAAAGCAGAGTGGGCCCAGGGAGTCGGGCAGTGACCAGCCAGCAGCCTTTGCCCCCTCCTGCCCTCCTGGCCGCAGGGAGCCCTGGGTGCTTGGACAGCTCAGACCTGATGGCCTGGTCAGCTGATGTTGGAACATGGGTAGGAGAAGTCTATGGAGCAGCCTCGCCCAGCATGGGAAAAGCCAGCCTCCCAGGGAAGAGGGTCCGACATTGCCCACCCCCTCAGATATCACAAGCTGGACTCACCAGGGTGATCCAGGAAGCCTCCCCGCCATGTGCACCAATCATGTACAGGACAACCAGGGTAGTGGTGGCCACGAAGCAGAACACAGACACGAACATCACCCATCCCTGCATCAACGGCAAGGGCACCAGCGAGGAGGCGATCAGGATCCACACCAGGCCCCCGAAGACCTGAAGAGGGAGTGCATGGGAAGGGTGAGCAGGGGGCCAGGAAGGGGCAGACCCAGAGGTCATGCTGGGCGGAAGACAGAAGGAAGGCAGAGCACTGTGGTGAGCATTTTTCTCACCAGAAATGACTCTCTCATCCCCTCAAGACTCTAGCCTGGACCTCTCATCCCAGTCTGTCCAACTCCCTGCTTGCTTGTCTTTTTCATTTTTTAAAATACCTAATGCAATTAAGATTTTTTAATTTAACAAATGCTTATACAGTTATTCCCTCACTTACCGCGGGTATTACATTCTAGACGACCCCCCCCCCCGGCAATAGGTGAAAATCCGCGAAGTAGGAACCTTACATTTATTTTAGTATTTATATATATTTTAAGGCTTTATAAACCCTTCCCACACACTTATAAACCATTCCCAGTCCTTTATTAACCTTTCCCACTCCCTTAACCTTTTCCACACTTTTATAAACATGACTTATGTTCTTAAATGTATTCTACACTCTTAAACCTACGTAACTTGTTAACAACATACGTATACAGTACCGCAAAATCCTGTGATATAGCGAAAAATCCGTGATAATTAAATATAATATTTTCAAAAATCCTGTGATACAGTGAGGCCGTGATAAGTGAACCGCAATATAGAGAGGGACTACTGTATCACATCTATATACCATGTACTGTCCTAAATACTTTAAAAATATTAACTCAGTTAATCGTCACAACAACCCCATGAGCAAGGCACTGACCCATTTGTTAGATGGGGAAACTGAGGTCCATGAAAGTTAGGTTTTTCGTCATCCTAAGAAAAAACTTAATGTCATTCATCTAGATTATCATTAGAAGGGTTGTTCTTTATTCTGAGGTTATATTCTTTTTAGTATTTTGATATTAAAATGTCCTTTCTTTTATGAAATGGTAGTGACCAGCAAAATACATTAGCCACACTATGTCCTTAGCATTTTGTTTTTTGAAATTTGACCCCTGAAATCCCGAAGTCCAGGAGGTGCTCTGATAACAGGGAGTCCAGGCGGGAGTGCAGAGGGCCCAGGTCAGCCCGGTCTCCCCAGGTGGCTCAGGACACACATGAAAGAAGCACCTCCCATCCTCACCCAGAAGACACCCCCACTGATGTCCACAGGGTCAGTGAGTCTCATGCTTTCAAAAGTCAGTAATGCCCCTCAATGCCACAGTCCCTCTTCTCCAAGTGTGTACAAACCCATGCTGGCATTTTCTGTACAGTCTTCCCTCTCCTTGTCCCCCTTTCATGACAGTGAAATCAGCTCAGCCTCACCCACCGCCCCCACCCAGTTAAGAACCGTATTTGGAGCTGGACATGTGTGGACATGGCTTTGCAGTTAAAAGGTTCCAAGGAACTGTGCTGTGTGGCACCATCTTCCTGAACACCTGAGGGCTGAGAAAGGGCCGTTGCCCTGCAGCCCTGTGTGTCCTGTGGTGTGAACTCACATGGTACCTGCTGCCTACTGTCCTCACAGGTGTTCTCAGCCACTAAGCTGAGAAGCATCAGAAGAGAATCACATTTGGATAGAAAAATCAGTGCAGTGAAGAATCTGTACTTATCAAAACCAGGCTGGGCCTAATGAATCAGACATGGGCCTCTATTCCCAGAAAACTTTCTTACTGATGAATGTGAGGTTGCCTGAAGCCCCATGACAGAGCCAGTAGGGCACACTTTACACTTAATAATAACTGGAGCAAAACCAATTAACTATAATTCCTTAGACAGCCATAGAGTAAGATGTGTGTACAGATTTCATTCACGGTGTTCTTTAGGATTAAACAGATCACTTATGCCTTTCAATATGGGTGCTAACAAAGGGACATAAGCGTGCCGATGGCCAAGTAGGACGTGGATTTAGGAGGCGAGAGAGTGTGGCATGGAGAAGAGGAAGGGTCACGCGTCTGGTTGGTGGGCAGAAGCAAGGATCTAGGACACTCCTCTCTTAAGCATCCTCTGCCTGGTCACCGGTGACAATGCAAGGAGGACCTAAGCCAGTTCCCTAGTCACCTGCTCTAGAAAGCCCTGCACTTCTCTTTTGTTTCACTAAGCCCCAAACAGGTTTTGCTGCACTAAGCCCCAAACAGGTATATTCAGTTACAATATGGCACTCTGCCTGACCAGGTGATGGAGGGGATGAGGTCCCCTTTGCTCAGGGCTAACTTCTGGGTGTGGGTCACCTGTCCAGCCATGCATCAGTGTCTGAGTTAGTTAACTGGTCTCAGGGTCCTATTAGAGCCACATGTGAACCAATCCGAAAAGAAAAGCTTGGGTTGCCCACAGAGGGGCGTGTACTCGTGACGGAACCTGTGTGGGGCCCAGTGGGCTGGAGGTGTTTGTATGTGGTTGATGGACATGGCATTGAGGAACACTCAATGCCCATCAGGAAAATGATTCTCTTTTTTGCTCTCTGGTTTTTCTAAGGCAAAGAGAGGGGCTCAGGGTGGACCCAGGTGTCTGGAGCTCCCCTAGATGGGTGGGCAGATGGAGATCTGGATAATAACACTTTTTTATTTTCAACACAGTGATATTGTTATTTTGGGGAAAAAATTAACTGTAAAACATATATTACAGGTAAATTAATGCACAGGTGGTGCCTGGAAATGGCAAAATCCGAGAAGGTGGCTCTTACCTCCTGGACTGTGGACCACTTAACTTTCATCTGGATTCATCCCTAGGTTGCTGGGTCAGGAATCAAAGGTCAGAAAAATAAGATGAATTCAGAGTGAAGTCACTGCCCTGAGCATTCGTCATGGAATCCTGAGCGTGCACTCACACCGGATATGGCTGTAACTTTGGTGCCGAGCCCCTGGCATTCAGTGGCAGAGGGAAGGAAGCTTCAAGATTAATCCAGGCCTTCTGATCTGCTTCAGGTGTGTGTTTTCACCTGATGAAGACTATGCTCCAGCTCCCTAGAAAACATCTCTCTCTTCCCTCCTCCCTCTGTTCCTTCCCCAGCCTCTCTCTCATATTCCTGAAGTCTATGGTAAGAACCAATCCCACCTCTCAAAACCCCCAACTGGGGACCTGGCCTGCAACCCAGGCATGTGCCCTGACTGGGAACAAACCAGCGACCCTTTGGTTTGCAGGCCAATGCTCAATCCACTGAGCCACAGCAGCCAGGGCCAGAAACATATTTTAAGTTACACATCAAGAGAAGGGGATGTGTTCTGTAAGTCTAAAATTATCTCAAAATAAAAAGCTTTTTATAATGGTGAGAGAGAGAGAGAGAGAGAGAGAGAGAGAGAGAGAAAGGGGATGTCCTCGGCGCAGATGAAGTGATTAAAACCCCAGGGGTGTACTCCCAGGGGACAGGCAATGGGCCTGTCCTCTGCCCTCACAGCCCTGCCCAGGAGGTGCCCAGGGGTGGCTGCTTCCTCAGGGAGCCACAGGGGGCGTATGGGAAGAGTGCCGAGGTGGGAGCAGAGCAGCCCTGGGGACAGGAGGCTGAGCTGAGGAGAGACCCTATTCCCAGCTAGATGTGCGTAAGCACAGCCCTGGGCACACTGCTCTTGGAGAATCCCAGGGCAGGTTCCTGTTAGGAGTTGTAACAGCTATGAGGGCTCCGCTCCCCGGGGCACATGTGAGGTCCCGACAGCTATGAGGGCTCCGCTCCCCGGGGCACATGTGAGGTCCCGCAGTACTCGCATCGCACAGCATTTGCACATGAGCCCTGAGACAGGTGCCACTGCACCTGATGGTAGAGGCTTTAGCAAGTGACCCAGCCTTACAGCCTCAGCTTCCTAGTCTGTAACTGACAATCTGCAGCTGTCTCCCCCACATTGCAGACTGGCGGAATATGGATGTGAGTGTGAAGCTTCGGGGAAACTGGATGTGAGTGCGAAGCTTCTAGGAAACTATGGATGTGAGTGTGAAACTTCTGGGAAACTATGGATGTGAGTGTGAAGCTTCTGGCACCGAACACAGCACCGCCCAACAACCGGGGTAAGACACGCTCACCCAGGAGGCCCACAGCCCAGTGGAGACAGACACAGAGGCTACTAGTTACACTGCAGGGTGATAACCAGCTCTGAGAGGGCTGGGGCAGAGCCCCAATCAAATCATGAATGGAGAGGTGGACTTTGTTGCTTAACTGGGCTTAAGGGTCAAGAAGTAGCTTTCCATGGGGAGGAAAGAGGACAGGACAGCCCAGAGGATGCTGAAGCAGCAGTGAGGACATCAGAGGCCGGGAAGCCACTCATGAAGTGAGCGACAAGGAGTGGCAGGATGTGGAGCTCGAGGGAGGGCAAGCCTCAAGACAGAACTGACCAGGCTAGTGGGAAGGCCTCCCAGACCCACACAGTGCAGAGCTGGGATTCTGCATGAATCATGGTACCAAGCCAGGGCCTGCCCCACTCCACCCATTAAGTGTGCAGAGAGCAAACAGAGAACAAGGGCTGCACCCATACCCAGCTGATAAGGCATCCTGGGTGGGGAGCAGTCATTCTGTCCCAGCTGCAGGACCCCACTGGCTAAATATTTGTCAAGAGCAAGGGGGTAGGTGAGGGTTCAAGCATTTCCCTTTGAAAGGAACACTCTAAGCGGTCCCAGCTTCCAGGAAGCAAATGCTCAGAGGCCATCATCCACCCCTGCCTGCATCCAGGTCACTGTCCCCTATGACCCAGATGCTGCAGCTGCGGGGGTGGTCTCAGGTAAAGGAGTCTAAGTCCCCTGGGCTGAGCGCTCTCTCTGGTACGCAGATCCCTAAGTTGGAAAGGGGGCGTGCGACCTGGGCTAACACTGTATGGTTCTCAGCTCTCCCTCTGCATTAGAATCACTCGAGACACCTTGAAAAATCCACCAGTGGGCAGAGTCTGACTCTACTGGAGAGAAGCAGTTACGGGACAAGAAACAGACATCCAGGCTCTTGTCAGAGGCCTTGGAACATGTTTCCATAATAACCCATGGAGGACATTCTGGTAACTCCTGTCAGACAAAAGAAGGAGCAGCTCCGGTCTACAAGGCCCAGCCCAGCCGTCCAGTGGTACTAGCGACACGTGGCTCCAGTTCCTGCCAGGGTTCCGGGTGCTAAGTTCCCTCTCCTTAAGCTTCAATCCTTGTCTTACCTAGAATATGAGTTCAGCCTCAGTGTCTATGAATCGGGGCTGAGCTGGTGGTCTGGGCCCCTACCCACACTAGCATTTCAGGACTGGAAACCTGTTCTTCAATTCAGGCCAATTTGGATGCTGAGCATAGCTGAAGTTCCCTAAGAACCAAAGATAATGTACGAAACTAGACAAAAAAATTCCCAAAGACCTATAAAGTTCCTATCCAGGTAGACCATGGGTAGGAAATGAAAAAGCAATTCCTTAGGAGATAGTCTTGGAGGAGCTCCTGTGTAAACTCAGAGAAGGTCCTTTCTTTTTCTATCTGAATTAAGCATGGGAGGCAGACAAGGGTGGTTCAGGGTAGACTTTAGAATACTTTGAATCCTAGCTCTGCCACTTGCTAGCTGGGTGGCCTGTGTTCCCTGGGCCAGTTAGTTAACCTCTCTGTTCCCTATCTGAAAAGTAGTGACAACAATAGAGCCCACCCTAAGTGGCTGGAGTGAAACGGGATTATATCTGCAGACCATCTGGCACTCAGAGAGCACTGTAAGCTGCAGTCACAACTGCCATGTGATGAGGTCATAAACTGTAACCATGTGAAAATTCCAGGAGGCCTAGGATCTCCACTGCACAAGTGTCCACTCCAACCTTGTTGGGACTCAGAATTTAAAAATACCTTCAAGCCCTGGATGGATGGCTCAGCTGGTTGGAGCATCATCCCAACACCAAAAGGTTGTGGGTTCGATCCCTGCTCAGAGCACATACCTAGGTTGTGGGTTCGAACATTTCTCTTACATTGATGTCTCTCTTCTCTCCCTTTTTCTTTCTCTGTCTCTCTGTCTCTCTCTCCCTCTCCTTTCCTCCCTAAAATCAATAAACATATCCTTGGAAGAAGATTAAAAAAAAAAAAAAAACCTTCAAAAGCATCAAAAAGAGAAAAACCTAGGATTTCCCAGAAATCAAAAGTGGAGAAAAATGTGTCTGCCTTTGTGAAATAAACACAAAAGACATCTAAGCATGAGAAATCATTTCTTCAAATAATGAACCTCGGTTACAAAGGGGGAAAGGAATCTTGGGCACATTCTTGAGATTCACAAGGCTGTGCCCTTGCCTGCACAGTGCTGAAGGGGCTCAGTGTCCACAATGGCCCACTGTCTCTGCCGATGGACTTTTGACAACTGAGCTCAGTGCAGAGGAATTGCTTAAATTCTCTGGATCAATTTTCCTGGGGCTCCACTGTACTCTCTAAGGGTCTCCACCAGCAGACACTCTTCCAATAACATGCATGTGAAGATGTGAACCAAAGAGGTCTCCCCACACAGGGCTTTCCACAAACACACCTGGTGGTGTGGGCCCTACAGCTCTGAGCACCTGGTGTTAGGATGGTGCATGTGAACAGAAGTTTGTGCCCTGAACTCATGAGAAGTCAAAGAAACTGGCCACAGAACACAGCACCACTTTGGTCAGGTTTCCCCAGGAAGGAAAAGAAAAGATGGCCACAGCAGATAAGACGCGTCCCCACGGGCATGAGTGCGAAGCCTATCTATGCTCCCCCAGGGCCACCAGGGACAGCAGCCCCAATCCATGTTGCTGGAAACACCTACACTCACTGAACTATCTAGCCGTCAGGGGTAACTGCAAGGTCAGGAGGGCGTAGTGAGTGGGCGACTGGGCAAGTATAGAACCGAAGCGCCCTCTGGTACAAGGAGGCACAGAGGGAGGTCAGAGGGGAAAGACCCAACACCCCCACCCCCAAAGCCTTCCCCAGGGTCCCTTGGCTCTTCCCTTCAGAAAATGAATCTGAGAGGGAGGCTGGGGGACTGTCTTGTTCTAAGGGGCGAAGATGGCAGGAAGCAGACACAGAGGGGCACATGCCAGCTTCTCTGGTTCTTGCCCGGGTCCCGCCTCCCTTGTGGAGAAACTCAGCTCCCAGCAAGTCCAAGGTGCTGCTTCCTTCACTTGCTCACTCACTCATCCACTCATTCATTCATTTGTTCATTCCTGCATCTAACAGATGCCAAGGGTGACCAGGAGTATGGCCAGCACTGAGGGCAGGTGCACCCAGGAAACAGATGTATCCAAAGGGACACACTACTAAACGGAGCCCATTTCTCCCTTTCTGTCCTCTCTCTTCAGTGTTGCCACCAGGCCCACTGGAGTAGTTCTGGGCTGACCAAGGGCAGAATCCAGGTGAAAGTGTCCGGGCCCTAGTGAGGGTGACCAGCTAAATACCTCTGCCCAGGACACAGAGCCCAGAACTTTGCACAGGATCCCCTACTCTGACTCCACAGGAGGTGGTTGGGGCAAGTCAGAAGATTGGGGCGGGGGGATCCCTTCCACCTCTGCCAACTGACAAGGGAGCTTATCAGGAGTCTGACCTCTGAGGCTCTCCCAACGTGTACACTGGGAGTGGTGCTGAGGATCCCTAACTCAGTTTACCTATAGCAGTTGCTCTGCCCTCCTGGCTTCTTTATCAGCAGGTTTCTTCCTCCCAGAAGGACCCATCATGTCACCATCCCTCCCCAGGGGTCTTAGATTGTGTCCATTTATCTAATCTGAAGGCAAGACCGGGACTCTGAGGTGGGAGTGGAGGCTGCATTCTGTTTGCGAAGAACGGGGTATGGATTTGGGATTTAAAGAAATGAGGGTGAGTTCACACACATAGTTGATATTAACAGTGTGGCCTGAGAGGAGGCCCCTGCTCAGACCTGCTACCCTACTTCCCTCAAGTGGCAGGGAAGTCTTCTGTTCCTCTGTAAACATCACACATCTGCTCCACCTCACAGGCCAGAAGCATCATAACTGATCATGGCTGAATACGACCTTCCTCACCAGGCAGAGGATAGTCACCAGGTTCCAAATGAATGGGAACTCCTCTCAGACCCACAAAGCCAGGGGCTTTCCTCAGGCATGTCCTCAGTTGGATGGAAAATTTTTCCTACCACGCCTAGACCCATTGGCTTCACCCAGTGGGATAAACAGGAACAGGAGGTTCTGTGAAAAATACGGATAAGCCACCTGTGAAAGACAGAATCCACCTGGGACATGTTAGACCAGGTGGGAGTGGCTTCAGTGCAAAAACAAGCAAAACAAAAGGCAGGAATGGGAGTCACCAAATCGGTTAGCAACGTGAGCAAACCAACAAAATAGGGGTGTACCTGCGAACTGCCCCTACAGGGCCCCTCGCTTCTCTCAAAGATCCCAGGGATCTCCTGGGAATTGATGGTGATTTTCATTTTCGTCTTCTGTCTGCCCTTGGGGTCAAAGACTCATCCTGTGATTCACAGCCAGTGGGAGACGAGGTGCCAACCCCTGTCCCTCAAGCGTGCATTGAGTACAACTGTACAGCACACAGTCTGTGCTGAATGTGGACAAAGTCAGGGTCCAGGGAGGAGACAGACCACAGCAGGGCATGTGGTATAAGTGCTGAGTGCTAGGAAGGGGTGCTCTGAGGGGTGGCCTCCAGGTAGCCCAGGCCCGAAGGATAGAGTAAGTGCTTAGCCCCACCATGCCATCTGCTCCAAAGGAGCGCTGCGAATGGAGACCAGTGAGGACTATGGGGCTAGTTCTGGAAAGATCCTAAGACCCAAAGCTGGTGGTTCCCTCCCCACCAGGCCCCGGAACGGTGCCTGGCTTAGCAGCCAGCAGTGCAGGGCAGGGTGGAGGCTGGGGCAAGGGCGGTGGGGGCACACTTTCTTGCCAGTGTCTGCTCTCCCCTCCTTGAACCGATGGCCTTCCAGACCATGATGCACTGACACCAGTGATGACAAATTGTTTCGGAAAGGTTTAATCCGGGGCCCACTGGTAATTGGTTCCTTTGCCCTTGGAGAGATACAGCAATTTTCACCACACTCAGAATTCACAAAGCTCTCCCTGCCCGTCCTGGCAGCAGGTGGCAGGAGAGAGGCTCAGGAAGGACCCCACCCCCAAGGCAGAGGCAGGACAGGACAGCTGAGGACCCCCTTCCCACTTGCCACCCCATCTGCCTGGCCAGGGGTAGCTCCAAGCTGAGGAGCCACTTGCTGGCAAGGTCCCACAGGGGGTGGTGTCTGCAGTACCTGGTGATTCTGGGGACACGTGTGGCCTCCACAGCCACACACACTCCCAAACCTCACTCACCCTCTGCCTCACACACCCTGCTCGAGAAAGGCGTCCAAGGCAAAAAGGGGGCACGGGATTGGCCTCGCGCCCCTTTTACATGGACTGACCGGCCACTCAGTATCAGAGCAGGTGTTTGAGTTCTTAGTGAATTGATAATAATTGACCCTAACAGCTCCTAAGCAGTAAGTCCTGTGCATCATGTTATTGTGAGCGCTTTGTTGTCTGTTACACTGGCTTATTTCTCACAGCAATCCTAGAGGAAGGTGCCGTTATAACTCCATTTCACGGCACTGAAGGCTGGCCTCCCTGCCTGTGACAGTTCCCCAAGGTGACTGACAAGCAGTCCACCAGAAATGCCCCATGAAAACGGTAATGTGGAGGGATAGCAGACGAGCCCATTAGCCTTCATCCTGCTCCCACCACCCTGGGCCTAGACGAGCAGACAGCAGGAGGTGCCGGGAGGAGACTTCCCTCCCCCACTCCTCCACTGCTCAATAGGCTCTGTTCTTTCAGAGGAAAAGAATACCAAGGTTTGTGCTTAAGGCCAAAAAAGCAAGAAGAGCAGAACTCAAGGACATCACCCCCTCTTCTGCAGGCAAGGCTGCAGCCCTCATTTCTGTGACCATCAACACAGACCTCGTCCCGACCTGTACCCACCCCTACCCCACTAACAGGTGTGCAGGCACAGCTTATCCTCTGTCCTTCCCCATTTGCTCTTTTCCTGGAGTGCCCTCACCCCCACCCCGTACCCTCGGCCCTGTAAGGGCCTGCAAAGTTGGAGCCAGGAGTTTCTGGGGCCCTTCTCCCCTCCTCCTCCTCCTCCTCTTCCCTACCCCACCCCTCCCACCCAACTGCATTCTAACAGGAATCAGGCTCTGGGGTGAAATTTCAGGTCTGCTGGCCCTGGGCCTTCCTCTTCCCACTGCCCTGGGTATCAGTGTGTGATGGCTGGTGACAGGGCTGTTCTTTTAGTTCCTACTCACTTTTCTCAGGCCCTAGCTACCTTGGTGCACTAAAGTGACTCAACACAGGGGTCGTCAGCCCCAAGGTGGGCAGAACGTGAGCTATGAGTGTGGTGGGAGTGGTAGAGAGCCTGGAGCTAAGGGTGGCAGAGAGCCATGCCTGCACATCACACTGGTGCCCAGCAGGAGCTACCGGGAACCAAATTCTTCCTTCCACCCAAATGTAGGAAGCAGGTCAGACCCTTGGTGCAGAGAAAACCGCTCACTGCTCCCGGGAACCATCTGAAACCTACAAGGAGTCAGCCTACACTTCCCTGTAGCTTTAGTGTTTCAGGGACTGGGGTGCCTCTCACCCAGTGTCCTCACATCCATCAGCACCTGAAGAGAACCCACATTGGGGTATCTTATCAGCGCCTGCCCCAGGTGGCCTTTGGTCCAAAACACTACTGAGAGGCTGGGGGGCTCTGGGCTGCATCCATTAAGAGTCAGCCCCCATCAAGGTCTAGACAAGCTGGCTCCATCCCACCTGAGACAAGCCTCAGCTGGCTCAGTCCCCACCCCAGCCCTTCCCTCACAGAATGTGTCTGGAGCCCAGAGCAAAGCAAAGCCATTCTAAAGACGGGAGCGCCATGTCCTCCCCCACCCTCCACGAGCTGCAGGCACAGTGGGTGTAGGAGCAAATAGGCATCCTTTGTCCCTGTCCTGAGCTGCCCCTGCAGTGGCATCTGGTACCCTTCCACCCTCCTGAAAGCACCCAGAGAGGGTGCCTCAGACCACTATGGACATTATGCTGTCTGCGCCAAGTTGGGGGCGACTTATAGGAAGCTTAAAGGCAGCTTGGTTTGATGACATGGCACAGCCATCGGGAGCTGCGCCCATCACCACACCTAGCAGTTTCCAGAGAACAGCTCAAAGTCACTGACTCCGGATCAAAGCAGCCCTCTGATTCTTGAAAAACTGGAAAAGTCACTTCTCAACTCTGAGAACAAATCCCTTAGAGACCTCTACCTGGAATTCTTCCCTCCCTTTAGAGAGGAGGAAAGGAGAAACCCTAGGCAGTGCCCTTAACCCATTCTAAACATCAAGGGAGAGGTCCCCCCCTCTCCCCCACAACACAAGATAGGAACAAGGCCCGGAGTTCGTGGACACAGCCAGAGAAGACCATGCTCAGTCACTGTGCGGCCCCCACACTCCAGCGACCACAGAAGTCCCTGGCTGGGGCAGCAGGAAAAGTTCCCTGGGAGTAGGGGGGTGCCTGCTCTGGACCCAGGAGAACCTGGGGGCACCTGGCTCACTGCCCCAGCCTCTCACTAAACACTTTCCCCACTACTTTTTTTTTTTTTCAAGATTAACTTGAATTTATTGAATAAGCAAAGACTGAAAGAAAAAGCTATATAAAGAGGACAATCAAGCTACAGAATTATTGGTGTGAGAGGTGAAGGGGAAAAAAGGATGTCACCAGTCAGTATCACAGTGAGTTTGAATTGGTCATCGGAGGAAATACTGCCATGACTTTATACACATACATTAAAGGTATTACAGGCCATCTTGACAAGAACATACCATTATACAAAGTTTAAAGTGATGTCTCATCAGTTCAAAGTTAAAGCAAATTTTAAAAGGAAGAGGTTATCAAACTCACATGAACATAATGAAGAATTAGAACTTATTTCTCATGGCATTGAACATATGATTGTATATTCAAACGATGATATTGCACAAAATACGTTATCTCTTAGTAGACTATACTTTCTGGAAGAGCAAAACCATTTCTCATTCATCCCAACATCCATCATGTCTTGCATAGTGCCACCAGGTTTCCCATCTCCTTGTCAGCCCTCCTCAGCCCTCTTTAAATCTTGTTCTTTTGATTAAATTCTTGCTCAACTGCAGCCACAGACATAAAAATTGTGCATTGATATTTCCCAACTCTGCTACACATGGCTGAAGAGAAACTCCAGGCTGAGATGCCCGCCAGCCTGCTGCACCATGGCCAGGCAGTGGGCCTTGGGGAGTGGGGATGGGCAGGGAAGTGGTGTCTGGGCTCCCCTGTGTCCCCACTATTCTGTCCTCCCCAGTAAAAACGCTGAGGGGAGTTGGCCTACAGATGACCATGGGGCCTGTGAAGTTCTTATCAAATGCAGATTTTTGAACCTGCCCTGGATCTACTGTCTCAGACCCTCCAGTGTGTTTTTGACAAGTGGGCCCAGGAGGTTGTGAGCTCCCCAGTGGCCCTAAGCTGTCCCTTCATTCTCAGGGTGGGAGAAGGGAGCCAGGCCTTGCCCAGGGCTGCCAGGTGGCAGGGCTGCCGGTCATGGCCCCTTTTGCTGTAGGCAAAAGTGCATCGTGGGTGTCTGAGGAAATGCGGACACCTGCATGGGATTTGCTGTCACTGCAGGAAGTGCCACCCTAGAGACCGAGTTACCTGTGCAGCTGCCTCTTCTCTCTGAGCCTCAGTTTCCTTTCAGCTCTGCAAAACTGGGTTTCTGTGACTATGCATCTCTCCTCTCCTAGGAGTTCAGATGTTGTCTTCTCAATGTTGCCAAAATGGGGACCCCTCCAGAAAATGGCTGTATCATTGTGCCCCACCAGCATCCCAGTGCCCAGTCCTGGCAGGTGAAAATCCAGGGAAGATCCCAGGACTTGTCTGGTCACTATCAAGTAATAAGAGGTCCCCAATTACTTTAGGTCACAGAAACAATCTCATTTTAGTAACTGCTATGTCCAGTTCACTGTAAACTGATCCCAGGTGGCCCCCTCCACTCCACCCCCACCTGAAAGTGCACCCTACAAAGCACTGCCTCTTCCCCCATGCAAGCAGGGAAGTGCTGCCCCAGAGAGATGGGTGGCACCCCTAGCACACTCTTTTCAAAGAATGTTCTCTCTTAATCTCAGCCATGCTTTCAGTGGCTCCACTTCTTACACAGGCTGGGAGGAGACTGTGGGTTAGTAATTTCATAACCCGTTTCCAGGACTTCTTTTACAACTTTTAAAGGCGTGTGTGTGTACGGGGGTGCAGGGTGGGGATCTCCTGGCACTTTGTGAGACACTTCTTTTTAGGGCTCTGGATAGAGCTGAGACAAAAAGCACCCCATGTTAGCATCCTGTTCTCTGGATGGTGGCTGGAGTGTCATGAAGTTCTTGACAAAGGAGGAGGAGGAGGAGGAAACAGAGATTGTGGCTTCAATAGGAAAAGTCCCCCACAAGGTGGGGATGGGGGACAGGACAGAGGCAGAGTCCTGGGTGAGTTGTGGGAGGGAGACATTGAACATTCCACCTGGGTCCACTGGAGATGCAGCTGTGCCCCCAGGGCCTGCAACAGCAGCATGGCCTGTGTGGCTCTGGGGGTGCTCACTTCCTGTGAGGACCTGGCAGTGTTCAGAGGTCAGGAGCTCTGGGCTAGGGGTGCTGGGCTCTGGTGAGGCTGCCACGCCCCACCCTGAGCCACCTCCTGTCCCTGCTCCCTGACTTGGGAGGGCAATGAGCTCCACCCTGGTTACCTCTGGAGGCTGAAGTTTGCTATATGCACCTCCCAGGCTACTGGGAGGTCAGGCGTGGGAACGTGAATTATGAGTAATCAACAACTCACTGGACTACAGATTTATAAAAAAAAAAATCAAGCGTTTCATACCCATCGCACAAGCAGAAAATTACAACGTCTGATGTACCATATGCGGCAAGGATGAGGAACAATGGTGATTCCATAGGCTACTGGCAAGATTCAGCAAGGTTCAAGTTTAGCCTGAAGCTTATACAATTGAAGGACCATTTTCATAAAATACAAAATAGGGCAAGGTCTTGGAAAAGGCTGAGTGAGTGGGGGTCCTAAGCCTATTTAAGTTTCAGGGGCATCCCAGTAAGTCTGCTCCTGGGGTGTGTAAATCAGAATGAGCCAATGTGAACATGTATAAACCTCAAAGGACACTGCATGGAAAACATGCTGCAGAAAGCTGGGTACAGGAGGATACTGTCCACGAAGTGTGCAAACACATGAAGAAGGGCCATGTGCTGCTCACCGCATTTAGCCTAAGGGTGGTCCTAGGGTTTCGGGGAGCAGAATAATGGAATAGCATATCCAAGGGACTTAGATGCCATCTGAAAGGCTCTATTTCCTTAATACTAAAAGTAATAAGGCAAAATATTAAGACTTGACAAAGCTGAGTGATAATTACCTGGGTGCTTATTATAGTATTTTATATATACACACACGTATACATATATACTTTCCTGTAATTTTGAAACACTTTTGCAATTTTTAAAAATTGAAGTGAAGTTCGAACAACATAAAATTAACCATTTTAAACTGGCCAATTCAATGACATTTAATAAATTCACAATGTTGTGCAACCACCATCTCTACTGATTTCCCAAACATTTCCATCATTGCAGATGAAACCCATATCCATTAAGCAGTTGCTCTCCTTCTTCCTCTCCTCTCAGCCCCCAGCAAACACCAGTTGTGTTCTGTCTCTACAGATTTACCTATTCTGGGTATTTTACATAAATGGAAGCATACAATAGGTGACTTTTTGTGTCTGGCTTCCTCTACTAAGCATAGTGTTTTCAAGATTTATTAACTTTATAGTATGTATTAGTGCCTGATTCCTTTCTGTGGCTGAAAGATATGCCATTGTATGGATATGTCACAATTTGTTTACGTGTTCATCTGTTGATGGGCTTCTGGGCCATTTCTACCTGTTGGTTATTGTGAATGGTGCCTTTATGAGCATGCCTGTCTGTGTACCTAGTCAGGCCCCTGCTTTCAATTCCTTTGGTTATAAACCTAGGCGTGGAATTGCTGGGTCATATGGCCAGTTTTATTCTTTGAGGACCCACCATCAATGCATGAGGGTTCCATTTTCTCCACATCCTGGCCAGCATTGATCACCTTCCATTGTTTTATGTCATCCTAGTTTTGTGTGAAGTGGCACCTCATTGTGATTTTAATGCTGTTTTCCTAAATGATGTTGAGTATCTGTTCATGGGCTTATTGGCCATGTGCATATCTCCTTTGGAGAAATATCTGTTTAAGTCCTTTGTCCATTTGTTTTATTGGGTTGTTTATCTTTTTGTTGTTGAGTTGTAATAGTCCATAATTTAAAAACACATCCCAGTCGGCCCTTTAATCTGCTACTTTTCCCACGGGTCAAGACACAGACAGCTTTGTATTTATAGTCCTGCAGAGGGAAAATCACGGGACTGTGTCCACCTTCTTCTCTGCTCTCCCAGCTCCCTGGGAGCCCATCCCAATCTAGAGAGGGAGAGAGAGAAGATAACTGAGGAGCAGAGCCTCTCAGGAAAAGGACAGGGGAGCAGGGGCTGAAGTGGAAGAGAAAAAACAACTTCTAAGGCAGCTGAGAAGGAAGTGTTCTGGCAAGGGAGAATTATTTCTTCTGGAAGCCCTGTTGCAGGTCACATACAGCCCTGGAGGAGTAAGTTTCCACTAATCCCTGGCTCTATTTCCCATACTCCTGTTCTCTTCTTTCACTTGGTGGAGTGGGCTTGGGGGGCGGTCCTCTTGTCCCCTCCTCTGATGATTAGCCTCCCTAGCTGGGCTGTTCTTACCCTTGGGGGCACTCCTTCCCCTGAGCTGCCATATTAAGAGGAAGCAGAGGACACCTGGAGGCCATCCTCTCTGTGAAGTGAGGCCTGATGGCAGCTACCACCTGCTGCCACCTGAGCCAGCTCTGGAGGTGAGAGGAGGGCATGCCAGAATCCTCTGCATGGAGCCCAACTAGCACGCTCTCTTAAGGTTCTTGCTATAATGCTCCCCAAACAACTACACAGGCAGAGTGAAGCCCGCATTGGAGTGATTTAAGTGTAGGAAGAGCTTTTGTTATTTAAATGTCTCTGCCCCATCACACCTTGCCATTAGCCATCATCTCTTTTGGTCATGAAACTCTGCCTTTGTAAAAACAGTACAGTAGCCTCTAAAGGAACTGCCATTCCACATGAGCACTGCATGCTCTGTGTTTCAGCAATCCAGCCTCAGGCAAGCACAGGGTAAGTGCTGAATAGAAGGAATGAGCTATTTGGGGAAAGAATGTGCTAGCGGAACAAGGCCCTTCCCACTCTGGGGGGGGGGGTGCCCCTATCTACACATCATGGGATTGGGTTCAGTCATATCGAGGGCTTCTTCTAGATGTCACTTCCTTGATTCTGGCTAGCCCCAGGGTTTGAAGTCCTTCCAGACACACCCAGGTTTGGGCTCAACTCTCACAAGTTCAGTGATCTGCTGCCACCAAATCCTCCATGGATGACAGAACCTGCTTCCCTTCCTGCCTCCATCAACTCTCCAGGCAGGAGGTGGGGGTGCAGGAAGGGAGTCTCTGTATCTGTCACAGAATAAACACAGCTGCCCCCTTCCAGGTAAGAGCTGGTGGCCACTGGGGAGCACCTTACCATCCTGAAGCCACCAGGGAAGGAGAGACCATTGGCAGGTGCATAGACCTTCACTGCTCAAGGTCGGCCCAGACACCGGGACCACTCTGCCAGCACTCCGCCCTCCAACACACACACACACACACACACACACACACACACTCACACACACCCAGACACTGGGACCACTCTGCCAGCACTCCGCCCCCCAACACACACACACACACACACACACACACACACTCACACACACCCAGACACTGGGATCACTCTGCCAGCACTCCGCCCCCCAACACACACACACACACACTCACACACATCCAGACACTGGGACCACTCTGCCAGCACTCTGCCCCCCAACACACACACACACACACACACACTCACACACACCCAGACACTGGGACCACTCTGCCAGCACTCCGCCCCCCAACACACACACACACACACACACACACACACACACTCACACACACCCAGACACTGGGATCACTCTGCCAGCACTCCGCCCCCCAACACACACACACACACACACACACACACACACACACTCGGCAGAATGACTGGGGGAGCAAACCACGGCCTGTTTTATTATTTCCAGATCAAGACAGCCTTAAATACATTGACTCGCCAGAAACTTTCAAAGACCAGTAGAGAATGATCGGGATTCAACTCCTTCAATGACACCAGCCCCACATCCAAACCTCGGCTAGTGAACTCAGATTTCTTCTTCAGACTTCGAACAACGAAATCCTAACGCTAGAAAAAGCTGGGCACCTCTGCGCGACCATCTCTTTCCAATAAGGGCTTCTTCTGCTTGGCAAATGAGAAGCGGGTCCAGAGCGCAGCTTTGGAACCCGATGCAACTATGCTACCGGGCCCGCTTCCAATCTCTGACCCAGGGCTGAGTACTTGGTTTTCCTTCTAAGTCTGTGTCCTCCATTGTCGTTGGTCCAGAAGGGTCCAAACGACTGGAAGGATGGAGTCGGGAAGGGGGAGACCCTCCTCACCCTGGCCCCGATGCGGCTGGACCGGTTCAGCTCGCGAAAATGGTGCGGATGGCCCATCCTTCCCACCCCGCAGCGCGGCCACGAGAGCCACTCACAAACTCGAGGATGAAGAGCAGATCCGGGAAGGTGGTGAAAACCGCGAGGCCGCTGGGCAGGGAGCTGCCCCCTGATGCCGCTGCAGGGGCCATGCCAGAGGGCTGCGTCGACCTCAGGACTGGACGCGCGGCTCCGGCTCCGCGATGACCGCTGGCTGGCTAGGCGGAGGCCAGTGGCCGGGCGCCCCCGCGCGCGTATTAAGAGCAGGGGCGCCCGGCGGAGGAGGGAGGAGCCCAAGCCTCCGCCCGCCCCGCCCGCTTTCCCGCGGGGCGCGCCCCTAGGGACCTGGCTGTGGAGGGGGGCGCGCTGCTGACGCCGTCCTGACCACTCAGAGGGCGCGCCGCGGGCTTGTGGAGTGAGGGCGAGGGCCTTGTCCCGCGTCCCACTTCCAGTGCCACCTCCCTCAGAGACCAAGAATAAGCCACTGAATTTGTGCACTCTTCGCAGGTGGTCACCATCCCTTAGAAATGATAGACATCAATAACTGCATCACCAAACTCCTCACCGTGGGGCCCCTCGAGTTGCTGTTGTTTTAGCTCTTATGTTGGGTCCCTTCATCTTTCTAAGGGGGTGAGTTAATATTTGCGACCCCCAAGTCCAGGCTCACAGTGCGACAAGTTCCTAGTCCTGCTCCATGACGGTCTGCAAGAACAGTGCTGAGAACATCTCTGGCCACCCACCCCTTCTTTCTGCGCTGGAAACCGTGCGCCTTCAGACCACTGGGAGCTACAGTTGTGAGTCTGTCTGTCTCTGAGGGTAGGACACTCTCAGCCATGCCAGCCTTGGAGAAGAGTTGCTGCTGCTGCTGCTCCTAGGGCAGATCTGCATTGAACTTGAGACATGGTGACACTCCTAGAGCAGATTTATCCCTTTCACCAGAGGGGGCAGCTGGTGCCTCAGCTATGGGATGACTCATCTTCCTCATGCCCTTTGGTTGCCTGTTAATTGTGGGGCTTACTGCTTGTATTTGTTTGTTTTTTTGTTTCTGGACCACAATTTCTATTCTATTCTTTTTTCTTTTTTACTTTTTTTTTTTTAAAACAAGCGCTATACTCGAGTAGTTGCCTGTTTATTTTAATTTAGTTACTATTACCATGGCATGCCCCCAGCTCAGACTCCCCAGCACCTCTGTGGCTTCACCCACAGCTGGTAGCTGGGCATCCAGCCCCCCCCACTCTCCAGTGGGACCCTCACCCTTTTCCTCTACACAGTCCTCTTTCCTTCCCAGTCCCTCTGGAAAGAAGTAAATTCCTGGACACATTTTCCAAAGCAAAAATCCTTTTCCATGAGCTGTCCATTCTAACCACTTTTGGAGAGGGACCAGGCATTTGAGATGAGAAAAATCACACTGCACCTCTGTGAACTTCTTTGGGGGTGTTGACCTCAGTGACCTGAGACCCAGGGGACCATTGTGTCAGGGCCCATTGTCCCCCGTCTCCTACCAGGTCCCCAGGGCAAGACCTCTCTGCCTGGATGAGCCTTCATGGGCACATGGGCTGTGAGATTGTCAGGGCCTTCCCCATGTCCTCATCCACCCAGGCACCTGACACTGAGCCAGCTGGGCCTGATGGCCTTGGAAAGACATCTTCTTCATCCAGAGGCGACTCTAGTGGGGACAAGCCTCAAACAAGGTAGCCAAAGAAAACCACAACCCTCAAGCAAATTCAAAAAACAAACAAACAAGAAGAATGACAAAAACAGTAACTGCTCATCAATTTCTCTATCAGTATTCATTATTTAAAAACACAAAGTTTTTTACCAATTCTTTAATAATCTCTTTGCCTGGCCTTGAGGTTTTCTGTTCGTTTGTTTTTTGTTTGTTTGTTTATTTTTGTTTTGTTTTTTGCTAGTGATTTCACATCTTTGTGGATAAGGCCTTCAAGTGTGGGCCTGTGACTTGGGGAAAGGCTCCTTAGTGTCCTTCAATGATGCTGATTGACTCCAGTCCTCTTCTGATAAGGCCTAAAATGGTCCAAAGGATTAGGAGGCAGCCTGACCAAGGTCAAGGGGGCTTGTCCCTCTCTCTGTGACACTCTCTTCTCCCTGTAGTCCTCTGCTTCCTGATAACACTACCCTCTGCAGGGCATCCATCGCCCCATCCCTTTCAACCTGTCTCCTCCTCTGTTATATCATATCCTGAGCACCTAACCAAGAACCCAGTCCATGCTAGGTGCTCAGTAAATGTGAGTGCAATGCCAGGGCGGACCCAGCCTTTCCTGTACTAGACCACAGAGAAGGAAATGGGATGATTCTGTTTGAACATAAAGAGTATTGGGAAGCAGAGACAGGTCTGTGTTCATGTCCTACCAGAGCTTCCCCAGAGGGCTCTGGGCCATTTGCTCATGGTTCATATTTATAAGAAGCACAGGACCAGATTTTGGTTGCCAGCAGAATATAAAAAAACAACCCCAGCCAATAGTAAGTCATTGGAATGTCCTCAGTCTTTCTAGCAACATAGTGGATGTGAGTATGGGGTCAGTCTGGGCTGGATTTGGGGCTTCTGTCAAAATAATAACATAGCTGCCTAGGGTGGGTTTCTACAAAGTAGAAAGTAAAAGTTACATTGCTGTGCCAGCCAGAGGGCTGAAGAGGTCACCTCCCACTCATAAGGAGGGAATGAAGGAGAGGGCACCTGTTCTGGGAAGGGTCCATGGGACAGGAAATGCCAATAATTAATAGCAGATGATTTGCTTTTGAGGTCTGTAGAATGACTCTCATTTTAATGATGATGTAATGCAGGCTCAGAAAGGTTAATTAGCTACCCAAGACTGCAGAGCTGGTGAGGGGTGAAGCTCAGCCTTGAACTGGAGTGATTCCGTGCCCATCTCCAAAGCTATAAGTACTTAAGACCACGCTTAAGCTGGACAGCTGCCAATCAAATGCTCTGCTCCACGCAGACCATCGGCAGGCACCCAAATCCAGTCTTAGTGGTCATCTCAAGCTAAGGTCTGGGCTTGTTCCCTGAAGTATCCCTGCCGGGCTGACAGGGCTCTGCACCCTGACAGGGAACAACAGAAGGCTGGAGGTCATCATCTCTGTTTATGGCTGGGGAAGGTGGATGAAGGCCAGGCTCAGAGAGCTACTGTGAGCCAGAATTTACCCCAAAGGGTCTTACTTGATTTGCAGTTGCCACAGTCCTGGATTTCCACCCACGGCATTAAGCAATGAGGGCACCTGCTGGACAGATGGGTTAATGGCAGTCACAACTGCCTTGGCTGTAGCCTACTAAGTGCCCAGCACCACCATAGACACTTTGTCCACAAGAGCTCATTTAATCCCACAGAGCCTTTCTAATAAGTGTCACCCACCGTACAGGCTCAGAGTGAAGAGGGGATGTGCCTAGGCCACAGGGAGAGCAACAGGATCTCTTGGCTCCAGAAGGCAGACTGCCCCCCTGCCTTGTGCCTACTGCATAAAATGCACATCCTTGAAAACTAGAATTGGCGTTTGCTCCCCAGAGAGCTGTGCCTTGATAGACTGACCAATGGGGGCACCTGTACCCTGTTCCTTCCTGTGACAATGAGCCACTGCATGTGATCTTTTGCTCTTGTGCCCAACTTTTTCTAGGCACTCCCCCACCACCTGAGAGAGCCATCACCAAGCTCTGAGATTCCAAGCATGAAGCAGGGGCTGGCATTGTCTGGATGTCTCAGGGACAAGGACAGAGGGCAGAGAGTTTGCAAGTCCCAGCACGTTGGGTGAGTTCCATCTAAAAGGGGCATCCCACGCAGAGTCAGTAGATGCTGGAACAGGGCCTGCACTGGCATTTTCCTGCTCTCTACAAATGCTGAGCAGTGAGGCATGGGCCAGTCACTCTACATCAAGATTGGTGTGGGGACAGGCCCGCATTTCTGAGCACCTGTTGGGACCACTGAAAGTGTAATCCTGGTAGAGACCCCTGCCCTCAATCCTCCCATCAGTATCAGCTTGGTCATTACCAGGCAACAGGTGTAGCATGGGAACAAGGTGGACGTGATCCATGCCTTTTCGAAGCTTATCATGTGTTGCAGGAGCCAGGGACCAACCAGACATCTACATAATAAATGTACAATGAAGTTTGGGGCTAGAAGGAGAGAGCAGGGAGCTCTGAGTGCATCTTCCAACACAGCCTGGCTTGGCCTGGGTTGGGGGAGCCTGTGGGAGGAAGTGGCCCTTGAGTGAGCAAGCAGTGGTTAATTGGGGGAGGGACAGCATGCACTGGCCCCTGGCTGTCTCTGGAGGAACATCAGGCACTACTCCACACACTGGGATGGCTGCAAGTACAGGGGGAATCCATAGTAAGAGTCAGAGGCCCTCGGGTGGGGGACATCCAAGGTAGAAGGAAGTAGACACTGGCAGTGAGCTCTGAAAGAAGACTTGAGAGATGTGGACAGGGGTGCTGGAGGAGATAGAAAGGGTTTGACAGGCGGAGGGAACAGCATACATGTGTCCTAGAGGCTGGAGAGCTTTTGATCTCTGTGGGGAGCAGGGTGGCTCCTGGGACAGAGCTGGAAAGGCCACAGGCAGACTGGCTCAGGAGAAAAGAGGCAACAAGGTATATAGCGTGCTTCAAGCTTAGTCATTTCCCTGTTCAGCCCTGAGAGTAATCCGGCTCTTTCTGTCTGCTGCAAAGAGGGCAGAACCTGCGCTCACCTCTATATCAGAGCTCAGGGCCTGCCTGGAGAGTCGCACTGAGAATTTGGCCCAAGTTGCCCAAAACATCAGGAAACATCAGAGGCACAGAACAGGGCTGGGCCCGTGGGTTCTTGGAATGTGGTCCCGGCAGGTTTGGGGCTGGGCTGACTTGCTCCCATGTGAAGCACCTTCCTTTGCGGTCTCACCTCTCAGCTAGCCTTTGCCACACAGCATGCTTCTTAGACTTGGAAGCAATTGCTGAGTAAATATCAAATGTTAGCAGATGGAACAGACTTGGTTTCAGGCCTTTCACTCTCAAATTTACACTCCTATCTGGGGCTTCCTCCGAATACCTCCCTGTGGAAACTGACCCCTCATGAATGACCAGGAACCCACCTTCTAGAAAAGCCACTTGCCTCCAGTCATTGAGAAAGTAAGGGCCCTCTGTCATTATCTATTCTTAGCACTCCTGTTTCAGTTGGAAAAAATATTCTTAAATGTAGAAAACATATAAAAGAAAAGTATGCTAATGCCCCTGATTCTTCCAAATTAAGACGACCATTTTCATTTCTGCAAATTATTTTAGAACTCATGAAGAGTCAGACAACCATGACACAGAGTGCGTCCTTTGAGTGAACTGATTCCTATCACCATGAATGAACCTGTTTTTCCAACTGTGAGTCCTAACGGAAGAAGAGGAAAAAGCTCTTGGTTACCCTTCATCTTCGTCTATGACTCAGAGCAACTAAGCCCTTGGCAGGAAGGGAGGATACTTGCCACTGCCTCACCTCGATGACAAGTGAGGAGGCTCCAGAGAGGTGCACACAGAGGTCTGCAAGAAACACCCTGGCCAAAAAGGGTGGAGGCCAACCGGAGCCTGTGGAAAGTAAGTCTGGACCCTCATCCGATCAGCCTAGCTGGTTTGGGGAACAGCTCAGACTGTGCAGAGCTGGCCACTGCATCGTGGAAGATGACTCAGACCCCATCACCTCGGTGTCACGTCCCCAAACCATCACCTCCCATACTCATCTTCTCGCAGATCCAAGACCTCCCAGGCCCCAACATTTTCCCAAAACATCACCTCCCAGAAACATTGCCTCTCAGATCCATCACCTTCTCTAAACCCCTTAAAGACCAGACTTTTAGCATGACCAGATTCCCTGAGATAGAACATCCTCTTCCCACTGCCCCCCACCTCTGATCATTGCTCAGAGGGAGCAGCTCTGTGGGAAAGGACAACTCCTTCTCAAGAAGGCCTTGTGACCACATCCACTTGGCACAGGGCAAATCACCCAGACACACAAGGCCTGTGTCCACACAACAGGATCCCATGCCAGCAAGAGAAGACAGTAGACATTCACATGCTGACACAAGAAGTTAGCCAGGAGAACATCTTTTGCAGGTGAAAAAAGGAAGTTGCAGATCAATACATAAAGCATAATTCCTGTGTTTTCTTTGAGGAAACAATAAGTTTATAAATGTGATAAAGTAACTGGAAGGAAAGAAAAGCCACCTTTTCATAGTGGTTCCTTCTGGGGACAGGATGGTGCGTGAGGGAAAGGTGGAGCTGAGGGTCAGAAAGAAATGTCACTTGTTTTTTAAATAGTGAATGTGGAATATAGAACTTGTTACTGGAAAACCCATTAATGAAAGGCACATCTTGGCTGCAACCTGCTGACCTGAGAAGTTCCTTCTGCCATGCTGGGAAGGCCTGTGTGCCGCAGAGCCAGGCTGGGGTGAGGACAGGAGTCCCAGATCTCAGAGCTCCCCACTTCAGGAAACGGCATTTTTTCCTCCTACCCCAAATGGTCCTGACCTCCAGGAGACAGGCTAGGGGTGTGGCTGGATAGAGACAGTTTCACACCTGCGGCCAGGGACAAGGCGGCGGGCCTCTGGGCCTGACCCCTGGCTGGTGACACTCCTGCTTGCTTGGCAGCCTCAGGTGTCCAGTTGTCACAGCCCTCTTGCTTCAGACCTCCTTCCCACAGAAGGAGGGCAGCATTCAGGCGGCTGGCCCTTCTGAATGTCGGCCACTGGCTTTCCCTGCAGCGTAGCCCCTTCCACGAATACAGCCACGTATGGAGTCTGGGCTGCATCTCTGGTTTTATCACAATTGCCCCCCTCTTTGTGGTTCCATGTGAAATATACAATGGACATCTAATGAGAGACCTTGGAGACCCTCCAGATTACGGAAAGAGAACCTGGGACCTAGGTTAAAAATCTCCCTTCTGCTATTTATTCACTATTCAACTTCAGACAAATTACTTGATTTCTGTGACTTGGTGTCCTTGTCTATAAACAGCAATGATGATCCTGCTTTCATGGGGCTATTGTGGGTTAAGTGAGATATAAATGAGATGTTCTGGGTCGAGTGCCTGCTGTGAGGTAAACCGCAGGATTAATACATTCTCACAGAACTCCCCCGGGCTCATCCCTGTCACACGTGTATGTGTGATCTTGCACGTACCTTCACTCGCAGAAGAAAACTTTTCTCCCTACGTGGATGCAGAGGCCATTAGAGAACATTCTGGCTCTCACTCACACACCTGCATCTCCGCCTCATTTCCTGGCCACCACCTCCTGGGCCTGAGGCTGTTTCTGTCCCTTCCGGTTTCAGCCAGTGGAAGTTTTTGTTCAGGTCACTGTAGGAGCCACCAACTGTAAATTCCTGCAGCTCAGCAGACGGGAGGCCATGAGAGCCAATGCCACCGCTGAGAACTAAAGTAAAGGATGACACTATGTGTCACTACTACCTGACTTTGAACTCTTAAAAAGGAGTCTTCACAGTGTTGTAATGCTAAGGGAGGGAAATGATTTCAGAACTATCCCCGAATTTTCATCAGCAAGTAAAATTTCTAAGCCCCAGTAGAAACCTAGGCATTGGTGGACTGGCTTCCTCCTTGGTTCATTCCCATTGCTCTCACGTGGCCATCAGCTGGCACATGTCATGATGCAGACCAGGCAACACACCGAATACTGGAGGCAGCAGCTGGACAGATCCTCCCCTGCCTCTAGGCCTCAGTCACACGCCAACCTGCTCTGGAGGTTTCACCCTCCTATGGCCGCTCAGACCTGTGGGGGTTGATGGAGTCCTGCCCAACTCAGAGGGAGGGGGGCAGAAGCAGAATTGCCACTGGCAGCCCCTAGGGCTCTGTCTTGGGTCAGGCCTGGTTCCCTGGGGTGCTGAGCAACTTCAGCCCAGGAGCCTCCACCTTGCCTCTGTGATAACCTCTCACCTCGTGCCCCAGCACTGCCAGCGAGATCCTCTCACCCACCCCACACCAACACCAGCTTGTCTCTGAGTCAAGCCCTGGAAGGAGAGGAGGGTGAGACTTCACTTCCTTGGTGAAGTTAATTACTATTTTATTCTTTTTGCTCTTTTGTAAATGGAATGGTTTTTCAAATTTCCTTTTTATATCACTCATTGTTCATGAATAGAAATGCAGCCAGACTTTGTATCCTGCTACTTTGCGGAATTTATTTATTTGTTCTAACAGTTTTTTGATGGAATCTTCAGAGTATTTTTTTATTTCAATCATTTTTTATTTTTTAAATATATTTTATTGATTACGCTGCTAGAGTTGTCCCAATATTTTTCCCTTTGCCCTCTTCCACCCAGTACCCCCTTCCCTCCAACAACCCCCCCTCCTTAGTTCATGTCCATGGGTCATGCATATAAGTTCCTTGGCTTCACCCTTTCCTATATTATTATTATTATTTTTAAATGTAAGGTTTTATTTGTTTGTTTTGTTTTTTTATTTTTTTTCAAGTATATTTATTGATTATGTTGTTATAGTAGTTCCAATTTTTTCCCCCTTTGCTCCCCTCTGCCCAGTAACCCCCTTTCCTCCAGCAATCCCACCCCCACTTAGTTTATGTCCATGGGTCGTGCATGTAAGTTTTTTGGCTTCACCCTTTCCTATATTATTCTTAATATCCCCTGGTCTATTTTGTACCAATCCATTATGCTTCTTAGTCCCTGCACTGATTCCCCATTTCTCCCTCTCCCCCCTCCCAGCTGATAACCCTCCAAATGATCCCTATACCTATGATTATGTTCCTATTTTAATGGTTTGCTTAGTTTGTTTTTGTTTTTTAGATTCTATTGTCAATAATTGTGAGTTTGTTGTCATTTTAATGTTTTTAGTTTTGATCTTCTTCTTTTTCTTAAATAAGTCCCTTCATCATTTCATATAATAATGACTTGGTGATGATGATCTCCTTTAGCTTTATCTTGTCTGGGAAACACTTTATCTGCCCTTCCATTCTAAATGATAGCTTGGCTGGATAGACTAATCTTGGTTGTAGGTCCTTACTTTTCATTACATTGAATACTTCTTGACAGTCCCTTCTTGCCTGCAAAGTTTATTTTGAGAAATCAGCTGATAGTCTTATGGGAATTCCTTTGTAGGTAACTCTTTTCTACTCTCTTGCTACTTTTAAGATTCTCTCTTTTATCTTTAACCTTTGGCATTCTAATTATGATATGTCTTGGTGTGGTCCTACTTGGGTCCAACTTGTTTGGGACTCTCTCTGTTTCCTGGACTTGTATGTATATTTCCTTTGCGAAATTACAGAAGTTTTCTTTCATTATTTTTTTCAAATAAGTTTTCAATTTCTTTTTCTTCCTGTTCTCCTTCTGGTATTCCTATGATTCAGATGTTGGTACATTTATAAAGTTGTCCCAGAAGTTCCTAATCCTCTCTTTGTTTTCTTGAATTCTTGTTTCTTCTCTTTGTTCTGGCTGAATGTTTATTTCTCCCGTATATTCCAAATTGTTGATGTGAATCCCGGCTTCCTTCTCATCACTGTTAATTTTATGTATATTTTTCTTTATTTCGCTTTGTATAACCTTCACTTATTCCTTTATTTTGTGGTCATACTCAATCATTTCTCTGAGCATACTGATCACCAGTGTTTTGAACTCTGCATCTGATAGGTTGGCTTTGTTTCATTTAGTTCTTTTTCTGGGGTTTTGTTCTGTCCTTTAATTTGGGCCATATTTCTTTGCCTCCTCAATTTAGCAGCCTTCCTGTGTTTGTTTCTGTGTATTAAGTAGAGCTGCTTTGACTCCGTATCTTGGTAGTGTGACCTAATGTAGTATGTGGCCTGTAGGGCCCAGTAGCACAGCCTCCCATATCACACAAGCTGGGCACTCGAGATGCACCCTTTGTGTGGGCTGAGTACACCCTCCTCTTGTAGTTGAGCCTTGGTTGCTGTTAGCAGATCAATGGGAGGGATTTACCCAGGCCAGTCAGCTGCAAGGACTTGCTGTGACCACTGACCACCAACCTCTGTCCCCCATGGAGAATCAGCTGTGCAGGGGCAGGGTGGTAGTGCTCTGACAAGGTCTATAGCTGTCCACTGGATACATTGGCCCTGGGGTTTCCTGGGTGGTGCAGGCCAACATCAGCCCCCACCTGTGTTTTGCCCAGGGCTCCCTTCTTGAGCTATAGAGCAATCTGAGATGGCTGCTATTTGTGCTGGGCTTAGAGAGTCCCAGGAGAAGGTAAGCTGTGAATCTAAGCTGGTTGCTGGTAGTGCCTGGCCTTGAACTTACTGAGGCCAGCTGTTACTTGTTTGATAGGACTTAGGAAGTTGTGAATCATAAGCCAAGACCAGTCATTCATATGGAAAGCGGCTTGGGTGGGTCCAAAGTTGTGTAGGGCACAGTTTCTGGGATCTCCAAGACAGGTCACACAGTGTTAGCCAGGTTGATAGAGTCTTAGATATGGCACCAGCTTGCAGGCTTTGTTGGGGGAGGGTTTAGAAAAGAGACAATGGACTCTGCTGGCCTTGATGCCAGACATTTCTCTTTCTCCCTGTATCAAGCTGCTACCTCAGTGCTGGAGCTCAGAGGGAGTAAGTCCGAGTAGGTGAGTCTGTGTGTGGGTTCTTTAAGATGAACTTTTTGAGGCTTCAGAAGTTTCTTCCACTGACTCAATCCTTGCTGGTTTTTGCAGCCAGAAGCTGTGGGGACTTATCTTCCTGACACTATAACCCTGGGCTTGGGGGCCTAGTGTGGTGTTGGGATTCCTTGCTCCTGAGATATCCCTCCAAAATTTTTATCCACCACACATGGGTGAGAGACCAGCCTGTCCTGCATCTGTGCCTCTCCTACCTGTTTTGATGGATGTGGCTTCTTTAATTCTGTAGTTGTCAGACTTCCATTCAACTCAGTTTCTGACAGTTTTGGCTGATGGTTGCTCTATATTTTATTTGTAATTTTGATGTGGTTGTGCAAAGAGGTGAGCCATATCTGCCTACACTGTCATCTTGACTGGATTCTCCTTTAAAAAAAATCATGAAAAAGTGTTGAATTTTGTCAAATGCTTTTTTTGACATCAATTGAGATGATTATGGTTTTTTTCCTTCAGTCTGTTACTGTATTACATTGATTTATTTTTCACATATTGAACCATCCTGGCATTACAGGAATAAATCCCACTGCATGGTGTATAATCCTTTTAGTATGCTGCTGAATTCTTTTTGTTAATATTTTGTTGAGGATTCATTAGTTTTCATAAGTGACATTGGTCTATAGTTTTCTTGCAGGGTCTTTGTCTGTCTTTGGTAGCAGAGTAATGCTGGCCTTATCAAATGGATTTGGAAGTCACTACTCTTCAATATTCTGGAAAATTTGAGAAGGATTGGGATTATTTCTTTTCTTTTTTATATGTTTGGTAGAATTCACCAGTGAAGTCATCATCAGGCTCAGGGCTATTTGTTATGAATGGTCTGTTTTTTGTGAGTTAGCCTTGGTAAGTTTTGAGTTTCTAAGAATGTGTCCATCTCTTTTAGATTATCCAATGTATTGTCATATGATTGTTCATAATATTCTCATAATCCTATTTCTGTAGAGTAGATAGTAATGTCCCCACTTTTGTTTCAGATTTTAGTAATTTGAGTTCTCTTTCTTTTTATTTTTCTTAGTCCATCTAGGTAAAAGTTTGTCAATGTTGTTGACCTTTTTGAAGAACCAGCTTTCAGTTTCATTGATTTTTCTTTTCTTGTTTTTCTATTCTCTCTATTTTATTTATCTGTATTCTAATCTTTATTACGTCTTTTCTTCTTTAGTTTTGGGTTTAGTTTGTTCTTCTTTCTCTAGTTCTTTAAGCTGTAAAATAAGATTGATTTTAAATATTTTTGTTTTATAACATAAGTGTCTTTAGCTATAAATCCCCCCTTAGCAGTATTTTCACTGCACCCCAAAATTTTTGTATATTGTGGTTTAGTTTTCACTCATCTCCAAGTTTTTCTAATTTCATTTGTGATTTCTTCTTTAGTCTTGTGATGGTTTAAAAATGTGTTAATTTTCACAATTTCATGAATTACTCAGTTTTTGTTTTGTTTTGTTTTTGACTTCTAACTGTATCCCATTGTGGTGAGAGAAGTTACTTTGGATAATATCAATCTCTTTAAATTTACTGAGACTTCATTTGAGGTCTAACATACAGTTTATCCTGGAAAATGTCCCACGTGCACTAGAGAAGAATGTATATGCTGTTGTTGGATAGAGTGTTCTATATATGTCATTTAAATCTAGTTGGTTTATTGTGTCATTTAAGTCCTCTATTTCTTTACTTATCTTCTGTCTCATTGTCCTACCCATTATTGTAGTAGGGTATTAAAGTCTTCCCTTGGAAGTTGCAAGTCTTCAATGGACTCTGGAGCTCCCAAATAGTTACAGCAGACAGATTCTACCAGTGTAATTGTTGTCCAGGCAGGCAGACAGAATCCTGGTGCTTCCTGCTCCACTGTCTTTCCAGAATCCACCAAACAACAACTGTTCTTTTTAAAATGGAAACCTGTCAATATTGTGAATGGAAAATGGCATCATTTATTATATATAGAAAGGAGCTCTGAAAATAGATGCCAAGAAAACCGAACAGCAGGATTACATTCTAGAAGATTCTGTGGCCAAGTCAGGGTCTCCACCAGGGCCTGAGAAAGTATGGCAATGTGGCCCCAGTGACAGCAGGAGCAGGATGAGGCCCGCTGGCCCTCGGGCAGCCACCTCCCCTGCAGTCCCCTGTGGAGTGGGGTAAATTGATTCTCCTTCCCCAGCATAGGGAACTAATCAATACAATAAAAAGAACAACTTACTTTAAAAATTAAAAAGGGAATTTTTTTCTCACCATACTTACAACCTGAACTCACCTGGCTTGAGACTGGTGCTCTGAGTAAGGAGTGAATTTACACCGCTGAAGAAAAGATTGGCTCAAGTACAGAGGCTCCCAGGCAACTGCCAGGTTATTCCTAACAGACTTAGAAAATCCTCCCCTGAATCTTTCTTGGTGATTGTTGTTCTCCTCCAAGGATATTTTTCATTGATTCTAGAGAGGAAGGGAGAGGGATGTGCCCCTGACTTGGAATTGAACTCACAACCTTTTGGTGGACGATGCTCCAACCAACTGAGCCACACTGTCCAGGGCGGTGGTGGTTGTTCTTAATAGACAAAGGACAGCTGGCTCCCTGAACTTCCTGAATAACTTGTAGACACCTCAGGGAGTTTCTCTGCACTGCTACAATGGGTGTCGTAAATGATGTTTGGCATTAGAGCTCAGTATTTCCCTAAGAAATCTGTCCGGTAAGGACTGTTTATAGCTAAGACACCTGCTGCTGGGCCTGCATACACCCACATGGGTGGTTATGATTTTTAGTTTTGAGAAAGGTCACCATGTCACAATACTGTCCTGAGTTTTCCCTGGCTTTTAATTGCTATTCCATTCATGTTAATTAATATAGCCAAGAATAAGTTACTGCTTTCTTTTGTTGATTGCTTTGTTTGCTTGCTGCTACATCATTTCCACTTTGTTATGGTCTTTGTAGTCACTAAGTTCTTTCTGCTGGAAAGCAAGAACCAGTTTGGTGGCTGTTGTAGTGTAAACCCTGATATTTTTTTCTTTTTTTTTTTTCTTGTTGTAATGCAAGCACCTGACTTAAACTTTGATTGCTGAGGCATCTACTTCAAAGACAGCTATCTGGGACAAACCATTGCTGGCCACAGCTAAGAGCCCAGCCACTGAGGCTCCTTTGTGTCAGAGAGCTCAATTGATTTAAATAACTGAACTTAGGGCCACTTGTTGATTTTCTCTTCCCACATTTTAAATTCCTGCTCTTATGTTTCTTTTCTTTCATTCTTTTCTTTTTTTCATATAAGGAAGCATTTATTTGAGGCTCAACATGAAATCATAAAAATAAAATTTGTATTAACCCAAATCTACAATACATTTGAACTCAAGAAACCCTAAGCCCTCACCCTCTACCCAGTAAAAGCAGAACACCAGGTACCTGTCACCCTGTGACCTCACTGAATGGCCCCAGGTAGGCTATGTAATCCCAGGTCTTGTAAGTTATAAACCTGTATCTTTTCAAAGTTTCCTGATGGTTATTGCTGAAGGGCATCTTGCAGTCATAATAAGCACCACAAGGGCTGGTCCAGCTATAGCACTGGTTATTAATAGGTGGAGATTAATACAAAACACTGGCCACCAAATCTTGAAACCCTTGGCTCAGAAGCCCCTAAGTTAGGGCCAGAAGGGAAGGCAGTTCTTATCCCCCAGCTCTGGGTTCTGTCTGCTAAGGCATCCAGCAGAGAAAAACAATCACGCAGGTTTGTTTTCCTGGCTGTAGCCTGATCAACAGTCATAGCACAGAGAAGAGAGCCTAGCAGGGGACAGCAGGAGCAGAGCCTGGGCTGGCGGGACCAATACCAGGAAGGACGGTGGGAGAGGCGGTAGGTGGGTTCTACAAAACAGAACTGAGAGTCAAGCCAGAAGGCCCTTCTCCCTCTTGAACTATGGGCCTCTGGACATCCATTGGCAGCTTGATTTCCTTTTCATTAGCTTCACAGCAAAGTCCGTGGAGTCTCCAAAACATGTCACCCATCTGTCTATTTTCTCCCTCTCCCTCACCTCCCTGGTCCAAGCCTGGGGCTGCCTTGGCCATGGTCTCTGTATAGCCTCCTTGCTGGTCTGGACGAGCTTTGTGAGCCATGTTGAGGGCACTTCAAGCCTGTGCCTACAGCACTGCCCTCCACAGCATGGCCCACCCTGGCCCACCCAACCCCACCCAGCCCCGTCTCTGTCGTTCCTGCAGTTCTGGGACTCGCTTTCCTCCACTCCACTCCTCAAACAGAGGTCAGGGCCTTTGTGCTCAGTGTTCCCTCCATTTAGAACACCTCTTCCTGAAGGACTCAGTACCATGATCTCCTAGAGCGACCTTCCCTGACAAGCCCTCACCAGAAACCCCTTTCTCACGATGTCACTTCTTATGTCCCCTTGATCATTTCTCATGGCACTTTCTTAACTGAAAATTGTCTGGTGTTTGCGTGCTTGATGAATTCTGGCCCTCTGAAAAGCCTGCCTCATTCTCCACACCAGGAATAACACTGGCACCTAGAAGGTCCTCAGTCAGTAGTTGTTGACTGTGTGACATCCTCTGAGAAACTGGAAGCTAGCCTAATTCCTAAAGCATGGCTGGTCCTTATGCTTCTACAAATGAGAATTAGTCTGTACTTAGCCCTCAAGACCCACTCTCCCTGAGCAAATGCTCACAGTGGAGTACTGGGATGGCGACTGAGCAGGTCAGCACATCATATTCTAAGTTGTCTGCAATCTGCTTCACCATCTTCTGTGCTGCTCAGGAGGCTGCCCTCACCTCTCTCCCTCCCTCTCTTCCTTCCCTTCTTAAAAAGAGGTTTTTATTGTCTTTGATCCTAGTTGGTATTTCACATTATTCCTTGTTCCCAGGGCTGGTCCTGGGTGGGGTTGGTCCCAGGAAGGTCCCTGTGCAGTGCTTGACTGGGGGAGAGGACAAGTATAGTAGGGGATCTGGCTTTGCCTCAGCTACTCAGGACTCCATTGTCCTGTCTGGGGCACTGGGAGGGTCCTAGGGAAATCCAGCCCCTCACAATGCCTAAAATATCTGGGGACTGTGGCCTGGCCCTCTCCCAGAAGACTTCCTTCCCAAAACACCCTTTCACCATCCCCCCCACCCCACCCCCCAAAATATTATTTTTGTTTTGTTAAAATTGCCTGAAACTTCCATGGTACAAAACCCACAAACTGATCAGCAGTGAAAAGAGGAGAGGGGCAGAAACAAGTGGAAGCCATTTGGGGCCAGTTTCCCTCCCTGCACTGGTTTCTTCTTCCCACCAAAGCCTGCTGGGAAATTTACCACCTGGAAGCGCCCAGTAGGGACCCCTACCCCACACACATCTGGATCTGATCTTCACGGACCTTCAGCTGGCAGTACTTGAACACATGGGGGGGAAAAAGATGAAAACATAGGGAAAACTCAAAATCCCAGATGGGGTGATGATACGGGGAGACATCCCACAAGAAGGGCCTCAGTAGCCTGCCTCCTCTTGGTAGTAGGTGGTTACTCCATGGTATTCGCTGGGCTTGGGCAGTCATCTGCTGACCCTGGAGTCCCTTAGGCCACTGGGCCTTGTGGGCAGTACTGGGGTTGGATATCTGCCAGCCCAAGCCAAAGACCTGGCCACTCTGGTTAATGCCCTTCATGTAGCCCATCTGCAGAGACATGGAAGTTGTCACACTTGCTGGTCCCAGCTTGGCTTCACAGATGTGCCGCTGGGTCCTGTGGGCCATCATGCCCACCTGGCTGGCACACTTGTTGGTGCATGTCTGGAATCCAATAATGCACTGGCCTGCCTTCGTGGTGGTGTCACTGAAGTTCTGCTCCTGCGTTTCCGAGTACTTGATGCTGACGTCTACACCACTCTGCAGCCCCTTTGCCTTGGCCTTCCCTGCCAGTGCCAGGAGAGACACCTGGACATGTGTCACATTTCCACTCTCAAACAAGTCATTGGCCTCGAACAGGTCTGTGGAGTTCAGCTGCAGCTGACCATGGCCTTGATGAAGTTGGAGAGGTTTTCTAGCTGGTGCCAATTTTGCATGAAGTGTTTGATATTGGGGATTGAGCCCAGCTACAGCTTATTCATGAGTGTGCACAGGATAACTCTGACCTTCAGACCCTTCTGGAAGTCAGGACCAATAGACAGGCCCATGAGTCCCTCAATCCAGCTGCAGAGTTCTGCCTCCTTCTAAGGGTCATATTTGGACAGGAGCCGGTTCTTGACCTCGGCCAAAAACCCATATGAGGACCCCTTGTTGAACTGCGTGGAGCTCATGCCAGCAGTGGCAGATGGCGGAACAGACCTGCCCCATTTTATTCAGTCTCTGACCAACCTCATCTTGTTCTGTCAATGCACAGTCCTCTCCCTCAGAGGTCACTTGGAATCCCCTCACTGCACACTCATTTTGCCCTAGAACCAATGTCTAATGTTACACTCACAGGCCCTCTGTATGGCGGCAGGCGCCTTCCCTGCTCTCCTCTGCTCTGTGCACTTGCCTTCTACCCTCTTCTTCACCTGATGTATCTCAAGGCCAGGCACCTACTTGTGTGGCCCCCTCCACCTCTCCTTCTTGTGCCCTCAGCTCTTCTACTCACCCAGCATTTTGTCCACATGAATTCTTTATTATTCCATTTTTCTATCATTAAGGCCTAGAGCACACATGTTTGATAAACAAGTAAACGATTGATTCTGTGAGTGAGTCTGTGAGGGAGTGAGTGATCAGTCCTTCCTGGCTGTCACAGTGTCTGTATAGAGGTTCTGACATAGGACTTGCAGGGGACAGATGTGGGTTGGCAGCAGTTTGTGGCTGAATTGGAAGGCAGCCTGTTCATCCCCACCCCCACCTTGCCTTCTTCCTTGCTCAAGACCCAGATTTTAGTCCAGTCCCAGGCCCTGCAGGCTCCACAGCACCTCCCCAGGTCCAGTGCTTCCCAACCTTTCTTGAATCAGAAAGCATTTGGTGTAACAATATTTTATAAAATTTAAAGATCTGTTTGTCGGTAAACAATACTCACACTCAGATGAAAAGCAAACTTTTTGTTACAGCTACCCAAGGCTTCACCTGGTGACTGGAAAGCATGAGCTGGAGCTGAGGGGCAGCTTACGTGTGGCAAAAGAGATGTGGGTCCTGGGGACTGGCTGGTCTGAATCCTTTGGCCTCAAAAGCCCCGGTGCACAGAGCCTGTCCCTGGCTGTCAGGTACCTGTGGCACCTGGTTCTGGGGCAATTAGAGCTGATGCACAGTGGTCCAGAGTGGGAGTCCAATCAGGGAGTGTCTTAATGGATAATTCACCATGAGGTGCCATATATTTTTTCCAGGTTTAAGAGCAAGCAAATTGGGCTGTCAAATGGAAAGGCAGCGGAGATAATCACCCATTCATTATTAGATCTTACCTAATAAGTTTTAATCCTTGAAAGCCTTGTTTTAACTTACCTAGAGCCATATTTAACAATTATAACTGGGACTCATTTTGTCAAACCAACTTGTAAGTGCCAAAGACAATTTAATTTTAACTTATTACTCATGTGTCCGGGTGTCTATGGAACATTTTAGGGCAATGGGTACTGTAACTGGTAAATTTAGCCGAGGCTATAAAGTGAGACATACCTATTTTTTTCTCTATCTTATATTTAATTGCTTTCTTAAGATTATAGGGGATATAATGTTTAATTTTAGTGGGGTCAACAGGTATAACTGTAATCTGAGATCTAGTATTAAGTCCATGAAACTGTCAGTTGGTACATTTAAACAAATTTTGAAGTTAATTTAGAACCTAGGTTGTGGAGGCAAAAATGCTGATCAGCACACATTTTTTGTTGTTCTTACATAATTTTGAAAGTAAAGTTTAGATTTTCAGTTCAGTCAGGTTCTGGACCCTTGTTTCAACTTAATTGAACATATATATGTATGTATAAGTGTATCATTTACTTATATGTGTGTATATATGTATAGAATGGGGCAAAAGTAGGTTTATAGTGGTGACTACATGAAACAGAGTTTATTCTTGTATTATTACTTATTAATTATTTTATTATTTCCATACAAACAACTGTAAGTCTACTTTTGCCCCACCTTGTATATTTTAATAAATTTACTATTTTTAATCTCCCCATGTATCTAGATTTCTTTTCTTTCTTTTTTGGGGAGAGGGGTGGTGCTTGTAGAATCCTAAAGCCATGATTTTAGTTTTCGTCTCTGATAACTCACAGTGGAGGCCTTCTAGGAGACTACAGGAAAGCGGGAGAGGTGCAGAGACCCTTCCTCATCTGCAGCCACCCCTCTCCTTCCAGGGCTGCACCGTCCCAGAGATCAGGGCTCACACTTAGCAGAATGATAACAGCCTCTCCTGGGACAGGCAGTTCACCTACCATCTGAGGTGCTAGGCCCTTCGCATATCATGTGTGGGGTGAGGGTGGAGTGCTAATTTAGGCCCAAGCACCCATGGCTTGGGATTTTGCATTACTTAAGAAACTGGGTAACTTCCTGTGCAGGTGTTGGGGCGGGGTGTAGCTCACCATACCCCTGAGGATCTAGAGAGCAGGACCTGTGCAGGTGGCAGCAGCAAGGTGTGCTGCCGCAAAGAAGACAGGTAAGAGGATACCCCACATGAACAACATGGGCAGCAAGACTGATACCTATTCTCTACCACAGGAGAGCCCAGCCAACATAGGGTTCACCTGAATCAGACAAACTAGGGTTCTGCCCTAAATAAGAATAAAGAAAAATGACACCAAAAGAGTGGTAAGCCCCTGGAATGGGCCTCCACTAAACACTGGCTGTTCTGGAAACACATCGGAGTATACAACCTGGAAAGGTGACTCATCCCTCCTATTGCTCTAAAGTGGCTCTGCCTGGGCTGGTGTACAGTCCCCAGTTTGCCCAATGAGCACCATTCACCTGGAATATTCCCATGCAGAGGGAATTTGGGCAAGAAGACAGTGGCAGTCACAGAGCAGGCACAAGGCTAACAACTAATGTGCAAACCCCTCTAGCCGTGGCCTAGACCAACCGATAAATGGAGAGCGGGCTCCCCGCCAAGCAGTCACGGCCATGCCACGCCTCCCTGCTTACAGCACCAATTGTTCTATAAGATGTGAGGATTTCTCTGATGGTGGACACAACACAAAGTCCTCAGAGAGATGAAAGGCAGACTGTCACTTGCAGCTCCAAACCAGAGTAGCAGGCAGCTGGGGCTGCCCTGGCAGCTGTGAGACAAGCGGGGTGGGGTCAGCTAGGTTTTTCGAGCTCTCCGTGGACTGGGCTCTGAGAAGGACAGCTCAGGGACTGTCCCTGCCTGTCTAGCGCCTGGCCCCTGGTGCTGAGGGCTAGTATATAGGGTCAGGACCACATAAGGGAAGTGGTTGGGGTACATACAGTCTTAGTCAGCTGTTCAAGAAAGGCACTAACCAGCCTCTAGCCAGGCCTCAAAACTGGGTCAAACATTTTTGAAATAACTATCTTACAACTGTGCAGGTGGCTGGTACTTCGTCCAGAGATGAGGGGGCAATAGCCCTGCCCCTCTGGCTCCTGTGCCCTCACACACAGCAGATGGATGGAAGCTCTGTTAGTCACAGCAAAGCTACTTGCAGTTATTAGTTCAGGCCTGGGCACAAACCACAACTCAGCCAATTATGAAATTCATGTGTTCAGTCTTCAATCATACATTAGTTCCACAGAATACATTTAGCACCTCCTCTTATGCTGTCACTATGCGGGTACTGGGAAGTTCCCACTGGACAGAACAAAGTCCCTTCTTTGTGGAGCTTTGACCCTGGTTGGAGGGATCTCCAATGTGGGAGAGAGTGTATAAAGTACTTCTCATCATCCACTTGGGATTGAAACCCCGGCACTCGGGTATATGCAGGAACTGCACCTGGTCCCCTTGATAGGAGTGTTGTGTGACTAGGGGACAGAGTGAGGTGGGGAATGCACAGTCAGGCATTCAAGTCCCTCCTGGTTTCACCAGATGTCAAGGCAGCATGTGATATTGGGCCTCAATTTTAGGGCTCATACTCCAGAAGGGCGCTCCCATGACGTGGCTCTTTTATGTCCTTGGGCCTTCTTGTGTGAAGATATGATGGTGCTGCAATAGCTTCCCTGAGATGCTGAGGACAAAGCCATGGAAATAACAGGACCCCAAGGTGCCATGCCTCCAGTCTTTTTGTTAAGTGAGAGCTGGCACTGAATTCCTTAGCCGTAAAGCCACTTTGGGTCGGGGACTCTGCTCCTTGCCCTCTAACTGTGTTCACACTATGGTTCTATGCATTTCAGGGGTCCTTGTTCTGTGACACCAAGGAAGGCAGAGCAGTTGTGGGTTCCCTCTGTCTCTCCGTGTGTCTGATGTGACTTTTAAACAAAAAACCCAACAGTCTCAAGTCTGGAGAGTACTTGGGGGAAGCCCACTGGGACTCCCCGCTGCCCTGATAGCCCCTCTGATAAGACTTAGACAGCAGCATGGCTAAGGCGAATCATGGGCCGCCCCGGCAGCTCGAGAGGTCAGAATCAGGGCCCCTCACTTAACCACACAAGAGGGGAGTGTCCCCTCTACTGTGTCACCAATGACCTATGACCTGAGGAGAAGGTCTAAGTGCTGACCACCACAAGGCCAAGGTGTTGGTACCAGTGACCTGACCCCTAAGTCACAGGGGGTCCTGCACCCAGGAGGTAGGGGAGCATCTATAAGGGGTGAGGCCCTCCAGACTGTCCTAGGGCCAGAGGAAGCTCACCTGTGTGTGCTGGCTGGTTTTGGGGAGTCTCCCGTGTAGCCCACGCCTTCTGACCTAGGTCGTTGGTACAAGAAGCTGTTTGCCAGGTTTCTTGTTGGTGGCTAGAACCCCTCCTGACTCCCTTCTGAGAATAGATATGGAAGTAGCCATTTATTAAGTGTCAAGGGCTGTTTACCCATGATCGCTGATCTTCACAACCATCCTTATAAACGAAAAAAGTGATGCTCAGTAGGGCCGAGTGACTACTGTAAGCCACACAGCAAGGAAATAGTGGAGCCTGATTTAACCCGTGTCTGACCCAAAATGCAGAGCCCCCTCTTTCCCTAACCACCAGCATGGGTATTCAAAACCATGGGCAGTTGCTGCAGTGGCCAGTGTGGTGACAAGGGCAGGCTGGGCCATTACCTCATCCCTGACCCTGTCTCCTCATCTATAAAGTGGGACGAGTACTGCTGCTAAGAGTTAAGATGTCTGGTGCCTGCCCAGGGGAGCCCTGACCACAGCATGGCCTGCCTCCTGGGGGACTGCCTCCTTAAAGTTCACTTCCATCAATTAGAAGAAAAAGAGGAGACAGAGTTGATGATGGCATTATGGAGTCAAGCCCTAGGCTTCAAGAAAATCACAGGGGACCGCATCATCTTGTTGCCCCTACTGCAAAGCCCAGTGTGCCAAAGACCTCTCACCCTCATGGACCCCAATGTGCCAGAGCTGGGGGGTGCACAGTGGCTGTGTCCACACACTGTGGGGCCACCAGAGGACTCAGGCTTTGTAGCCTGGCCAAAGACCCTGAAATGTAATCTGGGTTTCCATCATTCTGCAGCTGGAACATGCTTGGCCTTCGATGCCCTAGACTGGGCTGAGCTGTGTGCCCTGGTGAACTGGTGGGCCTGACGTGCAAGGCTGGACTGACTGACGTAGGGAGAGCTGGGGCCCTCTGCACCTCTGCAGGCTCTGAGGCATTGGATGACATGCCCATGGGTGGGCCTGTTCTAGATCCTGTCCTCCTGGAGTGGCTGGTGTTGCTGTTGTGGGCAGGAATAAAAGGGTCCTAAGGAATGGGCTCTGGGTCACATAGCATGAGTTCAGGTCCATTTTGGTCCCCTGGAAGCTGTGGCAAATTATTTAACTTCCTTAAGCCTAGGTCTCCTCACTGTGAAGTAGGCCGCCCCTTGGGGTTGCTGTGGGACTAAATAAGTCTTTCCCATCTCAAGCCCATTCCACAGGAATGGCAAATAAAGGCCCTAGTTGTGACCCAGACACCTTGCCATCTATCTCCCTCTGTGTAATGCCCCCCAGCCCTCCCTGTGTCCTGGTTTAAGATAGCCCCTTCCTCTTCACCCCCAACCCCTGCTCTTCCTGTGAGTCCCCCCCATCAGCCTTCCAGGCTGCAGGAGCCTGAGGGCACAGACTGCAGACCTTCATTTCAGGCACTGCCCACAGTGGGAGCCAAACACAGCAATGTGGAGTCCAAGAGGAATCCTGACTGAAGAAGCCCCATGTGGCCCTCTGTCTTGGGGCTGGTGTCATCTCCTGGCCATGGTCCCATTTCTCCTCTCATGCCTTCCTTGCCCTTGCCATATACCATCACCCCACACTCGGCCTCCACGAAGACTCCAGCTGCCAAGGTGCTTGCTATGGACTGAATTGTGTTCCCCACAAATTCACATGTTGAAGCTGTAACAGAGCCCTTGGGCTGCTGGGATTGAAACAGAACCCACGAGCTGTTTAGTTAGGGGCCCGATTGCCCGCCGCCAGAATTATAACTCTCAGTACCAGAGTTTAGTGAAAAGAAAAAGAATCCTTTATTTGCACATAGTTCTGCCTCCCTCTCCCAGACCTGGCCAGTCTTAGGAAAAGTCAGAAACACTGTTTCCCTACTTCCTAGGCACAGTTCAGCTTTACCAGTAGCTGCCAATCACTCAATTCTGATTGGGGAGGTCCTTTCTGTGCTGTGGTGCCCTTCAGCTCTCTATGCAGAACCACCTGGATTCTCAGCCTCCTTGTAAACTGCCTTCTTCCTGCAAACCGTGTGGATCTCCTCTCCTTCTCACACTGCATGGTGAGGGCCTCTTAAAGCAGCCTGGAGAGCCCCCTCCTCCAAGCCACATGGAGGGAGCCCATGCGAAAATGTCCGCAGCTGTTTATATATCCCTGACTGCATCCTCTGATGCAGTGGGTGTTGCAACCAGTTCTGACCATTCACAGAACCCTACCCAGGCTCTGTAAGCTCCTTCAGTACCATCCCACAGTCCAAGACCCCTCCCATCTTCCTGAGCCTTGGAAATTTCAAAGCGGATCTTTGTACAACAAAGTTTCCAGTCACTAGCCCTAGGCATGCAAAGGCATCCTGAAAGCTGCTTCCTTTTCCCTATCTCCCAGCCGCAAACTCTGGGGTTTGTTTTTGGACTCCCCTGTTTCTGTAACAAAGTTCTAACCCCAACTGTATTTTAAATTGTTATTTTTATTTTTATAGAAGGGCAGGGATGGAGAAAGAATTGAAGAGAAACAACTATGTGTGAGAGAAACATCACTGGCAACCCAAGCATATGCTCAATTTCTAACTGAGAATTGAGCCAGCGACCTTTTGCTTTGCAGGGTGATACCCAATCAACTGAGCCACACCAGCCAGGACTGTGATGGTATTTTGAGGTGGGGCTTTGGGATGTGATTAGATGAGATTGTGAGGCTGGGGCACCCAATGAGCTATGTTGTTAGATAGGACAAGGTCTGGGTGGTTCTTACCAAATGTTAAAATGTAGCACAGTATGTTGCAGATGTAGCTGTAAACAAGATGAGCTGCCAAGAACTCAACAGGCTAAATGTAGCCAATTGCAAAAAAAAAGAAATCAACATGTAATTGACCAAATAGTGTATACAAGCAAGGGCTAAGCCTCCCTCCTGGAGACAGAACTTTGGGTATGAATCCCCTGTCTCCTTTATTTGCTGCAAGTAAATAAAACTACATTGCTATAACCATATCTGGTTCTTGAATAGAGCACCCCAAGCCGCAAACCCCTTGAGTTCAGTAACAATGTGAGGTCAGAGGGAAGGTGGCTGTCTGCACACTGGGAAGAGAGCTCTCACCAAGAACCAAAACTGTTGAAACTTCCATCTTGGCCTTTCAGCCTCCAGAACTGTGAGAAATAAGTGCAGATTAAAGTCCCCCAGTCTAAGGTATTTGTTATAGTAGCGGGGCTGACTCACACAGGGGAAGACCTCCCCACTTTGATTTCAGCTGTAAAACAATATCACTAGGTGCTCCATGTGTTCTGTGCAGCAACCACTATGCTAAAGTTCAGTGCAGATGAGGCATGTGAGATCTGGTAGAAAGCATTGCTAGAACACCTGTGGTAAGTGTAAGAATGGAGTCGCTCAGAAGGCATCGAGACACAGCGAGCAGGAAAAAAGTTTATTGGGGGAATCAGCGAGTTGGGAGGGAGCCATGCCGCGGGTGGCTCTGACTCCGAACTCCTAGGGGAGGAGGGGATTGCTTTATAGAGGGAAGAAAAAAAGGGACTATCGAGTTCAGTTTGGTTATCTCGCAGCTGCAAGTATGACGGGATGAACAAAGCCAAACGCAGTTCAGTTTGACTCACCCTGCTATTGTGGGGAACTCCTAACCCAAAACATCGCTATCTCCCAGGCAGCTGCAGGCGGGGGTGGGTAGGTGGGTGGTTGGGTAGGGGAGAGAATGGGAACCGAGGCTGTCAGTAAGAACAAAGAATTGGAGGCACAGGAAACAAGTAACTTGATTGAAATCACACAGCTAGAATGTGGCACAGTTGGGATTTGCACCTGGCTGTAATGGGCCTCAGAGTCCAGGATCTAAACCACAGTGCTATATTCTGCCCCAGACCAATGAAGTGACCTCTGGGTCTCAGTAATCCAAATTTAAAATGGTTATTTATACACTCACAGTTTTCAAATTAACACAGAACATAACTATGTGAGCCCATTACCAGGGCTGCTTCCCAGGGCCGTGGTGAGGCCTTACAGCTGCATGGGAAACCCTTCCTGCTCCTCATGTAGGCCATCAAATCCTAGAAATAACTGAAGAGTAGAGTAGATTTATGAAATAACAGGATATACAAATAATAGATTTTGAAATGATTGCCTTGATAATGCAAAGTTAGAGCAATATATAAAAATTGTGACTCCTAGGGAGAAATCAGTCTTATCTTGACTATCTTTTCCCTGTTTTAATCATGGCTCTGGGGTCACTCTGGTTCCCTCCCATGAGGCCCCTAAAGGAGACCTCTACTATGGCATATTTCACTGTCCTCAAAGGAGGTTTTGGTGCAAGAAATGTTAGCCAGAGGTCACTTTAATATCCAATTCATTGGGAAGTTGGCTGCAACACGATGAGGGACCACAGTTCATTTGGAAGTAGAGATTGAGGAGCTTCTGTAAACTAAGTGGGGACTAAAATGGACAAGGACGTCCAACCCCCAAAGCAGCAACCAATGATATATATCTGTGGAGACTGTCATAGAGAAAATGAAATAAAATCCAGGGATCCAATCAGATGCAGAGAATGAGGACACAGAATAATGTATAAGAAAAAGACTAAAAGATTGGTAGTTTTTGATGCTCTATGAAACATGGAATTCAGAGAAATATTTTTGTCTGCATTTGGATTTGCTGTTAATGTTTAGCTTTTGAGTAGTGTACTTATCTTTGTGAATACCACTATATACATAACGATTTCATTTTAAAAACCATATTGTATTTAGGTATCAATAGTTTATGTAAGAAAATTATTTTCTGTTCAATTACATTATTTGTAATTTAATTTTATTGTATGTGTCATCTAATACAATGAAGGTTAAAAGTGCTTCTCCAAACCACACTTTCAATCAAAACCTGAAATCGTTGGGGCCCTTGTTAAAAATAAAGGTTTATATTATAACTTCCAATTCATTAAACTCACAAAAACCTAGTTTTTATTTAAGCATTAATTTCAACCAACATGTTTTTAAATTTTACATATTTTAGTTTGCCTATTAACAATCATTTTAAGAGTACCTCTATTTCTTGATAATTAAATTCTCTTAAGCCTTTAAAATTGAGTTTATAAATATTACAGTTTCTGTTTTCCTTTTAAGTGTTTCTGTTACTGTAGACAGTCCATTGGAGTGCTGGGGAGTCTCCCCCATTGGCCAAGATGGAGGCAGATGGAGGTTCTTACACTGAGTGCTTCCAAAAACTGGAAAGATGAATGTGCACTAAAAGCTAGAAAGATAGGGGGAAAAAAATCTTCCCCAGACTCCATCACTGTAAGAACACTGCAGTCTTGAGCAGGAAGAAGAGTTGGTCTTGGAGATGAGAATCCATTATTTTCCCAGGTTGTGTGGCATCTGAATAAAACCTCTTTCCTTTTGTACCAGCACCTGCCTCATTAGTTTGACTTTTGTTGTGTCAGGCAGTCAAACCTCTGTTTGTTCAGTCCCAGTTTTTGGCGACTCTGGTGGGACAGCATGAATATCAGTAAGTCCCAGAGGGCCTGGGCTAGGGTCCTAGCTGCCTGAGGCAGGCTGGCCACAGAGTGGGAATGTGGGGACTTCCCAGCAGGTGCCAAGAGCTTTTCTCAGGGAATTTCCCTACACGCCTTCCTTTCCCTCTCTCTTTTTCTCTCTCAAATCAATCAATAATTTCTTTTTAAAGAAAGAGTTTTGGAGAGGGAAGGTCCCACCAAAGAGTAACTGAAATATAACCAGACAGCATAAACAAATGACTTAAAGGGTATCCCAAGAGCATCAGGGTCGGGAGATCAAAGAGACTGCACCATTGAAACCCCCAGGTCTCCTATAAAGAATCTCATACCACAAAGGTGGGAAATCAAAACAGACAAATCTAATAAATTAAAACAAACTCGAAGAATACAACATGGGAAGACACAGAAACAATCTCCCAATGAAAGGAAAAGAGGAATCCCCAGAAAGAGAGGTAGATGGAATAGATATAAGCCAACTATCAGACATGGAATTCAAAATAATGGTGATGAAGAAGCTCAATGTACTTGACAATCTCAAAGAAAACTATGACAAACTCCAATGAAATTACCAACAACTCCAAGAAAACTACGAAGACTTGCAGGGAAGCTACAGGGAACTTACGGAGAACTACACCAGCATAAAAAAGGACATAGAAACTATTAATAAGAACCAGGAAGAAATGAAGAATACAACTTCTGAACTGAAGAACACTGTAGAATCAATCAAAAGCAGGCTAAACAAAGCAGAGGATCGGATCAGTGAGTTAGAGAACAATGTAGAAAAAAAAATTCCCAGACAATACAATAAATTGGAAAAAAGATTGAAAAAGTATGAAGAGAGTTTAAGAGAACTGCAATACAACATGAGACGAAACAATATTCAAATCATAGGGATACAAGAAGGAGAAGAAGAAGAGCAAGGATAAAAAACCTGATAGGAAAAGTAATGACAGAAAATTTTCCTAACCCGATGAGAGGAAAAGTCATGCAAGTCCAGGAAGCACAGAGAGTTCCAATGAAGAGGAACCCCAAAAGGCCCACTCCAAGGCACATCATAATTGAAATGGCAAAATTCAAAGACAAAATGAGAATCCTAAAAGCAGCAAGAGAAACACAGCAAAGAGCATACAAGGGAGCTCCGATAAGGCTATCAAACGATTTCTCAACAGAAATACTACAAGCCAGAAGGGAATGGTAAAAATATTTCAAGCAATGAAAAACAAAGGCCTACAACCAAGACTACTCTACCCAGCAAGGCTCTCATTCAAAATGGAAGGTGAAATAAGGAGTTTCTCAGACAAAGGAAGACTAAAAGAATACATCTCCACCAAACCACCATTGCAAGAGATGCTAAAAGGAATGCTTTAAAAAAAGAAGAAAAAAATAAATAAAAGAGAGAGAGAGAGAGAGAGAGAGAGAGAGAGAGAGAGAGAGAGAGGAACACAGGTACAAAGGGAAATGAATAAATACATGTCAATAATAACCTTAAATGTAAATGGACTAAATGCTCCAATTAAAAGATATAGAGTAGCAGAATGGATATGAAAACAGGACCCACATATATGCTGTCTACAAGAAACACACATCAGAACAAAAGATTTACACAGACTGAAATTGGAGGGATGCAAAAAAGTTTTCCAAGCAAACGGACATGAAAAAAAAAAGCTGGGGTAGCAATACTCATATCAGACAAAACGGATTTCAAAACAAGGGCCATAAAAAGAGACAAAGAAGGACATTTCATAATACTTAAAGTAAACATATACGCACCCAACATAGGAGCACCCAAATATATAAAGAAAATACTAGAAGACCACAAGAAGGAAATTAATAGCAACACACTCATAGTAGGGGACTTCAACACTCCATTATCAACAACAGACAGATCTTCAAAGCAAAGAAACACCAAGGATATACAGGCATTGAACAGCAAACTAGACCAAATGGACTTAAGTGATATATATATAGAACGTTTCACCCCAAAGAAGCAAAATATACATTCTTTTCAAATGCACATGGAATATTTTCAAATATAGACCACATGACAGGACACAAAACAAGCCTCAATAAGTTCAAGAAAATTGAAATTATATCAAGCATCTTTTCAGACCACAATACCTTGAAACTAGAAATCAACCTCAAAGAAAAAAAATCAAAGACATCCAAACTCATGGAGAATGAATAACATGATATTAAATAATGAATGGGTTAACAATGACATCAAGGAAGAAATCAGGAAGTTTCTGAAAACTAATGATAATGAACACACAACAGCCCAAAACCTATGGGACCCAGAAAAAGCAGTCCTAAGAGGGAAGTTCATAGCAATACAGGCATACCTGAAAAGGATAGAAGAACCTCAAATAAAAAATCTAACCCTACAGCTACAAGAACGAGAACAACAGCAACAAACAAAGCCTAGGGCAAGTAGAAGGAAGGAAATCATCAAGATCAAAGCAGAATTAAATGACATAGAGACTAAAGAAACAATTCAAAAGATCAACAAAACTAGGAGCTGGTTCTTTGAAAAAATAAACAAAATCGACAAGCCTTTAGCCAGGTTCATCAAGAAAAAAAGAGAGAAGACCCAAATAAACAAAATCAGAAATGAAAGAGCAGAAATCACGATTGATATCACAGAAATACAAACGATTATAAGAAATTACTACAAACTACTGTATGGCAAGAAATTTGAAAACTTAGAAGAAATGGACAAATTTCTAGAAACATATAATCTTCCAAAACTGAATCAAGAAGAAATAGAAAGTCTCAACAGACCAATAATAAAGAAGGAAATTGAAACAGTAATCAAAAATCTACCGGCACACATAAGCCCTGGACCAGATGGCTTCACAGGCGAATTTTACAAAACATTTAGGGAAGAACTAACTCCTACCCTTCTCAAACTATTCCAAAATCCAGGAAGAGGGAAAAATCCCAAACTCTTTCTATGAAGCCAATATTACTCTAATTCCAAAACCAGTTCAAGACACAACAAAGAAAGAAAGCTATAGGCCAATATCACTGATGAACATAGATGCCAAAATCCTCAACAAAATATTGGCAAATAGGATCCCACAACACATTAAAAAGATCATACGCCACGATCAAGTGGGATTCATCCCAGGGATGCAAGGATGGTTTAATAATCACAAATCAATAAATATAATACACCACCTAAACAAAATGAAACACAAAAATCACACGATCATATCAATAGATGCAGAAAAAGCATTTGATAAAATACAAGATCCATTTATGATGAAAACACTCAGCAAAATGGGAATAGAGGGAGCATATCTTAATATAATCAAGGCTATATATGAGAAACCTGAAACCAACATCATACTCAATGGACAAAAACTGAAAGCATTCCCCCTGAGATTAGGAACAAAACAAGGCTGCCCACACTCTCCACTCCTATTCAACATAGTGTTGGAAGTTCTAGTCACAGCAATCAGACAAGAAAAAGAAATAAAAGGCATCCAAATAGGGAAAGAAGAAGTAAAACTATCATTATATGCAGATGACATGATAGTATACATAGAAAACCCTATAAACTCCACTAAAAAAACTAGTCAATATAATAAACAAATTTGGCAAAATACCAGGGTACAAAATAAATATACAGAAATCTAAGGCATTTCTGTATACCAACAATAAAATATCAGAGCTAGAAACAAAATAGAAAATCTCATTTACTATAGCAACAAGAAAAATAAAGTACCTAGGAATAAACTTAACCAAAGTGATAAAAGAGCTGTACTCTGAAAACTATGTAACATTGAAGAAAGAAATTAAGGAAGATACAAATAAATGGAAGCAAATACCATGTTCATGGATGAGAAGAATCAACATCATTAAAATGTCCATACTACCCAAAGCAATTTACAGATTCAATGCAATTTCTATTAAAATACCAATGACATTTTTAACAGACCTTGAACAAATACTTCAAAAATTCATATGGAACCAAAAAAGACCCCAAATTGCCAAAGCAATCTTGAGACAGAACACAGCAGGAGGAATTACAATACCAGACATCAAACAATACTACAAAGCCACTGTGATCAAAACAGTCTGGTATTGGCATAAGAACAGACATATAGATCAATGGAGCACAATTGAGAGTCCAGAAATAAACCCAGGACTATATGGTCAACTAATATTTGACAAGAGGGGAAGGAGCATAAAATGGAGCGAGAAGAGCCTCTTCAACAAATGGTGCTGGGAGAACTGGACAGGGACATGCAACAAAATGAAACTAGACCACCAACTTACACCACACACCAGAATAAACTCAAGATGGATCAAAGACTTAAATGTAAGCCGTGACACCATAAAAGTCCTAGAGGAAAACATAGGCAGGAAAATCTCAGATATCCCATGTAGCAATATTTTCACGGATACATCTCCTAAGGCAAAGGAAATAAAGGAAAAAATAAATGGGACTACATCAAACTAAAGAGTTTCTGCTCAGCAAAAGAAAACATCAGCAAGATGAAAAGGAAACCAACCATATGGGAAAACATATTTGCCAATGAAACCTCAGACAAGGGATTGATCTCCAAAATACATAAAGAGCTTATACGACTCAACATCAACAAGACAGACAACCCAATTAAAAAATGGGCAAAGGACCTGAATAAACACTTCTCTGAAGAGGACATACAGAAGGTCCATAGACATATGAAAGGATGCTCAACATCACTAGCCATCAGAGAGATACAAATAAAAACCACAATGAGATACCACTTTACACCTGTCAGAATGGCCATCATCAACAAATCAACAAACAACAAGTGCTGGCGAGAATGTGGAGAAACGGGAACCCTACTGCACTGTTCGTGGGAATGCAGACTGGTGCAGCCACTATGGAAAACAGTATGGAATTTCCTCAAAAAACTAAAAATGGAACTGCCTTTTGAACCAGCAATTCCACTGCTAGGATTATACCCCAAAAATCCAAAACCCTAATTCGAAAGAACTTATGCACCCCTATGTTCATAGCAGCACTGTTTACAATAGCTGAGTGCTGGAATCAGCCTAAGTGCCCATATGTAGATGAGAGGATTAAAAAACTGTGGTACTTTTACACAATGGAATACTATGCAGCAGAGAGAAAGAAAGAACTCCTGCCATTTGCGACAACACGGATGGAACTAGAGAGAATTATGCTTAGTGAAATAAGCCAGGCAACGAAAGAAAAATACCATATGATTTCACCCAATACAGGAGGTTAAGGAACAACACAAACAAATGAACTAAATAGAACAAGGAATAGAATAACAGTTATTAGGGGGGAGCGGGGAGGGGGAGGGAGAGAAAGGGGATAAGTAAGGAAAGGGTTTAAAGAACATGTATAAATGACTCATGGACATGGACAATGCGGGGGGGAAATGACTGAGGGAGAAGGATTGGGATGGGTGGTGGGGGAGCGATGGGGGAAAAATGGGACAACTGTAATTGAAAAAAAAATTAATTTTTTTTTGTAAAATAAAAAATGTCTTTGGCACTGTAAAATTGCCTATTTTATGACATTTAACAAGCAATAAAGATAGATAACTAAAAAAAAAAAAAAGAGTTTTGAGGGCTCCAGCCAATCCCCAAGGAGAGGGAGAGGGTATGAATGTTTGTCTTAAATAAAGAGCTTTAAGGAGCCTGCTTGAAGAATTTAACCTGTGTCCCCACAGTTTGAGGGATATAGGGACTGGTCCCGGGTTCAAGCTTGAAAAAGCCAGAGTGAGTGATGGCTGGAGCCTGCTGTCATGTTCGAGCACAGTGCGTCCAGGTAAGAATGCCAGAGAAATTTGCTCCAGAGCAGATAGGGACCAAAAAGTGAGGGAGGAATCTGATGATCCTCCTAGCTCTTATGGGAAGAGGACAGCACTGAGGAGTTGCAGGTGAGGCTGGCTGCCCAGGGGTGCCTTGTTCAGCAGCGAAGGTGGACAGAGCTACATCCTTCCTCATTCAGGGTCTGCCAGCCAGAGGTGCACAACAAAGCAGCTTCAGAGTGGGTGGTGGGGTGGCGGGGTGGTGACATTCCACGGAAGTCATTCAAACACACTGTATGAGAAAGAGGCTACTTCTCACCTCTGCCAGTGCCAGGGTGCACTTCGGGACCCACTGCCATTTCCCCTGCTGTGGCCAGTTGGGGTCGGGGTCACATAAGGGTGGGGCGTTGGCAGGGACTCAACAACACGTTCAGTCTTCATCACCTCAGAAGGACCTGATAACCTGTCCATGTTTTCCTCTAAGAATTAGCCCCAAAGAGTGAATTAAAGGCAGAGAGGGATGCTAACACACAGCTGCTTTTCAATTGCTTTACACAAGTCATGGATAAATATTACAGTCAGTTGGAAGGGCTGGGCTTGGTAGGAAAAGTAAAAGCCCCACCCCCACCCCGCCCCAAGCCCTTCCCCTGGCTCCTGCGAGAAATCTCAGCTTCTCTCCACATAGCAGCACCATTCAGCAGACAGATCATGGAAGTCACTGTGGTTGAAAAGTGGCCACATACTAAACCTGACAAGTTCAGGGGAGGCCTGCATGGTGACTTACAAACTCAGAAACCTAAAGTAACCACATAAAATGATGTGAAATTAAAACTTTTTAACTAAAAGACCATCATGTCCTAGGCTAGAATCTTCCCAGACAAAAGTCAGTCTTGACCTTAATTGGGCCTGTCTATTGTCTTTTTGTATCTACAATATCATGCTTTTGGAATGTCAGATTTCTTTTTTCCAGACCCCTCAAAGCACAAGCACTGCACCAGAGTGGAGACCACAAATCTCCTCATTGTTACTGTTATTGTTATCATGTTATCAGGATCTCTTTGCAGACTGGAATCATGCTAGGTATAGGCAGGAGGCCATTGTCCACCAGCTCCTCATTTTGCAAAGGGTGAACTTGAGTGAATTTCAATTGGAATTCAGGGTCTCCCTGATTTAAGGTAAGAGGCCCTGATTTTATTTGAGATATCTTTTTTAAATCCTTGAAGTGGAACTAAAGGTTAAGGTTGAGAGAGAACCCAGGCTAAGGCGGGACTAGAGGAATAATGGGTGGCTGGTTTTAACTTAGGCTTTTCAATTGGAATTGCTTTCTGAGAGTTTGAACAAAAAACCCTTTTTCTCTGGATAAATGAGGGCCTGAATGTGCTGGGCTCCAAAGACAAGGGACACTTCCTCCTCCAGCCTGAATCTAGGGTATCATTAGGTGACTCAGCATCTGTGTGGAGGTGTCAGGGGACATAGGGAATTCCAACTCAACTGTAATTAAACAATTGACTAATTTGGGCATGCACATATAAAGGGTGGTCACCTTGTACTCCAAGTCCTCACTGCTGTGTTAGACAGCCAAGGAGAGAAAGTGAGGCACACAAAAGGGTTGATGTGACTCAAGAGGTGAGAGCCTCATGGAGCTCAACTCATGAACAGCACACTTCAACCTACTACACAATATCCCTAGAAATTTGGGCAGACTCTATAGATCTCAAAATAAAAATATAAATTACATGGCAAATTGTTCCTCCACAACGAGAAACTCCCAGACACCAGCCCTCATTAATACTCCTGGAGATAAAGAAAGCCTTTACTTGTAAGGATTTTACAGAAATGGGAAAATTAAACTAGAAATGATATCAACTTAAAATAGCCAAAATATAGATTCCTTGGCTGCCTAAATTAGATTTTTTTTCCATGCAAAGTTAGAAAATGCCGGTTCTAAAATTAAATTGAACAAATGGGAAGCATATCTTGATTTGGAAATTAGAAGAAAAAATATATATATATATTTTTAAAAAAGAAATTAGAAGTGTCTAGGAGGAGCACAGATCAATTCTTTAAAAAAAAAGAAGTTAATAAGAAATTTTAGAGACAAGGTCAATGTGTAGGTGTAGGTAGAGTCGCTTCAGCTCCTTGCACAACCATAGAAAGAATTACAACCAGATCTCAAAACTAATAACACCCAGAAATTTGAGCTGTATGGAATTCCAACAATCAAGGATTTAAAGAAGCCACATTCATCTAGATGGGTAGGAGGGGCGGAGTCATGGAGATATTCGGAGAGGTAGTGTGGCGTGGAGAGGTGATAATGGCAGCAGTGAAACAGACAGTCCCACATTTACATACGGTGGGTCAAAATCAGAAGGGATACCTTAGGAGCAAGCGATGCCAGCCCCAGGCCAGGCTGTACAGCCCAGGATTCCAGTACTGGGAATATAAATCCCCATTACCTCTAGCTATAAAAATCAATGGGGGTTGGAGCAGTGGAAGAAACTGCTGGATTTTTGCTACTTAAAGGGCTTAGGACATACAGAATACCACCAACTCTGGGTTTCACCACTGGGACAGCAGCTGGAAAGGCACTAGTCACATATGGGAAGTCGGTGAGGTGACTGGGAATGGGGCAAGTACCGAGCAAACTTCCAAAAGCCAGTAAGTGGCATTGTCTCCTGCTCGCCCTTCCATTAAATCTGGCCACTATCACTCAATTCTTTGCATGTATGAGCCCCTGAAATTCTTTTCTTGCCCTTCTCAAGAACCCATTTCCAGACTGGTTCAGCAGACTCACCTTGGTCCCAGTCCCTGTCTGATAACAGTGCTGTGTGGGCTCGACCTCCTCTTCTCACCTTCCACCCTGAGGATCCTGGCTGGCTCCACACTGGCTAGGCTCCCAAGGGGACAGGTTTATGATTTTAACACAAAGCATCTGGCCCGAGGCCAGCTTGCCTTCCCAGAGAGCGAGTCCTCAGGCCAGGACTCCTGGTCTTTCGTATATCCTGGCCCCTAGAGCCTCCAAGCTCCAGCTCTGCAGCTCTGGCACAGGGCACGCTCTGGAGGCCCCTCTACTCTGTACACCCAAGGAGCCTCTTAGCTGCGGCCTCAGGTCACACCAACAGCACAGCCATGAATCCAGGCTATCCACACTGAAAGTCAACATTGGGACACTTAAACTTTTATCTTTCCGTTATGGAAACAAAAGTGACACAAAAGCACAGAGAAGTGATCTGCCCAGGGTCACACAGTGACTTGATGGAACAGCCATGGAAAACCTTTTCATCTTAGATCATTGTAGATTCTCCTTCAGTTGTAAGAAATGGTGTTGAGAGAACCTGTGGACTTATGACCAGTTTCCCTCAGTAATAACATCTTTCAAAACTGTCGTGTGACATCAGAATATAGACATGGATACAGTCTACTGATCCTGTTCCCCAGTTATAGTCTTCCTTATTTGTGTGAGTGTGTGTGTGTACTTAGTTTTTTACAATTTTATCATGTGTGGATTAGTGTATCCGCCACCAGTCAAGATCGTATAGCTGTGGCTCCATCTCTCACTGTTCTGGATTTCTCACTGTCCTTAGCAAGTAACTCAAGCCTATCAGTTGAGGATTACCTGTGTTCCTGAAACTTACACAATGGATCCATATTTTTGTTAATAAGGACTGGAATGGCATGACAACTGACGTAAATATCAAAGTGGTGATAGTATCAGTTATAAACAATATCTATCACCAGATCATCAGAAGGTTTGGGCCCTGGTGCATACTACATTCTTTGCATGTCAATAATTAATACCTGAGTTATACTATTTAAAAAAGTACTGTATTCCTGGCCAGGTAGCTCAGTTGGTTAGAGCAGCATTCCGATACACCAAGGTTGTAGGTTGGATCCACAGTAAGAGCACATACAGTAGTCCGCCAAGGAATGCATAAATAAGTGGTACAATAAGCTGATGTCTCTCTGTCTCTCTCCCTCCCTTTCTCTCTCATTCTAAAAATCAATTTAAAAAACCATTACAATAACAGGTCTGTTAGCAGAGAATAATCTGTGCAGGGTGCTGGGTCATCTGTCTGCTCTGACCCTACATCCCTATAAGTAAATGACCTCATAATACATTCTGTTATAGTCTATGAAGTTGTCTGCTTCACTTTGGGGTCTAAAAATACCTTCTCGTTACAGTGGCCATTAAGCCTTTGTCCCACTGTCAGACACAATATGCAGAATACTGCCATCACCAGAAGGTCCCTCCTTTTCCCTTTTATAATCATATTCATATCCCTTCTGCCCCACCCCCTTCTTAGGCCTGACTCTCAAATCTGATCTCTATTTCTATAATTTTGTGATTTCAAGAATATTATTTCAATTAAATAATGCAGTGTGTAACATTTGGGGATTTTTTAAAAGTATATTTTATTATGTCGTTACAGTAGTCCCAATTTTATCCCATTTGCTCCCCTCTGCCAGTACTCCACTTCCCTCAGAAATCCCACTCCCCTTAGTTCATGTCCATGGGTTGTGCATATAAGTTCTTTGGCTTCACCCTTTCTTATAGTATTCTTAACTTCCCCTTGTTTATTTTGTACCAACCAATTATGCTTCTTAATCCCTGCACCATTTCCCCATTTCTCCTCCTTTTCCCTCCCAGCTGATAATCCTCCAAATGATACCCACACCTATGATTCTGCTCCTGTTCTGGTTTGCTTAGTTGGATTTTGGTTTTACTTTTTAGATTCAGTCGTTGATGTGAGTTTGTTGTGATTTTAGTGTTCATAGTTTTGATCTTCTTTTTCTTAAATAAGTCCCTTTAACATTTCATACGATAACGGCTTGGTGATAATAAACTTTTTTAGCTTTTCCTTGTCTGAGAAGCACTTTATTTGCCCTTCCATTCTAAATCATAGCTTGGCTGGATAGACTAATCTACCCCTTTGTAGGTAACTCTCTGCTAGATTTCTCTTGCTGCTTTTAAGATTATCTTTTTATCTTGAAACTTTGGCATTTTAATTATGATGTGTCTTGGTGTGGTCCTCTTTGGGTTTAGCTTGTTTGGGACTCTCCGTGCTTCATGGGCTTGTATGTCTATTTTCTTTGCCAAATTTGGGAAGTTTTCCTTCATTATTTTTCCACATAAGCTTTCAATTTCTTGCTCTTCCTCTTCTCCTTCTGGCATCCCTATTGTTTGGATGTTGGCATGTTTAAAGTTGTCCCAGAGGTTCCTAAGCCTCTCCTAATTTTTTTCAAGGCTTCTTTCCTCATTTTGTACTGGATGACTGTTTTTTTTCTTCCTTATACTCCAAATCATTGATTTGAATCTCGGTTTCCTTCCCTTCACCATTGGTTTGGTGTGGATTTTCCTTTGTTTCATTTAGCATAGCCTTCACTTCTTCCCTTATGCATTTGCCATACTTAAGCATATCTGTCAAGCCTGTGAGCATCTTTATCACCAGTGTTTTGAATTCTGCTTCTGTTAGGTTGGTTATCTTCTCATCTGTTAGGTTGGCTATCTCCTCATTGCTTAGTTCTCCCTCCCACTGGAACCTTGATCCATTCCCCCTTTTGGGCCAGACTTCTCTGTCTTCTCATTCTGACAGTCTCCTGTGTTTGTTGCCTCTGTGTCTTAGGTAGCCCTGTTGCTCCTGTTACTTTGTAAGGAGCGGAGCCTTAGGTATTGATCATGTCAGTACAGGGCGACCTGTTTCATCACGTTGTGGCGCTGTATGTGGGGGAGGGGTCTGAGAGGGAACAATGCCACTTACTCAACACTCGCCCCTTTTCCAGGCATTTCTCCCACTTTCATATAGGATTGGCACCTCTCTAGCTGTTGCCCTGGCTGTCGTTCCTAGAGTGGGTGGGTCTGTGGCTATTCTAGGACTGTGGGGTCCTTTAAACAAGCAGACTCTGCTGAGAGACTGACAGTTTCTTCCTGCACCCCAACCCCCACTGGTTTGCACAGTCAGAAGCAGTGAGACTTTATTTTCCCTGGCGCTGGGACCGTGAGCTGCGTGGTCTGGTCAGGAGCTGGAAACACTCCCTAGGTGTTCTTCCCCACTTTTTAAAACATGTGACTGTCCATTCTGCTGCCCTGCCACTGCCGCCACTGCCACCGCTGCTGCCACCACCACGCCACATCCACTCCGCCCCGGCTATGACCCTCCTACCTGTCTGGATGAGTATTTCTTATTTATATCTTTGTTTGTTGGACTTCCATGCAGCTTGATTTTCTGGAACTTCTGGTTGTCTCTAGTTTTGAGGTAGTTGTATTTCTTCTTAGTTGTGGAGGGAGACCCAATGTGTCTGTCTAGGCCTCCATCTTGGCCGTAAGTCTCTGGGGATTTTTTTTAAATTAATATAATTCTCTGGAGATTTTTTTAGGTTGTTATGTGTATCAGTAGTTTTTTCCTTTTAATTATTGAGTAGTACCACAGCTGGTTTAGCCAGTCACCTTTTGAATGACATCTGGGTTGTTTCCAGTTTGGGGCTATTGCAAATAAAGCTGCTGTAAACATTTGTGAACAGATTGTCATGTGAATGTGTTTGCAGTTCTCAGGAGTGAAATTATTGAATCCTATGTTATTTGCATGTTTAGTTTTACAGAGCGCTATACCATTTTACATGTACTCCCATCAACAATGCATAAGTGATCCAGTTTTTCCACTTCTTGCCAGGTTTTGGTGTTGCCATTATTTAAAATTTTAACCATTCTGATAAGTTTAAGGGTTGCGTTTTCCTAGTAGGAATGAAGTTAAACAACTTTGCATGTGCTTATTGGCCATTTGTATGTACATCCATTTTTCGTTCATATCCTTTGTCTACTCTTTAATTGGTTTTTTTCTTTTTATTTTTGAGTCGTAAGGAGTCTTTAAGTATCTAGATACAAGTTCCTTATCAGATATAGGATTTACAAATATCTTCTCCCATTTTATGAGTGGTCATTTCACTCTTTTAATAGCTCCTTTGAAACATAACATTTTGGATTTTGATGAAGTCCAGCTTAACTTTTGCTTGTGCTTTTGGTGTTATATCTAAGGAATCATTGCTTAATACACGGTCATTTACTCCTATGTTTTATCCTAAGACTTTAGTAATTTTTCCTTTTACATTTAAGTCTTTGATCCATTTTGAGTTCATTTTTGTAGGACTCCAACATCATTCTTTTGCATGTGGAAATCCAGTTGTCCCAGCACCACTGGTTGAAAACATGATTCTTTTGTCATTGAATTGTTTTAACACACATGTCAAAAATTAATAGACTGTAATGTGAGGATTTATTTCTGGATTTTCAATTTTATTCTTTTGATCTATCTGTCAAGTTTTGTCAGTACCACATTGTATTGATTACTATATTTTGTATTAATTTTTTTTAAATCCTCACCTGAGGATATCTTTATTAATTTTAGAGAGAGAGGGAGGGAGAGAGAGACAGAAACATCGATGTAAAAGAGAAACAACCTAGGCATGTGCCCTGACCAGGACTCAAACCCACAACATTTTGGTGTATGGGATGATGCTCCAACCAACTGAGCCAGCCAGCTAGGGCTGTATTAAGTTTTGAAATATAGAAATGTGAGTCTTCCAACTTTGTTTTTCTTTTTAAAATTTTTAAAATTTATTGATTTGAAAGAGAGGAAAGGAGGGAGGGAGGGAGGGGAAAAGAGAGGTGGGGAAGAGAGAGAGAAAGAATGGGTCATTGATTTTTTCTTATTTATCCATTCATCGGTGGCTTCTTGTATGTGCCCTGACCAAGGACTAAACCCGAAACCTTGGCATATTGGGATGATGCTCTAATCAACTAAGCTATCCAGCCAGGGCCAGTTTTTCTTTTTCAGACTTGTTTTGTCTATTCTGGGTCCTTTGCATTTCCATATGAATTTTGGGGTCAGCTTTTCAGTTTCTGCCAAAACTGCCAGTGAGATTTTGATAGGTATTGCACTGAATGTGCTGTTTAATTTGCAGGAATATTGCCATCTTAACAATATTGTCTTCTGATTCATAAACACAAGATCTCTTTGTATTTATTTAGGGGTTCTACATTTTCTTTCAACAATACATTGCAGTTTTCAGTAAACAAATCTTGCACTTTTTAACTTAATTTTATTCCTAAGTATTTCATTCTTTACGATGCAATTGTACATTTAATTGTTTTCCTAATTTTGTTTATTTAAAACATTTTTTTACAGAATAGTTTTGGTTTTTTTAATTTAAATTATTTTTTATTTTTTAATTACAGTTGACATACAGTATTATATTAGTTTCAGGTGTACATTCCAGTGATTAGACATTTATATAACTTACTAAGTGATCATCCTGATAAATCCAGTACTCATCTGTCACCATACATAGTTATTAGAATATTATTGACTATATTCCCTATGCTATATTTACATTCCTGTGAATATTCTTTAATAACCAGTTTATTCTTTTCACCCTTTTTACTCATTCCCCAATCCCCCTCCCATCTGGCAACTGTCAAAATATTCTCTGTATCTGTGAGTCTGTTTCTGTTCTGCTTCTTTATTTTGTTTTTAGATTCATTTGTTGATATATATATTTATTGCCATTTTATTGTTTATATCTTTGATCCTGTTTCTTCTTCTTAAAGAAGACCCTTTAACATTTCATGTAATACTGGTTTGGTGATGATGATGAATTCCTTTAGCTTTACCTTGTCTGGGAAACACTTTATCTGCCCTTCCATTCTAAATGACAGCTTTGCTTGGTAGAGTAATCTTGTTTGTAGGTCCTTACTTTTCATCATTTTGAGTATATCTTGCCAATCCCTTTCTGGCCTGCAAAGTTTCTGCTGAAAAATCAGTGGATGGTCTTATGGGAGCTCACTTGTAAGTAAGTAACCACTTTTCTGTTGCTGGGACTTCTTTTCCGAGCACTGGAACTCTGGCCTGGTGTAGGGTTGGGACCCCTCACTCCTCATGGGGGACCTCTGCAGCTGAGATATCCCTTGCAATTTTTATCTGCCACACGTGGATGTGGGACCAGCTTGTTTCACATCTCCGCCCCTCCTACCAGTCTCGATGTGGCTTCTTCTTTAAATCTGTAGTTCTAGGACTTCTATGTAGATAGATTTCAGGTGGTTCTGAATGATGGTTGTTCTGTAGCTTAGTTGTAATTTTGATATGGTTGTGAGAGAATGCAAATACTGCCTTTATCTACAACTGCCATCTTGACCTGAAATCCTTAATTTTATTTTTGGATTATTTATTACCAGTGTACAGCCAACAATTACTCTTAATTGGCCTTTGATTAACATTTGGTTTCAATTGAAAGTGCAGTTATGGAAGTATCTTCCAAAAGCCTTTATAAGTTTAATATATGTATTTTCCTTTTTAAGCACTTCAAGGGTCTGAAAGAAAAGTAATTTTGAGCCTTTTCATTTTAAATATTGAATTTGAAATATGATGAACTGTACAATTCTCTTATAGTAGTGTTCCAACACTACTTATGAACTTAGATTTCAGCCTAAAACCACAAGTCTAAAGCAATTATGCAATTACCAGAGTCTGAGAGTCCCAAATCCCTAAGACATTATCTGCATAAGATCCAAGGTATGCAAACTTCTCAATGCACATACCCTAGTACCTAAACATGTCTGAGCTCATGCACAGTCCTTCCACGATGGGTATCGGGGTGCCTGGTGCAAAGGGCAGTTATGGTCTCAGTTACCTTCAGATCTTGGGGGAAGGTCCACTCACTCACCTGAGGAATAATCTAAAAGTCTTGATGAGCAATTAATTGTAGCCAGTTCAAGCAAAGAAACTTACACAAGAGAAATATGCGTGTAAATGCAAGCTCAGGTTGTTTTGAAAATATTTTGATGTTTCATACCAGTTCTACGTTCAATACCTCTCATAATACTTTTGAATTTGTTTTTATTATAAGTAAATGTACATAGGAAAGTAACATAACGAGGAAAGAGTATTTAATAATTTCACTTATCTTTGTTCTCTTGACTCCTACCTGTTATAATGAAAAATTATGAAAATGTATGAGATCTACAAAAAGAAAACGAATAACATAATGAATTATTTCCCTAAGCTCCATATAGTTACCCCAGTTTACCCCAACGTGCAAAAAAAAAGGTATTGTTTTCCATGTGTTCCATGATGTGTAAAACATTGGGAAGTAAAATGTAAGAAGGTTTTACTACAGTCCAGGCTGTTGGCCCACATTACTTCACTTAATTCCCGCAATAGAGGGGCAAGAAGGAGAGTGAATGACCAGGAGAGAGTCTCTGCCTGCAATTGGCTCACATGAGACAATTGCCAAAAAGAAATGGTCTGTATCCACTGTTCACAGTTTAGTGTTAATTTATTTCTAGTGCAGCATTTCACCTCTACTAGTGAAATGAAAGACAAAGGTTTCATTTAAACTGCACCAGTAAGAGATGCCTATGAGGCTGGACAATTTCAGCCACACAAATGTTTTGACTGCTGCTCACAAGTAGAGATCTTAATGGTCAAGAAAGTGCCCGAGGCTCTCTGAGAATGTTGGCTATTATAGTTAGGGATCTAATATGAATTTAGTACTAATAAATTTATAACTAATATGAAAAGTGTTCCTTCTTATATATGCATCATGATGTGGAATTCAAAATTCTTCTTAAAGAATTCATGGTAAACAGATTCTTGAGATGGACACAAGACCTCCAAAAGGCTCTGGTCACCTCTCTGAGTGTTCTCCCACCTCCCTGGGAGGCCAGGGTGGCCAGTGTAGGCGTAAGGATCTGCCACTCCCTGCTTAACTGCCCCCCTCTACCCTAAGCTCCTCATCCTCAGGAGAACCATAGTAATGGCTACTCTCTGACAGCCCACATCCTGTCACCAGTCACCCCAACCTGGCTGCTGTTGGCTCCTCAAATCACAATTGCTTCTAGCCTAGGAGCCTTTCCTTAGGTGGCTTTCAGTGCAAGTGCCATCCCTACTGCCAATCATTCTGGTAACTTCTGGAGGCCCCACATTCCAGGAAGCCCTTTGTAAATCCCTTACCCCTGCTTCCAGTTGGAATCAGTGCCTTGTTGCCCTAAGATATTAACCCTTGACCCCTGCAACACCACACTTCCAGGTTCTTGAGATGGGGAGCCCTGTCCAGGGCCAGGCATAGAGTACCCTCTCAGCAAATGTAATGCGACAGAACCAAACCTGTGCTTTTTTGCTGAAAGCAAATACCACGGCGGCTCTCAGAAAGCACATACCCTGGCAGGGCTTTGCTGCTTGCCTGGTTCTCATTTGCTCCTGCCCCCTGTCTCCTGAATCCACATTAAGGGAGCCTGGCAGGAAGGGACCCCAGGCTCGATCTGGGCCTCATGACCTGACCTCTCACTGCACAAAAGAGATCTTGCTTGGCTTCCCCCCCTTGACTTTATTCTCCACGATACCAGTCCCCCTCTCCGGGAGGAGATTGTGGCCTCAGAGGGCTTTTGAAGGACTCTTTGTGTGCACCTCAGTCTACAGAGAAATGGACCGAGGCACAGAGAGAGGCAGGTGTCTAGGACTGCGGATGTTAGTGCAGCCAGAGCAGTCCTTCTGCCTCCAGCAGTGGAATTTTGGCAACAAGTAGAGCCAGATAACAGGGCCGGGGCCCTGAACACCTACATAAACCTGTCTGCTCAGGGTCCCTGAGGAGGCGGGGGAGCTAGGCAGGTCAGGGGTGTCCCTGGAAGCTCCTGGAAACCTGGGCAAATACCAGACAGGCAGAAGCTGATTAAAGGGACAGGTTGGCTTTTAACAATGTGCTGACAGCTGCAATTCTTCTCCTGTAGCCCTGTGATCCTACAGCCTCACCCCTCCCTCCCTCTCCTGGCTCTCCTGGGAGCTGCTACAGCACAGCTGCTGCCCAGTACGTGTCCTGCTTCCACACGGGCTCATCCAGGGAGGCTGTGGGCACTCAGTGAGCAGAGCTGAGCACAAAGGGGCAAACGTGGTGGAGACACAAGTCCCACCTGTCCCCTTCCACACAAAGCATACCTTTCTCCTTGGCTTGGGCCCAGCCATCACCCCACCACAGCAACAAGGGATGGACAGAGGGGACCTCTGTGCATACCCACTCCTTTCTTTCAGCCCTGACCCAATATTGTGGTCTAGGAACATTCTGTTCTGGGACCTCAATTTCCCCATGTGTAAGGCAAGGGGCACCTCTGTGTCATCCCCTTCGGCAGGGGCAGCCTTCCCTGGCAAGGTTCCTTAGGACCCCTCCTGAGTCAAGACCCCTCCTAGGTCAGCCTCACCACTTCCGGCCCTGACCCCCTGACACTACCTGGGGACCATTCCTCTGGCACTCAAGCAGCCCACCCACCACCCAGTGGAGCAACTCAGGTAACTGCACTGAACTGTCAGCCAGTGTCCCACCTCAAGGTGGCTCCTGAATTATTTTCCCCTAAATGCAGTCTTAACTCTGAGAGGAGAGATAGTTCCATCATCTTAACAGTGGTGGGGTTGCTCCCTATGGTGCTGAAGAAAGGGATGTTACCTGGTGCCATAGTTGGTTTGATTATGCAAATCAGTGATGACCACACTTCACAGGTTCCCAAACTTGCTGCCGCAGTTGTCACAGGGGCATCATGATGGCTGCCCTCCGCTCAGTGCACTTGGAGAAGTGACATAAATGCATTACTAACCTTGCCGCATAATCACGCCATAATCAAAATGTATCTGACTTCACCCACTTTGGTTTATCTCCATTGTAAGTACCTACTCCTGGATATCACAGTGTAGGGTAAGCATCACGCCAAGTTGTGGATAAGAAACAAGTCTTGAAGAATTTATGTGACTTGCCTGAATTCACAGCCTCCTCCGTGTTCATGGTCCCTGCATTTGGGCTGAGCAGGTAGCCTGGCTGAGTTGGCCAGGAGAGTCATTGGCTGCATCTCTTCTTCCTAGAGGTGCGAGTGGGTCTCCATGTGGAGAACAAGGGTGTGAGGAAGCAGGAGCCATGAAAAGAGATACAGCAGCCCACTGCTAGCCTTCTCCACACAGAGGACGAAGAGAACCCCTGCCCATTACACTCAAAGGCCACAAATGCCCCTCCTGACCCCAAGTCCAGACGTCTCTCCAGTTTGGCTGTGACATTTTGGAGTCGTGGTTTTAGCAGTTGCCTTAGAAGAACTCCCTACACATAGGCTGTGGGATTCTTGGGGACAGAGTGTCTGTTTGCTGGGCCCGGAACGAGGGCAGACCCAGGAAGTACGTTGTCCAGCCCTGGCAGCTGCAGCTGTCTGTGGTGTGGCCTGCAGCCGGGCCCTGAGAGGCCACCGGAGCTGGCACGGGCCCTGCCAGTAGGGGGCTTCGGTTCTCCTCATTGTAGATGAGGGTCAAAGGTGGAAGGAGCTGGATTGCCACATGGAAGTAAAGGGACAGGCACAGAACACCCTTTGCTTGCAGGATGCCAGACCGTGGGTTGGAGGTGAAGACTGGGAGGGCAGAAGCCAGCTCTGCCACTGTCCCTGCAGGCTGGCTGTGGCCTTTGCAAGCCTCTGTCCCTGCCCACAGTGCTTGGAAGAGCACAAGGAGCTGAGGTTGGGGGGGCGGGCCAGGGAGGGTAGGGACAGGTAGAGAAAATAGAAACATCCAAGAGCCAGACCCCAGCTTCATGGGGGACAGCAGCAGGGATGGAGGAGCTGGGGAAGATGTCATGCAAGACAAGTAAGAGTTGTCCATGTCAACAAGAGGGTCAGGGCTTCACATGCCCAGAAAGAGGGGTCAAAATGTCCACTATGTGCACAGACACAGGAGCAGTGCTGAGGAGGCCACAGAGGCTGTCCTGACACAGGACCATCAGGGTTGGGGTGGGGAAGCGATGCAGCTGGACACAAGACAGGGTCATACTTGCACAGAGGGCCCACATCCCAAGGAGACTGGCTTTATTCTGAGGACCTTTGGGCCGAGGAGGGACAGAATCTGATCTGTGGCTGGGGGGTTTGCTGGGGGGTCCTGAAGGCAGTACCTGGCTCTGGGGAATGCAGGTCTTGTGTGCGATTCTAGTGATGGCCTAGAGTAGTGAGGAGAAGATGGACTCCAGCCCCACTCAGCAGGTGGGGCCTCTGGGGTCAGGTCTGAGGGAAGGTTGGGCTCTGGAGGTGGAGTGGAAGGTGGGGAAGAGAACACCCCTCAGAGAGCTGTGTGTTCACTGCTGTGTAGCAAGCCAACCACGATGGGAGTCATCTTCCTCACATAAAGTGAAAAGGCCAAGGAAGGCAGTGGCTGGTGTCAGTTCATCAGTTATCAATGCCTGGCCAACGTCTTTGCCATCTCCTTGCCAGTAGCCCAGCCATGATGTCCTTGTTCGAGGCAGGAGGAGGAGAGGGCAGAGAGTGGGTGTGATGGTCCCTGCTTAGGCCACCACTTGAGGTGGAAGGACCCCCCAGTGCTGGAAAGAGCAGTTGCCACTGACACCTTGTGCACCTCCATCTCTGGAAATGACCTGGTGCCAATGATGCTGATGCGAGAGACAAAGACTCTGCCCTCGTGACTCAAGCAGGACAACTCTGCAGGGGCAGCCTGCTCATCGGGCCAAGGCTAAAACCTCACTGCAGGCCAGCTCCTCCTCTGCTTGTCCTGCTTCCTCACCAGTTTCAGGTCCATCTCCCCAGAGGCCTCCTCGATAAAGCTGCACACACAGCCTCAGGCTCAGAGTCTGTCCCAAGGAACTTAATTTAAGAGAGCCAGTCATGCCTGACCCCTTCATCAGGAAAGCAAATGTTTCCTAGACCCCTTACCCGCCCAACCTCCTAGCAGAGGTCTGCTTCCTTCTCAGTGACCAGAATTGAACCCTCACCAACAGCAGGAGCAAGGGAGCAACAAAGAAACCAGAAATGGTTGTCAGGGGCCCTTCCTGTCACACACCTTAATTTATCAACCTGGAGTTAGTGCAAAAGTGGGAAGAAAGCATGGCTCCGGGCTGGCTGATCTTCCTGGGATAGCATTCTGCATGTTTTGATAAACTGGGTCATATTTTCTGTTTCCCATGCTTTGAAAACTTTTCCTCAGTTTAAAGGACAAAGCAAGGAAGAAAACACAGAGAAATACTCAGGGTGACATTTAAGGCCTTGACCTAAGACCTGAGCACGCAGCGTCTGGATGTGAAATTGGGGATGGTTTCCTCAGTGAGGTGAGGATGTGGAGCAGCGCCTGGTGGGGAGGACTGGAGAGCGGGGCAGAGCTGTGCAGGAGCAGATGGGCAGGGCTGGGAGGAGACAGATGGGCAGGGCCTGCCCTGCTGACCAGATGCCCTGAGAGATGCAGCCACAGGCTCTGGAGCAGGGGTGGGAGGTTGGTGGACTCAGGTCAGTGGGACACTGTAAGGTCGGTAGAAACCATCATGCTTCCTGGATGTGCCTGGTAGGTATGTTACAATAAAGAGGCATCTACATGGGGCTTGAGTCACCCCAGGTGCTTTATCACTAAGTCCAACGTTCTCCTGTGATAAAATACACATGTAGGGCAGAGATAGGATGACAATCCTGGCTTAAACAAACTACAGGGAGATAAGCCCCAATGCAATGAGGACGAGGTCTATTAGGTCAGTAAGATTTCCTGGGAGCTAAACTTTTGCCTAGGATGGTCCAGCATAACCAAGGATATGCCACACCCTTCCCCAGCTGGGAACTGCTGACAGATGACCTGTTGATGCGTACTGTCCAGTCTTAGACAGAGGCCATGACACAAGCCTCGGGGATGGTGACAGAGGGACAGGTGTGTGGGAGCAGGGCACCTGGTCCTCCTCTGGTATCCCAGGAAGGATCAGCTCCAACCAAGGGCAAATCTAGCTCTGCAGTTTTGGGGGAAATCAGTAGACTGGTGCTGCTTTCTCACCACCCATCATGTTGACCAAGAGCCTGCTTGTCGTTCTCCAAAGCCAGCATCCAGCTTTCGCTGAGACAGGCTCCACTTCAAATTAATAACATGAAGGCCAGTGACAGATTCAGGGATATAGTCTGGGGGTAGGGAGAACCTCTACCCTGTCATTTAGGGCTTTTCCAGTCCTGCTCTGGCCAACCCCAGAGATATTTGTTTTTCAAATGTTAATGTTTTATGATTATTTCACCTCTTTGAAAGATTGTAACCCAGTTATTGTCTGTCTAGGTCAAAGCCACAAATCCAACCTGCCTCCAGCTTGCTTAGAATGGCTCAGGGGTATGACTGGCGGGTTCCTCTGACCACTGGCCTGGTGCTCATTACACAGTGTGGGATGTCTTGGTCTGAGGTCCCTGAGCCCAGGACTTGGGTACAGGATGCTGGGAGATCTCTGGGAAAGTGGGGCACAGATGGAAAGGGGTGTTCATATGCCTTGGCCCGTAGGGTGCAATATTGCTGGGGCATTTTGGGGTCTTCCCCATAGAATATGGGAGCCTGGGAGGGCATAGAGGAGACCACCCCTAATGTAGGAAGGTGGAGGTGAGCTGGGAACTACGTCAGGTGAAGGGATGGGGAGGGCTCAGGGCTGGGTCCACAGTCTCTGCAGAGAGAGTGGGGAGCCTGCAGGGCGGTGGGAGATGACCGCACCCCAAGAAGAAGAACAGGAACTTGAGGCAGAGGGCTGGCAAGGGGCCTGCTCCCCACCCACGGAAGCTCCTTCACCCTCCAGGCCCAGCCAGTGCACCCACAACTTTGCCTCAGCTGTGTGAGTTTTTTTCTGGGATTTGTACCCAAACTATCCTTACTAAGGTGGAAATGTTGCTATAAGCCCAAACCCTGTAGACAAATGTAGCCTCCCCACATGGCTGACCCGTGAGTGGGCTGAGCCTTAGAGACCTCTACAGAGGCTTGTGCAGAAACTGCTGTCAGGACCCGAAACAGTGGCCAGTTCCAGCTTTTAACATCTCCAAAGCGACCCACTGAGAATGTGTTACTGTATAAACACCTTTTATTTGGTTGTGGCTACTCAGTAAATATTGAACAGTGCTCATCCCAGACAGCTGCCAGGCAAGAGAGAGAAAGAGATTAGGAAGTGCAGGCAGTGATAGTGAAGCCAGTTTTCTCTTTGGTGACTCCCTGTCCCCTCCCCCCACCCTAGGAGCAGATAGAAGAAGGCAGTAACTATGAGTCCTTGAATCAGCTAAGTCACTCCACATCATAACTTATTTCATTTCAAAGTGACAGTAGATGCATGCGGTTATGGGCTATGACCAACTCTCGAGGCCAGGAGACCAGTGGTGGAGTCGAGGACAGTGTGCAGAAATCCCAGATGCACAGCTTTCTCATGGAAAACATTTACTTTGAAACCAAGCACCTTGATTTTATGTTTCTGTGTGCACAACGCCAGCCTTTTTGTTGAGAATGGTCCAAAAGCCAAATGCTGTCGTGTGTCCAGGGGCAGAGGAGTGGGCCCAGGTTCCTGTCCGCTGGCACCACACAGGGGACACAAGGGACATGGGCCCTGCGGGAGAGCATGTCCTTGAGATGGGCTCCTTTCCCAGCCTCCTGAAATGTCCCGTGTAGTGTGGCAGGAGCCCAGAGGAGAATCCTTGCACATGACATCCTGCCTACTTTCTTGAAGGCCTTTTGTGAGGGATGAGGTGGCTTCTAGTCCTTGCAGAGTGGGGTCCTGGAGGCCTGACACAGGCATCCTACAGTCATGCAGTTTTCTGAGAGGCCCTTCCCTTCCTCCATCTCACTGTATAGCAAATTTGTTGTCAATCACTTATTTTCCTGCAAATCCACCCTCCAAATTGGATCCCAAAGCTGGAGAAGAAAGGGGAGGGGACGTGGAGTGGAGGCTGGCAGGGCGACTGGTCTTTGCTGCAAATCAGAGCAGAGCCCCAGGACAGTCAAAGGACTGCATCTGAGCATATGTGTGGAGGCGTCGACAGCACCATTTTGACTTTAAGAAACTAAGGCTAAACGTTCCCACCCATCTGCTCTCGGGGACTCTAACCGCCGACACAGAGCCTCTATCCAGGTGTGACGTTGGTGGATCAGGATTCTCAATGGTAAAGACTTTGGAGACTAGTTTTCTGGAAGAGCTAGGTTCGCTGTCAGATAATTCTAAGAACCGGTTACTTTCCCAGGCAAAAGACAAGAACAGCCTTTTCATATTCATCATAATGAATTAAAATGCCCAAGAGGATATGCATAGTGTGATTTCATCACTCAGTCTGAAAAGATGGTCTGTTAGTCCCACTGATGTTTTGTTGATCTGCTTGTCATCCAGATGGCGAATACTGAAACAACCTTTGGGGCCAATGACCCAGGTTTTCAAGAGCATTTTGCACAGGGCAGGACTCCTTGGTGCCTCAGTGGTAATAGATGCTGAAGGCATGTAGGATGTAGAGCAGGGTGGTGATGAAGGCGAAAAACTGGAAGGGGATAAGAGGAACTGTGTTACAGACAGTCAGTGCCAGCTGCTGCCCACCCTCCAAGGGCCCCCAGCCTCTGAAGCCCAGGTGGCCATGTGCTCTGACCCTGCTGTTGTTCCTGTCCACCTGAGGACAGCAGCCACTGGCCAACTGCTTCATCCTCCCTGGAATTGTTCCTGAGGTCACACTCCCAGCATCCTGCTCATGCCTCCGTGATAGTCTTGTGCTTGCCTACTTGTCATAAAGCAGCTTGTCTCCCTCCCTGCCCTGGCTCTCTCTCAGGCTGTCTTCTGATCAAGTTGTTTCCCTCTATCACCTTCTGCCACCTTCTGCACCATCTGTGCTCTGACGACTCCCACAGTTTCACTCACCAGCCCAGACTCCACTCTGAGAGCCTGTGATAAGCTTCTCAAGAAAATCTCAGAGGCCCCTTCAGCTCTCAATGGTCCAGAGTGAGATTTCCCCACAAGCAGGACAAGTTCAGTCAGTGTCAAGACCCTCATTCTGTCCAGCTCCACACACCAGAAACCTGTGAACTACCCCACCACAGCCAAAGTCCAAAGTCATCTGATTACACTGCGTGACAATCTTGTGGTACATCCACTACTCCCTCACCTTGCCAGGGATTCTCATGGCCTCCACTTGTCCATTTCTGCCCATTCTGCCCCTCTAATCTTCCTGAAATGAAAATGTGAGCTTGCTTAACCAGCATGTGATTAAGACCATATGATGGACCCTGGCCTGGTGGCTCAGTTGGTTAGAGCGTTGTCCCGATATGTCAAGGTTGTAGGTTCAATCCCTGGTCAGGGCACATACAAGAGTCAACCAATGAGTGCATAAATAAATCGTGTTTCAGAGGTGGATTTAACGATGGGCACACTGGGCATGCGCCCTGGGCCCTGACTTCTGAAGGGCCCCGCAAAACCCCAACTTTACACTTTTTTCTAATGACACCACATTTGGTTTCATTACTACGCTGCATAAAATATGGTTAACGTGTATTTTTCTTTTCCCTGTCTCTCTCTTTTTTTTAAGAGGCCCAATATTTTCTTCTGCGCCTGGGACCTCAATTGACCTTAATCCACCTCTGATGGAACAACAAATTGATGTTTCTCCCTTTCCTTTTCTCTCTCTCAAATCAATATATATAAAATAAAAACCTGTATGCTGACCTCCACTTCTCAGGATAGAGGCCCTTTCCCTTAACATGCCTCCCAGGTCTGGCCAAATGCTCTGGCCTTTGTCTTGCTGTCCATGCACACTTTGTTCTTATTTATTCATTATTCAACAAATATCTTTTAGGTACCTGCTATACTTCAAAAACTATAGTGAACATTCAGTAACAGTGAACATTCAAACACTCCTGTCCTCGTGGATTAAGGGTGTCCTTGCCAAGGGCTTGAGGCCAGAGCACACCTTGCGTGTTCAAGGGGCAGCAATGAGGCCATTGTGGCTAGAGCAGTTGACTGAGAGTGAGCCCAGCTGTGGGGGGCTGGGCCCAGTCACTGGGGTGGCAGTGGAGGAAGGTAAGGAGTTCAGTGAGAAGGCCAAGGAGGCAGACAGGCTGGAAAGGCAGCTGAATACTTGTGGCCACCCTAGTGGGTCATTGTGCTTCCCTGGCACCCAATTCTTATGCTGGGACAGCACCCCATGCTATACCCCTTTGCCACCTGATCCTATGGGAGCCCCCAGTGGCACGGACTCGATCTTTCTGGTCACAGGGACTTGGACCCAGCCTGGGCATTAGAGTCTTGCCCTGGAAATTTTCAAAGTGGGGTTCAGGAAGAACGTTAGACCTGTTGGAGGAATAATCTGTCGGCTATGAGCTTCCCGCCACGTGAGGGCGCCATTCCACAAAGGGAGAAAGGAGGCTGCTGTGCAGAGAGTAGAAGGGGAGGCGAAGGGACCTGGAATCTGGTCCCTTGGACCTAAAATCTGGGGGTTCTGCTTGTCCCACCATTTGGCTGGGCCACCTTGACTTGGGTCTCACCAGCTGATATGTTACCCCTGTAGATTCTGTCACTGAAGCAAAAGGACACCTGGACTGTTCAGCCATGCTGAGGAATCTGGGCCATGAGACTCAAGGAATGATCTTCAATAGGAGAGATGAGTGTTCCAATTTGTGTTTTTCAAAAATAAAAAAAAATTCTGAGGGCAGTAAAGTGGACGAAAGAGGGCAGAGGTGGGAAAAACAGCAGACAAGAGGTGACACCTGAACTTGGGCCTGGGACACATATTCACACACACACATGCACACACACATCTCGTCTCTCCTCCAGGGCTCCATCAGCCCAAGGGCTCAGGTGGTCTGTTCTGCAGGAGGCAGAACCGAGCCTCCTGAAACCCCTCCCCATGGAGGTCAGGATTCTGATCCAGCACCCACCGAGGCTCCAGTGTTTATGAAGTAGTTGGTTAGGTCCTCGATCTCAGAAATGATGGTAGCGTGGGCCTGCAGGACAGCCGCACTCATGTACAGGATGCCGGTGGTCCCATGGTACAGACTATCCTGGAAAGGCAGAGCAGAGGCCACATCACCTGGGCACTTATGCCAGTGAGCACTTTCCTCTGAATACACAGCTGGGAAGAGTGAGAAAAGAGACAGGCCTGCTCCTCAACTTCTGCCTTTTTATTTTTATTTTTATTTTCATTTTTGCAGTGCTTCTAATGAACTATCTGTGTAATGAATAATCGTGGATTAGTAAACAGCAGTAATAATATCCATATTAGCCAACATTGATTGGGAGCTTGTTCTGTACCAAGCTCTAGGTTAAGCCTTTTTCTCATTTCTCTCATTTAACCTTGTCAGCGACGAGAGAGTTCCTATTTATCATTAGTGACATTTCAAGAAAATGAAAGCAAGGTTCAGGTCAATGAGCAAATGGCTGAGCCCTGGCCAGGTTAGTGGGTTGGTTGGAGGGTCATTCCAACATCAAAAGGTTGTGGGTTTGATTCCCAGTCAGGGCACATACTTAGGTTGCAGATTCAATTCCTGGTTGGGGCATGTATGGGAGGCAACTGATCGATGTCTCTCTCTCTTTCTCTGTGTGTCTCTCTCTCCCTTCCTCTCTCTCTAAAAATCAATAAGTATATTCTAAGGTGAGGATTATAAATAAATAAGTGAACCAGGATTTGAACCCAGTCTATATTAACTCCAAACTTATGTTCTTAACCATTAGCATTACAAAGACCTGTGTGCTGGGCGCTGTACCAATAATATACACATGTTGTCTAATTTCATTTCACAGCTGATTTCATGAGGCTGCCTTATTATTATCTCAGTTTACAGAGAGGGAAACTGAGGCTGAGCTTATACATGGTAGAGCTGGTAGAGTCAGCTACTCTGATTTCAGATTTCAGTATTGAAAACTCTACGCTAAACTCTGAGCAATGTTATTTAGCTCAACGAGAATGTCATATAGCCATTAAAAATGGTTACCGTTTCCAGAACAAATGTCATCTTAGATGAATTGGCATTTTTCAACTCTAATGGAATATTCATTTCAGTAAAACTCACCAGTAGATGAAAAAAAAGCATTAGAGAAAAAGTTGATGGGGTAAGACTGTCACACTCTCTGAGAGAAGAGCCACCAGACACTGTGTGATGTGACTTGAAGCCACTTAATGAAGCGTTCTTGCCAGCAAGTTTCAACCTATTTCAATAAGACTTTAATACTAACTTCCTGCTTACAGAAAGTTTAGGGACTAGCAGGATGAGTCAAGTCACAACAGGAAGAAGCAAACAGACAAATCCAAAAATGGGGTACCTCCTACAGGGCAACTGACCCAGTTTCTTCAATAGGTGAATGACAAGGGGAGTCACTCTAGACTAACAGTACCCAGGAACTGTGACTGCCAAGTGTGACGCATGGCCCTGCTAAGGGTTCCAGCTCAAACAGCCAAAATGAAAAGAGACGTTTCAAGTATGACTGGGGAAATCTGAGTGTGACCTGGGTATCAGATGACACAGAGGAGTTACTATTAACTTTGTATACGTATAAAAATGTAAGAAAGCTGAACCTTTTTGGAAGTATAGCGAAATGTGTGGAATGGAATGAATGACATGATATTTGGGGTTTGCTTTAAAATTCTTGAGGGAAAGAAGTGAGCAAGTGTGGTAAATCTTGATAACGCTGGAGTCATGGTTATGGCTACATGAGGTTCTACACTATAGCCCTCTGTACTTTTGTGTATATTTTAAGTTATTCAATATAGGAAAAATTTAATGGTTATCAAGATGATGTGACAACATCAAAAAAAATTAATTATGTAATATTAAATTTAAAAATCTACACCCAAAATTATTGGGTAAGTGTGATTAAAATATATATACATTTTGCACAAAACTTATGAGGAATATGGAAGAATGGACCCAGGGATTATGATAGGACCTTGAGATTGTGGTGATTTTCTTCCTGCTAGTATTTCCTTTGATGTTGCTTCACTGATTTTACCCAAATAAAATTTAGGGGAAATGTCAGGAGGTGCTTGACACAAGAGTATAGTCAACCTTTGACCGACATGTATTTGAACTGTGTGGGTCCAGGTAAAATAAATGTGGATTTTTTTCAATAAATAGCGTAAATGTATTTCCTCTTTCTTATGATTTTATTAATAATATTTTCTTTCCTCTAGATTATTTTACTGTAAGAATACAGTATGTAACACATATAACATACAAACTATATGTTAATCAACTATGTTATTGGTAAGGTCTCTGGTCAACAATAAGCTGTTAGTAATTACATTTTGGGGAGTCAAAAGTTATAAGTAGATTTTCAATTATGTGGGAGGTCGGGGTCCCTAACCCCATGTTATTTAAGGATCAACTATATACAGAATGTGTATATGCCTATCAAGGAAGGCATAGGTGGGGAATACAATGAGCTTTGCTCTGGCAGAACAGTGCTTTAATTCTGGTTTAGAAGTAAGCATATTAACATAAAAAGTCTTGGTTCTATGGGGGCCTAGCCGAGAAAGTTCTCCTGTTCTCCTTCCACACCCTGAAGGCCAGCTGGCCCCACAACACCCAAGACACCAGTCTGGGAGGAGCCCAAAGGCCTGAGTCCCCCTCGCTGGTTCTTACCAGGATTCTCCAGGACTCGTATCTCTTGTAAAATCCAAACAAGTAAGACAACAGGAACATGAGGGAGATGAGAAATGAGGTCAGCGAGACATACATCACCCATCCTTGCAGCAGCGGGTTTGCCACTTGGGTGGCAGCCACCAAGATCCAGACCCAGAACCCAGATGCCTGTAAGACAAAACCATTGAAGGGAGACTTCGTTTGCTTCTGTGGGGTGTGTTTCCCTATGTTGGGTTGCTCTTCTCCTCTGTCTCTGGTTAAAAGCTCTTCAGGTGAAGTTAGGTGGGAATCGAGAGAGGAAGGCTGGCCCCCTAAGTCACAGTAAATTTTGTTAGAAAATCCAAGGGGTTAATGCAGAGGTTACCCAGAGAACGACTTGGCTAAATTTGGCCTGTGGAAATGTCTTCTTGGCTGAAAGAGAGTTGACATACACTGTTTTTTACATGTGTCTAAATGAATGCCAACATTTAAAATAAGACATTTCACATGAGAAATCCAGATTTCAGACATTTCTTGATAAATCTATAGTTCTGGCTATAGTTAACCCATTTCCCTTCTTCTTAGAAGCTCTTTAAAGATGACGGCCTCTTTAAAAATGACCTAGTGTCCTCAATGGACCACATCTCCCTCCCCTGCAACCCCATGCCATTGTGGCACATTCTGTCACTCACTTTCAGTGTGGAATACTACTGTCCTTCCCCTGGATTCTTTCACCCACTGACAGTGCCTGCCTGCCCTTGTAGGCATTTGGTTTGGTGCCTCTCCTGCCCAGGTTATACTATCTGATGCCCTGGGGTCTATTACCTGTTGGACAATACAGTTTCAGTTTAATCACGTCTCAACTATGTTCACCCATTTATTGTCTCCTTGGTGGAGAAACAAAACCGTTTTCCTGTCTTCTGTGGGCTCTGCTTTTGTTTGCTTTTGAACTGGGCTTACACCCCTGTTGGTGACCCCAGGGGAGGAACTACATGTCCACTAGATGCATATCTAGTTAGACTCTTGGAGGAGAGCTCCAAGTAGTTTTGTTGTTGGTTTCTCTTTGATATACCGAGTAACTCTCTTTCCTGGGCTTCCTTAAGATCTCCCTCTCTCTACTTTTAATCCTCACTTGAGACTATGTTTATTGATTTGAGAGAGAGAGAGAGAGAGAGAGAGAGAGAGAAACATCAATCAGTTGCCTCTCGTAAGCGTCCTGACCAGGGTATGTGCTCTTACCAGAGACTGAATTCACACACTTTTGTTGTATGAAACAATGCTCCAGACAACTAAGCCACCCTGCCAGGGCTCTCCTTCTCTTCAGTCCTGTTAAATCTGTGCTTTGAAGGACCACATACGATGGATCTCAGGAACCCATTGCCATTTCATTTCTCTCTGTGGCTGTCAGCCCCACACATCCACTCAATTGCCTACTGGATGTCTCTACTCTCTGCAGGAGCCATCCCTGCACTTGCATGATGCTTAAAGTGAGGCACTTCACTTGCCTCACCCCAGTTCTGGCCCTATTCCTCAATCTCCTTAAATCCAACAGATACAAAATCTGAACTCATTCTCCCAAATTCCTTCGGAATCCACCCTCTCCAGCACCTGCTGAGAATAACCCTCCAGAGGAAGAAAGAGCTATGGAGTTGGGAATGGGTGTACAGAGACCTCCAAAGATAATGATAATGTTCCATTGCTTACACTGTACAGTGAGCTCATAGGAGTTTATCTTTTGTAAAGTAATAAAATAATTTGAAAAAAGAAGAAGAATCTGTTGGATATGACCATTGGATATCTGAAGTGATGGTGGGGAGCCAAGGATGTCTCCTGGGTTTGTAGTGTGGAGAAATCACACTACCAGATTTTGAACTTTCTATAGAGTCACTGTAATCAAGAGTTGTCAGTGCAGGTGACTCAGATTTTGGCTCATCTCAGAAGGCAGCTCACCTCTTTTATAGTTCCCTTGCCTTTCCACATAAAGTTTAGAATCAGCTTGTCAATATCTGACTAGTTATCTGCTGTGATTTTGATTGTGTTGAATCTAGAAATCATTTTGGAGAGAACTGACATATTTTCCATATTGAGTCTTCCAATCCATGAACATGGTATGCCTCTCCAATTATTAAGGTGCTCTTTGAATTCGTTTAAATCAATATTTTGTAGTTTGGGGCATTACAGATGCTATGCACATTTTTTTATATTTATACCTTAGCATTTGATTTTGGGGGAGCTACTATAAGTAGTATTGGCTAAAAAAAAAAAATCCCAATTGTTCATTGCTAGTGGATAGAAACAGGATTGATTTTGTATGTTGACAGTGTATCCTGCAACTTGCTGAACTCACTTATTAGTTCAAGGAAATTTTTTTTTGTGTGTGGTGGCTTTGTACATTTCTTGGGATTTTCTATATATGATTAGTAATGAGAATAAGCTTGTTTTCATATATTTCCTTGTCTGTAAATTTTTAATTTTTTTCCCAAATTTCTTATAAGTTTGCATTTTCTTATTGATTCACAGAGGTTCTTTCTAACAGTGTGGATCTCATTGACTATTATAAATATTACAAATGTGTTCTGCCAGCACATCTCACACATTTTGTGGTATCTTTTGATGAACTGGGTTTTTAACTTTAATGCAATTAAATATGTTACTCTTTTCCATTATACACTGTGCTTTTTGAGTCAAGTTTAAGAAGTCCTTCCCTACCTTGAGTTATGAGGATATTCTTGCATCTCAGATATTCCTTTGGGATTATTTTCTTTCTCTCTGAAGCACAACCTCTCTTTCTTTCTTTCATTCTTTCTTTTTCTTGTATAAATTCTAATTAGGAAACATTGCATTCAGAATTATATTATTTATAATGATAATTTTCCAAAGACTATAACAGCGTCTTTGCCAGCTAAGGGGTCCAGAGGGTACAGCTGTTTACCTGAATGTATTCTTTAAAGATGTTTTAATTTATTCATTTTTAGAGAGAAAGAGGAGGGGGAGAGAGAGGCATCAATTTATCGTATTACTTATTTATGCATTTATTGCTTGCTTGTCATATGTGCCCTGATGAGAGACTGAACCCAAAATCTTGGTGTACCAGATGACACTCTAACCAACTGAGCTACTGGGCCAGGGCTATCTGAACATATTCTTAAATATGACTATTACCATTCTAATTTTCCTAGTTGTAGCTCTGTTACAGGTTATTGGCTGCAAGTTCATGTTCCAGACTTACTTTGCCAACACAGGTTAATTACAAGGAAGCCACCTTCACAGTCTTAGGATGAATTGAAATTAGAGAAGGGTTGGTTAAATGAAGAAAGAGGTCATTCCTCAGTAGAAGTTTATATTTCCTTTCCCAAAACATATTTTTATTGAGAACTTCCATTTTTATCCTGTGTTCCTCCTCTGCCATCTCACACTCTGGCTCTATCTGCTGGATTTTGGTCCCATGTATCTCATCCATTTGTATCAGCTGCAGTTGTAAGATGGGCATGTGTTGATGGTGTTCTTCCTCATGCATCTATTTAAAAGCACCTTCCTGAGAGGTTTTGCCCCTGTAGTTTTTATTGGCTGTCGTTCAGACAGCTGAACACCAGGGTTCAGGTTGAGAGGTCTCCTCACATACTGGAAAATGTATGAACTCTTTCTCATCACACAATTCTCTGTTGGCAACAGCGCAGGCTTCTTGGGCTGCAGCATCTCGGGCTCTTCTCCCTGTGGCTCTGCAGTAAGCAGGGTGGCCCGGGCAGCATGCTGGCCATCTTCTCCTTCCCTAGGACATGGGTTCTCAGAAGCGGCCTGACATTCTGTTTCACTTTCTCTCTGCCTTCATGGGCCATGATTTTTGTGGTCTGAGCCTTGATGTTCTCCTAGCACTTCTTCAGTTGTTTGAAATCCCTCAGTGACACGTTTGGCTGAGAGTTGTATTTGAGAGCAAGCACCTGCCAGCTACCTTGATTGAGTGTGATCATCCACATATCACTTTTCTTCCTTTCCAGCATATACCTGTAGTTTTGTACTGAAGCAAGCAGGATACTCTTTCTCAATTCTGAGATGTATTTGGCAGGTTTTATAATTTCTTTGTTTGCTTTTTCTACTCTATTTCTCCTGGTTGTTAACTATCCTGCAGTGGTGGCAGCGACGGGGTGAGGCCTGCAAAGTGCACCGCGGACAGGCTCAGCTTCTCTCAAAGACTGGGCTGCAGGGAGGGAAGGTTGTGGGCTCTGAAGCACCAGGCGCCATGGCCACAGAGCGTGGGAGCCACCGACTCCTTGCAGGCTGCCCGCCGCCGTGGGTCCGTCAGCAGTTGCCACCTCCCAGAGCTGTGGCCACGGGTCGTTTCTTTAGGAAGATCAGTTGTTAGTCCTCAGTTTGATTTATCAGAAAATGTCCTTATCCCACACTCCCACCCCCTCCCACGACAATTCTTTGCTCTCATCACTTCCAGATGTTTCGCTATTGTGTTCTGCATCTTTCCACATCTTTCTGATGTATCAAGGCCTCCACTGTTGCTGCAGTCAGCTGAACTGCTGCCCCATTGTGGATCTCTGCCTTTGGTATCTGCTGCTTTTAGAGTCCATTCTCTTCGACGTTCTGCAGAGTATGCGGTGGTGATACAATGTGTTGAGGTGTGGGTATCTTTTTTAACTTCACCTGTATTAATTTTATATTCTGTATATGATCACTTCTTTAACTCAGGCTTGGTAGCCTGCTTCTGTAGTTTGTGCTTTTTGTTCATGTTCAGTCCAGTTAATGTCTTCCCTCCTATGTTTCATGAACTTTGGTTGTGAGCACATGATGTAGATGTGGCTCAGTTCTGAATGACACTATCAGAGACCCTCTGGACTAAAGAGGCCACTTCTGTCCAGCTCAACTAAAAGATGCACACTTTCAGGTTCTGCTACTCATAACATATTCCCTGCTTTCTGGGACAAGCAGTTGTCATCTTACAAAAAGCCCCACAACACATTAACCTAGATATGTCACCTATCCTTGACGAGGCTTCTGTTGCTGTTGTCCTGGAGAGGAAAGTGCTTTTGAGTTTATGGAGGATTCACGGACTCTTAAGGAGGAGGGAAAGGGAACAGGTTGACCACAAGGCAAAGACTCTTACAGGGCTGGGCAATACCTTCAGAAGACTGGCATCTCTTGAAGCACCGCCTCTGGGAGACCTTAATAGTCAATCTCCAAGTGGATTTTGGAGATCCTAGGCTGGGCCTGCAACTGCCTGTGAGTGAGTCAGGATTACCTTGTCCTGAGGAGGAGGTATAGAGGGACCCCAACTTCTGTTTCCCCTGAAAGTGTGTCCTTGCATGTCAATCCCAGAGACAGGTGCTGCTGCTGCTGCTGCAGGGAGGCGCCAGAGCTTAGCTTAGGGCACCTGGCAAGTGTCCTGCCTGCCACACCATAGGAAGTGCATGCAAATGCTGTCATATGGCCAACACCCTAACAATGCTAGCTATTAATGTGGGTGGCAGTTAGGACTTAGTGACTTCACCAGAATTTGTAATATTTTAGGCTCCCATTAGACCTCTGAGGACAGAGAATGGTCTGTACTCCTTGTGCCCAGCACAGGTTCTGGAACAAAGTACATGGAGAAGGGGTCAAAGAACATTCTGCTGAATGAATCAAAATAATACCATGACCACCAGCAATTCTAACTCCCTTGCAAGTGTTCTAAGACCAGAAAGCTGTCACTTGATATCTGCTGCCACTTACTGGCAGCTCACCTGTGCCAGGCCCAGGTGGGAAAGGGTGCCTGTTTCCTCCTGCCATCAGAGGCTGCCCTGACCAGACCCACACTTCTTACACACCTGTGCTTAATTCTCACCATGGTGTGTGAAGTAGAGTGTGCTGGAGGAGACTGAAGCTACATAGGACACAAGACAGGATACCAAGGGTCTCTGCACACAATCAGATTTCACACTTGGCCTATGAGCATTTGAGAATCTACTTGGGTTTCATGGGAATCTAATGAAGCAGCTTCAGTGTTGCATAATCAACGAGACACAAAGGAATGGGATTTAATTTTATTTCCATATCCTCCACCTTCTGCACAGTAGGAGGGACCAGTGAAGTGAAGCCCAGTCAAGTGTGCTTTCTCGTTTTTGTGTCAAGCAGCCTGGGTTTGTTCTTTGCAGGGAAGGCAATGTCAAGTGTTTGTCTTTCACCTCCCATTAAAAAACAACAACTCATATTTAAGCTTTCCAAATTTCCTTGGCAACCTGCTCTCTGCTTTTAATTCTCATTTTGTATTTCCCAAGAAGAGAGATATTTTTAGATGTTGGGGCTGTCCCTCAAAGTGGGAGGTTGTTGTATTATCACTGGATGTGACAATCAAGCATAATTCAAGTACAATTTAGGCAGAGTCTGTTTCTTATGAACAAACGCAGGATGTTCATCTATGCATTTTTCAAAGGCTGAGCTGAAACTTGATAGAATCTTTTCAGGGAGGATAGAGCTTAATAATAAATCTGGTCACTCGTTTTCTTCTAGGACATAGAGAACACCTCCCTCATATTTAGGAAGCTTGTTGAAGATCCAGCATATCAACACTGGAGTAAAAGCCCCCAGCTGGAGTCTGGGGCCAAGTGGCTGATTCCAGATCTAGGGAGAGGACGCTGGGCCTGGACAGCTCATCACACAGAGAGTGAAAAAACTTTCAAAGATTCCTGGATTAGGTCGAAAGATTCAGAAGCCTCCTGCTGACCGAAGATGGGACAGTTGAGCTTCAGATAAGTTTAAGAGCCACAGTGAATTGAAATATTTACATCAACTAAGTCAAAACCTATGAATTGAAAATGATGTTTTTTAAAAAAGCCCTTCTTTGGTCAGTTATGGGGGATTTTATTTTGGAAGACAGCTGTGCTCACCAATATACTATCAATCTTTACTATTTTGGGGGGGGAAAGTTTAATAAAGGAAAAGAATCAAGCCAGGAATGTAGCACAGGGATAATGTGCCTCAGAAACTCATGGTCCCCAAGTCCTCCCTCAGGGCAGCATGCTGAGTCCTGCTCCCCCATCTTCAAAGTCCTGGAATCATCAGGGACTTTGAGAAAACCTCCAGGTCTGCCCAGAGATTCTGACTGAATCTGAGAGAGAGGGTGCGTTGTTAGATATTTGCCCAATGACACAGCCAGGAGAGGACCCCTAGAGCCCATCTTCTTGTTCCCACTTGAATCCACTCCAGAGCAGGGGCAGCATCATCCCTAAAGAGTTTGAATTCCAGTGCTGACTGTTGGGCAGGTTACTTCACTTTTTGCCTCCATGTCCATGTCCCTCTGATCGAAGCGGGGGGTGGGGGGGGTCACACTGACTCTTCTCATCTCGCTTTTGTGTGAATGGTGAGTATTGGGTAACCATCGTTGGCCATCCTAGCCATAATCATTTGGAATGACAGGGAAGACAGGAGGTGATGTTTCCTAAGAAGGACTCAGAAGAGGGGAATGTCTAAAGCTGGTCTTCCTGAAGGATAGGAAGTTCACTCTGGAGGAGACTGGAGACCAATCAGTAGGCTGACTAGGATAACACGTTTATGCAGAGTTGATGGAAGCTTTGGTCACTTAAAAAATGTATCTATGTACATGCGCAATTTTTGTATGCAAATCTGGGGACTCCCAGACACTCAGTTAGACTTGGCGCCCCCAGGTTGAAGTCCATTGTCATCTCCAGGTTAAATAATGGCTTTACCATTTTGACAACATTAATCAGAAGGTTAAATGCACATACTGTTTGGCCCAGTAATTTCACTTTCAGGAATTTGTCCTGCAAATAATGCACATGAGCAAAATGGCAAACACACAGGATTGTTTACTGCAGCCTTGCCGGTTATAGAAAGTGTCCACCCAGTGGGTACCAGTGAAAGCAATGTGGGCTGCATAGTGGGACAATCAGCAGCCTTTGAAAGAATAAAAAACTCTTGTTATAAACAAATAAAACAAAGTCTAAGAATTGTAAAAGGGTACAGACCAGTGAGCCTAGTGTGCTTTGATTTGTGTAGAAAAAGAACTGGTACGTATATGTGTTTGTATGTGTGCACACTTGTTTACAGATACACAGACATTTCTGAAATGAGATCCAGTCACTCAATCAATGACTTAGACTGTGGGAGAAACTGTGTGGCTCAGTGACAGGGTTTTAAACTAACCCCAAACAACCAACAAGTAAGTTTAAAAAGAAAGAAGACCCTTGGCTGGGAAGCTCAGTTGGTTAGAGAGTTGTCCCATCAGGGCACGTATAAGAAGCAACCAATGCAGAAATAGGTGGAACAATGAATCTGTGTCTCTCCCTCTCTCCTCCTCTCACTCTCTGTCTCTGTCTCTGTCTCTCTCTCTCTTTTCCTCACTCTCTCTAAAATCAAAAAAATTTTAAAATAAGAAAAAGAAAGAAGAAAGACACTGTGCTGGATGACAGAGATGCACAAAAGACTTTTGAACGGGAGAGACAAGAGAAGCCTGCCTTTGCTTTGGGAGGATCTGGCCGCCTGGATGGAGCAGCTGGGGGCTGAGAGGCTGATGGGCAGGGGCTGAGCTGACACAGTAGAGTGAACTTCAAGCACCACCAGGTTCTGAAGACAGACGCTGCCCGAGCAATGACCCCATGTGAAGCACAAAGGAGGAGCCCTAAAAATGCCTGATCTCAGGTGTGCAGAGCCCAGGCTTCTGGCCAAGGCTTGGGGGTGTGGGCTCGGGTGGGGACGCCGAGGAGCTGAGAGCCAGGGAGGAGCCCCACAGGCGATACCCGGTGGCAGGTTTTTCTGCATAGCTGGCAGTGTTTCAGCACGGCCAGTCTCACCCACCACCGATACTGCATTCCTTTTCTTACCACTTGTCTTAATTTTCATGACAGCTTTGCCTCTCCTTCCCCTTCTTCATGCTCAGGTGATTACAGATGGTACTGTCACCACAAAGCCTCAGAAACCTCCAGCTGGGAGAGAAAGGCCCAAACCAAGCCCCAGGGAGCCAGGTGCTCTGGGCAGTCCTCTCCCTGCTGCAGGCCTCCCAGCGGCAGCTCAGAGGTCCCAATGCCCACCGGGTGCTGTTTACAGCCCCCAGGCAGCTCCTACCCCTGTGTCTGGGTATTGGCAACATTGAGACACTTTCTGGGCGTCATCACCTCCTAAACCAATTTTGAGAGGCCAAGTGATTTCTCCAGTTCTCACTGGGACATGGCAGGCCTGGACCTGAATTGAAGGCCCCCAAACAGCTAGCGTTTATTTCTATGCTCCATAACTCAATCCAGGACACCTCTAAACACCCACTTACTCATCCTGACTCACACAGTGAGACTTTCTCAGTGGCTTTAAGGCTCACAGGAAATTGCCAGCCTGGACCTCTGGTCCTCGGTGAGGGCCCTTGTCTCATCCGGTCCACTCCAGGAACAATAGTGCTGGCTGAGCTCCGTCCAGGCTGCTCCTGGCCAAACAGGTTATATAAGGAGATCTCAGTGCCCATAAGAGCTCTCAGTACTGGGCTGGCTGTCTGCTAAGGAAATCCAGGCCCACCCTGGGGTGTGCTCAGGCCAGAAGGGGCAGGATGCCCAGTGGGCGGTGGTTGAGTCAGTGCCAGGCGTCCTCTGCCTTCCTCTCACCCAGCCACCGGCTTCCTTCCCAGGACCACACCCGCTCATTCAGACCCTGGCCCCACGAACCCAACCTTTTACGGACTAAACAGCCCAGGTTTACAATGTAGCATAAGAATAGAATAATAAAAACATTCCTGTCCAGCCAAAGTCTAAAGCACTTTTCCTTCTTATCTCTTAAAAAAAAAAACCAGAAAACTAAGCATTTGGAGGAGGCAAACATTTTTTTCCTTTTTAATTTTTTTACGTATGCACTCATGCACCTCAGAAAAGTTAGGAAGTACAGAAAACATCCAAAGTAGCAGGACAGTGCATCCCATCCCCACAGAAGCCAGTGGATGGTTCCCACATGTGGGGTCTCCTACCCTGTTCTCCCCTTTTTGGCTCCTATGTTTATTAACCTTATGTCCCTTCACATGTCTCTGGGAAGTCACCAGGTGAGTCCTGGAGCTGGGCTCAGCTAGGTCTCCCCACTTCTTCCTTCCCCCAAGAATCCACAGATATTTTGTGACCAGTAACCATGTTCCTGCCCTTCATCGGGCACTGAAGACCCAAGGATGTCACTATTCATTACTGTCCCTGTTAACAGCCTGCTCAGCTCTCCCCTCCCCCACCCTCTCTATGACCAGACCCTTAAGGGCAGGGACCAGACCAATGTTACCTCCTCCAGGAAGCCCATCCTAACTACCAAGCCCCCGAGGCACCCCTTGGTGACTTTCTTCATGGTCACCCTCTTTTTTCACTGCCTCCTTCCCAGACCTTGAGCTTCTGGATGCAGGACTCTGCCCTGTGGTCTTTGTGTCCCCAATGTGGAGCACAGGGCATGGCACAAAGCAGGTGCTTGATAGGAGCTGCTGACCAACTTGAGAAAGGAGGCAGGAGGCAGTTGCTAGACTCTACTCGCTGCTCAATCTCATCTTCAGGGGACTGGTTCCCTTGCAGGTGGCACCGCCTGACACCTCTGGGTCAGCCACTGTGACCCAGCCACAGATGGACACCTCCTTCTTGAGCCTGGACCAAGGAGGACAAACACTATTGATCCATCCCCTCCCATCTCCCGCACCGTCACCTCCCAGGCACTATGGAAGCAGCTTTCCTCAGCACAGAGGGGATTCCCTGAGAGGCTTTCCCGCCTCTGTGCCTCCTCCCCACCGCACCCTCACCCTCTGTGTCCCGCAACACCACACAGCCTGGCACACAGGAAGAGCTGCACAAAAACGTGCTGTCAGAGAGGATCATGTTCAAATAAACACCCCCACCCTCGCCCTCAGCCTGCATCACTTGGGCAGAAAGAGGGTCCAGATGGGCAGGTGGGGGATGTGAACAGAGCAGAGGCAGAAGAGCAAAGCTCTGAGGCTCCAGTTATGGCGAGGGGCTGAGGTAGATGGACTTCTTTGAAATAGGTCAGAAGATTGTGGGGCCTGACACCCATGATATGTGGCCCTACTAGATGGTGCTCCAGGTGCCTTCCAGGTGCAGCGTGAGGCAGGAGGGTGGGAAGTTGGGCGTCCAGTTGCTGTGTGACGTGGGTGAAAGTGGCTGTGTTGCTATGCGGTCTGGCCTTGAGTGGGCCCCCCGCAGCAGTCCACTGTGGCCGAGATGGGGAGGATCTGACCAGGTAGTGACAGCTAAGGGACATGGCTGGCTGGCAGGTATGGGAGGATGCAGAGGGGTGGTTTGAGATGAGATGTAAAGGCCAAGAAACCTGGCTCAGAGTCCTGCACCCCTCCCTTCTCTGGCCCCTTCCTTCTGCTTGTCAATCTGGATAATACTCTAGAAGCTCTCCTGCCTCCTGCAGCTCCCCTGTGCCTCAGGGGAAAGTCCTCCGTGTGACAAGCCCCTGGAAGGGCGCTGGACAGGTGGTGCGCTCCTTATCGGTGATGCTTCTTATCGGAAGCTTCCTGGGTCCAGCAGGTCAGAATGTGCTTGGCTCCTCCCTACCACTTCTGTAGGAGGCCCCAGTTCAGCCATCTGCTCCAGAGCACACACTGGCTGGTTAGTGAACCCTGCTGGGCTGACCGGCCTGCAGCAGGCCTGCTTGCCTGTCTCGTCTGACCTGATAGAGGCAACCAGTTCGGGGAACATTTCTCAGGGTTTGGCTGGACAGTCAGGGAAAGAAGAGGACCAAGAGTCCAGACAGGGGCAGGGTGGCTGTGGATATGGATGGTGCCAGTTAGTTCCCAGGGTCTCTCAACTCAAGCCCTTCCTTCTGTGTTGCAGGCTGGAACTCTGCAACCATAGATCCTGGCTCCCAGGTCCTGCCACTGTCACTCCAGCAGCAGTGGCAGTTGGCTCCAACCCCAAAGTCCCTGTACTCCTCCTCTAGGATGACCCCCATCCTACAGCAACCCCTCCTCAAAGGCCCCAGTACCAGCTGGGTGGGACTTACTCCAGAGGCTTGAGCACCGCCTGCTGGTGGTAGCCCTCTCTTGTGCTTATCACTGTCTGCTGGCTTCAGGGTGTCCTCTGCTCTTCCAGCCTTTCCACAGTGGCATGAACAGCCCCCTATATTAAGCCCCCTCCTAGTGCAGCACCCACTGTGGTGTCCAAATCCTCCCATACCCTGGTGGGCACAGCATCATGCACTGGTCTCCTCGGCTAGTCTCCATCTGCCCCATTAGGTTCCAGACTCCATAAGGCAGGGTCACGTCTGCCTTCTTAGCTTTACATCCTCATGCTTGGCACAGAGTGGGTGCTCACTAAACATCTGCTGAGTGAACACATGAGATTCACGGGGGAGGGGGGGCGCGTCTCCTTCTTTCCTGTAGCCTGACTTTCTATACATGTGACCTCCCCGTCCTGGGCAGTCCTAGTCTGAACCGGCAAACATCTCACCCCACAATCCAAGCCCTTCCGGAATGCTAAGACCTTGAGTAAGCTCCTTCTGATGAGCTCCCGGAGCCTCTGGCAGTTATGGCGGTGCACCCCCAGTTCCTCCATGGGATGCTCTCCACATGTTCCTGCATCACTCCTACGAGGCAGGGGTCTTTTCTTACCTTATCTGTATAGATTAGATGTGAACAAAACTAACTCCCCAGTTTCCTACTGTCCTTAGCAAGCACATCAAAGCCTTCTAGTTGATGATTATCTGTGTCCCTTAAGATGTAGCCATAAATATTTTTTGTTAGCAATGGCGAAATGGTGTGACAACTAAGATAAATATCAAACTGGCCCCTGGCACTACTGCATTCTTTGTCCCTTTGTCTTGTCAATCATCAGTACCTGAGTTATAGTATAAAAAAAGTACTGTAACAGGTGTGTTAGCTGACAATAACCTGCGCAGGGTGCTGGGTCATCTCTCCACTCTGATCCTGCAAGGAAGTGACCCCATAATAAATTCTGTTATATTCCATGGAGTTGCCTGCTTCATTCTTTGGTCTTTAGAGACCTCGTTATGGTGGCCCCACCATCAGACATTACCCCACCATTGGACATTATCCCCTTATTATCATCACATGTTCTTGTTTCCCCCCAAGGAGCAAAGCCTGGGGCTTTGTAAATGCTTGTAGATTTATAATTACAATTTGCTTACAAACCCAGGCTTTCTAGGAAGATGCCAGCATGACCAACAGCAATAAAACAATATAAGCTGACATTTCTAGAGCAGACTCATTTTGTGGCTTCCTGTGAAAACCTTTATGGAAACCACAGAGCTGTTTTATGAGATCATTATTGTTCTTCTCTTTATTGCTGAGACTCAGAGTGGTTCAGTGACCTGCCTGGGGTCTCACAGTGATTAAGTAGAACAACCGTCCTATGGATTCTATTTTACTGCATCTGAACCCACTGGGGGCTCCCAAGAGTAAGGGCTGGGCCTGATGCAGCGGAGCCAAAGGGGGTGCAGGCAGCATGGGCCTGACAGGCAGTCCTCTCCACGAGGCCCCTCAGGTCTTCTCTCCAGGCCTTGCTCTTGCCCAGCCCCAATCTCTGTGTCATGTTACTTCCCTTCCTTGTTCTCCCTTCCCGTTGCATGCCTTCCAGGGCCATCCTGGGGTGTTCTTGTAAGGGACTCAGTGTGCACAGCATCCTGCAGGAGCCAGGCAAGGCCATGTGCTGGTGAGATGGGAGTGAATAGGGAGAGAAGCACTAAGATGATGCTTCATGAAGTGAACCTTGGCTACTTAGAGACGCACAGAGAGTTGAAATGGAGCAGAGGTGAACAAAAGAAAGGAGTTTTCCTGTGGAAAACTCAACTTCTTAGGCAATGTTGTAACAAAGAGGAGGGAGCCTGCCCCAAGCCAGTCCTAAAAAGAGCCCTAATTTTGCTCTCAGCCCCTCACAGTTGACCCTAGATTCGGGTCTCTGTCAGTTTTAAACAGGCTTTTACATGTAAACAGAGTAAAAGGAACAGTGGGCTGACACCAAGATGCCGGGCAATTGGGTGGGAGTGAGGGCCGCTTCCCCAGCGGGAAGCCCCCACCTGGAGGGGATGTATTTCCTCTGACAACAGTGCTGGCCAGCTAAGAAGCTCAAAGAAAAACATCAGACACCAGGGAATCATCTCACCTTCCAACTTGCCCAGTCTCTAGAAATCTTCTTAGCTATTTCTTTTTAATTAGTTAAAAATCTAATTTTTAAGTTAAGTAGTGAAAAGGTTGAAAGTTATAAGACTTTCCTGTACTCTTATTCATAAAACCTCCCGCAGCCCTGGTCACCTGAGTCACCTCTCAGGTTGTAAAAGAGCAAAAAGCTGAGGAGTCAACCATGCAGGGAATCCGGCAATCACAGGAGCAACCCCCGCCCCGGCACTGTCTGCTGTAAAGAGAGAAAGGGAGTGAGTCATCTGTGCACCAGCAGGCACCCACACTCCGTGAATGAAGATTATATTTTGAAATTAATATTGTTTTCAAATGAGAAATTTGAATTCCACTATAAACCAAATAAAATACAAATGTGAATGTTAAAATACCAAAAGTCTTTCTCTGTTGCTGGTGGGAATTTAAAATAGTACAGTCACTCCTGAAAAAGGGTTTGTCAGTTTCGTTATTAAAAAACCAAGCATGCACTTATTACGCAATCCAGCAATCACACTCGGCTTTTTCCCAGAGCAGGGAAAACCTCGTCCCCACAAAAGCCTGTACCTGAATGTTCATAGCAACTTTATTTAGAATTAAACAAACCACAGTAAACCCTCACCAGGAACACTAGGAAGCAATGGAAAGGAAGAAACTATTAACCTCATGATAACTTCGAAGGCCTCAGGAAACTAAGCTGAGTGGAAGATGTCAATCAGTCTCAAAGGCCACATGCTGTGTGATTCCATTTATTTATCTCACTTTCTCAAAATAACAAAGCTATAGAGAGAAACTTAGTGGTTTCCAGGGTTAAGGACAGGGAGAGGGAGGACCAGGCTGGAGTGGGGTGGGGGAGACTATAAAAGGGAAGCAGGAGGGAGGCCTTTGTGGTGATGAAACAGTTCTGTATCTTGATTGTGGTGCTGGCTACATGCATCTACTTATGTGAGAAAGTGACATAGAAGTACAGGGTCCTCTGCTGCCCTGAAGGGGAAGTTCCTATGAAACTGTTCCAAGCAGGAATGGTGTAAAGCAAAGACACAATTACCATTAAGTTATATAGAAAACTTTTTGAGTGTTCACAGACCCCCCAAATAACTACCAAACCATACCAAATATGCTTACTTATGTCCAGTTTTACACTAAGTGAAACAAACACCTTTATGAGCTCTTTTAGGCATTTCTGTTACTTAGGACCCATCTTGCTAATAGATGCACAAAATCGATGGAGATGAGGCCCAGACGCTCCCAGACACAGCTCAGAGCTCTGGGCTGGCTGCTGAGGTGCGGAGTGTGGTTCTGGGGAAGGAGCTCGGCGGGGCCGCTCTTGTTGTGAGAGGGCCACTGCCTCTACCAGCTGCTGCAGAACTAGCATTGAGTGCTACTTTTGCCTTTTTCATAAAAGCAAAAATCCTCTTCAGGTTTTTCTTGGTTAGTGAAAACAGGCACTGACATACATCTGTTGTGAAGCGAGAACACGTATAGACACATACACCTATACAGACACACCGCACCACCATCCATTTGCTGGTTTGATATTGATAGCAGTGTTATCACAGAGGAAACTACAGGGACACGGGATGAAGAGCATGGAGGACCTCCCTGAACTAGCTTTGAAACTGCCCATGGACCTTTTACTTACTGTCAAATCAAAAGGTTAAAAATGTGAATTTGAATGTTAAAGACTCTAAAATAAAGCAACTTTGGCAAAGATCTTGTAAGAGCGGGGAGCAGGGAGCACAGTGGGGAGAGAACACAAAGGTCCCCTGGGGTCTGTGCCATCCAGGTCTGTCGTTGTCCATAAATACAGAAAAGCTGTCACTTTTGAAGCAGCAGGGGTGGCCTGGGGCGGGGCAGGGGGTCTGACGAGCAAATCTGGGGTCTCAGCGGACTCCTTGTTTAATTCTGCTCTTCTCGCTTCCACAAGAATGCTCTGGGCACTGGCCCTGTTTTCCAGACTTCATAGCGGGCACTTAGGGAACAGTGGCTGAAGGGACATGAGCCTACAGATAGCACCCATGTCTGCTCTGGGCCCCTCCATGGACAACATATGAATCCAGGTTACAGATTTTGCCTCCTCTGCCTCATTTTGCTGGCCTGAGCTCCCGGTTTAAGACCCCTCTCTAGACTCATGTCCTTAGAAAAATATATACCAGTCTCTGATGCCTTGGGCCCCAAGACAGAGAATCTACTGGGACCCCAAGGTCTGGTGCTTTCTGGTCAGCCCCAGTGGGCGGCATAGCCAGGAGACCAGGGAGAAAGGGACTTCTACTGGCTGACTCTGCACTTTCCTCTCTGGCCCAGCGTGTCTTCTGCTCCATGGGGTCAAGAATCACCCACTCCTCTGAACATTCTCCCCTCTTCCCCTGTTACCTCCCATACCTCTCCCCAGATGTGAGGCACACACGATTCTGTATTCTGTACTAGGAAGGCTTATTTAAGGAAAAAACCAGTGCAGAGCAGCGTGTACAGAATAACCCAACTAATATGTACAGCGGTCCCTCTTTACCCCAGGGGGCCACAGTCTAAGGCCCCCAGTGAACACCTAAGACCTCACACAGAACAGTACCAAACCATCTATGTCTATATCTATATCTATATCATCTATCTATATCCATATCTATCTTTACACACACACACACACATATATATATATATGCTGTCTTTTTTCTTATATGTACATACCTATGATAAAGTTTAATTTATAAATAGGTACAATGATAGATGACCAACAAAACTAATAATCAAATAAGACAATTATAACAATATACTGTAACAAAAGTGGCCTCTCTCAACAACTAGCACAAAATTCTTTTTCCTTCACAATTTCATGGATAGAAGATTTGTTCTTACTGTAGATCTTAGCAACCTCAGCATGCTTTTCCCCCTTTCCTTGTTAAATTGAGAACTTTGATCATTCCACTTAAAGAAAGTGTTTTATGGCATCTTCAAATTGCTAGAATCACTACTCCTGTGGTTTGGGGTTATTCTTATGCAAAATAAGGGTGACTTGATCTGTGGTACCTTGACCATTGATCTGGTAACCAAGGCAGCTACAACAGGCGGGAATGTCAATAGTGTGGAGATGCTGGACAAAGGGATGATTCATGTCCCGGGCTGGACAGAATGGGACAGTGAGAGATTTTGTTATGCTACTCAGAATGATGCACAATTTAAAACTTATGAATTGTTTATTTCTGAAATTTTCCATTTAATATGTTCAGATCATCATTGACCATGGGTAACTGAAACGATGGAAAGCAAAACTGTATATATATATGAATATATAAGTGTCAGAACATGGAGGCAGCTAGAATGCCCACCTGGACTTTTGACATATGCAAATCAACCATATGCAAATCAACCTGGTCCTAGCTGGTTCCCAGAGGAAATGCTGATGGGCTTAGTCCATCCCCAGAGGAAATGTTAATGGATCTAGTCCTATATGTTAACTAAACTGGTGGGGGAAAGCAATGAGATGTAAATGACCTACTGAATACATTGATAAGCAAACACCCTCACCAAAACGTGTGTCTGGCAAGTATAAAAAAGGCGCCTGCAGAAGTCCTGGCAGTGATTCCTATGGGCCCCTGTGGAGGACTGAGAGTCCCCATTCCCTCCCCCCATTCCCAATTCCCCTTGCCTCGTTTTCCTTTCCCCCTTCTTTCTCAATAGACCCATTGCCTGATCCCACACTGGTCTCTGGGTGATTTCTCAGAGCAAGGCTGCCCTGACAATAAGTTATATTTCTTTCTGTGTTTTCTAAGTTTTCAACAATGAAAAGGATTACTTGTGAAGTAAAAATAAAGTTGTAATGAGGAAACATTAGACATGCCAAATGGAGGAACATTGTATAAAATAATGGATTTGTAGTCTCTAAAATATTAAAATAAAGACTGAGGAATTACCCCAGATTACAGGAGAAAAGGAGCCTTGGCTGGTGTGGCTCAGTGGATTGAGTGCCAGCCTGTGAACCAGAGGGTTGCTGGTTCGATTCCCAGGTCCCCAGTTCAGAACACGTGAGAGTCAATTACACATCGATGTTTCTCTCCCTCTCTTTCTCCCTCCCTTCCCCTCTCTAAAAATAAATAAAATATTTTTAAAAAGGAGAAAAGGAGATATGACAACTAAATGCAATGTGGAATCCTAGACTGGATCCTGGATCAGAAAAATGAAATCAGTAGGCAAATCAGCACAGCATGCACCTGACTCCCCCAGAAATTCCACTTGCAGGAGCCAGTATTGTGGGGACAGGTGCAAGAGTGGCCCCTCTCACCCGGTACCTTCTTGATTCTAGAAGCCCTATTTCTCCAGCTTCCTGCCTTTTAGTCTCTCGTGACTCTGGACCTTTCCCTCTCCCCCCATGCGCCCCACCCCCTAACCCCCAGCCTGGAAATCTAGCCTATCCTTTGAGATCCAAATTCACAGTAGTCTTCTCCATGAAAGGCCTGGACTCCTCTCTGACTTGACCAAGTCAGACGGCCTGTCCTTGCTGGTGCCACAGCCCCGTACAGTCACCTCCTTGAGCATAGTCTGATTATTGGGGAGGAAGTGCTCATCAGTCTCTCTGCAGCAGTTAGGGACTCTGGGAGGGCAGCGGCACCAGTGGCTTGCCTGATGGACACAAACCATGTGCTTGAGTCAACCACGATCCCGGCAATTCATGTGGTTGTTCTGTGCTGAGGGACATGCCCAAGTCCCAGCACAGTGAACTTGAAAGAGCACTAAGATGTCATCAGCTTGGCAGGATGCCCACACTTGTGTCCCCTGGGGGACAGGCCTGGCAGAAACCTGCCTCTTGGGTGAGGTTCAGCTGGAGCCACCCAAGTTCCGGGTCCGCCCTGTCTAGCTCCCTTTCTGGTTGTCATTCATGGGCGCCCTTTAACCAGTTTGCCAAAAGGTCACTCAGTTGGACCCAGCCTTCCAAGCAGATGATGAGAGTGAGAGGGCTGGCCAGGTCCGACTGAAAGTTGGAACGACTTTCTATCTTTCCCTCTCAGCACTGCCACATTCGGAGCCTGTAAGAAAATATCACCCACAAGCTAGGTATTTCAGAAGGGGTTGGAAAAACAAACTCCTTTGCCCTGATTTGTTCACAACACTTGAGTGTCCCCATCAGTGAAAAAGGGATGATGACAGCGGCTTAGAAAGACCTGAGCTCAGTGGACACTGTGTAGAACACTCCAGCTCTGGCAGGAATTGGACCACAATTCAGTCATGGGTGCCCCAGAGAGTAACCAATGTGGTGACAGGTTCTCCTGCGTAGCCAGGGGGGCTCCCCTAACTATTTTATAGCCAAGGTTCTCATAAGTTGCCTTCTGTGGGAAGTCCACCTAAATCAAAGTTCAAAGTCAGCTGATTTGGCAAGAAGATACTGGAAGACCTCCTTTCTAGGGAGGAAAGTCATATTCCCCCACTTGGTACTTTAGACGAGCACAAACAAGTAGTCAGAGAAAAGAAGCCAGAAAATAAAAGTTTCTAACACCTTCTCAAAGATCCATAATATTCTAGCAGTGGCCCCTGCCCCAGTCACCACCCACCCTCACTGCAGGGGCTAGGGGAGTGCAGGAGGGAAGGGAGAGTATCCTGGGTGCCCTGTGGAGCAATGGGGATGCAACAGCTCTGTCCTAGGTTCCCCCTTCTCCCCTGGGAGGGGAGAACACCAGTCCCAGCCCCAGCTCCAGCCCCAGCCCCAGCCCCAGCCAGTTTGCCGTGGGTACTCACCAGCTCCGGCAGGAAGAAGGCATAGGGAATGGTAAAGAACAGGGCCAACCCCGAGGGCACATCAGGTGGTGCGTGGCTGGTGGGGGGCGGTGGGTCAGGGGAAGCCATGCTCGCACCCTGCCTGGCACCAGGCTCCGAAGCAGCCGCCCGCAGCCCGTCAAATATCACGTCCTGCCTGACACACCCATTGGACGTCGCCTGGGAGGGACAAAAAAGTTCCAGCCGAGCAGGTCCTTCCACTTACTCCAGCCAGAAATCCTCAGTGAAAGGGAGCCTGCACATCAGACGGGCCTCGCCTGTGGAGCCAGAGCTGCTGGGCAGGTCACTGAGTCTTCCTAGTCTCTTCCTTCCTAGGAATTTTTGAATCCTGGAGCATGTTATGCCAGGGATGCCAGCCACAGCCACCACTCCCAATCCTGTGCCAGAGTATAGGCTATGGCCTTTGCCATGACGAAGACCATTTATTTACGACCTACTATGAGCCAAGCAACCTGCAGTCCACTCTGATGCTCCCCACACTGCTGCACATAGCTAGTTAGCCCTTTCCCAGGTGTGGAGACCAAGAATCTGCTAAGTCGAGTCAAGCACATGGTGCTGGTCACTGACATGCCGAGTCTCACATCTATCTGCACCTGTTGCTTAGCTCCCTCCTTCTCCACCCCTGGAGGCCACCCTCAGCCTCCAACCAGAGAGAAGCAGTCCTCACTTCCAGCTCCTGTCCTCCTGGACTTGGTGCTTCCTTCTTTCTCTGCACCCTCTTCTTGATCCTCTTCTCCTTTTTTCCTAACACAGTAGATGGAAGAGACCAGCCTGTGGGAGAAATCTACCTCAGCAGGCAACTGAGCAGGGCCCAGCTGGCTGAGTGCTGTCCCAAGCCACACCTCTCCTCCCGCCCCACCCTGGCCCCTCAGCCAGTGCCACCAGGAGCTAGGCTTCAGGCCAAGCATTTCCTTCCTGCCTCCCTTCTGCCTGTTGGCCCAGCACTGGGACTGTGACCCAGCGGCCAGGCAGCTTTTTTCACACGATAGATTGGTCCTGGAGACGAGTCCTTTCCTTTTTACCTTAGAATCCACTGCCTGCTGCAAGTCCTGAACCCAAAGTTTGCTGGGTTGCTTGGGGTTGGGTCCCTTCTCCCTGCCTTCATGCCTCAGCCTCTCTGTCCTTGGTATAGAGGGGTTTGGGGAGGACTGCCTCATGTGCTGGGGTAATTACGTGTCCTCCACAAGAGAGCAGGCCTGCCCACCCTGGCACAGATGGGTGGGCCTTTGATTGGCCTAGGGAGAGTCAGGGGAGGGTGCTTTAGAAAAAACAAAGCGTGAAGCAAGAGCCTTGTAAAGAGAGACAATGGACCCACTGAGTGAACCCCAAAACAGTCTGGTGCTACCTCTCTCCCAGGCCTGTGGAGACCCAGGGAGGACGTGAAGCCCAGGGCCACCTGCCATCGGCCTCACCTTGTTTGCACAATCAACCCAAAGAAGGCAGTAGCCAGGAATCCCACCCTTGCCTCCTCCCCTGAATGTTGCAAGAAACCCTGTGCGACCCTTATAGTCTATAGGGTCTGTTGACTTGACCTCTGACAACATCGCACATTGGGAACAGCTGAAGGGAAAGCAAAAAGGAAAGCCTTCCTCAGGCTCATCTCTCGTCCATGAAGCAGAGGGAATGCCACGGAGAGGCTGGCAGGGCCTGAGCCCCTTTCACCTTCTGAGGCACTAAATGTATTAAGAAATGAAGATGTCACAAAGCAAGGTTATAAAAAACTTGGCATATTTTAAATGTTTATAGTTAACCAAGTGATGGTTTTATTATATGCAACAAAGTATAGCACACTCTCCTTAGGCTATTTATAAGAAAACCATATAATTCACATGGCACTGCAGCCAGCAAGCTTCCAGAAGGGATGCAAGTTAGAGCTATAGGAACATCTTTGCCTTCCAGGACAATCAATGTATCTCAGTGGCTGGGGTATGGATGCCCTAGGACACAAGGTCAGAAACTGTTATGAGGCCCTGGTTTCTACCTCATGGCACTGAGAATTAGAATTAATCCTGGACATCATTTGAACTGTACTTGATCACCATCATTGTCTGCATTTTCTCATTTGTTGATTGGAACAGGTTAAATGAGATGATATATATGAAAAACCAGTGGGATATTTCTGGCTCATGGCAAATGCTTCATAAGTACTTGTTTACCAAATTCTAATCCTCAAATCACTTCTCTTCTGGCTTTCTTTATTCTTGCAGCAAGATAAGCACCTCTTCTGTAAATACTTCCATGCTAATCTTTAAATTTCAAAAAAATTTTCCAAAGTTTATTGATTTACAATACACTTACAAAAAAGTGCACAAGACATATAAACCATAAAACTACCGCCTAGATCAAGACATAGAACAATTCCAATCTCCTTCTAATCATCTCTCCCACCTTCCTTCAAAAACACCTGCTCTCCTGATGTTCAACCCAAGAGGCTGGTTTTGTCTGTGTCTGAGTGGATTCCTTTCTGTCTGGCTTCTCTCATGCAACATCATGGCTGCAAAACTCATCCATGTTGTTGTGGGTTGCTTCAGTTACAATTGCGGCATAGTACTCCATTGTGTGGATATACTATACTTTATCCATTCAGTTGTTTATGGAAACTTGAGTTCTTTCAATTTGGTGTTATAACATGGCTATGAACATTCCAGAACAAGTCCTTTGGTGCATCTGTGCGTACATTTCTATTGGGGATATCTTAGGAGGGGGACTCTGGGTGACATGGTATGTGTTTTTCACAGATAATGTCAAACAAGCTTACAAAGTTGTTAAATCATTTATAGTCCCAGCAAAAACATAGTCAAGTTGCATTGTTTATAGTTGATGTTTGCATGTATATTATCATACTTGGTGTTTGCCAGGTATGTGTTTTTCCACCCTTTTACATTTAACTTACCCACATAACTATATTGATAATGTTTATTTTGTGGTTATAATATAGTTGGGTCTCTCCTTCCCTCCCTCCAACCAATCCTCCTGAAATTTGCTGCCTTTAATTGATATGTTTACATTTCATGTAATTATTGATATGTTTAGATTTAGGTGTACCATTTTAAAATTTTTGTTTATTTGCTGTTTCATTTTTTTGTTTCCTCTTTCCTTCATTCTTTTGGATTTTTGGAATATTTTTAGTGTTCCATTTTAATTCATCTATTGCATTTTTGATTATGTCCCTTTGCATTGTTTAGAAGCTGCTCTAGGAGTTACAATATACATAGTTAACTTCTCAGTCTACTCAGAATTAATATTTTGCCACTTCAGATGGAATGTAGAAACCTTATGACCATATGTGTCCCTTTACCCTCCTGCTTTCCAGATGTAGTTGCTGTATGTATTAAATATACATAAATTGAGAACCCAACCAACAATGTAATAATTTTTGCTTTCAACCATCATGTCTATTTTAAATAAATTAAGAGAAAAATAATCTATTACACTTACCCAGATATTTACTATTTCTGTTGCTGTTCCTACATTTCTAATGTTCCAGCTTTCCCTCCAGTATCATATCCTTTCTGTCTGAAGAGCTCCCATAAGTATTTCTTTAGAGCAAGTTTGTTGATAATAAATTCTTAGTTTTTCATCTGAGAATGTCTTTTATTTTTATTGAGGTATAATTGACTTATAACATTATACTAGTTTCATAATAATTATTAGTTTCAACATAATTATTCAAGATTTGTATATATTATGAAATGCTCACCACGCAGTTACAGAGTTTTTTGTCATGAGGACTCTTAGCAACTTTCAAATATGCAATGCAGCTATAGTCACCATGTTGTACATGATAAAATATGAAATGCTTCATGAATTTGTGTGTCACCTTTGTGCAGGGGCCAGGCTACCCTTCACAGCATCATCCCAATTTTAGTATATATGTGCTGCCTAAGCAAGCACAATCTGACACTGTCTTTATTTCACTTTTATTCCTCGAGGATATTTTTACAGAATATAGAATTCTGCGTTGACAGGTTTTATTCCCCCTTTTTCTCAGCACTTTAAAAATGTTCTACTGCCTTCTGACCTCTGGTTTCTGATGAGAAACTCACAGTCATTCAAATATAGTCCCCTATATTTGATGCATTATTTCTCCCTGGCTTTCAGGATTCTTTGTCTTTACAGTTAGTAGTTTATGATATGGGTGGGAATGGATTTCCCTGAGCTTATCTTGTTTGGTGCCCACTGAGCTACTTGAATCTGTAACTTTATGTCTTTCATAAATTTAAACAGTTTTTAACCATTATTTCTTTAAAAGATTTTTTCTGTATTATACTCTTTCTCTCCCCTACTGAGACTGATGACAAGAAGGACCTTTTGGTATGGTTGAACAAGTTTCTGAGGATTTATTTTTCAATCTATTTTCTTTCTGTTTTTCAGCTAGATAATTTATATTGACCCATAGATAAATTTATATCAATCTACCTATATGGATCTATTTAATTATTTTAAAGTTTATTGACCCTCTGTCATTTACATTCTGTTATTGAGTCCATTCAATGACTGTTTTCATTTGGTTATTATATTTTTTATTTCTAAAACTTTAACTCGTTTCTTTTGCATCACCAGCTCTCTGATTAGACCATCTTTCTATTCATTCCAAGGATATTTGCCCTTATTTCCTGGATCATGATTATATCAGCTGCTTTAATGTCTCAAGTCCAACTATGTCATCTCAGAGTTGTTGTCCCTTGATTGTCTTTTTATCTTTTTCCTTGACAGACGCTGAGTCTGTCACTGGGTTTCCAGATATGGAGTAATTTTGAATTGTACCCTGGGCATTTTGCATATTGTTATGAGACTTGTTAAGGGACTTGTTTAAATCCTATGAAAATGTTGATTTTTTTAAAAATCAGACAATGACTTGGTTAAGTTCAGGTTGCAAGTTTCTGTCTGCCTTTTCTGGGCAATAACCACTAAACAATGTCAGTTTAGATTTTTAAGACTTCATGGGGCTATTCCAATCTGTTTGGTTTGTGTGTTAGTCTTGTATCTGGAAGTTCAGTTCTAAAATCCTTTGCTATGCTGCATAGGGTCAGCTTTAGGGTAAGTTCAGACATTCATATACTACTTTACAGGGTCACTTTCTTTAGCCTCTCCCCTCTATAGGCTCCCCAACACTTTCCAGGAGACACTATTCCCTCTAAACTCACCTTGGTTTTTTGGCTAAAAAATCAGGGTTTTTGTTTTCCCACTCTGCCAAAAAGCAACATGATACATAGAGAGAGGGAGAGAAAAAAAGCAACAGGGATTTCCCCCCTGTGGTCTTAGCTCTGCAATTCCTTGGGCAGATCGAAAGATTCCCTCCCTCAGTGCTCTGGTCGTTGTCTGGCTGCCACTGCCACTGCTATTGTGCTGTCACTGACTGCCTGAGGGCTGGGCAGGAAAGATAGAAAACACACAAATAAACAGGGGTTTTCTATATTCTCTCTGACTGTTGGGGCCCTTTCCCATTCCAGACCAGCAATCAAGGGCTTCTTCTGGAGATGTTTTTGTCTTCCTCCTGTGCAGTTCCCTGTTCTATGCTGTCTCTGCGCCCAGGCCCAGAGATATCAGAGGAAGGAAAATGGGAAATTCCAGCAGTCTGGTAGTATTTTGAATTCTGGTTTTCTTCCCAAATCTCCCTGCTCCCATTTATTGCTTCGAGTCCTCTGATAGCTGCTCTGTGCCTTCTGGCTGCCTTCAGTGGGATCCACCCTATTTGACCAGGTCTAAAGTGCCACCAGCTTATTGTGATTCTCTGAGTAGCACTGTCACTACCCAATCCCTTTGTTTATTGATTCATCTGTGTATTGTGTCTTCTGTTCCTGCCCCTTCCAGGATGCTGGCTAGGGGAGAACAGTAACTTGATTCATAGTGAATACTGCCCAGCACACAGTAGGCACTCAATACATTTTTTTGAATGATTGAATCTGCCCTCTCAGTCACAGAGACTTTGGGGACAACTGCTTTTCTCTTTTTAGACTCCTCCTCAAGCTCTCTTCCTGCCTTAAATTGTTTTACACATTTTTCAGGAAAATGTATTGGTCTCCTAACAAACAAGGGCAGGCCAGGAGAATTCCTCAGATGCTTGGGGAAAGAACAGACAGGTGTATGCATTAGAACTTTTCCCATTGAAAGGTTAGAAAGACCGATTCCAGCTTTAACCATGGAAGGAATTTACTACCTCAGGGAGGTGAGAAGTTCAGAGGAATAGTGACTAAAGGTGAGACTTGATCCAGCAACTCAAACAATGCTACCAAGGACCATGACCCTTTGTGTTTGTGAGCTCTGCTTGTCACTGTCACTGAAGTTGGCTTTACACAGAGCTACCTAGAAAGAAGGAAGACTCAATGGGTAAGGTCATCCTGAGACACCTACCTGAAGAAGAGCTCAGAAAGCTGGGAGCCTTTTCTGTTTTCCTCCAAGGTGGCCTTTTCAAAAGGACAAAGTTCTACAAATTTATCTTTCCTGGCAAAGCCAGACATAAATGAGCTGGTTAAAATCCAGCCTGTCTCCAGAGCCTGAAAAATGAACTATACAACAGACACATGACCAAAGTCCTGAGGGTGAGCTGTATTCCATTAATGATTTCCATTTTATATTGCTGCCAACAGACCTGCGTGCCTTCATTCAGACTCAGTCATCACTGAGTCACAGCACCCCAGGCCCCATTTTCCTCCCTGAGAGGCACAGCCCTTCACTGACCCTCACTTATGGCTCCACCCAGCCCTCCCTCTCACTCCAAATCTATAGACTACTGCACTCAAACATTGAGAGTTCAGACAGCAAGTCTGGGGTTGAGAGGTACCAGGTTATCTAATCATCCAAGTTTGAGAGACAGCAAATGCTAGGAGTTCAGACAGGAAGGGACCCATCCAAAAACTGGTTTATATTATTAGGTCCCCAAAGTCAGGTAGTGAGGTGCAGAGAGGGACTGTGGACAGGAAGGAATGTCCATATATAGTATATGATGGCTTACTTTGTGCTGGCCCAGTGCTACAAACAATCTAGGCCATAGCATTGCTGGATTTAAATATAATAACAGCAATACAAAGAACCACCTTCCTGGTTCTGGGATGGGATTACCATCCAGCTCGGGCATTGTGAGTTAGGACAGAGATTACATCAGGGCTGCTCCCACCATGTTCCCTGGGCCTGAGGCTGTGTCAGGGGCATCATAGGTGCTCGAGAAATATGCATTGAAGAGGAGAATGAATGGGGGATAACTATAAAGCTCTGGTGCTCAGTGCCTTGGGAAGATAGTGTTCTGTCTAGGACTCTGTTTTGAGGAAGCAACACAAAGCAGCTAGGTGAAAGCCAGCTCAGACCACTTGCTGGCCTTACTTGAATATTTCCCCAGAGGAAGCTGAGCCAGGCCACAGTTAAGGGTCTCTGCTGTCCGCACTGCAGAATGACAAAGACCTCAGCCAGTGGATGACTTTCCACCCCCTCCCTTGTTACACACAGGTCTCTCAGGTGCTACTGGGATTGTGGGTCATACCCGCTCTGCGTGCATGTGGTGTATTATGTTCCTTGTGAATTGTTCTGCCTTACTCACATCTTAGATCATAAAACCACTAAAGACAGAGATTATATTTGCTCTTTGGTACATGCCTATCCCCTAGCCATCCAAGTACCCATGCGAGGGAAGGACAATGTTTTCACCTCCAGAATGTCGGACATGACACTCAAGCAGATAGAAGAGGCTGGGAGGTTGGAGCGAGTTGAATGCGTTGTCTACAGTTTAGAGTCCCTGCCCTGGCCATCCACAGGTTCTCACGGGGGGGTGTCTCAGGCCACATAGTGGACCCCATGTGCATGGGCTTCCTGCCACCGCCCTGCAGCATGGCTATCATGATTAATTCAGTGTTGCTGAGTCACACTCCTTGTAACAGCCCCCAGGGCTCATTTCCAGGATGTTTTTGGCTCTCTGACAACTTTTTCCTGTTTTGGAAGCCAAAAAGTAGCATTTAAAAGCCAGAGAGGTTTCCTTGTTTAAAAAGAAAGATTTCACTGACTGAAGAGAGAACATGAGTCACAACGGCAGAGCAAATTTCACCCCTGGACTGTCCTCTTCATTTAGACTGACTGGGTGCCTCACTTTTTGACCCACACTCATCACTTATAACACTGTCAAATGAACACAGAAGACAGTTCATGAAAACATGTGCCAAGAAAGCTCCCTGCATTCATTGAAAGGACTTCACCAGCAACAGTTTCTTTCATTCAATACGCCCAACTCTGGCTTAATGCTAAGAATAAGCCAAATAATGATTTTTAAAAAGATGGAACTTACGAATGAAAGAGTTTACAGGAAAATGACCTCACAATGGGTAGTGATGTGGTTTCACTTTCCTTCAGACAAGACTGCAGGGGCCTAAGTGGAAGCAACTCAGCAACTTGGTGACAGAGAGCGTTAAGGTCCTTTGTATACTTTTGCTGCCTCCTGCCCAGCAGGAGCAGGAGCTGGGGAGGGCCTTGGGCCTGAGAAATGGGGACCAGTAGTTGTGGTAAACCAGGAGGAACAGTCTTCAGGATCTCTTTCTGAGAAACCACTACTACAAATAACTGAATGGATGTGCATCGTTATTTGTTAAGTCTTAAATTCAATGAACTGTTAACTAAAAGCCATTACGGGTTGGGTGGAGGTGACACAGTGCCTCACAAGTCATGGGCTCCACACCAGGGACTCAGTCAGGAAGCAGCCCCTCTCAGTGGAAACAAGATACTGAGTCACTGTGGAGCAGGGAGGAGCAGTGCTCCCTAAGGGTCTACATGTGACTCCTGTGAGAAACTCTCACAATAGAAACACCAGGGCACAGGACTCTAGCAGTAGAGGAGGCTTTGTTTATTCACAGGTCTGCAAAGCTGAGTGCACAGCAAAGGTATGTATACCCAAACAGTAAAACAGGCTGGTTTTATACTAACTCCAGTAGCGACCCCACCCCTCTTCCCCTTCCTTCTCTGTTTCTCCATGTTTGGACACTCCAGAGTTACAACTAACGGGATTAACTAAATTAACTGAGGGTAGTAATTTCCTAAATTGTTTGCTGAGCTGTCTAGCTACATTTTCCCATTTCCCAGTGTTTGGTGCTGAATATCTTTCCCCTTTGATCTCAGAGGCATTTGAACTGAGCTGCGGAAATATCACTTCCTGACTTGCCTGTAGGCTAACACTGTTGACTCTGACTCAGAGACCCCCTACTTCAAGATTTAATTACATTTGTTTTTTGATGCTAATTATTTCCTAATCTGGCTTGAGAGTCACCAGTTTCTTTGTACCTTACACTCCTGAGACTAGGGTTCTCCTAAACCCCACTGAGGGTGTCACACATTCCATGAAGGAGAATGGGGTGCTAAAGTCTAATTCTGGTAACAAGGGTGTGGGTCCAAGTAAATGCAACAATGTGAAGTCACAGTGATTATAGCACATCAGAGAATTGTTAAGTTTTTATAAGGGAAGGGCAGCAAGTGTGTTGCATGAAATTCAGAGAAAGGAGACCCTCAGAGTAAGAATTTGCTATCAGACTCACCCCAGGTAACAAGAGTCTGCAGTGTAGATACTGTCACTGAGTCCTCAACACCGAAGGCTGAGAGGGAATCAGAGAGCACTGCAGCCTGAAGGTGGAGGCCCCTCCACCCCACAGCAGAGTCTGCACACAGATGCTGTCCCTCCCAGCACACCCTGTGTGTAGGGGGCAGTTTCTACAGGCTCAGGCCCCGAAACTTATTCACAGCTGTACGAGGTTAGCTTTAAACCTGCCAGTTCTAGCAAAGGTCAATGTAGAAGTACTGGTCAAAGGGAAGCTCAAGTAAGGATACAATACAAGGGGGGACCCCCCAAAACCAGAATTATCTTCTGGAGGGTGGGCCCCTTGTAGTACAGGCTTCTCCAGCTAGCTAAGTGTTCTAGGAACCCATCTGTACCAGTGTGCTAGCTGGTGTTGTTATGAGAGGCTGTGTTAGGCTTCCGTGAATTTTTTTGGAAGACATTCAATGGGGTTGCCCATTTCATGATGGGTGATTTACCAGTGCACCTGCCCACACTGCACTGGGTGTTCAGCAATTTTTGACCAAGAAAGACATGATACCCCCTTGCCCCACCCTCCGCATTCACCAGATCTCACCTCTAGTGACTCTTTTTTGTTTCCCTGGATGAAAAATGTGCTCAAAGCGAAATGTTTTCCTGATGTGGAAGAGGTGAAACAAAAAATGGCAGAAGGGCTAAAAGAATTGCCAAGTTCAAAAACTATTTTAAATAGTGAAAAAAAAATCTTGATAGATGTATTGCATCAAGTGGAGAGTACTTTGAAGGTGACTGAATTTTAAACATGTAAGAATAAAGATACAATTTTTTATAAATTTGGGTTTTTTGTTCCTTCGCATGTGTGTGTGTAAACTTTCAGGGTTTTTAGTTTGTACACAATTTAGATTAGAAGTCCAAAAACCATGGACTATGGGTCTGATGTGACCCACTGCCTCTTTACATAAACAAAGTTTTATAGAAACAGCCATGTTCAGATGTTTACATACTGTCTATAGCTGTTTTTGCATTGCAATGGCAAAGTTGAGCCACTGTGACAGAGACCATAGGGCCTGCAAAACCAAGAATACTTACTATGTGGTCCTTGAATCCTAGATTGGAGCAGACAAGCCACTGCTCACTGACTAGCACAGGGGCTGATGGTTTGTAATGGCCGTGCTGCTGTGGTGATGTGAGCACGAGCCCTGCATATTTTCATTTTTCTTTTTATTCCTTTTTATTTTTTTAATTGTATTTTCCCCATTACCATTTAGTCCCCTATACCCGCCTCCCCACCACACATTCACCACACTGTGTTCCATGTCCATGAGTCTTTTTCCCTCTTTTCTCACTCCCTCCACCCCCTAACCGCCCCTTCTTCTTAGCTGTCATCCTACTCTCCATCTATGAGTCTGCTTCTATTTTGTTTGTTAGCTCCGTTTGTTCATTAAATTACACGTATGAATAAAATCATATGGTATTTGTCTTTCTCTCATTGGCTTATTTCACTTAGCATAATGTTCTCCAGGTCCATCCATACTGTTTCAAATGGTAAAATTTTCTTCTTTTATACAGCTCAGTTGTATTCCATTGTGTAAATGTCCCAGAGTTGTTTTATCTTTTCATCTACTAATGGACATTTCGGTTGCTTCCACATCTTGGTGATTGTAATAACACTGCAATGAACTTAGGGGTACTTATGTTCTTTTGAATTAATGTCTTGGGTTCCTTTGGATATAGTCCCAGAAGTGGGATCTCTGGGTCCAAAGACAGATCCATTTTTAGTTTTTTGAGGTATTTCTATTCTGCTTTCCAGGGTGTCTGTAGTAACCTGCATTCTCACCAACAGTGAAAAATGATTCTCCTTTTTCCACATCCTCACCAACTCTTGTTGTTTGTTGATATATTGATGATATCCTTTTTGACAGATGTGAGAAAGGGTGGACATTGTGGTTTTAATTTGCATTTCTCTGATGATTAGTGATATTAAGCATCTTTTCATATGTCTATTGGCCATCTGTATGTCCTCTTTGGAGATGTGTCTGTTCAGGTCTTTTGCCCATATTTAAATTGGATTGTTTGATTTTTTGGTGTTGAGTTTGTAAGTTCTTTATAAATTTTGGATATTAACCCCTTATCAAATGTATTTGCGAATATGTTCTCAGATTCTATGAGTTGTCTTTTTATTTTGTTGATGTTTTCCTTTGTTGTGAAAAACTTTTCAGTCTGATGTAGTCCCATTTGTTTTTCTTTTGTTTCCTTGTCTGGGGAGATGTACCAGATAAAATATTGCTACGAGCAATGTCCAAGATTTTGTTGCCTATGTTTTCTTAAATGATTTTTATGATTTCAGGTCTAACATTTAAGTCTTTAATCCATTCTGAATTTATTCTTGTGTGGTCTAGTTTCATTTTTATGCATGTATCTGTCCAGTTTTCCCAACGTAATTTATTGAATAAACTATCTTATAGGTGCTTGCTTCCTCTGTCAAATATTAATTGACAATAAAGGTATAAGTTTATTTCTGGGCTCTCTATTTTGTTCCATTGACCTATGTGTCTGTTTTTATTCCAGTGCCATGCTATTTTGATTACTATGGCCTTATAATATAGTTTAGTATTAGGTAGCATAATTTGTCCAACTTTATTTTTCTCAGGTTCACTGTTGCTATGGGGGCCTTTTGTAATTTCATATAATTTTTTTGAAATATTTTTTCTAGTTCTGTGAAATACATCATTGAAATCTTGATAGGAAGTGCATTGAATCCATAGATTGCTTTGGGTAGTATGATGTTAATTCTTCCTATCCATGAACATGGTATGTGCTTCCACTTATTTGTATCTCCTTTAATTTCTTTCTTCAGTGTCCTATAATTTTCTTTTTTTTTTATTTTATTCTTTTTTTAAATTTTATTTTTTGTTATTCAATTACAGTTGTCCCATTTTTCCCCCATTGCTCCCCCCTCCCAGCCCATCCCTTCTCCCACAATTATATCCCTCCCCATTGTCCATGTCCATGAGTCATTCATATACGTTCCTTGACCTGACCCTTCCCTTACTTATCCCCCTTCTCTCCATCCCCCCTCCCCCCTACTGACTACTATTCTAGCCTTTGCCTATTTAGTTCGTTTGTTTGTGTTGCTCTTTAGTTTCCTGTATTGGGTGATATCATATGGTATTTTGCTTTCTTTGCCTAGCTTATTTCACTAAATAATTTTCTCTAATTCCATCCATGTTGTCGCGAATGGTAGGAGTTCCTTCTTTCTTTCTGCTACATAGTATTCCATTGTGTAGATGTACCACAGTTTTTTGATCCGCTCATCCACAGACAGGCACCTAGGCTGTTTCCAGCACTTAGCTATTGTAAACAGGGCTGCTATGAACATAGGGGTGCATAAGTTCTCTTCAATTAGGGTTTCAGGATTTTTCGGGTATAATCCTAGCAGTGGAATCACTGGTTCAAATGGCAGTTCCATTTTTAGTTTTTTGAGGTAATTCCATACTGTTTTCCATAGTGGCTGCACCAGTCTGCATTCCCACCAGCAGTGCAGTAGGGTTCCAGTTTCTCCACATCCTCGCCAGCATTTGTTGTTTGTTGATTTGTTGATGATGGCCATTCTGACAGGTGTAAAGTGGTATCTCATTGTGGTTTTTACTTGCATCTCTCTGATGGCCAATGATGTTGAGCATTTTTTCATGTGTCTATGGACTTTCTGTATGTCCTCTTCGGAGACGTGTTTGTTCAGGTCCTTTGCCCATTTTTCAATTGGGTTGTTTGTTTTCTTGATGTTGAGTCGTACAAGCTCTTTATATATTTTGGAGATCAGTCCCCTGTCTGTGATATCATTGGCAAATATGTTTTCCCATATGGTTGGTTTCCTTTTCATCTTGCTGATGTTTTCTTTTGCTGAGCAGAAACTTCTTAGTTTGATGTAGTCCCATTTGTTTATTTTTTCCTTTATTTCTCTTGCCTTGGAAGATGTATCCGTGAAGATATTGTTACGTGTGATATCTGAAATTTTCCTGCCTATGTTTTCCTCTAGGACTTTTATGGTATCACGGCTTACATTTAAGTCTTTAATCCATCTTGAGTTTATTCTCATGTGTGGTGTAAGTTGGTGGTCTAGTTTCATTTTTTTGCACGTCCCTGTCCAGTTCTCCCAGCACCATTTGTTAAAGAGGCTCTTCTCACTCCATTTTATGTTCCTTCCTCCTTTATCAAAGATTAGTTGACCATAGAGGCCTGGGTTTATTTCTGGGCTTTCAATTCTGTTCCACTGATCTATATGTCTGTTCTTATGCCAGTACCAGACTGTTTTGATCACAGTGGCTTTGTAGTATTGTTTGATGTCTGGTATCGTGATTCCTCCTGCTGTGTTCTGTTTCCAGATTGCTTTTGCTATTCGGGGTCTTTTTTGGTTCCATATGAATTTTTGGAGGATTTGCCCTAGGTCAGTGAAATATGTCATTGGTATTTTAATAGGGATTGCATTGAATTTGTAAATTGCTTTGGGTAGTATGGCCATTTTGATGACGTTGATTCTTCCCATCCAAGAACATGGTATTTGCTTCCATTTATTTGTATCTTCCTTAATTTCTTTCTTCAATGTTGCATAATTTTCAGTGTACAGGTCTTTTATCTCTTTGGTTAAGTTTATTCCTAGGTACTTTATTTTTCTTGTTGCTATAGTAAATGGTATTTTCTTTTTTGCTTCTGTCTCTGAGATTTTATTGTTGGTGTAGAGAAATGCCTTAGATTTCTGTATATTTATTTTGTACCCTGCTATTTTGCCAAATTCATTTATTATATCAAGTAGTCTTTTAGTGGAGTTTATAGGGTTTTCTAGGTATACTATCATGTCGTCTGCAAATAGTGATAGTTTTACTTCTTCTTTCCCAATTTGGATGCCTTTTATTTCTTTGTCTTGTCTGATTGCTGTGGCTAGGACTTCCAACACTATGTTGAATAGAAGTGGGGAGAGTGGACAACCTTGTCTAGTTCCTGATTTCAGGGGGAATGCTTTCAGTTTTTGTCCATTGAGTATGATGTTGGCTTCAGGCTTCTCATATATAGTCTTAATGATGTTAAGGTATGCTCCCTCTATTCCCATTTTGCTGAGTGTTTTCAACATAAATGGGTGTTGTATTTTATCAAATGCTTTTTCTGCATCTATACCTATGATCATGTGATTTTTGTCTTTCATTTTGTTTAGGTGATGTATTATATTTATTGATTTGCGAATATTAAACCATCCTTGCATCCCTGGGATGAATCCCATTTGATCATGGCGTATGATCTTTTTGATGTATTGTTGGATCCTGTTTGCCAAAATTTTATTGAGGATTTTAGCATCTATGTTCATCAGTGATATTGGCCTGTAGTTTTCTTTCTTTGCTGTGTCCTGACCTGGTTTTGGGATTAGGGTAATACTGGCTTCATAGAAAGAGTTTGGGATTTTCCTCTCATCTTGGATTTTCTGGAATAGTTTGAGGAGGATAGGAGTTAGTTCTTCCCTAAATGTTTTGTAAAATTCGCCTGTGAAGCCATCCAGTCCAGGGCTTTTGTGTGCAGGGAGATTTTGGATTACTGTTTCAATTTCCTTCTTTGTTATTGGTCTGTTGAGAATTTCTACTTCTTCTTGATTCAGTTTTGGAAGGTTATATGTTTCTAGAAATCTGTCCATTTCTACTAGGTTGTCAAATTTCTTGCCATATAGTTGTTTGTAGTAATTTCTTATAATTGTTTGTATTTCTGAGGTATCAGTCGTGATTTCTTCTCTTGCATTTCTGATTTTGTTTATTTGGGTCTTCTCTCTTTTTTTCTTAATGAGCCTGGCTAGAGGTTTGTCAATTTTGTTTATTTTTTCAAAGAACCAGCTCCTACTTTTGTTGATTTTTTGGATTGTTCGTTTCGTTTCTATGTCGTTTAATTCTGCTTTGATCTTGATGATTTCCTTTCTTCTTTTTGCCCTAGGCTTTGCTTGTTGTTGCTGTTCTAGTTCTTGTAGCTTTATGGTTAGGTTTTTTATTTGAGATTCTTCTAGCCTTTTCAGATATGCCTGTATTGCTATGAACTTCCCTCTTAGGACTGCTTTTGCTGTGTCCCATAGGTTTTGGGCTGTTGTGTGTTCATTGTCATTAGTTTCTAGAAATTTCTTGATTTCCTCTTTGATGTCATTGTTAACCCATTCATTATTTAAGAGCATGTTATTCATTCTCCATGAGTTTCGGTGTCTTTGATTTTTTTCCCTGAGGTTGATTTTTAGTTTCAAGGCATTGTGGTCTGAAAAGATGCTTGATATGATTTCAATTTTCTTGAATTTGTTGAGGCTTGTTTTGTGTCCTATCATGTGGTCTATCTTTGAAAATGTCCCATGTGCCTTTGAAAAGAATGTATATTTTGCTTCTTTGGGGTGAAAAGTTCTATATATATCAGTTAAGTCCATGTGGTTTAGTGTGTTGTTCAATGCCTGTATATCCTTGCTGTTTCTTTGCTTGGATGATCTGTCTATTGTTGATAATGGAGTGTTGAAGTCCCCTACTATGAGTGTGTTGTTGTTAATATCCTTGTGGTCTTCTAGTATTTGCCTTATGTATTTGGGTGCTCCTATGTTGGGTGCATATATGTTTATCAGTGTTACATCTTCTTGATGGATTGTTCCCTTAAGTATTATGAAATGTCCTTCTTTGTCTCTTTTTATTGCCCTTGCTTTGAAATCCGTTTTGTCTGATATGAGGACTGCTACCCCAGCTTTTTTTTCAGGTCCATTTGCTTGGAATATTTTTTTTATATCCCTTTACTTTCAGTTTGTGTAAATCTTTTGTTTTGAGGTGTGTTTCTTGTAGACAGCAAATATGTGGGTCCTGTTTTCTTATCCATTCCGTTACCCTATGTCTTTTAATGGGAGCATTTAATCCATTTACATTTAAGGTTATTATTGACATGTATTTATTCATTTCCCTTTTGTGTCTCTGTTCCTCCACTCTTTTTTTGTTTTTTCTCTTCCTTTTTTCTTAGAATATTCCCTTTAGCATCTCTTGCAATGCTGGTTTGGTGGAGATGTATTCTTTCAGTCTTCCTTTGTCTGAGAAACTCCTTATTTCACCTTCTATTTTGAATGAGAGCCTTGCTGGGTAGAGTATTCTTGGTTGTAGGCCTTTGTTTTTCATTGCTTGAAATATTTTTGACCATTCCCTTCTGGCTTGTAATGTTTCTGTTGAGAAATCGGTCGATAGCCTTATTGGAGCTCCCTTGTAAGTTATTTGTTGTTTTTCTCTTGCTGCTTTTAGGATTCTCTCTTTGTCTTGGAATGTTGCCATTTTAACTATGATGTGCCTTGGAGTGGGTTTTGGGGGGTTCCTCTTGATTGGAACTCTCAGTGCTTCTTGGACTTGCATAGCTTTTTCTCTCATCAGGTTCGGAAAATTTTCTGTCACTATTTCTCCTATCAGATTTTCAATTCCATGCTCCTTTTCTTCTCCCTCTCGTATTCTGATGATCCTTAAATTATTTTTTCTAATGCTATCCTGTAATTCCCTTACATCTTGTTCATATTTTTTCAATCTTTTTTCATTTTGCTGTATCATTTGAGAATTATTACCTACATTATCCTCTAACTCACTAATCCGATCCTCTGCTTCGTTTAGTCTGCTTTTGACTGATTCTACTGTGTTTTTCAGTTCAGAGATTGCATTCTTCATTTCTTCCTGGTTCTTGTTGATAGTTTCTATGTCTTTTTTTATGCTGGTGTAGTTCTCTGCAAGTTCCCTGTAATTTTCTTGGAGCTGTTGGTAACTTCCTTGGAGGTTGTCATAGTTGTTTTTGAGGTTTTCAAGAATATTGAGCTTCTTCATCACCATAGTTTTGAATTCCATGTCTGACATTTGGGCTATGTCTATTCCATCTACCTCTCTTTCTGGGGATTCCTCTTTTCTTTTCATTGAGAGGTTGTTTCTGCGTCTTACCATGTTGGATTCTTCTTGTTTGTTTTTGTTTTTTGGATTTGTCTGCTTTGCCTTCCGACCTTTGTGGTATGAGATTTTTTTATGGTAGATCTGGGGGATTCAGTGGTGCAGTCTCTTTGATCTCCTGAGCCTGATGTTCTTGGGGTACCTTTTATATCGTTTGTTTATGCTGTCTGGTTATATTTCAGATTTTTTTTTTTGTTAGGATATTCCTTCTGGCTTGTTGATTGGGAGTCACTCTATCCACTTTATCTCTAATTCTTTTGTGGAGATGTCAGTTCAGCCTTCTTGTGTCGTCTTCTTTTTCTGCGTCCACAGCTGGTCTAATGTGATGGGCCAGAGATTCCTACTCCTTGCAGCAGTGGTGTGCACGAGGTGGCCGGCAAGGCGCAATGCAAGGCAGCCAAGAGCCCACCTCAGGTCTGCCACGCTGCGCTCCAGGAAAGCAGGCCACACTGAACTTTGGGGAAGCTGGCAAGTTGTTTTATTTTTATTTTTTTCACTCAAGCATCAGTGCGCGCCCAAGGCGGCTGGGGAACTAAGCTCAGGCCTGCCGCGCCACGCTCCCAGAAAGCAGGCCGTGCCAAGCTCCGGGAAAGCCCTCCAGGTGTTTTTTTGGCTCGAGCACCGGTGCACGCCCAAGGTGTCCGGGGAACTAAGCTCAGGCCTGCCGCGCCGCGCTCCTAGAAAGCTGGCTGCAGCCGCGCTCTGAGGAAGCTGGCCGCGCTGCGCTCCGGGAAAGCCCTTGAGGTGTTTTTTGGCTCGAGTGCAGGTGTGTACCCAAGCGGCTGGGGAGCTAGCCTCAGGCCTGCAGCGCGTGTTCTGGGCGTTGGTCTTTCGCCTCTTAGGGCAGGGCTGCAGACACTTGTGCTCAGTAGAAGTGAGTGTCTGTGAGTCCTGCTGCCCACCGTTCCAGCACCTCCTGAGCGGGCACGCGCAGAGCCTGGGCAAGTGCTCTGCGCTCCGGATTCCGGCCTGGTACTTCGGCCTGGCGCCCACTGGGCTGGCCAGGGGCGACTGTGCACAGTCTTCTGCGTGTCCAGTGGGCCTCCCTGCGCCCGTTGGGTCACTGATTTTATGTCTGTTGGCGTGTATCCGAGGGGCACCTGGACGCACAGCCCTGCGCACCTGGGCCAGTGAATGAGGGCACTTCCCTATGCGCGCCCCCGCGACCCAAGGGGAGGGTTGGGGGGGTGGATGAGTGCACCACTGTGCCTGCGCTCCTCAGAAATGGCCTACCACCCCCAAACTTTCCTCCCCTCTCCACCATCCACTAGAGAAAAATATAAAGGAGAATTATGTTCTCACTTGCCCGGCAGCACGCTGTCTCCTGTCCTTCAGCGCCAATGCCACTTGGTCGAGTCAGGTCTCTGCCAGCGGGCAGAGATCTGCTCTCCTCCCAACTCCTCTCCCGGGGCAGCCTGTGGTCCCCAAAAATCCTTTGTGTCCTTCCAGCCGCAGCTCCGGCTGCCGCCCCAGTCAGGAATCCTGTTTCGTCCCCTTTTTCTCCGCTATCCTCCCTAAACAGGTTGTTCCCAGATGGATTTTCTCTAATCCAGCAGTGCCTTGGCTCGACTCCTGCCAGTGTCCAGCTGCTCACTGAGATGTTCTGTCTGCAGTTAGCCCAAACTGCAGAAGGGTCTCGGGAGCCTGAAACCTCAGCCTCTCCTCACTCTTCTGCCATCTTCCCTCTCTCCCAGTGTCCTATAATTTTCCAAGTACAGGTCTTATACATCCTTGGTTAGGTTTATTCTTAGGTATTTTATTCTTTTTGAAGCAATTGTGAATGGGATTGTTTTCTTAATTTCCCTTTCTTTTAGTTCATTATTGGCATATAAAAATGCAGCTGACTTCTGAATATTAATTTTGTATCCTGCTACTTTGCAGAATTCATCTATCAGTTCTAGTAGTTTCTTGGTGGAATCTTTGGGGTTCTCTCTATATAGTATCATGTCATGTGCAAATAAAGACAGTTTTACTTCTTCTTTTCTAGTTTGGATGCTTTTTATTTCTTTTTCTTTTCTGATTGCTGTGGCTAGGATTTCCAGTACTATGTTGAATAAGAGAGGTGAAAGTGGACATCCTTGTTTGTTCTGATCTTGAGGAGAATGCTTGTAGTTTTTGCCCTTTGAGTATGATGCTGGAAGTGGGTTTGTCATATGGCCTTCATTATGTTTAGGTATGTTCTCTCTATTCTCACTTTGCTGAGGGTTTTTATTATAAATGGGTGCTGGATTTTATCAAATGTTTTTTCTGCATCTATTGATAAGATCATTTGTTTTTTATCCTTCATTTTGTTTATGTGGTGAATCACACTTATTGATTTGTTAATATTGTACCAATCTTGCATTCCCCAGAATAAAGTCCCACTTAATCATGGTGTATGATCTTTTTGATGCACTGCTTTATTCATTTTACTAATATTTTGTTGAGGACTTTAGCAACTATATTATTCAGGGATAGTGGCCTATATTTTTCTTTTTTGTAGTGCTTTTATCTGGTTTTGGAATTAAGATAATGCTGGCCTCATAAAATGAGATTGGGAGCCTTCCTTCCTTGAACTTTTTGAAATAGTTTGAGGAGAGGTGTTAGTTTTACTCAGAATGTTTGGTAAAATTCATCTGTGAAGCCATCCAGTTCAGGGCTTTTTTTTTGTTCAGAAATTTTTGATTACTGCTTCAATTTCACTAGGTGTAGTCAGTCTATTCAGATTCTCTGATTCTTCCTGATTTAGTTTTGGAAAATTGTATGTTTCTAGGTATTTATCCATTTCATCCAGGCTGTCCAGTTTGTTGAAATATAGTTGTTCATATTTATTTTATTATAATCCTTTGTATTTCTTTGGTGTCAGTTTCTATTTTTATTTTTCATTTCTGATTTTATTTATTTGCGTCCTCTCCCTTTTTTTCCTGATGAGTCTGGTTAAAGGTTTGTCATTTTTGTTTTCCTTTTCAAATAACCCCCTCTTGGATTCATTGATCTTTTGTATCTTTTTAAAAGCTCTATTTCATTTATTTAATCTTTATTATTTTTATACTTCTACTCACTTTGGAATTTGTTTGTTGTTCTTTTTCAAGTTTCTTTAAGTGTAAAGTTAGATGGTTTATTTGATTTTTTTTTTTTCTTGAGATAGGCCTGTAATGCTATGAATTTCTCTCTTAGGATTGCTTTCCCTGTGAGATTGTGGATTGTTGTGTTCTCATTTTCATTTGTTTCAAGATATCTTTTGATTTCTTCCTTGATCTCTTTGTTGACCCATTTATTGTTTAATAGCATGTTACTTAGTTTCCATGTCTTTGTGTGTTTTTTAATATTCTTCTTGTGATTAATTTCTAATTTTATAGCACTGTGGTCAAAGAAGATGCTAGATGTGATTTCAATCTTCTTAAATTTCTTGAGACTTGTTTTGTCTCTTAATATATGGTCTATCCTAAAAAATGTTACATGTGCAGACAGAAGATGGCAGCGAAGTAGGGACAGTGTTCTCAGCTCGCTTCTGTTAAGGAGAGACTCCAGGAATGAATGCAGAGAGGAGTGACTGAGTGAGTGTGGATCTCCGATAGCGTGAACAGGGAGGAGAGCGTGGGAGCAGTGTGGAGGGGGGCGTGGAGGGGTTTACCACACACTGCAGTCTGAGTCATTCCGAGACCCAGTTCGTCTGCAGTACCAAGCCAGAGAGCTCACTAGCCAAGAGCTGCTTGGAGGCTCCCCCTGCTAGGGGCACACCCATAAATGAATTCTTGTAGGGAGTTAGGGAGAGGATTTGGCTGAAAAAGCCAGAAGAGTGAGAGAACAGTGAACAACCGGGACTGGGAGAAACTGTGTGATCTGAGTCTAGAGGGAAATCTCCTCAGCTGCAACCTCCGACCGAAAGCTCGGCACTCCGGGCGCGCACAGCACCCGCGCTACGGCCCTACAGAACAAAGGGACAGTTTTGGGGCAAGGAGACGGGCCGCACAGAAAAGCTGCTTCGGAACTCCGGACCGGGGGAGAGCTCCTGAGCAAGAGAAAAGTGCATGCCTCCGGCGCTTTGAGCAATCGCACTAGAATTCCACAGATCAAAAGGCGGGTTTGGGGCTAGGAGAGAAATAGGACGCGCAGGGTGTGTAAGTAGGGAAGAGAGCGGAGACGGTGATTCTGGAGTGGAGACAGTGGAGACGGTTTTAGGCCGGGGAGAAGGGCCCGCAGGGAAAGGCCACTGCGGAGAGCCAGACTGGGGGAGAACTCCTGGGTAGGAGAGCACTGCGCTGACTGACCACACTAGAATCCTGCAGAACAAAGGGACGGTGCTGGGGCGGGAAGAGAGATAGAGCGCGCAGGCCGATAGACAGGGAAGCCAGCGGAAGCTGTAGCTCGGAATAGAGACAGTTTTGGGGCAAGGAGAAGAGCCCACGCGGGAAAGCCGCTGCAGAGCTCCAGACTAGGGGAGAGGCCTTGGGCAGGAAAGTGCCACTGGGCCCGGCGCTTTGACCGACTGTGCCAGAGTCCTGCAGAACAAAGGGATGATCTTGAGACAGGGAGAGAGGTAGGGTGCGCAAGCATGTAGACAGGGAAGAGAGCAGAAGCTGTAGCCTGGGAATAGAGACACGACTGGAGGCAGGGCGGGGATTGCTGGCAGGCACAGGCTGGACCAACAGTGGGAAGGAGTAGCTGGACAAGCCTGAGGAGGGCTGAGGGTGCCTCAGGAGGGGACTACTAAACGCAGCTCACAGCAGAGTGGCGGTAGGCCCACGAATAAAAGACTAGCAATCCCAGAATTGAGCAGAACCCTCCTGCAGCCAGCCAACCAACCAGAAAAGATTTGAAACTCATGGAATTTTGAATAGGGGCAGACTCAGGAAGGAAGGAAGGAAAAACAAAAAAAACAACAAACCAAAAATACCAAGAGACTGTGCCTAAAAGTTGAATTGAGTTAAAATCCTCTCATTCTTTATTTCTCACTCTCTCTCTAACTGCCCCTGCCGTTCTTTCTTATTCTCTCTCCTTTTCTCCCCTCCTCTTCCCTCCCTTCTCTCTCCTTAGCATGTCTCCCCTGCATCCTATTCTTTGCTAATTTTTTAATTTTAAGTTCTCTCCCTTTTCTCCCTATTCCCTTCTTCCAATCCCCTTCCCTTCCCCTATCCTCATCCTTTCTTTATTTTGTCCCCCTTCAGTCTACATTCGTTTTTCTTTCATCCCTTGCCCTTATTTTCCTCCTCTCCCTATAAATATTCTCTCTTTCTTTCTCTCTCCCTATTCCACTTTATATTCTAATCTTTTAATATTCAAGTTATAATTCTAATCTATCCCCCTCTCACTTCACCCTCCCATTCTTACCCCTTCTCTCTTTCCACCCCATCCCCTCACTTCTCTCTCTCCCTCTTGTATTTCTCTCCTTCATCCTATCTTTTGTCAACTCTTCAATTTCAATCTTTCCCTCCCTAATATCTCCTCTTCCTCCTGATTTCCTTCCCTCCTCCGTGTTCTTACCCTCCCCCATCCTCTTCCTTTCCCATCTCTTATTCCTCTCTCTCTCTATTCTCTCTTTCTTTCTATCTTGCAATTTTATATCATGTTTTAATCTCCTAATCTTTTTTATAATATATAATTTAAAAAAATTTTAATCCAGTCTCCCCTCTTCTCCCTCCCCTTCTTCTTTCATTCTCTCTCCTACCCTTCTCTTCTCTACTTTCTCTCTCTCTTTCCTCTCTCCCTTCCTGTCTCACTATTTTCTACTCTGTATTTTTATTCTTGAAAAATTCTTTCTCAACCTGTTTCCTATCTTCTAACCTCCTCAGCCCTCTCCTTCAATTTCTGGCTGTCTGTCTGCCTGGATGTCTATTGTGTCTATCCTCCCTTCCATGCTAATCATATAGCATATACCGATTATATAATCCTAATACTATACACTTCCACTTTCTCACTCCACACTGTAACCCTCTCCTCCTTTTCAAACACACAGTGTAAATGTTAATTGCTGTCTTACATAACCTTGATCCCAATTACTAATATTATTACTCTATCAACTTCCAGCTCAAAAATTACCCTTCCTTCATTTAAAACAACTCCTTTCTGTTTCTCCTACGAAATAAGAGTCCCAATATCTCCACAAGTATATTAATACGGGCTCATTTGCAGCCTATAGTGAGATTGTAGTTGGGGGAGATATTGGAGGGTGTGGGTTTCTTGCCTGGGTTGTGTGATTATGTTTTAGCAGCTCCTCCACAAAAGATCTCAAGACAAGGTGGGCAGAGTGACTCTCAATCAACTAACCAGAGAAAAAGATCCACCAAAGAGTAGCTGAAATACAACCAGACAGATTAAAGAAATAACATCAAGGACAACACAGAGGGAGATCCAAGATGGCGGAGGAGTAAGTGGAAGCTACACTAATCTCCTCCCAGGACCAGCCAGTGCTGACTCAGCCCCAGTACAGCAGACAGGCCATTCCCCTCCAAGTGGCGTCAGACTAAGGGGAAATAAAAGCCCTGCCTACAGGAATTAAGCTGCCACACCCATGGTTCTTAAGCCTGACTGCTAATCACAGATTGAGTAGATTAACAACTAAAAAAGACAGACAAAGGCAGTAGATCCCTGGAAGTCTCCAATAGGCTGCCTAGGGCCAGTCTGGTACATGATCTGACACTACCAGAGCCAGATCCAGGAAGAGCTGATCATTCTCAGAAGCACCAACCAACAATAGGAATCACAAAAATGAGGAGACAGAGAAACAACCCCCCATCAAAAGGAAAGGTAGAATCCCCAGAGAGAGTGTTAAATGAAATAGAGGGGAGCAAAATATCAGATACAGAATTCAAAACATGGATTACGGAGAAGCTGAATGAGCTCAGCAGAAACTACAAAGAACTCCAGTGAAACTACAAGGAACTCCAGAAGAACTACAAGGAAAAAGGACATAGAAGCTATCAATAAGAGCCAGGAGGAAATGAAGAATATGATCTCTGAATTGAAGAACACAGTAGAAGGAATTAAAAGCAGGCTAGAGGAAGCATAAGATCGGATCAGCGAGCTGGAGGACAACGTACACAAAAACTCCCAGACAATGCGACAAAATGAAAAAAGACTGAACAAGACTGAAGAGGTTCTAAGACAGCTGCAGGACAACATGAAACGTAATAATATCCGTATCATAGGAATTCCAGAAGGAGAAGAAGAAGAGCAAGGGATAGAAAACCTGATTGAAAAACTAATGACAGAAAACTTCCCTCACATGAGGGGAGAAAGAGTCACGCAAGTCCAGGAAGTACAGAGGGTCCCAATGAAGATGAACCCCAACAGGCCCACCTCAAGACACATCATAATTAAAATGGCAACAATCAAAGACAAAGAGAGAATCCTAAAAGCAGCAAGAAAGAAACAACTAATAACATACAAGGGAGCTCCAATAAGGCTATCATCAGATTACTCAGCAGAAACACTACAAGCCAGAAGGGAATGGCAAAAAATATTTAAAGAAATGAAAAACAAAGGCCTATAACCAAGACTACTCTACCCAGCAAGGGTCTCTTTCCAAATGGAAGGTGAAATAAGGAGTTTCCCAGACAATGGAAGACTAAAAGAATACATCTCCACTAAACCAGCATTACAAGAGATGCTAAAGGGAATGCTGTAAGAAAAAGAAATAGAGAGAAGGAGAGGAACACAGGTACAAAGGGAAATGAATAAATACCTGTCAATAATAACCTCAAATGTAAATGGATTAAATGCTCCAATCAAAATACATAGGGTAGCAGAATGAATATAAAAACGTGACCCACACATATGCTTTCTGCAAGAGATACACCTCAAAACAAAATATTTACACAGACTGAAAGTGAAGGGATGGAAAAAAGTATTACAAGTAAATGGACATGAAGAAAAAGCTGGGGTAGTAATACTTATATCAGACAAAACAATTTCACAGCAAAGGCCATAAAAAGAGACAAAGAAGGACATTTCATAATGCTTAAGGGAAGAATTCATCAAGAAGATATAACCCTGGAAAATACATATGCACCCAACATAGGAGCACCCAAATACATAAAGAAAATACTAGAAGACCACAAGAAGGATATTAACAACAACACACTCATAGTAGGGGACTTTAACACCCCATTGTCAACAATGGACAGATCTTCGAAGCAAAGAAACACCAAAGATATTGAGGCACTGAACAACACTCTAGATCAAATGGACTTAGTCGATATATATAGAAGTTTTCACCCCAAAGAAGCAAAATATACATTCCTTTCAAAGGCACATGGGACATTTTCAAAGATAGACCACATAATAGGACACAAAACAAGCCTCAACAAATTCAAGAAAGTTGAAATTATATCAAGCATCTTTTCAGACCACAATGCCTTGTAACTAAAAATCAACCTCAAGGAAAAAACTCAAAAACATTCAAACTCATGGAGAATGAATAACATGCTATAAAATAATGAATGGGTTAACAACAACATCAAAGAAATCAAGAAATTTCTGGAAACTAATGCTAATGAACACACAGCAGCCCAAAACCTATGGGACACAGCAAAAGCAGTCCTAAGAGGGAAGCTCACAGCAATAAAGGCATATCTGAAAAGGATAGAAGAATCTCAAATAAAAAACCTAACCCTACAGCTACAAGAACTAGAAGAACAACAACAAACAAAGCCCAGAGTGAGTAGAAGGAAGGAAATCATCAAGATCAGGAGAGAATTAATTGACATAGAGACTAAACAACCAATTCAAAAGATCAACAAAAGTAGGAGCTGGTTCTTTGAAAAGGTAAACAAAATTGACAAACCTTTAACCAGGCTTATCAAGAAAAAATGAGAGGGAACCCAAATAAACAAAATCAGAAAGAAAAGAGGAGAAATCATAACTGATATCACAGAAATGCAAAGGATTGTAAGATATTACCGCAAACAACTGTATGACAAAAAACTTGACAACCTAGATAAAATGAACAAATTTATAGAAACATATAATGTTCCAAAACTGAATCAAGAACAAGCAGAAAGCCTGAACAGACCTATAACAAATAATGAAATTGAAGCAGTAATAAAAATAACTGGCACACATAAACCCTGAACCGGATGGCTTCACAGGCAAATTTTACAAAACATTTAGGGAAGAACTAATGCCTATCCTTCTCAAACTATTCCAAAAGATCCAAGAAGAGGGAAGACTCCCAAACTCGTTCTATGAAGCCAGTATTACCCTAATTCTAAAACCATGTTAAGACACAACAAAGAAAGAAAACTATAGGCCAATATCGCTGATGAACATAGATGCTAAAATCCTCAACAAAATATCGACAAATTGGATCCAGCAACATATTAAAAAGATCATACACCACAACCAAGTGGGATTCATCCCAGAGATGCAAGGATGGTTTAATATTCACAAATTAATAAATGTAATACACCACATAAACAAAATGAAAGACAAAAATCACATGATCATAACAATAGATGCTGAAAAGCTTTTGATAAAGTACAACACCCATTTATAATGAAAACACTCAGCAAACTGGGAATAGAGGGAGCATACCTCAAAGTAATAAAGGCCGTATATGAGAAACCCAAATCCAACATCATACTCAATGGGCAGAAACTGAAAGCATTCTCCCTGAGATCAGGAACAAGAGAAGGATAATCACTCTCTCCACTCCTATTCAACATAGTGTTGGAAGTTCTAGCCACAGCAGTCAGAAGAGAAAAAGAAAAAAGACATCCAAATTGGAAAAGAGGAAGTAAAACTGTCATGATTTATAGACAACATGATAGGTACATAGAAAATCCTATAGACTCCACTAAAAAACTACTTGATCTAATAAGTGAATTTGGCAAAATAGCAGGGTACAAAGTCAAAATTCAGAAATTGAAGGCATTTCTGTACACCAACAATAAAATATCAGAGATAGAAACTAGAAAAAATCCCATTTACTATAGCAACAAGAAAAATAAAGTACCTAGGAATAAACTTAACTAAAGAGATAAAAGACCTGAACTTAGAAATCTACATAACACTGAAGAAAGTAATTAAGGAAGATACAAATAAATGGAAGCATATATCATGTTCATGGATAGGAAGAATCAACATCATTAAAATGTCCATGCTACCCAAAGCAATTTGTAGATTCAATGCAATCCTTATGAAAATACTAACGACATATTTCACAGACTAAAACAAATACTTCAAAAATTTATATGGAACCAAAAAAGACCCTGAATAGCCACAGCAATCTTGAGACAGAAGAACACAGTAAGGGGAATTACAATACCTGACGCCAAACTATACTACAAAGCCACTGTAATCAAAACATCTGGTATTGGCCTAAGAACAGACATATAGATCAATGGAACAGAATAGAAAGCCCAGAAATAAATAGTGGTTTATATGGTCAACTAGTATTTGACAAAGGGGGAAGGAACATAAAATGGAGTGAAAAGAGCCTCTTCAACAAATAGTGCTGGGAGAACTGGAGAGGTATTTGCAAAAGAAAAAGAAAGAAAGAAAGAAAGAAAGGAAGGAAGGAAGGAAGGAAGGAAGGAAGGAAGGAAGGAAGGAAGGAAGAAAGAAAGAAAGAAAGAAAGAAAGAAAGAAAGAAAGAAAGAAAGAAACTAGATCACCAACTTACGCCACACACCAGAATAAACTCAAGATGGAGCAAAGACCTAAATGTAAGCCGTGACACCAAAAAAAGTCCTAGAGGAAAACATAGGCAGGAAATTTTTGGATATCCCGCATAACAATATTTTCAGTGATATATCTCCTAAAGCAAGGGAAAATAAAGGAAAGAATAAACAAATGGGACTACATCAAACTAAAGAGTTCCTGCTCAGCAAAAGAAAACATCAGCAAGATGAAAAGGGAACCAACCATATGGGAAAACATATTTGCCAATGATAACTTAGACTACGTGTTGATCTCCAAAATATATAAAGAACTTATATATCTCAACACCAAGAAGACAGACAACCCAATTAAAAAATGGGCAAAGGAACTGAGCAAACACCTCTCCAAAGAGGACATACAGAGGGCCCATAGGCATATGAAAGAATGCTCAACATCATTAGCTGTCATAGAGATGCAAATAAAAACCACAATGAGATACCACCTCACACCAGTCAGAATGGCCATCATCAACAAATCAACTAACAACAAGTGCTGGCGAGGATGTGGAGCAACGGGAACCCTAGTGCACTGTTGGTGGGAATGCAGGCTGGTGCAGCCACTAAGGAAAACAGTATGGAATTTCCTCAAAAACCTAAGAATGGAACTGCCTTTTCAACCAGCAATTCCACTGCTAGGATTATACCTGACGAATCCTGAAACCCCAATTCAAAAGAACTTATGCATCCCTATGTTCATAGCAGCATTATTTAAAATAGCCAAGTTCTGGAAACAGCCTGAGTGTCCAACTGTAGATGAGTGGATTAAAAATCTGTGGTACATTTACACAACGGAGTTATATGTAGCAGAAAGAAAGAAGGAACTCCTGCCATTTGCAATAACATGGATGGAACTAGAGAGAATTATGCTTAGCGAAGTAAGTCAGGGAACAAAAGAAAAATACCGTCTGATATCACCTAATACAGGAACCTAATGAACAACACAAAGAAATGAGCAAAATTGAACCAGAGGTATGTAAACAAGGAACAAAGTAACAGTTACCAGGGGGAGGAGGGGAGAGAAAATGGGGGGGGTAAGTAGGGGAAGGGTTTAGTAAAGGAACTAGTGTAAATAACCCATGGACACGTACAACAAGGTGGGGATTGACTGTGGGAGAAGGGGTTGGCTGGGTCGGAGGGAGCCATGGGTTAAAAACTGGGACAACTGTAATAGAAAAACAATAAATAAATCAAAAATTGTTAAAAAGGTAAATACTAGTTTTTGAAATTTTTGTTGTAGTTATTATATATGTTCATACAAACAGAGTTGCTAAACAAAATAAATTATTGTAAAAAGTAGTCCTAATTTTGAATGTTACTAGTCTAAAGTAGCGATTTCCAGCCAGTGTGCTGCACAAATTTTTAAAACATGCAATACCTGACTGTTTAGTCAGGGGCATTGACCTCTCTTTCCTTAGATTCTAAAATTAAAAAATGAGAACAGCCAACACAACAATAGCCATTCAGTGTGAATGAATCAAAATTATACCCATTTTTTTCAGATTGGCAAAAAAATATATGTTTTTAGTACCGCAGAATTTTAATAATTAGTTTATGTGTGCCATGAGATGAAAAAGGTTGAAAATCGCTAGCCAAAATGTAGGCTTTTAGGTAACTGTGGGAAGATTCAACAAGTGACCGCTAGAGGGAGCGTTGACCCAACCCAGAGTAGATCACTAGGGAAATGAGAAGCCTGGGCTGGCTGCTCCTAAAAACAGAGCCAGATAGGAAAAGACATTCGGGAAAAACAGTTTAATCCATTGCTATGTCTTCTAAATTAAATACCTGCTACAGTAGTACATGCCAGGGAACAAAGGAGGAAATTTTGCAAATGAAAATACACAGTATGTAAATAACAGAGGGGTCAGAATTGAATAGTTCAGCTGTGTCCCTAAGAAAAGCCAGGAGTGTGTGGTGCAGAATGCTAGGGCTTGCGGGCTCCTTATGCCTTCAGAAACGATGTCATGTGAATAACCAGAGAGTCATTTGTCTTTTTTCCTCTCTTGGCTACTCAGAATGAGAACGTTTCCTGTGGGTTGAGGGACAGCCCCTCCATGCAGTTCCTGGTGAGAGGCAGTCACAGCTCCCACTGCAGAAGCAAAGGTGTCAAATATCCTCCACCTCCCAGCTTGCTAGAGACTAGGGCCCTGAGATGTGATCCAGGCATGACAACAGATGCCATAGCCAAGTAGTGGTACAAAGAGAAAACAGCAGAGATCATTCATGATGGCTATAGGGCTGGAGACCGTGCAGTGTGGCAGTGAGGGTTCATGGCTCTGGCCCACATGGAGTTTCATCAGACAGCTCTAACTATGTGATCTTGCCTATGCTTTTAGCTGCCAAACTTTCCTGGTTCCTTCCTATCCAGAGCCGGTGCTCCAGGCTCCCAGTGAATCTTTGATTTGATGAAGAGCCTTTATATTTTGTTTGTTTTGATTTTACACCTTTCTCAAGTCATACTTGAGGGGTAATAAATTGTACATATTTAAAGCATACAAGTATTGACATACATATAACTCATGAATTCATCAATGTAATTGACATGGTAAACATATTCATCACCACGAAGGGTTTCTTCCCCCATCCCCACCTCTCACCTTCAACTTCACCAATTCCCTCCCATGCAAGGCAACTACTAATCTGTTTTCTGGCTTTATATATAAGTTTAATTTGTATTTTCAGAATTTTATATAAATGGAACAATATATTTTATACTTTACTTTTTTCTCTCTGGTTTCTTATACTCAGCATAATTATTTGAGATTCATTAATATCATTGTGTGTGTCAATATTTCATTTATTTTCATTCTTGAGTGATACTATTGTGTCAATATAACACAACTTGTCTGTTCTTCTGTTGATGGACATTTGAGTGGTTTTCCATTCTCATCTATTATAAACAAAGCTATTGTGAACATAGTATACAAGTATGCAGAGACAAATGCTTTCATTTATCTTGGGTAAATACTTAGGAGGGAAATACCTGTGTTGCATACTGGGTAATATTTAACATTTCAAAAACTTCCCCTAGTTTTCTAAAGTGATTATATCATTTATGTCAGCACTGGTAGTGCATGAGGTCCTGTTGTTTTGCATTCTTAGTATGGTCCACCTTTCTAATTTTAGCCATTCTAATAGGTGTGTAGTGATACCTCATTGTGATTTTAACCTGCCTCCCTCTAGTAATAAATCATGCTGAGAAATTTTTCATGTGCTAATATACCATCTATGTATCTTTTTAGTGAAATAGCTGCTTAAATATTTTTCCCATTTTGCATTGCTGTTTTATTATCAAGTTGTAGGAGTTCTTCATATATTTTAGACAAAATTATTTCATAAATATTCAGAAATAGTTTGGAAATATCTTCTCCCAGTTTAAGACTTGCCTTTTTATATTGTTAACAGTGTTTCATGAATAAAAAAAAATTTCATTTTAATCATCTCTAACTTTATCCATTTTTTCTTATATAGTTTATATACATATGTATAGTATATATATAAATATAAATTTTGATTAACTCTAGGTCACAAGATTTTCTTTTATATTTGATTTTATCCTATGTACAATGTTTCTTGTATCTTGTATCTTCTTCATTGTTCTAGTGTACTACCTTTTGGTGAGATAAACTGACTCCTGACTCATGACATCAGGCTGTAGATGAGGCAGGGAAGCATCTTTTGGAGATGGGCTGTGATCTGGGCTTGTAGGATACCAGAGTGTCTTCATCTCAATGTAATTAATCTTCCATTCCCTGCTCTTCTCATTTATTCATAAAGACTTTTAAACATAGCCTGGCCCCAGCTATTACTAGGGACATTTAAGAAAAGTTCTCTGCTGATTGCCATGAAATCATACAGAAGATAATAGTAGCAATCTGAAGGGACCTAGTGTAGAGGTGGTCTATGGCAGAGCAAACAGGTAATCCGAATGCAAACAGCTGGCTGAGGAAGCAAGCAATGTCAGCAGGGTTCTGTTTGTGGAGGGATCAAGAAGCAGAAAATGACATTGGTCTGGTCAAGATAGCAAAAAAATATATAAAATAAAATGGAGACACCCATGTCAACCAAGATGATTGCTGTGGGGAACTGCTCCTGTGGTTTAGGAAATTGTAACCCCAGTTTGTCTTTAAGTCTCAACAGAGGCTGAGCAGGAGACATAATCAAAAACCATTCAGAGGGTTTCCATGGGAATTGGATTTAAAGAATGCTTATCATGCTTTAGAACTTGCTCTGCTTTTCTTATCTCTTAGTTAACTCTAAACAGTCTCTAGCAAGAAATGTATGAAACCTTGCACCTAATGCCAGTGTGGCATCAAGATGTTTAATACACCCTGACGCAGACTGGTCACTGTGCCCTTTGTACTGCTACATGTAATCTGTTATTGTCAACTGTAATCCAGGCACCTAAAAGCTATTGATGATTTATGCATTTTGACCTCGTATTTCCCATGCGTACCCTCTCAGTAAAAATCATAAGGCATGGAGGTCTTGTGCTTTCTCCACTAGAGAGAACAACCACCTCACCCCACACCCCTGACAAAATACAGTGTCTTGGATAGATTTGTTCCACTGTGTCTGTGAAACCTCTGGTGGACAGAGTAGTTTCCAAATGAGCCTAGGGCATTAGAGGCAACTCTGCCTCAGACTGCCAGCCAGCCACGACACTTTGGTTCAAGAGGGAAACTACCTAAGTCATGCTAGACACATATGGCAAGGAGACACACCTAAGATATCTGTCCATGTGGCCAGAACAGCCGTGACTACAAAGAGGGACCACCCATAGATAGGTTCCTAGACAATTCTCAACTTGGCACCGGGGTGCCAAGACACTCAACAAGAGACCCAGAAGGGTGGAGTACACCACTTCTCACATGTAACTGAGACAGGCTCCAGACCACTGCTGAGACAGCTGAGCTCCATGCCATACTGATCTCCCTTGGCATGGGTCACAGGAGGCTCTACCCTGCTGGACTGAGAACTTTGCCTGTCCTACTGCCCACCTGGCTTTAGAGATCCTTCCTTGCAAGATGCTGATGGCTCCCTTGCCCACTGTGCTCTCTCCTGGACCTGCAGACTGAGACTCTGGAACTCGGGTTCATTATCCCTCAGTTCTCTTGTGTGATGTTATTACTGATTGTTTCTGGATGATTAGTGTTGTTACTAGGTTAGTATAGGTTTGGATTAAATCTGCATTAATAAAAGCTAAGTGAACCTGCCTAGTGAATAGCATAGTCACCTGTGTTGGCTCCCTGTTATTTCTCGGTGCTGGTGCTACCTGTAGGACCAGTAGTGATACAGGCAGCTTGGCACTTTCAGTTTTTAAGGCCCAGAACAGAAGATCTGAGGGGGACTGAAGGCTGCCTTATAGGAAAGACTATATCATGAACATACACTCTTGACACTGCAGGCATCCTCTAAGAATTCTCAGAGTGACAGAAGGAGGGGACATTATAAAACTTGTATTCCAAAGAGTCATCTGGAATGGGATCTTTTGTCTCAGTGACCCAGGCAGTGTTAGCTCATTTGGTAGTCACATGTTGGTGAGATACTGACAGTCAAAGAAGCACAGACAAGGACCACCTGCCTCAGAGACTTTCCAATTCAGCATCGGGCTCTATTCTTGCTAATGGAACACTGCTGTTCTGTAGGCTAGGGTCCAGAGCAGTGATGAAGGAGATCTCAGGGAGTCTTTTCTTTGGGAGGATTAACAGTCAAAGTCATTTGCCGGGAAAAGGGGGAGAGATGACAGGATGGAGAGCTTGCACCCAGAAGTGAACATTAGAAACACCTGTTGTGGTTGATGGGCAAGGGAGCTGATCAGGAGCAAAGAGGAAGCTGGAGGAGACAGTGACAGGTCCTGGGGGTCAGGCACCCAAATAGAGGAAGCTTTATGCTTTGAGCGCATCAACTCTTCCCTGACCTATCATGAGGGGTTAAGAAGGGATATGGCCAGTCTAATCCACAGGATTGTCTTCGGGAGCCCAAGTGAAGGCTGCAAAAGCTAATAGAGCGAGGTATCTAGTTCCAGCACCAGCTAGATAAAGATGCATAGTAAGAACTCGATCAGCTGGGACACTAAGTGGTGGAAGTGGTAAGGACATGACTTCATGTCATCTCCCCAGAGAATTCATGGGCGGGTGGCATTTGAATTGAGTCTTAAGGAATGGGCAGAATTTGGGTCAGTAGAAATGTATCCTCTCAGACGGAGGGAACAGAGTGAGCAAAAGCATGTGGCAGGGCCACCAGGTGTGTGGACTAGGCCAGCAAGACTCGCAGGTGAGGGCATAGTGCCCAGGAAGGGGGCGCAGGTCAGCTTGTATGGTCCTAAACACCAGGAGTCGGATGTTGATGAATTGCAACTCTCCAGTTTTTTAGGGGAAGCTTGTGAAGTGACCAGGGTGGAGCTTTAGGAGGACTGATTTGGTGTCATTTATAGAAGAGGCGAGGAAGGGGGTGCCTGGGAGAAAAGTGAAGGCTCAGGAGGAACAGACGTCCCTCAGAAAAGAGCGGCTGATGATGGCAGAACAATGGGATCCAACATTGATGTGATTATGTAGTTAAACGCCTAATTTTAAATCCAGCACCCTAATTAAGCATAAATTACTTTGCCATTCAAATGTATTCTGGCTTGAAGCTTCCTCTCCACTGGGGCTGAGAGGGGAGGAGGCAGATGGGGAGTAACCACAAATCCACAATCAGCCTTACCTGTGGTTTCTACCCAAGAGTCCCCAAGGCCGGCAGCCATTCCCAGGGTCACTTATCTTCCGAACTGTGCTCATCCTTTGCCCTTCAGACTGGTTTCTGCCTCCTTGGAGAGGCTGACATTTTGGACATGGCCTGTCCTCAGCCTACTGCGGACAGCTGGAGGAAAGCAGAGGGCCCCGCCTACACACAGTGTGGAAGCTGCCACAGCCTCTGTAGTTAGCATAAATCTGAAGCTCCGAATCACTAAATCAAGACATCTTAGAAGCAAGGAGGGCAGGGCCCCTCCGTGGGGCCCCAGGCTGCCCCCAGGGAAAGTTGGGAGAATCCAAAGGGGACACAGAGAAAGGGGCGCTGGTTTCATGCAAATATGTCAGAGCAGCATGCGTTTGAGAACTTGCGGGCCTGCAGTCACTGCTTTCCCCAGACTAATGGGTGTGAAGGACATGGGCCATTGCCTCCCATTCTACTAGCCATGCAACACCATCATGGGTGGGGGAAGGCGTGTGCCTGGGAGCAAGAGGGGACTCACTCTCCAGGTACCTTGCCAGGTGACCTGGAGTTTCAGGGACCTGGGCCACCCATGACTGAAGATGGACTCCCACTCAGGGAATTTGGGACATCACCCCAGAGTTTGGGACTACCCAGGTGTGGAGGGCAAGACAAAACAGAAAGTTGTCACATTTAACAGTTTGCTCAGTGCCTTCTCTGTTCCCAACAGTATAGGAAGATGGACAGTATACAGTGACATCACATAATCTCTTCAGCCTAGGCTTTTCAATGTGGTTGACAAGGCAACCGGACAACTAGTCATACATCCAGAGAATGGTTTTAAAACAGTGTGTCAAAGGCAAGGGTGAGCAAACACTGAGAAAGGGAAGGGGAGAACCACGCAGCTATCTGGAGGAGGAGCTGTCCAGGTGCAAAGGGCCCTGAGTGACGGTCATGCCAGGTGTGTTGGCAACACCAGGATGCCACTGGGCTGGAGCGCTCAAACTGGAGAGCGAGCGGGGGAGAAGTCATGGGGGGGCTCGCTGGGCATCGTGAGGACCTCAGCTCTTCTGCTGAGGGAGATGGGGAGGTATTGGGGGATCTGAGGTGGAGAGGTGACTCACCTGCCTTAGCTGCTGAGCTCGGGGTGGGCTGCAGGGGGGAAGGCAAGAGCCTGGGAGACACGAAATTATTGCAACAATTCAGGAGAGAACTGATGGCTTGGGCCAGGGAAGTGGCAGTGGCTGAAGCAAGAGGAATTTGAAATCTGGATATGTTGTGAAGACAGAGGAGCCAGGATTTCCTGATGGAACAGATGTGCGAGTGAGGAGTCAAGGGTGGCAATTGGAGGGATCCGGACTGAGCCATTGGAGGGGGGCATTTCCATGTACTGAGCTGGGGATACTAGGCAAGAAACAGTTTTAGGAGGACCAGGAGTTTGGTTTGGGACTTGCCAAGTAGGAGTGGCTCATTCTATGTCCAAGGAAGGCTCCAAGCTGATGTCTGGTCCAAGCCACCAGCTCTCCCCTGAATTGTCACAGTAAGTTCTTAAGTGTCTCCCTCGTTGTACCTGGGACCGTTCTTCGTCGGAGTAGGAAGTCTGGGTGTAGGAATTTGGGAGTCATCAGCATCTGGATGATATCTGAGACCTTTAGATGGGATGATATGATCCAGGCAGCAAATGGTGAGAGAGAAGTCATCGAGGACTGGACATCAGGGACAAGAAGACCAGGAGGGAGAAATGGAGACCAGGAGTTTGACTGCCAGGAAGCCGCCCTGGGAGCAGTGGGAGGGGTGGAAGGCCATGGGCCCTGTATCGGGGATGGGGGCAGGGATCCCTGGATCTAGTGGCCTCAGAATCTTTGGAGCACTTTCTAACCTGGAAGCTCACCAGTGCCCTCCCCATTCCCCATGAAGGTCAAGGTGGTGCAGGTTTCCTCAAGCGGTTTCACACGTGACCAGAGACAGTAAATCGGCCCACCTCCTGCTAAAGAAGAAATTGCCCTCAAGTGGATATTTAAAAAAAACAAACACACACACACACACCTTAACATTATTGGGGTGTGACTTACATACAATTAAATTTCTTTGTGCTAAGTTTTGACAAATGTACTCAGCCACGGGACCACACCACCACAGAGACACAGTGTTTTCGTGGCCCCCAAACCTCAGGCAGAAATTAACAAATGTCATCACTGACCAGCTGCAGGTTGAGGACTATCTTTCTGTGATTTGTGGGCACCTTGGTTGGGGCAGCTTTTAGGGCACTGAACCTGATCCCAGCCATGGACAGAGGACTGAGCTTAGCTGCTCCCAAATACCCTGAATCAGATCAAGGCAGAAACAAATGACCTGCGTTGCCATCTAAAGCCTACATGGCTTCCTTGCTTCCCAAGTATGGTTCCGGAAATCTCCTTGTTGTCACCAGAAAGAGAACAGCAGCTGTATGCAAGGACACACTGATCCCCTTTGGACTCAGCACCTTTCAGAGAAATGCAGTTAAAGGATGGGGGCTGCAGGGTCTCAGCTCCACTTGCCCTGGCCTGGCCTGGCCCTGCCCCCTCATTCCCAGGGGATGGAACACCCCCACCACCACCACCAACCCCAGGCTGAAGGCCAGAACTTACTCAGTCCAGGGCTCCTCAACCTGGCAGGCTACACGGGGTGGGGGTGGGGGGGCAGTGTGTGAGGCTTATTCTTCCAGGCAGGCCCCCAAGACAGGGGTGCGGAGCCCAGGCCGCCCAGCAGGGGGCAGCAGCCGCCAGGTGTGAGCCCTGGGAATGCACAGCTGGCTGCCGGCCCTGGCTTACACCCACCTCGGGGACCCTCAGAACTGAGCCCCAGAAGGAGAGACTCTTGAGATGGGGCAGGGCACAGCCATCAGGATACTGCGTGGCCGCGTGTGCAGGTGGGGGCTGAGCAGGAAGAGCTGGAGCCACAAGGACCTGGGATTGCAATTCTGTGAATCTGAGCTTGGGTAAGAGCCCTTGCCACGTGGTCTTTGCAGTTGGTCTGGGCTAGAGTCTCCCCAGCTGTGGGCATTGGGGAGGAAACTGATTTTTCTGTGACCCAGTTTTCTCATCCATGCACTGGGAAGGACGTGGCGCTTGCTCGGGCGCTGATACACGAACCGTGCTGGCCCGTAGCAGAGACCCCGCCAATATTCCTTTCATGATTACGTGACTGTGGTTCAGTGAGGCGTCAATGTGGCGCCCAGTGCATGCAGTCGGTCTATCAGGACCCGCTGACCGTGGGATTGTCCCCATTCCCTGCAGAGGACAATGGATCTGTTTAGCTGACAGCTCACGAACTTGACAGCACTGGGTGCTTATCCTTGGGTGGCCGCAGGGGAGATGTGGAGGCATTTGCATTCGGTAATGGGTTCTGGGAGGCGGATGTAGCATGGGGGGTGGGGGGGGGTACCTGGGCCTGTCCCTCCCTGCTGTGTGGTGTGGTCTGTTTTCCCCAGTGAGCAGGGGTTACAGGAACTCTAGGAAGGGTCTACGCTCGCTCAGAAGTTCTTGACATCCAGACAACGATACTGCTTGGAATCCCCTCCTCAGGCAATGTTCACCCCGAATGGTGACGATAGAATATTAGCAAATGTCTCCTCTGCCATACGACCAAATTTTGCTGAATGCCTGCTCCCAAGCCAGTTCTTCGTGCTGTTGCCAAGGGCAGAGCGTGTGGCCGGGCAGGACCTCATTGAGCCGGACCAACGGCTGGCACACAGGAGCAGTCTTTGCTCACAATGTAATGAGGACCCGTTGCCGGGTTTGCTCTCTCCTGGGGGGTTGGGGAAGGAAGACAAGGCTGCTTCAGAGCAGACTCTCAGGAGAGGAGGTCGAAGCGTGTCTGAAAGAGCCCGTGACAAATGAGTGAAAATACATGCAACATGGAATGTGCCATTTTAACCATCTTTAGTGCGCAGTTCACTGGCTTTAAATACACCCCATTGTTGTGCAGCCGTTGCCGTCACCTCTCCCCAAACTGTAACTGTGTCCCCATGACACACTCCCCACGCCCTGCCACTCTCCTCTCTGTCTCTGACTCTGACTACTTTAGGGACCTCACATAAGCCGGATCATACTGTGTTTGTCCTTTTGCGACGGGCTCATTTCTCTCAGTACCACGCCTTCATGGTTCATCCATGTTGCAGCATGTATCAGGACTTGCTTCTTAGGGCTGAATAAGTTCCACCGTGCGGGTGCACCCATGTTGGTTAGCTGCCTGTGGCACTTGGGCTGCTCCGCCTCTGCCCACAGCGAACATTGCTGCTGTGGACGCGGGTGTGCACGTGCAAGGAGCCGCCCTATGCCCTGCTTTCCCTGGGGACCCCTCCATCCTGCTCCATGGGGCCGCCCAGGTGCCTGTTCCCAGAGCTGTGACTTCCCGAGAACAAAGCAGCCCGATCTGTGCACTTTCTCAGGAAGCCAGGCGTCTTCCAGAGCAGAAATGACGGTGGTCAGGAAAACTGGGAGTGGGGAGCTCCTTCATGTCTGTTTCTACAGACATAGAATCTCCATATATGGCTTGCAGTGCCGCGCATTTGAGTCAGCAAGGGGCAGGAGAGTTAGAGCCGCATCCTAAGTACACCCTCAGGAACACAGCAGCCACCGAGCGAGCACACCCGCCCCTCCCCCCATATACAGATAGTAACCTCTTGGAAAGCATTCTGTACAAATATTCTTCAGGAGTCTTTGGAAATCTGGCAAACAATGGAGGCTTTGGCTTAAGTGATTGGATGCTTTTTTTTGGCAATAATCGTTCAGTAAGTTCAGCTGATTTTTATAGCTATTTCTGCAGGTCACTTCATGACTGTTGGAGGATTCACGTCTCCCCGGCAAGGATACAGGATGCCTATTTCTCTAAAAGCAGCACTGGTTTTTCTTTTCTTCACTCTGCACCCCCCACTATCAAAACCTTCCTCTCTTGGAATAAAAATAAAAACATCTCTGGCAAAGGAGTCCAGGCATGAAGGAGCAAGCATGGAGGGGATTGGGGAGTAGAATTTTCTACAGAAAATTCCAGTAACAAATCCAGAGGATTCAAGGCACTGAGACCCAAAGGTAATACTGTAACTCATCTTATAGGGAAATAGCGACACCCAATGATAAACCTTTAGTCTGGTCATTAAGTGACATCCAGCAAATCCTTCTCTCCAGATGTTCTTTCAGGAAACATTTCAATCCACTCTCAGGGGAGAAGAATCTCTCTTCCAGAAGATTCCATGATCCCATGTACACATTGGCTCAGCTCCTCCCCTACATTCTGCTTTCCAGGGCCAGGGTGTGTTAAATCACAGGAAAGAAAAAGCCTTGTCATTTGTCTTCTTGATTTTTTGTCTCCTCCCCTCTTCCAGTACCATCCCTCCCCACATGTGGTGTAACTATATTTCTTAAATTAACATTACTAAAGGAAGCCATTCAGTAATTGTTTACAAAAAAAATGTATCCTGAAACCTTCTCCTTTGAACGGAGCACAACTGGCATAATTTTAAAGATCTGTCTCAAAAGTAATTCTATTATACTTGACTGCTTATCCTCGGAACTGATGGTCTCACAGATTGCTTTAGGCTTTGCACACACAGGATCCATACTTTATGAAAAAGAATTTATTTGGATATTACTTCAAAGTGGACACTGTTCTCATTCAAATATAATAACCAACATTTATTAAATGCTGCCCAAGTGCCAGCTATTTTATGTAGCTTCTATATGTACTAACGTATTTAACTTCAAACCAATCCTACAAAGGAAGTGCTATTACTATCCCAGTATTATATATAATGTGCAGGAAGGGGCTCCATTAGAGCACCTGGAGGAAGCACAGCTCTGCCAATACCTTGATTTTGACCCAGTGATACTATCAAATGTTTAGCCCCTGGAAAGGTAAGCGAATAAATTTCTGATGCTTTAAGCCACCAAGTTTTGGAAAGTTTGTTTTAACTGCCACAGGGCACTGATACTACGTGTGACAAGCTGAGTAGAATCATAGAAGACCCTCATTGTGCGCGCCAGTCCTTTCCAGGGTGTTGGACAGGGTGTGGGAGATTAAGAAAACCAAAGATGCCACAAATGAAATTCACTATCTGCTTAGTTCACCCCTTCAGGGTTCTCTCTCCTGGAACTGCATATATTTTGCACCCAACATGCTTGAGGCATGGGCACGTGTAATTTCTGCACTAAAGAACTTACCCATCCCTCTGCAAAGACCATTTCACAGGAGGGAAGAGACTACCATGGAGGAATCACAGATACCATTCTGAAAGGTGACAGCACCTCTTTTAAAAGTGTCTGTGAGAACATGGCTCTTAAGCTGGCAGCTGAATTTGCAGGGGAATCTACAGGAAGCCTTTCCCACCAATAGCATCCCCCAGTGCAAACCGCACCCAGCTGGGATTGTTTATGCCAAAAGAAAGTGACTGAATCTTGGTGAGTCTACTCAGGATTAGTGGCTTATGATTCAGTATATTAATGGAAGCATTTCGTTCAAAGGTGTCTTTCTCTCTCTCTCTCTTTTTAAATTGTTTTTCTATTACAGTTGTCCCATTTTTCCCCTATTGCTCTCCCCTACCAAGCCCACCACCTCCTCTCCCACAGTCAATCCCCACCCTGTTGTCCATGTCCATGGGTCATTTATACTAGTTCCTTGACTAGATCCTTCCCCTTCTTTCCCACCTTACCTCCCTCCCCCCTCCCCACTGGTCACTGCCAGGCTGTTCCTTGTTTACCTGCCTCTGGTGTCTTTCTCTTCTATCTACTCCCATTCTTCCAACTGAAAATTGGTAGAGTTCATTCTTCTCTCTGTAAGCGCGGAGTCGTTTCTTTGGTGGTAGGCATGGGTAGAGGTGGGGAGGAATATGGCAGAATCCAAATGACTAAGCACAATTTCCCGAGGTTTAGGTGGTGCATCCATTCTGTTTAGGTGCAGTAACCTCTCAAGACCCACACCAGGAGGCAAGGGTTAGTAGTTCCACAAATTTAAACGTGTCCACTAAGTTTAAGCTTAAGTAGCTAGCACAATACGGATGTTCTCAATGTGTCCCACCAGGTGGAAACTCTAAGGGAGCTCATGCCTAAGGAAGGTCCAGGTAGCTGGATATGAGGCTGGGATTTTGTAGTCATTGATGCTTTTGTAAGCATGACTTAACATTTCAATTCAGGGATAAAGGGGTGCATATCCTGCTTTTTCTCAAGGCTGCAGCCAACCCTAGGTTTCTTTAGAGTGTGTAAATAAAGCCCCATGTTTTCATTCCTTATTTAGCCTCTCTTTACAGCTTAGAGAACTCTGTTTTGGGGGAAGAAAGTGCTGCTTAGTCGTTCCAGCTGTGAGTATACACGGGTGTCTGCAGTAAATCTAAAAATTCCTGTTTGCAGAGAGAGCACCCAAACAAGGGCAGAAGCTTGTAAAGGGGCAGATTTGCACTCCTCAGTCCCTCCCTTTCCCAGAGTGACACCTTTTTTAGAGAAGTCTTAGGCCCCAACCCTTCAATATTTATTTTCTTGTCCTCAGGAGCCTCAAAGTTCTGTCTGTGACTTTCCCAAGCTCCCCCTTCTCAGGTGAAGTGGTGCTCTGCATTCTTCTCCCCCTTGATCTCTTTGTTCTGCTTTCCCTCTCCATCCCTACAAAAGCCTCACTTGCACTGAGATTATTAAGATGGGTTTTTGAGGACAAACACATCTTCAGTGCATATCTCACAAGTATGACCTCCTCGGTAACAGGTAGCCTGACCCTGGGTTTATGTTTTTCATGGTTACGCTTTTAGTGTAAAGCCAAATACCTCTGAGATAGAGTGGTGAAATTGAATGCTTACAGGAATCATCATGGAATATCCACCTGAAATCAAGGAAACATGACCAATACAGAATTAAAATTTATTTAAGAAGAAACAAACTAAACTAAATGTCCATAGAAAGAAAGATGGGTAATCCTGTCTGGGTGGCTCAGTTGATTGGAGCATCACCCACACACCAAAAGGTTGTAGATATGATCTTTAGTCCATAAAGCAAGCAATGGATGTTTCTCTCACATTGATACATCTATATTTCTCTCTCTCTCTCTCTAAAAAAATTAATTAAAAAACACCCTTGTGTGAGGATTTTTAAAAAAGGGAAAAAAGAAAGTGTGATGGGAATATCAAGATAAATGGGTAACTAAAATACAATGAAATACTAAACAGAAGTTCAATCAAATAAGGTAAATCTTAACATAATGTTGAATTTTTAAAAAAGCAGTTGCAGGAAGTTACAAACTACTTAAGAAAATGTATATGTGCTTTTAAAGGACATAGATTAATATTTTATATTATTTATTGATTGATGCACATTTAGCTTAAAAAATAAAAACCCAAAATAAAAGACTATATCGAAGAATTAATTGTAGTATTTGTCTGAAGGATTTGCCACAAGTTTTTTTTTTTTTCATTTTGTAAAGACTAAAAATTTAAAACAGAGACACATGTGTTAATATTTTTATTCTGACTGGTAGATTTACATGTGTTTGTTTAATTAGTCAATTTATTTCTGAACTTACTAAAAAGAGTTATACTTTCTTAAGAGCTTTTAACTAGGGAAAGATGTATTTTTTAAAAAATAAATAAATGATTTGGTCCTATTCTTCCAAGTTATCAAAGGATATTGACCAGAGTCCAATATATTTAGTACCATAATAGATTTCTCTTGCACAAATGAACTTTTTTAAAAAAATTAAAAGTATTTTGTGACATAATTTTTTAATATGAAAGTTTCATTACTTCAAGAATACCTCAAAGGAGCAATGACTTTCTGAGTATGAAAGACCTAATGCTTTAAAATGCATAAAAGAATATATTGGAACTTGCATAATATTAGAGAGGAAACAGTTGCAAAATAAAAGAGGAAGACTTAAAACAAATGACAACTGGCAGTTTTCTCATTCAAATATTTCTTGCCCCTAGATGGCTGTATAGTCATTCTTGTTGCTTACATTTATGGCTGGCCAAATTGCACATGTACGGTAATAAAACCGAAGACTTTTGCTGAGTCCAGGGTGATGCCTTTTTTAGAGAAGTCTTTGTCTCCAACCCTTCAATATTTATCTTCTTGTCCTCAGGAGTCTGAAACTTCAGTCCTCTGACCTCACTTCACAAGGTTCACAGGAGCTCATTTTAGGCGTTTCCCATCATATGTCCTCTGGAAGTTTTTTGATAGATACAAAGCAGTGTCCTGGACACCTACTGCTAATGTGTCCCCACATGGAGTAATTTCTTAATATGCCTCCAGCAAGACTTTGGAAGTTTCAAAGCTGTGACTGATACGTGATGCTGTGGTCCATCTTCCAGTACCAGTTCACTACTTTCCACTCTTGTACTAGATATTTTATAGAGAGATTATCTTCTTCTTGATTTAATCCTTGGCATTCATATGAACAAGAGCTTGTCTGCAAAAATTCGACTGGGGAGAATAGGAGCTAAGGAAGTATGAGATGGACCGAGGCCTTTCCATGGTCTACCTGTGCTCTGCAGGTATAATATAAGGAAACCTATTATAACAACCTTTTATACTTCAAAGGAAAACTCTGTTTAACACACACTTTTATCATGTTCTCTGTGCGAGGTAATATCTTAAATGCTTTACAGATAGTAAGTTGTTTGATTCCTATAACATAGCAATTCAATAATGTAGGTGTTATTATTGAGCATATTTAACAGATAACAAAATTGAAGATCAAATAGAATAAGTAATGTAAGACCAAATAGCTACTAAATATTGGAGTTGAATTCATCTGAACCTGAGCAGTTTTGCTTCAGGATCTTTATATATATATATATACAAAACTTGCTGGTCTCCCTCTCTTTAGTATTGTATTTAACATATCTAGATCTCTGAGGCCTGAGTTATTTCAACAAGTAAACACCCCAATCAATCATTCTTGTCATGGCAGGAAGAGCTTAAAAATTAAAAAACTGTAAGATATCAAGCATCCAATCCTTTGACCAACAATTTGTCTTTTTCATACACCAACATCACGTGTGCATGTGTGTGCACATGTTTGGGAGATGGCTGTTGTTTTTCTCCATCTCAACTTAGGTACAAGCAAGCTCCACCCATGGTAATAAGCCATGGGTCAGATAAACTGAAACCTGGATGAGGACCTGGAAGGACAGAGAGTCAGTCAGTGCCTCAGCCTCTCCTTTTAATACATCTCAGCACGTGCCCATAGAAACAAAGGGCACAGAGGCATCAGGGAAAGAGCCAGCAATTACAGAAAAATATCCATATTTCTCCTTCCTCCAAATCCTAGACCCTGGAACAGTCAGAAATGCATGCCACATCAAACCGACAGATATTTATTTCTTTTGAGTAGGGAGTCTCCGGAAAAGTTGTAAATTCCTCAAATCCAGAAACAGCTCTTTCCCTAGATTTCTCCTCTTTAAAGCCTTGACCTTGAATTACAAGTTGAGTCCAAAGGCAGAAGCTCAGAGGCCCTACAGAGAACACTGACTGACATGAGGAAACTGACATCTGGAGTAACCTCCTCCTAGTACACCGTGGGAATTGTCACAGGTGAGGTCCTCTTCCCGCAAACAGTTTGGCAAACTATCCAAGTCAAAAGCAGGCTAGCCCTTCCTCAGAAGCCATCAGATGCCTAGTTCCCATGGTCCTGAGCAGCTCAGGAAGGAACAGAGACGGACCTTCCTGGAAGAGTGATGGTGGGGTGGAGGAGGGCAGCAGGAGGTGGGCAGAGGGTATGCAAACCTATAATATGACACCCCGTGGGACACAGAGCCTAGGGAGGCAAAGACACAGATGTGGAGAAACTCTGCTCAGACAGTAGGAAAAGCAGCTTGAAATTCACATAACTGACTTATCCAACACCACACTGTGAAGAAAATGGGACTAAAATTCAACTCCATTCTCTTCTAGTCTTTTTGTCTTTCTCTTATTTTTCTTCCTTTAAAATGAAGCTGTTCTTCTTTTGTCTCTGAACATCCCCTACTTGCAGACTCCTGCTGTTGGCCCTCTCCTGCTATCAGTTTTCTGACTTGTCCTCTGCCTGTATCACCCAGATGCAATGTCACTGTAATTACTAAACCACTCTTTACTTGAACTTTACCTCACAATTAACACGAAAGCCCATGCTGCTCTTCCTCTACTGAGCACACTTTAAGATCAATCAAGAGCACACTGCATCTTGTGCAAAAACACCTCTCAGCATCTTCTAAGCATCATCCTGAAGGGACACAGCTGGCCTGCTGGGTCCTGCAATCTGGTGAAATTTTCTATTTGTTCTTGTCAATATAGGTTGGTGTCTTCCTTATTTTGCTTTTTAAAAAAAATGTTTGCTTTATATTGACTTTATTGAAGTGAACTTTTTAACAAAATCATACATGTTTCAGGTACACAATTCTACAATGCATCATCTATATATTGTATTGTGTGTTCACCACCCCGAGTCAAGTCTCCTTCCATGACCATTTATACCCCCTTCACCCTCGTCTACCTCCCCTCACCACCCCCTCCCCCAGCAATCACCACACTGTTGTCCCTGTCAATGAGTTCTTTCTCTATTTTTCTTTTTTGCTCAATCCCTCCACTGCCCACACAACCCCTGTGCCCCAACAGCTGTCAGCCTGCTCTCTGAGTCTCTAGTTTGCAGGTCAGTTCATTTTGATCATTTGGTTTCACGTGTAAGTGAAATCATACAATCTTTGTCCTTCTCTGACTGACTTATTTCACTCAGCATAATGCTTTCCAGGTCCACCCATGCTTTTGCAATGGGTAATATTTCCTCCTTTTTACAGCTTAGTAGTTTTCCATTGTATAAATACATGTGCCAGAGCATTTTTATCCACTCATTTACTGAAGGACACTTGGCTTGCTTCCAAATCTTGGCTTTTGTAAATAATGCTGTAATGAACATAGGGGTACATATATTCTTTTGTATTAGTGTTTTGGGTTTCTACAGATAAAGTCCCAGAATTGAAATTGCTAGGTCATAAGGCAGTTCTGTTTTTCATTTTTTGAGGTAACTCCATACTGCTTCCCACAGTGGCTGCACGCATCTGCATTCCCACCAACAGTGCACAAGGATTTTCTTTTCTCCGCATCCTTGCCAACACCTGTTGTTTGTTGACTTATTGATGATGGTCATTCTGACATTGATGAGTGATACCTCATTGTGGTTTTAATTTTCCTTTTTCTGATGATTAGTGATGTTGAGCATCTTTTCATGTATCTGTTGGCCATCTGTATGTCATCTTTGAAGAATAGTCTATTCAGGTCCTTGCCCATTTTTTAATTGTATTGTTTGGTTTTTTGGTGTTCAGTTTATTAAGTTCTTTATAAATTTTGGATGTTAACTCATCAGATGAATTGACAAATATGTTCTCCCATTAGGTGGGCTGTCTTTTCATTTTCATTAACGGTTTCTTTGCTGTGCAAAACTTTTTAGTCCTATTTGTTTATTTTTTCTTTTATTTTCCCTGGCCTAAGGAGATATTTCAGAAAAAATATTACTACTAGAAATGTTTGAGATTGTACTGCCTATGTATTCTTCTAGGATTTTTATAATTTCAAATGTAACATTTAAGTAGTTAATTCATTTTGAGTTTATTTTAGGGTATAGTGGAAGAAGGTGGTCTAGTTTTATTTTTTCATGTTTCTGTCCAATTTTCTCAATACTCTTTACTGAATAAACTATCTTTATGCAATTGTATGTTCTTGCCTCCTTTGTCAAATATTAATTGACTATAGCAGCCCTGGTTGGTTTGGCTCAGTGGATTGAGCGTCGGCCTGCGAGCTAAGTGTCGCTGGTTCGATCTTCCAGTCAGGGCACATCAGAGAAGGAAAACTCTGACTCCAAAAAACCTCCGCTGCCTTGCGGCATACCTCTTCAGGGGAAAGGCTAAGGGAGTAAACCCCGACAGAAAATCCGGAGCCGGAGTCACTAAGGCCGTTTGACGTTGTAGTCAACACCGGCAACTCCTGCGGCGCACCTGAAGCCAAGCTGTATTGACTCCGTCTTTCCCTTGGACCCTTCAGCTGCGAAGAGAGGGGGGGTCTGCTGCATGGGCAACAGCAGACCCTCCATATCACCCTGCCCAGGCTCTGTAGCTTCACCTCCACTGGAGAGGACACTCCAGCGTCATCGCAAGATGTCGATTCAACACGGGAGGAGACAGAAACCATGTCACTCCCGAGTCGGACTGCACAGCCATTCTCGGCGGTGCAGATAGACTCTTAAGAAGCTACACCATCGTCTCTCGAGACGGACGGCTGCCGACGAATTGACTATAGATGTAGTTTTATTTCTGGGCTCTCTCTTCTGTTCTATTGATCTATATGTCTGTTTTTATGCCAGTATGATACTGTTTTGATTATTATGGCCTTGTAGTATAGTTTGATATCAAGTAGTATGATTTCTCCAACTTTGTTCTCCTTTCTCAAGATTACTGTTGCTATTCAGGGTCTTTCATGGTTCCATATAAATTTTTGGAATATTTGTATTAGTTCTGTGAAATACACCATTGTTATCTAGATAGGAATTGTGTTGACTATATAGAGTCTTTTGGGTAGTATGGACATTTTAATTATGTTAATTCTTCCTATCCATGAATACAGTATATGCTTTCACTGATTAGTATATTCTTTAATTTCTTTCTTTAGTGTCTTATAATTTTCTAAGTACAGGCCTTTTACATCCTTGGTTAAATTTATTTCTAGGTATTTTTTTAAAGCAACCTGTGAATGAGATCTCTTTCTTAGCTTCCCTTTCTGGTAGTTCATTATTGATATATAAAAATGCAACTGATTTCTGGATATTTATTTTGTATTCTGCTACTTTATTGGATTTATTTATCAGTTCTCGTAGGTTTTTTGTGGAATCTTGAGGGTTCTGTACATACAGTATCATGTCATCTGCAAATAATGACAGTTTTGCTTCTTCCTTTCCAATCTGGATGCCTTGTATTTCTTTTTCTTGTCTGATTGCTGTGGCTAGGACTTCCAGCACTATGTTGAATAAAAGTGGTGAAAGTGCATATCTCTGTCTCATTCTAGATTTTAAGGGAAGTGCTTGTCATTTTTGCTCATTGCGTATGATGTTGGCTATGAATTTGTCATATATGGCCTTTATTATGTTGAGGTATAGTCCCTCTATTCTCACTTTTCTGAGAGTTTTTTTTATCATAAATAAACATTGGATTTTATCAAATGCTTTTTCTGCATTTATTGATATAATGTTGTTTTTATTTTTTATTTGTTTGTGTGGTGTATCATGTTTATTGATTTGCAACTATCGTACCAACCTTGTATCCTCAAGGTAAATCCCACTTGATCTCTGTATATGATGTTTTTAATATATTGCTGGATCCAGTTGGCAAATATTTTGTTGAGAATTTTAGCATCTATGTTCATCAGAGATATGGGACTATAATTATTATTTTTTATATAGTGTCTTTATCTGGTTTTGGAATCAGGATAAAACTGGCCTCTTAAAATGAGCTTGGGAGTCTTCTCTACTCTTGAATTTTTTTTGGAATCGTTTGGGAAGGATAGGTGTTACTTCTTCTTTGAATTTTTGGTAAAATTGACCTGTGAACCCATCGGATACAGGACTTTTGTTTGTTGGGAGTTTTTTTTATTACTGCTTCAATTTCACTAGTTGTAATCTGTCTGTTCAGATTATCTGATTCTTCCTGATTCAGTTTTGGAAGACTGTATGTTTCTAGGAATTTATCCATTTCTTCTAGGTTGTCCAATATGTTGGCATATAGTTGTTTGTAATATTTTTCTATAATTTTTTGCATTTCTTTCATATCAGTTGCTACTTCTCCTCTTTTATTTCTGATTTTATTTACTTGGTTCCTCTCTTGTTATTTTTCTAATCAGGGATGACAACAGGGTCAGACTTGAAAATTCTCTCTTATAACATTTTCCTTAAGTGTGGCATAATTTAGGCTTAGAATACACCAGCGATAAGTAAGATCTGTTCATTACAATCTAAGAGGCACCAGGGTCCTTGATTCTCAGAGGTTATTATGATACAAGAGGACTTCAGCTTCAGCCCCACATATTTCATCCCCTGGAGGCTAATTGTACTGGTTTACTTTGTCTGTGTAAAACAGTTTCCACTCTCATTCATGCTTTTGGCAAAATTTGGTTCTTTGCAGTTGTAAGACCAAAGTCCCTTATTCTTGCTGGCTGTCAGCTGAGGGACCACTCTTGGCTGCATGCCCTGGCATGAGGCCATCTTCATCTTCTAAGCCAGCAATGGCACAATGAATCTTTCTGTTGCTTTAAATTTCTTGACTTCCCATTATGTTGTCAATCAGAGAAAACTGCTTTTAAATGGTTTGTGTGGTTAGATGAGCCCACTTCAATAATCTCCCAGAAATTTCCCTTTTTTATTGACTCATGGTCAACTGATAGTGACATTAATCATGTATTCAAGAATCCCTTTTGCCATATAACATCACATACTTTAGGAGTTGATATTTCCTCATGTTTACAAGCTTTATTTAAACTCAACGGGGGATATTATAGAAGGTTAAAGGTCAGCGGGGGTCATTAGAATTCCACATAGCCTGAATTTTCTGGCTATTCATGCTTCCCTAAGATGGACCTCACTCAACCTTTTATAACGAACATAATTTCCTTATTCTTATACAAAAGCACCTAAAGAACTTGAGACCTGAGAAAGTTTTGCTGTAACTTGGCATGTACTTGCCTGTCACCATTCTCCTCTACTCTCCCAACCAGCCCCTACTTGTATAGGACTTCAGTCCTAAACTGTTTCTCTCCACTCCTATGTCCCATGAGGGGACACAGTTGGACCACACAGGTGCCTTCACATGCAGTGGGTTATGTAATAGCAAAGGCATGTGCTCTATAATTATGGTACAGGAACTCAGGAAACCTGAATCTCTACAGTGGGTATTAAGCAAATCTATGCCTTTATTTTATTGGAGAATAAACAGGCCTGTTTTCCTTCAGTCTGGAGGGAAATACTATCTCTATTTCCAAAACTGGAAATAAACCTTCCCTTTGCTTTGGAGGGAGATCCCATTTCCATTTTTAAAAGCTCAGTGCCTCTGCTTGCAAGAAGTGCCCAAACTTCAAGACCAAGTGGAAAATTGTTTCTTAAATTTTCTCTGAAAATTCTTTTTCTTTTTTTCATCCATACAACAAGAGGGTATTTTTTCACTCGTGAGAGTAAATGATTTTTAGAAAAATATGACTTGTATGGGTTTAAGAATCTGGGTAAGGGCCTGGGAAGCTGGCAGCAGAGAGATGCTGAGCATTTGACAATCTTTGAAAGGATGGAATTGAAAAATAAAGGCACACAAAACATTATACATCTAGAAAACATTTATGATGCCCATAATAAATACTAGTACTTAAGGTATCACAGGCATATTCTGTAGGCAGCATCTCTGGTTAAATTTTCTTGATTTTTTAATTCATCAAACTCCACAGTATGTGTATGTCCCTCAGTGCAATTTTTTCAGCCAAACTTTATATAAGAAAATTTTACACATGCATTTCCAAATCTCCACATAAATTTTTTAGTAAAATTACAAGTGGGCTGTCTCGGGTTACATTTCAAACACAATTGATAAACTATCAGAATTACATGTTCTTTTAAAAGAATACTAAGTGTCAACAAAGGGGCCAGATATTGCCGGTGCAAAGGGAGACATTATTGGGTCATGGCATCTCATACAAATTTTTTTTTAAAGGTTTTAACAAACTCATTAATTGCCTGCCAATCAGAAGGTCAAGTTTTTAAAAGTTTTGCATTTGAACATGATCGTTTACAACTTGTATATGGATATTTATGTATTTTAGAGAACTTGGTTGTGCCATTGGAGTGGACACCTACTTTATCACATTTTTAAAAATTTAAAATAAGCTCACAGGTAGAATTTTTACACTAATGTCAGATTTTCAGGGAATACCTACAGTTGGATTCAACTGGAAGAATTATTATCCTCTTTATTTTTTCATCCTCACCTGGTACCATCACATTCTACATAGGTAAGTACTGCTCATTTTCATGAGTTTGGCGGAAAAGAAAAAATCAGGAAATTAAATGGCTGTCAGTAGGACGAATGTTCTGTCTACTCGTTTCTGCTTCTCTCTTCCATGAATCTCTTCATTATTCCAAAGCCTGATTTCCTTCATCCTCTTTGGGCTACTGCCTCCATTAAAAGATCTTTTCCTCATGCACTCTGCTTCTCAGGTACATAGGAACTGGGCACCTGTGAGTACCTAGAAAATCATAAAACTCCACCCTTGCATAAAGGAAAGCCGGCATTGATTGTGGGGAGGATTGATTTTGGGGAGGATGGCTTACGTAGGGCATGGCAGCCTGTGCCTGGAAGAGCCTCTTCCCACAGTGGGGGTCTCTCTGGCTCACACCACCTGTGTTCTATCTGTGCCCTGTTTGTTCTACTCACCTGCTAGGCTTTGATTTGAGCTCTGCCCCTCTCTCAGGTCCTGTGATGACAAAACTCCCCATCTGATCTAATGCGTGTACTCAGGCTGCACAGTGAGTTGGTAAATTAGAAAGGAGATCCTTCATTGCCTCCAACTCCCACATGTACATTTCACAAATATGAAACATTTAAGTGTAATTTATAGTGGTTAATATTCAATTCAATACCTGTAACTCAATTTATTAAACTTATCTGGTTTGTTGAATGTTTCTGTTATGTTTTATTTTCATTTTAGAAAAGATAGAAATAGATATTCTTTTAAATAAATGTTTAAAAATGCTCATGATTGTTTACAATGATGTTTCATATTGTTTTCATTTTAAGAGAGTCATAAGGTACTTCTTTCTGAGAAAATAGCTGGCAGCAAAAAAGTGGTTATGAGTTTCTTGCATTTTAAGAAGTTACTGAGCACTAGTTGGTTTATAGACCAATATAGACAGAATATGTATATTAAGTGGTCTTCTATCAATAATAGTTCCAGATAAATGAAATATCATAATATCTAACACATACTTAGGAGACTAGTAATTAGAAAAAACATGACACATTTACATAATTACATATGAAAAGGGAAACTACAAAGGAGCATTCACAAGGTAAGCTGGCAAAGAGAACTTAAAAGGTACAACTAAAGGTATAAGAAAAACTGTATATGATGTCAGGTCTCAACAGCAAACTAACTATAAGAAAGTGATTGATTCTTGAGTTGAAGTCTGCCAAATTTGGGATGACTCCCCTCTCTGGACATGCCTGTGTTTTATTCTTCCAATGATATTAATATGGCAATTGTTGGTTTCCAAGAGAGAGAGAGAGAGAGAGAGAGAGAGAGAGAGAGAGAGAGAGAGAAAGAGAGAGAGAGAGAAGACTTAGATCATTTTTCACATTCTTTAACCCCAATTCATTATGATGTCAAGTTTTATCTACAGTAGTTCCCCTGCTTCCTTACCCACAGTTTCTCTTTCTTAAGTTTCAGTTACTTCAGTCGACTGAAGTCTGATAATATTAAATAGAAAGTTTCAGAAATAAACAATTCATAAAATTTAAATTGACCACCATACTGAGTAGCGTGATGAAATCTCATGCCATCCCACTGCATCCAGCCCAGAATGTGAAGCATCCCTTTGCCCAGTGCATCCGTGTTGCATACCCTACCTGCCTGTTAGTCACTTAGTAGCCAACTTGGTTATCACATCCACCTTCTAAATATCTCAGAGCCTGTGTTGAAGTAACCCTTATTTTACTTAATAGTCACATTTTATATAACTTTTATTACAGTACATTTTTATAACTGTTCTGTGTTAAGATTATTGTTGTTAGTCTCTTACTATACCTGATTTATAAATTAAGCTTTATGATAAGTATGTATATATAGGGTTTGGTACTATCTACAGTTTCAGGCATCAACTGGGAAACTTGGAACATGACCCCTGTGGATAATGGGAGACTACTGTATTTCTAATTTTCTGTCTGAATGTGTGTATGTTTATATTCCCTGTGTATCTACCCAGTTTCATTACTCTGTTTCCTAATAGCACCCAGTTGTTCCACTGAGGGAAATCTCTCCTTCTGTCCTTCTAAGACTACACCTTCCTGGGGTTTGGTTAACAATGATCACACTCTAAGATCCTAGACAGTTTATAATTTATATGATCCAAACAAGATAGTATGCACTCTTTTCTCTAATAATGGTTCAAAGATGTGCAGCAATTCAGGCTTCAACCACCAGCCCATGACATTCCCCTGGCCATCGTGATTTGCTCAGGTTTGTCTAAAAAAAAGTAAACCTCAAGATTTTTCCTTCTGCTATTGATGAGGAATCAGTAGCCCCAGGGGCTGCTAGCAACTATCTTGAGCTGTAAAAGGAAACCAGCAGAGGGAAACAGCATACAGACAAAAGAGCTCAGACAAGAACACACCAGAGAAATGATACCTGAGCCCTGAGTGACCTGAGCTCAAAGCCTACCTTACTCTTTTATTGTTTTCGTTAAGTGATCCAGTAAGTACCTTTACTTCTTGTTATTTATTTATTTTTAGAGAGGGGGGAAGAGAGAGAAAGAGGGAGAGAGAAATGTCAATGTGTGGTTGCCTCTCGTGTGCCCCCAGCTGGGGACCTGACCCACAACCAGGCATGTGCCCTGACTGTGAATCAAACTAGTGGCCCTTTGATTTGCAGGCCAATGCTCAGTCCACTGAGCCACACCAGCCAGGGCAAGTACCTTCACTTCTAAAAGTCAAATTATGTTGTGATATTTCTAATTTATAAATACAAATGTCCTATCTTGTTCTCTGGTTCTCCCCTTGCAAGAACAGGATCTGGTCCCATAGCTGTGGTGGCTTACCTGCCATTAAAGGGAGAACTAAAAATCAAATAGGAACTGACACAAGCACAGTCACTGTGAACATTTCTAACCCATTTTATGAAGTTAACCAGGGCAGAAAATGAAGACCCCTGGTATCATGCAACCAGAAGTTATTTAAACTGATGGGAAGATGTTTCCACCTAAAATGCTAAATGGGTTTTTAGTCAAGGCAGCCTATCTTAGAAAAAGCAAAAGAAATTTAACAAACATCAGTGAAAAAATGACTCTGCCATTTATCTCATCTATTTATTTGAGAAGGAATACTTTACGTGATGATGTTGTAGTGGTCCTGGCCCATACGAATACTTTTGTCAGTGGTCTCATATGACAATTTCTTTTCCATATTAGGGAACTGTCCTGGCATTTTTTTTTTCCACAGTAGAAACATGTGGTTAGGGAGGAGCAGTGATAATGCAGAAAACAGAAAGTGGTCTTGAAATATAAAAGTACATAAAAAGTCTGTGGCTTGCTTTCATTCAGGTAAAAGAAATTTTTTCAAAAATATTTTTAACTTTAAAAAAATTTATTTTTATTAAAGTTTATATTCAATATTATTATATTTTATTTATTTTTCATTCAAAAATTATCACTAGAAATCCTGCCAGACATTGAAGCCCTCCGAATTTCAACCTAATTGAGGCCAGAATGTTTTAAAGCCCTAAGACAGAGGGCTGGGATCCATTTTCACAAGTGACCTCTAGGGACAAAGCATCACATAGTTTAATGAACCAGCGCTCCCACTCAAACAGTTTACCAGCCCACCATGGCATGGTAAGTACAGAAATTAAAAGATATTGGAAAATTTTATAGCAATTTGACAGATTATTTTTATATCTGTGAAAACTAATGTATTTTAATTGTTTTATCCAAATTTTGTATGTATTCATTTTTATTATACTTTCATAAGAGATTAGAGATTTTTTTTAATTTAAAAAGAAATTTTAAAAAATAAATAAAACCAGTTGCTTCATCTAATAAGTTTAGGAAGTACTAAGGCTGTTTGAGTCATACCACCCGGCCTTTGAGAATGTGTGAGCAGCAGAATTGTAGGAGAGCAATGTCTTCATATGTAACCTAAATCCTACATGAGCAGGGCTGACACGCTTCATCCCAAATGTAGAATGTATAGTTAGTCATTTCACAGGGATGGGTAAAACTGGGCAGAGGAAAGACCCACAAAGTCTCCACCCCCACCAATTTCCTCCTCTTCAGTGCCTATCAGTGAGAATGAAGCACACAAGACAGGCAATTTCAGACCACATTTTTATTAATGCTCTTTGAAAACTCACATTAGTTAATTTAGGGAAGAGCCTGAAATAAAGGTGGAAAGGAGGGAATGTCAGAACGAAGTGGTCAGGTAGTCTCTTCCTGGGTGAATTTTCTCACTTGGTCCCATGCCCATGATGAGCTGCATATGAACCTCAGGTCTCTAATCCCATCTGACCTAAGCCTTGAACTTGCAGACGTAGGGTAACTTCTGATAACAGCTATAATCTTTCCATGACAGATATCCTGGGAAGACAGAAAAGCTAAAATGAATGGGGCTAGTGGAGCTTGTGACCCAACAGAGAGGCACCCCAGACTCTGGCCTAGGATTCAAAGCCTCTCTCTCATCTCCACCAAGGTCCCACTTGAGGGGAAGGAGACCAAAAAAAAAAGGAGAGAGGAGAGGGGATGGGAGAAGACAAACTAATATTGTCTTTCCCAGTTCAGGAGGATTCCATGAAGTTCAGGCCCAGAAATGGGGGGTGGGGGGATGAAAAGGCTGGCCAGAGGTAGCTCCTTTTTCTTACCTGAGCTTCGTGACAGACTCCCACAGTAGCCGGGGTTTGCAATGCTGGCAGGGTCTCTCTCCCAGGCAAAGTAATTCATCACATCATTGTTACTCCACTGCCATCCACCTGCATTGGGCTCATAGCCCTAGAGAGTAGAGAACAGAACCAGGTAAGGTTGTTGAATGGCTATTAGGGTTTTTGCACAATCCTCTCTGATGGATATTGATTCCCCTCCTCAGCATGTGGAATTGGTCTGCTATTTCAGATGTTGCCACAGAGCTTTCCTCTGAGAAATCCTCCATAAAAACTTTCTCCTGTGGGCAAATCCCAAAGCCAATAATCACAAACACCAATCGTACCACTTAGAGGAACACGTTACTGGCTGGACAGTAATTGGTATATTTCTGATTACCTCTGAACCTCAAAGACAATGTCTGTTCTGGAGAGGAAAAAAAGTATTTTATCTTCATTTGGGATTCCTCAGCACAGTATGTGTAGACTCATAAACTCAGAGAACTGAATTACAAAGTTTCATGTGTAAATTATGTAAAAAACTTGAAAAGAGATGGATTAACTTCAAATGGAGATTAGGATCCTCCGCAAAACTCAGCTCTTCATTTGTCCTCCAGTTCCTACATTTACCCCAGATATATCCTAGGATCCCTGCGCTCCAGGGCTCTCTATCTTATTTCCTGCAAAGGCACAGGGGGCAGGGAGTAGGCCTGGGGAACAAGAGCAGCTAGAAAGGTAATGGACAGATTTTACCGCACCTGTGTGGGATCATGAAGCCCAATCCAGACATATGGGCAGGTGTTCAAATTGTTCTTGACCAGAGAGGCCAGGAAGGATGCCTCAGCTCCACTGAGGACAGACACAAGGGATCCTGAGGGTTGCTTCTGGCAGGTCAGCTGTGAGGGGAAGGAAGGCTCTGAGGAGGAACAGGGAAGGCCAGTGGGGGAAGCACAGGGCTAAGGTAGGTGAGAAAAGGTGTGTGAGCAAAAGATGGGGGTGCTCACTGTTACCCCCAAAAAACTTTGGAGAATGGAGACCCCTTCCCCATCTCTAATTGAATTTCCCTCATCACCCCTAACTGCTAATGCACCTACTCACATCAGCATCATTCCAGGATTTTGGATTCCTAAACACAGCATAGCAGTGGAAGCCAAAAGCATAGGAGCCTTGGGGACAGCTGATCCGTGGAAAGGGGAGTTCTTTTTTCAAATCTTCACCTGGGGTGGAAGGGAAAACAGGAGAGGGATGGAGTGAAATGAAGAGCATAAATGGGTGTTGGGAAGTGACCTTGGGTAATATCTGTGAGGCCAGTGTTTGGGGAAGTAACACCAAACTCTTGACTGCCTCTCACCATTGCCAACACTTTCAGGATTTCTTGATCTTGAACCGGACCCAGTAAATGGGGACCATCTCTTTTTGTTCTTCTTTTCCTCTTTATTCAAAAGTCCAACACTTACCCCACTCTGAGCTGACCGTTCTCACACTGGGTCCTCTAATTATTCTTCCCCTTATATTACTATTGACCTCTCCTGTTTTCTCTCTTCACCCTGTCAGTATAAATTAGAGCCCACTGACAAAGAGGAAATGATCTCATTCCACTGATAATGCATCACTGTGGTGCCTTCCGCCAGGAAAAACCGCAGACAGTTTCATTGTGTGAGGCTACACCTCACTGCTGCCACAAGCACCACACAGGAGGCATCCTCCTCTTCTTGGCCCAGAGCACTCACAGTGACCCAGTGCTAGAGGCAGAGAACTCTCACCTTGCACCTGGGACAGAAGCATCAAGCAGGACAGCAGCATCCAGGACGTGCTGGGGAGGGCCACGGGAGGCAGCATTGTGTCTGTGACTTGAAGAAGCAATCAGAGCTCAGGAAAGTAGTATGCTCAGAGAGAGGGCCTGCAGAGAGCCCTCTGTGCTCCCTCTTGTCTTTTCCTTTGGAGAGTCTGCTGGGAATAAATTGATCTTGTGACATCTATTTCTTTCTATGATTCTGGAAATAATTGGAAAATCTGTACCCCCTACTACCCCTGAGGTCTCACAGGACATCCTTAGCTGAGCCTCAGAGCTCCTATGTTCTCTGAAGACTAACATCCTCCTAAAGCCTCCCCTTAAATGTGTGAGGTGAATCCCAGCCATGGCTCCCATCTCTCAGCTCCCACTCACCTGTTTTGCAGGTCTCTTCAATGGTTGGTCAAGTCAGGAAAGACTAGGATTTTATAAGAGGATTTGAGGGTGGGACCCTGAAATGAGTAACAGGAATGTGGATAGCGGGAAAGGGCTTGGCATTTGCTCAAGGAGATTTGTGTCATGGGCAGTTGTCTCTTCCCGGCAATGGCTGGGAATTGCCACAGCTGTTCTTTCCCCTCAGCAGGCCAGCACTTTGCTCAGGAACAGGTGACATTTGCTCTTTCCACTGCCTCTTTCTTGTTAGGGGCCTGTGGCGCAATGTGGTACCAATGTTTAAGAGAGCCTCTCCTGGAGTAGTTCTTTCAGTTGTTATCTCAAAAGCTCCCTTCTATAAACACACACGTGTATTTCTTTCTATCTCGCACTGTAAAGTTGAATGAATCACCGGTGTATTACAAGTGGAGGTGAGTATGGGAATCACAAGTGTCACAGATTGGTGAAGACGGAGAAGAAACTGAAGCTAAGAGTACCAGTGAAGGTTCAGAGTTGACTCTTAAACATGGTAGCCAGTTTTAAAGAGAATTATCCTTTATTCAGAATAATCTGACAAGTTAATAGACAGGCCAATATTTAAAGAAAAATGACATGAATAAATTTGCCTTGCCAGTCATCTGGGAGAGGGATAATGGTAATACTGTGATAGAATAAGAGGCAATGAAGGAATTGAAAACCTAAGGACAACGGCAGTCAAATGATGCAGAGCTAAAGGAAGAATGAATTAGGCTCAAAAAGGGGTCAGAGCAGGAATTGGATAAAATTGGCAATGTGATCCTATATTGCATGTAAGTTAGACCTCTACTGCATCAGGATGGTCACTACCCTAAACTGCTAACAACGCATTACAAGACTGTCAGTTGGCTGCATATAAATGTTATTTTTATTACCTTCTTACTGGGAGAGTTACCTGGTTCATGTGGAGATACTGAGAAAAGTTCCTTAGTCAAATTTACTTCTGAGTTGGCAATTTTGCAACTAGGAGAAACATACTATGTAGGTCAGGTTCAGTTTGGTCAGCCTGGGAAAAAATTATACTGGGATTTTCTATAGACCCTGATTCTCACACTATTATTACAGGCCAGCTTGTCTGCAGGTGTCTACTGTAGGGATGCATAATGAGATCATTCAATTAAGATTATACTTGTTTCATGTCCTCAGAATCCAGGTCAACAGAACCCACAAGTAATCTAAAAAGTAATATAGCCAACAGATCCTTTTGTTAAAAAGGAAAGAATGGATTACTTTACAAAATGTATACAAAAGTATGTAAATACAAAGACACATCTAAAGGAGAGTTCATTGAAAATTAAAGTTTAAAATAATGCCCTATGCAAATATGATAGTTAAGATGTTTTGGGAAGTAACTTTACTACATTAAAATAATTACTTGAGAAGATGTGAATAATAGCAATCACAAATCCAGAATGGAGTATGTTCTTGAATTCCCAAAAAACTCAATGTCATGGAGAAAATAAACCATTTTAGATTAAAAGAACCTAAAGAGATATAGCAACCTAATCTAGTGAGTAAATTTTAATTGAGTCTTTATTAATAAAGTAAGTTGTTTGAGGGACAATTAAGAAATATAATTATAGAGACTTCCGGCCAAGATGGAGGCTTAGACGGACGCGCTAGGTCTCCCTCTACAACTAGAGAGGAATACAACTACTTCAAAACAAAGGATAACTAGAAATTCCAGAAAATAAAACTACACGGAAGCCCAACATATGAGGTTATAAACCAGCGGCGCCCTTTGGGCAGGTAAGAGCAAAAGAGGGCAGCGCTGTTTGCGGTCGCACCAGGGACAGCGGCGGGGAGAACAATCCCGGCTGCAGCCGAACCCCCAGCGACCCCAGCGCTGGGAGAAGCAGCCACCACATCACCTTGAACAGTGAGGCCCAGGGGGGCGGGAGGACGGATCCCGGTCTCCTAGCGGAATAACTGTGTGAATCCATCTTGGACCCCCGCCCCCAAAGAAAGCGCCACAGGGCTGCGAAATAGGTTGCGGACAGGCAGGCGCCTGTCGCTGGGTTGTGACGACAAAGCACCACGGCGCAGCAAGAAAGGCTGCCGAACGGCGCCGGTCGCTGGGTCATTACGAGTACACAGGCACTGCCCCCTACAGTCGGCCCAAGAAAACAAAACGCATCTGTCAAAATGAGGCAGACAACTATAGAAATCCCGGTGGCACAGCTCACCAGGCAACAGATAGAGAACCTGACAGATGAACAGATAAGAAACCTGTCAGAGGCTCAGTTCTGGGCCATTGTTATCAGGTGGCTTACAGAATTCACAAAAGATCTGGAAAAAGATGAGAAAGAAGCGAAAAACACTCATAACGAAAGGAACAAAACCACATACGAGACAGATGGTGAGGAAATAAAATCCAGAGTTCATTTCAACAAACCGGAATATGGAGAAGGAACAAGCAGTCAACCAATGCAGCGAGAGGAAATGGGAAGCAACGATGAGAGGATCAGAAACCTCTGGGACAGCTATAAAAGGCCCAACATAAGAATCATTGGTTTGCCAGAGAACGAGGAAGATGAACTAGAACTTGAAAAATTGAGTGAAAATATAATAAAGGAGAACTTCCCAGACTTGGGGAAGGAAATAGACTTACAGGTCCAGGAAGCACAGAGAGTTCCAAAAAAACTGGACCCAGGGAGAACCACTCCAAGACACATTATAATCAAAATGTCAAAAATTAAAGATAAAGAGAGAATCTTAAAAGCAGCAAGAGAGAAGAAAAGAATTATGTACAAAGGGGTCCCAATTAGACTATCAGCTGACTTCTCAAGGGAGACCCTGCAGGCAAGAAGGGGCTGGCAAGAAATATTCAAAGTAATGAAAATCCAAAACCTACAACCACAAATACTCTATCCAGCGAAATTGTCATTCAGAATAGAAGGACAGAGAAAGTGTTTCCGGGACAAAATAAAACTGAAAGAGTTCATTAGATCCAAACCACTGTTATATGAGATGTTAAAGGGACTGGTTTAGAAAAAGGAGGATCAAGACAATGAAATCTAAAATGAAAACTGCATCACAAGAAACAACAGAAGCTAGGGAATTGAAACAAAGGCAAACTAAACAGGCAACAAGAGTGGAAAAAGAACTATAGGTACGGGGAACATATTGGGGGGAGGTCAACAGGGAGGGGGAATGGGGAGAGGGAGGGAGATGATATAGGAATTAAGGATCATGGTAGGAGGGAATGGAATAGACAGAGAGAGGTTGAGAAGAACTGTATGCACAACTAATGGACATGATCTAAAAGGGGGGGACAACTGGAGGGAGGGGGGCCACCGGGTGGAGGGGAGCAGAGGGAAGGGAAATTGGCACAAATGTAATATTATAATCAATAAAACACATTAAAAAAAAGAAATATAATTATAGATAGATATTTTGTAATGCCAGACTTAAATTTTCTTTCTTTTGATAATGGTATAATAATTAAATATAGGATTTCCTTATACTTTTAATATTTATGGTGAAATATTAAGAGATAAAGTGTCATGATGTCTGCAACTTGGCTTTAAATTATTCAAAAAAATGAGTGTGTGTTTATATGTTTGTGTGTGTGTGTGTGTGTGTGTGTGTGTGTGTGTGTAGAGAAAAGAGAAGAGAGAAAGAGAGAGAGAGAAAGATATGAGCCAAGGACAGAGAAGCAAAGAAAATGCTATAAAATGATAACAATTACTGAATCTAAGTGGAAGATATAAGGGTGTTACTCATACTATTCTTTCAATTTTTTTGCATGTTTAAAATTTTCCAGTAGAAAGTTATAGTTTAACTTACATGTTCCCTATTAATAATAACATATATTTTCCCATTATTACCATAAACTAGAAATAGCATAATAGAGCAATGTGTATGGATAATTATACATTAAAAAGAAATTTTAAGAATTTAAATAAAATATTAAAGTATCATAAATAAATAATAAAATATCTGAAATGTTTCATGGTTGGGCTACCTGATTTTTGGCTATGTAAACAAATAAACGAATACAAACAAGGAACTCAGTATTCAGTAATCAATATTAAAAAATCAATATCTTGTGTTCAACCAGAAAAAACTCATGTCAGTCGAGTTAAAACTTTTTCGTGATCATACTCCACCTTTCAAAACAGAGATTAAACACTTTGAGTATGGAAAACCTGAGTCCTTCACTTATCTGTAAGAGGCAGAATTAAAGGTGACTCCCCATAATCGCATACTTTTCAAGCTGTACCTGGTTTACTGTCCTCCCAAATCTTCCCCATTACCAGTTGGAAGGCAGTCAAGCTCAGATTCTCTCCTGAGGAACTATTAAAACTCACTTTTGTTTTGTTTTCACTTGAAATAATGTGATATTTATAATAAACCTTAAGGCTACAATATCCCTAATCACAATATGACTTTTGTTTCACATGACTGCTCACTAAACTCACTAAAATTTAGTTGATTTTGTTTTATTCATAACTGTTAACAGTCCTTATTAACCAGGCACTGAGAAGTTTGTTCAAATGTTATTTTTAAAGAGTTGCTTTTAGATTATTTACAGTCTGCTTCTTGGTAAAAAGAGAAATGTTTACTCTTGGAGTAACTAAAGCTAAGTTTTAAGACATTTTCTTTGCCAAAAGACAAGATGTCCAACTTGTATTCTTTAATCCATGTCGTCTTGTAAGTCCAACAGTTTTAATATTTGCAGGTAAAACTCAGTATGGTTATTCCTGAAATTAGTGCAATGGGGAAACGATCACTTCCAGGAATCCAGTATATTTTTTCCAAGGATGACAAAATATGAAGAGTTCCTGGAAGATGGTTCAGCAGAGACCTTGTCAAAAACAGCCTTGAAACCATTTATTGGAGCTTTATCACTGAAGTACACCCCTTTGTAATATATTACCAAATATCCAGGATGCTACTTTAGTCCTTTGGGCTTATCCTAAGCCCATCAGGAGAAATGGGACATGGGTACTAAAATGAAGACCGAAATACTTTGTGAAAAAAGGCAAAGTGGCCATAACCCAAAGTCCCTGAAACTAATAAGGTAAATTACCAAAGCATTGGGATGCTAATTCCATAGCGGCTGGGTTCGGTTAGCCATATGTAAGTAATGAACGGAAACTATCCTGTGACCTGTGTAGTTACTGAGGGTGATAAAGTTTTTATCAGGAAACTGTCCATTTTTACTTGGTTTAAATGTCTCATATTGGTCTTGGAACAATTCCCTGCTGTATATCCTGTTTGTTCTTCTAATATAGCTATTGTGTATCCTTTAAAAGCTATTGGAGGTTATTTATTTTTCTTTTAGGATAAGCTGCTCTTAATTCAATGATTGATAAGTAGTCATACTCCAACTGAGTACCATCGATTATATTTATTCGTTGGTGGTAACTCTGAAGATCTGAACTGCACTTGCACCATTCACATTTCTTTTGGCAATAAATGAAAATATCTCCACTGCTGTGTTGCTTTTCTTTTTATGATAAATTATTTTAATGATACAAAAGACATTTAACAAACATGTATACTCACCATGTAGAATAAAGTGATCATATTTTGCCATCTTTCTTTATATTTTCATTTTTTTAAGAAATAAGGAAGCAAAAAGTAATAAAGAAATAATATGCCCTGGCTGGATGGCTCAGTTGGTTAGAGTGTAGTCTTGTATACCACACGGTTGCAGGTTCAATTCCTGGTCAGGGCATGTACCTATGTGGCAGGTTTGATCCCCGGTCGGGGCTCATATGAAAGGCAACTGATCAACGTTTCTCTCTCACATTGATGTCTCTCTCTCTCTCCTCAAATCAATAAATATTTCCTCTGTCCTATTTCTCTTATTACTTTTCCATTATGAATTTTCTAATAATCCTTCCAATTTAAATTTTTAATTATTTATTACATATAGGTATACCAATCATATATAGTATTATTTCATCTTGCTAAATTGATATATATGTATCACATTTTATGTGACATTCTGAGATTTTTTTGTTCATTTTATCTTAGGTTTTAAAAATCTGTCTACTTTGAGATAAATTGTCTTTTTATTGACTTTTAACTGCACTGTAGTATTTATTAATAAAAGTATCTATTCCTTTACTGGTGAAAATTTATTGTATTTTGTTAATTTAAGATGTGTAATAAGTCACATTTTAAGATCGCTGGAATCCAAACACAGTGTTAATAATGACAAACATAGTCTTCATCTTCTCTGTGTAGGGCAAGGGTCAGGAAACGTCTTTCGTAAAGAGTCTCACAGTAAATAGTTTGGGTCTGTAGACAATACCATCTTGGTTCAAACTACTCAACTCTGACACTGTAGCATGAAAGTAGCCAAAGACAATATGTAAATGAATATATATGTCTGTGTTCTAGTCAAACATTAATTATGTACACTGAAATTTAAATTTCTTATTATTTTTATGTGTCACAAAATATTCTTTTATTTTCTAACAATTTAAAAATGAAGAAAAATTATTCTTATCTTATGAGTCATATAAAAACAGGCAATGGACTGGATTTGTCCCACTGACTATAATTTGTTGATACCTGGTATACACAAAATAAAAAAGAAATTAATCAAATAATAATATAATTCATTATTTAGTTATAAAATGGTCAAAGTACTAAAGGACAACCATAAAGATTTTGAGAACATAAAACAGAAAGGGCTGGATCTTATCTTAGACAATAAGAAGTTGATGTAATTCCAAAGGGCACTGATTTTGGTAATTTTGTTTCATTTGGAACTGAGAAATAGGTGTTCAGTGACTAAACTCAAACTAAGCAAAAGAGCTTGTGAAAGTACATTAATCTTAAATGTATTTTCTTCTAAAGAGTCAGAGAAAGTTAAAATGAATCTAAGGAGCATTTGAGGAAAGGAGCTATTTAAAACAAAAGTCAGTTTTATTTTATTTTTAAAAACTTTTTATTGTATTTTTCCATTACTATTTAGTCCTCTTACACCAATCCCGCCCCCTGTGATCACCACACTCGTGTCCACTTCCATGAGTCCGTTTTCCTTTTTGCTCAACCCCTCCACCCCCTAGCTTCTCCCCACCCTTAGCTGTCACCCTGCTCTCTGTGTCTGTCTCTATTTTCCTTGTTAGTTCAGTTTGTTTATTAGATTCTACATGAGTGAATTCATATGGTGTTTGTCTTTCTCTGAGTTATTTCACTCAGCATAATGTTCTACAGGTTAATCCAAGCTATTGCAAAGGGCAAATTTTTCTTCTTTATGGCCAAGTAGTATCCCATTGTGTAAATGTCCCATAGTTGTTTTATCCACTTATCTGCCGATGGACACTTGGGCTGCTTCCATATCTTAGCGACTGTAAATAATGCTGTAATGAACATAGAGCTGCTTATATTCTTTTGAATTAGTGTTTTGGGTTCCTTTGGATATATTCCCAGAGGTGGGATCACTGGGTCAAAAGGCAGATCCATTTTTAATTTTTTTGAGATATCTCCATACCACTTACCACAGTGGCAGCACCAATCTGCATTCCCACCAACAATGCAAAAGCATTCCCCTTTGTCCACATCTTCACTAGCCCTTGTGGTTTGTTGATTTATTGATGATAGTCATTCTGACAGTTGTGAGATATGTTGTGGTTTTAATTTGCATTTCTCTGGTGGTTAGTGACATTGAACAACTTTTCATATGTCTACTGGCCATCTGTATGTCTCTTTTGGAGAAGCATCTATTGAGGACCTACCCCCATTTTTTAATTGGGTTGTGAAGAATCAGAGAATCTGAATAGACAGATTACACCTAGTGAAATTGAAGCAGTAATCAAAAAAACTCCCAACAAATAAAAGCCCTGGACTGGAGGGCTTCAGCAGTGACGTTTACCAAACATTCTGAGAAGAACTAACACCTTTCCTTCTCAAACTATTTCAAAAAATTCAAGAGGAAGGAAGGCTCCCAAACTCACTTCATGAAGCCAGCATTATCTTAATTCCAAAGCCAGATACACTACAGAGAAAAACAATTATAGGCCAGTATCCCTGAAGAACATAGATGCTAAAATCCTCAACAAAATATTGGCAAACTGAATGTAAGAATGCATCAAAAAGATCATACACCATGATCAAATGGGATCTATTTGAGGAATGCAAGTTTGGTACATCTGCAAATCAATAAAACTGATTTACCACATGAACAAAATGAAGGATAAAAACCATATGATCATATCAATAGATGCAGAAAAAAGCATTTGATAAAAATCCAGGACCCATTTATGATAAAAACTCTCAGCAAAGCTGGAATAGAGGGAATATAATAAACATAACAAAGGCCCATATGACAAACCAACTCCTAGCATCATACTCAACAGGCAAAAACTACAAGCATACCCCTTAAGACTGGGAACAAGAAAGGGATGTTCAACTTCACTTCTCTTATTCAACATAGTACTGGAAGTCCTAGCCACAACAATCAGACAGGAAAGAGAAATAAAAGGTATCCAAATTGGAAAGGAAGAAGTAAAACTGTCTTTATTTGAAGATGACATGATACTGTACATAGAGAACCCCAAAGATTCCACCAAGAAACTACCAGAACTGATAAACTAATTCAGCAAAGTACCAGAATAAAAAATTAATATCCAGAAATCAGTTGTAATTTTATATTACCAATAATGAACTATCAGAAAGGGAAGTTAAGAAAACAATCCCATTCACAATTGTTTCAAAAAGATTAAAATACCTAGGAATAAACCTAACCACAGATGCAAAAGACCTGTTCTCAGAAAATTATAAGATACTGAAGAAAGAAATTGATAAAGATACAAATAAGTGGATGCACATACTGTGTTCATGGATAGGAAGAATTAACATCATTAAAATGTCCATACCACCTGAAGCAATTTATAGATTTAACGCAATTCCTATCAACATTCCAATGATGTATTTCATAGAACTAGAGCAAATATTTCAAAAAGTTATATGGAACCGCAAAAGGCCCCAAATAGAAACAGCAATCCTGAGAAAGAACAAAGTTGAAGGAATCACACTACCTAACATCAAACTATACAATAAGGCCATGGTAATCAAGACAGTCTGGTACTGGCATAAAAACAGACACAGAGATCAATGTAACAGAAGAGAGAGCCCAGAAATAAACCCACACTTTTACTGCCAATTAATATTTGACAAAGGAGGCAAGAGCCTACAATGGAGTAAAGACAGCCTCTTCAGTAAATAGGGTAGGGAGAACTGGACTGGAACATGCAAAAAAAAAAAAAAGAAAGAAAGAAAGAAAGAAACTTGATCACCATATCACACTATACACCAGAACAAACTCAAAATGGATAAGACTTAAGTATAAGTCACAATACTATAAAAATCCTAGAGGAAAACACAGGCAGTAAAATTTCAGAAAGCTCGCATAGCAGCAGTTTTGCCGATATATCTCCTAGGGAAAAATAAACAAATGGGACCACATCAAGTTAAAAAGCTTATAGACAGCTAAAGAAACCATCATCAAAAATGAAAAAGGAGTCCACTGTATGGGAGAACATATTTGCCAACAATACATCAGACAAGGGTTTAATCTCCAAAATATGTAAAGAATTTATACAACTTAACACTAGGGATACAAACAATCCAATCAAAAAACAGGAAAAGGACTTGAATAGACACTTCTCCAAAAGGACATACAGATGGCCAATAGACATATGAAAAAATGCTCAATCTCATTAATCATCAAAGAGATGCAAATAAAAACCACAATGAGATATCACCTCACACCTACCACAATGGCTATCATTAATAAATCAACAAACAAGTACTGGTGAGGATGTGGAGAAAAGGGAACCTTAGTGCACTGTTGGTGGGAAGGTAAGCTGGTGCAGCTACTGTGGAAAACAGTATGGAATACAAAATTAAAACTGGAACTGCCTTTTGATCCAGGGGTCCACTGCTGGAAATATATCCTAAGAATCCTGCAACATCAATTCAAAAGAACTTATGCACCCGTATGTTCATAGCAGAGCTGTTTACAATAGCCAAGACTTCTAATAGCATAAACAGTGAAATGTTTAAATTTTAAAAAGAATGAATCAACCAACACCGAGGAGCCAAGGAAGGCGTGCTAGAAATGAGCCCAGGCCGGCCCATTGGTACGCGGCCCCACCAGGTGGCGCTGCAGGCCGTGAATCTGCCTGGCTCGCGGATCCTGGGCTCCTGCCAGGTGAGCCAAAGCTGTCGCGGGACTCGGAGAGCGAATCTAAAGATCCGCTGGGCTTCCGGGCTCTCATCGCCGCCTCCTGCCCGCAACTGCCAGTGTCGCGCAGGGCGAGGAGCTACTGGGGCGTCTTGACCGAGGCCCGAGAGTGTGGAGGCCGCCGCCCGCGAGTTCGCCCTGCGTCCCGCTTGCCCTCCTCTTGGCGCTCGTCCGCAGCTGCTGGACTGACTGGTTCCGGTCGCCAGTCTGCAAGGAGGAGATGGGGCTGACGCTCGTGGGGCTGCAGTGAGGGGGCAAGAACGCCTTCGTCAGTGCCATCGCGGTGAGTGCCCTCCTGCTCGCATGCCCGCCCGCCCGCCGCCTCTGCGGGAAAGCCGGTCGGGGCTCTTGGCGCGATCGGGTGGCGGGACGGGGCGGGGTGTGGAGCGTTCCCATCCCTTCCCCGGGGCCGGACTTGGAGTGTCCCTTGTGCGGTGGGCAGCTGAAGGGTTCATTCCAAGGGTGAACTTGGGCTTGTCACATGCTTAAAGCTCCGGGGGGGTTTCCCTGGGACGTGCCCTGGCGGGGGTGGGGTGCGGCACCTGGAGAGTTAACTCGAGCCTGTAGCTTTCCCGAAGAGTGGGACTTGGCGAGCCGGCGGTCTTGTGACAAAGCAGGAAAATTGAGAAGCTCCGTCCGGTCGCCGCTCCGGATGAAGAGCCCCAGTGAGGGCTCCTTTCCGGATTCTGTGCGCAGCTAGCCCCCTGTCCTTCGGGTGCGGGTTTCACTCGTTCCCCGGGGCCGAGGTCAGTTGGTGGCTGCTGCGCTGACGGTGGAAGCCCGGGTCAGAGCGCCAGCCCGTCCGCAGCGGTGCCCCGCGTTTATTCTGTCAGGCAGTGGTGGGCTCTGCTTTTCCACGGCTCCTGCCTCAAGCTGGGTGGTGAGCGGTTCTTACAAAAAGAGGGAAGGGACTGGGCTTATTCCAGGCCTAGGGGAAGGGTATCTGGGAGGGAAATCGCCCCGGAAACCCATATACAACATGGTGTTTACTCAGCAGTGACTGAGTGCAAGGGAGATTATTAAATTGTGGTTGTTTGATTGGTTATGGGAAGAAATAAGATGGAGAGATTCTCATCAATCTGTATTTAGAGCCCAGGGGTTGCCCTGACTCAGTCGCAGCAGGTCAGGGTGCGTTTGGAATGATCTAAGGAGAGACAGAGGACAGCACTTCTTCCACCTTTGAGACGACAGCTGGAATCCTCAGCTGTCCAGCTGGTTTGGCCGCAGGAATGATTCTCAAACGCAGCTCCCTTATTGGAGAAAATAGATGTCATGTGACTCAGTTCTTGCACTAATGGAGCAACGGGAATGAGTGAGGCTTGGAGGAAAGGAGATGAGCAGAAACCCATTGTCCTTTGAAGAATGTTGCATATGAGTATAAATAAATTTACCTATTCGACTTTTTTTGTAGCATGTTTTTTTTGGAGAGATTGAGGTGACTGTGTTTTGACAAGTACTGTATAATAGGGTGGAATGTGTTTCTCATACCCTAAAATTAATAAGGAAAATTTTTGGGCTGAGTATCCGTACTAGAACTTTCGTATGATGTGGAAAAGATCAGCCTGAGTGCCTATGAGCTCAGTTAACTGCAGACTTTCTGATATTCTCTTGCTACAAGAATTGGAGTCTCCTTGTAAATCCTATCCTTTGACAAGACTGAATTAATTTCTAGTGTAAATAGGCGTATTATTACAAGAGTTGTAATTTTTTTGCAGAGAAGTAGTTCTGCCTGGGAAACCTAAACAAAACTTTAATAAATCTTTGAGAAAGTCAAAACAGTGCAGCTTAATATAATGAGCATGAGCTTTGAAGTCAAACAACCGGTGTCTGCCATCAGGCTCTGCCACTTTGCAGCCTGGTATCCTCTTTCGGTCTTTGCTTTCTCACTATTAAGTGGAGACGGGTGGATTTAATGGCGGGTGTACCGGGGTACGCGCCCTGGGCCCCTACTTCTGAAGGGCCCTACAAAACCCCAACTTTACACTTTTTTCTAATGACACCAAGTTTGGTTTCATATGTACAATTTTAATTATGTACCAGTTTATAACCGGCAATAAAACCTGATACTATCTTTATATTCATTTAGTTTCATTATTTCATTTCTACGCTCCATACTATACACATACTACGCTGCATAGGCCCCCGCACAGCTGCGCTACCGCTCGGAACAATAGAATCGTATTTGCTACTTTGTACTTACAAAGGTTCTCCTGCAGTGCAGACTTGCGATATACGCAAATACGCAGGGGTGTAAATTAGTTTGTGGATATGTACTTGTTTCATTTAAGGTTTTAAAAATAGTTCTCTGTGCGTATAAATAAATATTCAGGTAAATTGAAATTATATTAAAATAAAATTAATTCCTATTGTTGAAATTATATTAAGATAAAATTAATTCCTGTTGTTACATCAGTGCCTGGATTTTCATAGTTTATGAATAATTAATAAATAAATTAATAGTTCATAATATTTCTTATTTATTTAAAATAAATGTATTAACATGTATTTTTGTTTTCCTTGTCTTTTTTTTTTTTTTAAGGGGCCCAATATTCTGTGCCCAGGGCCTCAACCGACCTTAATCTGCCTCTGAGTGGAGACAATGTTTCTTACAGCATTGCTCTGAGGAGTAAGTGAAATTACCTATGTGGATTGACTAGCATCGTGCCACCCAGAGAAGGGCTAGGTGAATGGTGACAATTGGTATGATTTGTAGTGGGTACACTCCTTTAATGCAGAAACATTGTTTTAAAAACATTGAGAAGGGAATTAGGTGGGGTCATTTCCTTCTTTGAATCTCTGTGCATCCAACTGTGGGCTGCAGTAGTGGATTTATGGATTGAGGCAGGTAAGTACATCCCCCCCACCACGCTTTTTTTTTTTTTTTTTTTTTTTTTTTTTTTGCTTACAGATTTTATTTATTTTTAGGGAGAGAGGGAGAGAAACATTAATGTGTGGTTGCCTTTCACATGCCCCCAACTGGGAACCTGACCTGCAACCCAGGCATGTGCCCTGACTGGAAATTGAACCAGCAGCCCTTTGGTTTGTAAAACAGCACTCAATCCATTGAGCCACACCAGCCAGGGCCAAACACATTTTTAAAAAATTTATTTTTAACAACAACAACAAAACTTCTGGAAAGCTGTTGAACTCAAAGTGAACCAGTGGTTCCACTATTATTTTAACATTAGACTATTCTTTTTTGAATTATAATTGTAAGGTACAAAGAGACTGGTGACTCTCAAACCAGAGTAAGAAATAATTAGCAACACAGAAAAAATGTAATTAAATCTTGAAGTAGGGGGGTCTCTTGAGTCAGAGTCAGCAGTATTAGCATACCTACAAGTCAGGAAGTGAAATTTCTGCAGCTCAATGCAAATGCCTCTGAGATCAAAGGAGAAGGATATTCAGCACCAAATACCAGGAAATTAGAAAATGTAGCTAGACAACTGAGTGAACAATTTAGGAAATTACTACCCTCAGTTAATTTAGTTAATTGGGTTAGATTGCAACTCTGGAATATAAAAGCATGGAGAAGTGGAGGAGGAAGGGGAACTGGGCTGGGGGGTGGGGGTGCTACTCGCGTTAGTGTAAAACGAGCTTGTTTTTCTGTTTAGGTGTGCATACCTTTGTTGTACACCCAGCTCTGCAGACTTGTGAATAAACAAAGCCTGATCTACTGCTGAACTCCTGTGTCTTGGTGTTTGTTTGTTTTGCTTTCATCCTGCCCCACTAAAATTTTTGTTTGTTTTTCTATTACAGTTGTCCCACATTTTTCCCATTGCTTCCCCACACCCTGCCCACCCCTTCTCCCACAGTCAATCCCCACCTCGTCCATGTCCATGGGTCATTTATACCTGTTCTTTGACTAGATCCTTCCCCTTACCTCCCTTCTCTCCCTCCCCCCTTGTCACTTTTAGTCTACTCCTTGTTTACATGCCTCTGTTTAAGTTTTGCTCATTTGTTTGTGTTGTTCATTAGTCACCTGTATTAGGTGATATCATATGATACTCTTCTTTCATTGCCTGGCTTATATCGCTAAGCATAATTCTCTCTAGTTCCATCCACGTCATTGCAAATCGTAGAAGTTTGTTCTTTCTTTCTGCTACATAGTACTCCATTGTGTAGATGTATCACAGTTTTTTGATCCACTCATCTACAGATGGTCACTTAGGTTATTTCCAGCAGTTGGCTATTGTAAATAGTGCTGCTATCAGCATAGGGGTACATAGGTTCTTTTGAATTGGGGTTTCAGGATTTTTTGGATATAATCCTAGCAATGGAATTGCTTATTCAAAAGGCAGTTCCATTTTTAGTTTTTTGAGGAAATGCCATACTGTTTATCATAGTGGCAGCACCAGCATGCATTCCCACCAGCAGTGCACTAGGGTTCTCTTTTCTCCGCATCCTCGCCAGCAGAAGTTGTTTGTTGATTTGTTGATGATGGCCATTCTGACTGGTGTGAGGTGGTATCTCATTGTGGTTTTAATTTGTATCCCTCTGATGGCATTTGAGAATGTTCCATGTACACTTGAGCATTCTTTCATATGTCTATGGACCCTCTGTATGTCCTCTTTGGAGAAGTGTTTGTTCAGGTCCTTCGCCCATTTTTAAATTGGGTTGTCTGTCTTCTTGGTGTTGAGTCATGTAAGTTCTTAATATGTTTTGGAGATCAGTCCCTTGTCTGAGGTATCATTGGCAAATATATTTTCCCATATGGTTGGTTCCCTTCTCATCTTGCTGCTGTTTTCTTTTGCTGAGCAGAAACTCTAGTTTGATGTAGTCCTATTTGTGTATTCTTTCCTTTATTTCTCTTGCTTTAGGAGATGTATCAGTGAAAATATTGCTCCGTGGGATATCTGAAATTTTCTTGCCTATGTTTTCCTCTAGGACTTTTATGGTGGGTGTCACAGCTTATATTTAAGTCTTTGATCCATGTGGTCTATGGTGTTTATTCTGGTCTATGGTGTAAGCTGATGGTTTAGTTTCATTTTTTTTGCGTGTCCCTGTCCAGTCTTCCAACACCATTTGTTGAAGAGGCTCTTTGCACTCCATTTTATGTTCCTTCCCACTTTGTCAAATATTAGTTGACCATATAGACCTGGGTTTATTTCTGGGCTCTCTATTCTGTTCCATTGATTTATATGTCTGTTCTTATGCCAGTACCAGACTGTTTCGATTACCGTGGCCTTGTAATATAGTTTGGTACCAGGGATTGTGATTCCTCCTACTGTGTTCTTCTTCCTCAACATTGCTGTGGCTATTTGGGGTTGTTTTTTTGTTTCTTTTCTTGTTTTGTTTTTTTTTGGTTCTATATAATTTTTTGAAGTATTTTTTCTGGGTCTGTGAAAAATGTCATTGGTATTTTAATAGGGTTGTATTGAATCTATAAATTGCTTTGCATAGTATGGACATTTTAATGATGTTGATTCTTCCCATCCATGAACATGGTATATGCTTCCATTTACTTGTAGTTTCCTTAATTTCTTTCTTCAGTGTTATATAGCTTTCCAAGTATAGGTCTTTTACCTCCTTGGTTAAGTTTATTACTAGGTACTTTATTTTTCTTGTTGCTATAGTAAATGGGTTTTTTTTTTTTCTAGATTCTATCTCTGATATCTCATTGTTGGTGTACAGAAATGCCTTTGATTTCTGTATATTGACTTTGCACCCTGATATTTTGCCGAATTCACTTATTATTTCAAGTAGTTTTTTAGTGGAGTCTATAGGGTTTTCTATGTACACTATCATGTCATCTGCAAATAATGACAGTTTTACTTCCTGTTTTCCAATTTGGATGCCTTTTATTTCTTCTTCTTGTCTGATTGCTGTGGCTAGAACTTCCAACACTATGTTGAAGAGGAGTAGAGAGAGTGGACAGACTTGTCTTGTTCCTGATCTCAGGGGGAATGCTTTCAGTTCTTGCCCATTGAGTATGATGTTGGCTTCAGGTTTCTTGTATATGGCCTTAATTATGTTGAGGTATGCTCCCTCTATTCCCATTTTGCTGAGTGTTTTCATCATAAATGGGTGTTGTACTTTATCAAATGCTTTTTCAGCATCTATTGATATGAGCATGTGGTTTTTTTCATTTTGTTTATGTGGTGTATTATGTTTATCGATTTGCAAATATTAAACCATTCTTGCATTCTTGGGATGAATCCCACTTGATTGTGGTGAATGATCTTTCTATGTGTTGCTGGATCCAGTTTGCCAATATTTTGTTGAGGATTTTAGCATCTGTGTTCATCAGCGATATTGGTCTGTAGTTTTCTTTCTTTGTTGTGTCTTGACCTGGTTTTGGAATTAGGGTAATACTGGCTTCATAGAAAGAGTTTGGGAGTCTTCTCTCTTCTTGGATTTTTTGGAATAGTTTGAGAAGGATAGGAGTTAGTGTAAGAACAGAGTCGCTCAGAAGGCCATTAAGACGCAGCGAGCAGGAAAAAAGAAGTTTATTGAGAGAATCAGCAAACAGGGAGGGAGCCGTGCCATGGGTGGCTCCGACTCCGAACTCCTAAGGGAGGAAGGGGTTGCTTTATAGGGGGAAGAAACAAGGAACTATTAAGTCATGGTTATCTCGCAACTGCAAGTATGATGGGCATATCAAGGCCAAACGTGGCTCTGCTTGATGCAACCTGCTCTCGCGGGGAACTCCCGGCCCAAAATATCATTGTCTCCCAGGCAGCTGCAGGTGGGTTGGGGGAGGGCATGGGAACTGAGGCTGTCTTTCTAGCCTTTTTGTTTTAATAAAAGGAGGTGAGGGGTGGGGTGTGTTTCTTGGGGTGGCAGAGTGGTTTTTTGTGGCAGAGACCAGTTTAGAGAGGTGTCGTTGAATTTCTCTTCTATAATGACTTCCTGCGGAGTTAGGGCGATGGGAGGGGGTTGACTGCTGGCTCAGGGGTCGTCTTTTGCTACGGGTTGATATCTGAAAGATGTTAATAGTAGTATATTATGGACGGTGCAGGCTGTCATGGATTGAACCATTTTTTTTGAATAATTAGAAGTCTGAGGAAGCAAGGGCCAAGGGTGAGGAATAATAGGAGGAGAAGCATTCGGGTTATAAGAGGCACTAGGATCGCTTTGAAGGGAGAAGAGAAGTATGAGAGGAAGGTTCTGAATAAGGATTTTCCATATGCCCATTTCCTAGCTTGGGCAATAATGTCAGTGTGTTTTTTAAGTATTTGTAAACTTTTTTCTTACGGCTGTATTGTTAATGTAAAAACAGCAAGTTTCGTTTAGCATGGCGCAGGTTCCCCCTGCTTCGGCTCTGAGGATGTCTACGGCTTTTCTGTTTTGGAGAACTATGTCTGCTAGACTGTTTAGGGATTCTTGCTGTCTTTCTAGAGCTTGGAAGGTGGCATTCCAAGGATAAAGGGAGATTTAGTACTGATTTTTTTAATTGGGGTATTCCTACGAACTAGAGGAAGCTTTTATATATTGAGTGCCCTATTTGAAGTTGTTCAAGGATAGGGTTGCTGCACGCATGTCCGTCAAACTCAGACCGCTGCCAGTCTCGTTTGTGTCGGATGCAGGACAAGAGGGAGGTTTGAGGAAGGAGCAAGGTTGGGGATTCCCTCGGAAGTGACTGTTTGCTCAGGGCTGAATACAGAGGCATCTAGTATTAGAACAATTATTATGCAGGTGCCAGTCCAGTAAGGAGGAATTATTAGGTATGCTTGCATGCCACATAGGAAGTGATATCCCATCCCTTGGAGGGAACTAGCAGTGCTATATTTTGTTTTGATGATGGCAATGTAACTGGGAACGATGGCCCGGGCAGCAGCCAGAGATGTGCCAATCCATTGTGGACGTGGGAGAGGTTCCTGGAAAAGGGGCGAGTCCTGGGCAGGCGGCATTGTTCCCTCTTAGACCCTTCCCCCACATACAGTGCCACAACGTGGTGAAACAGGTCACCCTCTACTGTCGAATCCCTAAGGCTCCGCCCCTTACAATGTAACAGGAGCGACAGTTCTACCTGGGATGCAGAGGCAAACAAATACAGGAGCCTGTCAGAATGAGGAGACAGAGAAGTATGGCCCAAAAGGGGAAATGGATCAAGGTTCCAGTGGGACAACTAAGCAACGGGGAGATAGCCAACCTAACAGATGAGGAGATAGACAACAGACGCAGAATTCAAAACACTGGTGATAAAGGTATGCTTTAGTATGGCAAATGCATAAGAGAAGTGAAGGCTATGCTAAGTGAAATGAAGGAAAATCCACACAAAACCAATGGTGAAGGGAAGGAAACCAGGGTTCGAATCAATTATTTGGAAATAAGGAAGAAAAAAACAGTCAACCAGTGCAGAATGAGGAAGCAAGAATTGAAAGAAATGAGGAAAATTTCCCAAATTTTGCGAAGGAGATGGACGTACAGGTCCAGGAAGCACGGTGGGTCCCGGGCGAGCTGGACCCAGAGGGGACCACACCAGGACACATCATGACTGAGATGCCAAAGGTGAAAGATAAAGACAGAATCCTGGGGGCAGCAAGAGAGAGGCAGAGAGTTGCCTACAGGGGGGTGCCTGTAGGACTATCAGCTGATTTCTCAGAGAACACTTTGCAGACAGGAAGGGACTGGCGAGCAGTATTCAATGTGATGAAAGGCAGCCTGCAAACAGGATTACTCTATCCAGCAAAGCTATCATTTGGAATGGAAGGGCAGATGAAGTGCTTCCCAGACAAGATGGCGCTAAAGGAGTTCATCATCATCAAGCCATTATTGTATGAAATGTCAAAGGGACTTACTTAAGAAAAAGATGAGAACTATGAACACTAAAATGACAACAAATTCACAACTATCAATAACTGAATCTAAAAAATAAAAACAAAATCCAACTACAAACCAGAATAGGAACAGAATCATAGGTATGGGGATCATTTTGAGGGTTATCAGCTGGAAGGGGGAAGGAGGAGAGATGGGGAAATGGTACAGGGATTAAGAAGCATAATTGGTTGGTACAAAATAGGGGGAAGTTAAGAACAGTAAAGGAAAGGGTGAAGCCAAAGAATTTATATGCACAACCCATGGACATGAACTAAGGGGGGTGGAATTACTGGAGGATGGGGAGGCGGGGATACTGGGCAGAGGGTAGCAAAGGGGAAAAAAATTGGAACTACTGTAACAATATAATAACATATACTTAAGAAAACGAAAAGAAGAAATGTTTGGCTGTATTGGCTAAATTGAAAATTTATGATCTATGTAGGGGCAACAGGAAAATCTGAAGTGTTGGTATGATTGTGAATTTGGGCTAATATGTAAGGATGGGTAGGAGCTCTTGGTCGGCCTTCATAGTGTATAAAGGCTAGGTCTAGGGTGTGGTTGCAGAGAAGGGAAGGGTTGAATGCGCCCAAGGAGTGAGGCTGAATGTGGGTGCCGCTGACATGTCTGAAGCGGATGCAGAGAGCAGCAGGACCCATAATATGAGTGACAGTGGCTACTGGCTGCGCTGCTCCAGGGAGATTTGCCAAACCCATGTAGTTGGGGGATGGAAGAAAGTGGGCGTTAAGGTTATATAAGGTGGTGATATTGGGTGGGAAGGCGGTTATTTTAATATCTGGGTGGTGGGAGGCGTAGGGGCAGATCCAGCAGTTGGTTTTGTTGGTTAAGCGCACTATTTGCTGTATTGTGGTGGCTAAAGGATGTCCATATGAGGTGGCAAAGGTTAGAAGGGCGATAACTGTAATTGTGAGAGGAGTCAGCATGATTACAGTGATTCGAGTAAGTCTGCAAGGGATAGAACTAGGATGAAAGTGTAAAAGTAAATTTCATCAGGGGTGTAGTCACTGAGAGTGCCCTGCAGCCAGGCATCTGAGATGCATTCTAAAAACTGAGAGATAGTCTGGGGTGGGGTGCTTTTTGTATAATAAAAGTTCTTATGAGATGAGATGAGTAAAGGGTGGGGCCCATGGAAGGCTCATTTAGAGGAGGGTTGAGCTTGGGTGATTTTTACCGTCAGGTTTCCCGTGGGGGTGCAGGAATACGTGGGCGGTGTTTGTTGCTTGTGTCTTTTTGGATGGGAACGAGCTGGGTGATGGTGAGTTTAAGATAATGAAGCATGTAGTGGTCTTGTGTTAATGTGAAATTGGTTATGGAGTTTGGTGAGGATATGTTGAGCGTGATTATTGGGGAGAATTATTTTGTTATGTAGATGAAATTATTTATTTTGTTGGGTTGCTTTAAGCTTAACTAGGGTACGTCTTTCTTCCTCTGCGTAAGGGGGTGCCTCGGTAGACATTGTAAGGAGGGTGAAAGAGATATGGGCCTGTTTTTTTTGCCTCAGTGTCTGCTTTGTGATTTCCCTGAGCTATGAGATCTGTCCTGACTTGATGCCCCTTACAGTGGATAATCGCTGCTTTTGTTGGGAGCTGAGCCGCTTGAAAAAGTTTGAGAATGAGATGTTTGTTGATGATGGAACAGTGTTTAGAGGTGAGATATTTTCTTTTTTTTTTTTTTAATTGATATGTGTGAATGTATGATATGATAGGTATATTTGGAGTTAGTATATATATTGACCTGACGATTTTTTGCAAGGGCCAAGGCCCACATTAAGGCAATAAGTTCTGCCTGTTGGGAAGAGGTAGCGGAGGGCAAGTGTCCCGACTCAATGACAGAGGCAAGGGTAGTGATGGCATATTCTGCTCTCTGGGCTGACCTTGTAGGAGCTTTCATTTATAAAGCAGGATTTTGCCTGGAGTAGAGGGGTGTCTTGTATGTTGGGGAAGGGGTATAAAAAGGAGGAGAGATGTTGAGTGCAGTTATGGGTATGGGAGCAGGGGAGGGGAAATAATGAGGCACGGTTGAGGGGGAGAACAGATTTATGTAGGGAGATTTAAGGATTTTGAAGCATTTGGGCATGTAAGAACTGAATTCAGGATGGGGAGGTTGCAGCGATGGCCTGCTGGGTTAGTGGGCTGGAAATAGCATGAGAGGAGTGGACTGTTACCTGGGCAAAGGGAACTAACTTAAGGGTTTTTTGACTGAGAATTGCTGCCGCTGCTAAGGCGTGGAGGCAGGCTAGCCACCCTAGGAAGGGGGAATCAAGTGGTTTGGAAAAGTAGGCTATAACCCGTTGGTCTGGTCTATATTGCTGTGCTAATAGCTCAAGAGCAAAGCCATCTCTTGTGTCGGTGTATAGGAGGAAAGTTTTATTTGGGTTTGGAAGGGATTTTAAATTAGGTATTTAAGTTTTGAAAAAATTGGCGAAGCCAAAAAATGATAGGAGTTTTTGTTTAGTATGGGGAGGGGAAAGGTAGTTATTAGGTTGTGTCTTTTTGGAGTCAGGTGTTTATAAGTGGGGGTGATGGAGAGTTCGAGATATGTGACCTGAGTTTGAGAGAATTGGCCTTTGTTTCGCAACATGCGGTATCCCCGACTGGCAAGAAAGTTTAGGAGCTGGGCAGTATGAAGATGAGAAAAGTTTTCAGATGGACTACAGAGGAGATCGTCTACGTACTGTAGGAAGACGCTTGGGGAAAGGTTAAGCTGCTGTAAGTCAGCTGCTAGGACTTGACTGAAGAGGTGGGGACTGTCTCGAAACCCTTGAGACAGGACCATCCGTGTCAGGTCCTGGGTTATTTTTGTGGTTGGGTTGGTCCAGGTGAAGGCAAAGAGGTCTTGGGAGGCCGGGGAGAGTGGGATAGTGAAGAAGGCATCTTTGAGGTCCAGGACAGTAAAGTGGGAGGTTTGAGGTGGGATGCATGACAAGAGGGAATAAGGGTTAGGGATGATGGGGTTGATAGAGATGGCGACCTCATTGATTGCATGTAGATCTTGGACAAGACGGTGAGACCTGCTGGGTTTTTTTACTGCTAGGATGGGGAAATTGGTGGGAGAGGTGGCAGGTTGAAGCAGACCTGCTCCCAGCAGGCGGTCTATAACAGGCTTCGGCCTGTTTAAGGCCGAGGGGCTTAATGGGTATTGAGGTTTGTTGGGGACATGGGAGGTATCTTTTGAGTTACAGAGACCGGAGCATGGTGAGAGGTGACGGAAGGATTGTTTGTGTCCCAGACATCGGGATTAACCGCTGTTAGCCAGGATGGCAAGGGAGTGTCTGGGATCCTGTGAAGGGACTGCCCTAAAATTAGAAGAAGAATGAGAGGGGTGGGATTATCTGGTAGGGGTGTGGAGTCAAAACAACTAAGAGATACAGATGTATGCAGTTTGGTTAGAATATCGTGTCCAAGAAGTGGGGTTGGGCCGTGAGGCAGTACTAGAAAGGAGTGGGTGAACGCCTGATGCCCAGTGAGACAGGTTAGGGGAGGGGTACTTAGGGATTGGGTCGCCTTGCCGTCTATTCCTACAACCGATACAGCAGAGGGAGTTAGGAGCCCCCCAAATTCAGGCAGGACAGAATATGTGGCTCCCATATCAAGGGTAAAGGAGACAAGCTTACCTGCCACCAACATGTTTACCCTGGGTTCTGCAGCCGTGATGGTGAAAGGCGGGGCTCTCGACCCCGGGCCCCGTCAGGCAGTGGAAAGTCCGAGGAGGTCTGGGACTGAGAGGCCCGTGTCTGGATCCCCTGCCGGGGTAGGCAATCTAGTTACCCAGTTAGAGGTCATCGGACAGTCAACCTTCCAGTGACCTGGCTTTTGACAGAGAACAGGGACCCAGAGGAGGTAAGTGGGGCTTTGGACAGAGCTTTGCCCAATGTCCCTCCTGACCGCATGGAAACAGGGTCCCGTAGGCTGCCTGATGGTGGAACTTTGCTCTTAGGCTTATTTTGTCCCTTGGAGGAGTTCCCCAGGGCATTATCCAGCAAAAGATAATGCTTGTCTTTCTGTTCCTGTCACTTCTTTTTCCTCTTCTTCTCCCCCCCCATCCCCATTTTTCTTGCCGGTTGTTGTATACTTGGAAGGTGACCTGAATAAGTTCACTTTGGGGGTACTTGGGGTTCACCTCTAACTTTTGGAGCTTTTTTTTTTTAATGTCTGGGGCTGATTGACTAATGAAGTGGGTGTGTAAAAAGAGGCATCCCTCAGGCAAAGTGAGGTTTAGATTGATGTATTTTTGGATGGATTTTGTGAGCCTTGTTAAGAAGCTGGCTGGATTTTTACTAGAACTGGGTGATTTTGAGATTTTTGTTACAGTTGACAACTTTAAAGCCCAATTTGTGTATCCTAATAAGGAGACTCATAAGGAACTGGGACATGTATTCGCATGACACCATCTCTACCAGCGACCTCGGGGAGGGGATAGAGACTAGAAGGGCAAGGCTGATCAGAGGGTGGGGAGAAGCTGGGGAAGAGGAGGTAGGGATGGGCTTGGGGGATCGGGTATGGGGAGGAGAAGGCCTGGGGTCTTGGAGGGCTGGGGACTGGGAGGATTCAGGTGACTGGAGTTCTGAAGGGGGAAAGGAGGTGTCTGGCACAGGGTCATAGGGAGGTGGGTGGTCAGTGGGATCAAAGGTGTCCAAGTGTAAGAGGCAAGGAAACTGGTGACTCCCAAACCAGTAGAAACTAATTAGCAGTAAAGGGAAAATGTAATTAGAGGGTTTTTTGAGCCAGAGTTAACAACATTAGCATTAGAAAAGGGGCATTCCACAGTTCAGTACAAATGCTTCTGAGAACAAAGGATATCCGAAATCCGAGGGGGGACATTCATTATTAAACCCTGGGAAATGGAAAAATATAGTCAGACAGCCCAGCAGACAAGAAAGGGAAATTTTAAAGAAGAGATGTAGATAGTCCTATAACTAGATCACCCATAATTAACTTAGTTAACTGCGTTATATTATAACTCCGGAGTATTCAGCATGGAAAAACGGAGAAGGGGAAGGAAGGAGAGCGAGGAAGCAGGGTGGTGGTTTTACTTGCATTAGGATAAAAACAGCCAGCTTCATCTTTTTGGCAAGTATCTTTGAATTGGTTTTCAGCCGCACCCAAAGCTGCAGGTCTGTGAATAAACAACTGCTTCGGTTACTGCTAAAATCCTGTGTCCTGGTGTTCTGTTGTGAGTATTTTTCACCTAAGGAAGAAGAAAAAGGGGTTAGAGGGGGTGCAGAAGGTTGAGAGGAAGGTGGCTTTTTTTGGATAAGGAGAATTTACTGGGTAGTGAGCTGTTTGCAGAGAGAGTGTTTGTTCGAAGAGTCCAGAAAGCCCGAGCATAGGGAAGTTCTGACCACTTGCCTGACTGCTGGAGAAAGTTATCGAGGTCTGTGAGAACTCTGAAGTCAAGTGTGCCGTTTTCTGGCTACTGACTCTGGTTATTTAGAGGATATTGGACCCACGCAACAGTTGACGGAAAGAGAAGTCGACAGGCCTTGACTTCTCCATTTAGTTGGAGAGATTTGAGATTACAGACTAAACACCCAAGAGGGGTATCTTTGGGTGAGAGGGACTGGCCAATTTCCATGGTGACGGTTAGGGTTAATGTGAGTCCAAGAAGGAGGAGGAGGGCGAATCCAAGCCAATGGTCCCGGCTCCACAATCTGTCGAGACGAGTGTCCCCATTTCAACTAGAGAGTGGAAGGCCTAAGGCTGAGAGGAGAGGCACTGATTCATCCCAGGCATACCTAGGAGTCATCAGGCCCCGGAGAGTGGGTCTGGATTGACCCGAGGAAGTCAGGTGACTTCGAGAGTAGTTTTGAATGAGCGCTCAGATTTAGGCCCAGAATTGTCTTATATAGACCAGAAAACAGAACCACCAGAGGAGACGAAGGCAAGGACTCACCCATGAATCTGGGGGCTGGTGTTATGGGAGTAAATGGCAGTCGGAGAAGGGGTCGGATGAAAAAGGAGGCAGATGGGGTCAGCAAGCCAGAGGGGAAGCTCAAGCCACCAACTCCTGGAGGTCTGAGCGACTCTGGGTCCAAGGATTGGGGCTGGCTCAGGGCCCAAGTCCAACTCAGGAGTTCCAGTCGACCCGGTGTCCCAATCCCAGGTTTCAGCACCATAACATAAGAACCGAGTTGCTCAGAAAGCCATTAAGATGCAGCAAGCAGGAAAAAAGTTTATTGGGAGAATCAGCAAGCAGGGAGGGAGCTGTGCCACGGGTGGCTCTAACTCGAACTCCTAGGGGAGGAGGGGGTGCTTTATAGGGGGGAGAAATAAGCAACTATTGAGTTGTGGTTATCTCACAGCTGCAAGTATGACGGACACATCAAGGCCAAACACAGCTCGGCTTGACGCACCCTGCTATCGCGGGGAACTTCCAATCAAAAATATCATTGTCTCCCAGGCAGCTGAAAGTGGGCAGGGGGAGGACATGGGAACTGAGGCTGTCAGTTATTTCTTTCTTAAATGTTTTGTAAAATTCACCCGTGAAGCCATCCAGTCCAGGGCTTCTGTGTGCTGGGAGTTTTTTGGTTACTGCTTTAATTTCACTTGTTGTTATTGGTCTGTTCAGGCTTTCTGCTTCTTCCCGATTCAGTTTTAAATTATATGCTGTAAAATGTATGCTGCTATTAATATCTTCCTATGTAAAAAAGTATTACCTATATGTAGTTAAGTATAAGTTTCTTTCCCATTTTAATTGGCCACCTCAATAAAATTGTCCTTCAGAGAAAAGACCAAACAAAGTAAAATTTAAACTCTAAATGAGCCTACTGGGAAGACTTATTTAATAAAATGCCATTAGGGGAAATACATGTGTTTTTTTTAAGTATATTATTTTATTTTATTTATTTTTTTGTTCATATATGCTAAGTTTCAACTTTCAGTTATAAAATTCAATAAATTTGATTCCTTAGTCATAAAACTTGCTTTACACATTACTTACATGTTGCCCAAGTCTACAGCCGTACAAAACATTATAAGGATTTTACTCTGCATGGCACCATCACAAAAGAGAAAGAGGGAGGTATCAAGTAACATACATTCAAAGATTAATTAGTAGCTATGCAGTGTACTTGGCACTGTTCATTAATATAACACCCTGCTCTGTTAAGATAGGCATTATTAATTTTTGGTCACATTATACCTCAATTTGCTATTTCTATCAACACCTGCTCTCAAACCTTTGTAAGAATAATCATTTTTAGGAAACAAAAACACAACCAGAATTGGGAATAGAATTCTAATTCTCTGACTTCTTTCTGTGCTCCAAGCTGCTATCTATAATATAGGTTTAATTTAATAATTTTTCTATTGTGTAAAGAAGAAATAATTGAAAGACAAATTTCCTCCAATAGACATAAAGACAACACTTTTCTTTAAAATTATCAGTTCTTCTTGGTTGTGCAAAGGGAGCCCTGATAATGCATAACCAGGGATAATTTTGGCAGGAGTTACAGAATGACCAGTGCCATTCAAGTTGTGGAGATTGCACTAGTGGTTGAACTCTTGAGGAGAAAGATCTGGAATGCCTATATCTGAATTCAGAATCCTTTGCCACTTATTTTACGATCTCTTCCTGAAACTATAAGAGACTCGGGTCATAAGTTATAGATTTACTCTGATGTGTAACATTACCCTTTTGGCAAAGAAAGATTTCAGGGCCAAGAACTCAAATTTTAAGAGAAAGTTTTAGAAAGTTACAGAGGTAGTAGAAGTGAGCCAACTGGGCTGTGTAGTGTAGGCTCAGGAAACAAGTTATGGAAACAAAAGAAGGGCCCTTGGAGCATTGAATAGAGAGAGACAAAGTAATGTACCTGGAGGGAAGAAAGGGGAACTGGACAGGTGAGCATGCTTCCAGGAGAGCTTGCACTGCATCCTTCATCTTGCGGGTTTTAAAGGCTGGGAGTTTAGGAGAGGTCTTAGGGGAGGATCTCAATAGAACATTCATCAGCTTTATGTTGAGGAACCAAAATGAGATTTATTCCCCCAACTTCATCAGTCCTTGCTTGTGTGTGGCTGGCACAAATGGTACTTATTGGATTTTTGCTATCTATCTCCTGGACTAGGATAATTTAAGCTGGGGAAGAGAAGTGTAACGATTGACTTAAGTGTCCTTGGTTAGGGAAGATAAGATTTTGTGTTTTACTAGGTGGCTGTAAACTGGTTGGCGTGTTAACTATCTGTCTCAGTTTCCCTATTCCAGAATGTTTATAAAAGTCATAAATTCAGTCTTAAACTAAGGCAAAAAAGAAAAGGAAAAAGAAACAAACCTCAATGGGACATGAATCACAGTACGGAGGAACAGAAATAAAATGTTCTCTGGTAGTTTAGAGATATGCTGTGCTTCACACAAGACTTTCAGTGCTTTCTTTTAAAAGTCTTACAATATATGAAAGGCTATAAATCGCAAGGTAATGTCACTAAACCAAAATTTAGTTTAATCATTTAAGTGTTATTTTGAAATTATAAATGGAGCTTTATAATACAGAGTTGGAACATTTATTTTTCATAGTTTCAGAATTTGACAAGTAATTCCAGACTTTGCTTTCTGTAAGGGGAAAAGAAGCCAGTGACTCAAACCAGTAGGAGATAATCAACAGATGAATCATGGAAAAGAGGCAAGGAAATGACATTCTTCAGCTCCTCACACATATCTCTGGGATTAAAAGAAGGAAGACTGTCATCACCAAACACAGAGAAATGGGAAGATGTAGCTAGATAACTTTGCATGAAGTTGGAGATAGACCTATAACTAGATTACCCTTAGATAATCACTGCCTTAGTTAAGTAGTTAATCACGTTAGATTGTGAACCCAGATTAGCCAGTAATGGAGAAACGGGGGAGAAGAAGAGGGAAGGGGGAGCTATTTGCATTAGTATAAACCAGTTTCCTTCGTCTACTTGGCATGTGCATGCCCCTGGCTGGCTGTGCACCTGACTCTGCAGACTTGTGAATAAACGCCTCACTTTGCTGCTGAAGTTCTGTGTCCCGGTGTTTTATTGTGAGTGTTTCTCACAATCTGGGGGCTCATCCAGGATCCTCCACCTGTGTGTGGGAAGTGTCTCCGAGCCGAGGCAGGGAGACACATCCTATCTGCTCTTGGGTAGCCTGCTTGCCCCAGCGCCCGCCTGCCTCACAGTGTCCAGAAACAGACCTGAGACTTCTTGTTGGGAAAGCAGTAGACCGACGCAGGGGGGAAACAAGAGCAAACACCACGGCAACCAGGCAACCTTGTGCATGGGCCAAGGTAAGAAAATTGGGGTTATTACTGCCTTGGTGGTTGGACATCCTCGAAGGTCGATTATGTGTGTGTGGCTGAGACGTGTCTCAAGATATGAAGTGAGTGTGGAGTCCTGATCTGTGGTTCTGTTCTCCCACGAGGGAAGTGGCTGGAGACGAATTTTGGGCTGTGTGCAAGAAATCTCCAGTATGGGGGATTGAGCACACAGGATGTGGACAGGAAATCTCCGGTAAGGAGGGTTGAGTATACAGGATCTGTATACAGGAGACTTCCAGTATGGGGGGTTGAGTATACAGGGTGTGAGCAAGGAACTTCCAATATGGGGGGTTGAGTTCACGGGTTCGTGTTCAAGAAATTTCCAGTAAGGAGAGTTGAGAACACAACTGGATTCAGCCACAGCCATAGAAATCTACTGAGGATGGGAAATAAAATTTCTAAGCCTAGGGAAACTAAAGAAAATGGGGCAAAGAAACCCTATAGACATTCCACCCAATAGTTCATTAGGGAAAATGTTAGAGCATTAGAGAGAAGATCCCTGGACCCAGAATAAGGAAAAACAGAAAATGGTAAAATATTGCTGTCTCCTTTGGCCAGAGGAACCCAATAAGGGGCAATCTGTTTTCTGGCCTCAATTTGGGTCTGATGAAACTTGGGTTTGTCAAGCCCTGATCTTGTATATGAGTGATCAGGCATTAGCTTCTAAAGAAGAGAAAGAATATGCTCTCTGCTGGTTACAACCTACCAGCAGGTCTACAGGTCTCTTCCCTGTGAAAGAAAAGGAAGATCAAGCCTGGGACCCTCTGTTCTGTCTCCCACTGCCGTATGGCCTTGGCCAGCTGGCGGCCAACTGGGCACAGGCACCATGGACAGACAGTACAGACAAATCAGGCCAGGGATACCTAACAGGTGCCCAGCCAGCAGCCATGCCCATGACACCCACAGCACTGGCGGGAACTTACTCTAGAGTAAGAAAAGAATTAGAACAATGTAAGCAAGACCTGAAGAACTTTCTCATTCCCTCAGAGCAGCCGACATTCCCCGTTAGGGAGGTCCCTGTGGGCCCAGGACAAATAGGATATGTCCGTGCTCCTTTAACAAGCACTGAAGTTAAAAACTACAAGTGTGATATGAAGCGCTTGAAAGAGGACCCCTTAGAATTGGCAGAACAATTAGATCAGTTCCTTGGACCAGCATATACACGTGGATGGAATTAATGTCTATACTAGATAGCTCAATGGAGAAAAGAGGGGAATGATCAGACTGGCTGCTATGAGGATATGGGAAAGGGAACATTCTCCTGGTCAGGAAATTGTCCCAGCCAAACAAAAGTTTCCCAATATAGACCCTGAATGGGCTAATAAGCCAGAGGATAGGGCTCAGATGAGAGACCTTAGGAGCCTCATCATGAGAGGAATCGAGGAGTCCATTCCCCGAGCACAGAATGTCTCCAAGGCATTCAAAATACAGCAAGAAAGAGAAGAAACTCCATCAGCATTCCTACAGAAGCTTAGGAACCAGATGAGAACGTATTCTGGTCTAAATCCGGAGAATGCTTTGGGGCAGGGACTCTTAAAAGTCACCTTCGTAACAGAAGCTGGCCAGATATTTGTAAGAAATTGCAGAAGGTACATGAATGGGCCAGATAGAACAATTGAAAAATTCCTCAGCAAAGCTCAGAAAGTGTATGTTAGAAGAGAGGAGGAGAAACAGAAGTTTGTTTAAATCTGTAGGATATCTCTGCAAATCTAGGAACTTTTAGCTGCCAGATACTGAGTTTGAGTATAGTCCTTCACAGTGTGGAAAAGAACAAGGATTGGAAGCATGTTATGGTTAAATCTAAAGAAGTAAAGGGTATTTAGAAAGTTTGTGAATGTTGCAGAAGGTCTGTGGAAAGTCATAATGATAAAAAGGAAAGTTATGGAAGTTTTAAACCTGGGAAAAGGAAACCTCAGCTGCTTGTGTTCTGATTTTATAAAAGTGTATTTTGGTCTGTTCTGTTGTGGAATTGTCTGTATCTGTTTTTGACCAATGAGACCTAGGAAAGGTCATCTGTAAACCAGTCAGGGAGAATGCCTTTTGCCACCTGGGACCCAGGAAGGGTCATTCAGGGCTGGGCAAGTGAGCATGTGTCTGCCAAGGGCACGTCTCTAGGAGGCCAGCGGACATACTGGAGAGAGAGGGCCTAGCTGTCTCTGTTTTGAATTATTGCTCCATTTATGCTCGAAAGGAAAAATTGAAGTTTCCCAGGGAAAGTTAAAACTTCACATGAGGAAAGGAGAAAAGATGGCAGTGGAGTAGGTAGCAGTGTTGTCTGCTTGCTCCCATCATGGAAGGATTTGGAGTACAAACACAGAGAAGAGTCTGTGAGTGCGGATTTCAGATAGGGCGAACAGGGAAGGGATTGTGGGAGTGGCGTGAAAGAGGGCAGAAATCTCAGCCTGCGCTCTCCAAGTGGAGTTGCTGGGCCTCCCAGCCAGGCACCTCTGCCGCACCGCATCCAAAAGGGGCAGCTGCTGACCGGCTCATTAGCTGGGATCTGCTTGGAGGCTTCCCCTTGCCAAGGGCATACCGACCAGTGAAGTTCCTGAGGGAGTCAGCGAGAAGGTTTGGTTGAAACAGCTGGAGGTGAGGAAAGACAGTGACCAGGTGGACTGTGAGAAACTGTATGAACTGAGTCTAGGTGGGGACTCCCTTGGTTGGGAACCCTGGGCTGACAACTCTGCACTCTGGGTGCTCACGCCAGAGCCCCACCAAACAAAGGGACAGAACTGAGCCGGGGAGAGGGATCCAGTCGGAAAACTGCGGTGGAAATGCAGACTTGGTAGGGACTCCAGGCAGGCAAATCTCACATGCAGCTGTACAGGCAGGGACGCAGGCCAGTGCTGCAGCTTAGAGGCAACACAGAGACTTTTGGAGGAGCGGAGACAGGATATGAAGCTGGGCAGGGACTATTGGCATGTGCACTGGCATACCAGCAGAACAGCATTGCTAGACAAGCCTGAGGAGGGTGGAGGGTGCCGCAGGACCAGGAGGGAGGGGACTCAGCTAAGTGCGGCTCACATGAGAGCTGCAGCAGGCCCATGAGTGAGAGAATAGCAACCCCAGAATCAAGCTAGATCTCACAGCCAGCCAGAAACTATTTGAAACCCATGGAATTTTGACCAGGGGCAGATCCAGAAAAAGAAGACAGCGCCCAAAGGTTGTACTCGGTAAAAACTTTCTTTAATCTGTTTCCTACCTTCTCTCCCTCCTATTCTTCCTTAATTTTTTGTTTGTCTGTTTTGTTTATCCTCCGTCTCACACTAAATATATAGCATATAACTACTATATAAACCTAATACTATACATTTCCACTTTCTCACTTCATTCTGCATTCTTCCCTCCCTTTTTCAACATACAGTGTAAATATTACTGTCTTGCATAGCCTTGACCCTACTTGCTACTATTATTATTCTGTCATCTTTCCTCTCAAAAAATCATCTTTCTTTCATTTAAAAATTCTTATCTGTTTCTCCTATAGTATAATAATCTTAACCTCTTTACATTTATATTAATACTGGCTCATTTGCTGATGATAGTGTGATTGTGGGTCGGGGATATTTTGGAGGGTGTGGTTTTCTTGCCTGGGTTGTGTGTTTATGGTTTAACGGCATCTACATAAAAGAACTCAAGACTAGCTGGGCAGAGTGACTCTCAATCAACTAGCCAGAGTAACTGAAATACAACCAGACAGCTTAAACAAACAGTGTAAAGGGCATCCTAAGAGCATCAGGCTCAAGAGCAAAGAGACTACAACACTGAATCCCCCAGGTCTCCTATACAGAATCTCATACCACGAAGGCAGGAAATCAAAGCAGACAAATCTAAGAAACAAAAACAAACAAGAAGCATCCAACATAGGGAGACATAGAAACAACCTCCCAATGAAAGGAAAAGAGGAATCCCCAGAAAGAGAGATAGATAAAACAGATATAAGCCAACTATCAGACATGGAATTCAAAAGAATGGTTGTAAGGAAGCTCAGTGAACTTGACAAACTCAAAGAAAACAATGAACTTCAGGGGAATTACAAAGAACTCCAGGAAAACTGCAAAGAACTCCAGGGAAGCTACAAGGAACTTATGGAGAACTACAGCAGCATAAAAAAGGACATAGAAACTATCAATAAGAACCAGGAGGAAATTAAGAATACAATTTCTGAACTGAAGAACTCAGTAGAATCAATCAAAAGCAGGCTAAATGAAGCAGAGGATCAGATCAGTGAGTTAGATAGAGGACAATGTAGAAAAAGCTTCCCAGACAACACAACAAAATGAAAAAATACTGAAAAAGAATGAAGAGGGTGTAAGAGAACTGCTAGACAACATGAAACAAAAAAATATTCGAATCATAGGGATACAAGAAAGTGAAGAAGAGGAGCATGGGATAGAAAACCTGATTTAAAAGTAACAACAGAAAATTTTCCTAACTTGATGAGAGGAAAAAGTCATGCAAGTCCAGGAAGCACAGAGGGTCCCAATGAAGATGAACCTAAAAAGGCCCACTCCAAGGCACATCATAATTAAAATGGCAACATTCAAAGACAAAGAGAGAATCCTAAAAGCAGCAAGAGAAAAACAGCAAATAACATACAAGGGAGCTCCAATAAGGCTAAAAACTGATTTCGCAACAGAAACACTACAAGCCAGAAGGAAATGGCAAAAAATATTTAAAGCAATAAGAAACAAAGGTCTACAACCAAGAATACTCTACGCAACAAGGCTGTCTTTCAAAATGGAAGGTGAGATAAGGAGTTCCCCAGACAAAGGAAAACTAAAAGATACATCTCCACAAAAGCAGCATTGCAAGAGATGCTAAAGGGAATGCTTTAACAAAAAGAAGGAAAAAAGAGAGGGAGAGGAACACAGATACAAAGGGAAATGAATAAGTACCTATCAATAATAACCTTAAATGAAAATGGATTAAATGCTCCAATCAAAAGACATAGGGTAGCAGAATGGATACAAAAACATGACCCACATATATGCTGTCTACAAGAGACACACCTCAAAACAGAAGATTTACACAGACTGAAAGTGAAGGGATGGAAAAAAATATTCCAAGCAAATGGAAATGAAAAAAAAAGCTGGGATAGCAATACTTATATCAGACCCAATGGATTTCACAGCAAAGGCCATAAAAAGAGACAAAGAAGGGCATTTCCTAATACTGAAGGGAACACTCCATCAAGAAGATATAACCCTTAACCCTGGTAAACATATATGCACCAACATAGGAGCACCCACATATATAAGGAAAATACTAGAAGACTACAAGAAGGATATCAACAGCAACACACTCATAGTAGGGGACTTTAACACCCCGTTATCAACAATAGACAGATCTTCAAAGCAAAGAAACACCAAGGATATTGAGGCATTGTGCAACACACTAGATAAAATGGGTTTGAATGATATATAGAGAACTTTTCACCCCAAAGAAGCAAAATATACATTCTTTTCAAATGCACATGGAACATTTTCATAGATAGACCACATGGTAGGACACGAAACAAGCCTCAACAAATTCAAGAAAATTGAAATTATATCAAGCAGCTTCTCAGACCACAATGCCTTGAAACTAGAAATCAATCTCAAGGAAAAAAATGAAAGACATTCAAACTCATGGAGAATGAATAACATGATATTAAATAATGAATGGGTTAACAATGACATCAAGGAAGAAATGAAGAAGTTTCTGGAAACTAATGATAATAACACACAACCACCCAAAACTTATGGAACACAGCAAAAGCAGTCTTGAGAGGAAACTTCATAGCAATACAGGCCTACCTGAAAAGGGTAGAAGAATCTCAAATAAAAAATCTAACCCTACAGCTACAAGAACTAGAACAACAACAACAAACAAAGCCCAGGGAGAGTAGAAGGAAGGAAATCATCAAGATCAGAGCAGAATTTAATGACAGAGACTAAACAAACAATTCAAAAGATCAACAAAAGTAGAAGCTGGTTCTTTGAAAAGATAAACAAAATTGACAAGCCTTTAGCCAGGCTCATCAAGAAAAGGAGAGAGGGGGCCCAAATAAACAACATCAGAAGCAAAAGAGGAGAAATCATGACCAACATCACAGAAACACAAAGGATTGTAATAAATTACTACAAATTGTATGGCAAGGAACTTGACAACCTAGAAACATACAATCTTCCAAAACTGAATCAAGAAGAAGTAGAAAGCCTGAACAGACAGATAACAAAGAGTGAAATTGAAACAGTAATCAAAAAATTTCCTGCACACAAAAGCCCTGGACCGGATGGCTTCACGGGTGAATTTTACAAAACATTTAGGGAAGAACTAACGGCTACCCTTCTCAAACTATTCCAAAAAATTCAAGAAGAGGGAAAAATCCCATGGCACGGCTCCCTCCCTGCTTGCTGATTCTCCCAATAAACTTCTTTTTTCCTGCCCGCTGCATCTTAATGGCCTCCTGAGCGACTCTGTTCTTACACTAACTCCTATCCTTCTCAAACTATTCCAAAAAATCCAAGAAGAGAGAAGACTCCCAAACTCTTTCTATGAAGCCAGTATTACCCTAATTCCAAAACCAGGTCAAGACACAACAAAGAAAGAAAACTACAGACCAATATCGCTGATGAACACAGATGCTAAAAACCTCAACAAAATATTGGCAAACTGGATCCAGCAACACATAGAAAGATCATTCACCACAATCAAGTGGGATTCATCCCAAGAATGCAAGAATGGTTTAATATTTGCAAATCGATAAACATAATACACCACATAAATAAAATGAAAAACAAAAACCACATGCTCATATCAATAGATGCTGAAAAAGCATTTGATAAAGTATAACACCCATTTATGATGAAAACACTCAGCAAAATGGGAATAGAGGGAGCATACCTCAACATAATTAAGGCCATATACAAGAAACCTGAAGCCAACATCATACTCAATGGGCAAGAACTGAAAGCATTCCCCCTGAGATCAGGAACAAGACAAGTCTGTCCACTCTCTCTACTCCTCTTCAACATAGTGTTGGAAGTTCTAGCCACAGCAATCAGACAAGAAGAAGAAATAAAAGGCATCCAAATTGGAAAACAGGAAGTAAAACTGTCATTATTTGCAGATGACATGATAGTGTACATAGAAAACCCTATAGACTCCACTAAAAAACTACTTGACATAAGTGAATTTGGCAAAATAGCAAGATACAAAGTCAATATACAGAAATCAAAGGCATTTCTGTACACCGACAATAAAATATCAGAGATAGAAACTTAAAAAAAAATCCCATTTACCATAGCAACAAGAAAAATAAAGTACCTAGTAATAAACTTAACCAAAGAGGTAAAAGACCTGTACTCAGAAAACTATAGAACACTGAAGAAAGAAATTAAGGAAACTACAAATAAATGGAAGCAAATACCATGTTCATGGATGGGAAGAATGAACATCATTAAAATGTCCATACTATCCAAAGCAATTTACAGATTCAATGCAATCCTATTAAAATACCAATGACATATTTCACAGGCCTAAAACAAATACTTCAAAAATTTATATGGAACCAAAAATACCCCAAATAGCCACAGCAATCTTGAGACAGAAGAACACAGCAGGGGGGATCACAATACCAGAAATCAAACTATATTACAAAGCCACTGTGACCAAGACAGTCTGGTACTGTCATAAGAACAGGCATAAGATCAATGGAACAGAATAGAGAGCCCAGAAATAAACCCAGGTCTATATGGTCAACTAATATTTGACAAAGGGGGAAGGAGCATAAAATGGAGTGAGAAGAGCCGCTTCAACAAATGGTGCTGGGAGAACTAGACAGGGACGTGCAAGAAAATGAAACTAGACCACCAACTTACACCACACACCAGAATAAACTCAAGATGGACCAAAGACTTAAATGAAAGCTGTGACACCATAAAAGTCCTAGAGGAAAACAGGAAAATTTCAGATATCACATGAAGCAGTATTTTCACCGCTACATCTCCTAAGGCAAGGGAAATAAAAGAAAGAATAAACAAATGGGACTACATCAAAGTAAAGAGTTTCTGCTCAGCAAAAGAAAACTTCAGCACGATGAAAAGGGAACCAATCGAATGGGAAAACATATTTGCCAATGACACCTCAGAAAAAGAATTGATCCCCAAAGTATATAAAGAACTTAAACATCTCAACACCAAGAAGACAGACAGTCCAATTAAACAATGGGCCAAGGGCTTGAACAAACACTTCTCCAAGGAGGGTACACAGAGGGTCCATAGACACATGAAAGAATGCTCAACATCACTAGCCATCAGAGAGATGCAAATAAAAACCACAATGAGATACCACCTCACACCAGTCAGAATGGCCATCATCAACAAATCAACAAAAAGAAGTGCTGGCGAGGATGTGGAGAAACGGGAACCCTAGTGCATTGTTGGTGGGAATGCAGACTGGTGCAGCCACTATGGAAAACAGTATGGAACTTCCTCAGAAAACTAAAAATGGAACTGCCTTTTGAACCAGCGATTCCACTGCTAGGATTATACCTAAAGAATCCTGAAATACCAATTCAAAAGAAATTATACACCCCTATGTTCATAGCAGCACTGTTTACAATAGCCAGATGCTGGAAGCAGCCTAAGTACCTATGTGTAGATGTGTGAATTAAAAAACTGTGGTACATTTATACCATGGAATACTATGCAGCAGAAAGAAAGAAGGACCTCCTGTCATTTGCGATAACATGGATGGAACTAGAGAGAATTATGCTTAGTGAAATAAGCCAGGCAATGAAAGAAAAATACTGTATTATATCACCTGATACAGGAGACTAATGAACAACACAAACAAATGAACAAAACTGAACAAGGAACAGAATAACAGTTATCAGGGGGAGGGAGAGAAGTGGGATAAGTAGGGGAAGGGTCTAGTCAAAGAAAACGTGTAAATGACACATGGACATGGACAACAGGGTGGGGAATGACTGTGGGAGAAGGGGTGGGCTGGGGGGTAGCAATTGGGGAAAAATGAGACAACTGTAATTGAAAAACAATAAAAAAAGAACTTCACATGAAAGAAAGGAAACCAGGAAAAGCATAGGGCATGAAAATGGAAAGGTTTGTTAGAAGTTTATAAAGGTTTTGAAAAGAAATTGTATGGTTTTAGTAATGGAAGGTATAATGCATGGAGATGCAATTTTGAAGGACAAGGATTTTTTTTCACGCCTTTATATTTTTCTCCCTACCTGATTCCTCCAGTATTTGGCATTCTAAAGAAGTAAGAAATGACATAAGATTCCTTTGTATAAAAATAAGACCAGTTACTAAAGGTGGTTTTGTCAACTGAAGCTTTGACTGGGATCTCATGCCTGAAGGAGGCATGCCTAGGCTCTGGTTGTTACCAGAAAACCCTGGGGGCGGGAATTGACTTTCAAGGCTAATGAAAGCCAAGGAGGAAAAAGCCTGATACCCTGGTTGGTTGTGCGGTTTGTGGTACTCTTTTTAGGGAAGGAACAAAGATTGCTTTCCTGAAAGATGGCTAGGAGGAACCTTAAGGCACAATAGAAAACCTGAAGGACTTGGAAAAAGCATGGGTTTTAGAGGCAAGGCCAGATGGCAGCTTTGTGGCTCAGCTTGTGTGCCCAGAATGGCAGACTGAAAGTCAAACTGAAGGCTCCTTATGTGAGTTCTAGCAAAGCAGACTTAAAGATTATATGTAATCAATTGCTTCTCTTGTTGTGTTTATGCAAATGAACTGGCTAAATTAAAACTGGACTTAATACAGTCCCTTTAATGACAAGGAGGGTACTCGAGATAAATCATGATTTGAGGAAAATCACAGTGATCAGTGGTACACTATAAACTAGTGCAGCTGTCTTTTAAAGTTTGTTTTCATTTAGAACTTAAAATTAGGTTTGTAACATCATCAGAAATGTTCAGTCTACAGGCAAGGAGGACCTGTCAAATTGCCACTGTTAAATATCATCCCAGCAAAGGCCCTGTGACTGGATGTCTCCACAGTCTTACAGATTCAGAGACTGGTTTGTGGGTTATGTTGTGTGAATTAACATGTGTATTCTTCCTTCTGTTTGCATAAAGGATAAGCCTATAATCTCATTACCTGACTAATTGTCTATATCAATGCCATTGGGGTCCCTAAAAGAGTTACGGATGAGTTTAAGGTTAGGAATCAAGTAGCGACAGGGTTTGAGTCAGTCCTCTTCTGCTGGTCGACAATTAATAAGAATGTTGATTGGGTAAACTATTTTTATTATAATCAACAGAGACTTACTACTTATACCAGGGATGCTATAGAAGAAATAGCTCAACAGTTAGATACCATCAGTCGAATGACCTGGAAGAATAGAATGGCACTGGATATGATGCTAGCAGAAAAAGGAGGTGTATGTGTGATGCTCGGGGGACAGTGCTGCACTTTAATCCCCAATAATACAGCTCCTAATGGGACTATCACTAAGGCTCTACAGGGACTGGCCACCCTAGTGTTAGGGATAAAGAAGCAAGCCAGTGACTCTCAAACCAGTAGAAGATAATTAACAGATGAATCATAGAAAAGGGGCGAGGAAATGGCATTCCAAAGCTCCTCACACATATCTCTGGGATCAAAAGGAGGAAGATTGTTGTCACCAAACACAGAGAAATGGGAAGATAACTTTGTAAATAAGTTGGAGGTAGACCTATAACTAGATTACCTTTACATAATCAGACCCTGAGTTAAATAATCGCATTAGATTGTGAACCCGGATTAACCAGTAATGGAGAAACGGGGAGGAGAGGGTAGAGGGAACTAATCGTGTTAGGGAGGGGAGCTAATTGCATTAGGATAAAACCAGTTTTCTTTGTCTACTTGGCGCGCACATTCTCCTGGCTGTTGGTGCACCTGACTCTGCAGACTCGTGAATAAACACCTCGCTTTGCTGCTTAAGTCCTGTGTCCCAGTTTTTATTGTGAGCATTTCTCACACTAGCAAATGAACTAGCAGAAAACTCAGGCATCTACAATCCCATAACAGGATGGTTAGAAAACTGGTTTGTCAATTGGAAAGGAATGATCCCGTCAGCTCTTGTCTCCCTCATAGTAGTAGCAGGCATCCTTGCTGTTTTAGACTGCTGTATTATTTCCTGCATCAGAGGTTTAGTTCAGAGATTGAAACTTCACTAACTAAACAGGTGCCAGTAATTTACCAACAGAATAATCTCCTCCTCCTGGAGGCTGAAGAAAATACTTGCTATAGGCAGAGAATAGAGAAATCCTCATGAGGTTTGAAGGGACAAATTAGAGGTTTGAGTATCAATTTTCCAAAAGAGATGGGGAATTGTAAGGGATAAAGCAGCCAGTGACTCTCAAACCAGTAGGAGATAATTAACAGATGAATCATGGAAAAGGGGGGAGGAAATGACATTCCACAGCTCCTCACACAAATCTCTGTGATCAAAAGGAGGAAGATTGTCATCACCAAACAGAGAGAAATTCGAAGATGTAGCTAGATAACTTTCCATTAAGTTGGAGATAGACCTATAACTAGATTACCCTTAGTTTATCACACCCTGAGTTAAGTAGTTACTCGCGTTAGATTGTGAACCCGGATTAACCAGTAATGGAGAAATGGAGGAGAAGGAGAGGGGAGGGGAAGCCATTCGCCTTAGTATAAAACCAGTTTCCTTTGCCTACTTCTTGCACGCATGCCCCTGGCTGGCTGTGTGCCTGCCTCTGCAGACTCATGAATAAACGCCTCGCTTTGCTGCTGAAGTCCTGTGTCCCAGTGTTTTATTGTGAGCATTTCTCACACTTTTCAAATCCAGTCTTCTCTGCTATTTTTCAAACTTCTGAGACCCAGTATTTAAAGGTCTCCATTCTAAATGTACCATTTTAGATAACTGTTATATATTTGTTGATAGGATTTTTTTAAAACAGTCCATCAGATATAAAGAATGGTTTCTGTCCAAGGATCAGCAGTAAGGGAAGAAATATTAAACATCTATCAAAAAATGATTTGTTCACCCTGGCTGGGTAGTTGAGTTGGTTAGAGCATCATCCTGATATACCAAGGTTTCAGATTTGATCCCCAATCGGCTCACATACAAGAATTAACCAATGAATGCATAAGTAAATGAAACAACAAATTAATGTTTCTCTCTCTCTCTCTCGCGCGCGCGCGCTCCCTCCCTTCACCTCTCCCTTCCTCTCTCTTGTCTACAATCAATTAAAAGATTATTTATTCATTTAAATAATTGCTGTCATGAAAGCAAATATATATAATTAATTTACTTTTCTAGATTTCAGTAATGTTATATTGGCTACACAGGCCTCGTTCTTACATTAAAGATCTTTTATACAAAGTCACCATTTTTATAGAGTAAAAATCCTGGGTACTCATATGACCTTAAATGTGCTATTCCAAAGAAAAGCACATTACTTTTGAGGAAAAGAGCAGCCTTGGTAACTTTCCTCAAATGCTTCTTTTAAATTTACATAGTTAATGGAAATATTTTTAAACCAGCTTTGGGTACTATCTAGCACACTGCTCACCAAAAAAGAAAATCCAAACTTTTTTTTAGAAAACTTCCCACCTTTACTTTTTGTTGTTGTTGCTTTTTTAAAGTGTATTTTATTGATTATGTTGTTACAGTAGTTCCAATTTTTTTCCCCTTTGCTACCCTCTGCCCAGTAGCCCCCTTCCCTCCAGCAGTCTCATCCCCCTTAGTTCATGTCCATGGGTTGTGCATGTAAGTTCTTTGGCTTCACACTTTCCTGTATTATTCTTAACTGCCTTCTTTTTTGCACCAATCGATTATGCTTCTTAATCCCTGCACCATATCCTCATTTCTCCCCCTTCCTCCTCCCAGCTGATAACCCTCCAAATTACCCCCATACCTATGATTCTGTTTCTATTCTGGTTTGTTTAGTTGGGTTTTGTTTTTATTTTTTAGATTCAGTTGTTGATAATTGTGAGTTCATTGCCATTTTAATGTTCATAATTTTGACCTTTTTCTTAAGTGAGTCCCTTTGACATTTCATATACTAATGGCTTCGTGATGATGAACTTCTTTAGCGCCATCTTGTCTGGGAAGCACTTTATCTGCCCTTGCATTCTAAATGATAGCTTTGCTGGATAGAATAATCTTGGTCATACCTCCTTGTTTTTCATCACATTGAATATTTCTTGCCACTCCCTTCTTTCCTGCAGTTTCTTTTGAGAAGTCAGCTGAGAGTATTCTAGGCACCCCTTTGTAGTTAACTCTCTGTTTTTCTCTTGCTGCTTTTAAGATTCTCTCTTTATCTTGAACCTTTGGCATTTTAATTATGATGTATTTTGGTGTGGTCCTCCTTGGGTCTAGCTTGTTTGGGACTCTCTGTGCTTCCTGGACTTGTATGTTTATTTCCTTTGACAAATTTGGGAAGTTTTCCTTCATTATTTTTTCAGTTAAGCTTTCAGTTTCTTGCTCTTCCTCTTCTACTTCCGGGACCTCTATGATTCGGATGTTGGCACGTTTAAAGTTGTCCCAGAAGTACCTAAGCCTCCTCGTTTTTTTCCAATTCCTGTTTTCTCGTTTTGTACTGATTGACTTTTTTTTCCCCCTTATGTTCAAAATCATTGATTTGAACCCCAGTTTCCTTCCCTTCCCCATTGGTTTTGTGTGGATTTTCCTTCGTTTCATTTAGCATAGCCTTCACTTCTTCCCTTATGAGTTTGCCGTACTTAAGCGTATCTGTCAAGCCTGTGAGCATCTATATCACCAGTGTTTTGAACTCTACATCTGTTAGGTTGGCTATCTCCTCGTCTGTTAGGTTGGCTGTCTCCTTGTCGCTTAGTTCTCCCACTGGAACCTTGATTTGTTTCCTCTTTTGGACCATACCTCTCTGTCTCCTCATCTTGACAGGCTCCTGTGTTTGTTTGTCTCTGTGTCTTAGGTAGAGCTGTCGCACCTGTTATGTTGGAAGGGGCGGAGCCTTAGGTATTTGTCAGTATGGGTGACCTGTTTCACCACATTGTGGTTTGTATTTAGGGGAGGGGTCTGAGAGGGAACAATGCCACTTGCCCTGCACTCACCCCTTTTTCAGACACTTCCCCCGCCCCCCCCCCATCCGTATGGGACTGGCACCTCTCTAGCTGTTGATCTGGCCACCATTCCCAGAGTGGATGGATCTGCGGACTGTGAGGGCCTTTAAACAAGCAGACTCTACTGCGACACTGGCAGTTTCTTCCTCCGCCCCAACCCCCACTGGTTTGCACAGTCAGAAGCAATGAGGCTTTAATTTCCCTGGCACTGGATCTGTAGCTACACAGTCTGGTCTGGTGCTGGGAGTGCTTCCCAGGTGTGCCTCCCTCCTTTTTAAAATGTGTGGCTGTGCTTTCCACCAGCTTGCCACTGCTGCCACCACACCATGTCCTCTCCGCCCCTCCTACCTGTCTGGAAGAGTATTCCTTATATCTTCTTTGGTTGGACTTCCATGCAGCTCAATTTTCTGGAACTTCTGGTTGTCTCTAGTTTTGAGGTAATTGTTTTCCTTCTTAGTTGTGGAGAGAGACGCAGAATGTCCGTCTAAGCCTCCATCTTGGCCAGAAGTCCTACCTTTACTTTTAAGATTACAACTTTTTTATCGTTTCTTGATTTCCTAATACATTATTTAATTTTTTTTTAATTCTGCATAACCCAGAACAAAGACACCAGATCAACGCTTTCAAGTCACATTGTCTGACAATAATGATGAGATGAAATGGAAGGATATCTGAAAATAGGTATTCCTTCTGCTTCAGTGGTGAACAAGTCTTTATTTTAACATGTGAGCAACACCAAACTTTATTCTTCTGGAAATTCCTCAAACTCAGAATGCTTCAGTTTAGTAAGTCAAGATATTATTCTTAAAAATTAAAGTTTGGTCACTAGGAACGACTAAAAAATATTCCCATTCCCTCAAAATAACAACCTACCAGCTCTAAACACTCATACCTCTCCCTAAAAAAAACAGGGAAGTATTTGAGGCTGAAGTCTTTAAAACTGAAATTTCAGCTTCTATAATATTATTACTATGGTAGGCAGTTAGAAAGACATGAGCAGAGCAAGAATGATGGGCCAGGTACAGAAGGTCAAAGAGGCAGAAAGCCCCAGGTACCTAGCAATGGCCTGACCTGAGAAAACAAGGACCTCACCCCCCAGTAACCTTTCCTCCCCTAGAATATCACTGATCATGCAGTTTAGACTCCCTGACCTTTCATATTGCTGGTCATGCAGTTTGGACCCTCCCTGGGCCCTTGCATGACCACTCCCTTAAGCATTAACCTCTAGGAACAACATCTATACCCCAGTTGTATTTCAACTTCAGGCCCAGAAAAGCAGCAAAATTAGACAATTGATGCTATGGCTGACCAATTGATGCCATGGACCTCAGAACTAGCTGCATTGACTAATGACCCCATGCCCAGTCACTGACCAATCAGTGGAGACTATGACCCTGGAAGGACACATTTGGAAAGCTGATAAATATTCCATTGAAATCCTCCCTTGGGACCTCCTCTAAAACCCCTGCCCTTAAAAGCCCTCAGGTGGGAGGATCCAGTGTAGCTTTCCCTCTCGGGAGCATGCCCATGCCCTTCCTATCTCCCTTCTTTTCCTCCCAGAGGAGCCACCAGAGGAGACACGATGAGCTGCATGCTCATCTTGGTGGTGGTTGTTGGCAGACACCACTTTGTTTCTTCATTTTAGAGTATGCAGCTCCTTCCTGGTGACCAACCACATAAACTAAAGTGAAGGAAACCTGTAGCTCCCACCCACCCACCCACCCATTTTGGGAGCAATGTGTGGAACATTTCCAGGTTTCTATAACAGTTGTGGTACAGTGGATCCTGGGGGAAAAGAAGGAATAAAACAGCAAGGAGTTCGTGGGAGAGCTAAAAATAGACCTGGAGTATGCAGCCCAAAAATGGGTGGAGAAGGGAATTCACCTCAGGACCAAAGGAAGTGGGAGGGTGTGTCCTGCTACATTGTGGATCTGAATCTCGGCCAGAACATTTATTTGTTACCTAGTCAGAGTTTGAAACTAATGAACTGGGAACCTACTACAAAACTATCCTTGGTTCCTTTAGAAATGGAATATACTGTGAATCTGCGAAATATAAATTATAACTTCTCAAGCCAGTCCTGACTATACCTGTTAGGACTACAGGAGAAAAAAAAAGGGCCCAGTTATATTTAAATTTCACATCAACAAGAAATAATTATATGTATAGGTATGTGACCAAATTACTCATGTGACTTAACTTGTAAGATATTATCCTTTTCTGCTAAATCCGGTCACCCTACCAGAGATGGAAAAGAGAATGGGTAAAGGAAGGCAGAAGTAGCTGGAGGGCAAAGACAGAATAACCATGTCGGTACTACAGGATCTGAGGTGGGTGAGGCAGGAAGATCACTGATTCAGGCCATGGCCACCCAAAGCCGAGGCAAGGACAGAGAGAGCAGGTGAAGTGTGCGTGTCATCATCACCCTCCACCTTCAGGGCAGCCTGATGTTTTCAGACCCTCCAGCCACCCCACTCCACTTCATGTCTACCCTGAAGTCCCCTCTCCAGGTTAGGGAGCTCCTCCTCCAAGCCCCCCTGTAGGCAACCACCCTCGTGAGGGAGAAGCCTTGTGTCCTCTTCAAACAGCTCAGCCACTTGGTAACAGTTTTTCAAAGCGCTCCTCCATGCTGCAGATATATAGGGGCATTCATGGCCCTTTATAAGGAAACAGACCCTGGTAGTCCTCAATAACAGAGCCCTGAAATACGTGAAGCAAAAATTGAAAGAACTGAAGGGAGAAATAGACAATTCAAAAACAGCAGTTGAGACCTCAATTCCCCACTTTCCATAATCAATAGAACCACCAGACAAAAGATCACCAAGGAAACAGAATAATTGAACAAAACTATAACTTAACTCAACCTGACAGGTGTAGGACACTTCACCCAGCCCCGGCTGAATACACCCCCATTGAGTGCACACAGACTACAGTCCAGGCCAGAACTTATGCTTGGCTATAAATAAGCCTTGATAAACTTAAAAGGATGGAAATCACACCAGTGTATACTCCAGACACAATGGGAGAACATTAGAAATCAATAAAGAACATCTGTGAAATTCACAACCATTTATGAAAATGAAGTTAAAAGTTGTAAAAATTAAATAACAAACTCCTAAATAACCAATAGGATAAGAAGAGATCACAAGGAAAATGACAAAAAACAAAAGACTAAGCAAACAAAAAACTTGGACTGGAAAAACACAAAAAAATACCAAAACTTAGGGGATGTAGCTAAAGCAGTGGCTATAGGGAAATGAATAGTGTATATGCCCATATTAAAAAGAAATTTAAAATCAATCACCTAATATTTCATCTTAAGAAACAACCACCACCAAATGAGAAAAAAGTGAACCAAAGCAAATAGAAGAAAGATTAGGGCAGAATTGAGTAAAATAGAGAACAGAAAATTTTATAAAAGCACGAGTTGGTTCTTCAAAAGAGATTGATAAAACTAACACATCTTTAGCTAGATTGGCCAAGGCAAAAAAAAGGAAGACTCCAATTATTAAAATCAGGAATGAAAAAGGGACCGTTACCACTAACCACTCCCCAAAAGAGTATAATCAAATATTATAAACAACTGTATATGGTATCAACGAATTAGATAAATTAAAGAAAATGGATAAAATCCTTGAAACACCAAAAGTAACTCAAGAAGAAATAGAGAATCTGAACAGATTGATACCAATTAACATGATTGAGAAAGTATTCAAAACACTTCCCACAAAGAAAAATTTAGGTTTAGATGGCTTCTCTGGTGATTTATACTAAATATTTTTTTAAATTTTTTGAGAGGTGAAGAGAGGAAGTAAAACATTGAAGTAAGAAGTAGCAATAGTTTACCTCTCATACACACCCTGACTGGAAACTGAACCCGCAACCCAGGCATGTGCCCTGGCCAGGAATCGAACTGGTAACCTTTCTCTTTGCAGGACAACACCCAATCAACTGAGCCATACCAGTCAGAGCTCTATTAAATATTTAAAGAAAAATGAACAGCAGTCTTTCACAAACTCTCCCAAGAAATAAAGAGGAAGAATACCTCCCAGCTCATTCTATAAGGCCAGTATCACCCTGATACCGAAACCAGAAAAAGCCAACACAAGAAAACTATGGCCCAGTATTTCCCATGAATACAGACACAATTAGACAGCTGTGATAGTTGCACAACTGTCTGAGTATACTAAAAACCACTGAGTTGTACGCTTCAAATGGGCTTCCCTCACTCATCCTAGTTCATCTGTGTGCCACCTGCCTGCTGCGTGACAGGAGTGTATGGCTGAGCATTGTAATGAAAAATATGGCAGCTGAAGTTCTGTTTGGCTAGAGCTCTAAGCTCCTGGTGAGTGTGAGTCTGCCTAGGCATTAACAAGTCAAGGTATTTATTTTCTCATTGGTTGAAAATCTTTGCATGTTTTGTGCTGTGATGTACCATTTATTTGTCTTGAAGACCTTGCTGTTGAGGTTTGCCCAGATAGTTTATTGGATGCATTGCCTTCTTGACAGCATCATTGTAGGTGGAATCCTGACCTTGCATGAGCTCTGTTTAAAGGCTTCTTGGTGTATTTGGTGATTTTGGAATGATGAGCTAGTAAGTGATTTCCATAGGGTCAGGAATACAGAGATTAATAGGCAAAGTTCTCTATAGGTAAGAGAGGCCTAGCTGGGAGCCAGTGTTATCAGTGGAAAAGAAGTTCTTGTGGTGTCCTGAGGAAAGGAATTTCCTGAGACCCACATGGGAAGATGGGGTTCTGTGGTGAACTTTAGTGATGTAAAATTAAAGTATTTTCATCTTCATCCTTCTCACCATTGAAAAGTTCCTGTCTTGTCACAGTAGGGCCAACACAAAAACCAGTGTCCAGAGTTTTTGCTTCATATTAAGATACAGTCCAGTCCAGTATCCAGCTAGCTTAGTATGTCTTAAGCTGTGGTCCATAGCTGTGCTGTAATATTTGGACTCCCTCCTAGAGTCTGTGTGTGAAGCTTGTATGACCATGGGCAACGTGGCTGCTAGGGCCACATGGCCATACAGAGAACAAACAAGTGCACCGTGCAAATGTGTTACTGGGTGGGCACGAGAGAGCTTCTTTGTTCCCCTGGGATTATATTAGCTTGGGTTTGGGATAGACCAGGTGCCTTTTCAAACTAGCTAACTAACTCCCCAAGCTTTTGCTGGCTATGGATGGGTTCATACCCCTCACTTCCACTAACAGGCCTCTGTGGTTCAGCACCTCCTCCTGTGACCTCCAACAATCTGGTACTAGAGGGAGGAAGGGAGGAGCGTTAATCCCCTTGGCAGAGCAATGCTATGATTTCCTTGGGGTGTAAAGCTGGTAAAGCAAACAGGCTCATGATGCCTAGTTTATTAGGCTTAATATTTAGTTTCCTTTGCTCCCCTTCTCTAGCTAAATACCAATAATAACACCAGGACATTAGCATTTTATTCTTTTTTGTAACTCCCTCCTCCTGCTGGTCATTCTTTCCAGTCTTTTCTGGTTGATGAGAGAACTGGAAAAGATGTTATAACCTGCTCACCATAAATGTATACGTAGTTAAAAATGTTAAAATTTAAAAGTCTGTCTCTAGGGTGATAAATGGATCTCACAAAACACAACTGATTTGCATTTCTATGGATAAGAATTATTTGTATTATTAATGGTTTTCTACAAGTTAAAATCTATCTCTACAGAGTTGTAAAATGTCCTAGTCAAGGTTTAACCAGCATTGGGTGAAAGGGTTAAACAAAGAAAAAAAAAAACTCATAGACACAAACAATAGTATAGTGATTACCAGAGGGAAAGGGGGGTGGGGGGAGGCAGAAGAGGTAAAGGGGGGATAGATAATGATGGAAGGAGACCTGACTTGGGGCTGTGAACGCACAATGCAATATACAAATGCTATATTATAGAATCGTACACCCGAAAGCTATATAACTTTATTAACCAGTGTCACTCCAGTAAATTCAATTTACAAAAAGGAAGGACATTGAGACACATGATACAACATGGATGGACCTTGAAAACATTATGCTCAGTGAAATAAGCCTGTCACAAAAAGACAAATAGTATGCGATTCCACTCATATCAGGTCCCTAAAGTCTTCAGAGCCATAGAGAGAGACGTAAGAAGGAGGTTACCAGAGGTGGGGGTTGGGGGTGGGGACAGAGTTTCAGTTGGAGAAGATGGGAACAGTGATGGAGATGACAGTAGTGATGGCCACACAACAATACGAATGCACTCAATGTCACTGGACTGTGCACTGAGAAATAGTGAAAATGGTAAATTTTATTGTGTATATTTAACTGTGACAAAACTATCCAAAATAGAAAAAGAAAAAAAAAGCAAGGTCTTACCAACAGAACCATGGTGGGCCATGCCAGGCTCCCTGAACTCCAGCTCTCATGAGGCCTCTGGACACACAGTGATTAGAGGAGCCTGGGGTCTGAGATCCACTGAGCAACCTTGGACAAGCCTCTGTTCCCTGCTGTCTACCTTACAGGCCTGTTAAGAGAATCAAAGATGCTGTGTGTGGGGAGTTGCCATTGTATGTGAAGGTGCAGAGAGGTGCACATCCAGTGTCTGAACCCAGTGAAATCTACTTACTTTTGTGTCCCATGATGTGGGCCTGGGAGCCACCAGAGCTCATACTTTCCACATAGTGACTCAAAGACCCAGGGCTTCTCCAACTGGTGGCTTCACCAATGCCCTAAACTGGAGGCCTCCTGACCCTCCACATTCAGCTGGCAATGAGCACAGACCAACAGCGTGCAGGATGGATGGATGGGTAGAATCAGGAAGGCCCAGGAGGAGCCACTCATGGCTGGTCCTGCCTCTGGCTAGACCTGAACTTCACGGCCAGAGAGGTTCAGAAATGCAGAAAAGCATGAACACTGTGCACCTCAGAATCCAGGACAGCACACCCAGCCTTTTGTCCCCATATATGTGCAGCCAACTCCACCCACCTTCTTCAGGAAGAATATCCACAGACAAGAATGAAATAAAAGTATCTATACGGCTTAGTGCCTGCCACTAACACTACTGTGTCATATGCTTAAGTCTGTTCTTGTAGTAAATGTTCTTATCATACACACGAATAATAATAGGGCAGGAGAGAACTGTGGGAGAAAATTAAATGTTTACGGTCTTGATGAGGTGGTGATGGGTTCACAGGCGTATACTTTTCCCCAAATCCATCAAGTTGTATATATTTAACATGTACAGCTTTTACATGTCATAACTCAATTAGAGGCTTAACAAAACAAAGATCAATATAAATCGAGTTGCCTTCTCTCATGTTTTGGTTAGCCAAGGAATGAAATAATTGCTTGAAATTTAACACATGCACAATGAGTCCAAATCCACAATGAACTCAGGCACCAGCACAGGCATATCCTGTATAATTGGTACCAAACATAAACACTTGGGAGACAGCATAGCATTTCTTCTGCTTCCGGAGTAGCATCCCTAGTGGAACCCTGGGTTCCAACACAGGCCTGACTCTCCAGCTAGTTAGCTGTGCAACCCACCCCACCAGTGTCTCCTCCCTTGTGTGACATAGGGGCTGGCCCATGAACTCCTATGTGCCTGACAGCACTTGGCCATAACTCAGAGGCCCATGTGTCCTAATCACAGAGGGCTCCTCCCAGGAGAAATAGGATAGGGAGAGGGCAGTGCAGATGGGTTTGGCACAGAGAAAATGCAGGGAGAACACACCAGTGAAACCAGGAGGGATCCAGGCCACTGGCCAGCACACTGGCAGGTGATCCAGAGCTGTGGACTCCCACCCAACACAGGGACCTGCGGACGCATGGCTCAGAGCCCCACAGCCCATCCACGTGCACACACGTCACCGGGCACCCTTCTACCAAGCATCACTCTCAGCACCAAAGAGTTCTTTCTTATTCAATTAAAATCCACCTGCACTTTCCACATTAGTATCCTCTGGTGTCTTGAGCTTAAAAAATGAAGTGACATCCACATCCACAAGCTACCCCAACACAAGATTGTTCCAACCTCCCAGGTCTTGCCCCCAGCCCCAGCTGTGACATGGAGCCACAGAGAGGAACGCTCAGATGTAGGGGGACCCAGGGACCCACGTGGGTACGTGCGCGTGTTCATGTGTCCTCCACCTTCCCAACCCAGGGACTCTAGCCTCTCTATCAACCTCTCAGGGCATGGCCACTTTGTCAGCTACAAAGAGAGACATGGCCCAGGTGTGCCTGCGCTTACCCCGCGTGCGTGGGCCACTCCAACGGCCAGATGCACTGCAAATGGGCAACAAGAGGGACAGATGCAGGGACCCTGCTGGCCCTCATAGAGAGCCATTTCCTTCTGCCTTGGCCACTCTGTAAAACCCCTGTGCTTTTTTTTTTTTAAGTATTTTTTATTGATTATATTGTTACAATAGTTCCAACTTTTTCTCCTTTGCTCCCCTCCACCCAGCACCCCCCTCCCTCAGCAATTCCCCCACCCCAAGTCTATGCCCATGGGTCATACATAGAAGCTCTCCCGCTTCACCCTTTCATATATTATTATTCTTTTTTTAAATAACTAATTAATTAGTTATTTTAATAAAAAATAACAGTGCCTTCCTCTCAGACTTAAGACCCTTTATAATCTTATAAAGGACAATGGGCGAAGGTCTCGAGCTCCTCTAGCTGCTTCAAGCTGGACATGGTTGTCATCCTACCTACCCTTGGGTCCAGAAATCCCTAATAAGAATGGGGGTGTGGGGGGGAGGGTGGCCTTCCCACATGGTGAAGTATCTTGCAGACTCCAGATCAGCTGGCTGTCCCTGGACAACAGTGTGCTTGGTTTAACAGGCTGGCATCCTTGTTGTATTCTGGGGGCAACAGATTTGGCAACAGGGTTAAAGGACATCATTCAATCCATAACCACTAGATGACAAAAGGCAGGTATTAATTTTTCAATGTCCCACATTAGGGAAAAAAAGGGCTTCTTTGGAGGAAGGTGTGCCAGGCACATCTCACCTGTCCAAAACCCTTTTGCCCATTATACTTAGTTTGGGCTGAGGGGAATATTTTAGCCCCACCCCCCCCCCCCGCCCCCGACCTCTGGGCCCTTTCTGTCCAAGCCATTAGGATAGAAAAGAGAAACCAGTTTTAAAGTGAAGCCCACAGACCATACCATTCTTCACAAATCCAGTCACTTAGTTCAGCCAAACAAACCCCTGTGCTTTTTACGTCCCCTTTAACTGCAGGTGGCAGAGAAGCTTAGAGGTCAATATCACACTTGCATACACAGGAGGTTCTGAGGACAGAGACTTCAAAGTCATCATTCTCTGCACAGATCAGAAAGACAGATGGTCCTTCTGTGACAGGCCATGGGTAATTTGAGCCAAGATTCAGGCCTTGAGGAGAGGCTGTCACCAAATGATAAATCTGAGTGAGCGGCAGAGTCACTTTGGATGAATTAGATGAAGGCCATTTTATAGGGCCGGAAGGAAAAAAGGCTGTTTCCCAAAGCCCACAGAAATAACACCAGTTCTTTCTCACAACAATAGAGGCTTTGCAGAGGGAGGAAAAGAGACTTGTGTGGGTCAGGCTGCCCCTGCCATGCCTGTGACCTTCCCACTGCCCCCCACCAGTCCTCAATCCTTTCACATGTGCTCCTGCCTCCTCACCCTGTGCAGGCCAGGCCTGTAACAGAAGAAAACACCTTTCCAGGCTGAGCCCTCCATGCAGACCCACCTTACCCAAGGCCGTCAGGCCAGGGGACAGGAGGGAAAGCAGCCAGAATTGTCCCCGCAGCATGAGTTCATGGTTCCCTGGGACACACAACCCCCATTCTGAGGTGTTTTGGGTTTTTTTAATCTTCACCCAAGGACTTTTTTCCCCATTGTTTTTAGAGAAAGAGAAAGAGGAAGAGAGAGAAGGAAACATCAATGTGAGAGAGAAGCATCAATTGGTTGCCTCCAGTAGGTGCCCTGACTGGGGATTGGTGCCTGGACCAGGTATCATATGTGTCTGGACTGCGCCTGGACAGGGGTTCACTCATGCCTGCACCCAAACCACAGATCAAACCTACACATGTGTCCAGATTGGGAATCAAACCCGCAACCTTTCAGTTACAGGACAATGCTCCAACCAACTGAGCCACAGCCAGGGCCTGAAGTTTTTTATCTTCTTCTAGAAGTATCCATGCCCTTATTGCCAAGGAAGAAGTTGTTTCAGCTCCATGCACTGCCTGCACCCACAGGGACTGAGCGAGGCTCACCGACGGCAGACAGTGTGCCCTTTACCCAGGAATCCCACGGTAAGCTCAGGTCAGCCCAGGATGCCCTCTGCTAACCCTTCCCACCCAACCTCTGCATCCTCTCGGCACACTTGAAGCTTCTCCAGCAGACCCCTCAGACTAGAAGCTGCCCCTGTCTCCAAAGTCATTATATTGGAGCCCAGAGTTTGGCTGTTCAGGGAGGACCAGGCCTTTCCAGGAGAAGCTGCTGGGCACTAAGGCTTCGTGTGGCACTTCCTGGTGCTCAGCACCAAGGAAACACAACTCTGTCACAGCAGACAGTTTGGGGATGATAGAAATGTATTTTTGCAGGACTGAAATCCTTTTGTGGAGCCATGTCTCTGGAATGCTTTCACATTAGTTACACGTCCCCACTTCCTTAGACAGCATATTGAATACAGTTTCGTCATTGTAGCTTCTCAGGGTGATCACTGTAGCAAGTGAGTTGAACCTGACAGGCGTGCTTGTCTTTATGCACCTCATTTTTCTCATTATCTAATGCAGACAGTCATACCGACCCGACAGATGGGTGGTTCAGTGAAAACTAAATGAGATGATGCATGTGCTCAATATTCTGGGTGCCCTGTCTCTAGTTCTCTGGGCCTGCCCCCTGCGTCCCCAAGGATCCGCTCCCACATGCAGGGACAGAGGGGCTGAGAATGAGGCAGGAGTTCTCTCCAAAGCTAAATTATTCCAAACCAACATGTTTTGGCATTCCTCCCAATTTCTCCCACTTGTCAGGCTGTCAGAATCCCTTTCTTTCTTACACTTGACCCAGTTCTCAAACCAACCCTTGTTTTCACTGAATCAGACTGGGATGCGCAGTATTATGGAGCGTTTCCCTGTGGTTTCTAATTGCCTTTCCTTTTTGAGAGAGGAGAAATCCCTACCCTTGGCAGCATGATGCTGTGCACTGCAGACCCTGCTCAGGCCCTCTGTTTCCTTTGCAGTGGGTGTGTTATCCCTCTGCCTCTTGTCGGACCAACAGCTCCATACTTGCACTGTAACTTCTGGTGGTTTTTCCTTCATTCTCTGCCCTTCTGGGCCCCATTTCCCACCCTCTGGAGCTCACTACCAAGTCTGTGGACACCTTCCCCCCAGGAACGTCTCTTCTAAGACTCCATGCAGCATGTTCCCATGTAACTGGTGTGGTCCAGCCACCCAAATGTCCTCCAGCTCTGTAGCATCAGACCCTTGACACCTTGGAGCCTGTTGTTTTGTCCTTTGTACACAGCAACATGATGCTGGTATGATCGCATGTGCCTCACACATGTCCCAGAGGGTGGCAACCGGAAACTAAATCCTAGAATGTCTACAACATGACCCTTTACTGTGACAACACTTCTGGCAATCGTTCCATGCTTCAGAGCTACTCAACAAGAGAAGCACTTCGAGCTATAGGTGGACACCTAAAGATGATCTGAAAATCCTTACAGTGTCATGTTAGGGACAGACACACCTGTACCTGTTTCATATTCCTCACGAGACACATTTAGGAGAGAACAACTACATTCTACCTAGCTTACTGCATCTCACTTTGGCTCTCTGGGACTGATTAGATGTCTGCAGTATCTCACCTGTTTTGACAAGTGCTTCCTTATCACCTCTCTGAGTTGGCACCAAAGTCCTACAGGCTTCTGCTGTGGGGAGTTGCACTGTCCTGGGTGCCGAGAATCAGAAAAGCTGTTCTCCATTGTGACTGATTGGTGAACACGTGATAAAAGTGCACAGAACTAAATACTCTCATGGACAAATGGGCACATAGAGAACCAGGAAACCTGCCCCCACATTGTCATTTGTCAGTGTTGAAACCCTGGTGGCGAGATTTTTATAAGATGTCGTTATTAGGGGAAACTGAATCAGAGTACATGGGCCTTCTCTGCATTATTTCTTAAAAACAATGTGAATCCACAATTATATCCAAAAATGGTTAAAAAACAGCAGGGGAACCCAGGTTTTCTTGCCTTGCTCCAGAGATTCTGGCCCGGTAGGTCCAGCTGGAGTCCGGCCTGGGCATAAGGAACTGCCCAGGGGACCTGGTGGTGGGCGGGGCCAAGGGCCACCTCCCAGGGCATCGGCCTCCACAGCTTCCGTCTCCTCCTCCCATCACAGAGGTTCCCACACCCTTAATGAAGCTTCTGTGTCTCCACCACTCCTAATATAATCCCTCAGGTGAAAGGCTCCTTCATTTTCCCACCTGGTTTCTTAAAAGGGCTCCTAAGCATTTTAACTGTCTCATAAATCACAGCACGAGCAGCGCAGTACCCCCACAGGGACCCTCCCGCTTCGTTAAACCACATCTCATAAGTGACAAGATGGGCCAAGGGTGCCATTACCAGAATGGTGGGCCAGAGTCCTGTCCACAAAGCAGATTCACTTCTTGGTGCCTCGGCTGATCCTGGTGGCTGTCACAGACACAATGACTGTGAGTGATGCTACTCCAGGTTGCGTAATGATCAGAGGGAAGGCAGTGTTGTCAGCGAAACGTATGCCTTTTAATTATCTGCAGATTGCAACTGCAGAAAAGATACGGTCCCTCAAAGTTAAGGGATGATTAATAATTTTTCTGTGTGTACTCTGCAGAGAGGTACTCAAAATCATGATAATAATACCTTGTTTTCATATGCTCTCTCCTTCCAGAGAAGGCTCCAATTTATCTTCCAACTTGACTGCAAGAAGAAAAGTAATGCTGGTGGGTGAAGTCAATAACACACCCCATTTGGCAGAAGGTTAAATGAAGATGATAGACAGAAAGTGACTCATCGAAAGTACAACATTTACTCAGTGGTCAAGCCAGGGAGATTTAATTGCCCATCAAAGATTCTGTAAGGGTAATAATGTCGAACTGTCATAATGGACTTTTTAGTATCTGAACCCAGTGAAATCTACTTACTCCTATGTCCCATGATGTTGGCCAGGAAGCCACGGCAGCTCATCCTCTCCACACAGTGACTCAGAAACCCAAGACTTCTCTGCCATATATGTGGCTCCACCAAGCACCCTGGAGGTCAGCTGACCCTTTGCATTCAGCTGGCAATGAGCACAGACCAATGGTATGCAGGACAGATAGGCAGTGTCAGAAAGACCCAAGAGGAGCCACTCACACCTGGTCCTGCCTCTGGCCAGGCCTGAACTGCACAGTGAGAGGGGTTCAGAAATGCAGAACAGCATAGGCTCCATGCATCTTGGAACCCCGGGACAGCACACCCACCCACTTGTCCCCGTATCTGTGCAGCTAACTACGTCCACCTTCTTCAGGAAGAATATCCAGAGAGAAGAATACAGTAAAAGTACCTCATGCCCACAAGCATAGCACTTCAAAGGACTGTGAGTAAGGAAAATAACTGTCTACTTGTTTCTAAAGAAAGTCTACTTGCTGTCCAGACTCACTTTCTTCCCCGTATTTCTTCTTAAAGAAAGAGAACACGTCATTCTGGAGCCACCAAGATGGAGCAGGTTCATGGTCAGCTGTCCTCCCACTGATGTCAACCATGAGCTCAGGACAGATCAGAGAAACCAGTGTCCGTGGATTCTGGAAGGAAGCAGCAGCAGGTAGACTGGAGATGGAAGTCAAACTTGGACAAATGACCAGTATGGCAGTGACCTGATGGGTTTCCTGCCTGCATCTCAGCTCTGTCCTGAAGGTGGTGAGTCTCAGCACGGCTCCAGGGACAGGGCGGGAGGGATGCAGAGAGGACTGGATGGGGGCGCCTGTCAGAGCCAGAGTGGCAACTGCTGGGGACCCTTCCCTCTCCTCTCCTGGTCCTGCTCCTACCCTGAAGCTGCAGCCATGGCCAGGACGTAAGCTCCAGAAATGCTGAGGAAAATATGTTTGTGGCAGTAACCTGGGAAAATGGACCCCTGTACTCCACAAGTCAGAGGAATCCTGCTTATTTTTATCCTTTTTTTCTTTTGCCAGTTTGCCCTGAAAACCACCCAGTTATGTGAGGCTTCCACACAGCGTATGGGGAGTGAGGAATCTAAGCTTCTGAGAGAAACCAGAGCTTCCAGCTGAAGGATGGGGAAGGTGGCAGAGACTCCAGGAGAAGTTGCGCCGATGGTGAGCTGGGCCCGCACGGAGTGCATGCCGGAGGCCAACACGGGCTCTGTGCCACCCTGGTGCTGAGGTCACCCCCACAGACACTGAGACAGAACTGAGGTCTGAATTTAATGTTCTCACAGATTAAAACAGTGGACTCTCATCCTCTGCCGTTCAGTGATGGGAACTATATAGAATCCCATTCAATGAGGGCAGCACATCCATCACTAGCTTATCTGGAGTTTGGAGGGAGAAAATCATTGAATTTAAATAGGCACAGAGGTCAAGGGGAAGAAGGCCAGAACTCCGGAGCCCCAGCCTGCAGACTGCCCCACCTTGGATTTTAGTTTCAAAAACAAGTCCATTTTCGCAAATAAATCTATTTTTATTTTTTATTTTCAGTTTTTCCTATATTTTATGTGTTAAAGACTCAATTGTTTGTCTAAAAGGTAAACATAAACAAGTGAAGAGCAGCTCTCAGCCCTCTGCATTGCTGGGGGAGGGAGGTGCTAATTCAGCATGAATTCCGTGCTTGGTTTTGTGCCCCTAACTGGGTACGTCAGGTGGGTCAGGCTGTACCTGCTGATGGCCCACCATTCCTCCTGCTTCAGGTGGTAAATGTAGAGATACAGTGACCAAATCCACGTTCCCGTGGTACATTCAAGGCATGGTACACTGCTCTTAAGTCACGTGGGCTTCCTTAACTTGTCCAACATGCTGACAACTAAAGGGAGATTCTGTTCCAGTCATCTTTGGGAGGAGGGGACGGGTGTGCGTAACAGGCCTGCACAGGAAATTGCCCAAGAATTTCCCCAAAACGCCTCAGTTACTTTCTTGTTCAGGTAAAATCTGCCTCCCTTTAACTTTCTACATTAGTGTCCTCTGGTGCTTTGATTTTCAGGAAATGAATTTACATCCTAATTCATGTCCACATGCATGTCCATAAGCAGCCAGGACATAAGATTGCTCCTACCTCCCAGGCCTTGCTGCCAGCCCCCTCCACCCCAGCTGTGACCGAAGCCACGGGGAAGAGTGCTCAGGTCTGGGGATACCGCAGGACCCATGTGGGAACATACTCATGTTCATGTATCCAGTTCCCAACCCAGGGACTTTGGTCTTCTATCAACCTCTTAGGACCTGGCCACATCACCACCTAGAAAGAGAGACACGGTCTCCCCAGGAAAAAGACAGCGTGTGCAGCCTAGCCAGGCCACGTCCCTCCTGGACAAGACCAGTGTCCACTAGCAGCAGCCCCAATGGTGTCCAGTTACAGTCACCTTTCCATACACAAGGGGGCCTTCAGAGACGAAGCCCATGGATAGATATTTCATGTCCTCAAAAACATTGAACAACTCCCCCCTCCCACATGGAACACGGCACCATAGGCCTCAGTGGAGCTCCACAGGCAGGTGCTGGGGAGGTGTTTTCCTTGTGTCCCACAGGTTGTCCACCTGTCTGATGTGCTGCCAGGGGCAGCAGCTTAGGGGTCCAGGGACTATTGTGCCTGGAGTTCTGCCCTGTGGCACACCTCTCCCCAGGACTGAGGGCCTTCCCAGCCTCGCCCAAGGCCACCTGCTCTGGAGGCAGCACAGAGACTGCATGTACTCCGCACTGCAGCATCATTGCAGCTCAGAGGATGCTTCTGGGTTAATGTCTTACATTAAAGACAGTACAAGTAAACCCACCCATGTCACATTTCTAATATATTATAGATTCATCTGCTCTTTCCACACTCCTATTCATGGTGATGGACTTGGTTCCCTGGGTCCAGACGCATTTTGTTTGTGGCCGAATCTAAGGTGGGTTCAGTGCCCTCTGTCCTCAAGGAGGTCATGGCCACAAGCCCAAAGCCACAGGAGAGGAAGGAAGGGACCGATTCCTGAAGAGAGGGACATGTGTGGGGAGAGGTATGTCCAGCTTGGGGAAGCAGGGCCCTAGGAGCCCTGGCCTAGTCAAGCTGGCCGCCAAGAGCCAGGCACTAGACATGGAGCAGGGCCAGGCCAGGAAAACAGACAAGGCTGTACTCACCTACAATGTCCACTCTGACCACGTCTGACAAATACCACCAGAACTGGGATCCGGAGTGAGCCAGAGGCTGTCCCCCAATACAGAATCCCTTCCTTTCCTAGAGAAGTTTAGGCTGACAGAACACTTTTTTCCTGGCCTCCAGTACTGTGGGCTGTGGCTGGCTCCATCAGTCCGGCCCAGGCCTGCTGCTCCCTGCAGCCACCACACAAGTACAAACAGACCCCAATAACAACACAGAGATGGTTCCAACAGAGCCGTCTGCCACATGCTTACTCAGCAGTGAGACACACAGGGCGTGGATTGTTATGCAGTAACTCATGCCTAGGAGCAATTTCACACACAAAATCATTATCATAGATTCAGTCCTAATTTTTTGTGTGCGCTATAAAAAATCATGTCTAAATCCCCTAAAACCATCATAGTTACATCAAATAGTGAATTGGGTTATCAACTTGGACAGTTAAAAAACAAACTGTACTGGCAGCTCCCTTCTCTTTTGTTTTAAAGCAGCAATAGAAACAGGATATTTATCATTGTCCCCCAGGAATGGAACCCAAACTTAACCCACTTTTTCCTGCTCAGCCACTAAGGCCTGTGAGGGGCCAGGCCTGTCAGAGCTGTGGGTGCCCAGGCAGGAGGGAGCCTCGCATTCGATGCACCACTGCAGCTGACCACTGCCCCAGGAAGGCATCGCCAGTCACCCAGCTCTGCGCTGCCCCCCCCACCCCCCGCAGGGATCTGAGGCTCAGCCAGCCTCATTACACAAGAAAGACTAATGGAGCTCCTACTGGTTGCCAGAAACTCGGCCAAACCCTGAGGACCCAGCCATCAATAAGAGTGTCCCGTGGTGGGGCAGCCTAGCTAGCAGCAGTGTGGATCATCACCCTGGGAGGGCAGGTACATGTGACAGAAATTCCCTCACGGCACCAACACCATGGGCTCCTTGCCCCTCCTGCTACCCCCTTGGGTGTGGGCAGTCACTAATTCCCTAGATCCTGGGTGCCCCGTTGCAGGACCAGGACTGGCCCCTCCTTCCCATCCCCCGCCCCCAAACACACACACTGTGCTATGTGTCTGCACCAGGCGGCTGCTGCACAGACCTCAGGGATTTTGCCTCATTTAGATTGAGCAACACCTGAGCCCGCGATAATAGAAGGCAAAGTGAGACAGCACTCCACACACCCCCTCCGAATACAAGTGCCCCCGCCCGCCACTTGACAAGGCCACAGCCAGATCCTATGTGGCCTTTGTGGAGTCCCCCAAAAGCAAGGCCACAAAAAAAGACATTTCTCCTACTGACAGGACAGCTGGGTGAGCCGCTGCAAGTGGGACTTTAGCAGTAGTGTTGCTGGGGCTCAGGTTCAGTTCTGCATCTGTTTCTCCAATGTGGACACGCACGTGGCACCTTCCCTCCCCCTAACAGAGAAGGCCATTGACAAAGGAGCATCAGTGACAGCTGCGGTGTCCTCATGGGTTTGTCCACTGTCCCTGACAAGTGGCCTAACAGGTAGAGCAGGCTCCTGTGGCCCCTGGAAGCTCTATTTCCCACAGCCCCATTCCTGGGAAGCTAAGAATGGCCTCAGGCCAGCTGGAGGGAAGTGCTCATTCCTGTGGACATAAAGCTGGGCCCTGCTGGGGGACCCATTAGTGAGCAGAGAGCAGAGGTGCTGGACAACGGGTTCAAAGTCAAACCCACCTTACAGAGAGGCTCCCTTCCCATTCGGCCCAGGGACCAGGCCCCTTCAATGCAGCTTGAGGACCCCAGGGTGCAAACACAGCATCATGAGCCCCTTCTTCTGGGAAGGAGGGCCTTGTCCTTACTGACAAAGTCACAGACACCCCAGCATCCATCCCAATATCTGTCCAGATAAGGGGCTTGGAAACCTGAAAGATTGCTCTGAGCAGGAGAGAGATAGAGGATGAGGAGGAAGAGAGCAGAGGTGGCCAAGGACAGGAAGAAACTGGCTTCCTGCGTGTGGGGTGAAGAGTCACAGCAATCTCAGGTTTCTCCTGTGATGCCCACTGAGGTCCATGACAAGGGGCTCTGGTCAGGAGTGAAGGTTCTGCTCTGCACGTGCTCTGAGAAGGTGCCCGAGAACCTGGGATAAGCAACATCCAGCAGCAAATGGACATCAGGTTTGGGGTTCAGCCATGGAGGGCCAAGCACACTTTCAACAACCGGAGTCCAATCCACATGATGTGAATGCACTCATGCGTCTAGTCACCATTGGATCTGCAGGGCACCTGGACAGTTGGATCAAAAGAAAGCAGGTGGCCCTGGCTGGTGTGACTCAGTTGATGGAGCTCTGGTTTCCGATTTGATTCCCAGACAGGGCACATGCCTGGGTTGTGGGCTAGATCCCTAGCTGGGGGCATGTGAGAGGCAACTACACATTGATGTTTCTCTCCCTCTCTTCTGTCATCCCTCCCCCTCTCTCCAAAAGTAAATAAATAAAAACTTTTTAAAGTCTTCACCCAAAGAAAGTGAAAACTCATGTCCACACAAACACCTGCATAAGGATGGTCACAGCAGCTTTATTCATAATTGTTAAAACTTGGAAGGAACTGAGATGACTTTCAGTAGGTGGTGGATAAACTGTGGCCCGTCTGGACAATGGACTGTTAGCACCAAAAAGAAATGAGCTATCAAGCCATGAAAAGACATGGAGGAACCTGAAATGCATATGACTAAGTGATAGAAGCCAATCTGAAAAGGTTAGATATTGTATCATTCCAACTACAGGACGTTCTGGAAAAAACAAATTAAGGAGACAGTAAAGGATCCGTGTTTGCCAGGGGTTTTTTGGGGGGGGGGGGCAACGGGGGCGCAGGGTGTGTGGATTAATGGGCAGGGCACAGACGATGTTTAGGGAGGTGAAATTATTCTTCATGATATTATAATGGTGAATACATTTGCCCAAACCCACAGAGTGTACAAGGTGAAGAATGAGCCTTAATATTTAGTGTGAACTTTAGTTAATATATCAATATTAGCTCATCAAGTGTAATGAACTGTAACCACACTAACAGATGATGTTAATGATGGGGAAATTGGAGGGGGGTACAGAAACTGTCTTTTCTTTCTACTTATTTTTATGTAAATCCAAAACTTCTTTAAATTTTTAAAAATTTAATAGACTTTAAAAAGTCAATGAATTTTTTTAAAGAAAGCCAGACATGCACACTAAAACTTGAAGAAGGAGGAGAGGGAGGAGGAGGAGGAGGAAGGGAAGGAGGAGAAAGAGAAGGAGGAGGAGGCAGAGAAGGAGAAGAAGAAAAGGAAGGAAGGGAGAGAAGAAGGAAGGAAGGAAGGAAGAAAAAAAAAGAAAGGAAGGAAGGAAGGAAGGAAGGAAGGAAGGAAGGAAGGAAGGAAGGAGGGGGAAATAAAGGAAATCTTTCCTATTGTGACAGCATGGATGGACCTGGAAAGCATTATGCTAAGTGAAATAAGCCAGTCATTAAAGACAAATACTATATGATGCCACTGATATGTGGACTCTAATGAACAAAGTAAACGAAATAGAAACAGACTCATAGATACAGAGAACGGACTGAGAACTCTCAGGAAGGAGGCAGGTTGGGAGGCTGGGTTAAAAAGGAGAAGGATTAAGTAAGAACAAACAAACAGAAGGGCACAGGCAACAGAATGGTGATGCCGGAGGGAAAGGGGGGTGGGGCGGAAAAGGGCAAGAGGGGACCCACAGGGGTGAAAGGAGTCCTGACTTCCGGTGGTGAGCACAGAACAAGCAGTGCAGATGACGTATTATGGAGCTGTGCACTTGAAACCTGTATGGTTTCATTAACCAACGTCATCCCAATAAATTCAATTTTTCTGAAAAAAGGAACAAAAGAGAAAAAAGGAACGTGCGGCATACAAACTTCACATTTGAGATGATGGGATCTTGGTATCTGTCACATTCCAATACATATCTTTTAGACATTGGAAATGTCAGCTAGGTCACTCTCTAGGTCCAAAGAACATTCATTTGCCTTTCTGTCGTGAGACAATTAAAAAAAACGACCAGACAGTTCAGACTATCTGAGATGCAGCACACCGGGCTGGTTCTGAGTAGCAGGCTTCCCAGCTCACACAGCACACTAAGTTGCAGGTCTGACCCAGACGGAGCCGCGTAAGGGCTGCCTGTGCCTGCCCCGCTTCACTGCTGTTGCCCTGGGAACCAGCACCGTGCCTGGCACACAGAACACGCACACATTTGAATAACGTGAATGAGTCTTAGCATATGTTTGTTTTAGAAATATTTATTCAAAAACAGGTCACAGAATAGTAAAGAAATACATTCAATAGTACTTAAAGACATCACTACAAAACATATCACTTCATTAAGGTGCAATTAAAATATTCCAAACGGCACATATCTCTATTATTTCAAGCCAGTATAACAGGTTTTACATTTTTTAAACCTAGCTTACTTAAGTCTTTAACAAGTCCAAAGGTTTTACTCTTTGCACTTATTTGCTTTAGCCCATATCTACATTTTTAGCTTTTCAAGTTAGGGATACTCCATGGACTTGTATGATCGACTTACTATATTGTGGCCTTAATATTCTTACTTTATCTGTCCAAGTTTTACTTTGCCCAGGTGTAAACTGAAATAACGCTGCTAATCTTGCAAAAGATGCTGCAAATAATGCACATCAGGTACTCAGCATACAACAAATATTCTATAAGTAATGTTTTACAAACCTAACCACTACTCATCTGTTCTCAAATAATTCCTGTCCTATTTATTTCCAGACAGTGTTCCAGCTTGTCAAAATCTTTTAGAATTCTAATTTTCTTACCTGTAATTCCCCTATGTCTGTTATCTGTATATTGGGTAAACTTTTCAAAGCCATTAGTAAGAATATTTGAATGAGACAGAAGCCTCATAGTACACTATTAAAGGCTGAAGAGTCAGTTCACAATGTTATTCAAAGCTCTTTGGATACATCTATTAGCAAGCATTAGTTACAAATTCATTTACCTATACTATCATTCATGAAGATTTCAAGGCTTTCTTAACTAAAGACGTTCTAAGTTGAATACATTACTTTGATTTACTAATCTTTGGTATATAATGGTAGTTTTATGACCAGTGAAGTCAGCCTAGAAGAAGAAGATACACCAAGATGAGTTTGCAAGTGGAAAGGAAGAATAATATTAAGAACAGCTCTCCAGAAACCAAACCAAGAAATTTATAGTCTACAAAGTGCTAGAGACTGTTTGAAGAGGGGGAGGAAGATGGGGAGCTAAGAGCTGAGTGAGTGCTTGCTATTGGCAAGAGACAGAAACGCTAACCCTTCAAAAGAGAAACAACTATTTACATAAACTGGTTACCTAAACAATACGAGGAAAGTTCAACCACCCGTTTCTTAATCTCTGCAGCAGAAATGAACACCTTCCTAAGGGTGGAAGAGAAATTCTATTCACCAATAGGTAAGTCAGTAGTTTTACTTGTTATCTGATGACAGTATGGAGACAGGAAAGTGTCCCATTTCTAGCTGTGGAGCAAACTTGATAGCTCAACTCTTCCTCTGCAACAAAACACAGAAATGCTGAAGAAGATGTAAGAAACAATCTATTACATGAAGAGGAGAACTTACAAGAAAGTAAGGGGACATCCTGAGGGCCAAAAGGGAAGGAAACTGAAAAGTAGACACATAAGCTGTGAGCTGACATTCTAGCTCTCCTAGCTGGCCTGGCACAATTTGCCCATCTCATCATCAACCTGTGGGTTTCAGCTTGAACAAGCTATAAGGGAACTCATGGAACCTTGGCCTTGCAAAAGGCAGCAGGTAGGAATTAAATGCCCCTCCCCCGAAGCCCTCCATAAACAGGAGGCAAGTCGCGGATGACCCCTCAGTGAAAGGGAAGTCAAGAGAACACTCTGCCACAAGGACAGGCAGGTGAAGAGGAAAAGTGTCTATCCTGGCTTGGGGGGGGGGGTCTCCACATTCCTCTTGAGGTCTGGAAACTCTGAAGCTGAGAAATTAAAATAATAGCAGTCCTTTGTCGGTAACAGCCCTGGGAACAGGACATAAGGAGACACAAAACTTATCCAGAAGGCACTATTCTTAACACGTCACTCAAGAGTAGTACAGAGAAAGCCCTGCTGAAAATGAGCTCCTCTTTCAAAACTACAAAATACCTGCGTAAACAGTCTACCAGATATGAGAATCAACACATACAGACAAGAGGAAATTGTTTTAATAGAACCATTAGAGACACTATAAAATGAGCATGTATAAAGTGACCACTGACGTAAAAGGAACTGAAAAGTTAAAAAACCAACTAGGCACCCTGAAACAACAGGCAGATCTGAAGAATGATATGCAGCTAGAAATTAACAGCAACCCAATCAATAATTTTAGGAGGTTATATGAACAGCTGACAAGCTAATTCATGAACTAGAAAACAGAAAAAGGCATCACCCAAAGAGAAGTAATAGGAAACACAGAGAGCTTCAAAGATAAAGAGAAAAGAACGAGTAGGTCCAAGATACATTTTTTAAAACTAGTAACCATACTATATCTGTGTCTCTGAAATGTGTTCTCCACAATATAACAACTCTTTATCCAGTAACCTTGCATGATTTTGCTATTGAAAATCCAAACATACTTCCTTAAACACTAACTTGTTTTCAACATTGCTTATTTTTAAGGTAGTTTGACCATGCTATATAGAGATTGTTACTATTTTGAAGGGGCTTTCTTCCTTTTACATACGAATATTGAATATCTTTCATTCATACGTAAAATCGGGGAAGCAGGTTGTAAGGAAAGGCCACCTCAAAACCAGCAGGACATTTGTTGTACTCATCCTAGAGGAAAAGCTGCCAGTGACGCTCTTGCTTTCCTGCTGCCTGTTTCAGCTGAAGCGTCAAGTTAGAGATTCTACTGAAAATGATACAGCGTGTACTTGAGAAGAAAAACAAATAGCTGTTTAGCCAAGAAACGGAGCATGAATGACAATTATGTCTGAAGGGCGCAAGAAGAGATGTTCCTTGAGACCCTCAAAGCATGTCTAAGTGACCCAAGTGAGAAGTTCACATTTTTTTAAAAAAACACAGTAGCTAGTTTGCTTAGTTAAGGAGTAATACTATATATTCAACGTTATGTGCGTGGGTTCGAGATAAGGCCAGCGTATAATTTCCAAAGCTTGAATTCAAGAGTGATTCATATGCTGAATATCACACGCAAGTTTTCCACCCTGGGAAAGGTCGGCGGAGGTCTTGGGGGGGTCCATGGCCTGTTGTAGGAGTAAATTGGCTCGTCCACCCACACTGAGCACAGCTCCTTCCTCCGCTCCTTTGAGCTTCTCTTGTATTCTCATCAAGAGATCCTCAGGAACTTTGTTGAAACTCTGGCCTATTTCACTAATGACAAGAACACGAAGGCATTAATGAGGCGGATCATTTCAAAGAGCCTCGGGAATAGGAAAATCTGAACAATTGACGGCTCTTCCTAAAATACTGCTCGCCGGAGACTGTTTGCGTTCCTGGTCATCCGCATTCAGAGTGAAGTGGAGCTCAGTTTCATCCCCAGCCCCTGCTGTGAATACAAAGCTTTCGAAGGGTTCATGGTCCAGTCAAACAGAGGAGCATACGGGAGGACCTAGAAAGGAGAACATACGTGTTAGAAGAACAAAATGCAACTTGATGACGTATTTAGTAACAGTAGGAACAGTATAAAACTAATAGAGGCCAGTCATATGGTAGTTGATTGGGGGGAGGGACAAACTCACTGCACGCACAGGCTTCTTGTTTCTTTGTGGAGGAACCTACAGTAGTACGAGGCTCTGGGCTTCTTACCCCATTCTGAATGAATTCATTCCCGGGCCACTGTTCGGGGCAGTGACATCCCTCGACTCGTGTTTCCTTATGTGGTGAAACTGATCTATTAAAAGGAGATAAGCACTAGTCACTTTCTTTCTCCTCTCTCCCTGTGCTGGGTAAGGGCATTTACATTGCAGGCCCAATTCTCACGCACGACGCTAGGCTAGGCTAGGCTAGGCTATGAGTGTGACAGCACTGGCAACCCTGTTGACCTCACTCCTGAGTCTTGTTCTCCAAGAGTTTTAATAGTAGCAACCTGACATTTTGATCTCTATCCTATTCCCATTCCCAAGGCTCTTCTGTGGGTTTTTTTTTTTTCCCCTCTCTTTTTTTCCCCCTCAATTAGTTCCAACTTTGAGTGAAGAGAAAAAGGTCTAACTTATTGAAAGCTCCTCAAAACACAAGGTCTAGTGCTGTGGTTGGCATCTTAAGTTATACATGGAGAAACATTTTAATACCAAAATAACTGGTATGGCCAGAGCAAGTGGCTTGACATCACAAATTTTAGTAAGGGAGGTCGTGAGGGATTGATGACCTTGACAATTCAGAACAGCTAACTGCCTCTGCTGTTTATAAGCACCAACATTTTTTAAAACGTATCTTAGCAAGTGCTTACCACACAGGTCTTAATAAAAACTGAAGACTCAATTCTAGGTATGAGGGACGTTGCAGGATACTCCAGCATTATAAAGTTAAGAACGCTTTTTTTACTGATGGCTTTACTGCGTTTCCCAGCAGGTCTTCGGGCTGAGACTGTACAATGTATTTAGCATTACATGTTTAATGTACTGAATCAGCAGTACCAAAATCTGGTGTCTGTTTATGCGGTTCTGAGCGTCCTCCAGGCCCATTAAAAAGTGTGGCGGGACCGACTGTGAATATAAGTGGTTTGTCCACAAGTTCAGGGCCCCTATGTGATTTCAAGTTGAGCAGTGACATGGCTTTAGATTTCAGAGATCCAAACCAGTTTCACCGCCAAAGGAAGGAATCTTTTACTAATCAACTAATGAAAAGGAATGAAGGCCTCAATTATAAAGAGATTCTATGGTCTTCTTGGGTTGGAGTAGAGAAACAACGCAAAGTATTTCCAACCCAAGGACGTGTGTTAGGAATCACATATGCAAACTCTAAAATCAAGAAGGAAGTGAATTAAAAAACATACTGCAGTCTTACCTGTTAGAACAGAAGTGGCTGAGAGAAGACAATACGGGAAGAGAGGCCGATTAAGCTGGAGCAGGGTGTCTCAGTCCCGGCGCTGTGCACCTTTTGGGGCTGGACTGTAGGGCACGGTGAAAGCTGAAGTTCCAAAAGGAAGGCCAGCTCGCTTGGCCGGGATCAGGTATTTGCAAGGTCTTGCCTGGTCGAATACGAGGGCTGGAGCCGCGCCGGCTGGAAACAGCAGGAGCAGGGGACATCCTGACTACTAGGTTAGAGCAGGAGCTACTTGCGAGATATCTGAGAACTTACTTTTTTTGATGTTATTTGTTGTGTTTATTGTTTTACTTTCTGTCTTGAAATGAGTTTGCGCAGCCCTGACGAACTGGTGCCGCGAGTCGGCTGGGCATCGTCCGGCAAAGTGAAAGGTCATCCATTGGATTCGCGGTCAGGTTCAGTCCCCAGGCGGGCTGCATTCCAGATGTCCCCCATGATCCCCAGCCTGGCCCACCTGCACCCAGCCCTCGCTCCCCCTCCCCTGGCCTTCCCCACACTATTTCCTGGGATGAACTGGGCCCATCGCTGCTTTCTCCATCATCACTTACAGCCAGTGCCACCGCCTTCGGGAAAACACAGTCATTTATGTCATATTTACAGATTCTAGAGGCATCTAATCACTCAGGTCAAAGGATGTCTCACTCATTATCGGGACTATACAAAAGACTCCTAGGGCAATGAAGCAGGTTTCACTCGGTGGCATAAAAGTTTGCTAAGATCATAGAAGCATCACAAAGTACCTCAATCCTTCTGACCGGCTGAGGTCTTCTGCTCCCGTCGGTGTGTATTACTTTGCTTGCAGCTTCTCCATCTCCGGCTGGGGCACGGGTAGGCGCATGCGAACGTGGCTTCTGTCAAAGACTCCGCCGCTGATCCGACAGGCGGGGCCACTGACCCTACACCGGCCACCGCTGGCTCTCCGACGGCTCTCCTACCTCTGCTGCCGCTGGGACCGGGCCGGCGGCGGCTGGAGCGGGGGCGGCAGGAGCGGTGCGTGGAAGCGGCTGGAGTGGTAGCGGTGTTGGCGGTCCCAGTGGCAGAGGAGGTAGGAGAGGTCGTCGGAGAGCCGGGGCCAGCCGGTGCAGGGTCGGTGGCCCCGCCTGTCGGATCAGCGGCAGAGTCTTTGACAGAAGTGGGGACGGCGGCGGAGGTGCTATCGGCGGGAGGGGCGGTGGCCGATAGCACTTCCACCGACGCCCCAGCTCCCGCCGCCGCCGCCCCCGCTCCCGCCGCCGCCGCCCCCCCCCCCGCCGCCGCCGCCCCCCCCCCGTCCCACCGCGACGCCCCCCCACCCCCCCCCACCCCACCCCCCCTCCCGCCCACCCTCCGACGGCCTCTCCTACCTCAGCTGCCACTGGGACCTCCGCCGCCGCCGCCGCCGCCGCCGGGTCACACCGCCGCCGCCCGCCCCCACGGTCCCGCCGCCCCCCCCCCCCCGGGTCCCGCCGCCGCCGCCGCCGCCGGGTCCCACCGCCGCCGCCCCCGGTCGCACCGCCGACCCCCCTCACCCTACCACCCTACGACGGCCTCTCCTACCTCAGCCGCCACTGGGACCGCCGCCGCCGCCGCCGCCACTGCTCCGGCCACTGCCACCGACCGATATCACCTCCGCCGCCGCCACTGCTCCGGCTACCCCCGCCCCTGGGTCCCACCGCCGCCCCCCAGGTCCCGCCGCCGCCGCCACCGCCGCCGCCGCCGCCGCCGCCGGGTCCACCGCCGCCCCCCGGGTCCAACCGCCGCCCCCCAGGTCACACCGCCGCCGCCGCCTCCGGGTCCACCGCCGCCCCCCGGGCCCCACCGCCGCCGCCCCCGGTCGCACCGCCGCCCCTCCGACGGCCTCTCCTACCTCCGCCGCCACTGGGACCGCCGCCGCCGCCGCCTCGTCCGTCTCCTCCGCCGCCTCGTCCGTCTCCACCGCCGCCGCCTCCGCCGCCGCCTCGTCCGTCTCCTCCGCCGCCTCGTCCGTCTCCACCGCCGCCGCCTCCGCCGCCGCCTCCGCCGCCGCCTCGTCCGTCTCCACCGCCGCCTCGTCCGTCTCCACCGCCGCCGACTCCTCCACCGCTCCGGCAGCTGCCACCGCTCCCGCCAGCGCCACCCCCGGGTCCCACCGCCGCCCCGGGTCCCACCGCCGCCGCAGCCGGGTCCCACCGCCGCCGCCCCGGGTCCCACCGCCGCTGCCCGGGGCCGACCGCCCCCGCTCCCGGGTCCCACCGCCGCCGCCCCGGGTCCCACCGCCGCCCCCGCCGGGTCCCACCGCCGCCGCCCCGGGTCCTACCGCCGACCCCCCGCTCCCGCCGACCCTCCGACGGCCTCTCCTACCTTCGCCGCCACTGGGACCGCCGCCGCCGCCGCCGCCACTGCCACCGACCAATATCACCTCCGCCGCCGCCACTGCTCCGGCCACCACCGCCCCCGGGTCCCACCGCCGCCCCCCGGGTCCTACCGCCGACCCCTCTCACCCTCCCACCCTCCGACGGCCTCTCCTACCTCCGCCGCCACTGGGACCGCCGCCGCCGCCGCCTCGTCCGTCTCCTCCGCCGCCGCCTCCACCGCCGCCGCCGCCTCCTCCACCGCTCCGGCCGCTGCCACCGCTCCCGCCAGCGCCACCCCCGGGTCCCACGGCCGCTGCCCGGGGCCGACCGCCCCCGCTCCCGGGTCCCGCCGCCGCAGCCGGGTCCAACCGCCGCCGCCCCGGGTCCTACCGCCGACCCCCCGCTCCCGCCGACCCTCCAACGGCCTCTCCTACCTCCGTCGCCACTGGGACCACCGCCGTCGCCGCCGGGTCCCACCGGGTCCCACCGCCGCCTCTCCCGCTCCCGCCGACCCTCCGACGGCCTCTCCTACCTCCGCCGCCACTGGGACCACCGCCGTCGCCGCCGCTCCCGCTCCGGCCGCTGTCACACACCGCCGCCGCCACCGCCACCGCCGCCGCAGCCGTAAGTACTCTGCTGGCTGCAACACCAGCCCACCCAACCCGAAGGTCCCATCCCCACACCCCACCTTCCTTGCTCACACAAGTGACCTGCCCTTTGCCCCCACCCCTGGCTTCCATTGGCCGAGGGCTTTGCTACCTGAAGCTCTGGGCTGCCATTGGCCGACAGGGCCGCCCATCCCGGCCCCGCGCTGCCCCGCTGGCTTTCTCCATCCCTGCGCCCGCCCACCCGGCTGCCCACCCCGGGAGTGCGTGAGGCTCCGGTACCATTTGCTGCGGCCGCGCGGCGTCGGGGGCACTGGTGGCGGGCCGAGTGCAGGAAGGCAGCGGGCCCAGGAGGCCGCGTCCATGGGCCCGCGATGGCCCCGCGGCAGGGACCACGGGCTCTGTGAGGGCGCGGGGCTTGGGGCGGAGGTGCCCGGGGGCGCGCGCGCGCGCGCGCGCGGTGCATCCGGGCACCGTGGTGCGAGGAAAGGCCTGGCTCGCAACCCCGGGGACTGCATTCCAGAGGCAACGGTAGATGTTTCTCTCCCTTTCTCCTTCCCTTCGTCTCTCTGTAAAAATAAATGAAAGTCTTTACAAACCAAGTTTGTGCATTTCAAAAGCTTTCCTAGGCAACCCAAGACAAAGTAGACTACCTGAGGCATTTAGTTCACTTTATTCCCTACTTACACTAAAATAAACAGACCAAAGGCAGGCCTGAATAAAAGACTTCATCCTATCAATTATGTTGCTTAACAGAGTTATATTAATTATGACTCTTTCATATTGAATTCCAACACCTATCCCTTTTCATCTACCATACCAACAAATCAGAAAAGCAAAACACAACAAAGAGATAACACCCATAGAGTCTACAATGAGCTTAGGACTTTTAATACTTTAAAAGTCTTTAAAGACTTTTAAAGAACTTTAAAGACTTTTAATAAAGAACGCAGCAGTTCTGCAGCCTGTCAGGAACAATCTCCAAGAAGAGTATAAAATGGAAATCATTTCTACTAAACAGTAATTGTTTTTAAACAACTCTATTTTGTTAGAACTTTATAAATGGTCAAAGGTTCACAGCAATCAAGCAAACAATGAATTTTTAAAAAGGCTACTGGAAAACGGTAGGAAAGCTTCGTGGCGGTTTTCCTTGCCCTGGTGCCACTCCTTCCCCAGCTTGGCTGTGGGCATGGAAACTGCATCCCCCAGTTCCCAGGGCGGGATCCTGGTCCTTAGGTCTGGAGAAAGCAGAGCAAGACCTCTTTGCTAATGATCGTGTAGGTCTGTTCTAAAGCTGCCTGCCCAGCTTGGCTGTGGGCATGAAAACTGCATCCCCCAGTTCCCAGGGTGGGACCCTGGTCCTTAGGTCTGGAGAAAGCAGAGCAAGACCTCTTTGCTAATGATCGTGTAGGCAGGTCTGTTCTAACGCTGTCTGAGAGCTCCCTGAAGGCTGGAAAAGCTACGGGCATTGCTGGAAGCCATTAAGCTGGCCAACAACCCGTAGCTGCCGGGACCAAAAGATCCTGGTGGAGGCATAATACCACAGGTGGCAAAATGCCTATGGGTGGAAATTGGGGAGAGAGCTTTTATTGGGAAATTAGAGCACTCAAAATCACCCATATATTTGGGGAATTCAGAAAGCCACATGCATGCGTCGGGGAAGAGGCTTGCTCAAAAATTACCTTTGAAGAAATAAGCTTTCACTTTGGGCTGGTCCCTGGGCTCAGTGCAAACCCAGCTGAGTGCTGAGGGACAGCCCTAACAGCCAATCTTCAAAGACTGAAAAAAAGTTTACTCTCTCATTTTCTGGCTTCTGGTATTCAAGGAGATCTCTGTCCAAACACTACCCGAACATACGCTGAGGAGCAGTCTTCAGTGACCACGCATAGCAACAAATACATCCTCTGTAAAAAGAGTTCAGTAAACCCCTGAAAAATGGACTACTATAACCTTCGACCATCACAAAAAAATAAGTCAAACCCTCGACAAGGGGAAGATCTGACTTCCAAAGTTACAGCATAAGAATAAGACACGCCATTTTCAAGAAGAAAATCACAAGGCATTAGCAAATTTAAAAAGTATGGCCCATTCAGGAATAAATATACTGACTGAAACAATTCCTGAGAAAGTTCAGGAAACAGACTAGTCAAAGACTTTAAACAACTCTTTGAAATACACTGGAAGAGCTTAGAGACCACAAAAAATTAAGACACAGCATACCTAAACTAATGGGATGAAGAAAAAGCACTTGTGAGAAATAATGTGCGCCAGTAAACACCTACACTAAGAAACAAAAAAAACAAAACAAAACAAAAAAACTTGAACTCTGGCTGCGGTGGCTCAGTTGGCTGGAGCATCATCCCATAACTGAAAGGTCATGAGTTTGATTCCTGGTCAAGGCACACACCTAGGTTGTGGGTCCATTTCTTGGTCAATGCACGTACAAAATGTCAACCAATGGATGCTTCTCCCTCTCTCTCCCTTCCTGTCTTTCTCTAAAAAGCAATAAAACAATCATCAAGGGAGGATAGAAAAAAACAGAAAGAAAGAATAAAAGACTTGAAGAACACTATTAAACACTGAAGAAGAAGTAACCTTGACATCTTTCAAATTCTTCCAAAACAGAAAAGAAGGGAACTCTTCCTAACTCATTCGATGAGATCACCAGTTCTTTTTCCTACCAAGGCCAGATAAAGACATGCCCCCCCCCCCCAAATTATAACGGCCAGGATACATTTTAATGAGCATAGATGAAAAACTTCTCAACAAGATACTAACAAACTGAGTCTGAAGCATGTACAAAGGTTTATATACCGTGAGCAAGTAGGACTTATCCTAGGAATGCAAGAAGGTCAGTATAAGAAAATCAATCCATACAATAGACACTAATGGAATGAAATTAATTACTGACCACCTCAATAGACACAGAAAAGGCATTTAACAAAATCTAATGCTCTTTCATGATTGAAAAAATAAAAGTGAGAAAACCATAAGTAGATTAAAAAACACAAACAAAACAAAACACTGAGGAAACCATGAACAGACAGGAACTTCCTCAACATAATAAAGGTGACCTATGAAAACCCCACAGAAAACAACAAAATCAATATTGAAGGGCTGAAAGCTTTCCCACCAGGATCAGGAACAAAACAAGGGTTCCTGTTTTCACCACTGCTATTCATTACTACACTGAACTTCTAGCCAGAGCAAGTAGACAGGGAAGAGAAACAAAAGGCATCCAAATCGGAAAGGAAGAAGTAAAATTATATCACTGATGGTATGATTCCATATATCTATATCTATATATCGATATATATAAAATCTTTCAAAGAATCTACCACAGATCTACCTGTGGCAACAGCAAATGAAATGAGCAAATTTGCAGGTCATAAGATCAACATACAAAAATCTGTGTGTTTCTATACACCAGCAGTGACAATCCATGAAGAAAATTAAAGAGCAATTCCATTTCAATGGCATCTCAAAGAACTAAATACTGGAAATAAGCTTAACCAAGGAGATGAAAGTCTTGTGCATTGAAAACTATAAAGAATGCAGGAAATCAATTTAAAATGTCCAAATAAATAGAACGGTATTCCGTGTTCATGGGTCAGAAGACAAATGATCGAGATAGCAATACTATGAGGACACATTCGATGCGATTTCAATCACAATGTCATCCCCCTTTTTACATAAATAGAAAAGCTGGTCATCCAATTCACATGGAATTGCAAGGAGCCCAAAATAGCCAAAGCAAAGTCAAAAAACAACAAAATTAAAGGGCTCCCACTTGTGATAAATATGTGCCCAGAATATGTGAAAAACCTTTCAATTAAAACAACAACAACAAGACAAAAACCGCCCATTTAAGTGGGAAAGACGCCTGAAGATTCTGCCCCAAAGCAAACCTGTGCATGCTAATAAGCATAGGAAAAGAAAATCCTCATTCATCATTAGGAAGCTACAAGTCCATACCCCAAGGAGATACCAGTGGTTACCTATTAGAAGAGTTGGCATAAAAAACAAATGTTGACACTTGTCAGACCTTTCACGGCACGTGAATAAACAAACTGTGGTACAGCCATGCGACGAAATACAGGTCAACAAGAAAAAGTAACACACTGCTGATTTAAACAGGAATGAATCTTGAATGAATCATTCTGAGTTCTTCTAAAATATCAATTCTAAACGAGTAATTGGGGCCCTGCAGCCCTACCAGAAGCAGAGGCGGATTGAAGGGTGGGCGCAGCGGGCGCGCACCCTGGGCCCCGACTTCTGAAGGGCCCCGCAAAACCCCAACTTGACACTTTCCTCTAATGACACCAAGTTTGCTTTCATTACTACGCTGCATAAAATATGGGAAATGCGGGTTTTTCTTTTCCCTGGCTCTCTCCTTGTTTTTAAGGGGCCCAACCAATATCTACTTCCCCGTCGGGGGCCTCCACCCGCCTTAATCCGCCTCTGACCAGAAGTCAGGAACTGCAGTGCTGAAGAGGGGAGGAGGCCGTCAGGCTGAAGGCCACTCCGGGGAGCAGGGGTCCTGGCCCGGCTGCCAAACCCAAGGGGCACCTTTGGCATCAGCACCTGGGAGACTGTGCTCTACTTTTTTGTCCCTTCAAGTCATACAACGTGACATAATGTAAGAGGAGAAAGTCGGCCATCACGGGGACGCAGATCCTTACCATTTGTGCTCCTCTTCCTTGGTTTCTCCCGCTGCCAGCTTCCTCCTTTCCCAGAAAGCCCACAAGGATTCCTCCTTCTTAACAGCCTGCACCGCGCCTTCATTTCCAACCTCCTGTTCTCTATGCAGCCTCTCTGACCCCAGCGAAGATCTGAGAATTATAACTCCCTCTCCTTCATCGTCTGGCCACTGAACGAAGCCTGTGCTGTGACGCTCTCTTGGGTTTCCTGGTTGTCTTTGTTGCGACAGCTCGCAGACAAAAGAGCCTGCGTTGGAGCTCAGAGTTGGGTTGACGGCCCCGTGGTTTTCTGGCAACGCGATGGTGGGGCCCTGACAGCAAGGCTTTTCCCACTAGAGCCAGAGAGGGGTCCCAGAGAGGAGAGCTAGGGAGCTGGGGTGGTGTCCATGGGGATCACCCCGCTGTCAGAGGCTGGCCTGGCAGCCAAGCCTGCAGATGTGCCCGCACCGACAGCCCCAGGGATTGGTAGGCTGGTGGTCTTCTGAGTTGTTGCCGTGTGCCCAGCAGAGGCAGGGCCCCTGGGGGTGGAGGCTGAGAGGGACACCACGGTAGAGGCCACCGTGCTGGTGGTGGTGGTGCCCAGCCCTTGGCTGGAAGCATGGGAGCTCTGCTTGGGTGCAGGTCCGTGGGTGGGCACGACGGCGGGCGCAGCAGCGCCTCCGAGCGTAGGCTTTTTCGCAGCGCTGGCGCCAGGGGTCGTGACCAGGGTGCCCTGGCGAGTTCGCTTCCGCGTGTTGTGTCCGGAGCTTCCCCCAGGGCGCTGGGTGGCCGTGCCAGACGGGCCTGGAGCCGATGACGAGGCGGCCAAGGCAGGCCTGGGGCCGGCGTGCGTTCCCGGGGGGGCCCGGGCGATGCTGCCCAGGGCTGGCTGGCCTACAGTGGAGACTGGGGCCTGGGCTGGGCCTGAGGCTGCCCGTTTTCTGCCTCGAGAGCTGGGTGGAGCCCCCGAGGGAAGTGCATAGGGAGCGGGGCTGGTGTCCATGGGGGTCACCCCGCTGTCAGAGGCTGGCCTGGGAGGTGGGCTGGTGTCCATGGGGGTCACCCCGCTGTCAGAGGCTGGCCTGGGAGGTGGGCTGGTGTCCATGGGGGTCACCCCGCTGTCAGAGGCTGGCCTGGGAGGTGGGCTGGTGTCCATGGGGGTCACCCCGCTGTCAGAGGCTGGCCTGGCAGCCAAGCCTGCAGATGTGCAGGCCGAGGGGCTGGCGCTCAGCACAGAGGTGACTGGAGCACCGGCGGACACAGGGGCACTGAGGGCAGGCACAGGCTGCGGGCAGGAAGGCACAGGCTCTGGAGCCCCGCAGCCCGAGAGGGCCCACGCCTCACCAAGCAGAGCCCTGAGGATCCGCCACCGCGCTTCTCGGTCTCTGTCCAAATCTTCTGGGGTCACCCTGTACCCGGGGTCGGGACCTGGTGGCAGGCTTAGAGGGGGCCCTCGCCTGCGCGGGAGCAGGCAGACCTTCCTTTTGCGGCGCCTGGAGGGTGCTGTGTCCCCTCTGGTGGCACCCCGGCCCTGCTCAGGCTGGCTCAGCCTCCGTGGCAGGGCGGCAGCTGAGGAGGGAGCCCCAGGGCGCTGCTGCCTCAGCGTCTTCCCGGCCCTCTGGGGCAGCCCGGCGTGGCAAGGGGCGGCACGCCTCCCCCTCTCCACCGGAGGGCAGCCTCGGGTGGAGCTATAGGAGCTGGTGATGGGGTTCCTCTTCCTGCAAAGGCAGGGGGAGCCCCTCACGGAGGCCTGGGCCTTACCGCGCCTTCCGTCTTCCCGGCCCTGCACCTGGAGGGTGCCCTGCAGGGGCCCAGGCCTGAGCACCGAGGCACGGAGGCCTCCCTGGGCCCCCGGGAGCCTGCAGGTAGGCGGGGCTCCCTCACAGCCCTCAGCCTCACTCTCTGGCACAGTGGGCTGCCCCCCCTCCTCACCTACCTCCTCCCCGTGCCCCCCACAGGCCCACTGGTAAAGGGACCTGAGGATCCCGAGCAAACGCCACAGGCTCTGGGGGATCCTCACACAGACACTCACGAAGGCTGCAACACCGCATGTGAGCAGGTGCTGGCGGGCTGGCCCTGCAGGAGGTGGAGGAGCAGGGACAACTGGGTGCCGCTGGCGGACCAAGGGAAACTGGCCACCTGGGGGAGCTCTGAGCTGGCCCCCTGGTCCCCAGGGCGGGGGGTGGGGGCAGAGTGCACTCAGGCAGTTGCCCATTGGGCGCGTCTGGGAGCTCTGTCCGGGAGCACAGAAACCGTCCTCAGCAGCCAGAGAGAGCTCGCCAAGAAGTATCCGTTGGGCTGTTGCCTGGATACACTTGGAACTCCCCGGAGGGGGGGCGCGGGGGAGGGGGGCCACGTGGAGGGCCGGCAGGAGGAAGGCGCGCGCTCCAGCTTGCCCAGATTCTGTGGGAAGGGCGCGCCCACACGCCTCTCGAGGTCGCTTGGGGGCTTCCCCATCTCGGGCTGGGGGAGGGGCAGGCGCACGCGAACGGCTTCTGCCAATTACGCAGCCACTGCTCCTGCACCGGCCGCCCAGGCCCTCCTGTTACAGAAACAGGAGAGTCCAAAAACAAACCGCAGAGTTTGCAGCTGGGAGATAGGGAGCAGGAAGCAGCTTTCAGGATGCCCTTGCATGCCTGGAGCTAGTGGCTGGATACATTGTTGCAAAGATCCGCTTTACTTCCAAGACTCAGGAAGATGGGAGGGATCTTGGACTGTGGGCTGGTATGGAAGAAGCAGACCGAGCCTACTAGGGTTCTGTGAATGGTCAGGACGGTTTGCAACACCCACCGTGAGAGGACGCGGGGAGAGAGAGGAGGCAGGGAGGAAGAGAGAAGCAGCTGTGGACATATTTTGGGCTGGCTTTGGCTCTAGGAGGCTCACTCTAAGGCTCTCTCTGGCCCTCACGCCCTCACTCTCTGGCTCTTGTGGGCTCCCTCCATCTGGCTTGGAGAAGGGATCTCCAGGCTGCTTTAAGAAGAGGCTCTTGCCAGACTGCTTTGAGAAGGAGAGGAGATCCGTGCGATTTGCAGGAAGAAGGCAGTTTCCAAGGAGGCTGAGAATCCAGGCGGTCCTGCATTGAGAGCTGGAGGACACCACAGCACAGAAAGGACCTCCCCAATCAGAACTGAGTGATTGGCAGCTGCTGGTAAAGCTGAACTGTGCCTGGGAAGTAGGGAAACGGTGTTTCTGACTTTCCTAAGACTGGGCAGGTCTGGGAGGGGGAGGCAGGGCTTTGTGTAAATAAACAATTCTTTTCCTTTTCACCAAACTCTGGTATTCAGAGTTATGATTCTGGCGGCGGGCAGTCGGACCCCTAACTAAACAGCCCGTGGGTTCTGTTTCAGTCGGAGCAGCCCACGGGTTCTGTTACACTCCGCTGGCCTCTCCTACCTCCGCCGCTGGGACCACCGCCGCCGCCGCTCCCGCTCCTGCCGCTGCCACCCACCGCCTCCGCCACCGCCGCTGCTGGGAGTACTCTGCTGGCCGCGACACCAGTCCACCCAACTTGAAGGTGCCATCCCCGCGCACCACCATACGAACTGACCTTACGCCCTGCCCTTTGCCCCCGCCCCTGGCTTCCATTGGCCGGGAGCTTTCTTTGGTAACCTGACCTGACCATAGTCTCCAGGGAGGCAGAGCTCCTGTGTTTTGTCACCAGTATGTCGCCAGCATCAGGGGCCATGACGACACAGGATAGGCACCCAAAATATAATGGATGAAATGAAAGGGAACCAGGCTGGAGGCGGACACATGGAGGCTTGTCTGGCTGTTGGACGTGAGCTACCTCGGTCCCAGCTGAGGCAGGTCCATGAAGCCATGGGAGGGAGAGAGAGAAGGGGCTGAGCACCACCAAAAGCTGGAAGGAGAGCCAGCCCAGGAACCACAGAGCCAGCTGGGGAGGAGGCCAGGGGGGGAAGCTTCCCGGTATCAGGGAGGAGGAGCAGGGTTCAAGAAGGAGAGAGTGTCCTTGTGCAGAGCTGTGGTTTGGTGAGAACTGTCCTCACGATGATGACCTTGGTGAAGAAGGGTCACCTGAGAGGGCCGAGGGGGCAGAAGCAGCGGGGTGGGGAGCAGAGGAGAGGGATCTCGGCTCAGAGGGCTGTGTGGGTAGGAAGGGACTCGCTGGACTGAAGTCACAGGAGCGAGCTGCAGTGGACCAGGAGGCAGGACAGGATGGGACAAAGAAGCCGCTCCTTCCTCTGGCTGAAGGCAGGCTGGGGATGGGCCAGCTAATGCGGAGGGGCCAGTGGGCTGAGGAAGCCCTCTCTTGGCGTTGACATCCAGGGCTGGGTAGGGAAGTAAAAGTCGGGAGGAGTTTCTTTGGAGGGTGGGGAGCAGAGAGAACATGTGGGGCCAGAGCTGCGTGGTTCTGTTTCTCCAGAAGCTCTCAGCAGCCAGCATATAGAAATGGAGAAGGTGCTCGTAGAGGATTCCCGGCGGAGGTGTAGCCAGGGGTGTGGGAGGAGGGAGAGGGGCTGGAGAATGCAAGGTGGAGGGGAGGGAACACAGGGAGGTGCCCAGGCAGGGGAGGAGGGGGCAAGGCAGGAGAGGCATGCAGAGAACTCAGGGGTGGGTAAGGCTGCAGCGGCTGTAAGAGACAGAGGAGGGAAGGAGTGGGGTCAGCGTGGGAGAGCGAACATTCAGGGTTCAGAGGGGCCGTTCTGGGTTCAGTCTTGGAGGTGACAGTCACTGCAGACCTTGAGGAAGATATCCCAGTGATGGTGGGACTTAGGAGGAAGAAAAGCTGTGACCTGGGACGAGGAGTCTCCAGCGAACTTGAGGGGAGGGAGAGGGGGAGAAAAGAAGATGACATTGATGGGGGGCTCAGAGTGAGACTCAGCGAGGTGGTGAGCACCTCAGAGGAGGTGAGGCGGTGTCCCGGTGGGGTGGGCGAGGGTCTGAGGTGACCCTGGAATGAGGAGGAGCCGACAGTTCTCTGAACTGGGATGAGGCTTCTGGGGAGGATGTCTGACCAGCCAGCAGCAGGCTGCTGCCGTGAGGACGGCACAGGGTTGGGGGCCAGACAGAACTGGCTCCAGCCCTGTCCCGTGATGTGTCTGCCTGGCTCTCAGCTCCTTGGTCCACAAGGGAACACTTTGCCCCATGTTGCCCAGCCTACCGTTTGTGCTGCTCAGCTCAGAGTGTGGGGTGCAGGGTAGGGGCGGAGAGGGGAGGCCACTGCAGGGTGGACCCATGGCTTGGATGCTTTAGTGTGCAGATGGAGGGTCCCCCAGGAGGAGTTTCCAGGGGGATGATCTAGGAATCCTTTGGGGGTGGTTTGCCTGGGCCTCCCTCTCCCTCCATGAGCGGCTCTGTGTTTCAGTGCTTCATCAAAATCAGCGCTGCCTACGGTTCCACGAAGGACATCTCCGTCTACAGCGTGCTGGGCCTGCCCCCCTCCCAGATCTTCATTGTGGGCCGGCCCACCAAGAAGTACCAAACCCAGTGCCAGGTGGGTGGGGCTGGGGGGTGGGGCCCAGGGAGAGGGTAAGGGGGAGTAGAGTAGGTGGTTATTCCTTTATTTGTTCATTCCTTAATCTGCTTCATTCATTCATTCATTCATTCAACAAATACTACTGGGCACCTGCCTGGAAATGGGTCCTGTATTGGGAGCCAGGGAGAGTCCCTGGTGGAATCGCATGTTATGTCATCCAGTCTAGTAGGGAGATGGAAAAATCTGCAGACAGTGACAGCACAGTGTGGCAAGAGCCAAAATGGGGGAGCGCAAAGGATGGTGGGGCCCCAGACAAGAGCAGCTCTGCTGGACGGGCAAGGCTGGTTTCCAGGAGTGTGAAGAAATTGTCCTAAGAGGGCCTGAGGCTGGAGGAGCGTTTGTGACAGAGGCAGCAGCCAAAGCAAAGGTCAGGAGGTGACAGAGAACATGTACACTCTAGGAACTGCAAGTGACAGCTTGTCTGAGTGTGATGGGGGGGGGGCGAGCAGGGGCGGGGCTGAGGAGCGGCGGGAGCTCTGGGCTGACGCTGCATCCCGCTGGAACTCTTAAGTTGCTGTGATTCAGAGAGGCCCCTCTGGCTGCAGGTGGGAGGGGCATGGGAGGGTGCGGCAGGGCAGTGGCCTGGAGGAGAGAAGTGGGAGGTCCAAGGGGCATTTCTAGGCAGAATGGACTGGCTTTGTTCACGAACGGATCAGATGTGCAGGGTGGCGCCCATTTCTGGTGTGGTGACCTGGTGCCATTATTGGCATTGAGAAGCAGATTGAAGGGAAGTTGATGAACTTTGGGGCATGTTGAGAGTGAACTTGGAGAGTGGCCAGCAGGTGAGGGTCAGAGGATGGGGATTCCACAGTGAGGATCCCCAGAGCAGCACTGATCTCACATTTGAAACGAGCTCGTGGGTCATGTGGGGGGTCTTGTTTAAGGGCAGATTCTGATTCTGCAGGTCTGGGGTGGCGCCTGAGAGCCTGCCTGCAATGGCCCAGGTCCACACTGTGAGCAGCGTTGGAGCACACAGTGGGAGGATTGGCAGGAAGGGCAGTTGTGGGGGCCATAAAATGGCTAAGTTCCATGGGGTGCAAGGTGGATGATGGATGGGAGAGACTTAGGCTTTGGGGTTTTAGTGAAAGTGACAAGGATGGGAGTTCCACCCTCGTCAAGAATCAGAATTCTGGAATGCCCCACAGGTACAGACATAAGTGCTCAGTTGTGCAGAGCAGGAGGGCGAGCCTAGAATGGTAGCGAGCTCCCAGTTTCCTGGGGGTTCCACGGAGAGGCTGCAGACCCCAGGGTCGGGTGCTGGAGAGGCTGGGGTGTGGCGGGACGGACCAGAGGCCTGTCCCCGCCCGGCTGGCCCGACTCCTGTCCCCTCCGCAGTTCCTGAGCGAGGGCTACGCCGCCCACCTGGCCGTCCTGGAGGCCAGCCACCGCTCGTGCCCCAAGAAGAACAGCTCGCGGATGATCCTGCGCAAGGGCAGCCTCGGCTTGCACGCGCAGCCCGACTTCCTGCGGAAGCGCAACCACCTGCGCAGGACCATGTCGGTGCAGCAGCCGGACCCGCCAGCGAACCCCAAGCCCGAGCGAGCTCAGAGCCAGCCCGAGTCCGACAAGGACCACGAGCGCCCCCTGCTGGCGCTCAGCTGGGCGCGCGGGCCCCCCAAGTTCGAGTCGGTGCCCTGAGGGCCGGGCGGTGCGCAGAGCAGAGGATCTTACCAGGCTGCTTGCGGGGAGGGGCTGCCTTCTCTCCGACACAGGCCTTTTCCTGCCTTTTTCCTCCCGTGTCTGTCCAGCAGTGTCCGACCACAGGGGGGTGGGACCCTACCCGGCCTTGCGGCGGGGAGCTCCCTAGGCTGCAAGAGGGTGAGATGCCCTGGTCTCAGTGCAGCCGCTGCTGCCTCCCCGGTGCCTGTGACTTCAAGCCCAAGTCAGGGCTAATGTCCGTGTAATGCGGGGCGCAAGCGTGCCCGGAGTGTTTGACAAAGTCGACCACCTTTCTGAGTTCTCCAGGCTTCCGCTGTAATGCTAGGCAGGCCCTAAGGGCAGAGGCCCCCAGACCCAGGATCCACAGCGCTTGGCTTCTTGGCTGTCTGGTGCAGAGGCGAGTGGCATTGGCGCCTGCCCTCCCTGTGTTGTCCCTGTTACCTCCTGAGTCACCATCTTGGGCCTGGCTCTCCTATGACCAAGTGGCCATTTTCTGGGAGGGAGAGGATGCTCCCTGGGCCCATCCTATGTTCAGGTGCGTGTCCACGGCCCAGGGCGGGACGGGTCTGGTGCTGACGGTTTGTCCTCCCGCAGCTGTTCATGTCTCGCCTTCCTGTTCTTAGAATCTTCACTGTCCTCCCGTGGCCCTTGAGGACCTTGGTTCCTCTTTCTGGAGTCCTCTGTGGTTCCCTCCCCTGTGAGGCTGCAGCCGTGGCCTCTGGCCTAGTTGGGCTAGCTGTGAGCCCTTGAGCCAGTTGCTTGCCCTTTCTGGGCCCTGCCTTCCTGGTGTGATTGAGGGACCTCCCCAGCCGACATTAGATTGGTGCAAGTTTTTGACTCCTAGGCTGTCTGGCACTTCTGCCCCCTGAGGCTTTCAGGCCTAAGAGCTCCTCAGAGTGCCCAGTGATCCCTACTGGCCCCACAGTCTGAAAGCAGGGCTCTGGGTGGGCTGGGGGGAGCAGTGATTACCCCACTACTTCAAAGGAAGCCCCTGGGGTAGGGGGAAGGGGTCCCTACTCCATGGAGATATTTGTTTACCTTGATGCCCAAATCCAGTGTCCCCAGGACAGAGACCTCCTCCCAGAGAGCACTGATCTGGCTCCTCCTCCCCACTCTGCCCAGACTGATTTCTCCCCTTTGGCTGCTGGAAGGCATAGAGCTGAGGTCCTGGAGTTCTGGGGGTTCATGTCGTTTTGGCTCAAACTGTTGTATTCTCTTTCCTTCCCTCTGCCACTCAGCTTGGTTTGGTGCCCAAAACTTCCTCCTGGGCCCGCCCCTGAGGTTGGTTGGGCTTAGCTCTCCCGGGGCCCCTCAAAGCCGATCCAGGCCCCGTGCTGCTGGGCTTCTGGCCTGGGCACTGGTCTCCTGCAGCCTGGGCCGGCCTCTGGGCCCCCCTTGTGCTGTCACTGAGGCGGCTCAGTTCTTTCAGCCTGGGCTCTGTGTCAAGGGCCAGGCCACCCTGGGCCCAGACGTCTGTATACACAGCAGGCACCCGTGTCAGCTCAGTGTCGCTTCTGCTCAATGTCTACCTCTTGCAGTTCCCATGTGACCAATGTGCTCCCCCACAGCAGCTGCTGGTGGGGGTGGCTGGCACCACTGGCAAACGAGGTCCCCTGCTGGGGCTGGAGGGGCGGGGGGTGTTCAGGCTCCCAGCCCTTAACCCTGCTCTCTCTACTAGAAATGTGTCTTCTCTAGCCTGCCCGCTCCTGCCACATCTGCCCCACCTGTCCGCCAGCTCTCTGCTTCACTTTCAGTCCCGCATCTGCATACAGCAGCACCAAGTGCTGGCAAATCTGGTGGGGAGGAGCGACCACTGGCCCCCTCTCTGGTCCGGCCTCCTTTCCGGACCTGGTGGTTCAGTCTTTCCTGGCTCTCCATATAAGGCACCAGCTCATGTGGCATAGCCACCTCACCCCCAACCCTCCCCTTCCTTTCCAGAATATCCCCTGAATGAAACCTGGGCAGACTTAGTCTGGTTCTCTGAAACTCCACCATCTCCTTTTGGCAGAAGACACTGATGTATTACTCTCAAATCATAAAATAATTAGCGTGAGATACTTCTCCCCTGGTTCGATTCCCTCTCCCTTTTCTGAGAACCCCAGGCTTGGAGCAGGAGCGAGAAAGCATGCTAGGGCGCTGGGGAGTTTTGAGTCCACGTGAGCAGGGTTCCGTGATTTTGGGGGTCGGTGCTGGGATGCGGGGCCTAGCAGGAGGCCACACCCCCTTCCTTTCAGGAGCTCTGGATCAGGTCTCCGAAGACTCACCCCTGCGCTGCTGAAGGTGTACAGTAGTGAGCTGTTGTGAACGTTCGCTCTAGGAGCTTTAGTGGGCATGTCACTGCGTGTGACTGAGTGTGTGTGCAGTTCTGTGTAGCGACAGACGCAGACCACGCTGGGCTCAGCGCTGCTTTCACCGCAACGGTAACCAGTATGCACTTCCTCTCCTTACTGATGGTTTGTTCAGTTCTGTTCGTGCAGTGATGTTGGAGAAAAACGAAGTGGCGTCGTTGTCTGGAGGGGCTGCTGCCCGTCTCCGAGTAGTTCTGTGACCCCCCACTGGCTGTTTTCCAGGGAATCCTCCCTCAGGAGTTGGAAAGCAGGCCTCCCTGCCTGACCAAAGCGCCCTGTTTCTCGCGTGGCATGTTTGTATTCCCAGCTCGGTGGCTGTCCTCACAGATGGCCTGCCTGCCACCTTTCTCTTCGTTCACCCTGGTGGGGTTCAGGGTGCACCCGCGGCCGGGGCCTGCTCTTCCGGCATCATGGGCTTTTTCTAAAGAGTGTGATTCCTCCCTCAAGCTCCACAACCTTTTAAAAATAAAACAGGAGACTTTCATACATTCGGATGAATGGCCCTCCTGCCTGGATACCGGGCCAGAGGAAATAAACATGTTTGAATCCCAGTATTCAGATTCTGGGGAAGGGTTGTGGGCTCTCTGAAAGAGGGGAGGTGGGGTCTCATGGCTTTTTAAGTCATTTTACCACTTGGAGCCCGAACCCATGCCCAGAAGTGTCCCGCAGACAAAAGATGGAACCAACGTTGAAGTGAAAGCTGGGCCCGTGGCAGAGTCCAGTGTGGTGTGGTTTTGCAGGGATGCTCTTCCACCCCGCCCCGGGAGGGGCCCCCAACTGTGAAAGAGCCTAGCAGCTGACCCCGCCTTAAACAACCAACTTTCCCACTGAGTCCCCGGGGGTTTGGGTGCCAAGTGCACTGGAAACCTATTCTCTTTAGCTTAGCCACAAGAAGTCACCTCCCTCCTTACAAAGGGCAGGAGCTGTCCTGAGCAGTGCTGCTCCTCCCTGGCACCCACAATACTGAGAATATAAATAGGTACCCATGGGCCCCGTGTTGCAGAGCCTGAAAATCTCTCCCATTCCTTTTTTTTTTTTTTTTTAAGGTATTTTTTTAAAAAAGATTTTATTTATTTATTTTTAGAGAGAGGGAAAGAGAGGGAGAAAGGGAAAGAAACATCAATGTGTGGTTGTCTCTATGCGCCCCCAACTGGGGACCTGGCCCACAACTCAGGCATGTGCCCTGACTGGGAATCGAACCGGCAACCCTTTGGTTCTCAGGCTGGCGCTCAACCCACAGAGCCACAACAGCCAGGGCTCCCATGCCTTCCTTTGGAGCAGGGATGGGAGCTGGTTCCCAATACCCTGGCACTGGTAACATGGGGTAACTCCTCGTAGATCCCATTCCTGGGTACACAACTCAGTGCTTAGTGCTCAGATACCTTCTGGAGCCTGCACTTCATGTTGCAAAAGACACAATCACAAGGCTCAAGTGTGGGGGCATCTCAAAGCCCAAAAGGGGAGTAGGATGAACACCCCCCCTACCCCTCCCAGGTCTCTTGAGCCACCCTTGGGCTGGGGCAGGTAGTCTCTGCTGGGCTCAGATGTGGCCCAGGGGGCACTGCTATGTCCTAGAGACTTCCTCCAGGAACTCGAGGGGAGGCACGGACCCTAGGTGTGGGGACATGGGGGTCAGGTGTTGCTTTCTTCCTGCAAGACAGAGCTCAGGACAGGGGAAGTAAGGATACCATACCATTCCCCCAAAATGAGGGGCTGGAAGGGGACAGGGTCAGGAAGGTGAGCAGCTCCAGCTCCAGGCTGGCAGGAAGACTGTACTTCCCATCCTGCTGGCCATCAGCTCTGTGGGTTTTTCCAGAAGACTCGGTTCTCCAAATATGCATATGTGCTCACGTGGGAGGAGGAGGGGAGGAAGCAGGGGCCCCTGAGAGCGGTGCTTGGTGCTCGGGAGGATGCCGTTACCTGAAGGGCACTGTCCTCAGTCACGAAGGAGAGAGACAGTCATGTCACCGCTAGAGACAGGAAAGCAGGAGAGACAGATACCATTGGGTGCTTCATGCTCCGGGGGGCCCTCCCAACTCGGAGGCCCCACCGAAAAGCCCGTCATGGCCATGTACAAATGGCTCCAAGCTCGGGCAGCTCCAGACCCAGGATCTGCCCTCACGACGGGGTCCTGAGCAGACAGACCAGGAGCTCCAAGCAGCCATGCAGCTTTTCCCAACTCCATGGGCAGGCCGGGCATCAGGGAGCCATGGCGAGTGTCGGAGGTAGGGCAGGCCTTTCAGGAACCAGGTACAAGTCTGGTGCAGTTCCGCGTGATGGACAAGGGCCATATATATCCGGGGTGCATCCTTAACCACCGCCCCAGCCCCAATTAGGTCTTTTGTGCCCTCTCGTGTTGCAGATAAAGAGACCAAGGCTCAGAGGAGGGGAGGGACTGGCCAGGGTCACACAGTGGGCCAGAGCCAGAGGCCTGCCTAAAAAGGAGGACCCTCCCAGCCATTTCCCTCTGAAGCATGGGAAGCCAGCTTACCTCTCTTCAGCCACAATGGCCACATCCAGCTCCTGGGACAGCTTCTGGAGATGTTGGATTCCTGCCCCCACAGGCTCTAGGTCGCTGTCAGACTCACTGAATAGAAGGAAAAAGCCACAGGCACCAGTGACTAGTTGGAAACCTGTGGCAGGAGCCCCTTTCAACCCAGCACTGCAGCCTGGGGTCTATGGGGGCTGGTCATCCCCCTAGAACCTCACTCCAGGAAATGACATCAGAGCAACTTAGAGCAGCTGGCAGAAAACGGATGGATTGAGGCTCATGAGGTCAAGGTCAAGGGCAGGTGATCCTGCAAAAAGGTGAGCCCTGCTCTTCCTCACTTGGGGCTCAGTCCCAAGATGGCTGCCAAACTGGTGTCCAGGCTCACTAGGAGGCTTGGGAGAGTGTGATACAGACAGAGCTAAGCTCACCTCTTCCTTTTGCAGATGGGGAAACTAAGGCCCTAAGGACTTCCCCGGCTCCCTGACCGGGGGGCCCCAGGAGGTGCCCAGAAGCCATTGGACCATTAACGCTTTGGGGGCAGGGTGCTCTTCTGCTTACCTGGGTGAGCAGAGGGGCTCTGTAGAGGAGTAGGGGCTCCGGAAGGCGGCCTCCCTCCTGGACCTCCGCAGTGGGTATGCGCGTGGGCCCACGTGGGTGGAGAGGCAGTGATGCTCTCTCTCCCAGGGGCTCAGACTTGAGCGGACAGTGGTGGGTCCAGACAGCCGGGTGCTCCTCTGGCTCATGCTGCGACCTGTGGGGCTATTGCCCTTCTGTGTCTCCCTCTTCCTCCTCCTGGCTTTCACCTGGGTTCCCACCAGCCACTTGGAACCGCTGTGGCAGGACTCCTGGATTCTCTGAGACAGGTACGTGGAAATGTGAGCACAGATAAGCCAAGGACAAGCACCCTAGTCTCGAAGCCATACCTCCGGCCCCTCCACCTATCAGCTGTCCTGCACACACAAGCAGCTTTTAGTCTCAGCGGCGAGGGATATGGGTGATGCCATGTGGCATGGGTCCTCTGCCGGGGCCCAGTTTAGAGCCCCCAGGGTATGAGTGCAGGGGTCAGCGGCAGAGCCACTCTGGCTCATAGAGCCTCCGTTCACCTAAATCCGAACCCTCTTTTGGGACACAGACTAATCCAGAGACTCGAGGGCAAAGCCTGCTCTCCAGGATACCATGGGATAATTTGTCCCTCTGCTTCTGGTCTTACTCTATTCCATCCTCCACACTGATGCACAGAGATCATCTCAGGGGCAGTTCTTATCATGACACTCAACTGCTCCACACCATTCTAGGGCTGCTCATCGCCCACAGAGTCAAGCCCTAAGCCCGAGCCTTTCACACCAGCTGGACGACGGCTGTTCCTCCACTTGGAAGTCCGCGGTCATCTCACACCCAACGTGAGTGACAGCTTCCTGCCCAAACATGTCATCTGACACCAAACCCTTCCAAATCTACCTTCTGAGCAGCTCTCAAAGTTGCTTACTCCTCTGCAAGTCCAGGCCCCCAGGTCCCCTCATAGAAAAGTCCCTTTTCCATCAAGTAGCTGAAGAACAAGTTCTAATATGCTAATTAGACCCGGTTCCCACGCTGTTATAAGTTCTTCCCACTGGCTCCAAGACTACCGGTATCTCTCGGGAGTGTCGACACCTTGGGCACTCTGGGCGCCTCTCACTGCCCTGCCTTGCTCTCTGGCCACACCCAAACCAAGCTCCTGCCAGCTCTCTTCACTTTCTCCATCTCCCTCGGCTCTGAGTCTGGACTCACACTAGTCCCCCGGTCTTACATGCTCCTCATTCTTCCCCTTTCTTGAGTGAATTCCATGGAATGACCTGCTCAGGGAAGTCTTCACCCACTAAGCTTGTTTCGGGTGTCCTCCCACCATGAGCTACTTGCTTACAATTTCATCTTGTGTTGTGGGGATGTTTCCTCGAGGGCACTGTTCTCGTTCACTCACTCAACTGTTTGTTGAGCACCTACTAAGTGCCAGGAACTATTCGGGGTGCTGGGGACACACCACTGAACGAATAAAGTCCTTGTCTTTATGGCACCTATGCTCTTGGGGGCTCCTTAAGGCAGCACTGGACCTGGACATGGTCAGCATACCTGGGACACGGCACCCCAGGCGTTCTTAGCTGAGCGAGCTGCAGCCTGGAGGCCCTGCTGCTCCGGCTCTGGGGTTTCCAGGCGTGTCCAGGAGGGGCCCGGCCCCGCGTTGAGGCTGACTGCTCTGAGGGGCGGCCTCCCTTGGAATTGTCCGCAGAGGCAGCCCAGGGCTCCCCTGGAGGTCTCCAGATGGTCAGCCGCGGGCTGCAGCACCTCATTCTCCTGCAGCTGCTCGTGGTCCTGTAGAGATCTCCTGCAAATGGAGACACTCACGCCTGGCCACCGAGAGGCCATCTGCCTGGCCAAGAGTCTGTTCTGTCCGCCAGACCCTGGGGAGGAGGTCAAAAGGCAGGTCAGCAAGGCATCCTCCACCCCATTCTCAAGCTCCACAGAGACAGACCCTGGGTGAAGGAGAAGCAGGCTGGGGAGGGGTGCACTTGGCAACTGTGGGTGCGAGGAGGAGGTGCTTCCTGAAACGTGGAGATGGTCAACAAGGCCCAGAAGAGGGCAGAGGCTGAACAAGGCTGGTCAGCGTTTCCTGCGGCCCCTTGTCTAAAACAGCTGTCTCTCCATCCCAGCCTCCTTTCTGCCAGGGTCGCCTCAGGCCGGGAGGGAGGCGGTCATGATCAGCCCTCCTCGAGCCTCAGCAAATGGGCCCAGCGCGCGATCAGCGCCTCTTTTACAACTTGCCCTGACCCAGTGCGCTCCTGCCGACACCCTGGCCGGCGGGCCAGAGCCCCGGATTTCCAACTTGCAATACCCAGACGCCCCACACGCGTGCCTGTCCTGACTAGACACCTCCTCGCCCCCGCGGTCCAGGTCTCTTCTGAACAGAAGCCCCACGATGCCCCGGCCTGCACTCACCCAGGAGCTTCCACGGTCACCGGACGCCGAGCACAGATGCACCTCGCCCACCCCAGCTGATTTTTGAAACTCCGCGCGGACCCGCCCCCTGGCTCTGTTCTGATAGCCGATTGGCTCCGTCCCCGCCCCGCTGTCGCACCAGGGATCCCATTGGCTCTCTGCTCTTGAGGCCGTGAATCTCGCTCTCAGATTTGCCGGGTTGTCCCCATTCATCCCTAAGGACACCCGCGGGGCTGGGTGTGGCGTGACGCTGCCTGATGCTCTGTGTCCGCGGGTCCCGCCCCCGTCGCCGCCTGATTCCTCCGCCGCCCGCAGGCTCGGCCCCGGCGCCACCTCCCGGACGCCCGGCCGCAGGCCGCCGGGGCCCCTCCTAGAACTGCAGGGAGTTCTGGCGGGTCTTACTGGGCGGGGCGGAGGCGGGGCCCCGGGCGCTTCGGGACCCCCTCCCACCCAGCTTGGAGGTCTCAGAGGTTTTGTCACGAAGAACTGGGGGCCTGAGTTCCCGTGGAGGTTTTGTTTCAAACTTCCCTCTTGACCCTCTGCCTTCCTGAGACAAAGCTTTGCGCTCGTGTTCCCCATGCTCGCCACCCCCCCCGTTCTACCCCCTAAAAATGCATCCTGGAAGAGCGGACAGTTGGGAGCACACCTCCGCTCCCTCAGCTCATTGACCTCTTCCCTCTCTCCAGTCGAATGCCTCCCTCCCCTTAGCATCCAAACGAGCGAAAAATTATGACATTTAGAAAGCACCCCGCTCCCTGTCCCTCCTTTATTGGATCTCAGAGCCGCACTGGCCACTCCATCCCTCGGTTTCCTTGGTGCCATCTTCATCTGGTTCGGCCCGCCCCACCCCCACCCCAAGCCACCGTTGCTGAGGGGCTCCTCGAAGCTCTGTCCTTAGTCTCCTCTTCATCTCTGGGTGATCACACCCACCCCTCTGGCCTCGGTTACAGCCCCCACCTCCCTCCGCGCCCCCAACACACGCGGGATGGTGAGAATCCTGAACACACATGGGACAAGTTACATGCACCAAGAACCTGCGTCAAGCACCTTATTATTATGAACTCATTTGACTCTCCTTGCAGCCTAAGACTAGATGAGGAGACTCGGGTATGCAGAGGTTGTGTTTGTTCCCAGTTTGCCACAGTCATTATGTAGCAGTTAGTATGTGTACACAAACCTGCCACTCTGGGCCCAGGGTCCATGCCTCTCACCACTGCACCTCACTGCCTCCGCTCAGCCTGCACCTCTCCCAGACAGGTGTGTTTAACCACTTCCTGGCCGCCCAGCTCCTCCTGCGCTCTGCACCACCTAAATCAACACCCCAACAAACATCACCCTGGTCTCTCCTGGCCCGCCTCCTTCTCCATGTTCCCTCTCGGATCTTTCCAAATACCTACTGGTGTCTGATAGATGAAACACTGTGCTAAAAATGAGTCATGGAAGTCAATAGAGCAGATGCGTCCTTAACCTCATGGAGCTCAAATCTAGTGTGTGGGGAGAGATGGATATTAACGAATCAAGTTACCAATAATGAATTAATCCAAGAAAATTATGAAACAAAAATAGTCATTTAAAGCTGATACCTAGAGAATGAATTAACCAAGTAAAGCATGTGTGTGTTTGAGTGTGTGCCTGTGTGTGTGGGGGGGGACTTCTTGCACAGTGAATATCATGTTCAGGGGAATCAGTACCCAAGTAAGACCCCAGCACACACACATACTCGTATACGTAATGGAAACAAACGTTTCCTGAAACAATACTTGACTATGTGTAATGTCCTTTGATATTTTATCTATTTTTTTAAAAATGCGGGTGACAATTTACTACATGGATTTTACAATGGCTCACCGCTCTAGTTTGCCTGTTCACCTTGGTCCCCTAGTTGGGTTGTTTGTTTCCCAAGTGTCAGAAGTGTTTGTTCCCAAGCCTGTTTATGCCGGTAGTGTTTGTTACTGTAGTTAGGGAACTGAAGTCATGTCCTTTACCAGTGAAATATGAGGGGGGGAGGAGCAAGAGTTGTTATTTTTAGGAAAACTAAATTGAAGGTATGGGAAAGACTAGGGAAAGAGAAACACTTAGAAACAAGTCTTCCAAATTAGATCGTCTTGCCACAATTGTCTGTCAGTACCTGTCACAATGCCTGACACTTCATGTTCATGGATACAACAGCTTATATCTGCCCACGATGTGTGTGCTAAGTGCATTTCTTTATTCTTCTTTCACCCTCAAGGCAATTCTATGAAGTAGACACTATTGTTACTCCCATTTCAGATGACAAAACTGAGGCTCAGAATCTTGCTCACGATGGAGGAGTCAGAGCAGAAACTTAAGCCCTGGATCTCTGACTCTAACACCTGAATTCTTTTATTTGTTTATTTTTGTCAACTTAACTTTTTTTTATCCTCACTCAAGTACAAGGGAGGAAGAGAGAGAGATAGAGAGAAACATCAATCAGTTGCCTCCCTCACACACACAAGCCTGAGACTGAACCTGCAACCTAGGCATGTGCCCTGACTGGGACTCGAACCTGCTCCAGCCAACTGAGCCACACCAGCCAGAGCTAACACCTGAATTCTCAACCTTTGGTTATGTGGTCTCGTCAAGCAACAGGAAGGAATGAGTGAACACCCTCTCTGCATGGGGCTTTTCGCCCCCTTCAATCACAACCATAACTGGCAGGCTAGGTGAAGGAAGGTCAGTTTCCATGGCAATGAGAACAAGGAGGACGAAAAATTGTCTCTCCTTTTAAAAAAAGATTTTATTTATTTATTTTTAGGGAGAGAGGAAGGGAGGGAGAAAGAAAGGAAGACAGACATGGATAGGTTGCCTCTCGTACTCCCCCAACCGGGGACTTGGCCTACACCCCAGGCATGTGTCCTGACTGGGAGTCGAACCAGTGACCTTTCAGTTCACAGGCCAGCACTCAATCCACTGAGACATACCAGCCAGGGGAAACATTTCCTTCTGAATGAAAAGGCTCCCCTTCTGCCTTGCATGGAGCGGTGAAGCTTGGGGGCGCGGTGGAGGTTGTGCTGAGGTGAGCAGGCTCCTGGTTGAGTGGTGGAGGGTACAGGGGCTTCTGCCCCTTTCTGTAAGGAGGAAAACCAATCCCTGGTTCCGAGCTGAGGCTTTCTGGGACCCAGCTCCAGCCCTGCCCTGCCCTGGGAGCTCCATGTCCAACAGTAAATCTTCTACCGGTTTCCTTGTCCTCACGGAACTGTCCGTCGGAGGGAAGCAGCAGACATGACCCTGTGCAAAATGCCACGAATGCGAAGTGCCAGGGCGGCGAGGGGATAGAATGGGGATGGGAACCACACCTGAGCAGGCTCCCCATGGCATATGGCACTTTAGCTAAGGAATTAGGGGGACAAAGCAAGGGGATGAGGCCAATGCAGGGAGGCCAGGGTGCTGCCAGGTTCCAGGACCAGAGGAGGCTGAGCCGGACAGAGTGGGCAGGGGCCTGGCAGGCTGGGGCCCGGCAGGCAAGAGCCAGGAGCCGCAGGGCTCTGTGGCAGGAAAGGAGCTTAGAATTTATCCCGAGAGCAGTGGGAAGCCTTGGCTGAATTTGAATTTGCTTTTTAATGAAGTCCATTAGGAGGTTAGTTTGGGGGCCAAATGGTGGTGGGGGGTCTGTCTGGAGGCTGTGGCCTGAGCACTTCATTCTTCTCAGCAGTGAAACCGAAACCAGACATCAGCTTCTACACCCTCTTCTCCTCATGCTCCCCCACCTCCCACCCCTGCCACTGAGGGGCCCAATCTCTCAGTTCCATCTTCTTTTGACGATTCTGCAATCCCTGTGTGCACCCTCTGACCCTTCTATAAAGGGAAGCAATTGAAACAGTGGGAGAATTTTAAGTGTGAGACATGATTAGATCTTCTTCTTCCACTGTGAATTATATCATGGACAGAAAAATGCTTAAATCATGAGCCTTGGTAAAATGAATACTTATAAAGCAAACACCATGGATCCATCACCCAAGGGAAAAAACAACATAGCCGGGACCCTAGAGGCAGCCCCACCCCCTTCCGTGTGTCCTGCCCTGCTTCCTCCCTGGACTTTATGGTAATCACTTTTATTTTTCTTTGTAGTTTTTAATCTAAGTATTCACTTTAACTGCTATACATGCAGACAGCTCTAGGTTGCTGTGTGGCTGGAGAAAGGATGGAACAGAAGAGGAGGATTCCCTGCCTCCATACAGGAGTGGAGCTGTGCCCTCAGGACTGGAAGTGGGGTCCTGAGCACTCAGGAAAGGACCCTAGAGGGGCCTGATGTGCTGCCCCAGTCTGGGTTCCCCGGGCCCAGACCACTTGGCCCAGGCTGGGCCTCCTCTATGCCAAGGGCTCCTGTGGGAGACTTTCAGAAGACTGGGTTTCGGGGTCCAACTTGCTGCTCAGGAGAGGCCTCTCAACTTCCAGGAGAGGGAGGCAAGAAACACTGATTCTCCCATTTCAGTTGGGAAATGGAGTTAGGGAAGTTAGGGATAGGAGACAGCTAAGGTCACAAGGTCAGGAAATAAGAGGTGGGGTCAGCCTTGGAATGCAGCTCTACCTGGCTCCTGCAGTATTCTCATCTCTCCCCGTGGCCGGGTCCTGTGTTCCCTCCATCAGCGGTCAAGAAGAGAAAGGTTTGTGGTGCTCAGAATCCTCTTCACCCTCAGGACCTTGGAAAGCCCAGGTACAAAATATTTGAACTTGCCACAAGGTGGCGCCAAACACCAAGTCTTCACCTGATTTTTCACTTCAGACAAGACGGGGAATTCTTGATGCCCAATAAACTCTGCGGGGTCCCAGGGAATAGGGCAGGGATGGGAGACCCCCACTGCTCTCAGCCAGACCTTGTAGGGGAGGCAGGATTGGGGCTGGGGGAGGGCTCCTCAACTTTCTCCAAGCCTGGCCCCCTTCTCATATCTCATTTTAGTATTCTCCCAAGCTAGAAACTGACGATCTTCCTTCCCTCCACAATGTCACATGCTCTTGTGGGTGGATAGGGTTTGGGGCGAAGAGGAAGAAGAAATAGAAAAGAGGGAAGGCAGGGATCACAAAGGCCACAGGGCCCTGGCCTGGGCTTCAAAGGACTAACAGTCTGAGACCAGGGCCAGCACCAGGGACCAGGCAGGGCAGAAGGGACATGGATCTCTTCTCCTGTGGCCCGAGGCTTCCGTACAGCCTGCCCCCTCTCCCGTCTTTTTTAAGAAAGCTCCAGCTGACTTTCTTCCTTCTTGAGGTGGGACAAAACCAAAGCTGGTTCCCTAATGTGTGACAGGGGCCTTGCTTCCCCGTGAGAAGCAATGGACGAAGGGGCAAGAGGTTGCTGAGAGTGGCCTGGGGCCAGCCTGGGGCACTACCCTTCCTTACTCCTCTAATTCACACCCCACCCCCTGGGCAAATTCCCCAGTCTGGGCTTGAGCACCTCCCCTGCCCTGTGAGATTATCTCAGCCTGGGCTGGACATCTCTCTCCACTGGAGCCATGGATGCTGCTCTGCTCCTGAATGTGGAAGGGGTCAAGAAAACCATTCTGCACGGGGGCGTGAGGGAGCTCCCCAACTTCATCACCGGATCTCGAGTGAGTGGGGCTTCCCCCCCAGACCAGAGAGGGGGCCCCCCATGGAGACCTCTGCATTTGCACTGGGCCACACAGCACTACAGGCAGGGTTCAGCTTTGCCAAAAAGTGGCCTGGCAGGCCTTCCTGGGATTGTCAGTGCCGAGGCATCTGGGAAGCTCTAAATTGGTGTCTTTTCACTGGGCAGCTTTGATACTTTGCAAATTACACTGCAGCATGGGTTGGGGGAAGGGCCTTGGGAATTTTCTGGAACCCCAGGCGTTACGTGAGAAGGAAGGGTCTTCAGGGGTCACAGTGTTTGGCCACATGTCTCTGGTGGGCTTCCCTGGGTGGTGGAGCAGCTCTGTCTCTGTCCTCAGATCCAGGGCTTATTTACGGAAGGACGTCCTGACTCTTGGAGCCGTCAGGAGTGGGATGGGGTCCTTTAGGAGGGAGTGGGTTCCTCATCCCTGGGGGAGCGCAGGCAGGGTGAGGGTGTTCTGAGTGTCTGGGGCACCTGATTGGGGTTGGGTGAGATGACCCTTGAGGACAGCCCTGAGAGTCAGCGACAGTGGGGTGGCGTCCGCTGGGCCTTGACAGGTGTGTCTAGACCAAGGTGCACTCTCCTGGTGACCAGGTGACCTTTCATTTCCGTACCATGAAATGCGACGAGGAGCGGACCGTGTTAGATGACAGCAAGCAGGTGGGCCAGCCCATGCACATTATCATCGGGAACATGTTCAAGCTGGAGGTCTGGGAAATCCTGCTGACGTCCATGCGGGTCAGTGAGGTGGCCGAGTTCTGGTGCGACACCATTGTAAGTAGGCCGTTGCTGGCCCGCCCATTCCTGGCTTTGCTTCCTACAGGGCCGGCCCACCCACCCACACTGCAGGGCTGCTGTGTTTTGGAAAAGTAGGGATGAAACAAAACTCTGCAAGGCAAATCCTACATCCTCACTCCCTGCCACTGTAAAGATGGAGATGGATTCATCCAAAAGAACAAGCCCCTGGAGAGACAATCAGTGTCCTGCAAGCTGGCGGGCCGTGGGGCAGGGCCAGGCCCTGCAGGCGTGAGCCTGCCGGTAGCCCTCACTGTTGTGCAGGACTATTAGATCGTGGAGGCTTTTGGCCATTGGTCCTCCCCCAATTTCTACCAGCATTGCAAAGTTTTCCCATTGATGGCACTCTTACAATCACCCACAGTAAAGTCCTTGGCCTTCAAGGAACTTGAATTCTGGAGGAGGAGCAGACACCTAAGCGAATACAGCAAAAGACAGCCGGTGCCAGGGCATAATTAAGGAAGGGCAGAGTGCCTTAGGGCCGCAGGAGAGGGGCACTGACTGCTTTGGGGTCTTAGGGCTACTTCTTCAAGGAGATGACATTGAGCTGGGTCTTGAAGGATGAATAGGAGTTCACCAGATCTAGAAATGGGTGGGAGGCGGCATCCTGGCCAAGAAGTGTGAAACGGCTTGGTGGGTCTTCCTTAGTTGGCCCCTCTCTTTATGGGGCATCTCTTTGCTTCAGTATCGGAGATTTGGAGAGACTAAGCAATCAGTGGGGCAGGCATGTATGTCTGTTTGACAAAGGACTTGAGAGGCCTGGTTTCCCCCAGCAGCTGCTGCTCATCACTCCCTGCAGAGTCCGCTGCTTGAACAGTCCTCACTGGATGACCTGGAAGTTCAGGTCTCTGCAGGGACAGGGGCCCCCTCCCTCTTTCCCTGCCCCCCAAACCAGAGGGGCAGACTGAGTCAGGGGCTCTGGGAGTTTCTGCCCTGAATTGTATCCCTCCCTGTTCCCCCCTAGCCCCCACCCCTGAAGGAGGACGCTGGTCTCTGTGGGAGAAATTTTGTTGGTGCCATCTTAGGAGGGGCCAAGAGCCCAGGTTGGCTGGAGGCCATCTGACCCTCAGCTCCCACCGGACCGTTGCCATACGAAGGGGGCAGACCCAGGGAAGCTGGATATTTTGAGTGTTTGTGACAAGCCAGAAATCTTCAGTAGCATGTAAAAAAATCTCTCCATGTTTAAATGTTGGCAATTAATTAACAAAAGCCTTCACAATATGAGGGATGAAACATACCAGTTTGGGAGCTGAATAAGGCCTGTACCATGCCAGTTACAAGGCACCAGTGGAGATATAGCCCCTTAGACAGAACCAGGCTGTCCTTGAAGTCCCAGAGGCGGACCATGGTCCTGAGCACTCCCTGTCCTACTCACAGCCACGTGGGCTGAGGGAGCCCTGTGGGCTGGAGTCTAGCTCCAGAGACTCTCCTGGGACTGGCTCCCTGCTAGCCTGCAGCCGGGCAAGTGGGGCCCCAAGAGTGGGCACAGAACTGAGATCTCTACCCTCCTTCCTGCCTCTGAGGTGCTGCTGGAGGGTGGGGGTGGGGTTGTCGAGTTCTGCCCCTTCCTGAGATCTTACCCCCTCCTGGGGGCATCCCACAGCCCACCATGCTGACCAGGCCCTGGCAGTGCTCGGGCAGCAGGTGTCCAGCGGGATGAGGCCTTTGAGGTTATGACCAAATGCTTCCTGACCTTGGTGTCTAGAGCCCACGGGTGACTTGTCTCCTCCCTGTAGCCTGCTGACCCTGGGGCCTCTTCATCCCCTAGTCCAGCCTCAATCCCAGCAGGTTTAACCGCCATCTGGCCACCTCTCTCCCAAAGAAGCTGAGGGCATTCAGGGCTGATTCTAGCTGCTGGGGGCAGGGAGGGGGTGACCTTCATCCTCATGCTGGTGACTCAGAGCCAAGCTGCACCATTTCTGCCCCTTTATTTCCCAGTAATGTGCCTTAAAAAATAATTCTCACCCGAGGATATGTTTATTCATTTTAGAGATAGAGGAAGTTGGGGGGGGCGGGGGCGCAGGGAGAAAACCTCAATGTGAGAGAGAAGCATGAATTGGTTGCCTTCCACACACACCCTGACTGGGGATCAAACCCACAACCCAGGTATGTGCCCTGACTGGGAATCGAACCCACAGCCTTTTGGCGTACAGGACAATGTTCCAACCAACTGGGCCGCACCAGCCAGGGCCCAATAGTGTGTCTTTACTGGAGTTGCCGTGTGGGAGCCTGAGATGGGCCACATCAGGACCCAGCCCAGGACTGGGGTTCTCAGAGAGCATCTTGTTGAGCTTTCCAACTCACAGACAGGGCAGCTGAGGCCCAGCCCAGCATGGGCCTGGCCTGAGGCTGGTCCCCAGGCTTCCTCTACCTTGAGGGTGGCGACCCCAGATCCCTGAGCTGGCTGAGGCTGTTCTGAGCTAGACCTATATCTGTACCATCTTCTTTAACCCTGGCAAGAGCCCTACTACTAGACAGGTGCAATGAGGGGGTGGGGACTGGAGCTCAGAGTGGGGTGACCTGGGCTCACTGCTGATCAGCAGCACTGTCGGGAAGCCACCCAGCCCTCTCGGACCCCAGAGACCTCTCCCCCCACTGCTCTCCACACCTCCTTCCCTGGGAGTTGCAGGCTTGATGGACTCAGGGTCTCCTTAGGAGAGAAACTCATTAGAGTTGACTATAGGGGCCAGCAAGAGGCAGCCTGGAGTGGTGTCGTGGCCAGAGTGTGGCCTCTGGAGCTGGCTTTGAATCCTGGCTCTGTCATTTCTTAGTGGTATGACCTTAAGTAAATTACCTAATCTTTCTGGGCTCCAGTTTTCTCATCTAAAAGGGTCTTAATAGCAGTGTCTCCCTTGTTGGGTCAACTTCAGGACTGAAGGAGCTAACAGACGTGGAGAGCTTTGCCCAGCACAGTTACGTGCAGCTATTAGTAGGAGTATGTTGGGAGCAATAGGTGGTCACAGCCTTGGGACAAGCGTAGAGGTTCAGTAGGATACTGCTGGGAGTTTAGAGTATGTGTGGGGTCTCTGAAACCCAGCTAGCTCTGAGCAGACTGCCCTGATGCCATCTGCTGTCTTTCCTGCAGCACACAGGGGTCTACCCCATCCTCTCTCAGAGCTTGCGGCAGCTGGCAGAGGGCAAGGACCCCACCGAGTGGCATGTGCACACATGTGGGCTGGCCAACATGTTTGCCTACCACACACTGGGCTACAAGGACCTGGACGAACTGCAGAAGGAGCCGCAGCCTTTGATCTTTGTGATTGAGCTGCTGCAGGTGGGGCGCGGTGGGGTGTGGGGAGGGGGCAGGTGGTGGGGGAGAGGCCTGACCCAGTGTCAGAGAGTGAGGGGTCAGTGGGCATCACGAAGCCCGATCCCACTGGTGACTGGCCGTCACCCAGAAAGTGTTCAGAAACCACAGGAGGTGTGGAATTTGAACACCCTCCTGCCTCCCCACAGAAGGCACTTGGCCTTTTCCAAGGGAAAAGCCCATTTGGGACCAATTTTTAAAATGTCATTTTTTTTTTTTTTTTGGAGACATTTTACTTCTACTGGCTCTCTACTTCTATTTTGGCCTTTAAAAGTTTAGAATTATATCCTCATGCCGAGTCCCTGTGGTTGGTGGTTCAGACCTGATTCTCCAATATCGGGAGAGGCAGCATGGAGCAATTGATCACCCTTCCCCCACAGTGGCTGATAACCCAGGTTTACGGCGTGGTGGGAGAGGGTCAAGCGCGCGTCAGGTCGCAGCTTATGGCCAAGCTGAGGGTCAGCCTGAGGGATGCACCGGTGAATATGAATGAGAAGTGTGCACAGGGCATTACTTCTAAGGTGTTCATTGTAGACATTGTGTATTTGTACTTGTATGATGACAATTTTCCAGCAGATGGCAACACAATGCCTTGTTCTAATGACCTGAGTATCGTGGCAACTTTCTCAATATTGGAAGTAAGGTGTGTTGACAAATAGGTGCCTTTTTGCGACTTGCACAAAAGCGCTGATTTAGTGTTGGGCTCCCCGGGGCCTTGTTGCTTCCTTTCTATGCCTTTGATCAGCACGCATGGTTTTGCCTGTGGAACCTCATTGTGGAAAACGCAGAGCTGACTTAAGTGACGTGTGCTGGGTCCCTACCTGCCAGGGTGCAGGTTCCCCGGGGCCCCACATCGCTGACCTGCCGCTCTTGGGCCAGGTGGACGCCCCCAGTGAGTACCAGAGGGAGACCTGGAACCTGAGCAACGCGGAGAAGATGCAGGTGGTGCCCATCTTAAACGGAGAAGGAAACCAGCTCTTCAAGCTGGGCCGCTTTGAGGAGGCTTCCACGAAGTACCAGGAAGCCATCGTCTGCCTGAGGAACCTGCAGACCAAGGTGGGAGGCTGCCTGCCATGGTGGGGGGAGGGGATCAGCCTTGCCGGCGCCAGGCCCGTGGGGGAGGGGGCAGGCGGCAGGCTGAGCTCAGGGCAGCCCTTTCTTCGTGGCAGGAGAAGCCCTGGGAGGCACAGTGGCTGAAGCTGGAGATGATCAACACCCTTGTCCTCAACTACTGCCAGTGCCTGCTGAAGAGGGAGGAGTACTATGAGGTGCTGGAGCACACCAGTGACATCCTCCGGCACCACCCAGGTGGGTGCGGGCGGGTGCGCGTCCGCGCCAGGGCTGCAGTCACGGCACAGCTCGCGGGCACTCTCCAGATACCGCCCAGGCACCTAAACTTGCCCCGGCCCAGCAGTTTCCGCAGCCTGTGCCCGTGTCACAGGTGATGGACGAGCAGTGCTTATTGGAGAGGTGTTTTATTTTAATGTGCGTTAGGGCAAATCTGTAAATAGCTCAGCAAACCTGTGATTGCGTGGAGCAGGAAACATTTTTCGGAAAAGGGGCCATCGGTACAGAGAACACTGTTAAGTAAATACGTACGAGCACCTGCGACGCCCAGGTAGGTAGGCCGGTAGCACAATGCTGTATGTGGAGGTGGTATTCGGTTTAGTAAGGACCACAGCAAACACTTATGTGTGCCAGGCACCACATTCTCTGCATTCGTCACGTCATTTACCCGTGAAATAGCCGTACAGGACAAGTCGCAAATTGAGAGCCTCTTATAAGAAAAAGAATAGAAAGTGATGAATATAAAATCAGTTATGAGGCCTTGGAAAGGTCCACTCAAGGGTGGGGAGTTGCAATTGCTTATTGTTATCATCACCGTTTTACAGTCGACGACATGGGATCAGGAGTTACTGCGAAGTTAAGGTTCATGGTCAAGATTAAGGGTTTGAAAGCTGGAAAGGACCAGTAGGTGGGGTTTCCTGTGGGCCTGGGTGGCGGGTCCAGTCCGATCTCTTCCCGCAGGCATTGCGAAGGCCTACTAGGTGCGGGCCGGGCGCACGCGGAGGTGTGGAACGAGGCTGAGGCCAAGGCGGACCTGGAGAAGGTGCTGGAGCTGGAGCCGACCATGCAGAAGGCGGTGCATCGGGAGCTGAGGCTGCTAGAGGGCCGCCTGGAGGAGAAGCGGGAGGAGGAGCGGCTGCGCTGCCGTCACATGCTGGGCTAGGGAGGCGCCTCTCCGGCCTCCATGACCTCCCCTTCCCTGCCCCCGACCAGGGCACCCTCCACTGCGCCGACCCCTCTGCGCCGCCCGCCGCACAGCGGGCACTGGGCGGCCAGCAGATGGCCTGGCCATTTCTGGTTCAACTGGCCAGGGTTTTGGTGTCTCTTTTTTACAATTAAAAATTAATTTTTAAAATCAAAATAACACATATTGGGTAAAAATAAAAGCCTGAAAGGTCTTAGGAATAAAGTAAAGCTTCCTGCCTTGTGTTTCCCACTTCTAAGTCCAGAGCCAGTGATTTGACCCTGTTTTTCACTCTTTTGGTGGTTTTTTCTTTTTCCAGATAATATGTTTAAATCACAATTTCTCCACGCATCATTTTACCCCATGTCAAGGAAAAATGAGAATTTAATGCTTTGATGCTTTCTCATTCCTTCCTTCCCCTTCTCGCGATTTTGGTCCTTGCTTGGTTATTTTTGTAACGTTATCCACTTCCTGCAGAGCTCTCTATGGAGTCCCATTGGCCCTCTTCAGTGTAGAGGTCGTGGCGCAGCCATCGGGACCCTTCCCTGTTTCCCACCTTCTCCCCTGCCCGACAGCCTGATGCCCCCTTACTTTCCCATCCTCCCAGCTGTTAACGTCTATGCTGGCCTGTATCCAAAGCTCAGTCTTCAGTGCTTTGTCCAAAGGTTGTCTCTTAAGATTTGAAAATCAATAAACGGTATTTACATGAGCCGGCCCTGAGAATTTCTTCCCTGCAGGGCCCCAGCGGTGCTGTGATTGCATTTCTTTTTCTGTGGTTCCAAAATTATGACCCCCGGGCCACAGGCTGAGGATATTCCTGGCATCAGAAGTAGCAGCAGATATTTTAATGGGGGTGTGTTTTAATTTTTGTCTTCTTCCCTGCTTTGGCAGTGCTAGGAGATTTGAAGTGTAAGCCCTTCTCTCCTACCATGGAGGTAAGAGGGTTCACGTTTGGTTGATTCAGGATCTGTGTCAAATGGCCTCTCCAGGTAAATTGAGAGAGAACCCAGAGGAGGTTTTAGGGGAAGTCAAAGGAAGGGGATGCTACCTGTGACCTGCAGAAGCAGGAAAAGTGTGTCGGAGGGCCTTTGCTTTTGAGTGGCCAGCAGGGGGCAGCAGGGGGCCTCCCCCTACTCCTCACATCCAGGGAGAGAGACATGGATGCCATCTGAGCCACCCTAGGCGAGGCCCTGGCTAGAAGGAGGTAAAGAACCTGGTGAAGGGCATTATCTGAGGACTAGGAACTATGGCCTGCAGACCTCAAAGCCTTCACCATCCTGTCCATGTCTTGGCTGCAGTGTCCCCACTGGCCACCCCTTTTCTGCAGACACCAAGGATCTCACTTCCTCCAGACCCCCCCCCCCCCCCCCAAGCGGGACTGCTGCCTGAATGTGTCCTGGGATCCTGCTTGGTCCTGCCCTGCTCATCCCGTGGGCGACTCTCTGTTCCTAATGTCACAGGACATTCCTGAGCCCAAGACAAGAGAAGGATAGGGGCTGGGACACTGGTGGAGTGTGGTGGCATTAGGACTTGGAGACCCACTTCCCTGTCCCAAGCTGGAGCAGTTGTTAGGGACAGTTTTGTTAAAAAATAAACAAAAGGCCCCAGGAATTCCTCCTCATGCGCTATCCAGTAAATTGAAATCAAGCCACATGACTTTCGGGGCCAGCTTTCCCCCAGCCTCTCCTGGCCCTGTGTTTCAATGGCCCGGCCTTCCTTATGGGGGCGCACAGGGAACCTTGGACCGCCCCCAGGTTCGTGCGCCTCTTCATTGTGGTCGTGTGCAGTCTCTCTTCTCCTTCCAAAGGCAGCATCTTGGAGCCTTGCCAGTAGACTTCTCACTGGGAATTTCTGCCTTGTCAAGCACACTTCTTACTTATTAGTGGCGTATCTTATGTAAATTTGTGTGTGCGCACGTGTGTGTGTGTGTGTGTGTGTGAGAGAGAGAGAGAACAGGGACAGCTCATCAGATCATTACTATCACCCAAAGGCAGAGAATGGGACCAGAGCACCATTTTTCAGAAGCCAGAGCGTTTCGTACTCCATCTGAGCCCGTTTTACTTGTGCAGAGGAGGTGGATGCAGGAGTGGGGAGAGTGACCCAGAGCCCTGCAGCAGGCAGCCCTCCATCCAGGCCTCTGGCTCTGACACTGGCTTCCTTGGGGGCTCTGACAACAGTCTTCAGGAGGTCCTGGCTGGCCACATCTGGGCAGGTGGATGCAAAAGGTTGCAGCGGGCGTCTCCTGAGGATCCCTTTCAATCACTTCCAAGGGATCTAGGTGGAAGCCTGTTTTTTGAAGGCCCAGCAGGGGGCAGCAGAGAATACACAAACTGTGGTCCCTGGGCCAGGAGCTGGGTGGGGGTTGGCTAGACCTCCCAGAAAAAGCTTTGGGCTCTGCAGGTGGTGGCTCTCCATGAGCTCTGGCCACCCCTCTTCCTATAGGGTTAGTTAGCCTGGCTGGAGGCAGGAGAGGAGGCGGTTAGAACCACAGAGTCAGAATGCAAGGTAGACCGGAGCCTCAGTCCCTTCCCCTTGTACAGATGACAGAACTGAGGCTCAGGCAGGTCAGTAAGTTCCTAGCTCCCACTTGAAAGCTGGGGCAGAACCAGGTTAGTGTCTGCCTTTCCAGACTTCTGGAATGGGGCTCTTTGTCCTCCACTGTGATGCCTCCCTCCCCAGCCTGTGCATAAATGGGCATAATGTAGTACCCCCCCCCCAAAAAAAAAGTAAGGAGAAAAATATGAAACTTCTAGTAGGAAGCATCTCAGAGCATGTCTGTAGCCTTTGTCTGAGTGTCACTGGTAAACCAAGGCATTTGCTTCAGGTAGGAGTGACTCTTCTGACCTCTGTCTAGCTGGAGTTTACATGGACCTCAAGACCAGAGAGGGGACAGGGTGGCCAGAGGGACCCCCCTGGGAATTGTGCAGGTGTCTTAGTTTCCTAGGGCTGCTGTAGCGAATTACCATAAACTTAACGGCTTTAAACAGCACAGATTTATTCTCTTACAATTCTAGAGGCTGTAGGGGAGAATCCATTTCCTTACCTCTTTCAGAGGCCACTTGCCTTCCTTGGCTTGTGGGGATGTGTCCATCTTCAAAGCCATTCGTGTAGCATCTTCTGGCTTCTCCCTGTGTCCCTCTGCTTCTCTTGTCACATCTGCTCTGAGTGTCTGTGACCCTTCTGCCTCCCTCCTGTGAGCACCCTGTGATTACATTGGGCCAACTGGAGAATCCAGGATCACCTCCCCATCTCAAGACCTTTCACTGAATCACATGTGCAAAGTCTCTTGCCATGAAGGTAACCTATTCGCAGGTTCTGGAGATTAGGATGTGGCACCTCTGGGGGCCATTTTATTGCCTAACACAGCCAGTGAGTGTCCCTTTGTCCCCAGATCTGTTCTCTGGTCAGCTCTGTCCCCTGAGAGGCGCCACATGTGATATATTCCGGGTCCCTGGCCCTCCAGCCTCCAGCAGGAGATCTGTGTGGAGAGAAGGCTGGCTGAGGTTTTGTGGTGGCTGTGCTCTTTGACCTCTGGTCACATGGTGTCAGGCAGCCCTTCCAGGCCATGGCTCTCACTGCTCCTGAAGCTGCAGTTCCTCCTCAGGGGCCTTGGGCCTGGGCGTGGCAATGGTTCCCGACCATCGAGTCCCTGTGTTTGTCCCATTCCTCACCGGTCCCCCCTGCACCTCCATTCGGCTGTCTCCACAGCTGTGCCTTTGAGGGGTCCCGTTTCTTGCCAAGACCCTGCTGATCAGGTGTCAGGTCTCCTCCAGGCTGGAGGGAGGGGAAAAGAATGGAGAGAAGTTGACAAACATGGGCAAGGTCTCCCAGTTCATCAGGGGCAGGAGCAGGGGCAGGTGCCACAAACGGGGACCCACTGGGGCATGGCCCCTTCTCAGAAGCGAGGACACTCTCGGTTCCAGGCTGTGTCAACGGCTCAGCCAGAAGTGATGTCTAAGGGCCTGGTGTGCATCCCCAGGTTGACACCATGGCAAACACCTGCTCGTCCACGTGAAATGGCCAGGCAACCTGGTCATTAGCCTACAGTTAACCTCTTGCAGTGTGCCATCTGCAGGGGGCCTGGTGTGAGCCCTGAGCTCTTACAGGCACCCCTTTTTTGAATTACCCCCCTTCACCAGTGGTCAGTGTTAGCACCATGTGGCAGAGGAACATCAGCTGGAGGTGGGGGTGGAAATGCAGCTTGCCTGGGTCACACACCTGTGCATGGCCGGCACACATGGCTTGGACCCAAAGCTCAGGATCCTTTCACTGAGTGTCTAGAGCTCAGTAGATGGCAGTGGCGAGGATGAGCCAAACTATATAGAGCAGAGCTGGCATTTCTTTTCTGCGGAGTCCTGGCAGCAGTGAGGGTGGAGAGAGCTGGTGGGTGAGAGGCCTCCTGGGCTGGCCCTGGCTCCCGATTTCCCCCAGGCCACACACCCTCCATGGCAACTGCTGCGTGACTGACGCAAGGCCGCGCTCCAGGTGTGGGTCCTCCCTCAGCCGACATCTGCACGCTTGGTTTTGCCTCTGCTTCCCAGGGCCTGCCAAGTTTCATACCTGAGACTCAGCCTTACATTTCACCTTGATTGAGTGGTCCATGAGGGAGGGGCGACCTTGACCACCTCCCAGTGCCTGCTATTTGGGAGGGGCTGCTACCGGCTCAGCCTCGGTCCCTGTCCCTCCCACTCTCAGGGCTTTCATGGAAAGGTTAGGTTAAGCCCACTTCTTATTTATGGTCATTTCGAGCGTGCAGTTCCTGGCCTAATTATGATCGCTCCATTACTTCAGGTAGTCTCATTAGTGTGAGAATCTGATGAACAAAGAATCTCGCCTTTCCTCTTGCCACCAATAAAAATATCATTTGAAGACATAAAGGAGCATTTGTCTCTCCTCAGCTCTCTGGGGGCTGGCAGCTTTTACTGAGGGTGACAATCTGGGGCAGGGAATTTCCTCTGCTCTGTTCACCGTGGTATCCCCAGAGGCTAGCAAAACGCCTGATCTGGACCAGGGGCCCAGAAATACTGGTCGTATGAGTCGTTTCTTTACAACAAACATCTCAATTCTTACCTGTGCAAGGACCCTCAGAAATCATCTAGTCCAACACCCTTTTTTGCAGATGGAGAAACTGAGGCTCAGGGACAAGAAGGGATATGTCCAAGGTCACGACAGTGAGTCCCTGATGGACCCAGGACTGGGATGGCATTTGGTGACTCCCAGCCAGGGTTTCACTCAAAATTTACAGCTGTTTTCCTCGCAATTCTTTCTTTCTGCCGTCCCCCTTTTTCCTCTGCCCATTGCAGCACGATAGCATGCCCCCCTCTTTAAACTTTCACCCACGCTCTGGTCTTCTCCCACATTTCTTGTGAGGCTCCCGGTTTGGATGCCTTCTCGCCCACAGGCTGGCCACCCCTACCCCGCTCTGACACCGGGCCGCTATACATCCGTTTTACTTGTTCTTGAACTTCTTGTGAATGCAACGTGACTGTGCATCTCTTCTGTGCGCTCTCGGTGGGATAAGTCGCGAGCCCAGTGTGTTCATCTAGGGGTGTATTCCTCGTGGTCTTTGCTGGGAGGCACTGACGACAGTTTCTATGGTGGCTGGAGACATAGACAACAAACCCCAAAAGCCCACCTGTCGTCCCCATCATTCCAGTTGTGTTGAGGGCTCTATGAAAGGCTGTCCTGGCTGCTCAATTCCAGGGGACCCCTGTGTGCCTCCTTGACCTCTTAGATATGTGTAGTTATTTCAAGTTGCCAGTAGATGGCAGGAGAGCTTCTTGAGGACAGGAACCTTTTCCTAATTCACACAAGTGCCCGGCCGCATGTTTCTGCTAAGTTGCCCCTGATAGTTGGTTTCCAAGGGCAGGGCCTGTCTTCACGTCTGACACTGGACGGCTTCAGTTGGCCAGAGCCTAGCCATGAGTTCCAGCCAGCCAGCCTGGCAGATGCCTGGGACCTGGGCGTTTCTCTCATCCAGCAGAAACTTGTCCTTGAATGGTGTGGCATGAGAGAGGGGAGGCCAGGCTGGGACTGGTGGACAGGACAGGGTGAGGGTGTGGCCTCTGGATGGGTCACCCTGGCAGACTGGCCACAAGAGTGGCGACTATGCTGTGGGCAGACCCACGTCCCAGGGAGCTCTGGAAGGATTTCCATTTTCTGTGCCCCAGGTGTGAATCTATCTTCCTGGGGTTCTGTTCTGTGGGGAGGTGAGTCTTCTTTCCCAGCAGGAAGGCAGGCACCCTGCTCCTTCTCATGACTCACACGGGGCCCCACATGTGAGCCAACATGGCATTGCTCCAGGCCATCCTACTGTCTGTCTGCAGCTCTGGTCTCCACCTCCTGTTTCTGCTGTGCCCCAGTGCTGGCCTGCAAGGACCCGGCATGGCTCCCTCTGGCTTCTAGTTGGGGTTCTCCCGATGGAAGCCCCAACAGGACATTGGGGGCTGGCAGCAAGAGAGGCAGGGGTTTTGTTCCCTCAGCTTCCTCTCAGGGGAGATCCCCTGCCTGACTGACCGAAGGCCACAGCCCCCCTGCACCGGGGTCTCACTGTGTTAGTTTCCTGTGGTCACTGTTAAGAAATCACCACAAATTTGGTGGCTTGTAACACCACCAATGTGTTACCTTCCAGTTCTGGAGGTCAGAAGTCTGAAATGAGTCTTATGGGACAAAAATCAAGGTGTTGGCAGGGCTGTGTTCCTGCTGGGGGCTCTAGGGGAGAATCTGTTCCTCAAGTCTTCCGGCTTCTGAGGCCCAGGCTGCGTGTCATGCCAGCATCTGCTGCTGATGTCACGTCTCCTCTAGTTCCCCCGCTTCTCCCTTGTACGGACCCTCGTGTTTACGCCAGGCCCACCCGACAATCCAAGGTCTCTTCTGCCATGGGAGGTAGCACATTTAGAGGTTCGGGGACAAGGATGTGGACCTCTCTGGGGGGCCATTAATCTGCTGACCACGCTTCACTTCAGGGTTCTGCTAACCTCATCCTTCCCTTTTTCCCAGGAGTGGAAATGGCCCCTGACCTTCACTAGTCAGGGATGTGTCACTACGAGGGTTTTTCTATATCCTGCCTTAAACTTTGTGTAGTCCCCTATAAAAACCTTCTTCAAATTACCCAAAATGAGGGTGCTATTGCATTTCCGTTCACCTTTGGCTTGATTTTTCCAGCAGTCTTTGGAGAGGATTTTTCATTCTCCCTGTCCCCGACCCCATTTTTTCTTTGAGGGCTGGAGAGGTTCAGTGACTCATCCAAGGTTACTTGGTGCAATCCTGGCAGAATGGGGACTGGAGCCAGAATTCACTCTCTGGCCCCGGGCAGAGCTCTTGTCCTGCTGCCACTGCCTTGTGTAGCCTGGCCTGGAGTGGTCCCATCTGCTAGGCACTCTCTGGCTGATGTGATGCTATAGTGGTTTTCAGATGGCTGTTCCTCAGGGGTCCTCTTGGCTGCCTTCTTGCATGTCACATTGGGGCCACTGATGCCATCAGTTTGGCTGTCACATTAAATTTAACCATAGCTGTTATCCATTTGTCACAGTGGTTCCCTGGAGTCCCTCAGGGATAATCTCAGTGACATTTGCTACCTCAAGGGCCACACCAGAGGCCAGCATAGAATAAGGTTTAAGAGCAAGGGCTCTGAAACTGGACAGGCTTGGATTCCTACTCCAGTCTGGCCACTGACCAGCTGTGTGACCTTGTGCATGTTACTTAACCTCTCTGAGCTGTGCTTCCTCATATGTACCATGGAGGTTGTGAGGGCTGTTACCTAATTGGGTGGTTGGGACGATTGAATCAGCTGATGCACACACGACATTAAGAAGCCTGACCATGAGTGCTCAGCACATGCCGGCTGCCTTTTTGGTTACGATCCCTGTGCAGGCTCTCACCCCAGAGTCCCCTCCACACACACCTGGTTGCACCCTCAGTCCCAGCCTCACGTTCACCTCCTGCAGCCCTGGGCTCTGGTGTCCTCTGTTTTTTGGAGGAAACCCTGCTCCCTGGCTCTGGATGAGAGTGGGTTTTCACAGCCTCCTTGCAGCTCCTGCCACTGTGGGAGGGAGGAATGTGGAACCTCTGGGAGCCGCTGCCTACTTTGCGCCAAGGAACATCGTGACCTTCTGTGGGTGTCCCTTTTCTGTAATGAATATCACACGTGGCCAACACCAGGCTTCAGTTCTTTCACAATTCCTTTTCAGGACCCCCTTGGAGACTCCTGAGCAAGAAAAGCGACACCAATCTCAGAACTTTGTATTCATCCTGCTGACAGTTTTGCATTTGTCGGTGTAGAGATGCCTTTTCTCTTTCCAGGACTTGCCTGTCTGGCCAGCCCACAGGGCTGCCCTGTCAGTGCACAGGGCCGGCCTTGGAAGCCGCGGCCAGAGTTTAGATCTGAGGAGGGAACATGAAAGGCGTCCCCCACCCCCCGGAGGGGAGGCCTGGCAGCAGGTCTGCAGCAGCAGAGAGGCGTCCCCTGAGTCAGCGAAGCCATCAGCTGTCTCGCCAAACGCTCACTCCTCTCCATGCCTTGTTTCGGTTCATTTAAGCACAGCTGCCCTCGAAGGGAACAATTTCCGGCAGCATGCAGAAGCCAGCTTCCCAGGAGAGCTGCTGGGACAGAGCAGTGGTTAGCGGGTGAGCAGGGGATTCCGGGCAGGGGGGGACATGTGATGCTTGCTTCCCCTGCAAGGAGCCTCCATGGTGCGAGATGAGTAACTGAACTTGGTTATTTCTGGGGAGAGTTAAAAGCAGCTTGAGAAACAATAACTGTGGTAGAAGGAATCTTGCAAGAGAGAAAATGGATCATCACCCAGACCATTTGCTTTTATTCCTGGGCACTCAGCTGTGCGCTTCCCACTCCTCGCAGTTAGAGGGTGGGCCTGCCTGAGCTGGGGCCGGTGGGATGGGGGGCAGGGATGGGTGACACTTCCGGGCTAGGCCCCTTGCGTGGTCGCCCTCCTGCCTGCCCTGCTGACTGATGGTGCCCAGGTGTCACTGATGCCAGAACTGTGACGACGCGAGACTCTCGCACAGAGGGAGTCTGGACCCATGGAGGGCGGTTCATTAAACTGTAACATGAGTCAGGAACGAACCTGTACTCCTTCCAACAAATACAATCTTCTGGGGTCTTTGGAGAAGCTGTATAATGGCTCGTCCCAATAAACATAGGCGTTCATGGTCAGCAAGTCCGAGTCTTTTATTTGAAGATGTGGGGGGAACAGACTGAGAGGTGACCCTGATGTCAGGGACTGGAGTCCAGTGGCAGGAAGAGTTTACTTGGGTTGGTGATACACCGGCATGGACGAGCGGTACCCACGGAGTGCAAGGGGCTGCCCCGCGGTCAGACGCGTCAGGGCACTCAAAGGCCAGTGTCACGACATGTAGGGTCACCGTCATGTTCAAGGAGGAAGATGCTTCCCTTCCATGAGATTAGACCGCGGTGACCCTGAATCCCTTCTGGAGCCAGACAGACTTGCTGTTGGGTCATTGGGGAAAACCAGTGTGGCCTCTGCATATGGAGGGAATGATTCGGAGTCCAGAACCTTGCTGTCTTGCTGCTGTTTACAAGAATCCGCTTCTGCACTTGTTGGAACTAAGTAGGAAATATTTGACTTCCTTTCTGACCTGAGGCCACGAGGCGTTTCTTCTCGCTTGTTTGGGTCTGAACTCCAGCGCTGCCTTGGGGTGGTGCCTTAGGGTTCTTCCCTCCATCCTTCCACCCCAAGCTGCGTTTGTGGCTGTGATCTGGCAGAGAAGGCCGGAGGTCCTCCCCTGGTGAACTCAAGCCCTCTGCCCTCCTAGTAAGCAGAGCTCCCATGGAACTGAGCGAGCAGACTGCTACCCTGGGGTCCTCAGGGAAAGGGAGGGTGAAGTCCCATGGCCAAGGTCCATGGCAGAGTGGAGCAGGTTCCATTGTCCCTGACCACTTCTTACCTGGTCACCTCCCAACACTGAAAGGATTTCGAGTCAACAGGTCTCGGTGGGGATCTCACAGAGCTGCCCACCTGGCAGTCCCCTGGTGGCTCTCTTCACCCGAATGTGGGGGACCCTCATCAGCCTCTCACTCACCTGAGGGGCTGGAGTGGAACTTCAGCAGGCAAGCCATGGGCAGTGGGGAATTGATGAATGGGGTCAGTTCATATTAAGCATTATTAAGAGCCCACTCTGTCCTAGGTTCTCAGGCTCTGAGTATTATTATAAATGGAGGTGAGTGAGAGGCAGATTGTTTCTGGACCACACTGGAGTTTTTAACCCAGCAGGAGCTTGTTCAGCCGAATGCCCCAGCCTCCTGCCAAATTAGATGTGTGGAGAGGTTAGGGAGAATGAGAACGACAGGCCACTGGTGACGTTTCAGCGATCAGTAGCTCAGTTTCAGACAGGTGGTAAGCTTAGGAGACAGAATGCAAACAGTGATCAGTGAGAAGTGGGGCCAGGGGTTAGAGGAGGTCACCGAGGAAGAGGGAGGGAGGGCTGGCCATGGAAGTTCCGTGTGGGATGTGGCAAATACACGCTTGTTCATAGCCAGGAAAGTGGGGACAGATGAAGACATGTGTGGGGGATGGAGAGAGAGAGACAGAGAGAGGAGGGAGAACTGGTAAGCAGAGGGATGAATCCTTTGAAAGCAGGGGACTTCCCAGAAGCATGTGCCAGCTGCTCTCCCTTCCCAGTGTGAGGTTGGTATCATTATTACTCTAGTTTTCAGATGTGATGGGAAAACCGAGGCTCTCGTTGGTTAGGACAATTACGTCAATGACTATAATAAACTGAATTGTGCAAACACACTGGACCTTCCAACCAACTGGTTTGCCCTGTTAGTAAGGGAATTGGCAGTTACCCTGGAAACCAAGTATTATTCTCCCATCACATGAATGTGGAAACTGAGGCTCAGAGAGTTAAAGTCAGAGTATAAATCGGTGTCTGATGTTTTAGTCCCGACTATGAGAGACAAGGTGTTGAAAGAAAGGAAGAAGGCTTTGGGGTGGTTTAAATCCCTTTCTTGCATTTACTCTCATTATGCATTTACCATAAACAAGTGATGTTAGAGAGAGAGAGGAAGGGAGAGAGAGAGAAACATCGACTTGTTGTTCCACTTAATTAGGCATCATCGGTCGCTTCTCGTATGTGCCCTGACTGGGGATCAAACCCGCAGCCTTGGTGTATCTGGACGATGCCAAGTGAGCTACCTGGCCAGGGCCCTGCATTGCTTTTCTGTTTTCATGGTAAATTCCATGGATTAAGAGCTTGTCAGACAGTGTCTTCTCTCATAGTAGCAGCTCTAGGACTGCTCACCAGAATCTTCTCCAGCTCAACTTCTGGCTCCGGTACCTTCTTGGGGACCAGCCCCTATTACTGAGTGGAATTGCCAGGTAACCATGCCCCCACCAGAGATGTCCACGCCCTAATCTCCAGAACCTGTAACTGTGTGAGGTTACATGACAAAGTGGAATTAAATTGGCAAGTGGAATTACCGTAAATTTGCAAATCAGTTGACCTTAAAATAGGGAGATTTTCCTGGATTACCTGAGTGTATTCAATGTAATCACAAGGGTCCTTAAAAGTGGAAGAGGGAGGGGAGAACCAAGGAGGTTGCAGTGTGAGAGGACTTGGCCTGATATTGCTGGCTTTGCAGACAGAGAAGGGGGCCACAAGCCAAGGAATGTGGATGCCCCTACAAGCCAGAAAAGGCAAGGAAATGCATTCACCCCTAGAACTTCCTGGAAGGAACCCAGCCCTGCCAACATCTTGACTTGAAGTCACTGAGCCCCATTTTGTGTTCTTTTTAAGCCTTTAAGCTTGTGGGAATTGGTTACAGTAGCTGTAGAGAATTTATGCAGTATAGTAGTGTACACAGAGGTTATGGTCACTTTCAGGAATACAAAGATAGATTTCAGATGGAGAGAAACAAAACATCACTGAACTCAATCAAGACAGCTCAGCTCCCACTTTAGCTACAGCTTTTGGAGATCAGAAACATCCGGGACCATATCCGGGCCAAGTGTGTGTGTGGCCTGAGCTTCATTTCCCTGATGAACTTCTTGTCTGGTTCCAGTTCCTGCTGGACCATAGAACCAGATGCTTCAGATCACTAGACGTCTTTGTCTTTGTCTCTCCTCCTTCCTGTATTTTTATCTTCATTCTTATCCTTCCATTTCTCAATTGCCTCTCATAAAATATTTTACCATTTCTTTATGAGATTCCTGACTTTCAAACTCTTCAAGATGACACTATCTGGGGAATCCGTACATTCCTGCTCACACTGCTGAGAACTGGAAGAGCAAAGCCAAGTACATTCCATGGGGAGGACCCATGGCCCTGGATGACGAGGAACAGGCACCGTTGGTCTTGGTAAGTTAGGGGTAACCTGCTGATAACACTACCTTTCAGCCGCAGTTCCAGGTCGTCCCTTGATACTGAGAAAATTAATATCTGGTCATCTTTGGCACCACCCAGAACATTTGAAGTAAAGAAAACAGAAGCACAGCTACTTTGGATGTCTCAGTGAGTGAGTTCCCCTGCATTCTGAGAGGAAGAGTCCGTGAGGCCTGTATCCCCAACTTCACATTTTTGGGGGCTTTCTCTCACAGCTCGCCACAAGAAAAACAGAATTCAATCATAATAATCAAATTTATCAATTAGAATTCTTTCTGCTAAAACTCAGATTGTTCTGTCAGTAAATGTCAAACAGGGAACCGCATCTAGTTAGAGTCCCTATAACCCCACTCAACTTGCTTTTCCCCATTGCACCGTATTATTCCAATCAATTTTGTTCTTGTTTTAAATTGCCAATTTAAAAATACATTCGTTTGAAAGATACACAGGATTAGCTTTCAATTTTCAATTTCAGCCTCCATCTTACTTTAATGGAGCATCTTTCAGCTTAAAAAAAAAAAAAAAATCCCTGCAACCTTTGGTAGCTGTGTTAAAATCTGCTTGGAGAAGCAACACCCATTCTGGTTTCAAGTAAAGAAAAAGTAACGTTACTGAATAAAACACAAGCTTTTTAGAGAGACACATGGAGGAAGAAAACAGCAATGACCGGGTTGACTTATCACCTGCTCATTATCAGTGCGGTGGGTCACAGGTCTGTGTCTCCTATGGAAAAAATTCCATCCAATAAATGCTTTAAACTAATAAAACCCGAAACCCCATATCAGCCTTTCATCATAGCAAGGGTCCAATTCATAATAGCATTTTATATCAGATAATTCTGAAGGTCTTTTTTTCTTCTGTAGAACTGTTTGTTAGCTGAAACATTGTAGCCTTGAAAAAGCACAGAATCACAGAATTTGCACATCTTTTAGGAATGAACCTCCTGGCAATCAGCATGGCATGGAAGAAAGCATGTTTAAAATGAAAGCATTCCTTTACACACGTATTCCAACATTAATTTCAATTTAATGATTTAAACTGCGTATCCAATAATGACATCAGGCTGTGGCACAGAGACAACATCTCAGCATGGGTTTGCGTGTGCAGCGGTGTTGACGGTGCCACTTGGTGAAGAACGGCCACGCACACACAGCTGCATGTCTAGAAGTGTGCCGTTTACCGAGTGGGAGCGGTCATGCCCTTCCTCCTGGGGCCTGGCCAACCCGGGTATGAACGCGGCCACTGTGGGGAAGGGGAGGGCTGACGCTTTTTTTTAGGGCCATTTCCAGTCTATGCTGAACCAGGAACATCTTATACTTTTAAGTCTGGACCTAGAGATTTCATGCATTATCTGAGTATTTGCTATTGTGACCCTTCAGCTTTAATATTCTTAAATCAAACTTAAGTCTTAAATCTTCCCCGCACAGTTAGATCATCATTAATATTTTGCATTTATATGATCTCAACTACATAAATGTTATTTGCTGGGTAGGCACGATGTTTCCTTTCATGTCCTCATTTGGGGTTTTGCTCTCACTGCATTTCACTCAGTCTCACCATCTCCACAATTTGAGTATTCGGAATGGACTGATGTCTGCCCCATTTCCATCTCTAGTCCAGACCTCTACCTTGAACTCCAGACTTCTGCATCCAGTTACCTTCTCAACATCTCCTCTTGGATATCCAATAGCTCTCAACCTTAATGGCTAAAACCCAATTTCTTATGTTACCTTCCCCAACCCCCACATTCACCACCAACACCATTCGCTATGCCAGTTACCAGCCACTCATTCCATCCTTCCAATTGCTTAGAGTAAGAAGCATGGGGGCTTTCTGAGGCTCCACACCCAGTCTCAGCAAATTCTGTTACCTCCCCGACAAAAGTCGAGGTCTGTCTGGAAAGTACCCAGCCATGTACTATGAAAAATAGAGACATTTATTGAAGAAGATACAAAATACAAGAAACATTGTGCATAGGACAATGACGCCTCAGTCCCCTTCAAAGTAGGCACCTTGGGACCTCACACAGTTCTCCCAGTGTCTCCCCCACTGTTCAAAACATTGCAAAATCCTTTGTTGGAATCGCTATCAGCTGCCCCATTGTATTTTCTTAAATCTCATCAATGGTCTGAAATCTCGTCTCTTTCAAAGGTGATTTTAGTTTTGGAAAAAGCCAGAAGTTGCCAAATCTGGGCTGTAGGGAGGCTGAGTCACCTGGGTGACTTGATGTTTCACCAAAAAAACTCTGCATGAGATGTGATACATGGGTGGACGTGTTGTCACGATGAAGCTGCCAATCACCAGTTGCCCGTAGATGTGGCTGTTTTCATTGTATTGCAGCTCTCAACTGATGAAGAACACTGAGGTGTCACTCCTTATTAAGTTTTTGGCCTGGAGGGGAATACTTGTGATGGACACCTTCCCAATCAAAAAAACACAGTTAATGTGGTCTTGATCTTGCTGCAAATTTGACACGCCTTCTTCGGGCATGGAGAACCGGGTGACTTCCTTTGGATCGACTGGGCCTTCGTTTCTGGATCATAGCCCTAGACCCACGATTCACCTCCGGTTGTGACCTTCCTGAGGAAATCTGGTTCATCGGAAGTGGTTTGAACCAAGTCATTAGCAACTGCAGAACGATGTTCCTTCCACTCTGGTAGCAGAAGCCATGGAATGAATTTTGCCATGACATGTTTCATGCTAAGATCCTGCATCAAAATCCAGGACACGGTAGTTTTGGGAATCCCCAGGCCAGCTTCTAGTTCTCCCACCGTCAGTCACCGATCTTTGTTGACTGCAGCCCGCACGCGTTCAACATTCTCAGGTGTTCTGCTTGTTGCAGACCTTCCAGCACATGGATCACTTTCAACAGATTCCCAATAACATTTGAAGCGTTTGTGCCGCACTTTTATTTGTGCTGCACTCATTGCATCGTCCCTGAAAATCCTCTGAATGATCCAAATAGTTTCTGAGGAGGAGTGTTCAAGCTTAATGCAAAATTTGATGCAGATTTGTTGCTCTGCTTCTTCATTTTGAATGCGATGCTCACACAACAGCATCTACGACCCCCACTGACTAGTACAGTGAAGTCGTCATTGTTCATGCATGCACATTCCAGTCCACTCTCCTTGGCTGCCAGGTTACATCGATGTCGCGCAAACCATTCCCGTCATATTAACGATGGCTGGACTTTTTCTGGACAGGCCTTGTACACCCAGCATCTGCTTCTCACCACCTCTCTCCGCACCACCACTGTCCATGCCCCATAAGCCCCCACCCAGGTGTTTATGACATGCCCCATAATTGGTCTCCCTACTTCTATCACTGTTCCCTGAGAGTCTATTTCAACACAGCAGCTGGAGGGATTCCTTTAAAAGGTAACTTGGGTCGTGTTGCTCCTCCACTCACAACCCTGCCATGTGAATCTGTCCCGGGTTCGCTCCACTCCAGCCTCACAAGTCTGGTTGGTGGTCCTTGGACATGCTGGGGGTGCTCCCTTCACAGAGATTCTGCACTAACTTTGCTTCTAATTCCCCCAGATATGCACGTGGTTTCCTCCCCCATGTCTTTCTGGTCCGTTACCTGAAAGTCAGGGCTTCCTGTCTGCTCTGTGCAAAGTTGTCCCCGCAGCCCCACCCCAGATGCCCACACACGCTTCACTTCTCTCTGCAGCACTGTCCCCATTTGGGACCGAATGATAGATCGCGTTTATCTGTGGCTTAACCCCACATATCTCAGGTGGCTCACTTAATTGTCATTTTCTTTGTGAATTCATTATTGTTTTATTTCAGTATTACTGTCCTAAGGATCTGCCTCTCCCTGGGCCTGTGGAGACTGCTTTGAACTGGGCGAATCAAATGCTGGACAGCTGTGTGAGCAGAGAACTCGGGGCTCAGGGGAGACAGAAGCTGAAGCCCCAGAAACCACAGACAAAAGCCCAAAGAATGTAACAGAAACAATGCCCCCCTGCCAACGAGGCCACGGCCAGAGAGACCAGCTGAGGCCCCAGCCCCAGGACTGGCATTCCTCTCTCCAGAGGCTCCCGGGGCGCAGGGAGAACAACTTGGCAATGCAACCAGGACTGGTGTCTCTAGCCTGGCTGCGTCTGAGCCCTACCACTGCCTGCCCCTGCTAGGTGCCAGGCACCTGTCTCCAAATCCAGCCAGTTCCTCCCTCCAAGGGTGAAGTGGTGGCCAAAGTACAGGCTCGGGGGGATCAGATGGGTCTGAGTTCCAGGCTTGTTTCTGCTACTTCTAGTTGTGTGATCTTGGCCTTCATCTATCTCCCCAGGCTGCAGTCTGCTCATCTGCAAAGCAGAGATAATAACAATGCTTGCTGCAGATGTGGAGAGGATTCGAGAAGGTCACAGATGAGCACTGCGTGTGACACATGGCAGCTGCTCAGTTCGCCAGCTGTCGGTGCCGCTCCTCTGTGGGTGAGGGTGAACCCGGAGAGCCACACCTCCATAAATGTTGGCTTTGATTAAAATTCATGCTATTGTCCACTGTTGTTTTCATTCTTGTTCAGCAGCCTGAACCCAGGTCTTCATGGGATTTTAACAATTGGCTGCTAGGATGGCCCCTTGATTGAGGGCTTATATCCAGCCAGTGGCGGGATGAGCTCCCCATCTCTGGAAGTGTTCAAGAAGATCCCCGATGAATTCTTGCTGTGCTTCATGCTGGGGGCTGGAGGAGTGAGTGTTGGCGTGGTCAGCCTGGAGGACCCCCCATCAATTTTCATTCTGTGAAACAGTGAGCCCAGGTCTTCATGTGTGAGTGTGCTGCCTGGCAATTAAAATCGGGGGGAGAGTTTAATCTGAAGAGAGTTCCAGCTCCGCTGTTTGCCCTTTTAATCTTGTCTGTTGCCATGGCAACAGCAAGTGATTGCAATCACCACTGTTTGTATTGTGAGCTTGCTCCCATCAATGCGACTTTTGAAAAATAAGAAATACGAATCTTGACTTCGGCATGCCACTCGTTACTATTCAGAACCAACCCTGGAGAAGTTCTGTCTACCGCTTCCTTCCCAGTGCACGGCCTCTAGTTTGGAAATTCCCAGCAACCCAGCTTCAGGCCTGTGGCCTGCGCCCTTTCGCCCCCCTCAGCCAGGTGGTACCTCTTGCCGCCTGCCTGCCTGGTGGGTGAGGAACTGCCCCCCCCTTCCCTCACTGGGGCCTGTAGCACTCCATTTCAAGCTCGTTATTATTACGTTAATGGCTCATAATCACTTTCTGAAGATGAAGGGAGAGAGATGCTGGCGGGGTCAGTGCCCTTGCAGAGTGGTCTGTTGGAAGAGCAGCTCACGTGCAGGGGCGTCTGAGCAGTTTGTGAGCTGTTCTGGCTCGTGGGGGCCTGGGGGACTCGGCGGCACCCAGCCTGTCTTCCCTGACCCCCAGCTCTCTCTGGTTGGACACCCAAATCCAGGGGCCCTCTGGAGGGCCAACCCCCAGCGGTCCCAAATGCTTTTGAATAAATTCAACATGCCTCAGCCTCCCCCTTAGCTTACAGACTGGGTTATCGAGAGAATGTGAAAATGTTGGCCTAATGCCCGGATATAATTGATTATAGCATTTTTCTTTGAGTAGGAAAAGACTCCAGAGAACATCTGATCTCACCCACTGTGTAACAACTCAGAATAAACTCCTGAGTGAGGCAGTGGCCTGCCAGAGGTCGCAGAATAAGAGACTGTCTCTCGGCCCCTGTCTCTCAGTTTTGTGTAAATCCGATCTCATTGGTGAGATCTGCCCCAGGGCGCTTCATTTCATAAGCTCTACAAAATTAAAGCTACTTTGTATTTGAAATGCACACATACCTTAGACTACTTTTGGTATAAAATTAAAAAAAATAAGTTTAATTATAGAAATTGGACTATGTTTTCAAGTCAGAGCCTCAGGCCAGGAGAAGAAATAGGCCCTCATTGATTTCAGAATCAGTCTTGACCTCTGGGTTGTGATTTCAGGAATTGTCTGGCTGTGTGACGCTGGGGATCCACTTCATCTCGTGGGCCCTCAGCATCCTCTTCAATAAAATGGACAGAATGAAGCTTGACTCGTCTGTCTCATGTCATTTATGAGGTCATGGATACGGATGCATTCTGTAAAGTGTAAAAATCGTACATTATGAACTTATGGCTATTGCTGTTACAGATTCTTCGATTTAGGTCTCCTGGCTCCAGATGGGACTAGAATTCCTCTTCTAGACCAAATGTCTGCATGATGGATCTAGGTTTTCACTCTTTTCATTTGCGTGGAAACATTTCCTCTTTGATATTTTAACATTGCACTAATCTAAGATCCTCCAGTTTAGATTACAAACCGGTCAACTATGAGAAGTACCCAGCACTCACCCCTAGCCCCTAGCTGAGTAGATGAGCCAGAGACTCAGTCATTGGTGCAGGTCCCGGCCCCTCCCCGTATGGCAGACCCTGTGCTGAGCTCAGGAATCCAACCATAAGGACATAAAAGTGGCTCTGGCCTTGTAAAGCCTCTGTGAATTCTCTGCCTCTTGCATCAGCTCCTTGGTAGTTCCATGGTTTTTAGCCTGGCGTTTGGGGCACCTGTTTGAAAACCACAAGCCTCAGAAAGGGAGCTGAAGATTTGTCTTTAAAAAAAAAAAGAAGCCTGCGTTTTTAGTTTAAAGTAAACTTTGATTCTTCTGGTGAGGGAGGTGAGAGAGGGTGAGAAGGAGCTAGGCAATGAGGCTCCCAGCTGGTCCCGGTCTCAGCCGGGACTCAGCACGGACTCACCAGAGGCTCAGACCCACCTGGAGACAAGGGCATGGGCTTCCCAGGTCCCAGTGCTGGTCACACACACAGGCCGTGGGCTACAAAACTGTCAAAGCGAGGTAACTGCTGTCTGGCAATTCTTTAGAGCAAAACTTTTTCGGTATAGGACCAGAAAGTATATGTTTTATGCTTTATGGACCATGTAGTCTCCATCACAGCTACTTAACTCTGCTGTCCTGATGCAAACACAGCCACAGACCACAGGTAAATGAAGGGACTTGGCTGTGTTCCAGTAAAACTTCATTTACAGAGACAGGGGGCTCTGGAGAATGGGGCGCTGTGAGCGAATATTCACAGCATTGGCCTTGAAGGGGATCGAGAAGGTACAAACAGCCTCCACATCTTCATCGACTAAACAGAAGACACTTCCGTATTAGCTTCTGGAAGTCTTGAGCTTTTGACTGGGTCCTTCCAGCTGGGTGGGTCTCACTGCTGTGCATACTTGGTGGGGGTGGGGGGGTGGGTGGGTACCACGTTTCCCGCCAAGGGCTAGGCACATGGTAGGTAGACTGAGCCATAGGAGACATGGCCTCCCAGAGCAGCCTTCGGCATCCCGAGCCAGAAAACGAGGGGGCAGGACAGGATAATCTAAGGAGCCCCAGCTCTGATCATCCCAGAACCTGGGGTGGAGCAGGCAAGGGCACACAAGTGCTTTGAGAGTGCTGGGCAGAAGGCGCTGCCACGTCCTGCGGGCAGAGCAGGACTCTGGCTTCAGCCTCTCTCCATGGCAGTGTGGCGCCCTCCTCGCTGTTAATCTCAGCGTTATACGTGCCTAGAAGAAGGCCAGGAGTCAATTTATTGTCAAAATGACCGAGTTCACTTTGGGCATATAGAAGAAGAAGAAAAAAAAAAGCGATTTTCTCGTGTCTAAATCTCATTAAAAAAGCAATTTTGCAATCAATTACAATGCAATTTAACCACTAACTGTTTAATTTTATATATGCATATATATGTATATAAGAATAAGATGAAGGGGCAGCAGAAGTGAGTTTGTTCTTCCTGTCCTCATATTTCTGAGGCAGGCCGAAAGAGCCTGTCTCTGAAGACTCTCCGGAGCAGGATGAGTGGCCGGCGTGGCCCGATTACATTACAAGTTAAACTTTCCAAGTCAATATATCACAGTAGCCCGTGGAGGTCGTGTGGCCTGGAGTGCACTGGAGTGGGAGAGATTCATTTTTCTGCAAGAGCTCGGACCTTTCTTACTCTGTCATACACTATAAAAACTGTATCATTCTGTGTGGATTTTATTAAAGGAAGATTATTTCTATAAATTATTTTTTAATGCTGTGGAAGAGTTTGCCTTCTGGAACCATCTCAGTAAAAGAATTGGGGGATAAAAAGAGATTTGAGTGTACAGAGCACTGGGAAATCAGGGCCTGGGAGAGAGTGTGGAGGACAAGGCTGAATGTGGGAGAGACTGCCGTCCCTGCTGAGAAAGGCTTGGAGGGAGGACGTGGCACCTGGAGCCCCACAGTCGGGAGGACCATCCCTTACTCTGAGGCAGAGGGGACAGGCTTCCCTCCGGGACCCTATCCACTGTTCCTTCTGCCTTGGCTCCTGTCATTAGTGAGGAACATGGTGAATCCAAGGCATAGACACTGGCCCTGGATTGTGTCCCTTCTGAGCACTTCCTCCTCTGGCTCATTCTGACTCGTGGACCATGGCTTCTTTTCTTTGCTGCCCAGCCCATGTTTGAATCCCCTCTCCTCCTGGTGAACGCTTTCCAGTCCATGTGCCATGGCTGCCAGAACCACGCACCCCACCTTTCCGACCCACTCCCCTTCTTGCTGGGGAGGCGTGTTGGCTTTGGAGAACCCAAACACTTGGGTCTTTGGAAACATTCAAGGGAAGCTTATTTTTTGCTTTTCTTCTGCCTGTTTGGAGTTGTGAGGGATGGGGTGTGCCTGTTGAAGCTTTTTGGGCATCAAGTGGCAGAGTGTGCTGACTGCAAAAGATAAAGCACCAACATCGGTACTCTTGTTTCAAAAAAAATGTCTGCATTAACATCGCAAGTGGGCTGGAAGCTGCATTCAAGTCCTGAACTGAAATGATGCATTTCTGCACTTAGCACATCATGACGTGGTTAAAGCCTGATGCCTACAAAGCTTTGACCATGGATTATGTTCACAGAAATCTTTAAACTTCACATCAAGAAGTCTGTTCCTTGTCCTCAGGCTGAGTTTCAACTGTGGCCCCAGTGTGAGCCCTGATTCTGGCTCCCGGCTGAGGACTGATCCCAGCTATAGCCTGAATTCTGACTCCATTTCCAGACTGAGCTCTGGCCCTGTCCCAAGACCGAGGTCCAAATGCTAGCCCCAGACTGAACTTGGATCTTTGTGCAGACTTATCCATGAGTCAGCTACGGCCAAGCCCGACCCCTCCATCTGGCAAGCATGTGCCATTGTCACAGGGAAGTGCCCCAAATAACACAGCCTGTGTCTCACTGGGATATGACTTACTTCCAGGTCCTGCACCTGTGAGGCTTGGACACTTTCACAGGAGCAGGAAAGATGGCCGAAGTTCCTCAAATCGTAAGTGGTCCTGCTGAAAATATGTGAACGGAGGCCTGGTGAAGGCAAAGAAAGTGAACGTTTTACCCCAACACCAGCTGGGCCTGGCACCTGCTCGGCAACGGTGCCCATCACAGATGCCACAGCCTCTCCTAACATCCCCCCTGCTGTGGGCTGAATGCTGTGTCCCCCACCCACAAATTCATCTGTTGAAACCCGAATCCCTAATGTGATAACATGAGGAGGCGGGCCCTTGGGAAGTCATTGGAGGTAGAGAAGGTTAGGTGGGTGGGACCCTCATGATGGAATTAGTGTCCTGAGAGGAAGAGGAAGAGACTCTAGGCTTCCCCTTTTCCACCGCATGAGGACACAGCAGAAGGCGGCCATATGCGAACCATGCAGAGGGCCCTCACCAGACGCCTGATCTGCTGGCACCTCGATCTTGGATGTGCAGCCTCCAGAGCTGTGAGAAGTTAATGTTATTTAAGCCACCTGGTCTCCACAGGATTTTACGACAGCAGCCCATGACCCCTCTTCTCCACCTCTTCTTGGCTCTACAGGCTCTTCATTTAACTTAGCTCCCTGGGTGCTATCTCTGGGAAGCCATAAGACAAGTGATGATGATGACGGCTAGCACTTGCATGGCGCTTCACCGTGTGCCAGACTTTGCGTTCATGTTCTGTCCATGTTATTTCCTAGAATCCTCACAAACTATCCTGTAAGGTCAACATTCTCATTTGTCCAATTAACAGAGGGGTCCAGGGACTTGTGACTCAGGAAAGACACAATCTCAGGCCCTTCTGGCTTCATAGAAGATGCTTGTAACCCTCATGCTGCTAAAGAATGGCCTTAAGCAGAGAAATGACAGGTCATATTTGCACAGGTAGGTCTTTTGGATTGCTGAGGCCATGGGGGTTGATTTGAGAGAGAAGAAATGGGGGCCTGGACATGGGGCTTAGGGTGGGGGGCTGCTGCAGAGTCCAGCCCTCTGTAAACACAGCAGCGAGTCCTCTGCGGGGAGAAGCAAAGGAGCCACCACCTCTGGTTCTGCCCTTTTGAACTTGTCTCAGGACGTGGCATCTTCAAGTGGAAAGGCTGGGGGACACAAGAGGTGTCCGCAGCTTCAAGGCCTGGTGGTGGACCTTGGACAGCTCTTTCTTCTCAGCCAGGGGGCCTCCCCGCCGCCTGCTTGGTCAGTGTTGGCCACTCGGTTTCCACTTTGTCTAATTCCCAACCAGCCTGGCTCTGGGCCATGCTGCACAGACAGAACACATAATTACGTATTGATTTCCTTCCAAAGACCCGTGGCCTGTGGGTAACACGGCACTTCTGTGGCCCTGCATAAACACAATCTGAGGAGAAAAGAGGGTTCAATCTGAGGGGAAGTCAGAGGAGCCTGACTCCTGTGTTGAGGGGGGAGGGCCTGCCGTGGCGCAGGAATGGGAACTGCCTTCATCTGGGCTTTGTGGCTGGAGGAGGCCAGGCTGTGGCCTCTTCAGGACTCAGACGCTGCCGGAGGCTGAACGGACGGATTTGGCCCCTGTGGGGGGAACCAGAAACCTGCTCTCGACCTCAATCACTGGCAAAGTGGGTTGAGGTTCGGTGTGTCGATTTGTCCGTCTCTGTAGCCCTCCTCCATCAGTGCAATTTTCTACAAATTCCCGCAGGTGATTAAGTTTCATGGTGCTTTGCCAGATGGCATATTCTCTCACTTTGCCGGTCCTCCAGGGACTGTCTGAAATACAGGCCAAGCACTCTTACCTCAAAATTATATTAAGGAGTTTAATTAACAGAAATGACTCCATAACCCATAGATCACACTCGAAGTGGGTATGCTGCATGCAGACACAGACAGGCTCCCGGCTGGCTCCCTTTGCCTCTGGGGGCTACTTCACAGCTATCAATCAAATCCTTCCCTCCTTCCTCAAGAAAAACTTTGGTGGGGAGGCGCAGCCAGAAACACCAAGTCTGGAGGTATTCCCCTGCCCCAGAACCCCTCCCCAGAGGCACCGGATTGTTCCTCTGTAAAGTCCAACAGAAGCACATGCTCAGGGTCAGCTCTGGATGTTGGGGTGGGGGTGGGGTAGACAACGGCCAGCCTGCCACCTTCACAACCTCAGGCTGGGGCGCATGGGCCACATGGGTATGTTGGGCTGCCTGGTCTGTCCTCACTCTAAGGGCCACGTCAGTGAGTCTCTTCTGATTCGGATGTGGGTGGGGAACACAGAGCACTCACTTCATGATTTGCAGGGAGGCCTACCTGCTTCTTTTATCTCCCCTTCCTGGGCATCCCCTCCTCTTTTTCTCCTTCTGTCTTCAGAACGTCACTGGTGGTTCTCTCTGATGGTGCTTGGTCTCTGATGATGCCCCAGAGGCCTTTCCCTTCATGCATTTCTGGTCCACAGCCCTGAAATAACAGCCCCCAGTCTGATGGTTCTCATCCAGCAGTACGGGGGCCACTCAAACTGTACAGCGTGGTTTTGGTTAGACCAAAGATGGAGCGTGTGCTTAGTTGTCCTGCAAAGTTCTCAACAAATTATCCAGCCAGACATTCTTGTAGGTGCCAAACTTGTTCACATGTACGTGACCCTATAACATAAATACTTTCAGCTCCACTTTTAACCTACTCCAAATAGTCCAGGAATGCAACTATGGTATGAAACTAGGGAATTTTGTAGTTTGTTTCGTTCTGAATGCTACCAACAGTTGTTCACCATTTTGGAAGTCATTAGTGATGGTAATGATGCTCATAATATCTGAGTCACCAATGTAACACTCCTGTATGACTCCGTATGCACAGATCTGCATATAAATATAAGAGGCTGATTAGTTCATTGTTTTCTAGTGCAATTATGCCCAAGCATTTACTTATGGAAATATGGATTGTGTTGTTATACTTTTTCTTTCTTTCTCTACCTCCCTTACTTTATGGGTAGTGAATTACTTAGTTTTTAAAAATTTGGGTATAGGTTGGTTCTATTTCCTACACTTTCATTTTAAGGATAGTAAAGGTTGCTGTGGTACATTGTCATCTAAGTATTCATGTCCCTTTGCAAGGTGACATTGCCACTCTTCCCATTCACAGGTGAAGTTTATTTCTTTACTTCCTTTACTCTGAGCTGGACTCGTGACTTGCTTTGATCAACCAAAGGGATATTGTCTGACTTCCAAGGCTAGACCATAAGCTACTTTGCAGTTTCTGGTTTCTCCCTCTTAGAATACCACGAGGAGACCACCAGGCTGGAAGCTGGTAGAGCCTAAAAGAATATGGAGGAGAACTGGGGAACCCTCGCTGATGGCCAGACCAACCACGAGACACATGAACAAAGCCATTTCAGATATCCCAGCCCAGCCAACCTGTCAGCTAATGCAGGCTCATCAAGAAGCCCAGTAGATGAACATTGAGCCAACCTATGAAAACATGACAAATAATACATTGTTGTGCATTAAACTACTAAGACTTGGAGCAGTTTGTTATATACCAATAATTAACTGATACAGTGAATAAGGATTGAGAACCACTGGCTTAATCAAACTAACATGTTTTGAGCACCTGCTGTATGCTAGACAGAATGTGATGAGTCATGTTTCCGAGGCAGAGACTGGCAAGCATGGTTTACAAAGTTTAGACCTAAGGGAAGAAGTTGGGGACCCTGTTGCCAGAACTGATAATTGATAGTGAGGGCTAGATTTGGGGATGAGGCAGAAGCTATTAACAGAGACACTAGATCAAGTCTGTATCAGCAGCACAAGAATTCACGACTGGGTGAGAACGGACTACCTTTAATCTCACCTGACTCAAGTCAAAATGTTCATCAGAGTCTGGCAGCTTTGAGTGGAGGAGGGGTAAGAGGCAGAGGCGGAATTTGTCTTTGGAAGACCAAAGAACTGATTAATTTACAATAACTTCCCTTATGACATTTAGAGTACAGCAACACCAAACTCTAAAGTAAGTGTAAACAAATCCAATAAAGTTTTGATTTTCCCATAGCTACCTTTATTCTCTTCTAAAAGAAATATAAGAGAGAAAAAAAATTCTTTGGGATTAGTTCCAGTTTTGATCATTGTGGAATGGTTTCTATCAGAATATCTTTCCTATAGGTAATAGTTACAAATCCTGGACAGTTGTGCAAAGCAACTATTTGAAGACACTGAGGAGTGCCCCCAAATAAACAGATAATGGAAGGTATTGTATCCTTGAAAGAAAGGAACTGCACTAGATAAGATGTACATTTCTAGTGCTTTCTCTAGGGGCATTCCCTAGTATGGGCTGGCTGGAACTTAGGTGGGGGGCCACAGTCATATTGGCTTAGAGTTTAGGGCGTTCAGAGTGGATAGAGGTGGAGGGTATGATGGCTCAGTGGGAAAGGTGTTATAAAAGAGTCTCTGAATCTGCATATATTCCCCTGAAATCCTTGGCTGATCTCTGAAATGCCCATGTGTCAGGGAGATATCGGGGAGCCTCTCAAAAAGCAATAGCTACCAGGCTAAAGAACTGAACACAGATTTTAGGGGAGACAGAGCTTAGAATCTGAATCCTATCAGGTCAGAGAGGCTTGATGGATTCTTGGGTTACCCATTGGAATCCCAGAAGGGCTACACTATCAGAGTGGAGATTATGTCCCAGAACTAGGTGTTTGCTCCAGGACTAAGGGCATAACTGAAACAGATCTGCTTTAATAATATATAAAACAAAGACTCTAAGGCTCAATGTGATCAGCTAGTAATCGATAGTCATCATGGATGAAAATACAGATTTCAGTTTCTGTTATGCATAGTATACAATGACCAGCAGACAGACATTAACATTTGCTTGACACAAAGAATCAGGAAAATGTGATCAGCAATCGAAAGAAAAAACAATAGAAATAGACTTCGAAATGACCCAGATGTTGGAATTAGCTGAAACGTCTTTTAAAAGAAGCAATTAAAACATACAAGGCTTGCTCATAGTGACGAGCAGATAGGAGAATGAAGATAAATATAAGAGCCAATTGGAAATTCTAGAACTGAAAAGGAAAATTTCTGAAGCGAAAAATTTATAATGGGCTCCATAACCAATCGGAGATGAAAGAATATAGGGTAAGTGAAATTGAATAGAGATCAGAAAAAGATCCAATCTTAAGAATAGAGAACAAAGATTAGTGGAAACAAAACTGAACGTAGCACTGAGGCAATATTAAGTGGTCTATCATATGTGTAGTTGGAGTCGCAGGAGACGAGAAGGAGGATCAGGCAGAAAAATACATGGAAAAGACATTGTCCTAGACTTCCCCAACTTTTATAAAAATATAAACTTATGGATTCAAGAAATTAACAAATCCCACAGCTGGATAAATGCAGACAAAGTTGTACCTGTATACATCATTATAAACTACTAAAAACCAATGAAAGGGAAAACCTTGAAAGCAGAGACAAAAACACTATTAGAACAATGGAGAGCATAAGCTGATGGGATGGCATTTTTAACGTACTGAAAGGAAAACACCAGTCAACTCAAAATTCTATATCCAGTGAACAATATTCTTTTCATATAAAAAATGAAGGCAGTATAAAGGTATTTTCAGCTAAACAAAAGCTGAGGAGATGCACCCTTCGCAAAAGCTAAGGAAAGTTCTTCAAAATAATGGGAAATGATACCAGATGTAAAACCTGAGATATTAAAAAAAGGTTAAAATGTGGCTAAATATAAGAGACAATATTTTTCCTGTTTTGTTGTTAAAGGCAAATGACTAACTCAAGGAAAAAGTATGGCATTGACCTTGTGAAGTTTATAATGTAGGAAAATGGAAAATATATGATGAGAACAGAAATCACAGGGGTAGGTAAATGTAATTAGACTGCTTAAAGTTATAACATTAAAAAAAATACTTTGAGTACCACAAGTGTGCTGGTGTGCCAGGTGTGCCCTAAGTCTGAGTGATGGGGACCAGCACAGGGCAGGTAGCCCCAGTTATAGGGGAGGAAGAGAGGGGAAAAGGGAGCCCGGGGGCCAGGGAGGCCTTACCTCAGATGTTCTGCTTGGGACCCAGGTGGTCCTTGAGGTAGACCTTTGGGGTCACAAAGACTAAAGGGGCTCAGGGCAGGAGCCACATGGCCACCAAGAGAAGCTGAAGGTCTTGAACTTTGAGAGCTGTGGGGAAACTTTGAAACGAGAATCTCCTCCCTTCCTTCCATCTTCCAGATGGACAAACTGAGGCCTGAAACGGCGAGCCAGCTCTCTGTGAAGGACTGGCTAGTGTCTTCAGGATTGGAGCCCACGCCTTGCCTTGGGGTCCTGAACAGTGCCCGCTCCCCTGGCCTACTTCCCCGAGCTTTTCTGGGGCGTCCTGGGGCGTTTGTGTCCGCTGTGGGCAGCGCGCGGTTCACTCCCCAGGAGCGTTAGTGTCATCTCTGAATCCTCAAAGGAGAGACCGCCAGATTCTTAATCTCTTATTGCCCCAGAGAGCAGAGGACGTGTTACCATTCACCGAGGAAAGCATCCGCCAGGGCTCCTGATGTAACTAAACACCCAGCATGAAGCTTTTATCTTGTTTCCATCAGCACAACCTGCGTGGAACAGGAAATGAGGCTTCTCCCTGGCACCTGATTGCTAACAGGATGGCTGTGGTCAGCGGGGCGTGGGCGGTGCAGCGGGCGCACTCAGCGTGGCCGGGAAGATGCTGCTCCTGCGGCCTCGGCTCATCCAGCTGTCGCTGCCCATCAGGTCTGCAGGGAAGAAGCTTTGCTGGTGGGCCTGGAGGGGAGAATCCTCTGCGGCCACTTCCCTCCCGGACAGGCCCCTCCCCAGCATGCTCCACTGCCCGCAGGGGTGACGGGAGTGGCCCCCACTTGTAACCTTAGGTGGGAGCCATGCCCCTACTTAAGAGCTGTGACTCGGGAAGGTCATGTGGTCAGAGCCATTCAGAGGTTCCTCACGGGGTTTTCACCTCCTTCTAGAAGTTTCTCCCATCACATATAACACATATCTTATATAAAATATAGAAATTTTTACTGTAAACGAATTGCAGGGATATTTATAATTTCGCTTTTGAAATCATTTGGTTAAGGTAACTAATTTCATACTCTTGGCAATACTCGGGAATTCTTGCCAGGGGGGCCAAACCTAATCTATACATTGTTTTCAAACGGGAGGAAGTGTTTTACACACCCCAAATTCAGCCATTAATGAAGCCAACCTCCACATTCTGTTTTGGAAACTTTCAAATTTTATTAAATTTGATTTTGTAGTTTTCTTTTCATATTTGGAACCAATAGTTCTTTTCTACGCCTGAAGTATTTTCCTAGGTTTTAGGCTCTCTCTCTATCGCACCTAGTGTATAAAATGACCTCAACTGCCGCCGGTGGGGGGGGGGTGGGGGAAGCTGGGGCTCCATCTCAGCCCTGCCACTTGTTAGCTGTGTCCCTGGGGTCAGGGGTCGGGACCCTTCTGAGCCTTCGTTTCCTCAGTGGGACAGTGAGGAGCCAGAGGAAGCAGGCTGGAGGGCAGATTTAGACCATGCCGGTGAGTCTAAAACCTTTGACATTCCGGTGGCTGTGGCCGGATTCTCCCTCTCTGACAGGTGACAGGTTAATCAGGTGGTAACAGAAGCCCAGAGCTGAGAAACAGGTGCCTTCTCCATGCTGTGACTTGGATGGACGTGGGCTCTGTGAGTGGGCTCTGGCCACGTTTGGCTCCCTGCCTGTTCTGCTGCTCCTGTTCTGCGGCAAGCAGTCCAAGTCACAGCGCAACTTCTCCCACCTCCTGGAGTGGAGGGTCTGCCTCCGCCTGGTTTTTTGTGTCTGTGCCCCTGACTCCTAGGTGCTGGGATGGCGTGGGCGCCAGCGTGCCAGCTGCTGAGTGCGCTGAGGCTGCAGCTCCGGGGCGTGAAGAGTAGGAACACTGTCAGGGGCTGTCAGAGCCAGAGCTGCCCTCAGACCCTTCCAGGCTTCTCGGGGTTTGCAGGATATAACTCCCACTCCTTAACCCCTCACCAAAAGCCTCCAGGAAGCTCCACCACCCAGTCTCCTTCTCCAAACACTGTATGCTCAGCTATGCAGAACTTCTCAGCAATTCTCTAACATCTACTTTCCTGTTCCCATGCTTGTGTTTACACCATTCTCTGCTGCTTTATTCTCCTGGGATTGGACTTTTGAACATGCCTCCTCCTCCAGGAAGCCTCCCCACTCTTTGCCCAAAGTCTCCCTCCATGCTCAGCCTTCTGTCCCAGGCCTTACCTCCTGTCTTGTAATCCTTGTAAGCCCTGCCTTATCTGCCTTGAAAGGGGTCTTTAGAAACACTTTGGGTCACAGACAGTGAAGCGTATTGCTGTTCATCAAAACCAATTTTCCTTTTCTTCCAGGCCACACAGCTGGACTACATTTCCCAGCTTCCTTTGAGGTTGGATTGCCCTTACGATGAATTGTTCTAACCACTGGAATGTGAACAGAAGTTCTGTGTGTACTTTCTGGACTAAGACTTTCTTTTCTTTTCTTTTCTTTTTTAAAAAAAATCAATGTCATTGAGGTTTAATTCAAAGACATGAAATGCACTCTTTAAAAGCGTGCAGTTTAATGTGTGTCCCTACCACCAGACTGATGTATATCACCACCACAATCAAATTATAGAGCATTTCCATTATCCCAAAGGGTTTTCTCATGATCCTTTGCAATAAACCCCTCCCACCCCCAGGCAACTGCTGGTCTGCTTTATGTTACCATTGATTGGTTTTGCATTTTCTAAGATAATAGAAATGGAATCCTACAACTTGAAGTCCTCTGGCCCAGCTACTTCACTTAACGCAAGGCTGTGAGATCCATCCATGTTGTGTTATCAGCAGTTTGTGCCTTTTATGCCCAGTAGGGCTCCACTTCATGAATATGCCACACTTCTGTACCCGTTCACCTGCTGGTGAACATCTCGTCTTTTTGTACCTGGCTATTATGGATAAGGCTGAAATGCACATTTGTGTCCAGTCTCTGTGGGAACATATATTTTCTGTTCTTTTGGTTACATGTTTAGTAGTGGAATTTCTGAGTCATATGAGTCCGAGTTTAACTATGAGAAACAACCAAAATGTTTTCCACAGTGGTTGTACCATTCTACAGCTATATATGAGTGTTCTCTTATTCAACACCCTCACCAACACTTGATACTGTCAGTGGGTTTAATTTTAAACATTTGGGTGAGTATATCCTGGTATCTCTTTGTACTGTAGTTTTAATTTATATTTCCTTGACAACTAATGATATCAAGCATCTTCGATGTACTTCTTGGTCACTTGCATAATTTCTTTTCTGAATGTTTTAAAAACTTTTGCCCATTTAGAAAGTATTTTTGTCATCTTATTGAGTTTTAAGAGTTCTTTTTATGCTTTGAATGCAAGTCCTTTGTCAGATGTATGGATTACAAAGATGAACTCTTGTGGCTTGTCTTTTCATTTTGTTAATGGTGCCTTTTGAAAAGGAGGCAGTTTTCCATTTGATGCAGTCCAGTTAATTGGTTTGTCAATTTTATCTTTGGTGTTTTGTTCTTTTTGTGTCCTAAGAAATCTTTGTCCCCTTCAAGGTCTCTGGGCCAAAAACTAAAAAAAAAAAAAGGATGTGTCCTTCCTTCCTCCTTCTTCCTCTTCCCCAGGCTGGAAGCAGATGGCCATGGGTCGGAGGGGATAGAGAAGCTATACGAGGACAGGGCTCTGGGATCTCATTGGTGCATGAAGCAGTCACCATCCAGGGCCGCCTTCCTCCGACTGGGAGCAGGAGGCAGACGTGAATGCCCACTGTGTTTGTGCATTGACGTTGTGTAGCTCGCCTGCCTGAAACTTACATTTCTCCAGCTGTGCAGATGCTGCGCTTTGCCCAGGCACCCCAGGGAGGGGCTGCCAACAAGTGAAGGGCAAGCGCCACTCAGCACCCCTCTCAGTTCCTGAACTTCCTCAGTTACCTTCTCCAAACAGGCCAACAAGGAACGCAGAGGGAGATTGGTGTGCATTTGCATTGAAGTACTAAGATGTGGTATCTAAATAGCATTGAGCTGAGTGAGGCTGGGAGAAAGGAGGCGCTGCACTCCCTGACTCCCTGGTCCGCCCACAGTAGAGAGGCCTAGGCCTTCAGCTGACCCGTTATTCTCCTCCTCACTGTCTGTTTCTCGTTCCCATCGGTTCTGCCTGTGGCCGCCAGCGGGCGTGCCTCTCTGCAGACTATCCTCCAACTCTGCCTTTGGTGCTGTTACCAAGTGTTTTCCATGGGTTTCCTCTGGTGCAGTTGGTTATTGTACTGCATTCTCTCATCAGGTCCACCCTTAATCTCTCTGATGATGTACTTTCTTTATTTGAAGTTATTTTTAGCAACTGTAGGGTAGAAACAAAATAAACATTTATTAACTATATGAGGGAGACCCCAAAAAATCCCTGAAATTTATTTAAAAATTGTGTATTTAGTCTTACATGTTTAAACTTCAGCCACATTCCAAATACTCTGATGAGATACACCTATCAAGATGTCTTTTTCCACTGCTCTAAACAGTGTTAGAGCCTGTTGATTTTGATGCCTTTTAGTGCTTCTGGCATTTTTTTGTGTTTTCACCTCTTCCACATCAGCAAAACGTTTCTCTTTGAGGACTTTTTTTCATCCAAGAAACAAAAAAAGTTGCTTGTGTGAGATCAGGTGAACAGGGAGGGTGGGGCACATGGGTCTTGTTTTTGGTCAAAAACTGCTGAACACTCAGCGTGGTGTTGATACAGCGAACACTGGTGGACCACCACCCGGTAGAGGGGAAGACGATGACAATAGCTTTGAAGTTCCTTGCTGGCCCTCATCACTTCCCATTCCCGTCCCTCTCCTCTCAGAGGCAATTGTAATATATGGCTGACACTTTCATTAGCAATGTATGAGCTTACTGAGGAATAACTTACATGTCATAAAAATTCACCCATTGTGACTGGTGGAGTTCAACAGTTTTTTAAAATGTATATAATTGTGCAGCCATCCCACGCCCAGTTTTAGAATATTTCCGTGTCCTCAGAAAGATTTCCTGTGCCCATTGGCTGTCATTAAAAAAAACAACAACACTCTAGTGCGTATGAAAGGTATCCCATTGTAGTTTTAATTTACATTTCCTGATAAATAGTGATAGTGAGCATTTTTCAAGTCTATTTCTTTTGGGAAATGTCTTTTCAAGACATTTGCCCATTTTTAAAGTTGTATTACTTGTCTTTCTGTTGTTAATATATAAGGATTCCTTATATACTCTATGAGTTCCTTGTTAGAGATACACATATGTATTGTGAATATTTTTGTTAGACTGTAGCCTGCTTATTAATTTGGTTAGTAGAGCAGAAAATTTAATTTTGACTAATTTGATTTGTTAATTTTTTCTTTTATGATTATTGTTTCTGTGTCTGCCCTGGCTGGTTTAGCTCAGTGGATTGAGCGTCGGCCTGCGAGCTAAGTGTCGCTGGTTCGATCTTCCAGTCAGGGTACATCAGAGAAGGAAAACTCTGACTCCAAAAAACCTCCGCTGCCTTGCGGCATACCTCTTCAGGGGAAAGGCTAAGGGAGTAAACCCTGACAGAAAATCCGGAGCCGGAGTCCCTAAGGCGGTTTGACGTTGTAGTCAACACCGGCAACTCCTGCGGCGCACCTGAAGCCAAGCTGTATTGACTCCGTCTTTCCCTTGGACCCTTCAGCTGCGAAGAGAGGGGGGGTCTGCTGCATGGGCAACAGCAGACCCTCCATATCACCCTGCCCAGGCTCTGTAGCTTCAGCGTCATCGCAAGATGTCGATTCAACACGGGAGGAGACAGATACGATGTCACTCCCGAGTCGGACTGCACAGCCATTCTCGGCGGTGCAGATAGACTCTTAAGAAGCTACACCATCGTCTCTCGAGACGGACGGCTGCCGACGACGATTGTTTCTGTGTCCTGAGAAGTCTCTGTGAGTAGGAAAAGCTGACTCTTCCTCCTTTACTTTACTCACCCAGAACACTTCACTTCTGATACTTCTGGTCGCCAAATGCATGGGGGTTTTCCCCCACCAAACAATTCTCTGCAACACCAGCTAGGTGTCCTACCACTTAACTCCCTTCAGACTCTGTCTACCTGGAGAGAGCATCCGATGCCCCAGGTAAGGGGTGTAGTCATTCAAGACTGACCTCCTCTGCTTCAGATACCAAGCAAAAGTCAAGGTTGCACCCATGCTTCTGACAACTGTTATAAATTGGAAGTTTCCATTACCCCCGCCTTGGGTTTGATTAGTTTGCTAGTGTGGGCTCACAGAACTCAGGAAAAGAGTTTACTTACTACATTATTGGTTTCTTAGAAAAGGATATAACTCAGGAACTGCCCCATAGAAGAGATACACAGGGCAGGGTGTGTGAGAAGGGGCTTGGAGTTTCCATGTGCTGTCCAGGTCCGTCACCCTCCCAGCACCGCCCCGTGTTCACCAAGCCAGGAAGCTCCTAGTCACCTGTACTTTAGAGATTTTTATAGAGGCTTTGTTAATAGGCATGACTGATCATTCACTCAGTTTCCAGCCCTTCTCCAGAGACTGGGAGGTGGGGCTGAACGTCCCAAGCTTCTCATCATGACTTTGCCTATTCCAGAAGCCTGTCAAGGGTTGCCTCATCAGAAAAAAGACATTCCTGTTGCCCAGGAACTTCCAAGGGATCTTAGAATCAACTTGTCAGTTCCTTTAAAAACTCCTCTTGCAACTTTGGACTGTGATCTATAGAGCTGGCATGTTAATACCAAGTTGTCCAATCCATCAACATGGTATATCTTTCCATTTATTTAGACCTTCTTTATTTTAGCAGTGTTTTTTAGTTTTCATTATGGTGGTTTTGCATCTTTTTCATTAGAGTCTTTCCTATGTATTTGCTTTTATTAATTCTATTGCGAATGGTATTTTTAAAAAGCCTTCATTTCCCCTTTTTTCCTTGCTAGTATATAGAACAACAATTGATTGTTATTTAGTGATGTTGTATGCTGCAAAGTTGATAAACTCAATTACTCTAGTATTTTTGGTATATTCCATAAGTTAGTCTATGTATGCATGCACATTATTTACAGTTTTGCTTTTTATTTGCCAATATTTAGGAATTTAATTTATTTTCCTTTTTCTATTACACTGTCTAAAGTTTCTAGAATATTGAAGATAACTATCTAGCAACTTTACTATTGATTTTATAGGAAAAATGTTCAATAGCTGCCTTACTCAGACTAAGAAAATTCTTTCATAGGTCCTTTTAAAAAAAGCATAGTGGGTATTGAATTTTATCTAATGCTTTATCCGAATCATATATCATATGAATTTTCCTCTTTATATAATCAATATTGTGAGTTTTGTTTTTCTTCTTCATTCTGTTAATTGTGTGAATTTCATTGATTTTTTTTCTTCACATTTTCTGAATGTTAAATTTACTTGCATTTATGTGATAAAACCACTTGGTCATGATGTGTTATATTTTAATATACCACTATATTTAATTTTCTAATAGTTTAATAAGGGTCTTTTATCTCTCTAATTATGAGGAATATATGCCTTTAATTATCTTCTTTTATAATATCTTTGCCAGTTTTTGGTGTCAAGGTTATTCTAGTTTTATTAAATTAGTTGAAAAACATTCCCTTCTCCTTGATTTTTCTGAAAGAGTTTGCTTAATATTGGTATTATTTTTTCCTTAAATTTTTTGATGAAATTCATTGGGCTTGGAGTTTCTTTGTGGGAAAGTTTTTGATTATGAATAAAAATTATTTAACATATATATAGGATTATTTAGATCTATGTTTTCATATTATGTTAGTTTTGTTGAGTTATCTTTTTCAAGGATTTGTCTGTTTCAACTAAGTTGTCAATTTATTGGCATAAAATTGTTCATAATATTTCCTATTACTATTTTACTAGATATAGAATCTAAGGCAATATTTCCTCCTTAATTCTCAGTATTAATAATATGTATTTTCTCTCTTTTTCCACATTAGCTTTCTCTGAGAGGCTATCTATTTTATTAATCTTTTATAAGAAACAACTTCAACTCTGCTGATTTCACTATTGTTTGTCCATTTTTTATATCATTGATTTTCTTTCTTCCTCCTGTTTTCTGTCTCCTGCTTACATTGAGTTTCACTTGCTCTCCTTTTTTGCATCTATGAGTAGAGGCTTCGATAATTGATTATGTGCCTTTAAAAAATATATAGGCATTTGAAGGTCTAATTTTTCTCCTAACCTGTGCTTTAGCTGTAGCCTACAAATTTTGATGAATTTTGCTTTCACTATCATTCAGTTTGAAATATTTTATAGTTTCCCTTTTTATTTCTCTATGACCTATGGGTTATTTAAAAGTGTTCTGTTTAATTTCCCAATATTTGGTGAGTTTTTAAGATGGCTCACTGTTGTTACTTTTTAATTAATTATATCAGAGAATAAAATTGTATGGCTTTAATCTTAAAAAATATTTTTGAGCGATGTTTTATGGCCAAGTATATGGCATATCTTGATGAATATTCCTTGTATACTTGAAAAGAATGTGAATTTTGCTGTTAGAAGGAGTGATGTCTAAATACCGATTGGGTCAAGTTGGTGGATACCGTTGTTCAAATCTTCTGTATTCTTACAGGTATGATGAGTGTGAGGATGAATTAGGAGAACATCCTAATTCCGGGGGGATGAAAATTAATTTGTAGGAAACTAAATTTTGGTGTAACACTCTTACTCAAGAGTTCAGAGTCTATCTAAGCCAGCAAGTGAACAGACTGAGTCTTGATTAAGATTGGCTGGTTTGTTTAATTCAACTAATTCTATGGGCCTCTTGTGTGTCTATTCTGTCTCTGGGGAGCTGAGGCAGAGAGAGTAAGTTTTCTTCATGAGGCAGGATATTTCCCATGATTAAGCATACCCAGTACTACCTTTCTTTGGAACTGAGCATGCTCAGTGAGACAGGATTCACTATGGTACCTTTGATGAGCATCTTAATTGCCTCGGCACTGAGCAGGCTCCGTGGGCAGTTCACCTAGAGACTGAGCACACACGCTCTTTTTAACTGCTCAGCTTCAATACCTGATGCTCCTGTTGGAGCCTGGGGATTGTTAAACCACAGAATGGCAGATGTTGGAGTGATCAAAACCAAACTTCCGTTGTTCAGAGGGGGAATCTGAAGCCCAGAGAATAGTAAGGAATCGGTCAAGGTCACACAGTAAGTCCATGCCTGCGCAGGAAGGGGAATTAGGTCTCCAGTCTCCTCTCCATGGGTTGGGATCTGATCCTGTTTGTTATGGCTGGTTTTTGGTGGATGTTCAAACAAAGAGAATCAAGATGAAGAGCTTCCTCTGGCTTCTTGTCTTAGGAAAATGCCTCTCTTTTCGAGATCCCCATTTGAGAGAACAGCCATGGCCCACCTTGCTGTCTCTTGGTGGGGCTGGAACCTTAATGAATTGTTCCCTTTCAGGGTTGACTTAACCAAGGCTGAGGTCTCAGTTTGTGAACAGAAGCACAGGGGATTGCTGCCCAGGCTGGTGTGGCTGAATTGCCCCAAGTGATTGGGAAGGCAAGAAGGAGAGGAAAATACTTTAGGGGGAGTGGGTAATTGCTGTGTACAGAAGTCATACTGCATTTGTTGCAGACTGTTTGCAAACTGTTATGTATTGGTGGGTGAGCATGCATACGTGTGTGTTTTAGTTACAGCGATTTAGTCAGCCTATCTCTCAATCTGTCGGAAAGTTGTGTTGCCATGAGGGCCTGATGGTTTGTTTTTTCTGCTTAAGCAAAACGTAAATTATCTGGCCCATTAATATCCGGGAGCTTTAATCTGTTATTAGAGGAGAAAAGTAAAAATCCTGCACCAAGATGAATGTTTGCTTTTAAGGTGATTAATAATGCGCAGCCCCTGGCACATTCATCACTCTGCCAGTGGCCGTAGCCCGGAAAGCAGAAAGGAAATAGACTGGGACTGCTGTGGATCTGCTGCTCTGTGCCTTACCCAGGTGACCCATTCCATCATCTCCCCACCTCCAGAGCCTTCACTAGCTCCCTATTGCCTTTGTCATAAAAACCAAACTTTGCAGCTCTCCCATCCTACCTGTCTTCCAGGACATCTGCTGTGTGCCTAGCCCTGCACTGTGGGGAAGGCAGGAGAAGGAGGGAGATGGCCTCTGCCCTCGGAGAATTTCCTGTGCATAGGTGAGACAAGAACAGCTCAAAGGGAAGAATCAGTATCCAACATGAGAGATAGAGGAGTTGGGTGTTAGATTGATGGGGCAGACTGCCAGGACTGTCAGAGCCAAGAAAGGGAGACATCAACGTGCTGGGCTGGGTGGTCAGGGAATGCTTCCCGGAGGAGGTGAGCTATATCTAGCTCTTGGGAAATAAGAAATCTGTGGATAATCAGTCATAGGTATTCATTATTGGTTACTCACTCTGTGCTGAACATCGTGTTAAGAGCATTTTGTATATTGTTGCTACTCCAACTCACAGCCTTGTGAGGTAGGCATTATTATTGCCACTTGTGGGCAAGAAAATGGAGGTTCAGAGAGGGGAAGGTACCTGCCTGTCACGGCATGCTGAGGGGCAGAGCAGCAGGAGCACTGAGGACTGGGAGATGCTCACTGAAGGCTGAGTCTGAATCCAGTGCTTGTCTCCTACTCTTAGCAGGAGGAGGAAGAACCCTGAGGAGCAGAGAACATATCAGGGTGTGGAGCAGAGTGTGTGTGTGTGTGTGGTCCATGTGGGCAGAGACTGGCAACAAGAAACATGTGGGGTTGGGGTGGGGGCTCCATGGGTGTGGAGCTACATGGTAGGACCCGGAGCCAGGGAACACAGGCTGGTCTCCCACCCTGGCCCTTGGATTAGCAGGCAGTACTCTACCCCTGGGGTTGCGCTTTTTCCTTCCTCTTTGGGGAAGAGTGTGTGTCTGGCTTGGTCTCAGCAGCCCCACTGCTTAGCTCAGGCCTCACCACCCACAGCCAGAAGCTGTAGCAGCCCCGGGGTTCATTGCCCCACTGACATCTGTCCACCGGGTCCTTCTGGATAATCTTTGCTAAAGGCAGATCTGGCTGGGCCAGTCCACTGTTCCCAAGTGTGCAGGAGTTCCCCTTCCCACGGCATGAAGCTGGGCTCCTCAGCCAGGTGCTCTGGCCCTGCCTGCCCACTTCCTCCTACCTCCTGCTTCCTCTTTCAGCAGTGTGCTCCCCTCCCCCTTTTCTGAGAACTTCTATCCATCACTTAAGGCTCACTCCGAATGCCCCTCCTTGGGGATCCTTCCTCTGGGTATAAGGAACCAGTATGAGATCTCCAGGGGCCTCCATCGGTCCCAGCTGACCGGGAGCCTGGTCCCTTCCTCCAAGCCTGGTGGTGGCCTTCATCTCACCTAATCTCAGAGGAAGGGGCCGAGCCTGAGCAGGTCTGGTCCATGTGGGCGACAGCAGGACACATTGGTGAAGGTGGACTGGGAGCCATGGCCAGTCCTGCTGGCAGCATTTTATCCAACCATCTAACAGGAATTCACTGAGTCCCCCTTTGGTGTCAGACTCCAGGATGTCGGGACACAGAGATGAGGGATACAGACATGGGCCCTGCCTTCACAGAGCTCACAGTCTAGCAGAGGGACAGATCTGCAGCCAGTAATGGCTGCCCCGCTCAAGGAATGGTCTGGGCTGAGTCTGAGCGGAGCAGAAGGACTGCTGGGAATAGGTGTGGGCCAAACCGGGGTCTGTCTCTGAGCCCCCATGATGCCACACTGAGAGGACCACCTGCAGCGGATGTGTGCCACAGGATCCTGGTACCTGGTAGATGACAAAGCCGGAAAGCTGCAGCCGGTCCTGTCTCAACCCGGGGCTGGAGATTCCATCCCTTGCTTTTCCTCTTTGAATTAAGCTACACTGTTTGCGCGGGAAGAGTTGGTCCTGCCCGAGTCTGGTGCGCCCCTCTGTTGCAGGACGTTGTCTCCAACGGTCTCAGAGCCTCCACTGGTGAGTCTCCAGGAAGCCTTACGTGAACCAGGGAGAAGCGGTCTCAGAACCACTGCCTATGAATCAGTATTAAGGGGCTTCTGCATTGAGAGGCAGACACTGCTTATTAGGACAGACCTGCAGATGCATGTGTTTATAATGTCCCAGGGAGTTCATTTTACGCTCTGCTAAGATCTAAATGAACCTGTGTAAGTGCTCAAACTGCCTTCTGCCTCCGGTGGGGTGAAGTCCAGCAGGTAGGGAATGCGCCACGTGTCTGAGAACGGTGGGAGGGGCCGATGGCGAAGCCACGTGTTGGGATGGAAAACATCTGTCCTCACTCGGTGCAGTGACAAGACCTTTGCCTCTGGGGTGGAGAAGGTCCTTTCTCTGTGGGGATGACATTTGGGGGCCTCTGAGCAAGCAGAGGGGATAGTAAGAGGACTTCTATCGAGGTTTATAGAAGGACTTGATTAGAGAGGAGGCATGACCTCCCTAGTTTCAGGATCAAGAACTATTTTCACAGCTGCAGGGAGGTTCTAAGGAGAAGAAAGCAAATATGACAACCAGGCTAATGGCTACGGGCTGAGTATTAGACACACTGTTCAGAGCGCTTTAGTCACACTGTATTACATCACCTGCGCCACAGAACTACCTGCACTCCCTCCCTTTCTCATAAATACCCACCACCTTTGTCTCCTATTCAGACACTGTTTGGCCTTCTGCCTGAATTGGTGCGTCCCAAATAGCTACTCTTCTTGATCTCAATAAATGCTGTTTGCCTCTCACTTTGAAAGGCCTTTTATTTTTAGGTTAGTACTACTAATAATATGGGGGAAGGCATGAGACATTTTGATAAGTACCAAAAAAGGATACAGTATAGAATTGTATATGTAATCTGAACTTAAAAATGTAAACTATAGAAAAAAAGGACAAAGGAACCATCAAGATGCTTCTGGGTGGTAGCATAATGGGTTACTTTTTAAAATCTTTCTGAAATTTCAGAACTTTCTATGACAAATATATATTACTTTTATACTTCAAAAAATAAAAATTAAAAAGCTGGGGGAAATGTACAAATCCCTAAGATTGTATTTAAAGTCTTTATGATGGGACCCCTACTACACCTCCAGCCACATCTCACATATTCCCTTTGCCCCTACACACCCCTAATCTTGCCCTTGCCATTTCCAGATTTCACATGGGTTCATCCCAGTCACTCCAGATAGAGCCCCCGAGCTAAGAATGTGGTTTTTGATCTTGAAACTAGGGAGGTCATGCCTCCTCTCTAATCAAGTCCTTCTATAAACCTCGATAGAAGTCCTCTTATTATCCCCTCTACCTGCTCAGAGGCCCCTAAATGTCATCCCCACAGAGAAAGGACCCTTCTCCACCCCAGAGGCAAAGGTCTTGTCACTGCACCGAGGAGAGATGTTTTCCATCCGAACACGTGGCTTCGCCATCGGCCCCTCCCACCGTTCTCAGACACGTGGCACATTCCCTACCTGCTGGACTTCACCCCACCGGAGGCAGAAGGCAGTTTGAGCATTTACACAGGTTCATTTAGATCTTAGCAGAGCGTAAAATGAACTCCCTAGGACATTATAAACACATGCAATCTGCAGGTCTGTCCTAATAAGCAGTGTCTGCCTCTCAATGCAGAAGCCCCTTAATACTGATTCATAGGCAGTGGTTCTGAGACCGCTTCTCCCTGGTTCACCTAAGGCTTCCTGGAGACTCACCAGTGGAGGCTCTGAGACCGTTGGAGACAACGTCCTGCAACAAAGGGGCGCACCAGACTCGGCAGGACCAACTCTTCCCGCGAAACAGTGTAGCTTAATTCAAAGAGGAAAAGCAAGGGATGGAATCTCCAGCCCCGGGTTGAGACGGGACCGGCTGCAGCTTTCCGGCTCGGTCATCAGTTCTTGGGGACACAGTGGTGTCCTAAGCCTGGTCCAAAGGTTATTCTGCCGTTTTTAACATTTGAAGCTTTGAGGTATATGATGTGCAAGGCAGTTTCTCTGGCATGGCAGCTCTGGCTCCGTCTCAAGGCGGCTCCATTTATATTACTGCGTACAGTAGTTTAAATGACTTTTTCTCTGGTTATGGGCCCTCAGGAGATGCCCTCAATGCCTGATATTCACCCCTTTGTCGCTTCTTTCTCTCAGACCAGTGGGTCTCATGCTTGCTTCGTATTACAATCACCTGAGAAGCTTTGACAAATCCCGGTGCCAGGATGCACCCAGGCTGATTAAACCAGAAACTCGGGGTGAGAACCAGGTGTCAATGCTTCTTAGAGATTCCCTGGGTGATTCTCACATAGCCAAGGCTGAGAGCCATTGAGTTAGAAACACTCCCTGCCATGTGGCCATGCTGCCAGCCGAGGTCCTCAGAAACATCACGCTGATGGATTTAGCATGAACAGGAGCGTCAGGTGTCTGAGGGGAAATCTACTGGCAGAAAAAGACAGAGGCAAACAAAATCATGATAAATAATGCCATTACTGCCACCACTTTCACCATTCTTAAGTAAGCTTCAGTAAAGTGAATATCTCTCATTTTTTTTGTGCCACTGACTTTTACCTTCACTGGGAAATCGCCCTTCCTCTGTCCCACGCAATTTTAATGGGAACTGACAATCGTAGTGCTTCCTGCACTACTGCCCACAGGGATTGGTCTAAAGGGAGGGCATGTGACTCAAGCAGGACCAATCAGATTTCTTGCATCTGGGGTGCCCGATAAAATACAGATTGACCAATACACTTTGGATTTCAGATTAAAGGAACAAAATAATAAAATAAAAGAATAAATAATATTTTAGAATAAGTATGTCATAACTATTGCATGGGGCATGCTAGAAAACTGTTATCTGAAATTCAAAGTTTATTGGATATCCTGTAATTTGCTTTCCTTATAAATTTGGCAACTTTACTCCTGAGGGATATGCTCTATGGGTGCGGGGAGTGTGGCGGGGAGGTAGGGCCTCTCTTTCTCTTAGATTTTTGAGCTACGTGAGTTCCCAGACCACCTTCTCTAATTAATCTCCACATTTTCTCCACTCTGTTTAGCCTCTTTCAGCACCTCTTACATTCTGCAGTTCTTTAGATATTGGTTGGTTAGTTGGTTGTCTGGGTGCTCCGGTGTGATGTGAGTTCCAGAAGGTGAAAATCCTGTCCACACCCACCACCACTGTCCATCAGCATTTATTTGTGAGGATCCTTGAGGCCTTATTTGAGGCGAAGTTGCTCTGGAGAGAATTTCTATGTGCTTCTGCAGTGCCCGGAAGCACCACGGGAGGTGTTTTGGACCTCGCAGATGTGTAATTTTGGGTCTCAACGTTCTGTAAGAGATGGTTTGTGTTTACAAGAAGTTTCCCCCCTCCACCAATGCCAAGGTCAAGATAGATGAGCTTCCTTCTGTCTTTGTATGGAGATCCCGTCTGTTCCTTATTTCTCTTTCAAGTGTGTGGCCTTTTGAGCCTCAGCTTGTTGATGTAGGGATGTCACATCAGATCTCCTGCCCTGGGACATGGCTGAGTTTTATCTCCTGTCTCCAAACCTCATGTAGTCTTCAGTGAAGAACTTCAAAGTCTGTAGGATTTAGCAGAACCCTCAGGGAGGAAGAAGACTTGAGCACTCCTCTTTGTTTCAGATTTCTTATTTCACTTCGTTTTAGGGCTTTGCAGATTTCTTACTTTTGTGTCAGCTCAGTAATGCATTTAAAGAGACTAAAAACTTTATCTTCCATTTAGTGGTTTTACTCAGGAGGGTCCTTTCTGGGAATCAGTTCTACACTGCTGTTGGAAGTGAACCATATGTTATTTTTGTATAAACTCGTTAATTCCTTATTTAAAGCACCATCGGCTTTGTCAATTCAGCGTTCCTCTTTTCTTTCCCCCCTTGGGTGGGCAGGAGGGGATATGTGGAGCCAAGGTGTGGGCATAGGTGGATGTGGTTCACCTGAATGACCACTGAGCCATCCACCTCTAAGGCCACTAAATGTCCTCAGGTCTGGTGACTCTCATCAGTAGTTTTGTGCTACTCTCGAGGGCTGCAGCAATACTCCTCTAGACCTGGACCTCCAGTCCCTGCTCTGGATGACAGAGAAGTGGTCGTACCTGGAGGGCAGGGTAGATAGCAGGAATGGAGTTTCGTGTCCTGTTCCAGTGACTCTGACATATGGCCCGGCCCTCCTCACCTTAGGTTCCAGGAAAGGGGGTGACAGGGGCAGTCTTGACTGTTGGGCTGCAGCTGAGCTAAGAAAGTCTTTGAGGAACTGAAGTTTTGATCCAAGGGCCTGGGCTCAGAGAGCCTGTTCTGTCTTCTGGGGCAGGAGACAGGGAGCTGTGCAGGAGGATCAGGCATTGCTGGCTCAAGCAAAGAAGTGCAGAGTTTGCAATAATTGAGGATTTCTATGGCCTGGGAGAGGCTCCTCCTACCAGTCTCTGGGTCTCTTCAGAGATGGATTTAAACTTAGGGTGGCCTCTCCCTTGAGTCCTCCTTGAGTTCTCTCTCCTTCCCTCTGTTCTTTTCTTGCCACTTTCCTTTAAACTAAAACATCCACTACATTTTCTTTACTTAAAAAAATAGTCTTCAATTGTCTTTTATTTATAAAGGTAATGTATGTTCATTATAGAAAAGTTAGAAAATGTAGAAAAGTGCAAGAAGGTAATGAATGCTTACCCACAATCCCATTGACTCTTATTTCTAACTATTATTTATATTTTCTGTATATATTTATATGTTTACTCATGTAAACAAAGAGAACATACTTTAATAATTCATGTTATAAAATTTGGACGCTACTCTGTGGCATTATTTTACAGACTGCATTTTTTCTGTTTAATGATCTATTATGAACAATTTTATTGCACTAAGTATTCTTTGAATGTATAATTTTTAATGGCTCATATAGTCCATTGTATAGATGAAATATCAGGTATTGAATCAAGTATTATGCGTTTGGATGTTTTCTAACTTTTTAGATTTATAAATAACATCTTGATGAACACACCGTACATAAATTTGTATGTATATTGCTGATTTTTCCCCTATGTATATATTGCTGTAGTTGCTGGTTACTTTTTTGAGGCCTTTGATAATTAAGTAGAATTGTTCTACAATACTGTGGTATATATATCATATAAAATGCCAAAAGGATTGTGCTCTGCAAAATCATGCAGATCAGTCAAAATTGATATTACATTGTAACCACATTAACAAAAATAACAATCCCAATAAAAATGCTATTTAAAAACTAATTAAACTTCTAATAAATAAAATAAAATAGCATGATTTCTAAAGGTAGCTCGCCAGAAACAGTGTAGGGAAGACTTGGAGACGAGGTGCTGGGTTATGGAGACAAGGACGCCCGAATGCATACAGGTGGAGCAGGACCACGTGATAGCACTGTGAAGGCAGAACAAGCAGCCAAACCCAGCCCAGAGGAAGAATCTGGGTGGGCAGGCAGCATGCCCTGCGCCCCTCTATGGCTTCCCAGGCTCAGCTGTGGGAATGTCGTTTGGGTTCAGCTTCTGGTACTGGGTGGTTTAAAACATAAGCTTCTGGGAAGAATTGCATATGAGCCGATGTGACCTTGGGTTTTAGACATCCTTATCTTTTCTTGCCAATTGCATATGGCCTCATTCTCATTGTAGAAACACATACTGTAACCAAACATACTGGACTGTGAACATGCAGTCTAGAAATACTGTTTAAGTGTATTCCCACTGTTAGCGTATAAAAGTCCCTAACTGGACTCTAGCTAAGAGAATGTATTTAGGCCCTTTTAAATTCTGCCCATTTGATAGATCAAACATGGGATCTCATTTTAAAGTGTGTGTTTTTAAAAGTTACTAGGGAAATTGACTATTTCTCATGCCCTCGGTGAATTGTTGGGGGCTGTCTGTTGCCCATTTTCTATTAGGATGTTTGTGTTTTCCTTATTGATTTTATATACGAAGATTATTAATCCTTTCTTTGTCATCATGTTAAATATTTTTTCTCAGCTTGTCATTTGCTTTTTAATTTTGTTTATAATTCTTTAGAGGTATGGAAGTTTGAAAATATTGTCATCAAATCTACAGTTCTTGTCCTTTACTATTTCTTTCATTGCTTTAGCTTAGAAAATTAGTCCCTATTTAGTAATCATATATATTTACAATATTTTCTTCCAGATTAAAAAAAATTTTTTTTCATTTAATTTTAAAATTAGTCTAAAACTTACTTTGATGTATATTTTTATTTGATGATTTAATAATTATCCCCATATTCCAATTTTTCCCAATATTTAAAAAATTGTATGTCTTCCTATAAGCTTCTGATACTACTTATAGCATGCATTAGTTTCTTATTATTATAAACTAGGCCCACTTAAAGGTGACATATCTGATTTCATTGATCTCTATGTCAATATTTTTCTTATTTTAGTTGTAGTAGATTTATGTACTTTATATACTTAAATATTTTAGAGTATAATTTTTCCTTACTCTTTTTTAACCCGAAGTTTTTTAGTTAAAAGTTTTTATCTGTTTTGTCTTCCAGATATGCTTAAATTCACCTACTGGGATTTTTAAGTTAGGGTTAGATTAAACCAGGGGGTGGCAACCTTTTTTTAAAATGGCTCAAATACTAAAAGTTTTAGGCTTTGCAGGACACAAGTCTCTTCTAATTCCTCCCCCTTATTTAATTTCAAAACCTGTAGAAAACAGCCTGTGGGCTGGACTTGGCCTGCAAGCTAGAGTTTGCTGACCCCCGATTTAAAAGCAATTGTATCACATAGTTTCCTGGGGCTACCACAAACTGGGTGGCTTAAACCGATGGAAGTGTATTGTCCCACAGTTCTGGGTGCTAGAAATCCAAAATTAAGGTGTCAGCATGGCTGCGTCCCTGTGAACCCTGGAAGGGAATCCTTGGCCTTTCCTTAGCTCCTGGTGGTTTGCTGCAGTCTCCGGTGCCCCTAGCCTGGCCACTGTGGAACTCCAATCTTGGCCTCCATCGTCACGTGGGTGCTCCCTGTGTTCTGTCTTCACAGGGCTATCGCCTTATAAGGACTCTGATCTTATTGGATTAGGAGCCTGCCTTGTTCCACAATGACTTCATCTTAACCCATTCGCAACATCTCTGTTTCCAAATCATTTCACATTCTGAGGTGCTGGGGGTAGGTCTTCACCATTTGTTTTTTGGGAGAACACAGTTCAACCCATAACACCAATGAATAAATCTGAGAAAAATACGAATGGGATAGAATAGAAATTTTTTCAATACTTAATGTTTCCATTCAATAATATTACATGTGTTCTATATTACTTAATCTTGTAACATTAAACCATTCTTACAAACCTGGATTCATCTCTCATCTATTCATCAATGTAATTATAAACTTGTCTTGCCACTGTTTGCGTAGAAATTTACATCTGCCTTCCCACAAGAGCTGGATCTTTAGTTTTTCTTCTTTTTTATACCGTGTTAAGTGTTGTCAAGACCACGCTCCCTTCAAAGGATGAATAGCTTAGTGTCCTATATTTGTTTGTATGTGGGAACAGTTTATGTAGTATGGGAGGTAATGCTCCCCGGAAAGTATGTAAAAACTCACCAGTAAAGCCATCAGATCCTGTGGCCTTTTTTCAGGGAGATAGTTTATTTTAATAGCTCTATATTTCCTCTATGGTTACTGCTCCCTCCGTCTATGTAGACACAGTCAGATCTGAATCCTTAGAACACCGGATTCAGAGTCCTTGAAACGCCCTCTCGCGCCTGGAGGCACGAAAGGTGCACAGCTACATTTGACTCCGAACACGAACACGGGGAAAGGGATCAAGATCAGGCTGAAGACTCTCATGCGGGCAGTTCCCTCAGCAGAATAAGTCCGTTGATGCAAAGTATCAGGAGTTTGCCTGCAAGGACATTGGGCTGGGTGTTGCTGACCCGGCTGTGTCTGTGGACCCTGCAGTAAGCGTTCATAACGAGAGGGAAGCACATGGGGAAGCGAGGCCGGCCAACAAACGGCGCATCCAGCAACGGCGAGGCAGCGGAGCGGGGCTGCCTGTGCGACACCAGCCGTCCTTTCAGCCTTTGCGAGAACCCGCCCCCTCGGGCAGCCATCTTTCCAGCCTCGCCTAGCGTCCTGGGGGCTCACCTGTCTTGATACCACTCCGCACCACGTCTCCGTGCCCCCACAAGGCGTGGCGCACTCCTGCCAGTGGGACACACGGGCAGTACCGTGTGGAGCAGCCCATTAACGCATCGGATTTCTAGCTACTCTTTGGAGCTGCTGCAATCCAATATGTTTCCCCATATGCTTGAACCTTTCTGCAATTCTTCCATCTGCTTCTGTGAAATGCGAAAGAATTTAATGATCTTTTCTGGGGTTATTAAACCGACAGCTGTTGTCATTAATAGAGGACATTCTTAACTGCGGCGAACAACACTAGTCATAACTCAAGCCTGTCGTATGCGCTCTCATTAATGACTAGAGCGTTTGTCTCAAGACCCGGGTTATGAGCGTGGGGGTTCTGATGCCAGCTTTGAAAATGATTCATCTCCAGAGAGTGAACGCCCTCACTTCTTTTTTGTACTCTAGGCAGCTTTTGAGGCAAAATGTATAACTGGCAAAAAACAAAATTCAATCTGCCAGCCGTTGGCTTTCTTTGAAAATGAAGGAGCTCGAGTACTAAAAAGGAAAGATTACATTCTACTGTGTGTTTCAAATTATGGTTCATTTTCTGGTAGAATATGAGAAGCCGAGAGAAGTCAACTTTTATAGTTTGAGTTGAAGGTTATCTACACTGTCGTAGATTGGGGTCCGGGAGGCCAGGCTGAGCACACACAGGAAAGCAATGGGGAGGAGAGGGCGAGCCAGGAGGGCCCTGACCTGGCTGCCTCCTGCCCCCGAGGCAGAGCGGTTTGCTGTCAGCCATAAGGATGGATTCTTGGGTTCACATAGCCTGGTGACACCCAGTAGCAGAAGGGTGGGGGAATTTCTTCCCTCACCAGGGGGGATTATAAGATGCAGGAGGTGGTAGATGGAGCAGGAGGGGATGCAGAGCCTGAAGGCAGCAAGGCCGGGTAGTGCTGGAAGCCGTCACCAAGCCTGCTGGGTGCTGGCACAGCTGGGGTAGGGAAAGCGTGTACCGTCTGCCTTCCTGCGAAGCTCGGTGGAATTGGCTAGTGGTCAGAGAAGCAACCAAGAAGGCCACCTCTACAAGCTTGGTGCACTTGGCAGCGGACCAGGACCCCAGGCGCTCCTTTCCACCTCCTGCCATCCAGCTCCACTGAGAACCCGTGTGGTGGGAGAGGGGGCTGAGCAGCTTGCTGTGTGTCCTGGAGGAGGCGGGGGAGGGGGGGGACCACCTGCAGCCTGAGACAGGAGGCCTCGCAGGTGCGGAGAGTGACCCTGCCTTGGGGCCTGCTGTCTGAAGGTCTGGCTAACTCAGGAATAAGTTGTCAAAACCCACAGCAGAAAGCTGGGAGTGCCCAGAAGTTGGGGGTCAGGAAACAAAAAGGGCAGGGGAGGGAGGAAGGAAGGGGAAAGCTGTCACCACAGGGTCACTGATGTTCTCCTCATCCACCCATTTAAAAATGGGAATTAAGTACCTCTAAGTACCCTGGGAATATAAAAGGCCTGAGGCCCTGTCCCCAGGAGTTTCTGGCCTGGTGAGAAGAAAGTCAAACCACATGGTGCTGTTGTGAAGTGGCTGAGCAGGGTACACACAGTGTGCTGTGGGGCACGGAGCAGAGGCAGCAGTAATTACTGTCTTGGTGTGGGTCAGGAAAGGCTTCCTGGAGGAGGCAACACTTCAGGTGGGTGCAAAGGGATAAGTGGGATTTAGCCAATACACAGTGGGTGGGGAAAGTTCTGAACAGATAGGGCAGCCCCAGTGAGCTAGAGTCTGGCGCTAGTATGTAGGGGAAGAGCTGGGAGAAGCCAGAGATGAGGCTGAAGAGGGAGGTATGAGAAATAAATTCTTGGGTCTGCTTTATTGCTAATTAAGCATTCCTCGACTTTCTGGCTTGCAGGTTACAACCATGTTTATAATGGCCTCACTAATACATTTGCTGTGATTTTCCTGTTGGCTCCGCACTGCCCTACATGACAATTAGAATTTAAAATGTAGCCAAGTAAAACTATAAATGGGTTGTGGGATGTTTGCTTATGAACTAGCTGCTCTGCTAAGAGCTTTAATAACTGCGCACAGTGTCTCAATATCTTTTTGGGGACAAAGAAAGAAAAAACAACCTCCCTGGCACTGTTATTTCTGTTGCCATCGGCCTGGAGAGGAGAGTGGGCACCCTCTAGGACCTATCATTTCAAGACAGCTTCTCAGCATGAAGGGGTCTGTCCTGTGAAAGTTCATGTCTCCTATTTTCCCAGAGGAATGGACCCACCATGATAGCCTTAGGGTGTGCTCTTTCTCAAGTTCCCAGTGCAGATTATTTTGCCCCATTCACCTGGAACTGGGCATAAGCTGGAGCCCAGTGGTTGTGGTTGGAGGACTCTGGTTTGCAATCTCTGGCTTGCACTGGGGCCAGAGGTTGCAGACCAGAAAGGCCTCCTGAAAAAATCGCCCATGTGCTTCCCGTGAAGAAATCAACAGGGTTGGGAGGGACTGAGAGTTCATGACACTGGCCTGGGAAACCTGACATCAAATAGAACATTTCTCAAATCCAAGCAATGCTTGGATCCCCTTTAAAATAAAAATATTTTCAAAGAACTCTCCCCCACTCAAATAATTTCTATTACAATGTTATTTAAATAGGTACCAATATGAAAGCTGGAGTAAAATCCTCCTGCTTATGGCTCACGTATGCCTATAAAAGCAAAACAAATGGGCAGTTTATAGAATGGCAAACTACAAAATCAATAAAATTCAAATTAACAACATTAATTTAATGAGATATCGTTTTACCAAACCTAAATCACTATGATCCCTGCGAGCGAGCACGGGGCCAGCGTCCCCCATGCCCCGCTGCCGTGACTACCTGGGAGCAATGTCGCTGGCCTTGCCTTGGTCCAAGTGCATCATCTACAGAGCACACGCATCTCCATTCTCTTCTTCTTAGCCTGCCACAGTTAATGACAAAAATGGAACGTGGTCCCTACGAGCTGGAAGGCTGTATTTTTAAGCCCCATCCTCTAAAGGACTCAGGAGCAGAAGAGTCAAATGGAGGACTAATCCCAGTAGCTGCGCAGTTGCAGACCGAGTGAGGGTAGGTGAGAGTGGAGGCTGGGAGACGAGACGGTCACAGGCCATTGCCAAGGGCCACGTGAGAAGTGACTTGGACTAGCACAGTGGCCACAGAGGTGTTCAGATGTGGTTGGCTTCTTGGTATGTTTTCAAAGTAGAACAACAGGATTTGCTTGCAGCAGGGACACGAAGAGGGAGGGAAGGGCAGTGAAGGTGACTGAGAGGTTTTGGGTTCAGTGACTGGTAGAACAGAGTTGCTGTCCCTTGAGATGGGGAGAGTGAGGAGCAGGGGGAGAGTCAGGGGGAGGGAGGGGCACTCCTGCTGCTCTTTGTTCTGGGGGGGCAGAAGAGACAGAGCATGAAGGACCCAGACCTCACAGAGCTAGGTGTGTGGTGGGGGGAAGTGGTCACGAGTTGGGGCCAGACCGCAGAGGGCACAAGGGCCAGCCCGACCTGCCAGATTCTGGCTTTTCTGGCCTGACTGGCGTCGGCCTGGCTCCTGCGCTGAGTTTTGGAAGGCGCTGCAGTGAAACCTCTACTGGCAGTGTGTTCAGTGACCCCATCTACACCCCTTCTTGGGGCAATGTGAGTGTCCCATTGATCACGCACACTATCTGCCCCGAGGTTTGCTGATGTTCCTAATAGGCACTGGGCATTCTCCCAGCAACCCCCTCAAAAGTATGGCCAAGAGCTAACATCTGGGGCAGAGGGACTGGGGAGGGCGCATAATAAGGGCTCTATCATATTCTAGGGTGACCACATAGTCTGGTTCACTTGGGACTGTCCTGGTTTTGTCACTGAGAACCCCATGTCCTGGGAAATCCTCAGTCCTACATGAACTGGGACAGTTGGTCACCCTATCCTCTGCCCACCTACTGGGTATGGCTCATGGTCTTGTTTATCATTGTTTCTTCCCAAGTCTCTTTTAAAAGAGATTTTATTTATTTATTTCTAGAACAAGGTGAAGGAACGGAGACAGAGAGGGAGAGAAAGAAACATCAATGTGAGAGAGAAACATTGATTGGTTGCTCCTGCATGTGCCCTGACCGGGGACCAGGCCCGCAACCCAGGCATGCGCCCGGACTGGGAATTGAACCAGTGACCTTTTGCTTTGTGAGATGATGCCCAACCAACTGAGCCACACTGGTCAGGGCTCCTCCAGTTTTTTCATTGTACTCTGGACAATTGCCACATTAGTATAGTGCCTTTGAAATGTTGGTTTAGAATGAGTGCTTTCCCTGCAAAACATCTTCCTTCCCAGTTTCACTTGTGCCCCACTTTCTGGATAGGGGTGAAGAATCAGAGACACTGGGCTCCCAAGGAGGGGAGGAGATCTGCCATGAGTCTGAGAGCAATGGATGAGTATGTAGGCCAATGAGCAGCTGGTGAGGCTCATGGGTCAGGCTTTCCTTGGCTCTGACCACATTAAAGACCACAGGGTTCTGGCACCATTGAACCTGGAAGCAGACAGAATGGTCACAGTGAAGCAAAGCTCCCTGGGGAGGCCCACTGAATTTGTAACTCTTTTCTCTGTGATGGGGCCAGACTTCCTGGCTCAAATCAGACCCAGGATGTTCTGTTAAAAAATAAACAGACAACGATACTGATTGCCCATGTTTTGTAATAACTAAAATCTAATGATCTACCTTGTTTAATTTAGTGCAGAAGAAAAAAAATTCCCACTCTAAATAAATATAGGTTACAGGAGACAGAGGAGGAAATTATATTACAACATGTGAGGATGCTAATTTGTTATGTTTGTGCTATAAATACCATAGCATCACACCAGCCTAGAATGTGGAATTGCTTTTCCCCCTATTATTGGACTCAACCCTTCTGCCTTCTTGTTGAAGAAAGATTTTGAATGAAAAGTAGAAATATGACCAGAAGGAAAATTTTTTTATTTTTATTTAAAGCTGCAGAATAGACACATAATTTAGTCAAGGGGAAAGCAATCTACAAATTATCCATATTTAGGAGACGTGCAATGGAAGTCCTTTTGTCCTGTGGTGCTTCTGGAGATAGCAATGGAAGAAAAATTAAATCTTCAGTTTGTTGGAACAGGAGGAGATCAGGCGAGGTGTGCTGATCAATCCCCAAATCATCCTTTAAGTTGCTGGCTTTCTGGGTCATCACACGTGGCATACAAACCACAGTGGGGGCTGCACACTGTTCAGAACCCAGCACTCCTCTCTCAGGGAGACGGAGTGTTTGAAATACATCTGTCATCGAAGATACTGAAGCATGAGGCCTCCAGTGTCCTCCCCTTCCAAGGTGACGGTAATCGAAGGATGGCACCATGAAACGCTGACATTTATAATTTGGCTGTGGAAAAGGTCAGCTGCTTTTTGGATGCGCGTCGGAGCCATCGGGGGAGGAGCGCTGAGATGCCACATTACGTTGTGGTATTTTCAGGGATGCTTTGATTAATAACAGCTTTAATTGGCCATGTGTAATTACAACCCCCCTACTCTCTGCTGTGTAAACTAACAGGCTCCAAAGAAATAAAGCCGTAGTTTGCCCCACAGAAGAGTTTGAACAGAGGCCCACAAGAACTTGGGGAGAGAAAGGTCTGCAGGAGAAACAAAGTCTTCCTCCTCCTTAGGTAAAGCCTAAGGCTGCAGGGGCTTTTGGTCAGATCACACGGGGCCTGGGAGCCCACACTCAGGAGGCTGGGCTTGACCTGCAGGCCGATGGGAGGCCCAGGGCAGGGAATGTGATTGATCTTTTGAAAGTTTATGCTGGTTGCCATAGAATGATAAAGTGGGGGTGAGGTGGGAGGAATGAGACTGAAGGCAGGCGCCCTGGTCAGGAAGGAGACTGTGGGTGCAGGTGTGCGTGGAGGGTGATGATGTGGGAGTGGGTTCGATCTTGGTGGGGATGCATATGGGAGGCAACCAATCAATGTCCCTCCCTCTAAAATAAATACCTATTAAACAATAACAAAATAAATATTAAAAAAGACTAATTTCTTCCAGATGTTGATAGATAATGGTAGTTTAAATATGGACTCGAAGTATTTAGGAGTTTTCTCTGAAAGACTAGAACAAGTTTGTTAGAAAGGGAGGTTAAATATAGACAAAGACAATGTGTTAAGGAGACTTGGCCCACTCAATGACAGGTGGGAAGTGGGGTGTGGATGAAGGAATAAAAAAGCAGAGTATATAGAAAACACAAAATAAAATGGCAAGAATCAGTCTCAATAACTGTGCGTGGCTCAAATATGCCTACTGAGAGAAATCTCAGGTTAGGTTTAAAAACCTAGTTCTATACAATTTCCAAGAAGTGCATCTGGAACAAAAATACCACAGGAACATGGAAAATAAAGAGATATTAAGAGAGATATTGAACAAATACTAACAATAACAAAAAGCAGGTAGTTCTAGGTTGACATTAGATTACATATAATTTAAGTTAAAAAGTGTTAAACGGATAGAGAAAAATGGATGATATAGCAATCATGAACCTTCCGTTACTTAATACTATGGCTTCAAAATATAGTCAGCAAAAAGTGATTTGTGAAAATGCAGGAAAAGGTTGAGACATCTACCATTAGCTTTGAATTCTTTATTTCTAAATCAGCAGATAAAGGAGATAAAAAATAAGTAAGCATAAAGAAGATTTTAGTAACATGGTTATTAGTTGATTATATATATTTGTGCATATATATGTGCATATGTATAAAGTTGTAATCAACACGTAGATAATATATATATTTTCAAATATACATGAAACATTAGACATTCACAAAAGTTGATGTGTATTAGGCTACAGTGGAAATCTCAACAACTTTCAATAGGTAGAAATTACAGTATACAGCCCATCGGCCAAGATGGAGGTCTAGGCAGACATGCTGGGTCTCCCTCCACATCTAAGAAGGAATACAACTACCTCAAAACTAGAGATGACCAGAAGTTCCAAAAAATCAAGCTGCATGGAAGTCCAACAAATGAAGATATAAAGAAGAAATACTCACCCAGACAGGTAGGAGGGTCAGAGCCTGGGCAGAGAGGACATAGTGTGGTAGCAGCAGCAGCAGCAGCAGCAGACTGGCGGAAAGTGCAGTCACACATTTTAAAAAGTAGGGAGGGACACCAGGGGAGTGCTCCCAGCCCCTGGCTAGACCGTGCAGCTCACTGTCCCAGCACCAGAGAAAAATCAAGCCTCATTGTTTCTGAGTGTGCAAACCAGTGGGGGTTGGGGCAGAGGAAGAAACTGCTGGTCTCTCAGCAGAGTCCACTTGTTTAAAGGGCCCCCACAGTCCTAGAACATCCACAGACCCACCCACTCTTGGAGCAACATCCAGGGCAACAGCTAGAGAGGTGCCGGTCCCATACAGAAGTGGGAGAAGTGCCTGGAAAAGGGGTGAGTGCTGAGCAAGCAGCATTGTTCCCTCTCAGACCCCTCCGTTTCACACAGCACCACAACGTGGTGAAATGGGTAGCCCTGTACTGAAAAATACCTAAGGCTCCACCCCTTACAACATAACAGGAGCGAGAGCTCTACCTAAGACACAGAGGCAAACAAACACAGGAGCCTGTCAAGATGAGGAGACAGAGAAGTATGGCCCCAGAAGGGGAACAGATCAAGGTTCCAGTGGGAGAACTAAGCGACAAGGAGATAGCCAACCTAACAGGTGCAGAATTTAAAACACTGGTGATAAAGATGCTCACAGGTTTGACAGATATGCTTGAGTATGGCAAAAGAATAAGGGAAGAAGTGAAACCTATGCTAAGTGAAACGAAGGAAAATCCACACAAAACCAATGATGAAGAGAAGGAAACTTGGGTTCAAATCAATGATTTGGAACATAAGGAAGTAAAGAACAGCCAACCAGTACAGAATGAAGAAACAAGAATTAAAAAAAATGAAGAGAGGCTTAGGAACCTCTGGGACAACTTTAAACGTGCCAACATCCAAATCATAGGGTGCTAGAAGGAGAAGAGGAAGAGCAAGAAATTGAAAGCTTATGTGAGAAAATAATGAAGGAAAACGCTCCCAATTTGGCAAAGGAAATAGACATACAAGTCCAGGAAGCACAGAGTCCCAAACAAGCTAGACCCAGAGAGGACCACACCAAGACACATCATAATTAAAATGTCAAAAGTGAAAGATAAAGAGAGAATCTTAAAAGCAGTAAGAGAAAAGCAGAGACTTACCTACAAAAGGGTGCTTATAAGATTATCAGCTGATTTCTCAAAAGAAACTTTTCAGGCAAGAAGGGACTCACAAGAAGTATTCAATGTGATGAAAAGCAAGGACCTACAACCAAGATTACTCTATCCAGCAAAGTTATCACTTAGAATGGAAGGGCAGATCAAGTGCTTCCCAGACAAGGTAAAGCTAAAAGAGTTCATCATTACCAAGCCATTATTATATAAAATGTTAAAGGGACTTATTTAAGAAAAAGAAGATCAAAGCTGTGAACACTAAAATGACAACAAACTCACAACTATGAACAACTGAATCTAAGAAAGGGAAACAAAATCCAACTAAGCAAACTGAATAGGAACAGAATCATAAATATGGGGATCATTTGGATGGTTATCAGCTGGGAAGGGTAAGGGGGAGAAATGGGGAAATGGTGCAGGGATTAAGAAGCATAATTGGTTGATACAAAATAGACAGGGGGATGTTAAGAATAATATAGGAAAGGGTGAAGCCAAAGAACTTATATGCATGACCCATGGACATGAACTAAGGGGGGTGGGATTGATGGGGAAGTGGAGTACTGGGCAGAGGGAGCAAAGGGGAAAAAATTGGGACTACTGTAACAGCATAATCAATAAAATATACTTAAAAAATTAAAAAAGAAATTATATAGCCCAGACTTCTGCCTTTCCAGTACTGTGAAAATAGTACTTTGAAAACAGTGCTAGATAGAATACATATTTTTTTCCCCTAAAATGCACTAATCAACTAGAAAGAAAGGAACACAGAGGTCAAAGACTTAGGGAGAGCAGGTACCCCTCCTAGCCTTTGTATTTTTCCCTGAAGGTGTTTGCTGAACTGAGTGAACCTGAACTTTGATTTAGAATAAGAGGCAAAGACCTGGGCCAGCTTGGAGTCTACTAGGAAATCCTCATTATTACTATAAGGGATCTAAAACTAACCCCTGGCCCCCATTGTAAGGGAAATCACCTATCTTCAAATCTGGTAGGAAGTGGAGGAGGAAAAAAATTTCCCCTGGACATTAATGAACACAAGTTGGCTCTTCTTGAAAGCCTGACTTCGACTACCTATGATTGGAAATATGCCAAGATAAGTAAGATAAGTAAGTGAGAGAACTTGCTAAGATTTTCCCTCTTCTCATTCCAAGGAGGCAGCCAGGCTATTCAATTTCTTGGATTTAGAGCTTTTGTAGAATTAAAAGCAGAGGCTGCCTGAGGACAGCTTCTCTCACTGTCATTGGTGATATCAGGATGGTGTCCCTGCGGGAGAGGAGGAAGTGAGGGTCCCAACCTGGCAGGGACTCAAGGTGGAGGTGGGCAGCCCCACCACAAGCCCAGGGACCTTTAGGCCTGGGAGGGTGGCCATGTCTGCTTCGGTGGTGGGGTGGAGTCCTGACGTGGGATTTAGTTAGAGTTGAGGAAAATAAGTAAATTTGGTATTTCTTGGACATTTGAGTTGTGAGGAAGTTTCAGATTGATTCATTCCCAGTCAGAATGAATCTCTCTTGCCTTTTTTACAAAGGTTAGTGCTCTCCTAACTTTAATATGCATCATTTCATAGGTCAGGGGGGTGGGACACAACAGTTGGCATTTGTAACAAGTGTGCTCTGCAGTTCTGATGAGGGTGGTCCTTGGACTTGGCCCGAACTAGCGGTTCTGCACATTTGAATTACCTGGGGGGTTTTGAAAAGTTTCAAGGACCAGGCCACACCCAGACCAATTAAACTTGAGTATTTGCAGGTAGGATTCAGGCATCGGTGTTTTTTGAAATGTCTCCAGGAGATTCTAATATGCGGCCAAAGTTGAGAAGCACAGTCCTAAACTGAGGTCACTGGGAGGGGGTGGAAGAGCTGGAGACTTCTGTGTTACCTATGTGACAGAAGTACTCCTATACTCATCCATCCATCTGTACACTTACTTGTCCATCCACAGGACCCTCCATCCATCCATCTATCCATCCATCCTTCCATTCTCCACTCAACAAATATGTATTGAGTCTACTTTGTGCCAGTCTCTCTTCTAGGCACTGGAGATACAGAAGTGTACCAAATGGGCAAAAATCCCTAACCTTAAGTAGCTTTTATATTTGAACAGAGTAAGACAGATCTGATAGCAAAATCTGGTACAGGATATATCCAATATAGCATCATTTGTGTGAATGAAAAAATTGGAAGGAACCCAAATGCCTGAAAATAGTGACTGTTCGACAGTAGTGTATTATGCAGCAATCATATACTTGTAAATATATATGTGATAGATCCAGGTTGAATCTCAACCCTACCATTCATGAACTATATGTCCTTAGGAAAGTTACATAATGACTCTAAGCCTGTACTTCCTCACAGTAAAATGGAGACAATAATATTACTTTCCTCAAAAGTTTTATTTACTCCAAAGAGGACATACAGATGACCTACAGACACATGAAAAGATGCTTAATATCACTAATCATCAGAGAAATACAAATTAAAACACACCTGTCAGAATAGCTATCATCAATAAATCAACAAACAACAGGTGCTGGCAAGGATGCGGAGAAAGGGGAACCCTCTGGGAATGCAGATTGGTGCAGCCATTGTGAAAAGCAGTGTGGAGAGACCTCGAAAAATTAAAAATGGAACTGCCTTATGACCCAGCAATACCACTGCTGATAATATATCCAAAGAAACCCAAAATGCTGATCTGAAAGAAATGTGCACCCCTATATTCACTGCAGTGCTATTTACAATAGCCCAAATCTGGAAGCAGCCCAAGTACCCATCAGCAGATGATCAGATAAAAGAGATGTGGTACATTTACAATGGAATACTACTTGTTTAAAAAAAGAAGGAACTCTTACCTTTTGCAACAGCATTGATGGAACTGGAGAGTATTATGCTAAGTGAAATAAGTCAGTCAGAGAAAGACAGGTACCATATGATGTCACTTATATGTGTAATCTAACGAATAAAATAAACAAACAAATAAAACAGAAACAGACTCATAGAGACAGAGAAGAGACTGATAGCTGTCACGGGGAGGGGGTTGGGAGGCTGGGTGAAAACAAAACCTCATAGACACAGACAACAGTATGGTGTGACTACCAGAGAGAAAGAGGTGGGGGTTGGTGCAAGGGGGTAAAGTGGGGGAGAAATGACCATGAAAGGAGACTTGACTTGGGATAGTGAACACACAATACAATATACAAATGATGTATTATAGAATTGCATACCTGAAACCTATAATTTATTAACCAATGTCATCCCAATAAATTCAATAAAAATTTTAAAAGATTTATTTATTTATTCATTCATTAATTTTTTATTGAAATAAACAAGGCAGTGAATCAAAAAACTTAGAGGAGGTCATGGCAGAAAAGAAAACTTTATATATGCCAGCTGCTATCATTTTTGTTGCTGTTATTTTTGTGATGGTTGGTATGTATATTTATCATGAAAAAAGTACCAGGATTAGAAGCAGAAAGCTTGACTTCTATTCCTAATTATACCACTTACGCTGCCTATGATCTGGGGCAAGGAACAATTAGGAAATGTGTCCATGAGACTCTCGTTACGTTTCAGCAGTCATAGTTGACAATTTGTGTCTTTCCATTAAGATGCTCTGCTTCGATTACTTGTGTTCCTCAATGCTCTTTAGAAATGAAGACGTTCAGGTCTCCTAAGTGCCACTGCCTTTTATCATGTTGTCAGTCACAATAAGGCCCTGAGCTTCACCAAGAATGTCCTGGTGCCTTAAACCAGAAAATGAGTGGGCTCCCCAGCAGAGGGCTAAGAGGAATGCCAATTTGTGAGCCTGACAAGATTGCTCCCTGATGTGGACTTTGGAAACCCAATTCAACCCATTTTAGAGAGGTCTTGAAAGTAACCAAACTAATGAAAACATATACAAAACCAGACAGAACAGCGCAACGAACCCCGTGTACCCATTAGCCATCTTCAACAGCTGTCAGTGTGTGGGCAATATTTCAGAAGCTAGATTTTTAAGTGTGACCTGAATGCAATGGGTGTGGCGTGTCAGGAAACAATAATTCCTGGGATCCTGACCCCCTGGTATCAGGAGCAAACCTCAGCCTCGAGGCTGAAGGCTGTATGACAAACTGACTATTGTACCGAGGACTGGTCACCTGCCTAGGAGGCCTGCCTGAGAACCAGGGGGTCAAGCCTTGATGGTCATGGTCCCATTTAGTGGGCTCTTAGTCTGAACTATACCCAGGGCTGAGTACTTAACTCCCATTGTGAGTTATTCTTCAAAAAGCCCAAACAGGTAGGTACTCTTTATGACTTACAAACTTGGAAAGAGACTTCCTTAAACTGAAGGTCAAAGAGCTGGTCAATAGCTAAGCCTAGATTTGGACCTAGGTCTGATACCAAAGTCGGATGTTTTCCCTCTGTCTCCTCTACCATCTAAAGAAGGTCTCAGGTGAGCTGGAAGGACAATAAAGAGTAGGCAGGCTCCGAAAGCACATGCGGTATTGCCACCACTTGCCCACAGATGGGTTTGGGAAGATCAGAAATTACCACCATGACCTGTAAGAAGAGCCATCTGGAAGCTTGGCACATGTGTTGCACGGGGCATCTGAGTCCGCGTTCAATACCAGGGTTTGCGCTATGTCTAGAGCCCTGGCGACAGGGGTGTTGCTCTGGGCCATGAGGCAGGCTCTTTCTTTTGTGAATTAACATTCGACTTGGCTCTTGTGTTGGCCTCCCTGCCATGGCCAATGTCCCTCTTTGCTTTAGCTTGCGAAGTCTGAAACTGGACCAAATATTTCAATAAAAGCCTCATTTCAGTTACACACTGTGGGAGGATTAATACCATGTTTATCGCCTGAATTAATTATCGAGTGAGTTCTGGGGTCCATACATAATGATTTAAACATCGTCCTTATTAATGGGTTCTTCCCTAGGAATTGCAACTGCTATTCAAGGTGGTTACCCTGTAGCAGCTCCTGGAATTTCAGTGAAAGGCTCATTATTTTTGCATATTTCTTGCTTACCATGATCTACTTTAGCTAATTGTGGCTGTGTTGTTCAGGTCATAGCTGCACGGTGTGAACCCTGCATGGGAGTGATGGATCTCGCCTCCCCTGGGATCAGAGAAGGCGCCTCTCAGCTGTGGGGGGAGGTGGTGGGAGGAACGCCATTCGAACACCAGATACGTTGGAAGTGAAGTTTTTCCTTTTGAATAATAAGTGGAAAAGGAACCCATACTCCAGCACAGCTCTAAAGGCAGCTTGCAGACGTGGTTCAGAAAGATGGAGAGCCACGCTCCCTTCCCCTCCCGTGCTGGACACCTGGCCCCTTCCTTGTGCAGAACTGTTCCTCCATGACCTGACTTCATCCTCATGATTCTTTCTGGGGCTCTTTATCCTCCCATCCCATTTGAGAAGTGTAGGAGAACGTCTTGTGTACAGTCACATAGAAACAGTGGCAAACTCAGGTATTTAATGTCTACCTCAGAGCTCTGAAGAGCTGATATTTCCCCGTAGTATAATACAATGCCACGCCCTCTGACTGGATTAGTGTCATGAACACACATCAAGCTTCAGACTGCTCAACATCGCTTTGGGTGACTCCACCTCCTGCACTCCAGGACCGAGCACCTGACCCAACCTGGTCAATCAGACTATTCCAGGCCCTGGACCTCAGGGGTTGGTTCAGACATGGACATGTGACCCAAGCTAGGCAAATTAGAACACTTTATGGGATTTTTGCTGGAACTCTTGACAAAAAGGTTCTCTCCTTTCACTGGTATTTCTAGTTTTGAGGAAGATGGAGGCCTGGGGCTGGCACCAAGAGTACACTGAGCCCAGAGGGAGACAGCATCCTGTCTGCTGCTGGGTTCCTCGGGCTCAGCCATGCCCACAGCCAGCTGAACTCCTGAAACTTGCAGCTGCATGAGTCATTAGATTCCTTTCTCAGCCTCGCTTTTTCGGTTGATGCTGCTTTGCTTTGGGATTCCGATAATGGGAAGAATGCTGACTCTTCCAATGAGATCAGTTCCATTCATCTGGGCATGGAGGTCTCCAGGGCTTCTCCCAAGCTGGAGGGCTCTTCATCATCCTCATGGGGCCACCTGGCTCCCCTCCTAACCAGAGGAGGTGCTCAGATTGTCACCTGTGGAGGCAGATATTTGAAGTGGCATATCTGTGACCTGGGGTATAGCATGCTTTCTCAGTATGGAGGGGACAGACAGAAAGCTGGAGGCTCTACAAGGACAGAATAAGAAATCTGTGCTCGTCTTTTGATCTGAGGTTTACTCTGGTGCTACAGAGCTGCGTTCCAATATTACATGCCTAGCACGAAGGGGACCGCAGTGAATCACTGTGTCAGACTGGTGACCTGGCTAGCGTTCCAGACATCTGGGAAGTGAGTTTGATGACCTTTATAATGTCACTATAACCCAGCTCTGTCACTTATGAGTTTGAGTCAGAAGTAGATGACACATCACAGAGGTCATCATCAGGACATTTTGAGAAGGTGACATTTGAACATTTGAGTGCTGACTTGAAGGAGGTAAAGGAGTTTGTTCAGCTGACTTCTGGAAGAAGCCAGTGGGAAGAGCCAGCACAAAGCCTTTAGGTGGGTATGGGTCTGGTATGGCTGAGAAACAGCCAGGAAGCCAGAGGATGTGGGCTGAGCCACTGAAGGAGCAAGTTGTAGGTGATGAGGTCAAAAGTAGGGGAGGGCCAAGTCATGATAGCCTTACAGAGAGGGTGACAATGTACTGGTCTGCTTAAGTCAGTGGCATTTATACCTATTGATTAATTAATATTATTAAGAGCACCCCATATCACTCTCAAGAGTGTTTCTGTTAATATGATACAGTATATGGTCATTTTATCCTTGGGCCATTATAGGACTTTGGTTTTCCTCTGAGTGAAATAAGGCTTGCACGAAAGGGTCAGAAGGAAGGTGAAGAGATGCAGAAAGAGGAATCCAGGAAGAGGAAAGAATTGTGCAAAGGCCATGTGATGGGAGGGAAAGATAAGATCTGTCTGGGTTTGGAAGGGTCACTCTGGGTGTAATATGAAAGATGGGTGGGGCAGGAGGGGCCAGCAGAGATGTGGGAGCAATGCCAGGATGCAGGGGAGGAATAATGTTCATTTATATGTATGTTGTTGAGCACAGCACCTTTCACCTAGAACTGAAAGTGCCCGATAAATGTAACTATTATTCACCAAGAACCCACGTCTCCCAGGAAATGGAAATGTGGGACCCAATCTATGGTTCTGGCCAAAATCAGTTAGCCTGCCACCTTCTTGGTAAATATGTTTTATCCAGAAGTTAACATAGGTCCCCTGTAGGAAAACAGAAGATAGTGCCACTTTGGTATGACATATCACAAGACCGATGTCTTTATTCAATTAAAAAAAATTAATCTAATACATTGCCTTCTTCTAGAGAGCCAACCTAAATATTAATTAATAAGTAGGTGGTTAATTTCTCTTCCTTTGTGATGCTGTTGAATTCTGTCACAGTTACAACATAAATTTGTATAATATCACACTCTCAGCAGGAAATAATGAGGGGAAAAGTGGTTTTGACAAATAATTATGAACTGATCTGAATACACAAGGGCTGTTAAGGAATGTTGAGTAGTGTGTGAAGGCGGAAGGGTGAGGTTCTGGGGCCTCTTCAGAAGGTCTCTGCCCTATTGAAGGCACAGCCTGCTGGAAGGGACTTTCCCCAGGTTACTGTAATGCTCACACTCATGAACCCTCTTCAATGGGGTCATTTCCAACTTGAAGTTTCTTGCTACCCAGGGCAGCTTCCGACCCTGCTCTGAGCTTGGGACTGGGGCTGGGGTTAGGGGCTGGCGTGTGATGTGTTGCACCAACCAGCCATGTTCTCTCCTGGGTCCTTGGCAGAGACACTGGAGAACATCTGGGAGAACCTGTGTGGAATCAGGGCTCAACATTTAGTCTGGACCAAGGGTCAGCTTGTTTGGGACATCAGACATTAATCTCGGCAGAAAGCATGTGGCTGGAAGGTGTAGGCTTCAGCTAAAGAATCAGTTAGCCTCCTTTGATGGGGATCAAGGAAGGAAGGGCGGCCCTGTTTGGAGAAAGACTAGGAATGGCTGCCAGCTTGATGGAGCAGTGAAAACCTTGTCTGATGTTAAGCGTGTCCTCAAGCCTGTGACCCTGCTAGGTCCAGCCTGTTCAGACCTCTCCTACTTTATGGGCCTAACATTGTCCTCACCATGGCTTTCTTTTTCCATGGCTGGGAGGCAATATTGAGTTTGAATCCCCCTCTGTTTCTCTGACTTGATCGATCCACCTTAGACCACAGCACCATGGCCTCTCCCTTGGATCACTGCATACTGTGAAAGCCGAGAGATATGCTGAGTTTCACTCTCTTCCTTTTGCTTAGCTGAGCCAGTCCGTTTGCAGGCATGCACATACATGAGTATATGAGGCAGGTACATGGTGCAGGCCTGTTCTACAACTGACGGGTCACTGCTTTTCCTGAAGATCTTGTGGGCCCTTCCATTTCTGTGGTCATTATTCTGAGTTGTCATATGCTCTATAATGCTAAGCGTCCCCCAGTATCCATTCTCTCCTTCCTCTAAGTGCTAACTGGACACATGGCCACCAAGGCTGGAGACTACATTTCCCAGCCTTCCTTGCAGCCAGGGAAGCCAAGTGATCCATGTGACCAAATTTGGGCCAATAGGAGGTGAGTGAAAGTGCTGTGTGCAAACACTGGGTCCTCATCTTAAAGACAAAACAACTTGACCCTTTTACCACCTCTTGCTTGTTGGGAAATGGCAATGGTGACAGCAGACACCTCGGATGCAGCGATGGAGGCTTCATGTTGAGGAGAGCAACACCAACCGACTAGCCTGGGTCCCTGAATGACTTTGAAGAATGGGACTTTTAAATCTTTTCTAGATTCCCACCTGTGTTTGTGAGAGAAACAAGCTGTCTCATGTAAGGAACTGCATTTCTGAGTGTCTGTTACTGCAGAATCTGTGCTCCAGCTAATACCCCATGCGGACCCTGCGCGTGGGTGGTGAAGCCTGCAGCCCCCTGCCAAAGACCCTTCGGTGCTTTCATCACATCTGATCTTAACCGTGGCTCCTATGAGTCAGGGAGGGCACGTGGCAGCCCCTGTATTTTACAGAGAAGGAAACCGAGGCCCAGGGAGGTCTGGGTTTTGTCTAAGAACACAGATGCAGAATGGTAACAAGAAGCCAGGTCTTGCCTCCCCCCTGTGGCGCCTGTTCACTCCTCCAGGCTATTGCCTATAACACTCTGAATCAAGACCATAATGTTGTTATTAAAATATTTACTTGCATGAAAAATTTCTATTACCTGCAACTCATGTATTATAGATGGAATCAGTAGCTTAGAAGGAAATAAACAAGAAGAATCACTTTAATAACAAAAGCTATGCAGATAAATTCCTCATTTCAGCAAGCTTTTGGCGGTCCCAAATAAATATATCATTTTTATCAGGCGAGCGCTCTAGAAATAGCGTCTTCAGGAAATATGTCAAAATAATCTCTCTGGCTGCGCTGTTTTCTGGAGGAAAGGCGCACAGAGGTGGCAGCCGGGAGACCGGAATTTCCTTACTAGATCACAAAGCGTCATAAAGAAGGGTAATGTGGGTGCTGGAAAAGCTGGCCGCAAGTTCCTCTCTGGCCTGCGGGGCACAGCGGGACAGCTACGCTGGGAGTTGGGTCTCCCCTTTGGCTGTGTGACATCAGACAAATCGCTCGCCCTCTCAAAACCTCCGTGCGCCCTCCTCATAGAGCTGTTTAGCTGTGGAAATTTCTTATCAGATTTGAAGTGCGGTTCACTAAGTGTGGGACCCCATTTAATATTGTCTCTCTGTTTATTGTCTGAGTCACGGATGGGCGGTGTGGAGGCAGAGGACTCGGGAGGGGGTGGGGTCGCTGTTGGATGGGAGTGGGTGTGGGTGCACTCACACACTCCTGTCTGGGCCCCATGCACTCAGGCCTCAGTGGCTGGGCCCCAGAGCCAGCTATCTGAGCCCCTTGTCCTCCCTCCCCTTTTGTGGGCGGTCAGTCCGTAAGCCCCGGAGTGTCTCCGTCTCTAACTCCTGTCGCCCCCGCACCATCTCCAGCCCCCGACTCTCGCTGTCACTGCCTTAGACCAACACACATGGCTGCTGACGATGCCTCAGTTGCACAGAGAACTCCCCGCCCCAGTCTCTCCCCACTCTAGCTACCTGCCTCAGCTTCCCAAAGGACAATCTGTCACTCCTGGGCTTGGAAACCTCCCGTCGCCTAGAGGGTAAGGTCCAAATTGCTGATCTTGACACCGAAAGTCCTCTGTAGCTCAGTAGCCCCAGCGCTGCCCAGCACTGTCAAACGACTCAGGAATCTCGACAGCTTCTGCATCGGCTCACTCTGCGCTGCACCTGCAATGACTTTTCTCTTCTTCCGGGGCAGCAACTCATCCTCCCTAGTGGGGCTTGAGTGTCTCCTCCATGTGAGCCCTCCTGGCCCACCAAGGACAGAGGCAAAGGCTTTCTCGCATGCTTTCTTCTCATGCGCTCCTGTCCATGCATCTGTGGTTCAAGACTCGCCCTCTGACGTGCAGTTATCCTGCCATGTGTCCTGTGGGCAGAAAGAGAGGAGTGGCAGCAGCCCTACACACTAGTGAACTGGGCTCTGAGCTTGGGAAAGGCTAGGAAGTGAGCATACAGAGGAAGGACTTCAGGGAGAGGAGGTGAAAGTGTCACTCTCCCTTAGCAGGAGTCTAATATTTCAAGTCCAAGCCAAGAAGCAGATCCTCCCCCCCCCCCCCCGTTGAAATACCCTCAACTTCCTCCACCTGATTTAGTTACAGCTCCTCTATAGAAAGCCCCATTCCTTGATCAGGAAATGAAGGAGAAACAAGATGATCTTCTGGAATCCTAGCCAGTGTTCTCTGTTCTGGTAGCTCCTGGCATTTCTGGAAATAAAGCATCTTATGATGATTTGTGAATCAATTCTTGGTGTGTCTGCCCATGGATTCTCTATGCACAAGGACAAGACAGTCTCCAAATGTGTACATATGTCTTTGAAACAAAGAGTAACATTGAAGGATCTGAGTGTGAACCATGTTTGTGTTCCTGGCCCCAGTAAGAGGCTGTTAATGTGCAGGGGAATGCTGTGTCCTCAGGTGGCTCTGCCTTCAAGTTAGAAGATGCTCATGGTAAGAGGTCTGAGACTCAAAACTAGGGCTCTGGACTTTGATGCTGGTGTTCTTTGCATAACACCTGAGTGTGTGCACATGTGTGTGGGATTATGAACACATATGTACACATGCACACACACATGTGATTATGTGTGCATAGATCTGCATGTGTACAAGTGCGTACTTAGTCATTCAAAAATATTTTATTTATTCATTTTTAGAGAGAGGGGAAGGGAGGGAGAAATGGAGAGAAACATCACTGTGTGGTTACCTTTTGTGTGCTTCCAACTGGGGACCTGGCCTGCAACCCAGGCATGTGCCCTGACTGGGAATCAAACCAGTGGCCTTTTGGTTCACAGGCTGGCACTCAATCCACTGAGCCACACCAGCCAGGGCAACTTAGTCATTATAAGCCAAGAGTCCACACAATCACAGACAGAGCTGAATTCCCTTGATACTGCCAGTATACCTTGAAAACTAGCCTGCCACAAGTAGAAGGAACTTTCCAGTCATTTCTCTCAGCTCATGCACTTGACAGAGAGGAGGGATTTGGAAGTCATCGTCAGTTGCTCTATCAGATGTGCCCCACAGAGTTGTCCTCCCAACATGATGACTGTGCTATGCATAATACACCAGTAATTAACCTTGTAAACTTACTTCTGAACAACCCTCATCTATATTTTACAATTAATTAAGGGACCCACAAGGGATTGATTTGAAGAAGATAATTATGCCTCTTCCCAGGGTTATATGGAGCTCTGCTAGTCAAGAAGCAGCTTATTTTCCCCGGAAAATTAAACCAGTGCTCCATTATCAGATTGTTTCTAAATGGATAAAGGACTGGATTTTGACATCGTGGTCTCATTTTGGCAAGAAAGAGACAAACTGACAAGCTGTTTTGTCACATGCCTGTTTGAGCAGAACATTTTGAGAAATATCTCCGGGTCTGTTTGGGAAGAGGAGCTGCCGGGTAGGAAAAATGTCCAAGATGACCAAAAGTGACGAGGCTATTTGCCAAGTAATCACCCCATGCCTGCGCCTGGGGAAAGGAGGACGTGCATTTCCAGTTTCTGCTCTCAAGCCAGAGGGGGCTTGCTCAGGGTGGGGACCCCGAGCACACCTGGTGAGACACGACTGCACCGTACAGCTGCGGACGGTAGTGCACAGTGCTGCCTGATGAAATTTCACTCATCAGCAGCGCCCCTGTCGGGATGGCCTTCCAGCTCGCACACCTCTGTCCTCCCCGCAAAGTGCCCTCCTGCCTCAGTGGTTCCCTTGCTGCCCCTGATGCCCCTGACCAGAGCTAGCTGGTCCTATAGGGCACTATTGACCTGAGCTGGGCCAGTTAGGTTCTCTGCACCAGAAACAGGGACTTGTGAACCATGCAGAAACTGGGAGATCTTGGCCTTGAATGGCACGTGGTAAGGTCAATTCCAGGGATGAGCCCTCCTCCCTTGGGAAAAAAGGAGGAGAAGTGAAAACATGAAGCCGGGCTTTGGAGTCAGGCATTCCTGGGTTGGAATCCTGGCTTGGACTCCTGGGTCCAATCCCAACCTTGTGACCCTGAGCTCTTTGACTTCCTTTTCTTCACCCAGAAAACAGAAATTTGATAAAGGGAAAAAAGTTGTTGTTTAAAACAACTGTCCTAAAGCTGCTCTTGCTGGTTGTGAAATGTCTCTCCAGGATAAATAGACTGGCTAAAAAATATTGATGAAGTCTTAGGATTTGAAAATAAAGGCTGGAGGATATGACTGGACATTAATAAACTAGGAGGAAGAGAATCACTTTGTCCTGCACAATGAGGGAAGAATTGGAGAATTGCAGTGTTTCTAGGAGTGGGCTTAGAGGAAGAGGTGGCTCCTCAGGGGCTGAGGGAAGATGGGGGCAAGCTGGGGCTTCCGAAACACATTTTCAAGTTTTTAATGCTGTTCTCACAGAACCCGGAACCCTGAAGCCAGCAGGAGTCGGGGAGCAGCTCCCACACTATCCTCTCTTTTTAAGAGCACAGGCAAGGGCCCTCGGGGGTGGGTCCTTGCCAGGAAAGAAGAGCTCAGCTGAAGCTCCTGGTCTTCAGCATTCCTGGTCCTCAATGGGCCTAGTCCAGCCCCTTTCTAAAAAGGACTTCAGCCATGCTGCAAGTCCACTTAATGATCAGACCGTCATATTTTCCTGGTGAAAGAACATTCCAGAACCTGTCAGGGGTTCTTCTTTCTGGGGGAGGTAGAGTTATCTTTCAGCCCGTAACTCAGAGGAGTCTCAAGGCCCCATAGCAGCAGACAAGTTCAGGGGCAAAGCCCTGTGTGGATCTGTAAGGTCCACAGATAGCAGTTGCCTTCGCCTTTGCCTCCATCCCTCACTGCATCACCTCCTTTTTCTCTTCCAAATTCTCAAAGCTAAAATGAAACTTTCCGAATTCTTCTCATGCCCCATATTTCCAACTTCGTGCTCCTATCTCGATGGGATTCTTTCTAGGCATAGCAGAGCGGCCATCCAAAACTGTCCCCTGGACAATTTGCATGCTTCCTGTTTTGTGACTTACTCCCTCATTTACCCAGAGGGCACCCTCAAATAACTTTAGGAAAGGGTGCGCAGGAGGGAAATCTTCTGAGTCCCTGAGTATCTGAAAATGCTTTTACACTCTCCTGGCATTTCATATATATTTTGGCCGACTGTATAATTTTAAGATAAAAATGATTTCCCTTCAGCACCTTGAGGGTGTTTTCCCATGGTCTTCTGGCATTCAAGGACACTGATGAAGTTTCTGATGCCAGGCTGATTTTGTTCTCTTGTAGGAGAACGCTCATGTCTCTCTTTCTTTCTGAAAGCTTTCTCTTCAAAACAAAGGCCAGCATTTTGTTGTTGTTGTTATTAAGGGCCAAAGAGTAAATATTTTACATTTTGTGGGCCATTGGGTTTTTGTTGCAACTGCTCAGTTCTGCTGTTGTAGCATGAAAGTAACCATTGATAGTGCACAAATGACTGGGCACAATTATGTTCCCATAAAACTTTATTTATAAAAACAAATGGCAGGCCAGGTTTCGTAGATGAGCTGTAGTTCGCCAAATTCTACTTCAGAAAGTCAAAGGGCATGCTTTTTACTCTGGACATTTTGAGATTTCCCAATGAACTGTCTATTGATTATTCCTTGTTTTTTGTTGTTGTTTTTTCATTGATTATGCTTGGATACCTGATGAACCTTTCAATCCTGAGAACCATGTCTTTTAGATCTGATAAATTCTACAGTTTTTTTATTTTTTTTAAATTTTCTCCCTCCATTTTCTTGGAGATCCATCAGTTACCCACTATCTGTTGGATGTCCCAGATTTCTTCAGTATGTCTCTTATTTTTTCTCTCATATTTTCTGTCTGTTTTACTTTTGTCATATTTTCTGAGCTACTGGATTTGAGTTTTTAAAATAGTCCTCTAACATATTCTAAAAATACTTTTGGCCATATATTTTTAATTTTTAAGAGTTTCTTCTTGTTCTCAGATTGGTTATATTTTGTAGAAACATTTTTTTCATAATAGGTGCAATATCTTTTGGATTCTGCCCAGAGATACTGTAGATTTTTTTTTTAATTGTCTTCTATTTCTGAAATAATTTCTAATCCTTTAGGGGCTAGTTTTTTGCTTTAATATTGTTTATTCCTTCTCTTTTACATTACGAGCGTTTTCCTTAAATATCTGGTGTTCTGGTTGACAATTTATACTTAGATTTATATTTAGAAAATTTATATTTGGAATGGATTATTTGGTGATTTATGAATATGAGAAGGGCTCGTTAAGTAGAATTTGCTTTAAATGTACTAATCAAAGAGTTGGATTTAGAGCTGGAGACCCCAGCTCTATTTCTCTGGAATATGGTAGCTTTATAATAGGTCTACACATTTTTTGGCATGCTACCCTTCAAGAGGTGGAGCTTATTTCCACTCTCCTTGAGTGACAATTGGACTCAGTGATTTGGTTCTAATGAATAGAATATGGCAAAAGCAACTATGTGTGACTTCCAATATTAAGTCATAAAAGGCATTGGTTTCCTCTTTGTTCTCTCTGTTGGGGAAGCCAGCTGCCCTGCCATGGGGACACTCGAGCAGCCTGTGGTGAGGACCAGGTGTTGTAAGTGGCAAAGTTTAGGGGTAATTTGTTATGCATCAATAGATAACTAATATATGGTCCAACATTTGTCTTGAGATTGATGCTCCAATATTTTATGAAGATATATATCTATACCTGGCTGCTAAGTTTTGGTGGAAGAATGGGTTCAGATTTTATTTCTATAATCAACTGAACCACCCTGCTTTTAGCTCCATATCTTATTTTCATTTATATGTGAAATGTTCAGTCCCAACTACAAGGCTCTGGAGGGCAGATTCCATTTATGTGGGAGCTCTTGGGTGCGGTGTTCACACTGCTTCACCTGTTATCTCACACGCACCCTCTTTCCAGCGCCTGAAGATTTATTTATATTTCTTGTCTGCTGATGCTTCTCCTCCTGTTGTCTTCATGGGCATGGATTTATACCTTTGGCGGGTCTTTCACTTTTATTTTAATGAGATCTCAGGTGAGAGAGGAAACGAATGACTGATTAATCTATAGTTTTTAATCCCACCTTTCTAGAAGAGTCAAAGGTCTAAAACTGGAAGCATATCAAGAAGATACATGCAAAAGTCAAGATGATAAAGCTTCTAGCTGGTTTTTACATCACAAAAAGCTGACAAGCAAATCACAAATAATGCATGTTTTCATGCCTAACCCCAAACTTTACAGGTCCTGGTTACCTCGAGGCCAAGGGTGTTCATAACGGTGGAGAATGCTTTGCTTCTGGTAAAGCCTTTATTTCATATTCACAAGTCAAATGCATCAGCTATTTCCATGTGACAAACCCGTTGATGAAGGCTGGGAGACTTAATGAACAAATAATTAGTTTTAAGAACATAAGTTGACACGAAAGCACAACTAATGCCTTTTTAATTGCTTTTGCTCTCACATCTTTAGCAAACACATATCCCTTCTGTCAATGGGATCACGCTTATCGGCATTTGCAACTCGTGCATTTGGGGGGATGGAAGCTCTGGGCTTAGACAGGGTGCCGCAGGGCAAAGACCCTTGGCTATTGTTGTCCTTTTGCTTCTCTCAGGTCACCCGTAGAATTCTAGGGTAGGAAGGTTGCTCCATGGATTCTAAGATGCTTATAAAAATGGGTTCCTCTGGACCAGCACTTTGAAAAGCTGAGGGCACAAAAGATCCAGAGTTTTGAAGGAGCAGGAAGCATGAACACTTTGAGGGAGAACTAGAAATACCTTTTGTTACTCCTTAGTTGAAAAAATTGTCTGTGAAGCTCAGTCTCAAAACTTAGCCATTAACTATATGGAGTGAAGATCATTTTCTTTGTTCTTTAGTTTTGGGGTAAAGGTTATATTCTCCTAGGGTGATACAGACAGTGAACAAGTAATTAGATAAAAAAGTAAAGTGAATGGATAGGGTACTGTGACAGAATAACGAGGGAGACCTTTCTGGGGCAACATAGCTGGGAGACTAAAAATTGTATGTGAAAGGATCAAGAATTTGTTCTAAAGAATGGGATTATGTATTTTGTAGGGGGTGTTTCACCTTCTATACTTCTGAATTGTTTCAGTTTTTTCGAGAATGTTACTTTTGTAGTAAAAAGTAAAGTAGTATTTCTATTTCGGGGGAAAAGGAAGTGTCTTGTTCCAAAGCTTAGTGTCTTTTATGGACCTGATTTTTTCTGTCCATTCATTCAGTCAACAAACTGTTGGAACATGGCCTTGGCTAGACTGTCTGCCCAGACTTTTGATGTATGCAAATTAACTGTATGCAAATTAACCTGATGAAAGTGTTGATGGGTAAACTCACCCTAACTGTAATGAATGTTTGGAAAGATGTGGAAACGGGCGCTTGCAGCTGCATAAGCAGGTGATTCCTACAGGCCTGTGTGGGTGGCCTGGAGTCTCTGCTCTCCCTCAATCTCCCCCATTTGCTCTCCCCCTCATTTGGATGGGGCCCCTCAAGATGGACTTTTGCCCTGCTTATCTTGCTCCTCCAGGTCCTTGGGCCCTGGAGTTGGTCTGGGAGTTTCTTCTTTCCTCCACATCCCCTTTCCCCTTTTTTATCCTCAATAAACCTGTTGTTTAAACCTAGTGTGGTCTCCAGGGAAATTTCTCAGAGCAAGGGTACCTGATACAAATATTTAAAAAGAAATTAAACTTATTGGGGTGACATTGGTTAATGACATATATGTTTCAGTTGTAAAATTTTATAATACATCATCTGTATATTGCATTGTGCGCCCCCCACCCAAAGGCTAGTCTTTGTCACCATGTATTTGATGCCCTTTACCCTCTTCTGGTAACCATAACTCTGTGTCTATGAGTTTGTTCAACACACATTTCTAATGCACATGCTTTGTGTCTGCCTCAGGCTGGGCTGTGGGGAAAGGGGCTGAAAGAACCAGTTCCCAGCCTTGAGAGCCTTACAGCCACAGAAGGGCTCAGCAAGTGCCTGGCAAAGAGCAGCTGCGCAGTGACTCTTGGCTGAATGGATGAAGGAATAGATCATATTATTTGCAGCAGTACCACTGTTCAACCTGCTTTTCCACTTGTCACGATACTCCGCCTTCCCATGTCAGTGCAGGTAACTGTAAGCCACTTGAGGGCGAGAACTTTGGCCTGTTTTAGTCACCGCTGTGTCCTCAGCATCTAGAACAGAACCTGGCACATAGTAGGAACTGAACAAATACTTGTCACTTAAATGAATGTTGTTAAACATCTCTGTAGTAGGCTGTTGTAGGGTTATATTCTGCAACCAAAGAACAAGCTTGTTGTCATGCAGTCCTGCTGGGACGTCGGATGTGTCACTTAAACTTCCTGAGTCTTCATTTCTTCACCTCTACAGTGGAGACAACAGCATACATCCCATAGAGGCAACACAAAGATTAACTAAAATGAAGCCTTTAAGCGCTCTGTTTGTGTGCGGTCCACAGCGAGTGGTAAACAATTGTGATAGCTATTTAGCTTGTTTTCAGCTTTTTACCTCCTGGTAAACACATGCTCACACTTTTCCAATTATTCCCTTCAATACACTTGTATGCTTGGAACTGCTGAGTCAGAGAGCATTTCAGTTTTGATGCATAGCACCAGTTCCCACTTGGGAAAGTTGGTTCCATTTGCAGCCCCACCAACACCAGCATGATCATCTTTTCCAATCTGGAGGGTTCAAATGATTTCACACAGCCATGTTACTCTGCATTCCTTTGATCTCAGGGGTGGTTACGTCTCTTCATCTGTGTAACCGTGTGAGAGATGAGGCCCCATGGCCCAGCATGAGGGAGCTTAATCAGAGCAGCACAGACAAGTAGCCCAAGGTAATTAAAAAGGAACCAGGCTTTATTTGTGTCTCTCAAGAACATCCAAGGGGCTCTCATTCATAACTTAGAAAGACTCTCTCATAAGCTCTTGCCATTCCTCTCCCGTTCTCTCACCCCTGCAGACAGAAGTGGTTCTGGAGAGCTGGGGGTGGGGGAACGATCTCGAGTTAAGAGCTGTGTCCTTGTCACACATATCTTTGTGAATTGCCAGTTCATGCTATTGCTCCTCTTTCCTGTAGTGCAGTTGCAGTTTTCCTTTCAAGTTTTACAAAGCTCTTCACACGTCTGCTGGGAGCAGGTCAAGTAGGCGCCTCCCTCATAACAGATGGGTGACTGCCCATGTGAGCGATGTGAGAACTCTTGGGGCTCTGGAAGAGTCCCTTAAACCTGTAAATTTTCCTCTTCCTGACTTTTCCCTGCCTCTACTCTCTCTTCCAGCCTTTTGGGGGTACCTTAGGCTCTTAAGGCTATTAGTGTATGGATAGTGAAGTTACCATGGATACCTAAGCTCCATTAAATCATGTTAGTGGATTGTGGCCAGTATCTTTTTTTTTCTTTTTTTTAAATTTTAATGAAACAGACTAGATCAGAATTGAAAATATCAGAATGCACCACAAGTAGTAAGTAATTTTTAATGAAACATGTATATATGAATATGTTGGGTCATGCTGTAAATGTGTTTCTTACTTTGGGTTCTATAAAAACAACTGAAATCCAGTGAATCAGGACTACTGGCATTAGGCTAAGAGTTTGGGGCTCTGACTTTTAAAATCATGCCTATTGAGGTGACCTATCGTGGGGCCCCTTTTTATTCTTATGACCAGACCAGTGGTCTGTTTTTGTACGTCCCCCTCTCCACGTAGCCATATCAGGCCACGTCACATGACTTGTTGGTACTACCATGGCCTTGTCCTGCCTGCAGCCCATGCATGCTCCCTCACCTGTCAGCTGACACCCCATTTCCTGCTCACACCACTCCTTTGCTCAAGTCCCTGCTGCCTTGAACTTAGAGATTTTCCTAACCTCTGCTGAGAAGCCTTCCTGCCTTCTTCTCAGATGGGCCCACCATTTTCTTACATGAATCGCGAGCCTTCCTTTTTACTGACCACTTTGCCCTCCATCCATTCCACTCCTCTTCTTCCACACCTCTGTCTACTGCTGGCACTGCTGTCTGTGCAGGGCTCTGGGAGAGACTGAGGCTTCTGTTTGCCCCAGGGTCGTACGCTGATGTGTAATCCTTAGCACGACGGCATTGGCCTTCGGGAGGTCATTAGGTCATGAGGGCGGTGTCATCATAAATGAGAGCCACCCCGGAGAGCTCCCTCACGCCTTCCTCCATGTGAGGACACAATGAGGAGACAGCTGACTGTGAACCGAGGAGTGGGCTCTCATCAGGCTCAATCAGCTGGGCCTTGATCCCGGGCTTCCCGGCCTCAGGACTGTGAGCAATAGGTTTCCGTGGTTTATACGCCATCCAGCCGATGGTGTGTTTGGTATAGCGGCCCAAGCGAAGACAAGCTCTTATTCTTCTATTTGTTTTGTCATTTCAATGCTGTTTTGGGAAGTAAAGGTAAGTCCTTGGGTTGAAAGTGGAAACTAGATTCATAAAAATTATATTAAAAGTCACATTATATAAAATTAACCATTTTAAAGTGAACAATTCAGTCTCATTTAGTGAATTCAAGATGTGTTCAACTACCACCTTTCTCTAGCTCCAAAACATCCTATCGCCCCCAAAGGAAATCCTGTACCCATTAAGCAGCTGCTCCCATTCTGCCCCACCCCTGAGCCCCTGGCAACCACTGATCTGCTTTCTGTTTCTATGGACCTACCTATTATGAATAGTTCATATAAACAGAATCATATAATATGTGACCTTTATGTATCTGAGTTCTTTCACTTAGTATGTTTTTTAGGTCCATCTTCAACAATTAAAGACGAGGAGATGTTGCCTGGGGCATCTAGTGGTCCCCTCAGAGAGGGCTTTCACTGTGGACAAGGGGTCACACTCTGTGGACTTTGTAGGATTCTGGGGCCATTTTAATTTCCTCATATTTATTGCTCTGTTACTCTCTCAGTGGTCATTAGCAAGACTCTTAAAATGTGAAGGACCCATGGTTGTCATTGGGGTTATCAAAGAAAGGGACATCTGCCAGCCACATCAGGCTGAGGGACACCCTAACGATACAGCAAGCAGTGGGGCTACTGTAAGGGAGTACGCAGTCTGTCCAGAAAATGTCCAGCCCATAAAAAGTCCAGGCATTGTTAATATAATGAGAACAGTTTGCATGACATCTATTTAACCTGGCAGTCAAGGAGAGTGGACTGGAATGCACATGCATAAACAATGATGACTTCACTGTACTAGTCAGTGAGCGTGGTAGACACCATTGAGTGAGCATGTGTACTGTGCGGCCATCACATTCAAAATGAATGAGCAAGTAGAGCAACGAATCTGCATCAAATTTTGTGTTAAGCTTGAATGTTCCTCCATGGAAACTATTGGGATGATTCAGGAGGCTGCAGCTATGGGCAACTGGTGATTAGCAGCTTCATCATGACAATGTGCCTGCTCACGAATCATGTCTCGTACATCAATTCACTCAGGTGACACAGCCTCCCTACAGCCCAGATTTGGTGCCCTGCAACTTCTGACTTTTCACAAAATGAAAATCACCTTTGGAAAGGAAGAGATTTCAGACTATTAATGAGATTCAGTAAAATACGATGGGGAGCTGATGGTGATTGGGAGAACTGTGAGAGGTCCCAAGGTGCCTACTTGGAAGGGAGCTGAGGTGTTACTGTCCTGTGTACACTGTTTCTTATATCTTGTTATCTTTTTCAATAACTGTCTCTATTTTTCCTAGTATAGGTTGGACACCTTCTGGACAGACCTCAGATGTTTCGGCCCCTCATCACTGACCTCAGATCCCAAAATGTCTTAGGTAGGTTGGAACTGTGGGTTGAAATTAAGAAAGAGAAGTAAAAGTTTCAGGGGTGATCAGAAGAAATGTAAAATTTTACACTTGGGTCTTAAAACTCAGCAGCATACATATAGGGTGAGGGAGAGCAGGCTTTTACACATTTCACATGATGAGGACTCACGGCTTTGATTGTTGTCAGGACGAGGCTATCAAAATTTGAATGTAGTAGAGAGGCATTATGCAGATCAGGGGAGGCCAGGGCCTCTGTCTTCTCTGGGCATGAGCTGGTCTCATGTGGAGTCTGCATCTACTGCTCAGGACCACCACGTGAAGAGGGATATTGGGCATGGGCACTAGGGCGTTTTCAGAGCAGGGTGACAATTATGGTAAAAGCCTGGAAATGTGTCCTGTGAGAGGTGGCTAAAAAAGTATTTTGTTTGGAAAGGTGAGGGTGGAGGTCATAGTCATTGGCTTCGCATACAGCAATGGCTACCATAAAGATGGCGTATTGATTTCTTATGGCGGCCATAACAAATGACCACATATCTGGTGTCTTATAATAATATTAAGTTATCTTACAGTTCTAGAGGTCAGAAGTCTCACTGGGCTGAGGTCAAGGCGTCAGTGGAGCTGCATTACTCCTGGACCAGTCGGTTCCGTGTCTCTTCTAGCCTCTTCTAGAGGCTTCCATTGGTTTCCGGCCCTCTTCTGTCTGCAAAGCAGCCATCTTAACCCTCTGATCTCTGCTCCCCTGCACATCTTTCCCTCCCTTACGTCCCTCTTTCCCCTACAAGGTACTGGGCTGACATTGGGCCCTCCCGAATCATCCAGGATCATGTCTTTTTTACACAATCTTTAATTTAATCACATCTGCAAAGTCTCTTTTGCCGTTTAAGATAAAATTTCCCAAGTTCTGGGGACTGGGTGGTAGATGTCTTTAGGGGTTATTATTCTGAGTGCTGCAGATGGCGATATGGGATTGGTTTGGTCTGGTTTTCTTCTGCGGGGCTCCAGGAGACAGAACCTGGACTCACAGGTATAAGTAACAGGGGGAGACACTGTGAACTAAGATGAAGTACCTGTGTCTCATAGTCTGGATTTTCCACAGCAAGCAATGTGGGCTTAGGAGGGAGTGGTCTGGCTCTTTTGGGATCATTCAAGTGCACGATGATTTTTGCTTGGAATGAGATGGTTCAGCAGGATTTCCTGCATGGGGGAGGGGATGTCTAACTAAATAGCATAGATAATTCATTTTAATTTTAAGACCATTATGTTTACACAGACTGTGTGGGCACGTCATTCTATTTGGTTCATGATTCTGGAGATTAGACAAGGTTTGTCGCATGTGATGGGACAAGACACAGCATCCCTGGTGTAGCAGGCACGTACTGCTCATGTCCCTCAGCACTCACCGTTTCTGCGTGAGCCAGCATCCTCCTGCAGGTGCCCCCCACTCCGCCCAGGTGCAGGCTGGGCTGCAGTGCCTGGAAGTTAGTGCCACCGGAAGCAGCCCTTGGCCCATGATAAAAAAGAAATGAGTGACTGAATAACCCAGTCTTTTTGCCCCTGGTGCTGAGGATGGGGATGCTCCAGACCAGCTGGCCATGGCCGTAACCTGCTTGGGAAAGCACCTGACATTGGCTTCCTTCCCTTTCCCCGCTCACGTTCCACTTCCTGGGAGCGTTCTGAGATCACCTCCCAAATAACCCACCTATTCTCAACCTTTATCCCAGAATCTGCTTCTGGGGACCCACACTAAGTTACAGTAAAATATTTAGGGGGAAATACACCCTCCAAAGCCAAGATATGATATGAGCTAAGATCCTTGACAGGCAGTGCTACCAACTCCAGCACAGAAATTCCTGTCTCACCTTCATCCTGACAATTCTACAACCGGCTGCTGCCTTCTGAGCCCCATGTCAAGGGCGCTCCCAGTGCTCCATGGAGAAAGATCTGTCACAGGAGTCATGCCCTTGTTATAGGCGTCTGTCTGTGTAGTGGGGATGGAACTGTAATGGTCACAAAGTGAGTTGGAGAAAAATGGTATGTTGTTGATTTCTAGAACTGAATTCATTTTCTGACTCCAAGCGCCCCACTGATGAAGTGCATGTGACTTCATTTCTTCCAATCCATGTTTTCTTAATCTATCCATTATTTGGGGGGTATAGTTGTAATTGGTAGCTCAGTCCAGGCCTCCCCTCTCTGCCTCTGGCCCTAAGGCACACGGATGCTATTGGCAGTACAGTGGAGGGTGGGGACGGGGGTGTCCTCCTTGTCGTGTCTGCTCTGTAGCTGACCATAGCTGTGGTGCCAGGCCAGCCTCGGGCTCTGGCCCAGTGGCCCCCATTAGCTGTCCTTCTCTTCAGCACTCTACATTCTTCTGAGGAGCAACATCTTTCTTTCCCCCGAGTCTCCTACTGTCAGCTACCCTCTGAGTCACTGGCTTGGGGACCCTGGGACATTTGGGCTTATCTCCTGCATCCCTGGGAACCCAGCTCCCTCTCAGGTCTCTTGTCACGCCCCCCACCCCTGGTCTGTGAGTACGGGAAGCATCCGTGGGTTTCCAACCCCTGAACCTACAGCAGCAAACAGCATGTGAGCCTCTTCTCTGCTCAGATGCTGCCCTTCCTTGCATTTGAGAGGCGACAGTGACTCTCCTACTCCTTTTCGTTCTTTCTTTCTGCTCTGGGGGTGGGGGCAACAGACGACTTAGCTACACGCCATCAGATTCACTGCTTTCCCTTCAACTCTTCTCTCTTCCCTTAATGTGAACCCTTTTACACAGAACAGGGCAAGGATGGGCGTGTGGGAGATCAGTTTTGCCTGAATCAGATAGGTTTCAAATCTTACCTCCTTTGTCTCCATCTCAGAAGCCAGAGGAGAAATTAGAGATTGGTCCTGGTGCCAGAAATTCTTCTTCTGAAGCAAATGACCCCAGTCCTCGTGCCTAAATGGGGATGGTCTCTGTGCGTAGGGATGATGGAGGACAATACAAAGTGTGTCCTACTTGGTGGCCCAAGGTTTTACTGCACATGCTTTATCCTCCAGCCCTAGGTGGCTTGAAAGCAGTAGGTGTAAACAGATGGCAGTGGCTTGTGTCCCTGGGGCAAACCCAGCCATGGGGAGGGCAGGATCAGAGTGGCCACCAGATGAACCTGCCATGGAAACTATCCTGCTGTCCAGAAGTGGTCTCGGGCCCTCACAGCCAGGGGCTCACTGGAAAGACGCGTGCCCAGCACGGAGCTCCGTGGCCTCTGCCTCAGCACGTTCTGAGTACATCTCTCAGTTGCTCCTGCATGGAGGCTGTTTGGTGCATGCTCAATTTGGGGCTCGCAGCAGATGGAGAGGTGGGCTCCCCCGTGGGTCTGGAGCGTGGGTTTCAGAGAGTGCTAATGTTTCTCAGATCTCCTCTGCAAAGTGCCAACTGTGGCGACACTGTAGCACAGGCCAGGAAATGGAAACACACGGCCAGGTGGTGGGACAGGCTGCTTCTTAATTAAGGAGCCTCCCCGGCTTGGGAGTGGCGGTGTGGTTTGTTAATAGTTTATGCACCTGCTGCGTCCACGTGCTGTGGGAATGCGCCTGACTTGGTGCTAGTGGGGTCCAGGGCTTTTTCCTGAGAATCAGTAGAAATAATGTCTTTATTGAATGTTCCTAATCTACCAGGCACTGTGCAGTACCAGGTAGTTTACCTACATTCTCGTTTAATCTTTATAACACCTCTGTAGGTAGATGCTGTTATTAAGCACATTTTATAGAGAGAACATTGCAGGCAGGATTAACTCAGTAGCACTTGGTAAGAGGGAGTCAGAATGCAAGACTTACAGTTAGTCTAACCTGAATTCTGAGCCTCAGTTCTTCATGTGTAAAATATGGTAATGTTATGTACTTCAGAGATTATTGTGAAGATTAAATAAAATTTGGTGGACAAAAATCTACCAGCCTAGAGTTTGCCATTTACTAAGGAGTCCATACATGTTTGAATGCCTGTTGTGATGGTTAATTTTATATGTCAACTTGGCTAGGCCGACTTCTGGCCAAGATGGAGACCTAGATAGACACGCTGCATCTCCCTCCACAACTAAGAAGGAACACAACTACCTCAAAACTAGAGACAACCAGAAGTTCCAGAACATTGAGCTGCATGGAAGTCCAACAAACAAAGATATAGAGAAGAAATACTCATCCAGACAGGTAGGAGGGGCAGAGCTGGGGCAGAGAGGACACGGTGTGGTGTTGGAGGCAGTGAGGCAGCAGCAAGCTGGTGGAAAATGCAGTCACACATTTTAAAAAGTTGGAAGGGACATCTGGGGAGTGCTCCCAGTACCAGACCAGACCATGCAGCTCACTGTCCCAGCACTGGGGAAAATAAAGCCTCATTGCTTTTGACTGTGGAAACCAGTGGGGGATGGGGTGGAGGAAGAAACTGCCTGTCTCTCAGCAGAGTCTGCTTGTTTAAAGGGCCCTCACAATCCTAGAACATCCGCAGACCCACCCACTCTGTGAATGACAGCCAGGGCAATAGGTAGAGAGGCACCAGTCCCCTATAAAGTGGGAGAAGTGCCTCGAATAGGGACGAGTGCTGGGCAAGCGGCATTGTTCCCTCTCAGACCCCTCCCCAACAAACAGTGCCACAATGTGGTGAAATAGGTCGCCCTCTCCTGACAAATACCTAAGACTCCGCCCCTTACAACATAACAAGAACGACAGCTTTACCTAAGACACCGAGGCAAACAAACACAGGAGCCTGTCAAGATGAGGAGACAAAGAAGTATGGCCCAAAAAAGGGAACATATCAAGGTTCCAGTGGGAGAACTAAGTGACGAGGAGATAGCCAACCTAACAGATGAAGAGTTCAAAACACTGGTGATAAATATGCCCAAAGGCTTGACAGATATGCTTAAGTATGGCAAATGCTTAAGAGAAGAAGTGAAACCTATGCTAAGTGAAATGAAGAAAAATTCACACAAAACCAATGGTGAAGGGAAGGAGACTGGGTTTCAAATCAATGATTTGGAACATAAGGAAGAAAAAAACAGTCAACTAGTACAGAATGAGGAAACAAGAATTGAAAAAAATGAGGAGAGGCTTAGGAACCTCTGGGACAACTTTAAACGTGCCAACATCCGAATCATAGGGGTGCCAGAGGAGAAGAGCAAGAGCAAGAAATTGAAAAATTATGTGAGAAAATAATGAAGGAATATGCTCCCAATTTTGCAAAAGAAATAGACATAGAAGTTCAGGAAGCACAGAGATCCCCAAACAAACTAGACCCAAAAAGGACCACACCAAGACACATCATAATTAAAATGTCAAAGGTGAAAGATAAAGAGAGAATTTTAAAAGCAGCAAAAGAAAAGCAGAGAGTTTCCTATGAAGGGGTGCCTATAAGACTATCAGCTGATTTATCAAAAGAAACTTTGCAGGCAAGAAGGGACTGGCAAGAATTATTCAAAGTGATGAAAAGCAACCTACAACCAGGATTACTCTATCCAGCAAAGCTATCATTTAGAATGGAAGGGCTTCCCAGACAAGGTGATGCTAAGGGAGTTCATCATCACTAAGCCATTATTATATGAAATGTCAAAGGGAATTACTTAAGAAAAAGATCAAAATTATGAACATTAAAATGACAACAAACTCACAACTATCAACAACTGAAACTAAAAAATAAAAACAAAATCCAACTAAGCAAACAAGAATAGGAACAGAATCAAGGTATGGGGATCATTTGGAGGTTTATCAGCTGGGAGGGGGGAGAAATGGGGAAGTGGTGCAGGGATTAAGAAACATAATTGTTTGGTACAAAACAGACAGGGGGAAGTAAAGAATAATATAGGAAAGGGTGAAGCCAAAGAATTTATATGCATGACCCATGGACATGAACTAAGGGGGGGTGGAATTGCTGGAGGGAAGGAGGGTACTGGGAAGAGGGGAGCAAAGGAAAGAAAAAATTGGGACTACTGTAACAATATAATCAATAAAATATACTTAAAAAAAACTTGGCTAGGCCTTGTTATCCCGATATTTGGTCAAACATTATTCTAGATGCTTCTGTGAGGGTATTTTTAAACGATGGCACTACTATTTAAATAAATAAACTAAGGAAAACAGATTGATTACCCTCCAAATGTGGGTGGGCCCCATCCAATCAGTTGAAGGCCTTAACAGAAAAAGACCACTCTCCCCGGAAGAAGAAGGAGTCCTACCAGCAGACCACTTCCAGACTCAAACTGCAACTTCTTGGGCCAGCCTGCTGCCCCGACCTGCCAGGTTCTGGACTTGCCAGTCTCCACTGATTCCCTTAAGATCAGTTTCTCTCTCACCCTGGCCTGTGGGGCTCAGCTGGTGGGACATTTTCCCATACACTAAAGGCCACAGGTTTCATTCTCTGTCAGGACACACTCCTAGGCTGCAGGTTTGATCCCTGGTCGGTGCATGTGCCGGGGCAACTGATCAATGTTTTTCCCTCTCACGTAGCTGCCTCTCTCTCTCTACCTCCTTCCCCTTCCTTTCTCTCTAAAAGTGATAAGCATGTCCACAGATGAGGATAAAAAAATTTCTCTCTCCCTCTCTGTTTCTTTGGAGACCTCTGACTAAAACACCTATGAATAGGAGAATATTTTAACAATATATGGATCATTTATATGGAATAACATGCAATTATTAAAAAGAACAACTCGGGTTGATGTATTTTGAACTAGAAAATATTGATTCATTTTTTCTAGCTTACCAAGTACATGCTTACATTTTTATTTATTTATTATTTTGCATCGCTAATGTCTCCCCCTCTCCTTGGCATTGCTCATTTCTGGCCCCCTTATGTGACCTAGATGCTGAGTCAGAGGGCATCTAGTGGTGTTCACTGTGGCCCTCGCTCTCCAGGCTCTCTGTTTCAAAACATTTGGAATGAGCTGCCCAGGAACACTTGGTAAAGAGCAATTAAATGCCACCCTGCATGCTCTTGCTTAATTATCCTGTTAGGGACACACTGTGGCTCATTGCCTCTAAATGTAAATGTTCATATTTGAGATTTTTATTGGACTTGGTAAGCCAAACGATTGCTACTTCATATGGAAAGAGGTTGTGGCCGATTAGCTATAGGAGCCCACGTGAGCAACAATGAAACCAATATTTCCTTGGTTCATTTAGAATAGATGCCTCTGCCTTGTGTTTCCTTTCCTAAAATTTGACTTCTCTTGTGCTGCTGGGCTCACTTTGCTGAAGAGGACGAGGAAGAGGAAGAGAAAGAGGAAGAGAAAGAGTGCTTTGGAGAGCAGAGTGCAATAAGGCAGTAACATGGCAGGACAGGGGAACTTGCCCCAAGACTGATGCCTACTGAGTCTGGGTGCTAACCATGATAGCAGTGGTTTTCAAATTTTGGACCATATTTTACAGCATCCTACACACAATATCCTATATATAAAATTTTATGAACCTACATGCTTACATTTTTAGAGGAAAACTGACACTCATGTGTCTGCATGTTTCTGTGTTTCTCTGTTCATGAGCATAGGGAAAGATACAGACCACATTGTTGACAATCACCCTGAGGAATGGTGATGGTGGGCTGTGGAGGTGTTACAGGGGTCGGGAGGGATATTCACTTTTTCTTCCTATAGTTTGTTATTGATTGAGTTTAGCATACTTCATTTTTGTCATTAAAAAGATAATAGAGTAGGTAAATATGTTATTAAAAATGTGCTGATTTAGAATCTTCCTTCCCACCTGTGTCTGCAGGCCGCAAGGACAGCGTAGCATAAGGCTGTCTGTATTCCCTTCATAGTGCTCTGTACCAAGGAGACAGCTTGTCTGGAGGGAATTGACTGCTGGTGTCCTGAGCCTGCTCTGATGACTAGAGCTGTGCCTACGCAGTGCCATGGTCTTAATGAGTGTCTAGGCCAAAGTCGTTTTAAAGGAATCTCCTCCTACATTTCCTGACTCTGGCATTGGGGGTCTGAGTAAGATTTCTGGCCCTCTGCATGCAGCTAGTGATGTCAAAGATTGAACCCCCATTGCTGGAGGGTGCTAAAGCTCCTCTGCCCCATAGTTCCATAGGTCAACAAACAGCATTGAGCAGCACATAGGTGCCCGGGTGCTGTCCTGGGTGCTGAAAAGTCAACCGCAGCCAAGTTTCAACTCACCATGAACTTTAGCTAAAGGTTTACCAAGGAAGAGCCATTCTAGAAGTCTAGAGGAGTGGAAATGTCGTGTCAGAGTGGCCTGGCTTTTGAAATGTGGCCAATTCAATATTATCAGGGGAATGTCAAGCAGCTTTATATGCTTGCCTTCCATCTTTTTTTTTGCAGGATCAATGCATGGTGTGCTCCTTCTGCCAAGAACAACCTCCTACTTCTATATCCAATGCAGATCAGGGATTACCCAGAAAGGGACTGGAACTGAGGCGAGTCTTCCCCATTACAGTCTGGAATATGTGGGTTCTTGAATTTGTGTTGTAAAGATTTTACAACATGAGTCCAGGTGATTTTGAGAGTACGTTTATTAAAGCTGGGAACAGTGAAAAAAAAAAAGGAAGTCCTTAAGATAGAAGGGGAAAGATCATTGCAAGAGGAGTGAGCCTAGGTGGAGCTGCCTTAGCCCTTTGGAAATGTGAGAAAGAGTTGAGCCTAGGCAAGGCTGTCTTGGCCTTTTAGAAAGAAAGTCACAGAGGCAGAAGAAGTGAGCCAGATGGGCTGCATGGACTCAGAAAGCAAGTTACAGAGGCAAAAGGAGGGTCTTGAGAGATAGGTGCAGGGTTACCCCGAGACGAGCTGCTGCTACCCGCTGTCTTTCTGGTTGTAAGTCTCCCAAGAACCTTTAGAGCTCGGGAGAAAGAAAGCAAAGACACGTGCCTAAGGAAAGAAGAAAGGGGGAAGGCACAGTGTGCTCTAGGGAGAGTGTGCACCGGGTCTTTTGTCTTAAGGGTTTTTATCTGTTTTCTAAAGGTGGGAATTTTAGGGGCGGTCTCAGGGAATTATCTCAATAGAATGTTTATCAGTTTTCCAGGTGTGTCCTTTAACATGCAGATACATCAACATGAGCGTATAGGGTCGTTTTCTGGTTAGTTTCACCTTCAAAGAATGTCAGTGTGAAGAGGGACCAGGACTGAGGCACGTCTGCCTCGCATGGTCTGAAATGCATAACTAAATGTCCTTGGTTAGGGAAGATAAGACCTTGTGATTTACTTGGTGGCTATAAATTGCTCAGCCATTTCACAGCCTGCCTCAGTTTCCCCATTCCACTTGCCAGAGAATTTTCCTAGCTTCTTACTATCCTGCCTCATTCTCATCCTGGACTCTGGAGGATACCAAAAGAGAGGGCTCCCTAAGCCAATCACTTTGAAGCAATTCAATCCAGCAAATGCTCACCTGGATATAATTCACTGTTGTCGATTACAGGCAAGGCTCTGCTCGGGGATCATAGCTTGAAGAAAGTTGGACACTTCAGTCAAATAGAGGATAGCAACATATGTATAATGAAGAAGGAGCTCTCCACGGGATACAGATCAGAACCACCTGAGGAGGTTTAACAAATGTAGGTGCCCAAGCCAGACACCTGTACTCCTTGCTAAATCCCAGGCAAGAAGCACTGTGACAGAACTATAGGATGCATGTCTGTTCTATCCATCATGCCCGAGTTTTGAAATGCTGGGTGCAAAGCAAGGAGGAATCAGGGCTGAGGCGGGCAACACCAGCCATGTCCCCATGGGGCTGGCACTCTTCAGGCTGCGATGCAATGGCCCCCAAGAGATGACTCCTCACATAGTCCACGTCTTGTCTGTATCTTGGGGAAGAGCTGATAAGAGAGTGACAATAACTAGCTCACCGTACTCACCACCCCTATTCTAGAGAAGACAGGGTGTGTCTGGGTAATAGCAGGAGTTCTGTGTGGCAGCTGGGTGGCTGAGACACAGATCAAGTTTGGAAGCATCTCTGACCTGAAGAATGGCATGTGCTGGGACGGTCCTCTTGAGTGAGAGCCAGAGCTGGGGCTTGCAGTTCATGTAAGACAAGAGCAGCGTATGGGCATCAGGAGACCAGGGCCATCTGCCCTCGCTCTGCTTTGAGATGGGTCAAAATGCCTTCTCCCTACTTTCCCATCTGGGCTCTTCTTAAAAAGTGAGGAAATGAGGCCAGATGACTTCCTATGTTCCCTTCCTGTTTTCATTATTTGCAATCTGCTAAACTTCACGATAGAGTAAAACAAAAACAAACCAAATTATTGTATTTAGAGAACATCTAGTTTTTCTATAACGTTTTAAATCACAGAACACATGCTCATTATAGTCAGCTGACACAGAAATATGCCAACTACAGAGTGAAGTCCCTTCTCCCCAATCTTGTTCCCCCAGAGGCCACAAGTGATTATTGAGGCTGTCCTTTCCACAGCTTTTAGTAGAACTTCTTTTTTTTTTTTTTAATTGTGAGCTTCACCAATGAACTCCCAATTTTAAATACTAGAAAACTAGGTTGACTCAAAATTCAGACTTCTAAGGCACCCCCCTGGTCTCTGCCATCTGTGTGAACACAGGTCACTCAGGAAGAGCCAGGAGCCTCAGCGCTTTGTCAGGAGGAGCACAGAGGGTGGGAGAGCCTCTGGGCTCCTGCTGAGTGGAGCGACTAGAAGTGCCTGCCACACTCCCTTTCTCAAAGACATTGATTGTGAGTTACACTCCCTTAGGCTGAAAATTGTATTTGCATGTTAATTCTTTGAGCTTCCAATCTTTTCATTCTGACCTCAGGCTCTTGAACAGTTTGCTAAAGAAATTCTGTCAACTTATCTCATTTTACCTGCCTGTGACCACGTGTGTGTGCAATCAAGTGCGATCAGATTATGGGAGGGAACTGCTTTTCTTGGGCTGCAGACACCGCTCATGCAAGGTGGTGCCCAAGGACCGTGTTCATGGGGTCTAGAACGGCCTTTGTGATGGCTGAACCCCTCAGCCCGGAGAAGCAGAACATCTTTTTTGGTGGTTCTTGTGAGGAAGTGAGCTTTGATCTAAGTCAACATGGGATCTGCCTTGACTGGAAGCTGAGAGGGGAGAGAGAGGCTGCCCACAGGTAGTGGCCAGTGACCAGTGGGTTTTCTGTGGCCAGTAATCAACCACACACCCCCAAAGCCAAGTATTGTGGTGCTGACGTGCTGAAGCCCCAGCCTTACTCTTGCCTCCAGATGTGGCGAGACTTATGTGACTCCACTTACCATTGCTATTCTTTTAAAAACAAAACAGAAACATACCACACACATTATTCTCTATATTATTCTTCTCCACTCAATATTTTTTGCATCTCTTTGCAAGTCAATATCTATAGATCAATTTCATTCTTTCTAATGCTGTGTAGTATTCCATAGAATATGAAGTCTCCAGGTTTGTTTTTCTGTTCTAAACAATTCTACAATAAACATCTTTGCTCATACATCTTTTGGACTGGTGGTTTTATTTTACTTGGAGAGATTCCCAGAGCTCTTGGGTCAAAGGGACTCCATATCTTTAACTTTAATAAATCCTGCTAGATTACTTTCTAAAATGGTCAAAATAATTTACAGTTCTACCAACAGGGTGTGTGAATGCCCCTTTCCTCACACCTCTGTCAGCACAAGATAATATCAATCTTTTTAATTTGGAGGTTAAGACACAGGAACACATTTTTATTTTCATGTACATTTTCCTGAAAATGAAGGAGGTTTCCCTTAATCCTAAATTGTGCTCTGTTGTCCTTGCATGGATGCATTGTCCTTGCAGATGGGTTGGGTTGGGGTTGCATGTAAAAACAGAAGGTGAAGCCCTTCCAAAAGGTTAAAGAGCTTGGAGAAGATTGTGCACATCTTTTAGATCATTCTCCAGGCCACGTGGGGCTCCTGGGAGGGTCTGGTGTGACCTCGCGTGTGCAGAGGAATGGGTGGGACTAGGGCAGCTCAGAAAAACGGACTTGGGGGCCAGGTTCTCCACAGTCAGAGTCTAGCTCAGAAACATGGGTCTTCCTGGGAGGATATAAGCAGGTATCAGAAGACCCTCTTCTACTTATTCACTGAAGATAGAGTGGTGAATAAGGCCTATGCCTTCGTCGGTCTCAGAATCTCATGGGGAAGTCATGTACTTAAACACAGGGTTGTACATATATGTGTTTAATTATGAAGTGATAAATACTACAAAAGTTCAGGGGGACTTAACTTAGTCTGGGCAGGTGGTCACTTGGGAAAGACATCCCTGAAGGCCATTGCAGACGAGACTGGGTGATGAACAGGAGCTGGCCAGATGAAGGGGGTGGCAGCATTCCAAGTAGAGAGCATAGCATGTCCAAATTCTTGGTGTGAACTTCTGCATTGTACAGAGTAAGGGACCTCTTGGCTCTTGAGAAAGTAAGTCTTTGCCAGTGGGAGCTCCACTGAATGGTCCCAGCATCTCCTCTCTTACAGGTGCTGGGCTGGCCCAGTTGCTCACTGGCTGAGAGGCATTTAAAAGTCAGGGGCCCCTGTGGGGGAGTCTTAATAGGTAGGCTTCTGCCCTCCAGTTCTGTGAACAATACATTTTTGCTGTTTAAGCCCTCTAGGTTGTGGTGCTTTATAATAGTGGTCCTAGTAGACTCATACAGAGAGTGCTGGAGATCATCAAAGCCAAGATTGATGGCGGACTTGCGTGGGGTGTGGGAGGAGCTGGAAAAAAATTGAACCCTGGTGCTTCCCAGACAGAGTACTGAGAGGTTGCAAGGACAGATAGCGCCAAGAAAGGAGGCTTTGAGAGATGGCCAAGAAAAGCAATGTCTTCTGCCCAATCTGCCAAGTTGGTGGCCAGTGAGCTCTCCCTCCTGAAAAGCCAATGATGGAGCAGACCCTGATGAGGCAGGAGACTTTGTAAGCCCACCTGGTGAACTGTGGAGATGTCTAGCCCTTTACTTTCCTGGGTGTAGAATGGCCAACCATCCCAGTTTGCCCAGGATTGGGGGTTCCCAGGATATGGACTTGCAGTGCTAAACCCAGCAAAGCCTTAGGAAAATTGATATGAGCTGATTCACACTACCTGGGAGTGACCTTGAAGGAAGCTGCTCCTTTGGATCAATAGGAAAAACCCAGGTGAGATTCTCAGGCTAGCCCACCAAAGGGGATGATGTGGGTGGCACTCCAGTGACACCACGGTGCTGGTGGGTTTGACCAGGCACAAGGAGGGTGTGGCAGTGACCTCGGTGCACCATTAACCTTTTACACTTTTCAGAACAGAGACCAGACCAGGGCCCTCCCTAACTGAGAAACTGCCTGGCATGACTTCTCCCTCTGGTCCTCCAGAATCTGCTAAGAGTATCTGCAGGAGGTGGAATGGTGGCTCCCCCAGAGATAGGCCCATGTCCTAATGCCATGAATGTGGCAAAGTTAGGGATCTTGAGAGGAGAGTTTATTCTGGACCATCGGAGGGACCCTACATGCCATTGCAAGTATCCCTGTAAAATGGATACAGAGGGAGACTTCATAGAGACAATCAGAGGGGAGGGTATGTGACCACGGAGGCACACTGGAGTGATGCGGCCACAGGCCCAGGAATGCTGGGCCACCACCAGAAGTTGGACCAGGCAATGGATGGATGGTCCTCTAGTGCCCCTGAGAGAGAGTGTGGCCTGCTGACACTTTGATTTTAGACTTCTGCCCCCAGAATTGTGAGGAAGTAAACTTCTGTTGGTTAAGCCTCCAAATTGGTGGTAATTTGTTACAGCAGAAGCCCTAGGAACCTCATTGTAGCACCCAAGACCTTAGCTTTCCAACCATCAAATAAGGGAAGCCATGTTTGGGTTCTTCCCTTCTGATTAGGGTCACAGCTCCATCTAACAGGCTGTTTCTTAGAGTCTGTTATGAATGACAGGGCGCTGGCTTGGGGGTGACTGCATGCAGGGCAGGGAGCGCGGAAGAGTCTGCTCGGAGCCAGCTGAGCCCCAGCGTTGGTCACAGGTTCACGGGAACCAACCTTCCACTGTGTTTAGAATCACGGCCACTTCCCCTGCGGTTGAGAACTGGGTTTTGCCATGCAGCTGGTGTTGGGGGGCGGTGGGTAGGGAAGAAGGCATTCAGGGCTTCTGCAACGTGATGGGGAAAGAAACTAGTGGCAGAGGCGGGAGCGCGGGGAAGGCTTGGCGGGGAGCTGGGATTAATTCATTCCAGCAGCCTCTCCCAGTGGTTCAGCCTTTTCCAGCTTGTGAGGTTTTTACATCGGATCCTGGCGAGAGCCCTGGGAGCTGGGCAGGGAGGGGTGCTGGTGTACTGGAAAGACAAGGCTGCGATGGTGAGGGTGGTGCTGACTGGCCCGGGCCTCACAGCTGAGAGCGGAGGAGGCAGGACCAGCTGCCTCAAACCCTGCGCTCATTCCTCAGCACCAGGGGCTGGCTGCTGAGCTCAGGCAGGTGCCACCAGTCAGGCGGGACATCTGTTTTGCCTGGGGAACAGTTCCTGCAGTGCCCATTGCTTCTGTGTGAGCCTGTCTCAGGCTGGGTTCCCCAGGAAGCAGATCTGAGCGTGGGAGCCGTTAGTAAGGGGGTGTCGGGGGACCATGCCTGTGGAAGGGAGGAGAAGCAGTGGGGCTGGGCAGAGGGAGACGCTGAGCTGCAATACCGTCCTCAACGATGGCCCCAGCCTACCCCATGGAGGGCTCTGGAGGCCCCGCTTTCAGGCTGCGGCATGTCAGAACCCCAGGGTCGCAGGAAGCCAGAGCTACAAGGAGCCCCAGACATTGCACAGTCGTATCTTCTCATTGTAGACAGGGAGGCCCAGGCTCAGCTGGGCAAGGACATGGCCAAGGCCACCCAGAAGTTGTACAGCGCCCATCCAGCCCCCCACAGATGGCTCCTTGGCTCCGCCTTCCCTCTGCCTGGCTTGACTTGATCCTCTTCCAGGCAGTTGCTCCGGATTAGCACCCCCAGCTCCTTCCCACATTCAAGTCTCTCCCTCAGCAATGACAGCTATGCTCGGCAGGGGGTACTTCATGGGAACTGACAAGCCCCAGAACTTCAGCATCCCATGTGTCCCTGAGAAACTCACGGGGTTTGAGGCCAGAGAGACCTGAGTTCTAGTTCCTGCTTCATCACCTCTGATCTGCTGGGTGACCACATGCAAGTCCTTTTCCTTCTCTGAGCCTCAGTTTCCCCATGTAAAACTATTAGATTAAATATACCTCCTGCACAAGGTTGTTGTGAGATTAAATTAAATCATAATTGTGATTATTGTTATCATCATTATTATTTCACATGGATATTACTTCATCTTGACTAACTGAAAGTTCTTTGAGAATAGATTCAATATTCTCACCCTTTCTTGTTCCCCAAGAGAGCTCCTAGGAGAGGGCCGGAAACCCTGTGAGTGCTCAGCAAACATAGTAACGAAGTGAGTAGGTGTGTGTGTCCCTTTCAGTTAACCTTTTATATGAAGTTAACAGCAGGACAACTAACATGGCCTGAGCGCTCACCCCATGCCAAGCATGTCTATTTAACCCTCCCAACATCCTTATAAGAGGTATTAGCCTAATATAACACCTAGTTTACAGGGGAAGAAACTGAAATTCAGAGAGGTCAAATAACTTGCCAAATGCCACACAGCTAGCAAGCAGTGGAGCCAGGAATTGAAATTGGGACGGTAACTTCAAAGCCCATGTACCTTCCATGTACCAGAGGCACTTTGACAGTGTTTCCGCAAGTCCTATGCCTGGAAGCTGTTGCGTTCAGAGCCATAGGCAGATGACCAGTCAGGTCTACAGACATCCATCAGCCTAAGAATGATTTGTGGTTTGGACGAGAAGTGGCTTAAAATTCTGAGATGGTTTCTCCCTAGAAATGTCACTAAGTCATGATTTCTGGAATAGCGTTGCTTTGGATATGTTCAAAGTCCTTCCCTATTGCTATTTATAGTTTCCTTGCGGTATATGTCACTTTCTCCATAGTGGGGTATTGAGAATATCACCTCCTGGGCCTCCTGCAGCCGCCTCTCAATACTACAAGAACAGCCTTAGAAGGACACTGGCTCCCGCCCCCTGCCTCCCCCAGCTTCTCCTGGACCCCTGTGGTGGACACTGTGAGGGTTCACATTCCGTCACCACCACTTGCTAGTTGTGGAATCCTGAGCAACTAACTTACTTAACATCTCTGACCCTCAGTAAAGTGGGGAGAGTCATATCTTACAGGATTGTGGGGCATAAATACAGTTACTATGAGATAGCCTCTACTAGAAGCACTTAATTCATTTCAATTTGATCTGTTACAATAACTCCATGATTCTGTTACTGGTTCTATTTTAATGGATGAGGCACAGAGAGGTTATGTAACTCGCCTGACGTCACACAGCTCCCTAGTGGCAGAGCTGGGGTTAGATCCCGGACAGTTAGCCTGGGCAGAATGGCGCCAGAGTCCACGCTCTTAACTACTGCACGAAACTGATAACATACGTAACCAGTTTATGGAACGAGCTGGATTTGGTAGGCTGCAAGCAGAAGATAATTTAACATTTAACTCTGCCTCATTAATTCATTCTCTTAAATAATACTTTAGTGTTCCCAGATGAAATCTTCAGCAGATCTTTAGTTTTTCTGTTCACTCTTCGGGCTTAATAGATGGTCTCATCCTTCCCCTGCCCCCAGTTATTAAAAAGTCTGCTTCTCTGTATTATCAAAGCTTCAATCTCGCACCCAATTTAAAACAACTTCATCTTCCCGGCCACCTCTTGGCTTGGACTTCCCTTAGGGACACCTGCCGCGGGGAAGGCGGTCATGCTGGGCGTCTCCTCTGAGCCACCCCGCCTCCTGCCCTCTGCCTGTCCTCTGCTGGCCTCCCCAGGGGGGCTGGTGCAGTAAAGGGCCATGAGGCTGGAGGCTCACTGCCTGGGGCTGCTGCATCCCAGATGCTGATCCTTCCTCTCCTGGGACACTTTGGAGGATTTCATGGGGACCTCTGATGGCGGTCCCCCTGCTCACGCAGTTCCTTCTCGGCCCCTGGCTTCCGGCCGACCGTTTCCCAGCAGACTCTCCGATGGAACCACTTCACCCCATGGCGGGCGGGCCTCTTCATGAGTCAGCCTGGCCGTCCCATCCCTGTGTGGATGGTCCCCCTTCACGTGTGGACGGCGGTGGTATAGGGTACTGGCCATCCTGGGAAGAATCCAGGCAGTTCCAGGCCTTTGGAAGCTAAGCTTTCTGGCCCCTGGGCCTGGGGTGGCCTGCATATCTGAGGTGTGACCTGCACACTCCCAGTGTGGCTGCTGGAGCTGCTGCCGCAAAAATTCAATCTCAAATAATAACATTTATTTGAATATCACAGTCTGCATCTCTGTCTAATTTTTATGCCTACAGTTTCTTCACGCTTCTGTGGACAACATCTCAGCTCTCCAGGATGGCCATAAAATATAGCCAAAGCACACCAGATTTCCTTCCCAGGGGTGGTAAGTGCAGCAGAACAGAAAGCCTCTTCTTAAAGGAAAACATATTTTCATTTTTATTGTTGAAAAATGTATGCAAAATTCCCATGATGCAAGAGACTTGTTATCAGCCACTAACTTTTATGATGAGGTGTTTTTTTCCCCCCCTAGCAGAGCAGGAACCAATTAGAGTGCTTCCCAAGGTTGGGAAAAGACTGGTCAGGCAGAGGTCAAGGGCAGACTTATCACTGGACTTTGCCCCTGGCTGAGCTAAGTGAGGGGGTCCTGGGAGTGCCTTCCTTACTGTGGTCACCAGAGACTTGGGTGTGTGTTTTCAGAACCCAAATCCTCACTTGGGCTTCCCCATTGCCTGGTTGCAGGGCCTTGGGTAATTCCATTCCCTGACCTGGGCCTCAGTTTCCTCACTTGTAAGCCTGACCCAAGACCCAGGGATTCCATGTGGAGGTGTCCTCCCGGGGAAAGCCTCACATGTGTGCAACGGTATTACCACAGCACCAGCATCATGACAAATTGTTGGGAACAACCCAAATCTCAGAGGGAGTACAATGTAGTATAGTCATATAATAGGATTAAAAACAGTTCATAGAAATGAGGTAGATTCATGCAGTGATGTGAACAAATCTGAAGATCATCATATTGAATGAGACAAGTGAATTGCAGAAACTATTGAAGACTGGTATGTGAAATATTCTACCCCTCACGTAAATCAACACGCATCCCCAAATGCTGCATATTATTATGGTTCCCGTGTCTACACAAAAGTTTAAGAACTGAACTGGAAACATGTACACCAGTTCATGGTGGTGGCTGCCTTAGCAGGAGGAAAGGCATTGGGAATAAACGAAAAAGGAACTTGGAATCCATTTGTAAATTCATATATATGTATATATTTCAATAAAAGAAGACAAACCAAGTAACTTTAATAAACTGTCAAGTCTGGGTGGTGGATAAATAAGTGTACAATGGATGCTGGTTGTATATTTTTTCTGTAATTTCGAAATTTCTCAAAAAAAGAAAAGTGAGGGGGAACCTATGCATAGAAATAACTGGGAAAAACTCATTGGCAGAAAGAGGGTAATTTAGTCTTCTGGTCCTGACTCAGCAGGCCTCTCGGGGGGAAGAAGGGTGGACTGAGGGGTGATGTCCCTTGCGGTCCCCCACCCTGGAAACGTTTGTAGCTGGAGTGTGCGCTGGAGCGTGCGCAGTGCACACGCTGGCCCCGGGTGGGAACACAACAGATGAATGAAGCTGGAGCCACTCGCAGAGAAAATGAGGCGAGAGGAAGGAACTGAGCTTGAGGGATCCCTGGGAGTTCTCCAGGGGCAGTGAGGTGATGGGCCACCTTGTATGGGACCTTCCGTGTAAATGCCTTCCTGAGCCTCCACATTTTCCCTTGGGCTCTTCATTGTCTCCTCAGGGAGGCTATTGCTTAAAGCATAAAATGGGGCCTTTAACTGGCCCCCAAGGGCATCCTTCCTTCAGGAGGCCCATTTTTATGGGCCATGTTTTAAAAATTACATCTAAATTAAATTTGTGCTGATTTAATTAGAAAATGTAAGCTCAGGGACTTCTTCACTGTTCCTGCTACTGGGACCCAGGCAAATGGCTTCTCTTTGGAAAGGGCTGTTGGATGAGGGGCAGCCTGGGCCTCTCTCGTCGGCCTGGAGGTACAAGCAGGCTGCAAGAGCTGGAAGCATCCTTGAGGCCATCAAAGTCCATGTCCTTCTTGTTCAAAGGGAAGATTGGGGGCCAGGGGACAGCACCCTGCTCAGGGTCACCTGTGGTTGTGGCATCTTCTAGGGGTTTCCTTCCAGGTGAGGGTGTGGCCTAGTGAAGAAGAACCTCTTCTCGGATACTGTGAGGTACAGAAAGCTGGACTTCAAGGCCTGGGGAGCAGCCCTAGTCCCAGGAGACTCCCAAAGCAACAGCCCTCTGCGAAGCTGGCTGGGGACACCTGATAGGCGGATGCATGACCCTCCCAAAGAGTCCTTACCCTCCTGTCCCATTTCTGTAAATATGTTACCTGCAATGACAAAAGGGACTTTGTGGACGTGATTACATTAGGGATCTAACATGGGGAGATTATCCTGTATTATCCGGATGAGCCCCAGGTAATCACAAGGGTCTTTATAAGCGGGAGGCAGGAAGGCCTGAGTCACTGAGTCAGAGGGGACATGGCGATGAAAGCAAAGGAGCAGCATGTGTGTGTGTCTGAGAGAGAGGGGGAGAGACTGGAGATGCTCTGCTGCTGGCTTTGAAGACAGGGAGGAACCATGAGCTAAGACATGCAGGTGGCCTCCAGACATTGAAAAAAGCAAGCAAACGATTCTGCCTCGAGCCCCCAGAAGAATACAACCACGCTCATGCCTTGCCGGCCTTCAAAACTCTAAGATAATAAATTTGTGTTAAGTCACTGACTTTGTGGTCATTTGTTTTAGCAGCTATAGAAAACAGATATAGGGCATGAAACAAAAACTTTAGGCTTGAGAGGAATTTTTCTGTTGCATGTGACAAGAAAGCTAACCCCAACTACCCTAAGCTTAAGGAAAAGGGACAAGGTAGGGAATCCATTGGTTGTCTACCTTCTGGGCTTCAGTGGTGACAAGACCAGGGCAGCATTTCCAGACTTGATTACTTCTCACCTTGAAGTCTTTGGGCAAAAAAGTTCTTTTTGTTCCCCTTCAGAAGCCTCAGCTGAAGTCTTGTGGGGTCTTAAGAGCTCTGATTGGTCATGCCCCAGTCACACATCACGTCTGGAGCTGAGGCAACCACAGGGACCGAGACCAAAGAAATGGTGGGTCCCCAGATAAAAATGAAAGACTGTGATCAGAAGTTGGCAGGTGGGGTGGGGTGGAATGACAGTGCACTCAAAACAAGCGTGGCCACTGTGAGGCACACCAGCGCCGTCTCCTGTGCTCGTCATCTGGAGAAGCAGTGGTTCGGATTCAAGTGTGTCCACTTCCAGGGCAACCCTGGGCAAACCACTTCTTATGAGCGCATCTAAGTCCCACGGGCTCATCTGTAAAATGGAGAAGCCAGTATCTACTTTGTAGGGGTGTTGTAGGAAGTAGAGGTAACCTACTTAGGTTAGAGTTCACCTGTCACAGTACCTAGCTTGGGGGAAGTCCTTAGTAAGTGGTGGGTCTTGCTGGTAATGATAGCCTTAAGGGTGATGATAACGGTGATGATGATAGCGACCTGGGGATCTCCTGTCTGCAAGTGTGCATTGTGGCTGTTGGTGACCAAAGGACTTGCTCACAAAGTTTTGGCCATCCAAATTGATGAGTAAGTTAAATAATAAAAATAGCTCAAGGAAAAGGAAAAACAAGTGTATCTTTTGGCATAAAATGGAATCAGTAAAGTCTCCAAGGGAAAGCTTTCGTTCAAATGCCACTGTTCAATCTGCGTATTTAAAAATATCTTCCTAATGAGCATATACAGTTTCAGTTTCTTGGACTAAAAAGTAGATAACAGAATTAAACAAACAACTGCTTTTCCTGGCATTTAGCAGCTCCCACCGGCTCAGTGTTGGAGGCAAATCTGCCGTGATTCTTTTTTGGACAGAAGAAGTTCTGTGCTCATTGGAGGAAATGTTCTTGGGGTGTGGTTGATCCTGGAGCTGATGGAAATCCTCTCACATGGTGTCTCCTCTGGCCAGAGCCCATGGGATGCACTACGGCTCAGGTTCCTGGTGTCAGCCGGGCTTTGTGACACTCGGGATGGAGAGAGCTTCCCGTTGACTTGGCCGGTCAGCAGGTGGTCAGGGACTCCCAGTTGGCAGAGTGCTTGCACCTCCATCATCTCTCTTGCTTTTCGTGGCACCTCCATGATGCAGGTGAAAAAGCTGGGGTTCAGGAAGCAAACCTGAGTTGTTTAAGGCCACCAGGCCAGTGGGTATCTGGGACGACAGCCTTCATCTCCTACCTGCCTGTCTTATCTGCTGCTAGTATCACACAAATTAGCACTTGGAATGCAAGTCCCTGAACCTGTTGAGGAATTAAGAATCCATATCTCCAGCTGGTAGTGACGTTCTTGGTGCTGCAGAAGCTGCAGATTAATGACACCTGTGTGCGGTTTGCAACAATAGTTCCTCATCTGCTTCTGTCAACAAAATCCTTAGAGGTCCAGATAAGATCCCGTTCTTAAGCAAGTCCTCCATGCTACCAGCCTGTTCACCTCAGTTCCCACAGTGTTTTACAGAAATCTCTCTGGATTTGCTTCCTTTGCCTTGTATTACAATATTCATGCACATGTCTTACCTCCAGCGCTGGAATGTGAGGTCTATGAGGACGAGACTCGATATTTGCATTTCTTCTCCCCCCCATGGCACCTAGCAGAGCGCATGGTTCATAATAAGTGCCCAGTACACTGTGCTCCAGGAAAGGACGAGCAGCTGGTGGATGACTTGCCCATCATGTCAATAGCAAAACAGGACCCACTTCACCTGAGATGGAATGTCCTCCCCGCAAGGAAACAGACTTCACTGAGTCACGGATAACACAATGGATCTTCTCAGGGATCTCAGTTCTCTGACTCATAGAAGTCGTTGAGGTGGTTATCTCCATAAGTAACACAGAAAGTGACCTTCGGCTCAAGGCTGAGCCAGGGAGGAGGAACTGAAGCACCTCTTGCTTGAGCTACCGAATGGACCTAATCCAGGGATCTAACACCATATGCAATATTTTACAGTGTCAGTGTTCATTACTGAGCACCTATTATGAGGCAGACATGAAGCTTGACATAGTCATTGCCTTTAAGAAATTCACCATTTAATAAAAAAGGCAGACCTCAAAGCAAGTTCGGCCACAAATGCAGGCTTACATGGGTGTGTAGGAGCACAGAGAAGGGCGTGAGGATTCTGACATGAGGATTCTCAGGGAGAGGCTGAGTTTTCCCACTGGACGGAGAAGGCCAGTGGAAGGAACTGGACACTATTTCATGCACATGGCTTCTTATCCTGCTTTATTGCAACAGGCTGGCACGCTCCTCTAACAGTTCTGCCTTTGAGCCTTTCTTGCTGCCCAGACTGAGTTCTCTGGGGATAAGAACTCTGTTTCTGCTCTTTCTATTTCATCTTCTTTCTAATGAGAGATATTCTAGGATGACAGTATTTTAAGATAAAGAACTTGGTCCTCCTGGTCTCTGTTCTTAATTCCCCAAGGCTGAGCCTGGGTTTTGGTTCCCTGCCTTTGCTGAGGGCTGATCCTGATGCTAGGCACCCTGTATGCATTATTTGCAAGGATGTGGGACCTTGGGTGACTAATAAACAGTGTAGTCTCAGTCAATCCCAGGCATCTCTCATTCACTGAAGTCAAGGGAAGGAATTGACATGTCATGCTGAGAACCAGCTCTGGGACTGGGTGCGGACAGCTGTGGGCATCATGAGCAAAGTGGTTGGGACAGGTGTCTGGAGCAGCATTTACTTCCCTCTCTTTATTTCCATCTCTGCTTTGAGGTAAGCATCAAAAGCTAGGGCCAGAATTGGGTGTCTCCACTACATGGAAAATAATTCTTTCATATCATTTGAATTAGAAGCACTCCAGTCTGAGTTGCAGAAGTTGATAATAATCCCTTAGAGACAAGATTCTCTAGGCAATTAGTCTATCTTTCCCCTAATGTTTATGCTGTCTTCCCCAAATCTAATGAGGGTGTATTCAGCATCTCATGCATGTTTCTATGGTCCAGAAGGTGTCACTCCATCTGTGCTTTGATGAAATGCTAGATTATGGTTGCAGAAAGATTAATTATGCCACAGCCAAGAGTACACTTCAGAGAAATCACTGTCAAAAGGATAATTGTACAAGGTCTCCAGCCTCCTTAGATCTTTCTTTTTTTCTTTCTTTCAAATGACAGGCAGAGCTCAGAGAGACTGCAAGTAGTTGATTGCTGGAGCAATGGGTCAGATCCTGAGAAGGTGGAATCTATATGAATTTCAGAGTCTTCCTGGCCCCCCTCTTTTGCATGACAATGCTAGGATAAATTCTGCATCCCTCATTCTGGCATTGAAGATTCCTTTCATCTGGTACCAACTGCTCCATGTTTATCTCTAACCAGTACCCCCTCTCCCTGAGTTCTAGGACATTGCACAAAATATTGGTTATACCTTCAAAGTGCTGTGCACTTTCAAACCGATGGACTCTTGCATTGCTTGGAACAGCCTCCAGACTTTAATATGTATACAAAAATCCCTAATTATCCTTCAAGACCTGACACAAACCTCTCCTTCTCAATCAAAGCCATACTTACTCCTTCAGGCAGACTCAATCCGTTTCACCTCAGTCCATGCACTTTGCACATCTGCAGTCACAACAGTGCATTTCAACAGTTGATCTTTCATTCTGTGGCTCTCACCAAAAGGTTCACCTGGAAATGGGGAGTGGGTTTTCAGATAAGGTGGAAAATTAAAGGTGCTCACAGAAAAAAAAACCCCAAGATGTTTACAGTTATAGAATAAAGCTTTTTTCCTGTCTCCTTATTCCCAGGCAGGGGGACTTCCACTCACTGGTCTGTTAGTTCCTTGAGGAAAATAAACATATCTCATTCTGTTTGTGTATTCTCAGTCCTGGATATAACACTGTTCCTGGCACAGAGATGTTCGATACATATTCATAGGATGGATGCCTGAACTAGTTAACACCTGTGAAACCTTTTGAGGATGCCTGGGAAACAGTATCCCTTTCCCTCAGCTGCATTCCGAACTGAAATAGAAGGGACAGAATAGGAAAAGGGATGATCAAAATATCACTAAAAAAGGCCAGGTAGAGTATTATGTCTTAGGTGGGAGTCAAGAGGGCTTGCTAATCTCTACCTCCACTCTACACCTTGGGACTATCCGACGGAGAGGAAAAGCTCTAATCTGCAGACCACGTCATCATCTCCCACTAGTCTGTGTGGAGGAGGAAGGGGAAAGGAAGCCAATTCCCCACATCCAGGGTATTTGATGAGCTATCTAATTGAGAAAGAGTGGAACATACATGCTGCCACCAAACTGGGAGCTCCCGCTAATCCCATGGGGGTTGATAGCATAAGACTTCTCAAGAGGCCAGACGCATTTAGAGGAAGTCCCTCTACCTGGGAATAAAGAGACAGTAAAAGACTTAATCCTATACCGGTAAACATTTAGTACCCCCCCCCCCCCGTAAGCACCTTTCATTTTCTATCTTATCGGAGAACCAACTGCCTACTTCCAGGTTAACCTTTTGGTAAAAATAAATAAATAAAAAATTTCCTCTATCCTCTATTCCCTCAACTACTTCATCCTCTTTATACTTCAGGGAATTCCTTAATTGTTCTTTCCCTCTCTTCTGTCCTTCTTATAAATGATATATAAGCTTGGCAGAATTACACCCAGAGGCTTCAGTTTCTGTAATTCTAGGGAGAGATGCAGAGTTACCCTACACTTTTCTCAATAAATTAAGTACTTTTCATGTGGCAGACACTGCACTTGTACCAGGTCAGGGAGCTCTATCAACAGGGTCCACGACTTCAAGAGAATCAGTCTAGCAGAGAAGGAAGATGCGAAAAAAGAAAACGACAGTTGAGAGTGGTACACTATATGAGAAAGAGATTCACAAGACACTGTAGGGATGTAGATTTGGGGCTAATTAATTTTATTTAAAGTAGCAGAGGGTATGAATTTTACAGGTAAAGGAAACTCAATGGATAATCAGGAATTGCTTCCTAAAGGAGTTATGCAAGGTAGAGATAGTGTGTGTGTGTGTGTGTGTGTACCTGGAGGCTCAGAACTATGAAGCAGCTTGATGTGTGGGAGAAATTACTAGTCAGGCTGTGTGGCTGGAGCAAGAGATTCTAGTTGAAGAGTGACTAGAAAAGGGGCTGGAGAGTTAGAAGAGTACTGGATACACTGGAAATTAAAGGATAAATTCTGGGAAACAGCTCCTTTTAGAGAATGAGGCATTTTATTCAACCGGATGAAATATTATGCTGGAGACAATGTTCAGAAATGAGAAAACAGGTAGGACTAGGCTAGAGTTCTAAAGGGCCATCTTATTTCAGCACCACGGCCAGCAACTAGCCAGCTTCAAGCCTTTTTCTCTGAGTTCGAGATGTTCTAAGATCCCAACGCAGTGAAAGGAAGAAAGTGGGAGGCTGCTGGAGGGTGGAGAATTTGGTGATCAGGAAGAGTGTGTGCATGTTCAGTTATTCAAAGATCAGTGCAAAATGCTGCTCTTAAGGAGTTGACTCTGTGATTCAAAGTTGAGTAGAATTAACAGGCATTTTTTCCCCCCGAACATAAAGGCATCATTATTTCTGAAGCTTGGAATAGCCAAGTTTTGAGTTTCTATTGTACTATATAATGAAAATGTTCTCTTCCATGAATGTGCTTCAATACCATTCTGGGTATAGGTGTCAGCTCAGAGGTTAGAGTCCTTGGGCTCAGCTTGGAGCTAGGGCCTCTCAAAAGGAAGCCACTCATTATAGTCTAAAAGTCAGAATGTGCAATTGAAAATTCTCAAGTCATTGAGATTACAATTCTTTTGAACATTATTTTTTCCCACACGTGTTAGAAATAATAGCTATTTCCAATACCCTTTACTTTAAACACCTTCTGTCTCTGACAAATCTAAAGAGATTTCTTTTCTTTCTTTTTTTTTTTTTTTGCTGCCTGAGTTAGCATCTGTTGTTTTCCTTTTCACCTGTGAGCACCCATAGGGATGGGTGTGAAATTTAATTATTATTCTGCAATCTATAAACTTCCCATGGCCTCTGGGAAAGTGAGACTGGTTAGACTGGGCAGAGGTTTGCTTTGATTGGACAGAACTGATGGGGAGAAGTGGTTTTTGGACTGGGATCCATGTGAGGGCTTCAGTGGATCCTTGCTGCCTAGATATTATTTGCAATGTGTGTGTGTGTGTGTGTGTGTGTGTGTGTGTGTGTGTGCGCAGGTGGGTGTACATGGCCAGGTTTCCAGGGAGCAAGCACACCACTTTCTTCAGAAGCTCTGAGAGGCTTCTGACTCTTAAATGAGTTAAGAACTACAGGATTAAGAGGGGAGAACAGACATAGAGGAAAACTAACACAGACGAGATTAAGGATGGAAAAACTTATTTTATAAGAAAACTTTTTCAGTAACTAAGGAGGTTACTGGTTGTAGAAAACCCCTCTGTGGCCAGATTAGACAACACTACCCTCACACCTTTATTGTTAGAGGAATTGCAGCCAGATTAATATATACTGATTAACATTTACATAGTGCATACTACGTATCAGGCAGTATGCTAAAGACTCACTCTTTTAATCCTAAAGGAAACCCTGTAGGGAAAATATATGTATTATTCTTATTCTATAGATGAAGAAATTGAGGCTCAGTGAAGGGAACAACCCAACATTGCACCTTACCTCATATGAAAACCAGAATTTGAACCCAGGAAATGTGTCTTTCAAACCTTTAAGAGCTGCCTGATATTTCATCCACAAGCTTGTTAAACAAACACATATACAAATAAGCATAATAATAAAGATAATTTCAGCAAATAATAATTTTAGGTGGTAATAAATCATCAGATGACATGGTAGACAGAATAGTGGCCCCCTGAAGATGTCCACATCCTAATGCCTGAAACCTGGGAATATATTAGGTTACATAGGAAAGAAGGATTAAGGTTTTAGATGTAATTAATGTATCCGCTAACCTAAAGATAAGGAAGTTATCCTGGATGTTTGGGCATGCCCAATGTAATCACAAGGCTCCCTAAGAGTAGATGAAGAAGCTAGAAGAGTCTGTCAGAGGAAGACATGGCTCCAGAAGAAAGGCACAGAGAGATGGATTATGGCTGCAGTTTCAGATGGAGGAAGCACCCATGAGTCAAGGAGTGTGCACAGGGTAGATTTCCCAGTCTCTAGAATCTGGAAAGGGCAAGGAAATGAATAGTTCCCTAGAGCCTCTAGAAGGAAGTCTCCCCTGAGGTCATGGCATTGGATTTGAGACCTGATTGAAACAAAGAAGCTAATTCAGAAGAATCTGAGGGAAAACCTGCAGGTAGAGGTCATGGGGCAAAGGACAGCAATGATGATGAGTGGATGCCTCAAGACAAAAAGCAGGTCAGTGGACAGACTTGCTCCTGGAAATGTGGTCCATGGACCAGTGGCACCAGCCTCACCTGGGAAATGGTTAGAAATGCAAATGCCCCAGTCCCACCCCAGCCCTATTAAATCAGATTCCTAGGGGTGGAGTCTAGGAGTCGGCTCTTGGTAAGCCTTTCTTACTTGCAACAATCACACCTGCAGAAAAGTTGAGAGTATAGTGCAGAAAATGCTGTTTTCTTTAACCATCTAAGAGCAAAGTGCTGACCTGATGCCCTATCATTCTCCAATACTTTAATATATGTTTAATATAAACAAGGACATCTGCCTACACAATCACAACACGATGTCAAAATCAGGAGATTGGCAGTGATGCATTATGCATCTAATCCTGAGAATTCATTCAGATTTCTCCAGGAGTTCCAATAACGTATTTTGTAGCAAAAGGTCTAGTTCAGGACCATGGGCTCCACTTCATTTTCATGTCCTGTTAGTCTCCTTTAGTCTGAAAAAGTTCCTCAGCTTTTCCTTGACTTTTAAGACCTTGTGGCTTCTGAAGACTACAAGACAGGTATTTTGGGTCTGTCTGATGCCTCCTCGTGCTTAAATTCAGCTTTTGTATCGCTGGCAGGAATAGCACAAAAGGGACTCTGCAGTCCTCTTGCATCCTGTCTGATGGCATGTGGCTTCAGTTTGTCCTGTTACTGGAGATGATCACTTTGATCACTTGGTAAGGATGGTGCCTGCCACTGTTCTCCACTATGAAGTTACTCTTCATAATAAATAAGTGTTTTGCAGGGAGGTATCTTAAAATTATGGATTATTTTATTCCTCCTCATATTTTCAACTTATTAATTTATATATCTATATAAACTCATGGTTTCCCATTCTATTCAGTGGGTCCTAATCTGTTACTGCTATTGTTTAATTTGATGCTCAAATGATCTCATTATTGACTAGCAGGAGCTCTTGTATCCTTTTGACGTGTCTCCATTGCTCTTTGAGCCCTTGCTTGCTTTCGGGCACAAGGTGTTCCAGGTTTGACTTGTACCTTCCCTGCCCCAGGCCTGGAATCAGCTATTTCTCCAAAGAGCCCTTTTTTTATTTTAGTGGAAAGTGGTTTTTAGAGGCCACGATTTAGGTGCTAGATATGTTAATTGCTATTAGAATGTCACTACTTTCAGGCTTTTTCAGAGGACAGATCTAAAAAACATATCTAAGATTATATATTTTATTACATATTTAATATGATCGTATATGTGTGTATATACACACATATACTATTACGTATTACACATTTTTATATTTATTATTATTATATTTGTACACACTTACACACATTTATTACACTTATATTTATTTCTATATGTATCTCTAAATATTGGAAAGTATGAGTTCACATCAATACATCTAATTCAAAATTAACATCATTAGCTTCATCCTAATTTTCTCCCTTTCAGTGTTCATAACTCCTTTCCCCAGTAATGACAAACATGGAGCATTAGTTTCCCAGGGCTGTTGTAACAAAGCACCACAAACTGGATGGTTTAAACAACAGAAATGTGTTTCCTCACAGTTGTAAGGGCTGGATGACCAAGGTCAAGGTGTTGGCAGGGGTGGCTCCCTCTGCTGGCTGCAGGGAGAATCTGTTCCCCGCTGCTCTCCCTTCTGGCGGCTCTCTGGTAAGTTTCGGCACTCCTTTGCTTGTAAATGCGTTTCCCTGCTCTCGCCTTCATGTTCTTCCTGCGTGTGTGTCTGTGTCCAAATCTCTCCTTCTTGTAAGGACATTAGTCATAGAGGATTGGGGCCCACCCTAGGCCAGTATAACCTCATCTTAACTAATTACATCTGCAATGACTCCCCTTTCCAAATAAGGTCACATTTTGAGGCTCTGGGGGTTAGGACTTCAACAGATGAATTTTGGGGAGACACAATTTAACACATAACACTCAGCTTTTACTGTCCTTGATGGGCACTCGATCAATCCTCCTGAATGTCATTAATCTTACATCTTGGCTGTCACCTTGTACTCCCCTACTCATCCTGAGTGGGCTCTGAAGTCTCATTCAGGCGGCTGCCCGACCTGGGTTCTGATGCCCACCTACAGGGATGCCCTTCTCACCTGCTTAGGCTCAGACTCCTGACTCCAGGATGCTTCCTCAGTGAGCGCCCCCATCACCCTGTCCCTCATGGCATGTCCTTCTCAGTCAGTCTGGTCTGTTACCTCATGCAAGGATGCCCCTCTGGGGTGGCGTCCTTTCCACCCTGCATGGTAGTGACATCCCATGTTGCCTCACTCCCTACCATGTGGATGACCTCTTCCCCCGGGTAGAGTTCTGCACCCTATGTGGGCCAGTCTTCATGTCATTACCTTCCCCCTTGCTTTCGGCCACCATGGCTGTCTGTGCCTCACTGCAGATGCCTACCTTCCTCTGTGCATGTAATGGAATATTCAGAAAGTAAGGGCATAGAAAAAGGAGGCAGTGGAGGGAAAGAGGCGGAGGAGGAGCTGGAGTCTGTGCTGACAAGCTCTCCTGTGATTTACATGCATCCTAAAGCCTGTGACCCTGGTGTGGTGGTCAGTGAGCAGGGGGATGTCATGGGATGGGGCTGGAGGGGTGGCAGAGCCAGGTCCTAGAGGGTCTTCCAGGATTTCGTGAGGAGGATCTATTTTATTTCTGTATTTTTGAGTTGACAAAAATAGGTTTATCTGCAGCAGAAATGGCATCATGCACAATGTGAATTAGCTCCAAGTCCCTTCTGAGAAGAACAGGAGCCATTGTTTACCTAAGTTAAGTCACATCCACCCCCCAGCTCCTCCCTTTAGCTTTCAGCATGCTTCAGTCAGTCCCTTCTAAAGTTACAGCACTTTCTTGATGGCTCTCTCCCTCCTCTCCTTTCCCATCCGTGCTTCTCACAAGTGTTCAAGTGTTTCCACACTCTTCATGTCCTGAATGCTATTCACGCCCCGACCCAGTGCAATCTGGCTTCCACTCAGGGGTTTGTTTTGATTTTGCATACACTGGGAGCCACTGGAGGGTTTTAGGAAGATAAACATACTTGATTTATGCTTTAGAAATATCCCTCTGGCTACTTCATAGGACATAGTTTTGAAAAAACCAAAAGAGGAAGCGGGAAGTTTAGTGAGGAAGCTGCCGGGTTCCTAGCTGAGAGGATGCTGGTGTGGACAGGGTGGCCATGGGGGGCTTGATGAAAAGAGGAAAGGTGAGGGGTGTGTTTGGGAGGTAAGGCTGGCAGGATGTTCAGGTGGATTGGATGGAGGGGTGAGGGAGGGAGAGCAGAGCTTGGCCAGAGAAGCTGAGCGGACGGCAGTTGTGGGAAATGACTACAAGCGGAAGAAGTTTGGAGAAGAGGGGGATCCAGGAAGTCTGTCTGGGTCACATTTTGCTTGAGATCCCCACCTGTATGGTGATAGCCAGTAAATCACTGAATATATCAATTTGGAATTCAGGGGTGGGGCCAGGGCTGAACGTTTAAATCCAGAAGTCATTTGTCTGCTGGAGGAGTCAGTAAAATGGTGTTGGTTTAGAAATGCAACTGCGCCATGAAATGCTAAGGAAGGCTGGGGACAGGGTCCAGGGCCCAGGGAGAGGTGGAAGCATTGTCCAGGTGAGCCATAAGGGCAGGGCTTGTCAGTGAGCTATGGGCAGGTTGCAGGTCACCTTGGGTCAATGCTGGTCTGACCCCGACTTGCAGAACAGAAGGAGAGTTGACATCCTGTAATGAATTTGTCCCCAGGACAGTAACTCACATGTAAGACCACTGCCAGGCCCATCAGACCAACCCTTAAATTGAAGAACAAAATCTTCTGCAGTTTGATGAGAAGGTCAAGGCCTGACTCGGAGCCCTGGGTCTCAGAAGGCAGCCCCTGTCACTCTCCAATTTGGAGGCTCTGCAAACATGCCATTAGCGGCTGCCCCGGTAAGTGCAGTGCACTTAAGAGTCACAAATCATGCTGACATCCGTGACCCATATAATCATCACAGCAGCTCTCAGAGGGCTGGAGAGATTTTTTTTTAAGACCCTATTTTATAGCTGAGGAAACTAAAACTCAGAGGTTCAGCCACTTGCCAAAGACCACACATCCCGGGCGTGATAGAGCCAGGACTCCAGACCAGGACTGTCTGTTTCTAAAACTTTCATCCCACCTTCTCGCTCTGTCAGAGCCGCCGCTGCCTCCACCAGTGCGAACATATGAGAACTGTCACGGGCAGGTCTTCATCAAGAAACCAACCGGGTGTGCCTTGTCCTGGGGTTGACGTCACATTCTCTCATCCCCAGTCCCAGATCTTCCCTTGGAGAGACTGCATTCTTTCCAAAGCCCTTGGCTTATTTTTCTCCTCTGGGACTGGACTTCATCCCTTCCCTGCTGGTCAGAGCCCCTATCTTACAATTCCACACCATCTGCTCAGGTATTGGTTCTTGGGTCTCACCTCCCCATGCTTCCTGAATGCTCAACCAACCACTTCCAGGGAGGTCTTCCTGGTTGCTCTGGCCTCCTAGAACTTCTCCAGGGATCTCTAGACTGCAGTAGCCTTGACCTCTAAACCCCACATGCCTGTGACACGTGTAACTCAACCAAGCCCTGCAGCATGTGATTATTCACACATGATCCCTATCTGAACTGTTCTGACCGTAGTTACCTCCATCTCAGGGTCTTCAAGGTCAAATTCAACATCTCTCCTTAACTCAGGAGACCTGATTCAGCTTCCTCTGTGCCAGCAGAAGCAAATAAATAAAATATGGACTCTGCGTCATAGCCTCTCACAGGACTTTAAAGGTCACCTACTTCAACCTTCTGTCTGATGTTATACTTCCCTCTCTAACATTCTTCCCAAAGCCAAGCCTCTCCTGACACATGGTGCTAACTCTTTGGGAAAGTCGTTCCTTCTTTGACAGATACCTTAGAATTTATTTCCATTTTCCCCTTCAAAAGTTACCTGCTAGCAATACCCTCCCCTGCGCCAAAGTTACTCAATATAGGGCCACTCCTGCATCGTGGTGGCCATGTTATGGGCTCAAGGCAGTGATCTTGACCCTGAGCCTTCTCTTCTCCAGAAAAAACATCAGATCTCCCACCCTATGTATCACCCCAAGCTCTTCCTTTCTCCTGACCTCCTTTCCAAGATAGGTGCCACTTTCTTGGTCTTAGAGACTCTTTACTTTCCACACTCAATGCAGATTCAGACAAGATTCGATAAGTATTTACTGAGTGCCATCTCTGTGCCAGGCATTGGGCCAGGAGCTGAAGATAAAGCAAGGGAAAAGACCATAATCGAGATGGAGCCAACACCTCAGTGGTCAACTGCATCTACCACACTACGTGACAAGCAGCCTCACAGCTATGGCTGCACGTGAGTTCTCGGCACGATGACTGTGATATTGTCCCTGCCGCTGAAAACTCATGGCCCCTTTAGCTTGACCTGGTTAACATTAACAGGTCTATATCAAATCTTCTTTCTCTCAAGCTCACCCCCATTTCCCTTCACCCTCTGCCTTGCCCCAGAGGATTCTGGGAGTCCAGTTCCTGGCAGGAGCCTCTGAAGGGATCCATGGGGCCTAACGATGGGTCTGTTAAACTGCATTACTCTGGGCTTGATAAATAGTTGTTACCAGCCAACGTGGTTAAATAATCATCAGACCACATAATTCAGAAAATCATGCTTCTTAAAAGCTCCCCATTTATTGTAATGCCCAACAGAAAATGTTAATCCATTGCACAAGATTACATTTTATTTTTCTAGGCAGAAAGCATTTTCTTTAGTCACATAATGACTTTCCTTGACATAATAATGAAGGAATGTGAATTTCAAACAGCCTGGGATGCGGGAGCGGGAGCGTTCTCTGTTATCTGGGGGGCTGGCCGCATGGAAATAGCTGGAGCAACTGCTGACTGGCTGGGTTGTGTCATCGTGGAATTAAGTGCTTACTAAGACTGAAATGCACCAAATTAAATTTTAGTGAGTACTTTCTGTTCACACAAACAGCAGAAATTAAACCACTGTGGTTGTGGCAGATAAGCTGTCATGTGGGGCTGGCATTCTATCAGGGGAGTGCTGTGGCATCAGGCAGAGCCGGACATGGTCAGCAGGAGCCTTGTACACAGGGCGGGAGGAAGAGGCTGAGCTCTGGAGTCAAATTCAGTGTTTCCCACTCCTTTTTGGTGCGACCTAGGGCTTGTCACCTGAGGCTCTTTGAGCCTCCACTTCCTTGTGTATAAAATGGGCATGATTAAGGCTACTTAGAGATGACAAATAGATCGAATCTGTGGAAGACTTTGGTCTGTGTAAACATGGGTTGGTGGTGTTATGTGGCTCCCTGTCTGAGGAAGTGGAGCTGGAACAATTAGGCGTAAGAAAGAAAGCTCTCCTCTGGCAGCCTGCCTTTTGCACGGGCTGGAGGTGGCTGCACAGAGAACTCAAAAGACCTAGTGCACCTCTGGAAACAGGTTCCATGGGACATGACCAAACAGTTGATTAATCCAGTGGGCTGTGGTCAGTCAGATTGATCACAGCCAAACAAGTTGCTCTGATGCCAGAGCAATAGGTAAAAAACATAATGTCTGGCTTCCTGGTATTAAGTGAGGTGGAGAGAGTAACGAGAAAGAGTACGCTCTCGCCTGTGAATGGCACATGTGTGTGGTAGACCAGATTATTGTTTAAAACTATTCACGCCCTCTTCCTCACCTTTGTGGAAGGTTCTTTTCTTACTCTTCAATGTTGGGCTCGGCCATGTGACTCAGTTTGGAGTCGGAGCAGACTCAATACAAGTACTGCAGTGTGCCGGTGCAGCTGGGCTCGCCCTCTTGTACCTCTGCCATCGCCACGAGCAGACTTTCTCCCAGGCTGATGCCTCCTCTTCATTCTGGGCTCTAGAACAAACATACAGGAAATGGACCAAAGCCCAACTTGGTAGCAAGGACCCAATTCGAGCCAAACCCAGAACGTAAAGCAGAACTGCTCAGCCCGGCCCAGCCTAGTTCAGACAACCTTAGCTTACCTATAGGTAGGTGAATGAAATAAATGCTTATTGTTCTATGACCCTGAGATTTTTATGGTTGTTTGTTAAAAGAACCGACTGATACAAGGTGCTTTCATATCCACTGGCTCATTCAATCTAAAGAATCCCCCCTCCTCCTGCCATGATACAGATAGTCAGATAATTTTAATTCTCTTTTTTACATGAGGAAACTGAGGCTTATGAATAAAAAGTGACTTATGGTGGTCAAGAGATGAGTAAGACTAAAAGGTGCACCTTTTAGTGGGTAGTGGAGTGTTTTTTCCCCCATGTATGGCAATGGCCTCTCTATAGGGGATCTGGAGCCAGGTGAGATCCCTGACTTCCCAGGAGAAACATAAGCTTATTCTACTTCACAATTTTACCAAAGGCCAATCTATTAACAGGGCTGGAAGGGCTGAGTGACCTCCTGGGGGCAGTTAATGAGTGGCCTGAGGTTTACATGCAGCGTTTACTATGATTTGGGCTGGTGCCAAAGTGTCATTGGGCAGAGAGAAAGCAGTTGGTCATGTACGAATCTAACAGGCAGCAATGCCAGCTACTAAATAGTATATCATTCCTAATGATGTTGTCAGTCCCTAATCAGTCTAATTTATATTGTCAACATGATATAATAGTCCCACCCGGTGAGGCCTTCAGAAATACAAGATCCAACAATGTGTGAGACCAAAGTGGATTTCCACTGATCCTGACTCTGGAAATCACATGAGGACAGCTGACTCCCACTGCAGAGAGCAGGGGTAGGTCTGTGAGCTGCCGGGTGCAGGGCCTGATGCATGGCAGGCAGGAAGTGGGCAGCTGGTGTTGTTTTTGCTGTCATGCAGCTGAACTAGCTGGTGTTGGAAATCTTGCCCTTGGAGCAGCAGAGAAGGGAGGTGCTGGGTGCAGAACGCCCTTGTTGTGGTGCCTGCTCCCCTCTTTTGTCATTACTTTTAGGAAAAGCCCTGTGAGGTTTACAAAGGTGACTTTCAATGCGGTATCTATACCTCCCTATGGTTAAGACAGGGGGGGCGTGTGGCACAGAGTAGGTGCTTAGTGAAGGAAGATTCTCTATGTGTTCATTTCTTACCTGCCCAGTGAGTCGGTCTATGTGAAAACTATGCAAATCATGGATTTCCGTGCAAAGGTGAAGGTGAGCTGATTATATTTTGGAGAAGGTTTTATGCCCTACATATTATAATATCTTTTTTACCCATCATCTCATTTAGTCCTCCCAATGGCCCCAGGTGGGAGACCTAAATAACCCCTTTGAAGGTGAGGAAACTGAAACTCAAGAGGCTAATGACTTGACCAAGGCTACCTGGCTAACAGTGTCAGTGCCGCGAAGGAACCCGGCCTCTCCAGTCACAGTCCTGTACTCCTTCGACCCTGTGAGCCTCTCTCTCTAAATAAGCATTTGCTTCCTTAGAAGCTCTTGGATGTTAGGCATTGACTAGACCAGGCAGCGCCCTGGTTTTGTATTTTTCATTCAGACGTTTTATTGCAGGGCATACATGGTCTTTGTTTCCAGTGCTAAATTCTGTGCTGAATGGCACGATCTTATGGAAATCGTTTAGCCCGCCTGAGCTTGGTTGCCCTCATCATTCTCATGATCTCCTTCTCTGGGCTCACTAGAGTAATTACAAGGTCTCCTTGAGACCTCGGAGCTCACTTGTGGGGTCCCAGAGCCTCCGAGAGGATAAAGAACGGCTCAGACTCCCACACCGTGGCTCAGACAGCCCATAGTTCACTTGTTTCCTCTTTCAGGTGGGGACCGGAGGCTCAGGGAGGGAACCGGCTTACCTAAAGTTACCAGCAACAATGATCAGGCCAGAAATCACCCAGGACATGACTCCCATGTCCTCACTGGACAGTTGTCCAGGCATTTTTGGTCAGGATCATGGCATAAAATCCTTTAAGTGACTTCAACTGTGCCGTTCTCATGGTTTAAGGTAGGGCAAGCAAATGTTTTCTGTAAAGGGCCAGAGTAAATAATTCAGGCTTTGCAGCCTGTGCGATCTCTGTTGCAATGACTCATCTTTGCCCCTATAGTCCTAAAGAAACCATAGCCAAATGTAAATAAACGGGCATGACAGTTTCAATAAAACTTTATTTACCAAGACAGGCAGGGGGCTGAATTTGGCCTGCCAGGCCATACTTTCCTACCCTTAATATAAAGATCAAAAATTTTCTAGGCTCTGGTCTGCATGCAGTCCATGGAGCATTTGAAAGCCCCTCCTTTTGCTCCCCTCCAAAAAAAAAAAAAAAAAAGACAAACAGGATCACAACTGGCAAGTCAGAATAGGGGGGACCTCTGCCATGAAGACCAGGATTTGGAAAGTGCCCAGGCCATGCTGGGGCCACCTTCAGCCACCCTTGGCCTTTCTCTTTGTGGAGAGGACCATCCATCGCATTACTTTGGCAAAATGCAAGTAGCCAATGAAAAGGGAGTTGATGGTGTGAGTAAGAGCAAGGTGGGGCCCTCGCTCTGCACACCCACTGGTCAGGAATCCCCTCTCTGTCCCCAGAACCCCTGTGCTCCGCTATCTCAGACCTTATCACCTTACCTTGGAATTTTTCATTTTTCTGTCTGTCTCTGCACTGAACCCGGACCCCTTGAAGGCAGCGTCAACACCTTGTTTGTTGCTGTGTCCTGGGCCCCACACTGGGCCTGTCAGAGTGTAAATTGTTGAGTAAATGAATGAATGAATGAATGAATAAGTGAGTTTCAGCAGGGGGAATGAGGAGCCCAGAGAGCCAGGGTCCAACCTTCTGGTTGGAAGACAGGAGGGTTGGTGTGGAGGTGCCACTGGGGATGAAGAATCATCCGGTCTGCTTGCTGAAATTCCTTCATCCAGAGCACCTGTTGAAGGGAGTTGAGGCTTTGGTGTCATTTTGATGCATTTTGGCCATGGATCAGGAGACTTAATCCTGCCCTGACATTTATCCTTCCACCTCAAGTGCATCCAGAAGGAGCTACATAGACAAGGAACACAAGCAGGGTGGAAATTAAGGCCTAAATGGGTGATCCGTGTCCTTCGGCCTCCCCAACATAATTTGATATATGTCATAACCCTCCAGTGATTTGGGATGTGGCCATATTTGAAAATATGGTCTTTACAGATGTAATCAACTTCTTTAAAAAATCATCAATATGACTGATGTCCTTATTATTATTTTTTTTTAAAGGAGATTTGGACAAAGAGACATGCACATAGTGGAAAGACGACAAGAACAGATATAAAAGGCGGCCGTCTTCAAGCAACGGGGTGAGTTCTGAGTCAGGTCCTTCCCCACAGCCCTTAGATGAAACTAAGCCTTCCCATACTTGCAATTTGGACTATTAGCTCCCAGAACTGTGAGTCACGGACATACATTTCTGCTGTTTAAGTCTCCTTGTCCGTGATACTTCGTTATGGCAGCCTTGCGAACCAGTGCAAGGCCCTTGCTTTTAAAGTAACAGTACAGGCAGCTCATGTACTATATACACCCTGATGCAGAGCTCTGGCAAAGTGGGACCATGTCAGTCATTTAGGCCTGCTTCTAAATAAAAAAGAGATGGCAGGGGAGGGGCTGGGGCTCTGGAACTTGAACAGAAGCTACTTTGTTTCCTCTCTCTTTGGTTGGATGTGTGATATGAGCTATTCAGTATGGTGCCACTTGTCACATGTGGCTCATGTACCTATTTAAATGTAAGTTAAATAAAATTAAATAAAATTAAAAATATAATTCTGTGTCTTTAGCTTCTAGCCAAGATGGAATGATAGAGCAACAGAATAGGCGATTGATAGTGAGCATCAAGCAGTTAAGTGCAGTGATCTCTGGATCGCCGAAGGTGGGAAACAAGCAAGGGGGTCCAGGGTTACCCTAGTCTTGTGCCTTGACTGAGATTCCAGCCTGTGGTGAAAGCTTTCATTTTCTCTTTTGTCACACACACACACACACACATACACACACACACACTGCAGGCTCTGTGTGACAATACCAAGGTTTATTTGGAGTCGTTTGTTTGTTTGCATTTCTATGAGACTACAGGTGACCTAATCCCTCTGGGGTTATGCATTCAAATCCCTGTGATTCAAAGTCATTGGACACCCTCCTCTCTGGGGGGCTGTGTCACTAACGGGACACACAGCCAGACTCCTGCGTTTCACTCTATTTTCTTTTCTTAGAGATTGATTTTTAAGATTTAATTTTGTTTTATGTTTTTTTGCACAATTATGTAAAATATTCACATGGTTCCAAAGCAAAAACAATAAAACAACATATACTCCAAGAAGCTGACTTTTATCACCCTATGCTTTCCCATTTCCTTGGATACACCTTAAAATGTTTTATGGTTTATCCCTCCATCAAAAAATAAAGCAAATAGGTATATATTTTCATTTTCATACTTTTTTTTACCTAAACCATGTACATTTTCCTCCTTATTTTTCCTTTTTCCTTTTACATTTTTTAAAGCTTAAGAATGTACCTCAAAGATTACTCCACAGCAGTAAAAAGAAGTAATTCTCATTCTTTTATAGTTGCATAGTATTCTTTGATGTGGATGTATGCTAGTTTTTTCCACCCAGTCCCTCCGCTTGATTTGCTTCCTGTGTTTTGCTATTATAAATACTAAGGGCTCTAATTTGAACACAGCACCATCTGAGTCTATAGCCAGGCCTCTTGAAGTCCATGCCAAGTTCATATTGCTCTGCTCTTAAAGGTGCTTATCAGGAAAGGGTTTTCAAAATACCACCTAAAACTGAAATCTTGGCTTCATTCTTGTCTTTCAATGATCTACTAAGGAAACTTTGTAGTTTGTGCTCTGTCCCAGGTCCTGAAATGTCTCGGAGGGTTACTGGTTGGGGTGAGCCCAGAGGATGGAGGACTGAGGAGGGGTGTGTGGCAATGGCTTAATGAGACTACAAGAACAAGACCAGGATGTTGGCTGTGTGGTCAGAGAGGAAGGGGTGGATTCTGGGTATCCCTTCTCCCCTCTAACCAGAGCCTCTCCTCTTTAAGCAGGAGCCTGGAGTTTCTCTTGCTTCCCTTCCTTCCCCATCAAATGGAGGAGGCTCAGGCTTCATGTGTATTTCATTCACAGGTATATTAATTTCACTGAGTTCTGAGGCCATGGTGGCTCTATGAATCCTGCCTCTCCTTGAGCTAATGGGGTGGCATAAATAACTCTGGCAAAAGTGTTTGGCCTGGCAGCTCCCAAGTCAGGCCTGAGTTAATCAATTCTCTGCTGACGTGTGAAGGCTTGGATGTGGGGTCAGAGGCTCTGCCTGTCTAGGGCTAATTGCTTCCTAGCAGATGTCACTGCAGAGAGCCGGTATGACCTCTGGTCCGAGGAAGGCAGCAGTGGGGAGTTAGAAATGTGACCTCTGGTGCTTTCCTTAACCTAGAGACAGATGAAAATTTTGCCTGCTTATGGAGTGAGTTAGGGCAGCTCCCTGATCCTCCCTCTGATGGTCTCACTGATCTCCTGGGAGAGGTGCACTCATCCTTTCATAGGTAGGGCTGGGGGTCCTATCGGAGAAGCATCAGTGCTGCCTGTCTGCTGTCTGCACGTGTCCCCAGCTGATGGCTCGCCTCATCAAGCCCTATGACGGCCTTCATGTCTCCCAGGAAGTGAGATGGTGCAGGGTTTGGAACACATTCCTGCAGCCAGATCTTGAATCCATCCCTTACTTGTTCTGAGACTTTGGGCAAGTTATTTAACCTCCCTGATTCTCTGTATTTGATTTATGAGATAGGTGGAGAATGATGAAGGCAACAATCTAGCCTGACCCTGCCCAACCACAGGGCTTACAAGGACTTAGAGAGTGACCACGTGTGAAGTCATAGGCCAGCGCCTGGCACATCCATCAGCAGTGCTCACTGCAAGCCATTATTAGATCTCTATCCTTGGGGACTTCATCTGTCCTGGTTTCTTTGGAGGCATCCTCAGCTGCCCACAGATGCCCCAGGCTTCCACCCAGTGTCTCAGGAGAAGGGCGGGGCTGAGAGTTAAGGCTCCCACTACTGAGGCTGCTCCAACCTCCGCACAGCGTGGCCGTTGATGGCCAAGGCTCGCCAGTGGGTCCCCCAGCCGCCCTCTGTGCTGTTGTTCACACGCTTCTCCTAAATGCTCCCACTGCTTCCTCCTTCCCTCCCCTCACAGCCAGCGCAGCCCACGTGCCCCGAAACCTCCCCGGACAGGCTCCCAGGACGGCTCCTGACTCAGAACAAGCTCAGGGGTCATTCGCCTCCCACGCCCAGCCCCTCCTCACCTGGCAGGGGGAGTCTGAGCTTGGGGCCCTGGAGGAGGGGGTGGACCCAGCACTGGGTTCCTTCTGTACCACAGGAATCCGGGCCAGTTGGCCTTGAAGCTCCAGGGACTCCTGCCCACCCCTTACCCTGCAAGCCCCCAGGGCAGAGCAAACCGACTTCCACCTGCAGCGCCAAAGCCCTGTCCACCGGCAAGCCTAGGCCCCCTCCCTCTCCGTCCTACACCCACCCTCACTGCTCTGCTCCGCATTTGGGTCACCAAGAGGGTGAGAACCTGCGTGTGCTGTGCCTGTGAGAATTAAAATAGCAGCAGAGGGATTCCCTGTCCCCACCCAGACTGAGGCGGCCCTGCAGATCCCACACGCCTGGAAGCTCCATTTTACTCAAATCAAACGCACACTTAACTCCCCCAGTAGAGATGCTTGCAGTCTCTATTTCAAGCCTGAAAGAAGAGGAGATCACCCTGCAGGAAGGCAGTGTGATGTGGTAAAAAGACCTTCAGGTTTGGAATCACATCGGAGCTGACTTGAGCCCTTGGCCCTGCTATTTTCCTAGTGTGGGTCTTAGGCAGTTCACTCCTCCTCCGTGTGCCTCAGTTTCCATCTGTAAAGTGGGGATATTAGCCATGACCCCTGTCTACCTGCCTCACAGTTTTGACATTAAATTCAGGTGAAGAGCCTGTGGGACCGTTTTTGGGAAGCTTGTGGCCCGCGGGGCGGCGGGAGAGAGAAAGTGACTGGGCTCGGCTCAGGCGGAGCTGCCGCTCCCGGCGGGGTTGCATGGCAGTCACCCAGGCGTGGCATAGTGCCGGGCACGGCTTCATCTGCAGCCGGGATCCCAGGGAGGCAGTAACTGTTCCGGCTAATTGGAGCAGAACAAACACCTCCCCAGCGCAGCAGAAAGAAGAGGCCTGGAGCGAGTCGGGGCGGACGCTGTGGGTGCAGAGAGGATGGTGGGTGTTGGCCGAGCAGACAGCAGTCTAGGAGGAGCTGAGCAGGCTCAGCCGCATTGCCTCCTTGGCTGCCAGAGGGAGAGCCGGAAGTGGGTATCCTAACGCGGTGTGCTGTTTGCCATTGTGATACATACTTGGGTCTCAGTTAAACTTCAGTCAGAAGAGTTGAGTTTTCTTTTTGGAGAGAAATCTCAATCATTTCCAGTTAATCCTCTGGTCTTTACAAAAGTGTCTTAAAATTTAAGAGTCAGGCCCTGGCCAGGTAGCTCAGTTGGTTAGAGTGTCATCCCCATGCACAGTATGGATTCTGTCCCAGGTCAGAGCACATACAAGAAGCAACCAACGAATGCACCAGTAAGTGGAACAATATCAATGTTTCTCTCTCACACACAAATCTATAAATAAAAATTTTAGGAAAACTTAAAAGTCTGTTTTCCAGATGCTTCCCTGTTTTGCTACTGCCCTTGAAAGCCAGGTGCCCTGAAATGGTTAAAGGCAGCAAGAATTCTATCTGAAAATGTTACCAAACAGCAACTGGGGTCCTGCTGCCCACTTCCACCCTCTGGGCAAAATTCCAGAGGCAAAGTTTTGGTGATAAAAGAAAGGAGTCCTAATTCAAAAGCTTCACAACTTTCTACATGCATTAGTCATTTAAGCCTATCAAGGCTAAACTCTTTTAACAGCTGAGTTCTCCTAGCATTCCCCCTGCCCTGTTAGTTTTTAGTCATATTCTTTCTATAGGGTTACTTTACAATCTAAAACAACATAAGATACAAAAGCTACACAATTTTGGAAGAATGACAGGTTTCTGCCTCAGAGGTCGTCCCCTCTAGAACACCCAAAGAGAATAAACCTGCCACCTTCTTCCAGGCCAGCCTGACCTTGGGCTGTGCCTGGAGTTCCTTCCCATCCAAAATACCATCCACTGGGAAATGCAGGCAGCTGCAGCACCATCATCCAGGCGTCCTCAAGGAAGAGAGAGCCAGCCAGTGAGCCCAAGAGCCTGAGAAGAGAGCCAGGGAGCCCTTCTTTTATTCCAAACCTTCTAGCCCATAATTTCATGTGCTCTGGAGGCATTCAGCTTCCCAGTCAATCCTGTTCTAGATTGTTTATCGTTGCCTCAGCAACCTCCTCTTACGGCCTCTCCGTTCTCCTCCCCAGTGATCTGATCAGATTTCTCTATCAAAAATGCCCTTTTTCTGCCTGCATTTGTTGGTTATTATACAACTATAAGCAGTGCTCAAGGGTTGGTAACTTTAAACATACCTTCCTAAAATGACCACTCGATAAAATCACATGGGAGTTGGAAGTGGAAAGCCTGGATTGGAATTCCAGCTTTGTTGTTAGGGGAAAATATCATTATTTATTCAACATGAAGACCAAAATAAAAGGCGTAATATCATCTTAAGAGTTACCCTGAAAATTTGATAACATTTAATCATTTAAAAAATTATAATGTAAGGATTCAAAATTTCTTCAATAGTATAAAGCATGTGTATTTTAAACCCAAAAGCAGCACTGGTAAAGTAACGTCAAAATTGGGAACAAAAATGAATGCCTCTTATCATTACACTGATCGTTAATGAGCAAGTTCATTTACACCCTACCGAGTTCCTGAAAGGATTAAAGGTGGTTCACGTTGATCTTGTTTGGAAACCTAGTCAATTCAGTGAGGCAAGATAAAACCAACCGGGGGAAAAAAGAGACAGCACAAGGAAATTTGTGTGGATAGTGGATACAACCCAATCAGCAAAAACACACAAATGAAAGAATCTAAGAAAGAATATTAATACAAACTGTATACATAAAAACCAGTGGCCTTCCTGAACACTAGCAATCACTAGAAAACAATGAAAAAAAATCCGTTTATGAAACAAGCGATCTAACATACTTAAAAATAACCATAATATATGCCCGACTTTTCTAAAGAGAATTGCAAACCCTATGCGGGGGGGGGGGGGGGGGCAGGGTGACAGACACAATATATTCCAACCTGAGCACACTTGGTCTCGTGAAAATGTCCCAGCACCTTAGGTTCATTTGCAAACATAACCTACCTCCAATCAATCCCAACAGTATTTTTCTGAACTCAACAGACTCTGGTAAAGCAAACAGATTTCAAAGGACATTTCTTTTTAACTTTACTTTTATTGTTGACACTATTACAGATGTCCCCATTCACCTCCACCCCTTTGCCCACCTCCACCCAGCTCCCAGCCCCCTTCCCTCTGGCCATCACCAGTGTTGTCTGTGTCCATGGGTCATGCATGTATGTTCCTTGGCCAATCCCTTCACCTTCTTTTATCCAGCCCCCCCTCCCACCTCCCCTCTGACAGCTGTCAGTATGTTGTATGTATCCATGCCTGTGTTTCTATTTTGTTTCTCAGTTTATTTTGTTCATTAGAGTCCACATACCACTGAAATCATATGGCTTATTTCACTTAGCATAATGCTCTCCAGTTCCATCCCTGCTGTTGCAAAGGAAAGATTTCCTTCTTTTTTACAGCCCAGTAGTACTCCATTGTGTAAATGTACCTTAACTTTTTTATCCACTCATCCACTGATGGGCACTTGGGCTGTTTCCAGATCTTGGCTACTGTAAATAGTGCCTCAGTAACAGAGGGGTGCACATATTCTTTCAAATTAGTGTTTTGGGATTCTTAAGATATACTCCTAGAAGTGGAATCATTGGGTCAAAATGCAGTTCCATTTTTTAATTTTTGAGGAAACTCCATATTGTTTTTCACCGTGGCTGCACCAGGGTTCCCTTCTCCCCACATCCTCGCCAACACTCGGTGTCTGTTGCTTTAGTGATGACAGCCACCCTGAGAGGCATGGAGTGATCTCATTGTGGTTTGAATTTGCATCCCTTTGATGATTAGTGACCTTGAGCATCTTTTCATATGCCTATTAGCATCTGTATGTCCTCTTTGGAGAAGTGTCTATTGAGCTCCTTTGCCCATTTTTTAATTGGATTGTTTGTCTTTCTGGTGTTGAGTTGTATAAGTTCTCTATAAATTTTGGAAATTAACCCCTTATCAGATGTATCTTTGGCAAATATGTTCTCCCATACAATGGGTTCCTTTTTTATTTTGTCGATGGTTTCTTTTGCTGCACAAAGGCATCTTAGTTTGCTGTAGTCCCATTTATTTTTCCCTTTGTTTCCCTTGCCTGGGGAGATATATCAGCAAAAATATTGCTACAGGAGCTTTCTAAGATTTTACTGCCTGTGTTTTCTTCTAGGGTTTTTATGGTTTTATGACTTACATTTAAGTCATTTATCCATTTTGGGTTTGTTCTTGTGTATGGTGTATTTGGTGGCCTAGTTTTATTTTTTGTCTGTACCTGTCCAGTTTCCCCAACACCATATTTTATTGTATTCTCTTGCCTCCTTTGTTAAGTATTAATTAACCATAATGGTGCGGGCTTATTTCTGGGCTTTCTGTTCTGCTCCATTGATACATATGCATCAGAAAAACATTCTTTAAAAAGAAGGGCAAGTCTCAAGATCTAGCAGGTTCAACGTGAGAACACTTCATAAAATAGTAATTTTAAAAATAAAAATGAATGACGGGAAACTGGATAGCATCGAAGAATTTTAATTTTGAGCTCCCCCTTATACCAAAACAGATCACAGATGGATTAAAGAGCTAAATATCTCTTAAGAAATAGAAACGGTACCACAAAATTCAATATTTATTACCTTTACAAAGAAAGACCATTCTCGGCTTTGAAACAATAGAGAAACGGCCATCGTACTGACAGGTGAGAGGGGAACAACCAAACTCCTCTACGTTAAAGAAAAAACGCAGCAAAATGAAAGACTGCCAGATGGAAGAAAGTGGGCGCGCCAAGCGTGATGACAGGGGGTCGCTAGCTCTGCCACGTAATGAGTTCATTCAATTTTTGATGGGAGAAAAGAGATGAAGACCCAGCAGATACGTAGGCAGCACACTTAAGCAGGCTATTCACTTGAGGGAGATGGTAGGTTAACACCCCCCTGGGAAATGGTTAGCCTTGCTAGTAATCAGAGCGATTACAGGGGAAGCAGTTTTGAGGTGCTATTTGTTACTTATTAACCTGTTACTTATTAACCTAGCAGGAAACATCACCCCCACAGGTGCACTCATGACAAGCCCCCGTGGCGAGGGTGGGGTGAGGGTGAGGGCTGTGGGTTGGGTGCAGCCAAACTCGGTTACCCCCAGAGGCAATGCAACCAGCACGCTCTTTAAGGGAACAGTGTGCAATGAGCTGAAAATATTTATGTTCTTTGATCCTATTAGTTTGCCTCTGAAAGGGAAAGATTATCCCTTTGAAGATGTTCAATGTGGCATGATTCAATAATAAAAATTTCGAAGTAACCTATATCCCCAGTAATTGGAAAGTTATTGAGTAAATTAGGGGCATCCATACTATTTTGTTTTATGCAGCTATTAAATTTAATTATGAAAGTGTGAGGGGAACATGAAAAATGTTTTTTATGTTTTGCTAAGTGGATAAAACCCCCACCTGAATACAAAATCATGTACATATTATAATTGCAATGAAGGAAAAAGTCATGTCTATATGGACAAAGGCTGAAAGGAGATATATAAAAATGCAAATAATTTTGTTAAGGTCAGAATTTTCAATGCCCTAGTTGTTATTGTTGTTTTAATAAAAAAAAAAAAAAAATCCAAGGCTTGCAGGATCCACATCACAGTCTCTTTCCCAACCCAGTCCATTCCCTGGATGGAATCTGTCCCCTAGGTCAGCCTGGGGGCCAGTTCCCTGGGTCTGGGTCCTGCTTGGCTTCTTGGAAGCAAGACTTGTGTTGATACTCCCTGAATGTGGACAACCAGGCCAGCAGCTTCCCAGGGGACCTGGCAGCCTCTGTACTCCCAGCAGCTTCGTGGCCTTTGTGCCTGCCACCTCTGCAGGCCCAGCCCCCAGGTGGCAGGACCTGACTGTCATTCTAGACAAATTGTCACTGTGGTCCCCAAACTGAACAGCTTTAGCCTGGTGAATGGGGTCGCCAGGGCATCTCAGACAGGGGGCCAGAGCCATCGACCCCAGAGCCAGCAGAGCTGCTTCCACCGCCCAGCCTAGGGCTTCTGCCCGTAACACAGCCCCCTGCACGTTGCAGGGATGGGTACTGGGAGCTGGTGTAGGGAGCTGGGATCCCCCTGCCCACAGCTTCCCTGGGGAGTCAGGCCACCTCTGAGAGCCAAGCTACCCAGACCTGAGACCCCGCCCCAAGAGGAGCTGCACCCCCTCCCACCATTTCCAGAGCTGTGCGTGCATGTGTGTGTGTGTGTGTGTGTGTGTGTGAGTGATGTGGCTGGATTCCTTTTATTTCTTCTCTCCTTCATGCCTTGTGCATTTATGGATTGTGCCCTCTGTCCCGGTTTCTGTGGGGACTGCCCTTCAGCCTCCACCATCTACTCCACGCTTTTGGCCCCTGTCACCCTTTCTCCAAGACTGTTTATAGGGCCTGAGCGCCCATGTTATGAATAATAATAAGGATAAAGGAATAGCTGCAGCAGGTGGACAGCACTTTATAGTTCACAAAGGGCTTCCGTACATACTTTTTATCTATACCGGTAATTCCCACAGGACAGTCTCTGTTCTGAGCTCATCTTAATGCTGAAATTGACTCAATCGCTGGTTTCCACAAAAACGTTCCACCCCACCGATGATGTCATGATTTCCTGGAGATTTGCAAGAACACGAGGAAAGGTCGCACGGTATAGGATGTGGCCCTTTGCTAGGGGTTTTGTGGTTGGCGTGTTTCTTCAGCCACAGATCTCTCTTCGGGCCTGAAGGGCCAGGCCAAGCCTGGGTGTGAACATTCTCCTTGCCAGAGAGGGTCTCTTCCAGTAGGGGGCTCTCCTGCCAGCCGCTACAGTAGCAAAGTTGGTTATCCTAGAAGCAAGGGGCCCCTCATCTCATTTATACCATAATAAAACTCTTATTGATTTTAATAAAATTGAAAAATCTCTTTGTGAATGAAAACCCTGGGGCCCCACCCCATAACTGCTGACTTGCTGCATTTTCTCTGTGCTCTGGACACTATGATTCATGCCTGGGCACCGCTGCGGTGGAGGGCTCATTTCCCTGGCAGAATAAATGTGATTCATAAAAAGTCGCATATTCAGGGACCTTCTGAGGGTCATGGCTGGGAGGGAGGAAATGTTCCAGAGGGAAGGTCAGAGGCGTGGGATCAGCTTGGGGAAGGAGCAGAGAGCTGGCTATCACTCTTTCCGTGATGCCACGGTCCTCAGCCCTGACTGCTGAGCTCCATGCAGCTCATGTCTTATGATCGCCGCCTTCTCAGGGACTCAGATTGCCCCAAACTCAACTCCTCAGCCCTCTGAGTCAGACCACTACCCACAGGGGTGCTCCCACCAGCCACCAAGCGTCTAGTCATCCTTGACTCCTTCTCCTGCTCCTTGAAGGGCCTGCTGTGTTCCGTAACCCACCTCCACCACTGGGCCCATGCTGTGGCCTAGAACTAAGGGCCACTCACTGTTCGTCAGCTCCTCTCTGCTCTCAGTTCACCCTGCAGTGCCTTCTGCAAACCGTTCACCAGCGGCTGTCCCTCTCTATGCTATGCTCATGGACCCCATATATATCTCTCTTTCTGGTTCTTAAAAGTAACACATCGCATGGATTCAAGAGCTTTGTCACTTAATCCTTAGAACAATCCTACAGGGTGGGTAGTATTATCTTGTCCTCTGTCGCAGATGAGGAACAGGCCGAGAGATATGAGGGAATGTATGTGCCAAAGGTCACTCAGTGAGGAAGCAGCTGAGCCATGGTGTGAACCCTGGGCTTGCTATTAATTTCCCCTCTTGCTGGTGAGTGTGCCAAGGCCTGGCAGCACGTGTCCTCCACCCTCGCGTGGCCAGTGCCACCACAGGACTGGGACACTCAACCTTCAGCAATGTGAGTGGGACCCATGCCTTGTATGGTGACATCCCCTCCTCGGGGAAATTATTCTTGATGGCTGCAGTTTTTTCACCGCACCAACATCTGGAGGCTGTGAAGGCCCACGATGAAGGCCCTCTATGGTTGGGTTTCTCTCCATGATAAACATGATTTGTCATGGGAGGCCCAGCGAGGTTAGGTGAACTTGACAAGTGACCTGGCATGTGAACACAGTTCAGCCTGACGCCAAAGCAGGGGATCTACTGTGCCCTGCTGCCTCCCACACCCAGATTTTATAAGCCTTAGCTCAGGGCGTCTTCAAGACTGCAGACTCTGCCAGCTCTAGATATGTCATCTTGAGGGAAGTAAAAAGTTACATTCAGCAGGACGTAAGAGACAGGCTGAATGGACCAGGAGCCAGTGTTACTGTCCCAAGGCCAGAGGCCTGGGCTACAGGTGTGTCTGATCTTCAGGTGAGGCAGCCGCCTGGTAGTGAATCCCTGCTGTGGCTTGGCCCTGCTCCCAGCACCTGTCTTTGGTCTTTCTGAGGGTACGAACGGCAGAGGGGAGGTCAAGCCCATGGACAGAGAGCATCTGGGAGCAAGCTGTGAGATGGATGAGTTAGCATAGGGTCCGGTCAATTCTGAGAGAAATTCTCTTCTCGGGCGGTCACACAGGCAGGAGCCTGGTGTTCCATGAGCCCTGGATCTGCTCCCCAGGCTGGGCTGTGCTTTCCCTTCCAGATCCCTGCCAACAAGCCCTGGGTGGAGGTGGCTGGGGTGGCAAAGCCCCACACTCTGCCCCGCAGGTATTTCCAGGTGTGCTGAGAGTTTGCTGTCAGTGCGGCTTCAGGGAGGGGCCCCCTCTGTACTGTGCACCTTGCCCTGGAAGCCTCCCTGCAGCTCCCCAGTCTCCCCCCCAGCTTCTTGCCCCACAGCCGTCTCCCTGCAGCTACGCTTCCTCTGACAGCAATCCCTTCTCACATCTCCCTCTGCTCCGCACCCCTCACCCACAGTGCCACCCCTTCGTTCTCTCTCCTCGTTCTCCTGTGGTTCGGGAAGCCTCTCCTCTGCACCATCCCTCAGGCCTCTAGGGCTGCTCCTAAGTACGGAACTTCATTACCTCACAAGCCGATTGCTCTGCATCTCAGCACAGGATGGCAGTGGGTAGGTGGCTGGGACCTTCTAGGGGATGTTCAAGTCCACCAGTCACTGACCACATCCCTGGAGCTGTCATCCCATGCTGGGCGCGATGGTGTAACCACTTCCCCTTTGCTGCTCTGATGTCTGGGCTGCTGCTTTCAGAGCTGAGAGGACATTTTAGAACGTCCTGGCAGCATTTCGCAGGAAGTGCCAATCAATCCAGCAGCCTGTGGAAGGGGAATTGAAGGTCCTGGGCTTCAGACCAGGTTTGATTTTGAATTTAGGAACTCCACAGAAACCCGGGACAGTGACTGAGTCTGAACTTCAGGCTTGGGCCCAGAGTGGACTTGAAAGCTTGGCCTCTGCTTGGACATTCTCCACCTGCTTTTTAAAAAACATATATTTTATTTGTTTACTTATTTTTTTTAGAGCGAGGGGAAGGGAGGGAGAAAGGGAGAGAAACATCAATGTGTGAGAGAAATATCGATTGGCTGCCCCCCGCACACCCCCAACTGGGGACCCAGCCTGCAACATAGGCATGAGCCCTGACTGGTGATCAAACTGGTGACCTTTCAGTTTGTGGGAGGAGGCCCAACCCACTGAGCCACCGGTCAGGACTCCACCTGCTTTTTATTCATTCAGTTGCTCCTTTATTCATCTGTTTATCATTAACCTCTAATCTGTTATCACTCATTCCTTCATTCTTTATCTGTTTACTAATTCATATACTTATCCATTTTTTTCTTTTTATTTCCAGCTTTATAGAGAAAGGAATGGAAAACAGGACACACTTAAAGTGTACAATCTGGTAAGTCTTGACACATGTATGCAGCTGTGAAGCCATCACCACAATCAGGAAAATAGACACACCCACTGCCCTGAAGTTCCCTCATGCCTTTTGATGTATTCCCACCTGTAGCCAACCACTGACCTGCTTTCTTAGGCTGTAGATTAGTTAGCATTGTCTAGAGTTTTATATAATGGCATGCTACAGTACACACTCACTGTTCCCCCTGCTCTGGCTTCTTTAATTTAGCATAAAGATTCCTCCATGTTGTAGCATGTGTCAGTACTTCACTCCTTTTCATGGCTGAATGATATTTCATTGTATATCTATACCATACTTTGTTTACCTATTCACCTGTTGATGAACACTTCGGTTTTTTCCAGTCTTGGTCCACAAGTCATTATAAAGACACAGTCTTGTGTTTCTCTTGGGTAAATGAGGGCTAAAACAGCCAGATCTTCTGGTAGGAATATGTTTAACTTTTATTTTATTGAAATTTTTATTGAGATAATTATAGATTCACATGTAGTTTTTAAAAACGATACACATGTAGTTTTTAAAAACGATACAGAGACAGCCTGTGTACTTTTACCCATTTTCCCCCAATGATAACATTTTGTGAAACTATAGCATAATATCATGACCAGGATGTTGACATGGATAAGATCTATCCGGCTCATTTAGGTTTCTCCTGTTTTTACTTGTGTGAATGTGTGCCTGGGTGTGTGTTCAGCTACATACAGTCTTATCGCAATTGCAGATTCACCTGCTTACCACCACAGTCAGGAGACCTAACAGTTCCAACAGAACAACAATCCCTCATGCTTCCTTTTCACGTTACACATGCCTTCCTCCTGTTCTTGCCCCCATTCCTAATCCTAAGCAATCATGAATTTGTTTTCTATTTCTAAAATTTTGCCATTTCAAAAATGTTACATAAATGAAACCGTCCAGTATACATCCTCTTGGCATTGGCTTTTTTCATTCAGTATAAATCCATGTAGAGTCTTCTAAGATGTTGCATATCTCAATCATTCGCTCCTTTTCATTGCTGAGTAATATTCCATTTTATGAATGTACCACAGTTTGTTTACCCATTCATCTATTTAAGGACATCTGGGTTAATTCCAGTTTTAGGTTATTATGAATAAAACTGCTGTGAACAAGTACATACAGATTTTTGTGTGAATACCACTTTTATTTCTCTGGGATAAATGCTTAAGAGTGTAATTGCTAGATTGTGTGGTAATTGCACATTTAGTTTTATAAGAAACTGCTACACTATTTTCTAGAGTTGCTGTATGTTTTACATTCCCACCAGCACTGTATGAGTGATCCACTTCTCCACATCTTTGTCAGCACTTGGTATTGTCATTATTTTGATGGATATGTAGTGATATCTCATTATTGTTTTAATTTGTATTTCCCTAATGATGAATGATGTTGCACATCTGTCCATGTGCTTATATGCCATCTGTATATCCTCTTCAGCAAAATTTCTGTTTATGTTTTTGTTCATTTTCCAATATTATTGTTTGTTTATTTTTACTGTTGAGTATTGAAAGTTCTTTATATATTATAGATACAAATTCTTTGTTGAATATATAGTTTGCAAATATTTTCTTCCAGTCTGTAGCTTGTTTTTTCATCCTTTAAGTACATCCTTCCAAGAGCAAAAGTTTTCAATTTTGGTACAATCCAACTCAATTTTCCCTATTCTGAGACACTCTTTTGGTGTTAACTGAATTCTTTGCCTAGCCTTAGGTACTGAAGGTTTTCTCCCATTTTTTTCTGAAAGGTTTGTCGTTTTACATTTTAATAGAAGTAGTGATGTATTTTGAGTTAATTTTTGTATAATGTATAAAGTTTAGACTGAGGTGCAAATCTTATTTTATTTTACTTATTTATTTTTAAAAAGAGGGGATGGGAGGGAGAAAAAGAGGGAGAGAAACATCCATCAGTTGCTTCTTCTATAGGCCCCACTGGGGACCAAACCTCCAAACCCAGGCATGCGCCATGACCTAGCGGGATCAAACCTGCAAGGATGCCCAATCGACTGAGCCGCACTGGTCAGGGCAATTGAGGTGCAAATTTGTGTCAGTGAATGACCTTTCTCCACTGAATTGCCTTTGTACCTTTGTAAAAAACAAACAAACAAAAAAACAGTTGAGCATATTTGGTGAGTCTATTTTCGGGTCCACAATTCTGTTCCGTTGATCTATGTGTCTCTTCCCACATTGTCTTAATTACTATGGCAATGATATTGAATAAAGTGATCCCTCCCACTCTATTTTTCATCATCAAGATTGCCCTAATTATTCTGTGGTCTGTGACTGTCCATACAAATTTTAGAATAAGCTTGTCTATGTCCTGAGAAACCTTGCTAGTATTTTGACAGAAATTACATTAAACCTGTAGATCAATTTGGGGATCTTTTAACTATGTCAAATCTTCTAACTCATAAACACAACATGTCTCCCAATTTTTTTATGTCTTCTTTGATGTCTTTCATCAGAATTTTTTAATTTTCAACATACTGATCCTGCACGCATTGTGTTAAATATATACTTAAGTATTTAATCATCTTTGAAGCAGTTGTAAATAGTATTGTGTTTTTAATTTGTTTCTGTATAGTCATTGTTAGTATATAAAAAGAGTTGGTTTGCGTGAGTTGATCTTGTATCCTGAGAACTTGCTGAACTCATTAGTTCTAGGAGTATATTTTTGTTGTTGATGTTTGAGATTTTATACATAACTAATCATATCATCTGTGAATAAGATCAGTTTATTTCTTCCTTTCCAATTTGTATGCCTTTTATATATTTTTCTTGCCATTTGCAGTAGCTAGAAGTTCTAGTGCTATGTCAAATAAAAGTGGTGAGAACAGACATTTTTGAGAAAGTATAATGACTTTAACCATTAAGTATAATGTTAGCTGCAGGGTTTTTTGTAGCTGCTTTTATCAATGGGGTATTTTCTTTCTATTCCTAACTTCCCAGTTTCTTAAAAACTCACGAATGGGTGTTGGATTTTGTCAAATGCTTTTTCTACATTAATTAAGATGATAATATAATTTTTCTTTAGTTTGTTGATATGGTGATTACAATCGATTGATTTGTTGAATGTTAACGTTGCTTACCCACTTGCTCATCATGTATCATATATTTTATACTTTATTAAATTCACCTTGATAATATTTTGTTGAGAAATTTTGCATCTTAATTCACGGGAGATGTTAGTATCAGGGTAATATTGATCTTATAAAATGAGCTGGCAAGTGCTTTTTCCTCTTCTGTTTTCTGAAAGAGATAGTGTAAAATTTGGGTTAATTGTTTTTAGCTTTACTGAGGTATAATTGACAAAAATTGTATATATTTACCATATACAATGTGGTGTTTTGATAGAGATATACACTGTACCATGATTACCATAATCCAGCTAATTAACATATGCATCACCTGGCATAGTTATTTTTATGCATGTGGTGAGAACACTTAAGATCTATTAGCAAATTTCAAGTATACAATACGGTATTGTTAGCTATCGTCACCATGTCGCCCATGAATGTCCAGAACTCCATCCTGCAAAACTGAACCCTTGTAGCCTATGACCAGTATCCCCCACTTACCCAAGTCCCCGTCCCTGACAGCCTCCGTTCCACATTCTACTCTTGGTACAAGTTTGACATTTTTTTTAGATTTACCATATAAGTGAGATCATGCAGTATTTGTCTTTCTGCGTCTGACTGTTTCACTCAGCACAGTGTCCCCCAGGCTCGTCCATGTGGTCTCAAGTGGCAAATCTCCTGCGTTCTTACGGCTGAGTAATATTCCATTGCATCTGCATGTTGTCCATACCCATTCACCTGCTGGAGGGCACTTAGATTGGTTGCATCTCTTGCCCGTTGTGAATAATGCTGCAAGGAACGTGGAAGTTCAGATATCCTGTTCCGTTGTGTGTACTCATATGCCCGGGAGTAGGACTGTTGGGTCATACAGTTGTTCTATGTTTAGTTTTTGAAGAACCTCCAAACTGTTTCCATAATGGCTGTATCAGTTTATATTCCCCCCAACAGCGCACAAGGGTTCCCCTGCATATCCTTGCCAACACTTGTTATTTTTCTTTTTGTCTTTTTGATGACGGCTATGCTGAAGGCGTGAGATGATATCTCATTGCCATATTGATTTGCATTTCTCTGATGATTAGTGATGGTGAGCACTTTTCCATATGCCCATTGGCCATTTGTATGCCTTCTTCTGAGAGGTGTTAGTTATTTTTTAAATGTTTGATAGGATTCTTCTGTAAAACCACCCAGGCTTGGGGGTTTCTTCCATGGGAGGTTTTAATTATGAATTCAATTTATTTAATGGTTCTGAGGCTATTCAGATATCTTCAAATTTGGTTAAGTTTCAGTGGGTTAGAATTTTCTAGAAATTGGTCTATTTCTTCTTTTCTTTGCTGTATTATGAGTGTAAAATTATTTGTAGTATTCCCTCATTACCCTTTTAATGGCTCCAGGCTCTATGGAGATATCCCTAGTTCATTGCTGATACTGGTGAATTGTGTGTCTCTCTTTTTTATTTTTGTCAGTTTTGCTAGAAGTTTGTAAGCTTTATTGATTTTTTTTTCAAAGAAACAGATTTTTGTTTCATTGATTTTTCTTGATCATTTTCCTATTTTCAACTTCATTAATCTCTGCTCTGATTTTTATAATCTTCTTTCTCCTTGCTTTGGGTTTATTTTACTCCCCCCCCACCCCCCAGTTTCTTGAAGTAGAACTTAGATGATTGATTTGAGACTTTTTCATTTCTATATAAGTATTTAGTTCTGTAAAATTTCCTCTCAGCGCCGCTTTAAAATGCTCATTTTCTTGGTTCTTGGTATGATAAGTGCTTTCGGTGGTATACTCGATATTTTACCTTTTATGTTAGGAGACATTGGCTAGCATTTAATTGCTTTGTTTGCTTATGTGGGCTCTGGTTCTAATGACGGCTCAAGGTTAAGAGCTTTTGTGGTATGGTTCTGGCTTGTGTGGTTTGCCTGGTGTCACCGTTGCTCCTGCTGGTTTCGGAAGGTGCTGCCTGAGAGGGCACCGCCCTGGGCCCGGCTGCTCAGGGGTCTCACGGGGAGGGAGCTTCGGGCCTGCTGGGAAAAAGAACTTCCTGGGCTGGGCTGCTGGCTGTGTGGGGTCCCCTTGCCAGCACGTGTGTGATGGGGGCTCCTTTGCCAATGCCACTGGCTTCCCTTGCATCTCTTGGCAGGAGCGCAGAGTCCAAGGCCTGCCCCAGACTAGAAACTCTCCAAACGTTTGTCAAAAACCGAGAAGGAATGCTGGCGCCCATTGTTCACGCTCCCCTTCCTTCCTCCCCTTACTCATTAGCTAACTCATCCTGCTTACCTCCACCGTGAGGCGTGGTGCATTTTCTCTGTCTGTGTAGCCACCTTGTGACAATGGAATTGGCACGCATTTCAGCTCAGCCCAGAGCCGCTGGGCCACTGCCTGCCGCTTAAGCACCAACTGCCAGGACCTCTCACGGCTGCTTCCTCCCTCCCTGATCCGTGCCCACAACTATGCACTCAGTTTCCTTGGCCGATTATACCATGTGAGGGGAGACACATCCCAAAGCTTCATTGCTCCGTTCCAATCTCTCCCTGAAGACGCAATCATCTTTTCCCTGCCACGCCTTCTCCCTCACCCTCTCCCTCTCTGTCTCTCCAGCATCCCTGAGACATGGATCCAACACTTGCTTGGTTCTTGGCAAAGAGCAACGAGTCTTCTTTTCTTTGCTGCAACTCAGAAGAGGGAGCAGCCCTGGCCTTGCCTGACTGCTGGTGCCAAGGAAGCAGCAGAGCTGCTAGAGGCCAAGAGTGAGCTGTTCTCTCAACAGAGTTTCACTGAGCACAGGCCTGGTGCTACACATTGTGCTGAGCCAGACAGACCCAGTCCCTGCCTTCACAGTGCCAGTGGTCTTATGGAGGAGGTGGAAAGACATCAAATAATCAAATACATAAATAGAATCTGCACAAAGTGGGATGGGTGTTATGAGAAAAATGTGCACGCTTCTATGAGAAAGTATAACATGGGGGCCTGAACTGATCTATGGGGTCATGGAAGTGACAGTTAAACTAGAGAGAGAGGGAGCACAGGATTAAATTGGAGAAGAGAGGTTGGGTGTGGAAAGGAGAGAGCATGACAGGTAGAGAGAACACATGTGCAAAGGACCTGTGGTTGGAGAAACAAAAGGACTGCATGGCTGGTGCACAGAGAGTGAGACTGAACCAGACTGGTAGGCAGGGCCAGATCATGCAAGGTCTTGTTGGCCACAGGAAGGATTTTATTCTTTATCCTAATGGTTTTCAGAAAAAGGGAGGTGACATGATCTCATTTGTGTCTTGAAGAAGTCAGTCTGACTGCTGTGTGGAGAAAGGACTAGAGCAGGTAAGAGTGGAGCTGGAAAGGTGAGCTAGCCGGCTGAGGCTGAAGCCCTGGCCAGAGATGAAGGTGGCCTAGGGTAGGGCCGGGAGGGTGGGAAGAGAGCAGGGGGCAGAGAGAGTAGGAGATGCAACCGATGAGACCCCTGCATGCTCTTGGTGGGATGTGGATATGGAGGGTGAAGGACAGGGCGGTGCAAAGAGGGAGGCTCCGGCTCGTAAGCCACCCCCAAGTGAGAAAGGAAGTCAGGTTTAGGAAGGAAGACCCTGAATGCAGTTTCGGATTTTTGTGACATCAAGTACACAGGTGGATACACAAGTCTGGAGCCCAGAGAGAAGACTGGAGATGAGCCCAAGGGTGGTGACTGAAGTCATGGCATGAGGACAATCACTTGGGGAAAGAGTGGGGAATCAGTAGAGAAAAGTGATAGACAGATGTGGGAGGCAAGGAATGAGTGCAACCTGCAGAAACATTAAAACATCAAAAGGAAATACAGGAAAAAATTAAAAATATAGTCCTGGGGAAGGAACGCCTTCTGGTGCGAGTGTAAAACCCAGAAGCCATAAGTAAAAAGATAGATCTGAATTCTTTAAAATATGTAACATCTCTGAACAAGGAAGACAAACAAGGTTAAAAGATAAGCAATGACTGAAATGAAATATTTGCAATACATTCAAAGGACAAAAACTAAGATCCCTAAATTCCATAAGGAAAAGGACAACCTAATAGAAAACTGCACACTGAAAAGACCAGGGAGGAAAGTGTGCCCATGTTCCCGAGAACCAGCGGTGAGAGCTATTTGCCCACCAGTGTGGCAAAGATTAAATGGAAGTATTACTCGCACTCGGGGGAAAGAGACGCTTCTATCTTATTGGCAAAGTAGGTTTGGAGGGCAACTTGGCAGAACCTGTCAAAGCTGTAACCAGGAACATCTTATTTACAATCTCTATTAAAAGAAAACTCATATTTATGCCTCAAGGTACATTTATTTATAAAGAAGCTTATTGTGGTATTTTTTATGAAGGTTAAAGAACCTGGAAGTCACATGTCTCCATAAACACATTAATGCAATGTGAACCTATTTATACAACAAAGGTACGTGTGCCTCTGAATACAGAATGGTGGACACTGTTTGGCCGCAGTTTCCTGGAGGGAAGGAGTAGGAATGTGAGGGTCAAGGTTAAAGGGAGTTAAAGGGAGATTTTACATATTCCTCTAGAAACTTCCGCATTGCTTGAATTATGCACAACAAGACTGTGTTCTTGTATCAGCTGTGTAATTAAAAACAAAACAAAATATATGAATCCTGAACTGGCTTCCACAGAAAGAGGGCCAGAGGGACAGACCCAGAGCTGGTAGTCTCAGCTGCCTCTGCTCAGTTCCCTGCTGGCTAGGGAGTGGGCATTCTGGTGTGTTGGGCTGCATGTCCTTCTTGGCCCAGGTGGCCGGTCACAGGTTGCTCCATCACAGGCAGGGGTGGAAGCTGGCAGCCTGCTGGAAAGAGCTGCCGCAGGAGGGGCCCCGGTCCCTTGGTAAGTGCTCTGACCTCCTGTTTAAACACACATCGACTCCCCACTCATTCACATAACCTGGCAGAATATTTTCGAATAAATCATGAGCATGGCAGTTACATTCTCTAAACCACACTGGAAAAAAGATTATGGTATTTACTGTGGGGACAGGAAGATTGATTCCCGCCCAGAAAATCTGCCAGGTTCTTGATTTAGGGAGTCAGCGATCAGCACAGGTTAGCTCTGATTTATATCAGCTCGCCTTTCCCGCAGGTTCCTCCTCTGCTCCAGGGCGCTCTTGGGTGGGACAGCCCTAGAGCAACTACTGTCCTGCTAGCCCCTCGCAGGATATGCCATAGATCTATGGAAACAGGCGGAGCACCCGGCCCTGCAGCTGCCTCCGCTGTGCGGTTCATTCTGATCCCTACTTGGTGGCCCCCGTCACCTGCTGGATAAAGCTCAGCTCCTCAGCCTGGAGTTGCAGGACCTCCTCCATGGACCTCTGCAGCCCCCTCTCTCCTCCCCTCTGCCCACACTGCCCATTCTGCTTGTGGTTCCTTCACTGTGTCCCTCCCATGTGGTTGACCCTGTCCTATTTTGAGGGACGCGCATGGAAATTGGGCAGCATCCCTGCCCTTGGGTAGCTCAGAGTCTGGCACAGGACATGGACTCATAATCGTTTCCAAATGATGAGGACAAATTCTGTGATGGGGTGGGCTGAGAGGGCAGAGGGGAGTCCACCTCCACACCTCTCCTCCTCTGCCCTCTGTGTGTCCCCAGTGTCCCTGAGTCAGGCTGTCACAACCCTTAGCTCACCTTCCTGCCCTTGTCACCTTACTCATCGTTCGTGTTGCTGTGTCCACATTTCCTGGGACACACTTGGGCTCGTTCAATGCTCACTGACCTGAACTGAAGGCTCAGCTGTCCTTGTCCCAGACGTAGCCCAGTCTGGGGAATGAGCACCTGCCAACTAGGAGCCACTCTTTGTAGAGATCGCTGAAGGGTCAGTGGGCAGGGTGACCGAGGCCACTCAGCATACAGGGCAGTGAAGTTTGGAACAAGTCATGGACTCAGACGCTCCTCTCCATACTCAGGAGCCAGCCTTCCACTGCCTGGGTACCTTGCAACAGGCTCCAGCCCCCCTGTTTGCGTCGAAGGGTTGCAACTCCAAAGCCCGCTTTCCTTAATCAGACTGGTGGTTCGGTTTGGCTCCAGGCTGTTAAGCACCCCTCCTCCTGGGGTCCCTTCAGCTCTGTCCCCCACTCTCTGTTGTCTGTTTTCCACCCATCGGCGTCTGTGGTAGATATTGCCTGGGTCTACCCTAACATCGGCCAGTAGACAGGCACCATGGTTTACTGAAAAGGGGGTACAATACAGCCCCAAGGTCCAGCTGCACCACATGTTGGCCAGGTGAGCTTGGGCAGATCAATTTATGTCTCTGAGTCTCGATTTGAGGTATACAGGCCCATTCTATCTGACTGCCGAGAAGTAACCGCTGGAAAGGTACCTCATCTGTCCCTGATGACAACATGAAGTCACAGCTTGATAAGGTACCAGTTACCACTGATACAGACCCTTTCCAACTAGACTCCTGCCATCTGGGAAACCCTACAAGGCTAGTTTATGTTCATGTGTCTTAAGTGCCAGGCCCAGCTGTCCCTCCACTGTCCTGCCCATGGTGACTCACCGGGGCTGTGGCGTCACTGTTTTCTACTCGTGGCCCCAGCCCCTCGTCATCCCAGACCCAAACCCGAGCACAGGGCTGGCCGTTCTCTTAACTCTCTATAGCTCAGCTGAGAAGAAACTGCCATTTTAGATACACTTTCCTGAAGGTTCTGGGTTCATAGAAAGGAAGAATATTACCAAGAGGAACTTATTACTGCCCTAGATGGCGCGTGCTCAGACGCCGCCCTGAGGGCACTACAGAGCAAGGGCAACTTCACTTCCTGCTGCTTCAGGTAAGGAAGGCCAGTGCAGCTCGAAGCTTGTTGGAGGCTGGAGTCCCCTCACCCGCATCTGACATCTCCGCCCCTTTTTCCACTTCCCACCTGGGACCACTCATTTCCCAGCATGACGGACAGTGGGAGCAGTAGTTCAGGCTCGGTAATCCCAAATAACTCCATTCCAAGGGCACTGAGTGCCCTCCAGTTCCCGCTCCCAGTCTTTCCTCCTGCAAGAGGTGAGGCAGGGACATCAGCGTGCCCTCTCCGAGGTCAGGGGCCTCTCTGCGAGTTAGTGCCTGCAAGGGACCCACGTGTCCCCAGGAAGCAGCTCTAGTTTGCAGTTCATACAGTTCCCACAGAAGCAAGAAATAATTCTTACAGTTCCCACTCCGACCCCTACTGCCCCTTCCCCTAACCTGGAGGGGGCATGAAAGTCTGCTGCTAAACAGAAGCCTGAGGTAATTCTTGGTTTAAATTTTTTGTTTTCAGGTTAATGGTGATTTTATGGTTTTCTCTACAAACAACCAGTGAGCATTTGTGTAACTAAAGAGCACATCATGGTGATTTTCCTAAAATAAAGAGTTTACTCTCTAAGATAAATGCCAGATTCTTGAGAACAAACATAAAGGCTCTTTTTTTTTTTTAACACCAGGGATCCCACTCACCAGCTAAACATGCTAAGTATGTTTTTTAATCCTCACCTGAGGATATGTTTATTAATTTTAGAGAGGGAGAGGGAGAGAGAGAAAGAGAGAAACATCCATGTGAGGGAGAAACATTGATCTATTGCTTCCCAAAGTGCCCCGACTAGGGATCGAACCCACGACATTTTGGTGCGTGGGACTACACTCCAACCAACTGAGCAGCCCTTCCAGGGCTCAACACGCTAAGTTTTTGTGAATCTCAATGTCCAGTGGCAGGAAGCAGGGCCCCTCCCTCCAATGCATGTGAGCCATCTTAAGGATTACAGATTCCCAGGTAGGTAGGAACCCTAGAATCATCCAATCTCTCCCCAGGAATCAGGTGACCTCCTAGTAGCATCCCAATCAGATGATGTCTCAGGTCTGGCGTGTGTGCCTTTCACGAAAGGGAACTCTGTCTCTCCTGGACTGGTCTGTCATTGGCCAGCTTCCACTGCTGGCTCAGTCCCAGCTCTGCTCTTCCTCGGACATCACCCTATCGATGTGCCCACTGAGAACGTAGTGTCTGATCTTCTCCAGGCTGAGGCCGAGTGCCCTGATTTCCATCCCCACGCTTCCTCCTCTCAGCCCCCCAAGCCCAGGTCCACAGTTTTCTGTGATGTGAGGTCTCCAGTCCCTCTGCTGCTCTGGCCTTCTGCTGGACACGGCCCATCTGCCTGGCTCCTTTCCATTACCTGCCCATTGGGGGCAGAACCTGGCATCAGAGCTGCTGTCTGAATTCTGGCAAACACACTCCAAACTAAGTCAGCCATTTTCCTCATTAGAATTATTTTGGCTCATGTGTTATAGGCTATAATTTGTGTTACACTTGAGAGGTGACCAGCATGAGACTTGCAACTACAGATGTATCAAGGTACACTCTCACTGATGCCTTCGGGATACAAGAACAGTCACCTTGTCTAAATGAAAGCAGAATGGCTCTCATGACAACATGAGGAGATTCTGGGAGCATGAAGCCTGAATTTCTATCCCTACCTGCCCATTTGCCAGCTGCTTCTCAATACCTTCTCCAAAGCAAGGCTGGGCTACCAGTGCTTTTGTGGGAAAGCAAATCAATTTGCCATAAATTAGTTCAATGGTGGTCAAGTTGTCATGTGAGCAATTTGGCTAATGACCGATTTTCAAGCTAGTTTTTTAAAATTTGTATTTTGCCATAGCAATTTTGCCTTTTTTTTTTTTTTTTTTTTACCATTTGTGGTTGAGTTGCTGTAGATATTGAGTTTGGGGGAGGGCTTCCCTGGGGGCAGAGCTCAGAGGAGCAGGTGCCTAGTGCTTTCTCATGCTGGTCACACTTCCACAGCTGAAACGGTCTACCAGGGACCCGCAGAACTGTAAGTGGGCACAGGAAACCACTGCAGCTATGGGGACAGAAACCAGAGTGGAGCAGACCCGGGGAAGACCTGGGACAAATGTCTGTTCCTGAAATAGATCTGGGCAAGAGCCAGAAGGCAACTTTAACACAACAACAGAAAAAGAATAAGAGCCCCTAAAGAGGTCCAATAGGACCAAGTAGAGATATTCTGGGACTTAGGAAGAAGTGGTTCTTGAATTTCAAAATATAGACATGAATTAGAAGATTGTTTCTTTTGAGGATGAAATTAATAGTTGGATTACAAGATCAGGTATAGAAGTACATTAAAATACGGAGCTTGAATGTAAAGGGACAGAAATGAGGGGGGTGGAGGGGGGGAAGGAGAGGGAGACACACACACACACACACACACACACACACACACACACAGTTGAGCGGAGGGGAGGAGCAACGGAGGACAGAGCTCTGGTGTGTGGGAGAGGGTGGAGTAATCATTGATATCTTGTTTTAATATAGCAACAGAAGAATATGGGATGTTTTATGCATATAAAAATTAGGACAATCATCACAAGAAGAATGAAAAGCAAGAGAAATTGTCTTATAACAGAGGGTGGGGAAGATAGGAGTAAGTAGTTACTTGACAAAGCCAGATAAATCAAAGAAGAGGAAAAGGAAAATAGCAACAAAGTAAACTAAACAGCAACCACAATGTAAGATGGAAGACGTGAGATAAAGTGTCTCCTGTTTCCCTGAAAATGGCTGGCTGAATTCCCAATTCAAGGCAGGTTGAGTTCAGAAACCAAGTTTGTTTCCATGGTGTTTGAGACTCACCGAGAGTAAAGTGATTGGGAAAGGTCAAAAACTAAGTGCTGGGCAAAAAGATGCCCCCAAAGTGCCTCACCCCTAACAACAAACACGAGGAGGAGAAGCGACAATAATATCAAAGTAAAATCGAAGGCGAACGGCATCACACAGGACCAAGATCACCAAGAAATGGAAGCATTACAGTAACCAGTGCTGTTAATTGAAGTCTTGCCATGTGTGCAGCACTGTGGGCTTTAAAGAACTTTGCAATGTCAGCCTCCCCAAGCCCAATAAGGTAGATAGTTGCATTATACCCATTTTACAGATGCAAAAGTCAAGGCATAGAGAATTAGCCCAAGATCTCAAAGTTAAAACCCACGTTCTTTTTTTTTTTTTTTTTTAATTTAATGAATTTGTTTTTAGAGAGGGGAAGGAAGGGAGAGAGAAAGTGACAGAAACATCAATGTGAAAGAGAAACATCTATTGGTTGCCTCTTGTATCCCACCCTGACCGGGGACCGAACCCGCAACCCAGGTATGTGCTGTGACCAGGAATTGAACCAGCAACCTTTTGCTTTGTAGGACGACGCCCAACTCACTGAACCACACTGGTCAGGGAAAAACCCCACATTCTTAACCATCATCTTCTGCACTGGAGATAGACATGCCCTTCTCTCCTGGACCAGTCAATTGCACCTCTATTGTATGGCCTTTGGGGGATATCACCCATTTAAATATTTTGAACCATTTTCAAAATATCACCAATTGATTTGTTTTTGATGGAACGATTTCATCTCATTAATCACAGCCACTCTATTGCCTGAATCTTTCACTCTCATCGTAAAGTCTCTTCGAAACTTGCTCGGGCCCTGCCTTCTCTGACTTCATAAAGAAACATTAAAATGATTCAGACTCATGGCCACCAACCCCTGAGGGCCAGATCAATGACTTTCCTCCCCGGGGACGCGTGAGTGCCTCGAGCCGGTCACAAGTTCTGCGCACCCAAACCTCCGCACATCAGCAGAGGCTCAACGTGTGCGGAATCATCTGGTTCATGTGAGTTGGCATCAAGGTAACTATAAAGTAACTGATTAATTAAAAGTAAAATGTAATTAAGCTAAAAAGGATTTTACAGCAGTCCCTCAATACCCTGGCTGAGCTGAGATGATACATACGGTTAGACTTCTGCTCCTTCCAGCAGACAGGGGAGCTGAAATAAACTCAGGCTCCCTATGTTGGGCGGCGATTCGAACTTCAGGTTTCACCCCATCCAGCCCTTGTCAGTGTACTAGAAGTGTCATCCTGCGTAATCAATAGCTGTTACAGCAGAAGGAGGGAGTGCAGACTACGGCACAGCCTCACTGCAGATTCAAAAAACAACAGCAACGTAAACAGCAGTTAATGTGTCTAATTGATATCTAGTTATCTGGATGTTAAATTACCAGTAAAACCTGAATGGCTTTAAATCCCTGATATTGAAAGAAAGTCATTATCACTAAGCAGTTACTACTCGCATTGATATTGGTAAAGAACATGATAATCTAATTTATTTTTGTATAAAACCACCAGTCCTCTGCTAACAATGAATTGGTACCCGATCAGCACAGGTTTTTTGGTTAAATTCTTAACAGGGCATCTAGGGAGACCGGGTTTGGGGACTGCTACCCAGCTGTACTTTCAGGGCCCCATTGGGCACTCGGGGAGGTATCTGTCCTAAGGCTGGAGGTGACTAATGAGTTCCACTGGCTCTCAAATGGCTGAATATTAGATAACCATTTGGGGAGCTTTTAAAAGTTCATATGCCCTGTACACCTCTCCCCAAATTAAATCTCCTGGGAGTGGGGCCAGAGCTCAGTATTGTTTTAAACTCCTGAGTGACGATGCCAGTGCGCACCCAGGGGGAGAGCCCGGGGGACCAACCGGAGGAATGAGTGGGCGCTGTGGCCCATGAGGGCTGAGGGTCAGCTGCCCACCCACCCCTCCTCTCCTGTCGTCCTGTTTATTGTCCCACTTTCTCCCCTTCTAGTGGGACCCTCACCCAGCCTGGCGGTGCGCAAGGCTTTCCTTCTCTGGCTCCAGCCCAGGGCAGCCACACCGGCTCCGCAGGCGGTTCAGCTCCCTGGAGTAGGCACCATGAAGGCTTGGTCATCGTGCAGTGTGCAGTGCCCAGGGGCACGGCGTGGGCTGTGCGAGGACTTGTGGACGTGGCGTGTGCAAGCATGAGTATGTTCATACATGTCTGTCTCGTCTTGTGGGGAGGCCCTGTAGTGTGCTCATTGTGAGCATTGCCGCTGTCAGCAGAGGAGGACGTCATGTACAATTCCACTTATGTGAAATTTTAGACAATGCAAACTAGCAGATAGTGATGGGAAGAAGGATGGGCACCGGGGCTACGGGGCGGGGGGGCCAGAGGGAGAGATCCAAAGGGGCCCAAGGGAACTCTTACCGGTGATGGATGTGTTCATGATCTTGATGGTGGTGGTGATTCTAGGGGTATATACTCCCACCAAATGGTGCACTTTAAATGTGTGAGGCTTAGAATACACCGATATCTCAATGAAACTGTAAAAAAATTAATGAAATATGCACCCCCTCCAAAGAATAAGACTTCTGAAGTCAGTCTGGGTTGTAATCCTGGCTTCCCTGCTTCCTAGCTGCAATGATCATGAGCAAGTCCATTAAGATTGCTGTGCCTCAGTTTCTTCACCTGTAAAATGAGCATAATAATCTGCTCACCTCACATAATGATGCAAAATTAACAAGGTAGTAATCGAAATAAAGATTTGTGAAGCACTTAGCCAGCGCCTGGCACATTTTCACTGGTCAATAAATGGCTCCTACTGTTATTACTGTTAATGGGCATACCTGGAGATGAACACATATGTTGTGTCTGTGAGTATCTGTGCCTGTTTATGCATGTGGGAGTGGGAGAGGTGAATGCATATGCCCCGTGTGTCTGTGAGGGGGCTGTGGATTCGTGCTGCGTGTGTGTGTGGTGAGTTCAGGCACGAAACCTCCCTGTCCCATGCCATCCATTACAGCCTCCTCCTCCTCCTCCTCCAGACGGTTACGGGTATTGATTTTTTAACAGTTACTAAACTGCTACATTTACTGACTCATTCAGTCTTTTATCATATCCAATAACACTGTGCATTTTGGAAATCACATCACCCCAGTTCCTTCATGGCTTCTGCAAATCAAATTTATTTTACCATTGAAAATGTCAAAAGGATGCAGCCCCAGGAAGCCTGTAGCTTTCTGGGGTGGCAGGACCCTGAGGCTGGCTCTCAGGCTGCAGGGAAGGAAGCTACAGCTACCCTCTTTCCAAATGGATTGAACTTCTGAGAATTCGCTAAAACTGGGAGGGAGTCAGGGCATTGCTGCAGGCCTGTCTGCAGTGGGCTTGAGCACGCGGAGGGTGGGGCTCACTCACGCAGGGCGGGCTCACTCACACGGGAGGGGGAAGTAGTGGAGGCCTCTGGGGGTCAACATGGCATTACCAGTGTGACTTCCTGGGCCCTGTCTGCGCTGCCCTGTGCTGGTGGCCTGGGTGGTGATAGAAGTATCAGCGTCCCTTGTCCTTGCCTTCAGGAGGTCACAGATGAGAGAGGCGGAGATGAAGCCTGCCCCTGAGCTCCAGGACGGCTCTCCAGGCCAGGTGTGCACACCGTGATGCGAGGAGAGTTTCCAGGACTGACTCTGGGATCTGACTGCTCACGTCCCTGTTCTGCCGTTCACCAGCTGAGCAGCCTTGGTGAGGCCGCTTAACTTCTCTGAGAGTCTTGTCTGCAAAATGGGGAGAAGGATCCCTAAGGTGTTGGCTCCCACTTCCGATTCTCAGCCATATATGTGGAGTCTGAATTTGAATCTGGATCGGATCAGGGGGTTCTGGCGTCCTTATAATAAGGCATAAGCTTATAAGGTCACGTCTCAGATGCCAGGGCCATCCATTTACCATGTATTCAGAGGAGGGAGGTTTCTGTGTAGGAAGAATAAAGCTCAAACAACTTACTGAGTACCTCTTTTGTGCCAAGGACCAAGCAAAGCAGAGAAAATGGACAGTTTCTTCAGGGTTCTAGTATCAGAAACAAAGTCACTCCAGTCATTTTCCACCTTAGATCACTTGGTGACAATTTAATGCCCTGGAGGAGAATCTCTTTGGGTCACGGGAGCAACCCTGGGCTTTGTCAGGGCCTCTTGGCTGGTTTAGCAAGGCTGTACCCACAGGAGAAGGGGTAGCTCCGCCCAGAACCTAGGCTCTGTAAGCAGAGTAAGGGGGAAGAGATGCTGGGTGGGGGTGGTCAGGACTGATGGCTGGCCCAGTATTCATTCTTCTCTTCTTCCATCTGAGTCCGATTGTTTTTAGTGGACTTATGGCCACCTAAACCAAAGTATACATTTCCCAGCATTCCTTGTAGGTAGGCATGACCATGCAACTAAATTCTGGCCAAGGTAATTGAAGTGGAAGTGCCATATGGCAGACCCCCAAATTTTTCTTAAAAGATAAATTCTTTTCCATCTTCTCCCTGTTGATACCAGTTCCATCCAGTGGCATTGGGTGCGATATAATGGCTGAAGTTCTAGCCACTGTCTTGCACCAATGACATGAGAGCCACCCCCTAGGAATAACTGAAGAGAAAGCTGGAAGAGCCAGGATTCCAGAAGATCCTAGACCTACCCTCACAGCCCTGGTCTTTTGTGTGGGGATAAATGCATTTCTATTCTGTTTAAGCCACAGTTATCGGGAGACCTGTTACTGGCAGCTGAACCAAATGCTAAGGGATAGAGCAGACACAAACAACAGATACCTACAATAAGAGGTCATTGTAATTTGCTGTGGTAGCACAGAGGAGGATGTGACAAAACCTACCTGGAAAAGCCAGGGGAGGCTGGACAGAGGAGGTGACAGCTGAGCAAGGTGTTGTTGAAGGAACTGGACATTTCAGGTTGAGAGGACAGGATGGCATCTTCCGTCAGTCCCTCGAGCCCTGCCTGCTCTGGGGATTTTGGAATCACTTGCTTCTGGCGCGGTGATGTGTTCTCACGGTTTCATGATTGAACACCACCCTCAGCACCTGGAGAAACTTAGGGAATTTAACTGCAAGTGGGGGGCAGTTGTGGCTCTGTGACATATTTCAGTTCTGGAAGGAAGCCAGTGTCCTATTGCATTCCCACAAGTCTGAGAATGTAGGAAGTGTCCAAATGGGACTGTGTGTGTGCGTGTGTTTTTGTATGTACCCCCATGTGTGTGTGTGTGTGTGTGTGTGTGTATGTAAAACACTTGGGATGTGTCTCTTCATGCTGATCTTTTTTTTTTGTCAAGAATCAGATTGATATTTCTTCTATTGTTGGATTCAGTTTCTTTGCGGTGAGGAGGAGACGCTATGCTCAACACCTCTTCAGCAGTTTCTGACAGGGGGCTGTGTTCAGGCTGGTCCCAGGGGCTAGCAGCTCAGTTCCCACAGCCTCTGGACCCACGTAGCCACTCACCAGGAGCCACAGGGTGCGTGTGAAGTTGGGTGAAGCAGTGGGCACTGGGAGGCATCATCTGGCAGCAAATCTGTGCTGTGCTTGTCCACTGCTGTTGAGTCCTGGCCTTGGTCTCCACCAGCCTCCTGCAGGGCTGGGAAGAGGGAGCCCCTCGTCTGAGAATCTTACAGGAATCAGACCCCATGCCCTGAGCATACAGGTCAGGACACTAGCAGATTCCCACAAACAGATTTGCACTGTAGCTCTGGGTCCAATTTTGCCTCTCCTTGAGTTAGGGGAATGGCTGAGAATAGCTCTGCCTGGGGGAGGCCTCCTTTCATTAGGCAGAGAGGGAGGGACATAAGGCTTCCTGCTATAAAAGGAGCCCTCCGGGTAGCTGCCTGGAGAATCTGACAGCAGGCCTGGCGGGGTGTGGGCTCCAGGGCAGGAGGCAGTCAGGAACGGAGCCCTGCACCATCCCTTACCCTCCCCCAGGCACTCCAAGGCCCATTGCGTGATTTCAACCTAATTCAACAGACATTTGATAAGTTTGTCTTGTGGACTATAGTCAGACCAGGGGCACGTCCCACCCCGCCCACACCACACCAGAGACCAACAGAAGCACACACGTAGCTGAGCCATGCTGGATTTAGGCACTTGCTGCAACAAGGAGCGTGCCCACCGCATGGAAGCCCGAGGCACCCAGTTAGAGGCTGTTAGAAAGGACTTAGAGGATTCGCGCTTGTGTTAGGAGATTTGGGGCAGGTTTCAAGGGAATGAAGCTTTGCTCTGGGACTGGATGCTGTTGGGAAGTGAAGGTAATTCTTTGATTTGGTGTCTTAATAATTCTTTTCTATAAAGCGAGAGGAATAGAGAGATTAAGGCTGTGGTTGATAAAGTAGCACATGTCATACACTTTAGCCCAGATCAGAGGACGTTGGACAGTTTTCATGGTTTGGATAATGTTCTTGCTTTGCCTGTGTTCAAACATGATTATGAGCAGTTTTGTTTTGTTTTGCTCTCACAGAGTCTCCTTGTCTGTGGTTGGCAACCTGTGAAATCATGTATGTTCAACAGGAGAACACCAGGGCTGAGAGCTTCCCTGGGGTGTGACTGTCATCTCTGGACCCCCAATCTCAGCATGGGAACTGACTAGTGGTGCTAATATCCTTGGTTCTCAAAGTCAGCTGTGCAAACCAAAGAACTTAATTCTTCTGTAATTGAACCCAATTTATCTTTCAAGCCTTCCACTCAGCTGGGCAGTCAGAACGTCTTAGTCAGGGTCTTCCTGGGCTTCTCCGCGGTGCCATTTCTGAGTTCAGGAGGGCTGACACAGAGGTGGGGCAATGCTGACAACTTGAAATGAAAGTTCTAGCTGAGGTGGCTGGTGTGTGTGTGTGTGTGTGTGTGTGTGTGTGAGAGAGAGCCAGGGTGGGCAGCTAGAGCGAAGATGTGGTCTCACGGGAGCAGAGGGATGTATTTATAGATTAATGCTAGGAGTTGCAACAAAACAAAACAAAACAAAACATCTTAATTGGTTTGCTAGTAATTTAAAGATATAGAAGCTAAAAAGAGACCATATAGGCTCCAATCCAATAGAGGAGAAATGTCAGCAGTAACAACAAAAACGTTGTGAAGCCAATGGAAAACTGGGAAGGAAAAATTTTATAAACAGAAAGCCCGGTAAGTAGGAAACATGACAGCAGAAATAAATGTGAATACATAATTAATTACAATAAATGCAAACATCTTAAATTTACCAATTAAAATATTTTCTTAAATCTGTTTTTTTTAAAGCCAGCTGCATGCTATTAAAGAGAAGAATAGTTAAAACTAAATTACATCAAGATATTAAAAATGAAGAGATAAAGCAATAATAGGTCTAAAAAGGAAATTACTATTTATAAAGTTGAACTTAAGGTAAAAGGCATTAAAAGTATCAATGACAGACATTTCATTGTATGATTCCAGCAATATTAGCCCCAAAATATAGTAAGCAGAAATAAATGGCAGGGGAACAGGCTGACAAGTCAACAAGCATCATGGGTGAATTTAATACATCTTCCTAGAGGCTGAGAGATTAAAAATAATATATGATCATGTATGCATATGAATGTAAATTTGAACCACACAAATAGAGAACACATGTGAAAAAAGGGATATGCATCAGATCACAAAATAAGTCTCCATAAATTCCGAAGAATCTTTATTATCAATAGGTTCTGTTGCAAGTTTATGGCACACTTCAGCATGCAGTAAAAGTAGTCATCAACAGCAAAGAGATGGTTTATGTATATGTTTGGAAACTAAAAACACATTTCTAAATTATCTATGGGTTAAAAAAGAAAACTACAACAGAAATGAGCAAGTATTATGAATTGAAAATAAGGCAAGTGCAAGCTTGCCTCATGTTGTTTGCTTACTTGGTCCTTACAGGGGTGATTTAGAGGCTTGAATGCATCCATTTAGAAATCATAACAGCTGTACATAATCTAAAATTCAAACAATCAAGAGTCGAGGAAAACAATAAGAGAAACCATGAAAAGAATAAGAGGGACTTCCAGCCAAGATGGAGGTCTAGACAGACACTCTGCATCTCCCTCTACCACTAAGAAGGAATACAACTACCTCAAAAATGGAGACAACCAGAAGTTCCAGAAAATCGAGCTGCATGGAAGTCCAACAAAGATATAAAGAAGAAATACTAATCCAGACAGGTAGGAGGGGCAGAGCTGGGGCACAGAGGATGTGGTGTGGTGGCGGCGGCAGCAGGCTGATAGAAAGCACAGTCACACATTCTAAAAAGTCAGGAGGGACACCTGCGGAGCACTTCCAGCACCAGACCAGACCATACAGCTCATGGTTCCAGCACCAGGGAAAATAAAGCCTCATTGCTTCTGACTGTGCAAACCAGTGGGTGTTGGGGTGGAGGAAGAAACTGCTGGTCTCTCAGAAAAGTCCGCTTGTTTAAAGGGCCCCCACAGTCCTGGAACATCTGCAGACCCACCCACTCTAGAAATGACAGCCAGGGCAATAGCTAGAGGGGCGCCAGTCCCATACAGAAGTGGGAGAAGTGCCTTGAAAGGGGGCGAGTGCTGAGCAAGTAGCACTGTTCACTCTCAGACCCCTCCCCCACATACAGCACCACAACGTGGTTAAATGGATCACCCTGTACTGATGAATACCTAAGGCTCTGCCCCTTATAATGTAACAGGTGTGACAGCTCTACCTAAGACACAGAAGCAAACAAACACAGGAGCCTGTCAAGATGAGGAGACAGAGATATATGGTTCCAAAGAGGGAATGGATCAAGGTTCCAGTGGGAGAACTAAGTGATGAGGAGATAGTCAACCTACCAGATGAGGAGATAGCCAGCCTAACAGACACAGAGTTCAAAACACTGGTGATAAATATGCTCACAGGCTTAACAGATATGCTTATGTATGGCAAACACATAAGGGAAGAAGTGAAGGCTATGCTAAATGAAACGAAGGAAAATCCACACAAAACCAGTGGTGAAAGGAAGGAAACTTGGGTTCAAAGCAATGATTTGGAACATAAGGAAGAAAAGAACAGTCAACCAGTACAGAATGAGGAAGCAAGAATTGAAAAAAATGAGGAGAGGCTTAGGAACCTCTGGGACAACTTTAAACATGCCAATATCCAAATCATAGGGGTGACAGAAGGAGAAGAAGAAGAGCAAGAAATTGAAAGCTTATGTGAGAAAATAATGAAGGAAAACTCCCCAAATTTGGTGAGGGAAATAGACATACAAGTCCAGAAAGCATAGAGAGTCCCAAATAAGCTAGACCCAAAGAGGACCACACCAAACACATCATAATTAAAATGCCAAAGTTTCAAGATAAAGAAAGAATCTTAAAAGCAGCAAGAGAAAAGCAGAGAGTTACCTACGAAGGGGTGCCTATAAGCCTATCAGCTGATTTATCAGAAGAAACTTTGCAGGCAAGAAGGGACTGGCAAGAAGTATTTCAATGTGATGAAAAGCCAGGACCTACAACCAGGATTACTCTATCCAGCAAAGCTATCATTTAGAATGGAAGGGCAGATAAAGTGCCCCCCAGACAAGGTAAAGCTAAAGGAGTTCATCATCACCAAGCCATTATTATATGAAATGTTAAAGGGACTTATTTAAGAAAAAGATCAAAATTATGGACATTAAAATGATAGCAAACTCACAGCTATCAACAACTGAATCTAAAAAATAGGAACAAAATCCAACTAAGCAAACCAGAATAGGAACAGAATCATAGGTATGAGGATCATTTGAAAGGTTATCAGCTGGGAGGGGGAAAGGGGAGAAATGGGGAAATGGTGCAGGGTTTAAGAAGTATAATTGGTTGATACAAAATAGACAGGGGGAGTTAAGAATAGTATTGCAAAGGGTAAAGTCAAAGAATTTATATGCATGACCTGTGGACATGAACTAAGGGGGGTGGGATTGCTGGAGGGAAGATGGGTACTGGGCAGAGTGGAGCAAAGGGGGAAAAATTGAGAAAACTGTAACAACATAGTAAAATATACTTAAAAAAAGAATAAGAGAAGCCACAGGAAAAATAAAGGTAATGATAAAAATGAATAAACAATAAAGCAAATAGACATTCTCAGAAATAAAAATAAAAACATTAACAAAGCTCAAAGTGACTTGCTTGGAAAGACCAATACTGAATGAACCTCAAAAGACTGATCAGAGAGAGAGAGAGAAGGCAGAAATGAACAATATTAAGAATGAAAAGAGAAAATGTCCACAAAGAGACTAAAGAATTTTTCTTTACCACTAATCTCCATGAACGACCATGTGCCCATCTGTGCAAAATTCTGGAGCATGCTTCTTTGAGCTGTTTTCACTCCCATAGCACAGGGCACAGAGCCTGGAACAGCCAGGCTCTCAGGAGAGATTTGTTGACTTGCAGAGTGGAAGCAAGACTCTGGAAAAGAACACTTCATCATCATCAGATTCATTTTACTCCATGTTGAGAAATGGAATTAACCAAGTGGTATTCGTTTGGAGTGAGGCGAGTTTGATAGGAAGAGGAATGGTCAGAAATCAGAGAGGACTGTTCCCTGGGGCTCGGAAGCAGAAGATCGTCAGATGAAGATGGTAGAAGAGGGAATTCACTGATGAAGAAACAGCATTCGCCAAGGCAAGGAAGCCAGTCTGGGGACTGTTGACCACTTATAAACTGTGTAACTTAGAGCAAGCTCCTTAAGCAATCTGAGCCCATATTCTCTCGTCTTCAAGCTGAGGACAGTCCTCGTGCTACCATGGAACTGCAGAGATGAAATAAGATAATGGAGAAAAGCCCCCAGTCCAGGGCCTGGCAGAATCAGAGCTCAATAAATGCAAGTGGGGGTGGTGATATGATGATATTGATTAATATTAGCAGTAGAGCAGCTCAGGATGTGTGGGATGGAGCAGGAAAGTTGAAGACAAAAGGGAAAGAAAAGTCAGCCTGTGAAGAGTCATAAATGTCAACCCAGAAGGTGGACTTCATTCCAGACATGCCAGGAGGCGTCAAAGACTTTGAGTTGGGACTTGTCAAATAAAACGTGTCAAGTTTAGTGAAAACGAGGCATGTGTGAGGATCAGCCATGGAGGAGGAGGACGCCTCCGGGAAGAAAACATTTGTAGGTCCTGATCTCCTCATAGGCCATGGGCCTTATGACCAACTCAATGTCTCCTTTATTATTTCAATTCCTTTTCAGTTTTCCTTGTTGCGTGGCATCAGCACTGTGTGTGTGTGCATGAATATGTGTCTAATAATTGGAAGCCGTTCACAGAAGAGTAGCTTTACCCAAACTTGCTCCTTGGCCATGTTTATGGGCATCCATCTATTCTGTAAGTGAGCACGCGGTGGAGGAGTATTTATCTAACTTGGCTAAATAGAGAACTCCTCCTGCTTAGTTGGAGGGCTGGGGTGGGAGCAGGTCTGGCATTCCCCAGCCACGTGAATTGTGGAATGTCTGGCCTTGCAGCTTAGAAAAGCTTCAGAGGCTGCAGCTCCTACATTTAATTTCCCTGTTGTTCTGCTTTCTGAACACACTGGATCCCTCAAAGGGTGCAGAGAACTCTGGTCCTGATGAACCTTAATGAAATGTGCTACAAGATGTCAATACCCTGTCAAGGAAGGCCTGCCTGCTTCCCCTGTTAAAAATAACTGCATTTTTTGCAAAACACTAATTCTTAGAAAAATAGAGGAACTGGTTGATGCATCAGTGTTGCTGTGTCAACTAAACCACACTTGTAGTTTGTATTCCAGACCATGTGGCCTCCACAGTCACACATGAAGCCTTTCCCATGCACTTACCCCCTCCTTTTTTTTTCTTTTTTTTTTTTTTTTACTCTCCTTGCTTGGTAAGATAGGGCTGAATTGATTTAACAAGCATTTATGAAGTACTTACTGCAGTTCAGGTCCAATGCAGGACCTGAATAACCCATTGATGGGTAAGATGGATTCTTAGCCTGCAAGGGTCTGGTGGGGAAGGTGGGAAAACCAGATGCTGGGATAGCAGGATGAGTTCAAATTGGGGGATGCACGAAGGACAGGGGAGAACTGGATGGTGAGGAACCTCTCTCTGCCAGGTAGGATCAGTGGCAACTGGAAAGGCAGCATTTGAGCAGAGTCTAGAAGGATGAGTTCCAGCTTTCCAGGTGGGCGAGATGGATAAGAATATCCTAGGCAGAAGGGACAGCATTATTTAGCTGAGTCAGAGGTGCAAGGGACACTGGGATAATTGACAAACTCCAAGGAGGCTCAAGGGGCTGGGACAGAAGAGTCCCCTTGCTTCTCAGAGGGTCTGCTCAGGAAGCCTGCTGACAGTTGGGACCGGCCAGGCTAGAGAGACACTGGGAGGCTCTGGTGGTGAGGCTTGCTCATGGAAAGCATCATTGTCATGGCCACCACCCATATCCTTGTCACTACCATCATCACCATCACCATCATATTATCATTATCACTCTGGGAGAGCCATGTTCTCATTTTCCCAGCGTTTCTGCCATAAAAATGGAAACAGGAACCTCAGGTGTTTGCCTTGCTTCACCCAAGGGTCTTATCCAGTTGTGAGACCAGCACAAAACTCTTTAGACGCACGGTGCTCTCTCCCTTGACCGGCCTGACTGTGGCAGGACAGTGAGAAGCTGGGGCAATTCCTGGTGCAATAAGGGGAACTGAGACAAAATAATTAAACAAGGACAAACGATTTGTCTTCCCTAATCAAGGACACTTAGAAGCAAGTGGTTTACACATTCCAGGCTGTCCTGGGGCAGACTGGCCTTGGTCTGGTCCCTCTTCGATGACATTCTTTGAAAATAAAACTAACCAGAAAATAACCCTGAGCCCTCTACATGCATATGTTGATGAATCAACATATTGAAGGACGCACCTGGAAAACTAATGAATATTCTGTTAAGACCCTTCCCTGAGACCCACCCTGGGATTTCAGCCTGCCAAAAAACAAAAACAAACAAACAAAAAAACAAGATAAAAAGCCTCAAGACCAAGGACCCATGGCTGTTCTCGCTAGAAGATGCCCATGCCTTGTATCTCTGCTCCCTCTTCCCTCAACTCTAAGGGTCATCACAAGACTTGTAACCAGGGGAGCAGCAGGCATGAGCGGCTTGTCCCGGGCTTACCCCCTGCACCTGTCTCCAAGGCCCCCTTCTTCTCTGACTTCCCAAGAGCTGACAGCAGCCCGGCCTAAGCTCTCCTGTTGCTTCATCTACCTTAAGCCTTTCCTTTCCTTCACTGTCCCCAGCCTTGATAAACATACTCTCAAAATCACCTGGACTCATGTTGTGAAATCTTTCCTGAATGAAGTCAAGAACCCACACACTACCAGCTGGCCTGAGGCAGACCTGCTTCGGACCCCGTCCCCATCCAGTATCATGACCACAGTTGCAGGTTGCTTTCTTCCTCTCCTCTAATGTGATCAGCTCATCCAGGAAGTCATGGGTGGATAGATTTACATTGGGTAGAAAGCCCAGTTCTGTTATAATTTTCACGTGTTATTCTCAAACCAAGTTTTGCCAGGTCAAAAGGAAGGATGCTTTGTTACGTGTTTCCTGTATTTAGTTTTTGATGGCTTCAGAAACTAGAGAAGTGTATCCATTTCAGATTGCCATACAATGCTGTACGATGTTACTACACATCCTTGGGGGTCTACAACCATCGCCTGTATTGCTCACGTGTCTGGGGTCTGCTGCAGCCAGCGAGGTGGCCCTGCTGATGTTGGCGGGGCTCATTCACATGTCTGGCAGCAGGTGAGCTCTCGGTCAATCTGGAATGGCCTTGGCTGGGGCAACTAGGGTGACTTGATTTTCCTTCCTGTGACCCTGTCCCCTGTGGGCAAGCCCAGGAATGTTCTCACAGTTGTGGCAGAGGAGCAAGAGAGAAGGCAGCCGCACGCAGCTCTGCAGAGACCTAGGTTTGCAACAGGCGAATCATTTGTGATACACTCAATTGAACACAGCAAGTCACATGGTTCCTCCAGACTTGGTGTGGCCAAAATGACTCACCTCTTTATGAAGAGAAACTGCAATGGGCACGGATGAGGGAGGGGCAAGAAACTGGGAGAATGGTATCACCGTCACCACCCTCATGATCGCCGGCATCATTGTCACCACCTCCCACTCTCTCCTCCATCTTGGCTCCTCTGTCCCTGAGGTGTCCATCTTACTCTGTGCCTAGTTCTTCCTCTCTGGTGGATGTGGACATGTCTCATCAGCTCTCAACTGGAATCCAATGTCCTTGGCAGAGGAAGGAAAGGCATCGCTTTCATTTTTTATGGGAGGCGACTGGAATTCAGAGAGGCCAGCTCATCAGCGAAGGTCGCACAGCTGGGCTGTAGGAGGCCCAGCCCCTTCCTCACCCCACAGTTGGGTGACAGAGGTGCTCCTCGACCAGGCCGGTTTGTCTTTGGCCTTGTCCCCACCCACAGAACCAAGACTCCCCAGTGCAGAGCCTCTTCCAGGATCTAGGCTGCCTCACTCCAAAGCTTAATTAAAATGAAGATGAAGTGCTCCTCCTGCAGGGTCCTGCTCGCTGGCAGTCACTGCGCCAAGGACCCCGGCAGGGCTTCTGCTGTGGAGAATTCTCCTCCAGCTTCTGCTCTGGCAGCAGCTTCCTCGGGGAGCCTCATTATAATTCCTTTGGTAATTAAAACAACAGATGTTATAATTAAAAAGCTCCTCATTAAATCACAAATAACTGAAGCTTGGGGTGGGTGCTCACTGAACGGGGTCATCCTGTCACCTTCCGAGGAAATTAAAAGCCCATGAAAGGGAAGGTCTCTGCCGGGCTTGGAGCTGCAAAGCCTGCAGGTTGGGGTTGTTGGCAAGGTGCTGACAGATGTGTCAGGGAAACCCGGGCCCAGTGAAGGAACATGTGAGGGGAGAGTGCAGGTCCCCTGCAGGGGCTGGCGTGGAGGACAGTCCCGCAGGCAGAGCCTGGGGCTGGGGCTTCTCTTGCTCCTTCTCTTGCACCCAGGGGCCAGGTTCGGAGGGAGCTCCCAAGACACCTGAGTCACTGAGACCTTGGGTGGGGGTCAGCGTCCAAGGAGGTCTCAGAACACTTGGTTCTCATCCTCTCATGGCCACTCACCACCTTGGGTCCCTAAGCAAGCCCCGTTTCTGAGCTGCGGTCCCCTTGTCTGGGAAATGGGCAAAAGGACACCTCGCCCCAAGCTGCTGGAACGTGAGACACTTGCGAGCCCTCTAGCTCGGCGTCTGGGGTGGAGGCACAGGGCTGGGCTGCCTGGGCTGCTACAGCGTGCCTCTGAAAGGCCGTCACCCAGGTGCTGACTGAACACGCACGCGTGTGTGTGCAAGAGTGTGTGTGTCCCGCCCTGGCCATGCCCTGTCTGGAGGGAGGTCTCACCAACTCAGGGCAGTGACAACATGTTTGATTGAAAAAGCCTGACCTGGGCCCTTCCTAGTGAACTGGGCGAGGCTCTGCCAGCCAGATGGACTCACCTCCAGCCCTCGTCTCTCCCAGCTTCAGTCTCAGGGTGACTCTGTTCTCGGTCTGTCTCCTCAGCTGGACGTAGACATGCTCTGCACAAGTTGCCTTGAGCCTTAAATGCTAAAATAGTAAAATTAAATATTCCTGCAGTGCTTACTATGTGCCAGGAACTTTCTAGGATGCTACTCATGTTAATTCGTTTAATCCTCACACCCCTAGGGGAGGGCAGGTGGGAAAGGAACCTGGGGTTGGGGGTGAGGGTGGGGTGTGGTCAGGTTAGTGGGGGTCAGGGGCCATGCAGGGTACCTCTGGAGTGACTGTGTGGCTCAGCGGAAGGCGCTGACTTGGCACCCTAGGCCCTGCCCAGCACCATCTTGAGCCTCTGGGCCATCGCTGTGGCCCACCCCAGGGCAGCCGAGCCCAGCCCGCGTGCCCCAGGCAGGCAGGTGCGGAGCGAGCCAGTATTCCTCCTCCAGCCAGGCCCTGATGTGCATCCCACTAGCTCAGAGCAGCACCAGGTCAGGTGGGGAGGTGGGGGTGGGTGAAGGAAACCAAGGTTCTGACCTCAAACATCAGAGTGGGAGAGGGAGAGAGGGAAAGCCCACCTCAGCCTCATGTCCTGCTTCCTCACTGGTACATCCCAGTCTCCTGGCACACAGAAAACACTCCGTAAGTATTGATTGCATGGGTGGATGCATGCATGGGTGGAAGGGAGCGTGAACAGGCACACAGAGTAATGGGTGGGTCCTATGGCTACCATTTATTGAGCACCTGCTAGGTGCTGGATACTACATACGGCCCTTATCTATTTCTTTCGGCAGCCCTGCAGTTGTGCCTTGTCTAAGTGCAGTCCCCAGACAATGACAGGGCCAGCATTTGAACCCTGAGAAGCAGCTCCAAGACTGGATTCTTCCCGCGATGCCACAGAGCTCTTATAGGGCCACAGCCCAAGACCAGTGGGCCAGCCTATTTAGATGGAGTCTAGTCTTCCCTCTGTGACTCCCTGATGCAGCCAGCTGGAAGCCATGTGCCCTCCATGCCAGGTCCTATGCTGGGTACCAGGAACACGACCGTGACCATGACTATGGGCTCTGCCCTGAGAGAGTCTGTGGTCTGTGGACATGAGATACTGGTCACACAGAAGGGAGTTCTGAACTGAGGCATGTCCAGAGGCTGGGATGCCCTAAGGAGGGACAGACTGGTTTTACCTGGCACCTCACCACGGCTCTGGTATTTGAATTATATCTGGCTCAAGGCCACACAGCAAGTTGGTAGCTCACCAGGACCTGAAGTAGCAGCTCGGGAAGAGATGGGCATTCTTTCCCTTTGTCTGTTGTGACTCCTGGGTGGTGAGCAGAAGCCACGTTGGTGGCTTCATGAATTGTGGAATCCCAGCACGTCCAGGAGGTTTGTGTAAAGTGATGCTCATAATAAATTTTTCCCCTTGAGGACAGTGAAATATAAAAGGGGGGGGGTGAGTGCTTGACAAGGGCTCTGATTAAAGCCAAATACAGATGTTTTCAACAATAAAGGCTGTGGGCACCCCTGAGAAAAGAACGATGCAAAAATTAACAGCTCCAGGCCAGCTGGGAGAATTGGGGAATCTCCGGGGCTGATTCAGCAGCTGGGCAGGCGAGGGGCGGGGCAGAGAAGCCTGTGATTGCAGGTTCCATAGCTCCCCCTCTGCAAGAGAAATTCTGCATATTGCACCCAAGCTGCCCCCCCCCCGCCAACACCCCCATGCTCCTCTGGTTGGGGGCCCCCTGGCTTCCTGCACACAGGACAGGGAGACTGTAGGATATAGATTGTGCTCCAGGAAATTTTTGCTGCATACGTTTGTAAAAATGGAACTCAGTGAATTACATTGCAGTGCTGTGTCTTTGAGTCTTTTTTTCAGACTGGGTTCAACACTACCATTTAGAAATAAATAAATTAAATAACTTAAAGTCATATAAATCTAGAATCGTATAAAAAAATTTACAGCCTGAACCCCAAACACCTCCCTTAAACCTTCCTTTGGTCTTCTGTTCCACCCCCTAAAAGGCTTGGCTCACACACCACCTTCTCCCTGAAGTCTTTCTGGATTGTACCAGTCTGCACTGCTGTCCCCAGACTGACCCAATAACTTCTTCAGGCTCCTCCAAAGGATGGATCTTCAGTCCCTTCCTCGGCTGGCTATGTCCTCTGGAGAGACTCCTGCCTGCCATACCTCAGAGAACAGAGCTGAGAAATAGCTCAATCCCTCAGCCCAGACTCCTGAGGTCAGGGTCACCTGAGCCTCTGGCTGATCCCTGGTGTAGGAGAGGGAGGTGGCACCCAGGTTCCTGTCTGCATGTGCACAACCTCTCCTCACGCTCGCCCAGCTGCCCCCGGCCTACCTCGTACGGTTTGTGCTTCAGTGGTGCACATCTTGTGCTCCAGGTAGAGCGACAATTCCCAGAGGAGAAGCCCTGCGGCACCTGCCTCTTACTTCTGCTTCTTTTTCCTCCAAGGTACGGCCACACACAGGTGCCACACTGAGGTGCTCAGGAGAAACCAGGCTCTGAATCCTCAGAGAGAGGTTTCTGCGGCCTCGCTTCCAAGAGCCTCAGTTTCCCCATCTGTCAAATAAAGGATTGAGCCACAGAATGTTTAGGTTTGCCTGAAGAGCCAATGGATAGGAGATGTGTGCCCCAGGCTGGTCTATAAGTGACATTTGCAGTAATACAGATGGGGTTCCACACCAGCTATGCATGGAGTGTACCTCTTGTGTGGTGTTGGGGGGAGACCATGGGACTGCAAGCATGTGGCCAGAGCACTGGGGTGGAAGGGCCATTACAGGGGTCCTGGGTCCTCCTTGCCTGAAAGACAGTTTGAGAAGCGTGGGCCAGTGGAAAAGGCATAATGCCTGAAGCCTCAGGACCCCCCACCCCCCCAACCCGGGGCCTCACCTCAGCCATGGACAAGCCCCTGAGCCCGGCAGAGGAACCAGTTCCCTTCTCTGGGTCTCAGTTTCTTTATTGACAAAGTGGGAATAATGCCTTCCAGACTGTTGTGAACATAGGAAACTAACGTTTTTGTCTCTTATTATTACATTAGTATCTTAATTATACAGGTAACGTTTGAATGTGCTGTTGTTATAAACATTCCGGCTGTGGCGTGACAATGCAAGTAGAAGTTGACCAGGCCCAGGCCTCACCCCAGAGGTGAGCAGTCACTGTTACCGTTTAATGTTTATTCATCCACGCCTGTTTATATACATGCATTGACATGCACATATGCAGGCACCTATGGAAATAAAGAGCTTCATTTTGCTTCTTTTTCCTTTATTTTAACATAATGAGATCATACTAGCTGGGTCTTCTCCTCAAGGCCTGAGAAGACTGCAGTCAGGGTGTCCGCCAGGCTGTGTCCTACGGAGAATCCCGTGTGCAGCTTATTCAGGCTATTGGCAGAGTGCAGTCCTGCGTGGCTGGAGGACTGGGGCCTGGCTCCTCTACCGGCTATTGGCTGGAGCTCTCCCCTGGGACAGGGTCCCTGCCACACAGGTGAGCTTCCCCCTCCCTAGGGAGTGAACAACTTGGCAGTTTGCTTCTTCAGTGTCAACAAGAAAGTCTCTCCAGCCTGCTGAGACAGAGTCTTCTACAGTATAACGTGGCAGGATCGAGGGACGCGTCTGCCGCCTCTGCCTCCTCAGAGTCACCTCAGTGTGTGTCTGCCACAGGGTAGCCACACTCCCCTTCGCAGCCCTGGTACTGGCCCCAGCGCGCTGCAGTAGTTCGTCCTTGCCTTCTCTGCCCCTGCCCAAAGCTTTGTAAACTGTCTTTTTATTAAACTGCCCTCAAACTACCCTGTCTGAATATGCTATCTGTTGTGTTTCTAATCCTCGCCGGAGGATATGTTTATTGATTTTAGAAAGAGAAAGGAGGGAGAGAGAGAAACATAGCACCCTGATCGCTGACAGAACCTGCAACTTAGGTCTGTGCCCTGATCTGGAGTCAAACCCACGACCTTTTGCGTACAGGACAACACGCTAGCCACCCAGCCAGGGCACTATCTGTTCCTGTGCCCGAACTGTCATAAAGACCAGTAGCCAGGACATAGCTTGTGAACTGTTAAATAATGAAAGGTAACACTCAAGGAGGGGGATGCTGGTGAGGAGAACAAGGGCGTGGTAGTGAATGCTTTTCAAACCCAACCAGCCCGCACATGGGCAGAAAGTCCAACTTCAACAGTGCGGGATAAGAGGTGAACACGCCTTCCTATTTCCTCCAGTTTCCATGAAGAAGGATTGTCCTGAAACACCCCTTCCCCTTCCACCAGAAGTGAAGCAACATACTTGGTCAGTTCATTGGGGAGGAAGGAGGGCCTGGGCCTGCCCAATGGAATCCACTTCCTTGGAGCCCTGCCTGTCTGCAGAGAGGTGAGCTCTGCTTCATGCTCTGAGTTTTCATGGGAAGACCTGGCATTGCCCACACTGCCTGTGACTATGTTTATTCTAAGGTTTGAATATGCAAGCCCATGACTTAGCACATCCAAGCCACATCCTCCAAACCAGCTTGTGAGAGGTACTGTCGCTGATGGATGGTACGCACTTCATCTGCAAGACTTCTTCGTGTCTCCTGGTGGATTCCACATGCACTGATAATAATTACAGAAGTTTAAATTAAGTTAGAGTTGCCATTTTCCAGTGAAAATACTCAGTGCTGGTATGTTGTTAGGGATATCAGTTGGCATTGTGACTTATTGATAATATTGATACGTGGAGTAATGGCATGGTGGTGGATAAAAGAAAATTTCCTTATCAGTTAGGTGTACCTACTGATAAACTTGTGGGTAAAATGCAACAAATTGACGGGTAAAATGTTATAAGGTAAAATGCTACAAGTGAAATGCTAGCCAAAAAAAAAAAAACAAAAGATGGGGGGAGGATGATAGAGGAATATAATTTTAATATGTTGATAATTATGGACCTTGGATGAGGGGTATATGTTTGTTCATTATTGTAGCTTATGTCCTCTTGTGAATTTTAAAAACTGCTGTTCAAGAATGGTTTAAAAACCTAGTTTACTGGATAATTTTCTACAAAATTTATCTATCTGCTTGTTGACATTGGGATAAAATCGCTACTCATGACTGGCTACCTCCATTTGACCTTGAGTTAGCGCACTAGGGCAGACCGTCCTCACCAAATGACTTCAGAGATGTCCGGCTCCTAAGCTGGCAGGTAAATCAGGCCAGTTGAAGGAAACTGTCTCTGCTCAGCCACATTCTTCAATCTACATGCATCGCAAATAAAGCAACTATTGACACTCAAAAAAAAAAAAAACAAAAAACAAACAAAAAAAAAACAAACGTTGGCACAGCATTTTGGAGTACGATTCAGAAATACAGATCAGGTGCCTTAAAATATTCATAATCAGTCATTTCACTTTCAGGTTTGAATAAGCAAGTAATCTGAAATCCAAACGAAGACTTCTGCACAAAGGTTAGTTCCAGCTTTACGAGTAAGAGCATATCTGGAGGACAAGAGCCCAAAAGCTCATCCGCAGGGAAAGGTCACCTGTGGTTTGGCCAGTCCATGAAAGATTGCGTAGCCACAAAATGGAATTTTCCATGAGCATTTTGTGATGGCAGAAAATCACCATGCTTTGATGTGACGTGAGAAAACCAGAAAAGTCTTGGGCATATGGTGCCAAGCATGGAAACATGGAGGGGACAAGGGTGGGCTGACTGTGCAGGTTGATTCTGAGCTTTCCTTTACCCCGCCCAGCCGCGGCCCGCCCCTCCCCCCGCCGCCCCCCAGCTCCCCAGGACAAAAGAGACGCATGTGCAGGCCTCCTTCTGGGATAGTTGCTGCAGCCAAAGGGCCTGTGATTTCCAGAACATAGCGTGAGTTGCAAGCTGTTTCTGCTAGAGTATCCTTCCTCAGTCTTTCCAAACAGGATTCTGACTCCTTGAAATTGCCCGTGGTGGTGTGGGTGGCCACAGTCCAGCGGAGGAAACGCTTTCTGGAATGTTCTCTCTCTGACCTCTCATCCTGTAATTTCCTTCAGGAACCCCCACTGGGTTTTGTTACCGGAACATTCCCCTGTCCTGGAGAAGAGAGGACGTTTGAAGGGCGCCCTCCTCCTGCACAGACATTTTGCTCCTGACCCCGTCTGTCCCAGCACAGAAAGCTGGCATTAAGCACTCAACCAGGTCAGGCACCCACCTGAACTCGGGCATTGTCTCATGTGGATGTACAAGGTGGTGTAGCCACCGCCTTTTGGTCTGGCAGGGGGCCCTTGTCGCTAAGGAAATGATTTTTTTTTTTTTTTTTTGCTGTAGAGGAATAACAGGAAGGCACCTCCAAAGAAGGAAAGAGACAGGGCCACTATAACCAGCACCATCTAGGTTGGCAGAAGCTGTTAGACTGAGACCCACAGAGAGGGACAACCTTAACCCTGGTAACCTAGTATTCAGACCCTTTCCAGGTTGAGCCCAAGGGGTCTGGACAGCCACGGGGGCAGGGTGAGTGCTCTGGAGGGGCCCGGAGAAGGCCGTCTTGCACAGGGAGCTTGTGAGAGTGTGTCCTTTACATAAAAAGGACCATACTTGCTCCAGTGGGAGAAGGTGGCTTTGCTTCCCACGGGGCCCAAAAGTGGAAGAGGTAACTCAGAGCTGGGGTTGATCAGAGACTAGAAGTGTTCTTAATTCATAGCGCAGGGTGGCGGGGCAGGAGTGAGAGACTTGTGGGAGGGGTGCAGGCTCCTAGCTGGCCCAACAGCAGGAGGGGCAGGCCCAGCCATCACACTGAATCCTGATACCACTCAGAGTCTGAGCACAGGCTGAGGGTGGTGCCAGAAGCTCAGTGAGGGGCTGAGATCAGCGTTAGCCAGCAGCCAGGCTGGATCTGTGTGCATGGATGGGGTGGCAACTTAACCTGAGACCACAGTGAGCGTGTAGGCAGTGACCAGCGTCTAGTTTAGGGCTAACATTAGTGCCCTCCGCAGCCAGGTCAAGGTCAGTCCCTCCCTCACTTTAGGAGGGCACAGGGTGTGGCCATTGGACTCCAGCCTATTTGGCCCTGGTATCATCTCTGCACAGGAGGCTAAGGAAAAGGACAATTTTGAGAAGCTGAGGACTCGGAGCCAAACCTCCCACAGTTTAGAGCCCTGGCCTCCTCCTTGCCCCATCTCCCAGTCCAGCCTCCCTTGCATGGCCTTCCCCCCTGACACCCTGTGAGCCTGGGCAGGCCCGCTGTGGTGGAGTCCAGTAAGGAGGATGTCTGCTGTGCCCTCCCCCCACCTTGGGGCAGCTCACAGTCTGGTTGGGAGGGTTGGACTTGGAGAAATAAGAACAGTTCCGTAGGCTGTGACCCTGAAGAGAGGGAGCTCCAGAAGTCTGGGGCATCAGGGGAGACTTCCTGGAGGAGGAGGTGTTTGGGCCGACTGGTGAGACTCTGGCATGCTGTGAGGCTAGAACTCAATTTCCTCAAGAGACACAGAAAAGCCTGGCAAACCTCCCCTGGCAAACCTCCCCAGAGCCTTTTCTGGGTGTTACTTTCCTTCAGATACAATATTTTGATAGTTTCCACATAAGATGAATCAGAAACATATACATTAATTTCCCCTTAAAAACATACACTTGTACTTGGCAAAATGTAGCACAGGATTTGACGAATGTAAGGCAGTCGAAGAATTGTGTGGGATCCAAGACTGGGAGGTCTCAGAAGCTGGAGCATCTTGGAGCCTGGACCTGGAAGCGGCTCCTCCAATTCGCATACGGCAGGGGCCTGAAATGCGGTCACCTGCCCCAGGTGCTCTGCTGGGAACATCCTAGCACCCAGAGCTCAAGTCCAAAGTCAGGTCTCAATGAATTCCTTCTGTGGAGGATCCGACACAAGCTGGCCCCATCCTGGCTAAGGAGCTCATTTCTTGGAAAAGTCAGTGAAACTCTTCTCTTCTGAACTTGTTTGTTAACATTAATTCTCATTGAACCTCCCCACTCCTCTCAATGGTCCTCGCATCCCATACTGAGAAGTGCTGCCAAACTTATTGATCTACATACACAGAGAGGCTTGTTAAGATCAAGGGTTGGTGTTTCTTAACTCCAGGCTCAAGATGAATCCGAAATTCCCTTTCACAGCTGGGGCACCCCCTGTCTCACTTTGGTATGAAAAGGTCCGCTGAAGGCAGTGTGCTCAGATCCTGGTCATCAAATGAGCTCCCGTCACGATGGGTAGGATGATGCAGAAGAAAATGATCATTCCAGAAGAGCAGTTCTTCCAAACACAAATGCCACCGAAGTGGAACTGGAGGTGCAGGGTGAGGGGATGTCACACTGAATTAGTTGCCTACTTCCGTGTGGCAAATTACTCCAAATAATGGCTTAAGAAAACACAGTGACGTATTTCTGAACTCTCACGTTTTCTATGGGTCAGGGTTTTGGAAGAGTTTGACTGGGCTCCGGGTGTCAGCATCTGAAGGTGGGACTGGAGCTGGAGGGTCTGTGTCCAAGGTGACTCACTCACAGGGCTGGCAGGCTGGTGCTGGCAGCTGGCAGGAGGCTTCTGTTGCTCTCCATGTGGATCTGGCCACAGGGCTGCTTGAATGTCCTCACAACATGGCAGCTGGCTTCCCCCAGAGAGAGCGATTAAAGAGAGGATGGCAGAAGCAATATTTTTTATGACCTAGGCTAGAAGTCACATGGTCTGTTGATTACACAGGCCAGTACTGATACAACATGCATGTGTACATAAAGGCATGAAACCAGGCAGCCCTGGTTTCATGGCTCATTGGAAGCTATCTTGGAGGCTGGAGGTTCTGTTTCCAAGATGACTCACACCCAGCCAGCTGGTTGCCCCATGCACGCAGTGAGCTACCCAGCTGCCCTCTGTTATCTCTGTCCAAGTCAGCAACAGAGGCTTCTTTGCACGTGGCATGATCCACTGGGATTGGTCTCCCACTCTGGGACCAACTCATGACTTATAACATCTCATGTTACAATCATTAGACTGACCCTTCATCACTAAGGGAATGCCCGAATGCTTGGTGTCAGATATTACTGAAGCTTGAGCATCGAGGAGAAAAAAGTTAGAGAAAGGTAATGAGCTAATAGGGGCAGGAGGGATGGACGGGGGATCAGGAGACCTGAGTCCTCGTCAGAAAACAAGTGGGCATGCATGTGGGCCAGAGAGGGAAGGGCCATCTCAGCAGCAGCCTGGCAGGGTGGTTCTGCAGTTAGAGAAGTGGTCACCTTCTCGCAAATGGAATAAACTTCTCTGAGCTCTGTTTACTGCTCACATGTAAGGGTTGCTGGGGACTAAGCGTCCAGAAAGCACTTATTCCAGGGTCTGGAACCAGGTGAGTGGTGGATGAGTGCTGCTGTCATTATGGAGTGTCATTACAACTATGCTAGCCCACCACACAGCCCTCCCTTGGGTCAGACCTTGTTGTGGGTGTTGCAGAGATTATCTTATTACCTCTCCAATGGAGCCCTTGGCACCCAATTTCTAGTCCTGCCTTCACTGCCCACAACCACGCCATGGCAGACAGCTGTAGCCACACCACGTGACCAGAGTGGGTGTACATGCAGGTGGGTTGGAGGAAGGTTTGGTGAGGATTGGGAAGGATGAAGTCTGATCTGGTTGCTTCTGTTTTCTCGGTGAATTCAAAAGCAAGGTCATCAACTGGGAGAGAGAAAGAGCCATCTCTTGGCCCTGGCCATGTGTCCCCGGCCAAGGTCAAGTCTGTGTGTTCTAACAGCCTCTGTTATAGAGCCCAGGCTGACAGCTTCATAAAGACCTCTCTGGAGAGGTCCTTCAGACACCTCACCTTTGGAACTGGGCCTGCAAAGTGCTCAGAACCATGCCTGATGCACGGTAGGCGCTGCCTGAGGATGCGCTATGGTTGCTGTTGCCCTCGCCATTGCTCTTACTGCTCCCCTGGGCCACCTTCAGCCAGGGGTGGGGAGTCGTGGGCACAGTGGGCAGGCAGTGCCCAGCAATCCGGAGCAATAGCAACGGGGCTTCACTGGGAGTTGCTGACCTGCCTCCCTCAGGCTGATAGTGCAGGGAAGGATGAGAAGCCATCCATACAAGCCAAGGTTTATGAATGCGGAAGCCAAGGCCGAGCGAGAGGAAGGGACTTGTGCCACTACCACCAAGAGTCTGGCAGAAGTGGGATGAGAACCCAGGGCTCCTGACTCTCTGGGTCTGGGGCTCTTTCTCTGCCTTTTCTTGTGTATATATACCCAGGTTTTCTTTGCTGAGTTGCCCTGGCATTTAGCTTCTCCTTTGATAGATATCTCAGGTGTGGGAATTTCAGTCTGAGCCACAGCAGCCTCCATAGGAGTTTAGGTCCTTCATTCCTTCCCAGAGATACAAGCAGAATCTAAGAGTTGGGCTTTGTGTTAATTGTGGTGTATTCCAAAATGAATGAGGTGCAGCTGGTTCCTACCTGAGAAGGGACTGACATGCAAAAGATTAACAAACATGTATATATCCAGAAATGAGGGCAGTGAGAAGCACATAGGACCTGTGGCAATGAGGCCAGAGGGTGGGCACTCTGTCTAGACAGAGTCAGGGAAAGCTTGCCCAGAAGGTGACACCTGAGTCTTCAAAAAGAAATAGATCAACCTTGTTAGATCTTTGGCCTGGCCTTGAACAGGTTACCCAAGTCCACAGTGCCTCAGTTTCCCTGGCTGTAAAACAGGGACAGCATTGTCCTCATGGTGCTATTAGAAGGATTAAAAACATATAAAGTCCTCAACAAGGGGCTGGCACATAGTAAACACTCATTAAATTGTGGTTGTTGATGTTTCTCTTATTGCTATGAAAGCTCTTGAATGTCAGTTACTATGGGATCATTTCCTAGGCCAAGGGGACCCATAGGGAGCACAGGGGCAGGGAATGGCAGGCATATTTGAAGGGAGGCAGAGCCCAGTGGGCCTGAACTACAAAGCCAGGACCGCTGGAGGAAGAATCCATCTCAGAAAGAGCTGACTTATAATCATAGCTGGACAGAGAGAGAACAGGGTATCTCATCTAATAGTGAGCTCCCTGTCACTGAGGGTATGTAAATAGATGATGTGTAGTCACTTGGTAGAGATGTGGAATGGAAGCATCTGACTGTGTGAGGAGTTCAGTTTTCTTCCCTGAACCTGGACTGTGTAGCCTCTCCAGTCTTGAGGGTATATTGTCCTACTTCTAAGCCCCTGGGCTTGGGTACCAAAGGGCTAGGTTATGTGGGATTCCAGCTTTATCACAACCGCACACAATAGCCAAGCCACACCCCTCACGGGAGGGGTGTGGGGGAAGCAGGAGGCTGAAACTGTCCCTGGGTAAGCCACCACGCTAGCTAACCAAGGGGCAGGTATTAATTAACGTGCAGATTAGCTATCAGTCATGGGTATCAGCACCAGGGCTTAGAATTGCTTAATAAGAGGGTTTGTTACACTGTTTTGCCTTGAAAAGGCAATATTGATCAGGAATCCCTGGCCTAGAACTAATTGAATATTCACCCCCAAATTGCAGTGGCTGATTGCTTATAAGGCCACGTCTCCCATTGTTACTTGGGAAATTGCAGCTGAGGTTGGGGCACAGGGAAAGGCAGAGGGAGGAAGCAGGAGGGAAGACAGGGGGAAAGGAGGGAGAGACCAAGGGAGAGGAAGAAAAAGAGAAGGAGAAGGAGCCAGGAGACGTGAAAAGAATGAGGGCATTTTTCATTTTTGCTTGAGAAATCAGATAAGACAAGCCAGATAACACCTTCATCTCGAAGCAACTTCGTCCCCTTGGAGAGGAGCGTCCCTGTCCAAGTTTACCAGGACGTGTTGGCAGCACTGCAACTTTAATGAAGGAAGCTTTCAGTATGTTAATCTTGGGAATAAACTGATATGAATTTATTCCTCTCTGTGCTGTTTCCCTCCCCACTGCAGCCGTAGGTACAATTATAATGTGTTTATGATGCTGTTCAGGGGATTCTGTGGCTTCTGGGGAGAGAGTGGGAGCCTGGGAATGTCTGTTGGAGCCGAGATGGGGACAAATGGGCCTTGGGGATCTCAGGGCTCATTGCTCACTCTTATGATGTGGCCGTAGGCAGGCCCCCGAGAGTCCGGGAGGGCAGCGTGCTCCCTCCGACTGCAAGCTGATGGCCCGTTTCTCTTCATGCATCAAAGGCCGACACGGCTGGGCATGAACTTCCCATGCACACCCTTCTTCCATCCATCCCTGGCACACTTGCCCTGATGCCCAAGGCTCACGGTTGGGGGAGAGAATTAGAAAAGCGACGGTGGGCACACAGCCAGTGTGACGCACCCTCTGGGAAAACAGCTCTAAGTGCTCAGAGACGAGAGCCAAAGCGCCATCCCGAGGACTAACACAAGGTCAAGGAGCAGAGAAAGGTGGAGAAGATACTCTAAGGAAAAGACGCAAAGTCAAGGGCACAAGCAACAGTGTGCTGTGTTCTGCAGACTGAAGGATCTTGCTGGAATGAGCATAGATGCGGCCGGTCATGAGGCTGGCGCCGGACCATGAAGCGCCTTGAAGTTTAGACTTCGCGCTAAGCACCATGGGGCCACGTGGAGGTACTGTCCCAGGGAGTGACTGGGCAGAGAGAGATTGCAGGCAGAGCATGAATCTGGAGGTTGGAGAGGGGGTTGGAAGGGGAGTCCAGTCGGGGAGACCACAGAGAACGCAGTCGCAACAACCCAGGGGTGAGCTGCTGAGGATCTGAACCAGGCAAGTGAGCTGGTGGGGGAAGAGGGCTGTGGATGGAGGAATGAGTGACCGATTGGGCAGGGGAAAGGGAGGGAGAAGCCCAGGATGCTGCTGAGATGGGAACCAGAGGCCTAGAAGCAAGTTTTCGAAGGAAATCGCAGATTCATTCTCCGCTGTGCTGAATCTGAGGTCCTGGGAGGAGGTGCCTAGGGAAGCTGGATTGAGGGCACAGGAGCGCAGGGGACAGGCACAGGCGCGCGGGGCGCTGAGCTGGATTCTGCCGTTGAGGCTGTGTGAGAAGGCATCTGCTGGCCCAGGGGACTGCAGAGAGTGGGAAGTGGGCGGAAGACCAGCCTGGAAAGAATAGTCACAACTTAAGGCAAAGAAAATCCTCCATTACGGAGAAACCACCATCCAAAGTCTAGGAGTTAGCCTAATGAAGGGCAACCCAGTATTTGAACAAATTCTTGGTTCTACAGACAGGAGAGGGGAGGCCTGAGTTATAATAGTAATTTATCTCAATGTAGACTTTTAAACCTTAATTTATCATTGTCACGGGCAACACTTGGATTAATCTGTTGTTCAGTGTCTTTGTCGCGGCTGCAAATCCCAAAAGGATAAAAGGGAATTGATACACATGAAGAACTGAATTTCAATTAATGCAAGCTCGTGCTAATTTTCCAACACATAACCCAGAAACATTCTCATTCATTACAATTTTGTCATTGCTGATCCTGAAGAGGAAACACGCCCACTGATTTATTTATTTTTTTCTGGTGTCGAATTCATCATCAAGGATGTTATGAACGGGAAAGAGCCCACTGAACTCCTAGCCCCTCCCCAGACATCCACATTTTAGTGAAGAAAGGAGTACAGTACACACAGTTCCAGAATTTTCCAGAAGCTTCTAGAGTGCTTTTAAACATTGCTTCAACAGCTTGAAGTTTGGGTCCTGTATGATTCCCTGTGGAAAGGGAGAGGGGGGACTGGAGATGGAATTAAAAGGGACTCAGTGCCTGCCACCCTATCCCAAGGGCTATTTTCTGACTCCTCGGGCAGGGAATCCAGGGGAGGGGCACAGTGTAATGACTTCTTCTGGAGCGAGGGACCTGATCACCAGGAGCTTTAATTCTGCTGTGGGAGACGGCCTTCAGTCCCATATGTGGGGAGAGCACGGGGTCCTGTAGGGGAGAAAGGGCTGTCTTGCCCACCCTGCCCAGCACCCGTCGGGCGCTGCTCCCTGTTTGCAGACACGCCATCCTCGTGCCCACCTCCGAGCCTTTGCACTGGAAATTCTGCTGGCCGGGTGTGCCCTTTCCCCGTCGGCCTATCACACTCTTCCTCGTTTGCCGAGGCCTGGTATGCTCCTTTTCTGAGAGCTCACTCTCGTCTGTGCTCCCGTAGCGAGCTTTTGGTTTCCACCTCACCCACCAGGTGTAAGTCCCCAAGGAGAGAGGCAAGCTGCCCGTGCTGGGAGCTCTCCAAGTCCCACACAGAGGGGCGCGGCTGAGGGGCCCAAGGAAGCTGCCCTCAGGTGCCCACTCTGCTCACCAAGCCGTGCTGCAGAAGAGGTGTCCTCCCCTCTGCCCTAGGGCACCTTGGCAAACGTTGCCCCCGAGAAACCGTCTGCCCAGAGAGGCAGCTTTTTCTCATCTGTCCCTTTTTCCAGTTGACAAAGGCCCCCAGTGCCTGCCTCCCCTCACTGCCTCAGCCGAGAGCACCTCCTCACCACGACCCCTGGGTGTGTTTCTGGGTGAGAGCGGCAGACTCCAAGATCAGGGCCTCCCTGCCAAGCCCAGATGCAGACACTGTTCAGACAGCTCATTGGAATTCCCTGTGCCAGCCGGGTCTTCCCCAGCTGTCTGTGACTGGCAGGAGCAAAGCCCTCTTTAAATTGGGGAGGAATCAGAAAGCTAACCCCACGTGGCCCTCAGCTGGCCTCCCTCCCTGGTGTGCGGGAGCCCCCTTTGTTCAGCCACGACTTTGGATCCAGCTCCAGCCCAGACGCTGGCATGGCCCCTGCCCGTGAATCATAGCTTGTGTCTGTCTGCCTCCCTGTGAGGCACCCCCCACCCCCGACCCTGCCAGGAAGCCACCATTTGCCCCTTTCCACTCGGGGCTGTTGGCCCCTTGGCCCAGAGCAACCCCTGGTGTTTTCCTCTCAAGAATTAGAGGGGCTGTGTTCTAGACCCACGTCTGAATTTTCAAAGGTGACTGAGTGACGATGCAGAGAGGCAATGCCATTAAATGTAAAGTTTCATGTTATAGCACCCCTAGAAGTGAGAGGTCACAGGGGGAACACGAGGTCAAGGGTGCAGGAGAGGGGAGACCTAGGCCAGAGCCTTTATTGGGGTCTTTGTGGGAAAGGCAAGTCAGGGCAGGGGGAACACCTGGGACTGGATGGTGTGAATAAGTCTGGTGGGCTTTGGGCTCTAGGGATGGCCCCTAGGACAGTTAGTGTGGGGGAGATGTTGGCTTGATGTGTGAGTTACATAAAAGGATGGCTGAAGGCCGTAGACTCTGGATTGGCTGGTGTGTATATAAAAGGTGTGCTCGCAGCCAGTTCCTTTTCAGTCTCTAAGACCTGGCTTGCCTGGGAGGGGCAGCCTCTCCCTGGGCTACTCATCGTCCAAACGCCAGAGCGTCAAGAACACAGAAAATAAGAAAACGGTTAAAGTAATTGGCCCTGCGATGCATGGATGCCAAACAGACAGGAGCAAGAACCCGAGAAAGGACGGTCAGTAGAGGCTGTTGTGGTGGTCTATGGCTGTGCTACAGCCCAGCCCAAACTTAGTGGTGTAGAACAGCAACCGTGTTATCTACGATCTGGGCGAGGTTGGCAGGAACAGCTTATTTCTGTCTACTCCACATGGGTTTGTTGCCTGGGCTGAGTCACTGAGGCTTTTAGGATCCAAGGTGGCTGTCCACCCATGTGCCTGACCACTGAGGACTGTCTAGACCCCTCCCTCCTTCAGGTGTTCTCTGCAGCAGGGTAGCCAGACCTCTTACCAGCGTGGTTCGGGGCTCCACCGGGCAAAAGAGGAAGCTTCCAGGTCTTAGAGAGCCTCTGCCTGGAACTGGCACAGTGTCAGTTCTGTGTCATTGGCCAGAGCCAGCCACAGGGCCAGCCCAAGGGGGAGCAGGTTGAGCCCGAGGAGAGAAGGCGCTGCAGGTGCTGGCAGGAGCGGGGGGTTGGGTGGCCAGCAACACATCAGAACTATGACCATGGGTACCATGGGGGCAGGACCACCAAGGAGAAACAGGTTCTGTCTTAATATGTAGAGAGCACAGGTCCTGTGGGGCCCTGGACTCCAATACAGGAAATAGCTTCCACGTTTCCAACACCTCAAAAGCCAGCCCCTGGGAGCAGCGTGGTGTGGCAGCAGGGAATGTGCAGGCTTTGGAGACATGCAGCCTCAGATTGGCATCCTTCTGCCTTTCGCTGCCTGTGTAACCTTGGGGCAGAGTCCCCAGTGACGTCTCAGCATGTTTAGAATAAACCCCAAAGCCTTACAGGGGTCTCCAGGGCCCAACGGCCTGGGACCTGCACTTGCCTTCTCCACGCAGCCCCATGACTCGTCTGTCCGTGCCATCGAGTCTCTGTTCAAGCTTCATCCCACCCCCCAAACTGGCCTTCCCTGACCATCCAAGTGAAGCACACGTTCCCTTGCCTTTATCTCCTGCGCGCTTGTGACCATCTTACCGTATTATTCATCGTCTCTACTGGAAGTAAGGGTGAGGCAGGGCTGGGTTTTGTCTTGTTTACTGTTGTACCCCCAGAGCCTTTTAGAGTGACTGGCACATAGTAGGTCTTCAGCTATGTGTGAGGGGTTGACTCCCGTGATGATGCAGACTAGCAAGTCCAAATCTGCAGTGTGGGCCTGCAGGCTGGAGACCCAGGGGAGTGGATGGTGCAGATGAAGTTCCAAAGGCCATTTGCTGGAGAATTCTCTCTTGCTCAGGGAGGCAGGTCTTGTCGTTCTATTCAGGCCTTCAGTGGGCTGGATGAACCCACATGCATTACAGAGGGCAGCCTGCTTCACTCAAGGCCACCAGCTTTGATTTCCATCTCATCCAAAAGCGCCTTCACGGCAACACCCAGAATATTTGATTAACTATCTAGACACCCCGGTGGCCCAGCCAGGTGGACACATTAAACTGTGTTCCGAAAGAGGCCAGCAACAGTTCTCAACCAGATAGAAGCAATGTACGTTGAACATTCCAACCAACATACACATATTCTCAAACGATTTCAACAGAGTTCCTGTGCTCAGCATTATGGTGGATGTGGGTGGTGGTAGTGATGTGGTACTCTTGAAGGCACAGTTTCCTTTCTACTCACTTCAAAGGCATGATGATATGAATCAAGCATATAACTATATAGTACACTCCTAATTCTGTTTAAGTGAACAAATGAGTGTAGGGTAATTTGAGGTATAGTGTGATGGCACTAGACAAATTGCCACCCGTTTGAATACTTTCTGGATCTGTAATGCAGAATGTCAATATTTAATGTTTTGCCAAGCACTTTCTGTTGTATGTTATATAATACAGAGCATTAGAACTCTGAGTGTCTTTATATATCATTTAATCCAACTGGGAAAGTGCATAAAATAGTCTAGAGATACTAGGAATGGATTTCAAGGTTTTAATTGCAAGAAAAAATCTTTGAAGTAGTGGAAAACAGGAACAAAGCACTTACAAAGGCTGGAATAGAAAAAACCTGAATGGGAAAAAGTGGTTTGGAGAAATTGCTTGAATACCTGCTGGTGTTCAATACCTTCCTGAGCTAGAAGGGATACTGAGAGTCTGTCTCTTTTAAATAATGAGGGCTAGCACAGATACATAGCTAAGAAGTGTAGCAGAAATCAAATCTCTGGTTTACCAGCTTCTAGTCCAATTCCTTTTCCACTTGATAGCCACCATTGAGTTAAAGCTGCAACAAAGGATACCAATGGTGAGAAAAGGTTCCAAAATCAGAATCAGTCTTAGAAAGACCCCAAGGCTTCCCATATCAACCTGCTGTTGTGCCCAAAATTCCATCTACTTGGCTTCTCTTAAATGATCTTGCAGCTAAAATACCGTTAGTTTCTACCCATGCTCAAGGTGTTTAGCTCTCTGGGCAAGATAGTGCTGAGAATGATCACTCTAAATAGACAAATGGACCTCATCTTCTTTAGAGAATGTTATTTCCTACTAAATCACTGACGGGTTTTTTTTTTTTTTTTAATTTCTGACATGTCAAAAACATGTCAATACCTTCTTTTAAAAATATTCAGATTCATTGAAAAGCTCCCTCTTTGCTCATGTAAGTGGTACTTTTCAAGTAAAGTGTCATTTATTCAATTTTTTATTCACTCAATAAATATTCATAGAAATCCTGCTAGATATTAAGACTTCCCAACTACAGTCTTGATTGAGGCCAGAATGTTTCCAGGCCACAGGACAGAAAACCCACTGAGACCCTTTCTTAGAAGTACTCAGTAAAGTAATTCCACTCAGCAGCTACAGAGATAAGGAACTAATCACATAGTCCATGAAGGGCACTAGTTCTCACACTGTTCATGGTCTTGTCTAGGGTGAGGTAAGGTCAGAAAGGAAGAATAAGACTTTGGAAAATTTTCTAGTGATTTGATAGATTAGTTTTGTCTATGGCATCTAAACTTTTAAAGATGGGTTTGTAATATATGTGCTTTTTGTTTTATATTTTGGTTTTTAGTAATTCATTTTAAAAAAGACTTTAATTTTTAGAATAGTTTTAAATTTACAGAATTATTGCAATGGTAATACAGAGCCTCCTTACCATATAACCTGCATTTGGTCCCTTTTTTTTAACATCTTGCGTTAATATAGTTCCTGTTACAATGAATGGACCATATTCAATACATTATTGTTAATTAAAGCATACTTTATATATATTTCCTTACTTTTTACTTAAGGTCCTTTAGACTTTCTTTGTTTTTTGGAACTGTGCCTGCTTTGAAGAAAACTAGCCAGTTGTGTTCTTATAATACTCTTTAATTGAAGTTTGTCTGATACTTTATTCTCATGATTAGACTACAGTTATATATATTTGGGGAGGAAGAGCACAAAGATAAAGTGTCATTCTCATCATATTAAAGATACATACCATCAACAAGACTTAGCACTCTTTCTCTTGATCTTGATCACCTGGCTGATGTTTGCCAGATTTTTCTACTGTAAGGTAATTCTCACCCACTTCCTGCCCTTCCATGCTTTACTGTTTAGAAATAAATTATTATGTACAGCTCACACTTAAAATGTGGGAGTTTATGCTCCCCCTTTGTGAATGTGGAGTAACTCCATAAATTATTTGGATTTTTGTGTATATTAATCAATAATATATAAGAAAACAAATATTGTCATAAATTTCAATACTATACTAATTAACATGCAAGTGTTAATTAACACATAATTAATTACATCTGTTGACTCATGGCTATTTGCATTTTACTTGGAGTTATAATCCAATACTTCTTGATTTTTTGTTGCTCAAATACTTCCAGCTTTGGTCATTGGGAGCTCTTTCTGCTGGCTCCTGTGTTCCAGTGACACAACCCCAATAATAGGTTTTTATTTTAATAGACACTTCCTTAATTTCTGACACAATAAGATGCTCCACTTTCATTTTATATATTACCTCATAATTTAGATTCAACCATTTCTTCAAGAAACTCTTGTTCCTTTTATTGGAGAATGACATTAAAACTGATATCTAGGTACAGGGAGTGTCCCAAAGTTTCTGAGCTGTATGCTCTTTGTTTCTCCAGCTTTACTGAGGTATAACCAGTATACAAAAAGGCACATAATTAATGTATACAATTCAGGAGTTTGGACATATGTATACACTTATGTTACTAGCACCACAACTAAGATAATAATTAGTTTCCTTGTGTCCGATTTTTTATTTATGGGTTTTTTGTTTTGTGGTAAGAACACTTAACATGAGATCTACCCTCCTATCATATATTTAAGTGCACAATACCTTATTGTTAACTATAGGCATGATGTTATGCCATAGATTCTGGAAGCATTTTTTGCATCTATTCATATGACTATGAAATTTTTGTCCTTTGTATTAATGTTGTGTATTATGTTTATCGATTTGCATATGTTGAATCGTCCTTGAATCCCAGGAATAAATTCCACTTGGTATGATGTATGAACATTTTAATGTTCTATTGAAATTGGTTTACTAATATTTTGTTGAGGATTTTTACATCTATAATTATCAGTAATTATCTATAATTACTAACATGCAGTTTTCTTTCCTTGTGGTATCTGTGGCCAGATTTCAAAATGGTTTCCTCTTTACCACAAGAATCTGGTGGGGTTCCAGAAGTAAAACCCATGAAAAAGTGGCAACCCCCCCGAAGATTGCAACCTTCGGGAATTTCTCCTTTTAAACCAAATCCACACTCGGCATTCAGCAATTTGTCACAATTACCACTTAATTCTCCTAAGAATCTAAGGTTCCAGCAGCTCCTGCTCCAAGTAAGCAGAAATGAGAAGGGCTCTAAGAACTCTGGAGCCTCTGCAGATTTCAGGGTTATTAGCCCAGGAAAAGTCGTGGGCTTTTAAATTGTTCAGATTTTTTTTTTCTTGTTTCAGGGAAGAGTAATAACTTCTAATGCTCTACATTTTAGCACTGTTACCAGAGTCCAAGTAATAATATTTTACTGTAGTTTATAAAAGTTATGGTCCAAGGTGGACCACAAATGAAAGAAAAAAATCAATTCTCTGGCAAATAATTTCAGAAGTGCTGTTATAATAACCTCCAAGGCTAATGATAATGCCACCACTGCTGCTGGTGTCACACCATCAGCGGGAAGGTGCGTTGAGTGTGTAGAGACCAATGTTACATCTGTACCCACACAGGTCATATGTGAACAGGGCCTACATACTCATCACACATACACTGGTGGGGACGTACATTTAGTCATTGTCTCAGGGGCCTGAATGAAACTGAACAGAGGCCAGACCTAGATTTTCTCCCACACCAACTTATTCCTCAGGGTCCTGCTATGCGACTGGAACTCAAAGGTACACAAATATTAAGTAAAGTATTTATTATTACTCTCTGAGATCTCAGGCCATCTGATACAAACAAACAAACAAACACAAAGCCTAAAATGAGGTAGCGGAGGGGGGAAGGCCAAAAAGTAGAGGTCAGGTTTGAAGGTATGGGGAAAATTTTCCATTCTGGGTTGTGTCTTCACTTGATCCCATGATGAACTGCATTCCAAACTCAGGCCACTGAATCCCACCTGACCTAATCTTTGAACTTGCAGATATAGGGTAACCTCTGATTACAGTTATAATCTTTCCATTTCAGATATCCTAGAGAGGGAGAAAAGATAAAGTGAATAGGGCTGATGGAGTTTGTGACCCAAAGGTGACCCTGGCCTAGGATTCAAAGCTTCTTCCTCATCTTCACCAGGAACCCGCTCCAGAGAAAGGAGAGTCAAAGAAAGGAGAGATGAGAGGAGGTGGGAGAAGAAAGATCAACATTGCATTTCCAAGCTTAGGAGAATTCCCTGAAGTTTAGGCTCAGAAATGGGGGACACAGGGTGAAAAGGCTGGCCAGAATGCAGCTCCCCTGGTTCTTACCTGAGCTTCGTGACAGACCCCCGCAGTAGCTGGGGTTTGCAATGCTGGCAGGGTCTCTCTCCCAGGCAAGGTAATTCATCACATCATTATTACTCCACTCCCATCCACCTGCATTGGGCTCATAGCCCTAGAGAGTAGAGAACAGAGCCAGGTAAGGTTGAATGACTATTAGAATTTTCGCACAATCCTCTCTGATGGATATTGATCCCCTCCTCAGCATTGTGGAATTGGTCTTCTATTTCAGGTATTGTCACAAAGCTTTCTTCTGGTAAACTCTCCGTAACAACTTGGTCCTATTGGCTAATTCAAAAATCAATAATTACAAAGACCAGTGGAACCACTCAGAGTGACACGTTACTGGCTGGACAACAATTGGTGATGCATTTATCCTTACCTTCTGAACTTCAAAGATAATGTCTGTTCTATAAAGAAAAATGCATTTCATAATCATTTAGGATTCTTCGGCACAGTATGTGTAGACTCAATGAAGTTTTGAAAGCTGAATTACAAGGTGCTATGTCTGAATTGTATAAAAATCTTGACAAGAGGCAGATTAACTTCAGTGGGATACTATTGACCTTCACAGAACTCAGTTCATCACCCGGCCTCAAAGTCCTCCCTTTCCCCCAAATATCCTGCCAGATCACTAAGCTCTGGGGTTCTTTAAGGTATTTCCTGAGTGGGCCCAAGGCATAGGCAGTATGTTTGATTGGCCCCAGCAGCTTCAGAAATAACAGAGTGGAGATGTTACTACACCTGTGTGGGATCATGCAGACCAATCCAGATATTTGGGGAGGTGTTCAAATTGTTCTTGACCAGAGAGGCAAGGAAGGATGCCTCAGCTCCACTGAGCACAGATACAAGGTATCCTGAGTGTCGCTTCTGGCAGGTCAGCTGTGAGGGGAAGAGAGAGACTGAGGAGGAGGTTGAGATGTCACTGGGGGTAGGGCAGGGCTGAGGTGGTAAGAAGAGGTGTGTGTGCAAAGGATGAGGATGCTCACCCTCAAAAAAGCCTGGAGAATGAAGACCACCACCCTCCCTCCCGTTTCTAATGTACTTTCCCTTATCACCTCTAACTGCAAATGCACCTACTCACATCTGCATCATTCCAAGATTTTGGGTTCATAAACAAGGCATAGCAGTGGGAACGATAGACATAGGAGCCTTGGGGACAGCTGCTCCATGGAGAGTTAACGTCTTTTTTGGAATCTTCCCCTGGGACGGAAGGGAATACGGGAGAGGGATGGAGTGAAACAAAGTGTGGGAACGGGTGTTGGGAAGTGGCCTTGGGGAATATTTGTGAGGCCAGTGTTTGGGGAAGTAACACCAAACTCTGGATTACCTCTCACCATTGCCAACACTTTCAGGACTTCTTAATCTTGAACCAGCCCCAATTAAAAAAAAAAAAAAAAAGACCATCTCTTTTTGTTCTTCTTTTCTCCTTTATTCAAAGTTCAACACTTCTCCCACTCTGAGCTGACTGTTCTCACACTGGGTCCTCTAATTATTCTTCCCCTTATATCACTACTGACCTCTCCTATTTTCTCTCTTCACCCTGACAATATAAATTAGAGCCTGCTGACAAAGTGGAAATTATCTTATTCCATTGATAATGCATCACTGTGGTGCCTCCCACCAGGAAGAACCACAGGCAGTTTCATTGAGTGAGGCTACACCTCACTGCTGCTACGAGCACCACACAGGAGGCATCCTCCTCTTCTTGGCCCAGAGCATTCACAGTGACCCAGTGCTAGAGGCAGAGAACTCTCACCTTGCACCTGGGACAGGAGCATCAAGCAGGACAGCAGCATCCAGGACGTGCTGGGGAGGGCCACGGGAGGCAGCATCGTGTCTGTGACTTGAAGAAGCAATCAGAGATCAGGAGAGTAGTATGCTCAGAGAGAGGGCCTGCAGAGAGCCCTCTGTGCTCCCTCTTGTCTTTTCCTTTGGAGAGTCTGCTGGGAATAAATTGATCTTGCAACATCTATTTCTTTCTATGATTCTGGAAATAATTGGAAAATCTGTACCCCCTACTACCCCTGAGGTCTCACAGGACGTCCTTAGCTGAGCCTCAGAGCTCCTATGTTCTCTGAAGACTAACATCCTCCTAAAGCCTCCCCTTAAATGTGTGAGGTGAACCCCAGCCATGGCTCCCATCTCTCAGCTCCCACTTACCTGTTTTGCAGGTCTCTTCAATGGTTGGTCAAGTCAGGAAAGACTAGGATTTTATAAGAGGATTTGAGGGTGGGACCCTGAAATGAGTAACAGGAATGTGGATAGCGGGAAAGGGCTTGGCATTTGCTCAAGGAGATTTGATTAGTCTCTTCCCAGCAATGGCTGGGAATTGCCACAACTGTTTTTTCCACTCAGCAGGCCAGCACTTTGCCCTGGAACAGGTGACGTGTGGCCTTTATTGTCCTATGCCTGAATTTCTTATTCTGAAAAATTTCCAGGAATGAAAGTAGCCCTGTGGTACAATTCTGATGTTACATAGTTTAGAAAATGTGGCATTGGATAGGTAAGGAAAATGTCAATAGTGTATTTTTGAGCAATGTGCCAAGAACCCACTCCTGTTGCATATGTAGAAATATGTTTTATTTTTAGTATATATATTTTTCTTTATACCTTATCTTTTAAGATTAAGTAAAAACAAATTACTAAGTAAAAAAATGGGTGGGTATAGGAATTGGAATTATTGGTGAGAACCAAGTATTATTAGAGGGAAAAGAAAGTACTGAAACAATGGTTCAGAGTTGCTGTTGCAGCAATTTTGATAAGTCAATGGGAAAGCCCAAAGGATTGGAAGGAATAGCAGATGAATTGATTTGCCTTCCTTCAACCACCTCTATGTTGGAAGACTGAGAAATAGTTTTTCAGTTCAATCCAATTTTGAGATGGCAATCTGATACCTCAAAGTGACATTCTCAGTTTGTGATCTGTAGTCCCATGGGGGTATTCAATACACTTCCAGGGAGGCTGTGAAGTTTTAACTTTTGTCATTATACTAAAGTGTTATTTGTCTTTTTACAGTGGGCAAAACCAAAGGTGGGTGAAGTTTCTGATGCTTCAGCATTAATCAAGGCAGTAGTATCAACCTGTATTCTTCATATCTTTATACTATCATGAAACAAGACATTTTTTACTATTCTTTTTTAAAATTAATTAATTAATTTTTATAACAATAATAACAATTTCTCCCTCTCTTACTTAAGACCCTTTATAATCTTATAAAGAACAATTGGTGAAGGTCTCATGCTCCTCTAGCTGCTTCAAGCTGGACATGGTCATCGTCCTACTTACTCTTGGGTCCAGAAATCCCTAATAAGAGTTGGGGTGTAGAGGGGAGTGTGGCCTTCCCACATGGGGAAGGATCGTGCAGACTCCAGGTCAGTTGGCTGTCCCCAGACAACGGCGTGCTTGGTTTGACAGGCTGGCATCCTTGTTGTATTCTGGGGGCAACAGATTTGGCAACAGGGTTAAAAGGCATCATTCAATCCATAACCACTAGATGACAAAAGGCAGGGATTAATTTTTCAATGTCCCACATTAGGGAAAAAAAAAAGGCTTCTTTGGAGGAAGGTGTGCCAGGCACATCTCACCTGTCCAAAATCCTTTTGCCCACTATACTTAATTTGGGATGAGGGGAATAACTTAGGTTTTCCCCCTCTCAGAACTCTGGGCCCTTTCTGTACAAGCCATTAGGATAGAAAAGAGAAACCAGTTGTAAAGTGAAGCCCACATACCACCCCATGCTTGACCACTTAGTTCAGCCAAACTGTTGAGTCTCAGAAGGCAGCGATACAGACAGGATTAAGTGAAGCCTATGCAGGCAATCACTCAGGTAATGAGATCATAGGCTTATGCCCTATGAAAACAGAACACATATGTTAATTTACACAACATAACCCACAAACCAGTCTCTAAATCTGTCAGACTGTCTTATTGGAAAGACATCCAGTTGCAAAGCATTTGACATTCTTACCTGTAAATTAAGCATCTTTGATGATGTAACAGACCTAGTTTAACTTTCAAATGTAAACAAACTTTAAATAAAAATAAACTTTAAAGACAGCTGCACTAGTTTATAGTCAACCACTGAGCATTGTGATTTTCCTTGAATCATGATTTTTCCCCTTAAGATTACCTTGTCATTAAAGGGACTGCATTAAGTCCATTTTCAATTTATCCTGTTCACTTGCATAAACACAACAAGAGCAGAAAATGATCACTTATGATCTTTAAGTCTGCTTTGCTGGAACTTACACAAGGAGCATTTAGGGTGACCTTCAGTCTGCCCTTCAGAGCACAGAAGCTGAGCCACATACCTGCCATTTAGCCTTGCCCGTAAACACCTGTCTTTTCCAAGTCCTTCAGGTTTTCCGTTGTGCCTTAAGGTCTCTTCTAGCCATCTTTCAGGAAAGCAACATTTGTTCCTTCCCTGGAGAGATTGTCATGGACCGCACAACCAACCAAGGTACCATGCCTTTTTTCTTATGGGCTTTTTGGTAACAACCAGCCCCCAAGCATGTCTCCTTTAGGCATGACATTTCAGTCAAAGTGATGGTCAACAAACCTTTATTAACAACTGGTCTTATTAGTTTTATGCAAAGAACCTTATGTGATTACTTGCTTCTTCAGAATGCCAAATTCTGGAGGGATCAGGTAGGGAGAAAAATATACAATGTGAAGGAAAATCCTCGTCCTTCTAATATTCACTAAAATTGCATTTCCATACTTTACATTTTCTTTTGTTCACTTTTCTACATGTGAAGCTTTTTTTGGGTGGGGGGGGATTTGCTGGCTCATTTATTAATTTATTTTGTTTTCATTTTTTTCCCCCACTAAAACTTTTTAAATTTGTTTTTCCATTACAGTTGTCCCACTTTTTTCCCCATTGCTTCCTTGCACCCTACCCACCCCTTCTCCCACTGTCAGTCCCCACCCAGTTGTCCATGTTCATGGGTCATTTATACATGTTCTTTGACTAGACCTTTCCCCTTCTTACCACCTTTTCTCCATCCCCCCTCCCCCTTTGTCACTGTTAGTCTTCTCCTTGTTTACATACCTCTGGTTTAATTTTGCTTGTTTGTTTATGTTATTCATTAGTCTCCTGTATTAGGTGATATCATATGGTATTTTTCTTTCATTGCCTGGTTTATTTCACTAAGCATAATTCTCTCTAGTTCCATCCATGTTGTTGCAAATGGTAGAGGTTCCTTCTTTCTTTCTGCTACATAGTATTCCATTGTGTAAATGTACCACAGTTTTTTTTATCCACTCATCTACAAATGGGCACTTAGGTTGTTTCCAGCACTTGGCTATTGTAAACAGTGCTGCTATCAGCATAGGGGTGCATAGGTTATTTTGAATTGGTATTTCAAGATTCTTCAGATATAATCCTAGAAATGGAATTGCTGGTTCAAAAGGCAGTTCCGTTTTCAGTTTTTTGAGGAAATTCCATACTGTTTTCTGTAGTGGTGGCACCAGTCTGCATTCCCACCAACAGTGCAGTAGGGTTCCCATTTCTCCACATCCTTGCCATCACTTGTTGTTTGATTTGTTGATGAGGTTGTTTCTCATGTGGTGTTTATTTGCATCTCTCTAATGGCTAGTGATGTTGAGCATTTTGTCATATTGTTACAGAAACAGGGGAGTCCAAAAATCCCCGGAGTTTCTGGCTGGGGGATGGGGAGAAGGAAGCAGCTTTCAGAATGCCTCCACATGCCTGAGGCTGGTGGCTGGTGTCTTTCATTATGTAAATTGCTTTAATGCATCCAAAGCCTCAGGTGGATGGGAGGAGTCTTGAACCAGGTGATGGTATGGAAAGCACACAGAGCCTACGTGGGTTTCTGCCAATGGTCAGAACTAGGCAACACCCACTGCATCAGAGGACGCAGTCAGGGATATATAGGCAGCTGCGAACACTTTAGGGGGGGCATGCTCTGGGGCTGTCTCCCTTGCTGATGAGTGTTTGCAGAGGTGCTCTGGAGAAGGAGAGGAAATCCACGTGGTTTACAGAAAGAAGACAATTCGCAAGGAGGCTGAGAATCCAGGTGGTCCTGCATTGAGAGCTGGAGGGCACCACAGCACAGAAAGGACCTCCGCAATCAGATCTGAGTGATTGGCAGCTCCTGATAAAACTGAACTGTGCCTAGGAAGTAGGGAAACGGTGTTTCTGACCCCCCTAAAACTGGTTAGGTTTTGTAGAGGGGAGGCAAGGATATGTGTAACTGTTAAATAAACAATTTTTCTTTCCACTCAAATATAATATTCAGAGTTGTAATTTTTGGCGGCGGGTAATCGGACCCCTAACTAAAGAGCCCGTGGGTTTGTTTTCAATTGGAGCAACCCAGGGGTTCTGTAACAATATGCCTTTGGACCATCTGTTTGCCCTCTTTGGAGAGGTGTTTGTTCAGGTCCTTTGCCAATTTTTTAATTAGGCTGCCTATTTTCTTGGTGTTGAGTTGTATAAGTTTTTTATATATTTTGGAGATCAATCCCTTGTGTGAGGTAACATTGGCAAATATATTTTCCCATATGGTTGGTTCCCTTTTCATCTTGCTGATGTTTTCTTTTGCTGAGCAGAAACTTTTTAGTTTGATGTAGTCCCATTTGTTTACTATTTTTTTTTATTTCCCTTGCCTTAGGAGATATATCAGTGAAAATATTGCTATGTGGGATATCTGAAATTTTCCTGCTTATGTTTTCATCTAGGACTTTTATGGTGCCACAGCTTACATTTAAGTCTTTGATCCATCTTGAGTTTATTCTTGTGAATGGTGTAAGTTGGTGGTCTAGTTTCATTTTTTTGCACATCCCTGTCCAGTTCTCCCAACACCATTTGTTGAAGAGGCTCTTCTCACTCCATTTTATGTTCTTTCCCCCCTTGTCGAATATTAGTTGACCATATAGACTGGGGTTTATTTCTGGGTTGTCTAGTCTGTTCCATTGATCTATATGTCTGTTCTTATGCAGTCTGTCAGACTGTTTTGATTACCGTGGCCTGGTAGTATAGTTTGGTATCAGGTATTGTGATTCCTCCTACTGTGTTCTTCTTCCTCAAGATTGCTGTGGCTATTCAGGGTCTTTTTTGGTTTCATATAAATTTTTGAAGTGTTTGTTCTGGGTCTGTGAAATATGTCATTGGTACTTTAATAAGGATTGCATTGTATCTATAAATTGCTTTGGGTAGTATGGCCATTTCAATGATGTTAATTATTTCCATCCATGAAAATGGCTTACGCTTCCATTTATTTGTATCTTCCTTATTTCTGTCTTCAGTGTTATGTAGTTTTCTGAGTACAGGTTTTTTACTCCCTTGGTTAAGTTTATTCCTAGGTACTTTATTTTTATTGTTGTTATAGTAAATGGGATTTTTTTTTCTAGTTCTGTCTCTAATATTTTATTGTTGGTGTCCAGCAATTTCTTCGATTTCTGAATATTAACTTTGTACCCTATTTTGAAAAATCCGCTTATTAGGTTGAATAACTTTTTTTGTGGCGTCTATAGGGTTTTCTATGTATACTATCATGTCATCTGCAAATAATGACAGCTTTACTTCCTCTTTTCCAATTTGGATGCACTTTATTTCTCTTTCTTGTCTGATTGCTGTGGCTAGAACTTCCAAGACTATGTTGAATAGAAGTGGGGAGAGTGGACAGCCTTGTCTTGTTCTTCACCTCAGGGAGAATGCTTTCAGTTTTTGCCCATTCAGTATGATGTTGGCTTCAGGTTTCTTGTATATGGCCTTTATTATGTTGAGGTATGCTCCCTCTATTCCCATTTTGCTGAGTGTTTTCATCATAAATGGGTGTTGTACTTTATCAAATGCTTTTTCTGCATCTATTGATATGATCATGTGTTTTTGTCTTTCATTTTGTATGTGGTGTATTACATTTACTGATTTGTGAATATTAAAAAACCCTTGCATCCCTAGGATGAATCCCACTTGATCGTGGTGTATGATCTTTTAAATGTGTTGCTGGATCCAGTTTGCCAATATTTTGTTGAGGATTTTAGCATCTTTGTTTAGCAGTGATATTGGCCTGTAGTTTTCTTTCTTTGTTGTGTCTTGACCTGGTTTTGGAATTAGAATAATACTCGCTTCATAGAAAGAGTTTCAGAGTCTTCCCTCTTCTTGGATTTCTTGGAGTAGTTTGAGTAGGATAGGAGTTAGTTCTTTCCTAAATGTTTTGTAAAATTCACCTGTGAAGCCATCCACTCCAGGGCTTTTGTGTGCTGGGAGTTTTTTGATTACTGCTTCAATTTCAGTAGTTGTGGACTTCCGGCCAAGATGGAGGCTTAGACGGACGCGCTAGGTCTCCCTCTACAACTAGAGAGGAATACAACTACTTCAAAACAAAGGATAACTAGAAATTCCAGAAAATAAAACTACACGGAAGCCCAACATATGAAGTTATAAACCAGCGGTGCTCTTTGGGCAGGTAGGACGAGAGAAAGGGGGCGGAGCTGTTTGCGGTCGCACCTGGGACAGCGGCCGGGAGAACAACCCCGGCTGCAGTCGAACCCCCGGCAGCTCGCGACCCCAACGCTGGGGAAAGCAGCCACCACATCACCTTGAACAGTGAGGCCCAGGGGGGCGGGAGGACGGATCCCGGTCTCCTAGCTGAATAACTGTGTGAATCCATCTTGGACCCCCGCCCCCAAAGAAAGCACCACAGGGCTGCGAAATAGGTCGCGGACAGGCGCCAGTCGCTGAATTGTGACGCGTACACAGGCACCGCCCCCTACAGCCGGCCCAAGAAAACAAAACGCATCTGTCAAAATGAGGCAGGCAACTTTAGAAATACCGGTAACACAACTCACCAGGCAACAGATGGAGAACCTGACAGATGAACAGATAAGAAACCTGTCAGATGATCAGTTCTGGGCCATTGTTATCAGGTGGCTTACAGAATTCACAAAAGATTTGGAAAAAGATGAGAAAGAAGCAAAAAACACTCATAACGAAAGGAACAAAACCACATACGAGACAGATGGTGAGGAAATAAAATCCAGAGTTCATTTCAACAAACCGGAATATGGAGAAGGAACAAGCAGTCAACCAATGCAGCGAGAGGAAATGGGAAGCAACGATGAGAGGATCAGAAACCTCTGGGACAGCTATAAAAGGCCCAACATAAGAATCATTGGTTTGCCAGAGAGCGAGGAAGATGAGCTAGAACTTGAAAAATTGAGTGAAAATATAATAAAGGAGAACTTCCCAGACTTGGGGAAGGAAATAGACTTACAGATCCAGGAAGCACAGAGAGTTCCAAAAAAACTGGACCCAGGGAGAACCACTCCAAGACACATTATAATCAAAATGTCAAAAATTAAAGATAAAGAGAGAATCTTAAAAGCAGCAAGAGAGAAGAAAAGAATTATGTACAAAGGGGTCCCAATTAGACTATCAGCTGACTTCTCAAGGGAGACCCTGCAGGCAAGAAGGGACTGGCAAGAAATATTCAAAGTAATGAAAATCCAAAACCTACAACCACGAATACTCTATCCAGTGAAACTGTCATTCAGAATAGAAGGACAGAGAAAGTGTTTCCAGGACAAAATAAAACTGAAAGAGTTCATTAGATCCAAACCACTGTTATATGAGATGTTAAAGGGACTGGTTTAGAAAAAGGAGGATCAAGACAATGAAATCTAAAATGAAAACTGCATCACAAGAAACAACAGAAGCTAGGGAATTGAAACAAAGGCAAACTAAACAGGCAACGAGACTGGAAAAAGAACTATAGTTACGGGGAACATATTGGGGGGAGGTCAACAGGGAGGGGGAATGGGGAGAGGGAGGGAGATGATATAGGCATTAAGGATCATGGTAGGAGGGAATGGAATAGACAGAGAGAGGTTGAGAAGAACTGTATGCACAACTAATGGACATGATCTAAAAGGGGGGGACAACTGGAGGGAGGGGGCCACCGGGTGGAGGGGAGCAGAGGGAAGGGAAAGTGGCACAAATGTAATATTATAATCAATAAAACACATTAAAAAAAATTTCAGTAGTTGTTATTGGTCTATTCAGGTTTTCTGCTTCTTCTTGATTCAGTTTTTGAAGATTGTATGTTTCCAGAAATCTTTCCATTTCATCTAGGTTGTCAAATTTCTTGTGATACAGTTGTTTGTAATAATTTCTTACAATTCTTTGTATTTCTGTGGTATCAGTTTTAATTTCTCCTTTTTTATTTCTAATTTTATTTATTTGAGCCCTCTCTCTTTTTTTCTTGATGAGCCTTGTTAAGGCTTGTCAATTTTGTTTATCTTTTTAAAAAAGCAACTCTTGGTTTTATTGATCTTTTGAATTGTTTGTTCAGTCTCTATGTCATTTAATTCTGCTCTGATCTTGATTATTTCATTCCTTCTACTTGCACTGGGCTTTGTTTGTTGTTGTTCCTCTAGCTCTTGTAGCTGTAGGGTTAGATTTTTTATTTGAGAATCTTCTATCCTTTTTAGGTAGGCCCGTATTGCTATGAACTTACCTCTTAGGACTGCTTTTGCTGTGTCCCATAGGTTTTGGACTGTTGTGTGCTCATTATCATTTGTTACCAGAAACTTCTCGATTTTTTCCTTGATGTCATTTTTAAGCCATTCATCATTTTATAGCATGTTATTCATTCTCTATGAGTTTGGGTGTCTTTGATTTTTTTCTCTGAGATTGATTTTTAGTTACAAGGCATTGTGGTCTGAAAAGATGCTTGATATAATTTCAACTTTCTTGAATTTGTTGAGGCTTGTTTTGTGTCCTACCATGTGGTCTATGTTTGAAAATGTTTCATGTTCACTTGAAAAGAATGTATATTTTACTTCTTTCAGGTGAAAATTCTATATATATCAACTAAGGTCATTTGATCTAGAGTATTGTTCAATGCCTCAATATCCTTGGGGTTTCTTTGCTTCAAAGATCTGTCCATTGTTGACAATGTGGTGTTAAGTTCCCCTACTATGAGTGTGTTGTTGTCTATATCCTTCCTGAAGTCTTCCAAAAATTTCCATACATATTTGGGCGCTCCTAAGTTGGGTGCATATATGTTTACAAGGGTTATATCTTCTTGATGGATTGTTCCCTTAAGTATTATGAAATGTCCTTCTTTGTCTCTTTATGGCCTTTCCTGTGAAATCTGTTTTGTTTGATATGGATATTGCTACCCCAGCTTTTTTTCATGTCCTTTTGCTTGAAATATTTTTTTCCATCCCTTCACTTTCAGTCTTTGTAGATCTTTTGTTCTAAGGTGGGTCTATTGTGGACAGCATATATGTGGGTCATACTTTCTAATCCATTCAGCTACCCTATGTCTTTTTATTGGTGCATTTAATCCATTTACATTTAAGGTTATTATCAATAGGTACTTATTCATTGTCATTTTCCCCCTTTGTACTTGAGTACCTATCTGTCTCTTTCTGTTTCTTCATTGTCTTACAGCAGACCCTTTAGCTTCTCTTGCAATGTGGTTTGGTGGAGATGTCTTCCTTTAGCCTTCTTTTGTCTGGGAAACTCCTTAATTCACCTTCCATTTTGAAAGAGAGTCTTGCTAGGTAGAGTATACTTGATTGTAGGCCTCTGTTTTTCATTGCTTGGAGTATTTTTTGCCATTCCCTTCTGGTTGGTAGTGTCTCTGTTGAGAAATCGGATGATAGCCTTATTGGAGCTCCCTTGTACGTTATTAGCTGTTTCTCTCTTGCTGCTTTTAGGATTCTCTCTTTGTCTTTCAATGATGCCATTTTAATTATGATGTATCTTGAAGTGGGCCTGTTGGGTTCATCTTTATTGGGACCCTCTATGCCTCCTGGACTTGTGTGACTTTTTCTGTCATCATGTTAAGGAAGTTTTCTGTCATTACTTTTTCAAACAGGGTTTCGATCCCTTGCTCCTCTTCTTCTTCTTCTGGTATTCCTATGATCCAGATAATATTATGTTTCATGTTGTCCTGCAGCTCTCTTAAAACCTCTTCATTCTTTTCCAGTCTTTTTTCTTTTTTTTTTTTTTTTTCACTGTCTGGGAATTTTTTCTACGTTGTCCTCCAGCTCGCTGATCTGATCTTCTGCTTCCTCTAACCTGCTTTTAATTCCTTCTACTGTGTTCTTCAATTCAGAAATTGTATTGTTCATTTCCTCCTGGCTCTTATTGATAGCTTCTATGTCCTTTTTCATGCTGGTGTAATTATTAGTCAGTTCCTTGTAGTTTCCCTTGAGTTATTTGTAGTTTTCTTTGAGCTCATGATTTCATTGAGCTTCTCTATAATCCATGTTTTGAATTCCATATATGATAGTTTGCTTTCCTCTATTTCATTTAGCACTTTTTTCAGGAATCCCTCCTTTCCTTTCGATGGGAGGCTGTTTCCTCGTCTCCCCATTTTTGTGACCCTTCTTGTTTGTTGCTGCTTCTTAGATTGATCTGCACTTCCTCGAGATATTTTTTACTTAAAGATACCCTTGATGAATTTGATTAAACAGTAAAAATAATTAATTGCACTAAATCTCAAACTTGTATACATTTCTTTATATATTTTGTATGGTTAAATGGGAAGTCTGCATAATAAAATGCAATAGTTGTTTGAGAAAATGCATTTGTAACAATTTTAATCAACAGTTTTCATGGAACATAATTTTTATTTGAAAAATGGACTGATAGAAAACTTGTTATTCTTACATGGGCATTTTTTAACATTTAAAAAAAATGATAAAAACAAGTTAGTAAATAAATATATTTAAAATCACTCAATATCTAGTATTATAAATATCAATAACTCAAATGATTAAAATTTTTTGGAGTCTTCAATAATTTTTAAAAATGTAAAAGTGTCTTGAAATCAAAACACTCTGAGAATCTCTAACATTAGGCTACCAATTTCCAGGAACTATAGAGGATGGAGACAGTTTATGTTACAAAACAATAATGTAATTAGCAAACTCCAGAAGGTGGGAAACTAACGGACAAATGACTCCATTTCCTCAGCAAATAAGTTTAAAACAATAAAGCAATATTACATTCTTAACATTTGAAAAACGTATCAATCAAATTAATGTATAAAAACCATGTTTAGATCCTGCTTTGAACAAAGCAAATTAAAAAAATAACTAAGTAGAGACAATTTACTAAAAGTGAACATTTGATAATGTTAAAGGATTGTATTATTTTAAATGTTAAGTGAGTATGGTATTACAATTATTTCAAGTGTTCTTATAATTTAGAAATACATAATAAACTACTTACAGATAACTTATAGTGTTCAAGATTTACCTCTAAATAATCCAATGTGGCCAGGGGAAAGAAAGTGATGTAGCGAGCACTTTAGATCTTGCTTCTCGGCACCTGTTGTCAGTTTTGGCTCAAGTAAATTCTTATAAAAATTAAAAAAAAAAAAAAAGAAAGGGATGTAATTGAAATGAGGCCATCAGAAGTTGATTATTTTTGCTGGCGATGAATACATAGAGGTTCATTTCTATAATCTTTTGGTTTGTTTGAATGTTTGCCATAAAATATTGGGGAAAGAGTTTTGGAAAAAAGGAAAATTGAAAAGCAACAGTTGAGAAAAAAATCTTAAAGCCAATCTGACTCATGAACATTGATATAAAATTTCTGAACAAAAATACTAAGCAAGTAAAATTCACCAATGTATATAATGAATAAAGAAAAACAAGAGCTAATCTAGGAAATGTAAGGATAGTTTGTTATGAGAATCCATTAGGGTAATCATTGAGAACTTAAAGGAGAACAATGCATTATTATCTTAAAAAGACAATAAATCATTTTTTTGAATTTCTATACCCATTAGTGAGTGATAAAAATTAACAAAGAAGAAGATAAGAATTTCTTAAAATAATAAATAAACCTACAGAGACTTAAAGTAAAACATTAAAAACATTTCCTTAAAAATCAGGGAGAGCCCTGGCCAGATGGCTCAGTTGCTTGGAACATCATCCTGTACACCAAAAGTTTGCCAGTTCAATTCCAGGTCAGGGCACATACCTAGGTTTCGAGTTTGGTCCCTGGTCAGGTGTGTAGGAGGCAACCAATGTTTTTCTCTCACAACCATCTCTCTCTCTCTCTCTCTCTCTCTCTCTCTTTCCCCCTCTCGCTCTTCCTCTCTCTTTGAAATCAATAAACATGTCCTTGGGTGAGGATTTTTAAAAAACATCAGTGTGATAAAGTTGTTTCACTGATTATAGTCAACTGTATTTATACTATGTTGTAGAAAGTACCCTTGGAAAAATATGCTAGAAAATTTAAACATGGTAGGAGAGTAAATGAAATTGTCACTATGTACAAATCATGTTTTCTCCACATAAAACTCAAAAGAACCTCCAAATAAATTGTTAGAACCAGTGGAAAAATTTTCAAGCAAGAAGAATATGGTATCAACATATAAACTTCAATTGAATTTTATATTCCAGTAACAGAGTTATAAAAAGTATTCATTTTTAAGGAAGATACTATTTTTACTGGGAAGGAAAATATAAAGTACCTAGGAATATACATGATTAAAAAAATAGTGAAATTCTCACAAACAAACAAAAAAGTTAAACTCTAAAGAAGACCTAAATACATGGAGAAAGCTAACATGTTTGTAAAGGGATTCAATACTCCAAATGTGTTCCTTTCCATAATGTGGACCAGTAGAAGTGAAATTAGAATACAAGTGGGATTCTATTGATAATTCATAAACCAATTTAAACATTCAGAGGGAAAAACAAAGGACCAAGAAAAGTCAACGGATTTCTGAAGAAAAGCAAGGACGTGAGGAATTTTGTTTGCCATACCTAAGACTTTTACTATAAAGTAATACGGATGTGAGGATAACAAATTTAACCAGTGTAACACAAGGGAGAGCCCAGAAACATAATTATGATATATGGAAAGTGGAAATAGGAAGGTCATTATTGCTCAATAAGAAAGGATGGGCTAAATGATTTGGGTTTATCGGTTAACTATATGAACAAAAGATAAATTGACTTCTACCACTCAAAGCATAAAAACAACCCTCCAATAAATCCAGAAAAATTGATAACTTTAATGTGGAAAAAAACTTTAAAGCTTTAGAAAAGAGTGTGAATAAATATGTTTTCAATTTTGGGTTAGGAATATGTTTCTTAACTTAAAATATAAAATAGTGCTAAATGTGACCACATCAAAATTGAAATAAAAAATAAATAAAATAAATGTGTAAGGCACAAATAAAATGATTTAGATACATATAATTGATGAAGGAGTGGTAACAAGAATAGGTTAACAGTATAAATCAACAAGAAAAAGAATAACACATTTATTAAAAAAGAGTGAGAAAACAAAAGTATTCATTTCACTAAAGAAGCAAAGTGATCAATACATATTTGACAGCATGTCAGCCTCATTAGCAATCAATGAAATTTGAACTAAAATCAAAATGAAATACAATACACCTGCCAGATTAACAAAAAAGAAGATTTGACTCTCCAAAATTTTGGTGAGAAAGTGGAGCAATAAGTCCTCCATCTTTATGTTGGAGGGAGTGTAAGTTGATACAACTTTTTGGGAAAACTGGCATTTTCTTTTACCCTAAGCTCTATAGATTGCATATGCACTCCAAGTTTTATGTACAGGAATGTTCATAGCATCATTATTTATAATGGCAAAGAGCTAAAAATGAGTAAAATATTTATTAACAGTAAAATGAACATTTTTTGTGTGGTTTAAATAAGTGAGAGAATAGATTATAGTAGTGAAATTGAGTGAATCACAATTACAGGCATCAGTATGGTTTAACCTGTTGCTCGAAAAAAAATCAAAATATAGATTTTGTACTGTGTAATTTTTATTTTTAAAATAAAAAATATATAAGTAAATAATATATCATTTAAGTATGTGTATATAAATAATAATATTAAATTTAAAAAAAGGAAATGATAAGGTCAAAACTCCAAATTGTTACCTCTGAATGAAAGAAGGAGAAAATTATTGGAATATAGACACAAGAAGAGTTAAATTTATTACTAGTTATATATTTTTAAGTAGAGTGGTATGTACTTGAACTTTTAAAAATATTCTTTCAATCATACACATGTTACACACGTCTACTAAGTATAAATTATAATAAAAGTTAAAGAATAATTAGTTAATTTCAGTCAAATTAAGTGATGTAGAAAGACTAGAAATAATTTTTTTAATGGTCTTTAAATAATTGGAGTTAACCCATAGAAATCAACCTAAAATAAATTTGAACTTCAATTAAAGATTTCATCAAGGTATTGGTACAGCTATAGTCATCTGAAGGGTTGACTGGGGTTAGACATCCACTTCCAAGGTGAATTACTAATCTGTTAAACTTGTGCTGTTTATTGGCAAGAGACATCAGTTTCTCACCACATGAACATTTTCACGGGGCTCCTAGAGGGTCCTTAAAACATGGTAACTGGCTTCCTCCAGCTTGAGTGACTCAAAAGGAAGTGAGGCAAAAGCTGCAAATGTCATTTACAACATAGCTTCAGATGTTGCACATGGCCATTTCTGGAATATCAGATGGGGTCAGCCCCATCAGATATGGCATGGATTTACGTAACCGTAAGAATGTGAATGACAAGAAGCAGGAATCATTGAGTGCTATCTTTATAGCTTGCTACCAGAGATGGAACCTAGTGCTTTATCAGTCATGGGTCGGAAGTTCTATGTAAGCATTTTGGTCTCTTTTTTTCTTCTTTTTTAGGTAAACCCTGGGAGATCCTTCTGAATCCATGTGATATATACCATTTTGTACATGGTAGGAGGAACTTCATTCAATTCCATCCAGTAGCCCTCCAACTTCAAATAAACTTGAATGTGGGTAAGAGTTATCTGATTCCTAGGGCCCTACCTATTCAAAATATTCAGTTATTAACTGAATTATTATCACTCTCCTGTCTAAAATCTTTTAGTGGTTCTTTTATTACCTACTCTCAGGATTACCTATTGCTGCACAATAAACTATTTCAAAGTTAGAGGGTTATAACAATTTATTATTATTTCTCATGGTTCTGTGATTTTATTTATATGGTTTTTCCTTGGAGTTTCCCCAAGCAGATAGTGGCTGGAGCTTTAGTCATAAAAGGATCAAATGAACTGAACCTCAAAGGTGATGACACATATGAGTGGTAGTTGGCACTAACTATTGGTCGAGGGCTCAGTTGGGGCTGTTAAATGGAATGTCAACATAGAACCTTCCCACATGGCTTGGATTTCTTATAGTTCAAAAGTATCAAGATAACAGGACGTTTTTCATTGTCGGGTGAAGTTCCCAGAGGGCAAAGCAGAAGCTGCCAATCCTCTTAGAATAGGTTGAGAAATGACATAATGCTGTTTCCACTATGCTCTGTCAGACAAGCATGAGTCTGCATTCATGAAGAACATTGAGTACAATAATGCTTATTTAATAAACTAGTCTATTTATTCACAATGATTTCAACAATTACAGCAGTTGCCTTTAATTGAATAATGCCTTAAATATTTAGAAGACTAAACATTTTAATATTATTTAATTTTAACATGCTATTTTGAGTAAGTGACTTTATCTTCTCCTCCTTGCAGCTGTATTTCTGAAGTTACCAATGAGGATATTGGATCGAGAGGTCTTTGAGGTACATTCTATAATCCTCCTATTGTTGGCTGGAATACTGGAATATCATGAGTGTGGGTCAAGAGACCCTATGAAAAATAGTTACTGCTCCATGTTAAAACCTCAGATAATCTTTGGGAAGGCCATCTTTTTATCTTATTGCACCAAAGGGATCATTTGTGAGCAAGCTTTGAGGAAAGTATACTGTCATGAACCTGTCTGGAAAAGGAGCCATTACAGAGAATTTTCACACAACTGTTTAGATAGTTGGTTATTTGGCTATTAGAAACAACTTATTTCTGTAAGTCCGGAGTCCTCAGGAAATCAGGAGAGGGCAGCGAGCTTATAGAAAAGCAGCTGATTATTGGAAAGACTCTCCAGTGAGTGGGGGAATTAGTCAGATCAAGACCAATTCTCATCCAAAAGGGGTTCGGATACTGGGTTTCTAAAGCAACAAACCGCACTAGGGGTAAGTGTATGTTGTATAAGTTTCTACTGGTTACTTTCTATATTTTAATGAGTTGTTGTTCCCTTATTGGCTAGGGAGTTTCACCACCCCATTCACCCCCCAGCCCTGTATTCTTTCTGCCCCTGGAATGTGTTTTGTCTGTTCTCAATGTTCTGTAACCGCTTTTCTTTTTTGATTTTGTTGTTATTCTGTTTTTTTTCTGTCCCTTCCTGTTTTTCTTTTCTGGGTTGTTAATTCTGTTACCTATCAATTCCCAAAATAAAAACACACAGAGTAGGGGCTCCTTGCATATTTGCATAAGAAGATTATACTTAAAGAATCAGTACATAGTCTTTTTAATTAAATATCTTTATTCAAAATGTAATAATTTGTTAAATTCTGTGAGCTCAGACCTTCTGGTGCTTGAGAACAAAGAGCACTTTGCTTAAAGTATTTAATATGGCTACTGGCATATGTATGAAAAATTATCAGGGAAGAATTCAATTACTAAAAGGACAAATTCTTTCAGAAAATCTTTCAAAAATTAGTAAAGCTTGATAAGTGCTGTTTCTAATTACTCCTTGTTCTATGAGTTAATTTGAGTTTAGTAGGGAGACTGACTATATGTATTAATATACTGAGATTTGAGCTAAGTTAAAGAGCAGAATAGGGACTGCAGGTCAATGCAGAGAGAGGTTCTATGGGAGAGATTGTTCTGAAGGTCATTTTTAGAGACCAGCTTACTAAAAGAAAAGGAAAAAGAAAAAAAAAAAAGGATTAAGAGCATGAAGAAAACATCAGATAATCTGAAATTCTTCAGCTATCTGATCTTGTGAGTTAGCTGGAGACAAGAACTCAAGAGTAGAATAAAATTTGCTCCTTAACCTCACATTTTATGGTCTGAAGAAATTTCACAGAAAGTACTCAAAGCACAGTGCATAACATCCAAGGCTTTTTTTATACTTTCTTTTTATACTTTTTATACTTTGTTGCTTAAGGAATAATGGAGACATGAATACATTCTATTTTAATTGAAAGGATGACCAAGAGTTAGGTCAGAATCAACATGCAGACACAACCTGAGGACTAGGTAGAAATGGAATACTAGCTAAGGAAGGTAACATAACCAGATACCCCAAACTAAGTTCTAGGTGGGAAAGGAAAGGCATGTCTCAAAGCTGAGATTAATCCAAGACAACTGAGGAGAGTCAAGGAGCAGAACACTGCAGAAACAAATTCAAGAGTGCCATCCTCTCAGGAAATGGTGAGAACACTGGCTCCAGCCCCCAGGAGGTACTTGAAATGAGGTGGCTCAACAAGATGGGAGAACCTAGGTGTGTGGAGCTGAGAAAACACGGGGCCAGATTCCCAATAGGATTCCTAGGCTGGAAGTTATGTGAGAGAATATGAATACTTTAAAGGTATGGCGCTCACTTTCTTATTCAGAATGTTCCCCTGGGCCTCCAGATACCCATGCTTATTTGTCTCCATGCCAGCCCAGAGAGTGGCTTAGTGGAAAGAATAATCAATGAGGCATAGTGATCAAGGCTTGAGCTCTCAAATCAGACAGACTCATCTTATGAGGCTGGGGTGGCAATTAAACAAAATAATGAATGAATATCCTTAAGCATAATGCTGAACACATGAGTATAATCACACTATAAAAGACAGCTAATGATATCTTCAGTGCCTGGTAGAGGCATAATAGATACTCAATAATTTTTAGTGGAATTGGCATCGAACAGTAATTGGGTTTCTCCTGCCTGCCACTCAATAGGCAAACTCCAGAGGCAGAGGCTTGGGGAAAAGGCAAGGGGTCATTTATTCAAAAGTGACATAATTTCGGAAGAATGACGAGCTTCTACCTCAGAGCCCATCCCCTCTAAAACACCTGAAGACAAATTAACCCTGCAGCCCTTTGCCAGATTAGCTCAAAGCTGCGCCTGGAATTCCTTCTCCCAGTTAAAACGCTGTCCTTTGGGAAACACAGTGCGGGCAGCAGGACCATCCTGAGCTGGTTGCTGCAGGTGGCAGTCAGCGTTCAGGCGTTTTTCTGGAGTCTGTGTGCTCATCGGAGTCCGACTTGTCACATGTTGCCCTTTCTTCTGCCCCTGCCCGCCGGCCTAGCACCTGTGTCACGCCCCTCCAGCCATGGGCCTGTCAGCGGGTCTGCATGCCAGGCGAGCAGGACAGGGCAGAGCCAGTCGCCCACCCTCCCGCCACTTCTCGCTCTGGGAGCCAGGCCTGTGGTCACGGCCAGACCACATGGTCTCCAGGGCCCGCTGCCCCGGAATGCTCGGACCACGACTTAGCGAGTGGGGGGAACCGGAAGGGGCCAGGTCTCCACCAAACCTCCACTTAAAAATCCGGACCCCAGAACCTAAGAGCTCCGGTAGCGTCCCGCTCTCCTTGTGCCCCTCCCCTCGTCACCAAGTTCCAGAAAGGGAGTAGGAGAGTTTCTAGCTGTGCGTAGTGTATCTGCCCAGGGCAGGGCGTCCCAGGCCCTGGGGCAACATGTCTGTCGCTGCAGCACTGGTTTAGTAACCCTCACCTGCGGATTTGGAAATCTATCACCTGCCAGCCACGGCTTCAATCTCACCACCTTTGGCACGTCCCAACCCTTCCCTTCTCAGGGCCCTGGGAAGGCTCTCACACTGCCTCAGGGGTTCCTCCCCACTCCCCAGGGATCCTACCAGATCCTGCCTGTAACAGAATGACATAAATACTTAAACATGTAAGTACTGGAGAAGTGACTCCTCTGAATTATTTGTAAAGGGTGTTACAAAAAAAATGTATGTACAATTTTAATGATTATAAAATCTGTGTTTATTAGCATTCAATTCCCTTTCAACATTCACAATAAACTACATAACTGTACCTTTTTTATACTTAGCATCTGTTTTCAAACTGATGACCACTCTGGTCCAGACATTGCTGGCAACACAAAGCAACAGAATCACAAACAACAAGAATCACTTCATTTGGTATTTGGGCACAATCTTTTTCAATGGCTACTTGTAACTCATCAATGGTTTCAGGTTTCTTAGTATAAACATTATTCTTGAGAAATCCCCAAAGGAAAAAGTCTAGTGATGTGAGGTCTGGTGAACGCTCAGGGTCATCTACAGGACCTCTTTGCTTGATCCATCTGTTTGACAGGTTCTCATTAAGATAGACCTTACATCACCATGGCAATGTGGAGGCGCTCCATCTTGTTGGAAATAAAAGTCCTCATCATGAAGATCTTTGTGAATACATAGCATGGCTGATTCCTGCAGTAAATTCAAGTAAGTGGCACCAGTTACAGTATCTGCAAAAAAGAAAGGGCCAATGAATCCACGTATGGAGAAACCACACCACACCATCAGTCCTGGTAAATTCACATGATGTTCCTCCATACTGTGTGGATTTTCAGATGCCCAGTAAGTACCATTGTGGCAGTTAATTGTTCCATTTAGTTTGAATGTGGCCTCATTGCTCCAAGCTAATTGTCTTGGAAACTGCTGATCATCTTCACATTTTGCTAAGTACCACTCAGAAAACTCCATTCTCCTACCCGGATCATCTTCATTAAGAGCATGTACTAATCTTGGTATGTAACTTTTCCACTGGAAGCACTTCAGAATGCGATGGACACTACCCTTTGGTGATCCCAAATCATGCGAAGCCTGCCGAAAAGATGTCCTTGAATTTTGATAATACCTTTCCAACACCCTTTCTTGCATGGCAGTGTTTATCAGTGTTCTTGGTTTTCAAGGACGTTGTTTATGGACATTCTGAACAGTTCCATCTGTTTCAAACTTATCTCTAATTCATCTGAGAGTAATTCTAGTAGGAAGATAATTTTGAAATTGTCTCCTAAATTGTCTTTGCACTTCTACCGCATTTTCATACTTCTAGTAGCACTTCAAAATAAACTTTCTTTGTTCAAAACTTAATCTGGTTTCAGCCATTGTTTCTCAATGGTTAAGTCTAAAACAAAACAAAACAGAATTCAGCAAGTTACTAGCAATTAAAGTGTGAATACATTTTTTGGGAACACCCTATATAGCTCACCTATTAGTTAATCTGACCTTTACCAGTGTTCTCTTGAGGATATCAAGCCAGTAATGATGTCCAGTCTTTTGTATTCTCTATATATCTTAAATGAAATAAAATGGTATTTATTTTTAAAGGTGTTCAGATGTTACTAATTTCAGAAAGCACTTTACTCATAAATTCAGTTACTAGGGAATTGTCAAACTAATTTGTGCAGGAGCTCATGTGATTATAGATACCGTTTACTCAGCACTAATCTTGTGCCTGGCACTGTGCTAAGAGCTCTACATAAATTATTGTACTTACTCTCCAGAGCACAATTATGATACAGCTATGCTTTCCTCAGTTTTCACACGAGAAAGTGAAAACTTGGGTCATCCTTCCTCAAAAGTCACAGAATGGTGTTTAAAACCCAAATATCAATGCTATGGTCTTAATCACTGTTGTGCACTTCTACTGGAAGAGATTAATTTTTTCCTATTAAACAAAAAGTAATATTGGCCTTTGCAGAAGGACCATTAACTTCTGCACCATGAGAGAGGTAATATTTTTTCCCAAGGTATTTAATTGACCATTGGGATGCACCTGACATTTAGAAGACCTAAGCCCAGAAAGTCAGATTTCTGATATATGTACACGGAAAGGATATAAAACACCAGGCAAACACTGTGACCAATGGCCATGTGTTGTTATTTGCTAAGCTGCATTAACTTCATGGGCACTAAGAAAAAGAATATGTTCAGTGGAGTTAGCAGATTCTCTTTACTTATACAAGTACAATTATGTCAATTCCTTGTTTTTAGAAAAGCATTGATTATATTGTTCCTCTTCCTCTAATAAATCATCCAAATACTGTATGTTCCAACTTCCCTTTGACTTAGACAATTGTCTAAATTGCCAATACTGTCCATTATTTTTGGAATTCAGCAGCAATTAAATTCTGAAAAGATCCAATTAATTGTTCTCTGACATGATAGGTTTTTGAAAGGTTTCACCTGAGTTGATGGTATCATTAATTTTAGAACATCTTATTTACTTTCTGCTAATGGAATTTTCAGCAGGTGATTGGCTACCTTTTCTAAGCCTCATGGAGAATTTAAATGTCATTTTATACAAAGATATTTACTGCACAGAAAAATAGTCTAATTAATTTTGGAGAGCAAGTAGGAATTGCTCTAAGTTATTTTTGTCTACAATTGTACCATTGGCCTTGAAAATGTCATTGGGGTTTTTTGGTAATGTGTATGCACCCACATGTGTGAGTTTAGGTGTGAATGTAGGTTTTGAATGGTGATTTTGCTTTGCATGTGTTTTAAGATTTTTTCAGGTGGAACCTTTTCCCACAATTGTTTCACAAGAGCCTGATTGCAGTATATTCTGGAAAATCCCTCCGGAAGAGGAAGGTATGCCAGTCAACATGTGTAAAGAGCACAGAGAAAACTCATTAAGAGGACAGCTTTCCAAATTCAGAAATGTAAGTGTGAGGGATGGGTACAAACAGAAGTGCAATAGATGCAGCTTTCTTCATACAAAGGGATGGACTGAGGATAAATGTTAAGATCTGGGAGCTACAATGGTTTTAGGCCTCAGTAATTTGTATTTTGAGCAGATTGGAGACAATACAAGAAAATATCAGCAGTCTTAGGGAAAGGTGCTATCAGTCATAAAGAGTAGATTTTCAAAACTTGACTTTGGCCTCTGATAAACTCAGATTCAAGTCACAGAACAAAGTCTGAAACTTGGGCAAGCTGAATAGGCTGACAGTATGAGTAAGAGTAATTTGTCTCAAGAGCAACCCGAGGAATTTATTCCAAGTTCAGCAGTTTCTGTGCTGGAAGCTTGAAGAGTAAACTTAGAATTCTTAAGATAGCAGGTAGATCTACTGAAACACTGGCCAGCCTTGTTTGGCTGTGTGTTTGACATGAATGGAACCAGTGTGGAGAAAATGATACTTCAAGTCCACCATATTTTCTCTAGCTTCAGTACTTGACACGGAGTCTTCCTTCCTAATGAAACACTCATTTTTGCCTTCTTTTGTACATTCCCCAGTTTATTCCTAGTTATCATTTAGGTTGCAGCTTAGACATTACTTCTTCATAAGACCTTTCTTGAAATAGTACCTAGATAACGTTCTTCTGTTGTGTGTTCCCATAGTATATTGATGTAACAGAACCCACAGGCTGTTTTGTTAGGGGCCCGATTGCCCGCCGCCAGAATTATAACTCTTAATACAGAGTTTAGTGAAAAAAAGAATTGTTTATTTAAGTTATATGGATTTAGATTATTTGTGGATTTCAGCTGTTAAGACTTATTTTCTTTAAAATACCCACAAACACATAGATTTGCCTCCCCTTACCAAACCAGGCTAGTTTTAGAAAAGTTAGAGTTACCGTTTCCCTACTTCCTAGACACAGTTCAGCTTTACCGGTAGCTGCCAATCATTCAATTCTGATTGAGGGAGGTCTTGTCTGTGTCATGGTGCCCGCCTGCTTTTAATCCAGAACCGCGTGAGTTCCCAGCCTCCTTGTAAACTGCATGGAGTTTTCCCTTCTCAAAACTGCAAGGTGTACCCTCCTTTTCCAAGCAGCATGGTGTGTGTAGTTAAAATGTCTGCCGCTTATTTTTAAATCCCTGACTGCGTCCTGTGATGCAGTGGGCATGGTCCCCAGTTCTGACCATTCACAGAACCTCAGGCAGGCTCTGTGTGCTCTTTCCATCCCATTCCATGGTCCAAGACCCCTCCCATCTTCTTGAGCCTTGGAAGTATCAACCATTTGCATAACAAAGACACTAGCCACTAGCCCCAGGCATGTGAAGGCATCCTGAAAGCTGCTTCCTTTTCCCCATCCCCCAGCTGCAAGCTTTGGGGGTTTTTGGACACTCCCATTCTGTAACATTGACTCTGTACTTCATTGCATTACTTACTCTATACAATCTAGGCTATAGGTTCAGTAAAGAAAGAGATTGCAGTTTTCTTGCTTATTGCTATATCCCAGTACTTAACAGTGAATTCAACCTGAGTTTGAGCCAACTGAGACTCAGAAGTAAAGGGATTTTCTCCAAGGCCATGTGACTATGTCTGCTGGAGCTGATGCTGAAACTGATGTTTCCTGACTTCTAATCTAGTGAGGTTTCAGTCTAGATAGCAGAAAAGAATTGTGCAGTGCAAGACTGGTATTCTAAATCCTGAACACAGTTTGGCTTGCTGGGATATTAACAAATTTGGACTTAACCTCTGTTGTCTACTATCCACTCCTGAGAAATGGAGCACTCATGACCCTTTCTAGTGCAGAGGCATGATATGAGAATCTAGTGAGACCAATGATGTAAAAATGTTTTGAGAAAACTAATCTGTAACCATGGACAAGTGCACAAATGATAGTAACATTATTCTTTTCATAGTGCTTTCCATCTTAAGCTTCAACTACATTTTATGAGGTCATTTGGACTAGGGTTTTATACATATAAAATATGTGTGTATATTTTATATAGGATTTTATGTGTGTAAAATCACAATCCAACTGTGATTGGACACCAATCAAATTGGTGTCCAAATAATTCATGGACAGCAGTAAAATTGACTTCTAATTCTTTTAAAACACTTTTTCCTATAAAAGTTTTAGTGAAGCTTATTGTGGTGAACATTTATATTTTTATTCTAAGTGAAAGAGGTGGACAACTCTACTTGCTTTACTTTATTAAAGGGAAAAACCAGTTGGAACTTGAAGCTTTGGATGTTTGCTCTCTAGCCTCCTATGGTTTAGCACATCTGGTTTAAGAGTTGACCATGTACCACACCAGCTGCTCATAAATGCAGGTATTCAACCTTCAGGGAGTGAGCATGAATCAGTAAAACCTTCTCCTCTGTAGAGGATATGGCTCACAGTTCAGCACTACTAATGGAGGCTAAAAGATGGTCAGGGACATCGCTTTCAAACTGAAAACACAACAGGAAAATGCCAAGTGTTAGAATTACAGTATTTAGCAGAGCATGCTTACCCTGGTATTCTTGGCTTAAGCTCAAGGCAAAGGCAAAGATCCTCAACTCAGTGACTGTAATCATTATCCACCCTTCTCCCTTTCACAAGCAGTGTCTCAGTGAAACTCTAAAATGTGTTTTAATCATCGCACTGGGGGATGGTTTGTGATAAAATAAGTAGTCTTGTTTCTCTGGCTATACACTTTATATATGTTTAAAATAAAGTGCTAAAATTCTTTCTTTTACCTCCGAAAATCAGGCACGCATAAGCAAAGCATTGTGGGGCTGTGATTTAACAGCACATACACTGAACTTATCCTGCCTGCAAGTGAGTGTCACGGACATGGTGCTATTTTCTTGTGGGAACAGCCTGATCCATGTCAGGTTTTACCTATAGCAAGATTTTGAAGAAAAGTAAAGAACTGAGTTTTCAGGTCAGAAATGGCTTTAAATATGAGCTTTGACAGTTCCTGATTATGTAATATGAGTCAAGTGACTTTAACCTCTCTGTGTCTGTTTCATCAGTGAGAAAATGGAGACGCTATCTCAAGCTTCTTCTGAGAATCAAGGAGAAACATTGACTTTCCCGGCACACCATGAGGGTAATGACGTTGGCACAGCCCTTTAGATCTAATTATCCCAAAGTTCACATTCTAGTTCACTCTCCAGCTGTGTGTCTGAATACTGTCTCTGTCATCTCAACCTTAGTTTTAATTTTTTTTCTTCATAAAATAGTTACAATTCAGTTTTTTAGAATGAGCAAATATTTGCTGCTACCTGTTTCTTAATCATGCTGTGTCTCCTAACTTTCTACACCCACTCTTCCTTCCCACACCCCTTTGACCACAAGTGTAAGCTACCTGTGCTGCCTCATCGAGGCCCACAGCCATCTGTCAACTTCCACCAACTAGTCCAACCTTCTCCAGTAAAATTCATCCCAGGACAGTCATGTCTTTATTCCTTCCCTGAGAATTATAGCCCCCCCCCTTTATGTTTCTTTATGATAAAATTAAGTTATTTTTCAAATGAACTGTTTAATGAGATGTTATAAGACTAGCTAATGAAAAAGATCTTTATGGAGACACCACTCTTGAAGCACAAACAGGGTGGAGGATGGAAAGATGGACCCCCATTTTGTGTTATATCCTGTGAGAGGATTTCCAAGGCACTGCCAAGGCCCCTTGTGTTTCGGGATCCTTCATGTCTAAACCCCACTGTTCCAGTGCATTTTTACTGAACCAGCTTTTTCTGGTTTTGGTCAGACAACCACCTGTCTCTCTCCTGAAGAGCAGACATGGATCCAGGCAATGGGGCTGAGGCAGGTTCTCTGTGATGGTAATGACATTGTTCTCAAAGTCAGTTCTGTTCTTCTATGGCTTATGCTTTGTGTCAGAGTTAGACTTGTTTGCCCGTTCCTCTCTTCTTTGTAAGTTCTCTCCCAAAAGACTCCTCAGTATCCTACAAATAAATAAGATTCTGATCTACTGGAGCACTTCCAAATAGCTGCTGAAACATATCTGAACCTGAGATCTGGGCACAGCTTAGGCTCAGTCTGATGTTTTGGGGGCTAAAGCTAAAACCAAGAATCCAAGATAAATTTTATGGGCTTACCTTGGCAGAGAAACAATATGAATGGGAGTTAATGTGACCGAGCTACTAAGATGGGTAGACCAGTTAGTAGTTGTATAGTAAAAGTGCTATAGGAACAAAAGAGAATGTACCCAAACTACCACTATAATATTAGGGATGCTTGATATTGGTACCTGGTTTCATCATTTTATTATTTTTCCATTGGTCTTTTAGTATATGAATGAAAGAAGAGGTAGGTTCAGAAGGATGTTAATAATACAAATTTACAAGTAAAGAAACTGAGTCTCTGAGATAATATAGAGCCTGTCCAAGCACATATAACTGGTGATATATATACAGCTCACGTAGAGTCTAGATAACAGTAATATATGCACTTGGGGACAACTTGATTGTGGGAAGTGAAGATGATTTTGATTTTGGATATGTTGTTTTAAGTTGGTAGGAATTCCAAGGGCAAATGTGAGACTGAGATTCGGAACAAGGTCAGGTTTTGAGTTTTATAGCTGAGATAATCCCAGAATGCACCTGTGTGGGGGTTGAAGGACAGAACTAAATGAGAGGAAGGAGCTGCCTGAGCCTGTCTGTGAGAAGGCATCGAAGACAGTGGTCCAGGCAGAAGCAGTGTTCATACCTCCCTTCGCCCACATTTATACTGTGCTGTCCATGTCTCTCTGACTGCGTCACAACCCTTCAAAGGCAGGAATTGCGTCTTTTGAATCTTCCACAGTATTTAGTGCAGAGCTGGATACAGAAGACTTCAAAGTGAGGGGACATCAGACATCCAAATGACTCTTTGGTCCCCAGAAATTCTCTAGACCCAACTCTGTGTGACAAATAAAATAATGTAAACAATTATAAATGTTATATGATTTATCGTTCCTGTCATGCTGCAAATAAGATCTTCAATTATTAAAAAAGAAAAAAAAAAGAAATAAAAAGATGTTAGCTTACAGTAAAAATATGGAAATACAATGATAACTTGAAGATAGTCTGTTGCACTTTTTAAACAAGGGACATGGGAAATAATTGGTCTTTTGACTGTTATCTGTGTGTGTTCAGCTTCAGGCTGCATTCACTTGGAATATTTATTGACCTTTGGAATTACATTCAACACCTAATATTTCCCAAACCTATTATCAGTTCTTAGCGAGAGACGCCTCAGGTGGCTCGGCCATGTCAAAAGAATGGATGCAGGCCGTATCCCCAAAGACCTCCTCTACGGCGAGCTAGCAGAAGGCAAGAGGATGACAGGGCGCCCAAAACTGCGGTTCAAAGACATCTGCAAAAAGGACATGACACAATGCTCCATCAATCTCAACACATGGGAAGTTCAAGCAGACGACCGCCTAGCCTGGAGGCTCGCGGTCAGGCAAGGTACGTCACGTGCAGAGGCTGCGCGCAACGAGGAGGCGGCCCAGAAAAGATCGAGGCGGAAGCAGCGTCAACAGCAGCAACAACAGCCATCTGCCTTCACCTGTACCAAGTGCGGCAGGGATTGTCACTCCCGAATCGGACTGCACAGCCATTCTCGGCGGTGCAGATAGACTCTCAAAAAGCTACGCCATCGTCTCTCGAGATGGACGGCTGCCGACGACGACGACGACAACGACGATTATCTCTATTGAGTTCCATTATCAGGACTGACTATTTATCTGCCTGATCTGTAGCATTTACCGTCAGCCTTTGGGACTCAATTATTCCAGAACCAGGGAGAGACACATCAACAAAAGGTGGTTGTCTCAACAGCAATGGCTGAAGGCAAAGAGAGTGGGAAATGGATGGAACCACCAACTGGAAGAAAGGTCTAAAAAGTTTCTTCCTCTGTGGAATTCCTTTGCCATAGAATCATTGACTCTTATGGTCAGAAGTTACCTTCAATTTCACCCAAACCAATTCAGTCTAAAGTCTAAGTACCTTCAGTGATGGTGAACTCACTCTCCTTGAACCAAGTACTTAGATCCCAGTCTTAGCCTTTCTGCAGCCTCACACTCTGGCCTCAAACTTTATAATGTGGCCGGATATCATGGCTGTGGCAAGGATGCGGGACATGTGATGCTGACTTTGGAATGGGGTGGCAGCAGCCTAATCCTGTCTCCTAATCCTGTTCATTCAGGCAGGATGCGGCAGTTGTTAGAGGGGAAAAAAAGCAAAGCAGGTCTCCACTTGGAGTTGGTAAGAGCAAAATGCAAGATGTGAGTGATTAGTTTCTGCCAAGCCTGGGGAGAGGTAGGGCGGGTTTGAGGCAAAATAACCAGCTGGTCAGCTTACAGTCATTTATTTTCCCTGAAAATGGGACTTAATTTATGAGGGGTGGGGGGCGTGTTGCTACAACAGAGCTTTCCTTACCAATGCTTTCTGTCTCGTTGTCCCACAGAACTGTTTCCCAGGTGTGCAGAGCTCCTCCGAGCCCCAGGGCAATGAGATTTTCTTATCTTTCCATCTGTATTTGCTGTTCCAACTTAAAAAATAAAAAAAATCTCTTTAAGAGGAATACAAAGTTTCAGAAAAAAACTGCTTTGTGTTGAAGTTTGCCTGTCTGAGACCTAAGTCCAGTGTTCTATCCAGAGGTGATGTTGTCCATACAGGCTAGGATTTGTAATTAGCAGACTCAGAATCTATTTTTGCTGCCAACTGTGTGATCAAGAGCAAATTGCTAATCTCAATTTCATTTTTTAAATGTGACTATAAAGATACCTTAATGAGGTACACATCTCTTTATCAGCACTGTCCATTAGAAATAAAATGCAAACCATAAGTACGTATATCTTTAAATTTTCTAGTAACTACATACAAAAGTAAAAAAAAGGAAAATTAATTTTATATTTTTAACTGAAAATATCTAAAATATCATTTCAACAGGTGATCAATATAAAAATTATCAATAAGTTTACAGCTTTATACAGTGTCTTAAACACCCAATTTGTATTTTATACTTACAGCACACCTCAATTTAGACTAGCTAGATTTCAATTACTCAATAGGCATTCATGACTGGTGGCTGCCGTATGAAACAGCATAGCTCTATAAAATCATTAATTGTGTGTCTTTTTTTTTAAAGATAGCAGGGCCTTTCAAAGGGATGAAATGTTGCCACTACTATGTAGATGATTTTTAAAAAAATGAAAACTTCCCTCTCCAGTTGATAAATTTCACTATGGGAGAAAAATTTATGAGTTCATTTGAGAGGAATAGTGTATAAGCCATTAGCAGCTCTTAATTTGTTAGGGTATAAGTCTTAATCAGAGAAGGAAAACTCTGATTCCAAAAAACCTCCGCTGCCTTGCGGCATACCTCTTCAGGGGAAAGGCTAAGGGAGTAAACCCTGACAGAAAATCCGGAGCCGGAGTCCCTAAGGCGGTTTGACGTTGTAGTCAACACCGGCAACTCCTGCGGCGCACCTGAAGCCAAGCTGTATCGACTCCGTCTTTCCCTTGGACCCTTCAGCTGCGAAGAGAGGGGGGGTCTGCTGCATGGGCAACAGCAGACCCTCCATATCACCCTGCCCAGGCTCTGTAGCTTCAGCGTCATCACAAGATGTCGATTCAACACGGGAGGAGACAGATACCGTGTCACTCCCGAGTCGGACTGCACAGCCATTCTCGGCGGTGCAGATAGACTCTTAAGAAGCTACACCATCGTCTCTCGAGACGGACGGCTGCCGACGACGACGGATAAGTCTTAGAACTCTTCCTGCAACTGGGTTTTGAGGTACAGAATGTGAGGGAAAGAGCAAATAACCTTAAAATGTTGGAGGAGCCCTGGCTGCTGTGGCTCAGTGGATTGAGCGTCAGCCTGCGAACTAAGTGTTGCTGGTTCAATTCCCAGTCAGGGCACATGACCAGGTTGCATGCCAGGTCCCAAGTTGGGGGCACATGAGAGGCAACCACACATTGATGTTTCTCTCCCTCTCTTTCTCCTTTCCCCTTTCTCTAAAAAAAACAAAAACAAAAAACAACAACAAAAAAAACACAGATAAATAAATAAATTAATTAATTAAAAAAAAAATGTTGGAGGAGAAGAAAGCCCAGAAGAGGAATGAATAGACAGAAAGGAAAGACAGGGAGACCCAGAGAAAAGCTTGCTAACATTCCAGTGACAGGTCTATGTTCCTTTGTACAGAGGCCTCGAGGGGCCACTCCCACGAAGACCCAGGGACCTTTGGCTGAATGCACACTTATTCTCCAGGGAAGATGGAGTGAGGAGTGAACAGCTTAGCATATTATCTCAGCCTGACTCCTGGAGTTACCTGCCAGGCTTGAATTAAATACCCTGTCTTACCCAACCCAACCTTCTTGGGCAGATCCCTGCAGCCCTCATCTGAACCTGCGGCCTTGATTCTAACCACTCACCCTCTGTGTCCTCTATATACACATTTACAGCTGCTCTTACAGGTGGTGGCCCCACTTCTTTAGGTGTAGCATAAAAATATCTGCCCAGAACATGGTTTGGCAAGAATTTATAAACTCAGAAATGTTATCAGGGCCAGGCAGCAAAGTCCAATTATTTTATGGACATTGAACCAACCAGCCAACCAACATGCAAACAATAGTAGATAGTGATTAACAGTAAAAAAAAGTAATTACCCTTTTTAATATAGTCTTGACTTCAACAACCTAAAGTTTAACAGTATTGTTGGTATGATGGGTACAAAAAGAGAGCTTGAGTTTCTAAATGGCTCTGCTGGTTTTGCTATTTCTCTGATTTTTCCTTAGTTGTTTCTTTTGTGCCCCTGAAATGCTGTGGCTGCACCAATTTAAGACACATTTGACCCTAGAGCTGCTTTGTAATAATGTAATAAAACTCCCTGTAGGCTGCTGTGTCTCCCAACATTTTGCTTCTGCCTTCCCTCTCCCCCCTTAGGGGAGAGAAAAGTATATCGGGGGAGGGAGCAGAGGCAGGAAGAGAGCAGTGATTCTCAGTTAGGTGTGATCACCTCTCTCCCCTCCAGAGACTTTTGGCAATGTCTGGAGACATGTTTGGTTGTCACAACTCAAAGAGAGGTGCTATAGACACCCTCTGGAGGGGGTGACTTTGAGAGAACCTTAACGGGTGAGGAGGAAGTAGCCATCAGGAGCAGGGTGGGGAGGGAAGATCACCCAAGCAGGGAGCATCAAGAGCACAGCAGATGCATGCAGGGGCAACCTGCTACCAGTGACATTGAAATAGAACATATGCAGCAAAGAGGAGCAACTGTGTAATTTGCTCTATGACCCTAACTTGGTCCTTTCCAAATCCATTTAAATCTTGTTCAGTTTCATCCCAACAGTGTCTTTCGTGATTCTTATTGGCCTAATCCCATGCTAAGTCCTATGGGAAAGTGGAAAATATATGAGATGTGATTTCTGCTTTATGGTGACCTGAGCACATGCAGAGACAAGATGTGACGCTTGTTCACCTCTGTGACCAGATCTCAGACTGCAAGCCCCCACTCAGCAGGTGCAGCCATGCTGACCATCACTCCAAAGACAACCTTACTCATCTGAAGAGCTTTTCCCTGGCTGTTCCATGATTCAGAACACACTTTGCCCAGAGTTGTGCTGGCTAATTCCTTCTCAGTCTAAATCTCACCTTCGCAACGCCCCTCCATAACATCCCAATGTGATTTGCCCCCTCCCACCTTATTCTGCTGCCTTATTTTCTTGACAGCACTCGTGAGTCTCTGAATTGCCTTTATTTGCTGGTTGGCTACCTATTTCTCTATTGCCTGACCCCTGCTAGAGTGTGACCTCCAGGAGGTCCATGACGTTAGCATGCACTGTGCGCCTTGAACCTGCTGACACTCAGTAGATATGTTTCAATAAAATCATTCACCTAGGAAATCATCAAAGAGTAATTAGTAATACATTCCTCAACAACGTAAGAGGCTCCATTGGGTCATTGAGATCGTAGGTGTAAAAGACTCCACATAAAGGGAGGGGAGAACCTTCTGAGTGAACTCCTGGCAGGAGGAACCTAATAATACAGTGTGTATGGCAATACTTCTTTATCAGTTTCCATCACATAATTGCTCTCTCACCCAGATTCTGGAAAAAGACAAGGAAAACAGCCCAAGATTTGAAACGTGACCAGCCAGCCTCCAGCCCCCAAGACAGCAAGAAATCAGCTTCCAGATGGTAAAAATGGCTTTCAGTTTAGATGGCTGCCATTGCCTTTGCTCTCAGATAAAGGCCTGGAGACACAGGGTATCTCTCACTGCCAAATGGGCAGCCAGGTGATGGACCGCTCTTAGGCAGACAAAAGAAAGATGTCTGAGACGATAACCTGGGAGGGTGGCCGAGCTCAGGAGAAGTCATGGGAGGAGATGCCATATGCACGGACTGTCAACTGACTTGCCCTCAGGGGCAGTGGAGAGGGCTGTGGTAGGAAGGGGTCATGGATGCCCAGATAGAATGGGCTCCTACTTATGCCTAGGGGCCTGTAGGGGTCCCAACTGAGAAGGGCTCCCTCACACAGGGTCTCCCCACAGTGTGAATGCCCAGAGATCATCTTAAAGATGGCATTCCAAGACATCTTACTCATGACCTTAGTGCTTTCAAGTGTGTGTCTCTCAGTTACCTAAGTGACATCATCACCTACCTAGATGCCAAACCAAAACCTGACATAGCTCCTTGATGTTCCTTATGTCCATTACTGTCAACTCTACCTTCCAAACAGATTTAGAATCATCTAGCTGCTCTCCATCCTCAATGCTTTCATTCTTGTCCAGACCATCACCCTGAACCTAGACTTGAACTCTCTGTCAGATCTCATGCTCCCTCTGTCCTTTATACAGAAGCTAAGGGGCCTCTGAAAGAATTTAATCAGATCAGCACACTCTGTCTACCTCATTTTTATGGCTTCTTCCTGATTTAGTTTGCTCTTAAACTGGGGCTCCAGCCTCACCTCATATCGCCTTGCTCCTAAACATCTACCAGCTCTGGATCCTGAGGAAGCCAAGTTTGCTCCTACCTCTGGGCTCTACCACTTGCTATTTGCTGGGGCTGGCACAACCACCTCCTGCTCTCTGCATGACTGGCTCCTCCCAGTCCTTCAGGTCTCGCTGGAATGTGGCTTACTCAGTGAGCCCCCTTGGACTTTTCCTTTCATGGCACATTGCCTCTGTCCCTGGTTACTCTCTGTCACATACCCTATCTCTTCATCTCAATGCTGTTGTGTAAAAGACTCAGGGGGTACAAGTGGCATTTAAAGGCAGGGGTGTCAACAGGTTCACAAGTCCTTTGTTCTTTCAGCCCCCATGGAAGCTCCCTTCCTTGTATTTTCCCTTTGTGCTGGCGGGGCATGAAGACTACAGTGTGCGGTAAAGCTTTTGGCTTTGGGCACCAGACAGTCTGAGCTGAGGTGCAAGTTCTTTAGGTAGAATCCTGGGAACTTCAGCTGCCAAGGAGTTCCTGGCCCCAGGGGAATTATTAGCCCCCACCCCCAGCCCCTCTGTTGTTATCAAAAATGAACTTCTGAGGTTATTTGTTGAACAATTTTGCTTATCTCTCACAATACCTAATCACCTTATTGTTCATATATTTAGTTAGCTGTGGTCAATATCTCGTCCTAGCATGTAAGCTCCATTACAGTAGTAGACTTGTCCATCTGGTTCACACATTTCCTGAAACATAGTAGGCCCTTAGAAATATTAGTTAAAATAATTGAACAAAATGGTGTTGTGTTTGAAATGCCAACATAACACATGTCTTTGAAAAAGGGATAATATTAGTGGGATTTTGAAAAAATATATTTGTATTCCTGATCATCCTTAGTTCTAATGAGGTGTCTGATAAGGTGGCTCACTGGCACTCACTGGGCAATGGGGCAGACAGATGCAGCCTTGTCCAAGAAAGGCCACTGCCCCATGGCAATTCATAGTTCTACCTTCTAAGATTCCCTGAAAGAGAAAAAAGTTTTTTAAATTTCAAAATTTAAGGGCAAAGCTTGGAGGTCTTAGTAATGAGTTTCACCCTAAGAAATAACATAGGGGGATACAGAATATAACATCAGGGCAGGTTTTCCAAAATTGAAAAGGAGACTAAATTTTTAAGCAAAGACTAAATTACTATGATATCTGAGACCTGAAAAGGAATGCAGTACCTTACTCCCCAAAGCCTTGGCCTGGGCTGTTTTTAGGGTTAAGATGGTAAAAATCTCAGATGGAAAATGGAAGATGGAAGGCAATATGAGCTTATCCGCTGTGGTACTCTCTCTGGCCATGCTCTGCGTGGTACAGGAGCAGTCCCGCATCCTTAAAAAGGAGGTGTCTAGATTGATGAACCTCACCCAGGCCCATGTGGTGGCATACATGGGTCTCACCGAGGGCCCCTCTGGGTGTCTGTGGAAGGAACAGGATGTGCGAGAGGCCCAGGTGGACTGGGAGAGCCCTGGGTTTGGGATGAGGATGTCCCAGGATGTGACAATCTGACGACTGGAGGCAAATGGCAAGTGCAGAACATGGTCACCAGCAGCGGGAGCCAAGTTAACCCTGGAGAGAGCAAACAGGGCAGCCACGTGTCTTTAATAAAAAGGGGAGGACACTCCACACCCAGATAAGGCAGGGCAGATCCACAGGCAGCAGGTAGACCAGCAATGCCCCTCTGCAGCCATGGAGCTGCTCAAGCTTTGCCCACACCCTTCTTCATGGAAACAAGGATAAAAAGTGACTTCTTGAGACAGTAAAGAAAACACAGTTAATTTAAACTTGACTAGTACTGAGTGGGAAATTAGCTTGATGCTGAGATGACCTCACATATACTACCAGGCCATCTCAGAGGCCATGGAACAAGAATGCTCAAGTCACATTCTTCATTAAATCAGTGGAAAAACACAATGAGAAAAAGCAAAAGGAAAAGATGGGGTAAGTTAACACACTTTGAAGAGGCTGCAGGTGGGATGGAAGAACCACACTACCTGCATCCTGGGATTCAAGGTGTCTATGTGTCCTTTCTGTCTCCACGTTTCAGCCTCCCCACTGATAATGTCATTACAGGACCACAGTCGAGTTCAAGGAAGTGGTCCACAGATGGAAGTTGCCCTGGACCAGTGACACTCACTTGCTCTATCAGAAAGACTTAGGGAAAGGACACCTGGTCAACAGCTCAGCTGGCCAGAGAGCCAGATCAACAGCTGGCCAGCTTGCTGTATTTGTGCTTATTGGGCAGAGGCCACGCAGAGCCAGAGTGCGTCTCCAGTGCACAGTGGGGTCAGGGCCTCGTGCATGTTAAGTGCTCGCGTTCATCATTGTGTAAGCCTCGCGCATGTTTAGTGCACAGCAGGCACTTAGTGCCCAGGTGCCTCGTGCCTGTTAGGTGTCTGTTGCTACTTCCACTGCTTCCTGTCTGTGTTCAGCATGCAGACGTTCCACTTCCCAACCAGTCATCTGTGCTTAACAGACCTTAAAATATTTCTATTCTCCAAGATGAGAAAGTCTTAAAAAAATACATTTCAATAATGGAAATAAATACTCTCTAAAAGCAAATGCATTTTTACAGTTTCAACTAGATTGCCTATTTACCAAGAAGATAAATTCTAAATTACAAATTAATGTGCTATCTTTGATTGGGAAGTTTAAACTTTTCTTTTTCCTTTTTCTGCCATCATTCGGAATGAGCAGTCAAGAGCAAGAAGTTTCACAGACAAAGAAAAACTACCGTATTTTCTGCTTCTGAGCTGTAGTTTGCAGAATGTCATGGAACACTTCACAGAGCAGAATGGTGTTCAGTGAGTTCATAACTGTGCCTTAAAGCCTCCTCGCCCACCCCTTTCCTTCCCTGAGGTCCCTTGCCTCTGCTCACTTGGGCCTCCATCTGTGCTCAGTTCATTGCCTCTGCCCCTTTTCCCCCGGGGAGGCGGTGACTGTCAGTTCCAACTCTAGGACATCAGCAGTTCTGGCCTTGCCTCTGATTCTCCCCTGAACTTGGAGGGCGGACCGAGGCTGTCTGATTCACATAAACAGGCATTTGCTGCCCATGCTGTTTACATATTGGGATGCCTCCTTCCAGAAGAAGGAAATAAAACTGTCTTGTAAAGGAGCTCCTGGGTTGATTTGTTGTCATTTTGGAGGTGATGAGCCAAGATCTGCTGATAGCCTGTCTGTTCTGTAAGGGACTCCAGCTGGATTCCTGCAGTGGTGCAAGGGTGCCAGGTCTGAGAGCCTTAAGGCTCCAATGACAAACATCACTTACACAATTGAACCACAGGTCAGACTGGAGTACTTGTGAATGGGAGCTGATCTCATTAAAATGCAGGTAAGATGATTTCCAATCTTTAGGGCACATCAGTGACTCCCTGACTTAAGTGATGAAGTCCAGACCCCTTACAAAAACATCACTGGTCCTCTGTACTCTGATCTCGCACTGCCTTTGCAGGGACTGTCTGGCACAACCCTTTCAGCAGTCACACAGGACTCTGGGCCACCCCCCCCCCCAAAAAAAAAAACCTAAAACAAGTTGTCCCCTCTGAGATTCTGATCATGCTGTTTCCTGTGCCTTGAATGCCCATCTCCCTCTCCCCTGTCTCTTTTCTCCCTGAAGAATTCTCTGCTCTCCACCACTTCTTGCTTAAGCCACTATCACGGCTCTTAGCAGGGTTTGCCTTAGTAAGTTGGAAAGTGTTTCTCTAATGTAAATTGTCTTTGAAGGCAGGAACTGTACCACAACTCATCTCTGACTCTTGGAAACTATAGCAAGTTCCCTGCACATGGTAATTGAATTAATGAATTCCCATGACCTATTTAATTAATACAGAGTTGTTCCTGCAAGTGGTTGTATCTCACAACCCTGGTAATGGCTGCAACATCCTGAGACACATTTCTCACAGACAGATACTGATTTACTAGGCTTGAACTGATGATCAATTTTGCTTCCTTGAGTAGAAAGTAAAACAGCTGAACTCCTGACAGTTCCTTTGCTGCTGATGTAGAACTTTATGTCAAAGTCCAGGAAGTTGAATTGCACAATTAAAGATGTTGATAATTAGCATTTGTGAGCACACTTTAAGGTTAAATGGTTATTAAGGAGATATTCATGAGGCTTGAGGTTTCCCTTTCCTGGCTGATACTTTTTTTTTTTTTTTTTTCATGCAGGAAATTGATTAAACATGAGGAGCAAAGTGGGAAAATTATATATTTTTATAATGTCTTTCCTTGAATGAAGACAAAGCAAGGATGGAAGAGAAAAGTGCAAAGATCATCTGACTCATGGCTTGGTTGTTCTTGTAAAGAGATATTTACTTGCAATCACATGGACAATTGATTTTTCAAATTTGAGGACTGGAAAGAAATTGCCTCAGTCCAGTGAATAATGGAATTTCAAAATGAAAACTAAGGAGTTCTTCATTGATATCTTTTCCTGTGAAACTTGACTTTAGAAAGGGACTCCAATATTATAGAATTTTGATGATAAAGAAGTTCAAAGCTCAGGGTGGAAATATCATATCAACCAGAAGGAGTTTGGTGATTTCAATTTGGTCATTTATTTTAGGATCCTGAACTTCTGCCTGTCCCTGTCGCTAAGAATAATGTTCAGAAAAAGGTGCACCTTCAGCCCCACTGGACAGTTGGTTATTATCTCTGCAGTTCTGCCAGTGAGGTTTCATTAGATGTCAAAGAGAAAACAAGCTCTTCTAGAGGGTGGCCACCTCTGTAATTTATATCTTTTTTGAATTGCTAAAATTGAATCCCAACTGAAATGGTGATTTTAATAGTTGGTGAGGCTTTGCTGAGGACTAAAGCATAGATTGTATTGGCTTGGCCAAAAGGTACATTTATTTCCCATAATATAAAAGACACATTTTTCATTTTCACCAATGACTATAGATTTGGATACTTTGAGTATGTTACTTATCACACTGTGGAATAACATTAATTTTTCTCAATTAATGTCTCAATTTTATTGCTATCAACTTCAGCTGGTCTACCTGACCTTGGAACATTGTCCCGTGAGAAATCTCCAGCACAAAATTTCACAAACTATTCTCGACACATTTGATCAGTCACAGCACCTTCTTCATACACTGCACTAATCTTTTAATTTATTTTTGCATTTCAGTTGCGTTTTTACCTTTCTTCAAATAATAAAGCATAATGTTCAAAGAATGTTGCACATTTTCTTCCATCTTCAATATTAAAATGGCTACAGAATATTAAAATGACCATGCTGGTATGATAGCTGTCACAATACAATCTAACAAAATTGTTTCAAATAAAGTTAAAAAAAACTATGTGCTACTAGAGCCATCTTATGGAAAAAAACGAACAAACATTTTGGCCAACCCAATATTACCTATCTGTGCATCTATGTATTTATCATTGTCACAGATTCATCTAGTGATATAGTAGAAAAATCTGTGTGTATGTGTGTGCATGCATTTGCTGGAGTATCAAACTGGCTTATCCCTCTATCATATAAGTGACAGGGAATAGATCATATTGTTTAAAAGCATGAGCTTTGCAATCTGTCAGACTGATAATTGCATACTGGTTCTGTCTTTTAGTAGCTAAGGGAAATTAGTTACTGAAAGACAGAACATTACTACCTCACTGACTGAATATTATCTTCAATAGCATGATATTTTAGTAGACTGCCTCATTCATAATAAACTTCAATACACGCTTGTTGTTGTTACTATTGTAAAAAATGTCTTCACGTCTTTGGCATTCTTCAAAGGTCAGGCTCCAACCAGCAGGACTGAATGACCAATATTTCTGCTGCTCTAGTTATGACTTCTCAAACTGGACACAATGCTGGAGTGAGTACTGGCCTCCAGCTTCTGTCCTTCATTGTCTGGTGACCCCCTTTGCCCTCCTCAGTGGATGCTGGGGACTGCCACACCAGAAGGCTGTCCTCTACAAAATATTCTGGGTGTATGTTCTGAGAAAATCAGAAATTGTTTCCAGGAGTGTGTAGTCTTTGAAAACAATCTTCATTTTTGTAATGACTGATTGGTTGCTCCTTGATTGCATAAACAATAGGTACTCATTTCACAGCACTCGAAAATATAAAAAAGCATAAGAAGTTAAAAGGAAGGTTGGCTGGACTTCACATTTTAGTACCTCACAAGTGCCTCTGTCTCCCATTGTCTTCCACTCACTTTCTTTCTCCTTTTTGTACCAGCTTGGCTTCTTAGCCACACACCTTTGCTTTTCTCTTTCAGCCACATAGCTATCCCTTCGATCTGGCCTTCAGAAGTGGCTTCCAACACCTGGCCACTTAGGACAGTACATACCTGGTACTTCTCTGTCCTTGGGTCTACCCTATGTGTCTGTGCTGCCACATTGTCACTCTGAGGGGACCAGAGAGGTGAAGGTGAGAAATAGATAAGCATAAATTCAGTGCCAATGGGAGTGAAGAGAAGGCAGAAGGATTTGGGGAGCATGTGGATTTAGGGTTGGTATGGAGTGGACAGTGACGTGGATACTGGAGCTGAGGAGTGCTGAAGAGGCCCAGGATCACTCACAATTTTGCAAGTTTGCTTCAGAGTCTTCCATCGGCCTGGCCCTGCCAAAGTGAGGACAGGAAATGGGGAACAGCCAGTCTTTGCTTTTGGAGAACTCAACTTTATTGGAGAAGAAATGATGATAGGCTGAGCTATAGTGGAGTGTTCTATGGTCTGAATGTTTGTGCCCCCCCCCATTTACATATTGAAATCTTAATGCCCAATGTTATGGTATTTGTAGGTGGGGCCTTTAGGACATGCTTATTTCATGAGGATGGAAACTTGCAGGTGGTCTTAGTGCCTTATAGAAAGAGGCTCCAGAGACATCTCTAGCCCTTTCCACCATGTGAGGACATAGCAATAAGGTTCCAGCTATGAACCAGGAAGAGGTCACCTTTACCAGAATGAGGCCATGCTGGTGCCTCTATCTTGAACTTCTGGCTTCCAGAACTGTGAAAAAATAATCTTTGCTATTATAAGCTACTCAGTGTGTAGTATTTTGTTATAACAGCACAAACAGATTCAGGATGTGATTATTTGCAGAGTGTGTTGGTACCAATTTTATTTGCTTTTCAGATCAGAATAGCAAAAGAAGAATAGGATTTGAGTTGGTTTAATAGGTCTGGCCTGGGAATCAGGTGCCCTAGGTTAGGTACTAGAAGCTCTAGGTAACCTCGGGCAAGACACCCACCCTCTCTCTAGGTTTATTTTCTTCTTCTTATAATTTTTTTAGGTTGAACTTGTTACTTTATTTTATTATTATTGTTTTGATTTATTTATTGTTTTTCTATTACAGTCGTCCCACTTTTTCCCCCATTGCTCCCCGCCCCCCACCCAGCCAACCCCTTCTCCCACAGTCAATCCCCACCCAGTTGTCCATTTCCATGGGTCATTTATACTAGTTCCTTGACTAGACCCTTTTCTTATTTACCCTCCTTCTCTCCATCACCCCTCCCCCCTGGTAACTGTTGGTCTGCTCCTTGTTTACATGCCTCTGGTTCAATATTGCTCTTTTGTTTACATTGTTCATTAGTTTCCTGTATTAGGTGATATCATATGGTATTTGTTTTTTGTTTCCTGGCTAATTTCACTAAGCGTAATTCTCTCTAGTTTAATCCATGTTATTGCAAATGATAGAAGTTTCTTCTTTCTTTCTGCTACATAGTACTCCATTGTGTAAATGTACCACAGCTTTTTTGATCCACTCACCTACATATGGGCACTTAGGCTGTTTCCAGCACTTGGCTATTGTAAATAGCGCTGCTACGAACATAGGAGTGCATAGGTACTTTTGAATTGGTGTTTCAAGAGTCTTCGGGTATAACCCTAACAAAGGATTTTCTGGATCAAAACGCAGTTTCATTTTTAATTTTTTTGAGGTAATTCCATGCTGCTTTCCACAGTGGCTGCACCTGTCTTCATTCCCACCAGCAGTGCACCAGGGTTCCCTTTTTTCTGCATCCTCGCCAGCACTTGTTGTTTGTTGATTTGTTGATGATGGCCATTCTGACTGGTATGAGGTGGTATCTCAGTGTGGTTTTTATTTGCATCTCTCTGATGGCTAGTGATATTGAGCATACTTTCATATGCCTATGAACCTTCTGTATGTCCTCTTTGGAGAAGTGTTTGTTCAGGTCCTTTGCCCACTTTTTAATTGGGTTGTCTGTCTTTGTGTTGAGTTGTATAAGTTCTTTATGTATTTTGGAGATCAATCCCTTGTCTGAAGTATCATTGGCAAATATATTTTCCCATATGGTTGGTTCCCTTTTCATCTTGCTGTTTTCTTTTGCTGAGCAGAAACTCTTTAGTTTGATGTTGTCTCATTTGTTTACTCTTTCCTTTATTTCTCTTATCTTAGGAGATATATCAGCAAAAATGTTGCTACATGGGATATCTGAAATTTTCCTGCCTATGTTTTCCTCTGAAACTTTTATGGTGTCACGACTTACATTTAAGTCTTTGATCCATCTTGAATTTATTTTGGTGTATGGTGTAAGTTGGTGGTGTAGTTTCACTTTTTTACACGTCCCTGTCCAGTTCTCCCAGCACCATTTGTTGAAGAGGACCTTTTCAATCCATTTGATGTTCCTTCACTCTTGGGCAAATATTAGTTGACCATATAGACCTGGGTTTATTTCTGGGCTCTCTAATGTGTTCCATTGGTCTATATGTCTGTTCTTATGCAATACCAGACTATTTTGATTATAGTGGCTGTGTAGTATAGTTTGACATCAGGTATTGTGATTGCTCCTAACATGTTGTTTCTCAAGATTTCTGTGGCTATTCAGGCTCTTTTTTGGTTCCATATACATTTTTGAAGTATTTGTTCTGGGTCTGTGAAATATGTCACTGGTATTTTAATAGGGGTTGCACTGAATCTATAAATTGCTTTGGGTAGTATGGACATTTTAATGATGTTGATTCTTCCCATGTATGAACATGGTACATGCTTCCATTTATTTGAATCTTCCTTAATTTCTTTCTTCAGTGTTATATAGTTTTCCAAGAACAGGTCTGTTACCTCCTTGGTTAAGTTTGTTTCTAGGTTCTTTATTTTTGTTGTTGCTATAGTAAATAGAATTTTTTCCTAGTTTCTAATCTCTGATATTTTATCATTGATGTACAGAAATGCCTTCGATTTCTGAATATTGACTTTGTACCCTGCTATTTTGCAAAATTCACTTATTAAGTCAAGTAGCTTTTTTGTGGAGTCTCTAGGGTTTTCTATGTACACTATCATGTCATCTGCAAATAATGACAGTTTTACTTCCTCTTTTCCAATTTGGATGCCTTTTTTTTCTTTTTCTTGTTTTACTGCTGCGGTTAGAACTTCCAAGACTATGTTGAATAGGAGTGGAGAGAGTGGACATCCTGTCTTGTTCCCGATCTCAGGGGGAATGCTTTCAGGTTTTTTCCATTGATTATAATGTTGGCTTCAGGTTTCTCATATATGACCTTCCTTTTGTTGAGATATGTTCCCTCTATTCCCATTTTGCTGAGTGTTTTCATCATAAATGGGTGTTGTACTTTATCAAAGTCTTTTTCATCATCTATTGATATAATCATATGATTTTTGTCTTTCATTTTGTTTATGTGGTTTATTATGTTTATTGATTTGCAAATATTAAACCATCCCTGCATTCCTGGGATGAATCCCACTTGATCGTGGTGTATGATCTTTTAAATGTGTTGCTGGATCTGGTTTGCCAATATTTTGTTGAGGATTTTAGCATCTCTGTTCAGCAGCAATATTGGCCTGTAGTTTTCTTTCTTTGTTATGTTTTGACCTGGTTTTGGAATTAGGCTAATACTAGCTCCATAGAAAAATTTGGGAGTCTTCCCTTTTCTTGCATTTTTCGGAGTAGTTTGTGAAGGATAGGCATTAGTTTCTCTTTAAATGTTTTATAAAATTCACCTGTGAAGCCACCTGGCCCAGGGCTTTTGTGTGCCAGGAGTATTTTGATTCCTGCTTCAATTTTAGTAGTTGTTATTGGTCTATTCAGGCATTCTGCTTCTTCTTGATTCAGTTTTGGAAGGTTATGTTTCCAGAAATTTTGACATTTCATCTAATTTGTCAAATTTATTGCCGTACAGTTATTTGTAGTAATTTCTTACTATGGTTTATATTCCTGTGATATCCGTTGTGATTTCTCCTTTTTCATTTCTGACTTTGTTTATTTGTATCCTCTCTTTTTTTCTTGATGGACCTGGTTAAAAGTTTGTCGATTTTTTTATCTTTTCAAAGAACCATCTCTTGGTTTTGTTGAACTTTTGAATTGTTTGTTTAGTCTCTACATCATTTAATTCCACTTTGATCTTGATTTTCTTCCTTCTACTCACTCTGGGCTTTATTTGTTGTTATTTGTCTAGTTCTTGTAGCTGTAGGGTTAGGTTGTTTATTTGAGCTTCTTCTATTCTTTTTTGGTAGGCCTGTATTGCTATGAACTTTCCTCTCAGGACTGTTTTTGCTGTGTCCCATAGGTTTTGGGCTCTTGTGTGTTCATTATCATTTGTTTCCATAACCTTTTTGATTCCTTCCTTGATGTCATTATTAACCTGTTCATTATTTAATAGCATGTTATTCATTCTCCATGAGTTTGAATGTCTCTGAGTTTTTTCCTTGAAGTTGATTTCCAGTTTCAAGGCATTGTGATCTGTGAAGATGCTTGATATAATTTCAGTTTTCTTGAATTTGTTGAGACTTGTTTTGTGTCATACCATGTGGCCTTTCTTTGAAAACGTTCCATGTGTACTTGAAAACAATGTATATTTTGTTTCTTTGTGGTGAAATTTCTACATATATCAAGTAAGTCCATTTGGTCTAGAGTGTTGTTCAATGCCTCAATACCCTTGGTGCTTCTTTGCTTTGAAGATCGGTCCATTGTTGACAATGGGATATTAAAGTCCCCTACTATGAGTGTGTTGCTGTCCATATCCTTCTTGTAGTCTTCCAAGATTTTCCTTATATATTAGGGTGCTCCTATGTTGGATGCATATATGTTTACCAGAGTTATATCTTCTTGTTGGATCATTCCCTTAAGTATTATGAAATGTCCTTCTTTGTCTCTTTTTAATGGCCTTTGCTGTGAAATCTGTTTGTCTGACATAAGTGTTGTTACCTAAGCTTTTTAAAAAATGTCCGTTTGCTTGAAATATACTTTTTTATCCCTTCACTTTCAGTCTGTTTTGAGGTGGGTCTCTTGTGGGTAGCATATATGTGGGTCATGTTTTCGTATTTATTCCTCTACCCCATGTCTTTTGATTGGAGCATTTAGTATATTTACATTTAAGGTTATCAATGACAGGTATTTATTCATTTTTCTTGGTACCTGTGTTCCTCCCCCTCTTTCTTTTTCTTAAAGCAGGTCCTTTGGCATCTATTGCAATGCTGGTTTGGTGGAGATGTATTCTTTTAGTCTTCTTTTGTCCGGGAAACTCCTTATTTCACCTTCCATTTTGAATGAGAGCCTTGCTAGGTAGAGTAGTCTTGGTTGTAGGCCTTTGTTTTTCATTACTTGAAATATTTTTTGCCATTCCCTTCTGGCTTGTCGTGTTTCTGTTGAGAAATCAGCTGATAGCCTCATCGGAGTTCCTTTGTATGTTGTTTGCTGTTTTTCTCTTGCTGCCTTTAGGATTCTTTGTCTTTGAATGTTGCCATTTTAATCATGATATGTCTTGGAGTGGGCCTCCTTGGGTTCATCTTCATTGGGACCCTCTGTGCTTCCTGGACTTGCATGACTTTTTCTCTCCTCATGTTTGGGAAGTTTTCTGTCATTACGTTTTCAATCAGGTGTTCTATCCCTTGCTCCTCTTTTCCTTCTGGGATCCCTGTGATACAGATATTGCTGCATTTCATGTTGTCCTGCAGTTCTCTTAAACCCTCTTCTTTCTTTTTCAGTCTTTTTATATTTTGTTGCACTGTCTGGGAATTTTTTTCTACGTTGTCCTCTAGCTCACTGATCCAATCCTCTGCTTCTTTTAGTCTGCTTTTGATTGCTTCTGCTGTGTTCCTCAGTTCAGAAATTGCATTCTTCATTTCTTCCCAGCTCTTATTGATAGTTTCTGTATCCTTTTTCATGATGGTATATTTCTCAATAAGTTTCTTGTAGCTTCCCTGGAGTTCTTTGTAGTTTCCCTGGAATTTGTTGTAGTTACCTCTGAGTTTGTTGAGTTCACTGTTTTTCCTCATTACCATTATTTTGAATTCCATGTCTGATAGATTGCTTGCCTCTATTTCATTTATCCTTCCTTCTTAAAATTCCAGCTTTTCTTTCGTTGGGGTGTTATTTCTCCTTCTCCCCATTTTAGGTGGCTCTTCTTGTTGTTTCTACTCTTAGATTGATCTGCTTTTACTTCCTGCCTTTGTGGTGTGACCTTCTTGTATACAGTTGTTGAGCTGCTGCCTCTGGCTGATGCCACTTGGAGGGGAGTAGTCTGCACTTGGATCTAGTTCACTGCTCTCCCAGCTCTTTCTCCAGAGCCAGTGCCCAACATTTTTGCAACGTGCCTCTAGTTCACTTCACCCTCCTTTGGCCTCAGCCAGGTGTGAGTGTGCTCCCTCATGCAGGCTGGGGGTGGGCAGACCATGGCTGGGCTGTGCGCGGGCCGTCTGTGCACCTGCTGGGGTGCGCTGGTCGCGTGCCAGGGTGGGCGGACCATGGGCTCTTCATCCCTGACTCCTTTCAGGGGAAACCTAAGGTCACTAAAAAATCTTTGCGCACTGCCAGCTGCAGCTTGGGAAGCCAAGCCAGCCAGAACTCACATCTCACCCCTTTCTCTCTGCAATGCTCACCAGACAGGTCACTCCGAGATGGTCTCCTTGCTGCCAGCAGTGCCAAGGCTCAATTTCTGCCAGTATCCAGATGTTAACTGAGATGCTCTGTCCACAATTAACCTAAATTACAGACAGGTCTCGGGAGCAAGCAAGTGCAACCTCCCCTCACTCCTCTGCCATCTTTCTCTATTTTCTTATTGTTGTAACACAGATTAAACTGGATGATATTGAAACTACTGCTTTCTGTGTAGAAATTCTTTGTAAATTTTATTGCATGTACTTTTCCTCACAACCTCCCTGAAGATGCTGTTGTCTTGTTTTACAGACATGAAAATTGACTGTGGGGAGTTTCAATGACTACCCCAGGTGGCTGAGTCAAGATCTGCATCCAGGTCTGTCTGGTCCAAAGCTCATGCGTTCTTCTACAGTGGGTCCCTGTGGGTTTCTATCAACACCAAATAAAATGAATGAGTGATCTCTGTCCTCAAGATGCTCACCGACTACTGGAGAGACAAATAACTACAGAACAATGCTTGCCTTGTAAACAGGTGCACAGATGGTTATGAGCCCACAGAGGAAAGGCATATGTGTGTGTGGTGGAAAGGAGGTAGCAGGAGAATAAGTGATGATCAGGGAAAGCCAGTGGGAAGAGATAACATTTGAACATGGCTTTCAAGGATGAGTAGGATTTTGGAGGCTGGAACAGGGGACATATCCAGGCAGCATAATCAGTGTGAGAAGAGATGCAGAAGTACAGATGTGCACATGTGGTTTTTTGCAGAGAAGCAGAGAATGGCTGTAGCATAGGGAGCCTGGGGAGAGGGCCGGGCATGAGGTTCCGTGGTTTGGTTGTGGACTACTCAGCTTTCAGCGGTGGCGCCTCTGCTCCAGACTCCCCACCCTGTTCTTTAGCTGCACAGAGCACAAAGGCTGGCCCCCTCCTGCCATGACCACCTATTAGCCAGCTACCAGCACAGGTGGGAAAGGTAGGTGGGCAAGGAGGCAAGAGTATTCCTGGCAGCAGTTTTCGCTCAGCCTTCTTTCTGACATTGGCTTCCTACTTTATAACCCACCTACACCCAGTGAGATGACTGACCTGCGCCCTCTCTAATGATGACTTCTGCCAGGGAGAGATGGGAGCTGTGGAGGTTTGTGCTCAACCTAAAATATCCTGAGAAATAACAAGCGAGAAATCCCCAGGATGAAGCCCAGTGCAGCCAGGAGCCCTGAGTGATGTCGCTGTCTATGCATCATGGGGCACAGGTTCCACGGTTTCCAACAGAGCCCATACCTGCAGGGTCTACTTCAGATGGATATTTTGAAGATAAAAATGAATAATATGTAGATTGGAGAACAATATTGGATTTATATGTGGTGTCACAATTTTTTCCTCTTTTCACAATTTCTCTGGGGATGAATAAGGCAGTTTAAATGATTTTTTATAAATGAGAATGCAAAAGATCTCTGAACAAGTGCTCATTTTTGACAGAAACCTGCATTTCTCACAAGTAAACACAAGAGGGGGCAATAAATCCAGCTAAGGATCTGTGGGCCTAGGAATTTCCCTTTCGATTTGAATGCTTGTTTTGATTTCTGTGCCACTCTGCTTCACTGACTTCTCGGTGCAGGGGTTAACATGCAGCAGCTTCTCAGGGGTGTGTCAGCTTGAATCTTAGTCCAGTTCTTACCTTGTGCAATAATTCTAATAAGTGGGCTTTTGCCTGCTTTAATGACCTCTTCTTTCTCCCTTGTTCTATAATCAAACTATTTTCATTCATTTAAGTGAATCTCAGTCTGGATAACTGACACATTTTAAGACTTGGCTGACAAATGTCTGGTGATCTAAAAAGGACAAGAAGTATCTGTCTGGGCAGATGCAGGGTGGGAGATAGAAGCACCACAGTATGAGGGGTGTCTGGCTTGGCAATTGGAGCTGATGCTGTGGAGTACACAGTAGGACTCCTTTCCACGTGCAGGGGCCAAGGCACAGCAACCAGAGGTCCCAGCTACCTGGAATGGTTGGAGCAATGTGCAGCAGGATTCATGGTGGAGCTGACTCCTGGGTGATCAGATTGTTGTTGCTACTCATTCTATTCGTTGATGGGATCAGGAATATATGTGGTGACATCAGTGATTAACAGCACCCCTGCCTGCAGTGGGACAGGAGAGCCCAGCAGGAGAATGGCAACATCCCACGCTTGGCAGGACTCTGGGTGTAGATAGGTTGTCAGAACAGGAAGTTGAGAGGCAGGATGGAGGTCTCAGAACTGAACACCAGCAAGCCTGTTGGGCCTTAGTTAATTTGAAACGTTGGCCATAAACACTGACCTGAGCTTGTCTAGTGCAGGGCTTGACAAACTATGGCCTGCAACCACCTTGTGCGGAAAGAATCATTATCATACCGTTTTATAGGTGAGAAATGGCCTCCCTCATTGTGTTACATATTGTCTGTGGTGCTGTTTGTGCTACCAAGTCGGAAACTAGTAGTGGCAACAGGGAGTGTATGGCTTGCAAAGTCTAAAATATTAATATCTGGCCATTTACCAAAAAAAGTACCAATCCTAGTCTAACCCCTCCATTTTAGAATAAGGAAACTGATTCTCAGCAAAGTAGGGGTCCAAGCCAGGAGTACACACAGATGAGACTAAATTAAAAGTCACCCAGGTAGTTCCACGTTCTTGTCCCCCTGACTCACTCTTGCCTGCCGTGTTTAGTAATTTTCTCTCTCATATGTAGTTGAAGGCTAAGTGTCATAATTATCCAGGAGAGGAAGTTGTCTCTCATTCAGAAGGCCTTTGGGGCTTCGGCAAGTAAGTGAGGTGTGTGTGTGTGTGTGTGCACTTCATCCCTCTGCAGACGCCCTTCTTGCAGCATAGCCAGTGTCGCCCCTCTTATCACAAATGTGGCCCTGTCTGGCAACTATTATCTTCAAACTCCTCAAAGCTAGAAAATAAGGGGTAATTTCCTCTTGCACTGCCTTTTGTCAGGGAGAAGTTGAAGGTGAAGGTGCGGGGAAAGGAGAAGAGACTTTGCACACTGCTCCCCAGGAAGCCCCATCACTTGGATTTACTAGGATGCCAGTCTCAGCCTCCACCTCTTGTCTGCTGTCTCTTTCATTATCTGAGAAAAGAGCATCAGGCCAAAGGCCTACAATTCAGACATCTGTTCACTTCACCTGAGAGAGGATTCTGGCAATACCTGGAGCACACAGCTGAACGTAATAACATAGTTGCCATCCAAAAGAAGGACTAGGATGCCAGGAATGAAGGAGATGGTTTTATTGCCTTTATAGACTTGTCTCCTTGGGCCTTTCACATATGCGATAATAGATCGTTGTTATACATATGCTCGTGGTTGCAGTGATTTACCAGAGACAGTTCTATGCGAATTATAGCTTACGTCTGGCTCAGAGTGAGGTGGCTATCAGTTGAAGTACTCCTGTGCTTCCTCTCTGAGGTTGTGGCAGGTGTCCAGAGTAGCCTCCCTGACACTATGTCCTCAGAGTTTGGATGACCATTTGAGGAGATTCTGAGACGGGGCTCCTACACTCATCTCAGATATGCAGGTGAACTCACGTGCTTGCTTTGTAGAGACTTCCAAATTTCAGGTGTTCTGATTCTTCTGTTTCATAGAAAAATAATGCAGCCCAACCCTCAGCACCCCAATTAATGTAGCATATAGATGCAAGACCCCAACATTTGAAAAGCACTAAACTTTGAACCTCAACAGCCTCTGGACGAGGGAGACAGCACTCCCTTCGATGAGCTCAGAACCAACATTCACTAAGTGCCTTTGTGTGGCCGGCAAATCAATTCACCTCGTTAGTTTGCTCAAATACAATACAGACATCAAACGTGCTTGCTTCTTTTAACTATCTATTGAAGTGGCATCTTGGAGTCTCTGTTAAAGTATTCAAAGGAGAGTTTAATTCGTCTCTATTCCAACTCCCTATGATGTACAGCTGGAGACTAAGGGGTGGAGAGAAGAGAGAAATCAGTGTCGTAAGAACATTTTCAAATATGAATAACTATGAATAAATCCTTTATATAAAAAAACTTTCACACAAAAAAACATTTTTTAATATCGAGGGAGAATGCCCACCCTTGCCCACTGGTGTAAGACAAGCGCAAGCTGCATGCTGAGGCAAGTCATAAGTCAGGATTGTTTGATCTTATTCATTTACATACCCCACGACAGGGGTCAGCTTTGTTCTTCTCTTACTATTATCATTATCATTATTATGAACTATCTTAGAGACTCCATTGACCAAATGCCATCAATAGCCAGCTTTTAAATCTCACAGAATAGAAAAGAACATGGGATGAGAAGCCAAACAAACGTGGTTTCAGACTGGGAGTGGAGTGGGAGAGACTGTGAATGGAACTTTTAGAGACAGCACAGGGTGTGATGTTCCAGAGGATGTGATGTGGTGCTGGGCTGAAACAGAGGAGACAGGCGCAGGAAATGCAGTGGGTGCCACAGCGCCTGAGAAAAAGGAGAGGGTGCTTTCTGCAGGGAAGAGCCCCTGGAACAGGCTGTGGCTGATCACAGCGGTGGTCTAGGGCGCCCTCTTCTGGAAGTCCTGGTCCACACAGTCATAAAAATTAAAAAAGTTTTTTTCATTTATTGGTTTAAGAGAAAGAGAGGAAGGGGGTTGAGAAGAAGAGGGAGAGGGAAAAGGGAAGGGGGGGAGAAGTGGGAAGGAGGCAAGAGAGAGAGAGAAGGAGAGAGAGAGACTGACCAACCAACTTTGTCTGTCCACCCGTTCATACATTCATTAGTTGTTTCTTGTATGTGCTCTGACCCGGGATTGGACCTGCAACCGTGCTGTACCCCGTTGATGCTCTAACGAGCCCCGATTCACACAATCTTTTGAGACGAAAGCTGGGTATATTAGGGTTGAAGGAGAGCAGAAAAAGAGCAGAATTCTTCTGAGAGTCCCGGTTGCAGGATCCTTCCAGGTGGCCAGGAGGCAGGCCTGCCTTGGTCAAGGTTAGGTTGGGGCGAGGGCTCTGTGGAAGCCTCTGTGGCATTGGGTGGGACACAGAGCACCTGTGCAGGTCCTGGCCTTCCTTCACTGGCTAGGGGAGCAAACTGCAGGGCTTTGTTGGGGGTGCTTTAGAGACAGCTTTGCTAAAGGGAAGGTCTGGATTTGTGAAAAAGCACATAGGGGGAGTCTCCCTCCGAGTCAGCCAAGTCGGACCTCCTCTCAGATTGAATCACAATCTTGGTTTCTCGTCCATAAAAAATGGAACGTTGCTGGTAATGGGCTCATAGGTTTTGTTAAAGGATGTATTTAAAACAGGTAAAATCATGACTACAAATATAAAATGAAATGTGTCAAATATTCAACTCATTTATAAGTGAGGGAATCAATAAGATATTACAAAAGGTTTGAAGAAGTCAAAGGAGCTGTTTACGAAATGAATTTTCAAATGGTTACACAACCAGTGTACTTACTAGTGATCTAGGGGAGAGGTTTGTCCCAACAGATTATTTGGCATGTTTGTAGACGAGAATTTTCTACAGTACATTATTATCAGTCACAACCAGAGGCGGATTAAGGTTGATTGAGGCCCCGGGTGCAGAAGAAAATATTGGGCCCCTTAAAAACAAGGAGAGAGACAGGGAAAATAAAATTCTATGTTTACCATATTTTATGCAGTGTAGTAATGAAACCAAACTTGGTGTCATTAGAAAAAAGTTTAAAATTGGGGTTTTGCAGGGCCCACCAGAAGTCGGGGCCCAGGGCCCGTGCCCGGCGCGCCCACCCTTAAATCCGCCTCTGGTCATAACTGTAAAATAGCTCCAAGGACAATGAAGGGGCAGTCCCCCTCTTAGAATCAGGTTGAGAATGAAAACCAGAGGGTGTGTTCCAGTTTCCCTGGAAGCCCCCAAATCTTTCCTGGGACGTGCTCTGAGGATTGAGTTCTTGCAGGTGGACAGGTAGGATTTTATAACCGAAGGGAGTCTTTGACCAAGAGCCGGTGTCCTTGGGGGGAACTGGAAGTGGGGTGCCCCCCCACCCCGGTGCTGGAGGGAGAGGTCATGCTCACCACTTGGGAGGCAGTCACAAACTCTATGCAAATTACTCCCATTTAATCTTCCTGGACACCTTGTGTGGAAGGGGTAATTATCATACCATTTGACTGGTGAGATACTGATTTCCTGGGATGAGGGTGTGGGTGGGGGTGAAACAGGAGACTGACATCTTAGGAGTGAGAGTGTCCTAAGAGTAGTCAAGAACAGCGCCCCATCCCCCGCCCCGTAGGGTCAGTGAGGAAGGAGGTTTGCTGACAACTCAAGCAGTCAGACTCCAGAGGTAGGAGATGCACATGAGAGCAATTTAGAAAGGTACAAAAGGGTATTCAATGAAAATTCACCCTTTTTGTGAAGGTCCCCAGTCACTCATTTCCCTCCTCCCTTAGAGACACTTTTGCTATGTTGTGGATGTTTCCAGAGAAATTACACTCCAACATATATGTATCACTATTTATGGGTGAATCTTTCCCACTAATTAGAAATGTCACTTTTATGATGTGCTAAACCTTTATATGCATTGGTATTACTCTTTTCAGAACTGTTTTGGCTTTTTTGCCTATTTTGATATTAAACGTTTTGCTAGATTTCCTTATATCATCTTTTTGATCTCGAAAATAATTTATTCTTTTCTCATTTGTTTCCAAAAAGGAATTATCTTTTTTGTTTATTCACTCTTGTATTATATTTAATTTAGTCTTAATTTCTGATGTTTTTCTTTTATTGTTAATTCTGTCAGGAGTTCTATCATCTCACCTACTTCTCATTTATCTTGTTCTTTCCTCTCTTTTTTATTATGATAAGATATACACAACACACAATTCACCCTTTTAAGCCTTTTAATTATGCAATGTAGTCGCATTAAGTACATTCATGCCATTGTGCAGCCATCTCTACCATCCAAATTAAAATAATTATTTCAAAAGATTGAGCACCACTTCAGAGAGATGGAGGGAACAGGCCAGATTTGAATCTCCTCAAACCATGTCTGAAAAGAGATCAACACAAACCGATCACCCAACATTTACTATTCCCAGAACGTTTTCACCATTCCAAACAGATATTCTTCTCATTCTCACCACCTCCATGTTCTTTCACCTTCTGCATTGTTTTATCGAATGTCTTCTGCCTCATTTTGAAATAGCAGGTGACAGTTTTGATCAGTTTTGTGGACCTGTCTTTCTGACTTGTTTCATTGGCAGGGGAGATGGTGCTCTGCTCTTCATTCTCCTTTTACTTAAGAATTTTTTTTTTAGTTATTAATTTTTAGAGAGAGAGAAAGGGAAGAAGAAATGAAATATCAATGCATGAGAAACATTAATAGTTTGTGTTCAGTACGCACCCCAACTGGCGACTGAATCCACAACCCAGCCATGTGCCCTGACCAGAAATTGAACACGGGACCTTTTGCTTTGCTGGACAAAGTCCAACCAACTGAGCCACAACAGTCAGAGCAGTGGATTCCTGTTTCTTATACTACATTTATATGGGATTTGATCTCAATTCTTTTCTGTTACTCATTTTTAGGAGAAATTAGTTTTAATACACTTAAGAAAGAAAGTTCTAACTTTGCAAATGTTTTTGTAATTATTTTAATGTAGTCTTCAGAAACATGAGTTTTACTGTCTGAGGATTCCTGGCTCAGTTTCCCATCCAACTTCCTATTGACATTTTCCTTCTGTGTCTGCAGTTCCTCCCTGCAATGCCTCCTCTGTGTGTTCCACATCCTGGAAAGGCATTCTGGTGCTTGGTGTCAAGGAACAGAGGATCCACATTTCTGAAGTCCTTCACACTCTGTCTCCAGCCCCTTTACCTCCGCTTAATTCAGGGTAGGACAAGACCCTGCCAGTCTCAGCTGCTCTTCTCAAATAGCCGCTCAGAGCTTTTTGGTGACTACTGCTGGCATTTTGAAGGCCTCCTGCCTTCATGTCCATCAGAGGTTTCCTCCTGTCTATCACTTCTTCTGGTGCAGATGCTGAAACCAGGCGGGTTGTGCCTGTTGGTAGTTGTCTTCTCCCTGCTCTTACTTTGCAGTTTCTAGGTTTGTGGTGAAGGCCATCCATGGATGTTTGGTGCAAGTTGATCTGTTTCCAGGACAGGGTTTGGCAACATTCAAACACTCTGTCATAGCCTCTATCGTTCTTAAATTCTGCTCCATCCCTTGACATAATTATTTTAAGTATGAGGGCCCTGTTATTTTCACTTTCCCAAAACAGAACACCATTTGCCCTACCCTTTTAGGGCTTTGGGTTTGATAAGGCTTTCTGGGTCTCCTCTGTCTCACACAGCACCTCATGTCTGTATTTGTTCACACCATGTTTTGAATAAGAAGGCAGAACACAACAACCTGAAGGACTCATGCGTAGAGGGACATTTGTCCACCCGATGTGGAATAGGTCTTAGGGCAGTTGGAAAGTTTGTAGACAGGCTCTGGACAGGAATGGGTATCTTTTTCATCCTCTTTCCTTCTCTTGGTATCTTCTTTTCTAAATAAGTACAAAACAGAATCCCTCATATTTCCTACCCTCCTTCCTGACCAAACCCCAACATCGAAAACGATAAAAAGGCTCCTGGTCCATGCACAGTTTTCTTCACCTGAGTTCATGGTAAACGCACTTTTCCAGCTGCTCAGTCTAGAAATCTTAGGAATCATTTGCCTCCTTTCTTTTCCTACCTACGGCACAAAGAGAATAGCAAATTCCACCTGCCTTGCTCTCAAATTGTATCCACCATCTGTCCACTCTAGTTTGAAGTATCCATCACTTTCTGTCTGGATTACTGGGCAAGTGTCTGAACTCAGAAGTTGCCAAAGCTCTAGATTCACAGAGCCCTTGGTGTCTTACTTATAGGCTTAAGTAAACAAGAGAAGACTTAACCATTCCATTTATTAGCTATTGTTTTGGCCAAAATGAGTGTTTGGTTTTTTCTATAAGTGTGCTCTAGTAGTGCTTAGTTGTCTACAACTTCATTCAAGACAGTTACCTTAGATTGTATTGTGACGGCTGTCCTACCAGCATGCATTAAAAAAAAAGTTATGAAAACTGGTAGATTTTGTGTTGCCATTTTAATATTGAAGATGGGAGAAAATCTGCAACATGTTCACCATATTATGCTTTATTATGTCAAGAAAGGTAAAAATGCAAATGCTATACAAAGAAGAGATTTGTGTAGAGTATAGACAAGGGGCTATGACTGATGTAACATGTTCAAAAGTGGTTGCAAAGTTTCATGCTGGAGATTTCTTGCTAGAGAATGCTCCAAGGTCAGGAGACACGTTGCAGCTGATAGCAATCAAATCAAGATATTGATTGAAAATAGTCAACATTATAACACACAGAAGATAATCGACATCCTCAAAATATTCAAATGAATAAAGTTTATGGCGAAGATAAAAAATGTGTCTTATATTTTATGGAAAAAACTAAACAGACTTTTCGGCCAAACTAATAGGTAAATGGCAACAATTTAAAATGCATTAGGGCCTGTAGTACGCTGGGTAATGGCCACCTGAAGGGACTGGGTGAAACTTGTAAATATTATTCGTGTATTCAGGAAAAGGGTCTTTGCATGAGTGATTAACTTAAAAATCTTTAGTTGCATTAATAGAGTGAGCTGAGCCGCATATGCAGTCCCTGTGTCCTTATAAAGGGGAGGCAGAAGGAGATTTGGTGCAGACAGAAGAGAAGAAGGTGATGTGACGATGGGGCAAAGACCGAGTGTTGCCGCCAACAGCAGATCGAGCCTGCAGCCAGCAGAAGCAGTGAGAGGCGAGCGACAAGATCTCCCCAACAGCCTCCAGAGGGCGTAGTCCTGCTGACACCTTCGCTGGGCCCAGTGATACTGATTTCGGACTTCTGACTTTCAGAACTGTGGGCAATACATTTCTGCTTTTTTAAAGCCACCCAGGTGCGGTCATTTCTTACATCAGCTTCAGGAAAAATGCTACAATAAAACTACACATTGTACAATGATACAATCCTTCAACAACTAAGTAGATATTTGAAAAATAATACATGTGAATTAAAAAAATATTTTTATTTTACTCTTAACCACAATACTCATGCGATTATTGCAAACTGTACAACATGTCACGCCTTAAAATCAAATTGGATCCTGTCAGCTTCATTTCCTATTCCAGATTAGTTTTAAATAGTGCTTGCTTCTTGTTACAGCTACTGCCAAAAACTCAGCTTCACAAACATAAGACAACATTGGAAAGAATATAGCGTGACCTAATGTTGAAACTGTGAACTAGTCACTAGGTAGAAGCACACACAAGTATCACTGTAAATGCTTCAGAAATTTAAAATACACTGCTACACCCTGGGTGAGTTTGCTGTGGTGTTCCGGGGGCACCCCAGTGTACTGGGAACCGCAGCCTAATTGGCTTACCTGCTGCCACCTTTGCCTCTCTAAAATTTGTCAACACAGCCACCAAAACTTCGGTCAGATCCTGTCCTCCTCCTGCTCAAACCCTCCCAGAGATCCTCATTTTTCTCACAATCAAAGCCAACATTCCAACAGTAGCCTGTAAGACCCTACCAACATCGAGGGCCAGAAGCCATTTTCTATAAAGGACCAGACAGTAAATACATTAGTCTTTGTGCGCCAAGCTGCCTCTGTGTCAACTACTCAACTCTCAATTGTGGCAGCTTACTCCATATACAGGTGGGGCCAAAGTAGGTGTACAGTTGTGAGTTGGCAAAACAGTTTATTCTAGTAGCATTATTTATTAATTTTTGTATTACTTTCCATATGAAAAACTGTATACCTACTTTGGCCCCACCCTGTTAGGTCATTAGCACTCAGCCCTCACTCTCAGTCACAGGAGTGGTGAGTGTGAGCAGTGCTAAGCAGGGGAAGAAAAGCAGAGGCAACCCAGGCCAAGTCGGGCTGACTGTACACATCTCTCCCTTCTGCTTGGTGCACAGTGTAACTCACCACAGTGCCTTGTTCATGATGCTTCTAAAAACAGTCATCAGGACAAAAACATGCGATATGTCTTACAATGATAGAATCTTTAAAATGTTGACTAGGAAAAAAAAACATGTGTACAAAAGCAGAGCACTGATGCAGGGCATGGCTGCAGTCTATATTCTACAAACATACCTACCAGTGAATGATATGAATGAGGTAATATGACATAAAACAAAGTAGAAAATACATGGAAGATTATTCTCTCTATTGTGCAGAATTCCTGGGAGTTTCTGCACTACCTAAACATGTATTCTGTTAATACAAAAAGAGGTCAAATGTGTCAACCCATTTCTCACAGAAACCAAAAAATCCACATGAAACTCCCTTTTCCTGTACGCTTTCACCTTGCCTCTTCCCTCTTCTCCGTGAATGTCCTTGGCTTTCCCTAACTATCCTCCTCTTCATTTCTGCCTGACCTTGCACCCAAACATGGCAGAGAACCCTAGAAGCCCAAAATTCTACATCAGCTGTTTGCAAGGGGGCTGTTTGCATTGGGGATGCCACAGAGGGTACCTTTTATGTGAGAAGGAAAAGGAGAATGTCACCAATGTCTGTCCCATATAAAAGAACAGGATGCAGCATTCCCTCAAGAGCCAAGGAACCACTCGAGGCAAATTCTGGTTAAGAGAGCTGCAACCAAAGGCAGGGAGAGGAACGGTTGCAATGAGCTGACCCCTCACTCTTTGGTATTCGCTTCTAATGGGCACAGTCCATTTGCGGAAGCCTCAGACACTGAAGGGAAAGCCCCGTTGCTCATAGTTGACAGGAAGTAACATCCATGAGAGTGAGAATGGAACATCAAATCTGTCGTCAGAAACAACTCTGAGAATGAAAAAGAAAAAGAAGAAGAAGAAGAAGAAGAAAAAAAAAAAGGAGCAAAAGAGAGATGCAAGTACAAACAGGCCCAGCTTAGCACAGCCCGTCCCAGCCCAAGGAAGGCAGGAGTCAAGGAGAAGGAACTAAGAGTGGAGAGACTTAGACCACATCTTTCACCACAACATGCACTCAAGAAACTTTGTTTTACCCTTTAACCTAGTCGCACAAAGAGCTCCTTAAGCCTTTCTCTGGTTTTCCAAAGCTGCAGTAAATTCAATAATCAGATGGTCTGATAAAATTTCAGAACACCTATAATTGTGCAACCTGGATATCCCTTTCCTTTCTCCTTGAGGATATTAAATATATATATATATATATATATATACACACACATATATATAATTTAAATATGTATATATATTTAATATATATGGTAGTCTCTCTCTATATCGCGGCTCACTATCACGGCCTAACTGTATTGCGGGATTTAAAAAAATATTATATTTAATTATTTATCGCGGATTTTTCGCTATATCACGGGATTTTGTGGTGCTGTATATGTATGTTGGTAAAGTTACGCAGGTTTAAGAGTGTAGAATATGTTTAAGAACACAAGTAGTGTTTACGAAAGTGTGGAAGAGGTTAATAAGGGACTAGGAACGGTTAATAAGGGACTGGAAACAGTTTATAAGTGTGTGGGAAGGGCTTGTAAAGCCTTAAAATATATATAAATACTGAAATAAATGTAAGGTTCCTACTTTGCAAATTTTCACATATCACGGGGGAGGGGGTCTAGAACATAATACCCACGATAAATGAGGGAGCACTGTATATATATAATGATAAACATATATGTAATAAAATATAATATAGAGAATTAACCACTATTTAATTACATTAATGAGCATCTATAAGAAATATTGAGATGATTCTTTCCCTAACATAAGAGCCTGTGGAGAGCGAGACTCTCACATCTGCCTTGTGGACTACCATGTCTGTCCCAGAACTCGGCCATTTAGGTGTTGGCTGAGCTCTCCCACCGCTCCCTCCCTCCAATCCTGTCTTCTTGTTGGGAATCTGAACTCCCTATTCGCTCTCTGGTCTCTTTAAACTGCCTGCTTTGTGACATCATTCTCCCACCAACCTACCACCACCTGGTAGAATCTTGGTGTTTCCATGGAATTGTCTGTAAATAAATTTGGATCATTGAAACTGTCCAGTGACCAGTGTGTCCAGTGACCTTCGTACTGGGCACATGTGCTCTTTGGCTCCGGCCACTCAGCCATCCGGTATTGTCTCCTAACCCCTTGCATCTATAGTTGACATTTCCTCTTCTTCTCTGACCATGTCAGGTAAGGAAATAAACATTTTTAAAGCTTTTTGTTAGACTCCACCCCCCCCCCCCCCATTTAGCATTAGAGACCAAATACTATATTATGAGGGGGCGGGGAGTATTGACCTACACACCTGGAGACCTAATTTCAGTTTGAATTTTGACACTCACTAGCTATGTGACTTTGGACACGTAATCTGTTTTTTCCTCATCTATTCGGTTAATATGTTGGATTGGATGCTCTTTCTAGTCCCTTTCTCTTCTATTACTGAGCCTTCAAGGATACCCATATGAAAAGAAAAACCAAGACTTCCTGAGTGATAGTAAACATAGATGATGGAGAAAACTAGCAACATGTACATACAGAAGGTGTCATGTGTAATGGTCTGCCACCAGTGATATTTCTACCTCAGTATTTTAAACTTAGTGCTGTTTAAAAAGTAATTTACACCAGTTTTTGGAGTTTTCTATCCAAACCTGGTGAAAAGAGATAATAAGTAGAGAGGATGAAGAATACTGGGCAATAGGAAGGCAAATATTTAAATGTATGGATGTTTAGGATTATTTTTATCAGCACAGGCCAACAGGAGGAACCAAGAGGGAGGGGAAAGTATAAGAACGAAGGAGGGGAAACCATAGGAATGAAGGGGGACAGCATGGAGGAACCCTCAAGAGCAAAAACGGTAGCTTGGAATGGAATGTTGAAGGAAACCAAAGATTTTAAATTAAAGCAGCAATAGCACAGGGTAAAATCTGCTCAGAGGAGGGCAAAATAAAAGTGACTTTTAGCAAATGCTTACATTTGTAGACTAGGAAGGAAAGTAAGGCCAGAATAGGATATCACTAGGCAAAGGAAGTTGTCCAGGAAGTCGTATTCAGTTGTCTGTGCTTTTCAGTCACCTCTCTGAACACACATGACAATGGACAGTTGAATGTAAACATTTAACACCTGTATTTTAGAGCTGAAGTGTCCTATAAAGACGAAACTATAAAACTGGTTATCTGAGGGGCTGGAGGAAACAGTACTTTCAGTTGTTTCACTTCATTCTGATTTTTAAACTATGTAGATATTTAGTCTATTAAAAATAAATATCTTTAATGATATATCCTAACATGAATCAGAAAGACTAATTCTTTTGTGTGGTAACTGTGTTTGAAATAGAACGGGTTTTCATCTTTACAGTTAGTTTCTCCCTAACACAGAGAGCACACTGATAAACAGCCATCATCTCCTTTCAGATCTTAGTTACCTATGAAAAAAGAAAAGTCAGGCCCCACATCTCCAATTTCACATTTATCTAGATACAATTTTGTGGAGCCTTTTGAGGGATCCTACGTTAAATTTTTTGGTATTGACTCTACCATGAAGGTTTTTACGGCTTTGGGTATGACACATTTCTGAATGTTGAAGACCATTAAAACCTGGGTTTTAAGATAAATATAAAACCTTCCTGATACTTTTAAGTGTCCTTTTGTGGTTGTTATGTGGTTTTGTTAATTGGAATACATATTTCTACTGGATTCACTGTTATATGTCTGTTACTTGCTGTGTAATATTCAAACGAACATGGATGAGCACAATAATGGAATGCCTTTACACTTACTTTGCTCTCTGCTTTATAGCTGGCTTTACTGAAATATTTGCCTGTATTGGAGCCAATTGTACATACACATTTATTGCATTTTGAAACTGTTAAGCAAGTCTTATTGATATATCTTCTCTGTCCCTATGTACTAGCTAGGAGTGCCCTCAAATCACCTTTCATTCTGGGCTGTACTTTGGTTATAGTATTCACTAAAATAAAATAGGCAACATTCAGTTTTATACTATTGCATGTTTAAAACAGAACTTCATTTACTAGGACATTTATTATGTTTTGATCCTTTCTGCACCCCCAATTTTCATTAATATATATGTATCTTTTTAGTTTTGTAATGTGATTTCATAATTTTTCTGTTTTTCAATAACTTATACATTATATGTAATATATCACTTGTCATATATGAATTATTGCTGCTGTTGTTATATAAGCACTTCATAGATGATTAGCCTAAAGTTCAGAGAGTTTAAATAATGGTTTTCTTTCAAAAAATACGTCTTGAGAAACACAATCTCAAATAGTCATTTTGAGAAAGGATTAGAAATCAGGCTTCAGGAACATAAGAATGATCGTATATCTTCACCAATCAGACTGAACTACATGTGAATTCTAAGAATAACATGTAAACTGCAGGCAAAGTGAGACATTGAAGATTATGATGGTAATAGCTGTACTGGTTTCTCATGGACAAAATGCCACCTGCATTAGAGCTGTATTGTTCCCAGTTTATGGCTGTGTAATGCTCCGAGCACGGTCCTGGCAAGGCAGCCAGGATGCTAAGGTTATGTAGCCTGGGAATAATACTAACATAAGGGGAGAACTTGAACAAGTCTACCTGACCACTCTGAACCTCAGTTACCTCATTCATAACAGGAGAATGTTAGAGCAGAGGTTCTCTAAAGACTTCTGGTTCTAAATGCTTCAAGTCTAGGAAATAGCATGCAAATCCACATGAGTGCATGCTCAAGAGATGACAGGGCAAGGAGAGGTTGATTCTAAGCCATAGAACAATATATGAGCCACACGACTTGACCTTCTGCACATTTTTGCCAAGTTGGGAGCAAAGCCACTTAATACAGAGAGTAGCAAACTGCTCTAGCATTTACAACCAGCATACACTGTTTGATTTTTGACATCTCCATGAGGATTGGTCTTAGAGGCTTTCTGGTAACAATAATCTAAAGCAGCAGTTCTCAACCTGTGGGTCACGACCCCTTTGGGGGTCGAACGACCCTTTCACAGGGGTTGCCTAAGACCATCGGAAAACACATATATAATTACATATTGTTTTTGTGATTAATCACTATGCTTTATGTTCAATTTGTAACAATGAAAATACATCTTGCATATCAGATATTTACATTACGATTCATAACAGTAGCAAAATTACAGTTATGAAGTAGCAACGAAAATAATTTTATGGTTGGGGGTCACCACAACATGAGCAACTGTATTCAAGGGTCGTGGCATTAGGAAGGTTGAGAACCACTGATCTAAGATAGTGTTATTCAACAAACAGAGTTCATCAGTCTCATGGACTTTTTTCGTCGTCCTCTGGTTCTCCACAGAGAAGTTCCAAAATCCACCTCTCCTTGGAAATTCAGATTCTCTGCAGCCCTCTCTTCCTATACTGAGCAATGCAGCCTCCCTAACAGGAAGCGTCTGCAACTTCTCTAGAGTCTCTGTTCCAGCTGTCAGTTCAGAAAGGCTACTGCCATCAGCCTCTGCCCCCTTTTACTACCACTCACGGGTAGTGCCTACTTTTACCAACATGCTAGCATAACTATGTTGCCTGGAGGTACTGGCCAGAGCCAGATCTCCACCTCAGCCGCTTCCCATCCTGGTATTTCCAGTGGGCTATCACAGGAGGCTCTGAAAAGAAGTCATCATCACTCAGACCTCACTGTGACTGTTCCTGACCAAACACAGATGTTTTTCCATGTCTATGGCATTTCAGTACGATACTAGTTCAGATGCCAATACCATGGCCCCTCTGTATCCGTCACTTTCTGCACGCCTTGTTCAGGTGACACCATCTCAGATTTCAAATCTGGGACATAGCCTGTCACTACTCTACCAGGAAGGCAGTCAGGTCACACTGGGGCCTGTGCTCTCTGGAGAACTCGGCCCCTACCTCCAAACCAATGGCTGCATTGTTTCCTCCACAGAGAGGAGGGCCTCTGTCCTTCAACCAGAGGTGGTCATGGTCCTAAAGGACATTCAGCCCCAAAATGTGATACCATTGGCCTCCGCCTCTGAAATCTCGTCCTCTGTGTCTGCTCAACCCATCTCAGAGACACATTTTCAAGGTGAGTGCAAAGCAAGAAGTAGAGATAAGGCCAGTATTCAAAAATAGGGCCAATCTGCAGCCTGGAAGTGGCGAGTCCACTGACAGGTGGAATTTAAGTCCAGTGACTTTAGGAAATACTAACTCCGGTCACTGCTCTCCATTTTTAGAGTCATGAGAACCCATAATAGAGGTGGGGAGGCGGGGACATCTACAGGCCATGTATGCTCTACGTATGGAACCTCAAGAGCATATCAGGAAATACCACCTTTTGCGCTGCCCTGTACTACCACACTGAAATGAGCTCCCGCCCCTGATTTCTTGATTTAGTCTATTTTAATGGTAGGTCAGAACTCTTATTGTGACAGTGCCAGTTTCACTTTCCCTCATTTCCTTAGCTTACACCAGATTTAAGACCTTGTGTTCCAAGATCATGTCCACAGTAGGCAGGTCAAAGACTGTCCGTGTTTACATATATTTCAATTAGAGGAGCTCCATTCCCTCCCTTGTTTTTGGTATGAAGTACTCTTATTCTGTCAGGAGGATGGAGAGAATTAAAATAATTCTATATGAGAATGCTAGGCTTGCAAAACACTTAAAAAATCACTTTGACTTCTTATTTCATTCATAACAGCCCTGTGCAATACAAAGAAAACCATGGAACAGCGGCATCAATTGACCACCATGAGGAAGTAGAACTGTTGCCTTCTAGCTCCTAGTGTAGGATGCTGTCCATGATCCTAAGAAGAGCCAGTAGAAATACATTTCCCATTGCAGGAAGGTGCATGATTGGTGATAGGGGGAGCATCTTGCTTATCAAGGCCTGACATGTTCTCCTTAATTCCTTTGTAGTGATAGAGAGTTCCCTGGGGACGGAGACTTCCCAGGGATTGCAACCTCCAAGCACAACGTCTTGCCTGCCGCAAACCCCAGGATTCCCAAACCCCTGCAGTACTAGAAATACCCACTTACTTGAGAGCACTCCACCACCTGAGCTCGAGCACATTTCAACGGTAGCTCCAGGGCAGAGTTCTAGTAATCTCCTGGCACTGCCCCCAGTGCCAAGCCAGGAACAGAAAGAAAGTAAGAATTTGGATGACATCAAAACCGACCTTTCAAAGCCTCTGGAGGCCTACCAGGTCCCAGTGGAAAAACACGATTCTCCACAGCACCATTTAGAAGCCGGTGACAGTCACCATTTTCAGGACTTCATCGATGTCCCAGGCCCAGAAAAGCAGCCTGGTTGTGGATACGCTGGTCTCGGAGAGACTAGCCTGAGTCTTAAGGACCAAGGGACACTTGGAAATGAGGCTGACTCTGAGGATGGTTCTGCAGATACTGCAACACTGCTGGAGAGCATTCACCTTCCACAGGTCGAAAAGTCCTTGGGTGAACTCCATGAATCCAAAGGTCCCAAGGTGATCAAAAACAAGGATACCAGAGCCATCAAGTTGAATGAGGTACAGAAAAAGTCAAGTGTCACTACGGTTCCCTCTGTTCTAGCCCAGAAGAACAAACATAAAGCCTCTGAGCCCATCACTGGCGCACCCAAAGCTAAAATCAAGCCCGAGAGCCGAGACGGCATGTGCTTCGGAGAAGTGGGTATTTGCAAACATGTAGCCAGTGACAGGGTCCCTGAGAACAGCGTCAAGCACTCTAAGAGCAAGCCCCAGAAAGCTGCGTCCAGCAGGAACAGCAAACCTAAGAGCCATGTGCCGGAAAAGACCAAAAGAAACCAAGACAACAACTCCAAGAAAGCTGACGAGAGTAAGCAGTCAGGAAACAATGTCACCGCAGAAGAGAAGCCAATCGTTGCCCATATGAAGCAGAAGAAAACTCGACCTGAGCTGACGCAAGAGACCTTCATAAAGCCCCACAGCTGCCTAAGTACGCACATGCTGGAGTCTGTGCGGGTTTTCCCCGCACTGGGGAAGAAGAGTCATAAGAAAACTGAACTGTCTTCCTCCCGGGCCCCAGGAAATGCAAGCAACCACAGAGGCCCCCATCGGCCCCCAGCTATCAAACCAGGGCTGGATACCTCGCACGAGGGCAAAGGTCCTGAGAAAACTCAGGTCAAAAGAGATGGCAGTGCTGAAAGAGAGTCTTCCTCGCCATCTCCGTATGAGCTGCCACCTCCCGGCAAGGTCAAGTTGATTCCTTTGCCTTTCCTTAACCTGGACAAGCCTCAGGCTCGACGAGTTCCTCAGAGGCCACATCCTGCTGCATCATATCGGCCTGCTGTGGCTAACCCTGCCCGGTCTGGTTCTAACTCCGTTCGGCCTACTGCAGTCCATTCAGCCCAGCCCACTGCTGCATCTTTGACAGGTCCTGCAAGACCAGCTCGGCCGATATCGAACAACCCGTCCCAGCCAGCTTGGAGCAGCCCTGCCCGACATGATTCTAACTCGGCTCAACGTACTGCAGCCCATTCTTCCCAACCAACTCCTGCTTCTTTCACAGGTCCAGCCAGACCAGCGTGGCCAATTTTGAACAACCCATCCCGAACAGGTGTGACCAACCCTGCCCAACCTGGTTCTAACTCAGCTCAACCGACTGCAGTCCATTCATCTCAACCATCTCCTACTCCTTTGACAGGTACTGCCAGACCCTCGGCCAGCGCTCTCCATTTTCAGAGTAATTATGAGAACGCGCAATAGAGGTGGGAAGGTGGGACACTCTAAAGGTCATGCATGCTCTAGGAATGAGAACCACAAGAGCGTACCAGGGGATACCACCCTTTCACTGCCCTGTGCTACCACACTAAAATGACTCCCGTCCCTAATTTCTTGCTTTAGTCTATTTGTAAAGGTGTTTCAGAACTCTTATTGTAATAATGCTGGTTTCACTTTCCCTCACATCCTTAGTTTACACCAGGATTTAAGACCTTATGCTCCAAGATGATGTCCACAGCAGGCAGGCTAGAGATGTGGCTGTGTTTATGTATATTTCATCAGGAACAGCTCCATCCCCTCTCTTGTTTGTGGTGTGAAGTATTATTATTCTGTCAGAAGGGTGGAGAGAATTGAAATAATTCTATGTGAGAACGCTAGGCTTGTAAAACACTTAAAAAATCACTTTGACATCTTATTTGACCCATAATAACCCTGTGCAATACAAAGAAAACCATGGAACAATGGCATCAAATGATCCCCGTGAGGAAGTAGAACCTTTGCCTTCTGGCTCCTAGTGTAGGACGCTGACCATGATCCTAAGAAGAGCCAGTAGGAATACATTTCCCATTGTAGGAAGGTGCACGAATGAAGATAAGGGGAGCATCTTGCTTACCAGGGACTGACTGACTTCTCCTTAATTCCTTTGTAGAGACGGAGAGTTCCTTGGGGATGGAGACTTCCCTGGGCTTGCAACCTCCAAGCACAACGTCTTGCCTGCCGCAAACCCCAGGATTCCCAAACCCCTGCAGTACTAGAAATACCCACTTACTTGAGAGCACTCCACCACCTGAGCTCGAGCACATTTCAACGGTAGCTCCAGGGCAGAGTTCTAGTAATCTCCTGGCACTGCCCCCAGTGCCAAGCCAGGAACAGAAAGAAAGAAAGAATTTGGATGACATCAAAACCGACCTTTCAAAGCCTCTGGAGGCCTACCAGGTCCCAGTGGAAAAACACGATTCTCCACAGCACCATTTAGAAGCCGGTGACAGTCACCATTTTCAGGACTTCATCGATGTCCCAGGCCCAGAAAAGCAGCCTGGTTGTGGATACGCTGGTCTCGGAGAGACTAGCCTGAGTCTTAAGGACCAAGGGACACTTGGAAATGAGGCTGACTCTGAGGATGGTTCTGCAGATACTGCAACACTGCTGGAGAGCATTCACCTTCCACAGGTCGAAAAGTCCTTGGGTGAACTCCATGAATCCAAAGGTCCCAAGGTGATCAAAAACAAGGATACCAGAGCCATCAAGTTGAATGAGGTACAGAAAAAGTCAAGTGTCACTACGGTTCCCTCTGTTCTAGCCCAGAAGAACAAACATAAAGCCTCTGAGCCCATCACTGGCGCACCCAAAGCTAAAATCAAGCCCGAGAGCCGAGACGGCATGTGCTTCGGAGAAGTGGGTATTTGCAAACATGTAGCCAGTGACAGGGTCCCTGAGAACAGCGTCAAGCACTCTAAGAGCAAGCCCCAGAAAGCTGCGTCCAGCAGGAACAGCAAACCTAAGAGCCATGTGCCGGAAAAGACCAAAAGAAACCAAGACAACAACTCCAAGAAAGCTGACGAGAGTAAGCAGTCAGGAAACAATGTCACCGCAGAAGAGAAGCCAATCGTTGCCCATATGAAGCAGAAGAAAACTCGACCTGAGCTGACGCAAGAGACCTTCATAAAGCCCCACAGCTGCCTAAGTACGCACATGCTGGAGTCTGTGCGGGTTTTCCCCGCACTGGGGAAGAAGAGTCATAAGAAAACTGAACTGTCTTCCTCCCGGGCCCCAGGAAATGCAAGCAACCACAGAGGCCCCCATCGGCCCCCAGCTATCAAACCAGGGCTGGATACCTCGCACGAGGGCAAAGGTCCTGAGAAAACTCAGGTCAAAAGAGATGGCAGTGCTGAAAGAGAGTCTTCCTCGCCATCTCCGTATGAGCTGCCACCTCCCGGCAAGGTCAAGTTGATTCCTTTGCCTTTCCTTAACCTGGACAAGCCTCAGGCTCGACGAGTTCCTCAGAGGCCACATCCTGCTGCATCATATCGGCCTGCTGTGGCTAACCCTGCCCGGTCTGGTTCTAACTCCGTTCGGCCTACTGCAGTCCATTCAGCCCAGCCCACTGCTGCATCTTTGACAGGTCCTGCAAGACCAGCTCGGCCGATATCGAACAACCCGTCCCAGCCAGCTTGGAGCAGCCCTGCCCGACATGATTCTAACTCGGCTCAACGTACTGCAGCCCATTCTTCCCAACCAACTCCTGCTTCTTTCACAGGTCCAGCCAGACCAGCGTGGCCAATTTTGAACAACCCATCCCGAACAGGTGTGACCAACCCTGCCCAACCTGGTTCTAACTCAGCTCAACCGACTGCAGTCCATTCATCTCAACCATCTCCTACTCCTTTGACAGGTACTGCCAGACCCTCGGCCAGCGCTCTCCATTTTCAGAGTAATTATGAGAACGCGCAATAGAGGTGGGAAGGTGGGACACTCTAAAGGTCATGCATGCTCTAGGAATGAGAACCACAAGAGCGTACCAAGGGATACCACCCTTTCACTGCCCTGTGCTACCACACTAAAATGACTCCCGTCCCTAATTTCTTGCTTTAGTCTATTTGTAAAGGTGTTTCAGAACTCTTATTGTAATAATGCTGGTTTCACTTTCCCTCACATCCTTAGTTTACACCAGGATTTAAGACCTTATGCTCCAAGATGATGTCCACAGCAGGCAGGCTAGAGATGTGGCTGTGTTTATGTATATTTCATCAGGAACAGCTCCATCCCCTCTCTTGTTTGTGGTGTGAAGTATTATTATTCTGTCAGAAGGGTGGAGAGAATTGAAATAATTCTATGTGAGAACGCTAGGCTTGTAAAACACTTAAAAAATCACTTTGACATCTTATTTGACCCATAATAACCCTGTGCAATACAAAGAAAACCATGGAACAATGGCATCAAATGATCCCCGTGAGGAAGTAGAACCTTTGCCTTCTGGCTCCTAGTGTAGGACGCTGACCATGATCCTAAGAAGAGCCAGTAGTAATACATTTCCCATTGTAGGAAGGTGCACGAATGAAGATAAGGGGAGCATCTTGCTTACCAGGGACTGACTGACTTCTCCTTAATTCCTTTGTAGAGACGGAGAGTTCCTTGGGGATGGAGACTTCCCTGGGCTTGCAACCTCCAAGCACAACGTCTTGCCTGCCGCAAACCCCAGGATTCCCAAACCCCTGCAGTACTAGAAATACCCACTTACTTGAGAGCACTCCACCACCTGAGCTCGAGCACATTTCAACGGTAGCTCCAGGGCAGAGTTCTAGTAATCTCCTGGCACTGCCCCCAGTGCCAAGCCAGGAACAGAAAGAAAGAAAGAATTTGGATGACATCAAAACCGACCTTTCAAAGCCTCTGGAGGCCTACCAGGTCCCAGTGGAAAAACACGATTCTCCACAGCACCATTTAGAAGCCGGTGACAGTCACCATTTTCAGGACTTCATCGATGTCCCAGGCCCAGAAAAGCAGCCTGGTTGTGGATACGCTGGTCTCGGAGAGACTAGCCTGAGTCTTAAGGACCAAGGGACACTTGGAAATGAGGCTGACTCTGAGGATGGTTCTGCAGATACTGCAACACTGCTGGAGAGCATTCACCTTCCACAGGTCGAAAAGTCCTTGGGTGAACTCCATGAATCCAAAGGTCCCAAGGTGATCAAAAACAAGGATACCAGAGCCATCAAGTTGAACGAGGTACAGAAAAAGTCAAGTGTCACTACGGTTCCCTCTGTTCTAGCCCAGAAGAACAAACATAAAGCCTCTGAGCCCATCACTGGCGCACCCAAAGCTAAAATCAAGCCCGAGAGCCGAGACGGCATGTGCTTCGGAGAAGTGGGTATTTGCAAACATGTAGCCAGTGACAGGGTCCCTGAGAACAGCGTCAAGCACTCTAAGAGCAAGCCCCAGAGAGCTGTGTCCAGCAGGAACAGCAAAACTAAGAGCCAGGTGCCGGAAAAGACCAAAAGAAACCAAGACAACAACTCCAAGAAAGCTGAAGAGAGTAAGCAGTCAGGGAACAATGTCATCACAGAAGAGAAGCCAATCATTGCCCATATGAAGCGGAAGAACTCTCAACCTGAGCTGACGCCAGAGACCTTCAAAAAGCCCTGCAGCTGCCTAAGTACGCACATGCTGGAGTCTGTGCGGGTTTTCCCCGCACTGGGGAAGAAGAGTCATAAGAAAACTGAACTGTCTTCCTCCCGGGCCCCAGGAAATGCAAGCAACCACAGAGGCCCCCATCGGCCCCCAGCTATCAAACCAGGGCTGGATACCTCGCACGAGGGCAAAGGTCCTCAGAAAACTCAGGTCAAAAGAGATGGCAGTGATGAAAAAGAGTCTTTCTCTCCATCTCAGTATGAGCTGCCACCTCCCGGCAAGGTCAAGTTGATTCCTTTGCCTTTCCTTAACCTGGACAAGCCTCAGGCTCGACGAGTTCCTCAGAGGCCACATCCTGCTGCATCATATTGGCCTGCTGTGGCTAACCCTGCCCGGTCTGGTTCTAACTCCGTTCGGCCTACTGCAGTCCATTCAGCCCAGCCCACTGCTGCATCTTTGACAGGTCCTGCAAGACCAGCTCGGCCGATATCGAACAACCCATCCCAACCAGCTTCTACCAACCCTGCGCGGCCTATGGTTCCTCAGTCTCTTGCTCCTAGCCCTGTGTCCTACAAAACATCAGCTTTCACTTCTTTCCATCGGGAGCCCATTCGCTCTGCTGTGACCAAGCTCCAGTCCCCGCCCAAGCCCCCAAACCAATATCTACTCCAGGATTTCACCCTTCAACCAATTCCTTTGAAGAAACCCAATGTTTCTGGGCCCATGGTGTCAAAGCCCATCACAGATGTGCAGAGGGATGAGCGGGAGGTCATGAAGAGGAAGGCTCAACTGGAATGTGAGAAGGCTGCCAAATGCTCTTTGGTGAAAGTGGAGCATTTCAAGGAGAAGGAAAAGGAAACGGAAACTTCTCAACAGTACGGCTACGCAATATAAGAGATGCTAGCATGGTTGGTGCCACTTTGGATGCCTGCTTTTGTCCACAGAAAAATACAAATTTCTCTGTACTGTTATATTTTTAAACAATAAAGTTCATTAAACAAATGTTCTAGATTCAGTGGATGAGTAATAAGAAATCCTTTTGAGTTTGGAGATGCTGTTCATTGTGGGTTTTCTCTGGTGGGGGAGGAGATCAGTGGCTGTGTGAGAATGAAATATTGGTAGTTTGATGGATGAATAAAGGACAAAAGGGAAGAACTGAGAAAAAAAGGAAGGAAATTGTTTCATGGCCATAGGACCTAAATGGAGGAGATGTTATGGGTTTATCAAAAGAAGCAGGAGGAGGGAAAGGGCAGAAGTAAGAAGCAGAGTCTGAGGTCAGAATTAAAAGAATATATAACTGAATACAGGTGCATGATTGTAGTTGGGGGAGGTGAGTACAAAACAGGGGACTCTACCAGATGAGTGGCAAGGGCTTAGTGTTACCCTGGGTGCAGCTGATAACTGGGGCCTGGCCAAGTGAACTGTTGCAGTAGGAGGTGCACCCAGAACAGCATGTGGGACACAAATGACCATTTACTCAACACCTGTGCACCAGGCCCACTAATGCACTACTAATACCATCAACCTTCCCAACGACACTCGAGGCCAGCATCACCGTGCCACTTTACTCGTGAGGTTCAGCCATGGGCTGAGGTCACATTGCATGTGGTGGAGCAAAGCCTCCATTTGAGGCGTATCTCCCAAGGCCTCAGTGTTTACAAGGGCCTGTGAGTGGAAACCTGGCTATCAGAGCATAACACCCAGACGTTACAGTTGGATGACATTAAACTTCAAGTGAAGCCTAAGCATTAAGTGCAGAGGCCATCAATGGCCTCCTCCATGACCGAGACCCACGTGCCACCTTGTCTAATCACTGCTGTCAACTAAAGCCCACCAGAAAAATCAGCGTCCATTGCCACTGGGACCAGAGCTAAAGGCACGTGGGCGCTGGGTTGCCTCTTGAACAGCCTTACTAGGCAGGCATCAGTTCCAAGGGGCTCCTTGGGAGGACTTGTGGGGCTGCTGCAGGAAGTGGCAGTGGGGGAGAGTGGGGAGCGGGAAAGGGAGTGGAATAGGGGAAGGGTAGAGATGGGAATCATCATTTGAAAATAGGTAACGTGCATTTTAACAATTGTTTTTATTGAGGTATAATTTGCATACTATCAAGTTCATCGTTTTAAACTGTAAATGCAGTGACGTTTAGTGCATTCAAAACTCGTGCAACCAACACCATCATCTATCCCGAAACATTTTCACCAGCCCCAAAAGGAGCCCCCTTCACCATTAGCAGTTAGTTATTCCTTGTTCCCTCTTCCCTCCAGCCCCTGACAACCACTACTCTGCTTTCTGCCTGGACAATGGGTCTGGCTTTGTGTCTGGCTTCTCCCCTGCCAATGTGTCTAAGCATGTTATCAAAGTTCATCCATGTTGTACCGTGTGTCAGTCCTTCATTCCTTTTGATGACTGCTTCATGTATTTGAGTGAATCTACCACTTTGTTCATCCTTTCATCAATTGATGGGCATCTGAGTTGTTTCCACTAGCAATTTGCAGTACTTGGAGTTCATTCTGTTTCAGCCAGCACCAGGCTACCTTAATCACCCCATTTAACAAATATGGGGATAGTCTAGGAGAGTGTCACAGATTAAGAGCTAGCAATTGTTTAAACTGGGATTTGAACTCAAGCAGTCACACTTCAGAGGTAGTAGATTCACAAGACAGAAATTCAGAAAAGTACAACAGGGTATATTTAATGAAAAGTCACCCTTTTCCCAAAGGTCCCCAGACACTCATTTCCCTCCTCCCTCAGAGACACTTTTGCCAGGCTGTGGATGCTTCCAGACAAATTACTTACACTCCAATATATATGTATCACAATTTACAGTGAATCTTTCCCACTAATTTGCAATGTCCCTTTTATGATGTGCTAAACCTTGATGTGCACTTGTATTACTCTTTTCAGAACTGTCCTGGCTTTTTTTGCCTATCTTTGATATTTGACATTTCTCTAGATTTCCTGTTATCTTCTTTCTGATTTCTAAAAATTTATTCTTTTTTCACTTGTTTCCATTAATGAATTATCCTTGTTGTTTATTCACTCCTGTGTTATATTTGATTTAGTCTTCATTTCTGACGTTTTTCTCTTATTGTTAATTCTGTCCAGAGTTCTATCATCTCACCTACTTCTCATTTGTCTTGTTCTTTCACATTAAGTACATTCATGCCATTGTGCAGCCATCTCTACCATCTAAATTAAAATAATTATGTCAAAAGATTGAGCACCACTCAGAGAGATGGAAGAAACAGGACAGAGTTTGAATCTCCCCAAAACCTGTCAAAAATAGATCAAAGCAAAATGATCACCCATGGGTAGGTAGTTTTGACCAGCATTTACTATTTCCAGAACTTTTTCATCATTCCAAACAGATATTCTACTCATTCCCACAACCCCTATGTTCTTTCATCTTCTGTATTGTTTTATTAAATGTTTTCTGGCTCATTTTGAAGTAGCAGGTGACAGTTTTGGTCAGTTTGTGGACCTGTCTCTCTGACTTGTTTCATTTGTAGGGGAGATGGTATTCTGCTCTTCATTCTGCTTTTACTTTTTAAAAAGACTTTATTTAATTAATTTTAGAGAGAGTTAAAGGGAAGAAGAAATAGAGGACAGAAAGATCGATGCAAACTAGAAACATTAATAGTTTGTGTCGGTACGTGCCCTGACCGGTGACTGAGCCCGCAGCCCAACCCTGTGCCCTGACTGGAAATCAAACTTGGGACCTTTTGCTTTGCTGGACAAAGTCCAACCAACTGAGCCACACCATTCTGAGCAGTGGATTCCTGTTTCTTATACTATGCTTATATGGGATTTGATCTCAATCCTTTTCAGTTATTCATTTTAGGTAAAATTAGTTTTAATACACTTAAAAAAAGAAAGCTCTAACTCGACAGAGCTTTTTCGTAATTATTTTACTGTAGTCTTCGGAAACGGGGTTTACTGTCTGAGGATTCCTGGCTCAGTTTCCCATCCAACTTCCTATTGACATTTTCCTTCTGTGTCTGCAGTTCCTCCCTGCAATGCCTCCTCTGTGTGTTCCACATCCTGGAAAGGCATTCTGGTGCTCGGTGTCAAGGAACAGAGGATCCACATTTCTGAAGTCCTTCACACTCTGTCTCCAGCCCCTTTACCTCCGCTTAATTCAGGGTAGGACAAGACCCTCCAGTCTCAGCTGCTCTTTTCAAATAGCCCCTCAGGGCTTTCCAGTGACTGCCGCTGGTGTTTTGAAGGCCTCCTGCCTTCATGTCCATTAGATGCTTCCCCCGTCTGTGTCTTCTTCTAGTGCAGATGCTGAGACCAGGTGGGTTGTGCCTGGTGGTAGTTGTCTTCTCCCTGCTCTTACTTTGGGGTTTCTATATTTGTGGTGAAAGCTATTCATGGATGTTTGGTTTGGGGTTGATCTGTTTTCAAGACAGTGTCTGGCAGATCTTCACTGCTCTTCACTGCCACATGGCGTCACTGTTGACAGAGTGCCCAGCAGGGAATGCCTGTGGCAACCAATCTCTACAGAGTCAGCTGTGATTCTTGGAAGGAAAATCAAATTACTGCTTCAGTCAAGGTTGACCAGTGGCTGCAGGTGGTCAAATGCTGCCCTCAGAAGCAGTTTATTTGGCAACACATTACATGGCAGACCTCTTTTCTCTCTGTTTGACAGCCCTCCTGATACAAACCTTTACATTGCTGGCCTGGTGGCATTTGTGCTTGCAATCCTGATCCTGGTGCTAGCTTAAGTCAAAGAGGGATCCTGCTTTCACTCCCAAATAGAGGCATCTGAACTTGGCTTTCGCAGATAATGCACAGTCAGTTCTCAGGACTCTGTGATGGAATTGGGCATGAACTTCTTCTCTTCCCTGAGATACATGCCAGGGCCTGGGCAGATTTACCATTCAATCTCTTGACATAGAAAAAGACTGATTAAATCCTTTCTTGAACAATAGCTTATAACTCTTACACTCCTAAGAGTAGTTATCCTCGGTGTCCACACATATTTGGTGCTGGCAGATGGTGTGTTCACCTTCAAAGAGCCAAATCAAAGTGAATTTCCAGGTATCTCTTCTCACTAGAGAAGATTATTTCTAAATGGTTTGCTTTCAATCCATAGAGATAAAAACTATCACCTCCCATCCCAATTTCTAAAGTGACATAACAGATCTAATAAAATCATTGTCCTCAGACTTATTGTTTCGTGAACTAGTGAGTCTTTGGTGCTGAGGACAATATAGAGTTGTCAAATGCCAAGTTAGCACATTAAAAAGCATCTACTATCACCACCACTTTGCTAGAATGATTATAAATATTTATGCGATGAGTAGCCCCATAATAAATTGTTATATACATCCTTAGAGTAAGTAGCTACAATTATAAATTTTTTTTTATTGCTGTTGTGAATGAACTATTTTATGTTGTAACGTATTGTTATAATGGTATTATGCAGTTATCGTTTTTTCTCCTTTATATTATAACTGGTTGCCTTTTAAACAATTTTAAAAAAATGCTTTTGAGCTCCTTTTGCTTTTTGAGCTAGAAGTCACCACTGAGTTTTCAAAGTCCCCCAGACAACTTGAAGCAGCACTTTGAGAAGAATGGGCCTGATGTATTTGCTTTCTTTTTAGAGTCACTTGCATACTATCACTTCACATTGAAGATCTGAACTATGATGTGCAGAGTTAGGCAAAGATGAATAAATATCTGTTCTTTCCACCAGCTCTCAGGTGAGACCTCCAATTACTTTGTCAAACAGCCAAACTTTTCACAAACATCATGCTAGAGTATCATCTATTTGTTTTCCTTAGTGTGAACACTTTTTCTTAGTCTTCCAGGGTCTATGAGGAGGAAATTTTCCTAAATAATCTCACCAGCCTTTAACTTTTTCTACCAAAGAATAAATTATGTTAGAGAATGTCGGATATTCACCCTACTTGTTGAAGACTCCTTCCCACTGTCCCTTCTTCGCTAGCATTTGTTTCTTCTCTCTGGGGTCGGCTGCCCATGGTATATTACCCTCTGGTCTGTTCCATGGCCCGTGGCTTCTACCAGGACCTTCCTGAGGCCCCTGGTTTTCCAGAACTGCTTGTGAGTTGGTAGAAAGGTCTAATTCTGGGGTGAAAGTAGTAGAATTTCCATCATTGCTGGACCACAAAGTCACATTGAAAATACTTCTATTGGGCATGAAACTGAATTAGTTACAAACTCAATTAGTTACAAACTTAGTTGGGGTATGAGAAGAATCTCAATTCTGTTCTCCTTTAAATAACTAATAATTCATATATTCAAAATATGTACATTTGGAGATATATATATATATCTCAAGCCAATTTTGAGAATTGTGTGCTAGATTTGGGAGAAGGGTTGAGTAAGAGGGGATCTGCAGAATAGGCAGGATCAGTGCACATATGCGAAGACAAATAAAACATGCTCATAGGAAGGGAGAGCATCTCTAAGAACCAGCAGTGTCTCAAAAGGAGAAATGTAGGCAAGGGCACTTATAAGATTTGGGGACCTCAGCTGGATTATTTTAAATCAAGTTCAGCATGGCAGAGAAAAGACATAACCCGGCAACATGGTATATTATAACTCTATTTGACAAGTAAGAATTTGCATGTCTAGTAACTTAGAAAAGAAACAAAACAGCTTAAAGACAATAAAAGACTAGAATCTGACAACCCAGAAAGGTTTTGCCAAATGTCTATAATATGATGTAGACAATGCATGTTTTCCATTGAAGTAATTTTTTCTACATTGGTTTCCTTTGACAGTATTTATTGTTAGTTCACATCTAATTAAGTTTATTATCTTCCTTGCCTCTCCATCTCATCTACATGAGCTTCATTACTAAAGGTGTTGACAAGGGTGGATCCACTCTCTACTACATATCTCTCTCTGATCTATCCATCTAGTCTCTTCTGTCAAACAAGAAAACAAGATTAATATAAGGTCACTCATTTCTGATAAGCCCATATATTCCACTCTTATGCATTTACAAATTAAACTTTAAACAGTTTATTGTCATAGTCCAGATTTCAATGGCAGATCATGGCAGCACACAGCCATACTGAGAAGGAGAAATGAGAGGGCCCTGGACTGGGACCAAATACATCCACTAACAGAAAGAGCCTGAAAGAGGAAGACATGTGGCTTGACTGACAGCCAGGATCCGGCTAGAAGACTAAATGAAATATCCACAGGAAATAGTAATTATTCCAATCTCACCCCAAATTGCACAGCTTGGTAACCATGGAGCATGGTATTCAAATGCTGGCCTAATTCCAAGTACATGGATTTTCCCTTTTCTCTCTTACATTCTTTTTCCTCTCTTTTATTTCAAACCTGATATTCTTCAGACTAACAGAAATACAGGTTTAGCTGAAAGATTTTTCTCTCTTGATTAGATCAGTCTATATCTAGGAAACATATCCTTTCCCATCTAGGTAAGATGTACTTCATTCTCAGCTATGAGCCTATTCTTTGAGAATCTTGGAATTTATTTAAAGAATCCAAGTATCATTTATTTGCATCAATTGTGGAGCTAGTCTATTTACCATCCATGAAAGACAAAATTCACAGATAATTAAAGAGATGATTTTATTCAAGTTACTGCAATTGGAGGAATATTCATTAATGATAAACATTTTAAATAAAGGGAATGAGTCTGAAGATTTACCAAGACAGGTAGACAAGGAAGTCTGCACTTTTCCACCCAAGATGTCCTCTCAGCTTGTGACCCAGACCACCTTGGCTATTTCTTTTTTTTGTCTATACTTATATGTAATCAACACAACAAAATGTTAGTAATAGCTGTTTCTAAGTAATAAGTTTAAGGTTTTGAGGGAGAGAAATTAGGGGAAAAGGGGACAACTGTAATTGAAAAACCAAAATTAAAAAAAAAAAAAGATGTTTTTTTTCCACTGCTCAAAACAGTTTTTGAATTTGTTGATTTTGATGCCTTTTAGTGCTTCTGCCATTTTTGTTTCATCTCTTCCACATAGGCAAAATATGCCCCTTTGAGGACTTTTTTCATCCGGGGAAACAAAAAAGTCGCTCAGGATGAGATCAGATGAACAGGGGTGATGCCATTTTTGGTCAAAAACTGCTGAACACTCAGCGCAGTCTGTGCAGGTGCGCTCCTAAATCACCCATCACGAAATGGGCAAACACGTTGAAAGAGTTTCAAAAACATTCACTGAAACTGCATGCACCCTCTCACAACAACGCCAGCTGGTACACTGATACAGATGTGTTCCCAGAACACTCACCTAGTGGGGGAAGCATGTTCTACAAGGGGCTCACCCTTCAGAAAATAATTCCATTTTTTTGGGTTCCCCCCTTGTACATGGGAAAAAATGAAACTAAACGACTTCCTTACATCATATACAAGAATAAACTCAAAATAGATTAATTCTAAATGTAAGAACCCAAACCATAAAACTAGAAGAAAATGTAGGCAGTAAACTGTGACATCATTCTTAGCAAATTATTTTTGGATGTGTTTCCTTAGGCAAGGGAAGCAAAAGAAAAACAAATGGGACTACATCAAACTAAAAATCTTCTGCACAGTGAAGGAAACCATCAACAAAATGAAAAGACAATTTACCAAATAGAAGAAGGTACTGGCCAGTGATACATCTAATAAGGGCCTACTATCCAAAATATATAAGGAACTCACAACGAATGAAAACTAGAGAACAGGAACAGATATTCCTCCAAAGAGCACATACAGATGGCCAATAACATGAAAAGATGCTCAGCATAACTAATCAGGTGTAAATGCAAATTGAAAGCACAGTAAGATTGTCACCTCACACTAGTCAGAATGGCTATCATCAATAAATCAACAAACAACAAATGCTGGTGAAGATGTAGAGAAAATGGAACCCTTGTGCACTACTGACTGCTGGTGGGATTGCAAACTGGTACCGCCACTATGAAAAACAATATAGAGATTCCTCAAAAAATTAAAAATAGAACTACCAGATCACCCAGCAATTCCACTTCTGAGTATTTATCCAAGGAAACACCAAACCAATTCAAAAAGATAGGTGTATTGCAGCATTATTTACAATAGCCAAATAAGGAAGCAACTAAGTGTCCACTGACAGAGAAATGAATAAAGATGTGGTACATATATACGATGGAGCATTATTAGCCATAAAAAAGAATGAAATCTTGCCATTTGTGACAACATGGATGGACCTAGAGGGTACTGTGTTAAGTGAAATAATCAGAGAAAAACAAATACTGTATTGTTGTACTTACATATGGAATCTAAAAAACCAAAATGAATGAACAAACAAAACAAACTGATAAAACAGAGAATGAATTGACGGTTGCCATATGGGAGGGAGTTTAGAGAATGAGTGAGAAAGGTGAAGGGATTAAGAAGTACAAACTGGCAGTTATTGTATAAAAACAGTTACAAGGATGTAAAGTACAGCAATAACATTGTAATAACTGTGTATGGTATCAGAAGAGTACTAGACTTATTGGGGTGATTACTTTGTAATTTTAAAATGTCTAATCACTATGTTGTACACTTGAAAATTATATAATATTCTATGTCAACTATAACTGAGAAATAAAAATACTGTATAAAATTTTTTTAAGGTCCTGACCAGTGTGGCTCAGTGGGTTGGGCGTTGTGCCACAAAGAAAAGGTCACTGATTCAACTCCCAGTCAGGGCACAGGCCTAGGTTGCGGGTTTGATCCTCAGTCGGGGCACAAGAGGCAACTGACTGATGTTTCTCTTACATTGATGTTTCTCTCCCTTTCCCTCTCTTAAAAAGTTTTTAAATTAAGAAAAAAGAAAGAAAAAGGTATCACGTGTACCTTGGTGCTGGTCAGTTGACTGATACAAAGTATACGGAAAGTGCTCTGGCCCCTGTGAATGCAGTCTCCATGGGCTCCCAGTCTTTGAGGAAGACCACTGACCCAGTTATACTGGCACAGCTGTAGAGCCCCACTGCACTCCTTGTTTCTTATCTTTGCCCAAAACAGCTCTTCCCAGCTTGACACATTTCCCTTCACCCTCCTGGCAGGCCTTTTATGTCCCATGCAAGTCTTGTGTACAGTAAGAATAGTGTATTCTACTTTGATTTCCTGTGTCTGTTCTTCCCCACTTTCAGACTGAAGCCTGCTCTCACGATGGTTCTATTTCATTGTAACGCTCCTCCTCAGACCTCTAGCACTTAGGGCCTAGACAAGGTTACACCTTCCTTGGCTGTATCAAGAACTCCATTATGGCACCATGAAGGAAAACATCCTTTTCTCTTAAGCCCAAGCTATCCATTTGCCAGCTTCAGTACCACCTTGTGCCTGCCCCAGGAGTTCTCACTGACCTTCATCAATGGCGTTGGCACTTTATTCACTGTCCTTACAACCACCCTGCCTACTCTCACCTGTGACCATGTGGCTAATCTCTTCCCTCATGTGTTATTTGTTGACTTCATGCCCATGCTCAGGGCCCATCTCAAATGCCATCTCCTGTATGAGCCCTGCTCAAATCTCTCCATCCGTCCACCCTCCTTAGAAGCCCCCATAGCCCAGTGTGCCTAAGTGATATTACATCTTCACTGTAGGGTCATTATTTGTACAATTGTCCTGACCCTTCCCTAGCCACCTCTTATACATTTTCTGACCTCCTCCAATACCACCAGAAGCGACCTGTCCCCTGTGAACAGCCCACATCTGTACCCTTCACCTGAATTCTAAGTTCTTAGCCTTCATCCAACTTACTAATGCTTCATTTAAATCCCCCTTCACCTTAAACAATCTTATTGCTCAATCTGATTTCACCTTTAATGCAAACAAGCCAAACGTGAGTTTACTCTAACACTGCAGTGTAGACAAGTCAGTCTTAAGACTGTCACCCTCTCCATCCTAAATCCTGCCATCAGGCCCCTCCCTGTGTTCGTCTTTCTTATCTTCTATTTCAGGTGAGGACTGCTGCCTTATTTTAGTAGACTGAGCTGCTGTCATGACTGACTGCAGGCCAAATCTGAGAACAAGGTAAAAAAGTTAGTGAGGAAAATAATGAAACCTTCACATAGGCTGTTTATGTAAAAGATATGGGTAAAGTTGAGACTAAACTGAATTTTTAGAAAGTGATTACACCACAAGTGTATGAGGAACAAGAAAGGTAAAGCATGTGGAGTTAATCCTCTCCTAAAGAAGCAGTTTTTGGAATGATTCCCCAATCCAAACAGGTCTTCCCATTTTGGACAATGGGCAGTGGTGTGCTGGTGCATCAGCTTCTGGGAAACAAAAGACCTGATGTAAATCGCTTGCTATTTCTCTGTGTATATAACAGAGTCAGACATTAAGCCTGATTAACTAGGAAGCTAAAACTTCACAGACTCCCCAGGGGACAGCTGCATCCTCCACCAAAGGGACTCAATCCCCAAACAAGCAGAAAGACCGGCTTTCCAATCTCCATGGGGAATAACCAGCCTGTTACTTGGGGGAGGGAGAACCAGCAAGGGAGAAATTCCCTTGCATAGGCACGTGCAGTTGAAGCCAGATGACAAAGCAAAACCATGAGACAAGCGCAATAGAAGCCAAAATGGCAACCACGAAGGGGAGGAGTCTAGCCTGGGAAAATATGGGAAAAGGCTAGGTAGGATAAGGGCTCAAAACCCCGAAAGATCCAAGAAAGGGATTGGATGGGGGAGCGCCCAGCACAGCCCTGGAAAAACCGAGGAAATAGGATGAATAGTTTGCAAGACAGCCTGCTTGTTCCTGAAACCCAGAAAATACACGGAGGATCAGCAAGGACCTTGGGGCAGTTGCTATTAGAGCCTGCCTGCCCTCTTCATCTCCTAGGGAGTAGTATTTTCAACCCAACAAATCTTGCCACTACTCAAACTTCTCCCACTCATGTGCCCCTTGAAATTCTTTTCATGCGTCACCGTGAGAACCCATATTCTCCAGCAATGCTCTCGCCATGACCAACTAAGCTACTGCAGTTTAATACTAGCAGACTATTTAACAACAGACTTTTCCTGGCTAGTACAAGCTGGCTCCAGCAAACCAGACACTGGGTTGCCTTTTAAAGCAATATGTCCCTGCTGAATTGTTGTGCCCAGAGAGATTCCCAAGTTGCCATACTTACAGCTGCCAGATTGTGAACTGGCACAGAATCCCACTCTGGCGGTGGAGTCTTTTTCTCCCTCTGAGCTACTGGTGTTGCCTAGTTCTTGACTATTTGGAAGGAATTTCACTAGGGCAGATGGCCTGTTATCCACTAATTTATTTGCACCTGCACAGAAAGGAGAAAAGAAAGTTGTTAATGGGTGATGACTCCTTTCTTTTAGGTCTACTTTAATGATCCTTTTAATTACAAGAACAGAATTTTAGCTTTTTACATGACTAATAACTATAATTGATCACTGGTAATTCACAACTAACAACTGTTAATATAACCAATTATAGAAGTATCTGTGTGACCAACAGGAAAATACCTTTTGTTTTCTGGGAATTCCGTGATTTGGAGCTGCTTGTCAGTGCAGGAGGAAGAGGGATCTTGGATGGGAGGCTCTTCCGTTGTTTACTTTCCAATGAGGGAGGGTATGGCAGCTCTAAACAACTGAAAGACAAGCATGGAATCAAAATTCAAATTTGTCTGTTTTTTGTGGGGTGGAGAAATCACTGACTGCTCTGCACTTTCAACGCATGTTTTAGGAATCTGGCTTCCTGAGGCATTATCTGCCCCCCATCCTGAGGCTGAGGCTAAGGCTGCCCAGGAGACAGCTCAGCACTTGTAGGCATCTTCTTTGCACTCTGAGTGTCGACAGCTATGGTTAGAGCACCTGCCTTAGGTAACGCGCATAAAGCCATTAGCGGAAACTTGCCATTTTGGGGCTGTTCAGTCTCTCCCAGCAAATACACTACTAGTGGGGTTCCTGAATATAGAGTCAGAAATGTCAAGGTTCTATTATTCAGAACTCCAAAGAGGAGATGTTTTTGTTGCAGAAACTATGGAATGAACCAGGCTATCTACAGATTCTCCCTCCCAGAAGGCAGCTAATCCACACCAGATTTCAAAGGTCAGAACAGTTCGCACCTTCCAGATCCAACAGCACATACAGTACACTCTATCCCATAAAGGTAAGCAGATGACAGAACAGAGTCTGATCTCATAAATAAATACATTTTAATGAAGGCTATTTGTAAACATTCTATAAGGTACCAGGTCAAAGATCATCTTATTTGCATTTGTTTATATTTCACAAATTTTCTATTTGGAATTAGTCAAAGGAATTTTAAAAATCCTAAGGGTCTCAGTTAACCCAAAAAGAGTTTTAGGAGGGATAACACACTGACTTGAAAAAATCCACCACTTATGGGTAAGATTATCAATGGTAAAGGTTTATAAATCTTCCATCTTTCTCCTGCTTCTGACCAACATGGTTACTTAAAAGAGTCCACCTTTAAAAAAAACCAAAAGCTCCCATAGCACAGATACCCACCCAGTCGTCTGGTGGAGGGTGAGTGTGAGCTATTTTTAAGTCAGTGGTTTATAAGTGCTGGGGGTAGGGCTATTTATACAAATCTTAACTCAGTGCCACTGTAAAATTAATTGGTTTTTAAGAAAAAAAGTGCCAGACAACTACTTTAGTTTTGCTGATTTATACTTTTCTAAATTAAGCAAATGATCTCTATTAAGAAGCCTTATGGCAGGGGACAGGCTTCTGATGCAGAAACAGAGCCAAGATAAAGATGGTATTTTAACTTCCACCATGAAGGACTGACCAATTTTGAAAGCAGTTGGGTAAGTATGTAAGTTAGGCACCTTTAAATTAAACTACCCTGCAGGAATTGTTACTGAGGTAGTTGTTGCTCTAAGGCCTTATAGGAAAGGCAATGTCGGCCTAATGAAAACCAGACATTTAATTCACATAAAAATGGTACTGCCATCCTTCTTTTGGTTGGTTTCCATGGAAATCAACAGATCCACTCCTCACCCTTCTCCACTCTGCTCTGTGCTTTAAATGCCCCGAGTTTGGGAGATCTGGTCAAGATGGCAGTGTAGGCAGACATGGCTCGCCTGTTTGTACAACCACATCAAAATTACACATAAATATAGAACAACCATCAGTCAGAATCATCAAAATCCAGTTGAATGGAAGTTTGACAACTACAGAATTTTAAAAACTACAATCATTGAGACGGAGATGGCAAGCAGGTGCCATATCTGAGATTCCAACAATCTGGCTAACACTGCTTGACCTGCTTTGGAAATCCCCACAGACTTCGCCCCACCTAAATTATAGGCCCATCCAAGATACTTTTCCATAAGAATGGCTGGTATTGGCTCGTGCTTCACAACTTCCTAAATCCTCTCAAACAAGTAACAGCTGGCCTCAGTGAGCTCCAGGCCCGGCACTAGCAGGAGCCAGCCTAAATACACAGCTTGGGTTTGCTTGGGAATCTCAGAGCCCAGCACAAGTAGCAGCCATCTCATATTGCTTTATTGCTCAGGCAGGGTGCCCTGGGCAGAACACAGGTGGGGGCTGACCTCGGCCTGCACCACCCAGGAAACTTCAGGTCCAGCAAACCCAGTACACAGCTACAGACCACATCAGAGCACCACACTGTGCCCCTGCATAGGTGATCCTCCACAGAGGGTGGAGTTGGTCGTCAGTGGTCACAGCCAGTCCTTGCTGCTGACTGAACTGGGTAAATCCCTCCCATTGACCTGCCAACAGAAACCAAGGCTCAACTAACAAGAGGAGGGTGTACTCAGCCCACATGAAGGGTACACCTCAAGTACCCAACTTGGGTGACAGGGGAGGCTATGCCACTGGACACTACAGGGCACCTACTACATTAGGCCATACTACCAGTCATGGAGTCAAAGCAGCTCTACCCAATACATAGTAGGCTGCCTAATTGAGGAGGCAAATAAATATGACCCAAATCAAAGAACAAAATAAAACCCCAGAAAAGGAACTAAATGAAACAGAGACAGCCAACCTATTAGATGAAAAGTTCAAAACACTGGTGATCAGGATGCTCAAGAAATGACTGAGTACGGCGACAAAATAAAGCTGTGAAGGTTATACAAAGTGAAATAAAGAAAAATATACAGGGAACCAACAGTGATGAGAAGGAAGCCAGGATTCAAATCAATGATTTGGAGCAAAAGGAAGAAATAAACAGTCGCACGGAACAGAATGAAGAAACAAGAATTGAAAAAAATGAGAGGAAGAGCAAGAAATTGAAAACTTTGTTGAAAAAATAATGAGGGGAAAAAAACTTCCCTAATTTGACACACAAGTCCAGGAAGCACAGTGAGTCCCAAACAAGTTGGACCCAAAGAGGACCACACCAAGACACATCATAATTAAAATGCCAAAGTTAAAGATAAAGAGAGAATCTTAAAAGCAGCAAAAGAAGAGTTATCTACAAGGGAGTTTCCATAAGACTATCAGCTGATTTCTCAAAAGAAACTTTGCAGAGAGAAGGGACTGGCAAGAAGTATTCAAAGTGATGAAAAGCAAGGACCTACAACCTAGATTACACTATCCAGCAAAGCTATAGTTTAGAATGGAAGGGCAGATAAAGTGCTTCCCAGACAAGGTAAAGCTAAAGCAGCTCATCAGCACCAAGCCATTATTATAGGAAATGTTAAAGGGACACATTTAAGAAAAAGAAGAACAAAATTATGAACGTTAAAATGACAACAAACTCAGTACTATCAATAACTGAATCTAAAATAAATAAATAAATAAATAAATAAATAAATAAATAAATAAACTAAGCGAACAACCAGAACCAGAACAGAATCATTTGGAGGGTTATCAGCTGGGAGGGGAAAGGGGAGAATGGCAGAAATGCTGCCGGGATCAAGAAGCATAATTGGTGGGAATAAAATAGACAGGGGGATGTTAAGAACAGTACAAGAAAGGGTGAAGCCAAAGAACTTATATACATGATCCATGGGCATGAACTAAGGGGGAGCAGGGCATGTTGCTGGAGGTAAGAGGATACTGGGTGGAGGGGGACAAAGGGAAAAATATTGGGACAACTACAACAGCATAATCAATAAAATATGCTTAAAAAAATCTTTTTTAAGGCTTCTGAATAAGTGGATAAGGGCCAACTTAATTTAAATGATTAATTGTGAAAAGAAAAACCAGAAAGATGTTTCAGCTGCCAGGTATTTTGACTCATGTAATACATGAAATAGGCCCCATGCAGGAAGGAAGGAAGCCAAGGGCAAGGCCAGGGCTTCCCCATGCGGACAGGCCTGGAGGCCACTGTGTGGAATGTGGTGTCAACCGCCCTGAGCTGTGTGCTATTTGAGCAGATTATGAGAAAGAAAACATTGTGCTAATTTTATATTGTTAATTTGTTTCATAAACGTAAAATGTTGATAAACAATTAGAAAACAAAAGGATCAACAGATAGCTGGTGTCCTCAATTAGCGTTTCTAGGGCCTTTCTTGGTTCCCTAGAAGTCCTCTTACTTCCTGGCATCTCTGACCTACAAAACAGTCTTCTGGGGGTGTACAGACCAATTTCTGCAGTGTTAAAGCTGGAAAAATGAATGAACCAGAGGTCAGCCATTGCACTCCAATGATCCACACTCCTCAGAAATGATTTTTGTGACGTTAGCTCCTGGGAGTCTGGTCGGAGGGGCTATCCTGCAGAGACTGAGGTATTCCCTTCTGGCTTTATCTCCTTTTAAAAAATGTGTAAGACAGCTCTGGGGTGGGGTGAGGTTGGGGGATGGAGGGATTGAACAAAAAAGAAAAAGAACTCGTACACAGACAACAGTGTGATGAATGGGGGGGCAGGTGGAAGAGGGCATGGAGGATAAATAGTGAAGAAAAATACAATAAAACAGTTCAAATAAAAAAATGATAAAGATCTCATAAAAAATTTTAAAGACATGTATATATTTCCTCTAGATACAGTAAAAGACTGAAAGCACTTCTTGTTAGGTGACAGGCATTCCGGGTATCACTAATGCCAGAGCCAGAAGGGATTGCACCTGAATGACAGAGCAAGGCGTGCACTACCATAATTCAGTGTAAATAGGAAATGGCTCTATTTAGACAGGCCAAGTTGCTGGTTATTAAAGAGCCTGTATTTCTTTAACGCCATACTTGTTTGATGTACTAATGAATTCTGACTCTCAGTACATTTATTTTTATGCCTGAGTTTCAGAAAAACACAAAACAAGATTTGTGAGTTCACAAAAAATTAGATAAGGAGATTAAGAGACTAAGGTTGCTTATGGATTTCTCCAGTAGCAAAGACAATTTAAAAAGATCATTTAGAGTGCACTGCTTAAATTGTTTTTTGGTAATAATCTCTCTCTTAGCTATGCACCAAGAGAATCTGAGTTGTCACTGTAACTGTCCCTTGAACAGGTGGCACAGAACTGGTCACTCTAGCTTGTGGTTTGCCAGAGAACTCAGAAACATTGGAAAGGTTAGTGGTACTCCAGTGAAGTCTTTCACAAACTTTTCAAAACCAAATCAGCTAACAGTCAACTTATTTCATTTAAAAAAAAGAAAGAAAGAAAAAAAGGGGTGGGGGGGAATACAACATAAGTCAGGGGAAGAGGACTAAAGGTGAGATTAACTTGTACTATTTGTTTTAAACTATTATGTGTCAGGCACTGAGCTCAGGTACCCAAGCTAATAAACTTCCTAGCCACTACCTGAGTATCATTCTTGTCCTCGGATGCCAGACTGTCAGCACCAATTAGTGCCTCAGGATGATTTCTCTCATGGGAGGTCCAAGTGTGTCAACCAGGACTCTATGTGACATTCCTTCTAACTGGGTCACACTATTCTCAACAAATTGTGTGATTAGGTCACTCAAACTAACAATCTGCACATAAGGGTAAATTTTAGACATTCCATTACTAATTGCTGCCATATGCTATGTTATTTCTAAATTCAGGGACAAGGTGATATTTCTCTGCAGTAATCACTAATTTCTTACTAGCTTTGGTTCTATAGAACAGACTGCCCTGCCTGAGTAAAGCTGTGTAATCTAGGGATAATGTCTAGGTTACTGGTGTTTTTGCAAAGCTCGAGTATTAGACCCAGAATAAGAGTTCTAAGGCAAATTTTAATGATAACAAACTATATCTTCTTTTATTACTTTATACCTAATTTCTTCACTTCCTGGGTCAATGTCCAACTTATCACACAAAAAAGCAAATACTGGCTTTCATACTGATGGCCATTTCATATGATGAACTAGGAAGGGCATTATTAATGATGCTAAAACTAAAATTAGTTTATTAGGTAGATCCAAGGTTTAATGAAAGTATGAACTTAATAACCCCAAAGTCCGACTTGCTCATTTACTTGGGGAAACGTTCTAAGCAAGCCTTCCCCGGGGTGGGGATGGGGAGGGGCAAAAAAATCCTATCCCACAGGGCCTGGGATAGTTACTTCATGGTAGACTTGTCTGATAGGTACCAGCTGCCCTGATGACCTAAGCACAGATTCTTTCAAGTTATACAGCACAGAATTCTAGATCCAGCTGCAGATCGAAGTTACAGAGCAGGTTCAGAGCTCTCTTTCACAAAAATTAACTCACACCTGTGGCTAAACCACTGCGGTCATCTTTGTGTGGAAGTGAAACAGTTCCCTCCCTGGGAATGAATTATCAACCTAAATTTTTGCAACAAGTTGTTAACCTCTGCCTTTTACGTTTCTGACAGAAGCATGTGGCCATCCCTAATCAGTGAACATCAGGCATCAGAAAGAAGCCAAGAGGAACATGATATATTACAGGGCTTTTGTTGTACTCCACCCCCAGCCCCCCCACTCTGCAAAGACCAACCAAACCACGCAAACCATTACCTAGTTTTTACCAGTAACTTCTTTTATATACCTTATTTCTCTGCACTTTTTTTTTTTTTTTTTTTAAATCTCACCTGTCTTTCACATCTGTTGGGATTTCCTTCTTAACATTCAACAGCTTTTTGCTTTTTTACTTCACTTGAGGCATTTCATTTTCATGTTTTTCAGGCGTGGCTTGTTTTCCCTTTTGCTTTTCTGCATCCTGTAAAAAATGTACTTAACTGGTGAGAAGTATTAATAAAAATGACTGATAGAGTCTTATTTGAATGCAGAGACACAAAACCGAAGATGTAGCAGATATATATGTCATATACATAAAAACGATAAAACTTCTTCCTTCAAATCTATCTTAACTATTGTGGTTCTGTCAATTTCTCAGCCTTGGATTTACTATAATTGTATTTTGGTGAGCCTGGGTTATAGAGTGTCATTTTAATTTATATTCATATCCTGACAGGCGTGGGTGGTGGCACTGGCAGTAGCAAATCGGTGGCTTCCTATTTTTTAGACTTCTGGTGCAAAACCTTGCCTTTATTAATAAGAAATTTTCAGTTAGGACTACAATATAAACACTTTGGCAACGTGCCCAATGCTGATCCCAAGCCAGGAACACAAGTGTCCATGCCTATTCACTGAATGTTCACAACGACACTGTGACTATCAACAGTTATGGTGAGTCAATGTTAACAGCTATTCACCATCAACGGGAGAGGGCTCAGTTACCCATTCGCTCACTCAACATTTACTGGTCACCCACTTAACCAAGAGGGCCCAGGTCCTTCTCCTGACGGCTGAGGTCCAGCAGGAGGGAGATACATACGGAAGTATAAGATCGATCAACTTGTACTTTTCATATGGAAATGCTCACTGGCGTTACTGTAGCACAGAAGAGCTGTTCACCTTGCTCAAGTGTGGAGCATACACTGAACGCCACACTGCATCTAACAGCTGTGCTACTTGCTGGTCACCAAATGCTGTTTCTGGTCTGTGACCAGGTAAGTATAGAAACCACATTCATGCTTTTTTTACTCATTTGACACTGCTGTGGTCTCCAAGCACTGATCAGGGAACCTGTCTCCTGGACACAGCACGGGTCCGCTCAGGTGCTGCTGAATTTGCCTGGGGAGCGGCATGCGGACTGGGTACGTATTACTCATGTGCAGTAGGACCACGTATGTAACAGCCTGGAAATTTTTAAAAGACCTGGTTCTTCATCACAGATAGTTTGAGCAGCACTGTGTTTAAGGATGCACTGAGGCTAACCAGGGGGACAGACGGGAAGGACAAGGACATATAGAGCAAAAGGAACAGCTATTGGAGTGGGGGAGTTACGAGCACATGGTGAATTAAGAGTTGACCCAACAGTGTCTAGCTTCCCAGTGTGTGGTTATTGACGGAACCTAGATTTTTACAGGTAACACCAAGTCAATCTATTTAACTGTCAAGAGTAAATAACGAGAGAAAGGGCAAGAACATCCACTACACCTTTTCAGACTTATCCTGAGTTATTAAAGAAGCATTTCCTAAGCACTTGACTCATCATGAACTTTGCAGACTGTTAGTTCTTTGAGGACGAGAACCTGGTCTTTTGTCCATTTGTTTCCTAAGCTCCCAGAATAAGACCTGGCTCTTAGGTACTCAATTGAATAACTGGGTAGAACAGAGTGGGAACGGACACACGAGTGTAATCTAGTGAGGAACAAATGACACGCAACTGTCAAGCAGGTCAGTCACAAAAAAATAAGAGCACATAAACCCTCCGAAGAGTGCTGAGGAAGGAGCATAAAAACGGAACAGCAGGGAGAAGGGTAACAGGTATGGAGTCCATGAGTTCTGAGCCATGCCTGTAAGGAAGCAAATGACAGGGAAGGGGAAGTTGAAGGAAAGTAACAACAGAAAGGTAAAAATTATGCCAGCAGGTACACACAGAATGCAGGAGATGGGGTAGGCGAGGGGGTCACTGAGGAGTGGTTAGGGAAAAAGTTGGAAAGGTGGAAAAGTTGTAAAGAAAGCAGGTGCTGAAAATGTCTTCCAAAGCTTATTTCTATCACTGAAACTGCTGGGATCCCACTCTAAGCTTTGTAGTCATCTGTTGGAAGTCATCTGTTTGAAGGATATAAAGTACAGAACTCCAACACTAGCTACCAACTATATTGAGGTGCACACGGCACCGTGCCTAATGTGAAGGATACCAAGGGGAAGGCAGTTGACAAGAACAATAGATATACATTTTATTTTAAAAATTAATATATATAGATGACACCACTGGATTTAAGAAATGATTCCTTAAGCCACTAGGTTAAAACTGAAAAGAAGCTCTGGTCTACAATATTAAAGGTTATATTAGCATCATTTTAAATTTGAAGTATAATTATTTAAAAATAAAAATGCCAAAATAGAATTCCACTTTTCTTTTTCTGCACATGGCTTATAACTCAGATTCTCAGACATGCCCCAAAAGAAATATTATCCTCCATTACCTAACGCCCACCAGTATCAGGTGCTTTGCAGTATTACTCCTGATGCTGAGGACACTGAGAAGTCAGGCAGCTTTCTTGATATGCTGATGTGTGCTGGGCTGAGTCCCCAGTTCTGGGTGAGCACTAAGGCTGAGAGTCTTTTCCTGGGCCATGTTCCACTCCAGGACAGTCACTGCTACTGAAGCCGATTGTGCTGGGAGTGATATCACAGGAAAAGTTCGATCTAATTAAAATGGTGCAATTGCTTCTCATTCTCTTCTGATACTTAAAATCTGAAACAAATTTCATGAGCCAGAGTAGTTACTAATCCATATAGCCCCTAACTTTTAAGCAGTGTTTCTAGTTTCTCACTATTGTGTTTTGTTAACATGCTTCCCAGTGTTCTTCCTGGAGGAAAATGGGAGACATTCATCCCCAGACTGTTGAGGCATGCCTGTGGACACTGAGCACTTATCCTCAGAAATGTGCTCACGTTAAACACGAAATGCTCATTATACATTAAGAAACCCGAACGATGAGACAGTGTTTGCCTGTACGACCCTGTCCTACCTCCTTGAGGAGAGGTTCCGTGTCTGGGTTGGAGGTCTCTGTGGTGGTGGAGGAGCTGTCGTCGTCAGCCAGGGAGTCCTTCAGCTCATCTTCCTGGGGCTTTCCCTTTCCCTTCTTCTCCTTTTCCTCTTGCTTCTTAGATGCCTTAACCTTGCGCTGAAGAGGTTTTCCTTTCCCTGGGAATGAAAATTAAAAATAACTCATTTTTAAATAGTTTAGAACTAAACACAGCCACCAAAACATTTTTTTTTGAAGAGGCTGAACTTTTCTGATTAATAAAACTTTTCTTTCTCTATTTTATTCCTTAGAGAATTATTATTTAATGAAAGCTTTCCAAATCATGTTTGACCTTTTGATTAGAATGTTTTAAAAATCACTTTGAGGCATAGTTTTTGTACAGCAAGATGTATCTATTTCAAGTGTAAAGTTCAATGAGTTTTGGCAAACTCAGTAGTTTTGACATATCTGTCTGTCTGTCTTAGGATAGTTTTTTATACCACAGAGAGGAATATAGCTCTTTTTTTTTTTAATGATAAAAACAGAACTTCATTAACATGTACAAAGTAGTGGATTAGTATTCAGTCTTGCAGAAAATTTTCAACAAAGAACAATACATTTTTTATTATTTATTTACTCTTCCTGTATTTTTACTTTTTAAAAGTATATTTTGATTATGCTATTACAGTTGTCCCAATATTTTGCCCTTTGGCCCCCCCCACCTTAGTTCATGTCCATGGGTCATGCATATAAGTTCTTTGGTTTCTCCATTTCCTATACTATTCTTAATGCCCCCCTATTTATTTTGTACCTACCAGTTATGCTTCTGATCCCTGCACCATTTCCCCATTCTCCCCTTTCCCCCTCCCCATTGATAACCCTCCATATGATCTCCATATCTATGGTTTTGTTCCTGTTCTAGCTGTTTGCTTAGTTTGTTTCTGCCTTTTAGATTCATTTGCTGATAGTTATGAGTTTGTTATTTTATTGTTCATAGTTTTAATCTTCTTCTTAAATAAGTCCCTTTAACATTTCATATAATAAGGGCTTGGTGGTGATGAACTCCTTTAGCTTTACTTTGTCTGGGAAGCACTTTACCTGCCCTTCCATTCTAAATGATAGCTTTGCTGGGTAATCTTTTCATCACTTGGAATACTTCTTGCCGGTCCCTTCTGACCTGCAAAGTTTCTTTTGAGAAATCAGCTGACAGTCTTATGGGAGCTACCTTGTAACTAACTAACTGTTTTTCCTTTGCTGCTTTTAAAATTCTTTGTCTTTAATCTTTGGCATTTTAATTACAATGTGTCTTGGTGTGGGCCTCTTTGGGTTCATCTTGTCTGGGACTGTAAGCTTCCTGGACTTGTATGTCTACTTCCTTCACCACGTTAGGGAAGCTTTCTGTCATTATTTTTTCAAATGGATTTTCAATTTCTTGTCCTTTTTCTTTCCCTTCTGGCACTTCCATGATGCAACTGTTGGTATCCTCAGTTTTTCTTTTTCTTTTTGTTGTTCTAATTGGGTGTTTTTTGCTTCCTTATATTTCAAATCACTGATTTGAATCTTGGCTTCATCTTCTCTACTACCGATTCCCTGTAAATTATTTGTTATTTTAGTTAGGGTATCTTTCTTTCATTTCTGACTGGTTCTTTCTTTTATGGTTTCCATGTTCTTTTTTATGCTGTTGAAGTTCTTACTAAATTCCTTCAGCATCCTTATAACCATGGTTTTGAGTTCTGTATCTGTTAGTCTGCTTGCCTCTATTTCACTTAGTTCTTTTTCCTATTCTTTTACTTGGGATCTGTTTGTCTCCTCATTTTGGCTGCTCCCCTGTGTTTATTTATATGTATTAGGTAGAGCTGCTATATTCCCTGGACTTGGTAGATTGGTCTATTGTATAGCAGGTTTTCTGTAGGGTCCAGTGGCACAGCCTCCCCATTCACTGGAGCTGCGCATTCCAGATGCACCCTCCATGTGGGCACTGTACACCTTCCTTTTGTAGTCGAGCCTTGATTGCTGTTGGAGGGAATTACTCCCAGGAATTACTCGAGGAATGGCTAGGACCACCGTGAAGGATCAGCTGTGCAGGGTCCCACTGAATCTACCTCTCAAATGTGTCACTTGTGGAGGTGGTTGGTTGGTGCTTTGATATGGCCAATGCACCAGGTGCATTGGCTCTGGGGCCTCCTTGGAGGTGCAGACCAAGGTCAGCTGTTGCCTGGCATGAGCTACAAAGCATTCTGTAGATGTCAGGTACTTGTGCTGGGCTTGGACATGCCCGGGAGAGGCCAAGTTGTGAACCGAGGTCAGCTGCACTAGTTTGGACCTGAGGCTATTTAGCGAGAGTTTTGGGGCATGCCAAGGCCCGATGATGCTTTTTTGTAAGATTTTAAGAAAGTCTAAAGCGTGTGCCAAGACAGGCCGGATATAGCTTGGGTGCATCCCCAAGTTATGTGGGGTGGGATCTCAGGGAATCGCCAGGCAGGTCTAATAATATGAGCCAGATTGATGGAGACTCAGATATGGTGCCAGCCTGCTGGCAGTGTGAAGAGAGGGCTCAGAAAAGGAAAAATGGTCTTTACCAGCACTTCTATATGGGAGAAAGCTGCCCCTCCAGCTCTTGCCTGGATGCTTAAAAATTCAGTCCCCCCTCTATGTCCTTAGTGCCTTTTGAGCTACTGCCTCAGTGCTGGAGCTCAGAGGGAGTGAGTCCAGGTAGGTCTGTGCATAGGCTCTTTAAAAGGAACTGCCTGGGATTCCCAAAAGCCCTCTGTCTGACTTAGCCACAATCCCCACTGGTTTTTATAGCCGTAAGTTACAAGGATGCCTCTTCCTGGCACTAGAACCCTGGGCTGATGGGCCTCTTGTAGGGCTGGGACCCCTTGTTCCTCAGGGGAGATCTCTGCAGCCAAAGTATTTCTCCTGATTTTTATCTACCACACATAAGTGTGGGACTAGCCTGTTCTGTGTCTCTGCCCCATCCTGCCAGTCTGCATGTGCTTTCTTCTTTATATCTGTAGTTGCAGGACTTTCGTTCAGCTAGATTTCAGGTGGGTCTGAATGATGGTTGTTCTACAGTTTAGTTGTACTCTTGATGTCCCAAATGCATGTACTTCTAAGAGGATGCTATATAACCATTCTCACATCACTGCAATAAAAAATTCTCTACAAGAAAACTCCTGAACTCTGGGGATGTCAGGTTTCTTCTGTGTCACATGGCTATGTAAACAAAAAACAAACCTCCTTGGTACATCAGCAGGGAGGTACTAATATGCATTGGAATGACTGACACGGGAGAGGAAGCAAATTGCAAAAATGTTCAGGATGTAAAGGATTAAATGGAAATACAGCTAGGCCATTTACTGATTTTTACATTTGATTCTGGAAATTACCCATTAGCCTACCTGTGTATGTATGTGTGATACACAGACTTCTGAGAATGGCTCCCAGTGACCTCACCTCCTAGTATTTGTGTTCTTATGGAATTCTCTCTCCTGGACTATGGGCTGGACCACACTGCTAATGATCATAGTAGTGCAGAAGAGATGGGATGTCACTTCCAGGAATAGGTCACAAGAGACTGACTTCTGTCCTGTCAGTTTGTTTTCTCCCTTGCCTTCTTGCTCGCTCGCTCTGGGGAAGCCAACTGCTTTGAGCTGCTCTATAAAGGGGACCCATGACAAGCTGCTGACCACATCTACCAAGGAACTTGCAATTGTCAGTTCAACAGGCTGTGAAGAAATGAATCCTGCCATCAACCACCTCAGTGAGTCTGGAAGCAGATACACTCTCAGCCCTGGCTAACACCTTGAGTGCAGCCCTTTGAGAGCCAGAGAACCCAGCTGGGCTGCACCGTGAGGCCTGACCCATAGAAACTGTGAGGGAGTAATTTGTTATCAAGAAGAAGATAATTAATAGAATATGCAGAACTCCAAAACAGGAGTCAGCAAACTTATTCTATAAAGAGCTGGACAGAAATATTTTCATATTTGTCAACTCTATGGTCTCTATCACAGCTATTCAAGTCTGCTGTTTTAGCACAAAGGTGGCCACAGACAATATATAAACAAATGGGCATGGCTGTGTGCCAATGAAACTTTATTTACAAAAATAGGTGGTGATTTGGCTCACCAGCTGTAATTTGCCAAGCCGTATTCTAAAGTATAGGTTGTAGAGAAATGCTGTTTTTGAGTTAAAATGATCTCCACTTTACTACTGTGTTTAAAATTATTTTTAACAATGAAAAAAAGCTCAATGTACCACAGTAGCCACAAGCAACTGAAAGGAAAACAGTTGGTGTCTAGTAAATTTCTGAATTTGGTCAGTCAGTAATCTAAGAAACACAAGTAGCCTTTATGGCAAATAGCTACCTCTATTTGCATTTTGACATGGAAAAGCTTAAGTCCAATGCTGGAGCTGAATCTGACCCAGAAGAGCATCTGCTGAATTAGTATACATCACAACTCTGATCACAACAGCTGCTGAGCCACGCCTGAGTTCCCCTCACTGTGGTGTGCTGTTCCACAGTGAGAAGAGATGCTTACCTTTGCTTTTTGACAGTGGTGATGGTGGCTGCTCTGTAAACACATCTAGTGCTGGGGGGTCATGGTGGTCGAAGTCTTTGTCCATGGCTTCTATGAGACTGGTGATGTCTGAGTCTTCTGAGCTGTGCCTTGTGCTGCTGGCACATTCTGGGTGGGAAGTCCGGTGGGTGAGGGGGCTGGGTGACAGCCTTCCCAACTGTGGCTCCTGGTGCTGAGGCACTGGTGGTGGTGGAGGAGGAGGAGAGTGCTGCTCCGGCATGCCGTGCACATGATGCTGGCCGCTGTGCTGGCTCTGTTTCGCCCCTTTGGACTTTCTGCCTGCTGTGTGACCCTGGGCCACGGTATTTGAGTCAAGGACCAGGGGGCCTGCTTTGCTAGCAGACTGTGTAGAAGTCCTGCTAGAGGCACTGGAGCTGTTTTTGGCTCTGACATTGTCCACTTCAGCTGAGTTTCTACTGCTGTGACCACTCTGTGAATGGAAGGACGGGCCACACAGCTTATGACTCCCGGCGCCCGGCCGGGATAATGGGCCGCCTGTGCCACAGAATCCCCGACTATGACTGGAGTCACAGCTGAGTGTGTTTAAGCTGAAAAGGACAAACTGCAGTTAGTAAGCGGCAACTTACAAAATCTTGGGTTAAAAATCTTTTTAATTTAATCAGTAGGGCCATCACAAATATAAATAGTCCAAGGAAAAAGAAGAAATAGAGATACTTTCTACAACTCTATACAGTCTGTTCTATTTCAAAATTTAGGAATCGAGTCACAGTCTAAGAGTTTTAACCTTCACCATTATAATGAAAACAGGATTATTTGCTCTAAGTTCTTAGTAACCGAGAGCTACATATAGTGTATTATTAAGTAATTAGAATTAAGATTTTTCCTCCTAAGTAAAGAAGAAAGATAAACTTATTTTCCTTTTAATTACATTAGCCAAATCTATATATACTAGAGAATTTATTTTCAGCCTATGAACATACTTTCCTTCAGATGAAATACCAATGATTCTCCTGAGATCAAATGGTCTTCCCACATCAAAGGGTGAGTTTGAGGCCTCAAAGGATAGCCGCCTTCGAAATGGCTCCCAAATTCCCTGAGCTTCTAAATAGGCTGTTCCAATGACCAAAGGAAACAGGGCACTGTGGGGACAAAGAGGGAGATTCGGGGTTCACGTATTAGTGCAAGAGTAACCAAATATGATTTAAAGGCAGAGTTTCTTGGCAGAGTACAATATGATATAAAAAACAAAGATGCCTGTGAAAGTTTTTAATGGACAAGACAAAGAACAAAGCACTGTGGATACAAGTTTGCACACCAATTTTTATAGAATGCCAATTTACACTAAGGCTCATATGGGGGAAATAATCATTTGTATCAGAACAGTCACTAAAGGATATGTTTCCTTTTACCAAGAAGTAGCTTTTATCTTTTCTTTCAGTTTTAATTCTAGGTCAACTAACTCTATTTCCTTCAAGGATGTGCGGAGTAACTATGTAAATTAATTTAGGTGAGTATATCTGATTGATTCTCGAAACACATAAAAATATATTGACAAATATACTGATAATTAGGAGTATTTTTTTCCTTTAAGAAATTAACATGTACTTAATTTGTATAGCAAATTTCAAAGGCAGACAGACGTTTATCATATATGCCACCAAAAATGAGTCAGTTTTGACTGCTTCCGGTGTACGTGGAGCAGACATGTAAGCCAGACTGTCTGTTCATGGAAGGGTCCCCTGCAATCAGAACGTGACTGTCACACAGTGGGCACTCGACAAACAGTGTCAAGTGACGCTGAATACCAACTTCAAAAGAAGACAAGTACCTCATTATTCCTGAGATGATAATATACAGAGCCAGCTCCCAGTTGGGTCTGGGCAGGGCTTCTGCGCAGGTTGCTAACATGTGGTATGGAAGGGATGCATTCAATACAAACACAAATTCGGAGCCACTGGTTGTTATAAACTTCAGTTCACGAATAACCCTAGAAGCTGTGAAATCAGGAGTAAACCTAAAACAGAATAATGGCAGTAAGACCAAATTTTAAAATATCCTGCAAGTTGTTTAAACATAATATCAGTCCCACATACCCTTGAAACATAACACGGAATTTGCTTGATACTTTTATTCCATTTCTTAGGTTAATAGCAAAAACAACTATATTCTGTAGATAACTGGAGAAATAACATAAACAGAACAATAATCTGCTCCCCACAATTAATTCAGCTTCCTTCCCTTCCCTCCTCCTTTCTCTCAATCCACACTGTTCTCCCAGAATACATTCCACCATTAATGCCTTTTTAAAAAAAACCGTCCAAATCCCAGTGATCTTTTCTTTGTCTCCTGCAGTACAGCTTTCTGCCCAATTACAGTGTTTTTATTTTTGTTAACTGTGTTTCCCAACCACATGATGTGCACATGAGGAAAGGTGTGCTATTCTTCATTGTACCTTTAGGTACCAAGCACTGTGCCTTGCACGGAGTAATAAATATAGTTACTTGTTAAGTCAATGTCCACTCAAGATCATGACAATGTCATTCAATTAAGAGGACGAGGTTACATCTTGTTAGATAAACTTTACAACATAACAAGTTATTAATTAGATAAAATATGCTGCAACTATTACCAATACAGGAATTAAAACTGATTTGACGAAAACACTACAGATTCTTACATGGTACAACATGGGGAAACTGCACATGTGATGATGTGCCTGCTCTGTTGCTGAGACTGTGAACTTATAGTCACCAACACCTTCTGCTTTAACACAACCCTGAAAATAATTCTGAAGCTGGTTTCTAAGATTATCTGATCCACTCTGGAGACAGAAGAAGTTTCACAATTTTGGAAACAAAGGTACAAAAAATAACCAAAGATTAAGTGAAAAACAAACAATTAAATATATTTATGGATAAAGACCTTCTTTTGTAAGTATGAAAACATTTTGCACAGTTTGAATAACTCTAATATAAAAAGTTAATGGGAAGCTAGTGATTCAGTATACCTTATCAGAAAATACAATATAATTATGTCTTTAGAGGCATTGGCGCTTAGTGCAAACTCTTGACAATTAACAACTTTGAAGCCATGTCCCTCACACGAGTACCCACTGACTTGAATGGTTTCTATGTGAATTTGAAGTTGTCCTGTATTTTCTACTTTAAATGTTCTTTTCAATGTGAAATTTGGTTCTCTCTGTTTCAAACCTAAAGGAAAAAAATACGGAGTGACTATAAATCTTGCAACCACATGCCCCAGGTCCAAATGATGAACATTTCCTTATGAATACATCTGGAGATTATGAAGTAACTCCTCGTGCCAAAGAATTCAGCAGAAATACTCCACTTTGTATGTTCTTTTAGATGCCGAAAGTTTAACTATGCTTTATCTTTTACACTCAGAGTAAGTCGGCTAAGGCATGAAATGAATACTGGTACTTTAAATATTTTAAGATGCAAATCAAACAACCCTGAAAGCAAGTCAGGGTGTTTCCTTAAACCTCTGAAGTATTCGTCAGTGATATACACGTGTACACAGACAGAAATACTGTTCTTGTTTTTGGAATTATTCACTGTTGAAAGTAAATGCTGAAATTTGTGCCCACGGACCTATTAGGAATACTCACTGTCTGTACAATCTTTTAATAATGCTTCTGTGATTTTAAAACGTAAGGAACTCCCTGGACCCGGAAGCTTGCCTGCCACCCTCAAGCTCTCGGTTGTTCCTTGTCCTTGGACCATCAGAGCATCCATCACAGTCAGGTTATTTCTATGCAAGAACAAGAATTACAGATTTTTCATTACTTCTTGGCCTTTTGGCTAAGATCAAGTGAGGAACTACAGATTTTTATCCTATTATATTTGCATAATACTTTGATCTATAATTTTACCATTATCTTATAAACCAAGTAGAAATTAATACAGTAAATTTAAGAGACATTTATACTTTAAAAATTTAAAAATATTTACACAAAGAGCCAAGTTTTTTTTTATTTTTAAGAGTCATACATGGCACAATAAGATGCTATTCAGGTTTTTTAGCTATAAACATAATCACAAAATAATGTGTCATCACGCCGTGTGTGTGTGTGTGTGCGTGTGTCTCGAACAAAGTAAAAAACCATTTCCAGAAACTAAATATGCAAACTCATATTGAAACAAATCAAATAAGATCTTCTATAGAAGTGCTAAAAATTACCCCACACTTAAATCACAGACTATACCTGATTATGATTAGTGAAGAAACAGTTCTGTTGTGAACTGGAGTAAACTTTACTTTGACAGACTTCTTTTCTCCAGGTTTTAAAATGAGGTTAAAGATAAAAGGTCGGGAGAAGCCCTCTGTGAATCCTGTTGAACTTTGCAGTGGATGAGCCTTGGATCATTGGGTAACAAATAGCAGTCATTAATACAGTCTCTGGAAAAATGCTTTTTCCTTTACCCCATTTACAGCCCAGTAGTACTAGCTTCTTGAATTGATTAAATATGTAAACAGTTTTATCTCTCATGATTTAAACAGTGGTTAGGTGATAAGTAGAGCTAGGTAGCGAATGTATTTAGTCCCCGAACAGGCTTTGCTCCCCAGGACACTGAAGGGGAAAGGTTGTCAAAGTCTTCATGTTTGTATTAGGTATGTTTTTATATACAGATCTTTTAATTTTGAAATATAACATACATAAAGAAAAGGACACAAACCTAAGATAAGTAGCTCAATGTTTCAAAACAAAGCAAACACAACACCCAGTACACTAGAGTCCTTCTGAGGCTGTCCCTGCCTGCCATCACTGCTGTCCTGCTCCTGCCTCTGAGGGGCATCACTGAAGGGTCCTAAGGCTGCATCATATTTTTATTTGGAAAAATATTTCCAATTCATATTACTCTCTCTTTGAATTTTATTTTGAAAGCTAAGCACATAATTACTGTTTCATAAACACTTGGTGATTTAACATTTGAAGAATAGCTTAGTTTAATAATCAAAATATGACCTTTGACAGCCAGTTACAGATTATTAAAAGAAAATCATAATTCACAAATAAGGATATACTGCTCTGATTTTTAAGTAACATTAGTTTCAAGTTTTTGTGGGAAGGGCTGGCAACACATGACTTTTGAGTATCCAGGCTCCTCATGGCTCTGCTCACATGTGAAGGAGAGTGAGTTTTGTATGATTTTTCCACTCTATGTGGCAGTTAGGTTTCATACATACACCTATCTACCTGCATTAGTATGATTCTACAAACATGACTTATAGTCAGTTGACTTAATGCAGCACGCTACTTCTTAATTCTTCTGCTTCTAAGGCATATTTTTCCCCTGTGTCTAACATTTTCCATTAATGTCTGTTAGGACAAAAGAATATTCTGACTGTGTAAAACGGTTGGTAAATAAGTTCCCTTTTAAAATTATTCTGGGTAATTGATGGACACATTATATACTAAACATATTTTCCCAAGAAACATTAGCTAATATAAACTCTGACGACTTGGGAAATACTTTAGATGCTCTGATGCCTCAGGGATAGCATGAAGGGCCTCAAAAATTCTCCATTATTTTGTAGTGGTGGTTTGCACAGAGCGACCCATTCACCCTTGGGTATATCAGGGATCTTCACAGGGTAACCACAGGGTCAGAACAGTTTCCCTAATACTGACAGACACTATCTGCCTTCTTCAGTGTGTTGACATTTGTACGGTGGTCAGCAAGAGCAATGGTGGATAAACCGGCTGACCCTTTAGCACGAAGCAGGGCAGTTGTATCAAACTTCCTGAGAAGCTACTGTCTTCTTCACTGTACGAACTCGTAGTTAAGAGAAGCAAGTTCTGGATTAAACAGTAGTAAACACCAGTCTTCTTAAGTCTCAACCCCCGGGCACACGACTTTTAACTTTCTGTGTGATGCAATGGGCTGTGTGCACCAAGCATTTCTGCTGCACACTGAGGTACCATGTTGTCTCGAAACGCTATCATCTGAGAAGCAAACTGAACTCACTGCTTTTCTCATTTATATTTAACACCATTTATATTTGAGAAAATGACTGACAGGCAACCTATGGTTATTCAGATGTGGGTGCTTATAGACATTTTCATGAAAATACAGTGCATTTGTCCCTTTAAGGAAAAAACTTGAGTATTTGTTGCCAATAATAAAATTCCATCATTTCAGCAGATACAGGAAACCAGGTATCATACATCAAAAACAGAACAAAAAGCAAAGTTAAAATGGGTGTAAAGGAAGAGTCAGGGAGGATCAAGAGAGCCTCATCAGCAAAGGCTTCACAACCAGCAGGTTGGCATGAACAGGACGTTGAAGGATGGATGCACTATGAGGAGGGCAGAATGAAGGGCATCAAGGCCAAGAGACTTCAGCAGTTTGCAGGTGGCTTTGGGTCCAAGTGCTAATTTCCTGACTGGTACATACCCTACACATTAAGGCCTTATAATAAAATGAGTGGTTAGTGGCTGCTCATCCTGACCTGTATGATAGAGAATAGTTTGTTCCTGGAACAAATCAGTTTTTATATACATTTATTGATTCAGGGATATCTACTAAATGAAAACTATGCCACTGTGCTAAAGTATCAATACAGCCAACCATGGGTCTGGCATTCATGGAGCTTACAATTTTATTAGAAAGTATATAAAAAAAAATTTTTTTAATTTACAAAATTTTGAGGTTTAATAAAAATAAATTATGTATTAGCATATACCTCATGGTCCTAGTGCGTAACCTTTATTGTGGATAGGAAGCCACTGCAAGCACAGAACATGGGAGAGAGAAGAGTTTCTGAGAGGCAAAGGTGTTAAACAAGGGGGCATTTTATCTCTCTCTTTGCTTAATCTATAGGCAGAACGTATCATACAAAAAACTGGGCTACTCAAGAGGAAGGACTGAAAATTGGTAGAAGAAATAGCAATACTAATTTAAGATACCCACGTGAAACCTACTTACTAGCACAAAGAAGTAATGATTAGAAACCATGTCTGATGAAAATGAAAGAAGAAAGTACCAAAGCAGGGCTGCATTTGAACGTCATGAAGAATGATTACAGAAGAAATATACAATTTTAAATAACAATGAAGACACTGAAATTGTTAAAGATTTTGCTGGTTCAGTCACCAACTCAGACAGAGACCGCAGCCAAGAAATCCAGAGAAGGCTGAGTCTAGGAAGGGCAGCAAAGTAAGAATTAGGAGCTGTCACCAAGAGCAAAGATGTATGTCATTAGAGACCAAGGCTAAGATCATACACAACTTTATACTCCCAATAAATATGTACAGATGTTAAAGTCAGACAGCGAAGAAGGCTGATAGGAAAATCATGAATTCATTCGAAATATGATGTTGTAGGAGAGCTCTATGGATACCACGGACTGCCAAGAAAGATGAGTGCAGTGCGTGGGTCACAGAGCAAATTCAGCCTGAAACATCACTGGAGACAAACATGACAAAACTGTCCTACTTCAGGTACATCATGAGAACACCAGTTTCTTTGCAAAAGGCAGTAGTGCAGGAAAAACAGAAGGCAGTAGGAAAAGAGGAAGACCATATATGGGATGAACTGACTCCATAAAAGAAGCTGTAGGCATGAGTCTACAGTTGCTGAGCAGGGCTGCTAAGGACAGGGCCTTGTGGACATCACTCATTCATGGAATCGACAGTAGCTGTGCCACATCTCTCTGACACACACACACACTTCGATATAGTCTGAATTTCTAGTAGCTGTTATCATAGTCATGTGCTTAATACTTAATACCTACAAATAGGAAGCTTCTACCCAGTGTCCCTCATGTAACTAAATCCAACCCATTCTGCCTGGGTTTTTACCTCTAGAACATTGCTGACTTCTTCAGTAACTTGCTCTCCAGCCAAATAGAAGGGCAGTTAATAGTTTTCTGTCACATGAGCACTGATCATATTAGAGAATTATTTCTGTGGGATAGTAAAAAGTTTAAATACTTACACTGTTTCTGAAGACTTGGAATTCCAGTGTTCTTAAATCTATCTTTGCCACCTTACTCAAGTTAAACCTAAAATAAAAATGTATATATTTTTCTTTGTAAGCAACATCATAATTAAATGGGTTATACAGTAATTATCAAGCCTGTGTTTTGTGTGCAAGTTATCTTTTGGCAGATTTGAGATCAATATTGCCCGATTAATAGTCTTCAAAAATTAATAGTGACAACTTAAAGAGTTAATATTTTGTTCACTTTTTAAAAGTAAAATATTTGGAAGGTTCCATTTGCTTTCTTTATAATTTTTAAAAATCCTCCCACAAGGATATGTTTTCTGATTTTAGAGAGAGATGAAGTGAGAGGGAAAGAGGGAGAGAGAAAAGGAGTGGGGGAGAAAAAGACATCCACACAGACGGGAAACAACAATCGGCTGCCTCCTGTACACACCCCAACTGGAGTTTGGACCCACAACCTTTGTATGTGCCCTGACTGGGAACCAAACCTGCAATCTTTTAGTGTATGCAGGGGACAATGCTCCAACTAACTGCACCACCTGTATGAAGATGTTCTACATTACTTTTTCTTGTCTTAAACTGAAAGCTCTTCCATATGCTTAACATAATATCAACCTCTTCCCAGAACCTTCTTTCAACTTTAATTACAGACCCAGAATTTCTTTAAGCCCAACTGCAACACAGTTTTAAATGTAAATGTATAAAGTAAAATTCAGTGCTAATATAGAAACATTTTGATTACCTAAAGCAATGCTTACCTTGACATTAACTTATCTACAAAGACTGAAGGATTGGAATATAAAGCCAGGGGAATAAACTGAATATATACAGGAACATCTGCAGGATTTTCTAAAGTAATGTCTTCTTCCTTAAACAAAGTAACCGAACAGTAAATGAAAGATTTCCATGGTTATAAGTAAGAGCAGATACTTTACAAACCCTATTATGTACTTCCCAAACCTCATGTCGCTCTGAACACTTACTGAAGAGCAGTTGGCATTAGTGAGCGGGAATTTCAGATGCCGGGGTGGGCTAAGCACTGAAGGCCAGGAGAGCTTGGCAGTGATGTTTGACAGTATGTTTTTTTGGAGGTCTGTGTTTATTTCAAATAAAGCACTCAATCTAGGGGAAAAAAAACTGCAAGTTACTGGATCAAAATAAAATATTTCCGTTTTCTGAAAACAAGAAATTCTATCAGGCTCATGTACTTGAGAAATTTTATTCTGGCTCTGGATAAACACCGGTTTATTTCCTCTAATATTCTTCTATTCTTCTATGCTTTTAATAGAAACACATATGAAGTTGTCTCTATTTTGGCACTAAGAGCTGCAATATGTAAAGAAAAAGACAGGCATGTATGAATAACACATTATGGGGATCTTAAAGGATCTTGCATGCCTTGTGGAAAGATCTAGACACTAAGAGCAGGGTGCTAAGGACATTTCAGGACAACCAATGAAAAGGCAATGCATTGCTTGGCATATGGCCTTTCCCCCTTGAAATAAAAGAACAAAACAAAATCCTAACATGAAATGAAGATGTCAGTTGAAAAGTAACCCACAGGACAGCTTTGTGCAGATATCTGTAGTTATCAGCAATATTCAGGACCTCGTTTAAGTATTTCCCTACTTATGAGTATTTATAAACCAGCTCTTTAGAACTCAGAACACATTTCCTAAAGAAACTATTATAAATGGGGCTAAGGTCACTGGACCCAAACACTGGAGCCTATGTTAACCCCAGCGATACCAAATTATGATATTCCAGTATTGGTAAGAGCAAGGCTTTATAAAACTAGTAACAGAAATTTTCTGTAACATGCACACTGATAAGGTAACTCACTGTGGAACCAGGACCTGGAGGCACAGGGTAGACAAAGAGCCCAGGTGCCCGGCAACAGAATGCTGGGCTCCCAAAGAGGAGGGCAAAGGTTCCAGTAGGAGGAAGGTGATGGGGTTCCTCCGCAACTCAGCTGAGGGCAGCACTCTAAGTTACTTATTCATAATTGAACGTTAAAATTTGGAGACTGCCTATACATTACAATGTCCACTATGGAAATGTTGGGGGACCAATAAGTATTTTAATTAGTGTTCGCTTAGTTCATCAGAAGTCTCTTTGTACTCATTTTTAACATTTGAAGGTAAAAATTTAACTCTGTGTTAAGAACACTTTTTACTGCAGATAGTTCAGATAAACAGAAACCTTCAGATTTAACTACTAGTGGTTTGGAAATTTCGTATTACTATAAATTTCAGTATCCTGATAATACTGACAAATACATTTCCAACTAGCCAACTGAGAACAGCAGTTTTCATCAGTTGTCCTATTATCATCATTCTGTCTAGTTCTCTTCTAAGGAACACGAAAAGATCAAATTTCTACACTATCTTTGTTTTGAATGCAGGTGCAGTAGTGATCTGTCATCAGCACGCACGTTTTATACCTGCCAAAGATGTGGCGAGTCCATCTGCACTGGGCCCTGTGTACCCCTAACAGTTCAGCACTTGGAAAGGAGGAGGCGGTTCATTTCACAGTGACCAAATACACACTACTCTCCTACTATGGAATTAAACTTAGAATATGTTTTCCTTGTCTTTAACAGAGGTCAGTAGTAAGTAAAAACTTTTTTATGCAAATGGATGTATTTAAGGTGAACACTGTTATCATCCTACATAAAGGCAATTTTAAATTTTAAATTTTGATCTTAAGGAAGTATCTGGAGTGACGGATTAAAGAGAAAAATGGTAGTATGTGTATTTCTGAGCAATATATAATTAAAATGGCAATTCAAGATGTCTCATTAATAATTTTCTGAAGATTAGGCATATTTTCTTAGCTATAGAAAAGTAAATAGCCTAATATAAACATAATATTTAGGAAGTAACATCAATTGAGATGTTTTGAACTTGTAAAGACAGTAAAAATACTTAAAGCAAAAGCACTCACCTATGACCTGAGTTTTCCTTTATTCCCATCCATCCTTTGAACAGGCTTTGATGCAAATCCCAGTCAGCATCCCAAGTATCTTCTTGCATGGCTACCCCAGGCTGCACTTTGGGTTCAGCTAAAACAGGGAACGTAAATTAAGACATATTCAGGTCGACATTAATCCATTTGTCCATTTTCCTGAAATGATTTCTCTAGCCCAAGAGGTAGGGATGGACTTTTGAAATAGCAGCCTTCATTAAAGACTATTTTGCAGGCAGTGAAAAAAATACCAAGGTAACTTACATTTGGACAGAAAAGACAAGCCAACATAGCAATGATCCCCACACTGCAATCCAGGATCAAAATAAATGTTTGCAATCTATAAAGAGGCACAGGAAAACCATGAATTCCAAGTCCACAAAAGATCACAATAATAAAACACTCATGGATGGGAATTCTTAAATAGGATGTCAAACCTTTGATTTTTTTCCTGGCTCCAAGTCTTCCTTATTGCCCCGTAATCATTTATAGTAAAATCGCCCATCTTCTGACAAAGAGCGTATTTGCTGTATTTTCATTTTCTGTGAGAAGGAGTTCATTATACTTAAACTTTGATGAATTATTTTCCCCTGAAGGAAGAAATCAAACAAATTCATTTGTATATAGTTGAGTTTTCTTCACACTTAAGAGACAACAGACATTTTTCTACAAAACCAAAGCTCAAAGAACATTTAAGAGTTTTCAACAGTTGCTACGTTCTAAATTTGTAATTAGAGACCTTATCAATAGCATGTCTCTTCCTATGATAGGGTAACAGATTTTAGTGAAAAAGAAATTGTATGATTTAAATAGTCCTTAGTTAGAATCACATGATAATCTTTCCCTGTTTTTTGTTAGAAAACAAAATTTTTGGTTTTTATAAACTGATTCTTAGCTGTTGAAGAAGTCTCTAAAATGTTCTTAGCTACTGGTCTAGTATTTGGTATTAAAAGATAAAGAAGTTAAGAGAAAGCATAGGAAACAAATTTGAATGATGGTGAAGTTAAGACTAACACTCATCACTTACAGTCTAGCCAGACTAAAATGCAGTAGAAAGGCATTAGATGGCACTTATACCGCTGAGATGGTAAGAACTAAAGGGCAGGAAGCAGAAGGCCTGTACTGAGTCCCAGCTTTGCCTCTATAATCAATTGTGTCTTTCGGACAGTTACCTAGTCTTCATGTACCTGTAATAACTATTTCTCTCATGTCCATTTCTTGTCTTGCAGAGGTATGGTGAAGGTCAAAAGAGATGTCAGATACATAAGTTTATTTTACAATATTCAAATACTAATATGAGTTCTTTGGAATGTTTATTAAGGGTTGTTTTCAGTTAGCTCTTGCATTCTCCATCTGCTACAAGACTCCACAGAATTTGGTAATTGTTATAGACGGAATGTGTCCCCCCTAAAACTTATGCTGAAATTCTAGACCCCAATGTGATGGTATTAGGAGGCTCAGTCCTTCGGAGGTGATTAGGTCATGAGGGTAGAAACCTAATGAATGGGATCAGTGAGTGCCCTTAAAAGAAGAGAGCCAGGAACTTGCCCTCCTTCTCTGCTCTTCCAGCTAAGTAATTATACAATGAGAAGACGGCCATCTGCAAAACCAGGAAGAGGGCCTGCACCATACAAAGAACCTTCTAGTGCCTTGATTTTGGATTTCCCAACTTCCTGAATTGTGAGAAATAAATGTTTGTTGTTTAAGCCACCAGTCTACGGCAATTTGTTATAGCAGCCCGACTAACACAATAATATCAAATTAATTTGCAATTTCAAGTAATTATCTGGTCCTGTAAGCCACCTGAAGATAGATATCTGAAAGCTTAATTTGATCTAAAGTAGTTCAAAATCAGCACCTTGTTTTTATACAGATGCTTTCTCATTTACTAAATGATTTATGTAGTGATTAAGGAGATCACTGATTGAAAAGACAACTGAAGGAAAGAACAAGTTCTCTGAGTAAATAATGAATTCAAGAATTCTGTATAATCAGTGCAAAGTTGAATGACAAGAAGGTAAATATTTTAAGACCCAACTTTAAATGTGCTACATCTTTTAATTCAAAATTTACATTTTGAAGAAGTTAAGATTTGAATTTAAGTTTTATTACATAAAGCATTAAGATTTTTACAATGTACTGTTCTCTTAACCCACCACGTCTCCTACCACAAAATAAAAGACAGTTCCACATTTGCCCCAATGTGCCCTGAATTGATCGCATCATCTTCCAGCAAAAGGCAGTGGCTTCTCCTGAGTTCTGCATTTCTTTTCTCCTATTGTCTAGGCTCAAACTCGAAGTCATATTTTTGACTCCTCTATCTGCCAGTCTCTCCACACCTGCTTTGATTATTCCCTCAGGATATTCAAAAGCAGTTCAAATGATTCACCTGAAATGTCTCTTTGTCTATGTTCTCTTCTCCATCATTTTGCTCCTTCACCTACCCACCATTTACTAAGTACCTGATACTGGGGATAAAAGATGTCTCCACCTCTGCCCTAGAGCATCTCAGAGTCTCTCAGGCAATATTTATAGTAATTTATAGAGGTAATTTCAAATAGTTCCAGGATCACACATAGAACAACTAGTCCTGTCTAGTGGAGTTGAGACATCTTCAGAGAGGAGATGATGAGAGAACTGAATCTGGAAAGGTAAGTATTCTTTGAAGGTAGGAGAGGAGGAAGGGCATTCAAGGCAGACTTAACAGAAAAGGCTTGCAGGTATGGAAGGAATTTATTGCCTCTACCAAATCTCCCCTACACACTTTTCTGTGGATTTTGGCCATTCTCGGGGTTGGCCTCCGGTGCTCTATTGTTACTTCTGTATGTATTTACTTCTGACAAAGAGCCAATCCTTACGGCTCAGCTCAGATGATGTCAATCTTCTGCTCAAAAACTTTAGATTTTCATAGATTTAAATGCACTTCTTTTTTTTTTTTTTTTTAGTACTATCACTTCAACATAACATTCTATCTCCACTCTTGCCAAACTGGGAAACTCACTACCGCCTAAAGCTATCTGGGACTTGACTGCTGTGTCTTTATTCAGGTTGTTCCCTGGGCCCTGAATGCAAGATCTCACCACTCCTGATCTATCCCTGCCAGAAGACATCCTAAGCCAGCTCACATGGCACTTTCATCAATAAGATGTGTATTTCTCTCATAGCATTTTATTTTTATACCTCTCAGAACAATTTCTACATCCTATTTCATATCTCTGAATCATGGAAAGCTTTTCCTATTCTAGACAGAAAGCTTTTTGAGAGAAGGAACAATTTTTTATTCCTCTTTGTATCTCCTAAAGAACCCGGTACAAAGTCTTACCTTAAAATAAGCTATTGATAAAGAATAACTGATTGTTCTGTTGAATTTGAGGAACACAGAGGTAAAGGCAAAGAAAATAACAAGCAAGAAAAAGTCAGTAAATTAACTGTCTTACTGGGAAGGATGGTGGAAGGACCATGTGCTTTGGAAAGCAAGTCAGCGACCCCACTGCTATCACAGCCTTCACAGGAATCGTTAGAATCTATGAAGAGGCAGACCATAAAGAAGTAAGTGTTTAAGTCTGAGATTGATCTTGACTGTTATAGCATTATGCTTTGAGATTAAGAAACCTCATTTTGGGACTTATAGATTGGCAATAACCAACTCTTCAGCAATATGAAAATCACCCATGGGAACTGTTTAATCTGACCAATGTACTCCATAAATGCTCATTGAAATACAATAAATTTCCGTGTACTTCTCAGTGACTCATTGAAAACATGATAAACCAAACAATGGGTAATAAAGAAAAGATTTTCTTCATAATAGTTTATTTTGTAGATTAGTATAATTAAAAAAGCCAAGTTGTACTCCTAAAACAATGTATGAAAAATCCAGTATTTTCTAGTTATAAATTTTTTGTATTTAGCAATAAATTAATGTCAGCCTAATATAAAAAATGAGTTGAACATACTAGATTTTGAATCTTAACTCACACATTTGTGACTCACAAAGATACTTCTCTAAGATATTTTTTCTAATTTTTATTTTCATTCATATAAACAAAAACTTGTCTTAGCCGTGAAACATACTTATTTCTATGAGTGATAAACATGAATTCCATAGATTTAATTTCATATTCTTCCAAAAAATCATTTATTGTTAAATGATCAATTCTGCTTATTCTGAATTAAGTCTTCTTTCATGTGGGGTCTGTCTATACTGAAAACAGGTAGGAAAATAAGGGTAGCAATGTAATGAATTTAGAAGTGAACAACTTCCCAAAGAGCTTTTCAATATTAAATTAAAATATTTAGGTTTGGCAGAAATACATACATTCAAAATCTCTCTGACAGCAACAGGTCAACCCCCACAGAGTTTTTTAAAAAGCTCAATGATCTTCATTTTCTCTCTGACTTAGAACAACCCATATAAATACACTCATGAGAACTCAAATTAAGATGTGATTTCCAGATTGTGTCTTCCTTTTCAGAAATGTTACATGAAGGACAGCTAATAATTACAGAAAGAATCAGCCAGGGTCTCCGCAATGCTATAACCACTGGAAAGCAGGGCTCTAACAGCAATTCAAAATGTGCCCAAAGCTTTTTTTTTTTTTTTTTTGAAGATTTTTGGTTGAGAAGTTTGGGTTTTATCACACCCAATTTCTGTAAGTTATTCTCAAAAGCTCAGTCTTTAAAAAAAATATTTATTTTTAGAGAGAGGGGAAAGGAGGGAGAAAGAGAGGGAGAGAAACATCGATCCGTTGCCTCTTGCACACTCCCTAATCGGGGGACAGGGCTGCAACCCAGGCATGTGCCCTGACTGGGAATCAAACCCGCAGCTTTTTGCTTTGTGGGACAATGCTCAACCATCTGAGCCACAACTGAGCCACACTGGTCAGGGCAAAAGCTCAGTTTTTAAGTTATAAAACAGGTAAACTATAACTTCATGAGTAAATTTAGTTCTCTGTTTCTATAAAAACAAGCAAACAAAAAACTGAATTATTCAGAAAACACCCATAAAGTCTGTTGTGATCTGTATGGCTTCATCATGAATCCCTTCCAGTTTTTTTGCAGTAAGTTTGACTCTGAACACTGCAAAATAGCCTGAAGCTAGTATCACCTGTAGGTAGCAGAAACGATAATCATTCATTAACCTGCTAACTGAAGTTCTACTGAAATAGAAAAGAAGGCTTTAGTGATAAACTGGCTTCTGAACCCTAACATATACCAGGATGATCACCTCATCATGTACAAATATCACAAAACAATGCCCATCCCTGGCTGTTTATCTATACCAAGAAAACTGGCTCCTTGAGGAACAGTCAGAATCCTAACTGCCAAGGTAGGAGGGTATGGTCCTCAGGCACCACCCATGTATCTGCATGGACAAGAGGGTGAGGAGTGGAGCAGAGGGACACAGCCTTTCACCAACTTTTCAGACACATCAGGGTACAAGTATATACAAAGTGGGCTCTGCTTCAAGTTCTGAATTTAACTGTCATGTTAATAATCATGTCTTCAGAGCAAATGAGATTGGGTTACATGAAAACATCAAATGTCATGGAGAGGAAGAGTTAAGCAATCCAAATTTGAAAGAAGAATGGGAACTTTGTTTTCTTAAACTATTTGCTGATGTTTCTGGCACTTAATCTTTTCAATCGTGAAATCTCAAAACAAACAAACATGAAATTCATTTTGTGAAGTTGTATTTTAGAGTTTAGTAGTTGTATTTTATCTAGAATTCACATTTACATAAAAATAACAAATGCTGATAGACCACACATACTCCCTTTCCCATTTTTAGAAGTATTTCTGTGTTGGTTTTTTATGATTCTAATGCTTTCATCATGATTCTATAACTACTCAAGTCAGAACACAGGTCTGAAGAGCACAGAGTAGTTGGCAACATGTGTTTCATAAGGAACAGAATGCTAATTTAGTTCATAGGTATGGCTTCTTAGAAAACAGTTGAAAGTTTAGGCATTACAAACTTAAAAAATTCATTTGTAGAGTTTCTATTTTGAAGTTCACCTTATCACAACTTCCACTTTTAAATAACTATTCATAACAATGATCTCATCTTTCTGCTCCTTGTTTTTATATTTACAGTTTTATATAAAAATGAATTCTAAAACCCTAAATTGTCCAACAGGCTTTATGTTGTTAAATGGATCTCTCATATTGAAAGTGTGTTTGTTATACATGCTATTCCCTGCTAGGAAATGATCCAGATTTCTAAAATTATTTCTAATGTCTTATTAGGAAACAGCATAATTCAACCACCTGGGATTAGACACACATTCAATTTTTATTGTTAGAAGAAACACATCAATTGCTGGTCTCACTATTATCTTTTTTCAGAATTTTATTTGTATTAAAAATAAAATTTCAGCTGGAGTGACAAATATTAATTCTCATGAGCCTATCTACTTTTTGTTTTAAAGAGGCTTTTTTTCTGAGTCAAATTTAAAACATAATAAATTATTAAAATAGAAATATCTATAAATCTACCACTATTCAGTATATCTAATTATGCAGCTTGAATGCTACATAGATGAAATTAGAATACATTATTTAGTACTTTCCTACTTTTTCATTAATCCTTTTCCCAGTTTCTATACACAATCATACTTAAACTTTTTATTTACTTCAATATTCAATCATAAAATCATGATTTTCTTTAGGCACTTGGTTGTATCCTGTTACTTGGAATCATTAATAATGCTATTATAAACATCTTCATTCTTACAGCTTTTGGCTCTTAAGTTGCTTCCATAGGAAGGATTCCTAGGAGTGGTATATATTGCCAAACTGCCCTCCAAAAAAACTGTTTTGGGGGATCCTTCCAGGGAAAACTGTTTCTAAACCAGTTTTTATAACATATGGCATTTCACAGAAGGGTGTTTGTCATCAATCTGTGCATTAGGACATCTGCTTTTCCTTTTGTAAAACTGCTGCAAGAAGTTCTACCCTAACCTACAGGAGGTACGTTTTGGTCCTTCTCATGAGAGGGGATTCTAATTCTGTTCTGAGCAGGGGAAACTCCAAGTTCCTTTATCAGTAGTGGGGAGAGGTTAGACTGATACTAAACTCACTTTCTCTTGTTCCATGCTTTTATAAACAGTTGTCCATATTTATAAGACAGAAAAAAGTATATGGGAAGGGATCGAGCAATATTTGCCACACTGAACTCTTTTAATCAGTGCAGAACAGTGAACAGAAATACAACCGTATAATTGAAAACACTTTCTCCTGATGTGCAAGGTTATCTCTTTTGCCCGGTAAATTCAATGAACACAGGGTTAATTTAATACCAGTGTGTCCTGTAACCACACTTGTATTATAAAAGGATCATTTAAATTTTGCTTGTTACAGAACTTCTTATGACAAGGTAGAATTTAAGCCCTTTGGGTTTAAAGTACCCTCATCATAAAGTGGGGGGGGGGGGCTCAAAGTAGATAACCTACAAAGTCCTTTCACTACCAAATAACGACGGCTACCGTGATTCCCATAAAAATCTGAGTTGAAGTATGTGACATAGCAACAGTCTTTTATCTGGTGTTTAGACACATATCTACGTTTAAGGAAATAATAAGAAGGTTTACTTACTGATGACTGGTCTGATAAAGAGGATTTTTCTAACTCTGGAAGGCTTGAAATTATTGTAGTTCTATTGCCTCTTTCAGTAGCTACGAGTTCTATTGATAAACCATCTCCTATGATATGCCAACTTTTTATAGTCAACTTAAAAAAAAGAAAGATATGGAGGTGATTATTGCGGCATTAGAATAAAATCCTTAAATGTGATTTAGAATAAAAACAGATTTTTTTACCTCAATTGGATTGCTATTTATAATCGCAAATAAAATATTACTTGCTTCTGTAGCACTCAATATGCCAAAATCTATGAAACGTTCCTCTATTTTGGGAGGTAATACAAAGTACTGAAAAGATATAAAAGAACTAGATTAAACGTAAAATCTTAACTTGTGTAGGAGAATGTTATCAAGAGAAAATGACTATATTAAGATATTTTAAGGTTTCTACATTTTATGTAAATATACACATACACATATAAAATAGAATCATTTTAAGTAATCAAAATGAAAACACTTATGGCCTCTACTGAACAGCGTTTTCTCCTCTGAAGGCACATTAAAAAAAGCAGAAAGCTAAAGAGGGAGGGGATTGGGGGGAATCCTAAAAGATAAGGCAAAAAAGTCCTTGGTTTCAGTAAACACCATGCATCACAGAAGCAGCTACAAATACATAATCATTTAACCTAAACAAATGAAGAAGGAACAGGATAATATGATGGTCCCTCCAGTCCTAATATTCTAATTGATGTCAGCTTTTTGGAGAACTACATTGGTTTTTATTTTCTTTTTATCTTCTCTATCAGTTTCATTTCTTACATGAACTTCTTTCAGAGACTATTCGGAGGACACATTGGATATTTTTTCTGGCTTATTTTCTGTACGAGGAAGATCTTTATCTTTCCTGTCTGTTTAGATTACTATTTCAAGTATGTGTTCTTTACCACCTTCCTTTCTTCTGGTTCTTTTCTTCATCCTGACACTTCCTAGTCTCTTCCCTACATAGTTTCCTCTTCAACCTCCTTGTTATTTTTTTTTTCTGATTATGATTTTTTCCTATTTTGTTTTAGCCTCCCCCTGATTAAAACAGTTTAAAAGCAAGATCAGGAGAAAGAATGTGGAAAAGATCTAAGTAGAGACTGTAACTAGAGGATTCAACTGCATCATGAAGGGAGATAGATGCTGGAAAGGTGAAAACCAGTTATCTTGAAAATACAGACTAAGGGGGAATTAGACCTACTTGCAAAGCACAGAAAATGGCAAAATGCAAGGGTGCCTAATAACGATGCCTAATGATACCCAAAATTTCACACAGAAGATGGGTAGGAAGTTTAAAATTTAAACGTAGATAAACATACTTACATCTAAAAAGCCTGTATATACCCGTACAGGCACATGAAATTTAGAAGCATTGGTAATAAGTAAAATGTTGTTATCTATGTGCACGGATGATGTGGATGGCATAAAAAACAGGGTGAAAATGTATCCTGATTCGTTTGGAAGGATTAAGACTGGTTTGCTGAAATTGTGCACCTAGAAAACGATGGAAAAGGAAAAACCGTGTTAGGATCTCCTAGCTGGCAGATTAGTCAAGTTAAAAGTATGAGAGGTCCCAGACATACTTTAAACATTGTTTTGGCTTCTTCTGGTAGCAACACATCATGAATGAGGATCGCAAAACTGAAAGTGTTAGTAAGGTAAATTGGCCTTTCCACAGGATCAGAAGGACTGTCTCGGATGTGAAACAATGTTGCAGCATGATCAAATCCCAAGTAACTATTTGAAAAAAACAAAAACAAAAAGAATAAATCATTTTTATTTCTATCTGTTAACTTAAAATCCAAATTCTTTTGTAATAATTTATGTTTAGCACTAAGGATTGGTATTCGGGAATTAGAACTATAAAAATTTTACTAATTAACTGCATAATTTAAAACAAAATTTAACTTCCAAAATATTAACATGGACTATAAAGAACTATTCTCTACTGAATTGTATATAATTAAAAAATTAAAACCAAGAACATTTTAACAGAAAGAGTTATAAGCTACTTAAAAAATATGTTTATCATTCATTTGCAACTAGCTTTGTCTCTACCAAGTTGGATATTAAACTATTATTGATTATAGCAGTGATTTTCAACATGTGTGCTGCAATAATTTTTAAAACATATAATACCTGACTATTTAGTAAAGGCACTGACCTCTTTATCCTCAGATTCTCAAGTTAAAAAAATAAATGACAACAGCCATTACAACAATAGCCATCTGGTGTGAATGAATCAAAATTACACGTATTTTTTTTTGTCAGATCAGCAAAAAATATATTTAGTGTGTTGTAGAGTTTTAGTAATTAGTTTATGTGTGCCATGAGATGAAAAAGGCTGAAAATCACTGGGTTACTAAAAAATTAGAAAATGAACTACACATATTATTGCCCATTTAATATGTTATAATTCTAGAACAGTGCATATGAGTTTATAAAGGAATATAAATGATTTTGTTTCAACTGACAATATACTTTATTAATAAACCATAACCACTTCCAGGTTACAAAGGAAATTCATAGAAAGGAAACAGTTCAAATGACTTACAGATTCATTTTCCTACTGTATTACTGAGTCTTCAAAACTTCATTTTAAGCCCAAATCACATCACCCCATTTACCTTTTTCTTCTAAGTATAAACAAAATATAGGCGACTTTTCTCCTTTATAGTTGAAGTTCTTTTCAACAGTAATTCTGTGGAGTTTATGTGAATTTGGCTAATACATTTTTGCTAAAGTCGATTAGCAGGGAAATAGAAGTTATTGATTAGTAAAAAGTTACAAAGCTTATTTCAAGAGAAACTCACCCATCTAACACTTCTGCTTGATAGGGTATCTCAAGTTTAGAATAACTCTTTTCCTTTGCTTTAACAGTGATTTTCCCAGAAAACTGAGATGGTTTTCTTGCCTTCGATGCTGAAAGGAAACACACACACACACCAAAAATCTGTCAACTTTATACAGGGGACTGTGAGTGGCTACATGGACTGAAAAAAAATCTTAAAAAGGAAAGTTGAGCTTTCAAATTGATAAGCAGAATAGTTTTACAATATTAAAATCAATTATCACACTTTTCATATAAAAAAGAAATAATGTTTTAAGCTGCCTGTAAGGGAAAAACAAATAAGGAATTAGAACAAATACAATTTAAGAGGAAAACCACTTTATTTGAGCTACTTCTCTATAGTCATTAGTTTTTGCTTTGCTTATATCCATAGAAGGGTTTCTCAGCTTTGAGTAGATTTTTAAAATCCTCATTAGCCTTATTTCTTTCTGTTTGCTGTTTTAGCCACTTCTGGATACTTTTAATTTTTCACTATTTATTCTGATGTAAAGCTGATTATAAGGGCCATAATTAAAGCATTTCATGGTATTTTATCATGAAAAATGAAGTTTTCAAGAACTTCAAGAAAATTCAGTTAAAAATCCTAAATAATAGTGACCGGATGAGGAAGATGCTTGCTTGTAGAGTTAATATATATGGTGCATTTTGAAAATATTAAAAGTTAAATATAACACAATTTCCTATTGATTGTCACAACAATCCCAGTGGTATTTTGTGTTGAGAGCTGGGGTGGTGGAGTTAAGATGGGAGGTGAAAGGTGGAGGAACTGTCCCATGATAATGAAAATGACTTTTAAGAAATATAGCACTTGCAAAGCAATACTTATATCAGACAAAATAAATTTTTTTAAAAAAAGGCTATAATAAGAGACAAATAAGGACATTCTTTTATATTGATAAAAGAATCAACAACAAAAGGATATAATCCTTGCAAATTTTATCTGCTCAACAAAGGAGCACCTAAATATATAAATCAAGTCTTGGTGGACATAAAGGGAGAGATTGACAGGAAGAGTGATAGTAGGGAATTTTAACACCACATTGACATAGATGGATAGATCTTCCAGACAGAAAATCAACAAGGAAACAGAAGCCCTGAATGACACACAATATTTAATTGGTATTTTTCAGAGCATTTTACCCCAAAGCAGCAGAATATACATTTTTTTCAAGTGCACACGGAATATTTTCCAGAATAGACCACATGGTAGGACACAAAATAAGTCTCAATAAATATAAGGTTGAAATCATATCAAGCATAGCTTCAACCACAATAGTATGAAACCAGAAATCAATTAAAATAAAAAACCGAAAGACACAAACACATGAAGGCTAACTAACATGTCACTAAATAATTAGTGGGCTAACAATGAGATCAGTGAAGAAATCAAGATACTTTGAAACAAATGAAAATAAAAACACAACAAAACTAAACCTACAGGACACAGTGAAAACAGTCCTAAGAAGGAAATTCATAACATTACAGGCCTATCTCAAGAAATAAGAATCTTAAACAATCTAGCCTTACACCTAAAGAAACTAGAATAAGAACAGCAAAAAAGTCTATGAGTAGGAAGAAGGAAATAATAAACATCCAAGCAGAAATAAATGAAATAGTCTAATAAAATACAAAAGATCAATAAAACTAAGAGCCAGTTCTTTGAAAAGATAAACAAGATTGATAAAACTTTTTAAAAAATTTATTAATTAGTTTGTTTGTTTTTATTTATTTTATTTTATTTTTAGAGAGAGTGGAATAAAGAAAGAGAAGAAAAGAAACATCTCTGTGTGGTTGCTTCTCACTCGTGCCCCCAACTGGGGACCCGACGTGCAACCTAGTAATGTGCCCTGACTGGGGATTGAACCAGTGACACCTGGCTCGCAGGCCAACGCTCAAGCCTCTGAGCCACAGCAGCCAGGGAGATTGATAAAACTTTAACTAAACTTATCAAGGAAAAAGGAGAGAAGGCACAAGAAATAAAATCAGAAATAAAACATGAGAAGTAACAACTGTCACCACAAAAATACAAAGGATTATCCAGAAATGTTATGAGCAACCATATGCCAACAAATTGCACAAGCTGGAAGAAACAGACATATTCCCAGAAACACATAATCTTCCAAAATTGAATCAAGAAGAAACAAAAAATTTGAACACATGGATTACAATGAATGAAATAGAAATAGTAATCAAAAACTCCTAACAAACAAAAGTCCAGGATCAGATGGCTTCACAGGTGAATTTTACCAAGCATTCAAAGAAGAACTAATATCTATCCTTCTCAAACTAGTCCAAAAAATTCAAGAGAAGGGAAGACTCCCAAGGTCATTTTTATAAGACCAACATTATCTTAATTCCAAAACCAAATAAAGACACTACAAAGAAAGAAAATTTTAGGCCAATATCCCTGATGAACATAGATGCTAAAACTTTCAACAAAATATTAGCAAATGGAATTCAGTAGTACATAAAAAAGATCGTACACGATGATCGAATGGGATTTATTCCTGAAATACAAGGTTGGTACAATACCCGCAAATCAATTAACGTGGTACACCATATAAACAAAATGAAGGACGAAAATCATATGATCACATCAGTAGATGCAGATAAAGTATCTGACAAAATCCAGCACCCATTTATGATAAAACTCTCAGCAAAGTGGAAACAGAGAGAACATGCCTCAACAAAATAAAGGCCATATATGACAAGCCCACAGCCAACATCAAACTCAATGGGGAAAAAACTACAAGTATTTCCCTTAAGATCAGGAACAAGACAGGGATGTCCACTTTCACCACTCTATTCAACATAGTATTGGAAGTTCCAGCCACAGCAATCAGACAAAAAGAAGAAATAAAAAGAATTCAAATCGGAAATGAAGAAGTAAAACTGTCATTATTTGCAGATGACATGATACAGTATATAGAGAACCTTAAAAATTCCACCAAAAGACTATTAGAACTGACAAAATGATTTCAGTAAAGTAGCAGGACACAAAATTAATAATCAAAAATCAATTGCATCAAGAAAAACATTTTAATTTATTATATTTATTTTTAGAGAGAGGGGAAAAGAGAAAGAGAGGGAGAGAAACAGCCATCAGTTGCCTCTCACATGCCCCTAACTGGGGACCGGGCCCACAACCCAGGCATGTGCCCTGACTGGAAATCAAACCAGTGACCTTTTAGCTCACAGGCCAGCACTTAGTCCACTGAGTCACACCAGCCAGGGCTCGACTGCATTTTTACAATCAATAATGAACTATCAGAAAGCAAAACTAAGAAAACAATTCCATTTAACACTGCATCAAAAACAAACAAACAAACAAAAAAACAAAAAACAAACAAACGTAGGAATAAACTTAACCAAGGAGGCAAAACAAAACAAACACCTGTACTCTGAAAATTATAAGACACTGAGGAAAGAAGTTGAAGAAGGTACAAATAGAAGCATTACTGTACTCATGGATAGGAAGAATTGATATCATTAAAATTTCCATGCTACCCAAAGCAATCTATAGGTTCCAAGCAATTCCTATCAAAATACCAATGGCGTATTTCACAGAACTAGAACAAATAATCCAAAAATGTATACAGAACCACTAAAGACCCTGAATAACCAGAGCAATCTTGAGAAAGAAGAACATGTTAGGAGGAATCACAATACCTGATGTGAAACTATACTACAAAGCCACTGTAATCAAAACAGTCTGGTATTGGCATAAGAACAGACATATAGATCAATGGAACAGAATAGAAAGCCCAGAAATAAACCCACACCTATATGGTCAATTAATATTTGACAAAGTAGGCAAGAACATATAATGGGGTAAAGATAGTCTATTCAATTAAAGGTGTTGGGAAAACTGCATAAATGCAAAAAAATGAAACCAGACCATCTTCCTACACCACATACAAAAACTCAAAATGGACTAATGACTTAAATGTAAGACTTGAAACCATAAAACTCCTAGAAGAAAACATAGCCAGTAAAATCTGACATTTCTCTTAGCAATATTTTTTTCTGATATTTCTCCTCGGCCCAGGGGAACAAAAGAAAAAAAATTAACAGGACATCTAACTAAAACATTTTTTTCACAGCAAAGGAACCTACTGAATGGGAGAAGATATTCACCAGTGAAACATCTGATAAAGGGTTAATATCCAAAATGTATAAAGAACTGGTACAACTCAATACCAAAAAACACAAACCATCCAAGTAAAGAATGGGCAGAGGACCTAAAGAGACACCTCTCCAAAGAGAACATCCAGATGGCCAACAGAGATATGATTAAATGGTCCAGTCAGAAGACATAGGGTAGCTTAATGGATAAGAAATAAAGATACATATACATGCTGTCTACGAGAAACCCACCTCAGAACAAAAGACACACACAGACTGAAAGTAAAGATATGGAAAAAGGTTATGTGCAAGTGGAAACAAAAAAGGTGGCGTAGCAATACTTATATGAGACAAAACAGACTTTAAGAAATATAGCACTTGCTTTAGAAATGCTCTCCCTTTGCCTGTGTATTTAATTTTACCTAATTTCTTTAAGAAGCATTTATTTTAGAGTCTATGATCTCAGAAGAACCAACATTACTGACATTCATTCATCTCAAGAATGGAAACATTCACTGGGCTGTTAGTCCAGGAGCTCGAGGAGAAGAGTATGGAAGGCCGGGACAGCACTGTCTTGATGCGCAAACCCCTTCCTTGGACTTATCAGGAGGGTGGGTACTAAATGCTCTCAAGGGTCAGGAATCACAACTGGCTGCTCTCCTTCTTGGTAGGAAGAGAGAATGTACCTGCTGATACTGAAACTGGTGGTCATGACTGTAGTATCTTAAGAACACAGACAATTTATCAGTCTTGGAAATAACTGTGGCATGAAAACCTACAAGCCTATTTAAAAGCTGGATTATGACAGTATGCCACATATTTCATGTTGATTTCCTCGGGAGTTTGCTCTGAGCTCGTGGGATGAAGACTGAAGCTGGTGCCCACCTGTGCAGCAGCTCCAGACCTTCACGAGAACTTTCCATGTGCAAGTAGTAAGCACAATGCTCTCACACTGTGCAGAGCATTCCAGTGTTCTGTCACACGCAAAAGGTTATGACTGAGCAAACACCCTCACCTGGTGAGGAGCTTAAATGTGAAATGTGGACTGTAAGCAGAGATAGCTTTGTTGTGAAGTCAAAGTTTAAGCTTCAGAACTCCTCATTTGCATGGTCCCAAATGACACAAGCCCCATTTGGAGTTTCAGTTCTTATTAAATTTAATTACATATAGTTAAGCAGCTATTAAGTCACTTTTAAAAAAATTTTGTGATAGCAAATTCAGTCAGTATTCTACTAAAGTGGACAAAAATGAATAAAAACCTGCTGTTCAAATATGGTAAAGTCTGGGTTAATATATCAAGTGTCAAAATACACAGTATAATAGTTCTATTATAAAGGCTATTATTTTAGCTCAGGACTGTCTGCCTTGCTTAGAAAACCCAATAAATGAAATGTTAAAGAGAATATTTCTGCTTTCAAATGCCAACATGTTTCTGAAATTCAAATACATTATCACCCAATTACAAAAACTGATGACTTCATCATTAAGACAAAGTATAATTGGAATATATGTGTTAGAGCTCAGACTACAAAAGTTTAATTCCATCCCTACTGTATTTGTCAATACTAGTTTAGGTTTATAAAGTTATAATATTTTCTTTCAAAAACCGTCAAGAGTTCTTGATATTTTACAAGAAAAACCAACCTAAGCAGTAATATAAAATCTGACTGTAAGATGGTCAGGATTTCTATTATTAAGATGTTGACAAAGAGGCCTTCTAGTTTATCAAAATAAGACCATTGTATTAGAAAAAGTTGAATACTTACCATCAAAACTAATACTTGCAACTTTGGTATATTTACTTTCTGAAGCTTTTAAGGTAATCGGTTTGAAGTGTACCACGATAGCATCATTTTGGGGTGTGGGTCGAACACTCTGAAAAGAGAAAAATACAGATAACATTGTTTTAGTTTAATGGTTCAGTTACATTACACTGGAACATGTATTGTTAAAGTAAGGCCAAATCAAAACTTTAAAACTTTTAACTTCATGTGATCTCTTTAAATGGAGTAAGCCAAACTATTAAACTGTCAAATTAATTTCATTAGAATATATTTGTGAAATAATCAGAAGAAAAACATATAACAGATGAGTGTAAAAATCTAAAGACAAACCAGTACACTGGGTGTATGAACATAAAACAGATAATAAAAGTCTTTATTTTTCAAACGAATGTCGAAGTTGGCCAAAAAATTCATTTGGTTTTTTCTGTACGATGGCTCTAGTAGTGCTTAGCTGTCTTTAACTTCATTTGAAACAATTTTGTTAGATTGACAGCTGTTATCAGTGTGCACTTAAAAAAAAATCAAAATTGGTGAACTTCTGTGTAGCCATTTTAATATTGAAGATGAAAGAAAGTACATTAACATGTGATGCAGTGGCTAACAGAGTGAACGGTCTCACATTCATGGGTGGAGCATAAAAGCTGGGATGGACACCTGGGGAGCAATCCCAGGCCCTGGCTAAACCTCGCTGCTCATGGTGCTAGTGCCAAAAAGTAAAGCCTCATAGCTTCTGGCTGTGAAAACAAGTGGAGGTTGGGGCACAGGAAAAAACTGCCCGTCTCTCAGGAGAGTTTGTTTAGAGGGCGCCCACAGTCCCAGAACTTATGAAAACCACCCACTCTGGAACCATCAACAGGGCAACAGCTAGCGGGGTGCCAGTCACACTGGAAAAGGAGTGAGTGCCAAGTAAGCAGCATTGTTCCCCTGCTAACCCCTCCTCCACAAACAGCCCCACAAAGTAGTGAAACAGGTTGCCCTGCAATGACGAATAACAAAAGCTCCACAATGTAACAAGTGTGGCAGCTCTACCTAAGTAAGACACAGAGGCAAACACAGGGAGGCTGTCAAATTGAGGAGACAGAGAAGTATGGGCCAAATGAAAGAAAAAATCAAAATTCCAGAAAAAGAACTAAGCGGAAAGGAAACAGTCAACCTGTCAGATACAGAGTTCAAAATACTAGTGATAATGATGCTCAGAGAAATAATTGAGTATGGCAAACGCTTAAGGGAAGAAGGGAAGGCTACACTAAGTGAAAAAAAAAAATCTGCACAGAACCAATAGTGAAGGGAAGGAAGCCAGGGTTCAAATTAATGCGCTGGATCATAAGAAAGAAAGAGTCAACCAGTACAGAATGAAGAAAGAAGAATTGAAAAAAAAGAGAGAGAATAAGAAGACTCTGGGACATCTCCAAAAGTGCCAACATCTGAATCATAGGCCTTCCAGAGAAGAGGAAGAGCGAGAAATTGGAAACTATGTGAAAAAATAATGAAAGAAAACTTCCCTAATTTGGCAAAGGAAATACACATACAAGTCCAGGAAGCACAGAGTCCCAAACAAGTTGGACTGAAAGAGGACCACATCAAGACACATTATAATTAAAACAACAAAGGTTAAAGATAAAGACAGAATCTTAAAAGCAGCAAGAGAAAAGCAGAGAGTTACCGATAAAGGAGTTCCCATAAGACTATCAGCTGATTTCTTGAAAGAAACTTTGCAGGCAAGAAGGGACTGGCAAGAAGTATTCAAAGTGATAAAAAGCAAGGACCTACAACCACGATTACTCTATCCAGCAAAGCTATCATTTAGAATGGAAGGGCAGATGAAGTGCTTCCCAGACAAGGTAAAGCTACAAGAGTTCATTATCACCAAGCCATTATTGTATGAAATGTCAAAGGGACTTATTTAAGAAAAAGAAGATCAATACTATGAACATTAAAATGACAACAAACTCACAACTATCAATAACTGAATCTAAAAAACAAAACAAACTTAGCAAACTACTAGAACAGGAATAGAATCATAGGTATGGGGATCATATGGAGGGTTATCAGTGGTGAGGGGGAAGGCGAAGAATAGGGGAAAATGCACAGGGATTAAGAAGCACAATTGAGAAAAAAGTCTCGCGGTGCTGCCGGGCTCAGCCCCGTCTCCTCCTCTTGCTCCCTCGGCCGGGCGGCGGTGACTGTGCACCGACGTCGGCGCGGGCTGCCACCGCCGCGTCCGCCCGCCGCCAGCATGGCCACCACAGCCACCTGCACCCGCTTCACCGACGACTATCAGCTCTTCGAGGAGCTCGGCAAGGGTGCTTTCTCTGTGGTCCGCAGGTGTGTGAAGAAAACCTCTACGCAGGAGTATGCAGCAAAAATCATCAATACCAAGAAGTTGTCTGCCCGGGATCACCAGAAACTAGAACGTGAGGCCCGGATATGCCGACTTTTGAAACATCCCAACATTGTGCGCCTCCATGACAGTATTTCTGAAGAAGGGTTTCACTACCTCGTGTTTGACCTTGTTACTGGCGGAGAGCTATTTGAAGATATCGTGGCAAGAGAATACTACAGTGAAGCTGATGCCAGCCACTGTATACATCAGATTCTGGAGAGCGTTAACCACATCCACCAGCATGACATCGTCCACCGAGACCTGAAGCCTGAGAACCTGCTACTGGCGAGTAAATGCAAGGGTGCGGCAGTCAAGCTGGCTGATTTTGGCCTAGCCATCGAAGTTCAGGGAGAGCAGCAGGCTTGGTTTGGTTTTGCTGGCACCCCGGGTTACTTGTCCCCTGAGGTCTTGAGGAAAGATCCCTATGGAAAGCCTGTGGATATCTGGGCCTGCGGAGTCATCCTGTATATTCTCCTGGTGGGATATCCTCCCTTCTGGGATGAGGATCAACACAAGCTGTATCAGCAGATCAAGGCTGGAGCCTATGATTTCCCATTACCAGAGTGGGACACAGTAACCCCTGAAGCCAAGAACTTGATCAACCAGATGCTAACCATAAACCCTGCAAAACGTATCACAGCTGACCAGGCTCTCAAGCATCCATGGGTCTGCCAATGGTCCACGGTGGCATCCATGATGCATCGTCAGGAGACTGTTGAATGCTTGCGCAAGTTCAATGCCCGGAGAAAACTGAAGGGTGCCATCCTCACGACCATGCTTGTTTCCAGGAACTTTTCAGCTGCCAAAAGCCTATTGAACAAGAAGTCGGATGGCGGTGTCAAGGAGCCACAAACCACTGTGGTGCATAACGCTACAGACGGGATCAAGGGCTCCACAGAGAGCTGCAACACCACCACAGAAGATGAGGACCTCAAAGCTGCCCCGCTCCGCACTGGGAATGGCAGCTTGGTGCCTGAAGGACGGAGCTCCCGGGACAGAACAGCCCCCTCTGCAGGCATGCAGCCCCAGCCTTCTCTCTGCTCCTCAGCCATGCGAAAACAGGAGATCATTAAGATCACAGAACAACTGATTGAGGCCATCAACAATGGAGATTTTGAGGCCTACACGAAAATTTGTGATCCAGGCCTCACTTCCTTTGAGCCCGAAGCCCTTGGTAACCTTGTGGAGGGAATGGATTTCCATAAGTTTTACTTTGAGAATCGTGAGTGGTCTTGTCCAAGAACAGCAAGCCCATTCATACCACCATCCTGAACCCGCATGTCCATGTGATCGGAGAGGACGCAGCTTGCATCGCCTATATCCGCCTCACCCAATACATCGATGGGCAGGGTCGGCCTCGAACCAGCCAGTCGGAGGAGACCCGGGTCTGGCACCGCCGGGATGGCAAGTGGCTCAATGTCCACTATCACTGCTCAGGGGCCCCTGCCGCACCGCTGCAGTGAGCTCAGCCACAGGGACATTAAGAGATCCCAGCTGGAGGTCGAACCTTTGCAGCCAGTGGCTCTGGAGGGCCTGAGTGACAGCGAGCGGCAGTCCTGTTCGTTTGAGGTTTAAAACAATTAAATTACAAAGCGGCAGCAGCCAATGCACGCCCCTGCATGCAGCCCTCCCGTCCGCCCTTCGTGTCTGTCTCTGCTGTACTGAGGTGTTTTTTACATTTAAGGGGAAAAAAAAGAAAAAAAGATTGTTTAAAAAAATGGAATCCATACCATGATGTGTTTTAAAACCATCAATAGCCCTTGGGCTGGCAAGAAGGCAAGAGTTTGTGTGGTGACCATCCTGGCATGAGCAGCAGGCCACTCACCAGCCCTTGAAGAAGTGAGCTTGGCCTCTGGCCTCCATGGACTTAGGAGACCAGGCAAGAACTCTGACAAAACTTTCGGGGCCGTGATGTGATTGCAGCCCCTGAGGTGGCCTGCCTGCCCCAGGTCTAGGAATGGACTTCTTCAGAATTTGCATAGGCACCTAGAATGAGGCTGATGAGAACAGCGTGGCCATCAGACCTACTTGGGCGAAAATGTGGAGCTCCCAGCCTTCTGTGGAGGAAGCTGAGAAGCTGTGGCCTCAGGACTAAGGGCCCAGATGTTGCTGTACTGTTTCATTTAGCATAGAAGGGAAGAGAATTGGTGCTGCAGAAGTGTGTCCGCTACGAAGCTGATGAGAAGCCTCGTGTTAGTCTGACATGTACTCATCCATTTCTACAGGATGCACAATGCACGTGGGTCCCAATATTGAGGCCCAATCCCTGCAGAGGGGAAGGGGGAGGGGTTGCGCTTTGCTTCGTGTTTGTTTTCTTATAACTTAGCAAGGAGAGAGCCAGACCCTGGTCAGGGCTCCCTTTGCTGCCTCTGGCAGTTCTGTTTCTGTGCTGATATGGACCATCTTTGTCTTGCCTTTTCATGGTGGTGGTCCCGTGCTGACCCTCATCTGGGCTTGGGCCCTCTGCCAAGTGCCCCTGTGGGATGGGAGGAGTGAGGCAGCGGGATTGAGTTGGTGGTTGTCTCTATGCATTCGGGCTGCCCTGATGGCTGTCTCCCTTCTTACTATTCCCTTGCTGCACGTCCATCTCTTCCTGTTTTTGAGATTGACCCAACTGCTTTGGCACGAAGAGGTGTCCTCTTTAAGAGGTCTCTACTGACCAACTGAAGTATACTTACTGCATGGGCATCACCCCCCACCACCACCACTTGCATGTATCCAAAAGGTATCCAGAGCCAAGACTCCTACTTAATTCATTGTCCCTCTCTGTGCTCAAGGAGTTCCATTCCAGGAGGGAAAGATCTATACTCGAAGCAGGTAGCACAGAAGATAATGGAGAAGCAATTGGTCATGACCTTGGTTTCCCCAAAACAACTGTGCAAACTTGTCTGCACAAATATTTGCACTATTGGGGGGAAAAGTGGGTAGACCCCAGCTGCCTGGACTACCTTTAGGAGGCAAAGCTACAGATTTACCCTGGAGCCAGCTAAGAGAGCAAACTCACAGGTGCTGGTGCTTGGATTTAGCCAGGCTCTTCCGAGCACCTCCTACATGCCCCAGCCCTGGGCCCTGGCCCTTTCCTGCCCTGCAGCCTGCAGTACCAGCACGCAGACACCTTCACCACAGGGTTTGGTTTTGCTGGCTTGAAGACAAATGGTCTTAGAGTTCATTAAGACCCATAGCTTCATATGGCTGCTCCAGCCCTTCTTAGCATTCTTACTCCTCTTCTGGGGCTAATGTCAGCATCTATAGTCAATAGACTATTTAAAAAAAAATCACATTTTAAACAGGAAATGGAAGGCATTTGTTGCAGAATTTTTGCATGATGACATAGAAATAATTTAAAAATAGTTAGTGTTTGTTCTGAATGTTGGTAGACCCTTCATAGCTTTGTTACAATGAAACCTTGAACTGAAGATATTTAATAAAATAACCTTTAAACCGTCAAAAAAAAAAAAGAAGCACAATTGATAGGTACAAAATACACAGAGGAATATTAAGAATAATAAAGGAAATGGAGAAGCCCAAGAACTTACAGGCATGATCCATGGAAATGAACTAAGAGGGGTGGGGGATTACTGGAAGGAAGGAGGGTACTGGGCACAGCGGGACAAAGGGGAAAAAATTGGGACAGCTGTAATAGCATAATTAATAAAATATACTTAAAAAAGAAAATAAGCAACATTTTCGCATATTATGCTTTATTATTTCAAGAAAGGTAAAAACGCAACTGAAACAAAAAAGGATTTGTGCAGTGTATGGAGAAGGTGTTGTGACTGACTGAACAAGTCAAAAGTGGTTTGCAAAGTTTCATCTGGAGATTTCTCGCTGGGTGATACTCCACGGTTGGGTAGACCACTTGAAGTTGACAGCCATCAAATAGAGACATTAATTGATAACAATCAACATTATACCACGTGGAAAATAGCTGACATACTCAAAATATCCAAATCAATAAAGTTATTGGTAAAAATGAAAAGAAAAGTATATTTTTTTATGGAAAAAAACCATACAGACTTTTTGGCCTATATAAGAGAAGGAGACATGAAGATTTATAGAATCTCTCTTAAAGAATCCACATGAAGGAAGATAAATAATAAACATGAATTTGGGAGCTGGTGTCCCTTTGTCAAGACAATGCTGCAGACCCACTTCTAACGGTATTTTCCATTCTCTAGGGAGCATTGTGCAAGTGAGGTGCTGCTGCTCAGAAGCAGGGCTTCATTCCAAAGTGTGGACTGAGCAGTGATGCAACCGCAGGCAGGTGTAATTGGGAAGAAGTCAGAACTCTTTAAACTTAATAAGGCCTTTCTATTAGGGAAAAAACACACAAACAAACTAAACTAAGCTAAACCTAAAGTAACAACAACAAAGAAAACTGTAAAAGATTGCACTTTTTGAGCAAACTTAAAAAATAACTACATTTTTAAGCACAGTTAACTTTTTAATTCATGATCCTCATGGACACAAAGCACTTTTCATTGGAAGGAACTTTAAAGATCCCATCCTCTTTCCCTGTTTACAGGTGAAGAGAACCATGCAGTACTGAGTGATGTTTTAATATCTAGGCATTAAGAGGCAGAACTGGACTTGGCCCAGGGCCTTTCTTCCCCTGGCACCCCATGACCAAACATGTATGACACATAATGCCTAAATACACTGCTTTCCACTACCCGCAGGCAGAGCATCTCCAGCCTGCTGCTGGTTAGTGCTCAGCCATCATGGCAGGTCTGGACTGAGCCTGGAACCACGGCCTTAAGGATGGCTCTGCCAATTTCTGTGCCTGAAACCTTTACAGCTTTAACAGCTGGCCTCAGACTCTCTCAGAACTCTCACTCATTTTCTCCCTTTTTCTCTTTGGCAACTCCTCATTTGTTTTTGAATGTCTAACTGAGGCTAGGTGTTGCTTTTCTCATATAACTATACTTTTTACCAATAAGCTCACTACAATTAGCAACCACTTAAAGTACAAATCTCTTCCTTCCTTGAAAGAGGTGTGTGTTCACAGCAGAGTGAACTGTAAGATAAACTACAACTGGATAATGGTTCACTTGGTTCCACTATGCTGCATACAACACTACACCAATGTTTTTTCTGAAGGACGGGGAAGCAGCACAGAAGTACATGTGACAACCCCATAAAAAAACCAGCTCATAAGTGTGAGCCTGAGTGAGCTGCCCACTCAATTCTGGACCGGATTTTTTCTATCTGTAAAATCCTAGGGGGTTGGATTAGATATTTTCTAGGAGTCTACTAGCTATGAAATTTTTGATTTTATTCATTTTGTTGTCTTTTCAAATTGGCCACTTTTATCCTGATGTCAAGATTGTCAGAGATGACCTTATGAAGCTCTGCAGAGCTTCGCAGAGGACTGTCACAGAAGCTCTCTCACCTGCTCCACTGACTGACAGACAGAACAGCAAGGGGATCCGGACTGTTTCAAAGATACTTAAAGATTCTCGGTGGCACTAACAGCCAGAACACTTTTTTGAGTGTTATCAGCCTATATAGAGTACCATGTGGGAGAGAGTTAAGTGATGACACTTATTAAAATATAGTTACTGTAAGTAGTACGAGCTTAAGATAGTTGATGATAAAATGTTCTTATCACATGAAATATACCACTCTTAAGATTTTCCTTACCAGATGAAAAATTTATACTCAATATTATTACCTTAAAATATGTTGCTCTAGTAGTAAACAAATATTCAATTAACATCTCATATAAATTGTCTAAATTGTTCACTTAATACCATTAAAATAACCCCTAAGTCAGTTCAAACCAGTTTTCCAAGGGAACAAAAATGGAGCAAAACAAACAAAATAAAACACAACATTTAAATAGTTGGCTTATTCTGGTGGCTTTAAATAAAAAATAATATGTAATTATTAACTTGTAATAAGCATATTTATACTAACATCAGTTGTAGTATCAATCACTAGCTGCCTCTTAAAGACAATCAAGAAGTGGAAGAAAATTGGCAAGATTCCCAGGAAAGGCAGTTCCCACATGTTCCATATATAGTTCCAATTTTTTTCTCACAACACTCATACCCAACTAATGTTCAATAACTGTGAAGTGAGACTCAAGGACCCAGGACTTACTGAAACTATTTACATTTGAGCAAGCAAGGAAAATAACCTTCCAGTACCTAACAATTGTATACAATAGTTGCACAAATTTGCTAAGGCTCATGTCAAGTTGATATTGGTAAAATGAGCAAATACATCTGTGACTCTTATTCATCGATTAGCATGGAAACTTCAGGCAACTGTTCCTCTTAGAACATCTCAGACAAACTTAATACATTTTTTATGCAGCATTAATGTTACATAAATGTTTTATAAACATTCTCGAAGTTGCATTATAGACGATCAATGTCAGGAAGGCTTGACCCTCTGCACCTTGCCCACTAACGGATGGGGAATTTGTATTTGGAGTTGCTTGCCTTACCAGGCCTCTATCGAAAAAGATGAAGAGACTGAATTCCCTGGAAGGGAATTAAAAACAAAAACACCTTCCAGCTTCTAACACTGCCTAGCCCATCCTGAAAATGACATAATTGTGAAACAGTGGAAGGCAGAGGCCCTTCTAAATGGCATCAATCTCTAAGTTTGGCTTATTATGCAGAAAAATACAAGAAAAGCCTTAGAAAGCTCTCATACAACTCATGGAATCATCGCCTGGCTGAGAAATGTAAGCTACCACCATCTCTCAAGTAGACCACTGCAAAAGATTTCTAACTTTCTATAGTTCAGTCTCCCAGAGTAGCTACAGTGATCTTTTATAAACACATAAATGCTTAAAGTTCTATAATTTCTCACTGCACTTTTAAAAATCTAAACATGCCACGGAGTCCTAAGCAGCCCTGTGTGACTCTCCCACCCTCACCTTTACAGCCAACTTCTTTGTGACATCCAAAGCTCTTCCTGCCTCATGCCTTTGCACTTGCTGCTACCTGTGCTGGGAACACTTGTCTACCAATTTTTCTTACGGGCGCCTACTTCTTAGTCCTCAGTTATGACCTCAAATGCCAGCTCCTCTGAGGCAACTCTACCCTAATCCATCCCCCCCTTACATGACATCCTGTGTATTTCTTTCATAGAACTGGGCTTGATTTACAGTGTTGTTGTATAACCTTGCCTGTCTGATTCACTGCTGTATTCTCAGTACTTAGCACAGGAGTTGGTATATAACAGATATACACTGAATATTTATTGAATGAAGGGATAAATGGAGAAGGAAATAAGACAAAACTATCAAAAGACTGGTTGGGTGTAAGCTTTGGGTATTGGAAAAATTACATACATAGGTAGATATATAGATGTAGCTATATACACATATTCACATATTAATAGGTTTTTAATAGCAATACCAATTTGAAATTAAAATGATATATTCATACAGACTTAAATGTCATTATATACCTAATGTACTTCCATGTAACTTTTGAGTTTTTATAGTTGAATAAGTCACTATTTGGAAACTGGGAGCTGTGCACCTTATATAATTGTTGTATTAAATAAGGCAATCCCCATAAAGAACCTTCCATGGTGCCTGACCCATAGAAAGAGCAAATACAAGAGAAAAGTGGGTATGTGGGCCTATTTAATTCTATCATAAATGGATTAAACACATTATTTTCATTCACATTCTTAGATTAATTGTGAATTTCTCTTTTCTAGGAAATGTTTATTGAAAAAGACAGTTGCTACAGTCTACTCACTGTACGTAAAAAGTTGGACCAGATCATCTGGGCTATGTAAAGGCACGTTTCCATCAAATCTCTAAACTCTCACCTTTGGAGACGTGACTGCAGGCCTGAAATCTGCCCAACAAGCACAAAAGCTCCCCCTCTCACCTGCTCCGTGCAATGGCCTCCCACACACTGAAGAAACCAGTAACAGACAAACAGCACGCAGAACACGCAAACAATAAAAGTTATCTGACAATTTAACAGAGGCCATGGCAGGGTGATCCACCAGCAGACACACTGCTGTCCACAGCTGAAGAGAAATCTAAGATGCTGCCAGGAAGCTGTGCTGCACGATACCCCTCCGTGGAGGTCAGTGATCTGAGCACACGAGAAGAGAAGGACTGGGAAGGGAGTGTGCCCACGTTACCATGAATGCGGTAAACGGGCTCCATGTAAACAACAGGCTTAAAAGAAGAAATCCAGCATCAGCAAGTTTAAAGAAAGTAAGTAGATCATAGCCAAAGCAACCAGGACAAATCTAGCAGAAGGAATTATATTCCATTATAAAGGAAACTCTGGTATACTAAACTAGAAATTTTGAACAAAAGAATCACCATTCTGGGTAAAGGTAAGATTTAAAAATGTTAACATACAGCAGTGATTTCTAGGCCTTTGCGTTTCACTGATTGTTAAAATCTAGCATGCGTGTGTAGGAGAGAACCAAGATGGTGGAAGAATAATTGGAAGCTGCACTTATCTCCTTTCAAGACCAATCTGCAACTACAACTAAATTGTAGAGGAATTATCCTGAATAACGAACTGAACACTAGAGGCAACTTGCGGAGAAGCCTTATAACCACAGACAGATGGATGAAACCACTTCATCACAACATGACTGATACGGAGGAGATGCAAGAGGGCTGACTGGGCTCCCATGGGTGGCAGCTAAAGTGCTGGAAGGATATTTCAGTGGCTGGGGGTTTCCCCTGAGATGTGTGCTGTCTAAAACCCAAGCTGGGCTCCCCATCCTACAGCACCAGAGCTGGGAAAGGAACCCAGATAACATCCAGCTGTGAAAAGCATCAGGGTTTCTGTCCACCAGGGAGAGATGGCTGGAGACTCAGAGAGCCTATTCAAGGGTCAGTTAACAAAATTCCTTTTTCAGCCACTTACGCTGGGCTCCAGCAGAGGTGGGGCAGAGTGGACCAGAGCCATGTGAGGAAAATCTGGGGCTGGCGGTTCTGGGGAGAGAACTACAGGCACAGGTGCCAAAATCCCTGTGCTGAGTCATTCCCATAGTGAAGAAGCCATCTTTCTCGGACAGAGCACTCCTCTCCAAAGGGCATCAGCCTGAAGGGAAGTAACAGCCCGCCCACCCACGGGAATTACTCTGCCCCAACTTACGGAGTTTAAGCCAGGCTACTGAGCACAGGTCAAAGACGAGAACAACAAGGAAATCAAAATACACCTTGAAACAAATGAAAATGAGAACACAACAATCATAAATCTGTGGGACCATATAAAGCAATCCAAAGAAGGAAATTAATAGCATTACAGGCCTATCTCAAAAAAATAAGAAAATGCTCAAATAAACAATCTAACTTTACACTTAGAGGAACTTGAAAAAGAACAACACACAAAGCTCAAAGTGAGCAGGAAAAAGTAAACAGTAAAGATCAGAGCAGAAATAAATAACATAGAGTCTAAAAAAAGATGCAAAAGATAAATGAATCCAAAAGCAGGTTCTTTGAAAAGATAAAACATGACCGACAAACTTTTAATGAGCAGAGTCATTAAGAAAAAAAGTGAGAGGACCCAAAAAATAAAATCAGAAATAAAAGAGGAATAACAATTGACTCCGAAGAAATACAAAAGACTGTTAAGAAAATATTATGAATAACTATATGCCAACAAAATGGACAAATTGGATGAAATGGGTAAATTCCTAAAAACATACGATCTTCCAAAACTAAATCAGGAAGAATCAGAGAATCTGAATAGATAGATTACACCTAGTGAAATTGAAGCAGTAATCAAAAAACTCCCAACAAACAAAAGCCCTGGCCCAGATGCCTTCACAGGTGAATTTTACCAAACATTCCAAGAAGAACTAATACATCTCCTCAAACTATTCCAAAAAATTCAAGAGGAGGAAAGGCTCTCCAGCTCATTTTATGAGGCCATCATTATCCTAATTCCAAACCCAGACAAATATTGTACAAAAAGAAAATTGTAGGCCAATATCCCTGATGAACATAGAGGCTAAAATCCTCAACAAGATATTAGCAAACTGAATACAGCAATGCATCAAAAAGATCATATATGATGATCAAGTGGGATTTATCCCAGGGATGTAAGGTTAATACAATATTTGCAAATCAATAAATGTGATTCACCATATAGACAAAATTAAGCATAAAAACCACATGATCATAACAATAGATGCTGAAAAAGCATTTGATAAAATCCAGCACCTATTTACAAAAACTCTCAGCAAAATGGAATTAGAAGGAACATACCTAGACATAATAAAGGCCATATATGATGAGCCCACTGCCAGCATCATACTCAACAGACAAAAACTACAAGGGTTCCCCTCGAGATCAGAACAAACTTCTTTGTCAATATAGTATTGGAAGTCCTAGTCACAGCAATCAGATAAGAAGAAATAAAAGGCATCCAAATTGGAAAAAAGAAGTTAAACTGTCATTATTTGCACATGACATGATACTCCTGTATATAGAGAACCCCAAAGATCTCACCAAGAAACTGCTAGAACTGATCAATGAATTCAACAAAGTAGCTGAATACATAATTAATATCTAGACATCAGTTGTATTTTTGTATGCCAATAATGAACTAACAGAAAGGGAAACTAAGAAAACAATCCCATTCACAATTGCTACAAAAAGAATAAAATACCTAGGAATAAACCTAACCAACGAGGTAAAAGACCTCTACTTGGAAAATTATAAGATACTGAAGAAAGAAATAGAAGAAGATAGAAGTAAGTGGAAACACAAACTGTGTTCATGGATAGGAAGAATTAACATCATTAAAATGTCATACTACCAAAAGCAGTCTATATATTCAACACAGGTCCTATCAAGATTCCAATGACATGTTCCACAGAACTCAAATAAATATTTTAAAAATTCCCGTGGAACCACAAAAGGCCCCACATAGCAACAGCGATCCTGAGAAAGATGAATAAAGTAGGCGGAATTACACTACCTAATTATGAAACTATACCTAAGGCCACAGTAATCAAAACAGCATTGTACTGGCATAGAAAGACGCATAGTTCATTGAGACAGAATAGAGAGCCCAGAAATAAACCCACACCATTATAGTCAATATTCGATAGATGAAGCAAGCACATACAGTGGGCTAAAGATACTTTATTCAGTAAACAGTGTTGGGAAAATTGGACAGATATGTGCAGAAAAATGAAACTAGACCACCTTCTTACACCACACACAAGAATAACTTCAAAATTGATTAAAGACTTAAATGTTAGATCTGAAACCATAAAAATCGGAGAAGAAGTAGGCATCAAAATCTCGGACACTGTTGGTAGCAATGTTTTATCGAATATATCTCCCCAGGTAAGGGTAACAAAAGAAAAAATAAACGAACAGGACTACATTAAACTAAAAAGGTTTTGCATAGCAAAGGAAAACATCAATAAAATAAAAATATAACTCACAGAATGGGAGAATATATTCCCCGATACATCTGATAAGGGGTTAATATCCAACATTTATAAAGAACTTATGAAACTCAACACCAAAAAAAAAACCCCATTAAAAAATGGGCAAAGGACCTGAATAGACACTTCTCCAAAGAGGACATACAGATGGCCAATGGACATATGAAAAGATGTTCAATGTCACTAATCATCAGAGAAATGCAAATTAAAGCCAAATGAGATATCATCTCTCACCTGTCAGAATGGCTATCATCAATAAATCAACAAACAAGTGCTGGCGAGGATGAAGAGAAAGAGGAACCCTTTAGCACACTTGGTGGGAATGCAGACTGGAAAGCAGTATGGAGATACCTCAAAACATTAAAAATGAACCTGCCTTTTGACCCCACTTCTGCAACTATATCCAAAGGAACCCAAAACACTAATTCAAAAGAACATAAGCACCCGTAAGTTTATTGCAGCATTATTTACAATGGTCAAGTGTCCATCAGTAGATGTGTGGATAAACAACTATGGGACATTTGCACAATGGAATACTTATTTGGCCATAAAAAGAAGAAAATTTTACTCTTTGTGAGAGTATGTACGGATGGACCTGGAGAACATTATGCTAAGTGAAATACGCCAGTCAGAGAAAGACAAATACCATGTGATTTCACTCATACGTGGAATCTAACGAACAAACTGAACTAACAAGCAAAACAGAGACAGACTCACAGATAGAGAGCAGGATGACAGCTGACGGGGGCTGGGGAGTTTACAGGGTGGAGGGATTGAGCAGAAAGGATAAAGGACTCATGGGCATGGACAACAGTGTGGTGACTGCAGGGGTGAGGGGAGTATAAGGGGACTAAATGGTAACAGAAAAAATACAAAAAAGAAATTAATAGAATGGGTGAGTGTTTATGCTTGTGCAGGGAAGTCTTCAGAGGTTTCCTAACTTGTATTTTCCAAAGGTGAGCAAGTTGGTGGTAGGGGAAGGAAAAGATCTTACTATCTACTACCCTTATTCATAAAACAAAGGATATTTTAATGTCTAAGAAAAATGATACAAAAATTATCAAAACCGAAAGCTGGTTTTTTGAAAGAATCAACAAAATTGACAAAAAAAAACTTTAAAAAATTTAGAAAAGACTTAAATTACTAAAGTCAAGCACGAAAGACAGGACATTACTATCTACTTCACTGGGAAAAAGGTTTTATTAAAAAAATACTGTGAACAATGGGATGCCAATAAATTTAGATAACTTAGATAAAATGAAAAACCCTAAGAAACACATAAGCACTGGAACTGATTAAAGAGGAAACAGAGCCCTGGCTGGTGTGACTCGGTGGCTTTAGTGCTGGCCTAAATTTAGTGCGGGTTCCCCTCCTGGTCAGGGCACTTGCCTGGGTTGTGGGCCAGTACCCCGAAGTTGGGGGCGTGCAAGAGGCAACCAATCAATGTATCTCTGGCACATCAACGTTTCTCTCTTTCTGCCTCCCTTTCCATCTCTCTAAAAATAAATAAAATTTTTTTTAAAAAGGAAGAAATAGAATATCTAAATATAGGAAATAAAGAGACTGAGTTTGTAATTTTAAAACCTCCCCCAAGAAATGCCTGAGCCAAGATGACTTCATTGGTGAATTCTACCAAACATTTAGAGAAGAATTAACCCCCACAATGAGAAGGAAACACTTTCCAACTCATTCTGAAAGGAAAAAAAAAAAAAAAAAGCCCTACCTATCTACTGTCTTTATTCACAAAACAACAGCTATTTCAATGTCAAAGAAACAAGCACATTATTGCAGAATAGTCCTTCTCTAGAAAGGCTGCTTGTAACTTTTTAAACATCAACACACTAATATTTTATAAACATTTATACTGTTCTTACTTTGCTCATTTTTCTAAAGACTTGTGAAAATTTCAATATAAAGAGCAGAAATCAATCAGTAACCCCTCGATATTGTAGTAACAATCAGCACTGTGTATTTTTTAGAAAGATATAATTAATTATTGCTATAAATAGGAATTACAAAGAAACTGTACAACAAAAATATTCACTGCTATATTTCCTTATGTAAAAGTTCACTCCTGGAAGACGTGCTGATAGTTTTATTCCATAGAGACTTTGATGATAATCATTCAAAAGATTAAGTTTTTTAAAAAGTCACTAAATTAAAAAATGAATATATTTTTGAAAGCAAGTATATAAAAATATATACACTAAGGTTACTATTTAAGAAGAAAAATATGAACAAGACACATAATGCTGCTGCTTAGTGCTTTGGTGTTTTTGTTTCAATGGCATTAGGGTGGCCAGGTCACAGAAGTTGTTCCTTGTCATCTGTGGAAAGATCTTGGGCCCTTGAAACCCCAAGAAGTACAGCAGGACACACAGGCTACGGCATCACAGGTCCCTCAGCCTGCCTAACTGGAGGGGCGGGAACCCCAGGTGGGGTAATTTCAAGCCCTCATTCTCCCACCAACAGGAAGAGACACAGGTCAGAGAGCAGGACACTGTAGGGCTGTGCTCCCACTAGTGAGCAGGTTGCTGTGCATTAAAAGGTGGTTACCTGGGGTGACAACCTCTTGCTTCCTCATTCGGGGTTTGTATACTCTCCTTTCTTTGGTCTCTATTCCACCACCTGGTGGTAAATTCTGTATTTGGTCATAGATGGGCAAAAGCCCCTTAAGTCTCAAGCTCATCTGATCTACCTTATTTTATCAGAATTTGCTGAATTTATGTTCCTGACATCAGCACAGGTTGTAATAAAAATGTACTGCTATCCTTTTTCGTCACTCCCTATGAATGTATTTTGGAGATCTCTCTAGAAGGTGAGGTTGTGGCTAAAGCAAAATATAAATAGCCTCCCCCCTTTCTTTTTTTTTTGCCTAAAACCATCTAATGGCATTCCAATCCCATTATAAGGCATAAAAGTTATCTGGGTGTATGTCTGAGGGGAAAGTAGGGACCCTAGTTTATGGTATGTATCTAGGTTAACGACAACAGGTACCAGTTAGAAGGGATACCTATGACATATGTTAACAGCATGCTACTGCTGCCTACCCTAATTTTTTGCTTCATGATTTCTCCTGCCAACATATCTGAATTTTTTTAAAATTGTTATTCTATTACAGTTTTCCCATTTTTCCCTCTTCCGTTTTATCTTTTTTAATGCAATTAATTGACATACAATATTATATTAGCTCCAGGTGTACAAATATGATTAGACTTGTTATATACATTTTAGAAGAATACTGTCACAGAATGAACACGTTCTTTAAGAACCCAATATTTAATCAGTAAATATATAACTTATCTTACTACACTTAACAATGATGCACACTTATTTTTTAATTTTATTTTTATTGTTTTTCTATTACAATTGTCCAACTTTTTCCTTCATTGCTAGCCCCTACCCAGCCCACCGCTTCTCCCACAGTCAATCCCCACCCCGTTGTCCATGTCAAAGGGTTATCTGTACTAGTTGCTTTACTAAACCGTTCCCTACCAGCTCCTACCTTTGTTGATCTTTTGAATTGTTTGTTTAGTCCGTCATTTAATTCTACTCTGATCTTGATGATTTCCTTTCTTCTTCTTGCTTTGGGCTTTGTTTGTTGTTGTTGTTCTAGTTCTTGTAGCTGTAGGGTTAGATTTTTTATTTGAGATTCTCCTATCCTTTGTAGGTAGGCCTGTATTGCTATGAACTTTCCTCTCAGGACTGCTTTGCTGTGTCCCATAGGTTTTGGGCTGTTGTGTGTTCATTATCATTTGCTTTTAGAAACTTCTTGATTTCTTCCTTGATGTCATTGTTAACTAATTCATTATTTAATAGCATGTTATTCATTCTCCATGAGTTCGAATGTCTTTGAGATTTTTCCTTGAGGTTGATTTCTAGTTTCAAGGCATTGTGATCTGAGAAGATGCTTGACATAATTTCAATTTTCTTGAATTTGTTGAGGCTTGTTTTGTGTCCTAGCATGTGGTCTATCTTTGTGCATTTCAAAAGAATGTATATTTTGCTTCTTTGGGGTTAAAAGTTCTATATATATCAATTAAATCCACTTGATCTGGAGTGTCGTTCAATGCCTCCATATCCTTGGTGTTTCTTTGCTTCCAAGATCTGTCCATTGTTGACAATGGGGTTAAGTTAAAGTCCCCTACTATGAGTGTGTTGCTGTTGATATCCTTCTTGTAGTCTTCCAAGACTTTCCTTATATATTTGGGTGCACCTATGTTGGGTGCATATATGTTTACAAGGGTTATAGCTTCTTGATGGATTGTTCCTTTAAGTATTATAAAATGTCCTTCTTTGTCTCTTTTCTGTCCTTTGCTGTGAAATCTGTTTTGTCTGATATAAGTATTGCTACCCCAGTTTTTTTTCATGTCCATTTGCTTGGGATACGTTTATCCATCCCTTCACTTCCAGTCTGTGTAAATCTTTTGTTTTGAGGTGTGTCTCTTGTAGATAGCATATATGTAGGTCATGTTTTCATATGCATTCCGCTACCCTATGTCTTTTGATTGGATCATTTAATCCATACATTTAAGGTTATTATTGACAGGTATTTATTCATCTCCTTTTGCACCTGTGTTCCTTTCCCTCTCTCTGTTTCTTCCTTTTCTTACAGCAGTCCTTTCAGCATCTCTTGCAATGCTGGTTTGGTGGAGATGTATTCTTTTGGTCTTCCTTTGTCTGAGAAACTCCTGATTTCACCTTCCATTTTGAAAGACAGCCTCGCTGGGTAGAGTAGTCTTGGTCGTAGGCCTTTGTTTTCCATTGCTTCAAATATTTTTTGCCATTCCCTTCTGGCTTGTAGTGTTTCTGTTGAGAAATCAGTTGATAGCCTTATCAGAGCTCCCTTGTATGTTATTTGCTGTTTTTCTCTTGCTGCCTTTAAGATTCTTTCTTTGTCTTTGAATGTTGCCATTTTAATTATGATGTGCCTTGGAGTGGGCCTCCTTGGGTTCATCTTCATTGGGACCCTCTGTGCTTCCTGGACTTGCATGACTTTTTCTCTCGTCAAGTTAGGAAATATTTGTCATTAATTTTTCAATCAGGTTTTCTATCCCATGCTCCTCCTCTTCTTCTTTTATCCCTGATATGGATATTGTTTTGTTTCATGTTGCTCTGCAGTTCTCTTAAACCCTCTTCATTCGTTTTCAGTCTTTTTTCATTCTGTTGCATTGTTTGGAAATCTTTTTCTACGTTGCTCTCTAACTCACTGATGCCATCCTCTGCTTCATTTAGCCTGCTTTTGGTTGATTCTACTGTGTTCTTCAGTTCAGAGGTTGTATTCTCCATTTCTTCCTGGTTCTTATTGATAGTTTCTATGTCCTTTTTTATGCTGGTTTGGTTCTCAGTAAGTTCCTTGTAGTTCTTTGTAGTTTCCCTGGAGTTTGTTATAGTTTTCTTTTAGTCTGTCAAGTTCATTGAGCTTCCTCATTACTATTGTTTTGAATTCCATGTGAGATAGCTTGCTTGCTTCTATGTCATCTATCCCTCCTTCTGGGAATTCCTCCTTTCCTTTTGGTGGGGTGTTGTTTCTGTTTACTGGAGTGTCATCCCACCTCCCCATTTTGGGCACTGGTCTTGTTTCTGCTTCTTATATTGATCTGCTTTTATTTTCTGCCTTTGTCGTGTGACCTTCTTATATATAGTTGTTGAGCTGCTGCCTCCAGCTGAAGCCACTTGGAGGGGAGCGGTTTGCTTAAGTGATTTCTCACCTAGCACTTGGGATGCTTCTGTACTGGGACCTAGTCCGCTGCTCTCCCAGTTCTTTCTCGAGAGCCAGCACCCAAAACTTATTACAAAGTGCCTCTAGTTCACTTCACTCTCTTTTGGCCTCAGCCACAGACGAGTGCACTCCCTTGTGCAGGCCATGGGCAGCAGGCAGGTTTGTTGTCTATCTGAATCTTTTTCTCTCTCTTTTTACTTACTCATACATTAACTCTTATCAACCAAACCTAATGAAATCTTTATAACCTGTTTTTCTTTGCACATGGCACACAGATACTAGGGTTTACCAGAATCCACAGGCAATTTATTTATCAATTCTCACATGAGGAATATATTCATTGATTTTCAGAGGGAGAGGAAGGAGAGAGAACGAAGAAGAGAGAGAGGAGGAGGGGGAGAGGGAAGGAGAGCAAGAGAAAGCAAGAAAGCGAGAGAGAGAGAGAGAGAGAGAGAGAGAGAGAGAGAGAGAGAGAGAGAAACATTGATATGATAGAGAAACATCAATGTGAGAGAGAAACATCAATTGGTTGCCTCCCATACACCCCCCCACCCAACCTGGAATCAAACCTACAACCCAGGTAGGTACCCTGACCAGGAATCAAACCCGCAACCTTCTGGTGTACAGGACAACACTCCAACCAACTGAGCCAGTGGGCCAGGGCTCCACAGGCCTTTAAAAAAAATAAAGATTCTTCCTAAATAGGAACCTTGTGAACTTTAGTTCAAATTTGACTTGGAGAAGATTGCATACTTCCCTTCTTCTCATCCTTAAAGTTTGGTGGTTAAGGCAGAACACTGTTTCTCACATCACACTTAGTACCAAGGTGTCACCAGGTCACAACAAAACCAAATTCTATTAGAGCAAGAGCTTAATTATTTTTAACTTTGTCATAAGTATAAAAATAAAGAATTTATAAATTAGGAAAAAAATAAGTAAAAACTTACTGTTATTGGTACATCTTTTGTTCCTGAATTTAATAAATGAAGATTTAAAACTTTTGGTAGATCTGTTAAAATTTAAAAAAGAAATATTTCTTACACAAGGTGTAGTTTATAGTGAGTTAAAATCTTTTACTTTCTTAGATATTAGACTGAATCTGTTCTACAATGTGAAACACAATGGCCATCAAGTTAATAAAAAGATAATTAGATGGGCTTCCCTTACTCATAAGGACATTGTGTGTTATAAGAACTGCCCCCACCTAACGAGGCCAAACCAAAACCAAAACCAAATTCAGTAAAATTGACATTAAAACTTCCAGTTTTTCAGCAAAGTATAATGAAGCAAATTAAAAATGTGCAATGTGAAATTTTCATATTAAAACTGAATCTAACATTCAAAAATGGGTCTTCAATATAACACAACAAAATTGTGACTACATATGGCCCACAGACATTCCACATGACAAGTACAGTTGACCTTCAAGCAACACAGGGATTAGGGTTGCTGATCCTCACCTAGCTGAAAATCCCTGTATAACTCCAGATTCTCCAAAAACTTAAGCACACTACCTTGGTATCTAAGAGGGATTGGTTCCAGGACCCGCAGCAGATACCAAAATCTGTGGATGCTCAAGTTACTTATATGAAAAGGTGTAGTACTAGGCAGTCGGCCCTCCACATCCACAGATTCCCAACCATGGATAGAAAATACGTTTTTTGATCCTTGGTTGGCTGAATCATGGATGCAAACCCTGGGATACAGAGGCCAACTGAATATTTATTGAAAAAAATTCACATATAAATATACCTGTGCAGTTCAAACCCACATTGTTTAATGCTTAAATACACTACCACTTTTTCCTTAATAAATCCTTAACTTGATTGTTTTCAAATTTGGAATTTGCTTTCTCTGGTCATGTGGGACTAACATCATGTCACTATAATACAATTGAATAATCAATATCTAAAGAAAAATCCAGAAGTAGGGAGGAACTGGATTATAAAATTGGAAAACTACTTTGTGCTCCCGCTTCCATTTAGAAGACTTTACTTAAGTTATCCCATAGCCTTGTAAGAATTCTCAGTTCCCCAAAGTAGATTTCTACAAAATCATATAACCCACTAGAAGGAACTTTCAAAGCTCAATTACAAAGAAGTTAAAGTAGAACCAGTTAGTACTGAACAGGGATTTTGTTTTTTAAAGACCCATAAAGACACTGTCTCTTTTCTTACCTTGTGTTCGCAGTGTACCAAAATCTAACATTTCTGTTGAGGAATAAATTCCAGGAGCTTGTAAAACAGAAAAGTAAACAATTATATTTCACTTTGACTGAGTGAGATGCAGTGAAAACCAAACAAACATATAGTGCTTTCAGTTTTCCACTCACCTGCTGTAACTTCAACCTCGACAGGAAGAATGATAAACTCTGTGCTGTCTGAAGCATTAGTCTTTATTCTTATGAAGGCTGTGTGGTTATCTGCTTCTCTGGAGGAAAAACTGGCTCTCATCACTCCCTTGGTTTCATAAGGAGGAATTTCCTGACAAGTTAACAGACCATAAGTTAACAGACCATAATGTAGCACAGCTTTTGTAATGTTGCAAAACCACCAGTTTATTGAATAAGATTGCATTGGCCAAAAGATGCCTAATTATTTTATATAACTACTAAGAAAAAAATACATTGACAATTAATTATATTCCATTGTAACACACACTCCAATTTTGCAGGATGTTGAAATGTGAGAAATGTGCATTGCCACTTGCAAAATCATTATTAAAAGGTAGCACTAATCTATAAAATCAGTTGTTCTTCAGTTCATTGGTGGTGCTTAGGTATACAAGGTCTGTCTGGAAAAAGTCCAGCCTTTGTTAATATAATGAGAATGGTTTGCATGACATCATGTAACCTGGCAGCCAAGGAGAGTGGACTGGAATGTCCATGCGTGAACAATGATGACTTCACTGTACTGCCCAGTAGGGGTGGTAGATGCCATAGAATGAGCATGTGTACTGTGTGGCTGTTGTATTCAAAATGACTGAGTAGAGCAACTAATCTACATCAAATTTTGCGTTAAGCTTGAATATTCCTCCATGGAAGCTATTTGGATGATCAAGAAGGCCGCAGTTATGGGCAAGTGGTGATCGGCAGCTTCATCAATGTGCCTGCTCATGTACCATGTCTTGTGCAGGATTTTTTTGCAAAACATCAAATCACCCAGGTGACTCAGCCCCCTTACAGCCCAGATTGGGCATCCTGTGACTTCTGGCTTTTCCCAAAACTAAAATTACCTTTGAAAGGGAAAAAACTTCAGACTTTCAATGAGATTCAGGAAAATATGACGGGGCCGTTAACGGTATGGGAGAACTGTATGAGGTCCCAAGGTGACACTTTGAAGGGGACTCAGGTGTCATCGCCCTATGTACAATATTTCGTGTATCTTTTTCAATAAATGTTTCTATTTTTCATATTATATGGCTGGATACATTCTGGACAGATGTCATACAATTCAGTCTTGAAATTCTCTAACCAACAGAAATGTCACCATCAAAGGGAAGCTTTCACAGGAACCTTTTAAAAATTATAACCAAGAGAACTTAGACTCTACAGTACTTTCATTTAAAACCTAACAAAAACAAAGCTTCCCAAGCAAATCTGTAGTTTATCAACTGCGGGTCAGGAAGGTTTTAGGCATGGGTGATAGCTGCAATTTCCAGGCCTGTAATAGGAGAACACTCACACATACAATAAAAGGAAAGTTCATTAAATAAAGAAAAGCTTTTTTTGAAGTATAATCTTTTCTGGTTTTAGAACAATCTGGCACAAACCTTGTTGGTCTATTTTAGGAAATCCCTGTGTTTTTAGATTTAACTGTTCTTCACTCACTTTTACTCTCAACTTTTTAGTTTCAAAAACTAAAGGAGGTGATTGAAACACTCCCAGGGCCCCTAGAGAGGAACCATCCTCTCATAAGTTACCCATCTCTGGGATCTGACTTGGTCTCTGGGTTTTCTCATATACTGAAATGGGGTCGGCGTGAAGTCAAGGCTAACTGACTTTTTCTCTTTGGATTTCTAGAAGTAAAAGTCACTACTATCTTTTCTTGTAACCACTGGGATTTATTAAAACATTATGCCATCTCCGCTACCATTCATTATAGTTCTTAACTAAGTAGAAAGCTGAATTCCCTTGTAGTTGCTTACTAAATACCAATTATATTTGACAGAAAATTCTTAGTTTTTCTATCTAGAATTATATACAAATGTACTGGCTTATAGTTAATTTTCTGAAGCATCGTTTTAGACACTATTTCTCCCAAAGGCTTTTCAAATAATAATATTTGAAAACATTTTTGTGAAAGGATGTAAATGGACCATGTACATATTACGTACTTCTACCTGATAGTGTGCTTCTGTGCCTTAGCAGTTAGCCAATCACTGACAAATTTGTTTCTAAATGTTTAAGTCAACACCTTAAAATGCCCTATACAACCTTTCCTTCTTTGAAACTAGTCAGAAGACAGAATCAAGAGGTAATGCCTGTTTAACAGCACAAGTCACTAAGAAAAGTTGATCTTCAGAGCTCATTCACAGTGGCACAGTCACAGTGTCTTCAATAATGTACGTGATCTTGGTATAAGAACTGCATTTACTACGACTTCCCCTCTTTGATTAAAGCATGGCAGACAACATTAAAAAAAAACAAACCAAAACTCTCTATGGGAGAAACCTTTGCAAATAAAGTAATTACTACATATTCATTAATTTGGTTAATATTTGGTAGTGTTCTCTAAGAAAAAGTGGTTTTCTATGCACTGATACAAACTACTATTAAATATTCAACAATATTAAAAGTGGACATAGAACACCTAAGAATTAAAAAATTTCTAAGTCATCACAAGGGCTTAACAATGTTCCCTCTTAATGTTCAATTCGGGACCTTCAAAAATTGAATGGATCCTTCCCACAGGGCTTTTTCTTCTTCTTTTTTTCCTTAAAAAAATAACTTAAGAGTGAAGCCATTTATAAATGATTGGATTCAGAGACAACTTTACCAGTATAATTCTGATAGAAAAACCTCTTCTTTTCCACACAGTTGGTTAAAGAGCCCACCAATTTCGTTCACTGCTCTTTCCAAAAATTACTACTTTTATCTCACTCTCATACCATTTTCAAATATATTTGATGTAAATTTAATGTTAAGAAAACAATTAAAAAGTCACCCATGTTTTTTTAGGTGATAAGGAGTTAAGTAGTTTCTGGTGTTTTTAAGAAAAAATATTGAGTTCATGTGACCACATGTGAGAGGAAAATGTGTTAGCACTCACCCACAGTTTTCTGGTACCCCCTTGTTGACCTGTTGGAAGTTCTAGGTGAAGATCTCCTCCACTAGAGTACATTTCTACAACCTGTAACAGAAGAGCACATGACAGTTCAGTTAAAAATCATATCCTCGATGCGTCTGATTTGCTGTTATATAGAAATAAGTTTGACGACCTAATTGCTTATCAGAAAAGATTTAAAAACATTTACAGATATAAAAGTAGGATAAGTATGTCGCATCACCACAGTCAGTAACCCACATGTGTAAGCAATGGTGGTATTTTTAACGAAAACAATTTAACTTTGAAATATTAAACTTTGAAACAGGACATCTGTCTTAAATACTGAATTTTAGAAAATCCACCTACAGGACATTTAACAGTAGTTCAGGAAAATTATCAAATTTTAGAAACACAAATTTCATATTTCTTTTGTGTGTGTGTGTGTCCAGGCTTCTTTATTTAAGATCAAAGTGATAAGTGATGTGGGGATTAAAATCAAGAGCATTACTGAACTCACCTTCCCTTTAACTAATTCCCCAAACTTCAGGCCCCTAACCCGTTTGTACTCCCAATTCCGTAACGAAAAAAGAACTTAATCCAAAAGCCCTAGAACAATTCCCGGGGTTCTTTCCCTAGGTCTCCCCTGTCCTGGAAGGGTAGGGCAGCCCAGTCTGAATGCATGGGAGAACCTAGAGTGGTGACAGACAGCAGGAAAGGCTTCACCCTGACAGAGGGGACTGTGGAGTACAGTGCAGTGAAGTGAGGGCCTGCACAGCCTGGGGGGGTACCAAAATGGGGCCCTGGTGCCAGAGGAAAGGATACTGGTCCCCCTAAGAAACGGAGTCCAGAAGCCTCAAAATCGTCTCTTGAGAATAGTCACTGCTTGGTCATTTGCCCTTCTGGCGATGGCAGCAGAACCACACTTGGACCACGTCCTTCTCTAGCTGAGCTGCTGGGCAATGTGTGCTGCAGAGTGGGCTCTGGGCACTGGTTCTCAGGTGGCCCCTTGCTCAGTTCTTGACACTTGTTTGCTTTCCCTTTCAATCCTGCACAAGGGTCTTTGCTTTGCATACCTCCTGCAGATTCTTGTCAGCTTCCTCCGTGCACTTCCGCAGGAGGGGCTGCGGCTTACACATGTTCTTCAAACTGAGCTACAGAGTCTCAAAGTGCCATATGGTCATTTGGCTGAACACCTTCTCAAAGAGAACACCCAGGGTGAGCCCCACATCGGCCCAGGTATATCCCAGGGTGATCCTCTTCTGCTTCAAGAGCTTGGCAAACTGCCTGAGGTCTTTATTCAGAGCTCTCATGTCCTCACTCGCCTCTTCCTCAGGGTGTGAGTCCAGCTTCTCCTTGTCCAGCTTCATGGCCCCAGAAGCAGCAGCACAAGACTAGGAGGAGGCCTCTTCAGAGTTGCTCTCCATCCTGGCTCCCTCCTGACGCTCGAGTTCGGGAGCTTCCAGGACGCCTTGGGGCACCAGCCCTACTCCAACTTGAGGCCCATAGTAGGCCATCCCCCAACATAACTCATATGGTGGGGGTCAAGGGGAATCCCCTACACTTCGGCTCCAGGGCCAAGTTCTGGCCCAATTCCCAACCCACTCGGAGGGCCCTGGAAGCTCAGCCAGGCACGAGCGTCAACCCATTCTGGCTCTGGCCCTCCTGGTCCATCACCTCTACCACTTGGTGGAGGCGAGAAGGCAAAGTCGGAAACCAGGTGTCCCACCAGGGGAAGGAGGGTGCCCCACGCCAGCAACCAGATGAAAGGAGGGCTCTCCAAGGCACTCAAAATCTGTATTTCTTATACTTACACAGTGCTTCTTTAGTCACACATTTATAGGACCTAGCAGTGGACCTAACAGCTACTATAATTGTTAAACAGTGAAGAGTGTATTATTCTGAAACATATAAAACAATTTTAATGTAGTATGAACACATTTGGTTTCTACTGGTAGCAAAATCACAAGTACTGTTAAAGCCTCTGTGGCTGGTACCTATATGCATAATTTTTAAAAATAAATTTTTTTTCTTAGTGTAAGATAAATGACTACCAGTTGGGAAACAGTTTTCTGTATAAAACAAATAACAAAAACAAAAAAACCTCACCTGAGGATATGCCTATTGATTTTAGAGAGGGGAAGAAAGGGAGGGAGAGAGGGAGGGAAACATCAAAGTGAGAAAGAAACATTGATCAGCTGCTCCCGCATGCGCCCTGACCAAGGACTGAACCTGCAAGCTAGGCACAGACCCTGACTGGGAATCAAACCTTCAACGCTTTGTTTAGAGGACACTGCTCCAACTAACCGAGCCACACCGGCCACACTTAAAGTAGTTTTAATGAAGCCTACTGTACAATAAACTATACATCTTTAAAGTGCACGACATGATAAATTCTGACATATGCATACAGCGTAGTACCACTGCAATTGAGATGAGAAATATACCTATTACCTCACACAGTTTCTTCACGTACTTTGCAGCCTACCTGTCCCTCTCTGCCCCTTCTCATCCCTAGGTATCCACTGAGTTGCTCTCATCCACTCTAGATCCCTTTGTATTTTGCAGTTTTATATAAATGGAATCAAAAGTCTGTACTGTACTCTTGTGTTCAGCTGCTTTTATTCAGTGTAATGATTTTGAAATCTATCATGTTCTTGGATGTATTTATAGTTCTTTTCCATTTTATGGATATGCAACAATTTTTGATCCATTCACCTAATAGTGAATATTTGGGTAGTTTCCAGTTTTTGGTCATCACAGATAAAGCTGCTATGAACAATGCGTTAATAAGTCTGTGTATGAATTTCTGCTTTCCTTTCTTTTAGGAGAAGACCTAGGGACAGAATGGGTCCTATGACAGGAGACTTTCCTTCAATGGCAGGTTACCTTAACTCCTAATGAGAAATAATCTATTTAATTAAATGCCATTTTGGGGTGAAGTAATAAAGAGAATGGGTGAAAAACCATTGTTTTATTATAAAAGTTCCCCAAAGGTACATAAAAAAGTACAAAGCAGAGATACAGTAATACTTTAGTACAAGCTTAAAGGTTTTTGATGTGTGTGTGTGTTGTTAAAGAAACGCATTGGGCAAAGACTAATGAACTAGAATGTTCTTCTGAGTATTATTACTTGCTTTCCAATTTCTTACAACAGTGTTGTCTTAAAGTACTGATTGTATTAATAGCAATAGCACATTAACTGACGGGGTAATTATGGAACTTTTTCTGAAAAACCAGAAAAAAATCACATATTATTTCACTTAACAACTTCCAAGGTATTAAGGAAATAAGCATAACAATTTTTGGAAACAAAAAACTGAAAGGTAGACTACAGATACAGGGAAATAAGTAAGAAGACAGAGATACAAAAGGCTAAATTATCTTAATCTAATAAAGTTTAGGAAAAAAAAGAAATCCAACAATACATACAGAATATAGTTTATTTTAAAAATTCCCACAAAGAATGTTTATTTTTGTATGTCCACATATACGCCTACAAATGCACCCACAAAGGTCTGATGTGATGCACACCAAGATCATATGAGCAGTATCTATGAGGAAGGGTTTGGATTGGAATTGTGCTAATACAATAGTAATCTGCTACATGTGGTTATATCTAAGTTTAAGTTAGCTGAAATAAACTAAAATGTTCAGTTCCTCAGCCACCCTAGCCCCAAATTCAGGTGCTCAGTAGCCATGTGTGGCTACTGTATTGGAGAGAGCAGACACAAAACTTTTTCATTATCCCAGAAAGTTCTACTAGAGTCCTGGGTTGGAACGGAAGAAATTCAGGGGGACATCTGCTCTACCCGTTTGAATTAACATTTTCTTCCAGCAAAAACATACTTATGTGTTTGTATTGTATAATGAAAAAAAAAAAATCAGATACAATTTCTTGCTTTACAGTATTTTCTTAAATTCAAGGACAAGACTAATGAGAGTATAACATATTATAGGAGTATCAGGTTAAGAGTGCCTTCCATACAAACTTCCAGTTATAAAATAAGCCCTGGGAATGTAAGGTACAGCATGGACAAGTCAATAATACTGTTTTGCATATTGGAAAGTTGCTAAGTGTAGATCTTAAAAGTTCTTGTCATAAGGAAAAAAAATTGTAACCGTGTGGTAATGGATGTTAAAAGTTTTACAACTAAAACTAATATAAATGTTACATGCCAATTACATATCAACAAAAGAAAAAAACCCAGTACTGAATTCAAAGTGATAATTGTTTTAGACGATAGCCTGATGACTCACAAGCTGAGGAGAAAGGCATAGACCATAGGTTAGCCGCCACTTGCTGAGTTGGGGACCCCTAACCTTCCAGCAGGAAGCAACTCCTGAGTCTGTGCTCTGGCCACTACACGGAGAGGGCACTCTGGGGAGCTCTGTCCTATCGCTGCCATATCAGTGTGCCAACTCATGCAGTAGGGTCTGACAGAATGAAGAACCAGTTATTTTCTTTTTTTTTTTTTAATGTCTTTGACTTAAAAGTAGTCAAAACAAGGAAGTAGCAAGAATTTATGAGGTTTCTGCATAGATTTGCAATAAAAGCCAGGACAGGGAAAATATACCACTACCTAAAGTAGCAAACGGATATAAATGACAGAGTGATGATGATGAAGAGGATTCACTTTTCACTGTACAAACAGGACACAGGAGCTTTTTCCTCTTTTGTGATGAAAATATCTAACTAAAAATAATTAAAATTCGTGCAGAGTATTTTTATTCATAGCTATACTCACCCATTGTCAGCCAAGTGTTGTGGAGAAATCTCTTTCTTACTACTTTAGCATAAAATTCAGGCTCTGAAAATCTTGTCTTATTTTACCTCATTTCCCCTTCCATTGTTTATGAACATGTCTACCGTGGGGTTCTAGGACAATAAAATCCATTTTGGGTGCCACAGCTCTTTAGCTTACCACAATATATAGTATTTCCCATCACTTGTCATTTTCAAGATACTGTTAAGTCCTGCAGTGTTGGTCCTAAGGAGCTCTGGGTGTGGATATTACAAACCATTCTGGAAAGCCCCCGCATCTCTTTCTGATACTGACAACAGAACTAGATGAGCTCTAGTGGTAGCAAATGACATAGAGTTGGAAGTCGCAAGGGATGGGGCTGGGGCTTTGAGAAATATCTGAATGAGTCACACCAGCCTCGCTTACTATAGAAGTGATAAGGAACCACTGAAGAGGGATTTCAAATTTGAAAACAATTACTACTAAAAGATTGGGTAAGCCCTGGCTGGTGTGGCTCAGTGAATTGAGTGCCGGACTGTGAACCAAAAGGTCACTGGTTTGATTCCCAGTCAGGGTACATAAGAGGCAAGCACACATTGATGTATTTCCCCCTCTCTTTCTCCATTTTCTTCCCTCTCTCTAAAAATAAATAAATAAAATAATTAAAAATATATAAAAATAAAAGATTGGGTAAAATAAGGAGTTAGGTTTTTAAAATAAAAAATAAGTTTGCTTTTAATCATGATTCTTTATTATCCTTTCCTTGGACTTCAATTTCCAGGCTCTGCAATCACTAAAATTTTATTAATTACAGAAACAGATAGAAACTGTGGCTTTTTAAAAAATTTTTAAAAATATTTGTCTATTAATTTGAGACAGAGAGAGAGAGAGAGAGAGAGAGAGAGAGAGAGAGAGAGAGAGATTGACTTGTCGTTCTACTTATTTATGCACTCATTGGTTGCTTCTTTTATGTGCTCTGACCAGAGATTGAACCTGCAACCTTGGACTATCAGGACGATGCTCTAACCAACTGAGTTACCTGGCCTATGCTGGTACAAACTGTGTTTTTAAAATTTACATTGAACTGGAAAGAGCTAATAGGCAAGAAAAATAGCAGCCTTATATAGCTGAAAACTCTTCTTAAATTAAATGCAGAACTGCCTAAACTCTAATACCAGAGAAGCCATAATCATTTTTAAAATGGTTCAAAAAATTCAATATCTAGACTGCTGACATCCAAAAATCAGACCACAGCAAGATGCATTAGAAGAACACCCCTCTTCAGTACAACTTTAAAACCACATGGTTTTAAAGTCTTGAAAGCTATAACAAATTGAAATTTTAAGCTAAGCCTTAATTTCCACCAAAATGAAGCTCATTCAAAATCACCATCATAAACTCACCTGTAAAGGCTCACTGTGAGGGTTGTGTATGTTTATTATAGGTGAGAAACTGCTATTCACAGGGACTCTGGCCCCAATGAATGGCCTCAAACGATAAGGATTTGGAACTCCAACACCAAATACCTGTTTCAAAGGAGGAATAAAAAGCAATTTGAGTTGCTTTTATAACTAACATTCTTATACGTTATTACAGATTAACTTAGGGAAAACTCGTGAGTCTAATTTAGATTTCAGAAAATCTTAACTCCCTTTAAAGAGAGCAGACCTGTTGTTTCTATATCTGATTTGGCTATATATTTGATTTACGACATATACATGTATTTGGAATAATTTCTATGACAGACTGGAAATAAAACATTAATAAGTTTCATTTTCCTTACCTAAAAAATTGAGAACAGTATCTATAACATTTGCAGAGGAGTACGTAAAGTATATAATGCCATATAAATGATTATTCTAAAGATCTTGATAACCTTGATAAACTACTTTTCTTCAATAACCTAATCATAATAACTGTACATAAAAACTTAAAACAATATATTTACTAAGAAACGCAGGCATGTATGTTTTAATCTTGAAACCATTATAATACAGTATGCATCACAAGTGTACAGAAAGTAAAATTAAGAGTCAGTGCAAAAATAGTTTTTACTATTCTTTTGTCAATCTTATTTTAACTCTTTAGCTGTAGCTTTAAGATCATTTGTTCAGTCTAATTTGAATAGGAATGTTAACAGACACAACAGTAGGTATAAAATGGTCTAAGTTTCATCTTTTACACTTACTATAATCTCTGAGTCACTGAACTTCTTAAAAGCATGTCATGTGTTAGGTCAAAGATGTTGACTATGTTTTAAAAAATAAACAAAATCCCACTTCTGGGAGTATCTCTGGACGAACTCAAAACATTAATTTGAAAGAACATAACCACCCCTATGTTCATTTCAGCATTATTTACAATAGCCAATATATGGAAGCAGCTTAAGTGTCCATCAGCAGACGAGTGGATATAACAACTACGAGTCATTTACATAGTGGAATACTACGAGGCCATAAGAAGAAAGGAAATTTTACACTTTGTGAAAGTAGGGATGGACCTGGAGAACATTATGCTAAGGGAAATAAGCCAGTCAGAGAAAGGCAAATACCACATGATTTCACTCATATGTGGCATCTAATGAACAAACTGAACTAACAAGCAAAATAGAGACAGACTCAGATAGAGAGCAGGATGACAGCTACCGGGGGGTGGGGGGGTCTGGGGAGTTTACAGGGTAGAAGGATAAAGGACTCATAGACAAGGGACTACAGTGTGGTGACTGCAGGGGTGAGGCGAGTATAAGGGGACTGAATGGTAATGGAAAAAATACAATTAAAAAAAAGAAAAGAAAATTCAACAGACTATTAAAAAAAAAAGGTTTAATTCTAGTTCTTACCTGGTATGTAAATACCCCATGATTAGATGTGTTAATAAATAAAGTATTTTCTACATTTCCTACTACTCTTGCAAGGAAAACTACATCAAACGATGTATTTCCTCCCGGAAGAATTTTCTGTAAAAGAACAGCAATAAATAAAGTTAAATTAGTCACCAAAAAAATAAAAATTTAGATTATGCTAATCAAAGTTACAGCTAAAATTCTCAAAAACAAACATCTCAGAATAATTTCCATAAAGTATCTCCCCCCTCAAAGGATTAAGCTTTAAATTAGCCAAACTATTTTGTAGTAGAAAATAATTGATGTCTATAGTCATGTACCTCTGTCAATTACCAGTCTAAATCCCCATACAGCAGATGGTTTCCCTGGACTCTGTTCAGTCAACAATCACTAGGCTGGAATGAGGTGCCTCATTATAGGCTTTTTTGTCATCACACAATCAGGTAGAAGTGAGCTGAATCTAAACTTTTCATATACATGTTATCCGCTAAGAAGCAGCCACCTGTACTATTCCAAAGAAGAGGTAAGTCCAGACCTCAACCCCTTGACCTCTGTCACCCATTCACAAAGGCACAAAATGTGCCGCAACTTACATTAGAAAAGAAGGCAGGGGTGACAAGTATGTGCAAGAACTCACTCCTGTTATCTTGTACAGAATGAGAATGTCATTGTAGTTAGCAAAAAAAAAAGAAAAAGTATTACAACAAAACAAAAGGGCTGCTTGAGAAGTTCCAGAGACCGTGACTGCAGTTCTGTTTTCAATGAAGCCTTAAAATGCATTTTAATAAAATCATCATCCTTGTTCATTCTGCCTCTATGACAGAACTCTAAAATACTCAATTTATAGCTTAAAATACACGACATTGAGACTTCTGGCTTCACCTTAGTGTGCAGAAAGCTGTAAAACACATTTCTCCTGCATTATCAGTAACAAAAAAATAACTTTTCTTGAACCCGCCACTAAGTTTCTGTATCTTTTAGCCCAGAATCTAAGGAAAGACAAGCATCTCCAAGGAGAGATGTAATGTGAGTACTGGTTCACCCATGGTAGAGAATGGGAAGATGAGGCTTCCACACAAAAGGGTAAAATAAAGTCAGCTAAAATTTTTATACACTGGCCAGGTGTGGGCTAAAATATTAGTACAAAACCCTTGGACTATAGACAGCAAGTGGATGTCATACCTGAGCAAAAAGTCACTAATAGAATGATAGCTGGTAAATTTTTAAATAGTCTGAAATGAAGCAACACCTTCTAAACAACTTAATGGTCAAAGCAGTAGTCATTACATAAAGTAAAAAATATTTTTAATCAATTAGAAATGAAAACACAAAATATCAAAATGTGTTGGCTGCAATTAAAGCAGTACTTGGAGAGAAATTTACAGTATTATATGCTTACTTTGAAAAAAATGCCTCAAATCAATAATCTATGTTTCCACCCCCCAGAAAACTAGAAAGACAGTAAATTAAACTCAAAATACGCAAAAGAAAGAGTAACAGACAAGAAAAGGAATGAATGAAAAACAGAAAAAATAAAAATAAAGTCAACAGAACAAAAAGCTAATGCTTCAAATAGGTCCATAAAACTGATAAAACCCTAGGTAGAATTATAAAGAATAATAAGAAAGAAAAAGCAAAATGAAATGTGAACATTATTATTTGCACTCTTTACATGTAAAAAGGATGACAAAATAAGAATACAAACAACTCTATGGCACAAATTAAAAAACTCAAAGAAATGGACATTATCTAAATACCACAATCTGCCAAAGCTCACTCAAAATGAAACTGAAAACTGTAACAGTCCTACACCTATTAAAGAAATATAATTTGCAATGAAAAATCATCCCACAAAACAAATTGCCAAATATAAAAAACAGTCACAGGGATGTAAAGCACAGCATAGGAAATACAGTCAATAATAATATAACTACAGATGGTGTAAGGTCGGCAGTAGACTTATCAGGATGATCGTGTAAGTTATATAAATGTCTAATCACTATGTTGTACACTTAAAACTAATATAATATTGCATGTCAACTGTAATTGAAAAAATTAAAAGTTAAAATAAAACTTTCCCACAAAACCCAAGCTCAAATCTTCACCGAGGACTGCTGTAGTTTCCTGCTTCAACAGTGCTTGAATGTAACAGGCACTCGACCCCATCCCAGTCAACCACCCAGATCCATCCTCTGCCACCTCCTTACAGTTCCCTTGGACTGCCCCAGAGCCCCCAAGTCTCCTCTCCTCAGCCATGCAACAGGATGACTATGTCAACCCTGCAGGCGCGCCAGAACTACCATCAGGATTCGGAGGCCGCCACCAGCTGCCTGATCAACCTGGTGTCCTACACTTCCCACGTCTACCTGTCCATGTCTTACTACCTTGACCACAATCATGTGGCTTTGAAGAACTTTGATAAACATTTTCTTCACCCATCTCAGGAGGAAAGGGAACATGCTGAGAAACTGAGGAAGCTGCAGAACCAACAAGGTGGCCAAATCTTCCTTCAGGATATCAAGAAACCAGACCATGATGACTGGGAGAATGGGTTGAATGCAATGGAGTATTACACTTGGGAAAAAAGCGTGAATCATTCACTACTGGACTTGCACAAACTGACCACTGAAAAAAAATGACCTTCCTTTGTGTGACTTCATTGAGACTCACTACCTAGATGAGGAGGTGAAATCTATCAAAGTAGTACGTAACCACATAACCAACTTGTGCAGGTTGGGGGCCCCTCAATCTGCCGTGGCAGAGTGTCTCTTTGACAAGCACACTCTGCGAGACAGTACAGACAGCTAAGCCTTGGGCTGTCTTCTACAACCACAGGAGTTACTTCCCTGGTCACCAAAGCAGTGCCTGCATGTTGGGAGTTACCTTTACCTTTCCTAGAACTTGTACAAAATCATCAACTTATATCTCCTTTCATTTGTACCATTCATTCAAATAAAGTAATTTGGCACTTCCCCCCACCACCCAAAAAAGCAAGGCCCAAACTCAGATGGTTTCACTGGTAGAAAAGGATTTAATACCAACCATTAAATAAGTAAATAATATAGCTATATAAACTTTCAAATGTACAGAAGAGAGAACATTCCCCACCTCATTTTATGAGTCTAGCATTACCCTGATATCCATACCAAAGACTTCACAAGAAAACTAGAAGCTAGTATTTCTCATGAACGTAGACATACAATCATCTGCAAAATACTGGCAAACTGAATCCAGCCAATGTTTGGAAAAGGATAATACATCTTGACCAAGTGATTTTTATCTTAACACTGCAATTCTACAGTTCAACATTCAAAAATCAAAACAATGTAATTTATATTATCACCTTACTAAAGAAGAAACACCATGTGGTCATTTCAATAGCTGCATAAAATAATTAAGACAAAATTCAATGTCCATTCATGATTTTAAAATCTCAGTAAACTAGGTCAATATGTAATCTAGTTCTCTTTTTCTGTTAAGTGCTTTTATAAAAGATGAATTGTTCACTCATATTGGGTTGGCCCCAAAGATTTTTTCCCCCATAAGATGGCTCTAGGAGTGCTTCGTAAGCTTTAACTTCATTTGAAACAATTTTGTTAGATTGTATTGTGACAGCTGTTCTATTAGTGTGCATTTAAAAAAACTTATCAAAATCGGTGTATTTTTGTGTAGCCATTTTAATACTGAAGATGGAATAAAATACGCGACATTTCCAGCATATTATGCTTTATTATTGCAAGAAAGATAAAAACACAACTGAAATGTTAAAAAGGTATTTCCCTATCCTAGCAATTAACACTGGAATTTTAATGTTTAAAAAAGTATTTATTACAATAACATGTACATATACATAAAAGAAATACTGAGGTATAAATCTAATAACATAATTATATAAGCTAAAAACTACAACACTTTGCTGAAAGTAATGAAAGCTTTAAAAAATGGAGAGCTACTACTGCGTTCATAGATCGGAAGACTCAATACTGTTAAGATATTAATTCTCCCAAACTGATTTCAATATCCAATGCAATGGAAATAAAAACTTCAGTCTGAGGAGAAATAACAAAATGCAACGTGAAATAGGATCCTAGAACGGAAAAAGTACATTGATACAAAAACTAATGAAATTCACAGCAGTTTTTGTATTGTACTAATGTTAATTTCCTGGTTTTGATAACTGTACTATGATTATATAACATGTTAGCAGTAAGAGAAACTGGGTGAAGAACATACAAAGACTATACTTACTTTTCTGTACATTTAAGATTAATTCAAAATAAAACATCTCAGCAAGATTTTTAAGAGAAACTGACCAGCAAGCAGGTTCTAAAATTTAGATGGCAAAGAAAGGGAGTAAGAAGAGCAATACAATTTTGAAAAATAAAAATAAAATTGGACCACATGAACTTCTTCATTCTAGGAATTACTAAAAAGCTACAATAATCATGACAGTGAGGTACTGGTGAAAGGGTAGACATATTAGCACATAATAGAGACTAGGAAACAGACCACATATACAAGGTCAATTTATTGTTGACAAAATGTAGAGGGATTTTGATGAGAAGAGACAGTCTTTTCAATCCATGGTGCAGGAACAACTGTTTGTGCAAAACAAAAAAGAAAATGACTCTATATCCCATGCCATCAACAAGCATTAACTCAAAATAGACCACAGACCTAAATGTAAAATCTCCAACTATTAAACTTCTGGAAGAAAAATTGAAGACGATCTTTATGACCTTGGTTTTGTCAAAGAGTTCTTAGCTACAACTCTAAAAGCATGGCTAATAAAACGAAAATTTCATAAACTGGACTTCATGGAAATTAATGACTTCTGTTCTGTGAAAGATTCTATAAGAGATCGAAAAGACATGATACAGTCTAAAAGGAAAGATTTGCCAATCACACAGGTAATAAAGAACTTTTGTCAATGCAAAGATGCTCAAAAACCGTAAGTCATTAGTGAATGTAAATTAAAATAAAAAAGAACACAGTACACCTATTGGAGTGACTAAAATAAAATAAAATGCAAACTTAACAGTACAGTCCTAATAAGGATGTTGAGCAACTGGAACTCTCAAACATTTCAGGTGGGAATGCAAAATGGTAGTTACTATGAAGAACTGTTAAATATATACTTAGCACACCACCCAGCAATTCCACTCCTAAGTATTTATGTAAGGGAAATGCAAATTTATGTTCACACAAAAATCTGTACATAAATTTTTATAGTGACTTTATTTCTTGTAACTCTAAACTGGAAACTACCCAAATGTCTTTAACTGATAAGTGGATAAATAAACTGCAATGCTGCCTTCCAGTGAAATATCACCCAGCAAAAGAATGGTACAAAGAACTGAAACATCCAACTATTTGGATCAATTTGAAATGGAAGATGACAAACTCAAAAAGCTCTATACAGCATAGTTCCATTTATATAACCTTCCAGAACAGGCTATTCTCAAGACTTGAGTTGAATTGTTGATTACATGACTTTTTGAGTTTGTCAAAACTGAGAACTCTAGTCACATGCAGATTAATTAGGGGGTACATCCTGAGAAACGTGTGGTTAGCCCATTTTGTTGATGTGCAAACATCATAGAATGCACTTATACAGACCTAGATAGTAATTGTATGTACTATACTTTTATAGGACTGAAGCAGTAGGTTTGTTAATATCAACATCACCACAAACAAGTTAAATGCCTGACTTAAGCTTTTATTGCAGAGGCATCCATTTCAAAGCCAGCAAGACCCGATAAAAGAAGCAGGCTGCCTCCCTCCCAGTGATTGATGCTCCTTTGTTTTAGAGATCCTGGTTCATTTAGACAAAGACCATTTGGGCTACTCGGTTTTTCTCTTCCTGGACTTGAAATCCCCACCCTTATGATGTTTTAAATTCACCAGTAAAGATGAGCCCCCATTCAACCCCAATAAAAGCAGAACACCAGGTCCCTGTTGCTCTCTCCCAGGCGTGCTTTGTACACTCCATGGCCTGTCAGTAATAAACTCATCCCTTCAGAGTTTCCCAGTGATTATCACTGAAGGCCATCTTGCAATCATAGTAAGAATCATGTGGTGATCCAGTCATAACATTGGTGTAGAAAGGAGAGATGTTTATGGGAAGCTCACCTGTACCCGGGTGAATGCCCCCAGGCATTTCTCACCAATGGCACTGCTACAGAAAGACCAAGAAAGAGGAAAACGGCAATGCACTGTGCTTTGCTTTTCTGACAGCTACAATGTCACTATGTGATAGCTTTTCAGCCCTATTGTAACTTATGGGACCACTTTTATATATGTGGTCCATCATTGAATAAAACATCATTAAGCGGTGCATGACTGTACACTAAAATGGGTGAATTTTACTGAAAGTATATGGTGTTAGTTTGTATGTTCCCTGGAGCAAGGCCAAGTAATTGAATGCTTGGGTTTAACTCTTGGTAGGCAACAATAAATCAATTCAAGATGACCAAATCACTGAACAAAGTAAATAATAATATCATTGAGTTTGTTTGGAAACACAACAGACCCCAAATAGCCAAAGAAGTCAGGAGAAAGAAGAACAATGCCAGAGGTATCATGCTCCTGCTTTCAAACTATACTATAAGGCTACAGCAATTAAAACAGCGTGGTACTGGAGTAAACAGACATACAGACCAACAGAACAGAACAGAGGCCCCAAAATAAGCTCCCGAGCATATGGTCAACTAATATTTGACAAAGGAGGCAAGAATACTCCATGGGGAGAAGACAGTTTCTTCAACCAATGGTGGCGGAAAACCTAGATAACTGCACGTCAAAAAATAAAACCGGAACCCTATCTTACATCACCTACCGACACTGAAATGACTTAAGACTTAAACATAAGACCTGATACTGTAAAACTCCTAGAAGAAAACACAGGAAAGAAGCTCCTTGACACTGGCCTGGGAAGTAATTTTTTTTTTTATATGACACCAAAAGAACAAGCAACAAAAGCATAATTCAACAAGTAGGAATATAAAACTAAAAAGCTCCTGTGCAGCAAAGGGAATGATCAATAAAATATAAAAAGGCTACCTACAGAATAGGAGAAAATATTTATAAACCATATTATCTGATAAGGGGTTAATTTACAAAACACATAAAATGCCATACAACTCAGTAACAGAAAAAACAGACAAGCAATCTGAATAAAAAATGGGCAGAAAGTCTAAATAGACTTTTTATTTTTTTAAAGAAAACATCCAAATGGCCAACAGGTACATGAAAAGATGCTTGCCCTGGCTGGTGTGGTTCAGCTGGGTGGAGAATCATCCCCTAACTGAAGGGTTGCAGGTTTGATAACCGGTCGGGCACATGCCTGGGTTGTAGGTTCAATCCCCAGAATGGGCATGGGCATCGGCATGAGGTCTCCAGTCCAGATAAGTACGAGAGGTAACCAATCAATGCTTCTCTCCCACATTAATGTTCCTCTCTCTCTAAAATCAATGAAAAAAACGTCCTCGTGTGAAGATTTAAAAAAAAAAAATGCTCAAATCAATTGTAAGGGAAATGCGTGTTAAAATGGGTAACATTAGAAGAGATAACAGATGTTGTGGAGGATGTGGAGATAAGAGAATCTCTGTACACTGTTGGTGAGAATGTAAATTGGTATGGCCACTATGGAAAACAGTATGGAGTTTCCTCAAAGTATTAAGAAAGAACTATTGTATGATCCATTAATCTCACTTCTGGGTATATATCCAAAGGAAATGAAAATAGGATAATAAAGAGATACATGCACACCCATGTTTATTGAAACATTATTCACAATAATCAATATGGAAACAACTAAGTGTCCATTAACTGATGAATGGATAAACATATACACATATGATGGAATATTATTCAAGCACAAAAGAGGAAATCCTGCCATTTGTGACAACATGGATGAACCTGAGGACATCATGCTAAATTAGATAAGTCAGGAAGAGAAAGACAAAGACTTCATGTTATCACTTATATGTCTAATCTAAAGAAGCCGAACTTGTAAAAACTGAGTAAATGGTGCTTCCTAGGGGCTGCGGGAGGGAAGATTGGGGATTTATACTGTTTAAGGGTACAAATATGCAACTAGTAGATAAATAAGGCCTAGGGATCTAATAATGCAGAGAATAGTAATGACAAACAATAATACTGTAGTATAAACTTCCAAGTTCCTAAGACTAGATCTTAATGGTCCCACCACACACACACACACACACACACACACACACACACACACACACACACACACACAAATTCTATAATCACAGGGGCATTAGCAAACCCTATGGTGGTAATCATGTTCTAATGTATAAATGTATCAATACAAGGTGCTATACACCTTAAGTTTACACGATGTTATATGTCAATTACATCTCAGTTATAAGAAAAAGATAAGAATTGAACCACATCTTCACTGCAATAATCCCTGTCTTCTCAATTTGTACCAGCACCTAACATCTTATAGAAAGTATTTATTTATTACTATTGCCTCCCCTATGCTTCTTTCTAAAGTTGGATTCATTTTCAATGTGTAGAATTGGGATATCATAGAAAAATTACTATTTCTGGTTCTTTTTGGAAAACCAGAAGAACTGCGCATGGGCTTACCAGCGCCCCATGGCAACCACTGGCTGGCGCTCCCTCCAGGCCCCCTGGTTCCACGTGGCCTGCTTATCTTGTTTATATGCCCACTTGGCTCCTGTCACAGTCGGTGTTTGGAACTCTTGGTCTAGTCTCTGTATTGTGAAAAAAGTAAAAACCCTCTCCTTTAATAAGGGTGAAGCCTAAATCAGTTTAGAAACAATAAAATGCTGCTTGAATTAGCAAAGACAGTTAACAAGTTAAAAATAAAATCTGTAGTGGAGCTGTGAACTATTTCAAAACTGTTTCTATTTTCACTTCAGTATTTTGCCTTTAACCTAACATGTCTGAATGCCTGAAAGCAGGACGATTGCTTTTATCCACATGTGCCCCTCTGTATACAAGCTCTAATGTATATGCTGCAAACTGGAGCTTAATATGATCCAAATCTCTGCATAAGGCAAACAGAACACTTAGACCCTCACCTTGGCTCTTGTCACTAACTGTATTACCACGGCCAACCCCTCTCTGATTTAGCTTTTTATTTCTATAATTAGGTGCTGGACTAGATGAATACACAGTTCTCTCCCACCATGAGGGTTCTATTATTTGAGACCATTAGCTCATTTACAAAAATTGCAAAAACAGTTTTTAAGTAAAGAAACTTAAAGACAGAAAATGACTTGAGAGAACTATTGCTTTAAGAAATTTAAAATAATTATAAAAACTGTGAAAACAGCTTTTAGGTAACAACAAAGAATAACTCAAAGAAAATTTATTTTAAGAAATATTTTATGTAAGAGATGTTTCCAGGACTCAAGACGAGAGTGAACGGCAGGAATCCATCTTGGACCCCTGCCGCCACACAAAGTGCCACGGTGTGGTGAGAAGGGTCGTGATAGTGACAAGTACACGGGGCTCCACCCTCTATAGTGTAGGAGGTGTGACAGCCCCACCCAAGAAGGAAAGGTAAACAAAAACTGTCAGGATGGCAGGGATCATGATAGAGATCCCAATCACGCAGCTGACCAGACAGCAAATATATGATTTATTGGACCAGCAGATCAATAATCTTTCTGAGGCACAGTTCAGAGCTACAGTTATAAGACAGCTTACAGACCTAACAGCGGATCTTAAACAAGACAGGGAAGGAATGAAGGCTAGTCCTGCTGAAATGAATGAAACACATACACAACAAGTGGTGAGGGAAGGAAAACCAGGGATCAAATCAACAAATTGGAACACAGGGAAGGAACAGTCAACCAGTGCAGAAGGAGCAAACGAAAAGTGAGGAAAATGAGGACAGGCTCAGAAACCTATGGGACAGCTATAAGTGGGCCAACAACTGAATCATAAGGCTGCCAGAAGGTGAAAAGTTATGTCAAAAAATAATGAAGCAGAACTTCCCAAACTTGGGGAAGGAAACAGACTTACAGGTCCAGGAAGCACAGAGAATTCCAATACAACTGGACCCAGGGAGAACCACACCAAGATACATTATAATCAAAACGTCAAAAATTAAGGATAAAGAGAGAATCTTAAAAGCAGCAAGAGAGAAGAAGGGAATTACGTATAAAGGGGTCCCAATTAGATTATCAGCTGATTTCTCAAAGGAGACTCTACAGGCAAGAAGGGACTGGCAAGAAATATTCAAAGTAATGAAAATCAAAAACCTACAGCCATGATTCCTCTATCCAGCGAAGCTGTCATTCAGGATAGAAGGGCAGAGAAAGCGCTTCCAGGACAAAGTAAAACTGAAGGAGTTCATTAGATCCAAACCACTGTTATATGAGATGTTAAAGGGACTTGTTTAGGAGAAGGAGGGTCAAAACTATGAACATTAAAATGAAAACTGTATCACAACAACCAACAACAGAAGCCAGGGAACTGAAACAAAGGCAAACTAAGTAGGCAACAAGAGTGGGAAAAGAATGATAGGTATGGGGAACATATTAGGGGGAGGTCAGCGGAGAGGGGGAAGGGGGGAAAGGGAGGGAGATGGTACAGGAATTAAGAAGCATAGTAGGAGGGAGTGGAGTAGACAGGAAGATGTTGAGAAGAACTAGATGCACAACCAATGGGCATGGACTAAGGGAGGGGGCAAATGAAGGGGGGTGACTGGGTGGAGGGGAACAAAAGGAAAAGAAATTGGGACAAATGTAACAGTATAATCAATAAAACATATTTTAAAAAATGAATTCTACCAAATAGTCAAAGAAAAATTAATTCCTATCCTTCTCAAACTATTCCAAAAAACTGAAGAGGAGGGAAAGCTTCCAAACTTATTCTATGAGGCTAGCATTATCCTGATACCAAAACCAAAGACACTACAAAGAAAAATACAGGACAAATATCCCTGATGAACACAGATGTCAAAAGCCTTAATAAAATATTAGCAAGCCAAATTCAGCAATACATTAAAAAGATTACATACCATGATCGAGAGGGATTTATCTTATAAACATAAGCATGATTCAGTATCCACAAATCAATCAACAAAATTTACCACATAAACAAAATGAAGGACAACAATCATATGACCAGTAGATGCAGAAAAAGTATCTGATAAAAATCCAACATCCATTTATAATAAAAATTAAGGAAAACATACAAAACTCCCAACAAAATGAGTATAGTGGGAACATACCTTAACATAAAAAAGTTCATATATGACAAACCTACAGGTAACATCATACTCAACAGTAAAAAGTTGAAAGCTTTTTTCTGAGATCAGAAACAAGATAAGGATGGCCACTCTCACCACCTTTATTCAAAAACCCAGCCACAGCAACAGACAAGAAAATGAAATAAAAAGCATCCAAATTGAAAAGGAAAAAGTAAACCTGTTATTTGCAGATGACAACTCTATACATAAAAATTCCACCAAGAACTATTAGAACTAATAAATGAATTCAGTAAAATTGGAGAATAGAAAATTAACATAAAGAAATCTGTTGGGGTTCTCTATATTAATACTGAATGATCAGAAGGAGAAAGTAAGAAAACAATCCCATTTACAATGGCATCAAAAAGAACAAAATATCAAGGAAAAAATTTAACCAAGGAGGAGAAAGACCTCTACTCTATAACTGTAAGATACTGATGAAAGAACCGAAAAAGATAAACATTTAAGGGATATACCATGATCATGGACTGGGAGAATTAATATTAATATTAAAGTGTCCACACTACCCAAAGGGATTGCATTATATCAAAATACCAATGGCATTTTCACAGAACTAAAATAGACAATCATAAAATTTATACAGAACCACAAAGGACCCTGAATAGTCAAAGAAATCTTGAGAAAGAACAAAGTAGGAGGTATCATGCTCCCTGATTTCAAACTGTTTTACAAAACTATCATACTGGCACAAAAACAGACACAGATCAATGAAACAGAAGAGAGCGCCCAGAAATAAACCCACACTTACAATTAATCTATGACAAAGGAGACAAGAGTACACAATGGGGTATATAGAATGGTGTTGAGAAAACTTGAAAGATATATGGAAGAAAGAAAGGAAGGAAGGAAGGAAGGAAGGAAGGAAGGAAGGAAGGAAGGAAGAAAGGAAGGAATTACACCACTTTCTTACACCATATAGAAAGAAAACTCAAAATGGATTAAAGACTTAAATGTAAGAGATGAAATTATAAAAGTAGAAGAAAACATAGGCAGTAACTCTTTAACATAGGTCTTAGCAGTGTGAGTGTGTATTTTTTTGGTATATCTCCATGGGTAAAAGCAAGAAAAGTAAAAATAAACAAACTGGGTAACATCAAACTAAAAAGGTTTTGCAACATGAAACCAATAACAAAAAAAAAGAGAGAAAGAAAGAAAAAGAAAAAGGGAGGGGGCAACCTACTGAATGGAAGAAGATACTGCAAATGATATGTCCATAAGGAGTTAATAGCCAAAATATACAAAGAACTCATACAACTCAACATAAAAATACTCCCAAACAATCCAATTAAAAATGGGCAGAAAACATGAATAGACATTCATGTTCTATTTTATGTTTTTTATATATTTTACATCAGCTATAATTAAAAATACATTTAAAAAGGAATGTTCTCCATGAGTACCACAGAAAGTTAAAGTTTTTATTATCAAATTAATATGCTGAGTTATCAATTCCTTATTTATAGAATACTTTTAAATTTAAACAGCCAATATTATATTTCATATCTTTACTCTAGAGGTTGTTAGCTTATGACAACATGTTATGAGACAGGATTTTAGAAAGAAGAAATATAAAAATCTAAATAACATATTTTATATGCTACTAAAACTTCTCCTTAGTCATATTGCTGGGAAGATGAAATTAGGATCCATTCATTACTTCCCTCCAATATTTGCTATTTAGCTAATCATTATGGAAGCCTATATAGTAAGGCTTAATGTAGTTTCTCAATTTCAAAATTTATTACGACCCAATATTTTTGTCAGATGAAAGTTATATTTTTAATAAGTCTGCATACTATCAACAAAAATGATTATAAGTAAAAACATAGAGGATACTCGTGGTAGGTAGAACCCTAAAGTAGCCCCTCAAACTTCTGGCCCTAATTTCTGAGACTATCAATATGAGGAGATATCACACCTGTGATTATTTATAAACATGATAAAAGGAGCTTTTTAGATGAAATTGAGATTATGTCAGTTGACTCTAATTAATCAAAAAGGAGACTATCCATGTTATCCTGACCCAACGACATGATTAAAGCAGAATTTTCTCCACTGGTGGCCGAGGAAGCCGAAGATTTCCGAAGATATGAGGGAGATGTGACACACCATTGCTGGCTTGAAGAAGGAATGTGGGTGCTGTAAGAAACTAAAGAGAGGTCCCTGGCCAATTGCTAGCAAAGAAACAGAGACCTCAGTTCTACAACCACAAGGAACGGAATTCTGCCAACAACTGCAAGTGGTTTGAAAGTAAATCCCCCCCACCCCCAAGTCCCCAGCCAAGGACTCAAACCAGCCAACATCCTAAGAACCCACTGGACTAATGACTTATAGAACTATGTGCTAATAAGTGAGTTCCGTTTTACACCTTGCCCTGGCTGGTTTGGCTCAGTGGATTGAGCGTCGGCCTGAGAGCTAAGTGTCGCTGGTTCGATCTTCCAGTCAGGGCACATCAGAGAAGGAAAACTCTGACTCCAAAAAACCTCCGCTGCCTTGCAGCATACCTCTTTAGGGGAAAGGCTAAGGGAGTAAACCCCGACAGAAAATCCGGAGCCGGAGTCCCTAAGGCGGTTTGACGTTGTAGTCAACACCGGCAACTCCTGCGGCGCACCTGAAGCCAAGCTGTATTGACTCCGTCTTTCCCTTGGACCCTTCAGCTGCGAAGAGAGGGGGGGTCTGCTGCATGGGCAACAGCAGACCCTCCATATCACCCTGCCCAGGCTCTGTAGCTTCAGCTTCACTGGAGAGGACACTCCAGCGTCATAGCAAGATGTCGATTCAACACGGGAGGAGACAGATACCGTGTCACTCCCGAGTCGGACTGCACAACCATTCTCAGCGGTGCAGATAGACTCTTAAGAAGCTACACCATTGTCTCTCGAGACGGACGGCTGCCGACGACGTTTTACACCATCATGTTTGCGAGAATTTATTATGCATCAATAGAAAACTAACACAATGATGAGGAAATTATCTATTATTAGAAAAGAAAATCAACTGAACATAGGAATGCTATGTTTCGCAGAGTGCTTAAAGTTCAAAGTTCATTTGATAAGCTATTTCATATATTGAGAAAAATGTGTATTTAACAAAAGTGATAATTTTTAGGAAATGGGGCAAACTGAAATCCAGAACAAATTTGGAACATTTAAACAGGTTTTAATTACAGCAAAATAAAATTACACATAAAAAATTCTAGACATTTCAACTTCAAACTCAAGAGAAATCTGCTATAAATAAGAATGACTTACCCTATTTTGAAAAAATGATGCATGAAAATGTGATATTGTAGCAGAAATTGATACTAAAGTAATAGTTTCTTCAGAACTAGGGTTATGTAGATAAACTTTTTCCATTTTTGGCATTCCAACTGGCCTGTAAAAACAAAAAGAAAATTGTCAAAAATCCTTCAAAGATAACTTCTAGTTATTGAGTTAATTTCTAGTTGTTAAAAATCAAACATTAAAATTATTAGACAAATACACAGCTGAATGTATAAAACTTTATTAAATTGGTTGATATTAAAATGTACACATAAAGATGCACTTAGCCGTTCAACAAATATTTGAGTGACAATTAATTATATGTCACACACTGAGCCAGATGCTGGGATATAATGAAGCAAGTCTCTGCCTGGATGAAGCTTACAATGTAGTAAGGAAGCAGGCAGGGAACAAAATGGACAGATCTTTTTAGTTCTTTCTGTAATTCCACCCTACCTTCCTATTAATTTGAATTGTGTCCACTTCTTCCCCAATTCCACTGATGCATGATCTTCAACTTAGGAGGAGAAATTGGCAAAGTTATATGAGCAGATCTGCCTTACGAGCTAGATGCTTTTTCCACTGCTCAAAACAGTTTTTGACCTCGTCCACTTTGAAGCCGTTTAGTGCTTCTGTCGTTTTTTGGGTCCCCTCTTCCATGTTGGCAAAATGTTTCCCTTTGAGGACTTTTTCCATGGGGGAAACAAACAAACAAACGAAAAAAGGAGGAAGGGTAGGGTACAGGGTTTGTAACATTTTTTGGTTAAAATTGCTGAACACTCAGTGCAGTGTGGGCAGGTGTGCTCGTAAATCACCCATCGTAAAATGAGCAAACGCAATGAAAGAGTCTTCAAAAAAATTCCCTGAAGCCGGACGCAGTGTCTCACAACACCACCAGCTGGTACACTGATACAGATGGGTTCCTAGAACACTGACCTAGTGGGGGAAGCCTGTACTACAAGGGGTCTGCCCTCCAGAAGATAATTCTGTTTTATTTTTTTATTTTTGGGTACCCCCTCCACATGTGTGGAACTGGGGCTCCACCTTAGGGATCATCTCCTTTCTTAAATTCACAAGAGACAACAACCAAGGCCTCGCCTTCTGTCCTTCCTCAATATGCATTACAAGACAGGAGCTCCTAAGTTTATACCTCAAAATAACAGGATCTGTGAGGAGAACAATCTATTAGAAAACATGTATGTTGTCATGATATACTGTAATGGTGTTGCTGATCTGTTATCTGAACCTGTGAGAAAATTACACTTTTCCACTTCAGAAACATTAGGCTTGGCCATATGATTTGTTTTGGCCAATGAAATGTGAGCAAGTGACATGCATCATTAAGTTTTAAGAGCTTTGTTGCACTCTTTCCTCTGCCAAGAAAGTGGCACTTCCCAGACAGGAGTGCTCTTTTGGTCTAAATCCCACTGAGATTTTGGGTTTAATTATGCTCACAGTATCATCTAATAAAGCTCAATAATGCAAAAGACCTGAAGCTAGAAAAGTTGCGCCAAGAATTAAAAGTAAGCATAATGTAATATACTTAAGGAGATATGGCAAGATATTAGGAAAATGAAGTAAGAAATCATAGAAAACAAAATATTAGTATAACATATACCATAAAAAGGCAACAGATGAAATAGGTCGGTGAAGGTCTATTAATGAGCTGGAAGAACAGACTGACAATTTACTTCAGAATTCAGCAAGAAAGAATATATATTTAGAATATTTTAAAAGATAGAGCTAATGAAATTAAAAAAAAAAAAAAAAGAGCTATGTAGACCATAACTAGAAATGTTATTATCTTGGAAACTGAAATGTAGAAATAGTTGAAGAACATGGACAAAAATAATGAGCCAAACCCAACATTTTTAAAAAGATTAAGTAATTCTTGAAAGGTTTTACGAGGTGTCAGTATCATCTAAAACAATATCAAAATCTACCTCACTAGCACTTTATTCCTTTTCTTCTACAGCTTCATCTACTGTTCAAGCATGGATCATTTTAAACATTGTCTTTTCAAGAACAGAATAACATTTTCTTTCCATATTACATCAAGAAGTCAGGTTCATACACATAGGTTTCACAAACTACGTAAATAAAAACTCTTTGTTATCTTTTGTAAACGTTTAACACATATTTAAGGTTTTCAACAGCCAGCACATCGGTTTGAGAATTTATAATGCTGACATGAAGTTTTATTGTTGTTAAGGTTAAATGGTTTCTGGTGCCTCTCAGGCCCGACCCAGAACCTCCTGCCCTTCTGAGGGCTTGTCACTGCAGATGCTACCACCTCTTGCAGAAGTGGGAGCAGATGAGTTGGCTGCACTTGGTCACTGGAAGGCTGTGCCCAGAGTGCCCGCGGAAGGCGGGATTCCATAGGAGACGTTCTCTGCTCTACCCAGAGAAGCAACACCTAGGTTAGTATTTGAATACAACTGGGAGAAGATGTGTGTGCACCTCAGAGGCCAGGAATTTGGGGACCATCTTAGAATTCTGCCTGTTGAGAGCAGCATGTATGACTGCTTGGCTAGACAGGTAGATTTAAAAATATAACAAAGATTTTCAAGTGCTTGCCAGGACTTGTCCAACAGTATCTCATGACTTACAGCCCAGCCAACATGAGGGACAACACCTTTCTGTGGCTCAACCATTCAGCCATGAGGAAAAAGCCCAAAAGTGGAACTAGGGCTTGAGTCCTGGGGAATGGAGAGGGGATATCCAGAGGAAGGATTGTGAGCACCCTCAGAAGCTCCTCAAACCCAGGAGCCCCCAATGTGTGAAATCCCTCCTGCCTCAGGTGCAGACTTTCTGAACCCTTCAGCCAACAGACTCATCAATCCCATGTGGCGGGGGGGAGGGGAAGGGGGCTGGTCACAGATTACACAACTAGGGAAGTGGGTACAAATCCAGCTGGGGCCTCAAACCATGGCCAATTATGTGCTTTATTCAACAAATAAACTCTTTTACCACTCAAATGTCCTGTTGGCTAACTGACAACCAGTCATTCAAATCCTTATGAACTCATTCTTAATGTTTTTCCTCTTGTGACCTCCATGCAATCAATCTTAGTTAAGAAAAAGGAGATGGTATGAGATGAATTGTAATCTGGGGGATTCTTCAAGAAGACAGGATGAAAGATGGCCCACTGCAGGAGAGGACTTTGGGGTAAGGAAAGAAGCTTGGAGGTTCTAGAAACCTGAAAACACAGAGTGGATCAGAATGCTTGATTTGCATGCTGTTGAGGCTGCCCTGCCCTTTCTAACAGGGATCAAAGAGGAAAGGTCCTGGGCCCTACCCTACACAAATTAATCCTTGCTCAGATAAGAAGGGTCATCTACTTATATTTTTCAAAGAAGTTCGAAGTAACAAGAACAGAGGGAAGGTCTTAGGAAGTGTGTCAGGAGGCTTCCTGCCGTTCTGGGCAGTCCATACCACAGACTTGGACCCACCTGCTTATGGACCTTGTGTGAACAGCTTTCCCTGCCCCTCCCTCTTCTCAGTTCCCTTGGTGATATGAGCAGAATCCACAATAAAGTGGGAGACTGAACCACACTAAACCGTGGAAAATTTTTGTCAAGTATAATTATTTTTTTAAGTATATTTTATTGATTAAGCTGTTATAGGTGTCTCAAGTTTTTCCCCTTTGCCCCTCTCCGCCCAGTACTCCCCTTCCCTCCAGCAATCCTACCCCTTAGTTCATGTCCATGGGTCATGCATGTATGTTCTTTGACTTCACCCTTTCCTATATTATTCTTAATGTCCCCCTGTCTATTTTGTTCCTATCAATTATGCTTCCTAATGACCGCATCTTTTCCCCATTCTTCCCCATCCCCCTCCCCCTCGCCCTCCCTGCTGATAACCCTCCATATGATCTCCATATCTATGATTCTGTTCCTGTTCTGGTCGTTTGCTTAGTTTGTTTCGTTTTTCAAATTTCAGTTGTTGATAGTTGTGTGTTTGTTGTCAATTTAATGTTCATAGTTTTGATCTTCTTTTTCTTCAATAAGTTCCTTTAATATTTCATATAATAATGGCTTGGTAATGATGAACTCCTTTAGCCTTGCCTTGTCTGGGAAGCACTTTATCTGCCCTTCCATTCTAAATAATAGCTTTGCTCAATAGAGTAATCCCGGTTGTAGGTCCTTGCTTTTCATCACTTTGAATACTTCTTGCCAGTCCCTTCTTGCCTGCAAAGTTTCTTTTGAGAAATCAGCTGAGAATCTTATGGGAACTCCTTTGTAGGCAACTCTCTTCTCTTGCTGCTTTTAAGATTCTCTCTTTATCTTTAGCCTTTGGCATTTTAATTATGATGTGTCTTGGTGTGGTTGTCTTTGGGCGCAATTTGTTTGGGACTCTCTGTGCTCCCTGGACTTGTATGTCTATTTACCTTCCCAATTAGAGAAGTTTTCTTTTGTTATTTTTTCAAAGAAAATTTCAATTTCTTGCTCTTCCTCTTCTCCTTCTGGCACCCCTATGATTTGGATGTTGGCACATTTAAAGTTGTCCCAGAGGTTCCTAAGCCCTGCCTCATTTTCTGAATTCTTGTTTCTTCTTTTTACTCTGGTTGAATTCTACATCTTCCTTTTTTGCCAAACTGTGTATTTGAATCCCAGCTTCCTTCCCATCACTGTTGGTTCCCTGTATGTTTTTCTTTATTTCACTTTGTGTAACCTCCATTTCTTCCTTTATTATTTATTTTTTTTTGCCACACTCTATGAGTTCTCTGAGCATCCTTATTACCAGTATTTTGAACTCCGCATCTGATAGGTTGGCTATCTCTGTTTCATTTAGTTCTTTCTCTGGGGTTTTGTTCTGTTCTTTCATTTCGGCCATATTTCTTTGCCCCCTCAATTTGGCAGCCTCCCTATGTTTGTTTTTGTATATTAGGTGGAACTGCTTTTACTCCCTGTCTTAGTAGCATGGCCTATATAGCAAAGGCACCTATAAATTGTGTGGGGCAGAGCCTTAGGTAATTGCCAGGGTGGAGCCAACTACTTCACTTCTCTGTGGCTTAGTTTGTGGTGGGGGGCTACGAGAGGGGACAATGCTGTTGCTTGGCTTCTGGCGATTTGCCCAGCATGCGCCATTTTGCCAGTCACTTCACCCACGCCCCATACGCAATTGGTACCTTCCAGTTGCTGCCCTGGGTTTTGCATACGTTCTAAGACCATGCGAGCCCTTTAAGGGGCAAGAATTCGACAGTTTTTTCTGCCACCCCAATCTCCACTTGTTTTTACAGCCAGCGGTAATGAGGGTTTATCTTCCTGCTGCTCATTCAGGTTGCTGACAAAATTTAGGATGCTCTCAGTCTCTTGACATACTGGCCTCCTCCGTTGCCAAAACCAGCATGGTGACACTCCCTTGCATCAAATACGTCTCATGCTTCAAATATCCAACATTTCTATCTCTGACTACTATAGCCAGGTTTGAAAGGACTCTGGTTATCAGGACAGGCTCTCTGACCACCTCCCTACCTTAAGAGTTAACTGATTTGGGACCTTGATTACATTTTCAAATCATGTAGAGCAATATCTAGATGACTCCTTGACTGAATACACTTGGGAGAAGATGTGTGGACCTCAGAGGCTAGGAATTTGGGGACTGTCTTTGAATTCTGCCTGTCATAAGCAGCATATGTGACTGCTTGGCTAGAGAGGTAGATTTAAAAATAAAACAGAGATTTTCAAGTGTCTGCCAGTGCTTGTCCTGTTTGTTTCCATTATGAGTTGCTTCAAAGACAGAAGTAGGACCAAAGGGGACAGTGTGAATTACTCATAAATAAGCCAAGATGAATCAAATATATAGCTGCTCTCTGTACTGTTAGAGCAGAGCTACTTATTTTTCATATTTGAGAAGAGTCTGAGGCTTAAAAGAATTAGGAAGAAGCAGCTATGAATCAGAAAGTACTTAGGAAAGTAAACTGCAATTCTGTGGTCAATGGCAAGCTTCCTATGCCACAGAGGGAGAACATGCAATGCCAGGAAACAGCTGAAGAGATGGCTGAGCAACTGCCTTGAGACAAACCTCATGAATGACAGTGACACAGCACTTAATACACAACTTCTGGCAGGAAATTGCGCCAAATCACTAAGTACTACTTTGTACTACTCAATTACCACAAAACCTGACCATTTCCTCAAACACATTTTAGATTGAAGGTTGAGCTTGGATGTTGGTGAAACAGAAATTGAAAAGCTAAAAGGCACCAAATGTGCCTTCAGAAAAGAGAGCCTACTTGATTTTCTTGGAATACCAAAAAGTGATAAGAAAGAAATGCCTTTGATGAACTGCATTTAACTTGACAATAAAGACCTCCATTTTTATGAGTCTACTCAATTTCCATTTTTTTGAACCATTAAGTCTCCATTTTAAGCTTTAGTTTCCAAATCAAGTTTTCTGCTCTTAATTATTATATAAGCCAAAGAACTCAGTAAACCAAGTTTCCATCCAAAGCATCTTTTACAGTCTGCAAAAAATGTATGAGAAAGGGAGTTATGGAAAAAGAAAATATTTAACAGACTGGCATAAATAACTAAAGGGGGAGCAGAGGAAGGGGGGAGGTAATTATGCCCAGACTATTCCAGCCAACTGATGAAGGGAGGTAGGAGGGGAAGAAAGGGAGAGGAAAAGGGAACAAGAGGTAGAATTAAAGAATAAATTAAAACAAAATAAATGAAAATAAAGATAGCCATTTCTAAGCAAGGGCAATGTGACTTACTGGGAAAGACGTTCTAGAGGGCAGTAGGGACAATCAGGGTAGTGAGAGAAGCCAGTATATGTAAGGTCTAAAAAGTGGCCAGGGAACTGGAGGCTGCTTCTTGCAAAAGAGCCTGAAAACCTCTGCAAGGCCTTGCATGGCAATCAGACTCAACATGGAGCGTTAAATTCCACCCAACTTAAAGTTCTTCCAGATGCTGCAAAGGGTGTTTTAAGAGTGGCTTCTGGATTTGCAAAATAACAAAACAGTAGAAAAAAAGATCACAGAGTACCTTGACAAAACTTCAGCAGCTCAGTCAAGGTAGTGAGAGATGAAAGTGTCCCTTAAAATTTTTGGGAAAAATATTAGAATGTGTTCCGTTAAGGACACTTCTCAAGTCCTAAAATTACTGCTATACGTAACAAGAAATTGAAACATTTATAGCATGGACATTAAATCAGTACATTGCTGGATCAAGAAGAAAAAGTATAGCAAAAACAACTTGAAAACATAAAACAAATTTAACTAAAGCAAAAGAAATCAGCATACAGTCTTGTTGGACTTACTGTACCACATATAAGTTTTAAATGTGAAATATGTGACAGAAGGACAAAGATAGGCAATGTGTATTTATCTCAATAGCCTGGCCTAGTAGGGCAGCAGATATCACAGTGATCACCAGTTGACTGACAGATGCTAGTAGAAGACGTCATGAATAATGACGACTCTTAACTCCTTGTTTAATGTTTGATTATTCACAGTTTCAAGCCCCAAACATCCCTTCACCTTACACTACACATCTGGGCAAGCCAGTAAGGAAGCCTGCACACTCTCCCTTCTTGGATCTAGTCAGAAGTTCAAACCATGCACTCCACCTCAGCCTCACCCCTAACGACAATCAAAGCCAAGTCAATCTCCTTTCTCTGCTCTCTCAAGCCACGTTTCAGACCTGTTTGGGAGCACCCCCACCCAGGTCTCCCCAGAAAGCTTCATTATGTGAGTATAGTAAACCTTTTCATAGCCTCTTGGTGTGTACATGTGACGTCATCAGACTTGACACCTGGACCAAATTTGGGGTGGAGAGCCATCCCACTTTTATGGGTCAACATAGCCCCATGGAAGCAGAGAGAAGGCAGTTTCCACCTCTGCTGGGCAGGCTGGGAAAGGCCTGCTTTACAGAGGATAGCTATCCCCGGTCGCGCTAAGGGTCATTAGAGAGGCAACAGGCCAAGGAGGCTGTAACTGATTTCAACTGGAGTAGCTGCCCACTGTATGATTTCTCTTCTCTGGGTTAAACATAAGGACAATGCCCAGGAGACACGTTCACTACCAAATACCCGCCTTATCTGTCTGGTGGGGTAGACATCTGATCTAAGCCAAAGTGATTACTGAATTGCTCTGAGATTTTTCAAACTAAAAAAAAACAAGGTAAGTCTGAAGAGCAGTCAGTGTGTGTTATCACTGTAGGAAGGAAATGTTGGTATGGGGCAATAAGTGAATGCAAAGAGGCAAAAATAAAAGACACAGAGAGGAGTACTACTGGCATGGGATAACAGTGATCCTGTTGTCCCCAGGTCCCAGCTGCATCTCTTACTTTCCTGCAGATACGTTATGGTCCTCAATATTCCTCCAATATATGCTCATTTTTTGCCCCAACTAGTTTTAGCGAGATTTCTATCCCTCAGAACCAAACACTGACCAAAACAGAGGAATCAAAAGCACTCTTTAATTTTTGTGAAGTGTCTTATAATACCAGTAATGGTACTGCAATATGTAGTATGATCTTATACATGCATATGTGTGCTCAAGAATATGGAAATAAAATGCCATCATGTCTGCCACTTTCAAATGATTCAAAATCAACAAAAATATAAAATAAAATATGGCAAAAATGTTCTCTATTGAATCTGGGTTAACAGAGCATGTCATCATTTGTTCTTTATATTTTTCTGACTACATAAAAGCTTCCATAAAAAAATATTTTTATATGGGAGAAACTCTTAAAGTATGCAAACATACCTAAAGCTTAGAAAGATCAGGTATTTCAGAGCAGCGTTAAGTATCAATAGTTCTCTACAGGTATAGTTCAGGGTAGGGTGGCATATAAGAAAGATAAAGAACACACTTGATGTTAAGACATTTCACATTATCCTGACGATATCAGGACATCCTCAAGGGGTTTTTGGGGGGATAAGATGAAGGAAATGACGTGGTAAGATCTCAACAGTAAGAGATTGTTCTCTTGATAGTATAAATCATAAATTGGAAATGGCAAGCATGTGGTCACAGTCTAGATAAGAAAGGACCAAGGGCTGAATTAAAGGGAGAAGGGTAAGCAATGAAGGTTATAGAGGACAAGACAGGAAAAACTGACAGGATTCTGGTAATAGATTGGTGAGAAAAAGGGATGGGGTGCTTTGAGGAAAAGGGAGGAACCCAGGAATCCTCAGGATTCAGGCTTTGGTGACTGGATGGCACCGTTCACAGAGATTGGAAATACAGAAGCAAGAGCAGGATGCACTGAAGTTAAGGTGGTGTTGGGGATGCAAAGTTGAGTACTGAGGGGACTAGGAGTATAGAGTGGGGAACCGTAGGTATATACCAAAGTTGTGAAATATCACCTAGTAAGAAAGTGTGGAGCTGGCTGAAAAGGGCTGAGGAAATGGAAGCAGCCACAGTTAGGGGATAGACAAAGGAACAGAACCCCGAAAGAGACTAAGAAGAAAGGGCCTTAGACACAAGAGGAAAAGAGAGAGCGTGGTTCACAAGGGTGGAGGCAGAGAGAGCTGAGAGGGAGGAATGGGTCAGCAATGCCATGTAATCTGTAAGAGATCAAGAAAGCAAAACTAGTAACTGTCACCTAACAGAAAAACTTGAAATGGGCAGTTCCAGGGTTGATTAATTCAGCAGTTCCACACTATGGTCAAGGACACAAGTTCTATCCATTTTTCCTTTCTGTCAGACACACCTTGCTGGTTTTATCCTCAGGCTAGCACTTCCCACTGATTACAAGGTGGTTGCCTTATCAACCAGGAATCACATGCAGACAATGTCCAACATGCAAGAGGGCTATTTCTTTACTGCATCTCTTTTTTAGAATGAAAAAAATCCTCCCCCAGAAATCCTTCAGTAGGCCAGCCCTCTCACACTGTTGGGTAGGACAGGTCACATCCACCTCTGAATTGATCACAAACAAGAATGGGATTATTACAACCGATGTAGATTAACTTGGATTTACTCCTCAACTGGGAACAGGGTCACTTTTCTTAAGGGCTGGATAACTGAAAAAAACTGGGGTTATATTAACAAAAACTGGGGGAGTGGATGGTGAGTAACAGGCATGAAGATGGGCCATTCTATGCTAAGGTATTCTAACCTGATTCTTTGTCCACTTAATACTCATTTAAAAAAGAGCAGGGATTTTTGGAGGCAAAGAGTAGTTGAAGAAGGCAAAAATTTCAACCAATTAAAGTTTATGCTTCTGATAGTAAAAAAAAAATAAACATCCAACAACTTTAAAAAGAGATACATGCTAACAAATTTCTGATTTTCTTTAGTAATCTGACACAATAATTTACTTTCTGCAATGAAATGTACAACTTCATTTTGTTTGTTCTAAACCTCTTTTATTAATGGATGAGTTTATTGGAATGATACTGGTTAAATTATATAGGTTTCAGGTGTACAGTTCTACAATACATCATCTGTATCTTGCATTGTGTGTTCACCACCCCACAATAGTCTGCTTCCATCACCATTGATCCCCTTTATCCTCTTCTACCGTCCTTCCCTCCAGCAATTGGCATCACCATACAGCTGTCTATGTCCATGAATCTTTCTTTTTTCTTTGCTTAACCCCTTCACCCTTCTCACCCAACCCTCAACCCTCTCCCCTCTGACAGCTGTCAGTCTGTTCTCAGTATCCATGAGTCTGTCTCCACTTTGTTAGTTTATTTTGTTCGTTCATGAGATTCCACATATAAGTGAGATAATAACTACTTTCAAGTTTCATATGAACCTTAGGCTCCAAAAATGCTAGGTAAATTCTTCATTCACATCTCCTCCAATTTTCTACAGTTAAAAGTGCTAGCCCACGCTGGTGTAGCTCAGTGGATTGAGCACCGGGCTGTGAACCAAAGGGTCACTGGTTCAATTCCCAGTCATGGCACATGCCTGGGTTGCGGGCCAGGTCCCCGGTTGGGGGTGCACAAGAGGCAACCACACATTGATGCTTCTCTCCCTCTCTTTCTCCCTTCCTTCCCCTCTCTCTAAAAATAAATAAAATCTTTAAAAAAATTGTTTAAAGAAAAGTTCTAAATTTAGGAACCTCTCTTTACATCCATGTGGTTTTTATGACAATAGATTTATGAAAATTCAATTTCTCCAATTTGGGGCGTGGGACATTATTCAAAGGGTTCAGGAATAGATAATTTGGAAAAGGAACTCCCAATTCCAATTCAGGTACTCTGTATACCTGAAAACTTCTTTATCTCAAGGGATGCATGAAGTCTGTAAAACTCTCTCAAAAAAATAAATGTTAAAATGAAAAACAGCTGGATATAACTTTTTAAACAATCTTTCTAGAATGGTTACTAAGTTTTTCTAAATAAAAAACATTGACTATTTTAGACTAAAATTTTTGGTATAGCATACTGATCTCCTCTGTTCCCACACTCACATATGCTCATATACCCTCGTAGTGCCTATGTCACAGTCTTAGAATGGAGTTCATCAGTTTTTATCCTGTCCATTCTAACTTATCAGAGGGGTATTACTCTATTAGTTATATCATTTAAGAAGTTCTCTTTATTCACCTGCTAAATTGGGTTGGGAACAAATATGGGTGAAGACTTGTTTTCCCCTTAGTGTATCTCCAGTGTGAGAAACCTGAGACCCAGAGGTAGGAGGTGAGCCAGAAGTGTAGTTTGAGGAAGCAAGTCTGTAGCTGAACCTGTCCTTCTGTGGGATTTGCCTTTGTTTACCCTTCTGGGTTGGTGATAATATTATTAATTTGATGATTGTACTTTGGCGCACCCCCACACCTTTCCCCGCTCCCTTCCCCCAGGCATGCTTTCCTCTCCTCTCTTTTCTACTAAGCTCCATGAGCCCTTCTTTTGCCTCTGTAACTCGTTTCCTGAGCCTATTTCTTCTACAGCTCACTCCTTCTACCTCTTTGACTGTCTAAATAAACTTTCTCTTAAAATTTCAGTCTTGGCTCTGAATTATTTCTTAGTCAGACTCAAGCATCAAGGTTGCTGAACCAAGGTCAGGTCTGACTCTACCGGTCTAACACCTAGTGCTGTTTCGCCTCCAACACAGGGGCTTAAGAAGAAGAAGAAGAAAGCAATACATCAAATAAGTAAACAAAGTATCCTTCTACATCCACAGGAAAACATTTAAATAATAAAAATGGAAATGAAGTGTCATCAGAAAAAGTAACCTATAATTTTTATGCTGCTTCTGAAGGTAACAGTCTCTGAAACAGAGACTCAAATATGTGAGTAGTTTTCAAACTTCAGAAGTTAATATCATGTTAGGTTCATAATATCACTTCCCATTTGCAAACAGTATTCAACATCATTTGTTTCCCTGATGACTACAACGTTAACTTTCTCAAAGAGATAATACAGACAAAAGACAAGACAAATGCATGAGTTAGGTACATACAATATTTTAAAGGAGAATTATGGTCTAGACATTTTAAACTTACTGTTCATGGAAATCCAGCATTGGTGGTTCAAATCGTATAGGTCTACAATTACCCCGGTACAGAGATATACTGTAAGTAAAAAGAAAACAGCATAAGAAGCAATTCCTCAAAAAATACATTTCCCCAAACCAAAGTCAGAAACTTTAATTTTGTCATGAGAAAGTATCTTTAAGAAAAGTGGACATGAATATTCTATTCGAAATGTGCATTACTTTCTTTATATAGAAAATCAATTAAGTGTTCTGTGTTTTAACAAAATGAAAAAAAACAAAAAACAAAACAACAATAACAAAAAGCAAGAGTATTTTCCCTAATGCAAGGTGATGCAAAAACAGAAACTTCTCAGGCAGACTGAATGATGAAATTTATTTTGGTTGACATACTTGACAATAATATACCTTAAATAGGCTTACTTGGGTTTTTGATACATGTACAATAAATAGATAAAACAACTACACATACTTGGCAGGCAATAATGCATAGAGATAACAACCATGATCACACTGTAACTAAACAGACAAAGGAACTAAACAAAAATAAATTTTGGGATAGAAATTTCCAAGAACTGAAATATCTTCTTAACCTAAGAGCTTGGAACACATTGATCTATGACATCGTGGATTAAATATTTGAGTATCATTTTTAACTATCCCACTTGATACTAGAACTTACCACTTGAACAATTTTTTTAAAGGGATTTTTTAAATTTATTTTTAGACAGGGTAAGGGAGGGAGAAAAAGAGGGAGTGAGACACTGATGAAAGCAGAACCATCAACAGGCCGCCCCTGGCACGGCCCCAACGGGGGACCTGGACCAGCAACCCAGGCCTGTCCTGACTGGGAACTGAACCAGGGACTTTTTAGTTTTTGGAATGACACCCAACCCACTGAGCCACACCAGTCAGGGCTAGAACAGGTTTTGAAAGAGCAAACCTCCTAGACATCACCATGACGTAACAGCGATGTTAAATATAAATGACCTAGGGCGGGGGGAGCCCACATACTTACTGTTATCTGTTTATACACAAAGAAAGCCAGAAATTCAGTCAGCCATTAAATTTCTAAATAGCCCATGTTTATCTTTCTGTTGCATTTTAAGAAATAATGTAAGAACAAAACTCATTCTGTGAAACAACTATTTCCATCACCATCATAATTCATAAGAACACAAGCTTCAAATGACAGTAACTTCATTCAAGAAGTAGAGGGAATACATTAGAAAAAGACAAGAACATACTAAATGGGTTGGAAATTTGGTTTTAACTCAATTTTGTAAAGATTACATAGTCTGAGGAGTGGAATAATAAGTAATAAAGTCTAAAGGTGTTTTTAGCTTTACCAATTAAGAGTAATCTGTGCTGCTTGATAATCCCTCTACATATAGTGAACAGAAAAGATGACACACACACACACAAGAAGGAAAACACCAAACGTAAGATTATACTAACGCAGTGGGACAAATAAGGTATAATTCCTCAGAAGACAGTTGCTACATGCAGCAAGAGGTACAGAATCTACTTTTCATCTCTGTCCTTCTTAGACATGATGTAACAAGGATGCTCTGGCTCCTTTGAAACAAGAGATACTGATCAATTCATTAGTTTTAATGGTATAGAAACCAAACTTGCATACAATCTTAGTCTAATCAAGGGGGGGGTATAATGCATAAAATGTGTATAACTCAATAATTTATATATAAACACTGACTTGTTAGATGCTAGATATACAAAGGAGGTTAAGATACAGTTTTTTTCTCTCACAGAACTGAAAGTTTACTCTCCAAGTTACAAATGGAAATATATAAAGTGGCCAGACAAGGTAAAAAAAAACAGTGTATACTCCATAAATTCAACACAAATATACTGAATCCCATGGCTGTCTAGTACTGGGGCTACGTGAACAAAAGCAAGGAGCCTGCTTTCATGGCACTAACATTGCAGTGGGGACAACAAACTGGAACATATCAGGCAATGATATGTAACATATAAAGACAAATTACACACAGTAGGAACAGAGAATACTTCTCTGAGGAGGGACACTGGAGCTGAGGCCTAATGGGGGAGATCTGGGGAAAGAAAGTAGAGGTACTTAGCATGTTGAAGAAAAGGAGGCTGATGTGTCCAGAGTGCAGGGAAGGAGAAGGTGGTAGGAGCTGGGCTCAGGTCTCCTAGTAGGAGTCCTGATTTTATTCTAAGTGTAACAAAAAGCCTCTATAGTGTTTTGAACAAGGAAGTAACATGATCCTACATGTGTGAAAAGGTTAATGCTGGCTGCTATGTGAAGAATAGACTGCAGCAACCCAAAAGTGGAAGCAGAGAAGTGGTGCAATAGTCCAGATAAGAGGGAATGAAAGCCGTGGTCTATGTGATTGCAAGGGAGGGTGTTAAGGAGTGGCATTTTTATAAATACAGGGTGGGGCAAAAGTAGGTTTACAGTTGTTTGTATGGAAAATAATACAATAATTAATAAATAATAATACAAAGATAAACTCTTGTTTCATGTACTCACAACTACCCTACTTTTCTCCCCACCCTATATATTTGGAAGCTAGAGACAACAGGTTGTGCTGACAGGTTGATTGTGGAGTAAGAAAGAAGAATCAAGGATGACATGATTCTAAGATTTTGACCTGAGAAACTGGACCCAGAATCATGACATGGGAGGAGTGGGTTGGAAGTGAGAAGGGAAGATGGGTAGGTATTCCAGAGTACTGTTTTAGACATTTGAATTTGAGATGTATTATCCAGATGGAGATGTCAAGTAGGCCGCTGGATATACATGGTTTTTGCTCTATATGAAAAAGTTTGATTATTGTGTACTCATCTTATACCCAGTTATTTTGGTGAGTTAGTTGTAATACTTTATATACAGATTCTCTTAGATTTTCCCATCACTATATGGCCTACCAAAATAATTACTGTCTTGGATTATCCCTGTAAACAAATCATCTGCAAATAAAAACAATTCTATTTCTTTCTTTCAAATCCTTAGACCTTGTTTGCCTTTTACGTCTGTGTGGGCTAAGACTGTCCATAAAATTCTCCACAGAACTGGTGTCCAGCAATTATTATTGTGATGTTACTGAGTACTCACATAATGTGAGAGGGAACAATATATGAAAGATAATACCCTCATAAATAAATGCATATTTTCAAAGCAATAGCGTATCTATATCTAAGGAAGAGCTTAATATTTGAGTGGTTACAATGGAGTTGGTATAGGTATAATTGGTACAACCTTATTTTAACAAACCAAAACTCCAATAACATAACTCTCATGTAGCCACAGCTGATCAAAAGTGTTACTACTATGTTCAGTTAGAAAGAGCATGACATTATTTAGTTCTTTATTAACAGAAAGCAAATGTTTCCAAATCCATAATGTTGAAAAATAAACTGGGGAAGAAGCAATACGAATGATGATACCCTGTGGCAATCTCAAAGAACAGAATCTGAGACATCATAATAGTATAATGCATGACTGTATGCTTTCTGCAGTGATCATATTTGTTTTTAAAGTCTCAATACAGTGTTTTCATTTGCACTAAAATTTTTTACTCCTCTATCCTGGGATAAAGAGATGAATAAAGACTAGTTTCTGATAAGCTGGGAATTAACTAAAGAGATACAAGACATGGTCTATGCTGCCTGCAGAACTGTCAGGTCTGAGTCAGGCAGTTAGCTCCCGAGTCAAGCACACGAGGGCTTATTGGAGCTTTGGGAGTTTGTTTAAATTATGAAATTTAATGTCTTCCTAGGGGCCGTTACTACCTAAGTAGAAGGCACTCTTCAGCCCAATATTTCTTAAAGAATGCTTAGTGGTCTATCTATATCTTAATCATCTAAAATGTTAGAAGTGTAGATTCCAGGGACCCATCTCCAATTTGATGCCTTACATCTAATGTGGAACCCAGAAATTTGTGTTTTTATGTACACTTGTATTTGGGACTTCTCTTCTGTATCCTGATCCACAACAACTATTGCAAGCAAAATTAAGAAGAGGGAAAAAGTACCTTAGGAAGTAAAACTTTCAAAGTCACTAACTGTTTAAAATGGTTCCAAATATGACTTTATTAGAGAAAGCCAATCCTTCCCAAACACTTCCAAACTAGGTGAGCATTACTCTGATACCAAAGCCAGATAAGGACACTACAAGAAAGTGTAATATCCCTGATGGATATAAATTAAAAAAAAAAACAAAAAAACAAATTCAACAGCACATTAAAAAGACCATACACCATAATCAAGTGGGATTTATCCCTAGGATGCAAAAATGGTTCAACACTTGCAAATCAGTAAATGTGATACAACAAATTAATAGAATAAATTATATGATCCATCTCAATAGATCTAGAAAATGAGTCTAACAAAATTCAACATCCATTCATGAGAAACATTCACAATAAATTGGGTATAGAAAGAATGTACCTCAACATAATAAAACCTACATATGACAAGCCCACAGCTAACATCATACTGAAAGATGAAAGGTTGAAAACTTTTCCTCTAAGATTAGAAGAAGGGTGCCTACTCTCACCGTTCCTACTGAACATTATACTGAAAAGTCCTAACCAGAGCATTCAGTCAAGAAAAAGAAACTACAAGCAACAGAATTGGAAAGAAAGAGTAAACTGTCTCTATTTACAGATGACAAGATTTTATTTATATATATGTGTGTGTGTGTGTGTGTGTGTGTGTGTGTGTGCAAAATCCTAAAAATCTACCCCCCAAACTGTTTTTCCTAATATACAATTTCAGTCAAGCTGCATGATACAAAAGCAACATACAAATCGGTTGTTTCTTTACACTGATACATTTTCTGAATAAAGAAAATTATCCCATTCACAGTAGCACCACAACAATAAATTATTTAGAAGTAAATTTAATCAAGGAGATGAAAGAGCTCTACATTGAAACTATAAGATACTAATAAAAGAAATTAAAGAAGATACAAATAAATGAAACGATATCCCATGTTTGTGGATTGGAAAGTTAATACTGTTAAAATGTACATACGACCTAAAGCCATTTACAGATCTAATACAATCCTTACCACAATTCCAACTGCATTTTTTAAACAGAAATAAAAATAATCTTAAAATTTGTTTGATATCACAAAATACCCTAAACAGCCAAAGAAAACCTGAGAAAGAACAACAAAACCAGACAAATCATTTTCTGATTTCAAACTATATTACAAACCTAGAGCAATTAAAACAGTATGGTACTAGCATAAAATAGACATATAGACCAATGGAAAAGATAAGAGAGCCCAAAAATAAACCCTAGTATACAGAGTCAACTAATAGTTGACAATGGAGCCAAAAATACCTCAATAAATAATGTTGGAAAAATAGGATATATACATGCAAAAGAAGAAAATTAGACCCCTCACCTTACACCACCCACAAATTATCTCAAAATGGATTAAAGACTTAAATGTAAAACCTAAGATCATAAAAAATATAGGAGAAAACATAGGGAAAAAGTTCCTTGACATGGATTTTGGCAACGATTTTTTGGTTATGACACCTAAAGTATAAGGAACACAATAAAAAATTGTGAAGTGGGACTATACCAAAGTAAAAAGCTTCTGCACAGCAGAAGAAATAATCAACAAAATGAAAAGGCAACCTACAGAATGGGAAAATATATTTTCAAACTGCACATCTGATAAAAATTAATAACCAAAATATACTCATGTATGGAACTCAAAACTCAAAAAACAAACAAAAAAAGAGAACAAAGAAAACCCCACCAAATAATCCAATTAAAAAATGGGGAAAGAACCTAAATAGATTTTTTTTTCCAAAAAAAATATATAAATGTCTAGTAGGTACATGAAAAGGTGCTCATCAACAATGATAATCACCAGGGAAATGGAAATCAAAACCACAACGAGATATTAACTCACATGTGTTAGAATGGCTGTTATCAGAAAGATAAAAGATACTAGCAAACCAGATCCAACAATGCATTAAAAAGATCATACACAATGACCTTTTCCTGGGATGCAAGGTTGGTACAATATCCACAAATCAATTAACACGATACACCAGATAAGCAAAATGAAGGATAAAAATCATATAATCACATCAATGGATGCAGACAAGGCATCTGACAAAATCCAGCATGCACTTACGATAAAAACTCTTGGCAAAGTGAGAACAGAGGAAACATACCTCAACATAATAAAGGCCATATATGACAAACCCACAGTTAACATCATACTCAATGAGGAAAAACTAAAAGTATTTCTCTTACGATCAGAAACAAGACAGGGCTGTTTGCTTTCACCACTCTTATTTAACACAGTACTGGAAGTCCTAGCCACAGCAATCAGACAAGAAGAAGAAATAAAAGGCATCCAAATTGGAAAGGAAGAAGTAAAACTGTCTTTATTTGCAGATGACATGATCCTGTATATACAGAACTCTAAAGATTCCATCAAAAAGAACTGCTAGAACTGATAAATTAATTCAGTAAAGTAATAGGATAGAGAATTAATATTCAGAAATGGTTGCATTTTTATACACCAATAATGAACTACCAGAAAGAGAAACTAAGAAAACAAGCCTATCTGTGACAGCATGGATGGACCTAGAGGGTATTATGTTCAGTGAGATAAGTTCATCAGAGAAAGACAAATACCACATGATTTCACTTATAAGGGGAAGCTAAAGAACAAAATAAAATCAAAAGAGACTGATAGACACAGAGAGCGGTCTGGTGGGTTAGGGGAATGGGTGAAGAGGTAAAGGGATTAAGAAGTACAAATTGGTACTTAATAGTTACAGGGAGTAACATATAGTATAGGGAATATAGTCAATATTATTGCAATCCTATGTATGGTGCCAGGGTCCAGTGGGTACTGGATATATCAGGGAGCACTCTGTAAAGAATATAATAGTCTAACCACCATGCTAAACACCAAAGCAATTCAAAATAATATTGAAAATAATAAAAAAAATAAAGTGTTTTATAAACAAAAAAAAGATAGATGTGCTGATGAGGATGTAGAGAAAAGGGAACCCTTACACATTGTCGGTGGAAATGTAAATTGGTACAGCCACTATAAAAGACAATGTGGAGGTTCCTCAAAATATTAAAAATAGAACTATCATATGATCCAGTAATTCCACTTCTGGTTATGTATCTGAAGGAAATGAAATCACTATGTTGAAGAGATATCCATATCCCATGTTCACTGCAACATTATTTACCATAATAACCAAAAGATGGAAACAACCTATGTGCCCATAAATGGATCAATGAAAAAAGAAAAAGTGGTACATATACACAACGGGATATTATTCAGTCATTAAAAGAAAGGAAATCCTAGCCCTGGCCGGGTGGCTCAGTTGATTGGAGTATCAGCCTGTACACCAAAAGGTTGCAAGTTTGATCCCCAGTAAGGGCACATAACCAGGTTGTGGGTTCGATCCCTTGTCAGGGTGCATATAGGAGGGAAACAATCAATGCCAATGTTTCTCTCCCCCCACCCATCCCAAAATCAATGAACACATCCTTGGGTGAGGATTAAAAAGAAATAAAAGAAAAAAAAAGTCCTGACACTTGCAACAACACAGATGGACCTAGATGGCATTATGCTAAATCAGATTCAGAAAGACAAGTAGTGTATGATCTCAATTATGTGGAATCTAAAACAAAAACAAACTCAGAGGAACAGAGAAGAGATTGGTGGTTTCTAGAGGCAGGAGGTGGGGGGGGAGGGGAAACAAAGAAAGGTGATTAAAAATACAAACTTATTTCTGTAAGATAAATAATTTCTGGGGATGCAATATACAGCATGGTTAAGTCTAGTTAAAAATATTCTAGACAGACCCAAGATGGCAGAGGAGTAAGTGGAAGCTACACTAACCTCCTCCCAGGACCAGTCTGGATTTACAACTTAATTTTGGAGAAATCATCTGGAATAACCAACCGAACACTAGCTGGAGAGAAGGCTTATAACCACGGAGAGACAGAAAAGGCTGCTACATCACAACGTGACCGGTAGGGAGTGCGGAGACGCGGAAGGGCTGGCTGGACTCACACGGGTGGCAGCTGAAGAGACTGAGAAACAGCTCAGCAGCTGGGGGTTCCCCCTGAGAAGGGCAGGGTCTAACCCCCCAGCTGGGCTTCCCAGCCTACAGCAACAGAGTGGAAAGTAAAATAATATCCAGCTGTGAAAAGCGAAAAGCCACAGGGTTTCTTGCTAGCCGGAGAGAAAAAGCAGGAGAAAAAGAGCTCTTAAGGGGATCACATACGAAAATATTTTGGCCCCACTTACCCTGGGCTCAAGCAGAGGGAAGGCAGAGAGGACTGGAGACGCTTGGGGAGAGTTTGGTGCCGTGGCTTTGAGGGGAGAACTAGGGGAGCAGCCGACCAGGTCCCAGTGCTGACTCATCCCCAGTGCTGCAGGCAGACCGTTCCCCTCCAAGTGGTGTCATCCTGAGGGGAAGCAAAAGCCCTGCCTACAGGAATTAAGCTGCCACACCCACGGTCCTTAAGCCTGACGGCTGATCACAGATTGTGTAGATTAACAACTAAAGAAGACACACAAAGGCAGCAGATCCCTGGAAGTCTCCAACAGGCTGCCTAGGGCCAGACTGGTATACGGTCTGACGCCACCAGGGGCAGACCCAGAAGTGCAGATCATTCTAAGAAGCACCAACAAACAATAGGAGTCACAAAAATGGGGAGACAGAGAAACAACCCCCCATCGAAAGGAAAGGTAGAATCCCCAGAAAGAGTGCTAAATGAAATAGAGGGAAGCAAACTATCAGATATGGAATTCAAAACATGGATTATGGAGAAGCTCAATGAGCACAGCGGAAACTACAAAGAACTCCAGAAAAACTACAAGAAACTTACGGAGAATTACACCAGCATGAAAAAGGACATAGAAGCTATCAATAAGAGCCAGGAGGAAATGAAGAATACGATCTCTGAACTGAAGAACACAGTAGAAGGAATTAAAAGCAGGTTAGAGGAAGCAGAAGACCGGATCAGCCAGCTGGAGGACAATGCAGACAAAAACGTTTGTTGATTTTTTATCTTTTCAAAGAACCACCTCTTGGTTTTGTTGAGCTTTTGAATTGTTCGTTTAGTCTCTACATCATTTAATTCCACTTTGATCTTGATTTCCTTCCTTCTACTCACTCGGGGCTTTGTTTGTTGTTGTTTGTCTAGTTCTTGTAGCTGTAGGGTTAGGTTGTTTATTTGAGCTTCTTCTATTCTTTTTTGGTAGGCCTGTATTGCTATGAACTTTCCTCTCAGGACTGTTTTTGCTGTGTCCCATAGGTCTGGGGCTGTTGTGTGTTCATTATCATTTGGTTCCAAAACCTTTTTGATTCCTTCCTTGATGTCATTATTTACCTGTTCATTATTTAATAGCATGTTATTCATTCTCCATGAGTTTGAATGTCTCTGAGTTTTTTCCTTGAGGTTGATTTCCAGTTTCAAAGCATTATGATCTGTGAAGATGCTTGATATAATTTCAGTTTTCTTGAATTTGTTGAGACTTGTTTTGTGTCATACCATGTGGCCTTTCTTTGAAAACATTCCATGTGTACTTGAAAACAATGTATATTTTGTTTCTTTGTGGTGAAATTTCTACATATATCAAGTAAGTCCATTTGGTCTAGAGTGTTGTTCAATGCCTCAATACCCTTGGTGCTTCTTTGCTTTGAAGATCGGTCCATTGTTGACAATAGAGTGTTAAAGTCCCCTACTATGAGTGTGTTGCTGTCAATATCCTTCTTGTAGTCTTCCAAGATTTTCCTTATATATTAGGGTGCTCCTATGTTGGATGCATTTATGTTTACCAGAGTTATATCTTCTTGTTGGATCATTCCCTTAAGTATTATGAAATGTCCTTCTTTGTCTCTTTTTAATGGCCTTTGCTGTGAAATCTGTTTTGTCTGATATAAGTGTTGTTACCTCAGCTTTTTAAAAAATGTCTGTTTGCTTGAAATATACTTTTTTATCCCTTCACTTTCAGTCTGTTTTGAGGTGGGTCTCTTGTGGGTAGCATATATGTGGGTCATGTTCTCGTATTTATTCTTCTACCCTATGTCTTTTGATTGAAGCATTTAGTCTATTTACATTTAAGGTTATCAATGACAGGTATTTATTCATTTTTCTTGGTACCTGTGTTCCTCCCCCTCTTTCTTTTTCTTAAAGCAGGTCCTTTGGCATCTATTGCAATGCTGGTTTGGTGGAGATGTATTCTTTTAGTCTTCTTTTGTCCGGGAAACTCCTTATTTCACCTTCCATTTTGAATGAGAGCCTTGCTAGGTAGAGTAGTCTTGGTTGTAGGCCTTTGTTTTTCATTACTTGAAATATTTTTTGCCATTCCCTTCTGGCTTGTCGTGTTTCTGTTGAGAAATCAGCTGATAGCCTCATCGGAGTTCCCTTGTATGTTGTTTGCTGTTTTTCTCTTGCTGCCTTTAGGATTCTTTGTCTTTGAATGTTGCCATTTTAATCATGATATGTCTTGGAGTGGGCCTCCTTGGGTTCATCTTCATTGGGACCCTCTGTGCTTCCTGGACTTGCATGACTTTTTCTCTCCTCATGTTTGGGAAGTTTTCTGTCATTACGTTTTCAATCAGGTGTTCTATCCCTTGCTCCTCTTTTCCTTCTGGGATCCCTGTGATACAGATATTGCTGCATTTCATGTTGTCTTGCAGTTCTCTTAAACCCTCTTCTTTCTTTTTCAGTCTTTTTTTATTTTGTTGCACTGTCTGGGAATTTTTTTCTACGTTGTCCTCTAGCTCACTGATCCAATCCTCTGCTTCTTTTAGTCTGCTTTTGATTGCTTCTGCTGTGTTCCTCAGTTCAGAAATTGCGTTCTTCATTTCTTCCCAGCTCTTATTGATAGTTTCTGTATCCTTTTTCATGATGGTATATTTCTCAATAAGTTTCTTGTAGCTTCCCTGGAGTTCTTTGTAGTTTCCCTGGAATTTGTTGTAGTTACCTCTGAGTTTGTTGAGTTCACTGTTTTTCCTCATTACCATTACTTTGAATTCCATGTCTGATAGTTTGCTTGCCTCTATTTCATTTATCCTTCCTTCTTAAAATTCCAGCTTTTCTTTCGTTGGGGTGTTATTTCTCCTTCTCCCCATTTTAGGTGGCTCTTCTTGTTGTTTCTATTCTTAGATTGATCTGCTTTTACTTCCTGCCTTTGTGGTGTGACCTTCTTGTATACAGTTGTTGAGCTGCTGCCTCTGGCTGATGCCACTTGGAGGGGAGTAGTCTGCACTTGGATCTAGTTCACTGCTCTCCCAGCTCTTTTTCCAGAGCCAGTGCCCAACATTTTTGCAACGTGCCTCTAGTTCACTTCACCCTCCTTTGGCCTCAGCCAGGTGTGAGTGTGCTCCCTCATGCAGGCTGGGGGTGGGCAGACCATGGCTGGGCTGTCCGCGGGCTGTCTGTGCACCGGCTGGGGTGGGCTGGTCGCGTGCCAGGGTGGGCAGACCATGGGCTCTCCATCCCTGACTCCTTTCAGGGGAAACCTAAGGTCACTAAAAAATCTTTGCAAACTGCCAGCTGCAGCTTGGGAAGCCAAGCCAGCCAGAACTCACATCTCACCCCTTTCTCCCTGCAATGCTCACCAGACAGGTCACTCCGAGATGGTCTCCTTGCTGCCAGCAGTGCCAAGGCTCAATTTCTGCCAGTATCCAGATGTTAACTGAGATGCTCTGTCCACAATTAACCTAAATTACAGACAGGTCTCGGGAGCAAGCAAGTGCAACCTCCCCTCACTCCTCTGCCATCTTTCTCTATTTTCTTATTGTTATAACACAGATTAAACTGGATGATATTGAAACTACTGCTTTCTGTGTAGAAATTCTTTGTAAATTTTATTGCCTGTAATTTTCCTCACAACCTCCCTGAAGATGCTGTTGTCTCATTTTACAGACATGAAAATTGACCGTGGGGAGTTTCAATGACTACCCCAGGTGGCTGAGTCAAGATCTGCATCCAGGTCTGTCTGGTCCAAAGCTCATGCGTTCTTCTACAGTGGGTCCCTGTGGGTTTCTATCAACACCAAATAAAATGAATGAGTGATCTCTGTCCTCAAGATGCTCACCGACTACTGGAGAGACAAATAACTACAGAACAATGCTTGCCTTGTAAACAGGTGCACAGATGGTTATGAGCCCACAGAGGAAAGCCATACGTGTGTGTGATGGAAAGGAGGTAGCAGGAGAATAAGTGATGATCAGGGAAAGCCAGTGGGAAGAGATAACATTTGAACTTGGCTTTCAAGGATGAGTAGGATTTTGGAGGCTGGAACAGGGGACATATCCAGGCAGCATAATCAGTGTGAGAAGAGATGCAGAAGTACAGATGTGCACATGTGGTTTTTTGCAGAGAAGCAGAGAATGGCTGTAGCATAGGGAGCCTGGGGAGAGGGCCAGGCATGAGGTTCCGTGGTTTGGTTGTGGACTACTCAGCTTTCAGCGGTGGCGCCTCTGCTCCAGACTCCCCACCCTGTTCTTTAGATGCACAGAGCACAAAGGCTGGCCCCCTCCTGCCATGACCACCTATTAGCCAGCTACCAGCACAGGTGGGAAAGGTAGGTGGGCAAGGAGGCAAGAGTATTCCTGGCAGCAGTTTTCGCTCAGCCTTCTTTCTGACATTGGCTTCCTACTTTATAACCCACCTACACCCAGTGAGATGACTGACCTGAGCCCTCTCTAATGATGACTTCTGCCAGGGAGAGATGGGAGCTGTGGAGGTTTGTGCTCAACCTAAAACATCCTGACAAATAACAAGCGAGAAATCCCCAGGATGAAGCCCAGTGCAGCCAGGAGCCCTGAGTGATGTCGCTGTCTATGCATCATGGGGCACAGGTTCCACGGTTTCCAACAGAGTCCATACCTGCAGGGTCTACTTCAGATGGATATTTTGAAGATAAAATTGAATAATATGTAGATTGCAGAATATTGGATTTATATGTGGTGTCACAATTTTTTCCTCTTTTCACAATTTCTCTGGGGATGAATAAGGCAGTTTAAATGATTTTTTATAAATGAGAATGCAAAAGATCTCTGAACAAGTGCTCATTTTTGACAGAAGCCTGCATTTCTCACAAGTAAACACAAGAGGGGGCAATAAATCCAGCTAAGGATCTGTGGGCCTAGGAATTCCCCTTTCGATTTTAATGCTTGTTTTGATTTCTGTGCCACTCTGCTTCACTGACTTCTCGGTGCAGGGGTTAACATGCAGCAGCTTCTCAGGGGTGTGTCAGCTTGACTCTTAGTCCAGTTCTTACCTTGTGCAATAATTCTAATAAGTGGGCTTTTGCCTGCTTTAACGACCTCTTCTTTCTCCCTTGTTCTATAATCAAACTATTCTCATTCATTTAAGTGAATCTCAGTCTGGATAACTGACACATTTTAAGACTTGGCTGACAAATGTCTGGTGATCTAAAAAGGACAAGAAGTATCTGTCTGGGCAGATGCAGGGTGGGAGATAGAAGCACCACAGTACGAGGGGTGTCTGGCTTGGCAATTGGAGCTGATGCTGTGGAGTACACAGTAGGACTCCTTTCCACGTGCAGGGGCCAAGGCACAGCAACCAGAGGTCCCAGCTACCCGGAATGGTCGGAGCAATGTGCAGCAGGATTCATGGTGGAGCTGACTCCTGGGTGATCGGGTTGTGTTGCTACTCATTCTATTCGTTGATGGGATCAGGAATATATGTGGTGACATCAGTGATTAACAGCACCCCTGCCTGCAGTGGGACAGGAGAGCCCAGCAGGAGAATGGCAACATCCCACTCTTGGCAGGACTCTGGGTCTAGATAGGTTGTCAGAACAGGAAGTTGAGAGGCAGGATGGAGGTCTCAGAACTGAACACCAGCAAGCCTGTTGGGCCTTAGTTAATTTGAAATGTTGGCCATAAACACGGACCTGAGCTTGTCTAGTGCAGGGCTTGACAAACTATGGCCTGCAACCACCTTGTGTGGAAAGAATCATTATCATACCGTTTTATAGGTGAGAAATGGCCTCCCTCATTGTGTTACATATTGTCTGTGGCTGCTGTTTGTGCTACCAAGTCGGAAACTAGTAGTGGCAACAGGGAGTGTATGGCTTGCAAAGTCTAAAATATTAATATCTGGCCATTTACCAAAAAAAGTACCAATCCTAGTCTAACCCCTCCATTTTAGAATAAGGAAACTGATTCTCAGCAAAGTAGGGGTCCAAGCCAGGAGTACACACAGATGAGACTAAATTAAAAGTCACCCAGGTAGTTCCACGTTCTTGTCCCCCTGACTCACTCTTGCCTGCCGTGTTTAGTATTTTTCTCTCTCCTATGTAGTTGAAGGCTAAGTGTCATAATTATCCAGGAGAGGAAGTTGTCTCTCATTCAGAAGGCCTTTGGGGCTTCGGCAAGTAAGCGAGGTGTGTGTGTGTGTGTGTGTGTGTACTTCATCCCTCTGCAGACGCCCTTCTTGCAGCATAGCCAGTGTCGCCCCTCTTATCACAAATGTGGTCCTGTCTGGCAACTATTATCTTCAAACTCCTCAAAGCTAGAAAATAAGGGGTAATTTCCTCTTGCACTGCCTTTTGCCAGGGAGAAGTTGAAGGTGAAGGTGCGGGGGAAGGAGAAGGGACTTTGCACACTGCTCCCCAGGAAGCCCCATCACTGGGATTTACTAGGATGCCAGTCTCAGCCTCCACCTCTTGTCTGCTGTCTCTTTCATTATCTGAGAAAAGAGCAGCAGGCCAAAGGCCTACAATTCAGACATCTGTTCACTTCACCTGAGAGAGGATTCGGGCAATACCTGGAGCACACAGCTGAACGTAATAACATAGTTGCCATCCAAAAGAAGGACTAGGATGCCAGGAATGAAGGAGATGGTTTTATTGCCTTTATAGACTTGTCTCCTTGGGCCTTTCACATATGCGATAATAGATCGTTGTTATACATATGCTCATGGTTGCAGTGATTTACCAGACAGTTCTATGCGAATTATAGCTTAGGTCTGGCTCAGAGTGAGGTGGCTATCAGTTGAAGTACTCCTGTGCTTCCTCTCTGAGGCCGTGGCAGGTGTCAAGAGTGGCCTCCCTGACACTATGTCCTCAGAGTTTGGATGACCATTTGAGGAGATTCTGAGACGGGGCTCTTACACTCATCTCAGATATGCAGGTGAACTCACGTGCTTGCTTTGCAGAGACTTCCAAATTTCAGGTGTTCTGATTCTTCTGTTTCATAGAAAAATAATGCAGCCCAACCCTCAGCACCCCAATTAATGTAGCATATAGATGCAAGACCCCAACATTTGCAAAGCACTAAACTTTGGACCTCAACAGCCTCTGGACAAGGGAGACAGGACTCCCTTCGATTAGCTCAGAACCAACATTCACTAAGTGCCTTCGTGTGGCCGGCAAATCAATTCACCTCGTTAGTTTGCTCAAATACAATACAGACATCAAACGTGCTTGCTTCTTTTAACTATCTATTGAAGTGGCATCTTGGAGTCTCTGTTAAAGTATTCAAAGGAGAGTTTAATTCGTCTCTATTCCAACTCCCTATGATGTGCAGCTGGAGACTAAGGGGTGGAGAGAAGAGAGAAATCAGTGTTGTAAGAACATTTTCAAATATGAATAACTATGAATAAATCCTTTATATAAAAAAACTTTCACACAAAAAAAACATTTTTTAATATCGAGGGAGAATGCCCACCCTTGCCCACTGGTGTAAGACAAGCGCAAGCTGCATGCTGAGGCAAGTCATAAGTCAGGATTGTTTGATCTTATTCATTTACATACCCCACGACAGGGGTCAGCTTTGTTCTTCTCTTACTATTATCATTATCATTATTATGAACTATCTTAGAGACTCCATTGACCAAATGCCATCAATAGCCAGCTTTTAAATCTCACAGAATAGAAAAGAACATGGGATGAGAAGCCAAACAAACGTGGTTTCAGACTGGGAGTGGATGGGAGAGAATGTGAATGGAACTTTTAGAGATAGCACAGGCTGTGATGTTCCAGAGGATGTGATGTGGTGCTGGGCTGAAACAGAGGAGACAGGCGCAGGAAATGCAGTGGGTGCCACAGCGCCTGAGAAAAAGGAGAGGGTGCTTTCTGCAGGGAAGAGCCCCTGGAACAGGCTGTGGCTGATCACAGCGGTGGTCTAGGGCGCCCTCTTCTGGAAGTCCTGGTCCACACAGTCATAAAAATTAAAAAAGTTTTTTTCATTTATTGGTTTAAGAGAAAGAGAGGAAGTGGGTGGAGAAGAAGAGGGAGAGGGAAAAGGGAAGGGGGGGGGAGAAGTGGGAAGGAGGCAAGAGAGAGAGAGAAGGAGAGAGAGAGACTGACCAACCAACTTTGTCTGTCCACCCGTTCATACATTCATTAGTTGTTTCTTGTATGTGCTCTGACCCGGGATTGGACCTGCAACCGTGCTGTACACCGTTGATGCTCTAACGAGCCCCGATTCACACAATCTTTTGAGACGAAAGCTGGGTATATTAGGGTTGAAGGAGAGCAGAAAAAGAGCAGAATTCTTCTGAGAGTCCCGGTTGCAGGATCCTTCCAGGTGGCCAGGAGGCAGGCCTGCCTTGGTCAAGGTTAGGTTGGGGTGTGGGCTCTGTGGAAGCCTCTGTGGCGTTGGGTGGGACACAGAGCACCTGTGCAGGTCCTGGCCTTCCTTCACTGGCTAGGGGAGCAACCTGCAGGGCTTTGTTGGGGGTGCTTTAGAGACAGCTTTGCTAAAGGGAAGGTCTGGATTTGTGAAAAAGCACATATGGGGAGTCTCCCTCCGAGTCAGCCAAGTCGGACCTCCTCTCAGATTGAATCACAATCTTGGTTTCTCGTCCATAAAAAATGGAATGTTGCTGGTAATGGGCTCATAGGTTTTGTTAAAGGATGTATTTAAAACAGGTAAAGTCATGACTACAAATATAAAATGAAATGTGTCAAATATTCAACTCATTTATAAGTGAGGGAATCAATAAGATATTACAAAAGGTTTGAAGAAGTCAAAGGAGCTGTTTACGAAATGAATTTTCAAATGGTTACACAACCAGTGTACTTACTAGTGATCTAGGGGAGAGGTTTGTCCCAACAGATTTTTTGGCATGTTTGTAGACGAGAATTATCTACAGTACATTATTATCAGTCACAACCAGAGGCGGATTAAGGTTGATTGAGGCCCCGGGTGCAGAAGAAAATATTGGGCCCCTTAAAAACAAGGAGAGAGACAGGGAAAATAAAATTCCACGTTTACCATATTTTATGCAGTGTAGTAATGAAACCAAACTTGGTGTCATTAGAAAAAAGTTTAAAATTGGGGTTTTGCAGGGCCCTCCAGAAGTCGGGGCCCAGGGCCCGTGCCCGGCGCGCCCACCCTTAAATCCGCCTCTGGTCATAACTGTAAAATAGCTCCAAGGACAATGAAGGGGCAGTCCCCCTCTTAGAATCAGGTTGAGAATGAAAACCAGAGGGTGTATTCCAGTTTCCCTCGAAGCCCCCAAATCTTTCCTGGGACGTGCTCTGAGGATTGAGTTCTTGCAGGTGGACAGGTAGGATTTTATAACCGAAGGGAGTCTTTGACCAAGAGCCGGTGTCCTTGGGGGGAACTGGAAGTGGGGTGCCCCCCCACCCCGGTGCTGGAGGGAGAGGTCATGCTCACCACTTGGGAGGCAGTCACAAACTCTATGCAAATTACTCCCATTTAATCTTCCTGGACACCTTGTGTGGAAGGGGTAATTATCATACCATTTGACTGGTGAGATACTGATTTCCTGGGATGGGGGTGTGGGTGGGGGTGAAACAGGAGACTGACATCTTAGGAGTGAGAGTGTCCTAAGAGTAGTCAAGAACAGCGCCCCATCCCCCGCCCCGTAGGGTCAGTGAAGAAGGAGGTTTGCTGACAACTCAAGCAGTCAGACTCCAGAGGTAGGAGATGCACATGAGAGCAATTTAGAAAGGTACAAAAGGGTATTCAATGAAAATTCACCCTTTTTGTGAAGGTCCCCAGTCACTCATTTCCCTCCTCCCTTAGAGACACTTTTGCTATGTTGTGGATGTTTCCAGAGAAATTACACTCCAACATATATGTATCACTATTTATGGGTGAATCTTTCCCACTAATTAGAAATGTCACTTTTATGATGTGCTAAACCTTTATATGCATTGGTATTACTCTTTTCAGAACTGTTTTTGGCTTTTTTGCCTATTTTGATATTAAACGTTTTGCTAGATTTCCTTATATCATCTTTTTGATCTCGAAAATAATTTATTCTTTTCTCATTTGTTTCCAAAAAGGCATTATCTTTTTTGTTTATTCACCCTTGTATTATATTTAATTTAGTCTTAATTTCTGATGTTTTTCTTTTATTGTTAATTCTGTCAGGAGTTCTATCATCTCACCTACTTCTCATTTATCTTGTTCTTTCCTCTCTTTTTTATTATGATAAGATATACACAACACACAATTCACCCTTTTAAGCCTTTTAATTATGCAATGTAGTCGCATTAAGTACATTCATGCCATTGTGCAGCCATCTCTACCATCCAAATTAAAATAATTATTTCAAAAGATTGAGCACCACTTCAGAGAGATGGAGGGAACAGGCCAGATTTGAATCTCCTCAAACCATGTCTGAAAAGAGATCAACACAAACCGATCACCCAACATTTACTATTCCCAGAACGTTTTCACCATTCCAAACAGATATTCTTCTCATTCTCACCACCCCCATGTTCTTTCACCTTCTGCATTGTTTTATCGAATGTCTTCTGCCTCATTTTGAAATAGCAGGTGACAGTTTTGATCAGTTTTGTGGACCTGTCTTTCTGACTTGTTTCATTGGCAGGGGAGATGGTGCTCTGCTCTTCATTCTCCTTTTACTTAAGATTTTTTTTTTTTAGTTATTAATTTTTAGAGAGAGAGAAAGGGAAGAAGAAATGAAATATCAATGCATGAGAAACATTAATAGTTTGTGTTCAGTACGCACCCCAACTGGCGACTGAATCCACAACCCAGCAATGTGCCCTGACCAGAAATTGAACGCGGGACCTTTTGCTTTGCTGGACAAAGTCCAACCAACTGAGCCACACCAGTCAGAGCAGTGGATTCCTGTTTCTTATACTACATTTATATGGGATTTGATCTCAATTCTTTTCTGTTACTCATTTTTAGGAGAAATTAGTTTTAATACACTTAAGAAAGAAAGTTCTAACTTTGCAAATGTTTTTGTAATTATTTTAATGTAGTCTTCAGAAACATGAGTTTTACTGTCTGAGGATTCCTGGCTCAGTTTCCCATCCAACTTCCTATTGACATTTTCCTTCTGTGTCTGCAGTTCCTCCCTGCAATGCCTCCTCTGTGTGTTCCACATCCTGGAAAGGCATTCTGGTGCTCAGTGTCAAGGAACAGAGGATCCACATTTCTGAAGTCCTTCACACTCTGTCTCCAGCCCCTTTACCTCCGCTTAATTCAGGGTAGGACAAGACCCTGCCAGTCTCAGCTGCTCTTCTCAAATAGCCGCTCGGAGCTTTTCGGTGACTACTGCTGGCATTTTCAAGGCCTCCTGCCTTCATGTCCATCAGAGGCTTCCTCCTGTCTATCACTTCTTCTGGTGCAGATGCTGAGACCAGGCGGGTTGTGCCTGTTGGTAGTTGTCTTCTCCCTGCTCTTACTTTGCAGTTTCTAGGTTTGTGGTGAAGGCCATCCATGGATGTTTGGTGCAAGTTGATCTGTTTCCAGGACAGGGTTTGGCAACATTCAAACACTCTGTCATAGCCTCTATCGTTCTTAAATTCTGCTCCATCCCTTGACATAATTATTTTAAATATGAGGGCCCTGTTATTTTCACTTTCCCAAAACAGAACACCATTTGCCCTACCCTTTTAGGGCTTTGGGTTTGACAAGGCTTTCTGGGTCTCCTCTGTCTCACACAGCACCTCATGTCTGTATTTGTTCACACCATGTTTTGAATAAGAAGGCAGAACACAACAACCTGAAGGACTCATGCGTAGAGGGACATTTGTCCACCTGATGTGGAATAGGTCTTAGGGCAGTTGGAAAGTTTGTAGACAGGCTCTGGACAGGAATGGGTATCTTTTTCATCCTCTTTCCTTCTCTTGGTATCTTCTTTTCTAAATAAGTACAAAACAGAATCCCCATATTTCCTACCGTCCTTCCTGACCAAACCCCAACATCGAAAACGATAAAAAGGCTCCTGGTCCATGCACAGTTTTCTTCACCTGAGTTCATGGTAAACGCACTTTTCCAGCTGCTCAGTCTAGAAATCTTAGGAATCATTTGCCTCCTTTCTTTTCCTACCTACGGCACAAAGAGAATAGCAAATTCCACCTGCCTTGCTCTCAAATTGTATCCACCATCTGTCCACTCTAGTTTGAAGTATCCATCACTTTCTGTCTGGATTACTGGGCAAGTGTCTGAACTCAGAAGTTGCCAAAGCTCTAGATTCACAGAGCCCTTGGTGTCTTACTTATAGGCTTAAGTAAACAAGAGAAGACTTAACCATTCCATTTATTAGCTATTGTTTTGGCCAAAATGAGTGTTTGGTTTTTTCTATAAGTGTGCTCTAGTAGTGCTTAGTTGTCTACAACTTCATTCAAGACAGTTACCTTAGATTGTATTGTGATGGCTGTCCTACCAGCATGCATTAAAAAAAAAAAAAAAAAGTTATGAAAACTGGTAATTTTGTGTTGCCATTTTAATATTGAAGATGGGAAAAAATCCGCAACATGTTCACCATATTATGCTTTATTATGTCAAGAAAGGTAAAAATGCAAATGCTATACAAAGAAGAGATTTGCGTAGAGTATAGACAAGGGGCTATGACTGATGTAACATGTTCAAAAGTGGTTGCAAAGTTTCATGCTGGAGATTTCTTGCTAGAGAATGCTCCAAGGTCAGGAGACACGTTGCAGCTGATAGCAATCAAATCAAGATATTGATTGAAAATAGTCAACATTATAACACACAGAAGATAGTCGACATCCTCAAAATATTCAAATGAATAAAGTTTATGGCGAAGATAAAAAATGTGTCTTATATTTTATGGAAAAAACTAAACAGACTTTTCGGCCAAACTAATAGGTAAATGGCAACAATTTAAAATGCATTAGGGCCTGTAGTACGCTGGGTAATGGCCACCTGAAGGGACTGGGTGAAACTTGTAAATATTATTCGTGTATTCAGGAAAAGGGTCTTTGCATGAGTGATTAACTTAAAAATCTTTAGTTGCATTAATAGAGTGAGCTGAGCCGCATATGCAGTCCCTGTGTCCTTATAAAGGGGAGGCAGAAGGAGATTTGGTGCAGACAGAAGAGAAGAAGGTGATGTGACGATGGGGCAAAGACCGAGTGTTGCCGCCAACAGCAGATCGAGCCTGCAGCCAGCAGAAGCAGTGAGAGGCGAGCGACAAGATCTCCCCAACAGCCTCCAGAGGGCGTAGTCCTGCTGACACCTTCGCTGGGCCCAGTGATACTGATTTCGGACTTCTGACTTTCAGAACTGTGGACAATACATTTCTGCTTTTTTAAAGCCACCCAGGTGCGGTCATTTCTTACATCAGCTTCAGGAAAAATGCTACAATAAAACTACACATTGTACAATGATACAATCCTTCAACAACTAAGTAGATATTTGAAAAATAATACATGTGAATTAAAAAAATATTTTTATTTTACTCTTAACCTCAATACTCATGCGATTATTGCGAACTGTACAACATGTCACGCCTTAAAATCAAATTGGATCCTGTCAGCTTCATTTCCTATTCCAGATTAGTTTTAAATAGTGCTTGCTTCTTGTTACAGCTACTGCCAAAAACTCAGCTTCACAAACATAAGACAACATTGGAAAGAATATAGCGTGACCTAATGTTGAAACTGTGAACTAGTCACTAGGTAGAAGCACACACAAGTATCACTGTAAATGCTTCAGAAATTTAAAATACACTGCTACACCCTGGGTGAGTTTGCTGTGGTGTTCCGGGGGCACCCCAGTGTACTGGGAACCGCAGCCTAATTGGCTTACCTGCTGCCACCTTTGCCTCTCTAAAATTTGTCAACACAGCCACCAAAACTTCGGTCAGATCCTGTCCTCCTCCTGCTCAAACCCTCCCAGAGATCCTCATTTTTCTCACAATCAAAGCCGACATTCCAACAGTAGCCTGTAAGACCCTACCAACATCGAGGGCCAGAAGCCATTTTCTATAAAGGACCAGACAGTAAATACATTAGTCTTTGTGCGCCAAGCTGCCTCTGTGTCAACTACTCAACTCTCAATTGTGGCAGCTTACTCCATATACAGGTGGGGCCAAAGTAGGTGTACAGTTGTGAGTTGGCAAAACAGTTTATTCTAGTAGCATTATTTATTAATTTTTGTATTACTTTCCATATGAAAAACTGTATACCTACTTTGGCCCCACCCTGTTAGGTCATTAGCACTCAGCCCTCACTCTCAGTCACAGGAGTGGTGAGTGTGAGCAGTGCTAAGCAGGGGAAGAAAAGCAGAGGCAACCCAGGCCAAGTCGGGCTGACTGTACACATCTCTCCCTTCTGCTTGGTGCACAGTGTAACTCACCACAATGCCTTGTTCATGATGCTTCTAAATACAGTCATCAGGACAAAAACATGCGATATGTCTTACAATGATAGAATCTTTAAAATGTTGACTAGGAAAAAAAAACATGTGTACAAAAGCAGAGCACTGATGCAGGGCATGGCTGCAGTCTATATTCTACAAACATACCTACCAGTGAATGATATGAATGAGGTAATATGACATAAAACAAAGTAGAAAATACATGGAAGATTATTCTCTCTACTGTGCAGAATTCCTGGGAGTTTCTGCACTACCTAAACATGTATTCTGTTCATACAAAAAGAGCTCAAATGTGTCAACCTATTTCTCACAGAAACCAAAAAATCCACATGAAACTCCCTTTTCCTGTACGCTTTCACCTTGCCTCTTCCCTCTTCTCCGTGAATGTCCTTGGCTTTCCCTAACTATCCTCCTCTTCATTTCTGCCTGACCTTGCACCCAAACATGGCAGAGAACCCTAGAAGTCCAAAATTCTACATCAGCTGTTTGCAAGGGGGCTGTTTGCATTGGGGATGCCACAGAGGGTACCTTTTATGTGAGAAGGAAAAGGAGAATGTCACCACTGTCTGTCCCATATAAAAGAATAGGATGCAGCATTCCCTCAAGAGCCAAGGAACCACTCGAGGCAAATTCTGGTTAAGAGAGCTGCAACCAAAGGCAGGGAGAGGAACGGTTGCAATGAGCTGACCCCTCGCTCTTTGGTATTCGCTTCTAATGGGCACAGTCCATTTGCGGAAGCCTCAGACACTGAAGGGAAAGCCCCGTTGCTCATAGTTGACAGGAAGTAACATCCATGAGAGTGAGAATGGAACATCAAATCTGTCGTCAGAAACAACTCTGAGAATGAAAAAGAAAAAGAAGAAGAAGAACAAAAAAAAAAAAGGAGCAAAACAGAGATGCAAGTACAAACAGGCCCAGCTTAGCACAGCCCGTCCCAGCCCAAGGAAGGCAGGAGTCAAGGAGAAGGAACTAAGAGTGGAGAGACTTAGACCACATCTTTCACCACAACATGCACTCAAGAAACTTTGTTTTACTCTTTAACCTAGTCGCACAAAGAGCTCCTTAAGCCTTTCTCTGGTTTTCCAAAGCTGCAGTAAATTCAATAATCAGATGGTCTGATAAAATTTCAGAACACCTATAATTGTGCAACCTGGATATCCCTTTCCTTTCTCCTTGAGGATATTAAATATATATATATATACACACACACATATATATAAATTAAATATGTATATATATTTAATATATATGGTAGTCCCTCTCTATATCGCGGCTCACTATCACAGCCTCACTGTATTGCGGGATTTAAAAAAATATTATATTTAATTATTTATCGCGGATTTTTCGCTATATCACAGGATTTTGCGGTACTGTATATGTATGTTGGTAAAGTTACGCAGGTTTAAGAGTGTAGAATATGTTTAAGAACACAAGTAGTGTTTACGAAAGTGTGGAAGAGGTTAATAAGGGACTAGGAACGGTTAATAAGGGACTGGAAACAGTTTATAAGTGTGTGGGAAGGGCTTGTAAAGCCTTAAAATATATATAAATACTGAAATAAATGTAAGGTTCCTACTTTGCAAATTTTCACATATCACGGGGGAGCGGGTCTAGAACATAATACACACAATAAATGAGGGAGCACTGTATATATATATAATGATAAACATATATGTAATAAAATATAATATAGAGAATTAACCACTATTTAATTACATTAATGAGCATCTATAAGAAATATTGAGATGATTCTTTCCCTAACATAAGAGCCTGTGGAGAGCGAGACTCTCACATCTGCCTTGTGGACTACCATGTCTGTCCCAGAACTCGGCCATTTAGGTGTTGGCTGAGCTCTCCCACCGCTCCCTCCCCTCCAATCCTGTCTTCTTGTTGGGAATCTGAACTCCCTATTCGCTCTGTGGTCTCTTTAAACTGCCTGCTTTGTGACATCATTCTCCCACCAACCTACCACCACCTGGTAGAATCCTGGTGTTTCCATGGAATTGTCTGTAAATAAATTTGGATCATTGAAACTGTCCAGTGACCAGTGTGTCCAGTGACCTTCGTACTGGGCACATGTGCTCTTTGGCTCCGGCCACTCAGCCATCCGGTATTGTCTCCTAACCCCTTGCATCTATAGTTGACATTTCCTCTTCTTCTCTGACCATGTCAGGTAAGGAAATAAACATTTTTAAAGCTTTTTGTTAGACTCCACCCCCCCCCATTTAGCATTAGAGACCAAATACTATATTATGAGGGGGCGGGGAGTATTGACCTACACACCTGGAGACCTAATTTCAGTTTGGATTTTGACACTCACTAGCTATGTGACTTTGGACACGTAATCTGTTTTTTCCTCATCTATTCGGTTAATATGTTGGATTGGTTGCTCTTTCTAGTCCCTTTCTCTTCTATTACTGAGCCTTCAAGGATACCCATATGAAGAGAAAAACCAAGACTTCCTGAGTGATAGTAAACATAGATGATGGAGAAAACTAGCAACATGTACATACAGAAGGTGTCATGTGTAATGGTCTGCCACCAGTGATATTTCTACCTCAGTATTTTAAACTTAGTGCTGTTTAAAAAGTAATTTACACCAGTTTTTGGAGTTTTCTATCCAAACCTGGTGAAAAGAGATAATAAGTAGAGAGGATAAAGAATACTGGGCAATAGGAAGGCAAATATTTAAATGTATGGATGTTTAGGATTATTTTTATCAGCACAGGCCAACAGGAGGAACCAAGAGGGAGGGGAAAGTATAAGAACGAAGGAGGGGAAACCATAGGAATGAAGGGGGACAGCATGGAGGAACCCTCAAGAGCAAAAACGGTAGCTTGGAATGGAATGTTGAAGGAAACCAAAGATTTTAAATTAAAGCAGCAATAGCACAGGGTAAAATCTGCTCAGAGGAGGGCAAAATAAAAGTGACTTTTAGCAAATGCTTACATTTGTAGACTAGGAAGGAAAGTAAGGCCAGAATAGGATATCACTAGGCAAAGGAAGTTGTCCAGGAAGTCGTATTCAGTTGTCTGTGCTTTTCAGTCACCTCTCTGAACACACATGACAATGGACAGTTGAATGTAAATATTTAACACCTGTATTTTAGAGCTGAAGTGTCCTATAAAGACGAAACTATAAAACTGGTTATCTGAGGGGCTGGAGGAAATAGTACTTTCAGTTGTTTCACTTCATTCTGATTTTTAAACTATGTAGATATTTAGTCTATTAAAAATAAATATCTTTAATGATATATCCTAACATGAATCAGAAAGACTAATTCTTTTGTGTGGTAACTGTGTTTGAAATAGAACGGGTTTTCATCTTTACAGTTAGTTTCTCCCTAACACAGAGAGCACACTGATAAACAGCCATCATCTCCTTTCAGATCTTAGTTACCTATGAAAAAAGAAAAGTCAGGCCCCACATCTCCAATTTCACATTTATCTAGATACAATGTTGTGGAGCCTTTTGAGGGATCCTAGATTAAATTTTTTGGTATTGACTCTACCATGAAGGTTTTTAAGGCTTTGGGTATATGACACATTTCTGGATGTTGAAGACCATTAAAATCTGGGTTTTAAGATAAATATAAAACCTTCCTGATACTTTTAAGTGTCATTTTGTGGTTGTTATGTGTTTTTATTAATTGGAATACATATTTCTACTGGATTCACTGTTATATGTCTGTTACTTGCTGTGTAATATTCAAACGAACATGGATGAGCACAATAATGGAATTCCTTTACACTTACTTTGCTCTCTGCTTTATAGCTGGCTTTACTGAAATATTTGCCTGTATTGGAGCCAATTGTACATACACATTTATTGCATTTTGAAACTGTTAGGCAATTCTTATTGATATATCTTCTCCATCCCTATGTACTAGCTAGGAGTGCCCTCAAATCACCTTTCATTCTGGGCTGAACTTTGGTTATAGTATTCACTAAAATAAAATAGGCAACGTTCAGTTTTATACTATTACATGTTTAAAACAGAACTTCATTTACTAGGACATTTATTATGTTTTGATCCTTTCTGCACTCCCAATTTTCATTAATATATATGTATCTTTTTAGTTTTATAATGTGATTTCATAATTTTTCTGTTTTTCAAGAACTTATACATTATATGTAATATATCACTTGTCATATATGAATTATTGCTGCTGTTATATAAGCACTTCATAGATGATTAGCCTAAAGTTCAGAGAGTTTAAATAATGGTTTTCTTTCAAAAAATACGTCTTGAGAAACACAATCTCAAATAGTCATTTTGAGAAAGGATTAGAAATCAGGCTTCAGGAACATAAGAATGATCGTATATCTTCACCAATCAGACTGAACTACATGTGAATTCTAAGAATAACATGTAAACTGCAGGCAAAGTGAGACATTGAAGATTATGATGGTAATAGCTGTACTGGTTTCTCATGGACAAAATGCCACCTGCATTAGAGCTGTATTGTTCCCAGTTTATGGCTGTGTAATGCTCCGAGCACGGTCCTGGCAAGGCAGCCAGGATGCTAAGGTTATGTAGCCTGGGAATAATACTAACATAAGGGGAGAACTTGAACAAGTCTACCTGACCACTCTGAACCTCAGTTACCTCATTCATAACAGGAGAATGTTAGAGCAGAGGTTCTCTAAAGACTTCTGGTTCTAAATGCTTCAAGTCTAGGAAATAGCATGCAAATCCACATGAGTGCATGCTCAAGAGATGACAGGGCAAGGAGAGGTTGATTCTAAGCCATAGAACAATATATGAGCCACACGACTTGACCTTCTGCACATTTTTGCCAAGTTGGGAGCAAAGCCACTTAATACAGAGAGTAGCAAACTGCTCTAGCACTTACAACCAGCATACACTGTTTGATTTTTGACATCTCCATGAGGATTGGTCTTAGAGGCTTTCTGGTAACAATAATCTAAAGCAGCAGTTCTCAACCTGTGGGTCACGACCGCTTTGGGGGTCGAACGACCCTTTCACAGGGGTCGCCTAAGACCATCGGAAAACACATATATAATTACATATTGTTTTTGTGATTAATCACTATGCTTTAATTATGTTCAATTTGTAACAATGAAAATACATCTTGCATATCAGATATTTACATTACAATCCATAACAGCAGCAAAATTACAGTTATGAAGTAGCAACGAAAATAATTTTATGGTTGGGGGTCACCACAACATGAGGAACTGTATTCAAGGGTCGTGGCATTAGGAAGGTTGAGAACCACTGATCTAAGATAGTGTTATTCAACAAACAGAGTTCATCAGTCTCATGGACTTTTTTCATCGTCCTCTGGTTCTCCACAGAGAAGTTCCAAAATCCACCTCTCCTTGGAAATTCAGATTCTCTGCAGCCCTCTCTTCCTATACTGAGGAATGCAGCCTCCCTAACAGGAAGCGTCTGCAACTTCTCCAGAGTCTCTGCTCCAGCTGTCAGTTCAGAAAGGCTACTGCCATCAGCCTCTGCCCCCTTTTACTACCACTCATGGGTAGTGCCTACTTTTACCAACATGCTAGCATAACTATGTTGCCTGGAGGCATTGGCCAGAGCCAGATCTCCACCTCAGCCGCTTCCCATCCTGGTATTTCCAGTGGGCTATCACAGGAGGCTCTGAAAAGAAGTCATCATCACTCAGACCTCACTGTGACTGTTCTTGACCAAACACAGATGTTTTTCCATGTCTATGGCATTTCAGTACGATACTAGTTCAGATGCCAATACCATGGCCCCTCTGTATCCGTCACTTTCTGCACGCCTTGTTCAGGTGACACCATCTCAGATTCCAAATCTGGGACATAGCCTGTCACTACTCTACCAGGAAGGCAGTCAGGTCACACTGGGGCCTGTGCTCTCTGGAGAACTCGGCCCCTACCTCCAAACCAATGGCTGCATTGTTTCCTCCACAGAGAGGAGGGCCTCTGTCCTTCAACCAGAGGTGGTCATGGTCCTAAAGGACATTCAGCCCCAAAATGTGATACCATTGGCCTCCGCCTCTGAAATCTCGTCCTCTGTGTCTGCTCAACCCATCTCAGAGACACATTTTAAAGGTGACTGCAAAGCAAGAAGTAGAGAAATAAGGCCAGTATTCAAAAATAGGGCCAATCTGCAGCCTGGAAGTGGCAAGTCCACTGACAGGTGGAATTTAAGTCCAGTGACTTTAGGAAATACTAACGCCGGTCACTGCTCTCCATTTTTAGAGTCATGAGAACCCATAATAGAGGTGGGGAGGGGGGGACATCTAAAGGCCATGTATGCTCTACGTATGGAACCTCAAGAGCATATCAAGAAATACCACCTTTTGCACTGCCCTGTACTACCACACTGAAATGAACTCCCGCCCCTGATTTCTTGATTTAGTCTATTGTAATGGTAGGTCAGAACTCTTATTGTGACAGTGCCGGTTTCACTGTCCCTCATTTCCTTAGCTTACACCAGATTTAAGACCTTGTGTTCCAAGATCATGTCCACAGTAAGCAGGTTAAAGACTGTCCGTGTTTACATATATTTCAATTAGAGGAGCTCCATTCCCTCCCTTGTTTTTGGTATGAAGTACTCTTATTCTGTCAAGAGGATGCAGAGAATTAAAATAATTCTATATGAGAATGCTAGGCTTGCAAAACACTTAAAAAGTCACTTTGACTTCTTATTTGATTCATAACAACCCTGTGCAATACAAAGAAAACCATGGAAGAGCGGCATCAATTGACCACCATGAGGAAGTAGAACTGTTGCCTTTTAGCTCCTAGTGTAGGATGCTGTCCATGATTCTAAGAAGAGCCAGTAGGAATACATTTCCCATTGCAGGAAGGTGCATGATTGGTGATAGGGGGAGCACCTTGCTAACCAAGGCCTGACATCTTCTCCTTAATTCCTTTGTAGTGATGGAGAGTTCCCTGGGGACGGAGACTTCCCAGGGATTGCAATCTCCAACCACAGCAGTTTGTCTACCACAAACACCAGAATTCCCCAACTTCTGCAAGAGCAGAAATACCCATTTACTTGAGAGTATTCCACCACCTGAGCTCGAGCACATTTCAACGGTAGCTCCAGGGCAGAGTTCTAGTAATCTCCTGGCACTGCCCCCAGTGCCAAGCCAGGAACAGAAAGAAAGTAAGAATTTGGATGACATTAAAACCGACCTTTCAAAGCCTCTGGAGGCCTACCAGGTCCCAGTGGAAAAACACGATTCTCCACAGCACCATTTAGAAGCCGGTGACAGTCACCATTTTCAGGACTTCATCGATGTCCCAGGCCCAGAAAAGCAGCCTGGTTGTGGATACGCTGGTCTCAGAGAGACTAGCCTGAGTCTTAAGGACCAAGGGACACTTGGAAATGAGGCTGACTCTGAGGATGGTTCTGCAGATATTGCAACACTGCTGGAGAGCATTCACCTACCACAGGTGGAAAAGTCCTTGGGTGAACTCGATGAATCCAAAGGTCCCAAGGTGATCAAAAACAAGGATACTAGAGCCATCAAGTTGAACGAGGTACAGAAAAAGTCAAGTGTCACTACGGTTCCCTCTGTTCTAGCCCAGAAGAACAAACATAAAACCTCTGAGCCCATCACTGGCGCACCCAAAGTCAAAATCAAGCCCGAGAGCCGAGACGGCATGTGCTTCGGAGAAGTGGGTATTTGCAAACATGTAGCCAGTGACAGGGTCCCTGAGAACAGCGTCAAGCACTCTAAGAGCAAGCCCCAGAGAGCTGCGTCCAGCAGGAACAGCAAAACTAAGAGCCAGGTGCCGGAAAAGACCAAAAGAAACCAAGACAACAACTCCAAGAAAGCTGAAGAGAGTAAGCAGTCAGGGAACAATGTCACCGCAGAAGAGAAGCCAATCGTTGCCCATACGAAGCAGAAGAAAACTCGACCTGAGCTGACGCAAGAGACCTTCATAAAGCGCCACAGCTGCCTAAGTACGCACATGCTGGAGTCTGTGCGGGTTTTCCCCGCACTGGGGAAGATGAGTCATAAGAAAACTGAACTGTCTTCCTCCCGGGCCCCAGGAAATGCAAGCAACCACAAAGGCCCCCATCGGCCCCCAGCTATCAAACCAGGGCTGGATACCTCGCACGAGGGCAAAGGTCCTCAGAAAACTCAGGTCAAAAGAGATGGCACTGCTGAAAAAGAGTCTTCCTCGCCATCTCCGTATGAGCTGCCACCTCCCGGCAAGGTCAAGTTGATTCCTTTGCCTTTCCTTAACCTGGACAAGCCTCAGGCTCGACGAGTTCCTCAGAGGCCACATCCTGCTGCATCATATCGGCCTGCTGTGGCTAACCCTGCCCGGTCTGGTTCTAACTCCGTTCGGCCTACTGCAGTCCATTCAGCCCAGCCCACTGCTGCATCTTTGACAGGTCCTGCAAGACCAGCTCGGCCGATATCGAACAACCCGTCCCAGCCAGCTTGGAGCAGCCCTGCCCGACATGATTCTAACTCGGCTCAACGTACTGCAGCCCATTCTTCCCAACCAACTCCTGCTTCTTTCACAGGTCCAGCCAGACCAGCGTGGCCAATTTTGAACAACCCATCCCGAACAGGTGTGACCAACCCTGCCCAACCTGGTTCTAACTCAGCTCAACCGACTGCAGTCCATTCATCTCAACCATCTCCTACTCCTTTGACAGGTACTGCCAGACCCTCGGCCAGCGCTCTCCATTTTCAGAGTAATTATGAGAACGCGCAATAGGGGTGGGAAGGTGGGACACTCTAAAGGTCATGCACGCTCTAGGAATGAGAACCACAAGAGCGTACCAAGGGATACCACCCTTTCACTGCCCTGTGCTACCACACTAAAATGACTCCCGTCCCTAATTTCTTGCTTTAGTCTATTTGTAAAGGTGTTTCAGAACTCTTATTGTAATAATGCTGGTTTCACTTCCCCTCACATCCTTAGTTTACACCAGGATTTAAGACCTTATGCTCCAAGATGATGTCCACAGCAGGCAGGCTAGAGATGTGGCTGTGTTTATGTATATTTCATCAGGAACAGCTCCATCCCCTCTCTTGTTTGTGGTGTGAAGTATTATTATTCTGTCAGAAGGGTGGAGAGAATTGAAATAATTCTATGTGAGAACGCTAGGCTTGTAAAACACTTAAAAAATCACTTTGACATCTTATTTGACCCATAATAACCCTGTGCAATACAAAGAAAACCATGGAACAATGGCATCAAATGATCCCCGTGAGGAAGTAGAACCTTTGCCTTCTGGCTCCTAGTGTAGGACGCTGACCATGATCCTAAGAAGAGCCAGTAGGAATACATTTCCCATTGTAGGAAGGTGCACGAATGAAGATAAGGGGAGCATCTTGCTTACCAGGGACTGACTTCTTCTCCTTAATTCCTTTGTAGAGACGGAGAGTTCCTTGGGGATGGAGACTTCCCTGGGCTTGCAACCTCCAAGCACAACGTCTTGTCTGCCGCAAACCCCAGGATTCCCAAACCCCTGCAGTACTAGAAATACCCACTTACTTGAGAGCACTCCACCACCTGAGCTCGAGCACATTTCAACGGTAGCTCCAGGGCAGAGTTCTAGTAATCTCCTGGCACTGCCCCCAGTGCCAAGCCAGGAACAGAAAGAAAGTAAGAATTTGGATGACATCAAAACCGACCTTTCAAAGCCTCTGGAGGCCTACCAGGTCCCAGTGGAAAAACACGATTCTCCACAGCACCATTTAGAAGCCGGTGACAGTCACCATTTTCAGGACTTCATCGATGTCCCAGGCCCAGAAAAGCAGCCTGGTTGTGGATACGCTGGTCTCGGAGAGACTAGCCTGAGTCTTAAGGACCAAGGGACACTTGGAAATGAGGCTGACTCTGAGGATGGTTCTGCAGATACTGCAACACTGCTGGAGAGCATTCACCTTCCACAGGTCGAAAAGTCCTTGGGTGAACTCCATGAATCCAAAGGTCCCAAGGTGATCAAAAACAAGGATACCAGAGCCATCAAGTTGAACGAGGTACAGAAAAAGTCAAGTGTCACTACGGTTCCCTCTGTTCTAGCCCAGAAGAACAAACATAAAGCCTCTGAGCCCATCACTGGCGCACCCAAAGCTAAAATCAAGCCCGAGAGCCGAGACGGCATGTGCTTCGGAGAAGTGGGTATTTGCAAACATGTAGCCAGTGACAGGGTCCCTGAGAACAGCGTCAAGCACTCTAAGAGCAAGCCCCAGAGAGCTGTGTCCAGCAGGAACAGCAAAACTAAGAGCCAGGTGCCGGAAAAGACCAAAAGAAACCAAGACAACAACTCCAAGAAAGCTGAAGAGAGTAAGCAGTCAGGGAACAATGTCACCGCAGAAGAGAAGCCAATCGTTGCCCATATGAAGCAGAAGAAAACTCGACCTGAGCTGACGCAAGAGACCTTCATAAAGCGCCACAGCTGCCTAAGTACGCACATGCTGGAGTCTGTGCGGGTTTTCCCCGCACTGGGGAAGATGAGTCATAAGAAAACTGAACTGTCTTCCTCCCGGGCCCCAGGAAATGCAAGCAACCACAAAGGCCCCCATCGGCCCCCAGCTATCAAACCAGGGCTGGATACCTCGCACGAGGGCAAAGGTCCTCAGAAAACTCAGGTCAAAAGAGATGGCACTGCTGAAAAAGAGTCTTCCTCGCCATCTCCGTATGAGCTGCCACCTCCCGGCAAGGTCAAGTTGATTCCTTTGCCTTTCCTTAACCTGGACAAGCCTCAGGCTCGACGAGTTCCTCAGAGGCCACATCCTGCTGCATCATATCGGCCTGCTGTGGCTAACCCTGCCCGGTCTGGTTCTAACTCCGTTCGGCCTACTGCAGTCCATTCAGCCCAGCCCACTGCTGCATCTTTGACAGGTCCTGCAAGACCAGCTCGGCCGATATCGAACAACCCGTCCCAGCCAGCTTGGAGCAGCCCTGCCCGACATGATTCTAACTCGGCTCAACGTACTGCAGCCCATTCTTCCCAACCAACTCCTGCTTCTTTCACAGGTCCAGCCAGACCAGCGTGGCCAATTTTGAACAACCCATCCCGAACAGGTGTGACCAACCCTGCCCAACCTGGTTCTAACTCAGCTCAACCGACTGCAGTCCATTCATCTCAACCATCTCCTACTCCTTTGACAGGTACTGCCAGACCCTCGGCCAGCGCTCTCCATTTTCAGAGTAATTATGAGAACGCGCAATAGGGGTGGGAAGGTGGGACACTCTAAAGGTCATGCACGCTCTAGGAATGAGAACCACAAGAGCGTACCAAGGGATACCACCCTTTCACTGCCCTGTGCTACCACACTAAAATGACTCCCGTCCCTAATTTCTTGCTTTAGTCTATTTGTAAAGGTGTTTCAGAACTCTTATTGTAATAATGCTGGTTTCACTTCCCCTCACATCCTTAGTTTACACCAGGATTTAAGACCTTATGCTCCAAGATGATGTCCACAGCAGGCAGGCTAGAGATGTGGCTGTGTTTATGTATATTTCATCAGGAACAGCTCCATCCCCTCTCTTGTTTGTGGTGTGAAGTATTATTATTCTGTCAGAAGGGTGGAGAGAATTGAAATAATTCTATGTGAGAACGCTAGGCTTGTAAAACACTTAAAAAATCACTTTGACATCTTATTTGACCCATAATAACCCTGTGCAATACAAAGAAAACCATGGAACAATGGCATCAAATGATCCCCGTGAGGAAGTAGAACCTTTGCCTTCTGGCTCCTAGTGTAGGACGCTGACCATGATCCTAAGAAGAGCCAGTAGGAATACATTTCCCATTGTAGGAAGGTGCACGAATGAAGATAAGGGGAGCATCTTGCTTACCAGGGACTGACTTCTTCTCCTTAATTCCTTTGTAGAGACGGAGAGTTCCTTGGGGATGGAGACTTCCCTGGGCTTGCAACCTCCAAGCACAACGTCTTGTCTGCCGCAAACCCCAGGATTCCCAAACCCCTGCAGTACTAGAAATACCCACTTACTTGAGAGCACTCCACCACCTGAGCTCGAGCACATTTCAACGGTAGCTCCAGGGCAGAGTTCTAGTAATCTCCTGGCACTGCCCCCAGTGCCAAGCCAGGAACAGAAAGAAAGTAAGAATTTGGATGACATCAAAACCGACCTTTCAAAGCCTCTGGAGGCCTACCAGGTCCCAGTGGAAAAACACGATTCTCCACAGCACCATTTAGAAGCCGGTGACAGTCACCATTTTCAGGACTTCATCGATGTCCCAGGCCCAGAAAAGCAGCCTGGTTGTGGATACGCTGGTCTCGGAGAGACTAGCCTGAGTCTTAAGGACCAAGGGACACTTGGAAATGAGGCTGACTCTGAGGATGGTTCTGCAGATACTGCAACACTGCTGGAGAGCATTCACCTTCCACAGGTCGAAAAGTCCTTGGGTGAACTCCATGAATCCAAAGGTCCCAAGGTGATCAAAAACAAGGATACCAGAGCCATCAAGTTGAACGAGGTACAGAAAAAGTCAAGTGTCACTACGGTTCCCTCTGTTCTAGCCCAGAAGAACAAACATAAAGCCTCTGAGCCCATCACTGGCGCACCCAAAGCTAAAATCAAGCCCGAGAGCCGAGACGGCATGTGCTTCGGAGAAGTGGGTATTTGCAAACATGTAGCCAGTGACAGGGTCCCTGAGAACAGCGTCAAGCACTCTAAGAGCAAGCCCCAGAGAGCTGTGTCCAGCAGGAACAGCAAAACTAAGAGCCAGGTGCCGGAAAAGACCAAAAGAAACCAAGACAACAACTCCAAGAAAGCTGAAGAGAGTAAGCAGTCAGGGAACAATGTCACCGCAGAAGAGAAGCCAATCGTTGCCCATATGAAGCAGAAGAAAACTCGACCTGAGCTGACGCAAGAGACCTTCATAAAGCGCCACAGCTGCCTAAGTACGCACATGCTGGAGTCTGTGCGGGTTTTCCCCGCACTGGGGAAGATGAGTCATAAGAAAACTGAACTGTCTTCCTCCCGGGCCCCAGGAAATGCAAGCAACCACAAAGGCCCCCATCGGCCCCCAGCTATCAAACCAGGGCTGGATACCTCGCACGAGGGCAAAGGTCCTCAGAAAACTCAGGTCAAAAGAGATGGCACTGCTGAAAAAGAGTCTTCCTCGCCATCTCCGTATGAGCTGCCACCTCCCGGCAAGGTCAAGTTGATTCCTTTGCCTTTCCTTAACCTGGACAAGCCTCAGGCTCGACGAGTTCCTCAGAGGCCACATCCTGCTGCATCATATCGGCCTGCTGTGGCTAACCCTGCCCGGTCTGGTTCTAACTCCGTTCGGCCTACTGCAGTCCATTCAGCCCAGCCCACTGCTGCATCTTTGACAGGTCCTGCAAGACCAGCTCGGCCGATATCGAACAACCCGTCCCAGCCAGCTTGGAGCAGCCCTGCCCGACATGATTCTAACTCGGCTCAACGTACTGCAGCCCATTCTTCCCAACCAACTCCTGCTTCTTTCACAGGTCCAGCCAGACCAGCGTGGCCAATTTTGAACAACCCATCCCGAACAGGTGTGACCAACCCTGCCCAACCTGGTTCTAACTCAGCTCAACCGACTGCAGTCCATTCATCTCAACCATCTCCTACTCCTTTGACAGGTACTGCCAGACCCTCGGCCAGCGCTCTCCATTTTCAGAGTAATTATGAGAACGCGCAATAGGGGTGGGAAGGTGGGACACTCTAAAGGTCATGCACGCTCTAGGAATGAGAACCACAAGAGCGTACCAAGGGATACCACCCTTTCACTGCCCTGTGCTACCACACTAAAATGACTCCCGTCCCTAATTTCTTGCTTTAGTCTATTTGTAAAGGTGTTTCAGAACTCTTATTGTAATAATGCTGGTTTCACTTCCCCTCACATCCTTAGTTTACACCAGGATTTAAGACCTTATGCTCCAAGATGATGTCCACAGCAGGCAGGCTAGAGATGTGGCTGTGTTTATGTATATTTCATCAGGAACAGCTCCATCCCCTCTCTTGTTTGTGGTGTGAAGTATTATTATTCTGTCAGAAGGGTGGAGAGAATTGAAATAATTCTATGTGAGAACGCTAGGCTTGTAAAACACTTAAAAAATCACTTTGACATCTTATTTGACCCATAATAACCCTGTGCAATACAAAGAAAACCATGGAACAATGGCATCAAATGATCCCCGTGAGGAAGTAGAACCTTTGCCTTCTGGCTCCTAGTGTAGGACGCTGACCATGATCCTAAGAAGAGCCAGTAGGAATACATTTCCCATTGTAGGAAGGTGCACGAATGAAGATAAGGGGAGCATCTTGCTTACCAGGGACTGACTGACTTCTCCTTAATTCCTTTGTAGAGACGGAGAGTTCCTTGGGGATGGAGACTTCCCTGGGCTTGCAACCTCCAAGCACAACGTCTTGCCTGCCGCAAACCCCAGGATTCCCAAACCCCTGCAGTACTAGAAATACCCACTTACTTGAGAGCACTCCACCACCTGAGCTCGAGCACATTTCAACGGTAGCTCCAGGGCAGAGTTCTAGTAATCTCCTGGCACTGCCCCCAGTGCCAAGCCAGCAACAGAAAGAAAGTAAGAATTTGGATGACATCAAAACCGACCTTTCAAAGCCTCTGGAGGCCTACCAGGTCCCAGTGGAAAAACACGATTCTCCACAGCACCATTTAGAAGCCGGTGACAGTCACCATTTTCAGGACTTCATCGATGTCCCAGGCCCAGAAAAGCAGCCTGGTTGTGGATACGCTGGTCTCGGAGAGACTAGCCTGAGTCTTAAGGACCAAGGGACACTTGGAAATGAGGCTGACTCTGAGGATGGTTCTGCAGATACTGCAACACTGCTGGAGAGCATTCACCTTCCACAGGTCGAAAAGTCCTTGGGTGAACTCCATGAATCCAAAGGTCCCAAGGTGATCAAAAACAAGGATACCAGAGCCATCAAGTTGAACGAGGTACAGAAAAAGTCAAGTGTCACTACGGTTCCCTCTGTTCTAGCCCAGAAGAACAAACATAAAGCCTCTGAGCCCATCACTGGCGCACCCAAAGCTAAAATCAAGCCCGAGAGCCGAGACGGCATGTGCTTCGGAGAAGTGGGTATTTGCAAACATGTAGCCAGTGACAGGGTCCCTGAGAACAGCGTCAAGCACTCTAAGAGCAAGCCCCAGAGAGCTGTGTCCAGCAGGAACAGCAAAACTAAGAGCCAGGTGCCGGAAAAGACCAAAAGAAACCAAGACAACAACTCCAAGAAAGCTGAAGAGAGTAAGCAGTCAGGGAACAATGTCACCGCAGAAGAGAAGCCAATCGTTGCCCATATGAAGCAGAAGAAAACTCGACCTGAGCTGACGCAAGAGACCTTCATAAAGCGCCACAGCTGCCTAAGTACGCACATGCTGGAGTCTGTGCGGGTTTTCCCCGCACTGGGGAAGATGAGTCATAAGAAAACTGAACTGTCTTCCTCCCGGGCCCCAGGAAATGCAAGCAACCACAAAGGCCCCCATCGGCCCCCAGCTATCAAACCAGGGCTGGATACCTCGCACGAGGGCAAAGGTCCTCAGAAAACTCAGGTCAAAAGAGATGGCACTGCTGAAAAAGAGTCTTCCTCGCCATCTCCGTATGAGCTGCCACCTCCCGGCAAGGTCAAGTTGATTCCTTTGCCTTTCCTTAACCTGGACAAGCCTCAGGCTCGACGAGTTCCTCAGAGGCCACATCCTGCTGCATCATATCGGCCTGCTGTGGCTAACCCTGCCCGGTCTGGTTCTAACTCCGTTCGGCCTACTGCAGTCCATTCAGCCCAGCCCACTGCTGCATCTTTGACAGGTCCTGCAAGACCAGCTCGGCCGATATCGAACAACCCGTCCCAGCCAGCTTGGAGCAGCCCTGCCCGACATGATTCTAACTCGGCTCAACGTACTGCAGCCCATTCTTCCCAACCAACTCCTGCTTCTTTCACAGGTCCAGCCAGACCAGCGTGGCCAATTTTGAACAACCCATCCCGAACAGGTGTGACCAACCCTGCCCAACCTGGTTCTAACTCAGCTCAACCGACTGCAGTCCATTCATCTCAACCATCTCCTACTCCTTTGACAGGTACTGCCAGACCCTCGGCCAGCGCTCTCCATTTTCAGAGTAATTATGAGAACGCGCAATAGGGGTGGGAAGGTGGGACACTCTAAAGGTCATGCACGCTCTAGGAATGAGAACCACAAGAGCGTACCAAGGGATACCACCCTTTCACTGCCCTGTGCTACCACACTAAAATGACTCCCGTCCCTAATTTCTTGCTTTAGTCTATTTGTAAAGGTGTTTCAGAACTCTTATTGTAATAATGCTGGTTTCACTTCCCCTCACATCCTTAGTTTACACCAGGATTTAAGACCTTATGCTCCAAGATGATGTCCACAGCAGGCAGGCTAGAGATGTGGCTGTGTTTATGTATATTTCATCAGGAACAGCTCCATCCCCTCTCTTGTTTGTGGTGTGAAGTATTATTATTCTGTCAGAAGGGTGGAGAGAATTGAAATAATTCTATGTGAGAACGCTAGGCTTGTAAAACACTTAAAAAATCACTTTGACATCTTATTTGACCCATAATAACCCTGTGCAATACAAAGAAAACCATGGAACAATGGCATCAAATGATCCCCGTGAGGAAGTAGAACCTTTGCCTTCTGGCTCCTAGTGTAGGACGCTGACCATGATCCTAAGAAGAGCCAGTAGGAATACATTTCCCATTGTAGGAAGGTGCACGAATGAAGATAAGGGGAGCATCTTGCTTACCAGGGACTGACTGACTTCTCCTTAATTCCTTTGTAGAGACGGAGAGTTCCTTGGGGATGGAGACTTCCCTGGGCTTGCAACCTCCAAGCACAACGTCTTGCCTGCCGCAAACCCCAGGATTCCCAAACCCCTGCAGTACTAGAAATACCCACTTACTTGAGAGCACTCCACCACCTGAGCTCGAGCACATTTCAACGGTAGCTCCAGGGCAGAGTTCTAGTAATCTCCTGGCACTGCCCCCAGTGCCAAGCCAGGAACAGAAAGAAAGAAAGAATTTGGATGACATCAAAACCGACCTTTCAAAGCCTCTGGAGGCCTACCAGGTCCCAGTGGAAAAACACGATTCTCCACAGCACCATTTAGAAGCCGGTGACAGTCACCATTTTCAGGACTTCATCGATGTCCCAGGCCCAGAAAAGCAGCCTGGTTGTGGATACGCTGGTCTCGGAGAGACTAGCCTGAGTCTTAAGGACCAAGGGACACTTGGAAATGAGGCTGACTCTGAGGATGGTTCTGCAGATACTGCAACACTGCTGGAGAGCATTCACCTTCCACAGGTCGAAAAGTCCTTGGGTGAACTCCATGAATCCAAAGGTCCCAAGGTGATCAAAAACAAGGATACCAGAGCCATCAAGTTGAACGAGGTACAGAAAAAGTCAAGTGTCACTACGGTTCCCTCTGTTCTAGCCCAGAAGAACAAACATAAAGCCTCTGAGCCCATCACTGGCGCACCCAAAGCTAAAATCAAGCCCGAGAGCCGAGACGGCATGTGCTTCGGAGAAGTGGGTATTTGCAAACATGTAGCCAGTGACAGGGTCCCTGAGAACAGCGTCAAGCACTCTAAGAGCAAGCCCCAGAGAGCTGTGTCCAGCAGGAACAGCAAAACTAAGAGCCAGGTGCCGGAAAAGACCAAAAGAAACCAAGACAACAACTCCAAGAAAGCTGAAGAGAGTAAGCAGTCAGGGAACAATGTCATCACAGAAGAGAAGCCAATCATTGCCCATATGAAGCGGAAGAACTCTCAACCTGAGCTGACGCCAGAGACCTTCAAAAAGCCCTGCAGCTGCCTAAGTACGCACATGCTGGAGTCTGTGCGGGTTTTCCCCGCACTGGGGAAGAAGAGTCATAAGAAAACTGAACTGTCTTCCTCCCGGGCCCCAGGAAATGCAAGCAACCACAGAGGCCCCCATCGGCCCCCAGCTATCAAACCAGGGCTGGATACCTCGCACGAGGGCAAAGGTCCTCAGAAAACTCAGGTCAAAAGAGATGGCAGTGATGAAAAAGAGTCTTTCTCTCCATCTCAGTATGAGCTGCCACCTCCCGGCAAGGTCAAGTTGATTCCTTTGCCTTTCCTTAACCTGGACAAGCCTCAGGCTCGACGAGTTCCTCAGAGGCCACATCCTGCTGCATCATATTGGCCTGCTGTGGCTAACCCTGCCCGGTCTGGTTCTAACTCCGTTCGGCCTACTGCAGTCCATTCAGCCCAGCCCACTGCTGCATCTTTGACAGGTCCTGCAAGACCAGCTCGGCCGATATCGAACAACCCATCCCAACCAGCTTCTACCAACCCTGCGCGGCCTATGGTTCCTCAGTCTCTTGCTCCTAGCCCTGTGTCCTACAAAACATCAGCTTTCACTTCTTTCCATCGGGAGCCCATTCGCTCTGCTGTGACCAAGCTCCAGTCCCCGCCCAAGCCCCCAAACCAATATCTACTCCAGGATTTCACCCTTCAACCAATTCCTTTGAAGAAACCCAATGTTTCTGGGCCCATGGTGTCAAAGCCCATCACAGATGTGCAGAGGGATGAGCGGGAGGTCATGAAGAGGAAGGCTCAACTGGAATGTGAGAAGGCTGCCAAATGCTCTTTGGTGAAAGTGGAGCATTTCAAGGAGAAGGAAAAGGAAACGGAAACTTCTCAACAGTACGGCTACGCAATATAAGAGATGCTAGCATGGTTGGTGCCACTTTGGATGCCTGCTTTTGTCCACAGAAAAATACAAATTTCTCTGTACTGTTATATTTTTAAACAATAAAGTTCATTAAACAAATGTTCTAGATTCAGTGGATGAGTAATAAGAAATCCTTTTGAGTTTGGAGATGCTGTTCATTGTGGGTTTTCTCTGGTGGGGGAGGAGATCAGTGGCTGTGTGAGAATGAAATATTGGTAGTTTGATGGATGAATAAAGGACAAAAGGGAAGAACTGAGAAAAAAAGGAAGGAAATTGTTTCATGGCCATAGGACCTAAATGGAGGAGATGTTATGGGTTTATCAAAAGAAGCAGGAGGAGGGAAAGGGCAGAAGTAAGAAGCAGAGTCTGAGGTCAGAATTAAAAGAATATATAACTGAATACAGGTGCATGATTGTAGTTGGGGGAGGTGAGTACAAAACAGGGGACTCTACCAGATGAGTGGCAAGGGCTTAGTGTTACCCTGGGTGCAGCTGATAACTGGGGCCTGGCCAAGTGAACTGTTGCAGTAGGAGGTGCACCCAGAACAGCATGTGGGACACAAATGACCATTTACTCAACACCTGTGCACCAGGCCCACTAATGCACTACTAATACCATCAACCTTCCCAACGACACTCGAGGCCAGCATCACCGTGCCACTTTACTCGTGAGGTTCAGCCATGGGCTGAGGTCACATTGCATGTGGTGGAGCAAAGCCTCCATTTGAGGCGTATCTCCCAAGGCCTCAGTGTTTACAAGGGCCTGTGAGTGGAAACCTGGCTATCAGAGCATAACACCCAGACGTTACAGTTGGATGACATTAAACTTCAAGTGAAGCCTAAGCATTAAGTGCAGAGGCCATCAATGGCCTCCTCCATGACCGAGACCCACGTGCCACCTTGTCTAATCACTGCTGTCAACTAAAGCCCACCAGAAAAATCAGCGTCCATTGCCACTGGGACCAGAGCTAAAGGCACGTGGGCGCTGGGTTGCCTCTTGAACAGCCTTACTAGGCAGGCATCAGTTCCAAGGGGCTCCTTGGGAGGACTTGTGGGGCTGCTGCAGGAAGTGGCAGTGGGGGAGAGTGGGGAGCGGGAAAGGGAGTGGAATAGGGGAAGGGTAGAGATGGGAATCATCATTTGAAAATAGGTAACGTGCATTTTAACAATTGTTTTTATTGAGGTATAATTTGCATACTATCAAGTTCATCGTTTTAAACTGTAAATGCAGTGACGTTTAGTGCATTCAAAACTCGTGCAACCAACACCATCATCTATCCCGAAACATTTTCACCAGCCCCAAAAGGAGCCCCCTTCACCATTAGCAGTTAGTTATTCCTTGTTCCCTCTTCCCTCCAGCCCCTGACAACCACTACTCTGCTTTCTGCCTGGACAATGGGTCTGGCTTTGTGTCTGGCTTCTCCCCTGCCAATGTGTCTAAGCATGTTATCAAAGTTCATCCATGTTGTACCGTGTGTCAGTCCTTCATTCCTTTTGATGACTGCTTCATGTATTTGAGTGAATCTACCACTTTGTTCATCCTTTCATCAATTGATGGGCATCTGAGTTGTTTCCACTAGCAATTTGCAGTACTTGGAGTTCATTCTGTTTCAGCCAGCACCAGGCTACCTTAATCACCCCATTTAACAAATATGGGGATAGTCTAGGAGAGTGTCACAGATTAAGAGCTAGCAATTGTTTAAACTGGGATTTGAACTCAAGCAGTCACACTTCAGAGGTAGTAGATTCACAAGACAGAAATTCAGAAAAGTACAACAGGGTATATTTAATGAAAAGTCACCCTTTTCCCAAAGGTCCCCAGACACTCATTTCCCTCCTCCCTCAGAGACACTTTTGCCAGGCTGTGGATGCTTCCAGACAAATTACTTACACTCCAATATATATGTATCACAATTTACAGTGAATCTTTCCCACTAATTTGCAATGTCCCTTTTATGATGTGCTAAACCTTGATGTGCACTTGTATTACTCTTTTCAGAACTGTCCTGGCTTTTTTTGCCTATCTTTGATATTTGACATTTCTCTAGATTTCCTGTTATCTTCTTTCTGATTTCTAAAAATTTATTCTTTTTTCACTTGTTTCCATTAATGAATTATCCTTGTTGTTTATTCACTCCTGTGTTATATTTGATTTAGTCTTCATTTCTGACGTTTTTCTCTTATTGTTAATTCTGTCCAGAGTTCTATCATCTCACCTACTTCTCATTTGTCTTGTTCTTTCACATTAAGTACATTCATGCCATTGTGCAGCCATCTCTACCATCTAAATTAAAATAATTATGTCAAAAGATTGAGCACCACTCAGAGAGATGGAAGAAACAGGACAGAGTTTGAATCTCCCCAAAACCTGTCAAAAATAGATCAAAGCAAAATGATCACCCATGGGTAGGTAGTTTTGACCAGCATTTACTATTTCCAGAACTTTTTCATCATTCCAAACAGATATTCTACTCATTCCCACAACCCCTATGTTCTTTCATCTTCTGTATTGTTTTATTAAATGTTTTCTGGCTCATTTTGAAGTAGCAGGTGACAGTTTTGGTCAGTTTGTGGACCTGTCTCTCTGACTTGTTTCATTTGTAGGGGAGATGGTATTCTGCTCTTCATTCTGCTTTTACTTTTTAAAAAGACTTTATTTAATTAATTTTAGAGAGAGTTAAAGGGAAGAAGAAATAGAGGACAGAAAGATCGATGCAAACTAGAAACATTAATAGTTTGTGTCGGTACGTGCCCTGACCGGTGACTGAGCCCGCAGCCCAACCCTGTGCCCTGACTGGAAATCAAACTTGGGACCTTTTGCTTTGCTGGACAAAGTCCAACCAACTGAGCCACACCATTCTGAGCAGTGGATTCCTGTTTCTTATACTATGCTTATATGGGATTTGATCTCAATCCTTTTCAGTTATTCATTTTAGGTAAAATTAGTTTTAATACACTTAAAAAAAGAAAGCTCTAACTCGACAGAGCTTTTTCGTAATTATTTTACTGTAGTCTTCGGAAACGGGGTTTACTGTCTGAGGATTCCTGGCTCAGTTTCCCATCCAACTTCCTATTGACATTTTCCTTCTGTGTCTGCAGTTCCTCCCTGCAATGCCTCCTCTGTGTGTTCCACATCCTGGAAAGGCATTCTGGTGCTCGGTGTCAAGGAACAGAGGATCCACATTTCTGAAGTCCTTCACACTCTGTCTCCAGCCCCTTTACCTCCGCTTAATTCAGGGTAGGACAAGACCCTCCAGTCTCAGCTGCTCTTTTCAAATAGCCCCTCAGGGCTTTCCAGTGACTGCCGCTGGTGTTTTGAAGGCCTCCTGCCTTCATGTCCATTAGATGCTTCCCCCGTCTGTGTCTTCTTCTAGTGCAGATGCTGAGACCAGGTGGGTTGTGCCTGGTGGTAGTTGTCTTCTCCCTGCTCTTACTTTGGGGTTTCTATATTTGTGGTGAAAGCTATTCATGGATGTTTGGTTTGGGGTTGATCTGTTTTCAAGACAGTGTCTGGCAGATCTTCACTGCTCTTCACTGCCACATGGCGTCACTGTTGACAGAGTGCCCAGCAGGGAATGCCTGTGGCAACCAATCTCTACAGAGTCAGCTGTGATTCTTGGAAGGAAAATCAAATTACTGCTTCAGTCAAGGTTGACCAGTGGCTGCAGGTGGTCAAATGCTGCCCTCAGAAGCAGTTTATTTGGCAACACATTACATGGCAGACCTCTTTTCTCTCTGTTTGACAGCCCTCCTGATACAAACCTTTACATTGCTGGCCTGGTGGCATTTGTGCTTGCAATCCTGATCCTGGTGCTAGCTTAAGTCAAAGAGGGATCCTGCTTTCACTCCCAAATAGAGGCATCTGAACTTGGCTTTCGCAGATAATGCACAGTCAGTTCTCAGGACTCTGTGATGGAATTGGGCATGAACTTCTTCTCTTCCCTGAGATACATGCCAGGGCCTGGGCAGATTTACCATTCAATCTCTTGACATAGAAAAAGACTGATTAAATCCTTTCTTGAACAATAGCTTATAACTCTTACACTCCTAAGAGTAGTTATCCTCGGTGTCCACACATATTTGGTGCTGGCAGATGGTGTGTTCACCTTCAAAGAGCCAAATCAAAGTGAATTTCCAGGTATCTCTTCTCACTAGAGAAGATTATTTCTAAATGGTTTGCTTTCAATCCATAGAGATAAAAACTATCACCTCCCATCCCAATTTCTAAAGTGACATAACAGATCTAATAAAATCATTGTCCTCAGACTTATTGTTTCGTGAACTAGTGAGTCTTTGGTGCTGAGGACAATATAGAGTTGTCAAATGCCAAGTTAGCACATTAAAAAGCATCTACTATCACCACCACTTTGCTAGAATGATTATAAATATTTATGCGATGAGTAGCCCCATAATAAATTGTTATATACATCCTTAGAGTAAGTAGCTACAATTATAAATTTTTTTTTATTGCTGTTGTGAATGAACTATTTTATGTTGTAACGTATTGTTATAATGGTATTATGCAGTTATCGTTTTTTCTCCTTTATATTATAACTGGTTGCCTTTTAAACAATTTTAAAAAAATGCTTTTGAGCTCCTTTTGCTTTTTGAGCTAGAAGTCACCACTGAGTTTTCAAAGTCCCCCAGACAACTTGAAGCAGCACTTTGAGAAGAATGGGCCTGATGTATTTGCTTTCTTTTTAGAGTCACTTGCATACTATCACTTCACATTGAAGATCTGAACTATGATGTGCAGAGTTAGGCAAAGATGAATAAATATCTGTTCTTTCCACCAGCTCTCAGGTGAGACCTCCAATTACTTTGTCAAACAGCCAAACTTTTCACAAACATCATGCTAGAGTATCATCTATTTGTTTTCCTTAGTGTGAACACTTTTTCTTAGTCTTCCAGGGTCTATGAGGAGGAAATTTTCCTAAATAATCTCACCAGCCTTTAACTTTTTCTACCAAAGAATAAATTATGTTAGAGAATGTCGGATATTCACCCTACTTGTTGAAGACTCCTTCCCACTGTCCCTTCTTCGCTAGCATTTGTTTCTTCTCTCTGGGGTCGGCTGCCCATGGTATATTACCCTCTGGTCTGTTCCATGGCCCGTGGCTTCTACCAGGACCTTCCTGAGGCCCCTGGTTTTCCAGAACTGCTTGTGAGTTGGTAGAAAGGTCTAATTCTGGGGTGAAAGTAGTAGAATTTCCATCATTGCTGGACCACAAAGTCACATTGAAAATACTTCTATTGGGCATGAAACTGAATTAGTTACAAACTCAATTAGTTACAAACTTAGTTGGGGTATGAGAAGAATCTCAATTCTGTTCTCCTTTAAATAACTAATAATTCATATATTCAAAATATGTACATTTGGAGATATATATATATATCTCAAGCCAATTTTGAGAATTGTGTGCTAGATTTGGGAGAAGGGTTGAGTAAGAGGGGATCTGCAGAATAGGCAGGATCAGTGCACATATGCGAAGACAAATAAAACATGCTCATAGGAAGGGAGAGCATCTCTAAGAACCAGCAGTGTCTCAAAAGGAGAAATGTAGGCAAGGGCACTTATAGGATTTGGGGACCTCAGCTGGATTATTTTAAATCAAGTCCAGCATGGCAGAGAAAAGACATAACCCGGCAACATGGTATATTATAACTCTATTTGACAAGTAAGAATTTGCATGTCTAGTAACTTAGAAAAGAAACAAAACAGCTTAAAGACAATAAAAGACTAGAATCTGACAACCCAGAAAGGTTTTGCCAAATGTCTATAATATGATGTAGACAATGCATGTTTTCCATTGAAGTAATTTTTTCTACATTGGTTTCCTTTGACAGTATTTATTGTTAGTTCACATCTAATTAAGTTTATTATCTTCCTTGCCTCTCCATCTCATCTACATGAGCTTCATTACTAAAGGTGTTGACAAGGGTGGATCCACTCTCTACTACATATCTCTCTCTGATCTATCCATCTAGTCTCTTCTGTCAAACAAGAAAACAAGATTAATATAAGGTCACTCATTTCTGATAAGCCCATATTTCCACTCTTATGCATTTACAAATTAAACTTTAAACAGTTTATTGTCATAGTGCAGATTTCAATGGCAGATCATGGCAGCACACAGCCATACTGAGAAGGAGAAATGAGAGGGCCCTGGACTGGGACCAAATACATCCACTAACAGAAAGAGCATGAAAGAGGAAGACATGTGGCTTGACTGACAGCCAGGATCCAGCTAGAAGACTAAATGAAATATCCACAGGAAATAGTAATTATTCCAATCTCACCCCAAATTGCACAGCTTGGTAACCATGGAGCATGGTATTCAAATGCTGGCCTAATTCCAAGTACATGGATTTTCCCTTTTCTCTCTTACATTCTTTTTCCTCTTTTCTATTTCAAACCTGATATTCTTCAGACTAACAGAAATATAGGTTTAGCTGAAAGATTTTTCTCTCTTGATTAGATCAGTCTATATCTAGGAAACATATCCCTTCCCATCTAGGTAAGATGTACTTCATTCTCAGCTATGAGCCTATTCTTTGAGAATCTTGGAATTTGTTTAAAGAATCCAAGTATCATTTATTTGCATCAATTGTGGAGCCAGTCTATTTACCACCCATGAAAGACAAAATTCACAGATAAAGAGATGATTTTATTCAAGTTACTGCAATTGGAGGAATATTCATTAATGATAAACATTTTAAATAAAGGGAATGAGTCTGAAGATTTACCAAGACAGGTAGACAAGGAAGTCTGCACTTTTCCACCCAAGATGTCCTCTCAGCTTGTGACCCAGACCACCTTGGCTATTTCTTTTTTTTGTCTATACTTATATGTAATCAACACAACAAAAAGTTAGTAATGGCTGTTTCTAACTAATAAGTTTAAGGTTTGGGGGTTTGTTTTTTTTTTGCTTCCTTATATATTCTGATTTTTCTATATCACATTGGCATTATTTACATTAACACTTAAAATTAAAAGACATTACAAGAATTCAACAGATATTTATTGTGGGTTTGCCATGTGGTGAATAAACACAAAGAGAATCCAACATGGATCTTGCCTCAAAGAACTTGGGAGTCCCGTCGATGACAGGAAATATGCATATAATTAAGTATACTAAAAAGCAGAAGGCCTACTCCAGTCAGGGAAGGGCAGGGACTCCAGAAACGCTTAGCGGAGGTAGCAGTATTGAAGTTAAAGTGAATGTGGTGCCAGTTCCAGGCTTAGCCTTTAAGAGAAGCATCAGCTTGCACCGCAGGCTCGGGCAGCCCAGAGGTGCCCCGTAAGGAGTCCAAGCGCCCTGCTGGAGGTACCCCGTGGAAAGCCCGATGCAGCACACAGGCAGGGGGAGGCCGGGGAGCCTCGCCCTCCTTCCAGCAGTCTGATGAGGCCCGGAGGAGGAAACTGTTTTGGAAGTGGGTCCCCCAGCCCTCGCCACCCTGTCTGACAGCAGGTGGATCAGAAAGCCGTTTGCCTAAGTGAGCCCTTCCCAACCTCCTGATTCACAGAACTGCCACCAAGTTTAAACCTGTTGTGCTGCACTCCGTCACCAAGTTTGGCAGTGCTCTGCTGTGCATCCACAGCTAACTGAAGCACAGCGCGGACCTTATTTTCTATTCAGTGGGAAGCAATGCAGAGCCACCCGTGCTTTAGGAAAATTAACGCAGTTGCAACACATGAGACAGACTGTAGAAGACATCTGGTGGCAGGACACCCAGAAACAAGAGCGAGGGAAGCCCGAACTAGAGCAAACAGTAAGAGGGGAGGAAAAAATACAAGATACTGACTACAGAATTAGATTCAATGGTTTTTCTTTATTAAAGGATTTTATTTATTTTTAGAGAGAGAGGAAGGGAGGGATAGAGAGAAACATCCATGCGTGGCTGCTCTCGTGCGCCCCCACGTGCCCTGACTGGGAATCGAACCCGCGACCCCCCCCCCCCCCCCCCCAGCTCGCAGGCCGGCGCTCAGTCCACGGAGCCGCACGGGCCACGTCAATGGGACTTTTGTGTGTCATTAATCAGCCGTGAAGGCAAGGGAAAGAAAGGCGTCAAAGGTGACCTACAGGTTGAGGTCAGGTGACTGAAGGACGGTGATACTGTTAAGAAAAAACAAGGCAGGTGAGGAATTCAGAATAAGAAAATGCAATGCATATTAATTTAAATGCATGACAAAAATGAGAACTAAAGTAAAACAGCATCCATAATTAGATTAACTATGCACTTAGTCTGGCGTTTAAAAGAGCTCTAAAAATCTTGCAATTAGTGCCTTTCAACAACAGAAGAGATTTTAATCCAAAAATTAAATTCAAAATCTTCAATGGGCCCTGGTCGGTGTGGCTCAGAGGACCGAGCGCCGGCCTGAGAGGCTCGAGTCCCGGTCGGGGAACAGGCCTGGGCTGCGGGCTGGGTCCCCGGCTGGGGTCACGCACGAGACGCAACCACACACTGATGTTTTCCCCTCTCTCTAAAAATAACAGTCTTTAAAAAATATACCTTCACTGGGTGGGCAGAAGAGCTGAACATGTAACATGAAGGTTTCCCGTGACTGTCAGCTGAACACGGCGCGGACACCACGACAGTTAGGGGAGCGCCCTGTCACCCACGGGGCGGCGGCGGCGCAGAACTCACCGTCCCCAGGACTGTCTCGGAGCCGACCCCGCCGCTCCTGTCCCCACTCGGCCCGCAGGCTCCACCGGGACGTATTTCAGCCCCGCACTGAGTCTGCCCTCCGACCGACCACGGCCCCCTCACGGCAGACCCGGCCTCCCCTCTGACCTCCGCCCGCGCTGCCGCGAAAACGGCTGCTTCTCGAACGTTCCACGCTCCTTCCACTTCCGGCTCCTCTCTCGGGCCGGATGACCCTTCCCGGCCTCTCCCCGACCGAAGGGACGCCGCGTCCTCGGGGAGAAGCCTCCCCTGCCCGCCCGCCCGCCGCTGCGGAGCACTCGGCGCCGGACTCACGGGCAACCACTCAGGGAGCCGCGCCCCGCCCCCGACCCCGCCACAATAAGTCACTTACACAAAAACTGGGCCAGGCCGCTTCTGAGCGCTCCTCCTCCTCTGGACGAGGTCCCCCAATTGTCCCAAGCCCTCCCCTGTCCTGTCCCCGCGGGGTAACAACCCCTCTCCGTTAGCAAAGAGCGCAGGACAAGCCCTCCCGCGGCGCTTGTCACCACGTCCCGGACTTTTCCGCAAGGAAACGGCCCCAAACTCTGAACCGGGCGCCGCGGGCACGCAGGGCGGGTCGTCACAAGCCTGGAGTGGCCCGAAGTTCTGCCCCAGCGTCGCAGGGTCCGGGCCGCGTTCCGCGCGCGGTGGCGGCGGCGGCACGTGCGACAGAAGCGCTCCGCCCGCGCGGCCGGGGCTCCGACACACCTGCGCGTCCTCCCCGCGGCTGGCGGGCCGTCGCCGGCTCTCCGGGGAGCACACGCCTGCGGAGCCCAAAGGCCCCGCGCACCGCCCCCCGCGCGCTCCAGGCCGCGCTCGGCCCCACGGCCGCCGCCTCCCGGGGCGTGTCCAGGACACTGGGACTTGCGGCGCTTTCGCCCTCGCGCTGCGGGCAGACGGACCGGCCCGCGAAACTTCCCAAAGTGCCCACCTTGGCTATTTCTGCTCAAGGTAACCACATGCCTTTTAAAAAACTCCTCAGAAAAAGAGGCGCTTCGCCCGATTCTTTGGGCCATTATCTCCTAGTGGACTTTCTGACCAAGTACACCACCCAGGGGGGCCTAGAAGAAGTGCTGTGTAGAGATCAGTATGACTTTAATACTGAGCCACTTGGGAATCTAGCTGATAGATGGGGGAGGGGAGGTTCTGTCTCCTTACTTGTCCTTGGAGGTCTTCACTTCAGAAATCCAAGACTCATATCCATCCAACTTGGTGTCAAATAGGCTTTTCCTGCCAGAATCATCTTGTAATTATTTGGGAGATGTATCAGTTTCTCCTCAAGTACAGAGCTATAGAAGCTTATGTAGCAGGAGTATAACAAGGCAGTGGCTCAGCTCTGCAGCCATTACTCTTGGAGCAATCTTCTCCATGAACTTGAGGACATACTGGCCTCATGAAAGGCCCCAGGGAGAGCAGTGTGCAGTTCTTAGGAGCCGTTTGTTTATTTGTTCATGTATTATGAAAGCCTAGTCAGTGTGGCTCAGTTGTTAGGACTGTCCTCTGGTAAACTGAAAACTTTTCAGGTTTGACTCCCCATCAAGACACATGCCTGGTTGTGGGCTCAGTCTCCCGTCAGGGTGAGTGCAAAGGGCAACCCATCCCTCTCTACCCCCCCCCCCCCCCGTCTCTCTCCCACTTCTACCCTTCCTCTCTAAAATCAGTAAGCATGTCCTCTAGTGAGGATTAAAAAAGTAAAATGTATTTTCAAAAACCACCAATTTGAAAGTGTATATATAAGGAATGTTAGACATACATTCTTCCTGGATGCAATGTCCAAGTGGAAACTAGTATATGGAGGTGGGAGGAGCTGGAGGGCTGCAGAAATCTCTGTGGTTTCTCCAGTGGTCATTTGAGTACGGCAGCTTGAGGGTAGCTAACTTCTTTCATGGAAGTTCTGGCCCCAAAAGCAGGTGTCCTGAGAGAGAGCTACGCAGAAGCCTCATGGCCTCCTAGCACCTGGCAGCAGAAGTCAGCAGTGTCCTTCCAACACATCTGAACCTTAGAAGAATTGAGTCACTGAAACCGTAATGAAGAGAGGGACGTAAACCCCAACTCTTGGTGGCTGGAATATCAAAGAATGGAGAATATATTTTAAATTTGCCACAAAGCCTGTCATTTCACCATGAGAACTTTATTCTTTTAACTCTGTGGCCTTTTTAAGTCTCATATCTAAGGGATACTAATCCCTGGGAGTAGAAAGATCTTCATTTACGATCATTTTCTAAATAAACAGGAATTCGTATACAGATCCATGAGAACTAAGCACCAGGTACATTAGGAGTAGGAAAAGGCCCCTGTGGTGGAGGAGGTGCAGGGCTTACAGGAGAATAACAGAGGATCTAAGGTGGCTGGTTGAGATGCAGTTGTGGAAAGGAAACGTAGACTCAATGTCAGCAGAGCATTCCTGAGTTCTCGTGCCTGTTGTTAAACTGGCCCTCAGAGTGACTTTGGCTGGCAGATCACTTTCCCTCTCCCATCTCCTCTACTTCCATCACCTATTGCCTCCAACAATCTGCTTCCCGGTATGTACATGAGGGCAACAAAAGGGAAAGAATGAGTCTCAACCGTCCTATTGGAAAACGGCAGTTTTGGTAAAGGAACGAGGTGAGGTTGAAATGGTTGAAACAAAGCTTGGACAGCATCTGTGGGTGCTGCTGTTCCCCTGTCCTTTCTCTGCCAAGCAGCTGTGTTACTTTCATCTACCCCACCACAGAGATGTCACCATCTCCTCAACGCTCTTCCTCTCTCAAGTAAAAGGGGGGCCTGTCTGAGACCTGCCCACCCCCTCCACCCAGGACTCATCACTCAGCTGCATCCCCAACTTCTGTCCTCGGTCAAGTGTTCCCACCATAACTGTGATCTTTACACCTCACAGCTATCAAGTCAGTATGTTCCTCTTGTGTGTCTGGAGACCCACTGTGGATGAGGGAAGGCAGTTGGGGTGGAGGTATCGAGCCAAGATGTAAAAGGATTCATGGACATGGACTTCAGTGCGGTGAATCCAGGGGACAGGGGCAGGGGTGGAGGTGAAAGAGGAGATCTGGGGGAATAAATGGTAATGGAAAAAACATAGTAAAAAAACTTTTTAAAAAAGTCACCCCCACTGGAGGGCACTGGCTGGTATTTAGGGAGGCAGTCACAATTTTACACATAGATTCCCCTACTTTTTGTTGGCTACTGTGCAATGAAACCAGTATTTACGCCAGACAGTCCTTACTGCACTGTAGAAGAACTTGCCATCTTTGCCGATAAAACAGGGGTCATCTGACATTCTGATACATCGATGTGCTCCCCAGTTCTAGCACAGAATAGTATTCAATCAGCACTCATTAACAATTCCGATTGTGAATTTGATATTCCAGTGGTACCCAGATATGTAGTCAAACACTCTTCTAGATGTTGCTATGAAAGGTATTCTTAAAATGAGATGAATATTTAAATTGGGAGCTTAAGAGAAGAAACCAAGGTTGCCTTCAAGGCTGAAGGTGCCCTTCAAAAACCTGAGCCCTTGCCATGACCCAGTGACTTGACTGGGTTGGCGCATCGTCCTATGCACACAAAGGTTGGGTTTTGAGTCTCAGACAGGGTACAGACCTAAGTTGCAGGTTTAATTCCCAGTTGATGTTTCTCTCTCACATCGATAACTCTCTTTCTTCCCACCTCCCCTTTCTGTGTCTCTAAAATCAATAAACATATCCTTGGGTGAGGATTAAAAATAAACCCTGCCCTGCTTTCCAGCTAGTGTGCCCCTCCACCAATCACATTGCTGCGGTAGGACAGGGAGCAACAGGAACAAGCTTCTGACTGGCCTGCCAGTGGGCAGTCGTCTCGGGTGGAAAGAAGGCAGATTGAAGGTTGCTTTCAACAAACTCAATTTGTTCTCATTTGTAAAAGGGTCATAGTCATACCAGCCATCTTCGTAATATACAACTCTCAAACTGGACTCCTAAATTCAAGGTGCTCATCGGTTCCCTTGCCATCTATCAAATTCTGTCTTTCAGGGCCCTGTACACACGGCCACAGTCCAGCTTCCCCTTAAACCATGCCCCTGAAAGCATTCATGTTCCAAAGCCCTGAGTGAATCCTGAACTGGAAAACTTACACTATGCAAAAACTAGCTACTTCCTGCACTTTCTGAATCCTCAATGCTGGGCGAGTTCATCGGAGCAGAACTTTTATCAGCATTTGGAGCCTGGGCTTTTCTGCTCCCAAGTCCACACTCCGTAAGCCTGCCGGGGAGTCAGCGCTGAGCACAGTCAGACTTCCCCACTGACGCAAACCCAGAGCTTCCCCACTCTAATGAATTCCCACTTGCTGAAAATATTTGTGAAAACAGATTTTCTCTAATATGATTGGCTGCAATACTTGGTTTAATTTTTGAAGAGCGTTTTTATTTTTACTTCCTGTTTTATGGGACACGTCTAAATTTTTTTAAAAAGAAAAAAAATACTGATTTTTCTACTGTCAGAAGCAGAAAGTTATTTTATAAAATCATACATAAGTTTTTAAGCAAGCAAAGCAGTTAGTGATTGTATGGCTTATGCTTCTCCCACTCTAAAATCCACAAACTTAGGACCCAGCCAAGAGGACTTTAAGAATGATAACAGCTAAAAGGTATTGAGCACCAAGCAGAATGCTAAGCCATTTACAGGCATCATCTCCTTCAAGCCTCAGAACCACGTTCCCTCCAGACGGAGAAAGAGAAATTCTAAAAGGTGAGCACAGCGAGTCAACCGTAGAGTAACCACGGGGAGGAAGAGCGGAGGACTACAGCAGCCGCTTCCTCGCACAGCGCATGCTCCTTTTGAACTTGGCCTGTCCATTCACGTACGGTGTTTTAGTTATTCCATAGGCAGTTCATATAATTTAGCTTATATCTTAGGTACCCAAGTGAGAAGTATAAAAATGACCTTAAATGGGCTATAGCTAGGGCTTACTTTATACATTAATTATGTTATGTTATTTATATTACATTGTATTATATAAATTGAATCATACCCATAACTGCTAAGCTATAAAGAGAAAAATCAGTCTTAAGGCAATCTAAGGTCTTTCTACTATTCAGAGAGGGAGAAAAGATACTGATTAAGGTTAGATGTAGTTAAGACCCTTTTATAAGTGACTATTAAATAAGTCTTCTTACAGGGGTGGGCATAAGTAGGTTTACATTTGCAATACAAAAAATAGTACAATAATTAATAAATAATAATACAAGAATACACTGTTTCATGTACTCACAACTGTAAACCTACTTTTGCCCACCCTTGTATAGAAAGCCTGACAGTCACCTCTCCTTTCTCTTACCTCACCTCTCTCTGCTTTCCCTCTTCACCAGAGGACTCTTCTCTAAAAAAAAAACCCAACCAACCAAACAAACAAAAAACACCTAATGATCTGGGAAGAATTATAGGTGCTAAAGAACTTTCCTGCATGTACAGACAACTTCATTCTCATTCAGAGGTACCACCAGTAGAAAAGAGACCTGTTTATACAACAGTAGAAAAACCCATGACAGCTTTCCAGAATAATCAACCTAGTTCCTCATTCTTAAAGAACAATGAATAACCCAAGGACCCATAGACATTAAAAAGAAAGCCATCAACATGGAAGGTAAAAATTTAAGACTAAGCAACATTAAATAAGTCATCTGAGCCCAGAGGAACCAAAGACAACTCAGAGAGGCAAAGAATGCTTTTTAAAAAACTCCTAACCACCAAAGTAGTAAGGTGATAATCTGAAAACAGGAACACGATGCTACAAAAAAAAAAAAAAGAACAAGAAAAAAAACAGTTGTGAATTAGCAATATGTCTGCTGACACCAAACATGGTATAGAGCAAAGTAAAAGAAAAAGTCACCAGTGTCTCCCAGGGGCAAACAAAAAGATTAAAGAAACCAGTGCGGAAGATGGCGGATGATGAAGATGGAGGCTTAGACGGACACGCTAAGTCTCCCTCTACAACTAGAGAGGAATACAACTACTTCAAAACAAAGGATAACTAGAAATTCCAGAAAATAAAACTACACGGAAGCCCAACATATGAAGTTATAAACCAGCGGTGCCATTCGAGCAGGTAAGAGTTAAAGAGGGCAAAGCTGTTTGCGGAGCGGCGGGGGGCGAAAAATCCCGGCGGCAGTCAAGCCCCTGGCAGTGCGCGACCCCAGCGCTGGGGAGAGCGGCCACCGCATCGCCTTGAACAGTGAGGCCCAGGGGGGCGGGAGGACGGATCCCGGTCTCCTAGCTGAATAACTGTGTGAATCCATCTTGGACCCCCGCCCCCACAGAAAGCACCACAGGGCTGCGAAATAGGTCGCGGACAGGCGCCGGTCGCTGACTTGTGACGCCAAACGGCGCCGGTCGCTGGGTCATTACGAGTACACAGGCACTGCCCCCGACAGCCGGCCCAAGAAAACAAAACGCATCTGTCAAAATGAGGCAGACAACTATAGAAATCCCGGTGACACAGCTCACTAGGCAGCAGATAGAGAACCTGACAGATGAACAGATAAGAAACCTGTCAGAGGCTCAGTTCTGGGCCATTGTTATCAGGTGGCTTACAGAATTCACAAAAGAGCAGGAAAAAGATAAGAAAGAAGCGAAAAACTTTCATAACGAAAGGAACAAAACCGCATACGAGACAGATGGTGAGGAAAAAAAATCCAGAGTTCATTTCAACAAACTGGAATATGGAGAAGGAACAAGCAGTCAACCAATGCAGCGAGAGGAAATGGGAAGCAACAATGAGAGGATCAGAAACCTCTGGGACAGCTATAAAAGGCCCAACATAAGAATCATTGGTTTGCCAGAGAATGAGGAAGATGAACTAGAACTTGAAAAATTGAGTGAAAATATAATAAAGGAGAACTTCCCAGACTTGGGGAAGGGAATAGACTTGCAGGTCCAGGAAGCAAGGAGAGTTCCCAAGAGACTGGACCCAGGGAGAACCACTCCAAGACACATTATAATCAAAATGTCAAAAATTAAAGATAAAGAGAGAATCTTAAAAGCAGCAAGAGAGAAGAAAAGAATTATGTACAAAGGGGTCCCAATTAGACTATCAGCAGACTTCTCAAGGGAAACCCTACAGGCAAGAAGAGACTGGCAAGAAATATTCAAAGTAATGAAAATCCAAAACCTACAACCACGAATACTCTATCCAGCGAAATTGTCATTCAGAATAGAAGGACAGAGAAAGTGTTTCCAGGACAAAATAAAACTGAAAGAGTTCATTAGATCCAAACCACTATTATATGAGATGTTAAAGGGACTGGTTTAAAAAACAGAAGCTAAGGAGATGAAACAAAGGCAGACTAAATAGGCAACGAGAGTGGAAAAGGAACCGTGGATACGGGAAGCATATTGGGGGGAGGTCAACAGGGAGGGGGAGTGGGGAAAGGGAGGGAGATGATATAGGAATTGGGGATCAAGGTAGGAGGGAATGGAATAGACGGAGAGAGGTTGGGAGGAACTGTATGCACAACTAATGGACATAATCTAAAAGGGGCGGACAACTGGAGGGAGGGGGGCCACCGGGTGGAGGGGAGCAGAGGGAAGGGAAATTGGCACAAATGTAATATTTTAATCAATAAAACACATTAAATCTGAAAAAAAAAAAAAAAAAAAGATGGCGGATGAGTGAGGAGAGGCTGCCCTTGCTTGCTCCCGAGGCTGGTCTGTAGTTCCAGCTGAATGTGGACAGAGCATCTGTTAACATATGGATACTGGTGGGAGTTGAGCCTTGGCGCTGCTGGCGGTGGTGGAGGCTGCCTTTGAGCGACCTGTGTGGTGAGGTTCGTGGAGGAGACACGAGAGAGGCACGAGTTCTGGCTGGCTTGGCTCCCCGGGCAGCGGCAGGAGGAGCACAAAGTTTTCTCAATGCCTCTGGGTCTCCACTGAGAGCAGTCGGAGGTAGAAATCCAGGTTGTGCCTGCTGGCAGAGCCAGAAGTTAGCCAGGTGATGTCTGGCTCTGGGAGGCTGGAGCAGCGTTCTTTTTTTTTTTTTTTTTTTCTTTCATTTCTTTTCTCTATTTTTAAAGTTTATTGATTGCTTTTTAGAGATGGAGAGAAAAGCATAGGGGAGGAGCACGCACACAGGAGCCCACTTGCAAGGATGTGCTCAGCCCCCACACTCACAGCCCCCCAGCTGAGCGCTCACCAGCGTGGCAAAGTGCCCCTGGCCCGCCCACCACCAGCACAGGGAACATCACGGGTCAGCGCAGCCCCAGCCAGCGCGGGGGGAATGCCTCTACCCACCTGCCAGCGTGGGAGAGCACTGCCAGCCTGCCAGCCAGCGCGCAGAGGAATTCACCCAGCCTGTGCACCAGCGCAGGGGAATACCCCCCTGTCTGCAGCCTCAGCCCACCTGCCAGCTGGCAGAAAAAGCACACTTGCCACGCTCAACCTGGGCTGCAGCTGAAAGAAGGTGAAATGACTAGAGGAGCTTTGGAAAACTTTGGACGCTGGTTCTGGAGAAAAAAGTGGGGGAGCAGCACACCAGATCCCTGGGCTGACTCAATCTTAGTGCTATGGGAGATAGCTCATAAGCAGACTACTCTCCTCCAAGAGGCATCAGCCAGAAGCAGCTCAACAACTGTCAGAAGTGGGCAGAGTGACTCTTAGCTAATTTAAAGGGAGGACCCACCAAAGAGCAACACAACAAACAAAACCAAAATAATACTAGAGAGTCCAAATAAAAGGCATAAAGGGCATCCCAAGAGCATGAAGTTAAGGAGATCAAGGCGTCTGCACCACTGAATCACACAGATTCACACCACAGAAGGTCACACCACAAAGGCAAAAATAAAAGCAGATCAATCTAAGAAGCAGAAACAAACAAGACCAACCACCCAAAATGGGGAGGTGGAATAACACCCCACCAAAGAGGAACAACACCCCACCAAAAGGAAAGGAGGAATCCCCAAAAGGAGGGATAGATGAAATAGATGCAAGCAAACTATCAGATATGGAATTCAAAACAATAGTAATGAGGAAGCTCAACGAACTCAACAATTTCAAAGAAAACTACAGCGAACTCCATGGAAAGTACAAAGAACACCAGGGAAGCAAAAGGAATTTACTGAGAACTACACCAGCATAAAAAAGGACATAGAAACTATTAATAAGAACCAGGAAGAAATGAAGAACACAATTTCTGAAAGAAGAACACAGTAGAAGCAATCAAAAGCAGGCTAAAAGAAGCAGAGGATCGGATCAGTGAGTTATTCTTGACTTCCCAGCGTTTATTTTGTACCAATTGATTATGCTCCTTAATCCCTGCACCATATCCCCATTTCTCCCCCTCACCCCTCCCAGCTGATAACCCTCCAAATAATCCTCGTACTATCCTGGTTTGCTTAGTTGGATTTTGATTTTATTTTTTAGATTCAGATGTTGATAGTTGTGAGTGTGTTGTCATTTTAGTATTCATAGTTTTGATTTTCTTTTTCTTAAGTAAGTCCCTTTGACATTTCATATAATAGTGACTTGGTGATGATGAACTCCTTTAGCTTTACCTTGTCTGGAAAGCACTTCATCTGCCCTTCCATTCCAAATGATAGCCTTGCTAGAATGAGTAGTCCTAGTTGCAGGTTGCCTTTCATCACATTGAATACTGCTTGCCAGTCTCTTCCTGCCTGCAAAGTGTCCCCTGAGAAATCAGCTGATAATCCTATAGGCACCCCCCTGTAGGCAACTCTCGGCCTCTTTCTTGCTGCCCCTAGGACTCTCTCTTTATCTTTCACCTTTGGCATCTCAATCATGATGTGTCCTGGTGTTGTCCCCTCTGGGTCCAGCTTACCCAGGACCCTTCATGCTTCTCAGACCTGTATGTCCATCTCCTTCACAAAATTTGGGAAGTTTGTCTCATTTTTTTCAATTCTTGCTTCCTCGTTCTGCACTGTTTGACTGTTTTTTTCTTCCTTACATTCCAAATCATTGATTTGAACCCCAGTTTCCTTCCCTTCACCATTGGTTTTGTGTGGATTTTCCTTCGTTCCACTTAGCATAGCCTGCACTTCTTCTCTTATGCTTTTGCCATACTCAAGCAAATCTGTCAAGCCTGTGAGCATCTATATCACCAGTGTCTTGAATTCTGCATCTGTTAGATTGGCTATCTCTTCGTCGCTTAGTTCTCCCACTGGAACCTTGATCCGTTCCCCCTTTTGGGCCATACTTCTCTGTCTCCTCATTCTGACAGGCTCCTGTGTTTGCCTCCATGTCCCAGGTAGAGCTGTCGCTCCTGTTACATTGTAAGGGGTGGAGCCTTAGGGGTTCGTCAGTACAGGGCGACCTGTTTCACCACGTTGTGGCGCTGTATGTGGGGGAGTGGTCTGAGAGGGAACAATGCCACATTCCCAGCACTCACGCCTTTTCCAGGCACCTCTCCCACTTTCCCACTGGACTGGCACCCCTCTAGCTGCTGCCTTGGCCATAGTTCCCAGAGTGGGTGAGTCTGCGGACTTTCTAGGACCGTGGAGGCCCTTTAAACAAGCGGACTCTACTGAGAGACCAGCAGTTTATGCCTCTACCCCAACCCCCACTGGTATGCACAGTCAGAAGCAATGAGGTTTGATTTTCCCTGGTGCTGGGACCGTGAGCTGCTAGGTCCGGTGAGGAGCTAGGAAGGCTTCCCAGGTGTCCCTCCTGACTTTAAAACGTGTGACTGTGCTTTCTGCCAGCCTGCCACTGCCACCGCTGCTGCTGCCACAACACCGAGTCCTCTCTGCCCTGGCTACACCCCTCCTACTTGCATGGATGAGTATTTCTTCTTTATATCTTTGTTTGCTAGACTTCCATGCAGTTTGTTTTTCTGGAAATTCTGGTTGTTTCTAGTTTTGAGGTAGTTATATTACTTCTTAGTTGTGGAGGGAGACGGAGCGTGTCTGTCTACGCCTCCATCTTGGCTGGAAATCCCCAATGCTCAGATGTTGAAGGCATTTCTGTACACCAACAATAAAATATCAGCAATAGAAACTAGAGAAATATCCCATTTACTATAGCAACAAGAAAAATAATGTACCTAGGAATAAACTTAACCAAAGAGATAAAAGACCTCTACTTGAAAAACTACATAATACTGAAGAAAAAAATTAAGGAAGATACAAATAAATGGAAGCATATACTATGTTTGTGGATGGGAAGAGTCAATGTCATTAAAATGTCCATATTACCCAAAGCAATTTATAGATTCAATGCAATCCCTATTAAAATACCAGTGACATATTTCACAGACCTAGAACAAATACTTCGAAAATTTATATGGAACAAAAAACAAACAAACAAACAAACCCCGAATAGCCACAGCAATCTTGAGTCAGAAGAACACCATAGGAAGGATCAAAATATGACATCAAACTATACTACAAAGCCACTGTAATCAAAACAGCCTGGTACTGACATAAGAACAGACATATAGATCAATGGAACCGAATAGAGAGCCCAGAAATAAACCCTGGTCTATATGGTCAACTAGTATTTGACAAAGGGGGAAAGAACATAAAATGGAGTGAAAAGAGCCTCTTCAACAAGTAGTGCTGGGAGAACTGGGCAGGGACATGCAAAAAAATGAAACTAGACCACCAACTTATACCACACACCAGAATAAACTCAAGATGGATCAAAAACTTAAATGTAAGTCATGACACCATAAAAGTCCTAGAAGAAAACATAGGCATAAAAATTTCAGATATCCCACATAACAATATTTTCACCAATACGTTCCCTAAGACAAAGGAAATAAAGGAAATAATAAACAAATGGGACTACATCAAACTAAAGGGGTTCTGTTCAGCAAAAGAAAACATCAGCAAGACGAAAAGGGAACCAACCATATGGGAAAACATATTTGCCAATGATACCTCAGACAAGGGATTGATCTCCAAAGTATATAAAGAACTTACACATCTCAACATCAAGATGATAGACAACCCAATTAAAAAATAGGCAAGGACCCGAACAAACACTTCTCCAAGGAGGATATACAGAGGGCCCATAGGCAAATGAAAGAATGCTCAACATCACTAGCCATCAGAGAGATGCAAATAAAAATCACAATGAGATACCACTTCACACCAGTCAGAATGACCATCATCAACAAATCAACAAATCAACAAACAACAAGTGCTGGCAAGGATGTGGACAAATGGGAACTTTAGTGCACTGTTGGTGGGAATGCAGACTGGTGCAGCCGCTATGGGAAATAGTATGGTATTTCCTCAAAAAACTAAAAATGGAACTGCCTTTTGAACCAGCAATTCCACTGCTAGGATTAAACTCGAAGAATCCTGAAACCCCAATTCAAGAAAACCTATGCACCCCTATGTTTGTAGCAGCGCTATTTACAATAACCAAGTGCTGGAACCAGTGTAAGTGCCCATCTGTAGATGAGTAGCTCAAAAAACTGTGGTACATTTACAGAATGGAATACTATGCAGCAGAGAGAAAGAAGGAACTCCTGCCATTTGTGATAACATGGATGGAACTAGGGAGAATGATGCTTAGTGAAATAAGCGAGGCAACAAAAGAAAAATGCCATATTATGTCACCTAATACAGGAGACTAATGAACAACCCAAACAAATGAACAAAGTAGAATCAGAGGTATGGAATCAAGGAACAGAGTAACAGTTATCAGAGGGAAGGGGGGAGAGAGAGAAGGGGGAAAGAAGGGGAAGGGTTTAGTAAAGGAACTAGTGTAAATAACCCATGGACATGGATGATGGGGTGGGGATTGACTGTAGGAGAAGGGGTGGGATGGGTAGTGGGAAGCAATGGAGGAAAAAGTGGAACAACTCTAATAGAAACACAATAAAAATAAATTTTAAAAAATAAATGTGTAGAGATTAAGGCTATTATAAGAAAGGAAAAACAGACATGAGATGACTAAAATAAATATGATTTTTGAGAGGGAAGATAGAGGAGCAGTAAGAGTAGCAAATATGGACAAGGCAATGAGAGAAAGAAAGTAAATAAAATAGGGAGGGAAGAAGGCAGAATAAAGTAAGAGAGGGAAGCATGTAATATTAGGTTTAAACAAAAATTATAAAAAAAATATATATAGTGAGAGATAGTACAAAAATAATAAAGAAGAAAAAGAAAAGAAAAAAATAAGAACCAAATTAGAGAAAAAGTTTCACCACAACACCATTGACACCCAATGAGCTAAGATTAAGATAGTTGGGATGGGAATAAGAGGGAAAAAAGAAAGAAAGAAAAGCTTAAGAGATGTCTAGAGGAAAGGGAAGTGGTTTTGATTGAGATGATAGAGGGAGAATGTGTACTAAGAGTGAGGAATGAAAACCAGGCTAAGACAAGGAAATATTCAAATTAAAAATGATAAAAAGAAAGTGCTGGAGGAAGGTAAAATGGAGTAGGAGTGGGGAATGTTAAGATTTGAAATTTGAAATACCAAAATAGTGAAGGTTTATGAATAAAATTTAAGAAAATCAACAACTACCACCATATCCACAATCTATGAGCAAAGATTGATCAAGGTGGAGAGAGAATAAGGGTATTTTCGGAACAGGAAAAATAATGTGAGATGACTGATGAAAAAAGAAAAATGGTTTTGAGACACTGGAGAGGAGAAAATAATAAGAGTGCAGAATGGAAACAAATCATAGCAAGAGAGAAGATAGAATTTAAAATGAAAATAAGAAGAGGAAATAAGAAGATGTAATGGAGTAAGAGAAGGGAGGAGCAAAATATGAGATTTGAAAAAAACTATAATAACTAGTGACTTAATGCACAACCTTAAAGAACAAGAAATGAATGTTAAAAAGCTATGCAGGAGAAAAAGTAACTCAAATATCATGAAGAAGACAGCGGTGGAATTCATCTCAGTAGTATCTGGTTTTTACCAGTTTTTTCTCTTTCTGGGTCCACCCCTGGTGATGTCAGACCGTGTTCCAGTCTGGGCCTAGGCAACCTGTTTGAGAGGACCAGTGATCCACAGTCTGTGGCTGTCTCCTTCAATTGTTAATCTAGTCAATCTGTAATCAGCAGTGAGGTTTAAGCACCACAGTGTGGGGCAGAGTAACTCCTGTGGGCGGGGCTATTGCTTCCCCACAGGTGGAAGCCACTTGGAGGGGAGTGCTCTGCTTGAGAAGGTTGGCTCCTGCAGTATAGGGGATGAGTCTGCACAGGGATCTCGTCTGCTCCCTCAGTTCTCTCCTGAAAACCACTTTCCCCAAATTCTCAAGCATCTCCAGTCCACTCTGCCTTCCCTCTTCCAGACCCCAGGGTAAGTGGCTGCAAGTGAAATTTTGTGTATTGACCCTTTAAAAAGCTTTCTGCATCTCCAGCCACCTCTCACTGGCAGGCAAAAACCCCTGCCACTTTTCCCAGCTATATGCTATCTGGGTTTTTCTCTGGCTCTGATGCTGTAGGCTGGGGAGCTCAGCTTGGGATTTAGACCCCACATGTCTCAGGTGGGAACCCTCTGGTCATTGAAATATTTCTCTGTACCTTCAGGTGACATCTGTGGGACCCAAACAGCTTCTTGCATTTCCTCTGCTCTCCGTACCAGACACGTGGTGAAGCAGTTTCTTCTCTCTGACCATGATTATAAGGCTCCTCTCTAGCTATTGTTCGGTTGGTTATTCCAGGTGATTTCTCCACAATTAAGTTGTAATTCCATATTGGTCCTGGGAGTGGGTTAGTGTAACTTCCACTTACTCCTCCACCATCTTGGATCCCACTTAGTTTCTTTCTGATCATTCATTTTTGTGTATAAAAATGCCATCTATTTCTGAATATTGACTTTGTATCCTGGTACTTTGCTGAACTCATTTATTAGGTCAAGTGGATTTTTTTGGTGGAGGCTATAGGGTTTTCTATATAAAAATGTAATGTTGTCTGCAGATAATGACAGTTTTACCTCCTCCTTTCCAATTGGGCTGCCTTTTATTTCTTCTTTTTGTCTGATTGCTGTGGCTAGGACTTCAGTACTATGTTGAATAAGAGTGGTGAAAGCAGACACCTCTGTTTTGTTCCTGATCTTAAAGAAAACACTTTTAGTTTTTGCCCATTGAGTATGACATTGGCATTAGGCCTTTATTATGTTGAGGCATGCTTCCTGTATTCTCACATTGCTGAGTGTTTTTATCATAAATGGGTGCTGGAATTTATCAAATGATTTTTCTGCATCTATTGATATAATCATGTGATTTTTGTTTTTCATTTTGTTTATGTGATGTATCACATTTATTTATTTGCAAATATTGTACCAACCTTGCATCCCTCGGATAAATCCCACTTGGTCATGGCATATGATCTTTTAATGTACTGCTGGATCTGCTTTGATAATATATTGATGAGGGCTTTAACATCTATGTTCATCAGGAATGTTGGCCTATAATTTTCTTTCATTGTTGTGTCTTTACCTGGTTTTAGAATTATGATAAAAATTCCAAAGTCATAAAAAGAGTTTGAAAGTTTTTCCTCTTCTTGAGTATTTTGGAATAATTTGAGAAGGGTAGATGTTAATTCTTCGAATGATTGGTAAAAGTTGCCTGTGAAGCCATCTGTTCCAGGACTTTTGTTTGCTGGGAGCTTAAAAAAATTTTAAATTACTGCTTCAATTTCATTAGCTGTTATTGGTCTATTCAGGTTTTCTGCTTCTTCCTGACTCAGTTTTTGAAGACTATGTTTCCAGAAATTTGTCAATTTCTCCCAGGTTGTCCACTTACTTTGCATATTGTTGTTCATAGTATTTTCTCACAATCCTTTTCATTTTTGTGGCATCAGTTGTTACTTCCCTTCTTTCATTTCTGATTTTATTTATTTGGATCCTCTCTCTTTTTTTCTTAATGAGTCTGGTTAATGGTTCATCTATTTTGTTTATCTTTTCAAAGAACCAGTTCCTGGATTCATTGATCTTTTGAATTGTTTTTTGTTTGTTTGTTTTTTTGTTTTTAGTCTTTGTCATTTATTTCTGCTCTGATCTTGACTATTTCCTTCCTTCTACTCACTCTGGACTTTGTTTGTTGTTATTTTTCTAGTTCTTTAAGGTGTAGGGTTAGGTTGTATATTTGAGATTTTTTTCTACTTTATGTAGTCCTCTAATGCTATGAGCTTCCCTCTCAGGATTGCTTTTGCTGTGTCCCATAGGTTCTGGGTTGTTATGTGTTCATTTTCTTTTCTTTCCAGGTCCTCTTTGATTTCTCCCTTTATCTCATTGTTGACCCATTCATTATTTAATTACATGTTGTTTAGCCTACATGTATTTGAATGTTTTTGAGTTTTTAAGTTAAGGTTGATTTTTAGTTTCAAGGCATTGCGATCCAAAAAAATGCTTGACATGATTCCAATTTTCTTGAATTTGTTAAGATTTATTTTGTGTTCTATAGTGTATTTCATCTTTAAGAATGATCCATGTGCACTTAAGATGAACGTGTATTCTGTTGTTTTGGGATGCAATGTTCTATAAATGTCAATATAATCCATTCAATCTAGCGTGTTGTTTAAGGTAGCTGTTCCCTTGTTGAATTTTTTGTTTGGAAGATTTATCCATTGGTGACAGTGGGGAGTTAAAATTCCCCACAATGACTATATTGCTGTCGATCTCTTCTTTAAAGTCCTCCATGATTTTCTTTATATATTTATGTGCTCTGCATTGGGTGTATATATGTTTACAAAGGTTGTATCCTTTGGTTTATCCCTTTAGTATTAGTGACCTACTTTGCCTCGTGTTATGGCATTTGTTTTGAGGTATATTTTGTCAGATATAAGTATTGCTTCCCCGGCTTTTTTTGTCTCCATTTGCATGGAATATTTTTTCCATCCCTTCATTTTCAGCTTGTGTAAATCATTTTTTTCTCAGTTGGGTCTCTTGTAGACAGCAAATACATGAGTCATGTTATCTTATTCATTCAGCTACTCTGTGTTTTGATTGGGGCATTTAATCCATTTACATTTAAGGTTATTACTGATAGGTATGTATTTATTGCCATTTTTTCCCTTTGAACCTGGATCCTCTCTCTCTTTAGTTCTTCTTTTTCTGAAAGAAGTCCCTTTAGCATCTCTTCCAATGCTGGTTTGCTGGAAACCTAAACCTTTAGGGTTTTTTTTTTTTTTTTTCTGTGAAGCTATTTTGCCTTCCATTTCAAATGAAGCCTTCCTTTATGGATAAGTAGTCTTGGTTGTAGGTCCTGAATTTTCTTTCTTTCTTTTTTTTTTTAAAGATTTTATTTATTTATTTTTAGAGAGTGGGGAAGGGACGAAGAAAGAGAGAAAGAGAAACATGACCTGCAAGAGAAACATCAATCAGTTGCCTCTTATATGTCCTTAACCGGGGACTTGGCCCCCAACCCAGGCATGGGACTGGGTTGTAGGTCTTTGCTTTTAATTACTTGCAATACTTCATGCCAATTCCTTCTGGCCAGTAGTGTTTCTGTTGAGAAATCACCTGACAGCCTTATTGGAGCACCCTTGTAGGTAAATAATTTTCTCTCTTTCTTCCTTTAAGATTTACTTTTTGTCTTTAAACTTGGCCACTTTAATTGTGATGTGTCTTGGTGTGGGTCTCTTTGGGTTCATCTTATTAGACTCTCTGTGCTTCCTGAACTTATGTGACTTTTTCCTTTACCAGGTTATGGAAGTTTCCAGCCATTATTTCTTCAAACAGGTTTCCTATCCCTTGTTTCCTTTCTTCTCCTTCTGGTATCCCCATGATGCGACCACTGTTACATTTCATGTTGTCCCAAAGCCCCTTAAACCATTCTGTTCTTTTAGTCTTTTTTTGTTTTTGTTGTTATGACTGGGTGTTTTTTCCTACCTTGTCTTCCAAATCACTGATTTTATCCTCTGCCTTGTCTAGCCTGCTTCTTAATTCCCTCTAGTGTATTTTTCATATCAGATATTGCAGTCTTCATTTCCAACTGGTTCTTAATCAGAGTTTCTATGTCCTATATTGATGTAGTTCTAAGTTCCTTGATCATCCTTATAACCATTACTTTGACCTCTATTTCTGATAATTTGCTTGCCTCAATTTCATTTAGCTTTTTTTCTGGCAATTACTCTTCTTTCATTTGGAGGTTCTTTGTCTCCCCATTTTATCTGCCTCTTTTTGTTTGTTCCTATGTATTAGATCTTATCTGCTTGTCTTCATGGAGTGTCCTTATGTGGTGGGAGTGTTGTGGGACCCAGTGGTGCAGTCTCCTTGATCTCCTTAGCTGGATGCTCTAGGAATGCCCTTTGCGTGGGTTATGTGGGCTCCCCTGTTGCATTTAGGTCCTGATTGTTATTGGCCTGTTTGTGGGTGGAATTTCCCCTCTGGCTGGCTGACTGAGAGGCTCAACCTCTACCACATCTTGTATGCTGTTGTACAGGTGCTGACAGAACAAAGCAAGACAATACAAAAAACAAAAACAAACAAGCAATGACCCATCGACAGCAGCAAAATGAGTGACAAAAGAGCAAAAAATAATAAAAGTGGAAAGAGAAACAGAAAGTAGAGAAAGGGGAGAGAAAGAAAAAAGAATAAAAGTAGCCAAAAGAAAAGAAAGTGATATGCCAGAAGAAAAAGAAGAGAAATGATATGAGTAATTGAAAGAAGAAAATGGGGGAAAGGGACAAAGAAAGAGGAAGAGTAACAAAAATAACAAAATTAAGAAAAGGGAAAAATGGAATAAGCAAAGGTAAAATAAATGATAGGAAAGAATACAGCATCAAAAATAGAAGAAAAATAAAAAATAGAAAATTAAAAGGCTGTGAAAAAGGAAAAAAATAACAAAAATAATGAAAAAGAACAAACTGGAATAGTCTCAGCAGAGTTTAGTGCTTATCTGCTGGGTTCTCCTTTTGGCTATGGCTCTGATGTCTGATGCTGGTGTAAAGCAATGTCAGGTGCAATCCACATCCAGCCTTTGACTGCATGTTTGCACCTACAAGCAAGTGATCCACAGTTCGTAGTTGTTTCCTCTGGGCCTGGCTGTGCACAATATGGGCCAAGCTGCGCTGTCAAGTTGTGTGTATCAGCACTGGGTCCAGGGGTGGGTCAGCAAACAACCTAAGGCACCACAAGATTCACCTCCATATGCTTCTGCTTGCTGGCCTGTTGTTAATCTTAGACTAGTCACTGACCCATTTCTGAGAGGGCTTATGTCAGAATCAAGAGGATGGGACTCCTGGATCTCCTATGGGAGGGGCCTCTCAGACCTTAGGGCAGATGGTGGGTGTGTTCCCCTACCCCCAAGCCACTTGTCTAAATCTGTCTGGGATTATTTCCCTCAACTCAGCAGGGTGGAGCCTCCAGTACACCTGTGGGAGGGACCTCCATAGCACAGATCTTGGGTCTGCCAGAAAACAGAAGGTTGTTTCTGTGGCTCTCCCATGAGGGGGAACTGCTAGTTTGGTTCCTGGGGGAGTATACAGAATGGCTGTGCCCTGAAGCCAGTCTCTGACATCCTGAGTCTGTGCATGTTGCATCTTCTCAGCAGGGGTTAAGATGCAGGATAGGAGAAATGATAGAAGAAAAGGGAAAAATCCCAAAACAAAACAAAAAAACAAAGAGATGCAGGGTGGGATGAGCAAGATTCCAGAGAGTGGGGTTAGCAGTACCCCACAGGGTTGGGTAATTGCTTTTCCCCTGGAAGGGGCTTACTTCTCAAAGATAGCTGCTGCAGTATTGAGGTATATCCCGGCATAGAAATCCCCACAGCTGCTTCCCACAGGTGGTTGCGAACCCAAAACCTGTGTTTTGGCCCCTGGGTTGTTTCCTATTCTGTCCAGTCTCAAGACCTTGCTCTCTAATGACTGCATTCTTGAAAATGGCTCCAAGATTCTCTGCTTTTATTATTATTTTTTGACAACTTGCCCAGGTGTCACCTTAAATGACTTAATTTCTGGGATTGGATTATAGTTTAAGTGTGAATTTAAGTCTGCAATAGCATTTTAATTAGTAACAAATGAAATTAAGTCATGGTTAATCAAGGAATCCCTAGCAAAATTACAAAGAGTATGTAAAAAGAAGATTAAGAGCTGACAATAATTGGGTGACAAAAAGGAATCTCTTTTCCTTTGATGTATTTTAATTAAATCATTTTACAAGAAAAACAGATTATAATTTGATTATGTTGGTCCATTATTTGTGTAAGAAAAAAACTTAAAGAATCTATTAAATTATCATTATTTGTAATATAGGCATATTAAGATATAAAAAACATAAAGTAGGTAATTGGTTTTTAACTTTAGCTTTAAAATATAATAAACTTTTCAGTACATTATAAATTTTTCAGTACATTAAATTCTATATATAGCATTGCATTTATAAGGATGAATGGTAACAACTTTTAAAAATCAATTGAAAATCACATAATCTATTTTTCTATGCATTTATCTGTATGTCTCTGCGATTACTGTACCTAGTATACCTATATACATTAATTATGACCTGTAATAGTACTTGAAAAACATATTTATACTTTTCCTTCAGATATGTGATTTCCAGACAAAAATATAAATTGTCAATATTTCATGAGAATTAAACTCATTACTCTAAAAATTTGAAAGAGCAAAACATAGCATGTAAAGGTATTTGCATATTGTTAACCTGCTGACATTTTAAGACATATTTAAAATTTTTTATTTTCTTTTAAGAAACTGTACAACTATTTAAAGACATAAATTAATTTAGGTCTAAGCTTCTAAAGTTACCAATACGAACATTAAAATGTGTTAACTAACATATTACATTTTCATGAATCTTTTGTATTTTAAGGATAAAATTAAATTAAAGAAAGATATCCATTATTATTTTATTTAAATACAATTATATATAAATATGTTCAAGGAAGGGTACAAAAAAAGACACAGAATTATCTTCTGGAAGACAGGCCCCTTGTAATACAGGCTTCCCCTACTAGGTGAGTGTTCTAAAAACCCATCTGTATCAGTGTACCAGCTGGTGGTGTTGTGAGAGGCTGCATTCAGCTTCAGTGAATTTTTTTTGAAGACCCATTTAATGCGTTTGCCCTTTCATGATGAGAGATTTATGAGTGCACCTGCCCACAACACACTGCGTATTCATAAATTTTTAATCCAAAACGACATGAACCTCTTGCCCTGCCCTCCCTATTCACCTAATTTCACCCTGAACAACTTTTCCCCAGATGAAAAAAATTCTCAAAGGGAAACATTTTGCTGATGTGGAAGAGGTGAAACAAAAAATGGCAGAAGTACTAAAAGGCATAAAAATCAACAAGTTCAACAACTGTTTTTAGCAGTGGGAAAAATGTCTTGTGGGGAACTGCACCTTGTGGTTTTGGGAATTGTAGCCCAAGCTGTGAGCCAGCCACCCCTACCCCCCCCCCCCACCCCGGGAGGCCTCTGAGTCTCAACAGAACACTGGAAGGCAGAGGCAGATGGGACAGAAGGCCACTCAGAAGGTTTCCATGGGAATTGGATTTAAAGAATGCTTATTATGATTTGGAGCTTGCTCTGCTTTTCTTATCTCTTAGTTAACTATAAACAAACTCTAGCAAGGAATGTATGAAACTTTACACCTAATGCCAGTGTAGCAACAAGATGTTTAATAGACCCTGACACAGACTGGTCACTGTGCCCTCTATACTAATACTTGTAACCTGTTATTGTTAACTGTAATCCAAGCACCTAAAAGCTATTGATAATTTATGAATTTTGACCTTGTATCTCCCATGCATACCCTTCTCAATAAAAAGCACGAGCAATGGAGTTCTTGCGCTTTCTCCACTAGAGGGAACAGCCACCTCCCTACCCCCCAGGCAAAACACACTGTCCTGGATAAATTTGTTCTGTCATGGTTGTGAAACCTCTGCTGGACAGAGTAGTTTCCAACTGAGCCGAGCAGCTCCGCCTCAATGTCTCAGTAGGTGTATTGCATCAAATGGAGAGTACTTTGAGGGTGACTTAAGTTTAAATATGTAAGAATACACAATTTTTTATAAAGAAATCCCCCCCCCCCGTGTATAAGTTCTTTTTCTATAAGAGAGCTCTAGTAGTACTTGTCTTTAATTTCATTCAAAACAATTTGGTTAGATTGTATTGTGACAGCTGTCATATCAGCATGCATTTTTAAAAAACACCAAAATTGGTGAATTTTTGTGGTCATCTTAATATGGAAGATGGAAGAAAATAAACATTTTTGGCATAGTATGCTTTATTGTTTCAAGAAAGGTTAAAAAGCAACTTAAATGCAAAAAAGATTTGTGCAGCATATGGAGAAGGTGCTGTGTGACTGATTGAGTGTGTCAAAAGTGGTTTACAAAGTTCTGTGCTAGAGATTTTTGCTGGACGATGCTCTATGGTTGGGTAGGCCAATTGGGAGTTGATAGTGATCGAATCAAGACACTGAGAAAATCAACATTCTACCACATGGGAGATAGCCGACATACTCAAAATATCCAAATCAATCAAGTTATTGGTGAAAACGAAAAATGTGTCTTATTTTAGGGAAAAAACTAAATGGACTTTTTTGCCAAATATATATTATGTGTGTTGGCCAAATATATATCTAGTGTGTGTATGTGTGTGTGTGTGTGTGTGTGTCTGGAGAAAGTCCAGTTACTGTTAATGTAACAGAATGGTTTACACATCAATGTAAACTGGCAGCCAGGGAGAGTGGACCAGAATGTGCATGCATGGACAATGACTTCATTGTACTAGTCAGTGGGGGCAGCAGATGCCACTGAGTGAACATGTGTACTGTGTGGACTTTGCACTCAAAATGAATAGAGCAACGAATCTGCATCAAATTTTGTGATAAGCTTGAACATTCCTCCACAGAAACTATTCGGATGATTCAGAGGCCGCAGCTATGGGCAACTGGTGATTGGCAGCTTCATCAGAACATTCCCGCTCATGCACCACGTCTTGTGCAGTTTTTTTGCAAAACGTCACATCACCCAGGTGACTCAGCCCCCCTGCAGGCCAGATTTGGCATCCTGTGACTTCTGGCTTTTCCCAAAACTAAAATTACCTTTGAAAGGGAAGAGATTTCAGACCATCAGTGAGATTCAGGAAAATATGAGAGCAGCTGATGGGGACTGGAAGAACTGTGCGAGGTCCCTAGGTGCCTACTTTGAAGGGGACTGAGGCGTCATTGTTCTATGTACAATGTTTCTCCTATCTTTGTCAATAAATATCTTTTTTTCATATTACATGGCTGGATACTTTCTGGAAAGACATGTGTGTGTATGTGTGTGTTTGTGAGATATAAATTTTAATATTGAATTCTACCTTGGCCTAATACGAAGCAAACTATTGTATTAACAAGTGTCTCACCATAAGCTGTTTGACCAGCTCCTGTCAGAGCTCTAGGTTAGATTGGTATGTTCCCACCGAAATACCTACCCTGAGAGTTATTTGGAAAACTCAACTAACAGCAGAAATCCTTGGTGTCTTGTCTTTCTTCCCTTTTCAAGTGTATGATGCTTCTCCGTTCTGCTGAGGAGAGTAGCCTGGGGTGAAATGAGAATTAAAAAAAAGGCAGCCATATGGGAGTCAGGTGATTGTTATAAAGGTCTAAGTTTAGGAACCCTCAGATACTCTTACAAAGGTAAAATTTGTCAACAAAATTTTTCTTTTGTAAATGAGGGCTAATATGAGGCTCACCTATGTTCATACCTTTGCAACACCTTATTACAATACTTGCTTGCCAGTGAGATTAAAAGGCTCAGGTCCACCAGGGGGCTGGAGCAGTGGAGTGGTGACTGTAGAGATCTGGTGTCCCTGGGGGACAAATGCACAGGGTGGACAAACAACTTGGCTGGTTTACTGAGCGTTGGTATAAAGCAGAGAAAAGGTTGGACTCAACTTCACCCCATACAAGGTTTTAACTAAACCACTCTGACCTTCTTGGGGATAAAGAGTTCTTCAGGATGTATTTGACCTCAAATAGAACACTTACACAAGGTCTGTCCAGAAATTATCCAGCTACGTTATTACAAAGACATTTATTGAGAAGATACTATATACAAGAAACACTGTACATAGGACAACGATGACTCAGTCCCTTTCAAAGTAGGCACCTAGTGACCTCACAGTTCTGATTGCCATCAGCTTCTCTGTCATATTGTCCTGAATCTCATCAAGGGTCTGAAACCTCTTCCCTTTCAAAGCTTATTTTAGCTTTGGAAAAAGCCAGAAGTCATAGGGCGCCAAATCTGGGCTATAGAGGGACTGAGCAACCTGGGTCATTTAATGTTTCACCAAAAACTCTGCAGGAAATGTGATGCATGAGCAGGTGTTTTGTCGTGATGAAGCTGTCAATCACCAGTTGTCCATAGGTGCGGCCTTCTGAATCATCTGAATAATTCTGCAGGGGAATGTTCAAACTTAACACAAAATTTGATGCACATTCGTTGCTCTACTCAGTCATTTTGAATGCGACAGCCACACAGTACACATGCTCCCTCAACGGCGTCTCACTGACTAGTAAAGTCGTTGATTGTTCATGCATGTACTTTCCAGTCCACTGTCCTTGGCTGCCGGGTTAGAGATGTTGTGCAAACCATTCTCATTACATTAACAATGGCTGGGCTTTTCCCCGGCAGACCTCAGTATATTTTCTGTAATAGTATAGTTACTGTAAATAGTTGAGAAAAGCAAGTTGGCACAGGCAAGGCTTGCTGAAAGATTAAAGCACACCAATGCGTCATGGGACACTGGCATATGCACATTCTCTACAGGTACCATTTGGAGGGGTGATGGGAGTTCTAAAGTTGGAAAAGGGTCAACACTCTTGTGTTTAAAAGGAAAAATAAATTTTAAATGTGTAAACTTTTTTCTATCGGGACCTCCAATGATTACCATGGAAATACTCATAGAGTATGCGGGTTCCAGCCATTATAAATCAAATTCCACAAAGTAAATAATAGCATGGTTTACTTTTCTGTGAAAGAATCCAAATAAATGTAATTTGCATGTAAAAACAGGCACACAACAATTCAAGGCTTTTGAAAAAAGCATCATTTATTTCAAAGTACAACACAAAGTTGTATTTTTAAGAAATACACATTAAATCTTGGATTTCAAGACTTGGCTGTGTACATTTCAGTTTAATCTTTAAAATAAACTCAGGTATACAAATGTTACATACCTCAAGTACAAACAGCACAGAAAATGCATGTGGTCTTAACTGAATGTTTTTACATTCAATCACTGTTCTTAAAGTTAACTTACATTTCTGTAATCTGCTTTTAAACCAGGACAGCCTTATTTTAAAAAAATACTCTATTTTTCAGCACAAAGTCCTCATACATTTTTAAAATTAGATCTTGGCGCATAATATTGTGAAATTATAAAAAACCAAACCTGGTAATTTAATAAAATTGTCACATGCCAGAACTTCTGAATCAACCCAAATTACTTCCTTAGCTGTGATGTCAAATTTGTGTCCATAAGATAAAGAATGGAAGAAGACAGGTGGTAGAAACTTGGTAACAGTTAAGGTTTTCAGATGTAAAGGTCTTATTGGAATTTGCAGCCAAGTCCAGACTTTTCTCTTAAAAGCAAAGAGCAAATCTCATTATAATTGCAAGAAATATCTGAAAGCAGTGAGTGGTACAAGCCTGCCCTGCTTGAGTCTGTTTTGCAAAGATAAGGAGGGTAGGGAGTGGGAATCTACAGCAGTAAAAGCCTTAGAAAGATGTCTCAGAAACTGGCATATCACGATGTAGACGAGGGCCCCACTTTTTTGTGTGTGTCTAATTTTAATTTTCATGAGGGAAGTGCGAATTAGACCATGGGTCAGAGCTTCTTCTTCCAATTGTGGGGCTCCATATTCGCCATGGGTTGTAGGTCTGTCCCAAATCATCAGCTGGACTGGAGGCAGAAGGAGCGTGAGGAGCAGAGGAGTTCTCTGTGCCCATGAGGCCAATGCTGGTCAGTGTGTTTGCTGGAGTGGTGAAAGGAAGGGCATTGCTAAGGTTGCTGGACCAGATTGAGCTGCTGAAAGGAGTGGTGGACCACAAGCCACTGGTGTTGCCAAGGATTGACTGCGAAACAGAAAACATACAACACAGGATATTAGGCTGAGACAGCTAGGCAGATGGGAGTTGTGAAGGTTATGCTTAAAGTAGGGGCTGTGTCAGACATCTTTCACTTTATGTTAAAACAAATGTGTTATATGTATAACTATCCCAGAGTCTGAGGAAATGGTTATGAGATTTTTAAGAAGTACTGGCCAACTACAGCCAGTGGACACATCCAGCCCTGCCTATTTCTGTAAATAAAGTCCCACTGGAACCCAGACACACCATTTGTTCATATACTGTTGTGGCTGATTGGGCACCATCACGGCAGAGGTGAATAGGGGCGACAGAAACAGTACAACCTACGAAGCCTAAAACACGTACTGACTCCTTTTAAAGAATGGTTGAGATGCTTTTAAAACCGAAGCCAAATGATTACAGATAAGAGACAAACTTTGATATTTACTTGAAGTTAATACTGTTAAACCTTGTCTAATTTAATACTTTTGAAATCAGTGGAATCCCATTTTTCTGTCAAAAAAACCTTTTTTACTCATTTTTAAATTATATATTTTTTCCCTGAAAATTTGGTAAAAGCTGAAACTGTAATAAATTATTTTCTTTGGTAAGAATACTTTTCTAGAGCATGATTTTTGTAGAAAAATTCAGCTGCAAAGCAAACAAATGCACACTAGGCAGCTCAAGACAAGACACAGGTGCTTCTCAGGAACAAAATTAATGCTATACCGTCCAACAAAACCCTACCACCTGGCAACCAGCTGTTTGTTCTCTGTATCTATGAATTTCTTTTGTTCATTTATTTTGTATTTTAGATTCCACATATAAGTAATATCATATGGTGTTTGTCTTTCTGTCTTATTTAACTTAGCATGATACCCTCTAGGGTTCATCCATATTGTTGTAAATGGCAAGATTTCATTCTTTTTTATGGTACACATTTCATGTGTGTACCATATCTTATCTATTTTTCTCTGTTGATGGTCACTTATGTTGCTTTCATATCTTGGCTATTGTATAATGCTGCAGTAAACACAGGGCTGCATATATCTTTTTGAATTCATATTTTGGGTATCTTCAGATAATTACTCAGATATTGTACTGCAGTTCTGTTTTTAACGTTTGAGGAACCTCTGTACTGTTTTCCACAGTGGCTGCACCATTTATAACCCCATCAATAATGCACGAAGGTTCCCTTTTCTCCATATCTTCACCAACATTTGTTGTTTTTTATTAATGACAGCCATTCTGACAGGTGTGAGGTGGTATTTTATGCTTTTAATTTGCATTTCCTTGATGATTAGTAATGTTGACCATCTGTGTGTCTTCTTTGGTGAAATGTCTCTTCATGTCCTCTGCCCATTTTTTAATCGGATTGTTAGGTTTTTTTGGTGTTAAGTTATACAGGGAGGGGCAAATATAGGTTTACAGCTGTTCATATGGAAAATAATACAATAATTAATAATAATACAAGAACAAACTCTGTTTTGTGTACTCACAACTGTAGACCTACTTTTGCCCACCTTGTATGAGTTCTCTATATATTTTGGATATTAACCCCTTCTCAGATGTATCATTAGCAAATGTCTTCTCCCATTCAGTAGGTTGTCTTTTCATTTTGTTGGTTTCCTTCACTGTGCAGAAACTTTTTGCTATGATGTAGTTCCATTTGTTTATTTTTCTTTTTTTTCCCTTGCTCAAGGAGACATATCCAAAAAAAGTATCACTAAGAGCAATGTCAAAGAGTTTATTGCCTATAGATTCTTCTAGGAGTTTTATGGTTTCAGGTCTTACAGTTAAGGCTTTAATCCATTTTGAGTTCACTCATATATGGTGTAAGAAAGTAGGTTTTTTTTTTTTTGCATCTCTCTCTCTAGTTTTCCCAACCCTATTTACTGAAGAGACTGACATTACTCCATCATATATTCTTGCCTATTTTGTCATAGATTGACATATAAGCATGTTTTTATTTCTGGGCTCTCTTATTCTATTCCACTGATATGTTCATTTTTATACCAATACCATGGTGTTTGGACTGTGATACTTGGAGTACAGCTTGAAATCAGGTAGTGTGATATCTCTAACTTTGTTCTTTCTCAAGATTGCTTTGGCTATGAGTGGTCTTTTGTAGTTCCATATAAATTTTTAGATTATTTGTTTCTGTGAAAAATGCCCTTGGCGTTTTGATAAGGATCATACTGAATGTGTAATTGTTCTGGGTAGTGTGAACATTTTAATGACATTAATTTTTCCTATCCATGAGCACAGTTTATCTTTCCATTTATTTGTTTTCCAATACTATGTTGAACCAAGTGATCAAAGTGAACTTTGCAGTTTTGTTTTGGATCTTAAAAGAACATGCTTTTATAGCTTTTCACTGTCAAGTATGATGTTATTAGATGTGGGTTTGTCATATCTGGCCTTTATTACATTGAGGTATGTTTCCTCTACTCCCACTCAGTTTATCATAAATGAATGTTGGATTATGTCAAATGCTTTGCCTGCATCGATGGATATAATCATATGATTTTCATCCTTCATTTTATGTGGTGTATCGTGTTAGTTAATTTGGGGATATTAAACCAACCTTGCATCCTGGGAATAAATCCCACTGGTAGTGGTGTATGATCTTTTTAATGTATTGCAGAATTATGTTTGCTAATATTTTGTTGTGGATTTTGCATCTATGTTCATCAGGGATACTGACCTGTAATTTTTATTTTTGTACTGTCTTTGTCTGGTGTTGGTTATCAGGGTAATGCTGGCCTTGAAAAGAATGAGCTTGGGAGCTTTCCCTCCTCTTCAATTTATTGTGATAGTTTGAAAAGTATACAGTAGTCCCTCTCTATATCACGGTTCACTTATTGTGGCCTCACTGTATTGCGGGATTTTAAAAAATGTTATATTTAATTATTTATCGTGGATTTTTCGCTGTATCGTGGGATTCTGCAGTACTGTATACGTGTGTTGTTAAAGTTTCGTAGGTTTAAGAGTGTAGAATAAATGTAAGGTTCCTACTTCTTGGGGGAGGTGTCTAGATCATTAATACCTGCGATGAGTGAGGGAATAGTGTAGATATTAATTTTTGTTTGGATGTTTGGTAAAATTCACCTCTGAAGCCATCTGGTCCAGGATTTTTGTTTGTTGCGAGTTTTCTGATTACTGATTCCACTTTCTATTTCATTCTAATTTAGACTTGAAAGATTGTGTGTCTGTAGGACTTTATCAGTTTCCTTCAAGTTGTCCAATCTGTTGGCATATAATTGCTCTAGTACTTCCTTATTCTTTCTTTCTCTGGACCGTTGGTTATTACTTCTTTTTCATTTCCAATTTTATTTTTTGCCCCCCTGCTTTTTTCTTGATGGGTATGACTAAACTTTTATCAATTTTGCTTATTTTTTTAGACTATTTAATTTACTTCTGCTCTGATCTTTATTAGTTCCTTCCTTCTACTCACTTTAGTCTATTTACATTAAATTAGTATATAGCTACTGCCATTTTACTGTTTTAACTGATTTTGCAGTTCTTCTCTGTTCCTTTCTTATTCTCTTAATCTCTTCTATGTTGATGACTTTTTATAGTGTGTTTGGAATCCTTTGTTTCTTATATATCTCTTGTAGGTTTTTGGTTTTTGGCTACCAGGTGCTGCATATATACCAAGCTATGTTTATAGCAGTCTATTTTCAGTTGATTACTGCTTAAGTTTGAACACATTCTAAAATCACTAAAATTTTTACTCACCCCCCCTCCACATTTATGTTTGTGTCATTATTTTTTCCTTCTTTTTTGTGTATCCCTTAATTTATTATTGTAATTACACATAATCTTCCTACTCTTGCTTTTTTACCTTTGTATTAGCTTTACAGTTGTTTGGCCCACTGCTTTTATTAAGCATTTGCCTTTGTCAGTGAGCAATTTTTTCCTTTCATATATTTTCTTATTCATATTTTGGATCCTTTCTTCTTAAAGAAGTCCCTTTAACATTTCTTGTAATACTGGTTTAGTGATAATCAACTCCTTTAGAGTTTTTTCTTGTCTGGGAAACTATCTCTCCTTCATTCTAAATGACAGCCTTGCTGGGTAGAGCAATACTGGTTGTAGGTCTTGTCTTTCATCACTTCAGAATATTTTGTGCCAGTCCCTTCTGGCTGGCAGTTTCTGTTGAGAAATCAGCTAACAGTCTTCTGCGAGCTCCCTTGTAGGTAACTGTTTTTATCTTGTTTTTAAGATCCTCTGTCTTTAAACTTTGGCATTTTAATTATGATGTGTCTTGGTTTTGGCCTTTTTGGATTCATCTTCTTCAGCACTCTGTGCTTCCTGGACTTTATGTCCACTTCCACTGCCAGGTTAGGGAAGTTTTCCATCATTATTTCTTCAGATATGTTTTCAATCCCTTGCTCTCTCTCTTCTCCTTCTGGTACCCCTATGATACAATGTTGGTGTGCTTGACTTTGTCCCAGAGGTACCTTGAACTATTCTCGTTTTTAATTTTTGCTGTTCTGATTGGGTGCTTGCCACTAACTTATCTTCCACATCACTAATTTGACCCTCTGCTGTTAATTTCCTCTAATGTATTTGTCATTTCACTTATTATATTCCTCATTTCTGGTTCTTATTAATGTTTCTACCTTCTTTCTTATGTTTCCTTTTTGTTGAAGTTGTCATTGAGTTCATCTATTCTTCCCCTAAATTTATTGACCATCTTTACATCCAAGTGTTTTGAATTCTGCATCTGGTAGATTGCTTATCTCAATTTCATTCTTTTTCTGGAGTTTTATTCTGTTCTTTCACTCAGGACATGTTTGTCTCCTCGTTTTGGCTGCCTTCCTGTATTTGTTTCCATGTACTAGGTAGATCTGCTATATCTCCAGGTCTTGGCAGAATGTTCTTACTCAGGAGGTGTCCTATAGGGCCCAGTGGTACAGTCTCTGTGGGTATCCATTGTGTGGGTTGTGTGCCTTCCTGCTGAGCCTTGATTGCTGCTGGGACTGACCCTTAGGGTGACTGGCTGTAACTATAGTGAGCAACCTGTTGTGTGTGACCTGCACAAAGTGCAAATTGCTTTAGTGGGGCTTTAGTGCCAGCTGAGTCCACTGTTCAGATGTTGCCTGTGGAGCTGGTTGGGTGGTACTCTTGTGTGGTCTAAACCTGACCACCAGGTGTGTTGGTTCTGGAGCCTCTTGGGAGGAGCTCTGGTGCAGGTCAAAGTCAACTACCACTTGTACCTGGCTAGGGGCCATCTGATAAGAGGTAAAAAGTGATCTGTGCTTGGTTGCTGAGCTTGGAGGCATTTTGGAAAGGCTGTTCTGCAAACCAAGGTTGGCTGCCACTAGTGTCAAGTGTGGAACCCGTTGGTGGGCATCACAATTATGTGCTTGAGGCCATCTGCCACTTGTGCTGAGTGTGTGGCCATTTAATTGACACATTCCAATCCAAGTCTGGCTGCAGCTTATGCTAGCCTTGGGGGGTAACTGATGAGTTACAATGCAAATTGGGATTGGGTGCTCCTTGTGCTGAGCTTGGGGTGGCTTATGAAGAGGTACTGGTTACAATGAGGTCTGCTGCTGTGTATTTGGGGCTTGTGGACCTTTGAGAGGTTTTAGGAAATCTGTAGCACAAGCCAATGCAGACTGCTTGGTTGAAAGAGCCCCTGAAAAGAGGTTTTGCTGGGCAGGAGAGTTGGGTGAGGCAGGGTCTTGGAATAACTGAGCGGAGTGAATCATGTTAGGCTAATAGAGCTCAGACTAGGTGCCAGGCTGCCTGGATGTGGGGGGAGCTCAACAAAGGAACTATGTTTCTTGCCAGCATTTCTATCCCTGAAGAGAGCTGTCCCTCTATCCCTTGCCCTGAAGCTAGTCAATTCAGTTCCTCTCCCTACGTCCCTGGTGCTTTTTTTAGCTGCTGGAGTGCTGAGTGAATCTCTGTGCAGGCCCTTTAAAAGCAGCACCTTGGTCTCTAGCAGTCCTTCATCTCTCTTGGATGCAAATCCCTGCTGGTTTTCATAGACGTGTTATGGGGACTCTTCTTCTTGACACTGGTACTACAGGCTGGGGAGCCCATGTGGGGCTGGGACCTCTCACTCCTCAGGAAAGACCTCACCAGTCTGAGTCTCCACCCCTCCTACTAGTCTGGATATTGCTTCTTATTTAAAAAAAAAAAATTTATTGATTATGTTGTTACAGTAGTCCCAATTCCCCCCCGCCTTTGATCCCCTCTGCCCAGTACCCCTCTTTCCCCAGCAATCCCACCCTGCTTAGTTCATGTCCATGGGTCATGCTTATGAGTTCTTTGGCTTCACCCTTTTCTATATTATTCTTAACTTCCCCCTGCCTATTTTGTACCAACCAATTATGCCTTTTAATCCCTGCACCATTTCCCCGTTTCTCGCCCTTCCCTCTCCCAGCTGATAACCCTCCAAATGATCCCCATACCTATGACTCTGTTCCTATTCTGGTTTGCTTAGTTGGATTTTGTTTTTATTTTATAGATTCAGTTGCCAATAGTTGTGACTTTGTTTTCATTTTAGTGTTCATAGTTTTGATCTTCTTTTTCTTAAGTAAATCCCTTTGACATTTCATATAATAATGATTTGGTGATGATGAACTCTTTTAGCTTTACCTTGTTTAGGAAGCACTCATCTGCCCTTCCATTCTAAATGATAGTTTTGCTGGATAGAGTAGTCTTGGTTGTAGGTCCTTGCTTTTCATTACCTTGAATACTTCTTGCCTGCCAAGCTTCTTTTGAGAAATCAGCTGATAGTCTTATAGGCACCCCTCTGTAGATAACTCTGCTTTTCTCTTGCTGCTTTTCAGATTCTCTCTTTATCTTCCACCTTTGGCATTTTAATTATGATGTGTCTTGGTGTGGTCCTCTTTGGGTCTAGCTTGTTTGGGACTCTCCGTGCTTCCCAGACTTGTATGTCTATTTCCTTCACCAAATTTGGGAAGTTTTCCTTCATTATTTGTTCACATAAGCTTTCAGTTTCTTTCTCTTCTTCTTCTCCTTCTGGCACACCTATGATTTGGATGTTGGCACGTTTAAAGTTGTCCCAGATGTTTCTAAGCGTATCCTCATTTTTTTTTTCCAATTCTTGTTTCCTTATTCTGTACTGGTTGACTGTTTTTTTCTTCCTTATGTTCCAAATCATTGATTTGAACCCCGGTTTCCTTCCCTTCACCATTGGTTTTATGTGGGATTTTCCTTTGTTTCGCTTAGCATAGCCTTTACTTCTTCCCTTATGCATTTGCCGTACTCAAGCACATCTGTCAAGCCTGTGAGCATCTTTATCACCAGTGTTTTGAATTCTGCTTCTTAAGTTGGCTATCTCCTTGTCTGTTAGGTTGGCTATCACCTCGTCACTTAGCTCTCCCACTGGAACCTTGATCTGTTCCCCCTTTGGACCATACTCCTCTGTCTTCTAATCTTGAGAGGCTCCTGTGTTTGTTTGCCTCTGTGTGAGGTAGAGCTGTTGCTCCTGTTATGTTGTAGGAGGCAGAGCCTTATACAGCGCGACCCGTTGCACCACATTGTGGCACTGTATGTGGGGGAGGGATCTGAGAGGGAACAATGCCGCTTGCTCAGCACTTGCCCCTTTCCCAGGCACTTCTCCCACTTTCGTATGGGACTGGTGCCTCTCTAGCTGTTGGCCTGGCCATTGTTCCCAGAGTGGGTGGGTCTGCGGATATTCTAGGACCACGGGGGCCCTTTAAACAAGCGGACACTGCTGAGACCAGCAGTTTCTTCTTCCACCCCAACCCCCACTGGCTTGCATAGTCAGAAGCAATGAGGCTTGATTTTCCCTGGGGCTGGGACCGTCTGGTCAGGAGCTGGGAACACTCCCCAGGTGTCCCTCCCCATTTTTTAAAACGTGTGACTGCTTTCTGCCAGCCTGCTGCTGCTGCCGCTGTCGCCACCACCACACTGCGTCCTCTCCGCCTGGGCTCGACCCCTTCTACCTGTCTGAATGAGTATTTCTTCTTTATATCTTTGTTTGTTGGACTTCCATGCAGCTTGATTTTCTGGAACTTATGGCTGTCTCTAGTTTTGAGGTAGTTGTAGTCCTTCTTAGTTGTGGAGGGAGACCCAGTGGGTCTGTGTAGGCGTCCACCTTGCCCAGAAGTCCTATTCCTTCCTTTTTATAACCTTAATTATAGAACTTCTGTTCATCTAGTCCTCAGGTAGTTCTCAATGGTAGTTGTTCTATAATTTAATTTTGATATGGTCATGGGACAAGGCAAGAACAATGTTTACCCACTCCACCATCTTGACCAGAAGCTGCTTCTTCCCATAATTTCTTGACTATAATGGCTCTGACAAATACATGGGTCACTTTGGCAGATATGAAGATATAGTCAGAAAGACAATAACAGTACTAACCCAACCTTTCCACACTATTACCAGTTATATATAACTGGCAGTAATGACAAGTGGGCCCTGAGTACTCACTGTGGCTGTGTGGGTCGGGGAACTGGAACTGGCTGGCCAGGAAGGGCTGGGATCTGTTGCTGGAGAGTCCCATAGATATGCAGGGCCACTACTAAACTCATTCCAGCTCCTCTGGGAGGCCTGATTGCATGGTCGAGACAGGCCAAGTTTGCTAAAAACTTCTGAAAATAAGAATACAATTTCAAGTCCATATTTTATTTTGCCTGGGTCAAAGGAGTGGCATGTCCAATAATTTACTATAAATTATTTAGTATTTGCTCCAATTTCTTTCTTCTCAAATACTTTTTTGTTCTTCTATGTCTTATTATCAGATCACATCCTACCTCACCAAGGATAGGATGGGGCATTCATATGGTAGCACATATCCCACACTGCTCACTTGGGAGTCATCGCACCTACTTCATCAGCTCCCAGGGAGCATGGGGGATGTTCCCCAGAACTCAGGTATACAGTGCACTACCCAAACTTGGACAATATAAAAATGCAAGTACTTCTCAACTCTAACATTACAATCATAGGTAATGTTAAAACTCCCATGGTGGTCACTAATTCTGTACAGCAAGAAAATGTAAGGAGCCCCAGCATAGCCAGAAATCACATTTCAGACACCAAATTCTTTCCTGAAGTTCTTAAATCTGAATCCTTTCTTTAAGTTCTTATGTAAGTGCTGTGGAGCACAAACCAACCGGGACTCACACAGCATCCAGCCTGTTCCACTGTACCTTTGGGCCAAGAGGAAACTGGGAGGGGAACCTTCCTAGAGGCTCTTGCTGGGCCCCATAAGCATCTGTCCAAACGGCAAGAACAGATCTGCTTCCCTAAGGTAAACCCACATATTTTATGCCTATTGGTGCCTTACTGCAAGTACAAAGAGATGCATATTTTAAAAATGTCGGCTACATAACAAATCATGCTTTTCTCTCTATCTCAGTGTGTTTCTCTACATGTAAAACTAGACTTAATTTTCCTTCCTTCTTTGTCCACAGGCTTATTAGTTACAGGTCTAGTGTTAAACACTCACCACCGGTTAGGTTAAAAGAATTCCCAAAGGCGGAGAACGAATTGAGGGGTGTGAAGTCAGGGCTGCTGGGGTTGCTGACGGGACTCCACAAACCCGAGCTGAATGTTACAAGAGGAAAATGCAGCACAAAATGGGTGATGGTTAGTGGAAATGGATCCATTAAGTATGGCTTCACAAAGGGGAGACGCTGCTTCAACTGGGGGCACTCAAGTAGTAAACACAAAGACAAAGGGGAGAACCGAAAAACAGCGTTTATATCACAGAGGACTGAAGGAACAGAGAATTCCAGAGCCTCTACTCCTTATCGCAGATTGAGAGCCTAGTGCAAAGCAAGTTTTGGAGTAAAAAAGAGATATTTCTTACTTATGTTTCCTTTTTGGGAATAAAAGATTTACAAACTTAAATATAGGACTCATTTCCTTTTAGTTCCAAGCAAGTAAAATTTGGGGGTCCTGCTTACTGACAGTCTTTATTATTACTGTTGTTGTTATTTATCTGGGAAAATAAACCGAGGAACTCTACCAGGCCCACGGCAGTGCTCTGGGTCAAGAAAGTGAAATGTCCAATAATTTACTACTTGCTCCAACTTATTTCCTTTCAAATACATTTTCTTATTCTCCTATATTTAATTATCAGATCACATCATTTCTTACAGGAGGCCACGACAATGGAGAAGGATAACACAAACCTCCCTCTCTGCTAGGGTGGTACATGGCATGTGCACCTCCTTCCCTCTGTCAGGGGAGGTACAGGGGGAAGCACAATAACCAGACTTTCTGCTTTCACCCAGCAGACAAGAGCCCCTAGAAGCGTGGACCACTTCTGACAAATGTCTACTTGTAATCGAGGGGAAAATGCCTGAAACACATGTATGCACAGAAGATGCTAACCTGACTTGAGAAACCTGTCCACCTTTCTTCTGAGTAAGAATGGTCTACGTACCTGTCTGAGCCATCGCTGTCAACAGGAGTGTGTGAAATGCCAAGGCTGCTGGAAAAATCTGTTTTGTTTGAAGAAACTTTAGCAAAGCCATTCCCACCTGTAACAATGGACTCTGAATCAATCAAAGACAAATCAGGCCAAAGGTAATTCCACTAAGCCTGAAGCCCCACTGTGAAAGGCTTTCTGATGCCAGACCACTCACCTGGGCTCTTGTCATAGCCAGCCGTGACTGCAGCAAAAGTGGGGTTGCCATTCTTGCCAGGAAGTGAAGCTGCTTTTGTCAATTTGTGTTGGCCTCCATTTGGCTGCTTGGTTTTTGGGTCGCTGAAGAAAGAAGCAAAAAGAGAAGTAACTCCCTCCCAGCACTGCCTGCTGGAGGCCTGCAGGCCACTTGTCTCAGGGCTGCGGCTCTGCAGGACTGAGCCCCCATAGTCAGCACCTGCACTGTGCAGCCCAGGCCGCCTGCAGAGCACAGCCTGGCCTCATAGCAATGATTTGGGACCTATGACTTCACAGTCAAATGGAAACTAAGGGATCTGTGGGGAAAAGGTAAGAAAATACTGGATCTGTATAAGAGACCAGGATCACAACGCAGGCACTAGAAAGACTGTTTTAGAGAAGAACTTTAGGAAGGGAGGCACTAGGCAGTGAACAAGGAGTAGAATGTGAGGTCTTGATAGGTGACAACACATGACAAACTGGTTCTTACAAAGTGTCCTCCCATATCAGGACAGGTTAAGAAGCTCATGGTGGCAAGAGCACAGGCTGGGTGGCCTCCCCGAGACTGAGTGGATGTTGCCTCTTGACAAGTTAAAAACTTGGCAGGTGCACTGTGGTTTCCTCATGTGGAAAGCAGTGGTGGGGACAGTACCTCACTGGTGCCGGACAGGAGGATGAAATGCAGTGGCAGCTGTGTGGTGCTGAGAACGGTGCTGCTGCGTGGTAAGAACTTGGCCAGAACTGGATGGTGCTCACAAGTACCACTGAGGTTACTGTTACCCTTAAAGCCAATCAAACACTAGCGTGGCTGTGCCCTTACTGAGCAGCGCCACTTGAGGGGGTCCCACCTGCCTGTCAGGAGCCTGCCTTGCTGTGCACATGTCACCTACTGCAGCACACTTATTCTAGATCCTATCCTTTTAACTGCTAAACTAAACTGCCATAAGGTTAAAATAAGTGTCCCACAAAGCCATTTCCTCAACTCAAAGGACATCTATAGATCTTCATTTAATGCTCAGTATGCTTATTTACTCTTGAATTAGAACATAATTCTAATAAGTTAAATTATGCATTTCTAGTCCATGGGTGATAAAAGCCAAGGGACAGAAGAGGTACTGCTGGAACTGGGCACCAAGGGGGAAGTGACCGAGGGAAAGGGCAGGGCTGACAACAGCAGATGTAGGAGGCGAGACAAGATAGCCGTCTGTGGCCACTGAGTGTTTCCATTTAATAGGAATGAGCCTCAGGTTTCTGGAGCACTTATTTGTTCAAGGAACAGGAAGCAACCAGTGAGCCTACCTGCTGGAGCCACTGTTGACGATGCTGCTGTAGCTGCCACGGGATGTGAGCGGGCAAGGTGCAGTGGGCGGGGATGGAGAGGCAGGTGTTGGTGAGGTCTGGCGTTGTTTTAAGAAAATGTCTGCGTTGAGGGTTTGCAGAGAAAGTTTATAAAGACTATCAGAAGCTGGAAAGTAAAAATAAAAGGTTTCATTAATGTCATATTTTACTTTTCAATATTAGTTACTTTTGATGTTCTATTTGATACTATGCAGAACTCAAGTGCTTTTACAAAGAAAAACAAAATTAATGCTTTTACATGTGTTCTGTCCTAAGGTTTAAAGAAAACAATGGAAACAGCTTCTCTCTGCATTATGAGGCTTCCCCAGAAGCACAGCGAGGCCCAGCTCTCTGCTGAGTTGTACTGTAGGACCTCATGAACAGGTCTGCTTTTCTTCCCTTCTCCCATGTCCTTCAGGAATGGGTAGGTGAAATCACTGTGTGTGACCTGAGACTCTCTATGCGTCCACATAGGTTCACAGAGTTGTGGCAGGTGCGGGGCCTGGGGCAAAACATCCCTTGGTTCACTGCACAATACCCCGCATTCTGGCACAGCTGGTGAAGTGCCGTTCCTGGTTCCTGCTTTACAAGGTTACAAACTCCTAGTATCTTCCTGCTTCCCTTTAGGGTAATATTTACATAGCTGTTTTAAATTAAAACATAAAACAAAAAATGTCATGAAATAATACTTCTTCTGCACTCACTAAATGGAAATACATAACACCTTTATCAGAAAAAGATATCATCACTTGTGATCAAGATGGTGAAGTAGGTAGTAAACACCATGCTCGCTCACCTCCTCCCATGACCACCACATCAAATTTACAACTTAAGTAGAAATAGAAAAAGAAGAAAGCCCAAAGTGAGTAGAACGAAGAAAATAATAAGAACCAGAGCAGAGGGGGAAAATAAAAGTCTAAAAAATAGGGGGAAAAAAAAAAATCAATGAAATCAAGAGGTTTTTTTTTGAAAAGGTAAACAAAATTAATAAACCTCTAGCCAGACTCATCAAGAAAAAATGAGAGAACCCAATTAAAATCAGAAATGAAAAAGGAAACTGATGCTTCACAAATAGAAATAATTGTTAAGAAAATACTATGAACAATTACATGCCAATAAATGGGACAACGTGGAAGCAATCGATCAATTCCCAAGAAACATGAGATCTTCTGTACTGAATCAGGAAGAAACAGAAAACCTGAACACTGATTACTACCAATGAAAATGAAGTAGTAATAAAAACTCCCAACAAACAAAAGGCCAGAATCAGATGGCGTCACAGGTACATTTTACTAAACATTCAAAGAAGAATTAATACCTTCTCAAACTATTACAAATAACAGAAGAGGAGGGAAGACTCCTAAACTCACTTTACAATGCCTGCATTACTCTCATTCCAAAACCAGACAAAAATAGTACTAAAAAGAAAATTATAGGCCAATATTCCCGATGAAATAACAATCCTCAACAAAATATTAACAAACCAAATTCAGCAATACATTAAAAAGATCATACACCAAGGACCAAGTGGGATTTATTCCCAGGATGCAGGGTTGGTTCAATATCCACAAATCAATTAATGTGATATATGCCACATAACAAAATGAAGGATAAAGATTGTATGATCATATCAATAGATGCGGACAAGGCATTAGACAAAAGCCAACATCAATTCATGATCAAAATTCTCAACAAAGTGAGGATAGAGAAAACATTCCTCAACATAATAAAGGCCATATATGACAAACTACAGTCGACATCATATTCAACAGTGAAAAGCTGAAAGCTTTAAGATCAGGAGTAAGACAAGGATGCTCACTTTTACCAATTATATTCAACATAGTACTGGAAGTCCTAGCCAGAGCAATTAGGCAAGAGAAAGAAATAAAAGGCATCCAAACTGGAACGGAAGAAATAAAACTGTCATTATTTGCAGGTTACATAATACTATATATAGAAAACCCAAAAAACTAGTAGAACTAATAAATGAACTCAGTAAAGTAGCAGTACTAAATTAATACTCAGAATTCGGCTGCATTTTTCTATACTGATAATGAACTGTCACAAAGAGAAGTTAGAAAACAATCCTACTTACAAATGCATCAAAAAGAATAAAATACCAAGAAATATATTTAAACAAGGAGGTAAAATACCTGTACTCTGAAAACTATGAGACATTGAAGAAATTTAAAAAGATACAAATGAATGGAAGGCTATACTTACCATGCTCATGGACAAAAAGAATTAACATCGTTACAATGTCCCTACTACCCAAAGTAATCTACAGATTCAATGCAATTCCTATCAAAACTTCGGTGGCATTTTTCACAGAACCAGAACAAATAATCCAAAAGTTTATAGACCCTGAATAGCCAAAGCAATCTTGAGAAAGAACAAGTTCCAAGTATCATGCTACCTGATATCAAACTGTGTAACAAGGCTGCAGTAATCAAAACAGCATGGACTGGCACAAAAACAGATACATAGATCAAATGGAACAAAATAGAGAGCCCAGAAATAAACTCATGTGTACATGGTCAATTACTCTATGACAAAGAAGTCAAGACTATACTATTGGGTAAAGAGAATCTCTTCAATAAGTGGTGTTTTCTCAACTGCAACAGATATGAGGGGGGACCCAAAAAACCCCTGGAATTTATTTATTGTATAAGAAATTGTGTATTTATTCTTACATGTTTTAACTTCCATGGCCTTTAAAATATTCTCCATTTGATGCAATACACCTATCAAGATGTTTTTTTTTCCACTGCTCAAACAGTTTTTGAATTTGTTGATTTTGATGCCTTTTAGTGCTTCTGCCATTTTTGTTTCATCTCTTCCACATAGGCAAAATATGCCCCTTTGAGGACTTTTTTCATCCGGGGAAACAAAAAAGTCGCTCAGGATGAGATCAGATGAACAGGGGTGATGCCATTTTTGGTCAAAAACTGCTGAACACTCAGCGCAGTCTGTGCAGGTGTGCTCCTAAATCACCCATCACGAAATGGGCAAACACGTTGAAAGAGTTTCAAAAACATTCACTGAAACTGCATGCACCCTCTCACAACAACGCCAGCTGGTACACTGATACAGATGTGTTCCCAGAACACTCACCTAGTGGGGGAAGCATGTACTACAAGGGGCTCACCCTTCAGAAAATAATTCCATTTTTTGGGGTTCCCCCCTTGTACATGGGAAAAAATGAAACTAAACCACTTCCTTACATCATATACAAGAATAAACTCAAAACAGATTAATTCTAAATGTAAGAACCCAAACCATAAAACTAGAAGAAAATGTAGGCAGTAAACTGTGACATCATTCTTAGCAAATTTTTTTGGGATGTGTTTCCTTAGGCAAGGGAAACGAAAGAAAAACAAATGGGACTACATCAAACTAAAAATCTTCTGCACAGTGAAGGAAACCATCAACAAAATGAAAAGACAATTTACCAAATAGAAGAAGGTACTGGCCAGTGATACATCTAATAAGGGCCTACTATCCAAAATATATAAGGAACTCACAACGAATGAAAACTAGAGAACAGGAACAGATATTCCTCCAAAGAGCACATACAGATGGCCAATAACATGAAAAGATGCTCAGCATAACTAATCAGGTGTAAATGCAAATTAAAAGCACAGTAAGATTATCACCTCACACTAGTCAGAATGGCTATCATCAATAAATCAACAAACAACAAAAGCTGGTGAAGATGTAGAGAAAATGGAACCCTTGTGCACTACTGACTGCTGGTGGGATTGCAAACTGGTACCGCCACTATGAAAAACAATATAGAGGTTCCTCAAAAAATTAAAAATAGAACTACCAGATCACCCAGCAATTCCACTTCTGAGTATTTATCCAAGGAAACACCAAACCAATTCAAAAAGATAGGTGTATTGCAGCATTATTTACAATAGCCAAATAAGGAAGTAACTAAGTGTCCACTGACAGAGAAATGAATAAAGATGTGGTACATATATACAATGGAGCATTATTAGCCATAAAAAAGAATGAAATCTTGCCATTTGTGACAACATGGATGGACCTAGAGGGTACTGTGCTAAATGAAATAATCAGAGAAAGACAAATACTGTATTGTTGTACTTACATATGGAATCTAAAAAACCAAAATGAATGAACAAACAAAACAAACTGATAAAACAGAGAATGAATTGATGGTTGCCATATGGGAGGGAGTTTAGAGAATGAGTGAAAAAGGTGAAGGGATTAAGAAGTACAAACTGGCAGTTATTGTATAAAAACAGTTACAAGGATGTAAAGTACAGCAATAACATTGTAATAACTGTGTATGGTATCAGAAGAGTACTAGACTTATTGGGGGGATTACTTTGTAATTTTAAAATGTCTAATCACTATGTTGTACACTTGAAAATTATATAATATTCTATGTCAACTATAACTGAGAAATCAAAATACTGTATAAAATTTTTTTAAAGTCCTGACCAGTGTGGCTCAGTGGGTTGGGCGTTGTGCCACAAAGAAAAGGTCACTGATTCAACTCCCAGTCAGGGCACAGGCCTAGGTTGCGGGTTTGATCCTCAGTCGGGGCACAAGAGGCAACTGACTGATGTTTCTCTTACATTGATGTTTCTCTCCCTTTCCCTCTTTTAAAAAGTTTTTAAATTAAGAAAAAAGAAAGAGAAAGGTATCACGTGTACCTTGGTGCTGGTCAGTTGACTGATACAAAGTATACGGAAAGTGCTCTGGCCCCTGTGAATGCAGTCTCCACGGGCTCCCAGTCTTTGAGGAAGACCACTGACCCAGTTATACTGGCACAGCTGTAGAGCCCCACTGCACTCCTTGTTTCTTATCTTTGCCCAAAACAGCTCTTCCCAGCTTGACACATTTCCCTTCACCCTCCTGGCAGGCCTTTTATGTCCCATGCAAGTCTTGTGTATAGTAAGAATAGTGTATTCTACTTTGATTTCCTGTGTCTGTTCTTCCCCACTTTCAGACTGAAGCCTGCTCTCACGATGGTTCTATTTCATTGTAATTCTCTCTTACACCTAACGCTCCTCCTCAGACCTCTAGCACTTAGGGCCTAGACAAGGTTACACCTTCCTTGGCTGTATCAAGAACTCCATTATGGCACCATGAAGGAAAACATCCTTTTCTCTTAAGCCCAAGCTATCCATTTGCCAGCTTCAGTACCACCTTGTGCCTGCCCCAGGAGTTCTCACTGACCTTCATCAATGGCGTTGGCACATTATTCACTGTCCTTACAACCACCCTGCCTACTCTCACCTGTGACCATGTGGCTAATCTCTTCCCTCATGTGTTATTTGTTGACTTAATGTCCATGCTCAGGGCCCATCTCAAATGCCATCTCCTGTATGAGCCCTGCTCAAATCTCTCCATCCTTCCACCCTCCTTAGAAGCCCCCCATAGTCCAGTGTGCCTAAGTGATATTACATCTTCACTGTAGGGTCATTATTTGTACAATTGTCCTGACCCTTCCCTAGCCACCTCTTATACATTTTCTGACCTCCTCCAATACCACCAGAAGCGACCTGTCCCCTGTGAACAGCCCACATCTGTACCCTTCACCTGAATTCTAAGTTCTTAGCCTTCATCCAACTTACTAATGCTTCATTTAAATCCCCCTTCACTTTAAACAATCTTGTTGCTCAATCTGATTTCACCTTTAATGCAAACAAGCCAAACGTGAGTTTACTCTAACACTGCAGTGTAGACAAGTCAGTCTTAAGACTGTCACCCTCTTCCATCCTAAATCCTGCCATCAGGCCCCTCCCTGTGTTCGTCTTTCTTATCTTCTATTTCAGGTGAGGACTGCTGCCTTATTTTAGTAGACTGAGCTGCTGTCATGACTGACTGCAGGCCAAATCTGATAACAAGGTAAAAAAGTTAGTGAGGAAAATAATGAAACCTTCACATAGGCTGTTTATGTAAAAGATATGGGTAAAGTGGAGACTAAACTAAATTTTTAGAAAGTGATTACACCGCAAGTGTATGAGGAACAAGAAAGGTAAAGCATGTGGAGTTAATCCTCTCCTAAAGAAGCAGTTTTTGGAATGATTCCCCAATCCTAACAGGTCTTCCCATTTTGGACAATGGGCAGTGGTGTGCTGGTGCATCAGCTTCTGGGAAACAAAAGACCTGATGTAAATCGCTTGCTATTTCTCTGTGTATATAACAGAGTCAGACATTAAGCCTGATTAACTAGGAAGCTAAAACTTCACAGACTCCCCAGGGGACAGCTGCATCCTCCACCAAAGGGACTCAATCCCCAAACAAGCAGAAAGACCGGCTTTCCAATCTCCATGGGGAATAACCAGCCTGTTACTTGGGGGAGGGAGAACCAGCAAGGGAGAAATTCCCTTGCATAGGCATGTGCAGTTGAAGCCAGATGACAAAGCAAAACCATGAGACAAGCGCAATAGAAGCCAAAATGGCAACCACAAAGGGGAGGAGTCTAGCCTGGGAAAATATGGGAAAAGGCTAGGTAGGATAAGGGCTCAAAACCCCGAAAGATCCAAGAAAGGGATTGGATGGGGGAGCGCCCAGCACAGCCCTGGAAAAACCGAGGAAATTGGATGAATAGTTTGCAAGACAGCCTGCTTGTTCCTGAAACCCAGAAAATACACGGAGGATCAGCAAGGACCTTGGGGCAGTTGCTATTAGAGCCTGCCTGCCCTCTTCATCTCCTAGGAAGTAGTATTTTCAACCCAACAAATCTTGCCACTACTCAAACTTCTCCCACTCATGTGCCCCTTGAAATTCTTTTCATGCGTCACCATGAGAACCCATATTCTCAAGCAATGCTCTTGCCATGACCAACTAAGCTACTGCAGTTTAATACTAGCAGACTATTTAACAACAGACTTTTCCTGGCTAGTACAAGCTGGCTCCAGCAAACCAGACACTGGGTTGCCTTTTAAAGCAATATGTCCCTGCTGAATTGTTGTGCCCAGACTGATTCCCAAGTTGCCATACTTACAGCTGCCAGATTTGTGAACTGGCACAGAATCCCACTCTGGCGGTGGAGAGTCTTTTTCTCCCTCTGAGCTACTGGTGTTGCCTAGTTCTTGACTATTTGGAAGGAATTTCGCTAGGGCAGATGGCCTGTTATCCACTAATTTATTTGTACCTGCACAGAAAGGAGAAAAGAAAGTCGTTAATGGGTGATGACTCCTTTCTTTTAGGTCTACTTAAATGATCCTTTTAATTACAAGAACAGAATTTTAGCTTTTTACATGACTAATAACTATAACTGATCACTGGTAATTCACAACTAACAACTGTTAATATAACCAATTATAGAAGTATCTGTGTGACCAACAGGAAAATACCTTTTGTTTTCTGGGAATTCCGTGATTTGGAGCTGCTTGTCAATGCAGGAGGAAGAGGGATCTTGGATGGGAGGCTCTTCCGTTGTTTACTTTCCAATGAGGGAGGGTATGGCAGCTCTAAACAACTGAAAGACAAGCATGGAATCAAAATTCAAATTTGTCTGTTTTTTTGTGGGGTGGAGAAATCACTGACTGCTCTGCACTTTCAACGCATGTTTTAGGAATCTGGCTTCCTGAGGCATTATCTGCCCCCCATCCTGAGGCTGAGGCTAAGGCTGCCCAGGAGACAGCTCAGCACTTGTAGGCATCTTCTTTGCACTCTGAGTGCCAACAGCTATGGTTAGAGCACCTGCCTTAGGTAATGCGCATAAAGCCATTAGCGGAAACTTGCCATTTTGGGGCTGTTCAGTCTCTCCCAGCAAATACACTACTAGTGGGGTTCCTGAATATAGAGTCAGAAATGTCAAGGTTCTATTATTCAGAACTCCAAAGAGGAGATGTTTTTGTTGCAGAAACTATGGAATGAACCAGGCTATCTACAGATTCTCCCTCCCAGAAGGCAGCTAATCCACACCAGATTTCAAAGGTCAGAACAGTTCGCACCTTCCAGACCCAACAGCACATACAGTACACTCTATCCCATAAAGGTAAGCAGATGACAGAACAGAGTCTGATCTCATAAATAAATACATTTTAATGAAGGCTATTTGTAAACATTCTATAAGGTACCAGGTCAAAGATCATCTTATTTGCATTTGTTTATATTTCACAAATTTTCTATTTGGAATTAGTCAAAGGAATTTTAAAAATCCTAAGGGTCTCAGTTAACCCAAAAAGAGTTTTATGCGGGATAACACACTGACTTGAAAAAATCCACCACTTATGGGTAAGATTATCAATGGTAAAGGTTTATAAATCTTCCATCTTTCTCCTGCTTCTGATCAACACGGTTACTTAAAAGAGTCCACCTTTAAAAAAAACCAAAAGCTCCCATAGCACAGATACCCACCCAGTCGTCTGGTGGAGGGTGAGTGTGAGTTATTTTTAAGTCAGTGGTTTATAAGTGCTGGGGGTAGGGCTATTTATACAAATCTTAACTCAGTGCCACTGTAAAATTAATTGGTTTTTAAGAAAAAAAAGTGCCAGACAACTACTTTAGTTTTGCTGATTTATACTTTTCTAAATTAAGCAAATGATCTCTATTAAGAAACCTTATGGCAGGGGACAGGCTTCTGATGCAGAAACAGAGCCAAGATAAAGATGGTATTTTAACTTCCACCATGAAGGACTGACCAATTTTGAAAGCAGTTGGGTAAGTATGTAAGTTAGGCACCTTTAAATTAAACTACCCTGCAGGAATTGTTACTGAGGTAGTAGTTGTTCTAAGGCCTTATAGGAAAGGCAATGTTGGCCTAATGAAAACCAGACATTTAATTCACATAAAAATGGTACTGCCATCCTTCTTTTGGTTGGTTTCCATGGAAATCAACAGATCCACTCCTCACCCTTCTCCACTCTGCTCTGTGCTTTAAATGCCCGATTTTGGGAGATCTGGTCAAGATGGCAGTGTAGGCAGAAATGGCTCGCCTGTTTGTACAACCACATCAAAATTACACATAAATATAGAACAACCATCAGTCAGAATCATCAAAATCCAGTTGAATGGAAGTTTGACAACTACAGAATTTAAAAAATTACAATCATTGAGACGGAGATGGCAAGCGGGTGCCATATCTGAGATTCCAACAATCTGGCTAACACTGCTTGACCTGCTTTGGAAATCCCCACAGACTTCACCCCACCTAAATTATAGGCCCATCCAAGATGCTTTTCCATAAGAATGGCTGGTATTGGCTCATGCTTCACAACTTCCTAAATCCTCTCAAACAAGTAACAGCTGGCCTCAGTGAGCTCCAGGCCCGGCACTAGTAGGAGCCAGCCTAAATACACAGCTTGGGTTTGCTTGGGAATCTCAGAGCCCAGCACAAGTAGCAGCCATCTCATATTGCTTTATTGCTCAGGCAGGGTGCCCTGGGCAGAACACAGGTGGGGGCTGACCTCGGCCTGCACCACCCAGGAAACTTCAGGTCCAGCAAACCCAGTACACAGCTACAGACCACATCAGAGCACCACACTGTGCCCCTGCATAGGTGATCCTCCGCAGAGGGTGGAGTTGGTCGTCAGTGGTCACAGCCAGTCCTTGCTGCTGACTGAACTGGGTAAATCCCTCCCATTGACCTGCCAACAGAAACCAAGGCTCAACTAACAAGAGGAGGGTGTACTCAGCCCACATGAAGGGTACACCTCAAGTACCCAACTTGGGTGACAGGGGAGGCTATGCCACTGGACACTATAGGGTACCTACTACATTAGGCCATACTACCAGTCATGGAGTCAAAGCAGCTCTACCCAATACATAGTAGGCTGCCTAATTGAGGAGGCAAATAAATATGACCCAAATCAAAGAACAAAATAAAACCCCAGAAAAAGAACTAAACGAAACAGAGACAGTCAACCTATTAGATGAAAAGTTCAAAACACTGGTAATCAGGATGCTCAAGAAATGACTGAGTACGGCGACAAAATAAAGCTGTGAAGGTTATACAAAGTGAAAAAAAGAAAAATATACAGGAAACCAACAGTGATGGGAAGGAAGCCAGGATTCAAATCAATGATTTGGAGCAAAAGGAAGAAATAAACAGTCGCACAGAACAGAATGAAGAAACAAGAATTGAAAAAAATGAGAGGAAGAGCAAGAAATTGAAAACTTTGTTGAAAAAATAATGAGGGGGAAAAAAACTTCCCTAATTTGACACACAAGTCCAGGAAGCACAGTGAGTCCCAAACAAGTTGGACCCAAAGAGGACCACAACAAGACACATCATAATTAAAATGCCAAAGTTAAAGATAAAGAGAGAATCTTAAAAGCAGCAAAAGAAGAGTTATCTACAAGGGAGTTTCCATAAGACTATCAGCTGATTTCTCAAAAGAAACTTTGCAGAGAGAAGGGACTGGCAAGAAGTATTCAAAGTGATGAAAAGCAAGGACCTACAACCTAGATTACACTATCCAGCAAAGCTATAGTTTACAATGGAAGGGCAGATAAAGTGCTTCCCAGACAACGTAAAGCTAAAGCAGCTCATCATCACCAAGCCATTATCATAGGAAATGTTAAAGGGACACATTTAAGAAAAAGAAGAACAAAATTATGAACGTTAAAATGACAACAAACTCAGTACTATCAATAACTGAATCTAAAATAAAAAAATATATAAATAAACTAAGCAAACAACCAGAACCAGAACGGAATCATTTGGAGGGTTATCAGCTGGGAGGGGGAAGGGGAGAATGGCAGAAATGGTGCAGGGATCAAGAAGCATAATTGGTGGGAATAAAATAGACAGGGGGATGTTAAGAACAGTACAGGAAAGGGTGAAGCCAAAGAACTTATATACATGATCCATGGGCATGAACTAAGGGGGAGCAGGGCATGTTGCTGGAGGTAAGAGGATACTGGGTAGAGGGGGGCAAAGGGAAAAATATTGGGACAACTATAACAGCATAATCAATAAAATATGCTTAAAAAATCTTTTTTAAGGCTTCTGAATAAGTGCATAAGGGCCAACTTAATTTAAATGATTAATTGTGAAAAGAAAAACCAGAAAGATGTTTCAGCTGCCAGGTATTTTGACTCATGTAATACATGAAATAGGCCCCATGCAGGAAGGAAGGAAGCCAAGGGCAAGGCCAGGGCTTCCCCATGCAGACAAGCCTGGAGGCCACTGTGTGGAATGTGGTGTCAACCGCCCTGAGCTGTGTGCTATTTGAGCAGATTATGAGAAAGAAAACATTGTGCTAATTTTATATTGTTAATTTGTTTCATAAACGTAAAATGTTGATAAACAATTAGAAAACAAAAGGATCAACAGATAGCTGGTGTCCTCAATTAGCATTTCTAGGGCCTTTCTTGGTTCCCTAGAAGTCCTCTTACTTCCTGGCATCTCTGACCTACAAAACAGTCTTCTGGGGGTGCACAGACCAATTTCTGCAGTGTTAAAGCTGGAAAAATGAATGAACCAGAGGTCAGCCATTGCACTCCAATGATCCACACTCCTCAGAAATGATTTTTGTGACGTTAGCTCCTGGGAGTCTGGTCGGAGGGGCTATCCTGCAGAGACTGAGGTATTCCCTTCTGGCTTTATCTCCTTTTAAAAAATGTGTAAGACAGCTCTGGGGTGGGGTGAGGTTCGGGGATGGAGGGATTGAACAAAAAAGAAAAAGAACTCATGTACACAGACAACAGTGTGATGACTGGGGGGGCAGGTGGAAGAGGGCATGGAGGATAAATAGTGAAGAAAAATACAATAAAACAGTTCAAATAAAAAAATGATAAAGATCTCATAAAAAATTTTAAAGACATGTATATATTTCCTCCAGATACAGTAAAAGACTGAAAGCACTTCTTGTTAGGTGACAGGCATTCCGGGTATCACTAATGCCAGAGCCAGAAGGGATTGCACCTGAATGACAGAGCAAGGCGTGCACTACCATAATTCAGTGTAAATAGGAAATGGCTCTATTTAGACAGGCCAAGTTGCTGGTTATTAAAGAGCCTGTATTTCTTTAACGCCATACTTGTTTGATGTACTAATGAATTCTGACTCTCAGTACATTTATTTTTATGCCTGAGTTTCAGAAAAACACAAAACAAGATTTGTGAGTTCACAAAAACTTAGATAAGGAGATTAAGAGACTAAGGTTGCTTATGGATTTCTCCAGTAGCAAAGACAATTTAAAAAGATCATTTAGAGTGCACTGCTTAAATTGTTTTTTGGTAATAATCTCTCTCTTAGCTATGCACCAAGAGAATCTGAGTTGTCACTGTAACTGTCCCTTGAACAGGTGGCACAGAACTGGTCACTCTAGCTTGTGGTTTGCCAGAGAACTCAAAAACATTGGAAAGGTTAGTGGTACTCCAGTGAAGTCTTTCACAAACTTTTCAAAACCAAATCAGTTAACAGTCAACTTATTTCATTTAAAAAAAAGAAAGAAAGAAAGAAAAAAAAGGGGGGAATACAACATAAGTCAGGGGAAGAGGACTAAAGGTGAGATTAACTTGTACTATTTGTTTTAAACTATTATGTGTCAGGCACTGAGCTCAGGTACCCAAGCTAATAAACTTCCTAGCCACTACCTGAGTATCATTCTTGTCCTCGGATGCCAGACTGTCAGCATCAATTAGTGCCTCAGGATGATTTCTCTCATGGGAGGTCCAAGTGTGTCAACCAGGACTCTATGTGACATTCCTTCTAACTGGGTCACACTATTCTCAACAAATTGTGTGATTAGGTCACTCAAACTAACAATCTGCACATAAGGGTAAATTTTAGACATTCCATTACTAATTGCTGCCATATGCTATGTTATTTCTAAATTCAGGGACAAGGTGATATTTCTCTGCAGTAATCACTAATTTCTTACTAGCTTTGGTTCTATAGAACAGACTGCCCTGCCTGAGTAAAGCTGTGTAATCTAGGGATAATGTCTAGGTTACTGGTGTTTTTGCAAAGCTCGAGTATTAGACCCAGAATAAGAGTTCTAAGGCAAATTTTAATGATAACAAACTATATCTTCTTTTATTACTTTATACCTACTTTCTTCACTTCCTGGGTCAATGTCCAACTTATCACACAAAAAAGCAAATACTGGCTTTCATACTGATGGCCATTTCATATGATGAACTAGGAAGGGCATTATTAATGATGCTAAAACTAAAATTAGTTTATTAGGTAGATCCAAGGTTTAATAAAAGTATGAACTTAATAACCCCAAAGTCCGACTTGCTCATTTACTTGGGGAAACGTTCTAAGCAAGCCTTCCCCGGGGTGGGGATGGGGAGGGGCAAAAAAATCCTATCCCACAGGGCCTGGGATAGTTACTTCATGGTAGACTTGTCTGATAGGTACCAGCTGCCCTGATGACCTAAGCACAGATTCTTTCAAGTTATACAGCACAGAATTCTAGATCCAGCTGCAGATCGAAGTTACAGAGCAGGTTCAGAGCTCTCTTTCACAAAAATTAACTCACACCTGTGGCTAAACCACTGCGGTCATCTTTGTGTGGAAGTGAAACAGTTCCCTCCCTGGGAATGAATTATCAACCTAAATTTTTGCAACAAGTTGTTAACCTCTGCCTTTTACGTTTCTGACAGAAGCATGTGGCCATCCCTAATCAGTGAACATCAGGCATCAGAAAGAAGCCAAGAGGAACATGATATATTACAGGGCTTTTGTTGTACTCCACCCCCAGCCCCCCCACTCTGCAAAGACCAACCAAACCACGCAAACCATTACCTAGTTTTTACCAGTAACTTCTTTTATATACCTTATTTCTCTGCACTTTTTTTTTTTTTAAATCTCACCTGGCTTTCACATCTGTTGGGATTTCCTTCTTAACATTCAAGAGCTTTTTGCTTTTTTGCTTCACTTGAGGCATTTCATTTTCATGTTTTTCAGGCGTGGCTTGTTTTCCCTTTTGCTTTTCTGCATCCTGTAAAAAATGTACTTAACTGGTGAGAAGTATTAATAAAAATGACTGATAGAGTCTTATTTGAATGCAGAGACACAAAACTGAAGATGTAGCAGATATATATGTCATATACATAAAAACAATAAAACTTCTTCCTTCAAATCTATCTTAACTATTGTGGTTCTGTCAATTTCTCAGCCTTGGATTTACTATAATTGTATTTTGGTGAGCCTGGGTTATAGAGTGTCATTTTAATTTATATTCATATCCTGACAGGCATGGGTGGTGGCACTGGCAGTAGCAAATTGGTGGCTTCCTATTTTTTAGACTTCTGGTGCAAAACCTTGCCTTTATTAATAAGAAATTTTCAGTTAGGACTACAATATAAACACTTTGGCAACGTGCCCAATGCTGATCCCAAGCCAGGAACACAAGTGTCCATGCCTATTCACTGAATGTTCACAACGACACTGTGACTATCAACAGTTATGGTGAGTCAATGTTAACAGCTATTCACCATCAACGGGAGAGGGCTCAGTTACCCATTCGCTCACTCAACATTTACTGGTCACCCACTTAACCAAGAGGGCCCAGGTCCTTCTCCTGACGGCTGAGGTCCAGCAGGAGGGAGATACATACGGAAGTATAAGATCGATCAACTTGTACTTTTCATATGGAAATGCTCACTGGCGTTACTGTAGCACAGAAGAGCTGTTCACCTTGCTCAAGTGTGGAGCATACACTGAACGCCACACTGCATCTAACAGCTGTGCTACTTGCTGGTCACCAAATGCTGTTTCTGGTCTGTGACCAGGTAAGTATAGAAACCACATTCATGCTTTTTTTACTCATTTGACACTGCTGTGGTCTCCAAGCACTGATCAGGGAACCTGTCTCCTGGACACAGCACGGGTCCGCTCAGGTGCTGCTGAATTTGCCTGGGGAGCGGCATGCGGACTGGGTACGTATTACTCATGTGCAGTAGGACCACGTATATAACAGCCTGGAAATTTTTAAAAGACCTGGTTCTTCATCACAGATAGTTTGAGCAGCACTGTGTTTAAGGATGCACTGAGGCTAACCAGGGGGACAGACGGGAAGGACAAGGACATATAGAGCAAAAGGAACAGCTATTGGAGTGGGGGAGTTACGAGCACATGGTGAATTAAGAGTTGACCCAACAGTGTCTAGCTTCCCAGTGTGTGGTTATTGACGGAACCTAGATTTTTACAGGTAACACCAAGTCAATCTACTTAACTGTCAAGAGTAAATAACGAAAGGGCAAGAACATCCACTATACCTTTTCAGACTTATCCTGAGTTATTAAAGAAGCATTTCCTAAGCACTTGACTCATCATGAACTTTGCAGACTGTTAGTTCTTTGAGGACGAGAACCTGGTCTTTTGTCCACTTGTTTCCTAAGCTCCCAGAATAAGACCTGGCTCTTAGGTACTCAATTGAATCACTGGGTAGAACAGAGTGGGAATGGACACACGAGTGTAATCTAGTGAGGAAGAAATGACACGCAACTGTCAAGCAGGTCAGTCACAAAAAAATAAGAGCACGTAAACCCTCTGAAGAGTGCTGAGGAAGGAGCATAAAAACGGAACAGCAGGGAGAAGGGTAACAGGTATGGAGTCCATGAGTTCTGAGCCATGCCTGTAAGGAAGCAAATGACAGGGAAGCGGAAGTTGAAGGAAAGTAACAACAGAAAGGTAAAAATTATGCCAGCAGGTACACACAGAATGCAGGAGATGGGGTAGGCGAGGGGGTCACTGAGGAGTGGTTAGGGAAAAAGTTGGAAAGGTGGAAAAGTTGTAAAGAAAGCAGGTGCTGAAAATGCCTTCCAAAGCTTATTTCTATCACTGAAACTGCTGGGATCCCACTCTAAGCTTTGTAGTCATCTGTTGGAAGTCATCTGTTTGAAGGATATAAAGTACAGAACTCCAACACTAGCTACCAACTATATTGAGGTGCACACGGCACCGTGCCTAATGCGAAGGATACCAAGGGGAAGGCAGTTGACAAGAACAATAGATATACATTTTATTTAAAAATTTAATATATATAGATGACACCACTGGATTTAAGAAATGATTCCTTAGGCCACTAGGTTAAAACTGAAAAGACGCTCTGGTCTACAATATTAAAGGTTATATTAGCATCATTTTAAATTTGAAGTATAATTATTTAAAAATAAAAATGCCAAAATAGAATTCCACTTTTCTTTTTCTGCACATGGCTTATAACTCAGATTCTCAGACATGCCCCAAAAGAAATATTATCCTCCATTACCTAACGCCCACCAGTATCAGGTGCTTTGCAGTATTACTCCTGATGCTGAGGACACTGAGAAGTCAGGCAGCTTTCTTGATATGCTGATGTGTGCTGGGCTGAGTCCCCAGTTCTGGGTGAGCACTAAGGCTGAGAGTCTTTTCCTGGGCCATGTTCCCCTCCGGGACAGTCACTGCTCTGCCTGTGCAGGGAGTGAGCTGCTACTGAAGCCGATTGTGCTGGGAGTGATATCACAGGAAAAGTTCGATCTAATTAAAATGGTGCAATTCCTTCTCATTCTCTTCTGATACTTAAAATCTGAAACAAATTTCATGAGCCAGAGTAGTTACTAATCCATATAGCCCTAACTTTTAAGCAGTGTTTCTAGTTTCTCACTATTGTGTTTTGTTAACATGCTTCCCAGTGTTCTTCCTGGAGGAAAATGGGAGACATTCATCCCCAGACTGTTGAGGCATGCCTGTGGACACTGAGCACTTATCCTCAGAAATGTGCTCACGTTAAACACGAAATGCTCATTATACATTAAGAAACCCGAACGATGAGACAGTGTTTGCCTGTACGACCCTGTCCTACCTCCTTGAGGAGAGGTTCCGTGTCTGGGTTGGAGGTCTCTGTGGTGGTGGAGGAGCTGTCGTCGTCAGCCAGGGAGTCCTTCAGCTCATCTTCCTGGGGCTTTCCCTTTCCCTTCTTCTCCTTTTCCTCTTGCTTCTTAGATGCCTTAACCTTGCGCTGAAGAGGTTTTCCTTTCCCTGGGAATGAAAATAAAAAATAACTCATTTTTAAATAGTTTAGAACTAAACACAGCCACCAAAACATTTTTTTTTTTGAAGAGGCTGAACTTTTCTGATTAATAAAACTTTTCTTTCTCTATTTTATTCCTTAGAGAATTATTATTTAATGAAACTTTCCAAATCATGTTTGACTTTTTGATTAGAATGTTTTAAAAATCACTTTGAGGCATAGTTTTTGTACAGCAAGATGTATCTATTTCAAGTGTAAAGTTCAATGAGTTTTGGCAAACTCAGTAGTTTTGACATATCTGTCTGTCTGTCTTAGGATAGTTTTTTATACCACAGAGAGGAATATAGCTTTTTTTTTTTTAATGATAAAAACAGAACTTCATTAACATGTACAAAGTAGTGGATTAGTATTCAGTCTTGCAGAAAATTTTCAACAAAGAACAATACATTTTTTATTATTTATTTACTCTTCCTGTATTTTTACTTTTTAAAAGTATATTTTGATTATGCTATTACAGTTGTCCCAATATTTTGCCCTTTGGCCCCCCGCCCCCCACCTTAGTTCATGTCCATGGGTCATGCATATAAGTTCTTTGGTTTCTCCATTTCCTATACTATTCTTAATGCCCCCCTATTTATTTTGTACCTACCAGTTATGCTTCTGATCCCTGCACCATTTCCCCATTCTCCCCTTTCCCCCTCCCCATTGATAACCCTCCATATGATCTCCATATCTATGGTTTTGTTCCTGTTCTAGCTGTTTGCTTAGTTTGTTTCTGCCTTTTAGATTCATTTGCTGATAGTTATGAGTTTGTTATTTTATTGTTCATAGTTTTAATCTTCTTCTTAAATAAGTCCCTTTAACATTTCATATAATAAGGGCTTGGTGGTGATGAACTCCTTTAGCTTTACTTTGTCTGGGAAGCACTTTACCTGGCCTTCCATTCTAAATGATAGCTTTGCTGGGTAATCTTTTCATCACTTGGAATACTTCTTGCCAGTCCCTTCTGACCTGCAAAGTTTCTTTTGAGAAATCAGCTGACAGTCTTATGGGAGCTACCTTGTAACTAACTAACTGTTTTTCCTTTGCTGCTTTTAAAATTCTCTCTTTGTCTTTAATCTTTGGCATTTTAATTACAATGTGTCTTGGTGTGGGCCTCTTCGGGTTCATCTTGTTTGGGACTGTAAGCTTCCTGGACTTGTATGTCTACTTCCTTCACCACGTTAGGGAAGTTTTCTGTCATTATTTTTTCAAATGGATTTTCAATTTCTTGTCCTTTTTCTTTCCCTTCTGGCACTTCCATGATGCAACTGTTGGTATCCTCAATTTTTCTTTTTCTTTTTGTTGTTCTAATTGGGTGTTTTTTGCTTCCTTATATTTCAAATCACTGATTTGAATCTTGGCTTCATCTTCTCTACTACCGATTCCCTGTAAATTATTTGTTATTCTAGTTAGGGTATCTTTCTTTCATTTCTGACTGGTTCTTTCTTTTATGGTTTCCATGTTCTTTTTTATGCTGTTGAAGTTCTTACTAAATTCCTTCAGCATCCTTATAACCATGGTTTTGAGTTCTGTATCTGTTAGTCTGCTTGCCTCTATTTCACTTAGTTCTTTTTCCTATTCTTTTACTTGGGATCTGTTTGTCTCCTCATTTTAGCTGCTCCCCTGTGTTTATTTATATGTATTAGGTAGAGCTGCTATATTCCCTGGACTTGGTAGATTGGTCTATTGTATAGCAGGTTTTCTGTAGGGTCCAGTGGCACAGCCTCCCCATTCACTGGAGCTGCGCATTCCAGATGCACCCTCCATGTGGGCACTGTACACCTTCCTTTTGTAGTCGAGCCTTGATTGCTGTTGGAGGGAATTACTCCCAGGAATTACTCGAGGAATGGCTAGGACCACCGTGAAGGATCAGCTGTGCAGGGTCCCACTGAATCTACCTCTCAAATGTGTCACTTGTGGAGGTGGTTGGTTGGTGCTTTGATATGGCCAATGCACCAGGTGCATTGGCTCTGGGGCCTCCTTGGAGGTGCAGACCAAGGTCAGCTGTTGCCTGGCATGAGCTACAAAGCATTCTGTAGATGTCAGGTACTTGTGCTGGGCTTGGACATGCCCGGGAGAGGCCAAGTTGTGAACCGAGGTCAGCTGCACTAGTTTGGACCTGAGGCTATTTAGCGAGAGTTTTGGGGCATGCCAAGGCCCGATGATGCTTGTTTGTAAGATTTTAAGGAAGTCTAAAGCGTGAGCCAAGACAGGCTGGATATAGCTTGGGTGCATCCCCAAGTTATGTGGGGTGGGATCTCAGGGAATCGCCAGGCATGTCTAATAATATGAGCCAGATTGATGGAGACTCAGATATGGTGCCAGCCTGCTGGCAGTGTGAAGAGAGGGCTCAGAAAAGGAAAAATGGTCTTTACCAGCACTTCTATATGGGAGAAAGCTGCCCCTCCAGCTCTTGCCTGGATGCTTAAAAATTCAGTCCCCCCTCTATGTCCTTAGTGCCTTTTGAGCTACTGCCTCAGTGCTGGAGCTCAGAGGGAGTGAGTCCAGGTAGGTCTGTGCATAGGCTCTTTAAAAGGAACTGCCTGAGATTCCCAAAAGCCCTCTGTCTGACTTAGCCACAATCCCCACTGGTTTTTATAGCCGTAAGTTACAAGGATGCCTCTTCCTGGCACTAGAACCCTGGGCTGATGGGCCTCTTGTAGGGCTGGGACCCCTTGTTCCTCAGGGGAGATCTCTGCAGCCAAAGTATTTCTCCTGATTTTTATCTACCACACATAAGTGTGGGACTAGCCTGTTCTGTGTCTCTGCCCCATCCTACCAGTCTGCATGTGCTTTCTTCTTTATATCTGTAGTTGCAGGACTTTCATTCAGCTAGATTTCAGGTGGGTCTGAATGATGGTTGTTCTACAGTTTAGTTGTACTCTTGATGTCCCAAATGCATGTACTTCTAAGAGGATGCTATATAACCATTCTCACATCACTGCAATAAAAAATTCTCTACAAGAAAACTCCTGGACTCTGGGGATGTCAGGTTTCTTCTGTGTCACATGGCTATGTAAACAAAAAACAAACCTCCTTGGTACATCAGCAGGGAGGTACTAATATGCATTGGAATGGCTGACACGGGAGAGGAAGCAAATTGCAAAAATGTTCAGGATGTAAAGGATTAAATGGAAATACAGCTAGGCCATTTACTGATTTTTACATTTGATTCTGGAAATTACCCATTAGCCTACCTGTGTATGTATGTGTGATACACAGACTTCTGAGAATGGCTCCCAGTGACCTCACCTCCTAGTATTTGTGTTCTTATGGAATTCTCTCTCCTGGACTATGGGCTGGACCACACTGCTAATGATCATAGTAGTGCAGAAGAGATGGGATGTCACTTCCAGGAATAGGTCACAAGAGACTGACTTCTATCCTGTCAGTTTGTTTTCTCCCTTGCCTTCTTGCTCGCTCGCTCTGGGGAAGCCAACTGCTTTGAGCTGCTCTATAAAGGGGACCCATGACAAGCTGCTGACCACATCTACCAAGGAACTTGCAATTGTCAGTTCAACAGGCTGTGAAGAAATGAATCCTGCCATCAACCACCTCAGTGAGTCTGGAAGCAGATACACTCTCAGCCCTGGCTAACACCTTGAGTGCAGCCCTTTGAGATCTAGAGAACCCAGCTGGGCTGCACCGTGAGGCCTGACCCATAGAAACTGTGAGGGAGTAATTTGTTATCAAGAAGAAGATAATTAATAGAATATGCAGAACTCCAAAACAGGAGTCAGCAAACTTATTCTATAAAGAGCTGGACAGAAATATTTTCATATTTGTCAACTCTATGGTCTCTATCACAGCTATTCAAGTCTGCTGTTTTAGCACAAAGGTGGCCACAGACAATATATAAACAAATGGGCATGGCTGTGTGCCAATGAAACTTTATTTACAAAAATAGGTGGTGATTTGGCTCACCAGCTGTAATTTGCCAAGCCGTATTCTAAAGTATAGGTTGTAGAGAAATGCTGTTTTTGAGTTAAAATGATCTCCACTTTACTACTGTGTTTAAAATTATTTTTAACAATGAAAAAAAGCTCAATGTACCACAGTAGCCACAAGCAACTGAAAGGAAAACAGTTGGTGTCTAGTAAATTTCTGAATTTGGTCAGTCAGTAATCTAAGAAACACAAGTATCCTTTATGGCAAATAGCTACCTCTATTTGCATTTTGACATGGAAAAGCTTAAGTCCAATGCTGGAGCTGAATCTGACCCAGAAGAGCATCTGCTGAATTAGTATACATCACAATTCTGATCACAACAGCTGCTGAGCCACGCCTGAGTTCCCCTCACTGTGGTGTGCTGTTCCACAGTGAGAAGAGATGCTTACCTTTGCTTTTTGACAGTGGTGATGGTGGCTGCTCTGTAAACACATCTAGTGCTGGGGGGTCATGGTGGTCGAAGTCTTTGTCCATGGCTTCTATGAGACTGGTGATGTCTGAGTCTTCTGAGCTGTGCCTTGTGCTGCTGGCACATTCTGGGTGGGAAGGGTGGGTGAGGGGGCTGGGTGACAGCCTTCCCAACTGTGGCTCCTGGTGCTGAGGCACTGGTGGTGGTGGAGGAGGAGGAGAGTGCTGCTCCGGCATGCCGTGCACATGATGCTGGCCGCTGTGCTGGCTCTGTTTCGCCCCTTTGGACTTTCTGCCTGCTGTGTGACCCTGGGCCACGGTATTTGAGTCAAGGACCAGGGGGCCTGCTTTGCTAGCAGACTGTGTAGAAGTCCTGCTAGAGGTACTGGAGCTGTTTTTGGCTCTGACATTGTCCACTTCAGCTGAGTTTCTACTGCTGTGACCGCTGTGTGAATGGAAGGACGGGCCACACAGCTTATGACTCCCGGCGCCCGGCCGGGATGATGGGCCGCCTGTGCCACAGAATCCCCGACTATGACTGGAGTCACAGCTGAGTGTGTTTAAGCTGAAAAGGACAAACTGCAGTTAGTAAGCGGCAACTTACAAAATCTTGGGTTAAAAATCTTTTTAATTTAATCAGTAGGGCCATCACAAATATAAATAGTCCAAGGAAAAAGAAGAAATAGAGATACTTTCTACAACTCTATACAGTCTGTTCTATTTCAAAATTTAGGAATCGAGTCACAGTCTAAGAGTTTTAACCTTCATCATTATAATGAAAACAGGATTATTTGCTCTAAGTTCTTAGTAACCGAGAGCTACATATAGTGTATTATTAAGTAATTAGAATTAAGATTTTTCCTCCTAAGTAAAGAAGAAAGATAAACTTATTTTCCTTTTAATTACATTAGCCAAATCTATATATACTAGAGAATTTATTTTCAGCCTATGAACATACTTTCCTTCAGATGAAATACCAATGATTCTCCTGAGATCAAATGGTCTTCCCACATCAAAGGGTGGGTTTGAGGCCTCAAAGGATAGCCGCCTTCGAAATGGCTCCCAAATTCCTTGAGCTTCTAAATAGGCTGTTCCAATGACCAAAAGAAACAGGGCACTGTGGGGACAAAGAGGGAGATTCGGGGTTCACGTATTAGTGCAAGAGTAACCAAATATGATTTAAAGGCAGAGTTTCTTGGCAGAGTACAATATGATATAAAAAACAAAGATGCCTGTGAAAGTTTTTAATGGACAAGACAAAGAACAAAGCACTGTGGATACAAGTTTGCACACCAATTTTTATAGAATGCCAATTTACACTAAGGCTCATATGGGGGAAATAATCATTTGTATCAGAACAGTCACTAAAGGATATGTTTCCTTTTACCAAGAAGTAGCTTTTATCTTTTCTTTCAGTTTTAATTCTAGGTCAACTAACTCTATTTCCTTCAAGGATGTGCGGAGTAACTATGTAAATTAATTTAGGTGAGTATATCTGATTGTCAAAACACATAAAAAATATATTGACAAATATACTGATAATTAGGAGTGTTTTTTTCCTTTAAGAAATTAACATGTACTTAATTTGTATAGCAAATTTCAAAGGCAGACAGACGTTTATCATATATGCCACCAAAAATGACTCAGTTTTGACTGCTTCCGGTATACGTGGAGCAGACATGTAAGCCAGACTGTCTGTTCATGGAAGGGTCCCCTGCAATCAGAACGTGACTGTCACACAGTGGGCACTCGACAAACAGTGTCAAGTGACGCTGAATACCAACTTCAAAAGAAGACAAGTACCTCATTATTCCTGAGATGATAATATACAGAGCCAGCTCCCAGTTGGGTCTGGGCAGGGCTTCTGCGCAGGTTGCTAACATGTGGTACGGAAGGGATGCATTCAATACAAACACAAATTCGGAGCCACTGGTTGTTATAAACTTCAGTTCACGAATAACCCTAGAAGCTGTGAAATCAGGAGTAAACCTAAAACAGAATAATGGCAGTAAGACCAAATTTTAAAATATCCTGCAAGTTGTTTAAACATAATATCAGTCCCACATACCCTTGAAACATAACACGGAATTTGCTTGATACTTTTATTCCATTTCTTAGGTTAATAGCAAAAACAACTATATTCTGTAGATAACTGGAGAAATAACATAAACAGAACAATAATCTGCTCCCCACAATTAATTCAGCTTCCTTCCCTTCCCTCCTCCTTTCTCTCAATCCACACTGTTCTCCCAGAATACATTCCACCATTAATGCCTTTTTAAAAAAAACCGTCCAAATCCCAGTGATCTTTTCTTTGTCTCCTGCAGTACAGCTTTCTGCCCAATTACAGTGTTTTTATTTTTGTTAACTGTGTTTCCCAACCACATGATGTGCACATGAGGAAAGGTGTGCTATTCTTCATTGTACCTTTAGGTACCAAGCACTGTGCCTTGCACGGAGTAATAAATATAGTTACTTGTTAAGTCAATGTCCACTCAAGATCATGACAATGTCATTCAATTAAGAGGACGAGGTTACATCTTGTTAGATAAACTTTACAACATAAGTTATTAATTAGATAAAATATGCTGCAACTATTACCAATACAGGAATTAAAACTGATTTGACGAAAACACTACAGATTCTTACATGGTACAACATGGGAAAACTGCACATGTGATGATGTGCCTGCTCTGTGGCTGAGACTGTGAACTTATAGTCACCAACACCTTCTGCTTTAACACAACCCCGAAAATAATTCTGAAGCTGGTTTCTAAGATTATCTGATCCACTCTGGAGACAGAAGAAGTTTCACAATTTTGAAAACAAAGGTACAAAAAATAACCAAAGATTAAGTGAAAAACAAACAATTAAATATACTTATGGATAAAGACCTTCTTTTGTAAGTATGAAAACATTTTGCACAGTTTGAATAACTCTAATATAAAAAGTTAATGGGAAGCTAGTGATTCAGTATACCTTATCAGAAAATACTTACAATATAATTATGTCTTTAGAGGCATTGGCGCTTAGTGCAAACTCTTGACAATTAACAACTTTGAAGCCATATCCCTCACACGAGTACCCACTGACTTGAATGGTTTCTATGTGAATTTGAAGTTGTCCTGTATTTTCTACTTTAAATGTTCTTTTCAATGTGAAATTTGGTTCTCTCAGTTTCAAACCTAAAGGAAAAAAATACGGAGTGACTATAAATCTTGCAACCACATGCCCCAGGTCCAAATGATGAACATTTCCTTATGAATACATCTGGAGATTATGAAGTAACTCCTCGTGCCAAAGAATTCAGCAGAAATACTCCACTTTGTATGTTCTTTTAGATGCCGAAAGTTTAACTATGCTTTATCTTTTACACTCAGAGTAAGTCGGCTAAGGCATGAAATGAATATTGGCACTTTAAATATTTTAAGATGCAAATCAAACAACCCTGAAAGCAAGTCAGGGTGTTTCCTTAAACCTCTGAAGTATTCGTCAGTGATATACACGTGTACACAGACAGAAATACTGTTCTTGTTTTTGGAATTATTCACTGTTGAAAGTAAATGCTGAAATTTGTGCCCACGGACCTATTAGGAATACTCACTGTCTGTACAATCTTTTAATAACGCTTCTGTGATTTTAAAACGTAAGGAACTCCCTGGACCCGGAAGCTTGCCTGCCACCCTCAAGCTCTCGGTTGTTCCTTGTCCTTGGACCATCAGAGCATCCATCACAGTCAGGTTATTTCTATGCAAGAACAAGAATTACAGATTTTTCATTACTTCTTGGCCTTTTGGCTAAGATCAAGTGAGGAACTACAGATTTTTATCCTATTATATTTGCATAATACTTTGATCTATAATTTTACCATTATCTTATAAACCAAGTAGAAATTAATACAGTAAATTTAAGAGACATTTATACTTTAAAAATTTAAAAATATTTACACAAAGAGCCAAGTATTTTTTATTTTTAAGAGTCATACATGGCACAATAAGATGCTATTCAGGTTTTTTAGCTATAAACATAATCACAAAATAATGTGTCATCATGCCGTGTGTTTGTGTGTGCGTGTGTCTCGGACAAAGTAAAAAACCATTTCCAGAAACTAAATATGCAAACTCATATTGAAACAAATCAAATAAGATCTTCTATAGAAGTGCTAAAAATTACCCCACACTTAAATCACAGACTATACCTGATTATGATTAGTGAAGAAACAGTTCTGTTGTGAACTGGAGTAAACTTTACTTTGACAGACTTCTTTTCTCCAGGTTTTAAAATGAGGTTAAAGATAAAAGGTCGGGAGAAGCCCTCTGTGAATCCTGTTGAACTTTGCAGTGGATGAGCCTTGGATCATTGGGTAACAAATAGCAGTCATTAATACAGTCTCTGGAAAAATGCTTTTTCCTTTACCCCATTTACAGCCCAGTAGTACTAGCTTCTTGAATTGATTAAATATGTAAACAGTTTTATCTCTCATGATTTAAACAGTGGTTAGGTGATAAGTAGAGCTAGGTAGCGAATGTATTTAGTCCCCGAACGGGCTTTGCTCCCCAGGACACTGAAGGGGAAAGGTTGTCAAAGTCTTCATATTTGTATTAGGTATGTTTTTATATACAGATCTTTTAATTTTGAAATATAACATACATAAAGAAAAGGACACAAACCTAAGGTAAGTAGCTCAATGTTTCAAAACAAAGCAAACACAACACCCAGTACACTAGAGTCCTTCTGAGGCTGTCCCTGCCTGCCATCACTGCTGTCCTGCTCCTGCCTCTGAGGGGCATCACTGAAGGGTCCTAAGGCTGCATCATATTTTTATTTGGAAAAATATTTCCAATTCATATTACTCTCTCTTTGAATTTTATTTTGAAAGCTAAGCACATACTTACTGTATCATAAACACTTGGTGATTTAACATTTGAAGAATAGCTTAGTTTAATAATCAAAATATGACCTTTGACAGCCAGTTACAGATTATTAAAAGAAAATCATAATTCACAAATAAGGATATACTGCTCTGATTTTTAAGTAACATTAGTTTCAAGTTTTTGTGGGAAGGGCTGGCAACACATGACTTTTGAGTATCCAGGCTCCTCATGGCTCTGCTCACATGTGAAGGAGAGTGAGTTTTGTATGATTTTTCCACTCTATGTGGCAGTTAGGTTTCATACATACACCTATCTACCTGCATTAGTGTGATTCTACAAACATGACTTATAGTCAGTTGACTTAATGCAGCATGCTACTTCTTAATTCTTCTGCTTCTGAGGCATATTTTTCCCCTGTGTCTAACATTTTCCATTAATGTCTGTTAGGACAAAAGAATATTCTGACTGTGTAAAACGGTTGGTAAATAAGTTCCCTTTTAAAATTATTCTGGGTAATTGATGGACACATTATATACTAAACATATTTTCCCAAGAAACATTAGCTAATATAAACTCTGACGACTTGGGAAATACTTTAGATGCTCTGATGCCTCAGGGATAGCATGAAGGGCCTCAAAAATTCTCCATTATTTTGTAGTGGTGGTTTGCACAGAGCGACCCATTCACCCCTGGGGATATCAGGGATCTTCACAGGGTAACCACAGGGTCAGAACAGTTTCCCTAATACTGACAGACACTATCTGCCTTCTTCAGTGTGTTGACATTTGTACGGTGGTCAGCAAGAGCACTGGTGGATAAACCGGCTGACCCTTTAGCATGAAGCAGGGCAGTTGTATCAAACTTCCTGAGAAGCTACTGTCTTCTTCACTGTACGAACTCGTAGTTAAGAGAAGCAAGTTCTGGATTAAACAGTAGTAAACACCAGTCTTCTTAAGTCTCAACCCCCGGGCACACGACTTTTAACTTTCTGTGTGATGCAATGGGCTGTGTGCACCAAGCATTTCTGCTGCACACTGAGGTACCATGTTGCCTCAAAACGCTATCATCTGAGAAGCAAACTGAACTCACTGCTTTTCTCATTTATATTTACCACCATTTATATTTGAGAAAATGACTGACAGGCAACCTATGGTTATTCAGATGTGGGTGCTTGTAGACATTTTCATGAAAATACAGTGCATTTGTCCCTTTAAGGAAAAAACTTAAGTATTTGTTGCCAATAATAAAATTCCATCATTTCAGCAGATACAGGAAACCAGGTATCATACATCAAAAACAGAACAAAAAGCAAAGTTAAAATGGGTGTAAAGGAAGAGTCAGGGAGGATCAAGAGAGCCTCATCAGCAAAGGCTTCACAGCCAGCAGGTTGGCATGAACAGGACGTTTAGGGACGGATGCACTATGAGGAGGGCAGAATGAAGGGCATCAAGGCCAAGAGACTTCAGCAGTTTGCAGGTGGCTTTGGTTCCAAGTGCTAGTTTCCTGACTGGTACATACCCTACACATTAAGGCCTTATAATAAAATGAGTGGTTAGTGGCTGCTCGTCCTGACCTGTATGATGGAGAATAGTTTGTTCCTGGAACAAATCAGTTTTTATATACATTTGTTGATTCAAGGATATCTACTAAATGAAAACTATGCCATTGTGCTAAAGTATCAATACAGCCAACCATGGGTCTGGCATTCATGGAGCTTACAATTTTATTAGAAAGTATATAAAAAAAAATTTTTTTAATTTACAAAATTTTGAGGTTTAATAAAAATAAATTATGTATTAGCATATACCTCATGGTCCTAGTGCGTAACCTTTATTGTGGATAGGAAGCCACTGCAAGCACAGAACATGGGAGAGAGAAGAGTTTCTGAGAGGCAAAGGTGTTAAACAAGGGGGCATTTTATCTCTCTCTTTGCTTAATCTATATGCAGAACGTATCATACAAAAAACTGGGCTACTCAAGAGGAAGGACTGAAAATGGGTTGAAGAAATAGCAATACTAATTTAAGATATCCACGTGAAACCTACTTACTAGCACAAAGAAGTAATGATTAGAAACCATGTCTGATGAAAATGAAAGAAGAAAGTACCAAAGCAGGACTGCATTTGAACGTCATGAAGAATGATTACAGAAGAAATACACAATTTTAAATAACAATGAAGACACTGACATTGTTAAAGATTTTGCTGGTTCAGTCACCAACTCAGACAGAGACTGCAGCCAAGAAATCCAGAGAAGGCTGAGTCTAGGAAGGGCAGCAAAGTAAGAATTAGGAACTGTCACCAAGAGCAAAGATGCATGTCATTAGAGACCAAGGCTAAGATCATACACAACTTTATACTCCCAATAAATATGTACAGATGTTAAAGTCAGACAGTGAAGAAGGCTGATAGGAAAATCATGAATTCATTCGAAATATGATGTTGTAGGAGAGCTCTATGGATACCACGGACTGCCAAGGAAGATGAGTGCAGTGCGTGGGTCACAGAGCAAATTCAGCCTGAAACATCACTGGAGACAAACATGACAAAACTGTCCTACTTCAGGTACATCATGAGAACACCAGTTTCTTTGCAAAAGGCAGTAGTGCAGGAAAAACAGAAGGCAGTAGGAAAAGAGGAAGACCATATATGGGATGAACTGACTCCATAAAAGAAGCTGTAGGCATGAGTCTACAGTTGCTGAGCAGGGCTGCTAAGGACAGGGCATTGTGGACATCACTCATTCATGGAATCGACAGTAGCTGTGCCACATCTCTCTGACACACACACACACTTCGATATAGTCTGAATTTCTAGTAGCTGTTATCATAGTCATGTGCTTAATACTTAATACCTACAAATAGGAAGCTTCTACCCAGTGTCCCTCATGTAACTAAATCCAACCCATTCTGCCTGGGTTTTTACCTCTAGAACATTGCTGACTTCTTCAGTAACTTGCTCTCCAGCCAAATAGAAGGGCAGTTAATAGTTTTCTGTCACATGAGCACTGATCATATTAGAGAATTATTTCTGTGGGATAGTAAAAAGTTTAAATACTTACACTGTTTCTGAAGACTTGGAATTCTAGTGTTCTTAAATCTATCTTTGCCACCTTACTCAAGTTAAACCTAAAATAAAAATGTATATATTTTTCTTTGTAAGCAACATCATAATTAAATGGGTTATACAGTAATTATCAAGCCTGTGTTTTGTGTGCAAGTTATCTTTTGGCAGATTTGAGATCAGTATTGCCCGATTAATAGCCTTCAAATATTAATAGTGACAACTTAAAGAGTTAATATTTTGTTCACTTTTTAAAAGTAAAATATTTGGAAGGTTCCATTTGCTTTCTTTATAATTTTTAAAAATCCTCCCACGAGGATATGTTTTCTGATTTTAGAGAGAGAGGAAGTGAGGGGGAAAGAGGGAGAGAGAAAAGGAGTGGGGGAGAAAAAGACATCCACACAGAAGGGAAACAACAATCGGCTGCCTCCTGTACACACCCCAACTGGAGTTTGGACCCACAACCTTTGTATGTGCCCTGACTGGGAACCAAACCTGCAATCTTTTAGTGTATGCAGGGGACAATGCTCCAACTAACTGCACCACCTGTATGAAGATGTTCTACATTACTTTTTCTTGTCTTAAACTGAATGCTCTTCCATATGCTTAACATAGTATCAACCTCTTCCCCGAACCTTCTTTCAACTTTAATTACAGACCCAGAATTTCTTTAAGCCCAACTGCAACACAGTTTTAAATGTAAATGTATAAAGTAAAATTCAGTGCTAATATAGAAACATTTTGATTACCTAAAGCAATGCTTACCTTGACATTAACTTATCTACAAAGACTGAAGGATTGGAATATAAAGCCAGGGGAATAAACTGAATATATACAGGAACATCTGCAGGATTTTCTAAAATAATGTCTTCTTCCTTAAACAAAGTAACCGAACAGTAAATGAAAGATTTCCATGGTTATAAGAGCAGATACTTTACAAACCCTGTTATGTACTTCCCAAACCTCATGTCGCTCTGAACACTTACTGAAGAGCAGTTGGCATTAGTGAGCGGGAATTTCAGGTGCCGGGGTGGGCTAATCACTGAAGGCCAGGAGAGCTCGGCAGTGATGTTTGACAGTATGTTTTTTTGGAGGTCTGTGTTTATTTCAAATAAAGCACTCAATCTATGGAAAAAAAAAACTGCAAGTTACTGGATCAAAATAAAATATTTCCGTTTTCTGAAAACAAGAAATTCTATCAGGCTCATGTACTTGAGAAATTTTATTCTGGCTCTGGATAAACACCGGTTTATTTCCTCTAATATTCTTCTATTCTTCTATGCTTTTAATAGAAACACATATGAAGCTGTCTCTATTTTGGCACTAAGAGCTGCAAAAATATGTATCACTGATCACCATATATATATATTTTTTTTACTGAATATGTAAAGAAAAAGGCATGTATGAATAACACATTATGGGGATCTTAAAGGATCTTGCATGCCTTGTGGAAAGATCTAGACACTAAGAGCAGGGTGCTAAGAACATTTCAGGACAACCAATGAAAAGGCAATGCATTGCTTGGCATATGGCCTTTCCCCCTTGAAATAAAAGAACAAAACAAAATCCTAACATGAAATGAAGATGTCAGTTGAAAAGTAACCCACAGGACAGCTTTGTGCAGATATCTGTAGTTATCAGCAATATTCAGGATCTCGTTTAAGTATTTCCCTACTTATGAGTGTTTATAAACCAGCTCTTTAGAACTCAGAACACATTTCCTAAAGAAACTATTATAAATGGGGCTAAGGTCACTGGACCCAAACACTGGAGCCTATGTTAACCCCAGCGATACCAAATTATGATATTCCACTATTGGTAAGAGCAAGGCTTTATAAAAAGAGTAACAGAAATTTTCTGTAACATGCACACTGATAAGGTAACTCACTGTGGAACTGGGACCTGGAGGCACAGGGTAGACAAAGAGCCCAGGTGCCCGGCAACAGAATGCTGGGCTCCCAAAGAGGAGGGCAAAGGTTCCAGTAGGAGGAAGGTGATGGGGTTCCTCAGCAACTCAGCTGAGGGCAGCACTCTAAGTTACTTATTCATAATTGAACGTTAAAATTTGGAGACTGCCTATACATTACAATGTCCACTATGGAAATGTAGGGGGACCAATAAGTATTTTAATTAGTGTTCGCTTAGTTCATCAGAAGTCTCTTTGTACTCATTTTTAACATTTGAAGGTAAAAATTTAACTCTCTGTGTTAAGAACACTTTTTACTGCAGATAGTTCAGATAAACAGAAACCTTCAGATTTAACTACTAGTGGTTTGAAAATTTCGTATTACTATAAATTTCAGTATCCTGATAATACTGACAAATACATTTCCAACTAGCCAACTGAGAACAGCAGTTTTCATCAGTTGTCCTATTATCATCATTCTGTCTAGTTCTCTTCTAAGGAACACGAAAAGATCAAATTTCTACACTATCTTTGTTTTGAATGCAGGTGCAGTAGTGATCTGTCATCAGCACGCACGTTTTATACCTGCCAAAGATGTGGCGAGTCCATCTGCACTGGGCCCTGTGTACCCCTAACAGTTCAGCACTTGGAAAGGAGGAGGCGGTTCATTTCACAGTGACCAAATACACACTACTCTCCTACTATGGAATTAAACTTAGAATATGTTTTCCTGGCCTTTAACAGAGGTCAGTAGTAAGTAAAAACTTTTTTATGCAAATGGATGTATTTAAGGTGAACACTGTTATCATCCTACATAAAGGCAATTTTAAATTTTAAATTTTGATCTTAAGGAAGTATCTGGAGTGACGGATTAAAGAGAAAAATGGTAGTATGTGTATTTCTGAGCAATATATAATTAAAATGGCAATTCAAGATGCCTCATTAATAATTTTCTGAAGATTAGGCATATTTTCTTAGCTATAGAAATGTAAATAGCCTAATATAAACATAATATTTAGGAAGTAACATCAATTGAGATGTTTTGAACTTGTAAAGACAGTAAAAATACTTAAAGCAAAAGCACTCACCTATGACCTGAGTTTTCCTTTATTCCCATCCATCCTTTGAACAGGCTTTGATGCAAATCCCAGTCAGCATCCCAAGCATCTTCTTGCATGGCTACCCCAGGCTGCACTTTGGGTTCAGCTAAAACAGGGAACGTAAATTAAGACATATTCAGGTCGACATTAATCCATTTGTCCATTTTCCTGAAATGATTTCTCTAGCCCAAGAGGTAGGGATGGACTTTTGAAATAGCAGCCTTCATTAAAGACTATTTTGCAGGCAGTGAAAAAAATACCAAGGTAACTTACATTTGGACAGAAAAGGCAAGCCAACATAGCAATGATCCCCACACTGCAATCCAGGATCAAAATAAATGTTTGCAATCTATAAAGAGGCATAGGAAAACCATGAATTCCAAGTACACAAAAGATTACAATAAAAAAACACTCATGGATGGGAATTCTTAAATAGGATGTCAAACCTTTGATTTTTTTCCTGGCTCCAAGTCTTCCTTATTGCCCCGTAATCGTTTATAGTAAAATCGCCCATCTTCTGACAAAGAGCGTATTTGCTGTATTTTTACTTTCTGTGAGAAGGAGTTCATTATACTTAAACTTTGATGAATTATTTTCCCCTGAAGGAAGAAATCAAACAAATTCATTTGTATATAGTTGAGTTTTCTTCACACTTAAGAGACAACAGACATTTTTCTACAAAACCAAAGCTCAAAGAACATTTAAGAGTTTTCAACAGTTGCTACGTTCTAAATTTGTAATTAGAGACCTTATCAATAGCATGTCTCTTCCTATGATAGGATAACAGATTTTAGTGAAAAAGAAATTGTATGATTTAAATAGTCCTTAGTTAGAATCACATGATAATCTTTCCCTGTTTTTTGTTAGAAAACAAAATTTTTGGTTTTTATAAACTGATTCTTAGCTGTTGAAGAAGTCTCTAAAATGTTCTTAGCTACTGGTCTAGTATTTGGTATTAAAAGATAAAGAAGTTAAGAGAAAGCATAGGAAACAAATTTGAATGATGGTGAAGTTAAGACTAACACTCATCACTTACAGTCTAGCCAGACTAAAATGCAGTAGAAAGGCATTAGATGGCACTTATACCGCTGAGATGGTAAGAACTAAAGGGCAGGAAGCAGAAGGCCTGTACTGAGTCCCAGCTTTGCCTCTATAATCAATTGTGTCTTTCGGACAGTTACCTAGTCTTCATGTACCTGTAATAACTATTTCTCTCATGTCCATTTCTTGTCTTGCAGAGGTATGGTGAAGGTCAAAAGAGATGTCAGATACATAAGTTTATTTTACAATATTCAAATACTAATATGAGTTCTTTGGAATGTTTATTAAGGGTTGTTTTCAGTTAGCTCTTGCATTCTCCATCTGCTACAAGACTCTACAGAATTTGGTAATTGTTATAGACGGAATGTGTCCCCCCTAAAACTTATGCTGAAATTCTAGCCCCCCAATGTGATGGTATTAGGAGGCTCAGTCCTTCGGAGGTGATTAGGTCATGAGGGTAGAAACCTAATGAATGGGATCAGTGAGTGCCCTTAAAAGAAGAGAGCCAGGAACTTGCCCTCCTTCTCTGCTCTTCCAGCTAAGTAATTATACAATGAGAAGACGGCCATCTGCAAAACCAGGAAGAGGGCCTGCACCATACAAAGAACCTTCTAGTGCCTTGATTTTGGATTTCCCAACTTCCTGAATTGGGAGAAATAAATGTTTGTTGTTTAAGCCACCAGTCTACGGCAATTTGTTATAGCAGCCCGACTAACACAATAATATCAAATTAATTTGTAATTTCAAGTAATTATCTGGTCCTGTAAGCCACCTGAAGATAGATATCTGAAAGCTTAATTTGATCTAAAGTAGTTCAAAATCAGCACCTTGTTTTTATACAGATGCTTTCTCATTTACTAAATGATTTATGTAGTGATTAAGGAGATCACTGATTGAAAAGACAACTGAAGGAAAGAACAAGCTCTCTGAGTAAATAATGAATTCAAGAATTCTGTATAATCAGTGCAAAGTTGAATGACAAGAAGGTAAATATTTTAAGACCCAACTTTAAATGTGCTACATCTTTTAATTCAAAATTTACAGTTTGAAGAAGATTTGAATTTAAGTTTTATTACATAAAGCATTAAGATTTTTACAATGTACTGTTCTCTTAACCCACCACGTCTCCTACCACAAAATAAAAGACAGTTCCACATTTGCCCCAATGTGCCCTGAACCGATCGCATCATCTTCCAGCAAAAGGCAGTGGCTTCTCCTGAGTTCTGCATTTCTTTTCTCCTATTGTCTAGGCTCAAACTCTAAGTCATATTTTTGACTCCTCTATCTGCCAGTCTCTCCACACCTGCTTTGATTATTCCCTCAGGATATTCAAAAGCAGTTCAAATGATTCACCTGAAATGTCTCTTTGTCTATGTTCTCTTCTCCATCGTTTTGCTCCTTCACCTACCCACCATTTACTAAGTACCTGATACTGGGGATAAAAGATGTCTCCACCTCTGCCCTAGAGCATCTCAGAGTCTCTCAGGCAATATTTATAGTAATTTATAGAGGTAATTTCAAATAGTTCCAGGATCACACATAGAACAACTAGTCCTGTCTAGTGGAGTTGAGACATCTTCAGAGAGGAGATGATGAGAGAACTGAATCTGGAAAGGTAAGTAGTTCTTTGAAGGTAGGAGAGGAGGAAGGGCATTCAAGGCAGACTTAACAGAAAAGGCTTGCAGGTATGGAAGGAATTTATTGCCTCTACCAAATCTCCCCTACACACTTTTCTGTGGATTTTGGCCATTCTCGGGGTTGGCCTCCGGTGCTCTATTGTTACTTCTGTATGTATTTACTTCTGACAAAGAGCCAATCCTTACGGCTCAGCTCAGATGATGTCAATCTTCTGCTCAAAAACTTTAGATTTTCATAGATTTAAATGCACTTCTTCTTTTTTTTTTTTTTTAGTACTATCACTCTAACATAACATTCTATCTTCACTCTTGCCAAACTGGGAAACTCACTACCGCCTAAAGCTATCTGGGACTTGACTGCTGTGTCTTTATTCAGGTTGTTCCCTGGGCCCTGAATGCAAGATCTCACCACTCCTGATCTATCCCTGCCAGAAGACATCCTAAGCCAGCTCACATGGCACTTTCATCAATAAGATGTGTATTTCTCTCATAGCATTTTATTTTTATACCTCTCAGAACAATTTCTACATCCTATTTCATATCTCTGAATCATGGAAAGCTTTTCCTATTCTAGACAGAAAGCTTTTTGAGAGAAGGAACAATTTTTTATTCCTCTTTGTATCTCCTAAAGAACCCGGTACAAAGTCTTACCTTAAAATAAGCTATTGATAAAGAATAACTGATTGTTCTGTTGAATTTGAGGAACACAGAGGTAAAGGCAAAGAAAATAACAAGCAAGAAAAAGTCAGTAAATTAACTGTCTTACTGGGAAGGATGGTGGAAGGACCATGTGCTTTGGAAAGCAAGTCAGCGAACCCACTGCTATCACAGCCTTCACAGGAATCGTTAGAATCTATGAAGAGGCAGACCATAAAGAAGTAAGTGTTTAAGTCTGAGATTGATCTTGACTGTTATAGCATTATGCTTTGAGATTAAGAAACCTCATTTTGGGACTTATAGATTGGCAATAACCAACTCTTCAGCAATATGAAAATCACCCATGGGAACTGTTTAATCTGACCAATGTACTCCATAAATGCTCATTGAAATACAATAAATTTCCGTGTACTTCTCAGTGACTCATTGAAAACATGATAAACCAAACAATGGGTAATAAAGAAAAGATTTTCTTCATAATAGTTTATTTTGTAGATTAGTATAATTAAAAAAGCCAAGTTGTACTCCTAAAACAATGTATGAAAAATCCAGTATTTTCTAGTTATAAATTTTTTGTATTTAGCAATAAATTAATGTCAGCCTAATATAAAAAATGAGTTGAACATACTAGATTTTGAATCTTAACTCACACATTTGTGACTCACAAAGATACTTCTCTAAGATATTTTTTCTAATTTTTATTTTCATTCATATAAACAAAAACTTGTCTTAGCCGTGAAACATACTTATTTCTATGAGTGATAAACATGAATTCCATAGATTTAATTTCATATTCTTCCAAAAAATCATTTATTGTTAAATGATCAATTCTGCTTATTCTGAATTAAGTCTTCTTTCATGTGGGGTCTGTCTATACTGAAAACAGGTAGGAAAATAAGGGTAGCAATGTAATGAATTTAGAAGTGAACAACTTCCCAAAGAGCTTTTCAATATTAAATTAAAATATTTAGGTTTGGCAGAAATACATACATTCAAAATCTCTCTGACAGCAACAGGTCAACCCCCACAGAGTTTTTTAAAAAGCTCAATGATCTTCATTTTTCTCTCTGACTTAGAACAACCCATATAAATACACTCATGAGAACTCAAATTAAGATGTGATTTCCAGATTGTGTCTTCCTTTTCAGAAATGTTACATGAAGGACAGCTAATAATTACAGAAAGAATCAGCCAGGGTCTCCGCAATGCTATAACCACTGGAAAGCAGGGCTCTAACAGCAATTCAAAATGTGCCCAAAGCTTTTTTTTTTTTTTTTTTTGAAGATTTTTGGTTGAGAAGTTTGGGTTTTATCACACCCAATTTCTGTAAGTTATTCTCAAAAGCTCAGTCTTTAAAAAAAATATTTATTTTTAGAGAGAGGGGAAAGGAGGGAGAAAGAGAGGGAGAGAAACATCGATCCGTTGCCTCTTGCACACTCCCTAATCGGGGGACAGGGCTGCAACCCAGGCATGTGCCCTGACTGGGAATCAAACCCGCAGCTTTTTGCTTTGTGGGACAACGCTCAACCATCTGAGCCACAACTGAGCCACATTGGTCAGGGCAAAAGCTCAGTTTTTAAGTTATAAAACAGGTAAACTATAACTTCATGAGTAAATTTAGTTCTCTGTTTCTATAAAAACAAGCAAACAAAAAACTGAATTATTCAGAAAACACCCATAAAGTCCTTACCTCATAGTCTGTTGTGATCTGTATGGCTCCATCATGAATCCCTTCCAGTTTTTTTGCAGTAAGTTTGACTCTGAACACTGCAAAATAGCCTGAAGCTAGTATCACCTGTAGGTAGCAGAAACGATAATCATTCATTAACCTGCTAACTGAAGTTCTACTGAAATAGAAAAGAAGGCTTTAGTGATAAACTGGCTTCTGAACCCTAACATATACCAGGATGATCACCTCATCATGTACAAATATCACAAAACAATGCCCATCCCTGGCTGTTTATCTATACCAAGAAAACTGGCTCCTTGAGGAACAGTCAGAATCCCAACTGCCAAGGTAGGAGGGTATGGTCCTCAGGCACCACCCATGTATCTGCATGGACAAGAGGGTGAGGAGTGGAGCAGAGGGACACAGCCTTTCACCAACTTTTCAGACACATCAGGGTACAAGTATATACAAAGTGGGCTCTGCTTCAAGTTCTGAATTTAACTGTCATGTTAATAATCATGTCTTCAGAGCAAATGAGATTGGGTTACATGAAAACATCAAATGTCATGGAGAGGAAGAGTTAAGCAATCCAAATTTGAAAGAAGAATGGGAACTTTGTTTTCTTAAACTATTTGCTGATGTTTCTGGCACTTAATCTTTTCAATCGTGAAATCTCAAAACAAACAAACATGAAATTCATTTTGTGAAGTTGTATTTTAGAGTTTAGTAGTTGTATTTTATCTAGAATTCACATTTACATAAAAATAACAAATGCTGATAGACCACACATACTCCCTTTCCCATTTTTAGAAGCATTTCTGTGTTGGTTTTTTATGATTCTAATGCTTTCATCATGATTCTATAACTACTCAAGTCAGAACACAGGTCTGAAGAGCACAGAGTAGTTGGCAACATGTGTTTCATAAGGAACAGAATGCTAATTTAGTTCATAGGTATGGCTTCTTAGAAAACAGTTGAAAGTTTAGGCATTACAAACTTAAAAAATTCATTTGTAGAGTTTCTATTTTGAAGTTCACCTTATCACAACTTCCACTTTTAAGTAACTATTCATAACAATGATCTCATCTTTCTGCTCCTTGTTTTTATATTTACAGTTTTATATAAAAATGAATTCTAAAACCCTAAATTGTCCAACAGGCTTTATGTTGTTAAATGGATCTCTCATATTGAAAGTGTGTTATACATGCTATTCCCTGCTAGGAAATGATCCAGATTTCTAAAATTATTTCTAATGTCTTATTAGGAAACAGCATAATTCAACCACCTGGGATTAGACACACATTCAATTTTTATTGTTAGAAGAAACACATTAATTGCTGGTCTCACTATTATCTTTTTTCAGAATTTTATTTGTATTAAAAATAAAATTTCAGCTGGAGTGACAAATATTAATTCTCATGAGCCTATCTACTTTTTGTTTTAAAGAGGCCTTTTTTCTGAATCAAATTTAAAACATAATAAATTATTAAAATAGAAATATCTATAAATCTACCACTATTCAGTATATCTAATTATGCAGCTTGAATGCTACATAGATGAAATTAGAATACATTATTTAGTACTTTCCTACTTTTTCATTAATCCTTTTCCCAGTTTCTATACACAATCATACTTAAACTTTTTATTTACTTCAATATTCAATCATAAAATCATGATTTTCTTTAGGCACTTGGTTGTATCCTGTTACTTGGAATCATTAATAATGCTATTATAAACATCTTCATTCTTACAGCTTTTGGCTCTTAAGTTGCTTCCATAGGAAGGATTCCTAGGAGTGGTATATATTGCCAAACTGCCCTCCAAAAAAACTGTTTTGGGGGATCCTTCCAGGGAAAACTGTTTCTAAACCAGTTTTTATAACATATGGCATTTCACAGAAGGGTGTTTGTCATCAATCTGTGCATTAGGACATCTGCTTTTCCTTTTGTAAAACTGCTGCAAGAAGTTCTACCCTAACCTACAGGAGGTACGTTTTGGTCCTTCTCATGAGAGGGGATTCTAATTCTGTTCTGAGCAGGGGAAACTCCAAGTTCCTTTATCAGTAGTGGGGAGAGGTTAGACTGATACTAAACTCACTTTCTCTTGTTCCATGCTTTTATAAACAGTTGTCCATATTTATAAGACAGAAAAAAGTATATGGGAAGGGATCGAGCAATATTTGCCACACTGAACTCTTTTAATCAGTGCAGAACAGTGAACAGAAATACAACCGTATAATTGAAAACACTTTCTCCTGATGTGCAAGGTTATCTCTTTTGCCCGGTAAATTCAATGAACACAGGGTTAATTTAATACCAGTGTGTCCTGTAACCACACTTGTATTATAAAAGGATCATTTAAATTTTGCTTGTTACAGAACTTCTTATGACAAGGTAGAATTTAAGCCCTTTGGGTTTAAAGTACCCTCATCATAAAGTGGGGGGGGGGGGGCTCAAAGTAGATAACCTACAAAGTCCTTTCACTACCAAATAACGACGGCTACCGTGATTCCCATAAAAATCTGAGTTGAAGTATGTGACATAGCAACAGTCTTTTATCTGGTGTTTAGACACATATCTACGTTTAAGGAAATAATAAGAAGGTTTACTTACTGATGACTGGTCTGATAAAGAGGATTTTTCTAACTCTGGAAGGCTTGAAATTATTGTAGTTCTATTGCCTCTTTCAGTAGCTACGAGTTCTATTGATAAACCATCTCCTATGATATGCCAACTTTTTATAGCCAACTTAAAAAAAAGAAAGATATGGAGGTGATTATTGCGGCATTAGAATAAAATCCTTAAATGTGATTTAGAATAAAAACAGATTTTTTTACCTCAATTGGATTGCTATTTATAATCGCAAATAAAATATTACTTGCTTCTGTAGCACTCAATATGCCAAAATCTATGAAACGTTCCTCTATTTTGGGAGGTAATACAAAGTACTGAAAAGATATAAAAGAACTAGATTAAACGTAAAATCTTAACTTGTGTAGGAGAATGTTATCAAGAGAAAATGACTATATTAAGATATTTTAAGGTTTCTACATTTTATGTAAATATACACATACACATATAAAATAGAATCATTTTAAGTAATCAAAATGAAAACACTTATGGCCTCTACTGAACAGCGTTTTCTCCTCTGAAGGCACATTAAAAAAAGCAGAAAGCTAAAGAGGGAGGGGATTGGGGGGAATCCTAAAAGATAAGGCAAAAAAGTCCTTGGTTTCAGTAAACACCATGCATCACAGAAGCAGCTACAAATACATAATCATTTAACCTAAACAAATGAAGAAGGAACAGGATAATATGATGGTCCCTCCAGTCCTAATATTCTAATTGATGTCAGCTTTTTGGAGAACTACATTGGTTTTTATTTTCTTTTTATCTTCTCTATCAGTTTCATTTCTTACATGAACTTCTTTCAGAGACTATTCGGAGGACACATTGTTTGGATATTTTTTCTGGCTTATTTTCTGTACGAGGAAGATCTTTATCTTTCCTGTCTGTTTAGATTACTATTCCAAGTATGTGTTCTTTACCACCTTCCTTTCTTCTGGTTCTTTTCTTCATCCTGACACTTCCTAGTCTCTTCCCTACAAAGTTTCCTCTTCAACCTCCTTGTTATTTTTTTTTTCTGATTATGATTTTTTCCTATTTTGTTTTAGCCTCCCCCTGATTAAAACAGTTTAAAAGCAAGATCAAGAGAAAGAATGTGGAAAAGATCTAAGTAGAGACTGTAACTAGAGGATTCAACTGCATCATGAAGGGAGATAGATGCTGGAAAGGTGAAAACCAGTTATCTTGAAAATACAGACTAAGGGGGAATTAGACCTACTTGCAAAGCACAGAAAATGGCAAAATGCAAGGGTGCCTAATAACGATGCCTAATGATACCCAAAATTTCACACAGAAGATGGGTAGGAAGTTTAAAATTTAAACGTAGATAAACATACTTACATCTAAAAAGCCTGTATATACCCGTACAGGCAAATGAAATTTAGAAGCATTGGTAATAAGTAAAATGTTGTTATCTATGTGCACGGATGATGTGGACGGCATAAAAAACAGGGTGAAAATGTATCCTGATTCGTTTGGAAGGATTAAGACTGGTTTGCTGAAATTGTGCACCTAGAAAACGATGGAAAAGGAAAAACCGTGTTAGGATCTCCTAGCTGGCAGATTAGTCAAGTTAAAAGTATGAGGGGTCCCAGACATACTTTAAACATTGTTTTGGCTTCTTCTGGTAGCAACACATCATGAATGAGGATCGCAAAACTGAAAGTGTTAGTAAGGTAAATTGGTCTTTCCACAGGATCAGAAGGACTGTCTCGGATGTGAAACAATGTTGCAGCATGATCAAATCCCAAGTAACTATTTGAAAAAAACAAAAACAAAAAGAATAAATCATTTTTATTTCTATCTGTTAACTTAAAATCCAAATTCTTTTGTAATAATTTATGTTTAGCACTAAGGATTGGTATTCGGGAATTAGAACTATAAAAATTTTACTAATTAACTGCATAATTTAAAACAAAATTTAACTTCCAAAATATTAACATGGACTATAAAGAACTATTCTCTACTGAATTGTATATAATTAAAAAATTAAAACCAAGAACATTTTAACAGAAAGAGTTGTAAGCTACTTAAAAAATATGTTTATCATTCATTTGCAACTAGCTTTGTCTCTACCAAGTTGGATATTAAACTGTTTATTATTGATTATAGCAGTGATTTTCAACCTGTGTGCTGCAATAATTTTTAAAACATATAATACCTGACTATTTATTAAAGCACTGACCTCTTTATCCTCAGATTCTCAAGTTAAAAAAATAAATGACAACAGCCATTACAACAATAGCCATCTGGTGTGAATGAATCAAAATTACACGTATTTATTTTTGTCAGATCAGCAAAAAATATATTTAGTGTGTTGTAGAGTTTTAGTAATTAGTTTATGTGTGCCATGAGATGAAAAAGGCTGAAAATCACTGGGTTACTAAAAAATTAGAAAATGAACTACACATATTATTGCCCATTTAATATGTTATAATTCTAGAACAGTGCATATGAGTTTATAAAGGAATATAAATGATTTTGTTTCAACTGACAATATACTTTATTAATAAACCATAACCACTTCCAGGTTACAAAGGAAATTCATAGAAAGGAAACAGTTCAAATGACTTACAGATTCATTTTCCTACTGTATTACTGAGTCTTCAAAACTTCATTTTAAGCCCAAATCACATCACCCCATTTACCTTTTTCTTCTAAGTATAAACAAAATATAGGCGACTTTTCTCCTTTATAGTTGAAGTTCTTTTCAACAGTAATTCTGTGGAGTTTATGTGAATTTGGCTAATACTTTTTTGCTAAAGTCGATTAGCAGGGAAATAGAAGTTATTGATTAGTAAAAAGTTACAAAGCTTATTTCAAGAGAAACTCACCCATCTAACACTTCTGCTTGATAGGGTATCTCAAGTTTAGAATAACTCTTTTCCTTTGCTTTAACAGTGATTTTCCCAGAAAACTGAGATGGTTTTCTTGCCTTCGATGCTGAAAGGAAACACACACACACACCAAAAACCTGTCAACTTTATACAGAGGACTGTGAGTGGCTACATGGACTGAAAAAAAATCTTAAAAAGGAAAGTTGAGCTTTCAAATTGATAAGCAGAATAGTTTTACAACATTTAAAATCAATTATCACACTTTTCATATAAAAAAGGAATAATGTTTTAATCTGCCTGTAAGGGAAAAACAAATAAGGAATTAGAACAAATACAATTTAAGAGGAAAACCACTTTATTTGAGCTACTTCTCTATAGTCATTAGTTTTTGCTTTGCTTATATCCATAGAAGGGTTTCTCAGCTTTGAATAGATTTTAAAAATCCTCATTAGCCTTATTTCTTTCTGTTTGCTGTTTTAGCCACTTCTGGATACTTTTAATTTTTCACTATTTATTCTGATGTAAAGCTGATTATAAGGGCCATAATTAAAGCATTTCATGGTATTTTATCATGAAATATGAAGTTTTCAAGAACTTCAAGAAAATTCAGTTAAAAATCCTAAATAATAGTGACCGGATGAGGAAGATGCTTGCTTGTAGAGTTAATATATATGGTGCATTTTGAAAATATTAAAAGTTAAATATAACACAATTTCCTATTGATTGTCACAACAATCCCAGTGGTATTTTGTGTTGGGAGCTGGGGTGGTGGAGGTAAGATGGGAGGTGAAAGGTGGAGGAACTGTCCCATGATAATAAAAATGACTTTTAAGAAATATAGCACTTGCAAAGCAATACTTATATCAGACAAAATAAATTTTTTTAAAAAAAGGCTATAATAAGAGACAAATAAGGACATTCTTTTATATTGATAAAAGAATCAACAACAAAAGGATATAATCCTTGCAAATTTTATCTGCTCAACAAAGGAGCACCTAAATATATAAATCAAGTCTTGGTGGACATAAAGGGAGAGATTGACAGGAAGAGTGATAGTAGGGAATTTTAACACCACATTGACATAGATGGATAGATCTTCCAGACAGAAAATCAACAAGGAAACAGAAGCCCTGAATGACACACAATATTTAATTGGTATTTTTCAGAGCATTTTACCCCAAAGCAGCAGAATATACATTTTTTTCAAGTGCACACGGAATATTTTCCAGAATAGACCACATGGTAGGACACAAAATAAGTCTCAATAAATATAAGGTTGAAATCATATCAAGCATAGCTTCAACCACAATAGTATGAAACCAGAAATCAATTAAAATAAAAAACCGAAAGACACAAACACATGAAGGCTAACTAACATGTCACTAAATAATTAGTGGGCTAACAATGAGATCAGTGAAGAAATCAAGATACTTTGAAACAAATGAAAATAAAAACACAACAAAACTAAGCCTACAGGACACAGTGAAAACAGTCCTAAGAAGGAAATTCATAACATTACAGGCCTATCTCAAGAAATAAGAATCTTAAACAATCTAGCCTTACACCTAAAGAAACTAGAATAAGAACAGCAAAAAGTCTATGAGTAGGAAGAAGGAAATAATAAACATCCAAGCAGAAATAAATGAAATAGTCTAATAAAATACAAAAGATCAATAAAACTAAGAGCCAGTTCTTTGAAAAGATAAACAAGATTGATAAAACTTTTTAAAAAATTTATTAATTAATTTGTTTGTTTTTATTTATTTTATTTTATTTTTAGAGAGAGTGGAATAAAGAAAGAGAAGAAAAGAAACATCTCTGTGTGGTTGCTTCTCACTCGTGCCCCCAACTGGGGACCCGACGTGCAACCTAGTAATGTGCCCTGACTGGGGATTGAACCAGTGACACCTGGCTCGCAGGCCAACGCTCAAGCCTCTGAGCCACAGCAGCCAGGGAGATTGATAAAACTTTAACTAAACTTATCAAGGAAAAAGGAGAGAAGGCACAAGAAATAAAATCAGAAATAAAACATGAGAAGTAACAACTGTCACCACAAAAATACAAAGGATTATCCAGAAATGTTATGAGCAACCATATGCCAACAAATTGCACAAGCTGGAAGAAACAGACATATTCCCAGAAACACATAATCTTCCAAAATTGAATCAAGAAGAAACAAAAAATTTGAACACATGGATTACAATGAATGAAATAGAAATAGTAATCAAAAACTCCTAACAAACAAAGTCGAGGATCAGATGGCTTCACAGGTGAATTTTACCAAGCATTCAAAGAAGAACTAATATCTATCCTTCTCAAACTAGTCCAAAAAATTCAAGAGAAGGGAAGACTCCCAAGGTCATTTTTATAAGACCAACATTATCTTAATTCCAAAACCAAATAAAGACACTACAAAGAAAGAAAATTTTAGGTCAATATCCCTGATGAACATAGATGCTAAAACTTTCAACAAAATATTAGCAAATGGAATTCAGTAGTACATAAAAAAGATCATACACGATGATCAAATGGGATTTATTCCTGAAATACAAGGTTGGTACAATACCCGCAAATCAATTAACGTGGTACACCATATAAACAAAATGAAGGACGAAAATCATATGATCACATCAGTAGATGCAGATAAAGTATCTGACAAAATCCAGCACCCATTTATGATAAAACTCTCAGCAAAGTGGAAACAGAGAGAACATGCCTCAACAAAATAAAGGCCATATATGACAAGCCCACAGCCAACATCAAACTCAATGGGGAAAAAACTACAAGTATTTCCCTTAAGATCAGGAACAAGACAGGGATGTCCACTTTCACCACTCTATTCAACATAGTATTGGAAGTTCCAGCCACAGCAATCAGACAAAAAGAAGAAATAAAAAGAATTCAAATCGGAAATGAAGAAGTAAAACTGTCATTATTTGCAGATGACATGATACAGTATATAGAGAACCTTAAAAATTCCACCAAAAGACTATTAGAACTGACAAAATGATTTCAGTAAAGTAGCAGGACACAAAATTAATATTCAAAAATCAATTGCATCAAGAAAAACATTTTAATTTATTATATTTATTTTTAGAGAGAGGGGAAAAGAGAAAGAGAGGGAGAGAAACAGCCATCAGTTGCCTCTCACATGCCCCTAACTGGGGACTGGGCCCACAACCCAGGCATGTGCCCTGACTGGAAATCAAACCAGTGACCTTTTAGCTCACAGGCCAGCACTTAGTCCACTGAGTCACACCAGCCAGGGCTCGACTGCATTTTTACAATCAATAATGAACTATCAGAAAGCAAAACTAAGAAAACAATTCCATTTAACACTGCATCAAAAACAAACAAACAAACAAAAAAACAAAAAACAAACAAACGTAGGAATAAACTTAACCAAGGAGGCAAAACAAAACAAACACCTGTACTCTGAAAATTATAAGACACTGAGGAAAGAAGTTGAAGAAGGTACAAATAGAAGCATTACTGTACTCATGGATAGGAAGAATTGATATCATTAAAATTTCCATGCTACCCAAAGCAATCTATAGGTTCCAAGCAATTCCTATCAAAATACCAATGGCGTATTTCACAGAACTAGAACAAATAATCCAAAAATGTATACAGAACCACTAAAGACCCTGAATAACCAGAGCAATCTTGAGAAAGAAGAACATGTTAGGAGGAATCACAATACCTGATGTGAAACTATACTACAAAGCCACTGTAATCAAAACAGTCTGGTATTGGCATAAGAACAGACATATAGATCAATGGAACAGAATAGAAAGCCCAGAAATAAACCCACACCTATATGGTCAATTAATATTTGACAAAGTAGGCAAGAACATATAATGGGGTAAAGATAGTCTATTCAATTAAAGGTGTTGGGAAAACTGCATAAATGCAAAAAAATGAAACCAGACCATCTTCCTACACCACATACAAAAACTCAAAATGGACTAATGACTTAAATGTAAGACTTGAAACCATAAAACTCCTAGAAGAAAACATAGCCAGTAAAATCTGACATTTCTCTTAGCAATATTTTTTTCTGATATTTCTCCTCGGCCCAGGGGAACAAAAGAAAAAAATTAACAGGACATCTAACTAAAACATTTTTTGCACAGCAAACGAACCTACTGAATGGGAGAAGATATTCACCAGTGAAACATCTGATAAAGGGTTAATATCCAAAATGTATAAAGAACTGGTACAACTCAATACCAAAAAACACAAACCATCCAAGTAAAGAATGGGCAGAGGACCTAAAGAGACACCTCTCCAAAGAGAACATCCAGATGGCCAACAGAGATATGATTAAATGGTCCAGTCAGAAGACATAGGGTAGCTTAATGGATAAGAAATAAAGATACATATACATGCTGTCTATGAGAAACCCACCTCAGAACAAAAGACACACACAGACTGAAAGTAAAGATATGGAAAAAGGTTATATGCAAGTGGAAACAAAAAAGGTGGCGTAGCAATACTTATATGAGACAAAACAGACTTTAAGAAATATAGCACTTGCTTTAGAAATGCTCTCCCTTTGCCTGTGTATTTAATTTTACCTAATTTCTTTAAGAAGCATTTATTTTAGAGTCTATGATCTCAGAAGAACCAACATTACTGACATTCATTCATCTCAAGAATGGAAACATTCACTGGGATGTCAGTCCAGGAGCTCGAGGAGAAGAGTATGGAAGGCCGGGACAGCACTGTCTTGATGCGCAAACCCCTTCCTTGGACTTATCAGGAGGGTGGGTACTAAATGCTCTCAAGGGTCAGGAATCACAACTGGCTGCTCTCCTTCTTGGTAGGAAGAGAGAATGTACCTGCTGATACTGAAACTGGTGGTCATGACTGTAGTATCTTAAGAACACAGACAATTTATCAGTCTTGGAAATAACTGTGGCATGAAAACCTACAAGCCTATTTGAAAGCTGGATTATGACAGTATGCCACATATTTCATGTTGATTTCCTCGGGAGTTTGCTCTGAGCTCGTGGGATGAAGACTGAAGCTGGTGCCCACCTGTGCAGCAGCTCCAGACCTTCACGAGAACTTTCCATGTGCAAGCAGTAAGCACAATGCTCTCACACTGTGCAGAGCATTCCAGTGTTCTGTCACACGCAAAAGGTTATGACTGAGCAAACACCCTCACCTGATGAGGAGCTTAAATGTGAAATGTGGACTGTAAGCAGAGATAGCTTTGTTGTGAAGTCAAAGTTTAAGCTTCAGAACTCCTCATTTGCATGGTCCCAAATGACACAAGCCGCATTTGGAGTTTCAGTTCTTATTAAATTTAATTACATATAGTTAAGCATCTATTAAGTCACTTTTAAAAAAATTTTGTGATAGCAAATTCAGTCAGTATTCTACTAAAGTGGACAAAAATGAATAAAAACCTGCTGTTCAAATATGTTAAAGTCTGGGTTAATATATCAAGTGTCAAAATACACAGTATAATAGTTCTATTATAAAGGCTATTATTTTAGCTCAGGACTGTCTGCCTTGCTTAAAAAACCCAATAAATGAAATGTTAAAGAGAATATTTCTGCTTTCAAATGCCACCATGTTTCTGAAATTCAAATACATTATCACCCAATTACAAAAACTGATGACTTCATCATTAAGACAAAGTATAATTGGAATATATGTGTTAGAGCTCAGACTACAAAAGTTTAATTCCATCCCTACTGTATTTGTCAATACTAGTTTAGGTTTATAAAGTTATAATATTTTCTTTCAAAAACCGTCAAGAGTTCTTGATATTTTACAAGAAAAACCAACCTAAGCAGTAATATAAAATCTGACTGTAAGATGGTCAGGATTTCTATTATTAAGATGTTGACAAAGAGGCCTTCTAGTTTATCAAAATAAGACCATTGTATTAGAAAAAGTTGAATACTTACCATCAAAACTAATACTTGCAACTTTGGTATATTTACTTTCTGAAGCTTTTAAGGTAATCGGTTTAAAGTGTACCACGATAGCATCATTTTGGGGTGTGGGTCGAACACTCTGAAAAGAGAAAAATACAGATAGCATTGTTTTAGTTTAATGGTTCAGTTACATTACACTGGAACATGTATTGTTAAAGTAACGCCAAATCAAAACTTTAAAACTTTTAACTTCATGTGATCTCTTTAAATGGAGTAAGCCAAACTATTAAACTGTCAAATTAATTTCATTAGAATATATTTGTGAAATAATCAGAAGAAAAACATATAACAGATGAGTGTAAAAATCTAAAGACAAACCAGTACACTGGGTGTATGAACATAAAACAGATAATAAAAGTCTTTATTTTTCAAACGAATGTCGAAGTTGGCAAAAATATTCATTTGTTTTTTTCTGTATGATGGCTCTAGTAGTGCTTAGCTGTCTTTAACTTCATTTGAAACAATTTTGTTAGACTGACAGCTGTTATCAGTGTGCACTTAAAAAAAAAATCAAAATTGGTGAACTTTTGTGTAGCCATTTTAATATTGAAGATGAAAGAAAGTACGTTAACATGTGATGCAGTGGCTAACAGAGTGAACGGTCTCACATTCATGGGTGGAGCATAAAAGCTGGGATGGACACCTGGGGAGCACTCCCAGGCCCTGGCTAAACCTCGCTGCTCATGGTGCTAGTGCCAAAAAGTAAAGCCTCATAGCTTCTGGCTGTGAAAACAAGTGGAGGTTGGGGCAGTGGAAAAAACTGCCCGTCTCTCAGGAGAGTTTGTTTAGAGGGCGCCCACAGTCCCAGAACTTATGAAAACCACCCACTCTGGAACCATCAACAGGGCAACAGCTAGCGGGGTGCCAGTCACACTGGAAAAGGAGTGCCAAGTAAGCAGCATTGTTCCCCTGCTAACCCCCCCTCCACAAACAGCCCCACAAAGTAGTGAAACAGGTTGCCCTGCAATGATGAATAACAAAAGCTCCACAATGTAACAAGTGTGGCAGCTCTACCTAAGTAAGACACAGAGGCAAACACAGGGAGGCTGTCAAATTGAGGAGACAGAGAAGTATGGGCCAAATGAAAGAAAAAATCAAAATTCCAGAAAAAGAACTAAGCGGAAAGGAAACAGTCAACCTGTCAGATACAGAGTTCAAAATACTAGTGATAATGATGCTCAGAGAAATAATTGAGTATGGCAAACGCTTAAGGGAAGAAGGGAAGGCTACACTAAGTGAAAAAAAAAATCTGCACAGAACCAATAGTGAAGGGAAGGAAGCCAGGGTTCAAATTAATGCGCTGGATCATAAGAAAGAAAGAGTCAACCAGTACAGAATGAAGAAACAAGAATTGAAAAAAAAGAGAGAGAATAAGAAGACTCTGGGACATCTCCAAAAGTGCCAACATCTGAATCATAGGGCTTCCAGAGAAGAGGAAGAGCAAGAAATTGGAAACTATGTGAAAAAATAATGAAAGAAAACTTCCCTAATTTGGCAAAGGAAATACACATACAAGTCCAGGAAGCACAGAGTCCCAAACAAGTTGGACTGAAAGAGGACCACATGAAGACACATTATAATTAAAACAACAAAGGTTAAAGATAAAGACAGAATCTTAAAAGCAGCAAGAGAAAAGCAGAGAGTTACCGATAAAGGAGTTCCCATAAGACTATCAGCTGATTTCTCGAAAGAAACTTTGCAGGCAAGAAGGGGCTGGCAAGAAGTATTCAAAGTGATAAAAAGCAAGGACCTACAACCACGATTACTCTATCCAGCAAAGCTATCATTTAGAATGGAAGGGCAGATGAAGTGCTTCCCAGACAAGGTAAAGCTACAAGAGTTCATTATCACCAAGCCATTATTGTATGAAATGTCAAAGGGACTTATTTAAGAAAAAGAAGATCAATACTATGAACATTAAAATGACAACAAACTCACAACTATCAATAACTGAATCTAAAAAACAAAACAAACTTAGCAAACTACTAGAACAGGAATAGAATCATAGGTATGGGGATCATATGGAGGGTTATCAGTGGTGAGAGGGAAGGCGAAGAATAGGGGAAAATGCACAGGGATTAAGAAGCACAATTGATAGGTACAAAATACACAGAGGAATATTACGAATAATAAAGGAAATGGAGAAGCCCAAGAACTTACAGGCATGATCCATGGACATGAACTAAGAGGGGTGGGGGATTACTGGAAGGAAGGAGGGTACTGGGCACAGTGGGACAAAGGGGAAAAAATCAGGACAACTGTAATAGCATAATTAATAAAATATATTTAAAAAAGAAAATAAGCAACATTTTTGCATATTATGCTTTATTATTTCAAGAAAGGTAAAAACGCAACTGAAACAAAAAAGGATTTGTGCAGTGTATGGAGAAGGTGTTGTGACTGACTGAACAAGTCAAAAGTGGTTTGCAAAGTTTCATCTGGAGATTTCTCGCTGGGTGATACTCCACGGTTGGGTAGACCACTTGAAGTTGACAGCGATCAAATAGTGACATTAATTGATAACAATCAACATTATACCACGTGGAAAATAGCTGACATACTCAAAATATCCAAATCAATAAAGTTATTGGTAAAAATGAAAAGAAAAGTATATTTTTTTATGGAAAAAAACCATACAGACTTTTTGGCCTATATAAGAGAAGGAGACATGAAGATTTATAGAATCTCTCTTAAAGAATCCACATGAAGGAAGATAAATAATAAACATGAATTTGGGAGCTGGTGTCCCTTTGTCAGGACAATGCTGCAGACCCACTTCTAACGGTATTTTCCATTGTGCAAGTGAGGTGTTGCTGTTCAGATGCAGGGCTTCATTCCAAAGTGTGGACTGAGCAGTGATGCAACCGCAGGCAGGTGTAATTGGGAAGAAGTCAGAACTCTTTAAACTTAATAAGGCCTTTCTATTAGGGAAAAAACAAACACACTAAACTAAGCTAAACCTAAAGTAACAACAACAAAGAAAACAGTAAAAGGTTGCACTTTTTGAGCAAACTTAAAAAATAACTACATTTTTAAGCACAGTTAACTTTTTAATTGATGATCCTCATGGACACAAAGCACTTTTCATTGGAAGGAACTTTAAAGATCCCATCCTCTTTCCCTGTTTACAGGTGAAGAGAACCATGCAGTACTGAGTGATGTTTTAATATCTAGGCATTAAGAGGCAGAACTGGACTTGGCCCAGGGCCTTTCTTCCCCTGGCACCCCATGACCAAACATGTATGACACATAATGCCTAAATACACTGCTTTCCACTACCCGCAGGCAGAGCATCTCCAGCCTGCTGCTGGTTAGTGCTCAGCCATCATGGCAGGTCTGGACTGAGCCTGGAACCACGGCCTTAAGGATGGCTCTGCCAATTTCTGTGCCTGAAACCTTTACAGCTTTAACAGCTGGCCTCAGACTCTCTCAGAACGCTCACTCATTTTCTCCCTTTTTCTCTTTGGCAACTCCTCATTTGTTTTTGAGTGTCTAACTGAGGCTAGGTGTTGCTTTTCTCATATAACTATACTTTTTACCAATAAGCTCACTACAATTAGCAACCACTTAAAGTACAAATCTCTTCCTTCCTTGAAAGAGGTGTGTGTTCACAGCAGAGTGAACTGTAAGATAAACTACAACTGGATAATGGTTCACTTGGTTCCACTATGCTGCATACAACACTACACCAATGTTTTTTCTGAAGGACGGGGAAGCAGCACAGAAGTACATGTGACAACCCCATAAAAAACCAGCTCGTAAGTGTGAGCCTGAGTGAGCTGCCCACTCAATTCTGGACCGGATTTTTTCTATCTGTAAAATCCTAGGGGGTTGGATTAGATATTTTCTAGGAGTCTACTAGCTATGAAATTTTTGATTTTATTCATTTTGTTGTCTTTTCAAATTGGCCACTTTTATCCTGATGTCAAGATTGTCAGAGATGACCTTATGAAGCTCTGCAGAGCTTCGCAGAGGACTGTCACAGAAGCTCTCTCACCTGCTCCACTGACTGACAGACAGAACAGCAAGGGGATCCGGACTGTTTCAAAGATACTTAAAGATTCTCGGTGGCACTAACAGCCAGAACACTTTTTTGAGTGTTATCAGCCTATATAGAGTACCATGTGGGAGAGAGTTAAGTGATGACACTTATTAAAATATAGTTACTGTAAGTAGTACGAGCTTAAGATAGTTGATGATAAAATGTTCTTATCACATGAAATATACCACTCTTAAGATTTTCTTTACCAGATGAAAAATTTATACTCAATATTATTACCTTAAAATATGTTGCTCTAGTAGTAAACAAATATTCAATTAACATTTCATATAAATTGTCTAAATTGTTCACTTAATACCATTAAAATAACCCCTAAGTCAGTTCAAACCAGTTTTCCAAGGGAACAAAAATGGAGCAAAACAAACAAAATAAAACACAACATTTAAATAGTTGGCTTATTCTGGTGGCTTTAAATAAAAACTAATATGTAATTATTAACTTGTAATAAGCATATTTATACTAACATCAGTTGTAGTATCAATCACTAGCTGCCTCTTAAAGACAATCAAGAAGTGGAAGAAAATTGGCAAGATTCCCAGGAAAGGCAGCTCCCACATGTTCCATATATAGTTCCAATTTTTTCTCACAACACTCATACCCAACTAATGTTCAATAACTGTGAAGTGAGACTCAAGGACCCAGGACTTACTGAAACTATTTACATTTGAGCAAGCAAGGAAAATAACCTTCCAGTACCTAACAATTGTATACAATAGTTGCACAAATTTGCTAAGGCTCATATCAAGTTGATATTGGTAAAATGAGCAAATACATCTGTGACTCTTATTCGTCGATTAGCATGGAAACTTCAGGCAACTGTTCCTCTTAGAACATCTCAGACAAACTTAATACATTTTTTATGCAGCATTAATGTCACATAAATGTTTTATAAACATTCTTGAAGTTGCATTATAGACGATCAATGTCAGGAAGGCTTGACCCTCTGCACCTTGCCCACTAACGGATGGGGAATTTGTATTTGGAGTTGCTTGCCTTACCAGTCCTCTATCGAAAAAGATGAAGAGACTGAATTCCCTGGAAGGGAATTAAAAACAAAAACACCTTCCAGCTTCTAACACTGCCTAGCTCATCCTGAAAATGACATAATTGTGAAACAGTGGAAGGCAGAGGCCCTTCTAAATGGCATCAATCTCTAAGTTTGGCTTATTATGCAGAAAAATACAAGAAAAGCCTTAGAAAGCTCTCATACAACTCATGGAATCATCGCCTGGCTGAGAAATGTAAGCTACCACCATCTCTCAAGTAGACCACTGCAAAAGATTTCTAACTTTCTATAGTTCAGTCTCCCAGAGTAGCTACAGTGATCTTTTATAAACACATAAATGCTTAAAGTTCTATAATTTCTCACTGCACTTTTAAAAATCTAAACATGCCACGGAGTCCTAAGCAGCCCTGTGTGACTCTCCCACCCTCACCTTTACAGCCAACTTCTTTGTGACATCCAAAGCTCTTCCTGCCTCATGCCTTTGCACTTGCTGCTACCTGTGCTGAGAACACTTGTCTACCAATTTTTCTTACGGGCGCCTACTTCTTAGTCCTCAGTTATGACCTCAAATGCCAGCTCCTCTGAGGCAACTCTACCCTAATCCATCCCCCCCTTACATGACATCCTGTGTATTTCTTTCATAGAACTGGGCTTGATTTACAGTGTTGTTGTATAACCTTGCCTGTCTGATTCACTGCTGTATTCTCAGTACTTAGCACAGGAGTTGGCATATAACAGATATACACTGAATATTTATTGAATGAAGGGATAAATGGAGAAGGAAATAAGACAAAACTATCAAAAGACTGGTTGGGTGTAAGCTTTGGGTATTGGAAAAATTACATACATAGGTAGATATATAGATGTAGCTATATACACATATTCACATATCAATAGGTTTTTAATAGCAATACCAATTTGAAATTAAAATGATATATTCATACAGACTTAAACGTCATTATATGCCTAATGTACTTCCATGTAACTTTTGCATTTTTATAGTTGAATAAGTCACTATTTGGAAACTGGGAGCTGTGCACCTTATATAATTGTTGTATTAAATAAGGCAATCCCCATAAAGAATCTTCCATGGTGCCTGACCCATAGAAAGAGCAAATACAAGAGAAAAGTGGGTATGTAGGCCTATTTAATTCTATCATAAATGGATTAAACACATTTTTTTCATTCACATTCTTAGATTAATTGTGAATTTCTCTTTTCTAGGAAATGTTTATTGAAAAAGACATTTGCTACAGTCTACTCACTGTACGTAAAAAGTCGGACCAGATCATCTGGGCTATGTAAAGGCACGTTTCCATCAAATCTCTAAACCCTCACATTTGGAGACGTGACTGCAGGCCTGAAATCTGCCCAACAAGCACAAAAGTTCCCCCTCTCACCCTGCTCCGTGTAATGGCCTCCCACACACTAAAGAAACCAGTAACAGACAAACAGCACGCAGAACACGCAAACAATAAAAGTGATCTGACAATTAAACAGAGGCCATGGCAGGGTGATCCACCAGCAGACACACTGCTGTCCACAGCTGAAGAGAAATCTAAGATGCTGCCAGGAAGCTGTGTTGCATGATACCCCTCCGTGGAGGTCAGTGATCTGAGCACATGAGAAGGGAAGGACTGGGAAGGGAGTGTGCCCACGTTACCATGAATGCGGTAAACGGGCTCCATGTAAACAACAGGCTTAAAAGAAGAAATCCAGCATCAGCAAGTTTAAAGAAAGTAAGTAGATCATAGCCAAAGCAACCAGGACGAATCTAGCAGAAGGAATTATATTCCATTATAAAGGAAACTCTGGTATACTAAACTAGAAATTTTGAACAAAAGAATCACCATTCTGGGTAAAGGTAAGATTTAAAAATGTTAACATACAGCAGTGATTTCTAGGCCATTGCGTTTCACTGATTGTTAAAATCTAGCATGCGTGTGTAGGAGAGAACCAAGATGGTGGAAGAATAATTGGAAGCTGCACTTATCTCCTTTCAAGACCAATCTGCAACTACAACTAAATTGTAGAGGAATTATCCTGAATAACGAACTGAACACTAGAGGCAACTTGCGGAGAAGCCTTATAACCACGGACAGACGGATGAAACCACTTCATCACAACATGACTGATACGGAGGAGATGCAAGAGGGTTGACTGGGCTCCCATGGGTGGCAGCTAAAGTGCTGGAAGGATATTTCAGTGGCTGGGGGTTTCCCCTGAGATGTGTGCTGTCTAAAACCCAAGCTGGGCTCCCCATCCTACAGCACCAGAGCTGGGAAAGGAACCCAGATAACATCCAGCTGTGAAAAGCATCAGGGTTTCTGTCCACCAGGGAGAGATGGCTGGAGACTCAGAGAGCCTATTCAAGGGCCAGTTAACAAAATTCCTTTTTCAGCCACTTACGCTGGGCTCCGGCAGAGGTGGGGCAGAGTGGACCAGAGCCACGTGAGGAGAATCTGGAGCTGGTGGCTCTGGGGAGAGAACTGAAGGCACAGGTGCCAAAATCCCTGTGCTGAGTCATTCCCATAGTGAAGAAGCCATCTTTCTCGGACAGAGCACTCCTCTCCAAAGGGCATCAGCCTGAAGGGAAGTAACAGCCCGCCCACCCACAGGAATTACTCTGCCCCATCTTACGGAGTTTAAGCCAGGCTACTGAGCACAGGTCAAAGACGAGAACAACAAGGAAATCAAAATATACGTTGAAACAAATGAAAATGAGAACACAACAATCATAAATCTGTGGGACGCATATAAAGCAATCCAAAGAAGGAAATTAATAGCATTACAGGCCTATCTCAAAAAAATAAGAAAATGCTCAAATAAACAATCTAACTTTACACTTAGAGGAACTTGAGAAAGAACAACACACAAAGCTCAAAGTGAGCAGAAAAAAGTAAACAGTAAAGATCAGAGCAGAAATAAATAACATAAGACTCTAAAAAAAGATGCAAAAGATAAATGAATCCAAGAGCAGGTTCTTTGAAAAGATAAAACATGACCGACAAACTTTTAATGAGCAGATTCATTAAGAAAAAAAGTGAGAGGACCCAATAAATAAAATCAGAAATAAAAGAGGAATAACAATTGACTCCAAAGAAATACAAAAGACTGTTAAGAAAATATTATGAATAACTATATGCCAACAAAATGGACAAATTGGATGAAATGGGTAAATTCCTAAAAACATACGATCTTCCAAAACTAAATCAGGAAGAATCAGAGAATCTGAATAGATAGATTACACCTAGTGAAATTGAAGCAGTAATCAAAAAACTCCCAACAAACAAAAGCCCTGGCCCAGATGCCTTCACAGGTGAATTTTACCAAACATTCCAAGAAGAACTAATACATCTCCTCAAACTATTCCAAAAAATTCAAGAGGAGGAAAGGCTCTCCAGCTCATTTTATGAGGCCATCATTATCCTAATTCCAAAACCAGATAAATATTGTACAAAAAGAAAATTGTAGGCCAATATCCCTGATGAACATAGAGGCTAAAATCCTCAACAAGATATTAGCAAGCTGAATACAGCAATGCATCAAAAAGATTATATATGATGATCAAGTGGGATTTATCCCAGGGATGTAAGGTTAATAAAATATTTGCAAATCAATAAATGTGATTCACCATATAGACAAAATTAAGGATAAAAACCACATGATCATAACAATAGATGCTGAAAAAGCATTTGATAAAATCCAGCACCCATTTATAAAAACTCTCAGCAAAATGGAATTAGAAGGAACATACCTAGACATAATAAAGGCCACATATGACAAGCCCTCTGCCAGCATCATACTCAACAGGCAAAAACTACAAGGGTTCCCCTCGAGATCAGAACAAACTTCTTTGTCAATATAGTATTGGAAGTCCTAGTCACAGCAATCAGATAAGAAGAAATAAAAGGCATCCAAATTGGAAAAAAGAAGTTAAACTGTCATTATTTGCAGATGACATGATACTCCTGTATATAGAGAACCCCAAAGATCTCACCAAGAAACTGCTAGAACTGATCAACGAATTCAACAAAGTAGCTGAATACATAATTAATATCTAGACATCAGTTGTATTTTTGTATGCCAATAATGAACTAACAGAAAGGGAAACTAAGAAAACAATCCCATTCACAATTGCTACAAAAAGAATAAAATACCTAGGAATAAATCTAGCCAACGAGGTAAAAGACCTCTACTTGGAAAATTATAAGATACTGAAGAAAGAAATAGAAGAAGATAGAAGTAAGTGGAAACACAAACTGTGTTCATGGATAGGAAGAATTAACATCATTAAAATGTCATACTACCAAAAGCAGTCTATATATTCAACACAGGTCCTATCAAGATTCCAATGACATGTTCCACAGAACTCAAATAAATATTTTAAAAATTCCCGTGGAACCACAAAAGGCCCCACATAGCAACAGCGATCCTGAGAAAGATGAATAAAGTAGGCGGAATTACACTACCTAATTATGAAACTATACCTAAGGCCACAGTAATCAAAACAGCATTGTACTGGCATAGAAAGACGCATAGTTCATTGAGACAGAATAGAGAGCCCAGAAATAAACCCACACCATTATAGTCAATATTCGATAGATGAAGCAAGCACATACAGTGGGCTAAAGATACTTTATTCAGTAAACAGTGTTGGGAAAATTGGACAGATATGTGCAGAAAAATGAAACTAGACCACCTTCTTACACCACACACAAGAATAACTTCAAAATTGATTAAAGACTTAAATGTTAGATCTGAAACCATAAAAATCGGAGAAGAAGTAGGCATCAAAATCTCGGACACTGTTGGTAGCAATGTTTTATCGAATATATCTCCCCAGGTAAGGGTAACAAAAGAAAAAATAAACGAACAGGACTACATTAAACTAAAAAGGTTTTGCATAGCAAAGGAAAACATCAATAAAATAAAAATATAACTCACAGAATGGGAGAATATATTCCCCGATACATCTGATAAGGGGTTAATATCCAACATTTATAAAGAACTTATGAAACTCAACACCAAAAAAAAAAAAAAACCCAATTAAAAAATGGGCAAAGGACCTGAATAGACACTTCTCCAAAGAGGACATACAGATGGCCAATGGACATATGAAAAGATGTTCAATGTCACTAATCATCAGAGAAATGCAAATTAAAGCCAAATGAGATATCATCTCTCACCTGTCAGAATGGCTATCATCAATAAATCAACAAACAAGTGCTGGCGAGGATGAAGAGAAAGAGGAACCTTTTAGCACACTTGGTGGGAATGCAGACTGAAACGCAGTATGGAGATACCTCAAAACATTAAAAATGAACCTGCCTTTTGACCCCACTTCTGCAACTATATCCAAAGGAACCCAAAACACTAATTCAAAAGAACATAAGCACCCGTAAGTTTATTGCAGCATTATTTACAATGGCCAAGTGTCCATCAGTAGATGTGTGGATAAACAACTATGGGACATTTGCACAATGGAATACTTATTTGGCCATAAAAAGAAGAAAATTTTACTCTTTGTGAGAGTATGTACGGATGGACCTGGAGAACATTATGCTAAGTGAAATACGCCAGTCAGAGAAAGACAAATACCATGTGATTTCACTCATACGTGGAATCTAACGAACAAACTGAACTAACAAGCAAAACAGAGACAGACTCAGATAGAGAGCAGGATGACAGCTACCGGGGGCTGGGGAGTTTACAGGGTGGAGGGATTGAGCAGAGAGGATAAAGGACTCATGGGCATGGACAACAGTGTGGTGACTGCAGGGGTGAGGGGAGTATAAGGGGACTAAATGGTAACAGAAAAAATACAAAAAAGAAATTAATAGAATGGGTGAGTGTTTATGCTTGTGCAGGGAAGTCTTCAGAGGTTTCCTAACTTGTATTTTCCAAAGGTGAGCAAGTTGGTGGTAGGGGAAGGAAAAGATCTTACTATCTACTACCCTTATTCATAAAACAAAGGATATTTTAATGTCTAAGAAAAATGATACAAAAATTATCAAAACCGAAAGCTGGTTTTTTGAAAGAATCAACAAAATTGACAAAAAAAAACTTTAAAAAATTTAGAAAAGACTTAAATTACTAAAGTCAAGCACGAAAGACAGGACATTACTATCTACTTCACTGGGAAAAAAGTTTTATTAAAAAAATACTGTGAACAATGGGATGCCAATAAATTTAGATAACTTAGATAAAATGAAAAACCCTAAGAAAGACATAAGCACTGGAACTGATTAAAGAGGAAACAGAGCCCTGGCTGGTGTGGCTCAGTGGATTTAGTGCTGGCCTAAATTTAGTGCGGGTTCCCCTCCTGGTCAGGGCACTTGCCTGGGTTGTGGGCCAGTACCCTGAAGTTGGGGGCGTGCAAGAGGCAACCAATCAATGTATCTCTGGCACATCAACATTTCTCTCTTTCTGCCTCCCTTTCCATCTCTCTAAAAATAAATAAAATCTTTTTTAAAAAGGAAGAAATAGAATATCTAAATATAGGAAATAAAGAGACTGAGTTTGTAATTTTAAAACCTCCCCCAAGAAATGCCTGAGCCAAGATGACTTCATTGGTGAATTCTACCAAACATTTAGAGAAGAATTAACCCCCACAATGAGAAGGAAACACTTTCCAACTCATTCTGAAAGGAAAAAAAAAAAAAAAAAGCCCTACCTATCTACTGTCTTTATTCACAAAACAACAGCTATTTCAATGTCAAAGAAATAAGCACATTATTGCAGAATAGTCCTTCTCTAGAAAGGCTGCTTGTAACTTTTTAAACATCAACACACTAATATTTTATAAACATTTATACTGTTCTTACTTTGCTCATTTTTCTAAAGACTTGTGAAAATTTCAATATAAAGAGCAGAAACCAATCAGTAACCCCTTGATATTGTAGTAACAATCAGCACTGTGTATTTTTTAGAAAGATATAATTAATTATTGCTATAAATAGGAATTACAAAGAAACTGTACAACAAAAATATTCACTGCTATATTTCCTTATGTAAAAGTTCACTCCTGGAAGACGTGCTGATAGTTTTATTCCATAGAGACTTTGATGATAATCATTCAAAAGATTAAGTTTTTTAAAAAGTCACTAAATTAAAAAATGAATATATTTTTGAAAGCAAGTATATAAAAATATATACACTAAGGTTACTATTTAAGAAGAAAAATATGAACAAGACACATAATGCTGCTGCTTAGTGCTTTGGTGTTTTTGTTTCAATGGCATTAGGGTGGCCAGGTCACAGAAGTTGTTCCTTGTCATCTGTGGAAAGATCTTGGGCCCTTGAAACCCCAAGAAGTACAGCAGGACACACAGGCTACGGCATCACAGGTCCCTCAGCCTGCCTAACTGGAGGGGCGGGAACCCCAGGTGGGGTAATTTCAAGCCCTCATTCTCCCACCAACAGGAAGAGACACAGGTCAGAGAGCAGGACACTGTAGGGCTGTGCTCCCACTAGTGAGCAGGTTGCTGTGCATTAAAAGGTGGTTACCTGGGGTGACAACCTCTTGCTTCCTCATTCGGGGTTTGTATACTCTCCTTTCTTTGGTCTCTATTCCACCACCTGGTGGTAAATTCTGTATTTGGTCATAGATGGGCAAAAGTCCCTTAAGTCTCAAGCTCATCTGATCTACCTTATTTTATCAGAATTTGCTGAATTTATGTTCCTGACATCAGCACAGGTTGTAATAAAAATGTACTGCTATCCTTTTTCATCACTCCCTATGAATGTATTTTGGAGATCTCTCTAGAAGGTGAGGTTGTGGCTAAAGCAAAATATAAATAGCCTCCCCCCTTTCTTTTTTTTTTTTTTTTGCCTAAAACCATCTAATGGCATTCCAATCTCATTATAAGGCATAAAAGTTATCTGGGTGTATGTCTGAGGGGAAAGTAGGGACCCTAGTTTATGGTATGTATCTAGGTTAACGACAACAGGTACCAGTTAGAAGGGATACCTATGACATATGTTAACAGCATGCTACTGCTGCCTACCCTAATTTTTTGCTTCATGATTTCTCCTGCCAACATATCTGAATTTTTTTTAAAATTGTTATTCTATTACAGTTTTCCCATTTTTCCCTCTTCCGTTTTATCTTTTTTAATGCAATTAATTGACATACAATATTATATTAGCTCCAGGTGTACAAATATGATTAGACTTGTTATATACATTTTAGAAGAATACTGTCACAGAATGAACACGTTCTTTAAGAACCCAATATTTAATCAGTAAATATATAACTTATCATACTACACTTAACAATGATGCACGCTTATTTTTTAATTTTATTTTTATTGTTTTTCTATTACAATTGTCCCACTTTTTCCTTCATTGCTAGCCCCCACCCAGCCTACCGCTTCTCCCACAGTCAATCCCCACCCCGTTGTCCATGTCAAAGGGTTATCTATACTAGATGCTTTACTAAACCGTTCCCTACCAGCTCCCACCTTTGTTGATCTTTTGAATTCTTTGTTTAGTCTGTCATTTAATTCTACTCTAATCTTGATGATTTCCTTTCTTCTTCTTGCTTTGGGCTTTGTTTGTTGTTGTTGTTCTAGTTCTTGTAGCTGTAGGGTTAGATTTTTTATTTGAGATTCTCCTATCCTTTGTAGGTAGGCCTGTATTGCTATGAACTTTCCTCTCAGGACTGCTTTGCTGTGTCCCATAGGTTTTGGGCTGTTGTGTGTTCATTATCATTTGCTTTCAGAAACTGCTTGATTTCTTCCTTGATGTCATTGTTAACTAATTCATTATTTAATAGCATGTTATTCATTCTCCATGAGTTCGAATGTCTTTGAGATTTTTCCTTGAGGTTGATTTCTAGTTTCAAAGCATTGTGATCTGAGAAGATGCTTGACATAATTTCAATTTTCTTGAATTTGTTGAGGCTTGTTTTGTGTCCTAGCATGTGGTCTATCTTTGTGCATTTCAAAAGAATGTATATTTTGCTTCTTTGGGGTTAAAAGTTCTATATATTATCAATTAAATCCACTTGATCTAGAGTGTCGTTCAATGCCTCCATATCCTTGGTGTTTCTTTGCTTCGAAGATCTGTCCATTGTTGACAATGGGGTTAAGTTAAAGTCCCCTACTATGAGTGTGTTGCTGTTGATATCCTTCTTGTAGTCTTCCAAGACTTTCCTTATATATTTGGGTGCACCTATGTTGGGTGCATATATGTTTACAAGGGTTATAGCTTCTTGATGGATTGTTCCTTTAAGTATTATAAAATGTCCTTCTTTGTCTCTTTTCTGTCCTTTGCTGTGAAATCTGTTTTGTCTGATATAAGTATTGCTACCCCAGTTTTTTTTCATGTCCATTTGCTTGGGATACGTTTATCCATCCCTTCACTTCCAGTCTGTGTAAATCTTTTGTTTTGAGGTGTGTCTCTTGTAGATAGCATATATGTAGGTCATGTTTTCATATGCATTCCGCTACCCTATGTCTTTTGATTGGATCATTTAATCCATACATTTAAGGTTATTATTGACAGGTATTTATTCATCTCCTTTTGCACCTGTGTTCCTTTCCCTCTCTCTGTTTCTTCCTTTTCTTACAGCAGTCCTTTCAGCATCTCTTGCAATGCTGGTTTGGTGGAGATGTATTCTTTTGGTCTTCCTTTGTCTGAGAAACTCCTGATTTCACCTTCCATTTTGAAAGACAGCCTCGCTGGGTAGAGTAGTCTTGGTCGTAGGCCTTTGTTTTTCATTGCTTCAAATATTTTTTGCCATTCCCTTCTGGCTTGTAGTGTTTCTGTTGAGAAATCAGTTGATAGCCTTATCAGAGCTCCCTTGTATGTTATTTGCTGTTTTTCTCTTGCTGCCTTTAAGATTCTTTCTTTGTCTTTGAATGTTGCCATTTTAATTATGATGTGCCTTGGAGTGGGCCTCCTTGGGTTCATCTTCATTGGGACCCTCTGTGCTTCCTGGACTTGCATGACTTTTTCTCTCGTCAAGTTAGGAAATATTTCTGTCATTAATTTTTCAATCAGGTTTTCTATCCCATGCTCCTCCTCTTCTTCTTTTATCCCTGATATGGATATTGTTTTGTTTCATGTTGCCCTGCAGTTCTCTTAAACCCTCTTCATTCGTTTTCAGTCTTTTTTCATTCTGTTGTATTGTTTGGAAATCTTTTTCTACGTTGCTCTCTAACTCACTGATGCCATCCTCTGCTTCATTTAGCCTGCTTTTGGTTGATTCTACTGTGTTCTTCAGTTCAGAGGTTGTATTCTCCATTTCTTCCTGGTTCTTATTGATAGTTTCTATGTCCTTTTTTATGCTGGTTTGGTTCTCAGTAAGTTCCTTGTAGTTCTTTGTAGTTTCCCTGGAGTTTGTTATAGTTTTCTTTTAGTCCGTCAAGTTCATTGAGCTTCCTCATTACTATTGTTTTGAATTCCATGTGAGATAGCTTGCTTGCTTCTATGTCATCTATCCCTCCTTCTGGGAATTCCTCCTTTCCTTTTGGTGGGGTGTTGTTTCTGTTTACTGGAGTGTTATCCCACCTCCCCATTTTGGGCACTGGTCTTGTTTCTGCTTCTTATATTGATCTGCTTTTATTTTCTGCCTTTGTCATGTGACCTTCTTATATATAGTTGTTGAGCTGCTGCCTCCAGCTGAAGCCACTTGGAGGGGAGCGGTTTGCTTAAGTGATTTCTCACTTAGCACTTGGGATGCTTCTGTACTGGGACCTAGTCCGCTGCTCTCCCAGTTCTTTCTCGAGAGCCAGCACCCAAAACTTATTACAAAGTGCCTCTAGTTCACTTCACCCTCTTTTGGCCTCAGCCACAGACGAGTGCACTCCCTTGTGCAGGCCATGGGCAGCAGGCAGGTTTGTTGTCTATCTGAATCTTTTTCTCTCTCTTTTTACTTACTCATACATTAACTCTTATCAACCAAACCTAATGGAATCTTTATAACCTGTTTTTCTTTGCACATGGCACACAGATACTAGGATTTACCAGAATCCACAGGCAATTTATCAATTCTCACATGAGGAATATATTCATTGATTTTCAGAGGGAGAGGAAGGAGAGAGAACGAAGAAGAGAGAGAGGAGGAGGGGGAGAGGGAAGGAGAGCAAGAGAAAGCAAGAAAGCGAGAGAGAGAGAGAGAGAGAGAGAGAGAGAGAGAGAAACATTGATATGATAGAGAAACATCAATGTGAGAGAGAAACATCAATTGGTTGCCTCCCATACACCCCCCCACCCAACCTGGAATCAAACCTACAACCCAGGTAGGTACTCTGACCAGGAATCGAACCCGCAACCTTCTGGTATACAGGACAACACTCCAACCAACTGAGCCAGTGGGCCAGGGCTCCACAGGCCTTTAAAAAAAATAAAGATTCTTCCTAAATAGGAACCTTGTGAACTTTAGTTCAAATTTGACTTGGAGAAGATTGCATACTTCCCTTCTTCTCATCCTTAAAGTTTGGTGGTTAAGGCAGAACACATTTCTCACATCACACTTAGTACCAAGGTGTCACCAGGTCACAACAAAACCAAATTCTATTAGAGCAAGAGCTTAATTATTTTTAACTTTGTCATAAGTATAAAAACAAAGAATTTATAAATTAGGAAAAAAATAAGTAAAAACTTACTGTTATTGGTACATCTTTTGTTCCTGAATTTAATAAATGAAGATTTAAAACTTTTGGTAGATCTGTTAAAATTTAAAAAAGAAATATTTCTTACACAAGGTGTAGTTTATAGTGAGTCAAAATCTTTTACCTTCTTAGATATTAGACTGAATCTATTCTACAATGTGAAACACAATGGCCATCAAGTTAATAAAAAGATAATTAGATGGGCTTCCCTTACTCATAAGGACATTGTGTGTTATAAGAACTGCCCCCACCTAACGAGGCCAAACCAAAACCAAAACCAAATTCAGTAAAATTGACATTAAAACTTCCAGTTTTTCAGCAAAGTATAATGAAGCAAATTAAAAATGTGCAATGTGAAATTTTCATATTAAAACTGAATCTAACATTCGAAAATGGGTCTTCAATATAACACAACAAAATTGTGACTACATATGGCCCACAGACATTCCACATTACAAGTACAGTTGACCTTCAAGCAACACAGGGATTAGGGTTGCTGATCCTCACCTAGTTGAAAATCCCTGTATAACTCCAGATTCTCCAAAAACTTAAGCACACTACCTTGGTATTTAAGAGGGATTGGTTCCAGGACCCGCAGCAGATACCAAAATCTGTGGATGCTTAAGTTACTTATATGAAAAGGTGTAGTACTAGGCAGTCGGCCCTCCACATCCACAGATTCCCAACCATGGATAGAAAATACGTTTTTTGATCCTTGGTTGGCTGAATCATGGATGCAAACCCTGGGATACAGAGGCCAACTGAATATTTATTGAAAAAAATTCACATATAAATATACCTGTGCAGTTCAAATCCACATTGTTTAATGCTTAAATACACTATCACTTTTTCCTTAATAAATCCTTAACTTGATTGTTTTCAAGTTTGGAATTTGCATTCTCTGGTCATGTGGGACTAACATCATGTCACTATAATACAATTGAATAATCAATATCTAAAGAAAAATCCAGAAGTAGGGAGGAACTGGATTATAAAATTGGAAAACTACTTTGTGCTCCCGCTTCCATTTAGAAGACTTTACTTAAGTTATCCCATAGCCTTGTAAGAATTCTCAGTTCCCAAAAGTAGATTTCTACAAAATCATATAACCCACTAGAAGGAACTTTCAAAGCTGAATTACAAAGAAGTTAAAGTAGAACCAATTAGTACTGAACAGGGATTTTGTTTTTTAAAGACCCATAAAGACACTGTCTCTTTTCTTACCTTGTGTTCGCAGTGTACCAAAATCTAACATTTCTGTTGAGGAATAAATTCCAGGAGCTTGTAAAACAGAAAAGTAAACAATTATATTTCACTTTGACTGAGTGAGATGCAGTGAAAACCAAACAAACATATAGTGCTTTCAGTTTTCCACTCACCTGTTGTAACTTCAACCTCGACAGGAAGAATGATAAACTCTGTGCTGTCTGAAGCATTAGTCTTTATTCTTATGAAGGCTGTGTGGTTATCTGCTTCTCTGGAGGAAAAACTGGCTCTCATCACTCCCTTGGTTTCATAAGGAGGAATTTCCTGACAAGTTAACAGACCATAAGTTAACAGACCATAATGTAGCACAGCTTTTGTAATGTTGCAAAACCACCAGTTTATTGAATAAGATTGCATTGGCCAAAAGATGCCTAATTATTTTATATAACTAATAAGAAAAAAATACATTGACAATTAATTATATTTCATTGTAACACACACTCCAATTTTGCAGGATGTTAAAATGTGAGAAATGTGCATTGCCACTTGCAAAATCATTATTAAAAGGTAGCACTAATCTATAAAATCAGTTGTTCTTCAGTTCATTGGTGGTGCTTAGGTATACAAGGTCTGTCTGGAAAAAGTCCAGCCTTTGTTAATATAATGAGAATGGTTTGCATGACATCATGTAACCTGGCAGCCAAGGAGAGTAGACTGGAATGTCCATGCGTGAACAATGACGACTTCACTGTACTGCTCAGTAGGGGTGGTAGATGCCATAGAATGAGCATGTGTACTGTGTGGCTGTTGTATTCAAAATGACTGAGTAGAGCAACTAATCTACATCAAATTTTGCGTTAAGCTTGAATATTCCTCCATGGAAGCTATTTGGATGATCAAGAAGGCCGCAGCTATGGGCAAGTGGTGATCGGCAGCTTCATCAATGTGCCTGCTCATGTACCATGTCTTGTGCAGGATTTTTTTGCAAAACATCAGATCACCCAGGTGACTCAGCCCCCTTACAGCCCAGATTGGGCATCCTGTGACTTCTGGCTTTTCCCAAAACTAAAATTACCTTTGAAAGGGAAAAAACTTCAGACTTTCAATGAGATTCAGGAAAATATGACGGGGCCATTAACGGTATGGGAGAACTGTATGAGGTCCCAAGGTGACACTTTGAAGGGGACTCAGGTGTCATCGCCCTATGTACAATATTTCGTGTATCTTTTTCAATAAATGTTTCCATTTTTCATATTATATGGCTGGATACCTTCTGGACAGATGTCATATAATTCAGTCTTGAAATTCTCTAACCAACAGAAATGTCACCATCAAAGGGAAGCTTTCACAGGAACCTTTTAAAAATTATAACCAAGAGAACTTAGACTCTACAGTACTTTCATTTAAAACCTAACAAAAACAAAGCTTCCCAAGCAAATCTGTAGTTTATCAACTGCGGGTCAGGAAGGTTTTAGGCATGGGTGATAGCTGCAATTTCCAGACACTCACACATACACTAAAAGGAAAGTTCATTAAATAAAGAAAAGCTTTTTTTGAAGTATAATCTTTTCTGGTTTTAGAACAATCTGGCACAAACCTTGTTGGTCTATTTTAGGAAATCCCTGTGTTTTTAGATTTAACTGTTCTTCACTCACTTTTACTCTCAACTTTTTAGTTTCAAAAACTAAAGGAGGTGATTGGACACTCCCAGGGCCCCTAGAGAGGAACCATCCTCTCATAAGTTACCCATCTCTGGGATCTGACTTGGTCTCTGGGTTTTCTCATATACTGAAATGGGGTCGGCGTGAAGTCAAGGCTAACTGACTTTTTCTCTTTGGATTTCTAGAAGTAAAAGTCACTACTATCTTTTCTTGTAACCACTGGGATTTATTAAAACATTATGCCATCTCCGCTACCATTCATTATAGTTCTTAACTAAGTAGAAAGCTGAATTCCCTTGTAGTTGTTTACTAAATACCAATTATATTTGACAGAAAATTCTTAGTTTTTCTATCTAGAATTATATACAAATGTACTGGCTTATAGTTAATTTTCTGAAGCATTGTTTTAGACACTATTTCTCCCAAAGGCTTTTCAAATAATATTTGAAAACATTTTTGTGAAAGGATGTAAATGGACCATGTACATATTACGTACTTCTACCTGATAGTGTGCTTCTGTGCCTTAGCAGTTAGCCAATCACTGACAAATTTGTTTCTAAATGTTTAAGTCAACACCCTAAAATGCCCTATACATCCTTTCCTTCTTTGAAACTAGTCAGAAGACAGAATCAAGAGGTAATGCCTGTTTAACAGCACAAGTCACTAAGAAAAGTTGATCTTCAGAGCTCATTCACAGTGGCACAGTCACAGTGTCTTCAATAATGTCCGTGATCTTGGTATAAGAACTGCATTTACTACGACTTCCCCTCTTTGATTAAAGCATGGCAGACAACATTAAAAAAAAACAAACCAAAACTCTCTATGGGAGAAACCTTTGCAAATAAAGTAATTACTACATATTCATTAATTTGGTTAATATTTGGTAGTGTTCTCTAAGAAAAAGTGGTTTTCTATGCACTGATACAAACTACTATTAAATATTCAACAATATTAAAAGTGGACATAGAACACCTAAGAATTAAAAAATTTCTAAGTCATCACAAGGGCTTAACAATGTTCCCTCTTAATGTTCAATTCGGGACCTTCAAAAATTGAATGGATCCTTCCCACAGGGCTTTTTCTTCTTCTTTTTTTCCTTAAAAAAATAACTTAAGAGTGAAGCCATTTATAAATGATTGGATTCAGAGACAACTTTACCAATATAATTCTGATAGAAAAACCTCTTCTTTTCCACACAGTGGGTTAAAGAGCCCACCAATTTTGTTCACTGCTCTTTCCAAAAATTACTACTTTTATCTCACTCTCATACCATTTTCAAATATATTTGATGTAAATTTAATGTTAAGAAAACAATTAAAAAGTCACCCATGTTTTTTTAGGTGATAAGGAGTTAAGTAGTTTCTGGTGTTTTTAAGAAAAAAAATTGAGTTCATGTGACCACATGTGAGAGGAAAATGTGTTAGCACTCACCCACAGTTTTCTGGTACCCCCTTGTTGACCTGTTGGAAGTTCTAGGTGAAGATCTCCTCCACTAGAGTACATTTCTACAACCTGTAACAGAAGAGCACATGACAGTTCAGTTAAAAATCATATCCTCGATGCATCTGATTTGCTGTTATATAGAAATAAGTTTGACAACCTAATTGCTTATCAGAAAAGATTTAAAAACATTTACAGATATAAAAGTAGGATAAGTATGTTGCATCACCACAGTCAGTAACCCACATGTGTAAGCAATGGTGGTATTTTTAACAAAAACAATTTAACTTTGAAATATTAAACTCTGAAACAGGACATTTGTCTTAAATACTGAATTTTAGAAAATCCACCTACAGGACACTAACAGTAGTTCAGGAAAATTATCAAATTTTAGAAATACAAATTTCATATTTCTTTTGTGTGTGTGAATGTGTGTGTGTGTGTCCAGGCTTCTTTGTTTAAGATCAAAGTGATAAGTGATGTGGGGATTAAAATCAAGAGCATTATTGAACTCACCTTCCCTTTAACTAATTCCCCTAACCCGTTTGTACTCCCAATTCCGTAATGAAAATAGAACTTAATCCCAAAGCCCTAGAACAATTCCCGGGGTTCTTTCCCTAGGTCTCCCCTGTCCTGGAAGGGTAGGGCAGCCCAGTCTGAAAGCATGGGAGAACCTAGAGTGGTGGCAGACAGCAGGAAAGGCTTCACCCTGACGGAGGGGACTGTGGAGTACAGTGCAGTGAAGTGAGGGCCTGCACAGCCTGGGGGGGTACCAAAATGGGGCCCTGGTGCCAGAGGAAAGGATACCGGTCCCCCTAAGAAACGGAGTCCAGAAGCCTCAAAATCGTCTCTTGAGAATAGTCACTGCTTGGTCATTTGCCCTTCTGGCGATGGCAGCAGAACCACACTTGGACCACGTCCTTCTCTAGCTGAGCTGCTGGGCAATGTGTGCTGCAGAGTGGGCTCTGGGCACTGGTTCTCAGGTGGCCCCTTGCTCAGTTCTTGACACTTGTTTGCTTTCCCTTTCAATCCTGCACAAGGGTCTTTGCTTTGCATACCTCCTGCAGATTCTTGTCAGCTTCCTCCGTGCACTTCCGCAGGAGGGGCTGCGGCTTACACATGTTCTTCAAACTGAGCTACACTCTCAAAGTGCCATATGGTCATTTGGCTGAACACGTTCTCAAAGAGAACACCCAGGGTGAGCCCCACATCGGCCCGGGTATATCCCAGGGTGATCCTCTTCTGCTTCAAGATCTTGGCAAACTGCCTGAGGTCTTTATTCAGAGCTTTCATGTCCTCACTCGCCTCTTCCTCAGGGTGTGAGTCCAGCTTCTCCTTGTCCAGCTTCATGGCCCCAGAAGCAGCAGCACAAGACTAGGAGGAGGCCTCTTCAGAGTTGCTCTCCATCCTGGCTCCCTCCTGACGCTCGAGTTCGGGAGCTTCCAGGATGCCTTGGGGCACCAGCCCTACTCCAGCTTGAGGCCCATAGTAGGCCATCCCCCAACATAACTCATATGGTGGGGGTCAAGGGGAATCCCCTACACTTTGGCTCCAGGGCCAAGTTCTGGCCCAATTCCCAACCCACTCGGAGGGCCCTGGAAGCTCAGCCAGGCACGAGCGTCAACCCATTCTGGCTCTGGCCCTCCTGGTCCATCACCTCTACCACTTGGTGGAAGCAAGAAGGCAAAGTCGGAAACCAGGTGTCCCACCAGGGGAAGGAGGGTGCCCCACGCCAGCAACCAGATGAAAGGAGGGCTCTCCAAGGCACTCAAAATCTGTATTTCTTATACTTACACAGTGCTTCTTTAGTCACACATTTATAGGACTTAGCAGTGGACCTAACAGCTACTATAATTGTTAAACAGTGAAGAGTGTATTATTCTGAAACATATAAAACAATTTTACTGTAGTATGAACACATTTGGTTTCTACTGGTAGCAAAATCACAAGTACTGTTAAAGCCTCTGTGGCTGGTACCTATATGCATAATTTTTAAAAATAATTTTTTTTTCTTAGTGTTAAGATAAATGACTACCAGTTGGGAAACAGTTTTCTTTATAAAACAAATAACAAAAACAAAAAAACCTCACCTGAGGATATGCCTATTGATTTTAGAGAGGGGAAGAAAGGGAGGGAGAGAGGGAGGGAAACATCAAAGTGAGAAAGAAACATTGATCAGCTGCTCCCGCATGCGCCCTGACCAAGGACTGAACCTGCAAGCTAGGCACAGACCCTGACTGGGAATCAAACCTTCAACGCTTTGTTTAGAGGACACTGCTCCAACTAACCGAGCCACACCGGCCACACTTAAAGTAGTTTTAATGAAGCCTACTGTACAATAAACTATACATCTTTAAAGTGCACAAGATGATAAATTCTGACATATGCATACAGCGTAGTTACCACTGCAATTAAGATGAGAAATATACCTATTACCTCACACAGTTTCTTCACGTACTTTGCAGCCTACCTGTCCCTCTCTGCCCCTTCTCATCCCTAGGTATCCACTGAGTTGCTCTCACCCACTCTAGATCCCTTTGTATTTTGCAGTTTTATATAAATGGAATCAAAAGTCTGTACTGTACTCTTGTGTTCAGCTGCTTTTATTCAGTGTAATGATTTTGAAATCTATCATGTTCTTGGATGTATTTATAGTTCTTTTCCATTTTATGGATATGCAACAATTTTTGATCCATTCACCTAATAGTGAATATTTGGGTAGTTTCCAGTTTTTGGTCATCACAGATAAAGCTGCTATGAACAATGCGTTAATAAGTCTGTGTATGAATGTCTGCTTTCCTTTCTTTTAGGAGAAGACCTAGGGACAGAATGGGTCCTATGACAGGAGACTTTCCTTCAATGGCAGGTTACCTTAACTCCTAATGAGAAATAATCTATTTAATTAAATGCCATTTTGGGGTGAAGTAATAAAGAGAATGGGTGAAAAACCATTGTTTTATTATAAAAGTTCCCCAAAGGTACATAAAAAAGTACAAAGCAGAGATACAGTAATACTTTAGTACAAGCTTAAAGGTTTTTGATGTGTGTGTGTGTTGTTAAAGAAACGCATTGGGCAAAGACTAATGAACTAGAATGTTCTTCTGAGTATTATTACTTGCTTTCCAATTTCTTACAACAGTGTTGTCTTAAAGTACTGATTGTATTAATAGTAATAGCACATTAACTGACGGGGTAATTATGGAACTTTTTCTGAAAAACCAGAAAAAAATCACATATTATTTCACTTAACAACTTCCAAGGTATTAAGGAAATAAGCATAACAATTTTTGGAAACAAAAAACTGAAAGGTAGACTACAGATACAGGGAAATAAGTAAGAAGATAGAGATACAAAAGGCTAAATTATCTTAATCTAATAAAGTTTAGGAAAAAAAAAGAAATCCAACAATATATACAGAATATAGTTTATTTTAAAAATTCCCACAAAGAATGTTTATTTTTGTATGTCCACATATAAGCCTACAAATGCACCCACAAAGGTCTGATGTGATGCACACCAAGATCATTATGAGCAGTATCTATGAGGAAGGGTTTGGATTGGAATTGTGCTAATACAATAGTAATCTGCTACATGTGGTTATATCTAAGTTTAAGTTAGCTGAAATAAACTAAAATGTTCAGTTCCTCAGCCACCCTAGCCCCAAATTCAGGTGCTCAGTAGCCATGTGTGGCTACTGTATTGGAGAGAGCAGACACAGAACTTTTTCATTATCCCAGAAAGTTCTACTAAAGTCCTGGATTGGAAGGGAAGAAATTCAGGGGGACATCTGCTCTACCCGTTTGAATTAACATTTTCTTCCAGCAAAAACATACTTATGTGTTTGTATCGTATAATGAAAAAAAAAAAAAATCAGATACAATTTCTTGCTTTACAATATTTTCTTAAATTCAAGGACAAGACTAATGAGAGTATAACATATTATAGGAGTATCAGGTTAACAGTGCCTTCCATACAAACTTCCAGTTATAAAATAAGCCCTGGGAATGTAAGGTACAGCATGGACAAGTCAATAGTACTGTTTTGCATATTGGAAAGTTGCTAAGTGTAGATCTTAAGGAAAAAAAATTGTAACCGTGTGGTAATGGATGTTAAAAGTTTTACAACTAAAACTAATATAAATGTTACATGCCAATTACATATCAACAAAAGAAAAAAACCCAGTACTGAATTCAAAGTGATAATTGTTTTAGACGATAGCCTGATGACTCACAAGCTGAGGAGAAAGGCATAGACCATAGGTTAGCCGCCACTTGCTGAGTTGGGGACCCCTAACCTTCCAGCAGGAAGCAACTCCTGAGTCTGTGCTCTGGCCACTACACGGAGAGGGCACTCTGGGGAGCTCTGTCCTATCGCTGCCATATCAGTGTGCCAACTCATGCAGTAGGGTCTGACAGAATGAAGAACCAGTTATTTTCTTTTTTTTTTTTTAATGTCTTTGACTTAAAAGTAGTCAAAACAAGGAAGTAGCAAGAATTTATGAGGTTTCTGCATAGATTTGCAATAAAAGCCAGGACAGGGAAAATATACCACTACCTAAAGTAGCAAACGGATATAAATGACAGAGTGATGATGATGAAGAGGAATCACTTTTCACTGTACAAACAGGACACAGGAGCTTTTTCCTCTTTTGTGATGAAGATATCTAACTAAAAATAATTAAAATTCGTGCAGAGTATTTTTATTCATAGCTATACTCACCCATTGTCAGCCAAGTGTTGTGGAGAAATCTCTTTCTTACTACTTTAGCATAAAATTCAGGCTCTGAAAATCTTGTCTTATTTTACCTCATTTCCCCTTCCATTGTTTATGAACATGTCTACCGTGGGGTTCTAGGACAATAAAATCCATTTTGGGTGCCACAGCTCTTTAGCTTACCACAATATATAGTATTTCCCATCACTTGTCATTTTCAAGATACTGTTAAGTCCTGCAGTGTTGGTCCTAAGGAGCTCTGGGTGCTCTGGGTGTGGATATTACAAACCATTCTGGAAAGCCCCCGCATCTCTTTCTGATACTGATAACAGAACTAGATGAGCTCTAGTGGTAGCAAATGACATAGAGTTGGAAGTCGCAAGGGATGGGGCTGGGGCTTTGAGAAATATCTGAATGAGTCACACCAGCTTCGCTTACTGTAGAAGTGATAAGGAACCACTGAAGAGGGATTTCAAATTTGAAAACAATGACTATTAAAAGATTGGGTAAGCCCTGGCTGGTGTGGCTCAGTGAATTGAGTGCCGAACTGTGAACCAAAAGGTCACTGGTTTGATTCCCAGTCAGGATACATAAGAGGCAAGCACACATTGATGTATTTCTCCCTCTCTTTCTCCATTTTCTTCCCTCTCTCTAAAAATAAATAAATAAAATAATTAAAAATATATAAAAATAAAAGATTGGGTAAAATAAGGAGTTAGGTTTTTAAAATAAAATATAAGTTTGCTTTTAATCATGATTCTTTATTATCCTTTCCTTGGACTTCAATTTCCAGGCTCTGCAATCACTAAAATTTTATTAATTACAGAAACAGATAGAAACTGTGGCTTTTTAAAAAAATTTTAAAAATATTTGTCTATTAATTTGAGACAGAGAAAGAGAGAGAGAGAGAGAGAGAGAGAGAGAGAGAGAGAGAGATTGACTTGTCGTTCTACTTATTTATGCACTCATTGGTTGCTTCTTTTATGTGCTCTGACCAGAGATTGAACCTGCAACCTTGGACTATCAGGACGATGCTCTAACCAACTGAGTTACCTGGCCTAAGCTGGTACAAACTGTGTTTTTAAAATTTACATTGAACTGGAAAGAGCTAATAGGCAAGAAAAATAGCAGCCTTATATAGCTGAAAACTCTTCTTAAATTAAATGCAGAACTGCCTAAACTCTAATACCAGAGAAGCCATAATCATTTTTAAAATGGTTCAAAAAATTCAATATCTAGACTGCTGACATCCAAAAATCAGACCACAGCAAGATGCATTAGAAGAACACCCCTCTTCAGTACAACTTTAAAACCACATGGTTTTAAAGTCTTGAAAGCTATAACAAATTGAAATTTTAAGCTAAGCCTTAATTTCCACCAAAATGAAGCTCATTCAAAATCACCATCATAAACTCACCTGTAAAGGCTCGCTGTGAGGGTTGTGTATGTTTATTATAGGTGAGAAACTACTATTCACAGGGACTCTGGCCCCAATGAATGGCCTCAAACGATAAGGATTTGGAACTCCAACACCAAATACCTGTTTCAAAGGAGGAATAAAAAGCAATTTGAGTTGCTTTTATAACTAACATTCTTATACGTTATTACAGATTAACTTAGGGAAAACTCGTGAGTCTAATTTAGATTTCAGAAAATCTTAACTCCCTTTAAAGAGAGTAGACCTGTTGTTTCTATATCTGATTTGGTTATATATTTGATTTACGACATATACATGTATTTGGAATAATTTCTATGACATACTGGAAATAAAACATTAATAAGTTTCATTTTCCTTACCTAAAAAATCGAGAACAGTATCTATAACATTTGCAGAGGAGTACGTAAAGTATATAGTGCCATATAAATGATTATTCTAAAGATCTTGATAACCTTGATAAACTACTTTTCTTCAATAACCTAATCATAATAATTGTACATAAAAACTTAAAACAATATATTTACTAAGAAACGCAGGCATGTATGTTTTAATCTTGAAACCATTATAATACAGTATGCATCACAAGTGTACAGAAAGTAAAATTAAGAGTCAGTGCAAAAATAGTTTTTACTATTCTTTTGTCAATCTTATTTTAACTCTTTAGCTGTAGCTTTAAGATCATTTGTTCAGTCTAATTTGAATAGGAATATTAACAGACACAACAGTAGGTATAAAATGGTCTAAGTTTCATCTTTTACACTTACTATAATCTCTGAGTCACTGAACTTCTTAAAAGCATGTCATGTGTTAGGTCAAAGATGTTGACTATGTTTTAAAAAATAAACAAAATCCCACTTCTGGGAGTATCTCTGGACGAACTCAAAACATTAATTTGAAAGAACATAACCACCCCTATGTTCATTTCAGCATTATTTACAATAGCCAATATATGGAAGCAGCTTAAGTGTCCATCAGCAGACGAGTGGATATAACAACTACGAGTCATTTACATAGTGGAATACTACGAGGCCCTAAGAAGAAAGGAAATTTTACACATTGTGAAAGTAGGGATGGACCTGGAGAACATTATGCTAAGTGAAATAAGCCAGTCAGAGAAAGGCAAATACCACATGATTTCACTCATATGTGGCATCTAATGAACAAACTGAACTAACAAGCAAAATAGAGACAGACTCAGAGAGCAGGATGACAACTAACAGGGGGGTGGGGGGTGCCTGGGGAGTTTACAGGGTGGAAGGATAAAGGACTCATAGACAAGGGACAACAGTGTGGTGACTGCAGGGGTGAGGCAAGTATAAGGGGACTGAATGGTAATGGAAAAAATACAATTAAAAAAAAGAAAATTCAACAGACTATTAAAAAAAAACAAGGTTTAATTCTAGTTCTTACCTGGTATGTAAATACCCCATGATTAGATGTGTTAATAAATAAAGTATTTTCTACATTTCCTACTACTCTTGCAAGGAAAACTACATCAAACGATGTATTTCCTCCCGGAAGAATTTTCTGTAAAAGAACAGCAATAAATAAAGTTAAATTAGTCACCAAAAAAATAAAAATTTAGATTATGCTAATCAAAGTTACAGCTAAAATTCTCAAAAACAAACATCTCAGAATAATTTCCATAAAGTATCTCCCCCCTCAAAGGATTAAGCTTTAAATTAGCCAAACTATTTTGTAGTAGAAAATAATTGATGTCTATAGTCATGTACCTCTGTCAATTACCAGTCTAAATCCCCATACAGCAGATGGTTTCCCTGGACTCTGTTCAGTCAACAATCACTGGGCTGGAATGAGGTGCCTCATTATAGGCTTTTTTGTCATCACACAATCAGGTAGAAGTGAGCTGAATCTAAACTTTTCATATACATGTTATCCGCTAAGAAGCAGCCACCTGTACTATTCCAAAGAAGAGGTAAGTCCAGACCTCAACCCCTTGACCTCTGTCACCCATTCACAAAGGCACAAAATGTGCCGCAACTTACATTAGAAAAGAAGGCAGGGGTGACAAGTATGCGCAAGAACTCACTCCTGTTATCTTGTACAGAATGAGAATGTCATTGTAGTTAGCAAAAAAAAAAAAGAAAAAGTATTACAACAAAACAAAAGGGCTGCTTGAGAAGTTCCAGAGACCGTGACTGCAGTTCTGTTTTCAATGAAGCCTTAAAATGCATTTTAATAAAATCATCATCCTTGCTCATTCTGCCTCTATGACAGAACTCTAAAATACTCAATTTATAGCTTAAAATACACGACATTGAGACTTCTGGCTTCACCTTAGTGTGCAGAAAGCTGTAAAACACATTTCTCCTGCATTATCAGTAACAAAAAAATAACTTTTCTTGAACCCGCCACTAAGTTTCTGTATCTTTTAGCCCAGAATCTAAGGAAAGACAAGCATCTCCAAGGAGAGATGTAATGTGAGTACTGGTTCACCCATGGTAGAGAATGGGAAGATGAGGCTTCCACACAAAAGGGTAAAATAAAGTCAGCTATAATTTTTATACACTGGCCAGGTGTGGGCTAAAATATTAGTACAAAACCCTTGGACTATAGACAGCAAGTGGATGTCATACCTGAGCAAAAAGTCACTAATAGAATGATAGCTGGTAAATTTTTAAATAGTCTGAAATGAAGCAACACCTTCTAAACAACTTAATGGTCAAAGCAGTAGTCATTACATAAAAGTAAAAAATATTTTTAATCAATTAGAAATGAAAACACAAAATATCAAAATGTGTTGGCTGCAATTAAAGCAGTACTTGGAGAGAAATTTACAGTATTATATGCTTACTTTGAAAAAAATGCCTCAAATCAATAATCTATGTTTCCACCCCCCAGAAAACTAGAAAGACAGTAAATTAAACTCAAAATACGCAAAAGAAAGAGTAATAGACAAGAAAAGGAATGAATGAAAAACAGAAAAAATAAAAATAAAGTCAACAGAACAAAAAGCTAATGCTTCAAATAGGTCCATAAAACTGATAAAACCCTAGGTAGAATTATAAAGAATAATAAGAAAGAAAAAGCAAAATGAAATGTGAACATTATTATTTGCACTCTTTACATGTAAAAAGGATGACAAAATAAGAATACAAACAACTCTATGGCACAAATTAAAAAACTCAAAGAAATGGACATTATCTAAATACCACAATCTGCCAAAGCTCACGCAAAATGAAACTGAAAACTGTAACAGTCCTACATCTATTAAAGAAATATAATTTGCAATGAAAAATCATCCCACAAAACAAATTGCCAAATATAAAAAACAGTCACAAGGATGTAAAGCACAACATAGGAAATACAGTCAATAATAATATAACTACAGATGGTGTAAGGTCGGCAGTAGACTTATCAGGATGATCGTGTAAGTTATATAAATGTCTAATCACTATGTTGTACACTTAAAACTAATATAATATTGCATGTCAACTGTAATTGAAAAAGTTAAAAGTTAAAATAAAACTTTCCCACAAAACCCAAGCTCAAATCTTCACCGAGGACTGCTGTAGTTTCCTGCTTCAACAGTGCTTGAATGGAACAGGCACTCGACCCCATCCCAGTCAACCACCCAGATCCATCCTCTGCCACCTCCTTACAGTTCCCTTGGACTGCCCCAGAGCCCCCAAGTCTCCTCTCCTCAGCCATGCAACAGGATGACTATGTCAACCCTGCAGGCGCGCCAGAACTACCATCAGGATTCGGAGGCCGCCACCAGCTGCCTGATCAACCTGGTGTCCTACACTTTCCACGTCTACCTGTCCATGTCTTACTACCTTGACCACAATCATGTGGCTTTGAAGAACTTTGATAAACATTTTCTTCACCCATCTCAGGAGGAAAGGGAACATGCTGAGAAACTGAGGAAGCTGCAGAACCAACAAGGTGGCCAAATCTTCCTTCAGGATATCAAGAAACCAGACCATGATGACTGGGAGAATGGGTTGAATGCAATGGAGTATTACACTTGGGAAAAAAGCGTGAATCATTCACTACTGGACTTGCACAAACTGACCACTGAAAAAAAATGACCTTCCTTTGTGTGACTTCATTGAGACTCACTACCTAGATGAGGAGGTGAAATCTATCAAAGTAGTACGTAACCACATAACCAACTTGTGCAGGTTGGGGGCCCCTCAATCTGCCGTGGCAGAGTGTCTCTTTGACAAGCACACTCTGCGAGACAGTACAGACAGCTAAGCCTTGGGCTGTCTTCTACAGCCACAGGAGTTACTTCCCTGGTCACCAAAGCAGTGCCTGCATGTTGGGAGTTACCTTTACCTTTCCTAGAACTTGTACAAAATCATCAACCTATATCTCCTTTCATTTGTACCATTCATTCAAATAAAGTAATTTGGCACTTCCCCCCACCACCCAAAAAAGCAAGGCCCAAGCTCAGATGGTTTCACTGGTAGAAAAGGATTTAATACCAACCATTAAATAAGTAAATAATATAGCTACATAAACTTTCAAATGTACAGAAGAGAGAACATTCCCCACCTCATTTTATGAGTCTAGCGTTACCCTGATATCCATACCAAAGACTTCACAAGAAAACTAGAAGCTAGTATTTCTCATGAACGTAGACATACAATCATCTGCAAAATACTGGCAAACTGAATCCAGCCAATGTTTGGAAAAGGATAATACATCTTGACCAAGTGATTTTTATCTTAACACTGCAATTCTACAGTTCAACATTCAAAAATCAAAACAATGTAATTTATATTATCACCTTACTAAAGAAGAAACACCATGTGGTCATTTCAATAGCTGCATAAAATAATTAAGACAAAATTCAATGTCCATTCATGATTTTAAAATCTCAGTAAACTAGGTCAATATGTAATCTAGTTCTCTTTTTCTGTTAAGTGCTTTTATAAAAGATGAATTGTTCACTCATATTGGGTTGGCCCCAAAGTTTTTTTCCCCCATAAGATGGCTCTAGGAGTGCTTCGTAAGCTTTAACTTCATTTGAAACAATTTTGTTAGATTGTATTGTGACAGCTGTTCTATTAGTGTGCATTTAAAAAAACTTATCAAAATCGGTGTATTTTTGTGTAGCCATTTTAATACTGAAGATGGAATAAAATACGCGACATTTCCAGCATATTATGCTTTATTATTGCAAGAAAGATAAAAACACAACTGAAATGTTAAAAAGGTATTTCCCTATCCTAGCAATTAACACTGGAATTTTAATGTTTAAAAAAGTATTTATTACAATAACATGTACATATACATAAAAGAAATACTGAGGTATAAATCTAATAACATAATTATATAAGCTAAAAACTACAACACTTTGCTGAAAGTAATGAAAGCTTTAAAAAATGGAGAGCTACTACTGCGTTCATAGATCGGAAGACTCAATACTGTTAAGATATTAATTCTCCCAAACTGATTTCAATATCCAATGCAATTGAAATAAAAACTTCAGTCTGAGGAGAAATAACTAAATGCAACGTGAAATAGGATCCTAGAACAGAAAAAGTACATTGATACAAAAACTAATGAAATTCACATAAGTTTTTGTATTGTACCAATGTTAATTTCCTGGTTTTGATAACTGTACTATGATTATATAACATGTTAGCAGTAAGAGAAACTGGGTGAAGAACATACAAAGACTATACTTACTTTTCTGTACATTTAAGATTAATTCAAAATAAAACATCTCAGCGAGATTTTTAAGAGAAACTGACCAGCAAGCAGGTTCTAAAATTTAGATGGCAAAGAAAGGGAGTAAGAAGAGCAATACAATTTTGAAAAATAAAAATAAAATTGGACCACACGAACTTCTTCATTCTAGGAATTACTAAAAAGCTACAATAATCATGACAGTGAGGTACTGGTGAAAGGGTAGACATATTAGCACATAATAAGAGACTAGGAAACAGACCACATATACAAGGTCAATTTATTGTTGACAAAATGTAGAGGGATTTTGATGAGAAGAGACAGTCTTTTCAATCCATGGTGCAGGAACAACTGTTTGTGCAAAACAAAAAAGAAAATGACTCTATATCCCATGCCATCAACAAGCATTAACTCAAAATAGACCACAGACCTAAATGTAAAACCTCCAACTATTAAATTTCTGGAAGAAAAATTGAAGACGATCTTTATGACCTTGGTTTTGTCAAAGAGTTCTTAGCTACAACTCTAAAAGCATGGCTAATAAAACGAAAATTTCATAAACTGGACTTCATGGAAATTAATGACTTCTGTTCTGTGAAAGATTCTATAAGAGATCGAAAAGACATGATACAGTCTAAAAGGAAAGATTTGCCAATCACACAGGTAATAAAGAACTTTTGTCAATGCAAAGATGCTCAAAAACCATAAGTCATTAGTGAATGTAAATTAAAATAAAAAAGAACACAGTACACCTATTGGAGTGACTAAAATAAAATAAAATGCAAACTTAACAGTACAGTCCTAATAAGGATGTTGAGCAACTGGAACTCTCAAACATTTCAGGTGGGAATGCAAAATGGTAGTTACTATGAAGAACTGTTAAATATATACTTAGCACACCACCCAGCAATTCCACTCCTAAGTATTTATGTAAGGGAAATGCAAATTTATGTTCACACAAAAATCTGAACATAAATTTTTATAGTGACTTTATTTCTTGTAACTCTAAACTGGAAACTACCCAAATGTCTTTAACTGATAAGTGGATAAATAAACTGCAATGCTGCCTTCCAGTGAAATATCACCCAGCAAAAGAATGGTACAAAGAACTGAAACATCCAACTATTTGGATCAATTTGAAATGGAAGATGACAAACTCAAAAAGCTCTATACAGCATAGTTCCATTTATATAACCTTCCAGAACAGGCTATTCTCAAGACTTGAGTTGAACTGCTGATTACATGACTTTTTGAGTTTGTCAAAACTGAGAACTTTAGTCACATGCAGATTAATTAGGGGGTACATCCTGAGAAATGTGTGGTTAGTCCATTTTGTTGATGTGCAAACATCAAAGAATGCACTTATACAGACCTAGATAGTAATTGTATGTACTATACTTTTATAGGACTGAAGCAGTAGGTTTGTTAATATCAACATCACCACAAACAAGTTAAATGCCTGACTTAAGCTTTTATTGCAGAGGCATCCATTTCAAGGCCAGCAAGACCCGATAAAAGAAGCAGGCTGCCTCCCTCCCAGTGATTGATGCTCCTTTGTTTTAGAGATCCTGGTTCATTTAGACAAAGACCATTTGGGCTACTCGGTTTTTCTCTTCCTGGACTTGAAATCCCCACCCTTATGATGTTTTAAATTCACCAGTAAAGATGAGCCCCCATTCAACCCCAATAAAAGCAGAACACCAGGTCCCTGTTGCTCTCTCCCAGGCGTGCTTTGTACACTCCATGGCCTGTCAGTAATAAACTCATCCCTTCAGAGTTTCCCAGTGATTATCACTGAAGGCCATCTTGCAATCATAGTAAGAGTCATGTGGTGATCCAGTCATAACATTGGTGTAGAAAGGAGAGATGTTTATGGGAAGCTCACCTGTACCCGGGTGAATGCCCCCAGGCATTTCTCACCAATAGCACTGCTACAGAAAGACCAAGAAAGAGGAAAATGGCAATGCATTGTGCTATGCTTTTCTGACAGCTACAATGTCACTATGTGATAGCTTTTCAGCCCTATTGTAACGTATGGGACCACTTTTATATATGTGGTCCATCATTGAACAAAACATCATTAAGCGGTGCATGACTGTACACTAAAATGGGTGAATTTTACTGAAAGTATATGGTGTTAGTTTGTATGTTCCCTGGAGCAAGGCCAAGTAATTGAATACTTGGGTTTAACTCTTGGTAGGCAACAATAAATCAATTCAAGATGACCAAATCACTGAACAAAGTAAATAATAATATCATTGAGTTTGTTTGGAAACACAACAGACCCCAGATAGCCAAAGAAGTCAGGAGAAAGAAGAACAATGCCAGAGGTATCATGCTCCTGAATTCAAACTATACTATAAGGCTACAGCAATTAAAACAGCGTGGTACTGGAGTAAACAGACATACAGACCAACAGAACAAAACAGAGGCCCCAAAATAAACTCCCGAGCATATGGTCAACTAATATTTGACAAAGGAGGCAAGAATACTCCATGGGGAGAAGACAGTTTCTTCAACCAATGGTGTGGGAAAACCTAGATAACAGCACGTCGAAAAATAAAACCGGAACCCTATCTTACATCACCTACCGACACTGAAATGACTTAAGACTTAAACATAAGACCTGATACTGTAAAACTCCTAGAAGAAAACACAGGAAAGAAGTTCCTTGACACTGGCCTGGGAAGTAATTTATTTTTATATGACACCAAAAGAACAAGCAACAAAAGCATAATTCAACAAGTAGGAATATAAAACTAAAAAGCTCCTGTGCAGCAAAGGGAATGATCAATAAAATAAAAAGGCTACCTACAGAATAGGAGAAAATATTTATAAACCATATTATCTGATAAGGGGTTAATTTACAAAACACATAAAATGCCATACAACTCAGTAACAGAAAAAACAGACAAGCAATCTGAATAAAAAATGGGCAGAAAGTCTAAATAGACTTTTTATTTTTTTAAAGAAAACATCCAAATGGCCAACAGGTACATGAAAAGATGCTTGCCCTGGCTGGTGTGGTTCAGCTGGGTGGAGAATCATCCCCTAACTGAAGGGTTGCAGGTTTGATAACCGGTCGGGCACATGCCTGGGTTGTAGGTTCAATCCCCAGAATGGGCATGGGCATCGGCATGAGGTCTCCAGTCCAGATAAGTACGAGAGGTAACCAATCAATGCTTCTCTCCCACATTAATGTTCCTCTCTCTCTAAAATCAATGAAAAAACGTCCTCGTGTGAAGATTTAAAAAAAAAAAATGCTCAAATCAATTGTAAGGGAAATGCGTGTTAAAATGGGTAACATTAGAAGAGATAACAGATGTTGTGGAGGATGTGGAGATAAGAGAATCTCTGTACACTGTTGGTGAGAATGTAAACTGGTATGGCCACTATGGAAAACAGTATGGAGATTCCTCAAAGTATTAAGAAAGAACTATTGTATGATCCATTAATCTCACTTCTGGGTATATATCCAAAGGAAATGAAAATAGGATAATAAAGAGATACATGCACACCCATGTTTATTGAAACATTATTCACAATAATCAATATGGAAACAACTAAGTGTCCATTAACTGATGAATGGATAAACATATACACATATGATGGAATATTATTCAAGCACAAAAGAGGAAATCCTGCCATTTGTGACAACATGGATGAACCTGAGGACATCATGCTAAATTAGATAAGTCAGGCAGAGAAAGACAAAGACTTCATGTTATCACTTATATGTCTAATCTAAAGAAGCCGAACTTGTAAAAACTGAGTAAATGGTGCCTCCCAGGGGCTGCGGGAGGGAAGATTGGGGATTTATACTGTTTAAGGGTACAAATATGCAACTAGTAGATAAATAAGGCCTAGAGATCTAAAAATGCAGAGAATAGTAATGACAAACAATAATACTGTAGTATAAATTTCCAAGTTCCTAAGACTAGATCTTAATGGTCTCACCACACACACACACAAATTCTATAATCACAGGAGCATTAGCAAACCCTATGGTGGTAATCATGTTCTAATGTATAAATGTATCAATACAAGGTGCTATACACCTTAAGTTTACACGATGTTATATGTCAATTACATCTCAGTTATAAGAAAAAGATAAGAATTGAACCACATCTTCACTGCAATAATCCCTGTCTTCTCAATTTGTACCAGCACCTAACATCTTATAGAAAGTATTTATTTATTACTATTGCCTCCCCTATGCTTCTTTCTAAAGTTGAATTCATTTTCAATATGTAGAATTGGGATATCATAGAAAAATTACTATTTCTGATTCTTTTTGGAAAACCAGAAGAACTGCGCATGGGCTTACCAGCGCCCCATGGCAACCACTGGCTGGCGCTCCCTCCAGGCCCCCTGGTTCCACGTGGCCTGCTTATCTTGTTTATATGCCCACTTGGCTCCTGTCACAATCGGTGTTTGGAACTCTTGGTCTAGTCTCTGTATTGTGATAGTATTGTGAAAAAAGTAAAAACCCTCTCCTTTAATAAGGGTAAAGCCTAAATAAGTTTAGAAACAATAAAATGCTGCTTGAATTAGCAAAGACAGTTAACAAGTTAAAAATAAAATCTGTAGTGGAGCTGTGAACTATTTCAAAACTGTTTCTATTTTCACTTCAGTATTTTGCCTTTAACCTAACATGTCTGAATGCCTGAAAGCAGGACGATTACTTTTATCCACATGTGCCCCTCTGAATACAAGCTCTAATGTATATGCTGCAAACTGGAGCTTAATATGATCCAAATCTCTGCATAAGGCAAACAGAACACTTAGACCCTCACCTTGGCTCTTGTCACTAACTGTATCACCAGGGCGAACCCCTCTCCGATTTAGCTTTTTATTTCTATAATTAGGTGCTGGACTAGATGAATACACAGTTCTCTCCCACCATGAGGGTTCTATTATTTGAGACCATTAGCTCATTTACAAAAATTGCAAAAACAGTTTTTAAGTAAAGAAACTTAAAGACAGAAAATGACTTGAGAGAACTATTGCTTTAAGAAATTTAAAATAATTATAAAAACTGTGAAAACAGCTTTTAGGTAACAACAAAGAATAACTCAAAGAAAATTTATTTTAAGAAATATTTTATGTAAGAGATGTTTCCAGGACTCAAGACGAGAGTGAACGGCAGGAATCCATCTTGGACCCCTGCCGCCACACAAAGTGCCACGGTGTGGTGAGAAGGGCCGTGATAGTGACAAGTACACGGGGCTCCACCCTCTATAGTGTAGGAGGTGTGACAGCCCCACCCAAGAAGGAAAGGTTAACAAAAACTGTCAGGATGGCAGGGATCATGATAGAGATCCCAATCACGCAGCTGACCAGACAGCAAATATATGATTTATTGGACCAGCAGATCAATAATCTTTCTGAGGCACAGTTCAGAGCTACAGTTATAAGACAGCTTACAGACCTAACAGCGGATCTTAAACAAGACGGGGAAGGAATGAAGGCTAGTCCTGCTGAAATGAATGAAACACATACACAACAAGTGGTGAGGGAAGGAAAACCAGGGATCAAATCAACAAATTGGAACACAGGGAAGGAACAGTCAACCAGTGCAGAAGGAGCAAACGAAAAGTGAGGAAAATGAGGAGAGGCTCAGAAACCTATGGGAAGGCTATAAGTGGGCCAACAACTAAATCATAGAGCTGCCAGAAGGTGAAAAGTTATGTCAAAAAATAATGAAGCAGAACTTCCCAAACTTGGGGAAGGAAACAGACTTACAGGTCCAGGAAGCACAGAGAATTCCAATACAACTGGACCCAGGGAGAACCACACCAAGATACATTATAATCAAAACGTCAAAAATTAAGGATAAAGAGAGAATCTTAAAAGCAGCAAGAGAGAAGAAGGGAATTATGTACAAAGGGGTCCCAATTAGACTATCAGCTGATTTCTCAAAGGAGACTCTACAGGCAAGAAGGGACTGGCAAGAAATATTCAAAGTAATGAAAATCAAAAACCTACAGCCATGATTCCTCTATCCAGCGAAGCTGTCATTCAGGATAGAAGGGCAGAGAAAGCGCTTCCAGGACAAAGTAAAACTGAAGGAGTTCATTAGATCCAAACCACTGTTATATGAGATGTTAAAGGGACTTGTTTAGGAGAAGGAGGATCAAAACTATGAACATTAAAATGAAAACTGTATCACAAGAACCAACAACAGAAGCTAGGGAACCAAAACAAAGGCAAACTAAGTAGGCAATGAGAGGGAAAAAAGAATGATAGGTATGGGGAACATATTAGGGGAAGGTCAGAGGAGAGGGGGAAGGGGGGAAAGGAAGGGAGATGGTACAGGAATTAAGAAGCATAGTAGGAGGGAGTGAAGTAGACAGGAAGATGTTGAGAAGAACTAGATGCACAACCAATGGGCATGGACTAAGGGGGGGGGGGCAAATGAAGGGGTGGTGACTAGGTGGAGGGGAACAAAAGGAAAAGAAATTGGGACAACTGTAACAGTCATCATCATCGGCAGCCGTCCGTCTGGAGAGACGATGGCGTAGCTTCTTGAGAGTCTATCTGCACCGCCGAGAATGGCTGTGCAGTCCGACTCGGGAGTGACAATCCCTGCCGCACTTGTTACAGGTGAAGGCAGATGGCTGTTGTTGCTGCTGTTGACGCTGCTTCCGCCTCGATCTTTTCTGGGCCGCCTCCTCGTTGCGCGCAGCCTCTGCGCGTGACATACCTTGCCTGACCGCGAGCCTCCAGGCTAGGCGGTCGTCTGCTTGAACAGTATAATCAATAAAAACATATTTTAAAAAATGAATTCTACCAAATAGTCAAAGAAAAATTAATTCCTATCCTTCTCAAACTATTCCAAAAAACTGAAGAGGAGGGAAAGCTTCCAAACTTATTCTATGAGGCTAGCATTATCCTGATACCAAAACCAAAGACACTACAAAGAAAAATACAGGACAAATATCCCTGATGAACACAGATGTCAAAAGCCTTAATAAAATATTAGCAAGCCAAATTCAGCAATACATTAAAAAGATTACATACCATGATCGAGAGGGATTTATCTTATAAACATAAGCATGGTTCAGTATCCACAAATCAATCAACAAAATATACCACATAAACAAAATGAAGGACAATAATCATATGACCAGTAGATGCAGAAAAAGTATCTGACAAAAATCCAACATCCATTTATAATAAAAATTAAGGAAAACATACAAAACTCCCAACAAAATGAGTATAGTGGGAACATACCTTAACATAAAAAAGTTCATATATGACAAACCTACAGGTAACATCATACTCAACTGTAAAAAGTTGAAAGCTTTTTTCTGAGATCAGAAACAAGATAAGGATGGCCATTCTCACCACCTTTATTCAACAACCCAGCCACAGCAACAGACAAGAAAATGAAATAAAAAGCATCCAAATTGAAAAGGAAAAAGTAAACCTGTTATTTGCAGATGACAACACTATACATAAAAATTCCACCAAAAACTATTAGAACTAATAAATGAATTCAGTAAAATTGGAGAATAGAAAATTAACATAAAGAAATCTGTTGGGGTTCTCTATATTAATACTGAATGATCAGAAGGAGAAAGTAAGAAAACAATCCCATTTACAATGGCATCAAAAAGAACAAAATATCTAGGAAAAAATTTAACCAAGGAGGAGAAAGACCTCTACTCTATAACTGTAAGATACTGATGAAAGAACCGAAAAAGATAAACATTTAAGGGATATACCATGATCATGGACTGGGAGAATTAATATTAATATTAAAGTGTCCACACTACCCAAAGGGATTGCATTATATCAAAATACCAATGGCATTTTCACAGAACTAAAATAGACAATCATAAAATTTATACAGAACCACAAAGGACCCTGAATAGTCAAAGAAATCTTGAGAAAGAACAAAGTAGGAGGTATCATGCTCCCTGATTTCAAACTGTTTTACAAAACTATCATACTGGCACAAAAACAGACACAGATCAATGAAACAGAAGACAGCGCCCAGAAATAAACCCACACTTACAATTAATCTATGACAAAGGAGACAAGAGTACACAATGGGGTATATAGAATGGTGTTGAGAAAACTTGAAAGATATATGGAAGAAAGAAAGGAAGGAAGGAAGGAAGGAAGAAAGGAAGGAAGGAAGGAAGGAAAGAAGGAAGGAAGGAAGGAAGGAAGGAAGGAAGGAAGGAAGGAAGGACGAAAGGAAGGAAGGAAGGAAGGAAGGAAGGAAGGAAGGCAGGAAGAAAGGAAGGAATTACACCACTTTCTTACACCATATAGAAAGAAAACTCAAAATGGATTAAAGACTTAAATGTAAGAGATGAAATTATAAAAGTAGAAGAAAACATAGGCAGTAACTATTTAACATAGGTCTTAGCACTGTGTGTGTGTATTTTTTTGGTATATCTCCATGGGTAAAAGCAAGAAAAGTAAAAATAAACAAACTGGGTAACATCAAACTGAAAAGGTTTTGCAACATGAAACCAATAAAAAAAAAGAACAAAGAAAGAAAGAAAAAGAAAAAGGGAGGGGGCAACCTACTGAATGGAAGAAGATACTGCAAATGATATATCCATAAGGAGTTAATAGCCAAAATATACAAAGAACTCATACAACTCAACATAAAAATACTCCCAAACAATCCAATTAAAAATGGGCAGAGAATATGAATAGACATTCATGTTCTATTTTATGTTTTTTATATATTTTACATCAGCTATAATTAAAAATACATTTAAAAAGGAATGTTCTCCATGAGTACCACAGAAAGTTAAAGTTTTTATTATCAAATTAATATGCTGAGTTATCAATTCCTTATTTATAGAATACTTTTAAATTTAAAAAGCCAATATTATATTTCATATCTTTACTCTAGAGGTTGTTAGCTTATGACAACATGTTATAAAACAGGATTTTAGAAAGAAGAAATATAAAAATCTAAATAACATATTTTATATGCTACTAAAACTTCTCCTTAGTCATATTGCTGGGAAGATGAAATTAGGATCCATTCATTACTTCTCTCCAATATTTGCTATTTAGCTAATCATTATGGAAGCCTATATAGTAAGGCTTAATGTAGTTTCTCAATTTCAAAATTTATTACGACCCAATATTTTTGTCAGATGAAAGTTATATTTTTAATAAGTCTGCATACTATCAACAAAAATGATTATAAGTAAAAGCATAGAGGATACTCGTGGTAGGTAGAACCCTAAAGTAGCCTCTCAAACTTCTGGCCCTAATTTCTGAGACTATCAATATGAGGAGATATCACACCTGTGATTATTTATAAACATGATAAAAGGAGCTTTTTAGATGAAATTGAGATTATGTCAGTTGACTCTAATTAATCAAAAAGGAGACTATCCATGTTATCCTGACCCAACGACATGATTAAAGCAGAATTTTCTCCACTGGTGGCCGAGGAAGCCGAAGATTTCCGAAGATATGAGGGAGATGTGACACACCATTGCTGGCTTGAAGAAGGAATGTGGGTGCTGTAAGAAACTAAAGAGAGGTCCCTGGCCAGTTGCTAGCAAAGAAACAGAGACCTCAGTTCTACAACCACAAGGAACGGAATTCTGCCAACAACTGCAAGTGGTTTGAAAGTAAATCCCCCCCCCGCCCCGCCCCAAGTCCCCAGCCAAGGACTCAAACCAGCCAACATCCTAAGAACCCACTGGACTAATGACTTATAGAACTATGTGCTACTAAGTGAGTTCCGTTTTACACCATCATGTTTGCGAGAATTTATTATGCATCAATAGAAAACTAACACAATGATGAGGAAATTACCTATTATTAGAAAAGGAAATCAACTGAACATAGGAATGCTATGTTTCGCAGTGCTTAAAGTTCAAAGTTCATTTGATAAGCTATTTCATATATTGAGAAAAATGTGTATTTAACAAAAGTGATAATTTTTAGGAAATGGGGCAAACTGAAATCCAGAACAAATTTGGAACATTTAAACAGGTTTTAATTACAGCAAAATAAAATTACACATAAAAAATTCTAGACATTTCAACTTCAAACTCAAGAGAAATCTGCTATAAATAAGAATGACTTACCCTATTTTGAAAAAATGATGCATGAAAATGTGATGTTGTAGCAGAAATTGATACTAAAGTAATAGTTTCTTCAGAACTAGGGTTATGTAGATAAACTTTTTCCATTTTTGGCATTCCAACTGGCCTGTAAAAACAAAAAGAAAATTGTCAAAAATCCTTCAAAGATAACTTCTAGTTATTGAGTTAATTTCTAGTTGTTAAAAATCAAACATTAAAATTATTAGACAAATACACAGCTGAATGTATAAAACTTTATTAAATTGGTTGATATTAAAATGTACACATAAAGATGCACTTAGCCGTTCAACAAATATTTGAGTGACAATTAATTATATGTCACACACTGAGCCAGATGCTGGGATATAATGAAGCAAGTCTCTGCCTGGATGAAGCTTACAATGTAGTAAGGAAGCAGGCAGGGAACAAAATGGACAGATCTTTTTAGTTCTTTCTGTAATTCCACCCTACCTTCCTATTAATTTGAATTGTGTCCACTTCTTCCCCAATGCCACTGATGCATGATCTTCAACTTAGGAGGAGAAATTGGCAAAGTTATATGAGCAGATCTGCCTTACGAGCTAGATGCTTTTTCCACTGCTCAAAACAGTTTTTGACCTCGTCCACTTTGAAGCCGTTTAGTGCTTCTGTCGTTTTTTGGGTCCCCTCTTCCATGTTGGCAAAATGTTTCCCTTTGAGGACTTTTTCCATGGGGGAAACAAACAAACAAACGAAAAAAGGAGGAAGGGTAGGGCACAGGGGTTGTAACATTTTTTGGTTAAAAATGCTGAACACTCAGTGCAGTGTGGGCAGGTGCGCTCGTAAATCACCCATCGTAAAATGAGCAAACGCAATGAAAGAGTCTTCAAAAAAATTCCCTGAAGCCGGACGCAGTGTCTCACAACACCACCAGCTGGTACACTGATACAGATGGGTTCCTAGAACACTGACCTAGTGGGGGAAGCCTGTACTACAAGGGGCCTGCCCTCCAGAAGATAATTCTGTTTTATTTTTTTATTTTTGGGTACCCCCTCCACATGTGTGGAACTGGGGCTCCACCTTAGGGATCATCTCCTTTCTTAAATTCACAAGAGACAACAACCAAGGCCTCGCCTTCTGTCCTTCCTCAATATGCATTACAAGACAGGAGCTCCTAAGTTTATACCTCGAAATAACAGGATCTGTGAGGAGAACAATCCATTAGAAAACATGTATGTTGTCATGATATACTGTAATGGTGTTGCTGATCTGTTATCTGAACCTGTGAGAAAATTACACTTTTCCACTTCAGAAACATTAGGCTTGGCCATATGATTTGTTTTGGCCAATGAAATGTGAGCAAGTGACATGCATCATTAAGTTTTAAGAGCTTTGTTGCACTCTTTCCTCTGCCAAGAAAGTGGCACTTCCCAGACAGGAGTGCTCTTTTGGTCTAAATCCCACTGAGATTTTGGGTTTAATTATGCTCACAGTATCATCTAATAAAGCTCAATAATGCAAAAGACCTGAAGCTAGAAAAGTTGCGCCAAGAATTAAAAGTAAGCATAATGTAATATACTTAAGGAGATATGGCAAGATATTAGGAAAATGAAGTAAGAAATCATAGAAAACAAAATATTAGTATAACATATACCATAAAAAGGCAACAGATGAAATAGGTCGGTGAAGGTCTATTAATGAGCTGGAAGAACAGACTGACAATTTACTTCAGAATTCAGCAAGAAAGAATATATATTTAGAATATTTTAAAAGATAGAGCTAATGAAATTAAAAAAAAAAAAAAAAGAGCTATGTAGACCATAACTAGAAATGTTATTATCTTGGAAACTGAAATGTAGAAATAGTTGAAGAACATGGACAAAAATAATGAGCCAAACCCAACATTTTTAAAAAGATTAAGTAATTCTTGAAAGGTTTTACGAGGTGTCAGTATCATCTAAAACAATATCAAAATCTACCTCACTAGCACTTTATTCCTTTTCTTCTACAGCTTCATCTACTGTTCAAGCATGGATCATTTTAAACATTGTCTTTTCAAGAACAGAATAACATTTTCTTTCCATATTACATCAAGAAGTCAGGTTCATACACATAGGTTTCACAAACTACGTAAATAAAAACTCTTTGTTATCTTTTGTAAACGTTTAACACATATTTAAGGTTTTCAACAGCCAGCACATCGGTTTGAGAATTTATAATGCTGACATGAAGTTTTATTGTTGTTAAGGTTAAATGGTTTCTGGTGCCTCTCAGGCCCGACCCAGAACCTCCTGCCCTTCTGAGGGCTTGTCACTGCAGATGCTACCACCTCTTGCAGAAGTGGGAGCAGATGAGTTGGCTGCACTTGGTCACTGGAAGGCTGTGCCCAGAGTGCCCGCGGAAGGCGGGATTCCATAGGAGACGTTCTCTGCTCTACCCAGAGAAGCAACACCTAGGTTAGTATTTGAATACAACTGGGAGAAGATGTGTGTGCACCTCAGAGGCCAGGAATTTGGGGACCATCTTAGAATTCTGCCTGTTGAGAGCAGCATGTATGACTGCTTGGCTAGACAGGTAGATTTAAAAATATAACAAAGATTTTCAAGTGCTTGCCAGGACTTGTCCAACAGTATCTCATGACTTACAGCCCAGCCAACATGAGGGACAACACCTTTCTGTGGCTCAACCATTCAGCCATGAGGAAAAAGCCCAAAAGTGGAACTAGGGCTTGAGTCCTGGGGAATGGAGAGGGGATATCCAGAGGAAGGATTGTGAGCACCCTCAGAAGCTCCTCAAACCCAGGAGCCCCCAATGTGTGAAATCCCTCCTGCCTCAGGTGCAGACTTTCTGAACCCTTCAGCCAACAGACTCATCAATCCCATGTGGCGGGGGGGAGGGGAAGGGGGCTGGTCACAGATTACACAACTAGGGAAGTGGGTACAAATCCAGCTGGGGCCTCAAACCATGGCCAATTATGTGCTTTATTCAACAAATAAACTCTTTTACCACTCAAATGTCCTGTTGGCTAACTGACAACCAGTCATTCAAATCCTTATGAACTCATTCTTAATGTTTTTCCTCTTGTGACCTCCATGCAATCAATCTTAGTTAAGAAAAAGGAGATGGTATGAGATGAATTGTAATCTGGGGGATTCTTCAAGAAGACAGGATGAAAGATGGCCCACTGCAGGAGAGGACTTTGGGGTAAGGAAAGAAGTTTGGAGGTTCTAGAAACCTGAAAACACAGAGTGGATCAGAATGCTTGATTTGCATGCTGTTGAGGTTGCCCTGCCCTTTCTAACAGGGATCAAAGAGGAAAGGTCCTGGGCCCTACCCTACACAAATTAATCCTTGCTCAGATAAGAAGGGTCATCTACTTACATTTTTCAAAGAAGTTCGAAGTAACAAGAACAGAGGGAAGGTCTTAGGAAGTGTGTCAGGAGGCTTCCTGCCGTTCTGGGCAGTCCATACCACAGGCTTGGACCCACCTGCTTATGGACCTTGTGTGAACAGCTTTCCCTGCCCCTCCCTCTTCTCAGTTCCCTTGGTGATATGAGCAGAATCCACAATAAAGTGGGAGACTGAACCACACTAAACCGTGGAAAATTTTTGTCAAGTATAATTATTTTTTTAAGTATATTTTATTGATTAAGCTGTTATAGGTGTCTCAAGTTTTTCCCCTTTGCCCCTCTCCGCCCAGTACTCCCCTTCCCTCCAGCAATCCTACCCCTAAGTTCATGTCCATGGGTCATGCATGTATGTTCTTTGACTTCACCCTTTCCTATATTATTCTTAATGTCCCCCTGTCTATTTTGTTCCTATCAATTATGCTTCCTAATGACCGCATCTTTTCCCCATTCTTCCCCATCCCCCTCCCCCTCGCCCTCCCTGCTGATAACCCTCCATATGATCTCCATATCTATGATTCTGTTCCTGTTCTGGTCCTTTGCTTAGTTTGTTTCGTTTTTCAAATTTCAGTTGTTGATAGTTGTGTGTTTGTTGTCATTTTAATGTTCATAGTTTTGATCTTCTTTTTCTTCAATAAGTTCCTTTAATATTTCATGTAATAATGGCTTGGTAATGATGAACTCCTTTAGCCTTGCCTTGTCTGGGAAGCACTTTATCTGCCCTTCCATTCTAAATAATAGCTTTGCTCAATAGAGTAATCCCGGTTGTAGGTCCTTGCTTTTCATCACTTTGAATACTTCTTGCCAGTCCCTTCTTGCCTGCAAAGTTTCTTTTGAGAAATCAGCTGAGAATCTTATGGGAACTCCTTCGTAGGTAACTCTCTTCTCTTGCTGCTTTTAAGATTCTCTCTTTATCTTTAGCCTTTGGCATTTTAATTATGATGTGTCTTGGTGTGGTTGTCTTTGGGCGCAATTTGTTTGGGACTCTCTTTGCTCCCTGGACTTGTATGCCTATTTACCTTCCCAATTAGGGAAGTTTTCTTTTGTTATTTTTTCAAAGAAAATTTCAATTTCTTGCTCTTCCTCTTCTCCTTCTGGCACCCCTATGATTTGGATGTTGGCACATTTAAAGTTGTCCCAGAGGTTCCTAAGCCCTGCCTCATTTTCTGCATTCTTGTTTCTTCTTTTTACTCTGGTTGAATTTTATATCTTCCTTTTTTGCCAAACTGTGTATTTGAATCCCAGCTTCCTTCCCATCACTGTTGGTTCCCTGTATGTTTTTCTTTATTTCACTTTGTGTAACCTCCATTTCTTCCTTTATTACTTTCTTTTGCCACACTCTATGAGTTCTCTGAGCATCCTTATTACCAGTATTTTGAACTCCGCATCTGATAGGTTGGCTATCTCTGTTTCATTTAGTTCTTTCTCTGGGGTTTTGTTCTGTTCTTTCATTTCGGCCATATTTCTTTGCCCCCTCAATTTGGCAGCCTCCCTATGTTTGTTTTTGTATATTAGGTAGAACTGCTTTTACTCCTTGTCTTAGTAGCATGGCCTATATAGCAAAGGCACCTATAAATTGTGTGGGGCAGAGCCTTAGGTAATTGCCAGGGTGGAGCCAACTACTTCACTTCTTTGTGGCTTAGTTTGTGGTGGGGGGCTACGAGAGGGGACAATGCTGTTGCTTGGCTTCTGGCGATTTGCCCAGCATGCGCCATTTTTCCAGTCACTTCACCCATGCCCCATATGCAATTGGTACCTTCCAGTTGCTGCCCTGGGGTTTGCATACGTTCTAAGACCATGCGGGCCCTTTAAGGGGCAAGAATTCGACAGTTTTTTTCTGCCACCCCAATCTCCACTTGTTTTTACAGCCAGCGGTAATGAGGGTTTATCTTCCTGCTGCTCATTCAGGTTGCTGACAAAATTTAGGATGCTCTCAGTCTCTTGACATACTGGCCTCCTCCGTTGCCAAAACCAGCATGGTGACACTCCCTTGCATCAAATACGTCTCATGCTTCAAATATCCAACATTTCTATCTCTGACTACTATAGCCAGGTTTGAAAGGACTCTGGTTATCAGGACAGGCTCTCTGACCACCTCCCTACCTTAAGAGTTAACTGATTTGGGACCTTGATTACATTTTCAAATCATGTAGAGCAATATCTAGATGACTGCTTGACTGAATACACTTGGGAGAAGATGTGTGGACCTCAGAGGCTAGGAATTTGGGGACTGTCTTTGAATTCTGCCTGTCATAAGCAGCATATGTGACTGCTTGGCTAGAGAGGTAGATTTAAAAATAAAACAGAGATTTTCAAGTGTCTGCCAGTGCTTGTCCTGTTTGTTTCCATTATGAGTTGCTTCAAAGACAGAAGTAGGACCAAAGGGGACAGTGTGAATTACTCATAAATAAACCAAGATGAATCAAATATATAGCTGCTCTCTGTACTGTTAGAGCAAAGCTACTTATTTTTCATATTTGAGAAGAGTCTGAGGCTTAAAAGAATTAGGAAGAAGCAGCTATGAATCAGAAAGTACTTAGGAAAGTAAACTGCAATTCTGTGGTCAATGGCAAGCTTCCTATGCCACAGAGGGAGAACATGCAATGCCAGGAAACAGCTGAAGAGATGGCTGAGCAACTGCCTTGAGACAAACCTCATGAATGACAGTGACACAGCACTTAATACACAACTTCTGGCAGGAAATTGCGCCAAATCACTAAGTACTACTTTGTACTACTCAATTACCACAAAACCTGACCATTTCCTCAAACACATTTTAGATTGCAGGTTGAGCTTGGGTGTTGGTGAAACAGAAATTGAAAAGCTAAAAGGCACCAAATGTGCCTTCAGAAAAGAGAGCCTACTTGATTTTCTTGGAATACCAAAAAGTGATAAGGAAGAAATGCCTTTGATGAACTGCATTTAACTTGACAATAAAGACCTCCATTTTTATGAGTCTACTCAATTTCCATTTTTTTGAACCATTAAGTCTCCATTTTAAGCTTTAGTTTCCAAATCAAGTTTTCTGCTCTTAATTATTATATAAGCCAAAGAACTCAGTAAACCAAGTTTCCATCCAAAGCATCTTTTACAGTCTGCAAAAAATGTATGAGAAAGGGAGTTATGGAAAAAGAAAATATTTAACAGACTGGCATAAATAACTAAAGGGGGAGCAGAGGAAGGGGGGAGGTAATTATGCCCAGACTATTCCAGCCAACTGATGAAGGGAGGTAGGAGGGGAAGAAAGGGAGAGGAAAAGGGAACAAGAGGTAGAATTAAAGAATAAATTAAAACAAAATAAATGAAAATAAAGATAGCCATTTCTAAGCAAGGGTAATGTGACTTACTGTGAAAGACGTTCTAGAGGGCAGTAGGGACAATCAGGGTAGTGAGAGAAGCCAGTATATGTTAGGTCTAGAAAGTGGCCAGGGAACTGGAGGCTGCTTCTTGCAAAAGAGCCTGAAAACCTCTGCAAGGCCTTGCATGGCAATCAGACTCAACATGGAGCGTTAAATTCCACCCAACTTCAAGTTCTTCCAGATGCTGCAAAGGGTGTTTTAAGAGTGGCTTCTGGATTTGCAAAATAACAAAACAGTAGAAAAAAAGATCACAGAGTACCTTGACAAAACTTCAGCAGCTCAGTCAAGGTAGTGAGAGATGAAAGTGTCCCTTAAAATTTTTGGGAAAAATATTAGAATGTGTTCCGTTAAGGACACTTCTCAAGTCCTAAAATTACTGCTATACGTAACAAGAAATTGAAACATTTATAGCATGGACATTAAATCAGTACATTGCTGGATCAAGAAGAAAAAGTATAGCAAAAACAACTTGAAAACATAAAACAAATTTAACTAAAGCAAAAGAAATCAGCATACAGTCTTGTTGGACTTACTGTACCACATATAAGTTTTAAATGTGAAATATGTGACAGAAGGACAAAGATAGGCAATGTGTATTTATCTCAATAGCCTGGCCTAGTAGGGCAGCAGATATCACAGTGATCACCAGTTGACTGACAGATGCTAGTAGAAGACGTCATGAATAATGACGACTCTTAACTCCTTGTTTAATGTTTGATTATTCACAGTTTCAAGCCCCAAACATCCCTTCACCTTACCCTACACATCTGGGCAAGCCAGTAAGGAAGCCTGCACACTCTCCCTTCTTGGATCTAGTCAGAAGTTCAAACCATGCACTCCACCTCAGCCTCACCCCTAACGACAATCAAAGCCAAGTCAATCTCCTTTCTCTGCTCTCTCAAGCCACGTTTCAGACCTGTTTGGGAGCACCCCCACCCAGGTCTCCCCAGAAAGCTTCATTATGTGAGTATAGTAAACCTTTTCATAGCCTCTTGGTGTGTACATGTGACGTCATCAGACTTGACACCTGGACCAAATTTGGGGTGGAGAGCCATCCCACTTTTATGGGTCAACATAGCCCCATGGAAGCAGAGAGAAGGCAGTTTCCACCTCTGCTGGGCAGGCTGGGAAAGGCCTGCTTTACAGAGGATAGCTATCCCCGGTCGCGCTAAGGGTCATTAGAGAGGCAACAGGCCAAGGAGGCTGTAACTGATTTCAACTGGAGTAGCTGCCCACTGTATTATTTCTCTTCTCTGGGTTAAACATAAGGACAATGCCCAGGAGACATGTTCACTACCAAATACCCACCTTATCTGTCTGGTGGGGTAGACATCTGATCTAAGCCAAAGTGATTACCGAATTGCTCTGAGATTTTTCAAACTAAAAAAAAACAAGGTAAGTCTGAAGAGCAGTCAGTGTGTGTTATCACTGTAGGAAGGAAATGTTGATATGGGGCAATAAGTGAATGCAAAGAGGCAAAAATAAAAGACACAGAGAGGAGTACTACTGGCATGGGGTAACAGTGATCCTGTTGTCCCCAGGTCCCAGCTGCATCTCTTACCTTCCTGCAGATACGTTATGGTCCTCAATATTCCTCCAATATATGCTCATTTTTTGCCCCAACTAGTTTTAGTGAGATTTCTATCCCTCAGAACCAAACACTGACCAAAACAGAGGAATCAAAAGCACTCTGTAATTATTGTGAAGTGTATTATAATACCAGTAATGGTACTGCAATATGTAGTATGATCTTATACATGCATATGTGTGCTCAAGAATATGGAAATAAAATGCCATCATGTCTGCCACTTTCAAATGATTCAAAATCAACAAAAATATAAAATAAAATATGGCAAAAATGTTCTCTATTGAATCTGGGTTAACAGAGCATGTCATCATTTGTTCTTTATATTTTTCTGACTACATAAAAGCTTCCTTAAAAAAATATTTTTATATGGGAGAAACTCTTAAAGTATGCAAACATACCTAAAGCTTAGAAAGATCAGGTATTTCAGAGCAGCGTTAAGTATCAATAGTTCTCTACACTATTTTTCTTATAAAGAACACACTTGATGTTAAGACATTTCACATTATCCTGACGATATCAGGACATCCTCAAGGGGTTTTTGGGGGGATAAGATGAAGGAAATGACGTGGTAAGATCTCAACAGTAAGAGATTGCTCTCTTGATAGTATAAATCATAAATTGGAAATGGCAAGCATGTGGTCACAGTCTAGATAAGAAAGGACCAAGGGCTAAATTAAAGGGAGAAGGGTAAGCAATGAAGGTTAAAGAGGACAAGACAGGAAAAACTGACAGGATTCTGGTAATAGATTGGTGAGAAAAAGGGATGGGGTGCTTTGAGGAAAAGGGAGGAACCCAGGAATCCTCAGGATTCAGGCTTTGGTGACTGGATGGCACCGTTCACAGAGATTGGAAATACAGAAGCAAGAGCAGGATGCACTGAAGTTAAGGTGGTGTTGGGGATGCAAAGTTGAGTACTGAGGGGACTAGGAGTATAGAGTGGGGAACCGTAGGTATATACCAAAGTTGTGAAATATCACCTAGTAAGAAAGTGTGGAGCTGGCTGAAAAGGGCTGAGGAAATGGGAGCAGCCACAGTTAGGGGATAGACAAAGGAACAGAACCCCGAAAGAGACTAAGAAAAAAGGGCCTTAGACACAAGAGGAAAAGAGAGAGCGTGGTTCACAAGGGTGGAGGCAGAGAGAGCTGAGAGGGAGGAATAGGTCAGCAATGCCATGTAATCTGTAAGAGATCAAGAAAGCAAAACTAGTAACTGTCACCTAACAGAAAAACTTGAAATGGGCAGTTCCAGGGTTGATTAATTCAGCAGTTCCACACTATGGTCAAGGACACAAGTTCTATCCATTTTTCCTTTCTGTCAGACACACCTTGCTGGTCTTATCCTCAGGCTAGCACTTCCCACTGATTACAAGGTGGTTGCCTTATCAACCAGGAATCACATGCAGACAATGTCCAACATGCAAGAGGGCTATTTCTTTACTGTATCTCTTTTTTAGAATGAAAAAAATCCTCCCCCAGAAATCCTTCAGTAGGCCAGACCTCTCACATTGTTGGGTAGGACAGGTCACATCCACCTCTGAATTGATCACAAACAAGAATGGGATTATTACAATCGATGTAGATTAACTTGGATTTACTCCTCAACTGGGAACAGGGTCACTTTTCTTAAGGGCTGGATAACTGAAAAAAACTGGGGTTATATTAACAAAAACTGGGGGAGTGGATGGTGAGTAACAGGCATGAAGATGGGCCATTCTATGCTAAGGTATTCTAACCTGATTCTTTGTCCACTTAATACTCATTTAAAAAAGAGCAGGGATTTTTGGAGGCAAAGAGTAGTTGAAGAAGGCAAAAATTTCAACCAATTAAAGTTTATGCTTCTGATAGTAAAAAAAAATAAACATCCAACAACTTTAAAAAGAGATACATGCTAACAAATCTCTGATTTTCTTTAGTAATCTGACACAATAATTTACTTTCTGCAATGAAATGTACAACTTCATTTTGTTTGTTCTAAACCTCTTTTATTAATGGATGAGTTTATTGGAATGATACTGGTTAAATTATATAGGTTTCAGGTGTACAGTTCTACAATACATCATCTGTATCTTGCATTGTGTGTTCACCACCCCACAATAGTCTGCTTCCATCACCATTGATCCCCTTTATCCTCTTCTACCTTCCTTCGCTCCAGCAATTGGCATCACCATACAGCTGTCTATGTCCATGAATCTTTCTTTTTTCTTTGCTTAACCCCTTCACCCTTCTCACCCAGCCCTCAACCCTCTCCCCTCTGACAGCTGTCAGTCTGTTCTCAGTATTCATGAGTCTGTCTCCACTTTGTTAGTTTATTTTGTTCGTTCATGAGATTCCACATATAAGTGAGATAATAACTACTTTCAAGTTTCATATGAACCTTAGGCTCCAAAAATGCTAGGTAAATTCTTCATTCACATCTCCTCCAATTTTCTACAGTTAAAAGTGCTAGCCCACGCTGGTGTAGCTCTGCGAACCGAAGAGTCACTGGTTCAATTCCCAGTCATGGCACATGCCTGGGTTGCGGGTCAGGTCCCCGGTTGGGGGTGCACAAGAGGCAACCACACATTGATGCTTCTCTCCCTCTCTTTCTCCCTTCCTTCCCCTCTCTCTAAAAATAAATAAAATCTTTAAAAAAATTGTTTAAAGAAAAGTTCTAAATTTAGGAAACTCTGTTTACATCCATGTGGTTTTTATGACAATAGATATATGAAAATTCAATTTCTCCAATTTGGGGCGTGGGACATTATTCAAAGGGTTGAGGAACAGATAATTTGGAAAAGGAACTCCCAATTCCAATTCAGGTACTCTGTATACCTGAAAACTTCTTTATCTCAAGGGATGCATGAAGTCTGTAAAACTCTCTCAAAAAAATAAATGTTAAAATGAAAAACAGCTGGATATAACTTTTTAAACAATCTTTCTAGAATGGTTACTAAGTTTTTCAAAATAAAAAATATTGACTATTTTAGACTAAAATTTTTGGTATAGCATACTGATCGCCTCTGTTCCCACACTCACATATGCTCATATACCCTCGTATTGCCTATGTCACAGTCTTAGAATGGAGTTCATCAGTTTTTATCCTGTCCATTCTAACTTATCAGAGGGGCATTACTCTATTAGTTATATCATTTAAGAAGTTCTCCTTATTCATCTGCTAAATTGGGTTGGGAACAAATATGGGTGAAGACTTGTTTTCCCCTTAGTGTATCTCCAGTGTGAGAAACCTGAGACCCAGAGGTAGGAGGTGAGCCAGAAGTGTAGTTTGAGGAAGCAAGTCTGTAGCTGAACCTGTCCTTCTGTGGGATTTGCCTTTGTTTACCCTTCTGGGTTGGTGATAATATCATTAATTTGATGATTGTACTTTGGAGCACCCCCACACCTTTCCCCGCTCCCTTCCCCCAGGCATGCTTTCCTCTCCTCTCTTTTCTACTAAGCTCCATGAGCCCTTCTTTTGCCTCTGTAACTCGTTTCCTGAGCCTATTTCTTCTACAGCTCACTCCTTCTACCTCTTTGACTGTCTAAATAAACTTTCTCTTAAAATTTCAGTCTTGGCTCTGAATTATTTCTTAGTCAGACTCAAGCATCAAGGTTGCTGAACCAAGGTCAGGTCTGACTCTACGGGTCTAACACCTAGTGCTGTTTCGCCTCCAACACAGGGGCTTAAGAAGAAGAAGAAGAAAGCAATACATCAAATAAGTAAAGAAAGTATCCTTCTACATCCACAGGAAAACATTTAAATAATAAAAATGGAAATGAAGTGTCATCAGAGAAAGTAACCTATAATTTTTATGCTGCTTCTGAAGGTAACAGTCTCTGAAACAGAGACTCAAATATGTGAGTAGTTTTCAAACTTCAAAAGTTAATATCATGTTAGGTTCATAATATCACTTCCCATTTGCAAACAGTATTCAACATCATTTGTTTCCCTGACGACTACAACGTTAACTTTCTCAAAGAGATAATACAGACAAAAGACAAGACAAATGCATGAGTTAGGTACATACAATATTTTAAAGGAGAATTATGGTCTAGACATTTTAAACTTACTGTTCATGGAAATCCAGCATTGGTGGTTCAAATCGTATAGGTCTACAATTACCCCGGTACAGAGATATACTGTAAGTAAAAAGAAAACAGCATAAGAAGCAATTCCTCAAAAAATACATTTCCCCAAACCAAAGTCAGAAACTTTAATTTTGTCATGAGAAAATATCTTTAAGAAAAGTGGACACTAATATTCTATTCAAAATGTGCATTCCTTTCTTTATATAGAAAATCAATTAAGTGTTCTGTGTTTTAACAAAATGAAAAAAAAACAAAAAACAAAACAACAATAACAAAAAGCAAGAGTATTTTCCCTAATGCAAGGTAATGCAAAAACAGAAACTTCTCAGGCAGACTGAATGGTGAAATTTATTTTGGTTGACATACTTGACAATAATATACCTTAAAAAGGCTTACTTGGGTTTTTGATACATGTACAATAAATAGATAAAACAACTACACATACTTGGCAGGCAATAATGCATAGAGATAACAACCATGATCAATCACACTGTAACTAAAGAGACAAACGAACTAAACAAAAATAAATTTTGGGATAGAAATTTCCAAGAACTGAAATATCTTCCTAACCTAAGAGCTTGGAACACATTGATCTATGACATCGTGGATTAAATATTTGAGTATCATTTTTAACTATCCCACTTGATACTAGAACTTACCACTTGAACAATTTTTTAAAAGGGATTTTTTAAACTTATTTTTAGACAGGGTAAGGGAGGGAGAAAAAGAGGGAGTGAGACACTGATGAAAGCAGAACCATCAACAGGCCGCCCCTGGCACGCCCCCAACGGGGGACCTGGACCAGCAACCCAGGCCTGTCCTGACTGGGAGCTGAACCAGGGACTTTTTGGTTTTCGGAATGACACCCAACCCAATGAGCCACACCAGACAGGGCTAGAACAGGTTTTGAAAGAGCAAACCTCCTAGACATCACCATGACGTAACAGTGATGTTAAATATAAATGACCTAGGGCAGGGGGAGCCCACATACTTACTGTTACCTGTTTATACACAAAGAAAGCCAGAAATTCAGTCAGCCATTAAATTTCTAAATAGCCCATGTTTATCTTTCTGTTGCATTTTAAGAAATCATGTAAGAACAAAACTCATTCTGTGAAACAACTATTTCCATCACCATCATAATTCATAAGAACACAAGCTTCAAATGACAGTAACTTCATTCAAGAAGTAGAGGGAATACATTAGAAAAAGACAAGAACATACTAAATGGGTTGGAAATTTGGTTTTAACTCAATTTTGTAAAGATTACATAGTCTGAGGAGTGGAATAATAAGTAATAAAGTCTAAAGGTGTTTTTAGCTTTACCAATTAAGAGTAATCTGTGCTGCTTGATAATCCCTCTACATATAGTGAACAGAAAAGATGACACATACACACACTAGAAGGAAAACACCAAACGTAAGATTATACTAACGCAGTGCGACAAATAAGGTATAATTCCTCAGAAGACAGTTGCTACATGCAGCAAGAGGTACAGAATCTACTTTTCATCTCTGTCCTTCTTAGACATGATGTAACAAGGACGCTCTGGCTCCTTTGAAACAAGAGATACTGATCAATTCATTAGTTTTAATGGTATAGAACCCAAACTTGCATACAATCTTAGTCTAATCAAGGGGGGGGGTATAATGCATAAAATGTGTATAACTCAATAATTTATATATAAACACTTGTGGGGAACTAAAAAGTTCCTCGGCTAAAGTCTTGCTGACCGGCATCCTAAAGTTCTGCTTGGCGTGGCCTCATTATCCCATAATAGTTGTCTGCTCCTAATTAAGGGCAACTTCCCTCTTTCTCTTCTTGGGAGTTGCTGTCCTTCATCTTAACTCTTATCCGTTAGATAACGCCCCAGCTGCAGCTCCGCTCCTCCCTAATGAAAACTTCCTCTTCTCCTGAGCTACAAAAATGCTGTTGTGACGAAGAATAAACGAGACTTGATCAGAGCACTGTCTTGTCTCCATTCTTTGTGCCTCTTGCCCCTTTCTCATCCTCACTCCCCCTCTAGGGTCCTCGTTGCTCGACCTGCGGGACGGGTCAAGTGGCGCCCAACGTGGGGCCCGAGAACGGGGGACTCAGTGAAGGACGTCGTTCGAGGAGCCGGCCAAGTAGAGAAGAGGAAAAGGCTACGCGGGAACCTGCCGCGCTGACCTCACCGCGGTAAGTGAACGGCGATCATGGGGCAAGAAATGAGCCGACATGAGCTTTTTGTTGAACAGCTCGGACAGGCATTAAAGGCACGAGGAGTAAAGGTTAAAGTAAAACAGTTGCTGAAATATTTTGATTATATCAAAGGCTTATGTCCCTGGTTTCCCACTGAAGGGAACATTGATCCACAATGGTGGAAAAGAGTAGGGGATGCCTTAAAAGACTTTTATGATACGTTTGATCCGGAGAAGGTTCCTGTAAACCGCCTTCTCTTATTGGAATCTAATAGATGAACTCTTATCTCAAAGACATAGTGATCTGGTAGTAGCTAATGTAGTAAAAAAGGGTCAATATATCTTAAAGACAAATCATAAGGAGGAAAGTAGAAAAAATAAAGGAAATGACAGCCGAGAGGAGGATAATTTAATATCTCTTGAAAATGACGGTGAGGACGAAGTAGTTAAACCGAAAGAAAAACAGGACAGTCCGAAGTGTAAGCCGTCAGAGTTTCAGATTACAGAAGGGGGAGCTGCGGCACCTAAAGAAGTGTCGGTGAAATCAAAAAAGAAGTTATATCCAGACCTATCAGAATATACTGCAAATCATTTTGACGAGGGAGAGGTTAATTGGGATCGCTTGGCAGAAGAGGCAGCCAAATACCATAACCCTGAACGGCCGCCTCTGAAAACAAGGCCACCGCCCTATATCTCACCCTCCGCTCCCCCTTCTGCATACCCTGTTATTAATCCTCGAGAAGAACTGAGGAATAAAATTGAATATTTAAAAGAACAAATACAATTAGAAAAGGAGCATCAGGAATTAATAAGACAATTAGAGGGGCTAAAAATAGGAAAGCAAAGAAAAGAACTTTAACCCTCTGTAGAGGGCCCCCAAAGCCAGAGGCCCCCAGTCAGAGGAGCGGCCCCCAAACTTCCCCTTCAGTCAGGACTAATACCAGGCTTGGAGGAAATAGAGGCATTTCCAGTGTCGGAAACAGTAGATGCCCAGGGACAGGCCTGGCGACACCACACTGGATTTGATTTCAAAGTCATAAAGGAATTAAAAACTGCAGTAGCTCAATACGGAGCCACGGCTCCTTACACTATGGCCATTTTAGAATCGGTCACAGATCAGTGGCTCACTCCAAGTGATTGGCAAGCATTGGCTCGAGCGACTCTAGCTGGAGGGGACTATCTCCTATGGAAATCAGAATATGTAGAAATCTGTAAGGATACTGCTAGATGCAATATGCAGGCAAATAATGGGTGGAATTTTGATATGTTAATTGGAGAAGGCAACTATGGAATTAGTGACAATCAAATGCAATATGATCCAGGACTTTTTGCTCAAATTCAAGCAGCAGGTACAAGAGCATGGAGGAAGCTCCCCACTAAGGGTGATATGAGCTCCTCTCTCACTAACATTAAACAAGGACCAGATGAGCCTTTTGCAGATTTTGTCCATAGACTCATTACTGCAGCTGGTAGGATTTTTGGTAGTGCTGACGCTGGCACAGACTTTGTTAAACAATTAGCTTTCGAAAATGCGAATGCTGCCTGCCAGGCAGCTATTAGGCCATACAAAAAGAAAACTGATTTAAGCGGATATATACGCTTGTGCTCTGACATCGGAGCAGCCTACCAACAAGGCCTCGCCATGGCTGCAGCAATGCAGGGTTTTACTGTTAAGCAGTTTCTAGCTCAACAAGGGAAGAAAAAATGCTTTAGTTGTGGAGAAACTGGTCATTTTGCAAGAAATTGCAAAGGGAAAAAGGAATCTAATAATAAAACTCCAGCTCCAGGGTTATGTCCCAGATGCAAAAGGGGAAATCATTGGGCAAATGAATGCAAATCTAAAATGGATGCCCAGGGCAACAGTTTGCCACCTATACAGGGAAACGGGAAAAGGGGCCAGCCCCAGGCCTCCAAACCCAAACAAATCTATGGGGCAGTAAGCTTTGTTCCGTCAACCAGCAATCCGTTTCAAGCCTCCTCAGAGCCACAGCAGGAAGCGCAGGATTGGACCTTAGTTCCTCCACCCATACAGTATTAACCCCAGAAATGGGGGTTCAGGCTCTTCCCACGGGAATATTTGGCCCTCTCCCCGATAATACCTTTGGTTTAATAATAGGCCGCAGTAGTTCGACCATGAACGGTCTGCAGGTCCTCCCAGGAGTCATAGATAATGATTTTGCCGGAGAAATCAAGGTCATGGTTTCCTCCCCTAAACATATTAACACCATTGCTTCAGGCCAAAGATTTGCACAATTACTGCTCCTGCCTTTACTCTCTACTGCCAATACTGCCGTCTCGCAGTACAGAGGTGATCGTGGATTTGGGTCCTCTGACGTTTTTTGGACTAAAATTATTTCAGCACAAAAGCCCACTATGCTACTATGGCTAGATGGCAAGGAGTTCTCTGGCCTAATAGACACTGGGGCAGATGTTACAATTATAAAAAGAGAAGATTGGCCTGAAGCCTGGCCCTTAGACACAACCATGACTCATTTAAAGGAAATAGGACAAAGTCAGAATCCTGAGAGAAGCTCTAAATTATTAACTTGGAAAGATCAGGAGGGAAATCAAGGTACCATCCAACCATATGTTATAGCCGGTCTACCTATAAATCTTTGGGGAAGGGACCTCCTATCTCAAATAGGGCTAATAATAGGAAGTCCCAACACCACGGTCACCGCCCAAATGTTAAGAGCAGGATACATACCAGGTCAGGGACTAGGAAAGAATAGCACAGGTATAACGGCACCTATAAACACTCCTCCAAAAAATGACAGAGCAGGTTTAGGCCATTTTTCTTAGGGGCCATTGACACTCCTGTGGCCCATGCTGAAAAAATTACTTGGCTCTCTGATGAGCCGGTATGGGTCGATCAATGGCCTCTTACTAGTAAAAAATTGCTAGCCGCACAATAGTTGGTACAGGAGCAACTCGAGGCTGGCCATATTGTCCCCAGTAACTCTCCATGGAACACCCCTATTTTTGTTATCAAAAAGAAATCAGGCAAGTGGCGATTACTACAAGATCTAAGAGCAGTGAATCGGACTATGGTGCTCATGGGAGCCCTACAGCCAGGGCTCCCTTCACCCGTCGCCATACCATTAGGCTATTTCAAAACAGTCATAGATTTAAAAGACTGTTTTTTCACCATTCCCTTGCATCCGGAAGATCAAAAGCGCTTTGCGTTCAGCCTGCCAGAAACAAATTTTAGGGCACCCATGAAAAGATTTCAGTGGCGTGTCCTGCCCCAAGGGATGGCAAATAGTCCTACTTTGTGTCAATCTTTTGTAGCCACAGCTCTACAATCTATAAGAAACCGCTGGCCTAACATGTATATAATACATTATATGGATGATATATTAATTGCAGGCAAGACAGGAACTGAAGTTTTAAAATGCTATGATGAAATGCGCATTGCTCTGCAAAACAATGGTTTAGAAATAGCTCCTGACAAGGTACAACTCACTGACCCGTACAATTATCTAGGTTTCCAATTAAGGGGGTCCCAAGTTTCTTCTCAAAAATTAGAATTAAGATTAGACAAACTTAAGACACTGAATGACTTCCAAAAACTTCTAGGTGACATCAATTGGCTAATGCCTTATTTGAAAATCAGCAAAGGGGAACTTAAGCCACTATATGATATCCTTCACGGGGACGCTAATCCCACATCCCCCCGTGAACTCTCCCCTGAAGGGAGACAGGCTATACACAAGGTTGAACATGCTATTCATTCCCAGGCTACTACTTTTATAAATTATGACAAACCTCTAAAATTTATTATATGTAAAACAACACTCTCCCCTACAGCTGTATTTTGGCAAACAGCACCTCTTATGTGGATCCATCTACCGGCCACTCCTAAAAAGGTCATTGAACCATATTATCAATCTGTAGCTGAGCTCATTATAAAAGGCCGTGATCAGGGTAAATGCTATTTTGGCAAGGAGCCAGACATAATAATCCAACCCTATAACCTTGATCAAATTAATTGGCTCATGCAATCTACTGATTCTTGGCCCATTTCTCTGGCTTCCTTTAAGGGGACGTTAGATAATCACTATCCTCCAGACAAACTCGTTAATTTCGCTAACAGGCATGAGTTTGTTTTTCCCCTACGCACGGCATCACAGCCAATAGCAAGTGCCTTGTTAGTATTCACTGATGGGTCGTCCACTGGCAAAGCAGCTTATACATATCTAAATAAAGAGGTATCATTTATGACCAAAAGCACCTCTGCTCAAATAACAGAGCTGCAAGCAGTACTGGCGGTTTTTTCTGCTTTCCCTGACCGTCCGCTTAACATATACACTGATAGTGCTTACATTGCACACTCTGTACCCTTACTAGAGACGGCTGGCCAAATAAAGAGCACCTCCAATGCTGGAGAACTGTTTAGACAATTACAAAAATTAATCATTCAAAGGTTACATTCATTTTACATTGGACACTTACGTGCTCATTCCAGATTACCGGGTCCCCTAGCTGAAGGGAACCAAAAAGCTGATCTTGCCACCCGAACTCCCCAGGTCTCTCAATTATTTGTGGCCAATAACAGCATTCAGGACAAACTCGCTGCTGCACAAAATAGCCATCAACTACATCACCTTAATGCAAAAACATTACGTCTTATGCATCACATCACAAAAGAACAAGCTAGGCAAATAGTAAAGAATTGCCCATCATGTGCTATCCATTTACCAACCCCTCATCTAGGAGTAAATCCTAGAGGGCTAATTCCTAACGCTCTATGGCAAATGGATGTTACCCATTTTTCTGACTTTGGCAATCTTAAATACATACATGTTACTATAGATACCTATAGTGGATTCATTTTTGCTTCCCTTCAAACGGGCGAAGCCACCAAACATGTCATTAGCCATATGCTGGCCACCTTTGCAGTATTAGGATGTCCCCAACAACTAAAAACAGATAATGGGCCAGGATACATTAGCTCTAATTTCTCCCAGTTTTGCAAACGTCTCAACATCCAACACATTACAGGTATCCCTTATAATCCACAAGGGCAAGGAATAGTAGAAAGGGCAGATCAAACTCTTAAAATTACTTTAAATAAAATAAAAAAGGGGGAATGGTATCCCACGAGGGGGTCACCAAGAAACATCCTTTCCCATGCCCTCTTTATACTCAATTTTTAAAATTTAGATGCTAGTGGCCAGTCTGCAGCCACTCGCTTTTGGCAAACCGAAACTGAAAAGCAATTCGCTTCGGTCTTGTGGAAAGATCCACTAATTCCTGGCATGGCCCAGACCCAGTACTTATCTGGGGCCGAGGATCAGTGTGCATCTACTCTAAAGAAATGAAGTCTGCCAGATGGCTACCGGAACGTCTGGTTAAACAAATAAATAGCAAGTCTGACACAATAAATAACCACAACTAAACCCAGGGATAAGGATTTACCCTGAGGAAAATTTCCTTATTTTCTGTTTCAGGACATGTTCAAGAAGAACGTAATCCTGCTGCTCGGGGTACTACTGCATTTTTGCCCGGACATAGAAGGTGGCCTTGGGGGGCCGCAAAATGGAGATCCCTACCTTGCATTATTCGGGCCCCCCTGCAGCTGTGGGGGAGGAACATTGCTGCTTCTACGCCAACAAATCAGGCATCGTCCGAGACAAAATAAAGAAGCTACAGGAAGACCTAGTGAGAAGAAGAAAAGAACTCTTCGAAAATCCCCTGTGGAGCGGACTTAATGGAGTCCTTCCCTATCTCCTTCCACTGTTAGGACCTCTCATAGGGCTACTCCTGCTTCTATCCTTAGGACCTTTCCTTTTCAATAAGGTGATGGCCTTTATCAAGCAACAAATAGATGCCATAAAAATGCAGCCAATACAGGTCCATTATCATAAATTGGAACAGGCTGAGACTGCAACTTACTATGATGCTCATACACGTAACTAATGCCTTGGTGAGCTGGACTGGACAAGTCAATGACGGGCAACCGGAGACCACACGCATTGCCAGCCGCCGCCTAAGACAGGTATCTGGCCAAAAAAGGAAGCTGCCCTAGATAACCAATGACGGGTAGGGCAAGGTTAGCTCCGTGTGGCGATCTCCCGACCTAAGACAGGCGCAGTCCCCGCAAGGCTCTCAGCTTAAATAAAATAAAAAAGGGGGACCTGTGGGGAACTAAAAAGTTCCTCGGCTAAAGTCTTGCTGACCGGCATCCTAAAGTTCTGCTTGGCGTGGCCTCATTATCCCATAATAGTTGTCTGCTCCTAATTAAGGGCAACTTCCCTCTTTCTCTTCTTGGGAGTTGCTGTCCTTCATCTTAACTCTTATCCGTTAGATAACGCCCCAGCTGCAGCTCCGCTCCTCCCTAATGAAAACTTCCTCTTCTCCTGAGCTACAAAAATGCTATTGTGACGAAGAATAAACGAGACTTGATCAGAGCACTGTCTTGTCTCCATTCTTTGTGCCTCTTGCCCCTTTCTCATCCTCACTCCCCCTCTAGGGTCCTCATTGCTCGACCTGCGGGACGGGTCAAACACTGACTTGTTAGATGCTAGATATACAAAGGAGGTTAAGATACAGTTTTTTTCTCTCACAGAACTGAAAGTTTACTCTCCAAGTTACAAATGGAAATATATAAAGTGGCCAGACAAGGTAAAAAAAAAAGTGTACACTCCATAAATTCAACACAAATATACTGAATCCCATGGCTGTCTAGTACTGGGGCTACGTGAACAAAAGCAAGGAGCCTGCTTTCATGGCACTAACATTGCAGTGGGGACAACAAACTGGAACATATCAGGCAATGATATGTAACATATAAAGACAAATTACACACAGTAGGAACAGAGAATACTTCTCTGAGGAGGGACACTGGAGCTGAGGCCTAATGGGGGAGATCTGGGGAAAGAAAGTAGAGGTACTTAGCATGTTGAAGAAAAGGAGGCTGATGTGTCCAGAGTGCAGGGAAGGAGAAGGTGGTAGGAGCTGGGCTCAGGTCTCCTAGTAGGAGTCCTGATTTTATTCTAAGTGTAACAAAAAGCCTCTATAGTGTTTTGAACAAGGAAGTAACATGATCCTACATGTGTGAAAAGGTTAATGCTGGCTGCTATGTGAAGAATAGACTGCAGCAACCCAAAAGTGGAAGCAGAGAAGTGGTGCAATAGTCCAGATAAGAGGGAATGAAAGCCGTGGTCTATGTGATTGCAAGGGAGGGTGTTAAGGAGTGGCATTTTTATAAATACAGGGTGGGGCAAAAGTAGGTTTACAGTTGTTTGTATGGAAAATAATACAATAATTAATAAATAATAATACAAAGATAAACTCTTGTTTCATGTACTCACAACTACCCTACTTTTCTCCCCACCCTATATATTTGGAAGCTAGAGACAACAGGTTGTGCTGACAGGTTGATTGTGGAGTAAGAAAGAAGAATCAAGGATGACATGATTCTAAGATTTTGACCTGAGAAACCGGACCCAGAATCATGACATGGGAGGAGTGGGTTGGAAGTGAGAAGGGAAGATGGGTAGGTATTCCAGAGTACTGTTTTAGACATTTGAATTTGAGATGTATTATCCAGATGGAGATGTCAAGTAGGCCGCTGGATATACATGGTTTTTGCTCTATATGAAAAAGTTTGATTATTGTGTACTCATCTTATACCCACTTATTTTGGTGAGTTAGTTGTAATACTTTATATACAGATTCTCTTAGATTTTCCCATCACTATATGGCCTACCAAAATAATTACTGTCTTGGATTATCCCTGTAAACAAATCACCTGCAAATAAAAACAATTCTATTTCTTTCTTTCAAATCCTTAGACCTTGTTTGCCTTTTACGTCTGTGTGGGCTAAGACTGTCCATAAAATTCTCCACAGAACTGGTGTCCAGCAATTATTATTGTGATGTTACTGAGTACTCACATAATGTGAGAGGGAACAATATATGAAAGATAATACCCTCATAAATAAATGCATATTTTCAAAGCAATAGCGTATCTATATCTAAGGAAGAGCTTAATATTTGAGTGGTTACAACGGAGTTGGTATAGGTATAATTGGTACAACCTTATTTTAACAAACCAAAACTCCAATAACATAACTCTCATGTAGCCACAGCTGATCAAAAGTGTTACTACTATGTTCAGTTAGAAAGAGCATGACATTATTTAGTTCTTTATTAACAGAAAGCAAATGTTTCCAAATCCATAATGTTGAAAAATAAACTGGGGAAGAAGCAATACGAATGATGATACCCTGTGGCAATCTCAAAGAACAGAATCTGAGACATCATAATAGTATAATGCATGACTGTATGCTTTCTGCAGTGATCATATTTGTTTTTAAAGTCTCAATACAGTGTTTTCATTTGCACTAAAATTTTTTACTCCTCTATCCTCGGATAAAGAGATGAATAAAGACTAGTTTCTGATAAGCTGGGAATTGACTAAAGAGATACAAGACATGGTCTATGCTGCCCGCAGAACTGTCAGGTCTGAGTCAGGCAGTTAGCTCCCGAGTCAAGCACACGAGGGCTTATTGGAGCTTTGGGAGTTTGTTTAAATTATGAAATTTAATGTCTTCCTAGGGGCCGTTACTACCTAAGTAGAAGGCACTCTTCAGCCCAGTATTTCTTAAAGAATGGTTAGTGGTCTATCTATATCTTAATCATCTAAAATGTTAGAAGTGTAGATTCCAGGGACCCATCTCCAATTTGATGCCTTACATCTAATGTGGAACCCAGAAATTTGTGTTTTTATGTACACTCGTATTTGGGACTTCTCTTCTGTATCCTGATCCACAACAACTATTGCAAGCAAAATTAAGAAGAGGGAAAAAGTACCTTAGGAAGTAAAACTTTCAAAGTCACTAACTGTTTAAAATGGTTCCAAATATGACTTTATTAGAGAAAGCCAATCCTTCCCAAACACTTCCAAACTAGGTGAGCATTACTCTGATACCAAAGCCAGATAAGGACACTACAAGAAAGTGTAATATCCCTGATGGATATAAATTAAAAAAAAAAACAAAAAAACAAATTCAACAGCACATTAAAAAGACCATACACCATAATCATAATCAAGTGGGATTTATCCCTAGGATGCAAAAATGGTTCAACACTTGCAAATCAGTAAATGTGATACAACAAATTAATAGAATAAATTATATGGTCCATCTCAATAGATCTAGAAAATGAGTCTAACAAAATTCAACATCCATTCATGAGAAACATTCACAACAAATTGGGTATAGAAAGAATGTACCTCAACATAATAAAACCTACATATGACAAGCCCACAGCTAACATCATACTGAAAGATGAAAGGCTGAAAACTTTTCCTCTAAGATTAGAAGAAGGGTGCCTACTCTCACCGTTCCTACTGAACATTATACTGAAAAGTCCTATCCAGAGCATTCAGTCAAGAAAAAGAAACTACAAGCAACAGAATTGGAAAGAAAGAGTAAACTGTCTCTATTTACAGATGACAAGATTTTATTTATATATATGTATGTGTGTATGTGTGTGTGTGTGTGCAAAATCCTAAAAATCTACCCCCCAAATTGTTTTTCCTTATATACAAGTTCAGTCAAGCTGCGTGATACAAAAGCAACATACAAATCGGTTGTTTCTTTACACTGATACATTTTCTGAATAAAGAAAATTATCCCATTCACAGTAGCACCACAACAATAAATTATTTAGAAGTAAATTTAATCAAGGAGATGAAAGAGCTCTACATTGAAACTATAAGATACTAATAAAATTAAAGAAGATACAAATAAATGAAACGATATCCCATGTTTATGGATTGGAAAGTTAATGCTGTTAAAATGTACATACGACCTAAAGCCATTTACAGATCTAATACAATCCTTACCAAAATTCCAACTGCATTTTTTAAACAGAAATAAAAATAATCTTAAAATTTGTTTGATATCACAAAATACCCTAAACAGCCAAAGAAATCCTGAGAAAGAACAACAAAACCAGACAAATCATTTTCTGATTTCAAACTATATTACAAACCTAGAGCAATTAAAACAGTATGGTACTAGCATAAAATAGACATATAGACCAATGGAAAAGATAAGAGAGCCCCCAAATAAACCCTAGTATACAGAGTCAACTAATAGTTAACAATGGAGCCAAAAATACCTCAATAAATAATGTTGGAAAAATAGGATATATACATGCAAAAGAAGAAAATTAGACCCCTCACCTTACACCACCCACAAATTATCTCAAAATGGATCAAAGACTTAAATGTAAAACCTAAGATCATAAAAAATATAGGAGAAAACATAGGGAAAAAGTTCCTTGACATGGATTTTGGCAACGATTTTTTGGTTATGACACCTAAAGTATAAGTAACACAATAAAAAATTGTGAAGTGGGACTATACCAAACTAAAAAGCTTCTGCACAGCAAAAGAAATAATCAACAAAGTGAAAAGGCAACCTACAGAATGGGAAAATATATTTTCAAACTGCACATTTGATAAAAATTAATAACCAAAATATACTCATGTATGGAACTCAAAACTCAAAAAACAAACAAACAAAAAAAGAGAACAAAGAAAACCCCACCAAATAATCCAATTAAAAAATGGGGAAAGAACCTAAATAGATTTTTTTTTTCCAAAAAAGATATATAAATGTCTAGTAGGTACATGAAAAGGTGCTCATCAACAATGATAATCACCAGGGAAATGGAAATCAAAACCACAACGAGATATTAACTCACATGTTAGAATGGCTGTTATCAGAAAGATAAAAGATACTAGCAAACCAGATCCAACAATGCATTAAAAAGATCATACACAATGACCTTTTCCTGGGATGCAAGGTTGGTACAATATCCACAAATCAATTAACACGATACACCAGATAAGCAAAATGAAGGATAAAAATCATATAATCACATCAATAGATGCAGACAAGGCATCTGACAAAATCCAGCATGCACTTACGATAAAAACTCTTGGCAAAGTGAGAACAGAGGAAACATACCTCAACATAATAAAGGCCATATATGACAAACCCACAGTTAACATCATACTCAATGAGGAAAAACTAAAAGTATTTCTCTTACGATCAGAAACAAGACAGGGCTGTTTGCTTTCACCACTCTTATTTAACACAGTACTGGAAGTCCTAGCCACAGCAATCAGACAAGAAGAAGAAATAAAAGGCATCCAAATTGGAAAGGAAGAAGTAAAACTGTCTTTATTTGCAGATGACATGATCCTGTATATACAGAACTCTAAAGATTCCATCAAAAAGAACTGCTAGAACTGATAAATTAATTCAGTAAAGTAATAGGATAGAGAATTAATATTCAGAAATGGTTGCATTTTTATACACCAATAATGAACTACCAGAAAGAGAAACTAAGAAAACAAGCCTATCTGTGACAGCATGGATGGACCTAGAGGGTATTATGTTCAGTGAGATAAGTTCACCAGAGAAAGACAAATACCACATGATTTCACTTATAAGGGGAAGCTAAAGAACAAAATAAAATCAAAAGAGACTGATAGACACAGAGAGCGGTCTGGTGGGTTGGGGGAATGGGTGAAGAGGTAAAGGGATTAAGAAGTACAAATTGGTACTTAATAGTTACAGGGAGTAACATATAGTACAGGGAATATAGTCAATATTATTGCAATCCTATGTATGGTGCCAGGGTCCAGTGGGTACTGGATATATCAGGGAGCACTTTGTAAAGCATATAATAGTCTAACCACCATGCTAAAAACACCAAAGCAATTCAAAATAATATTGAAAATAATAAAAAAAATAAAGTGTATTATAAACAAAAAAAAGATAGATGTGCTGATGAGGATGTAGAGAAAAGGGAACCCTTACACATTGTTGGTGGGAATGTAAATTGGTACAGCCACTATAAAAGACAATGTGGAGGTTCCTCAAAATATTAAAAATAGAACTTTCATATGATCCAGTAATTCCACTTCTGGTTATGTATCTGAAGGAAATGAAATCACTATGTTGAAGAGATATCCATATCCCATGCTCACTGCAACATTATTTACCATAATAACCAAAAGATGGAAACAACCTATGTGCCAATAAATGGATCAATGAAAAAAGAAAAAGTGGTACATATACACAACGGGATATTATTCAGTCATTAAAAGAAAGGAAATCCTAGCCCTGGCCGGGTGGCTCAGTTGATTGGAGTATCAGCCTGTACACCAAAAGGTTGCAAGTTTGATCCCCAGTAAGGGCACATAACCAGGTTGTGGGTTCGATCCCTTGTCAGGGTGCATATAGGAGGGAAACAATCAATGCCAATGTTTCTCTCCCCCCACCCATCCCAAAATCAATGAACACATCCTTGGGTGAGGATTAAAAAGAAAAAAAAAAAAAAAAAAAAAGTCCAAACACTTGCAACAACACAGATGGACCTAGATGGCATTATGCTAAATCAGATTCAGAAAGACAAGTACTGTATGATCTCAATTATGTGGAATCTAAAACAAAAACAAACTCAGAGGAACAGAGAAGAGATTGGTGGTTTCTAGAGGCAGGAGGTGGGGGGGGAGGGGAAACAAAGAAAGGTGATTAAAATTACAAACTTATTTCTGTAAGATAAATAATTTCTAGGGATGCAATATACAGCATGGTTAAGTCTAGTTAAAAATATTCTAGACAGACCCAAGATGGCAGAGGAGTAAGTGGAAGCTACACTAACCTCCTCCCAGGACCAGTCTGGATTTACAACTTAATTTTGGAGAAATCATCTGGAATAACCAACCGAACACTAGCTGGAGAGAAGTCTTATAACCACGGAGAGACAGAAAAGGCCGCTACATCACAACGTGACCGGTAGGGAGTGCGGAGACGCGGAAGGGCTGGCTGGACTCACACGGGTGGCAGCTGAAGGGACTGAGAAACAGCTCAGCAGCCAGGGATTCCCTCTGAAAAGGGCAGGGTCTAAACACCCAGCTGGGCTTCCCAGCCTACAGCAACAGAGCAGAAAGTAAAATAGTATCCAGCTGTGAAAAGCTAAAAGACACAGGGTTTCTTGCTAGCCGGAGAGAAAAAGCAGGAGAAAAAGAGCTCTTAAGGGGATCACATACGAAAATATTTTGGCCCCTCTTACCCTGGGCTCAAGCAGAGGGAAGGCAGAGAGGACTGGAGACGCTTGGGGAGAGTTTGGTGCCGTGGCTTTGAGGGGAGAACTAGGGGAGCAGCCGACCAGGTCCCAGTGCTGACTCATCCCCAGTGCTGCAGGCAGACCGTTCCCCTCTGAGTGGCGTCAGCCTGAGGGAAAGCAAAAGCCCTGCCTACAGGAATTAAGCTGCCACACCCACGGTCCTTAAGCCTGACGGCTGATCACAGATTCAATAGATTAACAACTAAAGAAGACACACAAAGGCAGTAGATCCCTGGAAGTCTCCAACAGGCTGCCTAGGGCCAGACTGGTATATGGTCTGACGCCACCAGAGGCAGATCCAGGAAGTGCAGATCATTCTAAGAAGCACCAACAAACAATAGGAGTCACAAAAATGGGGAGACAGAGAAACAATCCCCCATCGAAAGGAAAGGCAGAATCCCCAGAAAGAGTGCTAAATGAAATAGAGGGAAGCAAACTATCAGATATGGAATTCAAAACATGGATTATGGAGAAGCTCAATGAGCACAGCGGAAACTACAAAGAACTCCAGGAAAACTACAAGAAGCTTACGGAGAATTACACCAGCATGAAAAAGGACATAGAAGCTATCAATAAGAGCCAGGAGGAAATGAAGAATACGATCTCTGAACTGAAGAACACAGTAGAAGGAATTATAAGCAGGTTAGAGGAAGCAGAAGATCGGATCAGCCAGCTGGAGGACAATGCAGACAAAAACGTTTGTTGATTTTTTATCTTTTCAAAGAACCACCTCTTGGTTTTGTTGAGCTTTTGAATTGTTTGTTTAGTCTCTACATCATTTAATTCCACTTTGATCTTGAATTCCTTCCTTCTACTCACTCGGGGCTTTGTTTGTTGTTGTTTGTCTAGTTCTTGTAGCTGTAGGGTTAGGTTGTTTATTTGAGCTTCTTCTATTCTTTTTTGGTAGGCCTGTATTGCTATGAACTTTCCTCTCAGGACTGTTTTTGCTGTGTCCCATAGGTCTGGGGCTGTTGTGTTCATTATCATTTGGTTCCAAAACCTTTTTGATTCCTTCCTTGATGTCATTATTAACCTGTTCATTATTTAATAGCATGTTATTCATTCTCCATGAGTTTGAATGTCTCTGAGTTTTTTCCTTGAGGTTCATTTCCAGTTTCAAGGCATTGTGATCTGTGAAGATGCTTGATATAATTTCAGTTTTCTTGAATTTGTTGAGACTTGTTTTGTGTCATACCATGTGGCCTTTCTTTGAAAACGTTCCATGTGTACTTGAAAACAATGTATATTTTGTTTCTTTGTGGTGAAATTTCTACATATATCAAGTAAGTCCATTTGGTCTAGAGTGTTGTTCAATGCCTCAATACCCTTGGTGCTTCTTTGCTTTGAAGATCAGTCCATTGTTGACAATAGAGTGTTAAAGTCCCCTACTATGAGTGTGTTGCTGTCCATATCCTTCTTGTAGTCTTCCAAGATTTTCCTTATATATCAGGGTGCTCCTATGTTGGATGCATATATGTTTACCAGAGTTATATCTTCTTGATGGATCATTCCCTTAAGTATTATGAAATGTCCTTCTTTGTCTCTTTTTAATGGCCTTTGCTGTGAAATCTGTTTTGTCTGATATAAGTGTTGTTACCTTAGCTTTATAAAAAATGTCCGTTTGCTTGAAATATACCTTTTTATCCCTTCACTTTCAGTCTGTTTTGAGGTGGGTCTCTTGTGGGTAGCATATATGTGGGTCATGTTTTCGTATTTATTCTTCTACCCTATGTCTTTTGATTGAAGCATTTAGTCTATTTACATTTAAGGTTATTAATGACAGGTATTTATTCATTTTTCTTGGTACCTGTGTTCCTCCCCCTCTTTCTTTTTCTTAAAGCAGGTCCTTTGGCATCTATTGCAATGCTGGTTTGGTGGAGATGTATTCTTTTAGCCTTCTTTTGTCTGGGAAACTCCTTATTTCACCTTCCATTTTGAATGAGAGCCTTGCTAGGTAGAGTAGTCTTGGTTGTAGGCCTTTGTTTTTCATTACTTGAAATATTTTTTGCCATTCCCTTCTGGCTTGTCGTGTTTCTGTTGAGAAATCAGCCGATAGCCTTATCGGAGTTCCCTTGTATGTTGTTTGCTGTTTTTCTCTTGCTGCCTTTAGGATTCTCTCTTTGTCTTTGAATGTTGCCATTTTAATCATGATATGTCTTGGAGTGGGCCTCCTTGGGTTCATCTTCATTGGGACCCTCTTGCTTTCTGGACTTGCATGACTTTTTCTCTCCTCATGTTTGGGAAGTTTTCTGTCATTACGTTTTCAATCAGGTGTTCTATCCCTTGCTCCTCTTTTCCTTTTGGGATCCCTGTGATACAGATATTGCTGCATTTCATGTTGTCCTGCAGTTCTCTTAAACCCTCCTCTTTCTTTTTCAGTCTTCTTTTATTTTGTCGCACTGTCTGGGAATTTTTTTCTACGTTGTCCTCTAGCTCACTGATCCAATCCTCTGCTTCTTTTAGTCTGCTTTTGATTGCTTCTGCTGTGTTCCTCAGTTCAGAAATTGCATTCTTCTTTTATTCCCGGCTCTTATTGATAGTTTCTGTATCCTTTTTCATGATGGTATATTTCTCAATAAGTTTCTTGTAGCTTCCCTGGAGTTCTTTGTAGTTTCCCTGGAATTTGTTGTAGTTACCTCTGAGTTTGTTGAGTTCACTGTTTTTCCTCATTACCATTATTTTGAATTCCATGTCTGATAGTTTGCTTGCCTCTATTTCATTTATCCTTCCTTCTTAAAATTCCAGCTTTTCTTTTGTTGGGGTGTTATTTCTCCTTCTCCCCATTTTAGGTGGCTCTTCTTGTTGTTTCTATTCTTAGATTGATCTGCTTTTACTTCCTGCCTTTGTGGTGTGACCTTCTTGTATACAGTTGTTGAGCTGCTGCCTCTGGCTGATGCCACTTGGAGGGGAGTAGTCTGCACTTGGATCTAGTTCACTGCTCTCCCAGCTCTTTCTCCAGAGCCAGTGCCCAACATTTTTACAAAGTGCCTCTAGTTCACTTCACCCTCCTTTGGCCTCAGCCAGGTGTGAGTGTGCTCCCTCATGCAGGCTGGGGGTGGGCAGACCATGGCTGGGCTGTCCGCGGGCCGACTGTGCACCGGCTGGAGTGGGCTGGTCGCGTGCCAGGGTGGGCGGACCATGGGCTCTCCATCCCTGACTCCTTTCAGGGGAAACCTAAGGTCACTAAAAAATCTTTGCACACTACCAGCTGCAGCTTGGGAAGCCAAACCAGCCAGAACTCGCATCTCACACCTTTCTCCCTGCAGTGCTCACCAGACAGGTCACTCCGAGATGGTCTCCTTGCTGCCAGCAGTGCCAAGGCTCAATTTCTGCCAGTATCCAGATGTTAACTGAGATGCTCTGTCCACAATTAACCTAAATTACAGACAGGTCTCGGGAGCAAGCAAGTGCAACCTCCCCTCACTCCTCTGCCATCTTTCTCTATTTTCTTATTGTTACAACACAGATTAAACTGGATGATATTGAAACTACTGCTTTCTGTGTAGAAATTCTTTGTAAATTTTATTGCCTGTAATTTTCCTCACAACCTCCCTGAAGATGCTGTTGTCTCGTTTTACAGACATGAAAATTGACCGTGGGGAGTTTCAATGACTACCCCAGGTGGCTGAGTCAAGATCTGCATCCAGGTCTGTCTGGTCCAAAGCTCATGCATTCTTCTACAATGGGTCCCTGTGGGTTTCTATCAACACCAAATAAAATGAATGAGTGATCACTATCCTCAAGATGCTCACCGACTACTGGAGAGACAAATAACTACAGAACAATGCTTGCCTTGTAAACAGGTGCACAGATGGTTATGAGCCCACAGAGGAAAGCCATACGTGTGTGTGGTGGAAAGGAGGTAGCAGGAGAATAAGTGATGATCAGGGAAAGCCAGTGGGAAGAGATAACATTTGAACATGGCTTTCAAGGATGAGTAGGATTTTGGAGGCTGGAACAGGGGACATATCCAGGCAGCATAATCAGTGTGAGAAGAGATGCAGAAGTACAGATGTGCACATGTGGTTTTTTGCAGAGAAGCAGAGAATGGCTGTAGCATAGGGAGCCTGGGGAGAGGGCCAGGCATGAGGTTCCGTGGTTTGGTTGTGGACTACTCAGCTTTCAGCGGTGGCGCCTCTGCTCTAGACTCCCCACCCTGTTCTTTAGCTGCACAGAGCACAAAGGCTGGCCCCCTCCTGCCATGACCACCTATTAGCCAGCTACCAGCACAGGTGGGAAAGGTAGGTGGGCAAGGAGGCAAGAGTATTCCTGGCAGCAGTTTTCGCTCAGCCTTCTTTCTGACATTGGCTTCCTACTTTATAACCCACCTACACCCAGTGAGATGACTGACCTGAGCCCTCTCTAATGATGACTTCTGCCAGGGAGAGATGAGAGCTGTGGAGGTTTGTGCTCAACCTAAAATATCCTGAGAAATAACAAGCGAGAAATCCCCAGGATGAAGCCCAGTGCAGCCAGGAGCCCTGAGTGATGTCGCTGTCTATGCATCATGGGGCACAGGTTCCATGGTTTCCAACAGAGTCCATACCTGCAGGGTCTACTTCAGATGGATATTTTGAACATAAAATTGAATAATATGTAGATTGGAGAACAATATTGGATTTATATATGGTGTCACAATTTTTTTCCTCTTTTCACAATTTCTCTGGGGATGAATAAGGCAGTTTAAATCATTTTTTATAAATGAGAATGAAAAGATTTCTGAAAAAGTGCTCATTTTTGAGAGAAACCTGCATTTCTCACAAGTAAACACAAGAGGGGTCAATAAGTCCAGCTAAGGATCTGTGGGCCTAGGAATTTCCCTTTCGATTTGAATGCTTGTTTTGATTTCTGTGCCACTCTGCTTCACTGACTTCTCGGTGCAGGGGTTAACATGCAGCAGCTTCTCAGGGGTGTGTCAGCTTGACTCTTAGTCCAGTTCTTACCTTGTGCAAGAATTCTAATAAGTGGGCTTTTGCCTGCTTTAACGACCTCTTCTTTCTCCCTTGTTCTATAAGCAAACTATTCTCATTCATTTAAGTGAATCTCAGTCTGGATAACTGACACATTTTAAGACTTGGCTGACAAATGTCTGGTGATCTAAAAAGGACAAGAAGTATCTGTCTGGGCAGATGCAGGGTGGGAGATAGAAGCACCACAGTACGAGGGGTGTCTGGCTTCGCAATTGGAGCTGATGCTATGGAGTACACAGTAGGACTCCTTTCCACGTGCAGGGGCCAAGGCACAGCAACCAGAGGTCCCAGCTACCCGGAATGGTCGGAGCAATGTGCAGCAGGATTCATGGTGGAGCTGACTCCTGGGTGATCAGATTGTGTTGCTACTCATTCTATTCGTTGATGGGATCAGGAATATATGTGGTGACATCAGCGATTAACAGCACCCCTGCCTGCAGTGGGACATGAGAGCCCGGCAGGAGAATGGCAACATCCCACTCTTGGCAGGACTCTGGGTCTAGATAGGTTGTCAGAACAGGAAGTTGAGAGGCAGGATGGAGGTCTCAGAACTGAACACCAGCAAGCCTGTTGGGCCTTAGTTAATTTGAAACGTTGGCCATAAACACTGACCTGAGCTTGTCTAGTGCAGGGCTTGACAAACTATGGCCTGCAACCACCTTGTGTGGAAAGAATCATTATCATACCGTTTTATAGGTGAGAAATGGCCTCCCTCATTGTGTTACATATTGTCTGTGGCTGCTGTTTGTGCTACCAAGTCGGAAACTAGTAGTGGCAACAGGGAGTGTATGGCTTGCAAAGTCTAAAATATTAATATCTGGCCATTTACCAAAAAAAGTACCAATCCTAGTCTAACCCCTCCATTTTAGAATAAGGAAACTGATTCTCAGCAAAGTAGGGGTCCAAGCCAGGAGTACACACAGATGAGACTAAATTAAAAGTCACCCAAGTAGTTCCACGTTCTTGTCCCCCTGACTCACTCTTGCCTGCCGTGTTTAGTATTTTTCTCTCTCATATGTAGTTGAAGGCTAAGTGTCATAATTATCCAGGAGAGGAAGTTGTCTCTCATTCAGAAGGCCTTTGGGGCTTCGGAAAGTAAGCGAGGTGTGTGTGCGTGTGTGTGCACTTCATCCCTCTGCAGACGCCCTTCTTGCAGCATAGCCAGTGTCGCCCCTCTTATCACAAATGTGGCCCTGTCTGGCAACTATTATCTTCAAACTCCTCAAAGCTAGAAAATAAGGGGTAATTTCCTCTTGCACTGCCTTTTGCCAGGGAGAAGTTGAAGGTGAAGGTGCGGCGGAAGGAGAAGAGACTTTGCACACTGCTCCCCAGGAAGCCCCATCACTGGGATTTACTAGGATGCCAGTCTCAGCCTCCACCTCTTGTCTGCTGTCTCTTTCATTATCTGAGAAAAGAGCAGCAGGCCAAAGGCCTACAATTCAGACATCTGTTCACTTCACCTGAGAGAGGATTCTGGCAATACATGGAGCACACAGCTGAACATAATAACATAGTTGCCATCCAAAAGAAGGACTAGGATGCCAGGAATGAAGGAGATGGTTTTATTGCCTTTATAGACTTGTCTCCTTGGGCCTTTCACATATGCGATAATAGATCGTTGTTATACTTATGCTCGTGGTTGCAGTGATTTACCAGAGACAGTTCTATGCGAATTATAGCTTACGTCTGGCTCAGAGTGAGGTGGCTATCAGTTGAAGTACTCCTGTGCTTCCTCTCTGAGGCCGTGGCAGGTGTCCAGAGTGGCCTCCCTGACACTATGTCCTCAGAGTTTGGATGACCATTTGAGGAGATTCTGAGACGGGGCTCCTACACTCATCTCAGATATGCAGGTGAACTCACGTGCTTGCTTTGTAGAGACTTTCAAATTTCAGGTGTTCTGATTCTTCTGTTTCATAGAAAAATAATGCAGCCCAACCCTCAGCACCCCAATTAATGTAGCATATAGATGCAAGACCCCAACATTTGCAAAGCACTAAACTTTGAACCTCAACAGCCTCTGGACGAGGGAGACAGCACTCCCTTCGATGAGCTCAGAACCAACATTCACTAAGTGCCTTTGTGTGGCCGGCAAATCAATTCACCTCGTTAGTTTGCTCAAATACAATACACACATCAAAAGTGCTTGCTTCTTTTAACTATCTATTGAAGTGGCATTTTGGAGGCTCTGTTAAAGTATTCAAAGGAGAGTTTAATTCATCTCTATTCCAACTCCCTATGATGTGCAGCTGGAGACTAAGGGGTGGAGAGAAGAGAGAAATCAGTGTTGTAAGAACATTTTCAAATATGAATAACTATGAATAAATCCTTTATATAAAAAAACTTTCACACAAAAAAACATTTTTTAATATCGAGGGAGAATGCCCACCCTTGCCCACTGGTGTAAGACAAGCGCAAGCTGCATGCTGAGGCAAGTCATAAGTCAGGATTGTTTGATCTTATTCATTTACATACCCCACGACAGGGGTCAGCTTTGTTCCTCTCTTACTATTATCATTATCATTATTATGAACTATCTTAGAGACTCCATTGACCAAATGCCATCAATAGCCAGCTTTTAAATCTCACAGAATAGAAAAGAACATGGGATGAGAAGCCAAACAAACGTGGTTTCAGACTGGGAGTGGAGTGGGAGAGACTGTGAATGGAACTTTTAGAGACAGCACAGGGTGTGATGTTCCAGAGGATGTGATGTGGTGCTGGGCTGAAACAGAGGAGACAGGCGCAGGAAATGCAGTGGGTGCCACAGCGCCTGAGAAAAAGGAGAGGGTGCTTTCTGCAGGCAAGAGCCCCTGGAACAGGCTGTGGCTGATCACAGCGGTGGTCTAGGGCGCCCTCTTCTGGAAGTCCTGGTCCACACAGTCATAAAAATTAAAAAAGTTTTTTTCATTTATTGGTTTAAGAGAAAGAGAGGAAGTGGGTGGAGAAGAAGAGGGAGAGAGAAAAGGGAAGGGGGGGGGAGAAGTGGGAAGGAGGCAAGAGAGAGAGAGGAGAGAGAGAGAGACTGACCAACCAACTTTGTCTGTCCACCCGTTCATACATTCATTAGTTGTTTCTTGTATGTGCTCTGACCCGGGATTGGACCTGCAACCGTGCTGTACACCGTTGATGCTCTAACGAGCCCCGATTCACACAATCTTTTGAGACGAAAGCTGGGTATATTAGGGTTGAAGGAGAGCAGAAAAAGAGCAGAATTCTTCTGAGAGTCCCGGTTGCAGGATCCTTCCAGGTGGCCAGGAGGCAGGCCTGCCTTGGTCAAGGTTAGGTTGGGGTGTGGGCTCTGTGGAAGCCTCTGTGGCGTTGGGTGGGACACAGAGCAGGTCCTGTGCAGGTCCTGGCCTTCCTTCACTGGCTAGGGGAGCAACCTGCAGGGCTTTGTTGGGGGTGCTTTAGAGACAGCTTTGCTAAAGGGAAGGCTTGGATTTGTGAAAAAGCACATAGGGGGAGTCTCCCTCCGAGTCAGCCAAGTCGGACCTCCTCTCAGATTGAATCACAATCTTGGTTTCTCGTCCATAAAAAATGGAATGTTGCTGGTAATGGGCTCATAGGTTTTGTTAAAGGATGTATTTAAAACAGGTAAAATCATGACTACAAATATAAAATGAAATGTGTCAAATATTCAACTCATTTATAAGTGAGGGAATCAATAAGATATTACAAAAGGTTTGAAGAAATCAAAGGAGCTGTTTATGAAATGAATTTTCAAATGGTTACACAACCAGTGTACTTACTAGTGATCTAGGGGAGAGGTTTGTCCCAACAGATTTTTTGGCATGTTTGTAGACGAGAATTATCTACAGTACATTATTACCAGTCACAACCAGAGGCGGATTAAGGTTGATTGAGGCCCCGGGTGCAGAAGAAAATATTGGGCCCCTTAAAAACAAGGAGAGAGACAGGGAAAATAAAATTCCACGTTTACCATATTTTATGCAGTGTAGTAATGAAACCAAACTTGGTGTCATTAGAAAAAAGTTTAAAATTGGGGTTTTGCAGGGCCCTCCAGAAGTCGGGGCCCAGGGCCCGTGCCTGGTGCGCCCACCCTTAAATCCGCCTCTGGTCATAACTGTAAAATAGCTCCAAGGACAATGAAAGGGCAGTCCCCCTCTTAGAATCAGGTTGAGAATGAAAACCAGAGGGTGTGTTCCAGTTTCCCTGGAAGCCCCCAAATTTTTCCTGGGACGTGCTCTGAGGATTGAGTTCTTGCAGGTGGACAGGTAGGATTTTATAACCGAAGGGAGTCTTTGACCAAGAGCCGGTGTCCTTGGGGGGAACTGGAAGTGGGGTGCCCCCCCACCCCGGTGCTGGAGGGAGAGGTCATGCTCACCACTTGGGAGGCAGTCACAAACTCTATGCAAATTACTCCCATTTAATCTTCCTGGACACCTTGTGTGGAAGGGGTAATTATCATACCATTTGACTGGTGAGATACTGATTTCCTGGGATGAGGGTGTGGGTGGGGGTGAAACAGGAGACTGACATCTTAGGAGTGAGAGTGTCCTAAGAGTAGTCAAGAACAGCGCTCCATTCCCCGCCCCGTAGGGTCAGTGAAGAAGGAGGTTTGCTGACAACTCAAGCAGTCAGACTCCAGAGGTAGGAGATGCACATGAGAGCAATTTAGAAAGGTACAAAAGGGTATTCAATGAAAATTCACCCTTTTTGTGAACGTCCCCAGTCACTCATTTCCCTCCTCCCTTAGAGACACTTTTGCTATGTTGTGGATGTTTCCAGAGAAATTACACTCCAACATATATGTATCACTATTTATGGGTGAATCTTTCCCACTAATTAGAAATGTCACTTTTATGATGTGCTAAACCTTTATATGCATTGGTATTACTCTTTTCAGAACTGTTTTGGCTTTTTTGCCTATTTTGATATTAAACGTTTTGCTAGATTTCCTTATATCATCTTTTTGATCTCGAAAATAATTTATTCTTTTCTCATTTGTTTCCAAAAAGGCATTATCTTTTTTGTTTATTCACTCTTGTATTATATTTTAGTCTTAATTTCTGATGTTTTTCTTTTATTGTTAATTCTGTCAGGAGTTCTATCATCTCACCTACTTCTCATTTATCTTGTTCTTTCCTCTCTTTTTTATTATGATAAGATATACACAACACACAATTCACCCTTTTAAGCCTTTTAATTATGCAATGTAGTCGCATTAAGTACATTCATGCCATTGTGCAGCCATCTCTACCATCCAAATTAAAATAATTATGTCAAAAGATTGAGCACCACTTCAGAGAGATGGAGGGAACAGGCCAGATTTGAATCTCCTCAAACCATGTCTAAAAAGAGATCAACACAAACCGATCACCCACCATTTACTATTCCCAGAACGTTTTCACCATTCCAAACAGATATTCTTCTCATTCTCACCACCCCCATGTTCTTTTACCTTCTGCATTGTTTTATCGAATGTCTTCTGCCTCATTTTGAAATAGCAGGCGACAGTTTTGATCAGTTTTGTGGACCTGTCTTTCTGACTTGTTTCACTGGCAGGGGAGATGGTGCTCTGCTCTTCATTCTCCTTTTACTTAAAAAATTTTTTTTTAGTTATTAATTTTTAGAGAGAGAGAAAGGGAAGAAGAAATGAAATATCAATGCATGAGAAACATTAATAGTTTGTGTTCAGTACGCACCCCAACTGGCGACTGAATCCACAACCCAGCCATGTGCCCTGACCAGAAATTGAACATGGGACCTTTTGCTTTGCTGGACAAAGTTCAACCAACTGAGCCACAACAGTCAGAGCAGTGGATTCCTATTTCATATACTACATTTATATGGGATTTGATCTCAATTCTTTTCTGTTACTCATTTTTAGGAGAAATTAGTTTTAATACACTTAAGAAAGAAAGTTCTAACTTTGCAAATGTTTTTGTAATTATTTTAATGTAGTCTTCAGAAACATGAGTTTTACTGTCTGAGGAGTCCTGGCTCAGTTTCCCATCCAACTTCCTATTGACATGTTCCTTCTGTGTCTGCAGTTCCTCCCTGCAATGCCTCCTCTGTGTGTTCCACATCCTGGAAAGGCATTCTGGTGCTCGGTGTCAAGGAACAGAGGATCCACATTTCTGAAGTCCTTCACACTCTGTCTCCAGCCCCTTTACCTCCGCTTAATTCAGGGTAGGACAAGACCCTGCCAGTCTCAGCTGCTCTTCTCAAATAGCCGCTCGGAGCTTTTCGGTGACTACTGCTGGCATTTTCAAGACCTCCTGCCTTCATGTCCATCAGAGGCTTCCTCCTGTCTATCACTTCTTCTGGTGCAGATGCTGAGACCAGGCGGGTTGTGCCTGTTGGTAGTTGTCTTCTCCCTGCTCTTACTTTGCAGTTTCTAGGTTTGTGGTGAAGGCCATCCATGGATGTTTGGTGCAAGTTGATCTGTTTCCAGGACAGGGTTTGGCAACATTCAAACACTCTGTCATAGCCTCTATCGTTCTTAAATTCTGCTCCATCCCTTGACATAATTATTTTAAATATGAGGGCCCTGTTATTTTCACTTTCCCAAAACAGAACACCATTTGCCCTACCCTTTTAGGGCTTTGGGTTTGACAAGGCTTTCTGGGTCTCCTCTGTCTCACACAGCACCTCATGTCTATATTTGTTCACACCATGTTTTGAATAAGAAGGCAGAACACAACAACCTGAAGGACTCATGCGTAGAGAGACATTTGTCCACCAGGGGATGTGGAATAGGTCTTAGGGCAGTTGGAGAGTTTGTAGACAGGCTCTGGACAGGAATGGGTATCTTTTTCATCCTCTTTCCTTCTCTTGGTATCTTCTTTTCTAAATAAGTACAAAACAGAATCCCCCATATTTCCTACTCTCCTTCCTGACCAAACCCCAACATCGAAAACGATAAAAAGGCTCCTGGTCCATGCACAGTTTTCTTCACCTGAGTTCATGGTAAACCCACTTTTCCAGCTGCTCAGTCTAGAAATCTTAGGAATCATTTGCCTTTCTTTTCCTATCTACGGCACAAAGAGAATAGCAAATTCCACCTGCCTTGCTCTCAAATCGTATCCACCATTTGTCCACTCTAGTTTGAAGTATCCATCACTTTCTGTCTGGATTACTGGGCAAGTGTCTGAACTCAGAAGTTTCGAAAGCTCTAGATTCACAGAGCCCTTGGTGTCTTACTTACAGGCTTAAGTAAACAAGAGAAGACTTAACCATTCCATTTATTAGCTATTGTTTTGGCCAAAATGAGTGTTTGGTTTTTTCTATAAGTGTGCTCTAGTAGTGCTTAGTTGTCTACAACTTCATTCAAGACAGTTACCTTAGATTGTATTGTGATGGCTGTCCTACCAGCATGCATTAAAAAAAAAAGTTATGAAAACTGGTAGATTTTGTGTTGCCATTTTAATATTGAAGATGGGAAAAAATCTGCAACATGTTCACCATATTACGCTTTATTATGTCAAGAAAGGTAAAAATGCAAATGCTATACAAAGAAGAGATTTGTGTAGAGTATAGACAAGGGGCTATGACTGATGTAACATGTTCAAAAGTGGTTGCAAAGTTTCATGCTGGAGATTTCTTGCTAGAGAATGCTCCAAGGTCAGGAGACACGTTGCAGCTGATAGCAATCAAATCAAGATATTGATTGAAAATAGTCAACATTATAACACACAGAAGATAGTCGACATCCTCAAAATATTCAAATGAATAAAGTTTATGGCGAAGATAAAAAATGTGTCTTATATTTTATGGAAAAAACTAAACAGACTTTTTGGCCAAACTAATAGGTAAATGGCAACAATTTAAAATGCATTAGGGCCTGTAGTACGCTGGGTAATGGCCACCTGAAGGGACTGGGTGAAACTTGTAAATATTATTCGTGTATTCAGGAAAAGGGTCTTTGCATGAGTGATTAACTTAAAAATCTTTAGTTGCATTAATAGAGTGAGCTGAGCCGCATATGCAGTCCCTGTGTCCTTATAAAGGGGAGGCAGAAGGAGATTTGGTGCAGACAGAAGAGAAGAAGGTGATGTGACGATGGGGCAAAGACCGAGTGTTGCCGCCAACAGCAGATCGAGCCTGCAGCCAGCAGAAGCAGTGAGAGGCGAGCAACAAGATCTCCCCAACAGCCTCCAGAGGGCGTAGTCCTGCTGACACCTTAGCTGGGCCCAGTGATACTGATTTCAGACTTCTGACTTTCAGAACTGTGGACAATACATTTCTGCTTTTTTAAAGCCACCCAGATGCGGTCATTTCTTACATCAGCTTCAGGAAAAATAGCGTGACCTAATGTTGAAACTGTGAACTAGTCACTAGGTAGAAGCACACACAAGTATCACTGTAAATGCTTCAGAAATTTAAAATACACTGCTACACCCTGGGTGAGTTTGCTGTGGTGTTCCGGGGGCACCCCAGTGTACTGGGAACCGCAGCCTAATTGGCTTACCTGCTGCCACCTTTGCCTCTCTAAAATTTGTCAACACAGCCACCAAAACTTCGGTCAGATCCTGTCCTCCTCCTGCTCAAACCCTCCCAGAGATCCTCATTTTTCTCACAATCAAAGCCGACATTCCAACAGTAGCCTGTAAGACCCTACCAACATCGAGGGCCAGAAGCCATTTTCTATAAAGGACCAGACAGTAAATACATTAGTCTTTGTGCGCCAAGCTGCCTCTGTGTCAACTACTCAACTCTCAATTGTGGCAGCTTACTCCATATACAGGTGGGGCCAAAGTAGGTGTACAGTTGTGAGTTGGCAAAACAGTTTATTCTAGTAGCATTATTTATTAATTTTTGTATTACTTTCCATATGAAAAACTGTATACCTACTTTGGCCCCACCCTGTTAGGTCATTAGCACTCAGCCCTCACTCTCAGTCACAGGAGTGGTGAGTGTGAGCAGTGCTAAGCAGGGGAAGAAAAGCAGAGGCAACCCAGGCCAAGTCGGGCTGACTGTACACATCTCTCCCTTCTGCTTGGTGCACAGTGTAACTCACCACAGTGCCTTGTTCATGATGCTTCTAAAAACAGTCATCAGGACAAAAACATGCGATATGTCTTACAATGATAGAATCTTTAAAATGTTGACTAGGAAAAAAAAACATGTGTACAAAAGCAGAGCACTGATGCAGGGCATGGCTGCAGTCTATATTCTACAAACATACCTACCAGTGAATGATATGAATGAGGTAATATGACATAAAACAAAGTAGAAAATACATGGAAGATTATTCTCTCTATTGTGCAGAATTCCTGGGAGTTTCTGCACTACCTAAACATGTATTCTGTTAATACAAAAAGAGGTCAAATGTGTCAACCCATTTCTCACAGAAACCAAAAAATCCACATGAAACTCCCTTTTCCTGTACGCTTTCACCTTGCCTCTTCCCTCTTCTCCGTGAATGTCCTTGGCTTTCCCTAACTATCCTCCTCTTCATTTCTGCCTGACCTTGCACCCAAACATGGCAGAGAACCCTAGAAGCCCAAAATTCTACATCAGCTGTTTGCAAGGGGGCTGCTTGCATTGGGGATGCCACAGAGGGTACCTTTTATGTGAGAAGGAAAAGGAGAATGTCACCAATGTCTGTCCCATATAAAAGAATAGGATGCAGCATTCCCTCAAGAGCCAAGGAACCACTCGAGGCAAATTCTGGTTAAGAGAGCTGCAACCAAAGGCAGGGAGAGGAACGGCTGCAATGAGCTGACCCCTCGCTCATTGGTATTCGCTTCTAATGGGCACAGTCCATTTGCGGAAGCCTCAGACACTGAAGGGAAAGCCCCATTACTCATAGTTGACAGGAAGTAACATCCATGAGAGTGAGAATGGAACATCAAATCTGTCGTCAGAAACAACTCTGAGAATGAAAAAGAAAAAGAAGAAGAAAAAAAAAAAAAAGGAGCAAAAGAGAGATGCAAGTACAAACAGGCCCAGCTTAGCACAGCCCGTCCCAGCCCAAGGAAGGCAGGAGTCAAGGAGAAGGAACTAAGAGTGGAGAGACTTAGACCACATCTTTCACCACAACATGCACTCGAGAAACTTTGTTTTACTCTTTAACCTAGTCGCACAAAGAGCTCCTTAAACCTTTCTCTGGTTTTCCAAAGCTGCAGTAAATTCAATAATCAGATGGTCTGATAAAATTTCAGAACACCTATAATTGTGCAACCTGGATATCCCTTTCCTTTCTCCTTGAGGATATTAAATATATATATATATATATATATATATATATATATATATATATATACACACACACACACACACACACACACACACATATATATAATTTAAATATGTATATATATTTAATATATATGGTAGTCCCTCTCTATATCGCGGCTCACTATCACGGCCTCACTGTATTGCGGGATTTTAAAAAATATTATTTTTAATTATTTATCGCGGATTTTTTGCTATATCACGGGATTTTGCGGTACTGTATATGTATGTTGGTAAAGTTACGCAGGTTTAAGAGTGTAGAATATGTTTAAGAACACAAGTAGTGTTTACGAAAGTGTGGAAGAGGTTAATAAGGGACTAGGAACGGTTAATAAGGGACTGGAAACAGTTTATAAGTGTGTGGGAAGGGCTTGTAAAGCCTTAAAATATATATAAATACTGAAATAAATGTAAGGTTCCTACTTTGCAAATTTTCACATATCACGGGGGAGGGGGTCTAGAACATAATACCCACGACAAATGAGGGAACACTGTATATATATAATGATAAACATATGTAATAAAATATAATATAGAGAATTAACCACTATTTAAAATTACATTAATGAGCATCTATAAGAAATATTTAGATGATTCTTTCCCTAACATAAGAGCCTGTGGAGAGCGAGACTCTCACATCTGCCTTGTGGACTACCATGTCTGTCCCAGAACTCGGCCATTTAGGTGTTGGCTGAGCTCTCCCACCACTCCCTCCCTCCAATCCTGTCTTCTTGTTGGGAATATGAACTCCCTATTCGCTCTGTGGTCTCTTTAAACTGCCTGCTTTGTGACATCATTCTCCCACCAACCTACCACCACCTGGTAGAATCTTGGTGTTTCCATGGAATTGTCTGTAAATAAATTTGGATCATTGCAACTGTCCAGTGACCAGTGTGTCCAGTGACCTTCATACTGGGCACATGTGCTTTTAGGGTCCAGCCACTTAGCCATCCGGTATTGTCTCCTAACCCCTTGCATCTATAGTTGACATTTCCTCTTCTTCTCTGACCATGTCAGGTAAGGAAATAAACATTTTTAAAGCTTTTTGTTAGACTCCACCCCTCCCCCCCATTTAGCATGAGAGACCAAATACTATATTATGAGGGGGCGGGGAGTATTGACCTACACACCTGGAGACCTAATTTCAGTTTGGATTTTGACATTCACTAGCTATGTGACTTTGGACACGTAATCTGTTTTTTCCTCATCTATTAGGTTAATATGTTGGATTGGTTGCTCTTTCTAGTCCCTTTCTCTTCTATTACTGAGCCTTCAAGGATACCCATATGAAAAGAACAACCAAGACTTCCTGAGTGATAGTAAACATAGATGATGGAGAAAACTAGCAACATGTACATACAGAAGGTGTCATGTGTAATGGTCTCCCACCAGTGATATTTCTACCTCAGTATTTTAAACTTAGTGCTGTTTAAAAAGTAATTTACACCGGTTTTTGGAGTTTTCTATCCAAACCTGGTGAAAAGAGATAATAAGTAGAGAGGATGAAGAATACTGGGCAATAGGAAGGCAAATATTTAAATGTATGGATGTTTAGGATTATTTTTATCAGCACAGGCCAACAGGAGGAACCAAGAGGGAGGGGAAAGTATAAGAACGAAGGAGGGGAAACCATAGGAATGAAGGGGGACAGCATGGAGGAACCCTCAAGAGCAAAAACGGTAGCTTGGAATGGAATGTTGAAGGAAACCAAAGATTTTAAATTAAAGCAGCAATAGCACAGGGTAAAATCTGTTCAGAGGAGAGCAAAATAAAAGTGACTTTTAGCAAATGCTTACATTTGTAGACTAGGAAGGAAAGCAAGGCCAGAATAGGATATCACTAGGCAAAGGAAGTTGTCCAGGAAGTCGTATTCAGTTGTCTGTGCTTTTCAGTCACCTCTCTGAACACACATGACAATGGACAGTTGAATGTAAACATTTAACACCTTATTTTAGAGCTGAAGTGTCCTATAAAGACGAAACTATAAAACTGGTTATCTGAGGGGCTGGAGGAAACAGTACTTTCAGTTGTTTCACTTCATTCTGATTTTTAAACTATGTAGATATTTAGTCTATTAAAAATAAATATCTTTAATGATATATCCTAACATGAATCAGAAAGACTAATTCTTCTGTGTGGTAACTGTGTTTGAAATAGAACGGGTTTTCATCTTTACAGTTAGTTTCTCCCTAACACAGAGAGCACACTGATAAACAGCCATCATCTCCTTTCAGATCTTAGTTACCTATGAAAAAAGAAAAGTCAGGCCCCACATCTCCAATTTCACATTTATCTAGATACAATTTTGTGGAGCCTTTTGAGGGATCCTACATTAAATTTTTTGGTATTGACTCTACCATGAAGATTTTTAAGGCTTTGGGTATGACACATTTCTGGATGTTGAAGACCATTAAAATCTGGTTTTAAGATAAATATAAAACCTTCCTGATACTTTTAAGTGTCCTTTTGTGGTTGTTATGTGGTTTTATTAATTGGAATACATATTTCTACTGGATTCACTGTTATATGTCTGTTACTTGCTGTGTAATATTCAAACAAACATGGATGAGCACAATAATGGAATTCCTTTACACTTTGCTCTCTGCTTTATAGCTGGCTTTACTGAAATATTTGCCTGTATTGGAGCCAATTGTACATACACATTTATTGCATTTTGAAACTGTTAAGCAAGTCTTATTGATATATCTTCTCTGTCCCTATGTACTAGCTAGGAGTGCCCTCAAATCACCTTTCATTCTGGGCTGTACTTTGGTTATAGTATTCACTAAAATAAAATAGGCAACATTCAGTTTTATACTATTGCATGTTTAAAACAGAACTTCATTTACTAGGACATTTATTATGTTTTGATCCTTTCTGCACCCCCAATTTTCATTAATATAATGTATCTTTTTAGTTTTGTAATGTGATTTCATAATTTTTCTGTTTTTCAATAACTTATACATTATATGTAATATATCACTTGTCATATATGAATTATTGCTGCTGTTGTTATATAAGCACTTCATAGATGATTAGCCTAAAGTTCAGAGAGTTTAAATGTTTTTCTTTCAAAAAATACTTCTTGAGAAACACAATCTCAAATAGTCATTTTGAGAAAGGATTAGAAATCAGGCTTCAGGAACATAAGAATGATCATATATCTTCACCAAACAGACTGAACTACATGTGAATTGTAAGAATAACATGTAAACTGCAGGCAAAGTGAGACATTGAAGATTATGATGGTAATAGCTGTACTGGTTTCTCATGGACAAAATGCCACCTGCATTAGAGCTGTATTGTTCCCAGTTTATGGCTGTGTAATGCTCCGAGCACGGTCCTGGCAAGGCAGCCAGGATGCTAAGGTTATGTAGCCTGGGAATAATACTAACATAAGGGGAGAACTTGAACAAGTCTACCTGACCACTCTGAACCTCAGTTACCTCATTCATAACAGGAGAATGTTAGAGCAGAGGTTCTTTAAAGACTTCTGGTTCTAAATGCTTCAAGTCTAGGAAATAGCATGCAAATCCACATGAGTGCATGCTCAAGAGATGACAGGGCAAGGAGAGGTTGATTCTAAGTCACAGAACAATATATGAGCCACACGACTTGACCTTCTGCACATTTTTGCCAAGTTGGGAGCAAAGGCACTTAATACAGAGAGTAGCAAACTGCTCTAGCACTTACAACCAGCATACACTGTTTGATTTTTGACATCTCCATGAGGATTGGTCTTAGAGGCTTTCTGGTAACAATAATCTAAAGCAGCAGTTCTCAACCTGTGGGTCACGACCGCTTTGGGGGTCGAACGACCCTTTCACAGGGGTCGCCTAAGACCATCGGAAAACACATATATAATTACATATTGTTTTTGTGATTAATCACTATGCTTTAATTATGTTCAATTTGTAACAATGAAAATACATCCTGCATATCAGATATTTACATTACGATTCATAACAGTAGCAAAATTACAGTTATGAAGTAGCAACGAAAATAATTTTATGGTTGGGGGTCACCACAACATGAGGAACTGTATTCAAGGGTCGTGGCATTAGGAAGGTTGAGAACCACTGATCTAAGATAGTGTTATTCAACAAACAGAGTTCATCAGTCTCATTGACTTTTTTCATCGTCCTCTGGTTCTCCACAGAGAAGTTCCAAAATCCACCTCTCCTTGGAAATTCAGATTCTCTGCAGCCCTCTCTTCCTATACTGAGCAATGCAGCCTCCCTAACAGGAAGTGTCTGCAACTTCTCCAGAGTCTCTGCTCCAGCTGTCAGTTCAGAAAGGCTACTGCCATCAGCCTCTGGCCCCTTTTACAACCACTCATGGGTAGTGCCTACTTTTACCAACATGCTAGCATAACTATGTTGCCTGGAGGCACTGGCCAGAGCCAGACCTCCACCTCAGCCACTTCCCATCCTGGTATTTCCAGTGGGCTATCACAGGAGGCTCTGAAAAGAAGTCATCATCACTCAGACCTCACTGTGACTGTTTCTGACCAAGACACAGATGTTGTTCCATGTCTATGGCATTTCAGTACGATACTAGTTCAGATGCCAATAACATGGCCCCTCTGTATCCATCACTTTCTGCATGCCTTGTTCAGGGGACACCATCTCAGATTCCAAATCTGGGACATAGCCTGTCACTACTCTACCAGGAAGGCAGTCAGGTCACACTGGGGCCTGTGCTCTCTGGAGAACTCGGCCCCTACCTCCAAACCAATGGCTGCATTGTTTCCTCCACAGAGAGGAGGGCCTCTGTCCTTCAACCAGAGGTGGTCATGGTCCTAAAGGACATTCAGCCCCAAAATGTGATACCATTGGCCTCCGCCTCTGAAATCTCGTCCTCTGTGTCTGCTCAACCCATCTCAGAGACACATTTTCAAGGTGAGTGCAAAGCAAGAAGTAGAGAAATAAGGCCAGTATTCAAAAATAGGGCCAATCTGCAGCCTGGAAGTGGCAAGTCCACTGACAGGTAGAATTTAAGTCCAGTGACTTTAGGAAATACTAACGCCGGTCACTGCTCTCCATTTTTAGAGTCATGAGAACCCATAATAGAGGTGGGGAGGCGGGGACATCTAAAGGCCATGTATGCTCTACGTATGGAACCTCAAGAGCATATCAAGAAATACCACCTTTTGCACTGCCCTGTACTACCACACTGAAATGAACTCCCGCCCCTGATTTCTTGCTTTAGTCTATTGTAATGGTAGGTCAGAACTCTTATTGTGACAGTGCCGGTTTCACTGTCCCTCATTTCCTTAGCTTACACCAGATTTAAGACCTTGTGTTCCAAGATCATGTCCACAGTAAGCAGGTTAAAGACTGTCCGTGTTTACATATATTTCAATTAGAGGAGCTCCATTCCCTCCCTTGTTTTTGGTATGAAGTACTCTTATTCTGTCAGGAGGATGGAGAGAACTAAAATAATTCTATATGAGAATGCTAGGCTTGCAAAACACTTAAAAAATCACTTTGATTTCTTATTTGATTCATAACAACCCTGTGCAATACAAAGAAAACCATGGAACAGCAGCATCAATTGACCACCATGAGGAAGTAGAAGTGTTTCCTTCTAGCTCCTAGTGTACGATGCTGTCCATGATCCTAAGAAGAGCCAGTAGGAATACATTTCCCATTGCAGGAAGGTGCATGATTGGTGATAGGGGGAGCACCTTGCTTACCAAGGCCTGACATCTTCTCCTTAATTCCTTTGTAGTGATGGAGAGTTCCCTGGGGACGGAGACTTCCCAGGGATTGCAACCTCCAAGCACAGCAGTTTGTCTACCACAAACTCCAGAATTCCCCAACTTCTGCAAGAGCAGAAATACCCACTTAACTCGAGAGTACTCTAGCACCTGAGCTCGAGCACATTTCAATGGTAGCTCCAGGGCAGAGTTCTAGTAATCTCCTGGCACTGCCGCCAGCGACAAGCCAGGAACAGAAAGAGAATGAGAATTTGGACGATATTAAAGCCGACCTTTCAAAGCCTCTGGAGGCCTACCAAGTCGCAGTGGAAAAACACGATTCTCCACAGCACCATTTAAAAGCCGGTGACAGTCACCATTTTCAGGACTTCATCGATGTCCCAGGCCCAGAAAAGCAGCCTGGTTGTGGATACGCTGGTCTCACAGAGAATAGCCTGAGTCTTAAGGACCAAGGGACACTTGGAAATGAGGCTGACTCTGAGGATGGTTCTGCAGATATTGCAACACTGCTGGAGAGCAGTCACCTTCCAAAGGTCGAAGACTCCTTGGGTGACCTCGATGAATCCAAAGGTCCCAAGGTGATCAAAAACAAGGATACCAGAGTCATCAAGTTGAATGAGGTACAGAAAAAGTCAAGTGTCACTACGGTTCCCTCTGTTCTAGCCCAGAAGAACAAACATAAAGCCTCTGAGCCCATCACTGGCGCACCCAAAGTCAAAATCAAGCCCGAGAGCCGAGACGGCATGTGCTTCGGAGAAATGGGTATTTGCAAACATGTAGCCAGTGACAGGGTCCCTGAGAACAGCGTCAAGCACTCTAAGAGCAAGCCCCAGAGAGCTGCGTCCAGCAGGAACAGCAAAACTAAGAGCCATGTGCCGGAAAAGACCAAAAGAAACCAAGACAACAACTCCAAGAAAGCTGAAGAGAGTAAGCAGTCAGGGAACAATGTCACCGCAGAAGAGAAGCCAATCGTTGCCCATATGAAGCGGAAGAAAACTCGACCTGAGCTGACGCAAGAGACCTTCATAAAGCGCCACAGCTGCCTAAGTACGCACATGCTGGAGTCTGTGCGGGTTTCCCCCGCACTGGGGAAGAAGAGTCATAAGAAAACTGAACTGTCTTCCTCCCGGGCCCCAGGAAATGCAAGCAACCACAGAGGCCCCCATCGGCCCCCAGCTATCAAACCAGGGCTGGATACCTCGCACGAGGGCAAAGGTCCTCAGAAAACTCAGGTCAAAAGAGATGGCAGTGCTGAGAAAGAGTCTTCCTCGCCATCTCCGTATGAGCTGCCACCTCCCGGCAAGGTCAAGTTGATTCCTTTGCCTTTCCTTAACCTGGACAAGCCTCAGGCTCGACGAGTTCCTCAGAGGCCACATCCTGCTGCATCATATCGGCCTGCTGTGGCTAACCCTGCCCGGTCTGGTTCTAACTCCGTTCGGCCTACTGCAGTCCATTCAGCCCAGCCCACTGCTGCATCTTTGACAGGTCCTGCAAGACCAGCTCGGCCGATATCGAACAACCCGTCCCAGCCAGCTTGGAGCAGCCCTGCCCGACATGATTCTAACTCGGCTCAACATACTGCAGCCCATTCTTCCCAACCAACTTCTGCTTCTTTCACAGGTCCAGCCAGACCAGCGTGGCCAATTTTGAACAACCCACCCCGAACAGGTGTGACCAACCCTGCCCAACCTGGTTCTAACTCAGCTCAACCGACTGCAGTCCATTCATCTCAACCATCTCCTACTCCTTTGACAGGTACTGCCAGACCCTCGGCCAGCGCTCTCCATTTTCAGAGTAATTATGAGAACGCGTAATAGAGGTGGGAAGGTGGGACACTGTAAAGGTCATGCATGCTCTAGGAATGAGAACCACAAGAGCGTACCAAGGGATACCACCCTTTCACTGCCCTGTGCTACCACACTAAAATGACTCCCGTCCCTAATTTCTTGCTTTAGTCTATTTGTAAAGGTGTTTCAGAACTCTTATTGTAATAATGCTGGTTTCACTTTCCCTCACATCCTTAGTTTACACCAGGATTTAAGACCTTATGCTCCAAGATGATGTCCACAGCAGGCAGGCTAGAGATGTGGCTGTGTTTATGTATATTTCATCAGGAACAGCTCCATCCCCTCTCTTGTTTGTGGTGTGAAGTATTATTATTCTGTCAGAAGGGTGGAGAGAATTGAAATAATTCTATGTGAGAACGCTAGGCTTGTAAAACACTTAAAAAATCACTTTGACATCTTATTTGACCCATAATAACCCTGTGCAATACAAAGAAAACCATGGAACAATGGCATCAAATGATCCCCGTGAGGAAGTAGAACCTTTGCCTTCTGGCTCCTAGTGTAGGACGCTGACCATGATCCTAAGAAGAGCCAGTAGGAATACATTTCCCATTGTAGGAAGGTGCACGAATGAAGATAAGGGGAGCATCTTGCTTACCAGGGACTGACTTCTTCTCCTTAATTCCTTTGTAGAGACGGAGAGTTCCTTGGGGATGGAGACTTCCCTGGGCTTGCAACCTCCAAGCACAACGTCTTGTCTGCCGCAAACCCCAGGATTCCCAAACCCCTGCAGTACTAGAAATACCCACTTACTTGAGAGTACTCCACCACCTGAGCTCGAGCACATTTCAACGGTAGCTCCAGGGCAGAGTTCTAGTAATCTCCTGGCACTGCCCCCAGTGCCAATCCAGGAACAGAAAGAAAGTAAGAATTTGGATGACATTAAAACCGACCTTTCAAAGCCTCTGGAGGCCTACCAGGTCCCAATGGAAAACCACGATTCTCCACGGCTCCCTGATATTTACCAGTTCCAGGCATGCATTGATCGGCCAATTTCAAACAACCCATCCCAACCAGCTTCGACCAACCCTGCGCGGCCTATCGTTCCTCAGTCTCCTGCTCCTAGCCCTGTGTCCTACAAAACATCAGCTTTCACTTCTTTCCATCGGGAGCCCATTCGCTCTGCTGTGACCAAGCTCCAGTCCCCGCCCAAGCCCCCAAACCAATATCTACTCCAGGATTTCACCCTTCAACCAATTCCTTTGAAGAAACCCAATGTTTCTGGGCCCATGGTGTCAAAGCCCATCACAGATGTGCAGAGGGATGAGCGGGAGGTCATGAAGAGGAAGGCTCAACTAGGATGTGAGAAGGCTGCCAAATGCTCTTTGGTGAAAGTGGAGCATTTCAAGGAGAGGGAAAAGGAAACGCAAACTTCTCAACAGTACGGCTATTCAATATAAGAGATGCTATCATTGTTGGTGCCACTTTGGATACCTACTTTTGTCCACAGAAAAATACAAATTTCTCTGTACTGTTATATTTTAAAACAATAAAGTTCATTAAACAAATGTTCTAGACTCAGTGGATGAGTAATAAGAAATCCTTTTGAGTTTGGAGATGCTGTTCATTGTGGGTTTTCTCTGGTGGGGGAGGAGATCAGTGGCTGTGTGAGAATGAAATATTGGTAGTTTGATGGATGAATGAAGGACAAAAGGGAAGAACTGAGAAAAAAAGGAAGGAAATTGTTTCATGGCCATAGGACCTAAATGGAGGAGATGTTATGGGTTTATCAAAAGAAGCAGGAGGAGGGAAAGGGCAGAAGTAAGAAGCAGAGTTTGAGGTCAGAGTTAAAAGAATATATAACTGAATACAGGTGCAGATAGCAGAAGATGACCCTGGGCTGTCCAGCAGAAATGTAAATGGTCTCCCGTGCAGCTTGGTCTTATGTCCTACGACCACCAGATAAGTATATATATATTAGAAAACAGATTCTTGACACATTTCCAGATGGTTTGGCTTTCCTTATCTGTGTATGATTGTAGTTGGGGGAGGTGAGTACAAAACAGGGGGCTCTACCAGATGAGTGGCAAGGGCTTAGTGTTATCCTGGGTGCAGCTGATAACTGGGGCCTGGCCAAGTGAACTGTTGCAGTAGGAGGTGCACCCAGAACAGCATGTGGGACACAAATGACCATATACTCAACACCTGTGCACCGGGCCCACTAATGCACTACTAATACCATCAACCTTCCCAACGACACTTGAGGCCAGCATCACCATGCCACTTTACTCGTGAGGTTCAGCCATGGGCTGAGGTCACATTGCATGTGGTGGAGCAAAGCCTCCATTTGAGGCGTATCTCCCAAGGCCTCAGTGTTTACAAGGGCCTGTGAGTGGAAACCTGGCTATCAGAGCATAACACCCAGACGTTACAGTTGGATGACATTAAACTTCAGGTGAAGCCTAAGCATTAAGTGCAGAGGCCATCAATGGCCTCCTCCATGACCGAGACCGCACGTGCCACCTCGTCTAATCACTGCTGTCAACTAAAGCCCACCAGAAAAATCAGCGTCCATTGCCACTGGGACCAGAGCTAAAGGCACGTGGGTGCTGGGTTGCCTCTTGAACAGCCTTACTAGGCAGGCATCAGTTCCAAGGGGCTCCTTGGGAGGACTTGTGGGGCTGCTGCAGGAAGTGACAGTGGGGGAGAGTGGGGAGCGGGAAAGGGAGTGGAATAGGGGAAAGGTAGAGATGGGAATCATCATTTGAAAATAGGTAACGTGCATTTTAACAATTGTTTTTATTGAGGTATAATTTGCATACTATCAAGTTCATCGTTTTAAACTGTAAATGCAGTGACGTTTAGTGCATTCAAAACTTGTGCAACCAACACCATCATCTATCCGAAACATTTTCACCAGCCCCAAAAGTAACCCCCTTCACCATTAGCACTTAGTTATTCCTTGTTCCCTCCTCCCTCCAGCCCCTGGCAACCACTACTCTGCTTTCTGCCTGGACAATGGGTCTGGCTTTGTGTCTGGCTTCTCCCCTGCCAATGTGTCTAAGCATGTTATCAAAGTTCATCCATGTTGTACCGTGTGTCAGTCCTTCATTCCTTTTGATGACTGCTTCATGTATTTGAATGAATCTACCACTTTGTTCATCCTTTCATCAATTGATGGGCATCTGAGTTGTTTCCACTAGCAATTTGCAGTACTTGGAGTTCATTCTGTTTCAGCCAGCACCAGGCTACCTTAATCACCCCATTTAAAAAATATGGGGATAGTCTAGGAGAGTGTCACAGATTAAGAGCTAGCAATTGATTAAACTGGGATTTGAACTCAAGCAGTCACATTTCAGAGGTAGTAGATTCACAAGACATAAATTTAGAAACCTCAAGGAAAAAACTCAAAAACATTCAAACTCATGGAGAATGAATAACATGCTATTAAATAATGAATGGGTTAACAATGACATCAAGGAAGAAATCAGAAAGTTTCTGGAAACTAATGATAACACACAACAACCCAAAACCTATGGGATACAGCGAACACAGTCCTGAGAGGAAAGTTCATAGCAATACAGGCCTACCTAAAAAAGCTAGAAGAATCTCTAATAAAAAATTTAACCCTACAGCTACAAGAACTAGAGGAAGAACAAAAAGCAAAGCCCAGATCAAGAAGAAGAGAGGAAATCATCAAGATCACAGTACAATTAAATAACATAGAAACTAAACTAACAATTCGAAAGATCAACATAAGTAGCAGCTGGTTCTTTGAAAAGATAAACAAAATTGACAAGCCTTTAACCAGGCTCATCAAGAAAAAAAGAGGACCCAAATAAATAGAATCAGAAACGAAAGAGGAGAAATCACAACTGATACCACAGAAATACAAAGAATTGTAAGAAATTATTACGAACAACTGTATGGCAAGAAATTTGACAACCTAGAGCAAATGGACATATTCCTGGAAACATATAGTCTTCCAAAACTGAATCAAGAAGAAGCAGAAAGGCTGACTAGACAAAAAACAACTAGTGAAATTGAAGCAGTAATAAAAAAACTCCTGGCACACAAAAGCCCTGGACTGGATGGTTTCACAGGTGAATTCTACAAAACATTTAGGAAAGAACTAACTCCTATCCTCTTCAGACTCTTCCAAAAAATCCAAGAAGAGGGAAGACTCCCAACCTCTTTCTATGAAGCCAATATTACCCTAATTCCAAAACCAGGTCAACACACAACAAAGAAAGAAAACTAGAGGCCAATATCGCTGATGAACATAGATGCTAAAATCCTCAACAAAATATTGGAAAACCGGATCCAGCAACACATTAGAAAGATCATACACCACGATCAAGTGGGATTCATCCCAGGGATGCAAGGATGGTTTAATATTCGCAAATCAATAAATGTAATACACCACATAAACAAAATGAAAGACAAAAACCACATAATCATATCAATAGATGCAGAAAAATCAGTTGATACAGCACAACACCCATTTATGATGAAAACTCTCAGCAAAATGGGAGTAGAGGGAGCATACCTCAATATAATAAAGGCCATATATGAGAAACCTGAAGGCAACATAATACTCAATGGGCAAAAACTGAGAGCATTCCCCCTGAGGTCAGGAACAAGACAAGGATGTCCACTCTCTCCACTCCTACTCAACATAGTCTTGGAAGTTCTAGCCACAGCAATCAGACAAGAAAGAGAAATAAAAGGCATCCAAATTGGAAAAGAGGAAGTAAAACTGTTATTATTTGCAGATGACATGACAGTGTACATAGAAAACCCTATAGACTCCACAAAAAAACTACTTGAACTAATAAGTGAGTTTGGCAAAATAGCAGGGTACAAAGTCAATATTCAGAAATTGAAGGCATTTCTATATACCAACAATAAAATCTCAGAGATAGAAACTGAAAGAAAAATCCCATTTACTATAGCAACAAGAAAAATAAAGTACACCTAGGAATAAACTTAACCAAAGATATAAAAGACTTGTACTCTGAAAATTACATAACATTGAAGAAAGAAATTAAGGAAGATACAAATAAATGGAAGCATATACCATGCTCACGGATGGAAATAAGCAACATCATTAAAATTGCCATACTAACCAAAGCAATTTATAGATTCAATGCAATCCCTATTAAAATACCAATGACATATTTCACAGACCTAGAACAAATACTTCAAAAATTTATATGGAACCAAAAAGACCCCAAATAGCCACAGCAATCTTGAGGAAAAAGAACACAGTAGGAGGAATCACAATACCTGATATCAAACTATACTACAAGGCCACGGTAATCAAAACAGTCTGGTACTGGCATAAGAACAGACATATAGATCAATGGAACAGAATAGAGAGCCCAGAAATAAACCCAGGTCTATATGGTCAACTAATATTTGACAAAGGGGGAAGGAACATCAAATGGAGTGAAAAGAGCCTCTTCAACAAATGGTTTTGGGAGAACTGGACAGGGACATGCAAAAAAATGAAACTAGACCACCAACTTACACCATACACCAGAATAAATTCAAAATGGATCAAAGACTTAAATGTAAGCTGTGACACCATAAAAGTCCTAGAGGAATACATAGGCAGGAAAATTTCAGATATCCCACGTAGCAACATTTTCACTGATATAGCTCCTAAGGCAAGGGAAATAAAGGAAAGAATAAACAAATGGGACTACATCAAACTAAAAAGTTTCTGCTCAGCTAAAGAAAAACATCAGCAAGATGAAAAGGAAACCAACCATATGGGAAAATATATTTGCCAATGATATCTGAGACAAGGGATTGATCTCCAAAATATATAAAGAACTCATATGACTCAACACCAAGAAGACAGACAACCCAATTAGAAAATGGGCAAAGGACCTGAACAAACAACACTTCTCCAAAGAGGACATACAGAGGGCCCATAGACATATGAAAGAATGCTCAACATCACTAGCCATCACAGAGATGCAAATAAAAACCACAATGAGATACCACCTCACACCAGTCAGAATGGCCATCATCAACAAACCAACAAACAACTTGTGCTGGCGTGGATGCAGAGGAAAGGGAACCCTGGTGCACTGCTGGTGGGAATGCAGACTGGTGCAGCCACTATGGAAAACAGTATGGTATTTCCTCAAAAAACTAAAAATGGAACTGCCTTTTGAACCAGTAATTCCATTGCTAGGATTATATCCGAAAAATCCTGAAACACCAATTCAAAAGAACCTATGTATCCCTATGTTCATAGCAGCACTATTTACAATAGCCAAGTGCTGGAAACAGCCTAGGTGCCCATCTGTAGATGAGTGGATCAAAAAACTGTGGTACATTTAAACAATGGAGTATTATGTAGCAGAAAGAAAGAAGGAACTTCTACCATTTACAACAAGATGGATGGAACTAGAGAGAATTATGCTTAGCGAAATAAGCCAGGCAACGAAAGAAAAATACCTTATGCTGTCACCTATTACAGGAAACTAATGAACAAGACAAACAAATGAGCAAAATTGAACCAGAGGTATGTAAACAAGGAATAAACCTACAGTAACAAGGGGGGAGGTGGGAGGGTGATAAGGGGGTAAGAATGGGAAGGGTCTATTCAAAGAACATGTATAAATGACCCACGGACATGGGCAACTGCGTGGGGACTGAATTTGGGGGAAGGGAGGGGACAGGGTGCAGGAAAGCAAGAGGGGGAAAAAAGTGGGACAACTGTAATGGAAAAACAAACAGAAAATTTTTTAGTGGGGAAAAATGAAAATATGAAGAATGGAAATGCCAGTTCAGTGAATATTAGAAGGACAAGGATTTTCCTTCACACTGTATATTTTTCTCCCTATCTGATCCCTCCAGAGTTTGGCATTCTAAAGAAGTAAGTAATGACATAAGTTTCTTTGCATAAAACTAATAAGACCAGTTGTTAATAGAGGTTGTTTTTTTTTGACCACCAAGTCTTTGACTGGAATGTCATGCCTAAAGGAGACGTGCTTGGGCTCTGATTGTTACCAAAAAGCCCTGAGGAACTGGGAATGACTTTCGAAGATAATAAAAGCCCATGAGATAAAAGGCCTGGTACCGTGGTTGGTTGTGAGATCCACAGCAATCTTTCCAGGGAAGGAATGAAGGTTGTTTTCCTGAAAGATGGCTAAGAGAGACCTTAAAGCACAATGGAAAACCAGGAGGACTTGGAAAAGACAGGTGTATACAGGAAAGGCTGAATACCAGGTATGTGGCTCAGCTTCTGTGCCCTGAAGGGCAGACTGAAGGTCACCCTAAATGTTCCTTGCATAAGTTCCAGCAAAGCAGAACTAAAGATCATAAGTGATCATTTGCTGCTCTTGTTGTGTTTATGCAAATGAACGGGATAAATTAAAAATGGACTTAATGCAGTCCCTTTAATGACAAGGAGGGTAATCTTAGGGAGAAAAATCATTATTCAAGGAAAAGCACAATGATCAGTGGTAGACTATAAAGTAGCGCAGCTAATCGTCTTTAAAGTTTCTTTTCATTTAAAATATGTTTTCACTTGAAAGTTAAACTATGTGGTATCATCAAAGATGTTTAATTTACAGGCAAGAAGAATGTCAAATGCCTTGCAACTAGATGTCTTTCCAATAAGACAGTCTTACAGATTTAGAGACTTATTTGTGGGTTATGTTACATAAATTAACATGCGTTTTCTGTTTTCAAAGGGCATAAGCCTATGACCTCATTACCTGAGTGATTGTCTGTACATATAGGCCTCACTTAATCCTGTCTGCATCGCTGCCTCCTGAGTCTCAATGGTTTGGCTGAACTAAGTGGCTGGGTTGGTGAAGAATGGGGTGGTCTGTGGGCTTCACTTTAAAACTGGATTCTCTTTTCTATCCTAATGGCTTGGACAGAAAGGGCCCAGAGGTTTGAGAGGGGGGAAACCTAAAATATTTCCCTCAGCCCAAACAAAGTATAATGGGCAAAAGGGTTTTGGACAAGTGAGATGTGCCTGGGACACCTTCCTCCAAAGAAGCCCTTTTTTTTTCCCCCTAATGTGGGACATTGAAAAATTAATCCCTGCCTTTTGTCATCTAGTAGTTATGGAATGAATGATGTCTTTTAACTCTTTTGCCAAATCTGTTGCCCCCAGAATACAACAAGGATGCCAGCCTGTTAAACCAAGCATGCCATTGTCCGGAGACAGACAACTGACCTGGAGTCTGCACGATCCTTCCCCGTGTGGGAAGACCACCCTCCCCTCCACACCCCCACTCTTCTTAGGGATTTCTGGACCCAAGGGTAGGTAGGACGACGACCATGTCCAGCTTAAAGCAGCTAGAGGAGCTTGAGACCTTCGCCCATTGTCCTTTATAAGATTATAAAGGGTCTTAATATCTGAGAGGGAGGGACTGTTATTTTTAATTATTAAAATAATTAATCATTTATTTATTTAAAAAAAGAAGAAGAATATATGAAAGGGTGAAGCGGGAGAGCTTGTATATACAAACCATGGGCATGGATTTGGGGGGTGATTGATGGGGAGGGGGTGTGCTGGGTGGAGGATAGCAAAGGGGAAAAAATTGGAACTATTGTAACAATATAATCAATAAAATATACTTAAAAAAATTCTATCATATACTTGAAAGTTGCTAAGAACAGATTTTAAAAACTCATCGCATGAAGAAATTATAACTGTGAGGTGATGTCAACTAAATTTACTGTGGAAATCATTTTGCATATATACATAGATAGAAGCATTATGTTGTATATCTTAAACCTGTAAAATGTTATGTATCAATTATATCTTAATAAGACTGGGGTTAATGGTGCCTTTTGAAGAGCACAAGTTTTTAATATCAATGAAGTCCAATTTATCATATCTTCTCTTATGGTATGTGTTTTTGGTGTCTTAATAAAAGTTTGTACAGGTAGTAAACATTTCTACTAAGTTTTTTATCTTTTATGTATAGGCCTACTGTCCTTTTTAAGTTAATTATGGTTTATGTTGTTAGGTAATTTAAAGTTTTTTTTTTTTTCCATATAGATATGGCGCAACATGTCAAAAAGCTTTTAAACAGCGATTTTAAGTCACATGTGTCTTAGGTACCTTGATGCCCGACAACTAAAACCTGAGGCTTTCATGATCTGCTTCTAATACCCTCTCCAAGTGTGCTGCAAGGCAGACTGCATTCAACACATGTGCTTTATGACCTCATCACAAGTGGTGTCTTCACGACCCACGAGGGGGGCAGTATATGCAGAACCACAGCATAGAGGAGACACTTTAAGGCAGCAGTGCCCAATGTGTTTGGCACCATGGACTGGCTCCATGGAAGACAATTTTTCCACAGACAGAGGCGGGTGGGACAGGAGGCGGAACTCAGGCAGTAATGCATGGGAAACATCGCTCTCTCACCAGCCGCCCACCTCCTGCTGTGCGACCAGTCTGACAGACCACGGACTGGTACCGGTCCACGGCCCAGGGGTTGCAAGGGACCCATGACTCCAGAAACTGAAAGCAGACCATACCTCTCACCTCTCTTCAGTACTCTTCCCTCCACGTACTCTCAGTCATGACAACTTCCCTCCCACATGTCTCCCCTGGCATCCCTGCTCTTCTTTCACCACCTTTGCCCCTCTAATTCCTACTAATTCTCTATATTCTCCTTCTAGGAATACTGGCTAAAAGAGAAAATACAGTGGATAGTGAAGGACTACATATTCACTGTGAGAATGGTCAAAGAGAATGCAACACTGGGCTGGCAATCAGAAGACAAAATCAGTTCAAACTGAAACTGCTCCTCTAACCTTGGGCATATCCCTTGATTCTGTAAGTCTCAGCTTCCTCACGAGTCAAACAAAGGGGCTCAACAAGATACTATTAGGGTCCCTTGTTCAGAATCATCTCTGATTATACGATAACTTTCATATCAGTGAAATTTCTGAACCCAAACCCAAACTCTGACACTTTTATAGAACAGTTTGTATTTGAACTAAAAAAAAGATTATCGTTTCTGTTCTCATAAAACTACACATTTACAACTCTGTTGCTATACAACTGCACATTTTATATTTTCATTTCACATTTTATTTTACATACATATTTTCATTAGTTATTCATGTTTAAGTAAGAGATCAGGCATTTTTTAATTTGACTATGCAGCACTAATCCATCTATAAAAAGAACTGACTAAATTTTTTCAGCGTGGAGGCTATGTTCTGATTACCACTGCTAGGTAAATACAGAGACTATCTGTCACGTGTTTAAAAAGATGATTTATTAAATGTAGTTCATAAAAACAGCTCTTTAGTTCATTGCTATGAGGCTAAAAATCTAAAATTTGACTTGTATGTTGTTATGGACTGAATTGTATCCTCCCAAAATTCTTATGTTAAAGCCTTAACCCCCAGTGTGATAGCATTTGAGGATGGAGCTTTTGGGAGGTGATCAGGTTTAGATGAGGTCATGAGGGTGAGGACCTTAAAAGAAGAGACACCAGAAAGCTTGCTTCCTCTCTCTCTTTGCCATGTGAGGACAAAACGGAGAAGGCACACCTCTGCAAGCCAAGAAGAGAGCCAATTCTGCCGGCACCTTGATCTTAAAACTCCCAACCTCCAGAACTGTGAGAAATAATTATTTGTTGCTTAGCCTCTCCAGTCTATGTGGTATTTTGTTATAGTAGCCTGTGCTGACTAAAACACACATTTACTGCCTAATCAGTCCATACTGATAGGGTACCGCATAACAATTTGAACCTAATGTTTATCCAATTCATGGTCTTGGTGAGAAAAAAAAAGTGTAACTGTTTTAAAACATCTGCAAATTCTCCAATATTCCTGCCATCAATAGGTGGAAGTCTCTACTTCCACCCCACCAAGGCCTTAAATCCACGCCAATCTAAGTGACCCAGAACGTATGACAGAAGTAACATTATATGAGGATAGGTCATAAAAGGTGATTCAGCTTCTGTTGGTTCTCTGTGGGATGTTCACTCTTGGAATCCAGCCATCTTGATAAAAGAAAACCCAAATAAGCCATTGTGAAAAGACTACACAGAGAGGCTCACATGTAGGTGTTCTGCGTAAAGCTCAGCTGAGGTGCCAGGTAACAAGTAGCATCAACATGAGAGCAATCATCCCTCCAGTTCCCAGTCACTGAGTCATTCCCAGCTGTGGAATCTCCCCAGCTCAGGCCTCTATCACCATGGAGCAGAGGCAAGCTATCTCCACCGTCCTTGGCCTAAATTCCTGACCTATAGAATCTGACAGCATAGTAAGATGAATTTTTGATGCTAGTAAGTTTTGGGGTAGTTTGTTAGACAGATGTAGATAACACGCAAGTGGAATGTGAGATCAGAATATCTTTATGTATTTCATGTAAATTCTTCATTATACTAGGAAAATAACTAAAAGCCCAGATCTTGATCATGATGAATAAGATCACTTTCATAAATGTACTGTAATTCTGTAGCTAACCTCTTAACTGCTGGAATAAAAGGATTGAGGAAGGTGCACAAGATATCAGGTGTGCTTTTCTCAACACTAATTTTGTTCCAGATGGGTCAGAGAACTCTAGGGTTCTTAGATGGTCCAGCCAAGGTGGCATCAGGCTAGACTTCCAATGGTATGAAAACAATCCATCCCAGAGTCAAAAATATTTGGGGAGAAGTGAAGGATAGAAGGTGGCATTACAATTTATAATCATAGTAGCAGAGAAGTCTACACCTTACTGTTGGCAGTGGGCATGTCCTTTGCATAGGGTTCATGAGCGGACCAGGTCCAAAGAGGCACATATAACATTAAGGAGAAGGACAGGGCAATAGGGATTCAGGGCATTTAATTGCAGATATGGAAGAGCAAAAGAGCAAAAACAGTGATTACTAAAGAAGTTTCATTATTATACATATTTATGAAGTAGTTTTAGCTGGCCTACTCTTAATCTGAATATTTGCTCCCTCTTTCTCAAAAACATTTTTTCTGTTGATGCTGTCTGAATTTCACTAGTGTGAGGATAATCTTGGAAGTACTTCAGCATCAAAGATCTCTGATCCACAAAAAGCTCTCCTTTTCCTCCAGAGACCAGTGAGTGGCAGGCCCTCACTGGACATGAAAGTGAATCATGCAGTATCATTCTTTATATTGTCTCCATAACAGATGTGAGAAGCTACCAAAAGACCAAAGAATTTGGAGGTGTGAAAGCCTTCTTCAAATTCACAGGCATGTATATAGTCTCCTAACACCTGAGGGTAAAACAACTCCCCTGTAATCACAGAGAATCTGTTTAAAAGGTATCTTTTAGACACAGACTGGGTTTCATTGCTCCCAGTTCCCCTTCCCAGGGGCCTGCAGGCAGACTGACCTCTGGTGATACTAGGGCAGCAAAGGTCTGGTAAGTCTGTAAAAGGCAGGGAGAGCCACAAGAGAAGTCACTAGGGAGTTAGTTATAAAGTTGATCCTTGCACAAAGCCAGGAAGTTTCAGTTATGAGTAAAAGCCCTTCATATATGATGGGGGAAGAATGCTACACAATGCATCACACACAAATTCAGATTTAAACTTGGCTTTCTATATACAATACTTGAAATATAAGATATGGGATTTATTATATACTTCAACAAAAAAGTATGGTGAAAGAGATGAGGAACATTGTAGGAATCTCCCCAGAAGGAGTGGAAAGTATGTTAGTATCTTACTAAATCTACATTATTTTATACACCATAAAATACATATATTCCTTTTTTACCTTTTTTGTTGATATGAACTGAGTCCAAGGGTTGTCTCAGTCTGTGAAAGGAAGAAAACAATGGTAAAAATACAAAACAAAATTTTTATACTACAGACACATAGAATATACAAAATATTATACTGTAATTTCAACTTTGAACTTATGCTGCTCATTTGAATTTTTAGGTAAAACCTGATTCCCAAATCATATGAAATGGCTTGTCACACTATATACAGGTACCCTCTGCCTTTTGTAAGTTCACATTATGCCATCTTGCTTCACAGAAGACCTACATTAGTTCCCGTTTTCACTAACCAAAAAAAACCAAAGAGGATTTTTTCTTTTACAAGAAAAAGGTACAAAGCTGAAATAGAGCTCAGTTTGTTCCGCAGCAGCTGATGGAGGCAGCGGCTCTCCTGCAGACAGAGTGGCCCTGCTGAGTTCCTTCCCCAGAACCACACTCCACACCTTAGCATCCAGCTCTGATCTGTGTATGGGAGTGTCTGGGCCTAATTTCCATTGATTTTGTATGTCTGTTAGTAAGCTGTGTCCTAGGGTATTAGAAAGGCATGAGAAAGCTCATAAGAGTGTTATGCTTTAGGGTAAAATGGGATGTAATTAAGCATTTTGATCATGATGAACAAAATAAAGACATTGTGCCTGCATTGTATTTTGGGTCTGAGAAGGCTTAAAATTTTTTCCAAAGATATAATTACTTCTCTGCTTTACACCATTTTGGCTTATGAAAGGTTTCATAGAAATCTCTGCTTTCAGAGTAATTTGGATTACATTTCAACACACATGGAAATACCAAGTAATGTGATTGATTTTTAAGTTTGCCAGGCCAATAACTCTGATGAGAAGAGTCCTCTTCACCATCACTTTGTGAGGGTACATGAGCCTCTCACTGTTCACTGCTTACCACTGTGTGCCAGGTGCTGGTGTCTAATAGTTCCAGCCACTATGGAGTTCAAGATGTATTAGAGGAGGGCAATCATTTTAAAACTAAATAAATATTTGTTTATCCACTGAATAAAGAACTATGAAAATCCTGGAAAGATGCTGTGTCAGAGAATAAATAGGTAACATGCTTAAACGTGTGATGAGTGTCGGCCTGTGTCTGCAGAGATAACATTTAGACTAAAGCCTAAAGGATAAAATAGCTGTGTGTGGAAGCAAGATTGGGTGGTGGTGGAAAAAACAGCATGTGCAGACATCTGCGCACAGGGAAGAGCCTAGATGTTCGAAAAACAGCAGCTCTATTTGGGTGGCACTTAGAGAAGGGAAAGAGAGAAGGAAAAAAGTGAGGCTGGAAGGCTAAACAGGGAGCAGATGATATTGTGTTCTGGTAAGAAATTCAAATTGTGCATATTCCAAATGCAATACAAGGGGTCTTGGAGATGTGAGAAGACAAGAGAGAAAGAAAACAAGAAGTTGGGAAGCAACTAATGAAAGAAATGAAGTGCTTAATAATAATGTGTGAGCAAAAGCCCAAACTTCAAGGAATACCATCAGTGAACTTCCTAAAGGTTAGCTTCTATGTAATAATTACAAAAAGCAGTAGAATTGTGGCACTATTTTTTCTCACTAATATACATTATTTTGAAATAGTATTTTGGAGAATATATACAAAGATGTAGGAACTGTCCTTATTTTTCAAAGTGAATGCTTGGGTTAAGGTAAAATGTCAGGATGTCTGATATGTGTAATTTTCTTTAAAATGTTTCAACAATAAAATTTGTGTGTACATGAAAGTATATGTGTATATGACACAAATACAGCAAAATGTTACAACTGTCTTTCTCAGTGGTAAATGAATGGATATTCAGTCTCTCAATTCTTCCACTTTCTGTAAAGAAAAATTTCTTTAACTTTTTATTATAGGAGAAAATATTTGCAAATCATATCTGATGTAGGATTAATATACAGAGTATTATAAAGAACCTCCACAAGTCAACAGTAAACAACAAAAACAACTTGATTAAAACATGGAGAGGACTTGAATAGACATTTCTCTAAAGAAGACATACAAATGAACAGCAGGCAGATGAAAAGATACAAATCATCACTGATCATTAGGGAAATGTGAATCAAAACCACAAAGTGATACCACCTCATTCTCATTAGGATGGTTACTGTTAAAAAAAAAAAAGAAAAGAAAATAACAAGTGTTGGTAAGTGGAGTAAGTGAAGTTGGTGATGTGGAGAAACCGGAACCCTTCCGTACTGCTAGTAGGAATAAGATGTGCAGCTACTGTGCAGAATAGTATGGAAGTTTCTCAAACAATTAAACAATTACCATATGATCCTGTAAATCCACTTCTGGGTGGAGACCCAATAAAATTGAAATCAGAAAGCAGGGACTCATATTTGGATATCCATGTTCATAGTAGCATCATAATAGCCAAAGAGTGGAAGCAACCCAAGTGCCTACAACCAATAAATGAACAAAATGTAATTTATACAACAGAACATTATTCAATCTTAAAAGGAAAATTCTGATGTATATTACAATAGGATGAAACTTGAAGACTAAGTGACATAAGCAGTCACAAAAGGAAAAACACTGCAAGACTGCACTTATATGAGGCACCTAGAGTAGTCAAATTCACAGAGACAGAAACTAGAATGAAGTAGTAGAATGGCCAGGGTTAGGGGTAGGAGGAGTCAGGTGTTTCAATTTGGGATGACGAAGAAGTTCTAGAGCTGGATGGTACTGAAGTGAAAACAAATGTAAACATACCTAATACCACTAAACTGTACACTTAAAAAATGGTTAAAAATTTAACTTTTACGTTACTTATATCTTACCACACTCAAAAACAAAAAACAAAAAAAACTAGCAATGAAGATTAAGGGAACAGGACAAAGTCCAGAAATAAACTCACATTTGCAGTCATTTGATTTTCAACAAATGCATCAATGCAATTCAATAGAGAAACATATACCTTGTCACCATATGGAGCTGGAACAATTGGACAAACCTATTGGGGGAAAAGTAAGCCTTTATCCTTATGTCACATGAGGCACTCACACTAATTTTAGATAAACCATAGTTCTAAGCATAAAAACTAAAATTATAAAGCTTCAACAAGAAAACAAAGATTATCTTTATAATCTTGAAACAGACAAAGATTTCATAAACAAGGCAAAACAATAAGAAAAAAACCCTACTAGGTATAAAAGAAAAAAATTGATAAGATATATTCACCAAAAGACCTTGTTATGAAAGTGAAAAGGCAAACTACACAGAGAAAATATTCACAAATCACATATTTGATTGAGAATGTATCCTGAACACGTAAAGAATCTGAATAGACCACCCAATTTTTAAAAGACATCATTATACAAATGTCAGCTAACCACATGAAAAGAAATTCTGAATTAGCTATTAAAGAAAAGCTAGCGTCAACTACAACAATAAACTACACACCTATAATAATGTCCAAAATTGAAAAGACTGATCATACAAAAGGTAGGTGAGGAGGTGGAGTAATGGCATCTTTCTTTCATACATAGCTGGTGGGAAAGCAAAATAGCATCACCTCTTTAGAAGAAGCTAGCAATTTCTTACCAAGTTAAACATACACCTACCATATGACCTAGCCACTGCACTTCTAGATATTTGCCCCCCAAAAATGAAAGCACATGCCTATCAAACATGCAGATGAATGTTTATAGTAGCTTTAGTTGTAATTGCTCAATATTTGGAACAACCCAAATTTCCATCAACAGGTGAATGGGTACATGAAATGTGTGCTATCTACACAATGGAATACAACTCGACAATAAAATAAATAAATAAACTCAAGACTGGGAACCTTTCTTTCCTTCCCATGAAACATTTCTTAGTTACTGTTTTATAATAAGTGTGTATTATTTTTAAAAGAATTTTAAAAGAACATTTGAGTGAAAAAAGAATAAACTATTGATATACACAGCAACATGGATGAATCTCCAAATAATTATGCTGAGTCAGATCCCCCTAAAAGTACATTCTATATTATTGCATTTATATAAAGTGGTTTAAAATATAAACTAAGTGATAATGACGGAAAGCACATCAGTGGTTGTCTAGAGATGGGAAAGTAGAGGTGGAATGATCTCCAAAGGTCACAAGTAAGCTTTCTTGGTGATGGATATGTTCATTATCTTGATTGTAGGATGGTTTCACAAGTGTAAACATATGACAAACTTTTAAAATTGTACACTAAGTCTACACTTAAGCTAAGTGACAGTTTATTGTATGTCACTTCAAAAAAAAGCATAACCTAACAATTCTAGAAGAGCAAAATTGTTTCCCATTTGATGCTGAGAGAAAAGGAGACTCAGGAAGTTTATCACCCATGTACACTTTCTTGATGGGGAGGAAAAAGCCTTCAGGAAAACAATCTGCCCAAAAAGATTACTCATGAAGAATTGCAAATGAGGAAGCTGTCTTGTGAAAGATACTCAAGATAAAGGAACTGTGAAAATAAGGTTAGAAAGATAGAAAGTAAATATTGTTTTTGAAGTATAAGCCACAAAAAACAGAAAAATAATTACTTGGCTATAACAAAGAGTAAAATATCTCTGAACATGTCAACAATACACCTTAGTACTGAAAGAAAGGGAGAGACCACAACAGACACTATTTTATTTCTAAGGTAATTTGAGAGATAAAGGTTTAAACATTATAAGTGTTAATCTGAAAATTAAACCTCTAAATCATGAGAGAAAACAACAAAAAGGAAAGCACAAAAATTAGATGGACTGGATTAAACACAAATACAATATGATTAAATGAGATCAACTTGTCTATTTAAAAAAGACAAAAGGACTGTGTCAAGAGGAGGAAGGGGAGGAGAAAAGACAAGCAAGGAAGAGTTACACACTAATAACCTTACACCTTAAGTAAAAATGTATATAAATAGCAAAAAGAAGAAATAAAGAAAATGGAAAGAATATTGTGATTGAAATGTAAGCAAAGGGCAAGAACAGGCAATTCACTGAAGAAAAATAAATGACCAATAATCATATGAAAAGATGATTACCCTCACCAAATAATGAAGCAGTCCCTAAGAAGACATTGAGATTTCATTATTTCACCATCTGGCTGGCAGGCACTCTTGAACTTTATAAAATTCATGCCCAGAGATACGTGTCTATCAGGAGTACTTAGGGCTTTAAAACATGCCAGTGCATTTAAAAAAATATTCTATCGAATATATGACACACAATATTTCAAAGTAAATGTCACTGAATCACAGAAACTAAAAGTTGGTAACTCTTGGCTTATTGCAAATGATCTTTTCACTGTGTCTATCTCAAAAGACAAGTATAGACTCCTTCCTATGCACAATTCAGTCTATGCTGCTATTGCATGTAAGGGCTCCGGCCTCAGCCTAGCTTACTGCGAGGCTCCAGATAGATATCAGACCAATCTGAGTACAGTCTCTCAGAAATCATGCCCAACCCAAACAGAGAGATATGAAGGAAAATGGACTATTCTTACAAATGAATGGACCAACCTCTCCAAAAATGTGTGTGTGTGTGTGTGTGTGTGTGTGTGTGTGTGTGTGTGAGAGAGAGAGAGAGAGAGAGAGAGAGAGAGAGAGAGAGAAAGAGAGAGAGAGGTTCTCAAATATTAAATTCTCTTATCACAAAATAACACATGATAATTTTATCCCTATGACCTAAGTAGGTTCTACACAGGAGGCAATTTTGTCCTCTAGGGGCATGTGACAACGTCTTGATATTTTTGATGGTCACAATTGAGGGGGCTATGCTACTGGCATCTAAAGGGCAAAAGCCAGGGATGCTGATAAATGCAATGCACAGGCCAGTGTTTTTCCTCCCGAGGAGTTATCTGGTCCAAAAAGTTTATACTGCCAAGACTGAAAACCCTACTGTAACCTGAATTTTACAAAGAAATAGCAATAATTTAATTTTCATTTATAAAGACATCGCCTTGCATTATATGTCAAAGTGCATAACTGTCACAACTGTATCGAGATATCTGAATACAGGACTATATTTTACAGATAAGGAAACTAAGCCTCTGAATGTTTCAAATTACAGTCCAGGAGCAAATGGTAAGAGTCAGAACTCAGATCCTGTAATCTAGTTTATTATTACATACCCTTGATAAGACTGTATGTGCCTAATACTAACTTCTTTGAGCTTACATGAGCTGAAGTTGGCCATATTATTGCTAACCATTTTAAATGTCATATTTTATGCTGTATAACTGTTGAAGAACATATTTAATTTTCTTAGAAAAATTCAACTAAATGAAATTTACTACAGAATTAGGCAAACAAGGCTAGTTGTATACAAGACACTAGGTGCTTAGATATAAGGCAAGGGGTGTTTCAGCCTACACATTAAGATTCTCGATGGTATCGGTGGAGCATATACACAGGTCAGTGGTACCAGGGCCACACTGGGCAGTATATCAGTGTCACAATTATGCAGCTTCCCCCAGGGTTATGCTTGAGAAGAGGAGCCCAGTTTCCTTGCAGATGATCAGATCTGTCACCTTCAGATATAAAATTACATATTTCTTCAAGGACTGCGGCAGGGGTAAAGGATGAGGTCCACTTTTGATTAAGAAAAATAAACATGTGGTCTTGCCTCGCATCAACTACCCATCCCATTCCCCAAAAGGTTCTCTGCAAATAATTCTCATCTTTGAAAAACAAAGTACCTGTGAGGCAGTTTTAGAAATTTTTAACTCACAAAATGGATCTTCCCTATTTTAAAAAATTGTTTTTGCTTATGTGTTTGCCTATATGCATTTTTAATTAAACTTCTACTGAGATAATCATAGATTCACACACAGCTGTAAAAACTAAAATAAGAAAGAGGTACATTTTACCCAATTCCCCTCAGTGTACATTCTGCAAAAGCTATGGTACAAGATTACAACCAGGATATTGACACTGACACAATCACAAATCTTGTTCAAACTTCCCCAGTTTCACTTGTACACATTTATGTGTCTGTGTGTCTATTCTACACAATATTCTCACTTGTGTAGGTTCGTAAATCCAACACCACAGTCACGAATCATAACATTCCTTCACCACAGGATCACGGGTGCTGCCCTTTTACAACCACCCTCCTTCTCCTTCTCCCTCCCCCAAGCTCATGTCTAAAATGCTGTCATCTGAAAACTGTCTCGGACATGGAATCATACAAATGCAACCTTGGGACTGGCTTTGTTTACTCAGCATAATTCTCTGCTAACTCACTCAGGTTGCTGCATGTGGCAAGAATTGTTCCTCCTTTCACTGATGAGCAGTGCTCCACAGCATGGATATTCCAGTTTGTTTAACTAGCCACCCACTCACTGAAGGACACCTTTATTATGAATAAAGCTTCTATGAACAAGTCTTAGTGTGAATGTACATTTCCATTTCTCTGGGACAGCTGACAAGACTGTAATGCTGGGTCACAGGGTAACCACATTCAGTTTTATAAGAAACTGACACACTGTTTCCCAGAGTGGCGTACCACTTACATACCCACTAGCAACGTATGGCTGACCCAGTTTCTCCCCATCCTTGCTAGCACTTGGTGTTGTCATTATTTTGTGTACGGTTTTAATTTGCATTATCCCAATGGATAATGATGTTGAACAGCTTTCCACATTCTTTTCGTCACTTGTATACACTTTTCAGTAAAATGTCTCTTGCCAATTCCTAATTGCATTTTTTACTATTATGGAGTTTTGAGGATTCTTTATATACTCTAAAAATTAGGTCCTCTGTCTCTTAGTCTACAGTCTGACTTTTTATCTACTTTGCAAGGTCTTTAGCAGAGCAAGTTTTTAATTCATCTATTTTTCCTTTATGGAGATTGTACTTGTGTTAAGTCTCTGGTGTCAAGAACTCTGTCTACTTCTATATCCTACAGCTTTTCTCTCATTTTTTTTTTCCTAGAAGTTCTACAGATTTATGTTTATATTTAAGTCCACAATCCATTTTGAGTTGTACAAGGTGTAAGGTTTATCTGTATATTTAAATATGTTTTGGTGTTCTTTGTTTCTAGTTTTTAAAGCTATTTTTGAATAAGCTATTTATTTAATCTTTTTTGTTCCAACTTTTTAAAAATAAAAATAAAGGGCTGGAAATGGTAATGTGAAGAGGACAGAGTTAAAATGAAGCAAGATGAAGAGCAGACAGTTTTGAGAAGACTTAGGATTTGAAGTAAATAACAAATAAAAACAAAGTACCTGTGTTCAAATAATATCTCTGCCCTCACTAGCCCAGTAACCATGGAAAATATATCAAGAGCCATTCTTTCAACTGTGAAGAGGTGCACAGAGGATAGCCTCTGATTAGGGCCTCTAGTGTTCCATTTCTCCAACTCCAGCCATAGCTAATCAACTTGACATCATGAGAAATGGCTGCTTTGAGTATAAAATTCTTTGTTAAAATTTTAAAATTGACTATGTAAAATAAGAAAACAAAGCTATGCTTGCAAAGAGAGAATCGCTGAAAGGAAATAAATTGAAGTATGAATACTTTAATATACTCTCCCATAATATGATCATAAAATTAATATCTATTTCATGTATTTTAACTTTGGGTGGTGAACATACAGTGTACAGATAATAAATTGAAGAACCGTACACCTAAAGTCAATGACACTTCAATAAATTCAACAAAATTTTCTTTAAAAGAATTTAGAAGAGTAACTGGCACTCAGCAATATCCATTATAGTTGTTCATTATGCTTTCAAATTTTCTATATTTTCCCCAAGCTCATATTTCTTTGTAATAGAAGTTTTTTTTTTAAAAGATGAGTACTTTTAAAATTCTGTACACATCAAATTAACATCTCCCTTCTGCTTTATCTTAAGATAATTTAGAGGTTGGTAATGTACAGTCCGCAAGCCAAATCCAACCCACCACCAGTTTTTATTTTTCCGTTTTATTATTATACATAAAATTTACCTTCCATCTTAACCACAATTTAGTGGTATTAAATACATTCATAATATCGTGCAACAAGCACCATCCTATACCTCTATATCTCTAGAATTTCTTTTATCTTGGAAAGGTGAAATTCTATACCCAATAAACACTAATTCCCCATTCCCTTCTCCTTTAGCCTTGCACACCCACCATTCTACTTTCTGTCTCTCATTTTGACTACTCAAACTACTTCATCTGAGTGGAACAATACAGTATTTGCTGTTTTGTGACTGATTTACTTCACTAAGTATACATCCTCAAAGTTCATCCATGTTGTAACTTATGTCAGAGTATCCTACCTTTTTAAGGCTAAATTGTGTTCTATTGTACTTATAAACCACATTTTGTTTATCCATACATCCATAGATGGACATGGACTGCTTCCATGCTTTGGCTATTGTGAATGATGCCGCTATTAACATGAATGTGCAAATACCTACTTGGGACCCTGATTTGAGTTCTTTTGGGTATATGCTCAGAAGAGAAATTTCTGGTTTATGTGATAATTATATTTTTAATGTTCTGAGGATCTGCCATACTGTTTTCCAGTAGTAGTGTACAGGGTTCCAATTTCTCCACATCCTCACCAACACATGCTATTTTCTGTGGGTTTTTTTTTTCCTTCTTTTTATAGTAGCCATCCTGATAGTATAAGGTGATATCTCACTGTACTTCTGATTTGCATTTCCTAATGATCACTGATGTTAAACATCTTTTCATGTGCTTGTTGGCCATTTGCATGTCTTCTTTGGAGAAATGTCTATGTGACTCACTTATTTTTATCGGACTGTGTGCTCTTTTGTTGTTAATTTTATAAGTTCTGCATATATTCTGCATATTAATCCCTTATCAGATATAATTTGCAAATATTTTCTCCCAGTCTGTGGGCTGCCATTTTACTTTGTTACTTTCTTGATGCACGAAATTTAAAATTTTTTGTGAAGTCCAATTTGTCTATTTTTTCTTTTGTTGACTCTGCCTTTGATGTCACAGCTAAGAAATAACTGCCAAATCCAGTGTCATAAAGCTTTTGCCCTACATTTTCTTCTAAGAATTTTATGGCTTCAGATCGTTTATGTCTTGAATCTTTGAGTTCGTATTTGTACATAGTGATAGGTAAGGGTCCAACTTCATTCTTTTGCATGTGAATATCTAGTTTGTCCAGCATCATTTATAAAATGACTACACTTGCCCATTAAATGGGCCTGGCACCTTTGTCAAAAATCATTTGACTATGTATGCAAAGGTTCCTTTCTGAGCTCTCTATTTTAGTCCATTGGTCGATAGGTTTCCCTTCATGCCAAGAGCACCTTGTTTTGATTACTGTAGTTCTGTAGTAAGTTTTGATATCAGAAAGTGTGAATCCTTCAGCTTTGATCTTCTTTTTTGAGGTTGGGTTCTTCTATGTCTGCAAAAAAATACTGAATATCAATGGAATTTTGATAGGGATTGGATTGAATCTGTTGATCATTTTAAGTAGTATAGACATCTTAATAGTATTATTCTTCCAATCCATGAACATGGGCTGTTTCCATTTATGTTTTCTTTAATTTCTTTCAGTGGTGTTTGCAGATTTCATTGTAGAAGTCTTTCACCTCCTGGGTTAATTCCTCAGTATTTTATTCTTTATAGTGGTATTATAAATGGACTTTTTTCTGATGCCTTTCTGGACTGTTCATTGTTAATATACAGGCATGCCTCATTTTATTGTACTCTGCTTTACTGCACTTTGCAGATATTTAATATTTCCTCAACACTGAGGCAAGATGTTCCACCAGCAAAAAGATTACAACTCACTGAAGGTTCAGTTAAATGTTTGCATTTTTTTTTCCCAATAAAGTATTTTTAAATTAAGGTATGCACACTCTACTTTTTCTAGACATATGCTACTGCACACTTCACAGACTTCAGTATAGCATTCATATAACCTTTATGGGCACTGGGAAACCAAAGAATTTCATATGACTCACTTTATTGTGATACTAATGTTTGCTTTATTGCAACTGTACATGGAAGGCTAAACATACCTCAATTAATTCAGCCTCCATCAGTGAGAAGTCATGCCTGCTGCAGTTTTCTCAAGTCACATGGATGCTTGAACACTTTCAGTAATAGAAATTCACTTCTCCCAGGGAACCCTATTTGGTTCTGTAATTATTAGACTTGATTTCAATACTTTTGCTTAAAATAAGTTGACAGCTTCAGAGCAAAACTTTTTTAAAAAGTGTGCAATCTTCAATGACCATTTTAAGATATTAAATCTCTTTAATTTCCTCTTACTGGAGTCTTTTTCTACACTTTAAACTGTTTTCTTTGTGTGCATGTGTAAAAGAAAAAATATTCATTTGAATGATCTCCCCTGCCTAAAATATGCGTCTTCAGTAGTTAAGTTTATCTCTTTCAGTTAAAAGGTACATACTGATTTTTGTGTTTTGATTTGTATTTTGCTACTCTGCTGAATTCACTTATTAGTCCTATCAGTTTTTTTCGTAAACATTTTAGGGTTTTCTAGTGGGTTTGCCAAAAAGTCCATTTGTTTTTCTTTTCTTTCCCCCGTATCGTGGCGCTAGAAGTGCTTAGTTGCCTTTAACTTCATTTGAAACAATTTTGTTAAGACTGTATTGTGCATTGGCCTGCAAACCAAGTGTCGCTGCTTCGATTCCCAGTCAGGGCACATGACTAGGTTGCACATAGGGTCCCCAGTTGCGGGCGCGAGTGAGAGGCAATCACACAGTGATGTTTCTCTCTCTCACTCTCTCTTTCTCCTTTCCCCCTCTCTAAAAATAAATAAATAAATTATTTTTTTAAAAAGACTGTATTGTGACAGCTGTCATATCAGAAAAAACTTATCAAAATGGTGAGTTTTTGTGTAGCCATTTTAATGTTGAAAATAGAAGAAAATAAGCAACATTTTCAGCATATTATGATTTATTATTTCAAGAAAGGTAAAAAAGCAACTGAAATGCAAAAAAGATTTGTGCAGTGCACAGAGAAGGTGCTGTGACTGTGGTTTATGAAGTTTCATGCTAGAGATTTCTTGCTGAACGATACTCCATGGTAGGGTAGATGAGTTGAAGTTGACAGTGATCAAATCAATACATTAACTGATAACAATCAACATTATATACCACGTGGGAGATAGCTGACATACTCAAAATATCTACACCATTAGTTATTGGTGAAAATGAAAAATGTATTATCTTTTATTTTACAGAAACAAACTAAATGGACTTTTTTACCAGCCCAATACATACAGGATCATATCACCTGCCAACAAACAATTTCACTTTTTCCTTTCCAATTTGTAAGGCCTTTTAATTAAGTTTTTCTTATCTAACTTGTCTCGTTGGAACTTCTAGTACTATGTTGAATAAAAGTATTAAAAGTAGATATCCTAGGAAAAAAATACAATAAAAAATAAAAATAAACTAAATCATAAAATAAAAAAAAATGTTGGTATCTCAGCCTTATGCCTGATCTTGAATGAAGGAAAAACTTTCGCTTTTTCACTAAGGAGTACGTTAGCTATGAGTTTTTCATATATGGTTTTTATTATCCTGAGGTAGTTTCCTTCTGTTTCCAGTTTGTTGAGTTTTGTAAAATAGTTTTACTTCAACAATTGAGATGAGTACGTGGTTTTTGTCTTTCATTCTATTAATGACTCCAAAAAACCTCCGCTGCCTTGCGGCATACCTCTTCAGGGGAAAGGCTAAGGGAGTAAACCCCGACAGAAAATCCGGAGCCGGAGTCCCTAAGGCGGTTTGACGTTGTAGTCAACACCGGCAACTCCTGCGGCGCACCTGAAGCCAAGCTGTATTGACTCCGTCTTTCCCTTGGACCCTTCAGCTGCGAAGAGAGGGGGGGTCTGCTGCATGGGCAACAGCAGACCCTCCATATCACCCTGCCCAGGTTCTGTAGCTTCAGCTTCACTGGAGAGGACACTCCAGCGTCATCGCAAGATGTCGATTCAACACGGGAGGAGACAGATACCGTGTCACTCCCGAGTCGGACTGCACAACCATTCTCGGCGGTGCAGATAGACTCTTAAGAAGCTACACCATCGTCTCTCGAGACGGACGACTGCCGATGATATTATACTGATGGATTTTCCTATGTTGAAAATCCTTACATTTTAGAAATAAATTCCACTTTTTAATGTATGACTCTTAAATCATGTAGAAAACAAAGATCAGGGTTTCAAACCATTGTTACAACAGTAGCTTTTATAATTGCCTGTGTATTCGGTTTCACTAAGATCTTTTTTATTTATTTTTTTAATCCTCACTCAAGAATATGCATATTGATTTTGAAGAGAAAGGGAAGAACAGAGAGGGACAGAGGGGAAGAAAGGGAGAGAGGGGGAAAAGGGGAGAGAGGCGGGAGGGGGAGAGGGGGAAGAGAGAAACATCAATGTTAAAGAGAAAAAAATAGCTCCTGTGCACACCCCTACTGGGATCGAACTCACAACCTAGGTAGGTGCCCTGACCTGGCGTTGAACTTGCAACTTTTTGGTGTACAGAATGATCCTCTAATCAACTTAGCCACCCAACCAAGGGTACTGAAATCTTTGTTTCTTCATATGGCTTCCAGTTGTTGTCTAGTGTAGTTTTTTAACCTGGAGGACCTCCTTTATCACTTTTTTGTAGGGCAGGTCTAATGGTAGAAAACTTCCTCAGCTTTTGTTTATCTGGGAATGGCTCCTTCACTTTTGAAGTACATTTGGACCAGATACAGAATTCTCTGTTGACAATCTTATTGAGGATTCCTTGAGTATGATAAGTTGCTTCCCTCTTGCTGCTTTCAAGATTCTTGTTGTCTTTCAAAAGCTTGATATCTATACTGTGTATTAAAAAAAACTTAGATCAGCCTACCTTCTAAGCACACCAATTAGGAATTTATCTCTTTTCTCTAAGACAATTCCGTTAACTCTCAGGCAGCAGAGCAACAGAAAGTGTAAGAGCTTTGGAATCAAACTTGCTTAATGAACTAACTAGCTGAGATGCCAAGTGCTCACAAAAATAATAGTTCTGGCTATTATTGCCTTCTAATCAGGGTTTCCTATCAATGAACACACAATGAACACTCAGAAAAGAATATTTATGAGCACTGTTTCTTCACCAAAGTTAGAACACAAAATTATAAATTCTTGCAATCTTTAAAAGAGCATATTAAACTCTGCATGGGCTCCCAAGTCATGAACATTGTGGAGCTTGCCTTCCAATGTCTTAAAATTCTATTAATTATTCTGGCAGAATAGTGGGGAAAAAAAATACAGAGCTAGCCTTTTCCTTGGACTTTATCTTCATTTGTTTATAAGAAAAGTTAGATTAGAAAACAGATTAATGCTTATAAATGGTCAAATATCTTTTTAAATTCAATCTTACAATCTTTCAGAGGAACAAGTTAAAAAGAACCAGCCATTCTGACCAGTTAGCATTGAAATAATGGTTTGAGGACTCCCTACGGTGATGAGTCTTAATGTATATTTCATCTACTGAGATACAGAAGTGTTCTGTGTTCATCTTAGGAATTACTTGATCTTTATATATTCTATACTCCAATCGTAGTAGTCCTGCCAATCAGGAAAAACAATGAATGAAGCACCTAGAACAAAAAACAACAGGCTCAGAAGATTCCTACTATGTCTAATCATAACGTAATATGGCCAGTGGTAACCCATGGAATGTGTTTCAGAATTGCACATGCATAGTCTGTGGACACAGCTCTGAAACAAAACAGGCTAGATACTTAACAGAGGTTGGATTCCTGCTCTAGCAACTGAATATTGAGCAAATTATTTAACTTCAATAAGTCCCATTTTCTTGTCTTAAAAAAACAAATCAGCCCTGGCTGGTGTAATTTGGTTGGTTGGAGCCTTGTCCCATAACCAAAAGGCTGCAAGTTTGATTCCTGGTCACAGTACATGCCTAGGCTGTGAGTTTGCTTCCCCATCCAGATGCATGCGATCCTCAGTGCATACAAGAGGCGGCCAATTGATGCCTCTCTCTCGCATCGATGTTTCTCTCTCTCCCTTCCTCTCTCTCTAAAAGTAATGAAAAAGTGTCCTCAGTTGAGAACAAAAAAAAAAAAAAATTTTATTTTTTTAAAATATCAAAGCAAATCCAATCTTTGTAGCAAATTTTAAAATGAGTTTTGACCATTTTCATTAACTTATCAACTAATTTTTAGGACTAAAAAATTACTATGACTTCCGGGCAAGATGGAGGCCTAGACAGACACTCTGCGTCTCCCTCCACAACTAAGAAGGAATACAACTACCTCAAAACTAGAGACAACCAGAAGTTCCAGAAAATCGAGCAGCATGAAAGTCCAATAAACAAAGATATAAAGAAGAAATACTCCTCCAGACAGGTAGGAGGGGCAGAGAGGATGTAGTGTGATGGGGACAGCAGTAGCAGCAGACCAGCGGAAAGCAGTCACACATTTTAAAAAGTTGAGAGGGACACCTGGGGAGTGCTCGAAGCACCAGACCAGACTGCACAGCTCATGGTTCCAGTGTCAGGGAAAATAAAAAGTCTCATTGCTTCTGACTGTGCAAGCCAGTGGGGATTGGGGTGGAGCAAGAAACTGACGGTCTCGCAGTGGAGTCTGCCTGTTTATTAAAGGGTCCCATGGTCCAAGAACATCTGCAGACACACCCACCCTGGTAACGATGGCCAGGGCAACAGCTAGAGAGGCTCCAGTCCCACACAGAAGTGGGAGAAGTGCCTGGAACAGAGGCAAGTGCTGAGCAAGTGGCATTGTTCCCTCTCAGACCCCTCCTCCACACACAGCACCACAACGCTGTGAAACCGGTCACCCTGTACTGACAAATACCTAAGGCTCCGCCCCTTACAACATAACATGTGCGACAGCTCTACCTAAGACACAGAGGCAAAGACAGGAGCCTGTCAAGATGAGGAGACAGAGAAGTATGACCCAAAAGGGGGAATGAATCAAGGTTCCAGTGGGAGAACTAAGTGACAAGGAGACAGCCAACCTAACACGAGGAGACAGCCACCCTAACAGATGCATAATTCAAAACGGTGGTGATAAAGATGCTCACAGGCTTGACAGATATGCTTAAGTACAGCAAAACCATGAGGGAAAAAGTGAAGGCTATGCTAAATGAAACAAAGTAAAATCCACACAAAATTAATGGTGAAGAGAAGGAAACCAGGGTTCAAATCAATGCTTTGGAACATAAGGAAGAAAAAAGTCAACCAGTACAGAATGAGGAAACAAGAATTGAAAAAAATGAAGAGAGGCTTAGGAACCTCTGGGACAACTTTAAACGTACCAACATCCGAATCACAGGGGTGCCAGAAGGAGAAGAGGAAGAACAAGAAATTGAAAGCTTATGTGAAAAAAAAAAAAAATGAAGGAAAACTTCCCAAATTTGGTGAAGAAAATAGACATACAAGTCCAAGAAGAACAGAGAGTCCCAAACAAGCTAGACCCAAAAAGGACCACACCAAGACTCATCATAATTAAAATGTCAAAGGTTTAAGATAAAGAGAGAATCTTAAAAGCAACAACAGAAAAGCAAAGAGTCACCTATAAAGTGGTGCCTATAAGACTATTAGCTGATTTCTTAAAAGAAACTTTGAAGGCAAAAAGGAAGTGGCAAGAAGTATTCAAAGTGATGAAATGCAAGGATCTACAACCAAGATTACTCTATCCAGCAAAGCAATCATTTAGAATGGAAAGATAGATAAAGTGCTTCTCAGACAAGGTGAAGCTAAGAGTTCATCATCACCAAGCCATTATTATATGAAATGTTAGAGACTTACTTAAGAAAAAGATCAAAATTGTGAATATTAAAATGACAACAAACTCACAACTATCAACAACTGAATCTAAAAAATAGAAACATAATCCAACTAAGTAAACCAGAATAGGAACAGAATCATAGGTATAGGCATCATTTGAAGGGTTAGTCGCTGGGAGGGGGAAGGGGGAGAAATGGGGATATGGTGCGGGAATTAAGAAGCATAATTGGTTGGTACAAAATAGAGGGAAGTTAAGAATAATATAGGAAAGAGTGAAGTGTAAGAACTTATATGCACGACCCACGGACATGAACTAAGTGGGGTGGGATTGCTGGAGTGTAGGGGGGTACTGGGCAGAGGTGACAAAGGGGAAAAAATTGAGACAACTGTAACAACATAATCTATAAAATATACTTATAAAAAATTACTATGAGCCAAGCCACATGAACATAACTTGAATTCCAGGATCTTGGAGAAAATGCTCTCAAGCAAAATTCTCATTTTAAATAATGTAAAACATGGCTATTGTTTTTTTTTTTTTTTTGTATGTTTTATTAATTATGTCGTTATACTTGTCCCAATTTCTTTTCCCTTTGCTCCCCTGTCTGCCCAACACCCGCCTCCCTCCATCAGTCTCACACCCCAGGAGTTCATGTCCATGGGTTGTACATATCAGTTCTTTGACTTTACCCTTTCCTGTACTATTCTTAACACATTGCATACAGGTGGCATTTCTGAAAGGCATTTAAATTCCCCGTTACGCAACGTGTTAACATCCCTGTCTATTCTGCACCCTCCTACTATGCTCCTTAATTCCTGCACCATTTCCCTCCTTCTTCCCCTTTCCCCTTTCCACTCTGGGTGTTTGCTTAGTTTTTGATAGTTATGATTCTGTTTTCATTTTAATGTTCATAGTTTTAATCTTCTTTTTCATAAATAAGCCCCTTTAACATTTTACATAATAAGCGCTTCTTGTTGGTGATGAACTCCTTTAGCTTTACCTTCTCTGGGAAGCACTTTACCTGCCCTTCCATTCTAAATGATAGCTTTGCTGGATAAAGTAGTCTTGGTTGTAGGTCCGTGCATTTCATCACTTTGAATATTTCCTGCCAGTCTCTTCTTGCCTGAAAAGTTTCTTTTGAGAAATCAGCTGATAAGTCTTATAAGCTCCCCTTTATAGGTAACTCTCTTCTTTTCTCTTGCAGCTTTTAAGATTCTCTTTTTATCCTTAACCTTTAGCATTTTAATTATGATGTGTCTTGGTGTGGTCCTCCCTGGGTGTAGTTTGTTTGGGACTCTCTGTGCTTCTTGGACCTGTAGGAAAGTTTAGGGAAGTTTTCCTTCATTATTTTTTCACATAAGCTTTCAATTTCTTAAAGAGATTTCTAAGCCTCTCTTCATTTAAAAAAAATTGTTTCCTCCTTCTGTACTGGTTGACTGTTTATTTCTTATATTCCAATTTGCCAATTTGAACCCTGTTTTCCTTTCCTTCACCACTAGTTTAATGTGTATCTTCCTTCACTTAGTAAAGCTTCCATTTCTTCCCTGTCATGCTTAATCTTGTCTGTCAAGTCTGTGGGCATCTTTATCACCAGTGCTTTAAACTGTGCGTCTGTTAAGCTGGCTTTCTCCTTGTCTGTTAGGTTGGCTATCTCCTTGTTGCTCAGTTCTCTCACTGGAACCTTGATCTGCCTCCTCTTTTGGGCTGTACTTCTGTCTCCTCATCTTGACAGCTTTCTGTGTTTGCCTCTGTGACTTAGATAGAGCTGTTGCACCTGTTACATTGTAAAGGTCAGACCCATTTCACTACATTGTGGCACTGTATGTGGGAGAGGGATCTGAGAGGGATCCTGTTTGCCCCACACCTGCCCCTTTTCCAGGCACTTCTCCCCTTCCTGTACTAAACAAGCTGCCTCCATTAAAAGACCAGCAGTTTCTTCCTCTACCCCACTGATTTGCATAGTCAGAAGCACTGTAGCTCTGTTTTCCCCAGCACTGAAACTGTCTGGTCTGGGACTGGGATAGGTCTGGTTTGGGGCTAGGGTTGCTTCCCAGGTTTAAAATGTATGACTGCACTTTTCACGGTGGCTGCTGTCCCTGTAGTACCTATGCCATTGCCGCCACCAAGTGCCAACCCTCAAAGGCGGGTACCTCGTTCTCTCCACACTGGGCCAACCCCTCCTCTCCCTTTCTGGCTGAACATTTCTTATTTCTTTGTTTGTTGAACTTTTATGTAGTTTGATTTTCTGGATCTTCTGGGATTTTTCAGTTTTGAAGTGGTTGTAAATTCCTTCTTAGTTGTGAGGGAGATGCAGCCTGTCTACCTATAACTCCATCTTGGCCTGGTTGTCCAAGGCTATTGCTTTGACTCTTTCCCTGCTTTTTAAATTTGGAGAAACTTGATATATATTCTGCCACAGAAAAGCTATATGTACATACTCTGTTTGAATCATACAAAAAGAAATCAGGTGTTAAGAAATAGTTAAACTTATGGGAAAATTATTGTTAGAAAGATGACATTATGTCAACATAGTAAGTATTCCTAGGAAACATCCTTCAACATTAAAATGAACAATTTTTATACATGTATTCAAAATGGTCTTATATTCTGCTACCTGGAGATACATAATACACTGTATATAGCATCTCAGCATTAGACATTCTGCAGGAGTCTCAGTGAGTTTCACTGTAGCTGAGGTAACCAATTGGTACCACCTGCCCTCAACATTTTCCCAGTCCAAAATTACCTTTGCCATAGAACTATGACGTCTCAACCAAACTCTTGTCCAAGCATTTCAGCCCACCCAGAGCATGAGCAAATCACATCTCAGGCTACATGCTCTTCCACAAAGTCCAGAATTTTCAAAATAATCAACTTGCAATCTAGATATCTAGTTCCTAAAGGACATGGATACTTTCTCAATCAATAATTCTTCGGGAATTTCCCAGAAATTCAACCCTGATTTGTCTGCCATCCAAGTCCTGCAAACAACCACCTAAAGGGAGATATTTAAAAGTCATCCCTATAGGTTCTCCAAGTTCTCCCTTTGTAACAGATTAAAGAACTAGGGAAAAGATCATTTTCTAGTACAAAGGCATTACAAAATTAGAGATCATTATATTCAGTTTTAAAATATAAAAAGCCATATGAATACTTTCTGAAAGTACCACCAATTCACTGCCTGCTGTGTTTCTCAACATCTTTTATGTAAAGGTATAAATGGTAGATTTATTTAAAACTTTAGAACCAGTAAAAATGTTGTCCAGAACACTGACTGACTTGTCAGAGGAAAAAACCTTAAAACCCATCACTTCTTATCTTGATCTCTTTGTGTGCTTAATGTGTGAAATTTAATTTATGCTGAAATTCAAATAGAAATCTTATTCCAGGTCCCTAGCAGAATCATTTCTCTATTGCTTTAATGTAACTTTAATTTTTACTTTCCTGTCTTTATCATAAACTACAAGAAATACTTTTTCAGCACTACTGAAGTCATGTATTTACTTATAAACAAATAAACAAATATAGGCAGCATAATGTCATATAGAGACTAATAATCACACCTAGAGTGAGAAGACCAGAATTCTAATACCAGTTCTACTACCACGAAGTCTTGGAATCTTGGGAAACTTTCTTAAATAGAAAATAAACAAAAAATTATTGGTTTTGCTGCCAAATAACATGGAATTTGAAAACAAATGCTATCATTACAAAGGACTAAGTACTATAAGACAAGAACAGAATATGATTAAAGTCTGGAGAAGGAAAGAGAAAACACCCCAGTCATAAAAATCAGAGGGCTGATTAATGATGGCTTTCACTGTTTCTTTTCAGCTCTGAAATTCTAAACTGATTTTTAGCTGGGAAGACTCAAATAGGCTTCATGGTGATAGCTGAGCTAGGTAGGAAAGGAAGGACAGGATTTTATCAGGTTACATCTGCTAATTTTATGTAACATATATTTAAAGGTGGGCTTACACTGGCAAGTGAAAGGATGATATAGATATAAAAACTGTAGAACTTACACTCTTTAGAGAAGTTCTTGTCCAGATAAATATTTTGAGGACCAACACCTGACTTCAGTGTTTCACTCACTGGCTCATCCTCACAGAGCTCACCAGATTCCACTGCTCTTGATCTGACTCACCCCCAACCCCAACCTTCCCACACCTCCTGATAATATTTAATTTAAAAGATAATTCATAGAGCTAAGGAGGTTTTTATTATTACCAATGCTGACCTTTCTGCACATAAAATTCATAAAATATATTTCTCAGAAGCTACATATTTAAAAGAAAAATAATAATCAGCTATTATTCAAGGCTTGACACTGAAATAATTCTTTAATTTAAAATAAAATTACCTGTAGTAGCCCTCCATCGTCAAATCGCAGTACTTCTATTATGCTCTCTGACTGAATAAATGCTGTGAAGGAAACAAAACATACTATCACTTAAAGAAGCATAAATTTGATTTAAATAAAATCTTTTACCTTAAAGTTAATTGCTACAATTTTTATATTTTAAATATATAATGCTTGATGGAAAGTATGACAAATACATCTGGATTTTAGCAAAGATAAAATATTTTTAAAATAGAACAACACACCTCAATTAGAAACTGGTTTTAAACAACCTATAGGCTGTGTAAACCATTTGCAAAATATCTATTCCTACTATACTGCCTGAGAGCACAAAACAGTCATCTTCGACTAGATGCAGCAGGTTATTTTCAATGATAGATTACTGGAAATATCATAAACACATAATAAAGATCATGAGATGATTGTATTCCCCCCCTCAAATGATAAGCTGACACCTTATATCATCTGCTATTTTGTAGGGATGATATGACCTGGGACCAACAGTCAAGAGACTTGGTAGGGGAGCGGGCAAGGAAAATAGCAAAAGAACATTGTTCTGGTCCAGGAAATTTAGAACGATGCAAAGCCAAGATACAAAGCTAACATATTTTTAACCACACAATCCAGCATTTGTTCTCCTATTTACCCAACTGACTTAAAAACATATGTCCACATAAAAATCGGCATACAATTCCTTATAGCAGCTTTATTTATAATCACCACAACTGAACACAATCAAGATATTCTTCAAAAGGTGACAAGATAGACAAACTGTAGTACACCCATGCAATGAACTACTATTCGGTGATTAAAAAGTAAAGGAAAAGGCTAGATACTATATGATTCCAAGTATAAGATACTCTCCAAAAGGCGGGGGTACGGGGAGAGAAAGGAAAAGTTGAAAAAGTGAATCACAGAAAATTTTTCGGGGCAGTAAAACTATTCTGCATGGTATTGTAATGTAGATACATGACACTATGCATTTGTCAGAACAGAACTCTACAGCACAAACAGTGAACCTAATGTATGCAATTAAAAAGAAAATCATTTAGTAGATCAGGGGATCCCATGATCAAATGCAAAAGGTGACAAAACAATTTAACTAATTATATATTAGAAACATATGAAACCAACCCACTGAAGAGGGGCGTAGAATGGGGAAAGGTGTTGATATACGTAATTTGGAAATCAGTGGAATCTGTAAGACCAAAGACAAAAGAAACTACATAAGCACTGTACTCTAGTTGATAAAGTTATTTCCCACAGGGGTGTGGGTTAATAATTCTAATGCTGATACATGCATACTGGAATTGAACAATTATGTACGTGGAGGATGGATAAACTTACACAAAAGCAAGAGAAAGAGGCTAGAATGATATATGTGGTAATGGATGAGTCAGCAATATCAGTATGAACTCATGTTTAGCTTAACACAGACAGAGGTGGTTACATACAGAAATTTATGGATGTGTATATACACAGGTTAGCATACATACATAAATTTCTCTGCTTTGTCAGTTGAGAGGGCCTAGAAGCAATTATATCCAAGTAGCAAAAAGCACACTTAGCACTCAGGTCTTGGTTTCTAACACCATCCTCCAATAAAAGGAACTTGGGCTTCTGGGAGAGGTGCTGAATCTAGGGCTAGAGCAGGAAATCCACAAGATGAAACTTAAAACATGTTCTTGTGCCCCCAAAATGAGAAAGTGCTAAAAACAAAAAAACCTATGTTAGGAATATGTCAAAGGGACATGAGTTAACAGAAATAGTTCTCAAATGGCCAAAGATTAGAGAACTTAACCAGTAAAATGAAGTAGTATTAGATTATAGCCCAAAGTACAAAATAAAAATCCATCAGTCCATACTAATATAAATAAATGATTGAATAAAGAAATAAGTTGGGGAGAAGAGATAAAACTCCTAGGCAGAAGAATTCTAAATAAGTTACTTTTAGAAACTCTCTGTCCAGATTGTGAAGTACAGCTCCCCACTCCTTAAGCCTGTGATGCACATAGGGACTTCCTTCCAAAGAAAACAGTATAGAAAGGAGGGAAAAAAGAATAAATTCACAACAGAGAAACTTGAAAAATGCTACTTCAATTAGATGATCAGGGTCAATTTCCACAGTGAAAATTCATGATGATAGTATGTACCCTTGATGTAATTTATAGTAAAAATGGCACTTTTATCTCTGTGGTCTTCCTCCCAAAATCACTTAGTCCTATTCTCATCATGAGAAAAACACCACACAAAATCTCACTCAGGGACATTCTACAAAGTACCCAACCAGTACAACTGAAAACTCAAAGCCATAAAAACAAGAAAAGTCTGAGAAACTGTCAGAGACCAGAGGAGCCTCAGGAGATACAACTAAATTTAATGGGCTGTCTTGGATGGGATCCTAGAAAAGAAAAAGGAAATTAGGTAAAAGCTAAGGAAATCTGAATAAAATATGGGCTTCACTTAATAAGAATGTATTAATACTGGTTCATTAATTATTAAAAAAGGGACCATATTAATGGAAGATGTTAATAATAGGGAAAACTGGGGGTGGAGGGCTGTAGGAATTCTGTACTATCTTTGAAATGTTTATATAAAGCTAAGATTGCTCTAAAATAAAGTTAACTTTTAAAAACCACAAGACAATAATATTTCATTTGGCTTAATATAGCATTTACTGACTCCTCTTCATTGGTTTTGGGGCATTCAGGGAAAAAACTTGCTGTCTAATCCCATGTACCTGGCTTTTCTGGTATGGCTAAAGCTGAAAATGAAGCAACTGAGTGAGATACTAGCTAATTATCTAATTACATAATTGAGTGTTGTTTCCCTGCCTGTTATCACTTTCCCCTTATTCTAATAATCACATCTTGATTATATTTTGGGAAACCCATGTCCTCCATTTCTTATGTTTCTCTTCAACCACAGTGCCAACCTGTTTGTAAAATTTCCCAGGGTTGAGAGACCAGAGAAAGAAGCTGATAATTCCATCATTACAGCTCAAGTTTATTAAGGGAACTTACATATGAGGAGTGTCTTGGGCAGACAAGACAACATGGTTATCCTCAGCCACGTAGAAGGTGTTAAAGAATTATATAGAATGAGGCAGGATGAATAAAGGTACTAGGGCTCCAAATAAGGAAAAACTGCCTCACAAGTTTGAGGGGTGGGGGTGCGGGGCTGAAGGGGAGGGCAAGGGCCTGTTCTGGGAACTAGCAGGCCAGGGGAATAAAGGGAGGGATTGAACAAATGGTTTCTGAGGGGAATTATGGGAAGTCATATATGTTCTGGCCTAAATCTAGCTTGTGGATCTAGCGGTGGTCACATCATAGAACAGTCTCTTCTTTACACAACCTGTTCTACTCCTGCTCATTCTCCACCAGTTCCTAGTATTTAGAGAACATTCAATGAATATTGAGGGCATGAATGAAATCCCACCTTTTTGCTCAGGTATAAGTTGATAATTGCACTTACTAATGTAAATGACTTCTTTTCAGTTGTTGTCTCTAGTTCCAGCTTGTAGTGGAATTTCAAACCTGAGATCAGAACTAATAACTCCAATGGGATCACTGCCAGAGTACATTTGAAGTGCATAAGAACATCTCTACAGAAAGTGATAAACTGTTCAGAAGAAAGGACTGTGACTGTAAAATGTTCTGCCCAGCTCAGCCATCCCATTTCTCATCCCTTTCCTTACCTGTTAACATAAACTGAAATTTCAAATTGTCCAGAAAATCCTCTTGAAGACCAATTTATTGATGTAAGAACACAAGGAACTAACAAGAATTAACTGACTAGCCAGTTGCTCTCAATGTGAAAGACAAAAAGTAGGAGATCCAGAATATCCTCGAAAAAACTAAAAATGGAACTTGCCTTTTGATCCAGCAATTCCACTGCTGGGATTATACCGGAAGAATCCTGAAACACCAATTCAAAAGAACCTATGAACCCCTATGTTCATGGCAGCGCTATTTACAATTGTCAGGTGTTAGAAACAGCCTAAGTGCCCATCAGTGTATAAGTGGATCAAAAAACTGTGCTACATTTACACAATGGAATACTACACAGCAGAAACAAAGACAGAACTCTTACCTTTAGGAACAAATGGATGGAACTAGAGAGAATTATGCTAAGTGAAATAAGCCAGGCAGCAAAAAACAAATACAATATGAGCTCACCTATAACAGAAATCTAATGCACAAAACAAACAAACAAGCAAAATAGAACCAGTCATGGAAACACGAAACAGACTTATAGCAGCCAGATGGGAGGGGGAGGGGGATAAAGGTGGAAAGAAGGGGAAGAGTCTAGTCAAGGAACTAGTATAAATGGCTCATGGACATGGACCACAGGGTGGGGATTGACTGTGGGAACAGGGGGCGAGGCAGGGACGACCAATGGGGGGGGGGGGGACTGGGACAACTGTAAAAGAACAACAAAGAAAAAGAAGGCAAATTAAAAAAAGTAGGAGCTCCCAGTTAGAAACTTTCCATTTAGTCAAAAGAGGAAACCAAAAAGAAAGTACTGGAAACATACTGCATGTGGTGGCTACTATTAAAAAAGCAGTATGATGAGCATCACATAAGTTCCCACCATCAAGTTAGATCAGAACTTTAACCAATAAAAACTTAAAATAAAGTCAAGAATATTATTTGGGTGTACTGTACTTTTACTAGGAGCTTTTTAAAAAACTTCAATGACCTTAAATGAAAAAAATTAAAGTAGCAGCTGATTTATAAGGTCCTAAAAATGAAAATATTACGTTACACGTCATTAGCTTTCCTTAAAAGATGTACAAATGGACAGTATTCAACTTTGGCCTGAAATGACACAGGATATATTGCTTTAAGTGATCTATTACATTAACTTTAAATTAGATGCCTAAAAAACAGCACTTACACTAGATATATACTTAATCATTAAATGTGTTAACAGTTATTAAGCTATAAAACACAAAAAGGGATCAAAGCAAGTCAAATTTCCCCATCTCCACCTATCTGGATTTGAAACTAAAAGCTACTTTCTCTGAAGGATTTTTGTCCCCTATTTTATACTCGAATCCCAAACTTCCCAATTTTCCTCAATTCAGCAACCACATGTAACAGAAATAAAAATAACATCAAATAATTATCATTATGTTCTTAAACTTCAAATTATCATAATCCTGTCATGTACACATTACAGATTCCATGTAAAGATAAACTGGCAGAGTGGGATTATGCTTCTTGACACTTAGCAAAGAAGGTGTCTAGAGAGGGACTACAAATTTCAACAATGGGGCCAGAATCTATGCTTCTAAACCCACCACTATTTACTTTCAAAGTAAATGTTACATTAATGCTTATGACTAACAGCACTTTCAAGCAAACTAATTTTAAAAATTAGGCATATTATTTCCAATAACAAGTGAGGAAAGAAGGGATATATAAACAAAAGGGATTTCTATTTCTGGCTTTTATGATTCTACTGGTATTTACTCTGTGAAGCTAGACTCAGTAAGATCTACTTTAAGCTCCTCATATCCATCCACGTGACTATGATGTCTGAGTAACAAAGCTAATTATATTCAGTGTAAGAATTTCAATGTGTCAGCTGTTTAATAACTCACTTTCAAACAGAAGTTCAGAAGTTTATTTCCCATTTCCCCTACTTCACTTAGTAAAGAATGAAATTTATTAAAAACAAAAAAACACCCTTCACTTTAAAGGCACATTTTTCTCTACTATAATTAGCTTTTTTTCCTTCTAGGTAGAGATTTTTTTCTTCTTCTGAATATTACAACTGATGACTAGATACAATCTGCTTCTTTTCATACATCTTTTACAGTAATTCATGAAAATAATAAATGTTGTAAATAACCCATTAAAAATGGATGTCATATACGGATGTGTATGTAAGCATTAGGATCCCAGGCTGGTCCATCAAGCCTTTACTTTTCTAACCTTCAGTCTCCTCACCTACAAGAGGAGGTTGAACTAGTTACATCAGTCATCTATGTTTAAAAAAACAAAAAACAAAACAAAAAAAAATAAAGAAAAGGCCAAACAAGCAGGACTTGGAAAGTCCCCCAAATTCAGTGTCAAAGAGCCACCTTGCCTGAAATTCTTTTCTCGTGGTTGGTGTCTTCTCCTTCAAGTGTTAGCCTCAAAGCCACCTCAGAGAGGCCTTCTGTGACTGTTCCAAGCAGATCCCTGTTACCTCAATGCCCTATTTTAACTATTATCACAATCTGTAACTGGTTTCTGGTTTGCTTGTTTGTCCTCTATGCCTAGGACAAAGTCTGAAAAATGAAAAATAAACACTGGTTAAAATAATGACATTATTATTTCAGAATTAATCATCATTAGTGATACTAATGCCTCTTTCATAATTATTTCAGAATTAATCATCATTAGTGATACTAATGCCTCTTTCATAATTACACTTGCACAGGATTTTGTTTCAGTAAAAGGCTTAGTAACAAAAAATTTTAAACATTTTGAACTAGTTTTGTATGAATCCCTCTATCTATAAACATCTTTTCTGACTGAAACCTTATTTCTTCCCTCACTAATTTTCTTATCTGAAAGATGTAATATGCATCTAATTTGTTTTCTTCCCACATTAAAATATCGATGAAGAAATTAGAAAAAGAAAACAAACAGAAATCTGGGAATAAAAAGGACATTAACAAATAAAAAATTAACAAAAGAACTCAATAGCATATTTCAACAAAGTAAAAGAAAAAATCAACAAAGGTGAAAAAAGGCTGAGATTATCTGGTCTGAGAAACACAAATAAATAAATTTTTAAAATGAATAAAGAAATGAACAAAGCCTCAGTTACCTATGGGATAACACAAGGAGCACCAACATTTATACAATTGGTGTCCTGGAAGAAAAGGAGAGAAAAGGGGGTGGGAAAAATATTTGAGGAATAGGTGGTATTAATCTAAAGAAGATGTTAACTGTAATATCCAGAACCATCATTTACAAAAATTGGACTTTGAGGCAAAAAAAATGTTACTAGAGACAAAAGATATTTCATAATGATAAAGGAATCAAACTGTGAAGAAGAAATAATAATTATAAATATATATGGACCTAATGAGAGCTCCAAAATACAAGCAGCAAAAAAGGACAGAAATCAAAGGAGAAACAAAATACTCAACAAAAATACTTGGAGAATTCAATATCTCACCTTCAAAAATGGATAGACAGAGATCCAAGAGGCGGAGGAGTAAGTGGAAGCTACACTAACCTCCTCCCAGGACTAGTCTGGATTTACAACTGAATTGTGGAGAAATCATCTGGAATAAACAACTGAACACTAGTTGGAGAGAAGTCTTATAACCGCTATAACCACGGAGAGACAGAAAAGGCCACTATATCACAACGTGATCGATAAGGAGTGCGGAGCCGAGAAAGGGCTGGCTGGGCTCCCACGGGTGGCAGCTGAAGGAACTGATAAACAGCTCAGCAGCCAGGGATTCCCTCTGAAAAGGGCAGGGTCTAAACACCCAGCTGGGCTTCCCAGCCTACAGCAACAGAGCAGAAAGTAAAATAGTATCCAGCTGTGAAAAGCTAAAAGACACAGGATTTCTCGATAGCCAAAGAGAAACAGTTGGAGAAAAAGAGCTCTTAAGTGGATCACATAAGAAAATATTTTGGCCACTACTTACCCTGGGTTCAAGCAGAGGGAGGGCAGAGAGGACTAGAGATGCTTCGGGAGAATCTGGGGCGATGGCTTTGAGGGGAGAACTGGGGGAGCAGCCAACCAGGTCCCAGTGCTGACTCATCCCCAGTGCTGCAGGCAGACCATTCCCCTCCAAGTGGCGTCAGCCTGAGGGGAAGCAAAAGCCCCGCCTACAGGAATTAAGCTGCCACACCCACGGTCCTCAAGCCTGACTGCTAATCACAGACTGAATAGATTAACAACTAAAGTAGACAGACAAAGGCAGTAGATATCTGGTAGTCTCCAACAGGCTGATTAGGCCCAGACTGGTACACTATCTGACTCAACAAGGACAGATCCAGGGAGTGCAGGTCAATCTACAAAGCAGCAACAAACAATAAGTCACAAAAATGAGGAGACAGAAACAACACCCCCCCCCCACTGAAAGAAAAGGAAGAATCCCCAGAAAGAGTGCTAAATGAAATAGAGGGAAGCAAACTGTCAGATATGAAATTCAAAACATGGATGATTATGGGGAAGATCAATGAGCTCAGCAAGCTCAAGGAAAACTACAAAGCACTCCAGGGAAACTACAAGGAACTTACTGAGAATTACACCAGCATGAAAAAGGACATAGAAGCTGTCAATAAAAGCCAGGAGAAAATGAAGAATACAATTTCTGAATTGAAGAACACAGTAGAAGGAATTAAAAGCAGGCTAGAGGAAGCAAAAAATCGAATCAGACAGCTGGTGGACAATGTAGACAAAAACTCACAGAGAGTGCAACAAAATGAAAAAAGACTGAACAAGACTGAAGATGTTCTAAGACAGCTGCAGGACAACATGAAATGTAATAATATCCATATCATAGGAATTCCAGAAGGAAAAGAGGAGCAAGGGATAGAAAACCTGTTTGAAAAACTAATGACAGAAAACTTCCCTAACATGAAGAGAGAAAGAGTCACGCAAGTCCAGAAAGCACAGAGGTTCCCAATGAAGATGAACCCCAACAGGCCCACTTCAAGGCAAATCATAATTAAAATGGCAACATTCAAAGACAAAGAGAGAATCCTAAAAGCAGCAAGAGAGAAACAACTAATAACATACAAGGGAACTCCAATAAGGCTATCATCAGACTTCTCAGCAGAAACACTACAAGCCAGAAGGGAATGGCAAAAAATATTCCAAGCAATGAAAAACAAAGACCTACAACCAAGAATACTCTGCCCAGCAAGGCTCTCATTCAAAATGGAGGGTGAAATAAGGAGTTTCCCAGACAAAAGAAGGCTAAAAGAATACATCTCCACCAATCCAGCATTGCAAGAGATGCTACAGGTCTGCTTTAAGAAGATGAAGAAACAGAGAGAGAAGAGAGGAACACAAGTACAAAGGGGAAAATGACAATGAATAAATACCTATCGATAATAACATTAAATGTAAATGGATTAAATGCTCAAATAAAAAGACATAGGGTAGCTAAGTGTATTAGAAAGCATGAACCATGTATATGCTGTCTACAAGAGACCCACCTTAGACAAAAGATCTACACAGACTGAAAGTGAAGGGATGGAAAAAAGTATTTCAAGCAAATGGACATGAAATAAAAGCTGGGGTAGCAATACTTATATCAGACAAAACAGATTTCACAGAAAAGGCCATAAAGAGACAAAGAAGGACATTTCATAATACTTAAGGAAACAATTCATCAAGAAGATATAACCCTGGAAAACATATATGCACCCAACATGGAAGCACTCAAATATGTAAAAAAAATTTTGAAAGACTCCAAGAAAGATATACACAGCAACACACTCATAGTAGGGAACTTTAACACCCACTGTCAACAATGGACAGATCTTCGAAGCAAAAAAACACCAAAGATATTGAGGCATTGAACAACACACTAGATCAAATGGACTTATTTCATATATATAGAACTTTACACCCCAAAGAAGCAAAATATACATTCTTTTCAAGTGCACCTGGAATATTGTCAAAGATAGACCACATGGTAGGACACAAAACAAGCCTCAACAAATTAAAGAAAATTGAAATTATATCAAGCATCTTCTCAGATCACAATGGCTTAAAATTGGAAATCAACCTCAAGGAAAAAACTCAAAAACATTCAAACTCATGGAGAATAAATAACATGCTATTAAATAGTGAATGGGTTAACAATAACATCAAGGAAAAAATAAAAAAAGTTTTCGGAAACGAATGATAATGAACACACAAAAACCCAAAACCTATGGGATACAGCAAAAGCAGTCCTGAGAGGGAAGTTCATAGCAATACAGGCCTGCCTAAAAAGGTCAGAAGAATCTCCAATAAAAAATCTAACACTACAGCTACAAGAACTAGAGGAACAACAACAAACAAAGCCCAGAACGAGTAGGAGGAAGGAAATCATCAAGAGCAGAACAGAATTAAATGACATAGAAACTAAACAAACAATTCAAAAAATCAACAAAAGTAGGATCTGGTTCTTTGAAAGGATAAACAAAATTGACAAGCCTTTAACTAGCCTCATCAAGAATAAAAGAAGACCGAAATGAATAAAATCAAAAATGAAAGAGGAGAAATCACAATCAATAGCACAGAAATACAGAGGATGGTAAGAAATTATTACGAACAACGGTATGGCATGAAATTTGACAACCTAGATAAAATGGACAAATTTCTGGAAACATAATCTTCCAAAACTGAATCAAGAAGAAGCACAAAGCCGGAACAAATAACAGCTAGTGAAATTGAAGCAATAATTTAAAAAACTCCCGGCACACAAAAGCCCTGGACTGGATGGCTTCACAAGTGAATTTTACAAAACATTTAGGGAAGAACTAACTCCTATCCTCTTCAGACTCTTCCAAAAAATCCAAGAAAAGGGAAGACTCCCAACCTCTTTCTATGAAGCCAATATTACCCTAATTCCAAAACCAGGTCAACACACAACAAAGAAAGAAAACTAGAGGCCAATATCGCTGATGAACATAGATGCTAAAATCCTCAACAAAATATTGGAAAACCGGATCCAGCAACACATTAGAAAGATCATACACCACGATCAAGTGGGATTCATCCCAGGGATGCAAGGATGGTTTAATATTCGCAAATCAATAAATGTAATACACCACATAAACAAAATGAAAGACAAAAACCACATAATCATATCAATAGATGCAGAAAAATCAGTTGATACAGCACAACACCCATTTATGATGAAAACTCTCAGCAAAATGGGAGTAGAGGGAGCATACCTCAATATAATAAAGGCCATATATGAGAAACCTGAAGGCAACATAATACTCAATGGGCAAAAACTGAGAGCATTCCCCCTGAGGTCAGGAACAAGACAAGGATGTCCACTCTCTCCACTCCTACTCAACATAGTCTTGGAAGTTCTAGCCACAGCAATCAGACAAGAAAGAGAAATAAAAGGCATCCAAATTGGAAAAGAGGAAGTAAAACTGTTATTATTTGCAGATGACATGACAGTGTACATAGAAAACCCTATAGACTCCACAAAAAAACTACTTGAACTAATAAGTGAGTTTGGCAAAATAGCAGGGTACAAAGTCAATATTCAGAAATCAAAGGCATTTCTGTACACCAACAATAAAATTTCAAAGATAGAAACTAAAAGAAAAATCCCATTTACCGTAGCAACAAGAAAAATAAAGTACCTAGGAATAAACTTAACCAAGGAGGTACAAAACCTGTACTCAGAAAACTAGATAACACTGAAGAAAGAAATTAAGGAAGATACAAATAAGTGGAAGCATATATCATGTTCATGGATGGTAAGAATCAACATCATTAAAATGGCCACACTACCCAAAGTAATTTATAGATTCAATGCAATCCCTATTAAAATACCAATGGCATATTTCACAGACCTAAAACAAATACTTCAAAAATTTATATGGAACCAAAAAAGACCCCAAATAGCCACAGCAATGTTGAGGAAGAAGAACACAGTAGGAGGAATCACAATACCTGATATCAAAGTATACTACAAGGCCACGGTAATCAGAACAGTATGGTACTGGCATAAGAACAGACAAATAGATCAATGGTATAGAATAGAGACCCTAAAATAAACCCAGGTCTATATGGTGAACTAATATTTGAAAAAGGGGGAAGGATCATAAAATGGAGTGAGAAGAGCCTCTTCAACAAATGCTGTTGAGAGAACTGGACAGGGACATGCAAAAAAATGAAACTAGGCCACCAACTTACACCGTACATCAGAATAAACTCAAGATGCATCAAAGACTTAAATGTAAGCCATGGCACCATTAAGTTTTAGGGGAAAACATAGGCAGGAAAATTTCAGATATCCCACGTAGCAACATTTTCACTGATATATATCTCCTAGGGCAAGGGAAATAAAGAATAAACAAATGGGACTACATCAAACTAAAGAGTTTCTGCTCAGCAAAAGAAAACATCAGCAAGATGAAAAGGGAACCAACCGTATGGGAAACTATATTTGCCGATGATACCTCACACAAAGGATTGATCTCCAAAATATATAAAGAACTTAGACGATTCAACACCAAGAAGACAGACAACCCAATTGTAAAATGGGCAAAGGACCTGAACAAACACTTCTCCAAAGAGGACATACAGAGGGCCCATAGACATATGAAAGAATGCTCAACATCACTAGCCATCACAGAGATGCAAATAAAAACCACAATGAGGTAACACCTCACACCAGTCAGAATGGTCATCATCAACAAATCAACAAACAACTTGTGCTGGAGAGGATGCAGAGAAAAGGGAACCCTGGTGCACTGCTGGTGGGAATGCAGACTGGTGCAGCCACTATGGAAAATAGTATGGAATTTCCTAAAAAAACTAAAAATGGAACTGCCTTTTGAACCAGCAAGTCCAGTGCCAGGATTATATCCAAAAAACCCTGAAAACACCAATTCAAAAGAACCTTTGCACCCCTATGTTCACAGCAGCACTAGTTACAATAGCCAAGTGCTGGAAACAACCTAAGTGCCCATCTGTAGATGAGTGGATCAAAAAACTGTGGTACATTTACACAATGGAGTTCTATGTAGCAGAAAGAAAGAAGGAACTCCTACCATTTGCAACAACATGGATGGAACTAGAGAGAATTATGCTTAGCGAAATAAGCCCGGCAACAGAAGTAAAATACCTTATGCTGTCACCTATTACAGGAGACTGATGAATAACACAAACAAATGAGCAAAATTGAACCAGAGGTATGTAAACAAGGAATAAACTAACAGTAACAAGGGGGGAGGCGGGAGGGAGAAAAGTGGGGTAGAAGGGGAAGGGTCTCATCAAAGAACATGTATAAATGACCCACGTACATGGACAACTGGGTGGGGACTGACTCTGGGAGAAGGGGGGGGCAGGGTGCGGGGAAGTGATAGGGAAACAAGTGGGACAACTGTAATGGAAAAACAAAAAAATTTTTAGTGGGGGAAAAAAATGAAAATATAAAGTATGGAAATGCAATTTTAGTGAATATTAGAGGGACAAGGATTTTCCTTCACACTGTATATTTTTCTCCCTATCTGATCCCTCCAGAGTTTGGCATCCTGAAGAAGTAAGTAATCACATAAGGTTCTTTGCATAAAACTAATAAGACCAGTTGCTAATAAAGGTTTTTTTTTTGACCAAGACTTTGACTGGAATGTCATGCCTAAAGGAGACATGCTTGAGCTCTGGTTATTACCAAAAAGCCCTGAGGAACTAGGATTGACTTTCAAAGATAATAAAAGCCCATGAGAAAAAAGGTCTGGTACCGTGGTTGGTTGTGCAGTCCATGGCAATCTCTCCAGGGAAGGAACGAAGGTTGCTTTCCTGAAAGATGGCTAGAAGAGAACCTTAAGGCACAACGGAAAACCTGAAGGACTTGGAAAAGATAGGTGTTTACTGGCAAGGCTGAATGGCAGGTATGTGGCTCAGCTTCTGTGACCTGAAGGGCAGGCTGAAGGTCACCCTAAATATTCCTTGTGTAAGTTACAACAAAGCAAAACTAAAGATCATAAGTGATCATTTGCTGCTCTTGTTGTGTTTATGCAAATGAACAGGATAAATTAAAAATGGACCTAATGCAGTCCCTTTAATGACAAGGAGGGTAATCTTAAGGAGAAAAATTGTGATTTAAGGAAAATCACAATGCTCAGTGGTAGACTATAAAGTAGTGGAGCTAACCGTCTTTAAAGTTTCTTTTCATTTGAAAGTTAAACTATGTCTGTGGCATCATCAAAGATGCTTAATTTACAGGCAAGAAGAATGTCAAATACCTTGCAACTGGATGTCTTTCCAATAAGACAGTCTTGCAGATTTAGAGACTTGTTTGTGGGTTATGTTGCATAAATTAACATCTGTTTTCTGTTTTCAAAGGGCATAAGCCTATGATCTCATTACCTGAGTGATCGTCTGTACGTCTGTACGTATAGGCCTCACTTAATCCTGTCTGCATCGCTGCCTCCCAAGACACAATGGTTTGGCTGAACTAGGTGGCTGGGTTGGTGAAGAATGGGGTCGTCCGTGTGCTTCACTTTAAAATTGGTTTCTCTTTTCTATCCTAATGTCTTGGACAGAAAGGGTCCAGAGGTCTGAGAGGGGGGAAACTTAAAATATTCCTCTCAGCCTCAACTAAGAATAGTGGGCAAAAGGGCTTTGGACAGGTGTGACGTGCCTTGCACACCTTCTTCCAAAGAAGCCTTTTTCTTCCTAACATGGGACATTGAAAAATTAATTCCTGCCTTTTGTCATCTAGTGGTTATGGTTTTAATAATAACTTTTAACCCTATAGCCAAATCTGTTGACCCCAGAACACAACAAGGATGCCAGGTTGTTAAACTGAGAATGCCATTGCCCAGGGACAACCAGCTGACCTGGAGTCTGCACGATCCTTCCCCATGTGGGAAGGCCACCCTCCCCTCCACACTCCCACTCTCATTAGGGATTTCTGGACCCAAGGGTAGGTAGGACGACGACCATGTCCAGCTTGAAGCAGCTAGAGGAGCCTGAGACCTTCGCCCATTGCCCTTTATAAGATTATAAAGGGTCTTAAGTCTGAGAAGAGGGAATTGTTACAGATCCAGGGTCCGACCCCTCCCAAAATAAATAAATAAACAAATAAATTAATTCATTTTTTAAAAAGCTACACTCATCAAGACAGTGTGGTACTGAAATAGACAGATGTATAAATCAACAGAACAGAAGTGAGAGATCAGAAAGAAACCCTCGCATTTATGGTCAATTGATTTTTGACAGGAATGCCAAGACAATTCAAAGGAAAGGCTAATCTTTTCAACAAATGGTGCTGGGACAACTGGATATCTGCATGCAAAAAAATGAAGCTGGACCTCACCTCGCACCACATGAAAAAATTAACTTAAAATGCATCCAAGTCTTCAGTGCTGGAGCTTAAACCACAAAATGCTTAGAAGGTAAGTAGGTGTAAATTTTTGTAACTTTGGATTAGGCAATGTGTCTCAAATTGGGTAAGCATCAAAGAAAAACATAAGCTAAATTGGATTTCATCAAAATTAAAAACTTTGTGCTTCAAAGGACCCTATCCAGAAAGTCAAAATACAACCTACAGAAGGAGAATTTTTGCAAATGATATGTCTGTTAAGAGATATGTATTCAACACACAAAATATAGAGAAAGAACTCTTAGAACTCAATTTTTAAAACGACAAACATCCCAATAAAATATAGATAAGCAATCAAAATAAACATTTCTCCAAAGAAGATATACAAATAGTCGATAAACACATGAAAAGATGCTCAATATCAATCCTCAGAGAAACGTAAATCAAAACAAAGATACCACTTCACACATATGAGCACGGCTAAAATAAAGACAGACAATAAGAAGCACTGATGATGATGTGGAGAAACTGGTAACCCATAAATTGCTGGTGAGAGTAAAAACTGAAGCAGCCACTTTGGAAGACTCAAAACGGTATATATAAAGATACCACAGACATATATATGAACTGAAAACACGTGCCAACAAAACTTTATAAAACCATTCACAGCAACATTATGAATAATAGCCAAAAAGTAGAAAAAAACCTAAATGTCCACTGATGAATGAGAAATAAAATGTGTGAATCCACACAATAAAATATTTCTCAGCTACAAAAAAGTGTGCTACAACATAGATGAACCTTGAAAACATAGTGCAAAGTGAAATAAGCCAGACACAAAAGGCCACAGATTTCATTATTCTACTTACAGAAAATGTCTAGAATAGGAAAATACACAGAAATGAAAGCTTAATGAACTTTCAGTTGCTATTTGCTGGGAAGAAATGGAGCGTGACTGCTAATGTGGAAAGGTTTTTAAATTAGAAGGTGGTGATGGGTGCACAAATCTGAGACTACACTAAAAACCACTCAACTGTATACTTTTAAAAAGTGAATTTATAATATGGGAATTATGTATCAATATTTTTAAATCAACGAAAAAATTATAGTGCATGGTTTTGTTTTCTATTCTCTAAACTTTTTCTTAAAAGGTTGCCTGAACAACATTTAAATACTTTGTAAGTATGGGACAAAATGTAACTCTACTTGAAAAAGAGTTTAATCTTATGATTCTTTCATCTGTTAGTGTGTGAAAAAGGGTGGGTAGCGAGAACAGTAAAGGATACAGCAAATGGGGCAAACTGTCGACGATAAGCAAATCTTGGTAAAGACATGTTTTTTATTCTATTTCGATTCTTAGAAGTTTTCTGAATGTTTGAAAATATTTCAAATAAAAAGTTTATAAGATAATCACCTTGCAACGTATAAAATGACTATTTAAAGACACTTTAAAAAAGCCTCTAAGCTATAGTAAACCTTACTTAATCCTGTTATGTTGAAAGCACTGGTTACAGAGGCGTTTGGTATCCTTACTGCTGCCACAGATTAACTGTGACAAGAATAAATTACCCAAGTGTCTGTAACTACAGTGGTATTATATCCATCTAAAATGACAGAGAAAATGATATGCCAACTCTGCTATTGAGCAGAGATTTTATCCTGTGTGTTTCCAGTATATAATCATATATTGTATGATAGGGTGTACATGTAATATCTGTATTGTGTATATGTATATAATATATAATATCACATTCTAGATATTTGGTAATCATCTATATTTTAACAATATAGTTTTTATTCCACCTGTCCAAAGAAGTGACCAAACTAGAAAACAAAGAGCAAATTAAACCTAAAACAGAAGAAAAATAATAAAGAATATAAATCAATAAAATAGATAACAAAAGATAAAAATCAAAGAAATCAAAAGGTGGTTTTTTTTTTTTTAAGAAGAAAACAAATGGATAAACCTCTAGCCAGACTAGTCAGTAAAGCGGGGTTGCAGAAAATATAATAAATGTAACAACTTTGTTAATATAGTCAACATTCCGATTATGAGATGAACTAATCATATCAAAAACTCAAAATGCCAAAAATCGGTCAAGAAAAAAACAGTTAACTTGAATAGCCTCATATGTATTAAAGAAACTATTCTGAAGTTAAAAATATCACAAAGCAAACTCTAGGACCAGATGAATTAATAATCGATTTTTCCAAATATTTAAAGAAAAAAATACCAATTCAGTACAAATTCTCACAGAATACAGAAAAGGAAAACTTCCTGATTCATTTCTGAAGCCAACACTGCTCTGCTACCAAAAACAAAGACATTACAAGAAAAGAACTAAAGACCAATATCCTTCATTATTATAAATGCAAATTTTCTAATTAAAATTTCAGCAAATATAATATACTAATGTATAAAAAGGATAAATGACCACATGGGGTTTATCCCAGGAATGCAATACTGGTTTAACGTTTTTTTTAAATAATGTAATCCAACCAAACAAAAAACAAATTATCATCTCAAAAGATGCAGGAAAAGTATTTGATAAAATTCAGTCCTTCCATGATAATAAGATCTTGGCAAAGTAGAAACAAAAGGAACTTCTGTAAGTTGATAAAAGCCATGTATATATAAAAGACACAGCTAACAACCCTCGCCGCTATGACTCAGTTGGCACATCATCCTGTAAACTGAAAGGTCATGGGTTCAATTCCCAGTCACAGCACATACCTAGATTGTGGGTTCAGTCTCCGGACGGGACATGTATGAGAGGCAACCAATCAATGTTTTTGTCTCACATCGATGTTTCTCTCCCTTCCTTCCCTTCTCTCTAAAATCAATAAGCATGTCCTCAGGTGAGGATTAAAAAAATAAATTTTTAAAAGGACACAGATAACAATATTATGGTGAAAAATAAAATACTTTCCCTTTAAGAGCAGAACATGCTAAGGATGTTCCCTATCACCATTCCTATTCAATATCATAGTGAAAGTATTAGCCAATGCAAGAAGGCAAGAAAAAGAAATAAAGCATATAGACTAGAAAAGAGAAAATAAAATTGTCTTTACACACAGATATCATTATTTTCAATGTAGAAAATCTTATGGAATTCTACCAGAATAAAAGCAAGATTAGCAAAGTAACAGGATACAAGGGCAAAATACAAAAATCAACTGAATTTCTAATACTGACAAGGAACAACTGGAAACTAAAATTGAAAACTACTCGTAACAGTATCAAAATATATATATATATAATACCAAGTGGTATATTTCACAAAATGCTGGAGAAATTAAAGAACACCTAAATAAAGATATACTGTGTTCTTAAATTGAAAAAAACAAACAAAAAAAAACCCAGATCACATGTTAACAACAAAAACAAAAACCCTCAGTATTATTAAGATACCAGTTCTCCCCAAACTGATCTAGATAGTCAATCAATCCTAATAAAAATCTCAGCAGGCTTTTTTGTAGAGATCACAGGATGATTCTAAGATGTACATGGAAAAGCAAAAGACCCAAAATATTAAAACAATTTTAAAAAAAGGAAGACTTAACACTATGACTCAAAGTCATAGTAATTAAGGCAGTATAATACTGACACAAAGGCAGTAGATGAAATAAAATAGACTCCAGAAATAGACCCCTGCATATATGGTCAATGGATTTTGACAAAGGTACCAAGGCAATTCAATCAGGGGAAAATATTTTCAATAAAAATTCTGGTACAATTAGATAGTCAAATGAGAAAGAAAAAAAACCCTTGACACCTCAACACTTACAAAAATCAATATGAAATGAATGCTAGAACTTAATATAACAGCTAAAACTCCAAAACTCCTAGACATCAGCATAGGAGAAAATATTAAGTAGGATGCAAAAACTCATGATACATACAGATGAATAAAACTCATGATACATATATGAATAAATTAGAACAGATTAAAAAAATTTTTAAATTTTTACTCTTCAAAAGACACTGCTACAGAAGTATCATAAGAAGTACTAGCCACAGACTGAAACCAACTATTTTGCAAAACATGTATCTGATAAAGGATTTGCATCCAAAATATGTAAAGAACTCTTGCAACTACGTATAAACAATGCAATTTTTAAATGCACAAAAGATCTGACTAAACATTTAAGCAAAGACAATATGAATAGCACAGAAACTAAAGTACATGAAAAGATACTCAAGATTCTTAGTCATTAGGTAAACAGAAATTAGAACTATCATGAGACATCAATACATACCCACTAAAATGACTAAAATTTAAAACTCTAGGCCTGGCTGCTATGGCTCAGTGGATTGAGCATCGGCCTGCGAACCAAGTGTTGCTGGTTCGATTCCCAGTTAGGGCACATTACTAGGTTGCACTTCAGGTACCCAGTTGGGGGCGCATGAGAGGCAACGGCACATTGATGTTTCTCTCCCTCTCTTTCTCCTTTCCCCTCTCTCTAAAAAAAATAAAATAAAAAATAAAACAGAATAACCTTAAAACTCTTTACTATACCAAGTGTTGGTAAGGATATGGAGGGACTTGAACTTGAACACACTGCTAATGGTAATATAAAATGGTGCAAATACTTTGGAAAACAGGTTCACAATTACTGAAAAGTTAAACATACACCCATTAGATTCAGAATTCCACTCCTAGGTATTTACCCAAGAGAAAGTGAAACATGTGCAAAGACTTGTACGGGATGTTATAAGCAGCTTTATTTGCAATAGCTCAAATTTCCTCTGATGAGTAAACGTATAAACAAATGGTGGTATTCCCACACAACTGAATATGACTCAGCATTAAAAAGAAACAAACTACAGAAACATGCAACATCGAGGATGGATTTCAAAATAATCATGCTGAATAAAAGATAGCAGATACAAGTTCATACTACATGATTCTGTTTATATAAAGTATGAGAATATGCTAACTAATCTGTAGTAACAGAGGGCACAAGAGCAGTTGCCTGAGACTGTGGGAGGGGGAAAACAAAGGGTCATAAAGCAACTTCAGGATGGTGCAGGCAGTCGTTGTCTTTATTGTGGTGATAGTGCCACAGTGTATACATGGGTCAAAACTCAAACTGTACACTTTAAAGGTGTACAGTTTATCGTACATCAGTTATACCTCAAAAAAACCTGCTTTAAAAAGTTATTATCTCTTTCTATACTCTACACATAGCTTGTTTCTTTGGATATTTTTGAGGAACTCAAAATCACTACCTCACATTAACAACATGAGGGCTTTTCTCCAAAACTGCAGCCATCCTCCTTGTCTTATTCCTTACACACCTAACAGCCCTATTATGTTGAAATATTTCCCCTCATAAATACATAACTATGTCATGTGATGATGATGGTTATCAATCTCATTAAGTTACAATGTCTTTCTTATACAATAGCCAACATTTTAGCACAAGACAGAGAGACACACAAATACCTGTCAAGACAATATTTAACCACTTAATGCAGTGAATTGGAAAAAGGATTTCTCAATGAAAAAATCTAGCAAAGCTTTATACGCTACAGTTTCATCTGGATGAGAGTTACACAAGCACAGCTGACCCGTGTTCAATGCAGGGGTTAGGGGCACTGACCTTTGCCAGTCAAAAACACAAATAAATGTAACTTCTGACTACAAACACTTAATTGCTAATAGACTACTATTGACAGGAAGCCTTACTGATAGCACAAACAGGCTATTAACACCTATTTTGTATGGTATATTACATACTGTATTCTTACAATAAAAAAGAGAAAAAAATGTTATTAAGAAAATCATAAGAGGGACTTCCAGCCAAGATGGAGACCTAGACAGACATGCTGTGTCTCCCTCCACAACTAAGAAGGAATACAGCTACCTCAAAACTAGAGACAACCAAAAGTTCCAGAAAATCAAGCTGCATGGAAGCCCAACAAACAAAGATATGAGGAAGAAACACTCATCCAGACAGGTAGGAGGGGCAAAGCTGGGGCAGAGAGGACATGGTGTGGTGGCGGCAGCAGCTGTGGCAGTGGCAGGCCGGTGGAAAGCACAGTCACACATTTTAAAAAGCCGGGAGGAACACTTGGGGAGCATTCCCAGCAACAGACTAGACCACGCAGCTCATGGTCCCAGCGCTGGGGAAAATAAAGCCTCATTGCTTTTGACTGTGCAAACCAGTAGGGGTTAGGGCGGAGGAAGAAACTGCCTGTCTCTCAGCAGAGACCACTTGTTTAAAGGGACTCCAGAGTCCTAGAACATCCGCAGACCCACCTACTCTGGGAACAACAGCCAGGGCAACAGGTAAGAGAGGTGCCAGTCCCATACAAAGTGGGAGAAATGCCTGAAAAGGAGGAGAGTGCTAAGCACACGGCATTGTTCCCTCTCAGACCCCTCCTCCACAAACAGCACCACAATGTGGTGAAACGGGTCACCCTGTACTGCCAAATACATACCTAAGGCTCCGCCCCTTACAACATAACAGGAGCGACAGCCCTACCTAAGACACAGAGACAAACACAGGAGCCTGTCAAGATGAGACAGAGAAGTATGGCCCAAAAGGGGGAACAGACCAAGGTTCCAGTGGGAGAACAAAGCGACGAGGAGCTAGCTAACCTAACAGATGCAGAGTTCCAAACACTAGTGATAAAGATGCTCACAGGCTTGACAGATATGCTTAAGTACAGCAAATGCATAAGGGAAGAAGTGAAGGCTATGCTAAACGAAACAAAGAAAAATCCACACAAAACCAATGGTGAAGGGAAGGAAATCAGGGTTCAAATCAATGATTTGAAACATAAGAAAACAACAGTCAACCAGTACAGAATGAGGAAACAAGAATTGAAAAAAATGAGGAGAAGCTTAGGAACCTCTGGGACAACTTTAAATACACCAACATCCAAATCATAGGGGTGCCAAAAGGAGAAGAAGAAGAGCAAAAATTGAAAACTTATGTGAGAAAATAGTGAAGGAAAACCTTCCTAGTGTGGCGAACAAAATAGACATACAAGTCCAGGAAGCAGAGAGAGTCCCAAACAAGCTAGACCCAAAGAGGACCACATCAAGACACATCATAATTAAAATGCCACAGGTGAAAGATAAAGAGAGAGTCTTAAAAGCAGCAAGAGAAAAGCAAAGAGTTACCTACAAAGGGGTGCCTATAAGACTATCAGCTGATTCCTCAAAAGGAACTTTGCAGCCAAGAAAGGAATGGCAAGAAGTACATATTCAAGGTGATGGAAAGCAATGACTTACAACCAAGATTACTCTATCCAGCAAAGCTATCATTTAGAATGGAAGGGTAAAGTGCTTCCCAGACAAGGTAAAACTAAAGGAGTTCATCATCACCAGGCTATTATTATATGAAATGTTAAAGGTACTTAAGAAAAAGAAGATCAAAATTATGAACATTAAAATGACAACAAACTCACAACTATCAACAATTGAATCTGAAAAAAAAAAAAACAAACCCAACTAAGCAAACCAGAATAGAAACAGAATCATAGGTATGGGGATCATGTGGAGGGTTATCAGCTGGAAGGGGAAAGGGGATGAAATGGGGAAATGGTGCAGGGATTAAGAAACATAATTGGTTGGTAAAGAATGGACATGGGGAAGTTAAGAATAATACAGGAAAGGGTGAAGCCAAAGAACTTATATGCACGACCCATGGACATGAACGAAGGTGGGGGGTGGGACTGATGGAGAGAAAGGTGGTACTGAGCAGAGAGAGGGGAGCAAAGAAAAAATTGGGACTACTGTAACAACATGATCAATAAAATGTACTTTAAAAAAAGAAAATCATAAGAGAAAATATAGTCATAGTTTTTATTGAAAAAAAATTCCAGATATAAGTTCAAACCCATGTTATTCAAGGGTCAACAGTATATACATAAAAAATGTTTAAAAAGCCATTTAAGATGTGTGCACTTTACTGAATATGTTATGCTTCAACAACAAAAGTACTATTACTCAAGTTCGAGTGTACAGTACTGTATTTCATGGACTTCCTTCCCCTCCACGACTCTCCCAGACACGTCTCTGTGGCTTTGTAACCCTAGTCGATCTCTCTCCAGTGTACTATGATCCTCATGTCCCTGCAACCCCTCCATATTCCAGAGAGGAGCATCAGGGAAAGGTCTTTTACAGGATATTCTCCATCAGGTGGGAACAATTTAGGGAGGCAGCTAATCTCAGCAACCTAGAGGAAATACTGTTTCGATGATTTATTTTTTTAAAAGTTAAGGGTACTTCAGAAATCAGAGAAGTGGAATGAAGTTCAAAGCCAGAACTAGGACAAGAATCTAATGATTCTTAAGAGTCCAGTATAAATCTACATCCAGTTTATAGGCTCAAGACTCCAACCTAGTTTTTTACACCATGGAATTAAAAACTGCTCAGTTGTCGATTTGTAATCTAAGGTGACAAAATTTTAGCCAATAAAGATCAGAAAGGGGAACTAGGCTTAGTTTTTGTTTGTTTTTAAGATACACGTGTCCTCATAACAGCCCAAATTTGCAATAGAGGGAGTACAATGAGGGTGGATACAGCCAACAAACCAAGGTGAACTCCATTTCCCAGAGAGGATATGCACCGTAGTTTTAGGACTTATCAGTCAAACATTTTAAATTAAAACAGCAAGAACTAAAAACATCTGAACAAACCACTGATTCAGCTGATGGTGGGGACTATTAAATTATGCACCACCTGAAAAATTTTAAATGCCAAAATTCCTTTTGATTAGGTGAAATCAATTATCTAAAGTGGTTAGAAAAATTTGACCGTATTTAGGTTTTGTGTGTAGGTTCTGGTCTACTTTTGTGGTCTGTGGTTTTGTAACAGGCCTTTGTAATGCTATATTGTCTGCTTTAGTCTTCTAGCCCCACCTGAGCTTCCACTAGATCAGCAGTTCTCAACCTGTGGGTCACGACCCCTTTGGGGGTCGAACGACCCTTTCACAGGGGACGTATAAGACCATCAGAAAACACATATATAATTACATATTGTTTTTGTGATTAATCACTATGCTTTAATAATGTTTAATTGTAACAATGAAAATACATCCTGCATATCAGACATTTACATTACGATTCATAACAGTAGCAAAATTACAGTTATGAAGTAGCAACAAAAATAATCTTACGGTTGGCGGTCACCACAACATGAGGAACTGTATTAAAGGGTCACGGAATTAGGAAGGTTGAGAACCACTGCACTAGATGCTTTCTGGTGCCACATGAAGGGTTGAAAGGCACGTCCTTAGACCACATGGTATAACTGAGTGGAGGAATGCCAGGCCTGTAGGTGGACAGGACCCTGGGCAAGTCTCCAGCTGCCCCATTAGTGAGCTTCACCTCTATCTCTGCTGGGGCTGCTGCTGTTGGCAGAACAGGCCCTTTAACACCACTGGGTAAATGTCTGACTGCTGAGTTCCTATTGGGCTTCTACCTTCCTGGTCTTTTTCTCTTTGTTTGTCTGTTTATGCCTATTGGTGATTCCAAGTTAGAGGCCCCTCCAGTTTGGGATATATGAGACCTTAAAAAAAAAAAAAAAAGAAACACACAGGGAATCCACCATAGTGTCATTCTTATGTCTTGCGGTCCTGATTGGTCCACCTTCTTTCCACCTTTCAGAATCTTGGAATGATTGCCTATTAAATTGTTTCCAAAGTATTTAGTGGTATTTGGAGGGATGGCGCAGGGGAAAAGTAAGCCTTAGCCATCTCGTCACACTAAATCTAAAAAAGAAAATGCTTGTTAAAATAAAAGACTTAAACTGACCCAAAGTCTCCTAACATAATAGATGTGTCCAAATATTGAATAGAAAATCACTCATTATACCAGAAACACACACTGTGAATACGAAGGGACAATCAACTGAAGCCAAAACCAAGATGAATCTAGTTTGGAACTGACAAAGATCTTAAAGCTGCCACTATCATATTGTTTCAATACATGGTTATGCTTCTTCGCTTTGAGAAAAATGAAACGTACAAAACCACAGCAAAGAAACAGAAGTTATGAAGAAAAGACAAATAGGAATTATAGAATTGAATATTAAAAAACTGAAAATGAAATCCCATATGAATGAAAACATCCCAAATTTGAGGAATGATATAAACTTAACAGTGCAGTCCTGGCCAAATGGCTCAGTAGATTGGAGCATCATACACCAGAAAGGTTGCAGGTTCAATCCCCATCTGGACACACAGCTAGGTTGCAGGTTCAATTCTCATTCATGGTGCATATGGGACACAACTGATCAATATTTCTCTTCCCCCCTTTCCTCTCTCTCTAAAATCAATAAACATACTTGTGGGTGAGGATTAAAACAATAAATAAATAAACTTACAGAACAAATCCCAGGGAGAATAAACCCAAAGAAGTCAAGACAGCTCACAATTAAACTTCTGAAAACTAAAGACAGAAAAACTTAAAGGCAGCCTAAGAGAAATGACACTATACACCAATTGCATTGACACCAATCCCAATGACAGCTGATTTCTCATCTAACTCAGGCAGGCCTGAAGAAAGTGGCACATTTATTAAGTGCTGAAATATAAAAACTGTCAATTGTGAATTCTATATATAACAAAATCATCTTTCAGGAAAGGAAGAAAAATAAAAACATTATCAGATGAAACAAAACAAAAAGCTTTGTCACTGCCATGTCTACCCCTAAAAGAATGGCTAAAGAAAGCTCCCCTTAAAGAAAAGAACTTCATAAAATAATAAAGGGATTTAAAAAAAAAAAAAGGGTAAACGTAACAGACTATCCTTCCTCATGAGTTTCTTAAATCATACTTTTGGTTGAAACATAGTTATAATGACATCTGTGTGTTCAATGTGTGAAGAGAAAATACTTCAGAAAATTATATTTTAAAATGTGGGAAGTAGGGCAGTGGAATCTTATTGAAAGCAAGATTTCAATACTGCTGTCAAAATGGTAAAACATTGGTATCAGTAGGCTATGATAAGTTACTTATGTTTACTGTGATGTGTAGAGCAATCCCTAAGAAAAATATACAAAAGCACTATACTCAAAGACAATATAAATAAGATGGAATCGTTTAGAAAAGGATTCCTTCAAAAAAGAAAATAAAAATAAATTCAAAGTAAAAGGAAGAAAATAAAAAAAAAAAAAAAGGACCAGAAATCAATAAAATTGAAAACAGAAAAATGAAATCAAAAGCTGGTTCTCTAAAAAAAAAATCAGCAAAATTGACTAGCCTCTAGTAAGACTGATACACAAATAAGAGAGAAGACAAAATCACCAATACCAGGAATGAAGCAGGGGGCAGCACTACAGCCATTAAAAGATTTATAAGAGAATATCATAAAAACTCTGTGATCATAAATTCAACAACTTGGAAAATAATGGGCCAATTCATCAAAACCTCCAAATATGAAAATGCTACCAAAATTAAACAAATGGCCCGCATATACGTAGAGCCACTAAAAACACTGAATTTATCAATAGAAATATCCGTCCAAAGATAAATCTTCACCCACAAATGGCTTTAAGTGAAGAATTGTATCAAACATTTCAAGAAGAATTAGCACCAATTTTATGTAATCTATTCCAGAAGATACAAAAAGAAATACTTCACAACTCACTTTATGAGGCTAGAATTACCCTGATACCAAGGTCAGACAAAAACATGACAAATTTTCTTTTAAAACTACAGGCCAACATCCTGTATTAACTCAGATATAATAACCCTCAACAAATAACTAGCAAAATGAATCTAGGAATATATAAAGAGGACTACATACCACAGCTGATTGGGATTAACTCTGCACATGCAAGACTGACTCAATATTTGGAAATCAGTCAACAAAATCTACCACACCAACAGTTAAACAAGAAAATTGTATGATCAAAATAATTGATGCAGACAAAGCTTTTGGCAAAATACAGCAAATTCATGATATACATTCTCAGCACACTGAGAACAGAATGGAACTTCTTCCACTTTGCATCTGCAAAAATCTATTGCTAACACCATTTGTAATAGAGAAAGAATGAATGGTTTGTCACTAAGAGTGGGAAAAAAGATGAGGGTACTGATTTCACAAATTTTATTCAGCATAGTATTAGAAGTCCTAGCCACTGCAGTAAAAATAAATAAATAAAATGCATACAAATCAATTAGGAAGAAACCATGAACTGTCCCTGTATATAAATGACATAAAGCCCCAAAGGGATCTATGAAAAACACCAAAACTCCTAGAATAAGTGACTTAAGCAAGGTAGCAAGATATAAGACCAATGTAAGATTTTTATATACTAACAATGAACATGTGGAAGTCAAAATTAAACACAAAATACCATTCACAATCAACCCCCAAAATAAAATATTTATGTATATACTTAATAAAATATGTACAGGATATGTATGCTAAAAATTACAAAATGCTGATTTAAAAAGAGACCTTAATTAATGAACATACATATTATATTCATGGATTGGAGTACTCAACATAGCAATAAATGTCAATTCTCTCCAAATTAATGTATAGATTTAATGCAATTTGTATCACTATCTCAGCAAGGTATTTTACAGACATAAAACAAGCTCAGTTTAAAATTTACATAGAAAGGCACACTCCCTAAAATAGCTGAAAGAATCTTGAGAAATAAGAATGAAGTGGAAGGACTTACTCTATTTGACTATATAGCTAGAGTACTCTAGGCAGTGTAGTACTGGCGGAGGCATACAGGGATCAATGGAATAGAACCCAGGGGGCAGAAACTGACCCTCAAAATAAGCCTTACTGATTCAGACACAGAGGCAGAAGCAATTCAGGGGAAGAACAGACAGCCTTGTCAACAGAATAGTGCTAGAGCAATTGGACAGCCATAAGCAAAAAAAAAAAAAAAAAGACACAAACATTTTAGTATCTCAAAACCAATCTGTTTTGCTTGTGATAAGTAGAAATGTGAAATACAGTAGTTAACATGTCCCATCAGCTAAGCTGTTGATTATAAAGATAACACTTTTCTAAAAATCCCATTCTTTGTTTTAACTCATGTGGTTGTTCTCTCCTATACTTTGATCAAACAGTTGCTGGGTATAAATTAAATTTTCAAGTTTCTTTAAGGAGGTCCTACAAATAACAGTTAAGTGATACTCATTAAGTGGTGAAAGAAAAAAAAAGTTCAAGTTTGGGAAATTTTCTTGGGCATAGTAATTATGGTGAAAAAAATTAGGTCCACTTGAGAAAGTGTTATAATTAAAAACAAAGAGTTAAAGAATATCTTCTTCAATAAGTAATGTAAACTAGATACTTTTTACTATTAAACATGACTTTTATAAATGCATAATTCAATAATTTTATTCACTATCAGTCTTTAATAGCTTATTCCTTACCTGATATAAATTTTAAGTTTACAGAATTGTTCAACAGCATTAATTTAAAAATGACATTGGATGTTCAAACAGAAAACTAAAAAACGAAAATCCTCTTGTACCCACGTACTCAATGTTTTACTTAAATATAAATTTTAGCATTACTATAAATTGTATTATTTTTTAATTTATATATTTCATTATAATTACATGAACATAAAAATGTAATTATACATATTTTCCCCTTTAGTACAGTGACTTTCAACCTTTTTCATCTTATGGCACACATAAACTAATTACTAAAATTCTGCTGCACACCAAACAGTGTATTTTTTACAAACCTGACAACAACAAAAAAGGTAAAATTTTGATTCATTCACACCAGACAGATATTGTTGGCTCTTGTCATTTTTTAAATTTGACAATCTAAAGGAAAGAGGTCAGTGTCCCTGACTAAATAGTCAGGTATTGTTTGTTTCAAAAATTCTTACGAAACACTGGTTGAATATCACCGCTCTAGTAACTAGGCACAAATTTTAATCTACCTCATCTGTCCTGGTTTGCTTCAAAGCTCTAGGGATACCATTTTTGGCATTAACCAGTGTCTATAAACAGAAGGTACTAGCTAACTTACAGGATGGGGAGGGGTAGGGTTACTTTACGATCTCATTGTGGAGTTAGTCAGTTACAAGCCTAACCTTAAGAAAAGAAACAAGTTACCTCTTCAGACATAAGAAAAAACATGTTGAAGTGCTAAACTTCTGCTCCAAAAAGGGCATATATTTACTTATTCTGCCCTGCTGACAAGCAAACGAGGGAGAAAACTTCAAAACTAAGCCTCCAAAATACAATTAGGTAATCCCAGGGCAGGTACTCTGATAGTTTATTTAGGGAGGGAGGGAGGAAGGGAGGGAGGGAGGAAAGAAGGAAGGAAGGAACGAAGGAAGGAAGGAAGGAAGGAAGGAAGGAAGGAAGGAAGGAAAGGAGGGGGGAGGGAGGAAACATTTAACTGAAAGTAGTGCACACAGGCACTGTGCTAGGGGCTAAGGCTGAACACTGCCTGTACTCAAGGAGCTCATAAGACTAAGATGGACACAGACAAATCAAGTATCAACACTAGGGTCTCCAGGTGTACTGACACCACCAAATTCCGCTCCAAGAGTCTGCAGATGCCCTCAAGTAGCGGTAACATGTGAAAGGCAAGCAAGAGTCAGATAGGTGTGCATTTCTACCAGAAAGCACAAGGCAAAGCGATGAAAGGTGTAAGAAAAGATGGTACTCAGAAAATAACAGTCATTTAGGAGGGTCTGAAATTTAGGGAGCACTGGTAGGAATTAGAGAGAAGACTGAAGAGGGAAGCAGAGGCTGAGTCATACCCTATGCTAGGTCCTGGAAGTTATGTGCTATTTTTCCCATTTTGCTAGTAACTTGACCCAAGTCACATCAGTAGGTAAATGGAAGGGACAAAATGAGAACTTAGGTCTGTTTTTCTACAAAGTTCAAACTCAGATTGCCTCTCAACCATCTTCCATTACTTTCGGGGTGAGGTGTCGTTCAACAAAAATTGGCTTCTTGAAAGTAGTGGACTCCTATGTTGTACAATAACCCGTTAACTAGTCATTAAAACAGCAATTCTCCACTTGAGGTCCTTGGATTCCTGCATCCAGTCACCTGGACACTCAGTGTAATGGAGATTCTGGGCCTCCTTCTAAACCTCCCGAATCACATTCTCTGGGACTGAGCCTGGAAGTTTGCACACAGCATGCTTTTGGAGGTCGTTGATGTAAATACCTTTTCAACATAAGCCAGGTGTATGTCTGATTTGCAGGACAGTATGAAGGCAAAGGTTTAATTCAACTTCAGACACACAGGACTTGAAATGACAATGGAATATGTAAGTGAAAGTACTGATGTGAACAGTCCCAGGGCAGTATTTAAATTTGGGGAAAGAGTCACAACTAGAGACACCCACAGAGATAAAAACTGAAGATCTAAGCTTTAAAAGGTTATGAAGGAAGAAATGGTAGAGCTGAAGTCTATAGTTTAATTTAATACAGGGCAGAATCTCCCTCAGGCAGCAATGGAGCTACTGGCAGTAGAGGTGTTTGAGAAAGAAACAAGAAAGCAGGGCATGTGTCATGGAAGCCAAGAGGGAGGAGGGTTCAACAGTATCAAAGGCTATCATACAGAAAGGATGGGGGAAGGGGAGGCATAGACTTAAAAATAAGCCACCAGATTTGGTTAATTGGAAGCCGCTGGTAAGTCTTGAGACAGGTTTCTGAGTATCAGAGCAGAAGCCAGACTATATATAAAATGTGGTTGCTCCGAGGGTCAAGAGAAGGAGAATGGTTTGCCTTGGAAATGCTCTTTCTAAAGACAGAAGTGGGTGAAGAGACACAAAATGAAATTAAGTGAAGAGAGAGGTAACAGAGGAGCCTCAAGGTTATATCTTAGGGAAAAGAGGGACAAACGTGTATGATCAACCTCTTCGGCCACATGGTAAAGACTGCAGCCTCTCAAACAGGAAAACATTTTCTGCCAAATCTTTAACTGTAGAACACTTTAAACATACAGAAAAATGACATTCTGTCAGATCTGCAACAGCCTCAGTTCTCATGCCGTCCCCCAGCAGCTTGCAGCTGCCTGGGAGCTTCCCATGATAGCGGGGAGCATCAAGCTGAGCCCCGTTTGGCCCTGATCAGCCCCATCATGCTTACAGCTGCAAGATAAACGACTAAATTCAATAGTTCCTTTTTTCTTCCCCCTATGAAACAACCCCCTCCTTCCCAAAGGAGTCCGGAGTCAGAGTCACTCATGGCACGGCTCCCAGCCTGCTTGCTAATTCCCTCAATAAACTTCTTTTTCTGCTCGCTGCATCTTGATGGTTTTCTGAGCAACTCCATTCTTACAATCTGTTTTAGCACATTCTCCTTTTCCAAATATATATTCTATTTATTTATTTACTTGTTTTATTTACCAGCTATTTGAAAGTAGGCTGCAGATATCACAGCATTTCCCAGTAAATAAATACTTCAGCATATTTCTAAGAATGACATTCTTCAACACAATCACAATTCATTATCACACACATGTAGTTTCACAATGATACATTAAAAATATGTAGTCTGTATTTGTATCCTCAATTGGCCAACCAAAAGTGTCCACATATTTTGCAGAATCTAATCAAGGATCATGCATTATAATTGGCTGTACTGTTTCTTTAGTCTCTTTAAATTAGTAGTCTCCTTGATTTTTTTGGTCTTTCATTACATATTTTTGAAAAATGAAGCCCTAGTATTTTATAGAATGTCTCGCAATCTTGATTTACTTTACTGTTTCCTCATGATTAGATTCTCATTAAACGTTTTTGGCAAGAATAATATATAGAGGACATTGTGCATCCCATCCCCCCTCAGGGAGATGTCAATCCATCTGACCTTATCGGTGATGCTAAAATGAATCACTTGGTTAATGCAGTATCCACCATATCTTTCCATCATAAAAATATCTCTTTCCCTTTGTAATTAATAAGTAATTCATAGAGAGAAACAGTGTGCATCTATCCAACAACCTTCCACCAATGACTTTAGCATTCACTGATAATTCTTGCCTAAATCAATTATTACACTGGTGGTTCTTAAGTGGTGATTTTCTAATTCAATCATTCCTTGTACATTTATATCTGACTTTTTTTGGTAATGTCACTTTAATTTCCTTCCACACTTTTCATTTTTGAGTGTCACTATGTACTCCTGGGCTTTGCTCCCACTATAACTGATTACTACTATTCTTTTCTGATGCTCAAAATGTCCCAAATGTGGCCAATGTAAGTCCCTTCAAGCCAGCTCTTGTATCCTTCTGACAAGTTCCCATTACTGCTTAAGCATGTCTCTGCTTCTGACACAATAAAATGTTCCAGGATCACCTGTAGTTCTCCTGAAACAGCTTGAGAGAAGTAAAACCAACTTTATACAAATATTTCAATATTATAAGATAAAATACATCCCAATTCATTTTAAGAGGCCAACATTATCATGGAGCCAGGAGTAGACCAAAAAAACAAAATCCAAAAAACCTAAAACCAATATATCCCTTAACATAGACACAAAAATGCTTAATAATGTTTTACCAAATTGAGTTGAGCAATAAGTAAAAAATGAATACTATAATGAGCATATGAGAAAAACACCAAGAATGCAAGGTTGACTTAACATTCTAAAACATGTATTGCACTATATATACTAAAAAATGTACTAACCACACTTAAAAAAATATATATGTAATCATCTCAGCAGATAAGAAAATGCATTTGACAAATTCACAATGTAGGATGAAAACTCAGTGAGCTAAGAATGGAAAGAAACTTCTACTTGATCATAACTGCCTACGAAAAACCTACAATTAATATATTTAATGATGAAAGGCTGAAAGCTTTCCCCCTAATATTGAGAACAAGGCAAGGATGACCACTGGTGCCACTTTTATTCAACACTGTCCTGAAAATCTTAGCCATTGAGGCAAGAAAAAGAAGTAAAAAGCATACGGACTGGAAAGAAAAGTATAAAATTTTATTTGCCCTGGCCGGGTGGCTCAGTTACTTGGAACATGCTCCAAAAGGTGGTGGGTTCCATTCCCAGTAGGGACATGTACGGGAGGCAACTAAGTTTCTCTGTCATATTGGTGTTTGTCTGTTTATGTTTGTCTTCTCTCTTTCTTTATCCCTTCCTCTCTAAAATCAATAACTATATCATTGGGTGAAGATTTAAAAAAAGAGGGACTTCCTGCCAAGATGGAGGGCTAGACAGACACGTTGAGTCTCCCTCCACAACTAAGAAGGAATACAACTACCTCAAAACTAGAGACAACAATAAGTTCCAGAAAATCGAGCTGCATGGAAGTCCAACAAACAAAAATATAAAGAAGAAATACTCATCCAGACAGGTAGGAGGAGTGGAGTCGGGGCAGAGAGGATGTGATGTGGTGGCAGCAGCGGCAGCGGCGGTAGCAGCAGGCCAGCGGAAAGCACAGTCACACATTTTAAGAAGTCAGGAGGGACACCTGGGGGGCGCTCCCAGCTCCTGACCAGACTGTGCACCTCACAGTCCCAGCGCCGGGGAAATAAAGCCTCATTGCTTTTAACTGTGCAAACCAGTGGGGGTTGGGGCAGAGGCAGAAACTGCCGGTCTCTCAGCAAAGTCCGCTTGTTTAAAGGGCCCTCTTAGAATATCCGCAGACCCACCCACTCTAGGAACGATGGCCAGGGAAACAGCTAGAGAGGCACCAGTCCCATACGAAAGTGGGAGAAGTGCCTGGAACGGGGCAAGTGCTAAGCAAACGGCATTGTTCCCTCTCTGACCCCTACCCCACATACAGCGCCACAATGTGGTGAAACAGGTCACCCAGTACTGACGAATACCTAAGGCTCCACCCCTTACAAATGTTAACAGGAACAACAGCTCTGCCTAAGACACAGAGACAAACAAACACAGGAGCCTGTCAAGATGAGGAGAAGAGAAGTATGGCCCAAAAGGGGGAACAGATCAAGGTTACAGTGGGATAACTAAGTAACGAGGAAATCACCAACCTAACAGATGAAGAGTTCCAAACATTGGTGATAAAGATGCTCACAGGCTTGACAGATACGCTTAAGTACAGCAAATGCATAAGGGAAGAAATGAAGGCTATGCTAAATGAAACAAAGGAAAATCCACACAAAACCAAGGGTGAATGGAAGAAAACTGGGATTCAAATCAATGATTTGGAACATTAGGAAGAAAAAATCAACCAGTATAGAATGAGAAAACAAGAATTGAAAAAAATGAGGAGAGGCTTAGGAACCTCTGGGACAACTTTAAATGCGCCAACATCTGAACCGCAGAAGTGCCAGAAGGAGAGAAGAGCAAGAAATTGAAAACTTATGTGAGAAAATAATGAAGGAAAACTTCCCAAATTTTGCAAAGCAAATAGACATACAAGTCCAGGAAGCACAAAGAGTCCCAAACAAGCTAGACCCAAAAAAGGACCACACCAAGACACATCACAATTAAAATGACAAAGGTTTAAGATAAAGAGAGAATCTTAAAAGGAGCAAGAGAAAAGCAAGAGTCACCTACAAAGGGGTGTCTATAAGACTATCAGCTGATTTCTCTAAAGAAACTTTGAAGGCAAGACGGGACTGGGAAGAAGTATTCAAGGTGATGAAAAGCAAGAACTTACAACCGAGATTACTCTATCCAGCAAAGCAATCCTTTAGAATGGAAGGGGAGATAAAGTGCTTCCCAGACAAGGTAAAGCTAAAAGAGCTCATCATCACCAAGCTATTATTATATGAAATGTCAAAGGGACTTAAGAAAAAGAAGATCAAAATTATGAACATTAAAATGACAACAAACTCAGCTATCAACAACTGAATCTACAAAATAAAAACAAAATCCAACGAAGCAAACTGAAATAGGAACAGAATCATAGTATGGGAATCATTTGGAGGGTTATCAGTTGGGAGGGAGGAGGGGGAGAAATGGGGATATGGTGCAGGGATTAAGAAGCATAATTGGTTGGTACAAAATAGACAGGGGGAAGTTAAGAATAATATAGGAAAGGGTGAAGTCAAAGAACTTATATGCATGACCCATGGACATGAACTAAGGGGGGTGGGATTGCTGGAAGGAAGGAGGGTATTGGGCAGAGGGGAGCAAAGGGGAAAAACATTGAGACTACTGTAACAACATAATCAATAAAATATACTTTAAGAAAAAAGGAAAAAGACCTGTTTTTTTTTTTCACAGACAGGATCATATATGTAGAAAATCCTAATGAACCTACCCTAAAAAGAGTGTTTTTAGAATTAGTTAAGTGTTGGCCACAAGATACAATGACAAAATATGGAAATCAATTAATTTTTATTGCTAACAATGAACTGAAAAATAAAAATGCAATTCCACTTACAAGAGCATTCAAAAACATAAAAGGTTAATTAATAAAATTTACCAAAATATGTGCAATATTTATACACTGAAAGACCAAACGCTACTGTCAATTCTTTCCAAACTGATCTATACATTTAAAGGTTAAAAATCCCAGCAGCCTTTTTTTTAAATTGACAACTTAAGCCTGAAATTTATACAGAAATGCAAATTAACTAAAACAGTTAATGAAATTTTTTAAATTAAATTTACTGGGGTGACATTGGTTAATAGGATCATATAGGTTTCAAGTGTACATTCCTATGACACCTGGTCAGAATATTGCGCTAATGCAATTTTATAAAAGAACAAAGTAGGAGAACTTATGCTACCTCTTAAGACACAGAATGAGAATCAAAAAACAAAAATACACATACTATTATGATTAACTGATTTTCCCTAAAATATACTCAGCAATTCAGTGGGGGAAAGAAAGTCTTGTCATAAGTGGTGTTGGAACAGCTAAAAACCCATATGCAAGTAATAAATATTACTCCTACACCTCATACCATATACAAAAGTAAGCTCAGAATGAATTACAGACCTAAATATAACAAATAAAATATTAATATTCTAGAGAAATACACAGAAGTAAATCTTTGTAGTAGGCAAAATTCTTGTAAGATTCAAATAGCACAAAATCATAAATAAAAAGCTGGAAAATTACATTTCTTTAAAATTTAAAATATCTGCTCTCAGAAAACACTGTTAAAAAAATTAAAAAGCAGCTCTGGTCAGGTGGTTTAGTCGGCTGGAGCGCCACCCTGTGCACCCAAAGATTGCAGGTTCAATCCCCAGTGAGGGTACATACCCAGATTGCGAGTTTGATCCCTGGTCAGGGAGCATACATGAGGCAACCAATCGATGATTCTGTTTCTTTCTCTCTTTCTCTCAAATCAATAAATATATCCTCGGGTGAGGACTTTAAAAATAAATAAATGAATAAAAAATAAAGCATACACTTGGAAAAATATTAGCAATTTATATCTGATAAAAGAATCACATGCAGAGTATTAAAGAACTTACAAAAGTTAAAAAGACAAACAGTTTGCTCAATCAGACAAAAGATTTAACTAGAAATGTTATAGTAGGAGATCTATAAGTAGCCTAGAACCACATGAAAAGATGCCCTCCCATATCATTAACCATTAGGGAAAAGCAAATGAAAACCATAATGAAACACAAGTACACAATCATAAAAATGCAAGAATGTACAGCAAGAACCAGAACACTCACATATTGCTGGTGATGGTCTGGCAGTTTTTTATAAAGGTAATCATAGCAAACACTCATCAGTCCCACTCCTAGGCATTTACTTACAAGAAAAGAAAAAGGCTTTTACCTGAATATCCACTAAAACTTTAATCATAACATCATAACTTGAAACAACCCAAATATCCATGAAAAGGTGAACACATAAATTGTAGTACCTCTGTATAAAGGATCACTACTCAACAATAAAAAGAAAAAAACTTCTTTTCATGCAACATGGATGAAACTCAAAAACATTATAAAACTGAAACAAGTCAGGCACAAAAGACTGCACACACTAGGATTCCATTTATTTTAAATTCTAGAAAAGGCAAGATTGTAGTGACAGAAAGCAGATCAGTAGTTGCCTGGGGCTAAGTATAAGGGGAAGGCATAGACTATAAAGAGCAACAAAAGAACTTTCTGAGACGACGCAAATGTGCTATATTATGATGGTGGTAGTTTCATAATTGGGTATGTTTATGAAAATAATCAAAGTGTACAATTAAAATTGTTCAATTTTACTGTATGCAAATTACACTTCAATAAAGCTGGTTAAGACATAAAGCTAGCAGAAGTTCAATGAAGTTCACTCACCAAACAGGACTGTTTTAGGTGCATATTGCTGCAGCCATATATGTTCTAAACACTCTTAAAGCATACACCTGTCACCTACTTTGTCTTTCATTTCCTTTGTGTTAAGGGGAGAAAAGGGAGAAAAAGGAGTTATGTTGCTTCTTCATCTTTTTAAGTCACAGGAAGTAGTCAGCTTTAAAAGTTTAAAAGATTGCTAGAACGATTTGATTTTTCACTTTAAAAAACAGATAATGTTTGTGCTACATTATGGTGAAAAGACTAAATGGAACTTTTAAGAAAACACAATCAGTCCAGAGATCTATGGGAGTTAGGGTAGGGCTTATGGAAGTCTGCAATTGTCAGGGTCCAAGAGAACTCTACAGCAAAAACTATGCCTATAATAAAGCTCTATGGTTCTAACTTCCCCTTCACTTGTATAAATACCTCTCCAAATTGGCACACCAGGCAGTGTGCACATGGCTTTTCATACCTGCATACACAGGATTACAACCGTTTTCTTTATCTCACATAAATTCTTTTAGGTGACAAAATGCCTAGTAGATATTAAGTTTCAGTTGACAATGTATTAAAATATTTTTCCTCTATGCAAATATTGTCAATTTCCATTAAAAATTCAAAGTACTTGGATATGGAATGAATTAATGTTTGAAAGAATGGTAAGTCAATCCAGTTTTCTGATCCACAGGATTACATGAAAATGACACAGGTATATTAATGCTCTACAGCACTCCAACCTACTTCCAAGAAAACTGGCCAACTTTCTTTCGTAAATGTTCTGCCAACAGGGTATTAGCAATCCCGACACACCCATTATCAAACACAGCAGCAGCCAAAGGTCTCTTTTTTTTTCTTTCTCCATCAGAACTCCTATGTCACCAGACAAAAATAAAGGAGGCTACCATCTGTAAGTTCAAAATTACTGTTATTAATTTAGGAAATTAGGAGAATTATTATAGCATTCTATTTTTACACTGTTTATTTAAGGTTGGTCTATGACCTATTTCCTTGCAATTTTGTGCACTTTCTATTACTGAAATTGGTATGCAAGTCACACCTCTTCTCTTTAGAGTAAATACAGTCCCACTGCAAACAAGTTACAGGAATACAGGAATAGGAAAGAAGCCAATATTTTCCATAATTTCCTTAAAATAGTAAAATAAATGCTGTTGAGGGAAATAAAAATCATATGTAACTAAGAATGAAACTTGTTAAATGCATACTTGAGATATAATGTCCTTGACTAAGTCAATCCTGCAATCTGACTGTTTTTCCTTATACTACACCTTCACTTCCAGACAGAAAAACACATAAAAATAAAAGTAACCAGAATAGTGTCTAATACCATCTAGGGAATGCCTTCTATATGCTGAGTCCTGACCTAAACAATCCACATGCATTATTTGTATTTAATCTCAAAAAATCCTGGGGAGGAAGATATTAATCTCTAAAATAGGGAGATTTTATCAAGTGGTAAAATTTTTAAATATATACTATTAACCACTATCAGAAAAGTCTGAGAAAACACTGACTCATGGTCTTTAAACCCCAGTCACCTCATCTATAAAATATGCATAATTTCTGGTTAAAACAGACTGTAGAGTACCTGGCATATAACAGTCACCACTTACTAAGCATCAACTGTCAGCGCCACTTATGGGGTCACAGGCTAAGCACCTAGTAGAAACCAAGGATGATAAATCTGGATAGTGCGACAAGCCCTATGACAAGGCACCAACTCATATGATCTCACAAACTGCACAACTGTTTAAACATTCCCTAGTGCAGTGTTTTTCAACCGGTGTGCCGCGGTAGGCACACTGGTGTGGTGCAAAAATTTTTTAAGCATGCAATACCTTAACCAGACTGGGACACCATCTGACAGCACCAGGGGTGGATCCAGAAAGAGAAAAAGTGGTAGCACTAGATATTCCTGAGATGAATTTCACTTTGGTCTCTATGATTTGTGTTATTTTCTCTCCTGCATAGATTTTTACCATTCAGTTCTTGTCCTTCAAGTTTGTGCATATTAGGTCACTAGGTTTTACATTACAGTTTATTTCAAATCTCATATTTTGCTCCTCCCTTCTCTTACTCCATTTTACCTTATTTCCTCTTATTTTCATTTTAAATTCTATTTTCTCTCTTACTACTTGTTTCCATTGTGCACTCTTACTATTTTTCCCCTCTCAAGCTTCTCAGAACCATTTTTATTGTCATCAATCATCTTACATTCTTTTTCCTGTTCTTAAAACACCCTTATTCTCTCTCCACCTTTATTAATCTTTGTTCACTGGTTGTGGATATGGTGGTTGTTGTTGCATTTCTTCAATTATATTCCTGGAACTTCACTATTTTTGTATTTCAAATCTCAAATTTTACCATTCCCCTCTCCTACTCTATTTTGCCTTGCTCCTGCCCTTTCTTTTTTTCAGTTTAAATTTAAGTTTTTTCCTGTCTTAGCCTGGTGTTCATTCCTCACTCTTAGTATATTCCCTCTCCATCATCTCAAAATCACTTCCCTTTCCTTAGACATCTTGTAAGCTTTTCTTTCTTTTTTTCCCTCCTATTCCCATTCCAATTATTTACTTGTTGGGTGTCAACAGTGCTGTGGTGGAACTTTTTCTACAATTTCATTGGTATTCATTTTTTCTTCTTCTTCTTTTTATTCTATATATATAGTGAGAGAGGACAAATTTTAAATTGTTTAAGCCTAATACTATATGCTTCCATCTCTTCATTCTGCCTTCTTCCCTGCCTTTTTTATTTACAATGCAAATTTTACTTTCCTTTGTGACCTTGTCCCTATTCCCTACTCTTATTACTGCCCCTCCCTCTACCCTCTCAAAAATCATTTTTCTTTCAGTTAGTTCTCTCGTTTTCACCTTTCCTTTATTATAAGAGTCTTAATCTCTTTACATATTCATTAATACTGGCTCATTTGCTATTGATAGATGATTGTTGGTGGGAGTTATTTTTGCAGGTGTGGGTTTCTTTCCAGAGCTGTTTGGTTTTGTTCTAACAGTACCGGTACAATAGCATACAAGACATGGTGGGTGGAGTGACTCAGTCAGTTAGGTGAAGGGAACAACCCACCAAAGAAGAACCCAACAACAACCAAAACCCAATTATAACCAGAGAGCCCATATAAACGGCGTAAGGGGCATCCCAAGAGCATCAAATTCAGGTCAAGGAGACTGCACCACTGAATCCCAGAGGTCTCCTAAACAGAAGGTCTACCATGAAGACAGGGAGTCAAAATACATCAATCTAAGGAGCAAAAACAAAAAAAGAGTCATTTAAAACGGGGAGACATGGAACCCCCAATTGAAATGAAAGGAGAAATCCCCTAAAACAGTGCTAAATGAAATAGAAGCAAGCAAACTAGCAGATATTGAGTTCAAAATATCAAGCTCAGTGAGAAATACAAAGAACTCAAGGGACGCTACAAGGAACATACTGCAAACTACACCAGCAAGAAAAAGGACTAAGAAACAATCAATAAGAGCCAAGAGGAAATGAATATAATTTCGGAGATGAAGAATACAGTAGAAAGAATTAAAATCAAGCTAGATTAAGTAGAGGATAGGATTAGCGAGCTGGAGGACAACGTAGAAAAAAATTCCCAAACAGAACAACAACATGAAAAAAGACTGAAAAAAAAAAAAGAGAGAGGGCTTAGGGAGCTGCTGGACAACATGAAACATAACAAGATCTGTATCATAGGGATACCAGAAGGAGTAGAGAAGCAAGGAATAGAAAACCTGTTTGAAAAAGTAATGACAGAGAACTTACTTCCCTAACTTGATCAGAGAAAAAGTCACACAAGTCCAGGAAGAAGAGGGTTTCAATCAAGATGAACCCAAAGAAACCCACCACGAGACACATCGTAATTAAAATGGCAAAATTCAAAGACAAAGAGAGAATCTTAAAGGCAGCAAGGGAAAAGAAGCTAGTAACATACAAGGGAGCTCCAATAAGGATATCAGCTGATTTCTCAACAGAACACTACAAGCCAGAAAGGAATGGCAGGAAATATTCCAATTAATGAAAAGCAAAGCCACCCAACCAAAACTACTCTACCCAGCAAGGCTCTCATTTAAAATGAAATGCAAAATAAGGAGTTTCCCAGACAAAAAAAAAAGGCTAAAAGATTCCATCTCCACCAAACCACCATTGCAAGACATGCTGAAGGGACTGCTTTAAGAAGATGAAGAAAAAGAGAGAGAGAGGAGAGAACACAGGCATGAAGGAAACAAAGAGCAATGAATAAGAGCCTATTAAAAATAACCTTAAATGTAAATGGATTAAATGTTTCAATCAAAAGACATAAGGCAGCTGAATAAATAAGAAAACATGACCCGTAGATATGCTGTCTACAAGAGACCCACCTCAAAACAAAAGATCGACACAGACTGAAAGTGAAGAAATGGAAAAAATATTCCAAGCAAATGGACATGAAAAAAAAAGCCAGCATAGCAATACTTGTATCAGACAAAATAGATTTCAAAAAAAGGCCATAAAAAGAGATAGAGAAGAACACTTCATTATAGGAAACAATCCATTAAGAAGATATAACCCTTGTAAACATATATTCACCCAACATAGGAGCACCCAAATATACAAGGAAAATCTTGAAGGATTTCAAGAAAGATACTGACAGAACATACTCATTGTAGATTTTAACACCCCACTGTCAACAATGGGTAGACCTTCCAAGAAGAGAAACAACAAATATATTGTGGCACTGAACAACATTTGAGATCAAATGAGCTTAATTAATATACACAGAACCTTTCACCCCAAAGAAGCAAAATATATATTCTTTTCAGATGCACCTGGAACATTTTCAAAGATAGACCACATGGTAGGACACAAAACAAGCCTCAATGAGTTCAAGAAAATTGAAATTATATCAAGCATCTTCTCAGATCACAATGCCTTGAAACTGAAAACCAACCTCAAGGGAAAAACTCAAAAACATTCAAACTCATGGAGAATGAATAACAACATGCTATTAAATAATGAATAGGTTAACAATGAAATCAAGAAGAAATCAAAAAGTTTCTGGAAAGAAATGATAATGAACACACGACAGCCCAAAACCTATGGTACACAGCGAAGGCAGTCCTGAGAGGGAAGTTCATAGCAATACAGGCCTACCTAAAAAGGATAGAAAATCTCAAATAGAAAATCTAACCCTGCATCTACAAGAACTAAGAACAACAACAACAAAAAAAGCCCAGAGCGAGTACAAGGAAGGAAATCATCAAGATCAAAGCAGAATTAAATGACATGAAGACTAAAAGAACAATTTAAAGGATCAATAAATAAATCCAGGAGCTGGCTCTTTGAAAAGATAAACAAAATCAACAAGCTTTTAACCAGACTCATCAGGAAACAAAGAGAGAGGACCCAAATAAATAAAATCAGATATGAAAGAAGAGAAATCACAAAAATACAAAGGATTTTAAGAAATTACTATAAACAACTACACGACAAGACATGTGACAACCTAGGTGGAATGGAAAAATTTCTGGAAACACATAGTCTTCCAACACAGAACCAAGAAGAAATAGAAAGCCTGAATATACTGGTAACAACTAGTGAAACTGAAGCAGTAATCCAAAAACCCGGCACACAAAAGCCCTGGACTAGATGGCTTCACGGGCAAATTTTACCAAATATTTAGGAAAGAACTAACTCCTATCTTTCTCAAACTATTCCAAAAAATCCAAGAAGAGGGAAGACTCCCAAACTCTTTCTATGAGGCCAGTATTATCCTAATTCCAAAACCAGATCAAGACACAGCAAAGAAAGAAAACTACAGGCCAATATCGCTGATGAACATAGATGCTAAAATCCTCAACAAAATATTGCAGAGCGGATCCAGCAACACATTAGAAAGATTATACACCATGATCAAGTGGGATTCATCCCAGGAATGCAAGGATGGTATAATATTCAAAAATCAATAAACATAACATACCAGGTAAACAAAATGAAAGACAAAAAAAAAAAATCACATCATATTAATAGATGCTGAGGAAGCATTTGATGGAGTACAGCACCCATTTATGATGAAAAACACTCAGCAAAATAGGAATAGAGGGAGCATACCTCAACATAAAAAAAGCCATATACGAGAAATCTTCAGCCAACATCATACTCAATATGCAAAACCTAAAAGCATTCCCCCTAAGATCAGACACAAGACAAGGATGTCCACTCTCTACACTTTTATTCAACATAGATTTGGAAGTTCTAGCCACAACAATCAGACAAGAAAAAGAAATAAAAGGCATCCAAATTGGAAAAGAGGAAGTAAAACTGTCATTATTTGCAGATAACATGACAGTGTACAAAGAAAACCTTATAAGCCACACCAAAAATCTACTTGACCTAATAAGTGAAATTGGCAAAAGAGCGGGTTACAAAGTCAATATTCAGAAGTCGAAGCCATTTCTGTACAGCAACATTGATATATGAGAGAGAGAAACTAGAAAAAAAAAATCCCACTTACTATAGCAACAAGGAAAATAAAGTACCTAGGAATAAACTTAACCAAAGAGGTAAAGACCTGTACTCAGAAAACTACAGAACACTGAAGAAAAGAAATTAAGGAAGATACAAATAAATGGAAGCATATACCATGTTCACGGATGGGAAGAATTACCATCATTAAAATATACATACTACCCAAAATAATTTATAGATTCAACATAACCCTTATTAAAATATCAATGACATATCTCACAGACCTAGAATACGTCAAAAATTTATATGGAACCAAAAATGACACTGAATAGCCTCAGCAATCTTGAGAAAAAAGAACAAAGTAGGAGGAATCACAATATCTGATATCAAACTACATTTCAAGGTCGCAGTAATCAAAAGTCTGGTACTGGCATAAGAACAGACATATAGATCAATGGAACAGAATAGAGAGCCCGGAAGGTCTCTATGGTCAATTAATATTTGACAAAGGGGAAAGGAGCATAAAATGGAGTGAAAATAGCCTCTTCAACACATGGTGTTGGGAGAACTGGACAGGGACATGCAAAATAATGAAACTAGAGCACCAACTTACACTATACACCAGAATAAACTCAAGATGGATAAACGACTTAAATGTAAGCCATGACACCACAAAAGTCACAGTGGAAAACACACACAGTAAAATCTCAGATATCCCAGGCAATAATATTTTTGCCAATATATCTCCTAGGGCAAGGGAAATAAAGGAAACAATAAACAAATGGGACTATATCAAACTAAAAAGTTTCTGCTCAGTGAAAGAAAACATCAGCAAGATGAAAAGGAAACCAACTATATGGCAAAACATATTTGCCAATGATACCTCAGACAGGGGTTGATCTCCAAAATATATAAACTTAGATGACTCCACACCAAAAAACAGACCATCCAATTAAAAAATGGGCAAAGGATCTGAACAGACACTTCTCCAAGGAGAATATACAGAGGGCTGGTAAGCATATGAAACAATGCTCAACATCACTAGCCATCAGAGATGCAAATTAAAACTGCAATGAGATTACACCTCACACCAGTCAGAATGGTCATCATCAACAAATCAACAAACAAGTGCTGGCGAGGATGTGGAGAAAAGGGAACCCTACTGCACTGCTGGTGGGAATGCAGACTGGTGCAGCCACTGTGGAAAACAGTATGGAATTTCCTCAAAAAACTAAAAATGGAACTGCCTTTTGAACCAGCAATTCCATTGCTAGGATTATATCCGAAGAATCCGGAAACACCAATTCAAAAGAACCTATGTACCCCTATGTTCATGGCAGTGCTATTTACAATAGCCAAGTGCTGGAAACAGCCTAGGTGCCCATCTGTAGATGAGTGGATCAAAAAACTGGTACATTTACACAATGGAATACTATGCAGCAGAAAGAAAGAAGGAACTCCTACCTTTTACAACAATATGGATGGAACTGGAGAGTATTAAGCTTAGTGAAATAAGCCAGATGGCAAAAGAAAAATACCATATGATATCACCTAATACAGGAACCTAATGAACAAACAAATAAGCAAAATAGAACCAGAGACATGGAAACAAGAAAGAGACTGACAGTGACCAGAGGGGAGAGGGTAGGGGAAGAAGGGGAGAAAGAAGGGGAAGGGTCTAGTCAAGTAACTAATATAAATGACCCATGGACATGGACAACAGGTTCGGGGGTTGACTGTGAGAGAGGGAGGTAGGCAGGGGAGAGCAAGAGGGGAAAAAATAGAACTGTGATTGAAAAACAACAACAAAAAAATTTTTTTTAAAAAGAAATGTACAGATCCATCTGGTGAAGATTATTTTTATGTCACAGTAGACAACCCATTCAAATAAAATGAAAAACAGAACTGATGCAGTAGGAATCTACAGAAAGAGAACCATGAAATGAAAGCCTAATACCTTCTCCCAGAAGTAGCTGGTACCCACCTGAGTTTTCACTTCCAAAGGGGGTTGTGGACAATACTGGACCTACCTGGTGCTACCATAATTCAAAATTGTCCAGTTCTCTAACTTTTCCTCATCATATTTCACAACCATCTTTCTGATGCTGAGTTGTGCAGGGACCCCTCTGCAAACAAAGACCCTGGCATCACTCCACTGCCTCCTCCTTGCTGACTGAGAATGATTTTAATAAAGCTGCTGAAGCCAGTGAGGAATAGTTTCTGCGCACTGTGAACTAGAAGTAGGAAATCTGAGCCATCTTCCAGGAGGATTCACCTAGGAACTATTGGTCTTCTACTGAAATCAGCATGGAATAAAATGCAAACTTTGCATATGTTATTAAAATAAAACACAACACCTTAAAGAAGTGACTACCTCTTTGGGGCATGTCCTTAGGTTTCCCTTGCCCCCAAGCAAATGCCTAGCAGGGTGCATGAAAGTATCAAGGGCTGATCCAACAGACAAAAGCTCCAGGCAGTTTCTTTCCCCAGGTGAAAGGGATGGGAAGATGTAAGTAGAGACAGAAGCCAAAGAAAATAGCTCAGGGAAAAAGAAAAGTTTTTTTTTAATGGTAGAAAGTCTTCTCTAAAGATGTCAAAACTAACATTTGAGTACACATGTAAAGTGTTGAACTCTATAAACACATGTATGCCCATTTTATAGCTAGAAAAGTCCACACTTAAATAATTTGTCCCAAGGACACATACAGCTAGTAAGTGATAAACTAATATGTAAAGAAGAGTCATCCATCTGCAAAGGGTTGACCTTGTCTATTTACCAGGCACTTGACCACAGGCAGAGACCAGCCAGGTGGAAAAAGAGGTCCTCAGCCTCGGTCCAGGTCCCAGAACTGTGGCCAGAGAAGGGTGACAACCTCAGCCTCTTCCTGCAACAGGGACAAAGTGCTGACTGCTTTGGCCAACTTCTTACTGCTCTGCCATGCTGGGCATATCTAATGCACTTTCACCCAGGATGGGGCGGGTGTGCCAGAAAAGCAGGAGAATTCATAAACAAGTGTTACTGGCTTGACTGTGTGCTCTAAAACTGGCCTTATGGACCTTCAACTGTGCTTGTACATATAAAAGCCTGGCTTGTTTTGTATATAATGTGTGGGGGGGGAGGGGTGACTAAAATATGCATTACCATTCTGCATTATTATTCATTTTGTGCACTGACTTCTGCATAAATAGTATGAAGAAATATTGTATTGAATAATTACCTGAGAATTTCATCAACACTTACTTAGACATATGAGGAAAATGGGAGTCAAATACAATAGAAAGACAGCTGTGGAAGGAAAAGTGAAAATCACTTGGAGTTATTCTATCAATATTAAGAATACATAACCCTTCCCAAAGAACCGTGGGTAAAGAACAGGGAGAAAATCATGGGTCTACAACACTGATACTTGTCAAAGAGCACTGAAATTGTTGACATGTGAAAGCTGACACTCTGAAGGTGTGACAAGAAAGAACATACACAAGGAGTGACCAGCTACTCCACATGATAAAAAGGGACAAAGCACACAAGGTTACAGGTAACTATGATAAGTGAGGGAGGGCAAGATACTACTATGTAATTTTGAGAGGAAAAAATATTGAAATATAAGGTAGACTGACACCCACCTAAAATTATATTTGTAGCAATAAATCAACTTCACAAACTTGATAAGTTTCTATAGAATGCCAAATAACAATGGGCTGAAAATTCTCACATCACATTTTTGTACAGTAATCCATAAAAATTAACATCAGAATTGCATCTGAAATGAAAACAAATTACTTCCATATATTATGTTTGAGAAATAAGGTATAATAACAATTTCTTAAAAGTGTAGGCTTACAGAGCTTATTGTTTCTAATAATATTTTTAATGTGTGTAGTTTCAGAAGAAAACCCTTAATAGATCATTTTTCTTCACTGTAGAAAGATAAACAAGTGTCTTGAGTAAGAGAAGGATGGTGAAAGCCATCTATCTGTGGCAAGCAAAAAAATCTTCCCCCACCCCCTAGATGTCCATGTCCTAATCTCAGGAACCTGTCAATATGTTAGTTTACAAGGCAAAAGGGAATTAAGGTTGCAGATGGAATTAAGGTTGTAATCAGCTGACTTTAAGAGATTATTCTGGATTATCTGAGTGAGCTCAATATCCTTAAAAGTGTAGGAAAGAAGTAGAAAAGGGAGGACCAGAGAGAGAGAGATGGCAGTTTAAGAACTTGGCCAGATGTTACTGGCTTTGAAGATGGAGGAAGGGTCCACAAGCCAAGGAATGTGAGAGGCCTCTAGAAGCTTGAAAAGTCAAGCAATGAGATTTCCCCCTAGAGCCTACAGTAAGGACACAGCCCTTCCAACACCTTGATTTAGCTCTTGGGATCCATTTCAGACTCCTGATCTACAGAACTGTAAAGTAGGAAATCAGTGATGTTTTAAGTCACTAAGCTTGTGGTTACTTGTTACAGTAGCAATAGGAAATGAATAAACCATCCTGATATTGTAAGAAACAAGGACATAGTGACTCCCAAACCAGTAGAAAATCATTAGTAACAAAGGGCAAATGTAATTAGAGGGTCTTAAGGGACATCCTGAAGGGGGAAAGATAGTCATCACCAGACAAAGGGAAAATGGGAGAAACAGGGGAGAAGGAGAGGGGTGGGGGAGCTAATTGCATTAGGGAGAGGAACCTAATCGCATTACTATAAAACCAGTATTCTTCATCTACTTGGGGTGCACATTCTCCTGGCTTAGGGTGCACCTGACTCTGCAGACTTGTGAATAAACGCCTCGCTTTGCTGCTCAAGTCCTGTCCTGTGTCCTGGTTTTTATTGTGAGCATTTCTCACAATATTAATTACAAAAATTGCACTGCAACAAGAGGTTTGCAAATGATACCTGAAAATAACAACACTAGCTATACTGAAGAATAACTGATACAGGTATCTAGACTTCTGCTTCTGGGCACACAGGGACTATATGTACCTTCCCTCTTGAAACAACCAAACACTCAGACAAAATACTGTATTTTTCACTCCATAAGACACACCCCACCCCACCCCCCAAAAAGTGGGGGAAATGTCTGTGCATCTTAAGGAGCAAATATTGCGTCACAGACCGTGATGTGCATTACCTGACCTGTCAGCGGTGGTGACAGCTGTTAGAAGAGGAAGCGGTGGGCCCATGCAAAACCCCTGGTGACACTTAAATGTCCCACTTTATTGCTGAATCTCAGGGCATCTGGTCAGTAGCGGTCCGCCTCTGCCCATCACCTGAGACCGCGGTTCCCAGAAAACTAGAAGAGTACTTGAACTTAAAGTCTCTCTTCATTTGTTAATGACAGTGAAGATGGGTCTTAATAATGCTGTTGACTGCTGTTCACTTTACATGATTGAAATATTATTGTTATATTTTATTAAATATTTTAGTACACCGTTGGGTTCAGATTTTTTCTTCTCTTGTTTTCCTCCTCTAAACCTAGGTGTGTCTTATGATCAGGTGCATCTTATAATGAGAGAAATACGGGTAAATGAAATGATAGTTTTCAGACCCTAAATACCAGTAAGTAAAGGACAATACTAAGAGACGGGAAACAAATAAGGTTTGTCCTATGATTTTCCCAGTTTACTGCCTTGTAAGTTATTAAGCTAGAGTGCAGGGAGGGGAAACTGTGATGGAGCCTGGTGGACTCTGAATTGATCAGAGCTGCGAGTCCAGAGGAAACCAAGGCAGTGAGAGTTCATAGGATAGGACACCAGAAAAAGAGCGGCACAGACAATCCTGGAGAACTACAAAAGTACTTATCAGCACACATGGTTAACTACCTAGGGTTGGGGAAAAACCATCGAAAATGGTTAGGAGGACACAGCCAGGCTCACAGAGGTTAGTTCCACCAGTCAAATTGGGATTTTGGATAGAGTATTCAGAAGGTCTTGCTTCTGCTGTGGGAATAATTAGTCCCAGACTGAGCACTGCTCTATACCCACAAAACAATCTTAAAAGACCCAAAAAAGATAAACCTGCTTTCAAGTAACGTAACTACATCTTAGAACAAAGCTCAACATTTTTAGAATACAGAAATACAGCACCTAACAAAAATTCACAATGTCTGGCATCCAATTAAAAGCTAGTAAGCATACAAAAAGGTAAGAAAAGCCCTGGTCACTGTGGCTCAGCTGGCTGGGTGTCATCCTGCAAAGCAAAAGGTTGCCAGTTTGATTCCCCATCAGGGCACATACATGCCTGGGTTACAGGCTCAGTCCCTGGTTGGGGCACTTGCAAGAGGCAACTGATTGATGCTTCTATCTTACATCAGTGCTTCTCTTCCTCTCCTTCTCCCTCCCCCTCCCTCTCTCTCGAGTCAATTAAAGAAAAAAAAAATTTTAAACAACAAAAGAACATGAGAAAAACAATCAACTGAAACCAACCCAGAGCTGGCACATTGTTAAAATTAGCTGACATGACAATAAAAGGGTATTATAAATGTGTTCCATATGTTCAACAAATTAAATAAAAAATAAAAGCTATAAAAAATGAAATCAGAGGACTTCTGGCCAAGATGGAGGCATAGACAGACACACTGCATCTCCCTCCACAACTAAGAAGGAATACAACTACCTCAAAACCAGAGACAACCAGAAGTTCCAGAAAATCAAACTGCATGGAAGTCCAGCAAACAAAGATATAAAGAAGAAATACTCATCCAGACAGGGAGGAGGAGTAGAACCGGGGCGGAGAGTTCATCGTGTGGTGGCAGCATCGGCAGCAGCAGCAGCAGGCTGGCAGAAAGTGCAGTCACACGTTTTAAGTCAGGAGGGACACCTGGGGAGCATTCCCAGCTCCTCACCAAACCCCACAGCTCATGCTCCCAGCACCGGGGTAAATCAAGCCTCATTGCTTCTGACTGTGCAAACCAGTGAGGGTTGGGGTGGAGGCAGAAACTGCCGGTCTCTCAGCAGAGTCCGCTTGTTTAAAAGGCCTTCACAGTCCTATAACATCCGCAGACCAACCCACTCTGTGAATGATGAGCAGAACAGCAGCTAGAGGGGCGCCAGTCCAGTGCAGAAGTGGGAGGGGTGCCTGGAAAAAGGGAGAGTGCTGGGCAGGCGGCACTGCTCCCTCTCGGACCCCTCCCCCAAGTACAGCGCCACAACGTGGTGAAACAGGTCATCTTGAACTGACAAATCCCTAAGGCTCCACTCCTTACAACATAACAGGAGCGACAGCTCTACCTGGGACGCGGAGGCAAACAAACACAGGAGCCTGTCAGAATGAGGAGAGACAGAGAAGTATGGCCCAAAAGCTGGAACGGATCAAGGTCCAGTGGGAGAACTAAGCGACAAGGAGATAGCCAACCTAACAGATGAGGAGACAGACAACCTAACAGACACAGAATTCAAAACACTGGTGATTAAAATGCTCACAGGCTTGACAGATATGCTTGGGTATGGCAGACGTATAAGAGAAGAAGTGAAGGCTATGCTAAGTGAAACGAAGGAAAATCCACACAAAACCAATGGTAAAGGAAGGAAACCGGGGTTCAAATCAATGATTTGGAATATAAGGAAGGAAAAAACAGTCAACCAGTGCAGAATGAGGAAGCAAGAATTGAAAAAAATGAGACAAACTTCCCAAATTTTGTGAAAGAGATGGACATACAGGTCTGGGAAGTATGGAGGGTCCCGGGCGAGCTGGACTCAGAGGGGACCACACCAGGATGCATCATGATTGAGATGCCGAAGGTGAAAGATAAAGAGAGTCCTGGGGACAGTGAGAGAGAGGCCGAGAGTTGCCTACAGGGGGGTGCCTATAGGACTATCAGCTGATCTCTCAGAGGACACTTTGCAGGCAGGAAGGGACTGGCAAGCAGTATTCGATGTGATGAAAGGCAACCTACAAAAAGCACTACTCTATCCAGCAAGACTATCATTTGGAATGGAAGGGCAGATGAACTGGTTTCCAGACAAGGTAAAGCTAAAAGAGTTCATCATCACCAAGCCATTATTATATGAAATGTCAAAGGGACTTACTTAAGAAAAAGAACATCAAAACTATGAACACTAAAATGATAACAAACTCACAACTATCAACAATTGAATCTAAAAAATAAAAACAAAATCCAACTAAGCAAACCAGAATAGGACCAGAATCATACGTATGGGGATCATTTGGAGGGTTATCAGCTGGGAGGGAGAAGGGAGAGAAATGGGGATATGGTGCAGGGATTAAGAAACATAATCGATTGGTACAAAATAGACAGGAGAAGTTAAGAATAATATAGGAAAGGATGAAGCCAAAGAACTTATATGCATGACCCATGAACATGAACTAAGCAGGGGGGGAGGGGGGGTGGCGGATTGCTGGAGGGAAGGGGGTACTGGGCAGAGGGGAGCAAAGGGGAAAAGAATTGGAACTACTGTAACAACATAATCAATAAAATATACTTAAAAAAATGAAATCATACTTCTAGAAATAAAAACCACAATCTATGAGATGAAAAATACCCTTAATAAGATTAATGGTAGATTAGACGTCGCCAAAGGAAAGATTAAGAAATTTGAAGGCAAAGCAATACTATCCAAAATGAAATGCACAGAAAAAATTGCAAAAACCAAATAGTACAATTAGAGTAACTACAAGCTGCCTAATACATGGAAAATTGGAACCACCAAATTGGAGTTGGGGAAGAGAACTGGAAAAATATTTAAAGAAATAGTAGCTGAAAGTTTCCCAGCCTTCATGGAAACTATAAATCCACAGATCAAAGAAATTCAATAAACCCTAAACAAGAAACATGAAAAAAAATAAAACTATACCAAAAGACATCAAATCAAATTGCTCAAAACAAGTAACACGGAAAATCTTAAAAGGATCAAGAGAAAAAAAGTTATGTTATATGTACAGGAACAAAGATAAAGATGACATCAAATTTCTCACAGGAAACAATGCAAGGGAGAAGACAGTGAAAATAACATTTCTAAAGTACTTTAAAAAAATTAAAACATGTCAACCTGTAATTCTATACACAGCAAAAATCTTTAAAAAAAAACCAAGGCAACATAAAAGACTATTTCAGACATGTAAAAGCTGAAAGAATTCATTCTTGGCAGATACATACTACAGGAAACATTAAAGGAAATCTTCCAATCAGAAGAAAATACCAGGTGGAAATATGAATATACAAAAGAATGAAAATCAGTAGAAATGGTAACTACATATTAATCACATAAACTAAATACACACCCCCCCACACACACACACTCACACTCACTCTATATCTCTTTAAACTCTTTTTCAAAAAATCACTGACAGTTTAAACTAAAATAATAATGTACTGTGGGGCATAAAATATCTGCAATCACAGTGGTCTTCATAAGAGGGAGGCAGGTGATGAGAGGAACAGAAGGCAATGTGACAAATCAGAGAAAGAAGCTGAAATAAAGCAAACAGTGAAGCGAAGCAAGGAAGGGACTACGAGGCAAGGAAAGCAGCAGGCCTCAGCGCCCAAAAAGCAAGAAAGCAGATCCTCCCCTGAAGCCTCTAGAAGGAATGCATCTGTCAACACCTTGATTTTAGAATTCTGCCTTCAGAACTAATAAATCTGCGCTGTTTTAAGCCACTAAAGTTGTACTGATTTGCTACAGCAGCAAAAGGAAACTAATAAAGGGTCCAAGGATTAAACTGCGGCCTGTTCATATAGGCAGCTTCCACCCAGAAGGAAAGCAGATGATTAGCATAAACCATATGTACTTAGATCTAATTATGAAATTTCTATTCTATTCCATGTATCTATTTATATACCAATACCTTATTTTTTCAATTATATAATGGTTTAAGAACTTTTCAGCATTTTCCCAACATCCCTACATGTTTTTTCAATATGAACCTTAACATCAGCTTTTCTAACTCTATAATAAAGTTTTGCTGGTATTTTTAAATTGTATTGTGTTAAATTAATGTTAACTTAGAGAGAACTGACATCTTTACAATGTTGAATTCTTCTATCCATGCATAAAAAATGTCTTTTCACTATTTAAATCTACTCCTCTGCTTTCAAGGTGTTTTTCAAGTTTTTCTCAGATACTGCGCATTTCTTGTTAAATTTATTCTTAAAACTTAACATCAATAATTACATGAAACAATTCGTGTGTGTGTGTGTGTGTGTGTGTATTCCTTAAAGCATTGCTTAATGTCTAATTATATGGGTAATTTTAAACCATTCTGTTAATGGTTTCTAAAATATACTAATACATTTTCTTTTTCTTTGGAGAAGCCTAACAGAAAGAAAAGAACACAGTCTTTATCACTGGGTATAATATTAGCTGTGGACTTTTATTATGACCATTATCTAATTGAGAAAATCTCTTCTATTATAGTTTATTAAAAGTCTGTATCACAATACAATAGACAAATGATGTTTTACAGAATTGTACACCTGAACTCCATATGGTTTTATTAACCAATGTCACCCAATACATTTAATATAAAATTAAAAACAACAACAAAAACTTGTTGCTAAAATGCTGAATAGCTTTTGGCAATGTCTAAAGTATTTCAAAAAACTTTTAAAAGAGCTTTGAGTAAAAAAAAAAAAAAACCACAATATATAAATATAAATACATCAACTAGAGGGAGCAAACGTGAAAATACGAGATAGTGGCCTGTTAGCAGCTAGCTGCCCATGTCCAGTGGCATCAATGAACAGGTTTTCTAGATGGGTTAGAGATGTGGGTTAATTCAGCAAGAGTTCAGTAGCACTGACTTAAGGTAATTGCTGCTATAATTCAAATAGCCTAAATCAATAGCTAAAAGTAAAAGCGCATGAGATACTTCAACTAATAAACATCACATCTATTCCTAGTAACTCTTAACACTAAAACTCTTAAATACACAAGAAATTTCCTACTATCATAAATATTTAATTTCAACCAACTACATACCACAATTATACATCACAATGAAACACTTAAGGTATTAATTACCCTATAAAGAATGAAAAAGATAAGGATACTTCACTTTTTAATCACTCTTACTTAATATTGTTCTAAAGATCTAGACAATACAATAAAATACATATAAACATACATATTAAATAACTACGTTGTTATTCAAATATTTTACACCTACAAAATGGCAATTTCATACATTTCAAGTTAGTGTGTGTAAAGAAAATAAATAGAAGTCATCAAGTTCCAAATCTGTCTAACATTTTAATGCAATTCTAATTGAAAAGCAAACAGGAATTTTAAATTTTCTTCAAAAATGATTTTAGGGCTCATTGGGAATAAAAACAAAGTAAGACAAAAAAATTCTAAGTTGTATGCACAGGAAGAACTGTTATATATTATAGGGTCTCATTTCACTAGAGATTAAAATTGTGTACTATACTATCACAAACAAGCATCTCCCAGCAGTACTGACAGCCAGAGGAACTGTAGCCAAGAACAAGCCAATTTGGGAGGTAAGGAAAGGAGGACTGTAGTCCTACATAGGGTTAATGTGAGAATTAAATGAGGCAAGGCATGCCAAGCAATTAGCACAGTGTTCGATCAATATGAAGGCAGTATACAATAAACATTAGCCATCACAAGCAAGTAATTACAGGTGTTACATATATAGGCAAAAACTGCCTACATAATATATTCCTGAAATGATAAAAAATAAAACTTGGAAAAATGTTATCATTTCAGAAATACTTTTTCTTATTCTGGTTCATCTTTAATTTCTTCTCCTCCCAAAACTCAACTCAATGTTCTGAACCCCCTAAAATGGTAGGGACAGGAAGAACATGGCCTAGTCCTTAACCTCCAGAAGCTCATGATCCTATGTAAGTACAAATAAACCTGGACACAGTTGGGAGGGACTGACAATATTCAGAAATTATTTTCTATTTATAAGAATCTCTAGGATTTCAATAAAATTAGATCTAAAATGCTTCTCTTTTACACTTTCTCTCTTCACAATTCTCAGTAACCCATGTTCTTCTCCAGCCATAACCCAAGAGATGCTCCCAGTAAGTGAGGTAAACCTATAAATATGAATGGGAAACATAGCTACTGCTGCACTGTTCTGAAAACAGAAATTATCGTACTTCTTGGTATTGCTAAGCACTACTACACCCCATTTGCAAATCAAGAAGCAATACTTCAGATGAGCCCAAGTAACCCATGCAGAGAAGCATTTTAACTTTTGGAATGACAAACTTAAGTCATATCTTGAAGCTCTTTATAAACACAACTGCATTTTGGAAAACACCTTTGTACCATAAATAGTTTCATAGAAAATCTGTATCCAATGTCACCATTCCCAAAAAAGAAATCTCCTTGCAGGATGTTTAGTCCTGTCCAAAATGTCCAAGGAGACATGTGGTCCACACCAAAGTCCTCTAATCAAAAACCCAAGCTAATTAACTTGTCAGTAGATTTGACACAGGCTATTCCCCACCCTGTAGTGACAGCTAAGACTGTTTTTATTAGCATATGCTTTGATCCAAATCTAATACTGTAACTACATAGAAAAAAAATTAGTTAAGAACCAAAGTTAGACTGTCATTTCATATTGAGGTCAGAAGTGATTTAGAAAAGTCATAAATTGTTAGAACTTAAGAGGTCTTAAAATATATTTCATTTTATAGGCAAATAATCTAAGGAAATATTTTATGTAGAATTTTTAGCTTCTAATAGAGTATGCTACTTATGTCAAAAACTACATGTTAACAACTCTTAGTGCCATGCAAGGATTTAAATCATTTGTTCTAAAATGCAGGTCCAATTTACAATAGCGTCAAAAAGAATAAAATATCTAGGAAAATATTATAACCAAAAAGGTGAAAGACTTGTACAGTGAAAACTACAAACACTGCTGAAACAAATTAAAGAAGACACAAATAAATGAAAAGACATCCCGCATTCATGGACTGGAAAACTTAATATTATTAAGATGTCTATACTACCCAAAGCAATCTTCAAGTTCAATGTAATCCCTATTAAAACCACACAGCATTTTTTGCATAAATAGAAAAATCCATATGGAATTGCGAAGAACCCCAAATAGCCAAAACAATCTCGAAAGATCTTGAACAAAGTTTGAGGTCTCACACATCCTGATTTCAAAACATATAACAAAGCAACAATAATCAAAACGTGTGGCATTGGCATAAGAGAGACAAGCAGATCAATGGAATAAGACTCCAGAAATAAACTAATATAAATGGTCACGTGATCTTCAAACAAGGCCTCCAAAAGGCCCTTGGGGAAAGGACAATCTCTTCAACAAACAGTGCCGGGGAAAAAAATGTAGAAGAATGATTTTGGACCCTTATCTTACATCATATACAAAAATTAACTCAAAACAGATGAAAAAACAAAATGTAAGACCCAAAACTGTAAAACTCCTAGAAGAAAACATAAGGAAAAGATTTATGACATTGGATTTGGCAATGTTTTCTTGAATGAGCTCAAAAGCACAGGGAACAAAAACAAAAAATAGACAAATAAGACAATATCAGACTTAAAAACTTTTCTGCATCAAAGTATGCAATGAAAAGAATAAAAAGGCAACCTATGAAATGGGAGAAAATATTTGCAAATCATTTATCTGACAAGGGGTTAATATCTAAAATATATAAAGAATTCCTACAACTCAACAACAACAACATAATAACCCAATTAAAAATGAGCAAAGGACTTGAATAGACATTTCTCAAAAAAAAAAAAAAAAAATATATATATATATATATATATACACACACACACACACACACACAAATAGCGATGCTCAATGTCATTAATTATTACAGAGACGCCAATCACAACCACAATGAGTTATTACCTCACAACCATTAGGATGGCCACTATACAAAATAAGTGTTGGAAAGAATGTGGAGAAACTGAACCTTTGTGCACTGTTAGGGAAACCATAAGCTGAACCTTTTGCACTGTTAGTGGTGCAGCTGCTATGGAAAATGGTATGGCATTGCTCAAAAACTTAAAAATAGAACTACCATATGATCCATCAATTCCACTTCTGGGTATATAATTTAAGGAATTAAAAGAATTAAGGCAGGATCTTGAATAAACACCTGCACACCCATGTTCATAGCAGTATTATTCATAATAGCCAAGAAGTGAAAGTGACCCAAGTATACATTGAAAATGCTATAAACATGCAATAGCAGCCTTAAAGAGGAAAATCCTGTCACATGCTGCAACATGATGAGCCTTGAGGATATTATGTTAAATGAAATAAACCAATCACAAAAAGAAAAGTCCTACATGCTTCTACTTATATGGGTATCTAAAATAGCCAAATTCATATGAACAGAAAGTGGAATGGAGGTTGCCAGGGACTGGGGAAGGCAGAGAGAAATGGGTAGTTAACTGTTTAATGCGTAGAGAGTTTAAGTTACACAAAATGAAAAAGTTCTGGAAACCTGTTGCAAAACTGAGCATACTTAACACTATGAAACTGTACACTTAAAAATAATTAAGATGGTAAATTTTATGTTATGTGTTTTTACAAGTATACAGAAATAACCAAATAAAGCAGATTTGATACTATCATGATAGACCATGTCTTAGACCTTAGACATTTTTCAGACCTTTGCCCTAAGTGGTATGTATATACAACAAAATAAATCAACCAAAGAGTTATGGCTTTCAAAAAATCTTTCTAAAGCAATCATACAGGAATGAAAGAAAGACTGATCTAGTACTACATATGAAACTAATTACCACTTAATCCAGCAATCTTCAGCCTTTTTTTATCTCACAGCACACATTAATTACTAAAATTCTATGGCACACCAAAAATTATGTTTTGCCGATCTGACAGAAGTATAGTTTTGATTCATTCACAGTGGACAGCTATTGTGTTGATTGTTATCATTTTTTAAATGCGACAATGTAAGGGAAAAGAAGTCAATGTCCCTGACTAAATGGTCAGGTCTTAGATGTTTTAAAAATTCTTGTGGTACACCAGTTGAAAAATCACTGACTTAATCCAAAAATGCCTTCAATTAAGAACAAAGCACCAAGAATGAACTTGTTGAGGTCCCGGGCCTCTCATGTAAGTCCAAAAGAGATTTTGAGAAGCTGATGCCACTATCAGACTTCAGAATATCTCCAGTCCTGACTGGTGTGGCTCAATGGGTTCGGCGTCATCCTGCAAACTAAAAGGTCATGGTTCAATTCCCAGTCAGGACACATGCCTGGCTTGCAGGCCAGGTTCCGGGCTGGGGGAATGCGAGACGCAGATGATTGATGTTTCTCTCGTACATCAACTTTCCTTCTCCTCATCGCCCACTTCCCTCTCTTTAAAAATAAAAATCTTTAAAAAAATATCTCCAATTCCTTTTAATCCATGGCCAGTTTCTGATAATATTCCACATATCTAGACTAACGCCACACCAATGTAAAATTAGGAAGTATTCACAGAATGCAATATAACCTAATCTAACCTAAGCAATATACCAGGTATCTACACAATCAACTGCAAGTCTGTTCCCTAGTTTATCCATTCATGGGGTTCCTTGGGTTCCTTTTAAGAATGTGCATGGTTCAGAATGGCCTGTGATCATTATAATAGTTAACAAGTTGATAGGAAGTGATATGGATGTTCACAGCATACACTGGTTTAGTCCAAACTGGCAGGTCTGTTCTCCAGCTGGTACACAACACAACAAAATCTACTCCCTTAAGTACTCATTCGAGATTAGACAGCTTGGTTTAGGAACAGGTGGCCTGGAATGGAATCCTGGCTCCAATATCTACCAGCTCTGTTACCTGGAGAACATAGGCACACCTCATGTTACTACACTTCACTTCATTGTGCTTCACGGTTGTTTGTTTTTTTTTTACAAACTGAAGGCAAGACCCTCCACCAGTAAAATGATTACAACTCACTTTATTGCAGTGGTCTGAAATGCAACCCACAGTATCTCTGAGGTGTGCCTATATTACTTCATTTCTATCTGTTTCATGATCTATAAATTGGGGGTTTACAAGAATCTAAAATCTTAAAATCCAAGTTACAAAAAGTGAGGTTCAGGTAGTGTTTATTGCTCATTTTAGTTATAAGGGAAAGCAACATGTACGGAAGAAAACAGTGGTGTCACCCTTATAGCAGAATTCCTAGTAACATCTGCATCTGAGTTCAGTTTTACATGAACTCTTGACCCTCAACCCAGGTTCTGGGTTTGACAAGGGGAGAATAAGGTCATTTTAGGCAAACCGTCATTTAAAACTGAACACCTGCTATGCATAAACTGCATGTTAATGGAGGTTCTGCCTCACAGAAATCCCAGTCTGAGCAAAGAATGACACCCATAAAATAATTTAAAAAGCTAAATAAGGCAATACACAATTAAGCTCAAAATGAATGATAGATAAGTGACAAAGATGATGCAAATTCAGAAGGGTACGCAGGACTGCAGAAAATTGGAGAAAGTTGAATAGTGAGAGCCCCCTGCAGTGCCCCAGGTTGGAGGATGTGGGAGAACTAACCAGGATAGTTAACAGGCACTCATGTTGCCTGGCAGGGTCAAAAATGACTAAAAATGCACCTGAAGGAAGACATCTGTCGGGCAGCTAGAGAACACTGACTGACAAGGGCAGGATGATAACCAAGAAGTACTAAGTCACAGAAACCAAGGGAGAAAAGTTCCAAGAAGCAGTTATCAACAGTGCCTGATGCTGCCTACAACAGATAGCAAGGGAAAATTCAGCCACAGAAAACAAGCCTCTGGGCAATCTGGCAAGGACAATCATAAAGCTCAAGCCACAAGCAGATGAAGGAGAATTTCTAAAACATCAAGCACCCAGCAATGATTTAATTTTCCCCAAGAGTAGTTTGGCTTATTACTCCTCTGGATGACAAATTAGATGATTTTACATCTATTCCCCAGAGCTGATCCTTTTAGCCGGTGTCTCTGAGTCCTGCAAGGACAAGGAAATAGACACATTTTTTCCAACTACAGGATTCCAAGGCTTCTGGCAGTAGTGAACAGCTTTAAGCAATATTAATGAAGTAATATTTTATTTACTAGACCCTAAATTAGGTAGCCACTCTACACCCAAAGAATTAAAACACCTCACTCTTAAGAAAATCACTTTTTAAAATGTTTTTACATTTATATAAAGTAAATACTACTCCTAATCAATTCTACATACTAAGACAAATTACCTAATCAAATTAGGTTTTTATTTCTTTCTTCTGGCCTTTATTTCTAAGCACTTTGTTCATATGCTTTGTAGACAAAACATTTCTGAATCTCCCTTCTGCACTTCTGTCTCATATATAGCTTAAAACAAAACGGAAATATAAATTGTTCACAGACCAAAACAATCATATTCATGAAAATTTATCCAAGCGTATATTTACTAGACACATAAAACGACCTTAAGACAACCATGCCTTCCAAAAACCCATTATGGAAGAATTGTACAAAATAGTCACGGCATGTAAATTACAGTATAGAGAATATATAGTCAATAATATTGTAATAACTAAGTATGGTGCCAAGTGGAAATATTGGGGGATCACTTTGCAAATTATGATTTTCTAACCACTGTTCTCTACACCTGTAACTAATAAAATAACATTGACTATCCACTGTAATTGGAAAACAAAATTTTAAAAAATGAGTATGAAGGCGATAAGACAGTGGTACAATGTATTTTACCATAAAACAAACTGACCAAACTTTGGCAGGAGTTATAATTTTAAAAAATGAGTATGAAGACGGTAAGACAGTTGGGTACAATGTTTTTTACCGTAAAACAAACTGGCCAAACTTTGGCAGGAGTTATAAGACTAATATTCAGTGGTGGCTTCTGTATCAGAAATATACTAGATCTTAGCTTCAGGAAAAATCTTGACATTAATCCAGAACAGATGAGTTATCTGTAGTAATTATAGTAACTTCTCCCTCTGGCAACTCTTGCAAAGTCCTTACAAACTGCAGAGTACAGCCAAAACATTTTCAAAGTCTCTTTTCTCTTGGGATTTTGACAACACAACTCCACAGACCAGTAAAGATGAATGTTAAGATATAATTAAAACATATAGGATGTTAAGACAAGGAACGGCTCATGCTTCTGACTTTACAAAATTAACATCTAATTCAAACGTGAAAAACTGCATTAGGTAATCTAGCTATTTCTGCTGGTTTTCTTCAGTAGACAGTGAGTTTTGTTTTGAAGATTTTCTGGTGAAATTCTGCTGCAATGGAGAAAAACTATATAAACTTACAAAATACCCAGAGAACCATCATTACAATTGCAGGTAAATCTTAACTTTGAAAAAGAAAACTAGTTTACATTACTAAAATAAGCACAAAAAAATCCCTAAGGTGTCAATGGACAAACTGAACTCAGCTACTTTCAAAAATCTGCCCAGACTTGCTGAAAAAACTCAACATTTCTCAAACAAGGGATTTGTTTCCTTAACTATACACAAAGAATTAGCATATAAAATGGCTCTTGGAAAAATAAGCAGCAGGATAATACAAAGTTAATGTTTTACTAGACTCAATCATTCTTTTATTTCCCTGTACTAATAATAATGGTCCATGAAGACATTCATTCAAACAAATGTGTTATGGCTACCGTGTGCCTGGCACTGTGCAGGGCAAGCAAAGCGACAAAAAAGCAAGGACGCAATACCTGCCAAGGACGACTTTAAACTCAAGGAGACAAGTCCATTACATTATTGTACTATTTTAGGTTTAATGGACACCAACTGCTTGCCAGACTGTGCTGAGCACCATTGACACACAAGAACAATCAGCTAACTGCAGGTCTGTAACCAACGATGACTACGACAAGTCCAGGACTGACTGGTCCTAAAGCATTTTATTCTGGAAATAAACTTGAATCTGTCAACTAATCCTTTCTATATAGACAGCATAATATCCATATATGTTAACCCATACTAAGGTTGCTTAGAGTGTGAAATGGGGAAATGTAATGTTTTGAACAAAAATAAACAGTAAACTAAAGCATATTTGCACTTTAATATTAATCTGGTTTGCATCTGCTGGTGCTTTCAATAGCAATAAAAAGCATAAAGTGGAACATTAAATTTTCTTGCAGTGGCAGTTCAATGTGAAGCAAAAGCTAAACTAAAGTTTTGTTTTTTAAAAACAATTGATTTTTAGTAATTTCTTCAGGAAGGCTCTGTGGTCTCATTTCCTTAAGCTCAAAAACAGGTAGTAATGACAAAATTATAGATTTGGTCTTCTAGGTGACAAAATAATGTTTAACCCTTTAAAAGTACCAGTTTACAGTCATACAATACTAATGAGGGGTTTTAAAATAGGGGCCAACCCTTGACAGTAAGTTATAGATAAAGGTTTGCAAACTAGAAACTTGACATTTGTTTTTAAAGTCTTTCATATTTCAGATAATGACATCCAATTACGTATCTTAAAATAAAAATTGTAAACAGACTTTCAATAGCTTACTGGAACGCTAAATACAATTGTATTGTGCATACATACAGAGAACTGTTAGCTAAACATCCGTCAACACTGCAAAGCGATACTTAAGAGGAAAACTGAAGAAACAAGATTCGACTCCTAAAAATGTTCGAACAAATTCAAACTAAAATGTTGTAAGCTGTGTTTTGAAGCCTTTCCACGAGTCTCGCTATTTTTACTAAGCATTTCAAAGTGAGCCCTGTATGCACGCCGTTATTAAAACCACAGACAAGAAAAAGTGTCCTAAAATTTGGCTATTAACAGCAATCAAGTCTAAATATACACACCCCCGTCCCCGCCACAGAGTGGGCCAAGTGGCAAGAATATCCGAGAAGTCAGGAAGTTTTGAAATGGCAGTGACAGAAGGCAAGGGGGAGGACAAGGGGAAGGAATCACGAACAAGAGCAACTCCGTGCGGCTAATTCCGCGAGTTGGCATCTAGACGCCAAGTTCGCGACTCCGGACGGGGCTCGACCCGACAACTTCGGTCGGACGGAGCTCCGCGCCGCGGCCCTGCCTCCCGGTCGCAGCCCGGCAGCGGCCTCCGCGAGGACGCGGTGACAGCGCGGGGCCGTGGAGACGCCGGCCGGTGACACCCACCTTCCTTCTCGGCCCGCGCCGCGGCCACGACGAGAGTCATTACCAAATGAAGCGCTCCCAGGAGGCCGGTGGCCACGCTCCGTGGACCCCTGCCGCGGCTGGCCGCGCGCTCCAGATCGGCCCCGGCGGAGATGTAAGATGCGGCGGCTCCTGCTGATCCTCCGGGCCGCTTCCCCATGCCTGCCGGCCGGTGGCCGCCGCGCTCGAAGTCCGGCGCGGCCCTTCTCGGCGAAGCGGCGGTGGCGGCGCGGGAGCCGTGGTCCGGAATCGGGCAGCGACGCTGGGGACGAGCGCCGTTCCAGGCCCAGGGCTCGGACTCCGGGTATGGTCGTGGGTCCGTGCGTGCGTGTGAGCGTGAGTGTCAGTCACGGCCGCAGCCTCAGCATCCCTAGCGAGGAGTCAGAGCGGAGAGGTCGCGGATCAAGCACGGCAGGCGGCCATTCTGAATATGGGCACGGGCCAAGGGCTCCGGACACTGGCCTGCGAGGGGCGGGGCACAGCCTTGGGCACCGCCCAGCCGTGCCGTCACCTGTGGGCCCGCTGGTTAGCTGTCCGCCTGGAAGCCCTGCGTCCGAAGTCCTCGTCCGGCTCTCGGAGGCCCACAGCTCCACCGGCCAGGGAGAGCGGGGACGGCACAGCCCCAACCCGTCACGCTGCCCCGCAGGAAAGTGGAGGAAGGTAGCCTAGGTTCGGACGCCAGAACTTATGATGGCGGCGCACGCTTCACGGAGGCAGTGACGGCGATCACGTGGAGACGGGAGTGTGGGGCCTGGCGGCGCAGCCGCCGTAGTGTGGGGGCGGGGCTGGGGCTGCTGGGTGCTGGGGAAGGCTCGGCAGCTTCTTTGACACGGGGGCCAGCTCCCGCATGTTTGGAGCTGTAATTGCGAGATCCTTCCAAAGGGTTGAGTACGCCTACGGACCGCGAGGCCCAGCGCGGAAACTCCATTCTAATGACTCTGCCTGGTCCCTCCTCCGCCTTTTAGCCGATTGGGGAATACCCCGGGCCTAATTCTGTGTCTGGTGGCGCTTCCTGGAGGACGGGCACCTACCTGCTCTGTTCATCTTTGTATCCTCCAGCGGTGTGTCCATGAGCGCTTACTGGAGCCCTCCTGCCCTTGGATTGTGCCCAGTGTTATGTGTATATATAAAGCAGTAGTAACCCTGGGGGGAGAGGGCAGGCTGTTCTTTAGAAAAGTGTCCAGTGGCTCTGCCAGCTTACTTAATCTTGAAACGATTCTTAAGACGTTTTATTCATATAGTTCCTTCAAGGCCCAAATTAAACGCCATCCCCTGTAGTCTCATTCATTCATACCTCCTAGATGCCTTTTCCACCTTAGGTTGAGGTTCTTGGTTCGCTTGGCTCTTATTTCCAAAACAAGCTACTTGAGTGAGTCCCTCTTTATTAATCCTAGTAACTTCCCCCAAACTCCTTAGAGACTATTTTAGTACCTCGTTTTAGGTCTACGTCCACCCCTAATACGTCTTAGAACAAACTACACAGGAAAATAAGATTTCAAAGACGAAAGGACCTCCAAATGCCACCCTAGGAAAGACCTTTATTTTATTCACAAATTAATTTATTTTTTTATTTTTTAAAGTATATTTTATTGATTATATTGTTACAATAGTTTCAATTTTTTCCCCTTTGCTCCCCTCCACACAGCAACCCCCCTCCCCCAGCAATCCGCCCCCAAGTCCATGCCCATGGGTCGTACATACAAGCTCTCACGCTTTACCCTTTCATATATTCTTCTTTTTTTTAATAAATTATTAATTATTTTAACAAAAAAATAACAATCCCTCCCTCTCAGACTTAAGATCCTTTATCATCTTAAAAAGGACAATGGGCGAAGGTCTCGAGCTCCCCTAGCTGCTTCAAGCTGGACATGGTCGTCGTCCTACCTCCCAAATTAATTTATTTGTAGTGGCCTTATCCTAATGACTTTGAAAAGCAATTTTACATTTCTGAATATTAGTGTTAAAATTGAGTGATCAAATTTTGTTCTTGATGTAATGACATAGGAATAATCATCTGTAAGTTGGCTTTTCCATATTTGTATAAGCCTGGGGCAACAGAGGCAGCTAAGGTAACTGAGCACCTGAGAGCTGGGTCCCAGCTCACCTCCTAATAATGTGCCATACAAGGAGTCAGCAGCCCTTGCGTATGTTTAGGGCAGACAAGCCTCCAACCATGAAATACTCAGATTCTCTTAGACAGAAATAAGCCACGTCTTCTGATTAACTCCAGTATCAGGAGCCCCATGGGAAGTAACTTGAATATGTGTATAATTGGAGTTTAAACATATACTGTACAGACATGTTTGATAAGAGGCTGATTTCCCATGAAGGTAATGAAGCTTAATCTTTAGGACCTCTTTCTTGCACAAGCTCTTGCCAAGGCTCTGTGCCTAGTGGTGTATTTTTATTTTATGTTCTTGTTCTTAAAGGGGCTACTTCAATAGTTTTGTAAGCTTTTAGGGCCCACTATAGCTGAACCTCCCTTGTGCCTGATGGACAATGCAAACCAGATGAGTGATGATGAAGTTCATTCCCAGAAAAGGACAATGAGGGTGCTGGGAGAATAATGATAAAAGAAGGACTCTTACTAGACAGATTGGTAAACTGTGTTGGATAACACCTGAAGTGGAGCCACTGTCACCCTTTCATTCTCCCCCAACACCCATGTGCCTTGGGAAAGAGAGCCGTGAGGCAAAACTGAAGGAAATATCACCAAAGGCCCTTATGAAGTTCTGACTAGCTGCAGAAATTCCTTCTCCCCTTTTGGGAATTAGAGAGACATGGACATTTGGCAAGTGGAAGCAGGCTATTTAGCTGGCAAAATCAGGGAAAACCCACCAGACCGGCAGCAGGCCACATCCCAGACCTGTGAAATGAAAAACCCTGAGTTCAGGTCCAATAGTCTGTGTTTTAATGTCTCCTGGGTGATTCTGATACATACACGTTTGAAGACTGTTGGATTAAATTGTTATAGTCCAGGAATTACAAGCTGTTGACACTGCTCATCTTCTACTCGCTTTGTTCTCTACCCAAATAAGTAAACTACTATTGAAAGCAGAGGTAAAATGGACTTAGATGAATTCGGGCTTAAACCTCAGGCCTACCTTTCTTAGCTAGGCAAATTACTCAGCTTTTCTGGTCTCAGTTCCCTTTTCTGTAAAATGACATTAATAAATTTGGGGAGACTAAACAAGATATGTTGGTAAACATATAAAATAGTATTTGGCACATAGTAGGAGATTGTAAACAGTAGCTACTATTGAGTACCTACTTTTTCCAAACACCATATTAGGCACAGTGAGACTTTCAAAAATCATTCCACAGAACATTTGAGGAGGCTTACAAAAATATTTTCATTATAATAAAAATACATATAAATTAAAATTTGGGACAAGAAGGGGAAAACACTGTTGGAGTCCCCAGGGCTCTGTCTCACTGGCTCCCTAAAGGAATGCATGTGGTCTCCTGGTATTCAACACCATTTTAAACTCTTTCAAGTCCCAGCTTTATTTCACCAGCCAAGCACTCTCTATTGCTGTCCCCACTCAAGCATCTAATAAACATCTTAAACTCCAGTGAACTCCTAATCTTAAACCTGCTCCACCTACAGCTTTTCCTATCTCTAGGGAAATTTCAACCATTCAGTTCCACCAGCCAAAAACCTAGTAGCTATTCTTTATTCATCTCCAGATATATCCAGAACCTAACTGCCTAACTGCCCTCTCGTACGAGCTAGAATGAGCCCCACTATCTTCTGCCTGGATTTCTAAAACAGCTTCCTGATAGCTTTCCCTATATCTAATTGTAACAATGAAAATTTACACTTATAGCACTTACCTAGGAGAAATCAAAATGGAATACTATGTTATACCTCAGCTGGTTAAAGCCAACTGAACTGATGAAGGACTATGAACTTTGAGTGACCCCTGCGACAGACCCTTGTTAGACCTAACTGGAGACTCATTACTGCCCAGTGAACAAAGGACTTGTTTTATCCAAAACTATCCAAACTGCCATTTTTCAATCCTTAATCAGCATAACCATCATGAACACCTATCCCTCTTTCTAGCATTTAAAAAACCCTGACTTGGAAAAGGACAAGAACCATATGATTTCATTCATATATAAGGTGTAAAATAGAAAGAAACAAATGAGCAAACTCACAGACAACAGAGAGGAAGCTGGTAGGGAGAGGAAGAAGAGGATAAAGGGGGTCAAATATACATATGGTGTTGAAGGGAGACTACACTTTGGGTGGTGAGCACACAACACAGTGTACAGATGCTATATTATAGAATTGTACACTTGAAACCTATATAATGTTATTAACCAGTGTTATTCCAATTGATTTAATAAATAAAATTTTAAAAACATGGACTTTTTCCCAACTAATGAACCTCTCACTGATTTGTTTCCTTGCCTGGCAAGTATATGCACTGAGCTTTGATTTTTTTTTTTATTTTAAGATCCTGTGGTTTTTGCTTTATATTTTGACATAAATTTGCACATTTTGTGTCTCTTGTCAGCACAGTAGCTAAAATGACCCATTTAAAACAAGGGACATCCAATGTCCTGCCTGTGAGGGCTCCCATCTCATGGTAAAAGCCAAAGCTTTCATGATAGCCCATGTGGCTCTACATGATCTGGTTCCCCATGATTGCTGACTTCTATTTCTACTGCACTCCTCCAGGCTCAATCTGTTTCAGCTGAGCTACCACCATTTTATACCTCAAACATACCAGGTATGCTTCTGCTCCACGGCCTATACCCTAGCTTTTCCCTCTATCCAAAGTGCTTTCTCCTCCCCCAGTTCTCTCCTTGGCTCACTTTCTCACCTTCTTTCGGTCCTGGCTCAGTTATCACCTTCTTGGTAAGGCATACTCTGATCACCACTGTTAATACTGAAATTTAATATATCCAACCCCCATCCCCAGGGCTCAGTCCTCCTTACCTTGCGCTCACTTTTCTTTATTCCATAAAACACATCACTTCCTATACTACTATATAATGCACTTAATCGTTATGTATTGTTATTATCTCTCTTCCACACTCCCCCATCTATTTTTGTTCACTGATATATTCCAAGTTTTAGAATATACTAAGTACTCAGTAACGCTTGTGGAATGAAGATGAATGAATGGATGGAGGGGTAGAAGGATGAACAAATAGACCAAAAGATAAAGATCAGCAAAACATAATCCTTCCCATCAACAGAACTTAAAATTTAGTGGGTAAGACAGACATGTACAAAATATCGTAAGAGGGAATAAAACAAAGGAGAAAAAAGAGAAGCTAATATTAAATGAAAGCAACCCTGGGTTCTGCCAATTTCTGTATTTATGCAGTCTTTTCAACTTCTTCAATTAATTTTTCTTTGTTTTTAGTTCTATGTCTCTTCATCTAGTTCAGAGTATAAATAAAGCCCACAGTGATCAAGGGAATGAGAAGAAATGTAGCATATTGAAAATCTTCAATATACAAAATATTCTGCTTATTTTGTCTGATGTGTGCCTTATTCCTTGGTAAGTTTCCCTGGATGTTACTCTTAAAAAGAAAAAAATGAACTCTCAAGCCCCAGGTTGACATCTGTCCAACTTACTAGGTAGCTGTGCCTAAGGTTGGACAAATAAACCTCAGGCAGGTTCATGCTATAGGATGAGAAAGTAGCTTGTGAGGTGATGGGCTGAGCTTGATACCTTTATGAATTTCATCTTATTTGAAGCTCTTTACATATATATTCCTCAATCAAATACCATAACCATTACCACATATGCATATACACCTCTACTAATAACCATATTGCATTTAGATGCTAGAATTAACTATGATTTTATTCACTATTTCCCTTTCAAAATGACTGACACATCGTACAAGCTTATATTAATCTTTCTAGCATTCTAAAGAAATATGGCAAACATTCTAAGTTGAAATAAACCAAAATTTCAGCCCACCATTTCAAATTGTCCACAACAGGCTTCAGTACCTCTCTAATTTTCTCTCTCCTAGAAGACTTATTTAACTATCTGTAATTGTAAAAATGCCAGTAATAGTCAGTAAAGGTGAGGAGCAATATATTCACAATGCTCAGATGAAGATCAGAAATGATGAAAAACAACTAAAACACTAATAATGTACCACAGTAAAATAATGACCACTGCTGAGATGAAGATGAGGTAAGAGAGATATAATCTTAGGACTTTTGAGATGTTTCATGTTGTTTGGTGGTCTTGCCATTAGAAGGAGGGAAATACAACACTTGAGGACATAGAATGCCTCTAGTATTTTTCTTGTTCCTCCCACTTCCCCTACCATTGTCCTCTTTAATACTCAGTAAGTACTTTGAAAATGAATTTTATGCTGTCCTGAATTTCTGAACTATCCTAAACATCATTGTTGAAGAACCCTACTTCAATAATTATTCATTTGTACTTAAAATGTCATGATTGGGCAGTAATTAGCAGCCTTGAAAGATCATTCAGTGGGGGAAAGGAAATTGAACAATGAGTTGAGGGACATTCTGTTTCTACCTCTCCCCATTGTTTACCTCTTTGGAACTGTAAAAATGCCAGAAATGGTCAGTAAAGATGAGGACCAACATTCAAGATGCTCAGATGGAGACCAGAATTGATGAAAAACAACTACAACACTAATAATGTATAACTAAAATAATATCGACTGCTGAGATGAAGATGAGGCTGGGGAAAAACAATTCTTTCTGCCAAGCCCAGTGTAAGTTTCCTAAATGAAGAATCAAGAATTGACTATTTTGTGCAGCGCCTATAATGGCAGGCAGCCTGAAAGCAAGTATCCCCAACTTTCACACAATACTGAGCAGTGTTTTCTATAAAGTGAATTCTACTTTCCCTAAACATCATGACTTCAATTTCTGGTATTTTAAACACAAGTTAAGTTTCGCGTTTTAAGTCTGGTATCTTAAAATTACATAACATGGCTGGTAAAATGTCTTCATGACCACAAATTAACAAATCATTTCATTATTCTTGAGAATAATGTAAAATAACAAATAAATCAGGCCAAAAAAATCAAGAACCATATGATTTCACTCACGTGTGGGATATAAAACTGAAAGAAACAAATGAACAAACACGACAAACAAAAACACATAGACACAGACAACAACATGGTGGTTACCAGAGGAAAGGGGGTGGGGGTGGTAAAAGGTAAAGAGGGTCAAAAATATGGTGAAAGGAGGTTTGACTTTGGGTGGTGGGCACACAGTGCAATATACAGATGTATCATAACATTGAACACTTGCAATGTATATAATTTTGTTAACCAATGTCACCCCAATAAATTTAATTTAAAAATGGCTTTAAAAAAAGAAAAGTGCCATGAAAGAAATAGTCTGTGCAAGTTCACAAGAGTAATATTCATGTTTCAAAGTTAAGCTACATTATGGTTAGCATCTGTGTTCTATCACAAAGGATTGATGCTTTGAATCCCTTTGCTAGTACACAGGCTAAGGAATATCACAGCAGAGTCCTTGATCTTTATAAAATATTCTGTCACATGATGGGAAATATAATTGCAAATAAAGGAACTATTCTTTTTGTTGGAGAAAATACTTTTTGACAAGGTGGTTTTACTTATAAATAACTTCACACCAAAAATCCACAGGATCTTAGAACAAGGGATGGACCTTAAATATTTAGTTGAGGCTAGCTTCTCAAATGTCCCCTCTACCTCCAGCTCTTATGGGCAAATTTCTCAGCAACTCTAAACCTCAGTGTCCACAGTTTCATATTTTAAAAAATGGTAGAAATGACTACTGAAGGCTCATTGTAAGGACTGAATAATATCTAGCACATGGCAGATGCTCAATAATGTCATTGTTGTAATAATGATTTCATTACAGAAAAGGAAACAGAGGCCCATTAAAGAAGGGATCTGTCCAAGATAATGGCAAGGCAGAGACATGGCTCCCAGACCGAGTTTCAGCTTTTGTTTCATCTTTAAGTTAATTGAACTTAATGTTACAGAACAGGGGTGTCCACAAACCCCCAGAGCTTAACGGCTGGGGGATGAGGAAAAGGAAGCAGCTTTCAGGGTGCCTTCACATGCCTGAGACTGGTGGCTGGTGTGTTTGTTAGACAAATGGCTTGGATGCTTCCAAGGCCTCAAGGAGTTGGGAGGGGTCTTAGACCGAGGGATGGTATGGAAAAAGCACACAGAGCCTGCATGAAGTTCTGTGAATGGTCAGAACTGGGGACCATGCCCACTGCATCACAGGACGCAGTCAGGGATTTAAAAATAAGCGGCAGACATTTTTAAATGGGGTCTGGCCTTGTGGTTTTGAGAAACATTCTCCATTCAGATTACAAAGAAGGAAAAACTACATGCAGTTTACAAGGAGGCCGAGAATCCATGAGGTTTTTGGATTAAAAGCTGGCGAGCACCTTAACACAGACAAGGTCTCCCCAATCAGAATTGAATGATTGGCAGCTACTGGTAAAGCTGAACTGTGTTTAGAAAGTAGGGAAATGGTTTCTCTAACTTTTCTAAAACTAGCCTGGTTTGGTAGGGGGAGGAAAGGATATGTGTTTGTGGGTGCTTTAAGGAATATAAGACTTAACGGCAGAAATCAGCAAATCTAAATCTATATAACCGTTAAATAAACAATTCTTTTTCTTTTCACTAAACTCTGGTATTGAGAGTTATAATTCTGGCAGTGGGCAATCAGGCCCCTAACAAAACAGCCTGTGGGTTCTGTTTCATTTGGAGCAGCCCAGGGGTTCTTTAACATTAATATCTTATATGCCTACAGTGTTTTATTTGGCAGAGTGCTCCTATAATTAATTGCAGTAATCTTATAATAATGTCAAAGCTAAAGAATTAAAATACCACTGCTCTACCTAAATGGTAGCACAGATCAATTCAGTGACATTTAAGAGGTGAGCCAAATGATTCCTTAAAAGGGTCTCACTAAAATGTTACTGGCTATAGCTTGAACTTCTCTTAAGTGATGTACTCAAGCCTAAGCACTTTGTATCAGTCAAGGTAGATCAGGTTATGTGTGGTAATAAACAACTTCAAAATGTAAATGACTTACAACAACAGATTTGTTTCTCTCTTCCAATACATGTTCATTCAGGACCCTGGGTGATGGGGTAACCTGCGTTACTGTAGCAAAGTTAAAAGAGGGTTCGGGGTGAGGGTGGGGGACTCATAAAGGCAATTAAATTATCTGACAGGATTTACATTTCATCATTTCTACTCACAGTTCATTGGTCAGAACCAGTCATATGGCCACACCTAACTCCACAGGATTGGAGAAATATAACCCTTCATTTGTCTGGAAGGAGAGAGGCAGGCAGGACTATTTAATGACCACCACAGACTTTAACTTATTTTCTTTTCTTCTTGGAAGATAAGAAACAGTAGCTTGAGAAAAGATGATAGAAACTGGTTTTAGTTTCTCTTGAATTATCAAGTTTTAAAGAACAAATTTAAGTTTTTATCATTTATATATTTTTGTCTGTTCATTTAATATACTTTTACAATGAATGTAGTCACCAATGAAATATGAATGCTTTTAAAAGCAGTTGGGGGAATTTGAAGTTTAATTTTTAGAGTGTGTGCTAAGAGAGCAGTAAAAGGGAATATTTGAATACTAGCTTGATTTTTGATGAGGGGGTTGTTAATTATATTTGTGATAATGGTTACTATAGATTTTTTTTAATGAAACTATCTTTTAGAAATACATACTGAAATACTTATGGATAAAATATGATGGAGTTTGCTTCAAAATAATCTACAGGGTAAGTCATGGCAGTGGGTAGGGTTATAGATTAAAGATGAGGCATGAATTAATCATTGTTGAAGCTGGTTGGTGCATGGAAGTTCATTATTCCAATCTCGCTACTTATAGGTGTGCTTGGAATTTTCCACAATAAAAATTTTTAAAGCAGTAATAGGCCTCCAGCTGCTTTAGCCCCAGGTCCAGTTTCTCTAGACATGGCTAACAAAGGGTCCTAAGCTATCACTGGTGCCAGGCAGGCCTGGCCGGAGAGAGCAAATCATTGAGTCCCAGGACACTTTTTCATTTGCCAAACATTTGAGACAACCAAACCTTAGCCCCAGGTGGCAGCAGATAATGCCTGTGCCTTGAAGAATCTGGCAGGACCTCAGAACCACCCACTCTTTTTCCTACAGAGACTGAGTTCTCAGCGCCTCCTAAGGCCACAGTTGTCTGTACAGTTCAACACATAAGACTTGAGTCTAACTCTGTACTAAACTCCTCTTCTCAGGTTACTCTGTGACCCTGGCAGGACACTAAAGTTCTGTTGGTAGTTAAAACAGTGCACAGAGACTTTAGAAATATGCAAAAATGTGTGAGACATGAGCCTGGGATGTGACACGGGGGTTACCACAAATGCTCCTCCTGCTTTCTGTGGCCTTTGGCCTTCATTACAGTTCTTAACCCCTGAGCCAGCCCACCCTCAGTGCTAATCACTGCCAACCTGTTCATATTGGAGGTGCTGGTTGTGAGCATCACCAAGGTGTCACCTGGTGTGTGACCTGTCTTCCTCTGTGAGCGCTGCTCCCTTGTCCACGGGGGTGGACTGCTGGCACCTGGACTTATTCCTCATTATCTGCTTTCTCTATCATAGTTGATTGGCTATGGATGTCTATCCTGGGCTGGTTTAATCAGATTCTCCTGAAATTTTTACTAAAACATATGGACATTGAGGATAAATCCTGAGTTATGTAAATGGCAGAGCTTACACATGACCATCTACAAACTTCTGCTGCAGAGTCCCCAGAGCTGCCTTGAGAATCCCACTCTCCTGAGGACTGATCGCTCATCATTTTCATGGGTGCCATCAAGTAATCCAGTATCATCAAATATACATATGACTGAGGTTTCTATCCTTGTTGGGTGCCTTGAGGAGTGTAGTAGGAAACCTCTAAAATAGCCTCCAATTGTCTCCACATTCTGTTATTCACACCATTCTTTAAACCATACTCTCTAACTTTGAGTGTGGCCTGAATCTAATAACACTTCTAAATATGGCAAAAGTGATGTGATTTTACTTCAATAGTAGGTTACAAAAATCTCTCTGTCGCCTCTCGGGGAAGAAAACTACCATGGTATGAATATCCCCATGCACAGGCCCACCAGTCAAGGCTCTAGCTCATAGCCAGAACCTGAGGCCTACCACAGCCATGTGAGTGAGCTTTCAGGCTAACTGGGAGCTTGAGATGACCATGACACAGGCCAGGCTGACACATTGATGACCAACATCTGAGACATTCTGAGTCAGAAGCACTCAGCTAAGCCATACCCAGATTCCTGCTGATAAGTGTTTGTTGTTTTAAGCTGCTAAATTTTGGGGTAATTTGTTACATAGCAATTGGTAACTAATACAAGGAGTTGTAAATATTCAAAATAAAAAGAGAATGGTGAAAATGAAAGGAGATCTAGACGAATCCAAAGTTACACTGCTAATTTTAATATTTCTCTGTCAGTATTTAATAGAAAAAGTAGACAGAAATCATAAAAACAGAAGACTCACACAACACTGGCCAACAACATGACTGAATTGATGTTTATGCATAGACTGCTCCGTGTGAGAAGAGCAGGATGCTAGATCTTTGTGAGTGCATGGGTTCATCTATATACACCCCCTGCTGGGCCATGAAACAGTCCTTGATGAGTTTAAAAGGACTAAGATCATACAGAATATGATCTTTGACAACAACAGAATTAAAATAGAAATCGATATTAGAAAGATATCAGAAAAATGAAATCCCCTCATGTTTGGAAATGAAACATTTTAAATAATGCTAATGTCAAGAAAGAAATCACAAGAAAAATTAGAATATATTTCTAACTGAAGGATAATGAAAACCTGACATTGAAATTTTTGGGATGGAACTTAAGCATTGGTTAGAAGGTAAAAGATAACTTTAAACACTTACATTAGAGAAGGATAAAAGTTTAAAACCAACGATGTAAACTTTTATCTTAAGAAGCTAGAAAAACAGAAAATTAAGCTCAAATAAATAAAAAAAAGGGAATAATAAAGATAGAAATGAAAATTAATGAAATAGAAAACAGACAAAAGTAGAGAAAAATCAGTTAATCCAAAAATTGGTTGTTTGAACAGCCATTCTTCTTGCTTCCTGCTTCACTCACTTTTTTTCTTCATTCTGAAATTCATCTTGACTATCAGACATGACTAAGACTTCAGCTTCTACATCCTGTATCCACTGCTCTAGATAGTTCAAACTGGAAGGACTTTACTAGAAAGAGCACAGTATCCTTAGAAGGGCTGAAGGGATATATTAGGCTCAGCTTTTAGACATATCATCTGCAACCCTTTCACACACTCAGCTTGGTAAGAAATATCAGACCCCAGAACCACGCTGCCTCTGCCACCACCACACGCCAGCAGCACAGGGCCCCTAGGCTCCTGCGGTTGGCTTCCACACTAGGCCTCATGCCAATATTATGTGACTGGTGGAATCCAAGTCAAATACTTGCATTGTGGTGGGAAGGGAGGCTAGGAAAGGTAGGATTTGGTTTCTACAGTTGAAGGTAAATTCACAATGCAGGAAATCATCAAATATAGAGACAGTGCTTTGAAGAGTTTGGATAGGTACGAATGACAGATGACTACATTAGTTCTTGATTGCCAATACATTAGGCTTCCCAACTGTATTCACATGTAGTTGTAAAAAATAAATAAATAAAAACAGGAGATATTCTGGGACCCTTTACCCAGTTTTCCCCAATGGTAACATCTCACAGAAATATAGTATAAATTACTGTCAAAAGTAGGAAATTCAACATTGCAACAATGCACAAAGCTTTTGCAGAATCTACCAATTTTAGTCCATTTATGTGCATGTGTGTTGTGTATGTATATATATTTAGTTCTTTCACACTTTATCACATGTAGATTTGTATAACCACTGTCACAATCAAGATACAGAGCAGTTTCATCACCACAAGGCTTTCTCATGTTATTCTTTTATAGCTACATTCTCCTCCTTCCCTAATCTTTGGCAACCACTAATCTGCTCTCTATCTCTATAATTTTGATACTTCAAGAATGGAATCAGGCAGTGTATAACAGGTTTTAAACTGGCTTTTTTTCTCCCCTCTGTATAATTCCCTTGAAATCTGCCTGAATTTTAATCCTGGCTTTGTGCCTTTCTGGCTGTGTGATCTTAGGCAAATTACGTAACTTCTCTGTCTCAGTTTCCACTCCAACCAAGGGCCACCTGATTTCAAGTTTTGTTGTCTTCACTTCACAGTCTCGCCTCACCTCTCACAGTTGAGAGAAGGCCTTCTGTTGGCTTCATTGTTATTTCTCTGTGGAACCTTGAGCATGACTGAGACCAAACTCTAAAGCTCCCAGCACTTTCAAATCAGTACAGTATAAAGAAAAACACTACTTGGAAATGCTAATTGGACAGGATTAGGTACTTAGATTTTGTAATAATCTTATCTTTTGCTAAATACTTTTTTTATATGTTTAAAGAAATGTTGTTTTGAATGAAAGCCCATTTCTGCTGCTAGCAGTTTCTATTTTTAATATGTTTCTCTTTCATCAGTGAAGATGTAAACCCAGGTAGTATTTACCTGTCTTTTAGAAGTCATTTGATATAGCCTTAGATCATGACATGGCTCTGGGTACACTGCTAAGGGAACAGTCCCCCATACTGTGCCAGCTGGCTGATTATCTGTAGTTATCATTTGTATAAAGCTTTTGTATAAGTTCACAGAGCTCTCTAGTCAGATGTCAGTTCAACACAGGCCTCCCTGACTGTCTCTAATATAGTGTCTATGCCTTCTATTCCTCTTCATTTCTTTATCCTACTATATTCATCATCAGAGCAGTTGTCACTACATTGTATATCTATGATACACATTTATTTGTTTACTGTCTGTCTCTCACCTACAGAATGCAATCTTCAGGAGGGGAGGGAACTTATCTATTCCGTGCTATATTTCTGTCATTTTAAGTGACCTCTAAAACATGTTTTTTGAATGAATGAATGAATTAATTAATTAATTCTCCCATAGTTAATGTAAGGAAGAAGGAGGCACTCTAGACCTGGATAAATAGAAGGAGAGATGGTACCTTGTGCAGGAAAGACTCAGGGTATGTCAGTGATCTCCATTTGAGCCACAGAGCAGAGGTGCAAGGGCTCCCAGAAAGAAGGGATAGCAGTGACAATGGTCTTGACAACAACAATTCTGTGGCAAGATTGGAGCCCAGTCCACAAACTTGGGTGTGCAAGAAAAACCACTTTATTTTTCTGTAACTTAACCCAATTCCTATTTTAAGGCTAGGTTTTGACTTGATGGATGCACTAGCAGCAGCAGTGGAGGTACTGTCCTTATCCACTGTGCTCAGTGGTGTGGGGTGGGGTATCTGTTCCCATGATGAGTGGAGTGTTGACATCATTCATAGCTACCTGAGACCACGCTCTTGCCTATCTGCACAGCTAAAGAAACTGGGGCCCATCAAGGCTCCAAGTCCATCCCACCAGGATTTCTTCTTCATCAGTTCTTTCTGACTCATTCACTGGGCTCTGTTATAGAGGTGATTTCCCTATAATGATCTTCTGCTTTTTAGCCATGCCTGTAATTTCTGTTCTCAATTCCATGGTAAATTTCAGTTCTCTATTCTCATCTCCGATGTAAGACTTTTTCTCTGATTCTCAGGACAAAAAGTTCAGTGATGAAATGAGGTAGTTCTTCCTGGAAACGCACAGTGCCCCTTTTCATCATGAATGTTATACAATGTTTCCCAGTAGAGCTATCTCATTTATTGCAGTGGCATTTTCCCTAAATCAAGTACTTAGTTTCATTTAAATGATAGGTGTATATTAGTGCCATAGAGATTAATAAGGTTTCCTTTATTCATCAAATTAAGTGTTTTTTGAGAAAACAACAGTTTAAATACAATTATAGCACCAAACTTTCACGAGAGAAATTTTAGTATTATTGTCATACAGGTTTTATTTCAAGCAAATTGGGACTGTTAATATAAAATTAGGAATTAAAAGAATCTAAGCTGGTATCCAGCAGTGTATGTCAGAATCATGTGTAGAGGCTTCTTAGAATACATAAATTTGGGTCCTGCCCTCCAGCCCTTAAACCCCTGATTCAGAGGGTCTACTGTGAGGTCTGAATATGTGTATGTCCTTATTGCAACCCCAAAGTTCAATTCAGCCCTCTCATTCATTTCACTGATAAAGAAACTGAAGCTCAAAAAAAAGGAAGTGATTTTTCCAACCTCACACACATGAAGGAAGCAGTTTCATCAATTATATTCCTATGGGCTGTGACTCCACAGCCTGGGGTAAAACTTTTCTGGGTGATGATAGTCAAAACTCATTATAAAATTCAACTTTTGTCATCACTTTGTTATTCTGTAAGTCAAAATGATGCAGAAATTCTTAGTGCCTATTGGAATCAATCCTCAAGTGTTCAGGTTAGCAGATCTCAAAGGTCATATTTATATTTTGCAGGTGAGTTGTCTGAAAAGAGAAGGTCTTACAGTCCTGTGCCAGGTGGGGCTGGGATTACTGCAAGGTGAGAGGTGTGCAGTGGACACACCATAGTTAGAAGAGAACTGAGAGAGCAGGGAACCAGCCACTCTGTCATAGATGGCTGAACCGAACACAGCCTGACAAGCACATGCTGCATCCTCACGGTACACTGCTGAGTTCCTGCAGGTCATGGAAGAGAAGGAGACCTGATGAGATATACTTAACTACATCATTGATGTCACTTGCCAGATAGTTTAAAACAAAAAACCTCCTCTGACCCTGCAGAGCCTTTCCAAGCAGTTATCTTTTTATATCCCCTTTACCATCATCTTTTTCAAAAGAATAGTGCAAATTTGCCATCTCAACTTGCTTAACCCCTATCAATTATCCAGGTGGTCCTCATCCTGCTATCTATTTCTGCAAAATAACAGTTTGTTAATTCATCTAATTAATATTTATAAAGTGCCGAATTTTTGCCAGGCACTGACATAGGCTCAGGATGAGCATAAAAGACACAGACCTTATCTCATAGGCCTTACTTTCCAGTGGGGAGAACCATTAATCACCCAGCTACAAACTCTGTTGGTATAATACAATAAAAGAAGTAGAGAGCTTTAGGAGAGAGTATAATGGGGGACTAATTTAAATCGGATGGAAGGTGGTGATCAAGGAAGACCTCTTTGATCAAGCAGAAGTCAACCTGACACTTCAAGGAGTAACAGGAGTTGGCTTGCAAAAAGTGAGGGAAGTGTGTTCTAGGTGGAGGAGCAACAAACAAGTAAGGCACCCAAGGTAGGGAAGACTAGTACGTTGACAGCTAAAGAGCTGGTAGGTAAGCAGTGTCAAGTGGGTCTAGGGAGACAGGCAGGATTGAGGTTATGGAGAATCTCATAGGCCAGGCTGAGATCATTGGTTTCATTCCAAATGCAAAGGGATTTAAGCAAGAAAGAGATATGATCAAGGGCAAATGGGGTATGGGGACATTGTAATAGTGTCAACAATAAAAATAAAGAAAAAAAGGGGGGGGTTGCTGTCTGTTGGCTGGAGACTGGATTAGAATGGGAACAGGGCCACGGCATTGCTCTAGGGGAGAGGAGATGTTGACTTGGAGTAGGATGGTGGCTTCAGGGTGGAGGAAAGTAGAAGGACTCAAAGGTATCTTACAGGTTGACAGACCTGATACATTAAATGCCTGGGAGGTGTTAAGTATGACCTCTAGGTTTCTGGCTTAAGCAACTGTTGGATTGGTAGTGTCATTTACTGAGGTTTTAAAAGATGACAGAAAAAAGGGTTTTAAGAAAGAACAAGAGTTTCTTGTTTTAAATGTCTGAAGCATCAAAGGAAGACATTCAGGATGCAAGTGGATCTGTGGGTGTCAAGCTCAGAAGAGAAGTTTGGGGGCCTTTGGCATATAGTTTGTTTTGAAAGCCTTAGAACTATGGAAGATCTCTGAGGGAAAAGAAAGTGTTAAGAGAGACCTCTATGAAACTTCACAACATAGAGATCAGACAAAGAAGTGAAGGCAAAGAAGCCAAAACATGGCAGAGAAAAACCATGGGATATGATGTCATGGTATCAAAGAAAGAAACTCTTTTGGAGAAAGAGTGTGAGCATCTCTGTGTAGTGCCACTGAGGGCTCGGTGCACTGAGAATTACAAAGGGACTATTGGATGAGGAGGCCATTGATGATCATCACCACAAACAGTTTCTATAAAATCATGATGCAAAACCAGATTGGACTGGCTTGAAGAGTTGTGGGATATTTAGTAAGTCACAATGAGCATTAAAGAGAGAAAAGAAATAGAAAAGAATGGAAAAGACCAGAAAGCCAGAGTACATTGTTTATATTAAGGATAAGAAATGTTTTCTGAAACCTTTGTTTCAGGTACATGAGTGTTTCCAGCTGAAGGTCATTGTCAAAGAATTCTGAGAAACAATGGGAGATTGGAGACTTTTTTTATTGTCATGACTGAGGATGGGGCCCCTACTGACATCTATTGAGTAGAGGCCATGTATGCTACTAAACATCTTGCAATGCGAAGGACAGCACCCTACAAAAAAAAATTATCTGGCCCCAAATGCCAAAAGTGCTGAAGTTGAGAAACAATATTATAAGATAATGAACTTCAACTGCTGCTGCACATCAGAATCCCTGGGAATCTTTTAAAAGTATACATATATTGGGACCACCTGGTGTTAGGATGTTTAAAATTTTCCCCAGCTGATTCTCAGGTGCAGCCAGAATTGAAAACCTTTGCTCTGGAAGGACAGTTCCATGGTCCTTTTATGCATGTATACTAAAAGGGAGGAGATGGATTGAAAATTTGTGATTCCTGATGCCACTCCCAATGCGTGCATGTGTATACACATGAATAAACATTCATACACAATTAATGGGAGAAAGCCCAGCCCCTATAACCAGTAAATCTTAACAATGAAGCCTTGAAAAGTGGTTTTGATTAACGCATCACCTTCTTTTGGGTCCAATATCTCTCTCAGATTTCCTGCTCTTCACTTGGAGAGTAACTAGCTATCTCTCAGTTCTTGCTCCTGTATTTGGCTGGAAGCTGAAAAAGACCACCTCACCACCAGACATGATAGGATGTGGCTTCTCTATAACCAACTATAGTTCCTTTCCTTAAGAGAACCTTAATATATTGTCTTTGATATGCTTCAGTTTCACTATGATTATAGGTAGATTTATTTTTGCCTGTCCTGCTCATAATCCAGTGTGCTCTTTCAGTCTGAGTACTCCTCCTCCAGTTCTGGTCAGTTCTCTGTTGTTATCTCTTCGATATGTTGCCTCTTCCTAATTCTCTTTATTCTTGCCTTTGGAATTCCTATTAGATATATATTGGATTTTGTCATCTTCTTCTTTGCATTATGTTGATTTCAGTTACATAATTTCTCTTCTTCTCTCTTTGCACTTTAGTTCGATGTCCTCAGACCACTAGCTCTCTTTCCACTCTTCTAGTCTGTTTATTGAATTTTAAAATTTAAGAGCTACATATTTCATTTCCAAAATTTCCACTTGCTTTCTTATTTTACCCAAAGTTCTCTTCCTGCCTTATGGGTTCTACTCATTTCTTTATCTTTTTCAACATTTTAAATCTCTCAGGCTGCTCTATTGTCATTAGTTCTTGGAGTGTAAATTCTACCATTGGTTGTGTCTGCTAAGTCTCTTCCTTGTGATCTCCTGCAGATATTTATGGTAACCTAACACGTCTGTGGTAGCATAATCCACTATCTTTCTACAGTGAACTGTCAGCTAAGAGAGTATTGTTCCCATTAGTGTCCAGACCTCACATTTGGTATGAGATAGTTCATATTATTTTAAAGCCCTTATCTGAGGTGAATTCTGTAGGCTGATTTTTCCATAATTAAAAATTGGGGTGGGAGAAAGAAAGGATAAAGCACCTTTCCAAATCACTCAGTCAACAGATTTAACAGGAGGTATTTGATAAAAAAGCCTCTTGCTAAGTTGTTATAACTGTGTCACTATCAAGGTTAGATTTTAAGGGTTAGAGGAAACTCTAACAATCTTTACTAAAGGACATTACACTAAGCGTCATGTTTTCTTAGTTGAATATCTTCACATCTCCTATCTGTTCGCCCTCTGATGCCTTCTTTAGGCTACTAAACATCCTGCTTCCCTATTTTGCATGTGTTTGGAAATGCCACTATAAACCATCAGTGTGTAAGAATGGAACACAGTATATTGCACCAGCTGAGAGGATATGGAACTCTTGCTCTTCTCCTGAATTCTATCTTCTACTCATGAAATCTAAGAACATAAAACCTCTTTGGGTAACGCTGAGTTATAATGTTCATTTATCTAAAACTTGGAGCGTCTTACACACAACCCTGCTGCCTGGACTCTGTAGGAAGCTGAGCATGTGACTCCTGTTACAAAATCACTGCAACTCCAAAAGACACCTATAGAGCTGGTTAGATGCCCTATTGCACTCCAAATATTCTGCAATGGCTCTTTCCTAGGTTTTGAGTCTTTCTGAGGAAAGAGTAACTGTATATATGAAAGAATGGGAGAATACAGCCAAATGCCAAATTGTGTGGACCAGAAAAATGCTGCAGAAAGAAAGGTTAATATTAAGAGCTGGAAAAGCTTTGTGGTCAGGGTCAGATCTAATCTGCCTTGAGGGATGAGTAGGGCCTGTGCATGAGGCATTTCAGGTGTAAGTGGGGAAAAACACAAGCTGGAACATGCTGACAGCTCATGTGTCTTTCTGGCATAAGTAGATAGGCACTGATGAGGGGTGGTAGTAACAGGCAGTGGGGTGGGTGGGTAAGGAAGCCAGAAGGGAGAATACTGATAGGTGACTGATGCTTAGGAAGGGAGGTGGTGGGAGGTAAATGATGAACAGAAAGGTAATAATATAAATAGCCACTGCTCACTGAGTGTTGCCTATGTGTAGGACTTTGTGCTAGCTATGTTACATAAACTTTCTCATTTAATCCTCACATATCCGATGGGGGAGCGGGTGCCAATATTCCCATCTTCCAGATGAGAAATCTGAGGCTAAAGGAAGTTACTTAAGTTGCCCTGGGTTATGCAGGTGGCAAGTGATAAAGTATAGACTTGAATGCTGGCAGTCTGGCCCCAGAGTTTTGTTCCTAATTGCTAGGAAACACTATGCCTCAGAGGATTATAGTGTGTTGGTTTAATGCTACTAGAAATTGGAGCACGTGTCATTTTGATCATTGTTTTCCATTGGTTGTCATCTTCTGAAATAAGACTATGCTCACTCAACAAATATTGCCAATCCCTAGCCTTATATTGTATGCTGAAGATAACAAAATGAGTCATTAATTATTGCCCTGGAGGAGGTGACAGTCCCTGTAAGGAGGTCACAAGAAAGAGAGTCATGTAAACATATAATTATAAGTCTGGCAAATGATGATTAAATATAATACTATTAAACAGCACATGAGATATACTGGAATAAGTTCACATTTAATTTTAGTCTCAATTTTAGTAATAGGAACTCATATATTCCATCATGGGAAATTACCCTGTTTACTTTTTAAAATTAAAAAAATTCAGTTACAGTTATATTCAATATAATATTAGTTTCAGGTGTACAGCATAGTGATTAGACATTTATACAACTCATGAAGGGATCCCCCAATAAGTCTAGTATCCGCTGACACCACATAGTTATTACAATATATTTTACTATATGTTCTATGCTGTACTTTACATCCACATGATTATTTTGTAACTACCAATTTGTACCTTTTAATTACTTCACCTTTTTTACCTAGTCCCCCAACCCCCTTCCCACCTAGCAACCATCAGTTTGTTCTCGGTATCTGAGTTTGTTTCTGTTTTGTTTGTTTATTTTGTTTTAGAGAATCTACATATACGTGAAATCATGTGGTTTTTATCTTTCTATGTTTGACTTCTTTTACTTAGCATAATAGTCTCTAGATCCATTGATGTTATTTCAAATGACAATATTACATTTTTTCTTATGGCTGAGTAATATTTCATCGTATATGTACCACCTCTTCTTTATCCAATTGTCTATCAATGGATTCTTAGATTGCTTTCAAACAATAATGCTTCAATGAAAATAGGGATGCATATGTAGTTTTGAATTACTGTTTTGGGTTTCTTTGGATAAACACCAAGAAGTGGAATTGCTGGGTCCTTCTTTGTCTCTTATTTTAAAGTATATTTTGTTTGATATAAGTATTGCTACCTTGGCTTTTTCATTTTCATTTTCATGAAATATCTTTTTCTGTCCCTTTATTTTCAGTCCGTATGTGTCTTTTGTTCTGAAGTGAGTCTCTTGTAGACAGTTGTAGTCCCTCTCTATATCGCAGTTCACTTATCGCAGCCTCACTGCATTATGGGATTTTTTCAAATATTATATTTAATTATTTATCATGGATTTTTCGCTATATCGTGGGATTTTGTGGTACTGTATATGTATGTTGTTAAAGTTATGTAGGTTTAAGAGTGTAGAATAAATGTAAGGTTCCTACTTAGTGGGGGCGAGGGGGCAGTCTAGAATGTGATACGCACGATAAGTGAGGGAATACTGTATATGGGTATTGTTTTTATATTCATTTAGCTCTTACTGGAAAGGGGGCCTGACCTTGAGTGGGCCTGCCTAGGGCCAGCCGGCAGAGTGTGGGTTCTTCATGTAGAAAAGATTTCACAACACGAGTCCAGGTGACGATGAAGGTTTATTAAAGCTGGGGAAAGTAAAACAAGGAAAGGCTTAGCATAAAGAAGTAACAGGAGAGCCTAGGCTGGATTGCCTTAGCTCACTTGGAAGTCAAAGAAAAGGGGGCCTTGGAAACAGTTTCAGGGGATTAGCTTGGGACAAGCTGCTGCTGCCCATTGCTCTTCTGGTTGCAAGTCCTGTGGGGACCCTTAGAATTTAGGAGATGCATGCCTTTGGGGGAAGAAGAGAGGGAAGAAGGGGAAAGAAATGGCATGGACTGCTCCCCAGAGGGAGGACATGGGCTGGCTCCTTTGTCCTGAAATTTTTCTCTCTCTCTTGCAGGTGGGAATCTTAGAGGAGGACTCAGAGGAGGGTTTCAGCAGAATATTCATCAGTTTTCCAGGTGTGCTCTTTCAGGGTCGTGGTCTCTACTGATTGGTCAGTGCCAGGCCAAGAGGTTGTTAGTCATTGCAGCCGGTCTGGTTTTGCTACTTTTCTGAGCCTGGAGTTGAAATACAACCGAGGCCTAGATGTTATCTCTAGAGAGGTGACTTCTGCATCTGGCTATAAATTGCTTGGCCATTTTGTTCAGCTATCTGTCTCACTTTCCCTATTCCACTTGTGCTGGGTTACTGGCTTATCTCATAGCCACTGTATGTCTTTCTTTTTTGTAGGTTCAAAATGATTTTATTTCATTATTAACCAAGTACCTTTGAAAAGATAATTGTATAAGTCAGCGGGTGAAAAATGGGCTCAGGGCAGCCCACTGCTGGCCCTAGCCTGAGAAATGTATATACTTAATTGGGCCCTTAGAAAGGAGGAGCCCAGGATCCACTAAGCTGGCACTGTGGAAACTATGGGTAGAGAGGGAGCAACAAAGGTGCCCTGTTGCCAGATCCACACAGTGGCAGTAAGAGACAAGCTATGTTGAACGCACTTGATGATGTGTATAATTTAGAGGCCCCCAAGGGAATTAAAGTAATTACTGAGAGTTATGTAGTTATTTCCATTTTTTTACTCATATTTTAATATTTCTTCTTCTTAAAGAAGCCCCTTTAACATTTCATGTACAGTAGTCCCTCACTCATCATGGGTATTATATTCTAGACCCCCCCACGATACGTGATAATCCACAAAGTAGGAACCTTACATTTATTTTAGTATTTATATATATTTTAAGGCTTTATAAACCCTTCCCACACACTTATAAACTGTTCCCAGTCCCTTATTAACCTTTCCCACTGCCTTATTAACCTTTTCCACACTTTTATAAACACTGTTTATGTTCTTAAACATATTCTACACACTTAAACCTACATAACTTTAACAACATATGTATACAGTACCACAAAATCCCACAATATAGCAAAAAATCTGAAATAAATAATTAAATGTAATATTTTTTAAAATCCCGCAATACAGTGAGGCTGTGAAAGTGAGCCGCAATATAGAGAGGGACTACTGTAATACTGGTTTGGTGGTGATGAACTCCTTAGCTTTTCCTTTTTTTTTTTTTACATTTAATTATTCATTTTAGGTTTTTATTTTAATGCAATTTCAAACTTACAGAAAATTTGCAAGAATCTCACAAGAAGCTTCAGTATTTCTTCATCAGTTTCCATTTTGGTCCATTTACTTTAGTAGTTCCCCTTCTCTCTTCCTCTCTCTCAAATCACTGTGTTTGGATTTGTCTTGTTTTGTTTTGTTTATTGTTTTTCAATTACAGTTGTCCCATTTTTCCCCCATTGTCGCCCCCCAGCCCACCTCTTCTCCCACAGTCTTTCCCCACCCTGTTGTCCATGTCATGTGTCATTTATACATGTTCTCTGACTAGACCCACCCCTACTTTCCCCCTTCTCTCCAACCTCCCTCCCCCCGATAACTGTTAGTCCGTTCCTTGTCCAGTTTTGTTCATTTGTTTGTGTTGTTCATTAATCTCCTGTATCAGGTGATACCTTATGGTATTTTTGTTTCATTGCCTGGCTTATTTCATTAAGCATAATTCTCTCTAGTTCCATCCATGTTGTTGCAAATGGCAGGACTTCCTTCTTTCTTTCTGTTGCATAGTATTCCATTATGTAAATGTACCACAGTTTTTTATTCTATTTTATTTTATTTTTTATTTTTTTGTTTTTCAATTACAGTTTCCCATTTTCCCCCCTGTAACTCCCCCCCACCTAGCCCACCCCTTCTCCTACAGTCATATCCCCCCCTCCGTTGTCCATGTCCATGAATCATTTATACATGTTCTCTGACTAAATCCTTCTCTTTCTTATCCCCCATCTCTCCCTCCCCCCTCCCCCCGGATAACTGTTATTCTGTTCCTTGTTGTGTGCTGTTCCTTAGTCTTCTGTATTAGCTGATGTCATATGGTATTTTTCTTTCTTTGCTGGCTTATTTCACTCACCATAATTCTCTCTAGTTCCATCCATGTTGTTGCAAATGGCAGGAGTTCCTTCTTTCTTTCTGCTGCATAGTATTCCATTGTGTAAATGTACCACAGTTTTTCAGTCATCTACAGATGGGCACTTAGGCTGTTTCCAGCACTTAGCTATTGTAAACAGTGCTGCTATGAACATAGGGGTGCATATGTTCTTTTGAATTGGGGTTTTAGGATTTTTCGGGCATAATCCTAGCAGTGGAATCACTGGTTCAAAAGGCAGCTCCATTTTTAGTTTTTTGAGGTAATTCCATACTGTTTTCCATAGTGGCTGCACCAGTCTGCATTCCCACCAACAATGCGGTAGGGTTCCCGTTTCTCCACATACTTGTCAGCACTTGTTCGTTGATTTGTTGATGATGGCCATTCTGACAGGTGTAAAGTGGTATCTCATTGTGGTTTTTATTTGCATCTCTCTAATTGCTAGTGATGTTGAGCATTCTTTCATGTATCAATGGACCCTCTGTTTATCCTTCTTGGAGAACTCTTTGTTCAGATCCTTTGCCCATTTGTCAATTGGGTTGTCTGTCTTCTTGGTGTTGAGTTGTTTAAGTTCTTTATATATTTTGGAGATCAATTCCTTGTCTGAGGTATCATTGGCAAATATATTTTCCCATATGGTTGGTTTCCTTTTCATCTTGCTGATGTTTTCTTTTGCTGAGCAGAAACTCTTTAGTTTGATGTAGTCCCATTTGTTTATTCTTTCCTTTATTTCCCTTGCCTTAGGAGATATATCAGTAAAAATGTTGCTACGTGGGATATCTGAAATTTTCCTGCCTATGTTTTCCCCTAAAACTTTTATGGTGCCACGGCTTACATTTAAGTCTTTGATGCATCTTGAGTTTATTCTGGTGTATGGTGTAAGTTGGTGGTCTAGTTTCACTTTTTTGCATGTCCCTGTCCAGTTCTCCCAGCACCATTTGTTGAGGAGGCTCTTCTCACTCCATTTTATGATCCTTCCCCCTTTGTCGAATATTAGTTGACCTGGGTTTACTTCTGGATTCTCTATTCTGTTCCATTGATCTATACGTCTGTTATTATGCTGGTACCAGACTGTCTTGACCACAGTGGTTTTGTAGTACAGTTTGATGTCTGGTATTGTGATTCCTCCTGCTGTGTTCTTCTGTTTCAAGATTGCTTTGGCTACTTGGGGTCTTTTTTGGTTCCATATAAATTTTTGAAGTATTTGTTCTAGGTCTGTGAAATATGTCATTGCTTTTTTAATAGGGATTGCGTTGAACCTGTAAATTGCTTTGGGAAGTATGGACATTTTAACAATGTTGATTCTTCCCATCCATGAACATGGTATTTGCTTCCATTTATTTGTATCGTCTTTAATTTCTTTCTTCAGTGTTATGTAGTTTTCCGAGTACAGGTTTTTTATCTCTTTGGTTAAGTTTGTTCCTAAGTACTTTATTTTTCTTGTTGCTATAATAAATGGGATTTTTTTTTTTAGTTTCTATCTCTGATATTTTAATGTTGGTGTACAGAAATGTCTTTGATTTCTGAATATTGACTTTATACACTGCTATTTGACAAATTCACTTATTATGTTGAGTAGTTTTTTAGTGTAGTCTATAGGGTTTTCTATGTACACTATCATGTCATCTGTAAATAATGACAGTTTTACCTCCTCTTTTCCAATCTGGATGCCTTTTATTTCTTTTTCTTGTCTGATTGCTGTGGCTAGAACTTCCAAGACTATGTTGAGTAGGAGTGGAAAGAGTGAGCATCCTTGTCTTGTTCCTGACCTCAGGGGGAATGCTCTCAGCTTTTGCCCATTGAGTACGATGTTGGCTTCAGGTTTCTCATGTATGGCCTTAAGTATGTTGAGGTATGTTTCCTCTATTCCCATTTTGCTGAATGTTTTCATCATAAAAAGGTGTTATACTTTATCAAATGCTTTTTCTGCATCTATTAATATGACCACGTGATTTTTGTCTTTCATTTTGTTTATGTGGTGTATTATGTTTATTAATTTGTAAATATTAAACCATCCCTGCAACCGTGGGATGAATCCCACTTGATCGTGGTGTATGATCTTTTTAATGTTTGCAGGATTCGGTTTGCTAATATTTTGTTGAGGATTTTAGCATCTACGTTCATCAGCGATATTGGTCTGTAGTTTTCTTTCTTTGTTGTGTCTTGACATGGTTTTGGAATTAGGGTAATACTGGCTTCATAGAAAGAGTTTGGGAGTGTTCCCACCTCTTGAATTTTTTGGAATAGTTTGATAAGGGTAGGCATTTGTTCTTCCATAAATGTTTTGTAAAATTCACCTGTGAAGCCATTCAGTCTGGAACTTTTGTGTGCTGGGAGTTTTTTGATTACTGTTCCAATTTCACTCTTTTTTATCAGTCTGTTCAGGCTTTCTACTTATTCTTGATTCAATTTTGGAAGATCATATGTTTCTAGAAATTTGTCCATTTCATCTAGATTGTCAAGTTTCTTGCCATATAGTTGTTTGTAGTAATTTCTTACAATCCTTTGTATTTCTGTGATATTGGTCATGATTTATCCTCTTTAGTTTCTGATTTTGTTTATTTGGGTCCTCTCTCTTTTTGTCTTGATGAGCTTGGCTAAAGGCTTGTCGATTTTGTTTATCTTTTCAAAGAACCTGCTCCTACTTTTGTTGATCTTTTGAATTGTTTGTTTAGTCTCTACGTCATTTAATTCTGCTCTGATCTTGATGATTTCCTTCCTTCTATTCGCCCTGTGCTTTGTTTGTTGTTGTTATTTTAGTTCTTGTAGCTATAGGGTTATATTTTTTATTTGAAATTCTTCTATTTTTTTCAGGTAGGCCTATATTTCTATGAACTTTCCTCTCGGGACTGCTTTTGCTATGTCCCATAGGTTTGGGCTGTTGTGGGTTCATTATCATTTGTTTCCAGAAACTTCTTGATTTCTTCCTTGATGTCATTGTTAACCAAGTCATTATTTAATATCATGTTATTCATTCTCCATGAGTTTGAATGTCTTTGAGTTTTTCCTTGAGGTTGATTTCTAGTTTCAAGGCATTGTGGTCTGAGAAGATGCTTGATATAATTTCAATTTTCTCGAATTTGTTGTGACTTGTTTTGTGCCCTACCATTGGTCTATCTTTGAAAATGTCCCATGTGCATTTGAAAAGAATGTATATTTTGCTTCTTTGGGGTTAAAAGTTCTATATATATCAGTTCAGTCCATTTGATCCAGTGTGTTGTTCAATGCCTCGATATCCTTGGTGTTTCTTTGCTTTGAAGATCTTTCTGTTGTTGATAATGAGTTGTTAAAGTCCCTTAGTAAGAGTGTGTTGTTGTTGATATTCCTCTTGTAGTCTTCTAGTATTTTCCTTATATATTTGGATGCTCCTATGTGGGGTGCATATATGTTTACCAGGGTATATCTTCTTGATGAAATGTTCCCTTAAGTACTATGAAATTCCATTTTCTGTCTCTTTTTATGGCCTTTGCTGTGAAATCTGTTTTGTCTGATATAAGTATTGCTACCCCAGTTTTTTTTGTTTTTTTTTTTTCATGTCCATTTGCTTGGAATACTTTTTTCCATCCATTCACTTTCAGTCTGTGTATATCTTTTCTTTTGAGGTGTGTCTCTTGTAGACAGCATATATATTGGTCATGTTTTCATATCCATTCTGCTACCCTATGTCTTTTGATTAAAGCATTTATCCATTCACATTTAAGGTCTTTATTAACAGGTATTTATTCATTTCTCTTTGTACCTACGTTCCTCTCCCACTCTCTTTTTCTTCTTTTTCTTAAAGCATTCCCTTTAGCATCTCTTGCAATGCTGGTTTGGTGGAGATATATTCTTTTGGTCTTCCTTTGTCTGGGAAACTCCTGATTTCACCTTCCATTTTGAAAGAGAGCCTTGCTGGGTAGAGTAGGCTTGGTTATAGGCCTTTGTTTTTCATTGCTTGAAATATTTTTTGACATTCCCTTCTGGCTGGTAGTGTTTCTGTTGGGAAATCAGTTGATAGCCTTATTGGAGCTCCCTTGTATGTTATTTGCTGTTATTCTCTTACTGCTTTTAGGATTCTCTCTTTGTCTTTAAATGTTTCCATTTTAATTATGATATGCCTTGGAGTGGGCCTTTTTGGGTTCATCTTCATTGGGACCCTCTGTGCTTCCTGGACTTGCATGACTTTTTCTCTCATCAAGTTAGGAGAATTCTCTGTGATTACTTTTTCAATCAGGTTTTCTATCCCATGCTCCTCTTCTTCACCTTCTTGTATCCCTATGATTCGAATATTTTTTTGTTTCATGTTGTCCAGCAATTCTCTTACACCTTCTTCATTCTTTTTTAGTCTTTTTGCATTTTGTTGTTTTGTCTGGGAATTTTTTTTCTACATTGTCCTCTACCTCACTGATCTGATCTTCTGGTTCATTTAGCCTGCTTTTGATTGCTTCTACTGTGTTCTTCAGTTCACAAATTGTATTTTTCATTTCTTCCTGGTTCTTATTGATAGTTTCAATGTTCTTTTTAATGCTGGTGTAGTTCTCTGTAAGTTCCTTGTAGTTTTTCTGGAGTTCTTCATAGTTTCCTTGGAGTTCTTTGTAATTCCCCTGGAATTCATTATAGGTTTCTCTGAGTTTGTCAAGTCATTGAGCTTCCTCATAACCATTCTTTTGAATTCCATGTCTGATAGTTGGCTTACGTCTGTTTCATCTATCTCTCTTTCTGGGGATTTCTCTTTTCCTTTCATTGGGAGGTTGTTTCTGTGTCTCCCCATGTTGGATGCTTCTTGTTTGTTTTTGTTTCTTAGATTTGTCTGCTCTGATTTCCCACCTTCGTGGTGTGAGATTCTGTATAGGAGACCTGGGGGATTCAGTGATGCATCCTCTTTGATCTCCTGAACTTGATGCTCTTGGGATGCCCGTTATGCCATTTGTTTAAGCTGTCTGGTTGTATTTCAGTTTCTCTTTGCTGGATCCTTCCCTCTGGCTAGTTGACTGAGAGTCACTCTGCCCACCTTGTCTTGAGTTCTTTTGTGGAGATGCTGTTAAAACATAAAAACACAACCCAGGCAAGAAACTCATACCCTCCAAAATATCTCCCACTCACAATCACACTATCAGCAGCAAATGAGCCAGTATTAATATAAACGTAAAGAGGTTAAGACTATTATACTATAGGAAAGACATATAAGGGTTGTTCTAAATGAAAGAAAGAATTTTTGAGGGGGAAGGTGGTAGAATAATAATAGTAGCAAGTAGGATCAAGGCTATGTTAGACAGTAATATTTACATTGTATGTTGAAAATGGAGGGAAGAATGCAGAATGAAGTGAGAAAGTGGAAATGTACAGTATTAGGTGTATATAGCAGTTATATGCTATATGTTTAGTGTGAGAGGGAGGATAAACAAAACTGACAAACAAAAAAAAAGAAGAAGGATAGGAGGGAGAGAATGTAGGATACAGATTAAAGAAAAAGTTTTTACTGAGTACAAACTTTGGGCTCTGTCTTCTTTTTCTGGATCTGCCCCTGGTCAAAATTCCATAGGTTTGAAATAGTTTCTGGCTGGATGGCTGTGGGGAGATCCAGCTTGATTCTGAGGCTGCTAGTCTCTCACTCATGGGCCTGCTGCAGCTCTGCTGTGAGCCACACTTAGCTGAGTTTCCTCCCCCCTGGTCCTGCGGCACCCTCAGCCCTCCTCAGGCTTGTCTAGCAACGCTGTTTTGCTGGTGAGCCAGTGCACGTGCCAATAGTCCCTGCCCAGCCTCAGGTCCTGTCTCTGCTCCTCCAAAAAAGTCTCTGTGTTGCCTCCTAGCTGCAGCACCAACCTGCGTCCTTGCCTGTATGCCTGCATGTGCCACTTACCTGTCTGGGGTCCCTACTGAGTCTACAGGTCCACCGCAGCTTTCCCATATGGGCCACTCTCCCCAGCTCAGTTCTGCTTTTTTGTTTGGTGGAACCTTGGTGCGAGTGCCCGGGGCACAGGGTTGCCAGCCCAAGGTTGCCACCCAAGGGAGTCCCCACCTACACTCAGTTCATACAGTTTCTCACAGTCTGGACTGTTCACTGTCTTCCCACGCCTCCAGCTGTTTCAACCAAACCTTCTCGCTGACTCTCTCCGGGACTTTTCTGATCGGGGTGCCTATGGCAGGGGGAAGTTTCCAAGCAAATCTCGGCTAATGAGCTGGTCAGCAGCTGCACTTTTGGGGTGTGGTGTGTCAGAGCACTGGGCTGGGAAGCCCAGCAACTCTGTTTAGAGGGCTCAGGACGAGTTTTCTTCCCTCTTTCATGCCACTCCCACACTGCCTTCCCTGTTCACCCTATATGAAAGCCACACTCACTCACTCCACTCCGTGTTTGTACTCCAAGTCCTTCCATGCTGGGAGCAAGCAGATAACACTGCTACCTACTCTGCTGCCATCTTCCTGCTCTCTCGCCTCCTTAACTTTTCTTGTATGGGAAGCTTTGTTATCTATCTTTTGATTTTAAATGGTAGCCTTGCTGAGTAGAGTAATCTTGGTTGTAGGACCTTGCTTTTTATCACTTTGAATATTTTATACCAATCCCTTCTAGCCTGCAAAGTTTCTGTTGAGAAATCAGCTGACAGTCTTATGGTAGCTCCCTTGTAGGTAACTAACTGTTGCTGCTATTAAGATTCCCTCTTTGTCTTTAATCTTTGGTATTTTAATTATAATGTGTCTTGGTGTGGGCCTCTTTGGGTTCATTGTGTTAGGGACTCTCTGTGCTTCTTAGACTTGTATGTTTATTTCCTTCACCAGGGTAGGAAATTTTTCGGTCATTATTTCTTCAAATAGGTTTTCAATACATTGCTCTCTGTTTTTTCATTCTGGACCCCTATGATGCAAACATTGGTACATTTGATGTTGTCCCAAAAGTCCCTTAAACTATTCTCATTTTTTTTTAATTCTTTTTTTTTCTTGCTGTTCTAATAGGGTGGGTTTATTTATTTATTTTTTGATATCTTATTTTTCAAGTTGCTGAATTGGTTCTCTGCTTTATATCTAACCTGCTGTTGATCCTTTCTACTATAGTCTTCATTTCTGACTGGTTCTTTTTAATGGTTTCTATGTCCTTTTTTATTCTGGTGAAGTTCTTACTAAGTTTCTTGAGCATCTTTATAACCATTATTTTGACTCTGTATCTGATAGTTTGCTTGCCTCCTTTTCATTTAGTTTTTTTTCTGGAGATTTCTCCTGTTCTTTACTTGAGCATGTTTTTTCTCCCCTCATTTTGGCTGCCTCTCTGTATTTGTTTCTATGTATTAAGTATATCTGCTACAACTCCCAGTCTTGGCAGAGTGGCCTTATGTAGTAGGTGTCCTATGGGGCCCAGTGACACAGTCTCCTTGGTCACCTGAGATGGGTCCTACAGGGGTGTTCTTTATGTGGGTTATGTGTGCCCTTCTGTTGTTGTTGAGCCCTTGATTTCTGTTGGCACTTTGATTGGTGGAATTTGCTCTCAGCCTGACTGGCTGTGGGGACTAGCTGTGAAGACAACAGTTAAGCTGTGTGTACAGGCTGACACCATTGAGTGGGGTTTTCTATAGCAGGGCTCTGGTACCTGCTGAGTTCACCCTAGGGGTGTGTCACTTGTAGAGCTAATTGGGTGGTGCTCTGGTGTGGTCTGAAGGCAGTCACTAGGTGTGTTGGTTCTGGGACCTCTTGGAAGGGGCTCTGGTGCAGACCCATGTCAGATACAGTCTTTCCTGGCCTTGGGCAACCTTGATATGGTACAAAAATATGATCTGGGGTTGGTAGCTGCCTGTGCTAGGCTAGGAGGCACCTGGAAGAAGCCCTGTGAACTGATGCTGGGTGCCACTAGTCCTGGACTTAGGGCTACTTAACAAGAGGTACAGAGCATGCCGAAGCCAACCACTAATTGTTTGGGGTTTGTTGACCTTTCAGAGATTTCAGAGAAGCACACAGCATGGGCAAAGGCCAGTCACTTGTGAGTAGCAGCTGCTGAAAGAGGTTCCAGCCTGTGCACTAATTGGGTGGAGTGAATGCTCAGGAAATCACAGGGAGGGGTGCGTTTGATGGAGACTTGATTTTATGCCCCTCAATCTGAAGAGCAAAGGGAAAATACACTGAAAATAAAAAGAACAGAATTTCACGACCTGTTGGATGATAATAAAAGAAAAAATCCAACATTCATGTTATCGGAGTCCTAGAAGGAGAGGAGAAAGGAAATGGACATTAAAAATACTGGAAACAATAATGACTAAAATTTATTCAATTTGGGAAAAAATATAAAACAACACATTCAACAATTTGAGTGAATCTCAAACAAGATAAACCCAAAGAAATTTCCATGATGACACATCATAGTCAAACATACAGAAAAACAAAAAATCTTGAAAACATCCAGAAAGAAATGACACTTTTCCTGGATAGGAAAAACAAATTGAATGACAGCAGATTTCTCATGAGGATCCAAAGGAGGCCAGAGGAAGTGGTGTAATATTTTATAAGTGTTGAGAAAAAGAATTTTCAATGAGAAACTCTACTTTTGGCAAAACTATTCTTCAAGATTGAAGGGAAAATAAAGACATTCTCAGACAAAGAAAAACTAAGAGAACTTTCTGCTCAAGGATTTAGGCTTAAATAAGTGCCAAAGGGCCCTGGCTGGTGTGCCTCAGTGGGTTGTGGACTGGCTTGTGAACCAAAGGGTTGCTGGTTTGGTTCCCAGTCAGGACATATGCCTGGGTTGCAGGCCAGGTCCCCAGTTGGGGGTTCTTGAGAGGCAACCACAGATTGATGTTTCTTTCCCTCTCTCTCTCTCCCTCCCTTCTCCTCGCTCTCAAAATAAATAAAATCTTTTAAAAAAAGAAATGCCAAAGGTAGTTTTCCAGAGAAAAGATAACAAAAGAAGGCCTGGAACTACAGAAAGGAAAGAAGAAAACTAAAATAATTTTTTAAAATTCACAAAGAGGGGTGAGTAGATATACTAGGTTATCCAATTTTTTATTGAGTTTCTTAAATAATAATTGTTTAAGCAAAAAATCATAGCACTATTTTATGTGATCAATTTATGTAGAGAAAATATCAAAGAATTATATTTTAAAGTGGATAAATGGAATAAAGTATTTCACACTTCAGCTATAGTGGTAAAGCAAAGAAGATGTGATCAACAGGTATATAAAAAATTACTCAATGTTGTTAACTATTAGGGAAATGGAAATCAAAACCACAGTGAGATATCACCTCACAACTCTTAGAACATCTGTTATGAAAACAAAACAAAACAAGCGTTGGTGAAGATGTGAAGAAATTAGAACCTTGGCACACTGTTGGGGGAAATGCAAAATGGTGCAGCTGCTATGGGAAACAGTATGGAGATTTCTCAGAAAATTAAAACTACAACTACAAAATCATTCAGCAATCTCTGTTTAGGGTATTTATTTGAAAGAACTAAAATCAGGATCTTAAAGAGATATTAGCACCCTAAGTTTGTTACAGCACTATTCATAATAATCAAGATGTAGAAACAACCTAAATGCTCATTGATATGTGAATGAATAAAGAAAATGTGGTATATACATAGAGTGGAATATTATTCAGCCTTAAAAAGGAGACTACATGTATGAATCTTGAGGAAATTATGCTAAATGAAGTAAGCTAGTCACCAAAAGACAAATACTGCATGATTTCAATTTATATGAAGTATCTAAAATAATCAAACTTAGAAAAGTCAATAATTGAATGGTGGTTGCCAGGGACTGAGGGGAGGAGGAATGGGGAGTTGCTAATCGAAGGGTATAAAGTATCAGTTATACAGGATGAATAAATCATAGAGATCTGCTGCACAACATAGTGCCTATAGATAACAATAAAGAATTGTAAACGTAAAAATTTGTTAAAAGGGTAGCTCTCATGTGTTCTTACCATAATAAAAAAGTTAATTAAAAACAAAATGATAAAACATTAACATCAGACTTTAATGATTATATATATAATCATATATATGATTTTTATATATATTAGACAAATATTATAGATAAATCCATAATAAGATGTCAGTATCTCACTCTCAGTAACTGATAGAACTAATGCAGAGAAAATCAGCAAAGATAGAGAAGATCTGAATACCACCAACAACCATCAAGATCTAATTGACATAAATACCCAGCCCAACAACATAAAATACACATTCTTTTTAAGTGCTCACGGAACAGTCACAAAGAGAACATAGATATCCTGGACCATAAAAATAAACTTCAACACATTTAAAAGACGTAAAATCATATGAAGTAAGTTCCTTTAAGATAATGGAATCGAGATATGAATCAATCATAAAATCTCTAAATACTAGATATAAAACAACAAAATTCTAAATTATCCATGGCTACAGAAGTCTCAAAGGAAAAAAAATACATGTATTGAATGAAAATAAAATACAACATATCAGTATTTGAAAGATGCATCTAAAATAGTGCTGAGATGGTCTGTGGGCTTCACTTTAAAACGGGTTTCTATTTTCTATCCTAATGGCTTGGACAGAAAAGGCCCAGAGGTCTGAGAGGGGGAAAACCTAAACTATTTACCTCAGCCCAAACTAAGTATAATGGGCAAAAGGGTTTTGGACAGGTGAGATGTGCCTAGCACACCTTCTTACAAAGAAGCCTTTTTTTTTTTTTTTTTTTTCCTAATATGGAACATTGAAAAATTAATCCTTGCCTTTTGTCATCTAGTAGTTATGGATTGAATGATGTCTTTTAACCCTTTTCGCCAAATCTGTTGCCCCCAGAACACAACAAGGACACCAGCCTGTTAAACCAAGCACGCCGTTGACCGAAGACAGCCAACTGACCTGGAGTCTGCACGATCCTTCCCCATGTGGGAAGGCCACCCTCCCCTCCACACCCCCACTCTTATTAGGGTTTTCTGGACCCAAGGGTAGGTAGGACGACGACCATGTCCAGCTTGAAGCAGCTAGAGGAGCTTGAGACCTTCGCCCATTGTCCTTTACAAGATTACAAAGGGTCCTAATATTTGAGAGGGGGGGGGATAGTTAATTTTTACGAACCAGGGGTATGGACTTGGGGGGGATTGCTGGGGGAGGGGGGTGCTGGGTGGAGGGGAGCAAGGGGGAGAAAATTGGAACTGTTGTAACAATATAATCAATAAAAAACATTAAAAAATAAATAAAAAAAATAAAATAGTGCTGAGAAAATAACTAATAAAAATAAGACCAGAAATCAATGAAATTAAGTGATACCTGCAAAAACGGCAGAGTAAGGATGAGCAAAACATATAAAAGCAGTAAGAAAGATGGCAAACTTTTCAGAATTTTGGAAACTAACCAAAGCTTTTGGCAATCCAAGAGCAGAGTTCATTCAATAGACAAGACTGAATTAGAGTAAGATCAGCAATTTTTCGGACAATTTAAGTTGCCTTATACTTATTCTCTCTCCCCTCTTACCTGCTCTCTGCCCCACAAGCCAGTTCTGCTACAGCCTTGAAAACCAAATACCCAGAATCATGGTGATAATGATTTTATTTTATTTTATATTATTTTATTTTTTTCTTACTAATTTTTTGTTTTGCTGGATTATGGTCAAAGAGTTTACATCTAAGAATTTATGGAAGTTTCTTTTATTATCTAAGATATTAACTTAGTTTATAAATGTCCTAAGGCTATTTTTTATTTTTGACACTATTACATATGTCCCCCATTTCCCCCTGCTTTGCCCCCTTCACCCAGCCCCCACTCCCATACCCACCCTGACCCTGACCTTCATTACATTGTTGTCTGTGTTCATGGGCTATGAATATATGCATACATATTCTGTGGCTAATCTCTTCCCGTACTTCCCAGACCCTTCGCCTCTGAGATCTGTCAGTCTGCTCCATGTATCCAGGTTTCTGGTTTTATTTTGTTTGTCAGTTTATTTTGTTCATTAGATTCCATATATGAGTGATAACATATGGTATTTGCCTTTCTCTAACTGGCTTATTTCACTTAGCATAATATTCTACAGGTCCATCCATGCTGCTGCAAAGTGTAAGAGTTCCTTTTCCTTTTTCAAACAGATATTATTTATTTATTTTTAGAGAGAGAAAAAGAGAGGGACAAAGAGAGGGAAGAAACATTGGCATGCAAGAGAAATGTTGATTGGTTGCATCTCACATATCCCCAACTGGACCTGGACCACACCCAGGCTTGTCTGAGAATCAAACCAGAGACCTTTCACTTTGTGGGGTCAATGCCCAACCCACTGAGCAATACCAGTCAGGGCAAGTTTTTCTTCTTTTTTACAGCCATGCAGTATTCTATTGTGTAAATGTACCATATCTTTTTATTCCACTCATCTACTGATAGGCATTCAGGCTGTTTCCAGAACTTGGCTATTATAAATAACACTGATATGAACATACAGGTACATATAGTCTTTCTGATTGGTGTTTTCGGGATTCTTAGGATAGATGCACAGAAGTGGTATCACTGGGTCAAACAGCAGTTCCATTTTAAGTTTGTTGTTGTTTTTTTCTTTTTTTGAGGAAACTATATATTGTTTTCCACAGTGGCAGCACCAATCTGCACTCCAACTGATAGTATGCAAGGGTTCCCCTTTCTCCACATCTTTGTTAGCACTTGTTGTTTGTTGATTTATTGATGGTAGCCATTCTGGCAGGTGTGAAGTGTGGTTTTAATTTGCAACTCTCTGATGATTAGCGATACTGAGCATTATTTCATATGTCTATTGGCCATTTGTATGTCCTCTTTGGAGAAGTGCCTATTCAAGTTCTTTGCCCATTTTTTAATTGGGTTGCTTGTCTTCCTGGTGTTGAGTTGTATAAGATCTTTACATATTTTGTAACTTAACCCCTTATCAGATGTATCATTGATGAATATGTTCTCCCATAAAGTGGGTTCCCTTTTCATTTTGTTGATGGTAACTTCTGTTGTGCAGAAGCTTTTTAGTTTGATGCAGTCCCATTTGTTTATGTTCTCCTTTGTTTCCCTTGTCCTAAGAGATATATTGGCAAAAATATTGCTATGTGAGATGTCTGAGATTTTACTGCCTATGTTTTCTTCTAGGATTTTTATGGTTTTGTGACTTTACAAAATTAATATCCAAAAATCAGTGGCACTTTATACACCAATAATGAACCCTCAGAAAGGGAAAATAAGAAATCAGTCTCATTTACCATAGCAACAAAAAAATAAGGTACCTAGGTACTTAACCAAGGAAGTAAAAGACCTGTCCTCAGGAAACATCCCTCACTTAAGATGGTGGCATTGGCAGACATGGCTCACCTCTTCACACAAACACATAAAAATTACAGCTAAGATATAGAACAACCATTAACCAGAACTGTCAAAAAATTGAGTTGAATGGAAGTCTGGTAACTACAGAACTAAAGAAACCACATCCATCCAGACTGGTAGGAGGGGGCGCAGATTTGGAATGGACTGGTCCCTCACCCACGTGTGGTGGATAAAAATTTGGGAGGGGTATCTTGGGAGCAAGGAGTCCCAGCCCCACACCAGGCCCCCTAGCCCAGGGTTCCAATGCCAGGAAGATAAATCCCCATAATTTCTAGCTGCAAAAAACAGTGGGGATTGAGTTGGTGAAAGAAACGCTGGAGTCCTAAGCAGTTCCTCTTAAAGAATGTACACATGGACTCACTTGCTCAGACTCACTCCCTCTGAGCTCCAGCACTGGGATAACAACTTGAAAGGTGCCAGTGGTACACAGGGAGAAATTGAAGTGGCTATCATCCAGGCAAGCAGAGGTCATTGTCTCTTTTCTAAACCCTCCCCCTACAGAGCCAGCAAGCTGGTGCCATATCTGAGACTCTGTCAACCTGGCTAACACTGTTTGACCTGCCTTGGAGCTCCCTAGAGATTCCACCCCACCCAACTTATAGGCTCACCCAGCTGCTTTTCTATAGACGGTCTTGGTTCATGCTTTACAACTTCCTAAATCCTCTGAAACAAGCAACAGCTGGCCTCAGTGAGCTCTAGGTCCAGCACTAGCAGCAGCCAGCTTAGATTAACAACTTGGCTTCACCTGAGAATCTCCAAGCCCTGCACAAGTAGAAATCTTCTCAGATTGCTTTGTAGCCCAGACAGGGTGACCCTGGGCAGAGCAGAGGTGGGGGCTAACCTCGGCCTGCACCACCAGGAAACCCTAAGGCCAGTGCACCCACTGGACAGCTACAGACCACATTGGAGCAGCACCACCCTGCCCCTGCATAGCTGATACTCCACAGAATGTGGAGGGTGGTGGTCAGTGGTTACAGACAGTCCTTGCAGCTGACGGGCCTGGGTAAGTCTCTCTTAATGATCTGCCAACAAAAACCAAGGTTCAACTACAAGAGGAGGATGTACTCAGCCCACATGGAGGGTGTACCTCAAGTACCCAGCCTGGGTGATAGGAGAGGCTGTGCCACTGGACCCTACAGGACACCTACTATATTAGACCATACTACCAATACACAGAGTCAAAGCAGTTCTACCCAAAACACAGAAACAAACACAGGGATGCTGCCAAATTGTGGAGGCAAAGAAATATGGCTAAAAGAAAGAACAGAACAGAACCCCAGAAAAAGAACTAAACAAAAAGGAGATAGCCAACCTGTCAGATGCATAGTTCAAAATACTAATGATAAGGATGCTCAGAGAACTCATTGAGTATTGCAAATGCATAAGCGAGGAAATGAAGGCTACACTAAGTGAAATAAAGAAAAATCCACAGGCAATCAATAGTGAAGGGGAGGAAGTCGGGGTTCAAACCAAAGAATCGGAACATAAGAAAGAAATAAACAGTTAACCAGTACAGAATAAAAAAACAAGAATTTTTTTTAAATGAGGAGAGAATAACACTTTGGGACATCTTCAAAAGTGCCCACATCTGAATCATAGGGATGCCAGAAGGAGAAGAAGAAGAGCAAGAAATTGAAAACTTATTTGAAAAATAATGAAGGAAAACTTCCCTAATTTGGTGAAGGAAATAGACATACAAGTCCAAGAAGCACAGAGAGTCCCAAACAAGTTGAACCCAAAGAGGAACACACCTAGAAACATCGTAATTAAAATGCTATAGGTTAAAGAGAGAGAATCTTAAAAGCAGCAAGAGAAAATAAGAGAGTTACCTACAAAGGAGTTCCCATAAGACTATCAGCTGATTTCTCAAAAGAAACTTTGCAGGCGCAAAGGGACTGGCAAGAAGTATTCAAGGTGATGAAAAGCAAGAACCTACAACCAAGATTACTCTATCCAGTAAAACTATCATTTAGACTTGAAGGGCAGATAAAGTGCTTCCCAGACAAGGCAAAGCTGAAGGAGTTCATCATCACCAAGCTTTTTTGAAATGAAATGTTAAAGAGACTTAATTAAAAAGAAGAGCAAAACTATGAATATTAAAATGATAACAAATTCACAACTATCAACAACTGAATCTAAAAAAGAAAAACAAATTAAGCAAACAACCAGAACAGGAACAGAATCATAGGCATGGGGGGGTCTTTTGGAGGGTAATCAGCTGGAAGGGGGAAGGGGGAAAAGGTGTAGGAATCAAGAAGCATAATTGGTAGGAACAAAATAGACAGAGAGAAGTTAAGAACAGTATAGGAAAGGACGAAGCCAGAGAACTTACATGCAAGACCCATGAATATTAACTAAGGGGGGTGATAAAGGGAAGGGAGTTACTGGGCAGAAGAGGGAAAAGAGGGAAAAATTGGGACAACTGTCATAGCATAATCAATCAAATATGCCTAAAAAAAGAAAGAAAAAAATCCAACTAGAATATGGACAAAAGACATAAAAAGACCGAAAAGGACACCTAAATGGCAACTAACCATATGAAATGGTATTCTACATCATTTAACCACTATAGAAATAAAAATTAAAACCACAATAAGATACTACCACCTATCTATCAAAATAGCTAAGATGAAAAATAGAGACAGCATCAAATACTGACAAGTATTCCCAGAATACATTGCTGATGGGAATGTAAAATGGTACTGGAAAAGAGTTTGGCAAGTTTTTAAAAGCCAAACATGCAACTACTATACACCTAGCAATTGCACTTATGAACATTTGTTCTAGAGAAATAAAAGCTTATATTTGCACAAGTGCATAGCAGCTTTATTTGTAATTGTTCCACACTAGAATCAACTCAGGTGTCCTTCAACAGTTGACTAGTTAAACAAATTGTGGAACATACATACCATATAATTCCACTCAACAATGAAAAGAATTAAACTATTAATATTCATAAAAACTAGAATGGTTCCCAAGGGCATTAGGCTGGGTGAAAAAAGCCAGCCTCAAAAAGTTACCTATTGTATAACTCCATTTATACAATATTCTTGAAATGACAAATTCTAGTGATGAAGGGCAGATTAGGGGTTGCCAGAGGTTATGGAGGAAGTGAGGAGACAGGGGTGCTTGTTACTTTAAAAGCGTAGCAGATGGGAGATTTCTGTGGTGATACAGCAATTTGGTATCTTGAGTGTGGTAGTCTTCACATGAATCTACAGGTCTCCCCCAATAGTAACATCTTGCATAACTGTAGCATATTATTAAAGCCAGGAATTTGACATTGGTAAATTCATAGAACTTATTTAGATTTCTTCCCCTGGCTGGTTTGGCTCAGTGGATTGAGCGTCGGCCTGCGAGCTAAGTGTCGCTGGTTCGATCTTCCAGTCAGGGCACATCAGAGAAGGAAAACTCTGACTCCAAAAAACCTCCGCTGCCTTGCGGCATACCTCTTCGGGGGAAAGGCTAAGGGAGTAAACCCCGACAGAAAATCCGGAGCCGGAGTCCCTAAGGCGGTTTGACGTTGTAGTCAACACCGGCAACTCCTGCGGCGCACCTGAAGCCAAGCTGTATTGACTCCGTCTTTCCCTTGGACCCTTCAGCTGTGAAGAGAGGGGGGGTCTGCTGCAAGGGCAACAGCAGACCCTCCATATCACCCTGCCCAGGCTCTGTAGCTTCAGCTTCACTGGAGAGGACACTCCAGCGTCATCGCAAGATGTCGATTCAACACGGGAGGAGACAGATACCGTGTCACTCCCGAGTCGGACTGCACAACCATTCTTGGCGGTGCAGATAGACTCTTAAGAAGCTACACCATCGTCTCTCGAGACGGACAGCTGCCGACGGGGGATTTAGATTTCACCAACTTCATACACACTCATTTGTGTGTGTGTGTTTGTGTATGTGTAGAGCTCCACTGGGTGAAGTTAAGAAATAATTTTGAAAATTTTAATAGCTTATTCAACAAACTTCAAATTTGAGGCATTTGAGCTGTTAGTCATCACTAATAAAATCATTTGCATGTATACATCTTTATGTACAAATCTTGCCATGATTTTGACCGAGTTCTTAATTTTGAATTCCTAGTTAGAATTTCATAGTCTTAGAGTAAGAAAGAACATTTTAACATATAAAGTTTTTAAATGGGATGGGCTGTCCAGGGAGCTATTGTGGGCTTTGTCCTTGGTCAAAGTCACTAGTTAGGAAGGCTATAGAAGACTAAAAAACAAGCAAACCCAAAACAACCAAAACCCATGTTAGTTGGACCAGTTGGCCTCTGAGGTCTGTGTACAACTCAGAGTTCCAGTGTGGAATATGTCACAAGCCACTCTGTGCATTAGGGATAAAACTGAATTCATCACCCTTTTCCTGATCTTTCTCCTAGATTCTCTGCCTTAGCAGATGATATCACTACCTTACCACTCACTGGGGAGTCACCTTACACACCTCTTATTCATTTATCTCATTCCTGCCCCTAGCAGTCACCATGTCCTTGGAATTATAGCTTCGAAACATCTCTCACTTCTGTGCTCTTCTTCACCTGGGCTGTCTTTTAGCTCTGTGGATCTCTGCCCAACCTCTACTGCCCTATACACCTCCACTAATACACCCTGCACACTGCAGTCAGAATGAGCTTGGGAGAAGTGTGAAAGATGCGAATCCATCTTATTTGCTATCACAGTCTCTGTCTTCTTAACCTTCCAGGAAAGACTTTCTTCCAGGTCAAAGAGTGGGTTAGGGGGAGGGGCTGGGTAGGAGAGAAAAGCCCTATGTAAATATACTCACTGGTATCTCAAAGTTGACTGGAAGCTCCTTGTGGACAGGCAGGACCTGGAAGACCTTTCAAACCTAATACCCTAGAGCACTAACCATGTGCCAGGCACAGTTCCCAGTTAACTATGAAGCCTATAGCAACCCATGAGGTCTTGTTCTTATCATCACCATTTTACAGATATGGGAACTGAAGCACAGAAAAGTATTTAAAAAAATCAAAGACCAACTTACATTTGGATACTCTTATCAAATCAAATTTTAGGAATCAAAAAATGTACAATAAATGTTGACCTTGCCTCCACTTTAAATTTTTCTTTTATCATTTCTTTGTTTCATTTTTCACTTTCAGTGATGTTATTCACCTAGAGGCATGTCTAAACCCTATGTCAGGTGTGATGAATTACATCATCTGCAGTTCTGATATGGGATGAAAGGTGCACGAGATATAATTGGCTATTTGTATTTTAAAATAAAATGTTACAGGCTATTAAGACAGATGGTTAATAAAAGATATTAAGCACTAAAACAACCAAACCCAAAACAGAAACAAGTAGAGCACTCATCAGGAAAGGGGAAGTCTTTCTAAGACTGTGTATGAACTGAATGTGTGTATACGTGTATGTATTCTGCTTCTATTCCTTGTGGTACAGTAAAATTTAATAATGGTGGAAGTTTCTAGCAACCTTTCACCCAAATGCTCCCTGATACACAATTTCCCTGTGAACCTCACCCCCTGATCTCCCAGGCTCAGAGCCTCACATATTTCTAAGCTAGTTCTAATTCTAGCAGCCTTCCAAGCAGCATGTTTAACAAGTCAGAGTGTGTATTAGTCACCTAAGGGCTGCTGCAACAGAGAACCACAAACTAGATGACTTATAATGGCAAAAATTTATTGTCTCATAGTTCTTGAGGTTAGAAGTCCAAAATCAAGGTGTTGGCACAGAGACATCCCTCGAACCTATAGGGAAGGATCCTTCCTTGTCTCTGCTAAGTTACTTTTGATGGTTTGCTGGCAATCCAGTTCCTTGACTTACAGGTGCAGTACTCCCATCTTCCATCTTCATATGGCCCCTTTTCCTCTGTGTTTGTCTCTGTGTCCAAATTTATCTAGTCAGGTTACATCATTTTAACTTGATTAAATTTGCAAGAACCCTTTTTCCAAATAAGGTTACATTCTAAATTACTGGGGGTGGGGGGGGGGACAAGGACTTCAACAGAGTTTTTTGGTGGGACACAATTCAACCCATCACAGGCTGTTAGGTCACAGTTTGGGTTATGTTTTTGCTCCCTGCATTTATGGAACTGGTGCTGCCTTCCTCAAAATCACCTTCATCTTTGGACTATTGTTTGGCTGGGTGCTGGGAAAGCTTGTCCAGGACCCTACTACTTTGATATCAAGTACCTTGGATCTCAGATGTCACAGTGGGCAGAGGCTCTTCCCTGTGACTAATGCCTCTGGGTTCATCTTCTAGTTGTCCTTACTTTCCCTTCAGCCAAAGGGCTTTCTATTTTTATTCTATTGTGCTGTATGTCTGTGCTTACAATTCTTAACTCTTTTGGGGATGAAATAAAGTATAAAAATAAGTTAAATGAATGGCAATTTCTAGCCACAGTTTGATGGCTTAATTAAATAGCAGCACAAGGGCAGGCTGTGATTTCCAGGGCCTTGGTGATTTCTGTGACAACCACAAAGTTCTGCCTCCTCCACTTGGCTCTTCCCTGATCTTACTCGCCAGGTCATTCTCACACCTCACACCAGCCTCCATCCTTCTGGGAAGACATCTCTGAGCAACAGACAGGACTGCAGGGCTCTCCACGTGCTCACAGTATTCCAGGCTCCTTCTGTTGCTGCACTCACCTTGTGGCATTCCAGTTGCCTGTATAGTTCAATGTCTGTCACTAGACAGTGACTGTCTCAAAGACTGGGACCACATGTTCTACATCACTTATTTCCATGAGCATCTAATTTAGAATTTTTCTTTCAGGGAAATGCCAGAGCAGGAGCTGGAAGACCAACATGTTTGACTTCTAAAGACCTGTCTCTTAAGCTGCTATCACATGTTGCCAGGTGTGCCTATTAAAATTTAAATTTAAAATTACATTTACATTTAAATAAACTAAAATTAAAAATCCAATTCCTCAGTTTCACTAGCCACATTTCAAGTGCTAAATAAGCCACATATGGCTAGCAACTACTACATGGAACCACACAGCTATAAAACATTCTCATCATCACAGAAAGTTTTTATTGGACAGAGCTGATCTAACAGAAACCCACAACCAGGGAGCTGGGTAGAGAAGATGTAGTGTGGTGGCAGCAGCAAGGCAGTGGCTGTAGCCAGCTGTGAAACAAGCAGTCACACATTATAAAAAGCAGGAGGGACACCGGGGGAGTGATCCCAGTCCCAGGCCAGACTGCATAGCTCGCAGTTCCAGTGATGGGAAAATAAAGCCTCATTCTTTGTGGCTGTAAAAACCAGTGGAGGTTGGGGTGGCAGAAGAAACTGCCTGTCTCTCAGGAGAGTCCATTTACAGGGCCCCTGTGGTCCTAGAATATATGTAAACCCACCCACTCTGGAAACCATCACCAGGACAGCAGCTAGAGGGGTGCCAGTTGCATATGGGAAATGGGTAAAGTGACTGGAAACAGGGAGAGTGCCGAGCAAGCAGCATTGTTCCCTCTCTGAGCCCTCCCCCATATACAGCACTACACAGTGGTGAACCTGGTCACCCAGCACTGACAAATATGTATGTCAGATTCTTTCACCGTGTCCTACATGTCTCTTATGCTCTTTTCTGTATTTGCTATCTTTTATTTTTCCTTTCAGGATTTTAATTGGATATTTCCAACTGGCTTATTTTAAAATTTCCTAATTCTTCTTCTGTGTCTAATCTGTTGTTGTTCTTGAGGAGGGGTGTTGGGGTGAGATGGAGAAGTTTGATTTAATACAAAATGCTTAATCATAGTTGGAAATACTTGTATATCCAAATCATTTAAAATTTCCTGGTCATTTTAATTTAATTTGCTCACTTTTCTAAGTTCTCTCTTCTTTTTATCTTATTGTATCATCATCTAAATCTCTTGTGTCTTGAACCTATTTTAGCCTTTGTTTCTGTAATTATTTTGATTTTTATTTCACTGCTTTTCTATGCTGGGTTAATTTACATTCCTTCTTCCTCTGGGCTTACCTTATCTTTCTAGGGCTCCTCATTTGGTGCTTTATGCTCTTCTTTTTCATGAGTAAATACTTCACTCATTTCTTTGTAAAGTTTCTGGTACTGTGTTTAATCAATTTTTCACCTGTTCTGTGGCAATAGTCTTTTTGTTAAATGTTTATCTGCCACCTCCCCACTGTTACTTTCATCTTCTTATTTATTGTGCTACCTTTTTTTATATTCTGTGACTTTAAAAAATAATAATGCTTTTTATAAAAAGATGAATGATTCCTGTAGGTTTAGATTGAAGAGTGCCCAATGCCACTTTCCAGGCCAAAGGTGTTGTGTGTATAAGAGTTCTTTTATCCTTTATTTCTCTTCAGTCAGATGAGAAAAATATGGCAGGACTGCTCGCACCATCTTGCCTCATCATCAGAATGCAAATGTGATTTGTCTCTCCTTCCTCATACAGACCCACCTTTGTTATGTGTTGAGACTTTGGATTTAAGCACTCAAGCTTTACATTGTTTCAATTGTTTCAAAAAGAGATTTCTGGTTGTGTCACTTAGGGTGTGTCATTTACTTTGAGAAAGTAGGTTTTCCTGGATTTGCCTGATGTTTCCCACTGTAGATATTCTCCTGGTTATCATCCCAGTGCCTACTTGACCTTCGCTGCATTTGGGAGTCCTTTCTTATCTATTTTGGTCCAGGATTGCAGATGTCTCTCAATTTCTTTCAAGAATTTTGTTCCTGTTTACTATTCTCATTTTTGTCTTGGGGTAATTTCTCAGAGAATAGTGAAACTGCCCTCTTTATGCTGCATTTTAAATCCGAAGGTATACCCTCAGGAAGTCTTTTGCATACATTTTTATTTTTAGTTTCAGTTGTGCATCACATATACTCTTTCAAGAGTCACATTAACTCGTGAATATGGAATTGAATTCAAGTTTAATTTCAACCTTGCCTGGTGCTACCAATGCAAATAACTCATTTGAAGTGACAATTAAATCACTAAACTGTCTCACATGGCTAATTTGCATATATGCAGGCAATGACAAGCCCATCACAGTATATTCCTCTGCCTGGAAGCTAATAAAAACAAAAACTTTGGGAAAATAGTCTATGGCATTTTAGGTTGGCCTGAATCCAACTGGCTGATAAAGAAGGTGAATTCCTCCCATGGAGCAGCATTAACTTTTGCAAAGACCGAAATTTTAGAATAGGTTTAGGAATCAAATAGAAAATAGTCCAAACAGGAGGGAAAATAGAGTTCTAGAGCATATGGCACTTTTTTTTTCTACAATATAGAATGCCAATTCTTTAAATTAGAAATGAAGTCTACCTCCAGCTTTCCAATGAACCTGTTGTCTTCTCAATGTCCACAGAACGATGCTTAAATGTTACCACCTGTCATTCAGAGCCTTCCACCTATGGAGACAAAACTCAGCAGAAGAAATTAGATTAAATGACCAGTCCAGTGCCCTTTATTCTATGATTTGATATCATTCTCTGCGATTTCCCTACTGGTGTGTGACTGCTGTGTGATATCCATCAAGCATGCCTTGCATTTCTCCATATGTGATTCCTCCAACTCTGTTGCTTAAAGTCCTGCTTACCTGTCAAGGCCCTACAGCCTCTCCTGATTCCCCAACCAGATGTGAACTTGCTTTTCACCTCTTGAACTGCATTTGTCACAGTCTTTTCAGTCCAGGTACCACTCTCTAGGGAGGGAACGACAATTATTCTGACACCTCAGTTCATCCCTCTGCTCTTGGAAAAGTATCTCCAAAACCAGCCTTCAAACTCTTCCTCTCCTGGTTCCTTCTATCTCATCTAAATTTCCCTGCTCAGCTGGACTCTCAGCTTTGTTCCTATGCATTTCTTGTTTTGATCTGGAGCTTTCAGATTTTTGTCTCCAAGTGTGTCTTCGTTTTCCTGGCTCCTGGTGAAAATGTGTATATATATATATATATCGTCGGCAGCCGTCCGTCTCGAGAGACGATGGTGTAGCTTCTTAAGAGTCTATCTGCACCGCCGAGAATGGTTGTGCAGTCCGACTCGGGAGTGACACGGTATCTGTCTCCTCCCGTGTTGAATCGACATCTTGCGATGACGCTGGAGTGTCCTCTCCAGTGGAGCTGAAGCTACAGAGCCTGGGCAGGGTGATATGGAGGGTCTGCTGTTGCCCATGCAGCAGACCCCCCCTCTCTTCGCAGCTGAAGGATCCAAGGGAAAGACGGAGTCAATACAGCTTGGCTTCAGGTGCGCCGCAGGAGTTGCCGGTGTTGACTACAACGTCAAACCGCCTTAGGGACTCCGGCTCCGGATTTTCTGTCGGGGTTTACTCCCTTAGCCTTTCCCCTGAAGAGGTATGCCGCAAGGCAGCGGAGGTTTTTTGGAATCAGAGCTTTCCTTCTCTGATGTGCCCTGACTGGAAGATCGAACCAGCGACACTTAGCTCGCAGGCCGACGCTCAATCCACTGAGCCAAACCAGCCAGGGCAAATATATATATATATATATATATATATATATATATATATATATATATATATATATGCCTTGATGCTGCTGTACTGACAAACCTATCAACAACCTTCCAATTTCCAGAACTCCAATGACCACTACCACTGCCCAGCCACAATCTCCCAGCTGCCCACTGACCATCACTGGCCAGGACTTAGCTCATGGGTCATGTCATCCACCTCATGGTTGCAGAATATTTTTCTTGGGTTTTAATTCTCTGAGTGTTTGTCTCACACTCTTGGCTCCTTGAAGAAGGATAGTGCCAAGCATAGTGCCTTGCATACAGAAGAGTTCAGAAGGTATTTACTCAGAGCAATTTAAATGTGGCCACTTTCAGCTGGACTTGGGTCACTCCCAGTGTACCCCAGAAATGGCCACACCTATGTGTGCTGCCCACTTGTATTTGGGCTCAGATTTTTATTTTCTGAAAAGGACAACAGCTTGACATTTCCAGAATGTCAGCTGGGGCTGCAGACATCTGAAGGCTTGACTGAAACTGGAGGATTCACTTCCAAGATGGTTCACCCACGTGGCTGTTGGCAGAAGGCTTCAGTTCCTTGCTGTGTGAGATTCTTCACAGACTGCATGAGTGTCCTCATGATGAGGAGTCACTTCCCGCAGAGTAAGCAGGCCCAGAGAGAAAAGGCAGCAGTCACAGGTCTTCTATGAGCGAGACTTGGAAGTGATATAGCATCACATCTGCCATTTTCTCTGGGTCCCACAGACCTGTCTTTATTCTATGTGGCAGGCTGAGACTATTTAATACATAAGGGAGTAAATACCAGGAAACAGAGCTCATGGTGCACAGGCTGAGCCTCTTTAAAATGGATAGAAATGCTCTTCAGTTATTTTTTAAGCCTCTCCTAGATACATTTAAAATTTCTCTTCAGGTACTTCCCAAAGAGCTCTGCTCTGTGCCTGCACTAATTGATATCAGCAATCTGCTCTGTGCCTGTATGAAGAACCCAGCCCTATCTATGTAAGCCAGACCTCAGCAGCATCTCGGGAGCCATACTTCCCTGCCAGTGTGCATTCCCTTGATGCATCAAGCTCCCTCCCTTTCCTGTTTCCCTCCACCTTGTTTTCAGTAAACCTCTTCTTTTGAATCTGTTTCACCTTTTCTCTCTCTTTTTACCACCAAAAAGGTAGAAGTACATTAATAGTTCCTTGAAATTTTCATTTGGGACAAACAACTTTTCAAACATAAATATAAAAATAGAGCACATTTGTTAACAGTAGGCAAACTCCTAAGCTTACAGTAATAATGTATTAAATCTGATGTAATAACACACAGCCAAAAGCATTAGAAATTCACTGCCAGATACTCTGATGAGTTATCCTGAAAATATGCCTGACATATAACACTAACATAGAGCAAAGTATAGCATTTACTTCACAGAGAGAAAAGATAAACTCTACCACAAAACAGCTTTAGTGGATTTCAGCTTTTGATTAAGTGTTAGAGATATATTTTAAAGATAAGAAAAACAAGATTCACCCTTAAAATATAATATTCCATTATTAATACACTCTATGCTCTTGTAACAGGGTGGGTCTGGCCAAATTATGGGGATAAGAGAAGGGGACGCCAGAAGTGGTGCGAGAACTGGCACCTCCCTTCTGTCCTCGGCCCCCCAGAAAGGTGGGGGCTGAAGGAATCACCAAAGGCAGCCTGAGATTGAAACTGGAGCTGGGGTTTGATAGATTACAATGCCCAAGGGCAACTGTAAACAAAGTCAATGTGGCTGCACTAATCAGTGTATGTCGCCCCAGCAGCTGAGTAGCTAGCACCACAGGCTACAAAGAGGCTGCATGGCCAAGAAGGTCACAACACTCGTGTAACAAGATGACATCCTGTCCCCTTCCTGAAAATGGTGGCCAGAAGAGTGGCAAAGACACCGTGGGGCTGACAAACATGGTGGACATTGGCCCAAATTGGTTGGGATTTGGACACTCCCACAGCACATGGACTTGGGGGGGGGGGGGGACTTAAAATGGTGGGCGTACAGGAGCTTGCTCTCTTCCTTGCCACTCGGCCCCTGCAGGGTGGGGTGCAGAGTATTCGTGGTTCCCTGAGAAATGCTGAGCACCACTAACAGCTCTTGCCTTGCCCTGCTCTCAGGATCTGGTGCAGGCCTGCACACAGGATGAGCACCTCGCCAGCAGCGAGCCTGGTTGGAGATTGCCACCCTATGCCACAGAACAAGGGTCCTGGACAGCTTCTACTCGTGCCCTGAGAGCAGCGCACAGATTCACAGTCTGGGAAAGTTCCTCGGTCCTAAGGGCGTGAGCAGCTTTGGGCTCTGGGGCCCCATGGACAGAGCCTCTTGCACAACTGACTGGAGTGATCTGATAGTGCATCCTGGGAGGGATGAGGGAGTGGGAGAGGGAGAGGCTACACTACGTGATGGTGACACTGGAATCCACAAGTGCGCACTCCAGGGGGAGAGAGCCTGAGGATGGAAACCCATTCATGTAGCCGCCCTGGGCTCCAAAAGGACAGATAAGGAATGATGGGGCACTTCTGGCCGTGGGTTTGGCTTTTAGTCTTTCTGGGAACAAGGGGATTTCTGTGTTTTGCAGAAGAGAATGGCTTGCATCAGGGGAGACCTCAGCTCCCTCAAATTGGGAATCCTGATCATAAAAACCTCCTTCCTTCTTCACCTATTTCCGAGTTATGCTTGTGCACAGTGGCAGGCAGCTGGACCCCAGGCTGCTTGGTTACACTCTAACAATGTAAAACATTTAGAAACTTTTGAGCTCTCAAAATTTTGGCCAGCTAACCTATTTGGCTTTGACATATGCTAAATTCCCATTTGAGAAATCAGGTTCAAGTTTTCAGTTCACCAGTCCAATAAGGGTGGAATGATTCTTTAGTTCTGCTTTTCTTAAAGGCCTATGTAGGTATTTTTTTTTCCTGTTCATTCATAAGTCTGATGTCCAAACTGCAAGCATTTCTGACATCTTACATGTTGTTTATTTGCTTCAGCTTGTTTCTGGGCTGTCATCCTTTTATTTCCAGTTTTCTATCTTGGAGTGGGGGTAAGAACCCCTTTGCCAGTGACAATGGGAGACTGTCATGGTGGCTGGCTACTATATCTACTTACCTGGGGTGTGTCTTTGTGCAACCTACTCCCTCTAATCCTCTGTTCCCTCATTTATAAATAATAATACAGGGTGGGGCAAAAGTAGGTTTACAGTTGTTCATACAGAATACAATAATTAATAATACAAAAATAAATTCTATGTCACATGTTCACAACTGTAAACCTACTTTTGTGTCTCCCTGTACTTACCTCATAGGGATCTATAAGGATTAAATGCTTATCAAGTGCTTTGAACTGTCCCAGGGTCTTATCCCCAAGCCCACATTACACAGATCTCTTCTAGGCAAGTTAGTTGCAGTCTCTTTCCCTGAATCCTTGCAATCCTAAATTCTCATCTGTCCCTTCATCACCCTTCTCCCTCCACACCTGGCAAGGATGGACATGAGCTCCATTTTTCAAACTTTATTTCTCCCAAACATCATGTCTATGTTCCAGTCTTCCACATTCTCCCGGGGACCCAGGCTTTGGAATCTAAAAATCAGGTGTAACTTGTTTTCTTCCTGTGCTATCACATCCCTGACTATATTAGGGCTGATCATGTGCTCATTATTTAAGAAATCTCATTTCACTAGGGATAAAATGTGGTTTCAGAGATGTGGCTTTTAACTCTGACTGTTTCTTGCAGGGGGTGACAAATGAGTGTTACCCGCCATATTGGTTTCCTAGCACTGCCCTAGCAAAGTGCCACAAGTACATTATAAAAAATGGAAACGGAAGCTCCACCCCTAGCTTCGCTGCCCCGCCATCTCGCCCCCTGGACCTATGACCAGCCGACTGACCCTCTACCGACAAATCGGCGCAGCTTTCGCGTGCACCATGTCTGGTTCCTCCAGTGTCACCGCTATGAAGAAAGTGGTTCAACAGCTCCAGCTGGAGGCCGGGCTCAACCGCGTGAAGGTTTCCCAGGTAGCTGCAGATTTGAAACAATTCTGTCTGCAGAACACTCAACATGACCCTCTGCTGACTGGAGTATCTTCAAATACCAATCCCTTTAGACCTCAGAAAGTCTGTTCCTTTTTGTAGTGAAATGAATCTTTGAAGGTGTTCTAAACCACTTCTCATGAACCAGTGAATATTCAAAGAGAGCTAAATTTGGAGCCTGTACAAAAAGCTGATCCCTGTAACACGTGCCACACCATACAAACTTCTGCTTTTGTCAGTCCTTAATATCTACCTCTCTGAATTTTCATTAATTTCTATTTCACAAGGATGGTTATTTTATATACACTGGCAGCAGCATATGAATAAATACTTAGTATAAAAGGGGGAAAAATGGAAACGTATCATCTCACAGTTCTAGATGCTTGGAAGTCCAAAACCCAGGTGTCAGCAGGGCTCCCTCTGAAGCCTACAGGGAGTCAGTCTTTTCTTGCCTCTTCCTAGCTCCTGGTAGTTTGCTGACAATTCTGGTGTTCTTTAGTTTGTAGTGCATAGCTCCAGTCTCTGCCCTCATTGTCACATGGCATTCTACCTGGGCGTCTGTGTTTCCACACGGCTGTCTTCTATTAAGGACACTAGTCATTTTAGATTAGAAGTCCATCCTATTTCAGTATGACCTAATCAACTAATTACATCTGCATTGACCCTATTTCCAAACAGTCACATTCTAAAGTACTGCTGGCTAGGGCTTCAAGTCATTTTGGGGGGACACAATTCAACCCCTTAACACTCAGTGAGGGATAGGGACAGACCCTGGATTGGATAAAGGCTCCTTGGGTAGAAAGCACCTGTGTAATCTTATGTAGGTGTATAAACTTTCTGTACTGATGCCAATGGGGATGAGTCAGTGAGGTGGGTGGCTTCATGCTGTCATGGAAAAAGCTGTAAGAACGTTGTGGATCTGGGTGACCCAAAGTGAATTGAAGACAATGGTTAGACTATGCAAAGGAAGATGATCCCTCATGGTAGCAGGGACAAGCAGGGAGCAAAGAATACCAAATAATGAGCATGTTTAGATTTCCAGGTATTCTTCTAAGCTTAAATACTTGAAAAATGATATTATTAGTTAGAATGGCAGGAGAGGGAAGCCCATGTAAAGGCCTTGAATGTCTTTCTAGATGTTAGTTATGGAAACATATTTTCAGGATCCTGTTCTGGAGAACTTCTGAAGATGGCATATATTGTCAGGAGGCAGTGCCTAGAAAAATCTAACCTCTTTGGAACCAGTTTTCTTTTGTCTTTGCTGAATGCTCTGCATAGAGCCCTCTTCTGCTGATTCTCACGGTCTCACCTCTTTCCTCAAGTGGCTTGAATAATTTGAGATCCAATATTTGGCTTCAATAATGGTTTCCAGGCCTCAGTTTCAATTTAGCATACTCCACATTTTGCTTTATTTGGTTTAGCTATTTTAAAAAGTCACTCTGCATCTTCAAAGTAACTTCTTGCTAGGTTGTGAGCAAAACTTGCTCACAACTAAAGGCAGATTTCACACCTGTTTCACACAGTAATTTAGGTAAGTTTGGAGAAATACTGTTTGTTCCTGTGAGTATTATAAATATTTTCAAATTTATTCAATCTTCCAACAATTACTTGAATGTTTACTACACACCATAAGATTAAATATCTTGCCTTTCCTAAGGAATTAATTACTGGCTTGGAAATTTTAAATATGTGACATCTTTAGGTAGATGTTTTAGTTTAAAACACTTTTGACTTGTGTGTTTCTTTCCCTCCAACCTGACCCTTTTTCTCTATCTCTTAAAAAAAAAAGATTAACAGAGATAATATAAAAAGTCAGTCTAAATTAGAAATAAAATTTCTTCTTCCAAACTCATTATTGAGAAAAATATTATCAGTGAGGAGCCTTTGACTAATGGAGGAAGTTGTTTTCTAGTTCAGAAAACTTATTCTTGTCATGTAGATGGCCTTCTCACTATGGAGAGACCACCAACACAAGTTTGTTTTGTTTTTAAAGAAGCACATAGAATGAATCTTAAAAATATTATGTCTGGCAGAAGAAGCCAGACACAAAAGAGTGCATTTTTATGACATTTAAGAAGACTCAAAAGTAATCTACAGTGACAAAAAGCAGATCAGTGGTGACCTGGGACTGGGGTGTGTGGGAGAATTGACTGCAGAGAGCCTAGAGGAAACATGTTGGGAGAATGGAAATGTTTTATATCATGACTGTGACAATAGTTACACTGATATATACACTTGTCAAAATTCACCAAACTATATATTTATTTATATGTAAATTAGAAAGTTAATGTTTAATATTTCTTAGAAAAGACCTCTTAAACCACCAGACATCCCAGATGCTTTAACAGCTGCTTTAAGCACTTCAAGAAATTCTTGCATAAAAACATGTACTTGGTCTTTGTAGGCCCCTGATGAGAATAAGCAGTACCTCCTGAATTGATCAGAACTTCCTCCAGAATCCTTTAACTCAATAAAAGGAAGAGAAATATCTACTTGAAAATATATTCTGATACTCAAATAGTAATGTTCTAAATTCAATCAAGGAATATAAATCCCCAAAGAAGTACCTAAGTATAATATTGTCAAGCTATAAATAACCATTTTCTCACCACCACCTTGAAATAAAAGTTTAAAAAAATGAACCTACTTGAAAATGGACCTGTAAAATATCACCAATCAAGCATGGGACAGTATTTCATCAAAATGTCCATAGATCATTTCTTTCAGGTGTAAAAGAGTGTCTTGCAAGTTATCACATGGCATATTTTCATAGTATTGGAGAGAAATGTTATAATAATTTTTTTGTGACAAGAGGCAATTTGATCAATAAAAATATAAAACATTACATTCAAGATACAAAAATCAATTTTAAATGGGGAATGAAAGATAAAAAGTTAAGCTATTTTGTTTCTAAAACCTGTGTCCTCTCTTGGTATTTTTTACTTCTTATATCTCTTTTACCCAACTGTACTAGGAACAATCTATGTTATTGTCAAAGCTTTGTTGCTGACACTGGCTTACAAGATCAAGAGTAGTTCTGTCTATATGTAAATTATGCTTCCATAATATTGACTTTAAAACAAGTATGTTAATTCAATTTGGAGTGAGGATCTGAATGGAAAAGAATTCTCAAGGGAATGCACACACACACACACACACACACACACACACACACTTCTTTTTGTTTCCACTTTTCTTTAAAGAGCTTTATCAAAGTATAATTTATGTACCAAAAAATTAACCTGTTTTAGACTTCCGGCCGAGATGGAGGCATAGACAGACACGCTGTGTCTCCCTCCACAACTAAGAAGGAATACAATGACCTCAAAACTAAAAACAACCAAAAGTTCCAGAAAATCAAACTTCATGGAAGTCCAGCAAACAAAGATATAAAGAAGAAATACTCATCCAGACAAGTAGGAGGGGCGCAGCTGGGGCGGAGAGGACACAGTGTGGTGGCAGCATCGGCAGCAGCAGCGCCAGGCTGTCAGAAAGAATAGTCACACATTTTAAGTCAGGAGGGACACCTGGGGAGCATTCCCAGCCCCTCGCCAGACCTCCCAACACATGGTCCCAGAGTCGGGGAAAATCAAGTCTCATTGCCTCTGACTGTGCAGACCAGTGGGGGTTGGAGCAGAGGCAGAAACTGCCGGTCTCTCAGCAGAGTCCATTTGTTTAAAGGGCCCCCATGGTCCTACAACATCTGCAGACCAACCCACTCTGTGAACGACGGCCAGGGCAGCAGCTAGAGGGGTGCCAGTCCAGTGCAGAAGTGGGAGAGGTGCCTGGAAAAGAGGCGAGTGCTGGGCAGGTGGCATTATTCCCTTTTGAACCCCTCCCCCAATACAGTGCCACAAAGTGGTGAAACGGGTCGCCCTGTACTGACAAATCCCTAAGGCTCCGCCCCTCACAACGTAACAGGAACGACAGCTCTACCTGGGATGCGGAGGCAAACAAACACAGGAGCCTGTCAGAATGAGGAGACAGAGAAGTATGGCTCAAAAGGGGGAATGGATCAAGGTTCCAGTGGGACAACTAAGCGATGAGGAGATAGCCAACCTAACAGATGAGGAAATAGACAACCTAGCAGATGAAGAATTCAAAACACTGGTGATAAAGATGCTCACAGGATTGACAGATATGCTTGAGTATGGCAAAAGCATAAGAGAAGAAGTGAAGGCTATGCTAAGTGAAACTAAGGAAAATCCACACAAAACCAATGGTGAAGGGAAGGAAACCAGGGTTCAAATCAATGATTTGAAACATAAGGAAGAAAAGAACAGTCAACCAGGGTAGAATGAGGAAGCAAGGATTGAAAAAATTAAGGAAAAGTTCCCAAATTTTGCAAAGGAGATGGACATACAGGTCTGGGAAGAACAGAGGGTCCCGGGTGAGCTGGACCCAGAGGGAACCACACCAGGATGCATCATGATTGAGTTGCCAAAGGTGAAAGATAAAGACAGAGCCCTGGGGGCAGCAAGAGAGAGGCGGAGAGTTGCCTACCTTGGGGTGCCTATACCACGATCAGCTGATTTCTCAGAGGACACTTTGCAGGCAGGAAGGGACTGGCAAGCAGTATTTAATGTGATGAAAGGCAACCTGCAACCAGGATTACTCTATCCAGCAAGGTTATCATTTGAAATGGAAGGGCAGATGAAGTGCTTTCCAGGCAAGGTAAAGCCAAAGGAGTTCATCATCACCAAGCCATTATTATATGAAATGTCAAAGGGACTTACTTAAGAAAAAGAAGATCAAAACTATGAACACTAAAATGACAACAAACTCACAACTATGAACAACTGAATCTAAAAAATAAAAACAAAATCCAACTAAGCAAACCAGAATGGGAACAGAATCATAGGTATGGGGATCATTTGGAGGGTTATCAGCTGGGAGGGCAGAGGGGGAGAAATGGGGATATGGTGCAGGGATTAAGAAGCATAATTGGTTAGTACAAAACAGACAGGGGGAAGTTAAGAATAATATAGGAAAGGGTAAAGCCAAAGAACTTATGTGCATGACCCATGGACATGAACTAAGGGGGTGGGATTGTTAGAGGGAAGGGAGGTACTGGGAAGAGGGGAGCAAAGGGAAAAAAACTGGAACTACTGTAACAACAATCAATAAAATATACTTTATAAAAATTTACCTCTTTTAGGTATATAATTCAATAAATTTTAGTAAATGTGCAGAGTTCTGCAATCTCCACCACAATCCAGTTTTAGAACATTCATCATCACAGTAAAATCATTCATATCCATTTGTAGTTAGTCCCTAAAGGAGCTTATATTTTATGGTGATTTTGGGGAAGGGGCTAAGCCAGTACCTTAAATGATTTGTTTGCCAGGAAATTTGAGCCCTGTGGGTTTGCTATGGCTCAATCCTTCAGGGGCCCCCACGGAGGCAGGTTTTCCATTTGTACTTTAATTCCTTTTTCATATGCAGTCACAGGCATGTTCTCTATGCTCCTCCATGGACCCCACATGGATGGTCATAAAAAAAAATAACCTACGGTTGTCCTTCGGGTGCATCCTGCTGTCCTCTGTGCCCCAAGTCACTGGACCACAGAGTCCCCTTACCACAGCTCCCCCTGCCCAGCCCACCTGCTTCCCTTTTGTGCCTAGGCTGCTGCTAGAGAGGGCTCAAGTGTGTTGCCTCTGCTCCTACCAGCTGTCCAGGAGCAGGCCCAGAAGGAGCCCATTCTGCCAGACAGCTGCTGTTGGAAGCAGTGACAGGAACAGACTGAACATTCCCAGAGCAACACAGATAAGTGGAGAGAACACAAGGATGATCATGGTGGACTTGGATGAAAAATTGACCCAATTTTAAACAATAATCATTACTCTGAAAAAGCTGGCACATACCCAGAAATATGTGGTAACAGTGTAACCTTAATCTGGGGAAATCAGGGTGAAAAGCTGACAGGAAAGTGGAGGGCAACCTGATCCTCTCTTCCATGTTCCCACAGAAGGTCAAAGTCAAGGGAGGAGGAGCTCAGGATTTACATTTTATGTGCTTCCCCAGGACTCTGTTGATGGAATTTAGCAATAAATAAAGTTAACATGATTTATTTATACATAGGCTATCACAAATCTAACAGTATGTGTTACAGCATCTCCTCAGGAAAGGGTAAGCTGAGACCCTTTGTAAGGAAGTCCATAGCTGGTATGCATAGTTCTGAGCTGTGGAGCAGCCAATAGGACTGGAGTATATTTAAGAGCAGTGTGACAGGTTGCCCTTTAGCGTTCCAGATGTCTTTAACATTTTAAAGTGTTCAGGCTGCATTAAGTGTGTCAACAAGTTGCCCAGGGGCTGCTTGGCTCAGTGAGCGGCTTGTATATGCTGTATGTTGGGTCATTGGTATCAAGGTATGCTACATCATTGGCAGGGCCTAGTACAAGATGAAAGTGTGGGCTCCTTTTTTATAAGGAGGAAAACAGCTTTTTCCTTTCATTTCTGGTCCCTATCTTCTTGACTTGAAAAGCTTTTTTTAAAAAAAAAATTGTTATTTAATATTGTGCTCCTTTGGGCATAGAGATTCTCATAGCATAAGTACAGACCCTTAGTAGGTGCCCAGGGTCCCAATCCACAATTTCTCCTGGCCCCAGGGGGACTCTGCTCTTGCCCTTAGGTCCTTTGACAATTTTTGGCATGCTGGCCCAAGTGTGACTTGACTTCCAAGAGCCAGTACAAGGTGGATTGTTTTCCCAAGAGCTGTTTTAAGGTGGGCAACTTGAAGTAAAAGAAATGTATTCTCTCAGAATTGAAGATTTTTGAAGTCTGAAATCAAAGTGTCAACACGATTGGTTTCTTTTGGAGACTCTAAGGAAGAAACTGTTCCATGCCTTACCTAGCTTCTGGTGAGCTGCTGGCAATCCTTGGTGTTCCTTGGCTTGTGTGTGCTTCACTCCAACCTCTGCCTGTCTTCACTTGGCAACCTTGTATGTGTGTTTCTGTGTGTGCATCTGTTTTCTCTTACAAGGGTACCAATCACTGGATTATGGTTTACCCTAAGCTAGCATGACCTCATCTTAACTGATTATATCTACAAAGACCTTATTTCCACATAAGATCATGAGGTTCCAGTAGACATGAATTTTGGGGGGTACAATCTGCAACCTAGTAGACCTGAGCTAAAGAAGAACCCAGAGTGCCTAAGAATTTACATCCCTCCAACTTCTTTGCTGGGAAGGAGGTATAAATATTCCAACACTTGGCTATGTAATTTGTAGGGCCTAGTGCAAAACAAATAATTGTTTAAAAAGTATTAAAAACTTCAAGATGATGAAAGCAGAGCATTAAATGATGCATGCAGCCCCTTCTGACTAAGGACCCCCATGAAGCTGGTCCTGCCACTGTCTCTGGTCAGGAAAACTCAGAGGGGACACATGCACTGTCCCCAGTGCTCCTCGAGGGCTCAAGCCAACCATTCACTTCCTCATAAATCTCTTTTATACAAATCCCAGGTCTTCTTCTGTAAACTAGACAACAGACAGGCAGGGACAATTCTGATTTAATTGGAGAAGCATTGAAAAGATTGCTGAGGTAACATGGTCTTATGTGGCACAGCTAGCTTCTCTATTCCTTTTCTTCTTATGAAAAAAACTTCCAGAATAAATCTTAAAAATGCACCAGGGGACTTCTGGGAAGATAGAGTAGATGTACTTTACCTATTTCTCCACTAAACATCATTGACATTATATAGAAAACAAGGAGACTCTGAAAGATAGAGAGGAGAAGGCAGACAAGCTTGGGCTTTAGGATCCAAGGAATGACATGGTGGTGAGTTCCCTGGATTTTTATTTTTTTGCCTCATATATTCCAGACTCAGAATGTAAGAAGCTAGAAACATGGAAATGGCAATGGTGTAGCCAAAAAAAAAAAAAAAAAAAAAACCTTCAACAAAGCCTGCTTTTTTCTAGTGAAAGGACCAGGAAAGGACAGCCTACAAAGCAGGACACTTTGAGACAATAACTGTTCTCCTCCAGCTAAATACTACCAAAAAAGTGTGTGGCCCCACTCCCACCTATTCCAGCAAAGGCTGAGTGAGAAGCCTAGACTTGCACCCTTACCAGGTGAAAAGAAATGCTCCACCCCCCTCCCCCCTCCACTGCCTGAGCAGGTGGTGTTACAAAAGGCTAGTGGAGAGTCACGATAGTCACTATTTTCAAGCAATAAAAAGGTCACTCCCAGAGAGTGTTAGTGGCGGCTATGTGGGAAAGAGTAAATGACAAACTAGCCACAGAGATACAGCAAAGTGGAGAGAAATAAATTTCCACCCCCATCCAGCAGTAATGAGGAGCCTCATCACCCTGAAGAGTCAAAGGATGCCAAGTGGGGAATCTGGAATATACCCTCATCTGACAGTAACAAGGTGGCAACTTCACCTCTGCTGGAGAAGTGTCAAATAATGTCTACTAGAACAGAAGGTTTAAATAAGATCCAGAGTCTCATAACATAATACCCAAAATGTCCAAGATTCAATCTAAAAAATCACTCATCATATCAAGAACCAGAAATATCTCAAACTGAATGAAAAAAGACAATAGGGGTCAACACCAAGATGACAGAGATATTAGTTATCTGATAGATATTTTACAGCAGCCATGACAAAAATGCCTCAAAGAATGATTATGAGCATGCTGGAGCAAATGCAAAATTTGGATTTCTCAGCAAAGAAATAGAAGATTAAAAAAGAACCAAATGGAAAATTTACAACTGAAAAATACAATAACCAAAACTGTAATAGTAGGCTTAATTTGGAAATGGATGAAATGGAGGAAAGAATATGTGAACATGAAGATAGAACAATAGAAATTACTCAGTCTTAGCAACAAACAACAAATAGAAGAAAATATCAAGGAGCCTCTAGAACCTGTGGGACTGCAACAATTTAATAGTTACCTCATTGGACTCCTAGAATGAGAGGAGAAAAAGAGCAGACCAAAAATTTCCTGAAAGAAATAATGGCTGAAAACTCCCCAAATTTGGCAAGAGATGTAAACCTACAGATTAAAGAAACTGAGCAAATCCCAAATAGAGTACACACACACACACACACACACACACACACACACTCCACACCAAGATGAATTTTGATCAAAGTCTGAAAACTGAAGAGAAAGAAATAAATTTTTTGAAAGCAGCCAGAAAGGAACATCATATCTACAGGGAAAAACAATTTGAATGACAATAGGCTTCTTATCAGAAACCATGAAAACCAAAAGGAAGTGGCACAATATTTTTCAAGTACTGAAAGAAAAGAACTGTTAACCCAGAATTCTATATCCAGTGAAAATATTCTTTAAAAATGAAGAAGAAATCAAGAAAATTTCAGATGAAGAAAAAGTGAAGAATTTGTTGCCAGCAGACCTAACCCAAAATAGTGAATAAAGAAAGTTCTCTAAACAGAAAGGAAATGATAATAGAAGGAAACCTTGAGAAAAGAAGAAAAGAAAGGCTACAATTAGCATATAATTTTCTCCTTTTGTCCTGATTTTCCTAAAACATGTTTAATGATAAAAGCAAAAATTGTAACACTTCTGATGTGGTTCTAAATGTATGTAGAGGAAATATATGAGAAAATTATATTATTAGTGGGAGACAGTAAAGGTCCATAAAAGGAAATAAATTTTTATGCTTCACGCAACTGGTAAAATGAGGACAGGACACCGTGATTTTATATATATATAATGCATAGAGTAAGCACTAAAAATGTTATTAAAAGAAATACACTAAAAAGCACTATAGGAAATCAAAACAGAATTACAAAAAATATATATGAGTAACCCAAAGGAAGCCAGGAAAAAAAAACTACAGAGCAATGAAAAACAAAGAGAAAAAAACAGAAAATAAAAAAAATAAATGGCAGACTTATGTCCTAAGATATGCCATACTAACAGTAATCAAAAGAAACCTGAATGACTTAATTTGCTAGGGCTGTGGTAATGAAATACCATAAGGTAGGTAGCTTAAGCAACTGAAATTTATTATTTAACGGTTCTGGAGGCCAGAAGTCCAAGATTAAGGTGTCAGCAAGATCATACTCCCTCTGTGCTAGAAAAGGATTTTGTTCCAGGACTTTCTCCTCACTTCTGATAGGTTGTTGGCTTGTGGTTGCACAAACCTAGTCTTCACATGGTGTTCTTTCTGTGTACATGTCTGTCTCTAAATTTTCCCTTTGTATAAGGACATCAGTTATACTGAATTAGAGTCTCACCAAACTCCACTGAGACCTCATTTTAACTAATTACATCTGCAACAACCCTATTTACAGATAAGGTCACATTCTAAAATAGTGAGGATTAGGACTTCCACAACTGGGGGAGGGGGGGTGCAATTCAACTCATAACACTAGAGTAGCCATATTAATTTCAGATAAAACAAACTTCAGAGCAAGGAAAATTATCAGGGATAAGAAGATATAACAGTTCTTAATGCGTGTGCACCTAACAACAGAACAACAAAATACATACAGCAAAAATAGAACTGCAAAGAAAAAAGAGACAAATCCACTATTATAGTTGGGAACTTCAAAACCTCTCTCTTAAGTAAATGACAAATCCAACAGGCACAAATTCAGTAAGAATGGAGTTGAACTGAACAGCACCTCGATCAACTGGATCTACTTGTCATTTATAAAATACTTTATCTAACTACAACAGAATACACATTCTTCTTAAGCTCAGTTGGAATATTCACTAAGATAGACTACATTCTAGGCCATGAAACAAATATAAAAGAATAGAAATTATACAAAGTCTGGTCTCAGACCACAGAAATCAATAACAGAAAGAAGGTTAGAAAAATCCCAAAATATTTGAAGATTATACAACACACTTCTAAATAACACACAAGTCAAAGAAGTCTCAAAAAAAATTTAAAGATTTTGAAATAAATGAAAATGAAATACAACTTACCAAACTTTGGGGGATATAGCAAAAGCAGTGTTTAGAGAAAAATTTATAGCACTGAATGCAGATATTAGAAAAGAAGGAAGATCTAAAATTAATAGTTTAAGGGGCTTGAAAGCAAAGAAAATTACTAGGAACAGAGAGGATCATTATATATAAAGAAGTCAATCCACCATGAAGAAATAACAATTCTAAATGTTTGTGCACCAAACAACAGAGCTGAAATATATGTGAAGGAAAACTGATACAACTAAAAGAAGAAATAAACAAATCCATAATCATAATTGGAACATGCAATACCTTTTTGTAAACAATTGATAGAACAATTAGACAGGAAATCAGCAAAAATTAGTACTAAACACCATCTACCAGGAAGATCTAGCTGACATTTATAGAAAACTCCACACAACATATATTCTTTTTAAGTGCCCACAGGCATATACCAAGACAAGACCACATCTTGGTCTCTAAAACAAACCTCCACAAACTTGGAGGGATTTAAATGACAGAGAGTGTGTTCTTCAACAATAATTAAATCAAACTAGAAATTAATAATAGAAGGATAATAAGAAACTCTCCAAACACTTGGAAACTAAACAATACACTTTTAAACAATTCATAGATAAAGAGGAGCTTTCAAGGGAAATTTAAGAAACATTAGATTAAATAAAAATGCAACTCAAAGTTTGTAGGACATAGCTACAGAGGTGCTGAGAGGGAAATAAATGCAAACTAAATGCAAACATTAAAAAAGAAGAAATGTCTCAAACCAATAATTAAGCTCTCACCTCAAAAACCTAGAAAAAGGAGAGAAAAATAAAGCTGAAGCAAGTAGAGGAAGAAAATAATAAAAATCAGAGCAGAAATCAATGAAATTGAAATAAAAATAAATAGAGAAAATCAATGGTACAAAGACCTGTTTCTTTGAAAAGATGAATAAAAATTTAAAACCTCTGGCAAGATTAGCAATTAAGAAAAGATACAAACTAGCATTATTATAAATATAGCAAAGGATATCATTACAGACCCCACACATGTTAAAAAGAACCGCAAGGGAGTACTACAAACAACTCTACTCACATAATTTGACAGTCTAGGTGAAATGGTCCAGGTCCTCAAAATATATAAAGTACCACAACTCATATTTATAAAACAGCTCATTAGAATAGACCTATAAATATTATGAAATCAAATTCATAATTAACCCCCCCAAAGAAATCATCAGTCCCAAAGAATTCCACGAAAAGCTAGATATTTAATTGTACACAATATATGCTACGAAGCAGAAGAGGAGGGAATAGTTCCCAATTCATATTATAAAACTAATATTATTACCCTGATGTTAACACCAGGCAAAGACAGACAAAAAGAGAAGTTTAGAGTACTATGCCTCATGAAAATAGATGCAGATGTTCTTAACACAACATTAGTGAATACAATTCAGCAATATGTAAAAAGAATTATACAACAAAAAGCAAGTAGGCTTTATTCTAGGGATGCAAGACTGGTTTAATATCCCAAAATCAATTAAAATAGTCCACAATAATATCAGACTACGAAAGCAGAACATAACATTCAGTTAAAAAACAGAACTCCCAAACAACTTTAATAATTGCAGGCTCAGAAGAAAAGAGTAAAGAGGACATCATGTGTAAATAGCGTATTCTTCCAAAGTAGAGGCCAAATGATGTCATGGTTTGAAAAATATTTCCCAATAGTTCAAAGGAAGAAAATGGTGAAAGAACTGAGTCACCAAATAGAACACTATAGTAGAGACAGTGCACTCTGTAAAATTATATTCCCATTATAAGCAGCAATTTAGGTCAAGCAAACCAGTATTATTAATCACATTGAATTAATGATGCCAATTATTAAGGGAAATTTAATAATAATTGAAATTTAATAATATATTAAATAAAATGTATTATTCATTGTTTTGTTTGTTTCTAAATTCTATTTGTGTAAATGTATATCTAGTTCTAAGTTTACATATTTAAGTAATATTTTGATTAAAATAATAAAAAACAATACAGTGGCAAATATTGGAAATCTATGAGAATGCTTTTCCTTTAGGCAATATGCTGCCATTGAATAAATTTTGAACTGTAAAGTTCTTCAGTGATTTACTAGAGAGAAAACAAGTCCCAAGAGATTAAAGGCCTTTTCCAAGGTAAGATACTAATCCTCAGTAGGGCTGTGATAGCACCAGGGTGTCCAGCTCAGGCCCGCTTCCAAGGCACAACTGTTCAGAAATGTGATCCAGGGGAAAGTAGGTGGTTTTTCAGTCCTAGATGGTTGGGTGGAGATGTCTCCTCTAAAATAGAGGCTGGCACATTATTTTTTATTTTGCACACCACTGACTCACAGAATACATCAACGGTGGGCCAGACACAATTGCAAAAAAAAAAAAGTTTAAAGACAGGATTGAACATTAATCCCATGCATCCCCAGCAATCCCATTATAGACAGCGTTGCTACCTACTCCATGTCTATCACATTTGAATACGTGCAGATGACAAATGATGTGCTAAAGTGCTACTTTTAACATTTCTAAATGGGTGCTACAGACTGTGTGCATTAGAAAGTGGATGACAGAATGGTTTTCTGCTGATTTAAAAAAAAAGACCCGTTTCTCAGGGGCATAAGCACTGAAGCAAGCTGATAAATTCTGAAATTTAACTTGATGTTTTTAAACCTTGAGCAGATAGTGAAATGACTGATTTTCAAGCTTTGAATCTGGACTGTTTGTAGATGAAACCGATCTGTAATATTCTAACATAAAGAGCAAAAGAGGATATCATATGTAAATAGTGCATTCTTCCAAAGTAAAAGCCAAATGGTGTCATGGCTTGAAGAAAAATTCCCAATAGTTTAAAGGGGGAAAATGGTGGAGAACTGAGTCATTAAGTAGAACACAGTGGTGGAGCCAATGCTGTGGAAAATTATATTCTCATTGTGAGCTGCAATTTAGATCCAGCAAACCAGTATGATTAACCACACTGAATTAATAATGTCATTAGTAATGGATAAAAATAATACATTTAACAATAATATATACTGATTAAAAATTTTGTCCTGACCAGTGTGACTCAGTTGGTTGAGTGTTGTTTCTCAAAGTGAAAGGTTGCCAGTTTGATTCCGGTCATGCCTAGGTTGAGTGCCAGGTCCTCAGCTGGGGGCGTGCGAGGGGTAACCAATCATTGTTCTTCTCTCACATCGATGTTTCTCCCTGTCCTTCTTCTTCTCTTCTCCCTTCTCCAAAAATAAATAAATAAATAAAGTCTTTAAAATTTCTTATTGGATTTTTTGGTTTGCTTATTTCAAATCTCTAAAACTATCTGTGTAAGTTCAAGTTTTGAAATTGGTCTGTTTGTAGGTAAAACCCATCAAAAAATCAAACATAACATATATTATATTTGTTCTAGCTACCCACCAAATGATACAAGAATGTCTAGGGGTGCCCAGAGGGTACCTTCCAAGTATTTACAAATGCATCTAGTCAGTTACCAGGTGGTGTTGGCCATCTGTGTAGTTTAATTTCTGCTCTGCTGGCCCTGTCTACTGGTTAGCCCCGTTACCTCTATTTCCCACGCCTGCCCCACTTGCTGCAGGCAGTGCTGTTTCTCTGAGACCCCACTCATCCTATCTTGGCCAGAACCCCCACGTCTGCAGCCTCCTTCATGGTAGCTGTATGGCCCTGGCCTCCCAGAATTCTGCACTTATGGGATCTATAACCTATGTTAAAATGATTCAGTGCAGACAGTGTAATGGCATTAACTTTTTCTTCCTCCCAGGCTGATGAAGCTCCCTAATCAGAAATACACTCTCTACATCCATGGTGGACACAGTTTCTTCATCTGGAGTCCACTGACCTTCAAGGGACTGTGGAGAGAATTCAAGAAGTCTTCCAAATTTGGATGGGGGAGAATGACATTTTTGTTTTCACTATCCTTCCTTTGTTATGAAACTAGGATTCTTTACATTTAAAGTCTAATGTTTACTTGGCCATTTTACTTGTGTTTGTAACTTGTTGACTATTCTCAACAAACCACAAAGACATTGGTACTTTGTACTTATTATTTGGTGCCTGAGTGGGCATGGTATATCTTAGTCCCCATCCGGGTAGCTTAGCTTGTTCCCAGCTACTCTCCTGGAAACTGCATGTGGGGCTCACATGTCCATGGGCCATGTGGCTGCTGGGGCCACATAGTTGTGGGCTGCTGGGTGACAGAGCATGCGCGTGCATGAGTGAGTGCATCACCAGGTAGGCAAGAGAGAGCAAGAGTCTCCCTCCTGAGGCCCTTGGTCATTTGACTGCCAAGGACACAAGACTCACTTGGCTGCCAAGGACACAAGGCTCATGGAGAGAATAGGTGAGTGCACTGTGCAAGTGGAAGTCACAATCAAGCAAGAGAGAGAGCATTTCTTTGTTCCCCTGGGATTTTATCAGCTGGGTGTGGGATGGGCTGGGTGTGGGATGGACTGTGTGCTTTTTTAAAATGACCAATCAACTTCCCAAACTTTTGCCTGCCTTGGGTGGGTCCACCTCCCAACCAATCCCTTCTTCCCCCAGGCTAGAGTGACAGGCCTTTTTGGTTCAGCACCTCCCCCTGAGCCATTTTGACTTCTCTGGTCCCACCCAAAATCTGGTACTGGAAGTGGGGAGAATGGCTTTTTTTTCCTGTTCAATTATCTTGCCAGCTTTTCATGCTCAGTGTAAGAACAACCCCCTGCCACCATCTTGGCCGATGGGGGAAACTCTTTGGCACTTTGTACAGACCATGTGCCAGTAACAACCCTTTCTGACAACGTGTATATTGTGGGTTGAATGTTGTCCTCCAAAATGATATGTTTAGTTCCTAATCGCCGATACCTATGAATTTTGGCATTTTTGGAAATAGAGTCTTACAGATATAATCAAGTTAAGATGAAGTCATACTAGAGTCTAATCCAGTATGGCCGGTGTCCTTATGAGAATAGGAGGAGAGACACAGGGAGAAGGCCATATAAGAACAGAGCTGATATTAGAGTGAGTCAGCTGCAAACCAAGAATACTAAGAATTGCTGGCCACCACCAGAGGCTGGGAGAGATGATGGAGGATTTTACCCAGCATCTCAGAGGGAATGTGGCCTTGCTAACATCCTAGTTTCAGGCGTTTAACCTCCAGAACAGTGGGAGAATAAATTTCTGTTGTTTTAAACCACCAGGACTGTTGTATTTAGTTAGGGTGGCCCAAAGAAACAAATACAGCATGCCTAATAAAGGGAGAGGAGGAACCTCATTGAGGTCACAAAACTGGCTGTATGATTTTGGGGGCCTAGTTGTTAATAAGGCTTGTATATGTGGCAGAATCTGGTCTGAGCCTGACACTGATTGTTCTATACCATCTGGTGTGAAGTTGTGGGAAGAAATACAGAGCAGCCACCCACTTCCAATTGGCAGAACCTAGAAATGCCCCAAATAGCCACATAATTGTTGGGCCTAGAGATTAACTTAGCACTGAAAACAAAATGTTTCTCTACTTTTTTGTGTTACACTTAGCTAAAGTTACCCCATCTCACAAACACCTCAAGTGAAAGTCTCCTTACATTTTTACTCATACCCTTTTCTTTCCCTGGGGCTCAAACATATGCCCCAGAGAAGGCTGGGTGGGACCCAAACTCACTGGTTTTACATGGCACTGTCTCCCTCTTCCTTAGAATGTGTTCCCTCCCAGGAAGAGCTCAGGTGCTTTATACAGAGATATACACAAGTCTGCCCACAACTTTGCTGGACCTCCACCTTACTTCCTTGTTAGACTTACTTCTCAGGAGTGGGCAGGGTATCCCAAGTCACTCTTCCCTATCAACACAATAGCCTGTTCACCCAAGATGTTAGACTATATTAGGTACAGTTCAGACATCCATTTTAGAATACCCTTTGTGCAATCAAGCAGAAATGTTCTGGGGCCTTGAAGTTATCACCTTGATTTAGACAATTAAGAAAGGGATGGTGGAAGATTGGGTATCAGTCAGGGCAGGGACATCTCATAGCTTGGTGCTCCTACTCTTTCCCTCCTGAGTCCCCGTTTCCTTCATGCTTGGCTCCAAATACCCCTAAGTCCAGGATAGTCCTTCCTTCTGCTCTTGTCCAGAAATATGTCCTAAAGTCTACCCCTGCTCCCAATATATCCTTTAAAATACACGAGAGCATCCATAAGAGCCATTAATTTTTCAATAAAGTTTCTCCCAGATCAAAAACAAAGTCAAATATTGACCTGCATAAGCTTGTACTTATGTAACCTAATCTTCAAATGTCAGAAATATACCTCTCAACCTTCTCCTCCATTCCCAAGAGAGAATAAAGGTCTTTTGGTCTCACAAAAACTTTCGACTTCTGGCCAAGATGGAGGCGGAGACAGACAGGCTGCATCTCCCTCCACACTAAGAAGGAATAAAACTACCTCAAAACTAGAAACAACCACAAGTTCCAGAAAATCAAACTACATGGAAGTCCAGCAAACAAAGATATAAAGAAGAAATACTCATCAGAGGTAGGAGGGGAGGAGCCGGGGCAGAGAGGACACAGTGTGGTGGTGGCAGGAGATGCAACAGCAGTGGCGGTGGCAGTGGCAGTGGCAGCGGCAGGTCAGCAGAAAGTGCAGTCACACATTTTAAAAAGTTGAGAGGCACACCTGGGGAGCGTCCCCAGCCCCTCACCAGCCCTCAGAGCTCACGGTCCCAGAACCAAGGAAAATCAAGCCTTATTGCTTCTGACTGTGCAGACCAGTAGGGGCTGGGGTGGAGACAGAAAATGCCGGTCTCTCAGCAGAGTCCATTTGTTTAAAGGGCCCCCATGGTAATAGAACATCCACAGACCCACCCACTGTGGAAACAACAGCCAGGGCAGCAGCTAGAGAGGCACCAGTCGCATACAGAAGTGGGAGAGGTGCCTGGAAAAGGGACGAATGCTGGGCATTGTTCCCTCTCAGACCCCTCCCCCACATACAGCACAACAAAGTGGTGAAACGGGTCGCCCTGTACTAACAAATCCCTAAGGCTCCGCCCCTCACAACATAAAAGGAGCAACAGCTCTACCTGGGACGGGGAGGCAAACAAACACAGGAGCCTGTCAGAATGAGGAGACAGAGAAGTATGGCTCAAAAGGGGGAATGGATCAAGGTTCCAGTGGGAGAACTAAGTGACAAGGAGATAGCCAGCCTCACAGATGAGGAAATAGACAACCTAATAGATGAAGAATTCAAAACACTGGTGATAAAGATGCTCACAGGATTGACAGATATGCTTGAGTATGGCAAAAGCATAAGAGAAGAAGTGAAGGCTATGCTAAGTGAAACTAAGGAAAATCCACACAAAACCAATGGTGAAGGGAAGAAAACTGGGGTTCATATCAATGATTTGGAACATAAGAAAGAAAAAAAGAACAGTCAACCAGGGTAGAATGAGGAAGCAAGGATTGAAAAAAATGAGGAAAAGTTCCCAAATTTTGCAAAGGAGATGGACATACAGGTCTGGGAAGCACGGAGGGTCCCAGGAAAGCTGGATGCAGAGGGAACCACACTAGGATGCATCATGATTGAGTTGCCAAAGGTGAAAGATAAAGACAGAGCCCTGGGGGCAGCAAGAGAGAGGCGGAGAGTTGCCTACCTTGGGGTGCCTATACCACGATCAGCTGATTTCTCAGAGGACACTTTGCAGGCAGGAAGGGACTGGCAAGCAGTATTCAATGTGATGAAAGGCAGCCTGCAAACCAGATTACTCTATCCAGCAAAGCTATCATTTGGAATGGAAGGGCAGATGAAGTGCTTCCCAGACAAGGTGAAGCTAAAGAAGTTCATCATCACCAAGCCATTATTACGTGAAATGTCAAAGGGACTTACTTAAGAAAAAGAAGATCAAAACTATGAACACTAAAATGACAACAAACTCACAACTATGAACAACTGAATCTAAAAAATAAAAACAAAAACCAACTAAGCAAACCAGAATGGGAACAGAATCATAGGTATGGGGATCATTTGGAAGGTTATCAGCTGGGAGGGGGAAGGGGGAGACATGGGGAAATGGTGCAGGGATTAAGAGGCATAATTGGTTGGTACAAAATAGGCAGGGGGAAGTTAAAAATATATAGGAAAGGGTGAAGTCAAAGAACTTATATGCATGACCCATGGACATGAACTAAGGGGGGTGGAATTTCTGGAGGGAAGGGAGGTACTGGGCAGAGGGGAGCAAAGGGGGAAAAAACTGGGACTACTGTAACAACATAATCAATAAAATAAGCTTGAAAAAAAAGCTTTCTTCAAAGTGTCTAGTCTGGTCCCTCAAATTAAGTTTTCAGTGTAGAAAAACTGTTGTTCAAAATGCCTGTGAATTAGCCCTTTATGTTACTAAACCACTGTGCTCCCCTCTGCTATTTTTGGCCAGTGAAATAACTACCATTTATTGATTGATTGAGAAATAACTCATATATCATAAAATCCAGCCATTTAAAGTGTACAATTTAGTGGTTTTCAGTATACTCATAGAATTGTACAACTATCATCTTTCTCATTCCAGAAAATTTTCATCACCCCAAAAAGAAATCTTGTGCCTGTCAGCAGTCACTTCTCATTCACCCCTCCTCCAGACCCTGGCAACAACTCATTTCATTTCTGACCTTGTTGATTTGTCTGCTCCTTTCTTTTTTTTTTTTTTTTTTTTCTTTTTTTCTTTTTATTGAATTCATTGGGGTGACATTGGTTCATGAAACCATACAGACTTCAAGTGTACAACTCAACAAAACATCATCTGCAAAATGGCATTGTGCATCCAAAACCATAAGAAAAGTCTCTTTCTGTCCCCATTCCCACCCCACAACCCCATTTGCCCACCTCTACCTACCACTCCTTTCCCTCTGGCAAACACCACATGGTTGGCTGTGTCTATGTGTTATTTACATGTGGTTTTTGTCTAAATTCTTCATCTTTTTTTCATGCAGTCCCCTCCTACCCCCTGCCCTCTAACAGCTGTCATTCTGTTCCGTTCCATGTATTCATGTCTCTGTTTCTATATTGTTCATCAGTTTATTTTGTTCATTAGCTTCTGCATATAAGTGAGATCATATGTTATTTGTCTTTCTCTGACTGGCTTATTTCACTTACATAACAATCTCCAGGTCCATCACTGCTGCTGCAAAGGGTAAGATTTCCTTTTTTTTAACAGTCAAGTAAAATGTACCACTGTATAAATGTACCACAGCGTTTTTATTCACTGATATACTGAAGGACAAACTGTCGCCAGATCTTGGCTATTGTTAATATAATGCTGCAATGAACATAGGGGTGCCTATATTTTTTTGAATTAGTGTTTCAGGTTTCTTAGGACTTTATTTTTCAACCCTTTTCCAATCTTGAGAATCTAATTCAGCTCTACCAAATTAACATTTCTTTAGTGAAGTCTTACTATATGAGAGGGAGGCTCTGGACTTTGACTTTGAAAGGCCAACCTTTCAAATTTTCTTTATTCATAAAGAAGGGATAAGTGGCCAAATAGATCCCAAGATGGTCCAGGCATCAGCAGTTAATGGAGGTGTGGTGGCAGTGACCTTGAAGAAAGTGCTCTGACTTTGTAAACTGAAGGTAGCAATGTGGTGTCATAACCATGGAGAATGTGTGCCTAGGGCAGGAATCTTTGTTTCTAACTACTGCAGAGTTGTTGTAGGTGTTGCTAGTTTTCAGTGCAAATAGAAGCAAAGTTGAATGTCCACTGAATGACTGGAATGTTGATTTTGTTGAGCACAATCCACTGGGCCCCATTTGCCCTTATAGCAACCATATGTTGGGTTTGGTACTGCCCAGTTGACATCATCTATGTCTTCCTTTATGGCAGGGTTATTATTAGACCACCAGTCAATCGAAGTCCTACAAGGTGAAAATAGTGTTAAAGACACCATAGGAGAATACAACTTACCCTTACAATATATAAAAATAGGCCTATTCATTATGCTAAGATTTTTCTAAACTAATCTACAGTAATTCTAAATATACTTTTAATTTTGAAAATATAATATGTGTTTTAAAATAATAATATAAAAGGCCATTTTTTTGTTTTTGTTTTTAAATAAAGTTCCAAACAATTTTCAGCAGTGTTTTTTTCTTTTCATAATACCTACTGCTATATTTAAATGATTTAACCTTGGTATTTCTTTATTTACTTCATTTTATTTTCCTTATATACTTTCATATCATAGTCTCAGTTATAATCTCATACTTATAAAAACTTATGCATTTCATATTTATTGATATTTCCACATTGGAAGTTAAAATGAAAATATTTTAAATATATTTAATTCATTTTAAAATAACAATAAACATTACATGTTAACATAAATATAAATTTAAAAAATATATTTCCTAAAACAAAAAATTTTACTGAGAAGAGTGGCATTGTTTTACATTTTGCAAACCTCTTTAATGTCTGTCTCAATAGAAAACAACTAGGTTTTTATATCTACTTTAAAAAATAACAGCTTAATTAATATGTAATTCACATACCATATTATTCACCCATTTAAAGTGTAAAATCCAATATCTTTCAGTGTATTCACAGTCATACAGCCATCACCACAATTAATTTTAGAACATCATCCAATCCCTATTTCCCCTTACGCTAGGCAACCACAAATCTACATTCTTTCTCTGGAAATTTACTTATTCTGGGCAAATGATATAAATAGAATTATACAATATATAGTTCTCTGTGACACTTTTTTTCACCTAGCATAATGTTTTTGATGTTCATTTATTTTACATTGTGTCTCTGTAAGTCCTTTTTATTGCTGAATAATATACCACTGTATGCATATGCCACATTTTGTTTATTCATTCATCAGTTGATGGACATTTGGCCATATTTCCACTCTTTGACTATTATGGATAATGCTGCTATAACCATTCTTGTACAAGTTTTTGTATAGATACATATTTTCATTTCTCTTCAGTATATACCTAGAGAAATATCCTGGGACATATGTCTTGGAAAAGTGTTGGGTCATAATGGGAACTTTGTTTAACATTTTAAGGAATTGCTAGATTGTTTGCTACAGTGCATTTTATATGCCACCAGCAATGTATGAGGGTTCCGATTTCTCCATATCCTCTCTAGCACTTGCTATTATTTGTCATTTTTATTTTGCCATTTTAGTGAGCGTAAAGGGCTATCTCACAGTGGTCTTGATTTACGTTTCCCCAGTTACTATTGATGTTAATCACCTATTCATGTGCTTATTGGCCATTGTATCTTCTTAGGGGAAATATCTGTTCAGATTCTTCGTCTATTTTTAAACTGGGTTACTTGTTTTATTAAATTGTAAGAATCTTTTACATTCTAGATATAAGACCCTTCTCAGATACAAGATTTTTAAATGTTTTCTTTCATTCTATGGATTGCCATTTCACTTTCTTGTTTGTATCCTTTTAAGCAACAGCATTTTTAAATTTCAGTAATGACCTACTTATGTAGTTTTTCTTTTATTGCTTGTGTATTTGGTGTCATATCTAAGAAACTATTGTCTAATACAAAATTACAAAGTTTAAATCTATGTATTTTTTCTGAGAGTTTATATATTTAGCACTTACATTTTAGTCTTTGATCCATTTTGAGTGAATTTCTGTATATACTGTGACATGGAGTCCAACTTTATTCTTTTGCATGATGAAATCCAGTTGTCCCATTACTGTTGGTTGAAAATAACATTCTTCCCCATTGCGTAGTCTTGGCAGCATTTTTGAAAACCAATTCACAATAAATGTGAGAATTTATTTCTGGACTCCAAATTTTATTTTATTAACCTATCAGCTATCCTTATGCTAGTATCATACTGTGTCAATTATTGTAGCTTTGTAGGTAAGTTTTGAAATAAGGAAGCAAGAGTCTTCCAACTTTATTCTTCTTTTTCAAGATTATTGTGGCTATTCTGGGTCCCTTGCATCTCCAAATGAATTTTAGGATCAGATTGTTAATTTCTCTAAAGGACAGATGTGATTTTTATAGGAATTATATCGAATCTGTAGGTCAATCTGAGGAGTACTTCCATCTTAACAATATTTAGTCTCCCAGTCTTTGTACATGGGATGTCCTTCCATTTAATTAGTTATCTAATTTGTTTTAAAATTTCTTTCAACAATGTTTTATAGTTTTCAGGGTATAACTAAATTTCATACTTCTTAATTTTATTCCTAAATATTATTTTTTAATACTATTATAAATGGAATATTTTTCTTAATTTCATTTTCAGTTTGTTGTTAGTTTATGGAAATACAATTGATTTCTATGCATTGATCTTTATCCTGCAACTTTGCTGAATTTATTTTTTAGTGCTAACAGCTTTTTAATGGATTCCTTAGGGTTTTCTATATACATATAATGTCATTTGAAAATTTAGTTTTGCTTTTTCCTTGTCAATTTGAATGCCTTGTATTTCATTTTCTTGTTGATCATCCTGGCTGGAACTGCCAGTACAATGTTGAATATAAGTGCCAAAGATATCTTCATCTTGTTCTGGATGTTAGGGGGGGAAATACCCAATCTTTTACTATTAAGTTTTATGTTGTCTGCAGGCTTTTTCCTAGGTGCCCTTGATCAGGTTGAGAAAATTCCCTTCTATTCCTAGTTTGTTGTGTTTTCATCATGAAAGAGCATTGGGTTTTGTCAAATGCTTCTCTGCATCTATTTAGAAAATCATGTTGGATTTGTCTTTTGTTCTATTCATAACGTATATTACATTGAACCAATCTTACATCCCTGAGATAAATCCCACCTGATTTTGGTGTATAATCCTTTTTACACATTGCTGGATTTAGTTTGTAATATTTTGTTAAATATTTTAAATCTATACTCATAAGAGATATTGGTCTAGAGTTTTCTTCTTTCTTTTCTTTCTTGAGATATCATTGTTTAGTTTAGCTATCAGGGTAGTACTGGCCTCAGAAAAAGTTGTGAAATATTCCCTCCTCATCAGATTTTTGGAAGAATTTTTGAAGAATTGGTTCTTCTTTAAACATTTGTTAGAATTCACCAGTGAAGCAATCTGGGTCAGACCTTTTCTTTGTCAATAATTTTTAATTATTAATTTAATATCTTAATTGTTATAGGTCTATTCAAATTTTCTAATTCTTCTTGAGTCAGGTTCAAATTCTAGAAATTTTTGAATTTTATCTAAGGTATCTAATTTGTTGGCATACTGCTATTTATAGTATTCCTTTATAATCCTTCTTATTTCTGTACAGTTGGTAGTAATGTCATTTTTTTCATTCCTGATTTTAGTCTTCTTTTTCATTCCTGATTTTAGTCTTCTTTTTCCTTGGTCAGACTAGTTAAAGATTTATCAATATAGTCAGTCTTTTCAAAGAACTAACTTTTGGTTGCATTACTGTCTCTATTTCTCTATAATCTTTGCCATTATTTTCCACTCTAAGTCCATTATTTTCTTCTATTTACTTTGGTGTTGAGTTTGCTCTTCTTTTCCCCAGTGCATTAAGGTGGAAAGTTAGGTTATTAATATGACATGTTCCTTTCTTTAAAAGAAAAAAAAAAAGGTGTTTAAAGCTATAAGTTTCCTTCTAAGTACAGCTTTTAGAGCATCTCGTAAGTATTGTTATAAAGCAGAACACATTTAGTGTCTCTTCTCTGAGGCTGATACTTGGGTACAGTCATAGTTGCTCTGGGATGTTGGTAGCATTAGCAGCGTTCTCCTTGTCTATTTCTTTACTCTCTTTGTTAAGCTGTCTGCTTCATTTGCCTCACACCCAGCTGGTTGTGTCCACTAATTAGTTTCTTTTTTTTTCTTTTTCCTAAATCTTCAGAAAGGTACTATTTTTTAAAAAGATTTTATTTTTAGAGAGAGGGGGAAGGGAGGGAGAAAGTGAGGGACAGAAACACCCATGTGAGAGAGAAACATCAATTTGTTGCCTCTCATACACACCCATACTGGGATTGAACTTGCAACCCAGGCATGTGCCCTGACCAGGAATGAAACCAGCAACCTTTTGCTTTCTGGGACAATGCCCAGACTACTGAGTCAAACAGGTCAAGGCTGAGTCCACTAATTTCTAACTGCTATGTGTTTTTTGGCATTTCCTCAGAACATGTGGGGGTTATTTTTAAGGCCAATCTTTGAGATTTTTCTAACTTCAGGAGGACTCTTTTAACTGTTTATTTTCCTGGTTCTCTTTGGAAAACTAGCTTGCCTATGGTTTAGCCTGTTGTAATTAATGAAAATAAGCTACCAGTTCCCTTTTACTTTCTGACCATCAAAATCTCCACTGTTTTTTAGGGCCTTCTTAAGTTTGAACTTCCCCACACTTTGTTTCAAATAAAGTTATTTCCTTTGGGGAGAGCTTTGGAGTGCTCTGTTCTTATAGACTGCCTTTACCCCTGAGAAAATCTCTGAGCCATAATACTCTGGGTACTGGGTGGGAGTGGTAGCTCTGATCTTCTTGGCTTGCTTTTCCTGCTGTGTAACCTCCAAGGGAGCTAGGGTGAGAGTGATCATGGTCCCAGTATTCTCACCTTGCCTCACCTGGGGTAAAGCCTCCAACTTATGAGTGGGGTCTGAGTGGCAGAAGTGAGTCGCCAACCTGTTTAGCTTCTTTAACAGGGATTTGGAGGGGATTAGAAAAGCCAGCAGCCTGCTCCTCCTTGTGAGATACTTTATCCTCTTGTTTGGGAGTCCAACTCTTGATGGAGTCCTGTCTTTTTGGCCATACCTGCCGAGTTGAGTTTCTGTTAAGCTGACCTGGGGCAGGGAGGAGTGGGCCATGACTCAAGTGCCACAGGCTCTCCTTACCAAATTTTGGTAGGTTTTCTCTTTTTTAAAGTATATTTTATTGATTATGCTGTTACAGTTGTCCCAATTATTTTCCCTTTGCTCCCCTCCACCCAGTACCCTCCTTCCCTCTAGCAATACCCACCCTCAGTTCATGCCCATGGGTCGTGCATGTAAGTTATTGGGCTTCATCCTTTCCTATACTATTCTTCACATCCCTCTATTTTGTTCCTACCCATTATGCTTCTTGATCCTTGCACCTTTTCCCCCATTCTTTCCCTCCCCCCCAGCTGATAACTCTCCAAATGACCCTCATACCTATGATTCTGTTCCTGTTATGGTTATTTGCTTAGTTTGTTTGTTTTCAGATGCAGTTTTGATAGTTGTAAGTTTGTTGTCATTTTAATGTTCCTAGTTTTGATCTTTTTCTTAACTAAGTCTCCTTAACATTTCATGTAATAAGGGTTTGGTGATGATAAACTCCTTTAGCTTTACCTTGTTTGAGAAGCACTTTATCTACCCTTCCATTCTAAATGATAGCTTTGCTGGACAGAGTAATCTTGTTGTAGGTCTTTGCTTTTTCGTCACTTTGAATATTCTTGCCAACCCCTTCTTGCCTACAAAGTTTCTTTCGAAAAATCAGCTAATAAGTCTTATGGGAACCCCTTTGTTGGTAACTCTCTTCTTTTCTCTTGCTGCCTTTAAGATTCATTATCTTTAACTTCTGGCATTTTAATTATAATATGTCTTTGGGTCCAACTTGTTTGAGACTCTCTGTGCTTCCTGGACTTGTATGTCTATTTCCTTCGCCAAATTAAGGAAGCTTTCTTTCATTAGTTTTTTTTCAAATAAGTTTTTAATTTCTTGCCCTTTGTCGTCTCCTCTGGCACACCTGGATGTTGGCATATTTAAAGGTGTCCCAGAGGTTCCTAATCCTTTCCTCGTTTTTTTCAATTTTTGCTTCTTTTTTCTGTTCTGGATGAATGTTTATTTCTTCCTTTTGTTCCAAATCATTGATTTGAATCTTGGCTTCCTTCTCATTACTGTTGGTTCCCTGTATATTTTTCTTTATTTCACTTTATATAGCCTTTACTTCTTCCTTTATTTTGTGGCATACTCAATCATTTCTCTGAGTATCCTGATCACCAGTGTTTTGAACTCTGCATCCGATGGGTTGGCTATCTTCACCCTTTTTAGTTCTTTTTGTGAGGTTTTGTTCTGTTCTTTCATTTGGGCCATATTTCTTTGCCTCCTCAATTTGTTGGTCTCCCAAATTGTTTCTTTGTATTGGTTAGAGCTGCTTTGATACCATATCTTGGTAATGTGGTCTAATGTAGTAGGTATCCTGTAGGGTCCAGTGGCACAGCCTACCCTATCACTCACGCTGGGTACTTGAGGTGCACCCTTTGTGTGGGCTGAGTACACTCTTTTCTTGTAGTTGAGCCTTGGTTGCTGTTGGCAGATCAATGGGAGGGATTTACCCAGACCAGTCAGCTGCAAGGACTGGCTATGATCATGACCACCAATCTCCACCCTCTGTGGAGGATCAGTTGTGCAGGGGCAGGGTGGTGGTGCTCCGATATGGTCTGTAGCTCTTGATAGCTGTACACTGGGCATTTCCCAGGTGGTGCAGGAAAGAGTCAGTCCCCACCTGTGTTTTGCTTGGGTGCCCTGCCTGAGCTATAAAGCAATCCGAGATTGTTACAGAGTGAGGTTCTCCAAAAATCCCCAGAGCCTGCAGATCAAGGGATGGGGGAAAAGGAACAGCTTTTAAGATGCCTTTGCATGACTATGGCAAGTAGCTTAGTTTCTCAGTTATGCAAATGGCTTTGGTTCTTCCTAGGCCCCAAGAAGATGTGAGGGGTTTTGATCATGGACTAGTGTGGAAAGAGCACACAGAGCCTGCACAAGGTTCTGTGAATGGTCAGAACTGATTACCACACCCACTGCATCAGAGGACACAGTCAGGGGTTTAAAAATAGGCAGCAGACATGTTAGCTGGGTTCTCCATGTGGTTTTGAGAGAAAAGGAGAGTAGATCCACACAATTTGCAGGAAGGAGGAGAACTCCATGCAGCTTGAAAAGAAAGGAAGCTCCATGCGGTTTTGAGAAAGGAGAGAGGAGATCCACGCAGTTTGCAAGGAAGGAGAACACCATGCAACTTTGAAAGGGCAAAGAGACAACCATGCATGATCCAGTGAAACATGGCACATGTTTTCCTGGACTGTTATAGGAGGCTGATGACATCATATCCCAGATCCTGAAGGAGACAGCTGACAGATAAGGGATGGGGAACTTCTGGGCATGCTTTTGGCTTCTAGCCTTTTGGGGAGCAAGGGAAGTGCTGGGCCCTGTAGGAAAACAGGGCTCTGAGCTGAAGTGCTCACTGCCCTCCCCAGGTCGGAATATTGTAAATAAAGGCCTGTTTTCCTCAACACTAGTTGTTTGGTTTTAGACCAAGGTGCCATGTGAAAGAACCCTCTTTGGCTCTGTAACAAGATGGCTGCTACTTGTCCTGGGCTTGGCGATTCCCAGGCGAAGCCAAGTTGTTAATCTAAGCCAGCTGCTACTAGCGCTGGGCCTACAGCTCACTGAGGCGTGTTGTTGCTTGTTTGATAGGACTTAGGAAGTGAAGCATGAGCCAAGACCAGCCATTCATATGGAAAAGCAGCTTGGGTGGGCCCGTAAACTGGGTGGGGTGGAGTCTCTGGGGATCTTCAAGGTGGATTAGTGTTAGCCAGGTTGATGGAGTCTCAGATATGGCACCAGCTTGCCGGGTCTGTGGAGGGGAGGGGAGGGGAGGGTTTAGAAAAGAGACAATGGCCTCTGCTCACCTTGATGCCAGACACTTCAGTTTCTCCCTGTGTACCACTGGTACCTTTTAAGCTACTGCCCCAGTGCTGGTGCTCAGAGAGAGTGAGTCTGAGTAGGTGAGTCCATGTGTGTGGTCTTTAAGATGAACTGCTTGGGACTCCAGCAATTTCTTCCACTGACTCAATCTCTGCTGGTTTTTGCAGCTCAAAGTTGTGGGCACTTATCTTCCTGGCACTGGAACCCTGGGCTGGGGGACCTGGTGTGGGGCTGGGACTTCTCAATCCTAAGGCATTCCTCCTGAATATTTATCCACTACACGTGGGTATGGGACCAGCCTGTTCCACATCTGCACCTCTCCTACCCACCTCAATGGATGTGGTTTCTTTAATTCTGTAGTTGCCAGACTTCCATTCAATTTGATTTCTGATGCTTCTGGCTGGTTGTTCTATATATTAGTTGTAATTTTGATGTGGTTGTGCAAAGAGGTGAACCACGTCTGCCTACGCTGACATCCTGACTGGATTTCTGGTCTAATATTGCAGTCTTGAGTCTCCTTCCAGAGGTAGCTCATGCACAGACAAGCAATTACATATTCTTAAGACTAATGTCAGATTTCATATTGTAAATAACTTAAAGATATATTTTCTTTCACTTAGAGGGAAATGGTCATTTTTCAAATTATAAAATAAATGGATATTTATTACCTACCACTGAGAAACTACAAAAAGAAAAAGAAAGAAAATGAAAATTGCCTATTATCATACTATTTGAAGATAACCTACAATTATTTATATTTTCTTCTCATACTATGCACACAATATGTTACACTGGGGTCTTTCTGTTTTCAGTTATACAGTGTTTCTACCTTTCCAAGTAATTAAATATATGTATATTTCATTTTTAATGGTTTATTTGTATATACCACAATTTATTTAACCAAGTCCTCTTGTTTGAAACACAAGTTGATTTCAATTTTACACTATTATAAACCTTGGCTTGATATACATTTAATTTTTATTTATTGATGGATTTGTAATTTAGATGTAGTTCCCTAAAGGAAAACACTGTTTGTCTTGATTACTTCTATCCCTAGAGCAGTGATTTTCAAACTTTTTTTTATCTTATGGAACACATAAACTACTAAAATTCTGTGGCACACCAAAAGATATATTTTTTGCCAGTCTGAGAAAATAGTAAGTATAATTTGGATTCACTCACACCAGACAGCTATTGTTGTGTTGGCTGTTGTCTTTTTTTTTTTTTTTTAATTGGAAAAGAGGACAGTGCCCCTGACTAAATAGTCAAGTATTGCATATTTTAAAATTTCTTGCAGCACACCAGTGTGCCTCTTGCAGTTGAAAATTGCTGCCCTAGAGCACAGGGTCTGGTTATGTAAATTTAACTATTGGAAGACCATATATGTAACAAAAATGTATGTTTTAAGTGAAATTGAACCTGAAAAAAAATTTATTTAAGTGAAAAAATCTCAGAAAGGGTTGGATTTCTGATTTCTCATACAAGTTGCTTTTGGAAGATAGGACAGTATTCTCTCACCTATAGCTACAAATCCTGTGGAGGATAAAGGTTTGTTTATTCTCTTTTGTAAAAGGAAGAATTGTGACTTGGGATCTTAAATATAAAAGCAAGGTCACAAAAAAGGGCCTCCATTTTTAGTAAGCTGTGCCTTCTGTGAGTCCTACTGTAGTGGGGCAAGAGTCCGTTTTTTCCCACTGGAGTAAACAAGCTGTCAGGCCCCACATCAGCTGAAGAACAACAGATAAAACACTCTTCACAAGTGACAGACAGACAATGCTATTGAACACATTACAAAAAGCAACTTTCTCAAAATAACGCCTTGTTCCTCAGGAGAGGCCTATTTTAAAAGATAATGGTCATCACAAGATAATTGTGGTCTTGTTTATTAATATTCTAAATGAGGCAACAGAACAACAGATTGTTCAGTTTGCAAAGAAATCTTTTCTTATCCCTAACTGTGAGTCTCCACAGTGGGAAAAAATAAGGATGCTTCCAGAGCAAGGGGCAGTCAAAAAAAGAAGGGCAGATAGAGCAGATTTTTATGGGAGATCAACTTGTGATTCAGAAGGTTAACATTTCAAGTCAAAATGAATGCTTGGAGATCACCCTTGTGTTGAGCCCCATGAATGTCCATAAAAGTATCCACAAAGACCAGGAACACTGAGTGCCCAGTGGTAAAAATAGTATCTGGGGACCATTGCACTCTTGGGCACCATATACACTGGTTTTTTTTTTGTTTTGTTTTGTTTTTTACAGTCAGGCCTTGGTTTAGGTTTAGGTTTAAGAATGTGTAAAGAAACTCCTACAAAACTGACTTTGAAAATGTTTGCAAAGAGAACAGAAATAATCACAGGCTTTTTTCCACTGGAAACTAGCCTTTTTTTTTTTTTTTTTCAGTCCTCACTTGATGACATAATTTTATTGACTTTTAGAGAGAGAGAGAGAGAGAGAGAGAGAAACATCGATGTGAGAGAGAAACACTGATTGGCTGCCTTCTATACACATCCCAACTGGGGACCAAACCCGTAGCCAGGCTATGTGCCATGACTGGGACTTGAAACAGCAACCTTCAGTGCACAGAAACACATTCCAGCCAACTGAGCCATGCAGCCATGGCTGTAAACTAGACTTTCGACTATTATATGCAGATGGAAGCTCTTTCTTGGTTCTATCTTTCCCTGAAGATATAAAAGGCACTTCTACTTCTGTTAAATATTTTTAAATGATCCTTATGACACTGATAAAATTTGAATACTTTCAAAATGATACTTTAACATAAACTTGCCCAACATTTACTCCCAAATGCCTCTGACTTCACAATGGACCTAACATCCCAGAGAAATTACACTTCTGCCTCTGTCAAGAACAAGATAAAATGAGCAAAATTTATAGTCAATTATATAAATTTTGAAATATATGCTACCCTTCTCTTTTTTAACTTTTATTTTTAAATAATTACAGACACAGGAAGTTGTAAACCTAGTACAGAGAATTCCCTGAACTCTTTACCCATCCTCCAATGGTTAACATTTCATATTACTGTGTGTAGCACATGATCAAAACCAGTAAATGGACAATGACATGGGTGCTATTGCCACTATTCATTTTGATGTCTGACAGTACAAAATTTAAAAAAAAATTAAATAAAAAGGAATTCCTACAACCTAAGAAATAGAATGAGTTCCATCTCCTGCTAAGATTACTCCTGCTAGGTTTATGTTCTCTGCACTACTCTGTGCTCAAGCTATTTTGGTTTTGTAGCACACCCGTCTCCTTTGGGCTGAAAAATGTAGTCTCCTCTAAAATGTGCTGATCCCTCATCTTGAATGCAGAGCATCCCTCCATGTTCAGCAGACAACCTTCTATCATTCTACCAGAAAAGGAAAGTGGAAAGTTCAGGGGGTCTCTCCTGGTGCTGTACTTTAACGTTATTTTTTTGTTTTTTATTTTGAAATAATTATAGATTCACAGAAATTGCAAAAATAGTACAGAGTTCTTAGTACCCTTCATCTAGTGTCTCCCAGTGATTACTTTAAAACTCACTTATCAAGTTACTTACATTTAGAAAAGATAATGAATTGCTGCTTTGCTTTGTTTTCATAAACCAGGAAACAGTAAACCTTTTCTTTAACTACTTCTTCTGTCCTGTGAAAGAAATTCTATTATAGCTGAGTCTCTTATTCAAGATATTAGGGCTAATTGTTAACCAATTAATTGAAAATGTAGGAACCATAATAAAAATAATAAATCGTACATACCTCATTTTAATTTGGCTCATGTAAAAGTGTTAATTCTTCAATTTTTTGATATAGGATTTGTCCAACTGAAGGTCTTTGCCACCAATTTAATGCCATCAGAAATCCCCAATTTGGGGTGTGGAGAAGGGGAGATTTTATTTAGTGAAGACAGCTCAAGTGTGATATGGATGGGCTGTGAGACACCTCAGATGCATGGTGGCCTGGATGTGTGAAATTTCAGTTCTGGTGTTGCAGCTTCAGCTTCCCATCTCAGGAATACTCGATGAAAATCGAACGTGAGCTCCATTGCCCTGTATGGGTGACTTAGTGGGTTGGACCATCGTCCCGTACACCAAAAGGTTGCAGTTTCAATTCCCAGTCAGGGAGTGTATGGGAGGTAATCAATCAATGCTTCTCTCTCACATTGATGTTTCTCTTTCTGTCTCTCTCCCTCTCCCTTCCTCTCTCTCTAATATCAATAAAAACATACCCTCAGGTGAGGATTTAAAAAAAAGAAAGAAAAAAAAAGAAGAAACCTTGCCATCAGTTGGTTCAAATGTCGTTCTGTACACTGAAAGGTCACAGGTTCAGATTCCTGGTCAGGGCATATGTGTAGGTTGGGGGTTTGGGTCACTTACCAGAGGCAACCAATCAATGTTTTTCTCTAATATCAATGTTTCTCTCTCTCTAAAAAAAAAAAGAAAAGAAAAACCTCTGGTGAGGATTTAAAAAAAAGAAAGTGAGTTCCATTGAGGCTGGCTTATATAGAGGTGTAACTCACCCTGGTCCCTGATTGGCCCACTGATATGCAAATGAGGACTACAAATACTTACAGTTTGATTGGTCCAAATAGCACCATCCTGATTGGTTGGAATGGAGCCACTCTGATTGATTGGTAAAGTGGCAAATTAGGGTATACCTGTTCAGCTTTAATTGGACAGGGAAAGTCCCAGTCCTAATAATCCAATTTCCACCCTAGGAACTCTCTTATAAGGTTTAAATCAGATGTCAGGAACACAGTGCAGGGATACTAGATAGCTCAGTCTGTGGCTCTTTCCTGAAATGCAGCATGCATGCGAGACCTCAGCAAACAATGGTTGCTAGACTCTGCTTATGAGTTTAAGCCCAATTAACATGAGGAGTCCTATTTGGCAGGTATATTCTTCTTAGGATCAACAGTTTGTAGAAAAAAAAATTTTTGTACTTCAATGGAAAACAATACCTTATCTATAGTATACCCTTCTTATCAGATTGATTCCATGGAAGCTATTTTATAAATCTGTACAGTGTGGGTAAATGATAGACATGCAAATTGTATTCTGTCTGGGAGAGATAGGCCTCCATCTCCCCTGTGGAAAAGCCAGCCTGTGTCCATTTGTACATTCAGTTTAACATTACTCCATATAATTTTTTTTTCCTGCTTTTCTTTCAAAGCAGCTATAACATCTACCTGGTTCCTCTGTTTGATGAGTTTAATAGGATCTTAACATGCAATCATTTTTATGTCTGAATGAGAGTCATGATTTTATCTTTTTCTGAAACTTATCATTTAACAGCGTCAAGGCTTTTTTCTTTGAATATCCACTGTTGAGGGTTGTTTCTCTTTCTTTCAAAAATTGCACTCATCAAGGACAACGATTTCCAGTTTCACTAGAAAGTGGAGGTAGAGTGTAAAAATAAATACATTAGAGAGGTAAATACTTCTAGAATTATATACCTGTTTGTCCCCCCTCCAGTCATTTACTGGGGTTTTATCTTCTCATAATTCAATAGCAATGTTATTTAAAAATTCACATGTATCTAGTATTTCCAAAGCATTCATCCTAAGCTTAAGTTTTAGAGAAATAAGAACCTTTTCTCTTTTAACACTTGTATTTCACTAATTTATAACATTTAATTAAATTATATAATAAGTCTAACCAGCATAAGTATATTTGAGCACAAACACATCTAACATGATAAACGTACAACTTGACTGGTTGTGGAAAAGTCTAGAATCTCTGCCTTCCTCATCCTGGAAGTTGCAGTGATGTAGTTGGGCAGTGTGCTGCAGGCCAGTTATGCTCTCAAATATGCTAAGGAGAGGCTGGTTAAGAGAGTGTCTGGCAGAGATTGTCTGGTTTTCCTCCGAATTTCTTTCTCCTTACAGGGCACACAGCTAGATCTCATATTCCAGCCTCCATTGTAGTAGTGTGGTCATGGGACTGAATTCTAGCCAGTGGAATTTAAATGAAAGAGATAAATGCCTCTTCTCGGTCTGGCCCATAGAAACCTCCCCCTGACACCCTTCAGCTTTCTTTGCCTTTCTGCTGGCTTGAAAAGACAAGCAGCTTGCAAGTCAATGATAAAGATGGTGGAGTCAGAAGGCACAAGAAGTCTGGGTCCCTAGATCACTTCTTTGAGAACCTGCTGATCAAGGATATCACTTTTGGACTTTATGTGAGTAAGATAGTAACTTCCATTGTGTTTGGCCCAGTGTACATTTCTGGGTTGCTTGTTATAGCAGCCAGCATCATTGCAACTAATCAAGAGCTTCTACTGAATTGCCATAGTTGATTTTTTGTTTCTGCTTATCAAGCGGAAGATAAGTCTTTCAACGTGGTGATAAAGATGCTCACAGACTTGAGATATATGCTTAAGTATGGCAAACACATAGGGAAGACATGAAGGCTATGCTAAATGAAATGAAGGAAAAGCCACACAATACCAAAGGTGAAGAGGAGACCTGGGCTCAAATCAATGATTTGGAACATAGGAAAGAAGAAAAAAAAGACAGTCAACCAGTACAGAATGCAGAAACAAGAATTGAAAAAAATGAGGAGAGGCTTAGGAACCTCTAGGACCATTTTAAACGTGCCAACATCCGAATCATAGGGGTTCCAGAAGGAGAAGAAAAAGCACAAGAAATTGAAAGCTTATGTGAAAAAATAATGAAGGAAAACCCCAAATCTGGTGAAGAAAATAGACATACAAGTCCAGGAAACACAGAGAGTCCTAAACAAGCTAGAGCCAAAGAGGACCACACCAAGACATATTATCATTAAAATGCCAAAGGTTCAAGATAAAGAGAGAGTCTTTAAAGCAGCAAGAAAAAAGCAAAGAGTTCCCTACAAAGGGGTGCCTATAAGACTATTAGCTGATTTCTCAAAAGAAACTTTGCAAGCAAGAAGAGACTGGCCAGAAGTATTCAGTGTGATGAAAAGCAAGGAGCTACAACCAAGACTACTCTATCCATCAATGCTATCATTTAGCATGGAAGGGCAGATAAAGTGCTTCCCAGACAAGGCAGAGCTAACGGAGTTCACCATCACCAAGCTCTTATATGAAATGTTAAAGGGACTTATTTAGGAAAAAGATAAAACCTATGAACACTAAAATGACAACAAACTCACAACCATCAACACCTAAATCTAAAAAATAAAAACAAAATCCAACTAAACAAACCAGAATAGGAATAGAATCATAGGTATAGGCATCATTTGGAGGCTTCAGCTGGGAGGGGGAAAGGGAAGAAATGGGGAAATGGTGCAGGAATTAAGAAGCATAATTGGTTGGTACAAAATAGACAGGGGGAAGTTGAGAATAATATAGGAAAGGGTGAAGCCAAAGAATTTACATGCATGACCCATGGACATGAACTAAGGGGAGTGGGATGGCTGGAGGGAAGGGAGGTACTGGGAAGAGGGGAGCTAAGGGAAAAGAAATTTGGACAAGTGTAACAACATGATCAATAAAGTATACTTAAAAAGAAAAAAAAAAAGAAATCAAATGGATTTAGGTTCCTCACATCTTTATTCATTCCACAAAGATGCATGGAGGAGTGATTGCATGCCAGGCACAGTTCTAGGCCCTGCATTATGCAATGAAGAGACAAAGATCTCTGCACTCCAAGAGTTCACATCCTGTAGCGGAGAGACAGCTAATATGCATGATTAATGTTTCAGAAGTTAGGTGGCAATGTGTGCCATGAAGAAAAGTCATGCAGAGAAGTTAGGAGAATGAGGGGGGTGTCTGTGGGTTTCAGTGCTCTGGTCAAGGAAGGCCTCAGTGAGGTGACATTTAAGCAAAGACTTGAAGGTGGTAAGAGTGTGAGTCCCATGGCTGTTTGGGGAGAAGAACATTCCAGGAGAAGTAACATATTGATACAAAGGCCTCTTTTCACTCAGGTTTAAATTCTACTCCCATTATCCAGTTTTAAAAGTAAAATTTGGTTGTGCTGGGGGTAGGATTTCTCCAGTGACTGGGCCCCAGAATGTGGCTGCCAGTGATGTTTGCTTTTTCTCTAGCCCTCTGGATCAGCATCTTGGGTAGCTCCAAGGGCAATGGGATCTTAAAGACTGAGGCCTGTAGCTTTGCAAGTGATGAGCTGGTATTCATCATGAAGTTGGAAAAGTTCTCCATGGAGGGGAGAAACCTACTATGTATGTACCTTTGTAAAACCATGCTTTCAATTAAAGAGGACTTCAAAAGACAAAAAGTGTCATTTAGATAATGACTTCCTGGGAATTTTGCTTAAACTTTTACTGCAGTTAAAAGTCAACAATTCTCAGGTGCCACCAGTCCGTTGGAGGAGCAGGCACTCATCAAAGGTCCCAGGTAGGGTGGCAGCTGGTATGCAGATCACAGCAGGAAAGGGGGGTGGAGTAAAGGGGTAGTGATGAAGAAATCAGAGTGCCATGGAGATGTACAGTTGAAAAACAGAATGTCAGGTAACCACGATCAACATCTAGTACACAAATAAAACATAAGACTACAGTCAAAGAGTAAATCTTTACCAGAAAACCAGTTCTCCAGAGTCTGCAGGAAAAGTCCATTCTCTACCAAGTGACAAATTTAACTCTAAAACAATTAACCTGTTTGGTAAACAGTCACCAGCTCCTTCTGCACTTCTAGCTCTTCATTCTAAAGGAGGTATTCCTTGTAGGTTGTTCATGGTTCCGTAAAACACTGATTACACTGAGAATGCCCTGAAAGTCTTCCATTTCATCCTCTTATTACTTTAGCCAAGGGACTGAGAGAGACTAAACATCCATATATCTTTGTATCACAGGAGGATTTTAGAGAATTGTTTTTGGTCTAAGGTACTCCTAAAATAGCTGTGCCTTTGCTTCCTAGCCTGATTCCTGTGCTAAACGAAGCTCTGGTCCATTCTGGTAATGAAGTATCGGAAAGAGGATTGAATGCTCTGGTACAATTGAGTGTTGTTGGTCCTTCTCTTATAAACCATCTGAAGCATCAGCTTAGTACCAATGGGAGCCTCATAATCATCAAAACTAAAATTCCAACATATTGCTCCACAGGCTGTTGAAGAAGGAAACTGACAAAAATCTTCTAACTACCTAGTAACAGATGTTAAACGCTGACCATGGGTACCTATGGAACTTTTTCAGATTCACATTGCTTTATTCTTGTGTAAAAAATAGCTGCCATTCATTAATTACTAGTTTAAGATGAATATACACAACTCCACTGAATCATAGTAAAAGTGACCAACAGAATAGTTAATGATGGAAAACTATTTTTAAAAGGTCTGTAATAGACTTCCGGCTAAGATGGAGGCGTAGACAGACATGCTGCATCTCCCTCCACAACTAAGAAGAAATACAACTACCTCAAAACTAGAGACAATCAGAAGTTCCAGAAAATCAAACTGCATGGAAGTCCAGCAAACAAAGATATAAAGAAGAAATACTCATCCAGACAGGTAGGAGGAGTGGAGTCGGGGCGGAGTGGATGCGGTGTGGTGGTGGCAGCAGCGCTGGCAGCAGCAGACCCACAGAAAGTGCAGTCACACGTTTTAAAAAGTCAGAAGGGACACCTGGGGATCGTTCCCAGCCCCTCACCAGACCTCCCAACACATGGTCCCAGCATCGGGGAAAATCAAGCCTCATTGCTTCTGACTGGGCAGACCAGCGGGGGTTGGGGCAGAGATAGAAACTGCCGGTCTCTCAGCAGAGTCCATTTGTTTAAAGGGCCCCCATGGTCCTAGAACGTCCACAGACCCACCCACTCTAGGAACGACAGCCAGGGCAACAGCTAGAGGGGCGCCAGTCACATACGGAAGTGGGAGAAGCGCCTGGAAAAGGGGCGAATGCTGGGCAGGCAGCATTGTTCCCTTTCAGACACTTCCCCCACATACAGCGCCACAAAGTGGTGAAACAGGTCGCCCTGCACTGACAAATCCCTAAGGCTCTGCTCCTTACAATGTAACAGGAGCGACAGCTACCCAGGACACGGAGGCAAACAAACACAGGAGCCTGTCAGAATGAGGAGACAGAGAAGTATGGCCCAAAAGGGGGAAGGGATCAAGGTTACAGTGGGACAACTAAGCGACGAGGAGATAGCTAACCTAACAAATGAAGAGATAGCCAATCTAGCAGACGCAGAATTCCAAACACTGGTGATAAAGATGCTCACAGGCTTGATAGATATGCTTGAGTATGGCAAATGCCTAAGAGAAGAAGTGAAGGCTACGCTATGTGAAACAAAGGAAAATCCACACAAAACCAATGGTGAAAAGAAGGAAACCAGGGTTCAAATCAATGATTTGGAACATAAGAAAGAATAAAAATAGTCAACCAGGGTAGAATGAGGAAGCAAGGATTGAAAAAATTAAGGAAAACTTCCCAAATTTTGCGAAGGAGATGGATATACAGGTCTGGGAAGCACAGAGGGTCCCAGGAGAGCTGGACCCAGAGGGGACCACACTAGGATGCATCATGATTGAGATGCCAAAGGTGAAAGATGAAGAGAGAGTCCTGGGGGCAGCAAGAGAGAAGTGGAGCGTTGCCTACAGTGAGGTGCCTATAGGACTATCAGCTGATTTCTCAGAGGACACTTTGCAGGCAGGAAGGGACTGGCAAGCAGTATTCAATGTGATGAAAGGCAGCCTGCAAACCAGATTACTCTATCCAGCAAAGCTATCATTTGGAATGGAAGGGCAGATGAAGTGCTTCCCAGACAAGGTAAAGCTCAAGGGGTTCATCATCACCAAGCCATTATTATATGAAATGTCAAAGGGACTTACTTAAGAAAAAGAAGATCAAAACTATGAACACTAAAATGACAACAAACTCACAACTATCAACAACTGAGTCTAAAAAAATAAAAACAAAATCCAACTAAGCAAACCAGAATAGGAACAGAATCATAGGTATGGGGATCAGTTGGAGGGTTATCAGTTGGGAGTGGGAAGGGGGAGAAATGGGGAAATGGTGCAGAGACTAAGTAGCATAATCAGTTGGTATAAAATAGACAGGGGGAAGTTAAGAATAATATAGGAAAGGGTGAAGCCAAAGAACTTATATGTATGACCCATGGACATGAACTAAGTGGGGTGGGATTGCTGGAGGGAAGGGGGGTACTGGGCAGAGGGGAGCAAAAGGGAAAATATTGGAACTACTGTAGCAACATAATCAATAACATATACTTTAAAACAAAGGTCTATAATAGTATAATTTTGTGGGGTTTATATTTCATATTTCTAAGGTTTGTGTGAACAACCATTATTGGGTTTATAGTAGGTGTATTTGTATTTATAGTGACTTTAATATATAACATCCCTTTTGCAACCAGGTTGTAGCTATACACTTAATTCTAGATATTTTGCCATTTCTTGATTTTATATTAAGGCTATGGACATTTTTAGATTCACTATTAATTATTGTTTATAAATATGCATTTTATAATGTAGAATGCTTGGAAAAATTTATTTCCAGATTACTCTAAGGGAAAAAATTTTAATGTATAAAGTCTGTTATAAGTATGTTCATTGCAACTCAATGAAACTACCTAAATTTTAAGTGTTAATTGTATTTAAGTAAGTGTGACTTTTGTATTTCATAGCCTGAATTCAGGACATGAAGAGTTCCATAAATTAAAATCTTAAAACTCTTAAAAAAAAATTATCCTTCCACTATTGGTTAAAGATTCAAGAACCTGGCTAATTCTTTGAGCAGAAAATAATTTTCAAATGATCATATTAACATTTTACAAAAGCCCTTGGCATACAATATTATAAACCCTGCTTTGTCACAGCATTTCTATTTAAGTACACCTTAGTATATCATTTCAGATAAAGCTGGACTGTATGTGTGTGTGCGCGCGTGTGTGCGTGTGTGTGTATTTTTCCAGCTTTCTGTAGATTTCATGCCACCACATTCTACCAGGCAACCTGTTCTTCACTCCATTTCCTTATGTGATGTATGAGTGTATAGCACGGTGGGAAGCAGAGCGTGCATGCAACTCTTCCTGGCTATTGTTCTCCAAAAGCCTAAGCCTTATATGGATTTCCTAGCCTTTAGGTGGGCTCATGTGACTTGCTATGGCCAGTGGGCTGTGAGTGGAAGCAAACAAATGAATGCATCAATATAATTTTGTGTTTTAACATAAAATGCACTATATTGCATGTATTTGTTCTACATACAACTTGATTTTAAAAGAACTCAACAATGTATCTTGGAGATCTTTCTAGTATATAACAAACAAATTTATTCTTTTAAACTGCTAACATATCACAATGATAACATTCAGATGATTTCCATTATTTTGTTATTACAGAAATGCTCTGTGTGTTCTTAAGGAAATCTGGAAGTGGAATTTTTTTGGTAGAAAGTTATGTGCTTTTCCAGATTTTAAAACAATGACTTACAATATATTCTGTTAAATTCTATTTGCTGCACTTTCCTAGGATTTTTATAGATTCATCAATGAGGATGTCCTAAGACTTCTAATATTATCATCTTTCTTCTTCACTCCTTAAGACATGGAAATACTGACCTAATTGGTCAGATTCCAGGATGTTGATGGTGATGAGTTTATGAGTGTGAAGACATCCACCTGGGTGTGGTTCTCTTGTGGTGCTTAGGTCTTTCTTGAAGGGGAAAAGAGGGCATCCAAACCAGTATTCCTCTTTCGGCGGGCAGACCTTCTTCTCTCTCTTCCTCCCACATGAGCAGTGCCACACATTTTCCCCTCCCGGCTGGGCAAGGAGTTAGTAGAAATTTCTGGGCTTAGAAGAGAGAGAGGTCCTAGCCTTGTGCCTATGCCCTGTACCCCTACTGGGTTGCCAGGTCACCCTGCACTAGGGTTAGAGGGACCTAAAATAAGGAAATGCCTTACAGCCACTGCCATTGTCAGGTGTGCAACTTCCTCTCTTCAGGAACCACAGGAAGAGGGTAACCAGGCCAAGGCAAGATCCAGGCTCATTCCTGAATATCTTTTCCGTGTGATGAAAATCTCATCCCAAGAGTATTGTTTTTGGCAGCTAGTAGTTAAGTCTCTATTTTGAAGAGTAATTTTAAATTTCCAAGTGTTCAGGACTTTTTAAATAAAATATTTTTTTCCAATTCTTCTTAATTTAGCTATTGGGATAGATTTTAGACATTAAGACATCCAGTTCACTTAGAAGCATGACACATTGCAAAGGTGTTGGTTAACAGGAAGTGGGAGAGAAGAGTAATTAGAAAATTAACCTGTTTTATGCACTGAAAATTGAAATGTGAGATTTCAAATCCAGCAAAGTTTTTATTGTGGCATTAATGTCCAGTTCTAAGTGAACACTGCATAAATGAAACGACAAACAATTTCTTTTGGAGAAAACTAAAACCAACAATTGGTCAACACAGCACATGATTAAGAGGACAGGCTGCCTGGGCTCAAATTCTGGAGCCACCATTTACTACATGAGTGGCCTTGGAAAAGTTGCTTAATCTTGTGTTTCAGTTTATCTGTAAAATGGTGATAATTATAGTATTTTGCTCATGGAGCTCTCATAAATATTGAATAAAGTGATGTATTTAAAGTGTTTAGAACATTGTCTGGCACTGAATAAATTTTAGCTATTATTTTTAAGTATTGGTCATCACTTAATTATCAAGGGTAGAACAGTTAGTTATACCTACATGCTCTGTTCCTCACACAAAAAAGTATTAGATTGAGAGGCACAGGCCTGCATTCACTCTCCAAATAATAAACACTGAACAGAAGAACATGACAATACACACAAGTGTCTGTTTAGACTTTCCCATCTCCCAAGCCCACCCCTCTCTCAGGCAGCCCCTGACAGCCGAACACCCTGGACCAGCAGTGCCAACCAAGGTTCACCAGTGACCACTACCTGATTCAGTTTCTCTATTTCCCCTCTTTCTTTGTTCCCTCCTCTTCAGAAGGAGTGCTTTTTTGTTATTTTTATCTCAAGACCCTTTCTTATACATACATATAATTCCCTTGAATGAACATTCTACTGTTCTCTGTGCCAGTTTTTGTAGAGGTCTTAGGAAAATTGCTTTTCCTCCTTTTATTTCATTTATCACTCCCCTGCCCCCCACCCCCAAGATTCTAATTATGATCATAAGGCCAAGTAGTGGCAGTGATAGACTTATTTGAAGAAAAGAAAAAACATTCTATCTGTAAACAGCACAAAGGTCCAATAACAATGTAAGGGCTGTTACAAAGCAGTACAAGTTTGCCAAGACAGCTGATGCTGAGTTTAGACAGGGGGAGAGAAATTACTGGAGCGCGAGTGTCCATGGAAGGCTTTGTGAAGAGAGAAGAGCTTGAGCTGACCCTGAAAGACCTGGGGGGCTGTGGCTCCCAAGCTGTGGTAATCCAGGTGAAGGCGATATTCTGAATAAAGGCATCTGTGGTAAGAGACAGGGACCAGGTTAGTCTCCCGCTGGAGGGCTTGAGTTGTGGGCAGGGGGCAGAGACTGAAAGTATAATCTGAGCCTTGAATGGTAAACTCAGGTTAGATATTACTTTAAGGATGGGTCTGATATGAGAAATACCAATTCTGAGGTTGAGGGTAGGATACAAATTACCTGTGTGAGAAATGCTCACAATAAAAACCGGGACACAGGACTTGAGCGGCAAAGCGAGGTGTTTATTCACGAGTTTGCAGAGTCGGGCGCACCCTCAGCCAGGAGAATGTGCACCCAAAAAGAGGGAGCTGGCTGCTTTTATCCCTAACGCATCTAAAGCCCCCCTCCCTCTCCTTTTCCTTCCCCATTTCTCCATGCTGGATACTCCGGAGTTATAATCTAACGAGATTTATCTAAATGCCCCTTTTGTGATTTGTAAATATACTACTACTGTCAACTACCTTTTCCCATTTTCCTTTTGTCTGGTGATGACTATCTTTCCGCCTTCAGGATGCCCCATTTGTGATTCGTAAATATGCCAATACTGTCAACTTCCTTCTCAGAGATCCTGTAATTACATTTGCCCTTGAGACCCTCTAATTACATTTGCCCTTAAGACCCTCTAATTACATTTGTCCTTTGTTACTAATGATTTTCTACTGGTTTGGGAGTCACTATTTCCTTGTTTCTTACACCTGTTAAATGTAAATTCAAAACAATTTGTTAAAGCTCAGTACAGAGGTATATCACAACTATGCTAAAGGTATTCTTATTCTAAACCACTCAACAAACAAAAATGAGATGAACCATCCTGCAGCTAGATGAACTAGTCTGTATCAGCTCTGCAACACTTCAAAATGACCTACACTTCTGCTTAATTATCTGTCTACAATTAAGTAATTAGTGTTTAACATTTTCATAGGAATCTATGCTTATAGGCACATAAACATAATTGACAGAAACATAAGAGTCATCTGTAGTTGCTTGCATAAGTGGCAAGTGTCCTAGGAAGGAAGAACGCATGGGGTGAAGGTTGGGACAGGAGTGCCTGGCATGACTGTGGAGGCTGTGGGTTCGAATGTGTGGATACTCTGTACTCTATGTCACCCATGTGACACAGGAATATTAAGTCTGGCAGGGCGTGGCCAGCAGGAATTAATGTGGCCTTGGCAGCACAAGTAGTTGTGGCTGCTGTATTACCTCCCTTCTGAACAGAATCTTGAGTACTGTGTTTTTGTTTTTATTTTTGGTGATGAGGTTGGCAAGTGTCATTTACAGGGCCAATGGTATATAATCAAATGACTTTACAGAATGATTTGTGACCCGAGATCAAAGCATTTGGTACTTTTTAGTTATAAAGGCATTAAAAGAATGCAGGAAAATAAATCCTTGTTGGGGACAGAATATTCGGTTTCAATATTAACTATGTTTTATTAGATCTCTGATTCAAAACCCTAGAAAGAATCTGGTCACTTCTTTAGTTTTAAAATGTAAAATACAGTTTAATATCCCGATATACTAAACACAATACTTGCCTGTGGGATCTTTTCTTAAGGATTTAAAGAACCTTTTCATAACAACAATTTTATCAGTGACTGAAAAATCACAGGCATATATTTCGAGCTCTTTGCTCACTTGATAAGAAAAAGCTAAAATAAGGGTTAAGAATAAAGCTGAATGAAGAAAGTAATGCCCATAGGAATTCTCATGTCTAACAGGTAAGAGTATTTTTGATAACTGCAGCCCCTGCCTCCAAAATTGCAAGTTTGCAAAACTGCAGCTCAAGGTGCCTCCTGTTTCAGCTCCACCCTCCTTCCGGTAGAGCGACCTGCACCTTCCCCAGCTCTTTAAGGTTCTTTCCCTCAGCTGAAAAATAAAGAAAATCTCTCGTCACAGCGCTGACGTGAAAATTAAACAAAGTCTTTTGCACGCTGAAAAGCGAGTACAGAAATTAATGCCAACGTTTTCTACAGTGTGCTGGCCTCCCAGTCTTTGGCGCCTTCTCGCGCCCGCGCCCCTTACCCGGCTACGTCTGTTTGTTGACTTAATTAATTAACGTTCGCCACCGTTGTAGACCTCCCGGTTAAAGCAAGCGCAGAGGACAGGCCCATTTCCCCCGCCGGCTCGGGACCTCGCCTCGAGCGCAGGTGGAGGCACCCCGCCCGGAACCCGCCTTGGAGCCCGCCCCACCCCCACAGGGCGAGCGCTCTGGAAACCCGGCAGGCTCCGCAGGCTCCGCTGTGATTGGCGCTGTCCAGGCAACCGCGCTACCCTGGTAGTCAGCTGGCCGCGCGGCCACCTCTCTGGTCACAAGAGAAATCGAACCGCTGAAGGCTTTGGCGAGCGTGGACCCTTCGTGCGCGAGAGGCGCTGCTTATCACCCAAGGGCATGCGTCCGTCCTCCGCCCTCTCGGGTCTGAAGGCCCTCGGCGGACGGGAGGGCAGCTGCTGAACAGGACCCGCCTGTTTTTCGCCTGGCGGAAGCCTAGTAAGTGCGGGATGCCGTCGCCTCCGCGGGCTGACCCTCCGAGGCGTGGAGGGCAATCTCGGAAATACAGTTTCCGAGCGGGACTGCCCCCACTTGCGATTGCGGAAACTGGACCGAAAAAGCTCAGCGACTTGACCCGACTCACTTAACTGTTTGGTACCTGGGTCGGGGCTGTAAACAAGGTGAACGGGCCGGCCCGCCCCAGAGAGCCCTTGCCGCCACGCCTCACCCAGGGGCGGGGCTCAGCCGTACACTGCTGGCTTCCTGGCTCCCGACTGTGTCAAAGGCCGGAAGTAGGAAGGCGAAGGCTGCTTGGGTTTTGGAGGTAATAGGAGCACCAGTGAAGTTTACTTCTGAAAAATAATCACAATATGAATAGTCTAAAAAGCCCACAGTCACCTGTTTGGATTAAAGCTTTCTACAACTTCCTGTCCTGGCAAGGCCGCTGGCTCCCTCCCCATTCCTCCACCGGTGAATGGTTTTCATAAGCACATCGCTAAGATAAGCCCCATTTTCTTTTGCTCTTATTTAAGGGCGTAAATTTTATATTTGGTTTCCACTTGGAAGTTTTCCTTTCATCTTTTCAGGAGCTCCTGTTTTTGGTTTTTTTTCCCCTAGCAATGATCTCTCCCCTAAAGCACCCCATTTATTCTCAGATTTTCTTTTCTCAACTGTGGGACAGCCCATTTCAGTCTCCCTATCTTTGCCCTCATTATTTGTGTAGATAACCACAGCCTAACCCTGCTTCTCAAGGGCAGAAGAATTGGGATGTGGGTTGGGGGAGTGTTACAGCAGGGTACCCATAGGGCCTCATGTGAGCTTGCTTTTTTTTTTTTTTTTGAAACAATTCAAAACTCACATAAGTCACAAGATATATCCATCTAACCCAGAGTTGTTTTTTTTTAAAAGAAACTAATAAAGATATAGGAAGTCTTAGGTGTTGGTAATAAAGCAGTTAGAAGTATAGAAAATGAGTTTTAAGATGAATGAATAGACTTTAAGTTGTGCATTGTGCCTCAACCGCTGATGATATAGGACTTACTCTCAGGACAGCCACAGGGCACCTCTTGGCTGCCCAGCATTGGCAGACCCCAGTAGCATGGGTCCCTGTCCCTTTGGTTGGGACCTTTGGGTTTGTGCCAGATTAATCTTTCTATTTTTCCCCAAACCCTGCCTTCTGGTCTCTGCTTTCATCAGACTTTGACTCCCCCCCACCCCCCGCACTTCCTCTTTCTATTTAGGAAATTCCTTCCTCTTTACCCAAGCTTTGACCCTTGGTGTAGCACTTAGGGCAGTGCTCAACTGGGATATGTTGTTTCTTACTTCTGGGTTCTTCTTTCCCCAATTTGTAATAATCTCAGATGAAGAAATCCTGAATAACATTAGTAATAATAACAACAGTAATATCCAGAAAATAATGTGTCAGTTTAAACAGACATCTATTTCCTGACCTTAGCCTTGTTAGAAATGCGAATCTTTGCCTTGTTTGAAAAATCAGGCTTCTCAGCAATTCTGAGTAATTAATTTAATTCACTTTTAACACCTATTCAAAGTGCGTGCTGTATATAAGGTACTGTGCTGAGGACATCCATATAGTTTGTCCCTGTAGGCATTGAAACTTCTGTCAGATTAGAGAGAACAAACCTGAAGAATTCAAGGCCACGTTGGTGTAGTGTCACAGCAAAAGCTAGGGCTTTCCTAGGAGGGGGCTGCAGGAGGTTGGAGAGGCTTACTGGAGGAGTCAGGGTTTGAAACTGGCCTTGAAAGCTAAGATTCTACACAGGAGAACCACTGGAGACCATGTTGGAGGTGGGAAAGCAGGTAGTTTGCATATGGAGGGTTGTTTGTCAGGTGACCTGGCAACAGTGCTGTGGCAGACTTCCTTGCCCTGTCACAGTAGCTCTTTTCCCATTTTAGTAGAAGGATTCCTTCTGTTGCAGATGCCTTTTCTCATTTTCTTCCTGTTTTCTCTGGATAAGTTTATTTTCCAGTTGCTTTCATTTCCCATTATGTGGGTATTCTCAGGTTAAAAAACCCCAAGAGTCAAGATCTGAGTCAGAATGAATCATACAGGTTCTCTGATCCAATAGCGCTAACCTGACTTTTTAAACATTTTTTATTTTTTTAAGTCATGTGAGTGCAAAAGGGACTGGGGCACACTCCTTAGCTGTGTAATTAAAGGGTCTCTGAGAAGGGAGTTGACAGCATTAGCATATTTACAAATCACAATAGGGGCATTTAGATGATCTTGTTAGATTGTAACTCTGGAGTAACCAGTAATGGAGAAACGTGGAAGAAGGAGAGGGGTGGGGGAAGCTAATCAATTTCACTTTAGGGCGGGGCACTTTACTATAAAACCAGCTTTCTTTGTCTACTTCGTGTGCACATTCTCCTGGCTGAGGGTGCGCCCGACTCTGTAGACTCATGAATAAACACCTCGCTTTGCTGCTCAAGTCCTGTGTCCTGGTTTTTATTGTGAGCGTTTCTCACAGCTGGAGGATTCACTTATCTCTTGTTTGGAATCAAGAATGTGTCCCTTTGGCTTAAAAACAAGACCTATGACTCTCTGAGACTTCTTTAAAGTTGAGGAGTTTTAGGATAGTTAATATAGCTGTGTTCCCTTTGTAACCCTAGGGCACATAGCTCCCTCTATTAAGAATATAGAAGGTGGGTGAGTGTGTTTTGGGGAAGAGAAAGATTAACTGGAAATGATGAAATAGATAGTCAAAGATCTGTATTCTGAGCTTCCTTTTGTTTCTGTAGGAACCACTGGCCAAATGTAAGTGTCAATCTTGGTTGGACAGATCTCAAAAAAAAAAAAAAAGTTGAAGCATATAGTCTGCCCTTCTCAATCTTTTCATGTTCTTTGGTTCTAAAGTAGAAGGAGGAGCCAAAACTTCATAGCTCAAATATGTCTGGGGTATGCGGGTAAAAAAATGCTTGGAATGAAAGTGGGTATATGAAACAAAGCACAGTTACTAAAGGACAATGATTTTAAGTAATTTATGTATATATAGCTCTTTCCACTATTTTAAGTCCTCATCCATGCAGAATTCCTGCATTGCCAATTTTTCTCCTTGCAGTAGCCCTGGGAGTTAGGGAGCACAGGTGGCATTACTGCTGTAGAAAGGGGAAGTCACCTAATGTGGTGGGATGGACCTACACAGAGTTTTCTTCTCAGCTTTCCCCCTCTCATATGATGCTGTACAAATGCTACTTGTTCTCATCAGATTGAGCCCTTGTAGGAAGAAGGCAAGATCTTCACCAATAACATACATTTGTGTATCTTTGGAATTCAACATATCTGGACAGTGCAAATTCACATAAACCTTAAAATTGAAATCATCCTTAAAAAGTTGACAATGACAAACCAGGAAGCTCATTGACCTGAGCTCTGATAATAAAGGTTATTGCTCTGTCTTCAGTGAGAACCCAGGATCCCTAAGAGAAAGCAGTCCTCCTGGAATGCACTCTGTTGGTAGGCCTCTACCATAGGACCAACCTGGAGCTCGTCAGTTATAATAGTAGCAGAGTGGTTGAGAAATGGCTTTGACTCTTGCTTCTGCCACTTACTGGCTGTGGGTCCTGAACAACTTCTTTAAATTCTTGAAGCTTCTGATTCCTCAAAAATAAGTATTGTGTTAATAGTATGCATCTGATATGGTTATGAAGAATTTTATGAGACAGCACATATGAGAAGCTCATCTCAAGGTGTGGCCAACAAATGGAAGGTGCTACAGTTTTTTTTGTCATTGTTGTTAATTATTATAATAAAGGCCACAGAACATTCTGTTTTCTAGACTCTAGAGTCAGATGACCTGTTTGGTCATCTACCTGCTATGAGATGATGGACAAATTGGTTAAGCACTGTCAGTCTTGATTTCCTCATCTGAAAAATGGGACTCATAATAGGGCTACCTATCTCCTAAAATTATTACAAGGATTAAATTTATACTACTCAATATACATAAAAATTGTTTGCTAATAATGGTACTTCTAACTTCACAAAAATCTTAGCTTGTGTCCAATTGATTTCTGTGTTTGAAATTTCATATGAGACTTGCAGGCAATACAGAGTTTTAAAGATGGGAAAAAGGAGTATTTCCATTGTTAAAAAGTATTATAGTCCAGGGAACTCATTTGTATGCATTGCACACTCTGCCTGCAGAAGCTAAGCTTTCTACTCTTTGCCAGATTGTCAGGCCCTTCCTGAAGTTGTGGTGAGTGGGTTAAGATGGCATTACAGTTTGACTATTACTTTCCTCCTGTGTTCACTGGCTATATATAGGCAGGCCTACACAAGTTTAATATGTTGCATATTGCCTTGAGTCCGGTTGGTCCCAGAACGGCTGGCTACACGAGCCAGAACATTTCAGTCCAACTTTTAAAGTCCTAGAGCAGAAACATTCAAAAGTAAGGCCATGTATTCTAGCTGGGCTGAACCTGGTAACCACCCTCTCACTAGCTCCCAGTTGGCCACTCCACATGCGGAACACATGTGTTTCCTCTCAGGGTTTCATCCTCTTTACCCTCTATGGAAGCATGTGATTATAATTGGAATACTGATGTGTAATGAAGGTTCAGGAGTGACTCTTCATTTTCTAAAATTGAAGAGCTTTGTATTTTTCTGATTATAAAATAAATCCTGTTTTAGAAATGTTTAAGTAATGCAAAAATGCAAGCAACATAGAAAAGGCAAAAGTCCCACCACACATAGAAAACTACTCTAAACCTCTTGGAGTATGGCTTTCTAAATGTTTTTCTGTGTGTATATGGGTATATACTGATGGATGTTGAATTTTATGGATACCTTTCAGCAATATATATGGATGTCTTCTTTGTCAACAAATATATATCTGTATTATAATTTTTAACTTGTAGATAGAATTCCACTTCATGGATGCACTGTAATGTATATTAAACCAATCTTCTGTTGATGTTAGATAGTTTCCAAGTTTTCAGGAAGTCTGAGTTTGACAATTCTCCTTGCAGGAGGTCCCTGTCACTTATCTCCTAACTCAGAGATGGAGATATCAGGCCCATCTTCTATCATCTCTGAGCAGCAGCTTCGAAGGCAAGAGGGACTGAACAACCCCAAAACAGACATGGCCAAGCAGAGTCTCATCTCGTCTGAGGAATGGCTCCAACTGCATGGGCTGAAGAGCAACAAATTGACCTTGAAACAGATTTTGTCACAAATTGGATTTCCACACTGTGAAGGTAGAGTACTCACAGAGCAGTGCTGGCTGGAAAACCCAACCACCACTTGGCCTGTTAGCTTCTGAGGAGGCTGTGTTAGTTCTGTAGTTCCTTGAAAACTGTGGGTCTCTGAGCTTATTTTGATCTCACTTCCTTACTGGCAAAAAAATGTTTGCACCCCAATATGTGTATATTATATAAATGTACACTTGTTAATCCACATATTAAATATTAGGAATGCTTCATTTCATTCTTTTTTTGAAAGATGAAATAGAAGTTATTTGTATTTATCCCCTGGGATGTGCAACCCCCTTTTGGAGGTCATTGATGAAAACAATTGCCATGTACAGTTTTGGGGAGTGTGCTATTTTCCTGTTGTGGTCTTCCTCATGTTGTAGTCCAATTTTTCTCTAAATGCATTGGTTTGGGTATTGGTTCTGAACTCCCATGAATACTGCCTTCCAACAGGGAGTATGGCAATGTGTGAAGATTATGGATTATGCTGGCTTTATAAAATGTTTGGAAATATTTACTCCTCCTCCTCTATGTTCTGATGTTGTTTGTAGATATATGATTGGCACTATTTCTTCTTTAAATGTACGATAAAACTCAACAGTGAAACTTATCTGAGCCTAGAGTTTTGTTTGTAGGAAAAATTTGGTAAGAAATTCAGTTTCTCTAATAGTCATAGAGCTATTCGATTTTTGTTTAATCCTGCCAATTTGGGAAAGGTGTGTTTTTCAAGTATTTTGTTCAGTTCATTTCATCAGTGCTTTTTTTTCTTTTTTTTAACATATTGGCAAAATGTTGTTCATAGTATTCCCTTAACATTTTTTAAAATATGTTTTATTGATTATGTTGTTACAGTTGTCCCAATTTCTTTTCCCTCTGTTCCCCTCCACCCAGTGACCCCCTCCCTCCAGTTCTACCCCCCTTAGTCCATGGCCATTGGTTGTGCTTATAGTTCTTCTCAACATCTTCCTGTCTACTCCACTCCCTCCTACTATGCTTCTTAATTCCTGAATCATCTCCCTCCCTTTCCCCTCTTCCTCCTCCCCGCTGACCTCCCCCCATTATGTTCCCCATACCTATAATTCTTTTTCCACTCTCGTTGCCTACTCAGTTTGCCTTTGTTTCGATTCCCTAGCTTCTGTTGTGGGTTGTTGTGATACAGTTTTCATTTAAATGTTCATAGTTTTGATCCTCCTTCTTCTAAACAAGTCCCTTTAATGTCTCATATAACACTGGTTTGGATCTAATGAACTCCTTCAGTTTTACTTTGTCCTGGAAGCACTTTCTCTGCCGTTCTATTCTGAATGACAGCTTCGCTGGATAGAGTAATCGTGGCTGTAGGTTTTTTCTTTTCATTACTTTGAATATTTCTTGCCAGTCCCTTCTTGCCTGTAGAGTCTTCTTTGAGAAATCAGCTGATAGTCTAATTGGGACCCCTTTGTACATAATTCTCTTCTTCTCTCTTGCTGCTTTTAAGATTCTCTCTTTATCTTTACTTTTTGACATTTTGATTATAATGTGTCTTGGAGTGGTTCTCCCTGGGTCCAGTTTATTTGGAACTCTGTGTGCTTCCTGGACCTGTAAGTCTATTTCCTTCCCCAAATTAGGGAAGTTCTGCTTCATTATTTTTTCACATAATTTTTCAATTTCTAGTTCTGGGAACCCTATAATTCAGATGTTTGCTCTCTTATAGTTGTCCCAGAGGTTTCTGAGCTTCTCATTTTCCTCACTTTTTGTTTCCTCTTTCTGCACTGATTAACTGTTCCTTCCCTATGTTCTGATTTGTTGATTTGATCCCTGGTTTTCCTTCCCTCACCACTTGTTTTGTATGTGTTTTCGTTCATTTCAGCAGGACTAGCCTTCATTCCTTCCCTGTCTTGATTAAGTCTCGCTGTTAGTTCTGTAAGCTGTCTTATAACTATAGCTCTGAACTGAGCCTCAGAAAGGATATCTATCTGTTTGTCCGTTAATTCATGTGGTTGCTTTCTGGTCAGCTGTGTGATGGGGATCTCTATCATTATCCCTGCCATCCTGGCAGTTTTTTGCTTCCTGGGTGGGGCTGTCACACCTCCTATGCTATCGGGGTTGGAGCCCCATGCTCTCGTCACTACCGAGCGACCCTTCTCACCACACTGTGGAGCTTTGTGTGGGGTGGGGGGGTCCAAGATGGATTCCTGCTGTTCTCTCTCTGCTGAGAGACCAGGAGCCTCCTCCTCTGTACCCATGCCTTCTGGGCCTCATATTCCAAGGCAATGGGGGTCTGCCTTCCCCGGCATTGGAAACACGAGCTGATGGGTTTGATCAGCAGCTAGGGGTACTCCCAGGGGCTTCTCGCCGCCCCTTAAATACGGGTGTCTGTGCTCACTGCAGTCCTGCCGCCCGTCACCACTGCTGCTGCTGCCAGCACAGCTTGACCTCTCCGGCCCAGCTGTGCCCCTCCTACCCATCTGGACAAGCACCACTTCTTTATAACTTCATATGTTGGACTTCCATGGAGTTTTGTTTTCTGGAACATCTGGTTATTTCTGGTTTTGCGGTAGTTGTAGTCCCTCTTAGTTGTGGAGGGAGACGGAGCATGTCAGTCTTGGCCGGAAGTCTTCCCTTAACATTTCTTAATGCCTGTAGAATCTGTAGTGATGTCCCTCTTTCACTACTGATATTGATAATTTAAGTTTCTCTTACTTTTTCTGGACAAATCTTGCTAGGGGTATATCATAACTTAAAGAACCAGGTTTTGGGTTTGTTTATTTTTCTTTTATTTTTTGTTTTCTATTTTACTGATATCTGCTTTGATCTTTATTATTTATTTACTTCTACCTACTTTGAGTTTAATGTGAATTTCTTTTTCTAGTATTTAAGGTAGAAACATAAATAATTGATTTTAAACCTTTTTTTTTCTTGTCTAATGTAGTTATTTAAAATTGTAAGTATTTCCTCAAGCATTACTTTAGCTGAATTCCACAAATCTTAATAGGTAATGCTTTCATTATGATGTTCAAAAATATATTTTTTTTCTTTTGTAACTTTATTCTTTGATTCATGTTTTTTAAGAGATGTGTTAATTTCCAAATATTTTAGGACTTCTAAGGATATCTTATTTTTGTTGGATTTCTAATTTAATTCTATTGAGGTCAGACAACATAAGATTTTAATATTTGAAAGTTTACCGAGATTTGTTTTACGGCCAAACATATTTCTTGGACATTTCACACACACTTGAAAAGAATGTATATTCTGCACTTTTTAATGTATATTTGTAAATGTTAATTGGGGTTGTTGATACTATGATAGAGATATTCTATATCTTTAGTGATTTTTTTTGTTTAGTAGAGGTGTCCATCTCTCCCTTTAGTTCTGTCAGTTTAGTTTGAAGCTCTTAATGCATACAGATTGGGACTGTCATATCTCTCTGATGAATTGACAAAGTTTAATAATTTTGATTAATTTTAAAATGTCTATCTTTATCTCAGCTGTTATTTTCACATTTACTTTGTCTCTTGTTACCATAATAACTACAGCTTTGTTATACTTAGTTTTTACATGGTGTGCATGTTTATAGTCTTTTACTCTCAAACTATCTGCAGTCTCTATATTTAAATACTACCTCTTTAAACTCAGTCTCATGATTCCTGTCTTATAGTATTTGGTTCCCTAGATTTAGTATATTAATTCATATAGTTAGATTTAGGTCTAATATTTTACTTTTGTATTCCATTTCATTCCTGATATCTGTACTTCATGCCTACTCTTTTTTTTAATTTTTGTCCATCTTACTAAGGGTTTGTCGATTTTATTGATTTTATTAAAATACCAAATTTTTGTTTAATTTATTTTCTTATTTTTGTATTCAATTTCATTGATTTCTACTTTGATCTTTATTATTTCCTCCTATTTTCTTTAGATATGTTTTGCTCTTCTTTTTCTAGTTTTTTTAGGTGGGAGCATAGTTTGTTGATTCAAGACTTTTCATCTCTTCTCATGTAAACATTTAGTGCTATAAATTTTCCTCTTGGCACTGTTTGAGCTGTGCCCCTCAAATTTGTTTTTTGCTGTATTATCATTTTTATTCAGTTTAAAGTATTTTTGTTTCTGTGGAGACTTCCTCTTTGACTGACGGATTTTTTTTTTTTTTTTTTTTAAAGCATGCTATTTAGATTCCAGGAGTTTGGAGATTTTCCTGTTATTTTCTTGGTTTCTAGTTTGTTTCCATTGTCAACAGGGAATTACTCTGGTTTTAGTTATTTTAAATTTTTTGAGGTTTGTTTTATAGCCATGGATATGGTTTGTCTTGGTACATATTCTGTAGGTACTTACAAAGAATATGTATTCTTCTGCTGTTGTATAGTGTTTTCTACAAATGTATAGTGTTTATTGATGGTGATGTTGAGTATCCTTGCTAATTTTCTTTTTAGTTATTCTATCAATTGTTGAGAGAGTGGTGTTGAAATCTCCAACTGTTATTATGGATTTGTCTGTTTTTCCTTCAAGTTCATCAATTTTTGCTTCATATATTTTGCAGTTTGTTGTTTGGTGCATACACACTTAAGATTGCTATATCTTTCTGGTGGTTTGGCACTTTGATAATTATATAATGTTCTGCTCTGTCCCTAGTAATATTTTTTGCTCTGTAGTTTACTTTTCCGATATTATTACAGTCAATCCTGCATTCTTTTTATTAATACTTATATGCTTATCTTTTTACTTTTAACTTATATATATCATTATATTTGAAGCAAGTTTCTTGTAGATACCCTATTGTTGGGTCATTTAAAAAATCCTCTTTGCCAGTCTAATTAATTAATTATCTTCAATTCATTTTTATTTTTAAATTGTATTAATTCATTTAGTTTACATTATCTTTATTATATTTTTTTCAGTACTCTTTATCTCCTTTATACTCTCTTGCACCTCCACCAACCTCCCCCGCCCACAACCAACTCATCACCACACTGTTGTGATGAATTCTTTTTCTTATTTTTTTCTTTTTTGCTCGGTCCCTTCACCACCCCATAACCCCCCTAGAGCTATTAGCCTGTTCTCTATGAGTCTGTCTCTATTTAGTTTGTTAGTTCTGTTTGCTCATTGGATTCTACATATGAGTGAAATCACTTGATAATTGTCTTTCTCTATTTGCCTGTCTCTTTTAATTGTTGTATTTAGACCACTTACATTGAATGTAATTATTGCTACATTAGGCTCTACCACTTAATTTTTTGATTTCTGTTTTCTATTTATTTACTTTTTCTTCTTTTGGGTTACTTAAACATTTTTTAAAGTATATTTTATTGATTATGCTATTACAACTGTCCCAGTTTTTTTCCTTTTGCTCCCCTCTGCCTGGTACCCCACTTTCCTCCAGCAATTCCCTCCTTAGTTCATGTCCATGGGTCATGCATATGAGTTCTTTGGCTTCTCCATTACTTATACTATTCTTAACATCCCTCTGTCTATTTTGTTCCTGCCGGTTATGCTTCCTGGACTTGCATGACTATTTCCTTTGCCAAATTAGGGAAGTTTTCCTTCATTATTTTTTCAACTAAGTTTTCAATTTGTTGCTTTCTCTTCTCTTCCTAGCACCCTTATGATTCAGGTGTTGGTATGTTTAAAGATGTCCCAGAGGATCTTAAGCCTCTCCTCATTTTTATTTTTTCAATTCTTGTGTATTCATTCTGTGCTGGTTGACTGTTTATTTCTTCTTTATTTTCTAAATTATTGATTTGAACCCTGATTTTCTTCCCTTCACCATTGGTTTCATGTGGATTTTTCTTAATTTCACTTATCCTTTGCTTCTTCTCTTATGCATTTGCCATTTATCACCAGTGTTTTGATTGCTGCATCTATTAAGTTGGATGTCTTCTCATCGCTTAGTTCTGCCTCTGGAGCTTTGATCTGCTCCCTCTTTTGAGCCTTACTTTTCTGTCTCTTCAATTTGACTGCTCCTGTGCTTGCCTCTATGTATTAGATAGAGCTGTAGCACCTATTATGTTGTAAGGGGCAGAGCCTTAAGTATTCATCAGTACCAGATGACCCATTTCATTACCTTGTGGCGCTATATATGAGGGAGGGTTCTAAGTGTGAACAGTGCCTCTAGCTCAGCACTCTTCCTATTTCCAGTCACTTCACCCACTTCCCGTATGCAACTGGTGCCTCTCTAGTTGTTGTCCTTTGGTGGTTCCCAGAGTGGGTGGGTTTGTGTACATTCTGGGACCATGTGGGCCCTCTGAGTGGACTCTCCTGAGAGACAGGCAGTTTCTTCTGCCACCCCAACACCCAACACCCACTAGCTTTCACAGCCAGAAGCTATGAGGCTTTATTTTCCCTGCACTGGAACCATGAGCTGCGTGGTCTGGCCTGGGACAAAGATTGCTTCCCAGGTGTCCCTCCCAGCTTTTATAATGAGTGACTGCTCATTCAATGGCTGGCCATAGCCACTATCTTGCCACTGCCACCTCCATACTGTATCCTCTCCACCCTGGCTTCCCGTCTCCACCACTCTACCCATCTGGATGGGTATTACTTCTTTATATCTTTGTGTGTTGTACTTCCATGCAGTTCTATTTTCTGGTAGTTTCTGGTTGCTTTTTGTTTTGAGGTAGATGTAATCCTCCTGATGGCTGTGGAAGGAGGTGAATTGTGTCTACCTACTCATTATCCCTTTTCTGAGCCCTTCTCCCTGAAACTCCAACAACCTGGCTAACATTGTTTTCCCCACCCTAGAGATCCTCTGAGGTTCTGTCCCACACAACTTAAAGGCTCACCCAATCTGTCAACAGTGGCTTTTCCATATGAATGGATGGCCTTGGCTTATGCGTCACAACATCATAAATTCTCTCAAATGAGCAACAGCCAGCTTTAGTGAGCCATTAGCCCCTGTACCTCTTGCTAAGTGGCCCCAGGGCCTGCACTAGCAGCAGCCAGCTTTGGATCACAGTATGAGCTCTTCTGGGAAATTCCAGGCCCAACACAAGTAGCAGCCCTATCTTCAGATGGCTTTATAACTCATGCAGTGTGGCCCTGGGCAGAATATAGGTATGGGCTGACCTTAGCCTGCACTACCTGAGAAACCCCAGAGCCTGCACACCCAGTGGACAGCTACAGACCACGTTAGAGCACCACCACCCTGCTCCTGCATAGCTGATACTCCACAAAGGGCAGAGGTTGGTGGTCAGTGGTCACAGTCAGTCCTTGCAGCTGATGGGCCTGGGTAAATCCCTCTTACTGACCTGCCAACAGCAATCAAGGCTCAACTGCAAGAAAACAGTATACTCAGCCCACCTTGAGTATCCAGCTTGGGTGATAGGGGAGGCTGTGCCACTGGACCCTACAGGACACCTAGTACATTAGGCCACACCGCCAAGACAGGGAGTCAAAGAAGCTCTACCTAATACATAGAAACAAACATAGGAAGGCTGCCAAAATGAGGAGGCAAAGAAACATCGTGCAAATGAAAGAATAGATCAAAACTCCAAAAAAAGGACTAAACAAAACAGAGATAAGCAATCTATCAGATGCAGAGTTCAAAACACTTGTTATAAGGATGCTCAAGGAACTTACTGAGGACCTCAACAGCATAAAAGAGATCCAAGTCAGAATGAAAGGTTACATTAGTTGAAATAACAATTTACAGGAAAACAACTGTAGAGTGAATAAAGCTGAGAATGAAATCAATGATTTGGGACATAGGGAAGCAAAAAACAACCAATCAGAACAATGAAAAGGAAAAAAAATGCAAAAGAACAAGGATAGTGTAACAAGCCTCTGGGATAACTTCAAGCATTCCAACATTTGCATCATAGGTGTGCCCGAAGGAGAAGAAAAAGAGCAAGAAATTGGAAATCTATTAGAAAAAATAATGAAAGAAAACTTCCCTAATTTGGTGAAGGAAATAGACATGCAAGTCCAGGAAGCACAGAGAGTCCCTAACAAGATACCTACAGGGGAGTTCCCATAAGACTGTCAGCTGACTTCTTAAAAGAAACTTTGCAGGCTAGAAGATACTGGCAAGAAATATTCAAAGTCATGAAACGCAGGAACCTATAGCCAAGATTGCTCTGTCCAGCAAAGATATCATTTAGAATCAAAGGCCAGATCAAAAACTTCCCAGATAAGAAAAAACTAAAGGAGTGCACCATCACTAAGTCATTATTATATGAAATGTTAAAGAAAAAGATCAAAACTATGAACAATAAAATGACAATAAATATATATCAACAATTGTATTTAAATAACAAACTAAGCAAATATGAAGAAGAGAGAGACAGAATCATGGTTACAGAGAGTATTTTGATGGTTGCCCAATGGGAGGGAGGGGTGAGGAATGGAAGAAGAGGTGAGAGGATTAAGATGTACAAATAGGTAGGTGCAGAATAGCCATAGGAATGTAAAGTACAGTATAGGAAATGGACTAGCCAAAGAACTTATACACATGACTCATGGATATGAACAATAGTTAGGGATTGCCTGAGGGAGTAGGGGATGATGGGTGGAGGGGGGCAATGGGGAAAAATAGGACAACTGTAATAGCATAATTAATAAAATATAATTCAAAAAAAGAAAGTCAAAACTAAAAACTAAAAAATATTAATTCATTTAGAAGTAACAAACCCATTATATGTTAACATAACATTTTAAGAAAAATATATTTTCCAAAACAAAAGTTTTAATAAGAGTGCCATTGTTTTAGATTTTTGCAGATATTTTTGTGTCTCAAAATACTTTGATTATCATTTCTCCTTAAATTAACAGCTTTATTGAGATGTAATTCACACACTATACCATTCATCCACTTAAAGTGTACAATTCAGCATCTTTTTTAGTATATTCATAGATGTGGGCATCTGTCACCTCAGTCAACTTTAGAACATTTTTATCACCTCAGAAAGAAACCCTGTGTACCCTCGCTATCCAACCTACCCCAAAGCAATCCACTTTATGTCTATAGATTTGCTTGTTTTGGATAGTTCATATACATGGAATCATATAATATGATTTTTTTTGACTGGCATCTTTCACTTAACATAACGTTTTTAAGGTTTATCAATGTTGTAGCATGAATTGATAGTTTCTTCCTTTTTATGACCAAATGATATAGGAGATGAAATGTATTGATATACCACAGCTGATCCATTTGTCAGTTGACAGGTGGAAGGCTGATTCTTATTCTAGAAGATAGTTAACTTGGTTGGACTCAAACTACAAATTATGTCTCTCCTGGTAAATAAATGCAAATCTCACCAATTCCCTTCTTTCAAGGATTAACGCAACTTCAGTTCCTGCTTATTCTTGATTGTACTCTAGTAGCTATTTTAATTTTTTTTCCAGAGTTTATATTCTTTATTGTATGAGGATTTGCCAATAAAATCCACCATTGCTAGATGCAGAACTCAGAGTGCCTCCCATTTTAATTAACAATTGCACTTTATAGAGTCTTCTGTAGGCTCATCTCCTTCAACCCTAAAAAAACAGTGCTCTCTCAATCCACTGAGCCACACCAGCCAGGGCTGTACAACCTCTTTTAAATGAATATGCTGGCCCTTGATTTCTTTCTTCTTCCTTTCTTCTGGCTGAGAAGTAATTACAACAGGAGCACATCTAAAGATAGAAGCCATTTGTTGAACATATCAGAGCCAATTCACTAAATGACCTTCTGAAGAAAAGGAGTCTACCCACCCCAGACAAGCTGCCTACTTTTGGACAGAGAAGGCAAAAAGCTGTTGTTTCAGGAACTGGAGGTATGACCCACCTTGACTCCAAGAAACCATAAGCAGTTCTACCTTTGTGCCTCAGGAGGACTGCAGGCAATGAAGATGGTATCTGAGCCATTGTGCTCCAGGGTGAGGATGGCCCAGGATACAAAGACCACCCCCAGGGCACAGATGAAAGAATGCTGCAGCTTTTATCCAATTAATATTTTCCCTGAATTCCAAACCCCTTACCTACACTTTTCTTCTTATAAAAAGTGCCCATTTATAATGGAATTTAAGAAACTCTGTTAGAATACAAACCCACTGTCTTCTCAGATGCCAACCATCTGAATAAAGTGCCCATAAAGATCGCCCAAAACCCCCCCAAAAACAGTACTCTCTCCTCATTCCAGATAATGCCTTAGGAAAAGAGAGTGCTCCTGGTGATTTTAAGTTGCTCTCTGTCAGTTAAGAAGTTGAACTCTTGGAAAGGGAGATTTTAGAGTTTGATAGATTTGAATATCAACAGTGTAAGAAATGTCCAAACCTGTAGAGAATTTTTGTTTATTTGAGTGAAACTGACAACAGTTTCCTGGAAGCAAAATGTCAACAGATTGAGAAACTGCTGCAGAGAATGTGAGGTTTGCAGCTTATTTTATATATTACAGTTAAAGGAGGAGAGGTAAGGGGTGGTAGATGAGGGAGGCGAAAAAAAGCAAAATGAGAAATTGCTGAGGTTAGAAAAATGGTTAAACAGAGAGACACATAGTTCTTTTACATTGGTGGCTATAGGATAGTTAGCATTATCAGTAGCACATAGAGATGGTATTTGGGCAATAACGAGAGGTTCTGTGGTCTCTGCTCTAATGGAAGATTGTGCCCTGAGGGGTCTGGAAAAAAGGATATATCTCTGTTATCTGAGATGCAAAAAGATAGTAGACAGATTTAGTTAAGGCAAAGATTGACCTTTGTCAGAGAAAATACTGGCCTAGGCTTTTAGTTAGGAAGTTTTAATTACAGACCATCTTATGTAGTTATTTTTGTTCTCTGAGTTTGTAAAGCTGCCATGCAGGCTTCCCCTGAGCCAGTCAGGTTTAGTATGTGGCCCCCTTTTTTTTTTCCACATGAGTGACATTATTGCTGATGTAATTCAAGAGCCCATTCTTTTCTCTTTACTGTTAGGAACATTGAACTCTTCAAGTCTTTTAAGTTTTATCACCCCTGATGATTTGGGACCAAGCCAAGACTATAAAATTCAGTCATGGACTTTTTGCCTTTCCAAAGTAGGCTGTTATCCTGCCTCCCTAGAAAGGTAGAGAATGGACATACTTGATCCAAGAGTGCCACCATTCTTTATTCCATTTTAGGGACTTAAATAACAACAGCAACAATAACATAATCATCACAATAAGAACATCTCTGGGAAACTTTGCCTCGTCTTCTGTCCTACCAAGTCAGAATTAGTCCTTGAATCCTTTCTGTAGTCTTCTGTTCCATGAAGGAGTGAAATAGTTTTGTGCAACAGATATTGAATGGTTGAACACATAATTTGAGAAAAATCTTGTGATTTTTGATATTCTGTGTATTCTGAATCTATTACCTGCTTGCCTCATTCACTCATCCATTCATGAACCCCCATTTGAGAGAGCAGTTGACAATATCTAAGTTTAACTTTTAAAATTCTGAAAACAAATCCAAGTGCTGAATAAAAGTTTTCAGAAATTAAACACAATTTCTATGTTATCTTGTTGACCTCTGACTTAATCATACTGGACAAAAGAACCAGGAAACTAAAGCAAACCCTGTTTTCTTCCTCATTCATTCATGTATTAAAGTATTACCCATGTCATAAACAGTTGGATTTATCATAGCACCTAGAAATACTTTATTATTTGGATCAGAATACAAAGCATCACAGAGCGTTGCTGTCACTGTGTTACAGAAATAGGGGAGTCCAAAAACAAACCTCAGAGTTTGCGGCTGGGAGACAGAGAAAAGGAAGCAGCTTTCAGGATGCCTTTGCATGCCTGGGGCTAGTGGCTGGAAACTTTGTTGCACAAAGATCTGCTTTGAAACTTCCAAGGCTCAGGAAGATGGGAGGGGGATGGTACAGAAGGAGCCTACAGAGCCTGCGTAGGGTTCTGTGAATGGTCAGAACCGTATGCAAGACCCACTGCGGCAGAGGCAGTCAGGGATATATAAGCAGCTGCGGACGGACGTTTTAGCTTGCGCACTCCCTCCATGTGGCTTGGAGGAGCGGGTCTCTCCAGGCTGCTTTAAGGAGAGGTTCTCACCATGCAGTTTGCAGGAAGAAGGCAGTTTACAAGGAGGCTGAGAATCCAGGTGGTTCTGCATTGAGAGCTGGAGGGCACCACAGCACAGAAAGGACCTCCCCAATCAGAATTGAGTGATTGACAGCTTCTGGTAAAGCTGAACTGTGCCTAGGAAGTAGGGAAATGGTGTTTCTGACCTTCATAAGACTGGCCAGGTCTGGGAGAGGGAGGCAGGACTATGTGCAAGTAAACAGTTCTTTTTCTTTTCGCTAAACTCTGATATTGAGAGTTATAATTCTTGCGGCGGGCAATCGGGCCCCTAACTAAACAGCCCTTGGGTTCTGTTTCAGTCGGAGCAGCCCAGGGGTTCTGTTATAACTGGAGATATGCTTTGAATGATGTCAGAGAAAAGCATTTTGAAATAAAGATAAGAAGCGTTGATAACACCATTTTTATTGTTGTTTTTTATAAAAATGCAGATTATGTGGCTTCTCTGGGGAGACTTGTGGCTTCCCGGTATGCCGACGACCTGTTTCCACGGGTCTGCAGAGCAGAAGATGGCACCACATACAACGTAAGTGGGAGTTCCCATAAGGGACGGGGATGCACTGCTGAGATCTGGGAGTGGCCTGCGCGGAGAGTCTCACACTGCTTCCCTTGATGCTGGAGCTTGAGGAATAATAAGCTTGATTGCCAAGGGTATGGGGATGGAAAGGAGTTTAACACAGAGGGGACAGCATGAAACAAGGTGTGAAAATGTGGAATTACATAGTGTTCTCAGAAAACAATTTTCCTTAACAATTTAGGTATTTGGGGGTATGCTGAGGATTTTTAAAGTTTTTAGAAAGTACCAGATTTTTAAAATGTTGATTCTACACAGAATAGAGTATAATTATTTTTATTCCTTTTCTATCTTCTACTACCCTACACCATGAAAGACCTTGAACAATTGTGCCTGATCTATCTGAACGATGATATATTTGTGTATACAAGAAATTGCCCGCAAGCCTCTGTCACCTTTCAGTGACAGACTCTACAAGTGTTAGTGGCAGCCATATGTGCTCAAGTGATCCAGTTACAGGGAAGCCTGGACTGGGAGACAGAGGACACAGGATAAGGTCATGAGCAGGACGATGAGTCACTGGTGCAGCATCCCTAGAGGAAGCCAGGCAGATATGCAGGCATGTTTAGAAGCATTTACAGAAATATTTTTGGTATGTTGTAGTTAGGAAAACTTTTTAGAGGCTTATTTTTTTCTATCTGCCTTTGCTTATCTCTTTTTTTCTCTTTAATTTCTTAAAATTTCCCCTGAACATTTTCTGATAAAGATAATTCTCTAGTTATAAAGATAAAATATGATCTAGAAATAGATTGTTTTAAAGAATACTGTGTTTTGAATACAACACATAATCATCTTTTCTCCTGTGGGAAATTAGCCAGGGGTTTTCAGTTGAAAGACTAGAACACTTCCTTTTGGATTATGTGGGGTTTGGAGGATCATCTACAAAATTGTTATTAATGCACAGTTCTTGATGGCAGAGGCCTTGACTCAGTGGGCCCTGTTGTTCCTGGCACTGTGGTTCAGATGACTTATTCTCGTGTGCTTTTATTTTGTTTTGTTTTTTACTTTTATTTCATTAAGCTGACAGCCAAATCAGAACTGATCTATCAGATGGTGGAACATTTAACACTAGCTGTGGAGAGCTTTAAGCAGCGGATGGACTGGCTCACCAGCAGAAGCCGACAGATTTTTGGTGTCATCTTGGAACAGTGCATCACCATTGTACTGGATTTTGGTGGCATGAGGGAGGAGGAGCTTAATCTGTGCCAAGATGCTCTAAAAATGGTCCTTCAGGAGCAGGTGGCTCACATAGCCAAGTTTAATATCATATGGTGAGTTTCCCAAAGGACCAGGATATTTCAGTGAAACTTCATAGGTAATTTTCTTTTATTCAAAGTTAAGTAGCATAACTAACATAGCTCTATGGAGGGATTGTTATTTTGTAATTTCCTAGAATATAGAATTAATTCCAGCAGAGAACCCACAATGAATAAATCTTAGAAAACTTTTCTCTGCTTTGCACATAGCATCTTAGTTTTCAAAATAGGAGAGATTTGGAAACATACTTTTTTTTCAATGCAAGGCAAGGTAAAACATATAAGAATATGAATTATATTAAATGTATATTTAAGGCCATAAAAATGCCTTCATCATTTCAGATTTTAGCTTGGATAATGAATTCAAACTTGTCATACATTTCACTGGTTTTCAAAGTGAGCTTGCAACTCAAGTTGATCTCCCCATAAGTTCACCCCCTAGCTTTATGAAATTTCCCATATTTTGGAGTTTTCCCAGTCAATCATTTATAGACTCTTGAATTTGAGAGGATTTAGACTTCAGGGCCAATCTCCCATGTGGAATAGTGGCTGCACCTCCCTGACGAGAAACATCTGGAAGGGGAGCATCTACCTGAGTTTTTCTTTTTAAAAATAAATTATTTTCAGCTCAATAGATGACATCTTTGGGGGTGCTGCCTAAGTGTATTCTATTCCAGGTTCCTGTTTCTGTTGCAGATGTATTATTGAAGGAACTACGTGGTTAAGTCTGCAATGCTTTAGCTTTCCTGGAAATGTATGCTATAGTATATATGCCACTTGGCCAGATTCTCTACCTAGAGGGACATGCATGTGAGGCAGCCTGTCTCTGGAGGTGGGCTCTGAGAAATAACTTAGCACAATTCATTTAGTCCAGCAATTTTCAATTGTTTTTGTCTCAGGGCACATATAAACTAATTATTAAAATTCTGCAGCACACCAAAAAATATATTTTAGGCTAGTCTGATTAAAAAAAAAAAAAGATATAGTTTTCATTCATTCACACCAGACAGCTATTGTTGTGTTGGCTGTTTTCATTTTTTAAATATGTATTTTAATCCTCATTTGAGGATATGTTTATTGAATTTAGAGAGAGGGGAAGGGAGGAGGGAGAGAGAGAAAGAAACATCAATTGATTACCTCCCATATGTGCCCGGACCAGGGATCAAACCTGCAACCCTTTGGTGCATGTGGCAACACTCCATCCAACTGAGCCACCAGGCCAGGGCAGAACAAGACTGTTTTTGATCCCCAAAGGTCACTAATGGGAATCTTTCGGAACAATGAAAACAATGTAATAAAAGAACTAGAAGTAAAATTTTAGAGTAATAAAATTGTTGCTGATTTGCAAAATTAATGCCGTGAATCCTTATAAATTTACTAGTAATAGAAGACAGTTACACATAAACCTGTTTATGAAAATAACTTCCCTCTATAATTTTAATTTACTTTATAATGTTTGAAATTTTCTATTCTCCTGTAAACATTGTTTTTCCAAATCCAGTTGATGGAAGGTAATGGTGCTTTGGAAACCTGTCTCAAAACCAATAGTTTTGTTGGTGACTTTCAGAGGTCTGGGAGCTGCTTTTTCTTTCTTTCAGTGCTGGTGACATTAAGTGACTTACTGCTCCTAGCTGCAAGACTGAGGGCTAAAGCTGTGTTGACCACTGCCCAATGACAGCCCCATGTAATTCCTTTCAGGACTTCTCAAGAGCCTGTTAAATGGCAGGAAAATGCTGCTCCTGTGATGGAACAATCCATAGCTGCTGCCATCAGTTGGGTTGAGAAACTGACCTTAGAGCGGACTTTGAGCCCAACCAGCTGCCTGAATGCTCTGCTGGAAGCTGGAAAAGACAAAACTGTAAGTGTGTATCCAGGGCTGGCCCCAGATCATGAAGGTAGCTTCAAGCTTATTCCTTCACACTCAATATCCTCATACAGCCTTTCAGCTGATCTTGTTCCCTTCCCAGTAGCACCCCACAGGGACCGTTTCATTGGCATTAAAGAGCCCCATAAGTCTTAATCCTATTTGTAGGAAATAGTGACTCCCAAACCAGTAGAAAATCTGTAGTAACAAAGGGCAAATGTAATTAGAGGGTCTTAAGGGCAAAAGTAATTAGAGGATCTCTGAGAAGGGAGTTGACAGTATTAGCATATTTACAAATCACAATAGGGGCATTTAGATAATCATGTTAGATTGTAACTCTGGAGTAACCAGTAATGAAGAAACAGGGGAGAAGGAGATGGGTGGAGGAGCTAATCGCTTTAGGGAGGGGGAGCTAATTGCATTACTATAAAACCAGTTTTCTTTGTCTATGTGCTCACATTCTCCTGGCTGAGGGTACGTCCAACTCTGCAGACTCGTGAATAAATGCCTCGCTTTGCTGCTCAAGTCCTGTGTCCTGGTTTTTATTGTGAGCATTTCTCACATATTGACCTCTGAATTTGGAACCAAGTGAGAAGCAGATGGCAGACCCCAGATAAGGATTAAAATCACAGCTTTGGTGATGCAGAGTTGGACCAAACAAAATGAGACTCCTTAACACCTGTCCTCTGGGCCTGTCTGGGCTCCCCTGGTGGGGTGATTGGGATTGACCCTCATTTAGCCACTATCAGGAGAGCCACATGCTGCTTATAGCCAATGAGCATTGAGAAAGGACAGGATATTAGGCCATAGTTCTATATATCTAACACTTTAATTCCACTCTTCCTCTCCTGACAATTAGATAAATCAGCTCTTACAGGAGGGGAGGTTGGAAGAGTCCTCATAGAACCCTTAGGATGAGGAAGTAGGGCTTCATCAACATCCATGTTCTGAAGCTTTCCCACACTTCCTCTTCTTCACAAATGGATTTAGCATGTGCTTTTCAAGGTGAAGTATATCTGTGCCAATCAGTTATTCATTTTCAAATGTTAATGTACTCACATATGCATTTTGATAGGAACTTTTTGGAAATAAAGATTTATCTTGAAAAGTGATTAAAATGGTAGTGTTCATGTGTCTTTTAGCCACAGGATGTGTGTTTTTGTGAGTTCCTCTAATGGTGGGACTATTAAGGGTAGTGACAAGCCAGAGAGGAAGTCCTTGGGGCAGGTGAACCTTTTGACTTGCCTCAACTCCCTTTGTGGGGGTATACCCCCATTCATTTGATTTCAGCTGCTTAATACCTACGAATAAATGTTAATTAATATTTAATTGCCATGTCCACCTTGGAATCTTGAGAATCCTGTAGATTTCAGGCTTTATTGTGCTGAATTAAGAAGTCCTTTATTAGGCAAGAAGGCCATGTGCTGGCACCTTGAAAGGATAGTCCCCAATGGACTCTAGTCTGTGTTTATTGATGCTGAGGATTATGGCTTAAAATTCAAAACACATTGTTTATCCTCATAAAGCCAGAAGAGCATATGTTTTCCATTAAAGAAAAACAAAATACAAGCTACTTTGTTCTGTGGCCTTTAAAGTTTGTCTTAACATCTGTAAAATTTCAAGTGTCTGGACATTGTAATTAGCATTCAAGAAATAGAACATTTCACAGTCTTGTGTGTGTGCGCGCACGCACATGTGTGCACACGCGCACATGGGTGTTTTCTTTGTTCACCTGGTGTTCCTTATCACAGCTGACTTACAACTTGACGTGATTGCAAGATTTCCCAGTGACCTTGACTTTCTGTTTTACTTACCTCTGGTTTGTGCCTCTCCTTTCTCTGGGCTTCATTCCCAGACCAGGAAAAATATGGAACATTTTAGTGAGTCCCAGGGAAGTCCAACAGAAGAGAAGGAACCCAGAAAGAAGCTCACAGGCACTGATTATCAAAAGCCACCTGAAAATTCTTGAGAAGATACTGTGGAGTATGACAAATGCAAAACATATTTAGAATGGTGTGTTCCTTCCTCCACCTAGAGCTTTATCTGGGTGTGATCCTCAGGAAAATTCTATAAACACAACTGCCCTATATATAAAATGCCATTCCTTATGTTTTATGAGGAGTAAAACAAAGCATGCATGTATGTGTAGGGTAGGTGGTGAAGGTCCATGGGTCCTCTTTCTGTGAACCTCCTGTCCACCTGGTGAGTTTCAAGTTGATCCGTGTTGCTGCCATTTGCTATGAATAGAAAAGATTTAAGGCTTAAAAAACTTGAGCGATAAAGTTGAACACCCAGACTTTTCCTCTCCGAGTCTGTTTCTTCTTTTCCCCCAAACCTGTGGCTGGGAAGCTATCCAGGACTCACTGGCCAGGTAGAATGTAGGTTACTGTGGGAAGCTGTTGGACAAATGGCCCAGACAAAGTAAGACATTTTAAGAAACTGCGGAAAGGCTCCACCCTATTTTATGTAGTATAAAGTGGTGAGAGTTTGTGACTCACAGTAAAGTAGCTGAATGTAACAGATTGTCCATGTCTTGTGTTATCAAATTCAGTGCAAATCAGCATTTAGGGAAATGCTGGTCATGAGGAAGTTGCTTCTAGTCTGGGCTGCTGCTGCTGATCCTCCAGACTGGCCCTTGCCTCAAGAAGCTCAGAGGTGGTGGTTAGGGGTGAGGATTCCCAGAAGAATAAGTCCCTGGACCCAACTTTGGTCAATGATGTTGCTACCAGGTGATCAGAGCTTTGGATGGTGTAGGAGTCAAGGAAGTGAAAATGGTACCTGGTCTCTGTTCTGGCCACTTTCACATTCCATGATCTTGCTTTCATAGTTCTGGGAATGCACATTCATCTGTAATAGGTGACCAGCCTTGCCATGATGAGGTGACAGTGAGTGAAGTGGTTGAAACAAGGCAGAAGCTCATGGAGTCAGGTAGCCTGGGTTTATTAGCTGCAAGACCAAGTCACTTAACCTGTCCAGGCCTCAGTTTCTTCATCTGTGAACTGGGCATGAGAATAAGAATTCATATTCCACAGGACTATTGTGAGTGTTGAATAAAATAATTCATGTTAGGTCTTCCTACATCTACCATGGCTCAACCTGGAACTCTGAACCTCAATAACGAGGTTGTGAAGATGAGAAAAGAAGTGAAGAGAATCCGAGTTTTGGTTATCCGAAAACTTGTCAGGAGTGTTGGAAGACTGAAGTCAAAAAAGGGTACTGAAGATGCACTGTTAAAAAACCAAAAACGGGCACAACGATTAGTTGAAGAAATTCATGCCATGAAGGAACTAAAACCTGATATAGTAACAAAATCTGCTCTTGGTGATGATATCAATTTTGAAAGAATCTGCAAAAAGAAATTATAGAGAACAGGCTCCGAAGAGCAACACCCCAGATTTTTAGCAAAACGAACCTCAGCCCGAGACTCAGTTTAATAAGCATGCACAAAGAGGACCCAAAAATACAGAACAGCAGACACAGCTGCCTCTTCATCCTTCGTGGGAAGCAAGCAGGAGGCGAAAGGAACAGCAATCTAAAATTGCTGTGTTTCAGGGGAAAAAAATTACATTTGATGATTGACTAGTACCTTTTTTTGTGAACTTTTCCACCTAAATTTTTTTTTCTTTTTGTGTTTTTACAGTTCATTATTTAAACTCATATTTGAATAAGTCTCTTGGAGGGGGTGTAGAAATAAGTTTGTTGTTCTCTTTTTTAAGTGTGTTCAAGTTGTGTTTACATAAACCTTCCACAAATCAACCGCATAAATTGGCTTTAAAAAATTTACCCTGATAGTTCCCGTTATAAAAGAATGTTGAGTTTATAACTCTCAGATTTCCTCATTTGTGAGATTTCCTCATTTGTGCTTACCATGAAGTATACTCACTGGATTAGGTCTGTGTTTCTTTGCCTTGAAAATAAATGTTGAGATATATTTAAAATAATAATGGAAAAATATGAGGAACTTATAGTTATCTAAAATACAGATCACCTTTGCAAAACTAAGATTAAGATAATAATGTTTATTAGGAGCATACAGATAATAAATCATACAAATAAATACTAATTTTTATTATTGTTTTAATTATCTGTGATCTTGTACTTTTTGACTGTTTTCGTTTTCCAGGACAGTCTTGGAATTCTGAATTATATTTCAATTACTTAGGCAATATACATTGTTTTAATATCGCAATACAACCAAAAATTGGTTTTATATTTCACTGCATATAAATATTTCGGTTAAATCCAGAATGTACAACCTCTAATTACATGGCATGTGCTCTTATAGAAACGTTGTTTGAGGAATCATAAATTGGAATTGATATGAACAGATTCTGAAGGAAGTATGATTGAAAGAGCATTTCCCCCGATAGCTGAACAAAAGGTGACGAGATGACTCACTGAGGAAGACTACTCTATACATCATAGTACTGTTATTATACAGAAAATGAGATTTTAAAAATCCCTTCAAAAGTTTCACTTCTGTTTCTCTGGAGAAATTAAACGTTCTCTTGGTTAAATAAAAAAAAAAAAAAAATTCATGTTAGCTTATTGGCCCAAATAACGGATGACCCCAGAGCCACTTCACTTTAAAAGGCATTTTGCCCATTTGGGAAGGCGGTAGTGATAGGTAGCATATTTATCTTCCTCTGTTTTTCTCAATGTCCTTCTGGAGCAGAAAGGCAGGGTGCAGGAAGAGAATTTGAGTGGGATAGGCAGTTTCAATGGAAAACACATCCCAAGAAATCTGTAGCACAGATAACTGAGAGTTGACTAGAAACATAGGCAATTGAGAAGCTGAGTAATGAAATTCCTGTCAAGATGGAGGTGTAGGTAGCCATGCATGCCTCCTTGTGCAACCATAGAAAGAATTACAACCAGATCTCAAAACAAATAACAACCAGAACTCAGAAAATCAAGCTATATGGAAGTCCGACAACCAAGGATTTAAAGAAGCTCCATTCACCCAGACAGGTAGAAGAAATGGAGTTGCAGAGATGGGGTGGAGAGACGGTGTGGCTCCGATAAGCAGCAGTGGCAATGGAAGGGATGGTCCCACATTCATGTGTGGTGAATAAAAATCAGGAGGGGTAACCTGGGAGTGAGCGATTCCAGTCCCAGGCCAGACTACACAGCTCAGGGTTACAGCACCAGGAAGGTAAACTCCTCTCAGAGCTCCTTACTGCAAACAGAGCTACAAAGCAGTGAAATAGGTAGCCCTGCCCTGGTAAGTGCCTAAGGCTCTGCCCCTCACAATTTGCAGGTGCCTTTGCTACATAGGCCACACTACTAAGACAGGGAGTAATAGCAGCTCTATTTAATACACAGAAACAAACTTGGGGGCTGCCAAATTGAGGAGGGAAAGAAATATGGCCCAAATGAGAACAGAACAAAACTCCAGAAAAAGTACTAAACAAAACGAAGATAGTCAACCTATCACATGAGGAGTTCAAAACACTGGTGATAAGGATGCTGAAGAAACTCACAGAGTATGGCAAAAAAATAAAGGAAAAAAAATGAAGGTTACACAAGGTGAAATAAAGAAAAATATACAGGAAACAAACAGTGAAGGAAAGGAAGCCGGGACTCAAATCAACAATTTGGGACAAAAGGAAAAAATAAACATTCAACCAGAACAGAAAGAAGAAACAAGAATGCAAAAAACAAGGAGAGGCCTAAGAACTTCTGGGACAACTTTAAACGTGCCAACATCCAAATCACAGGGGTGCCAGAAGGAGAAGAAGAAGAGCAAGAAATTGAAAACTTCTTTGAAGAAATAATGAAAGGAAACTTCTCTAATTTGGCAAAGGAAATAGACATACAAGTCCAGGAAGCACAGAGAGTCCCAAACAAGCTAGAGTCAAAGAGGACCACACCAAGACACATCATAATTAAAACGTCAAAGGTTAAAAATAAAGAATCTTAAAAGCAGCAAGAGAAAAGCAGAGTTACCTACAAAAGAGTTCCCATAAGACTATCAGCTAATTTCTCAAAAGAAACTTTACAGGCAAGAAGGAACTGGCAAGAAGTATTCAAAGTGATAAAAAGCAAGGACTTACAACCTAGATTACTCTATCCAGCAAAGCTATAATTTAGAATGGAAGGGCAGAGAAAGAGCTTCCCAGACAAGGTAAAGCTAAAGGAATTCATCATCACAAAGCCATTATTACATGAAATGTTAAAGGAACTTATTTAAGAAAAAGAAGATAAAGAATATGAACATTAAAATGACAAGAAACTCACAACTATCAACAACTGAATATAAAAAAGAAAAAAACAAAACAAGCGAACAATCAGAATAGGAACAGAATCATAAGTATGGAGAGCATTTAGAAGGTTATTCGCTGGGAGGGGGAAAGGGGAGAAATGGGGAAATGGTGCAGGGATTAAGAAGTATAATTGGTTGGTACAAAATAGTCAGAGGGGTGTATAGGAAATAGTATAGGAAAGGGTGAAGCCAAAGAACTTACATGCATGACCCATGGGAATGAACTAAGGGGTTGGATTGCTGGAGGGGAAGGGAGTACTGGGCGGAGGGGAGCAAAGGGGGGAAAAAATGGGACAACTGTAATAGCATAATCAATAAAATAGACTTTAAGAAAAGAAACTGAATTATTAGCTTTAATAAATAACTATAGCCTTAGTAAATGAAAGAAAATCCTGAGTCACTGCTGACTACAGCAATTTTTAGCTTGATAAAATCTCGAGGGAAAAACATTTCTGTACAAAGATTTCAGCCTCGGGTTATTGCTAGAGCAAAGAAGCTGAGTTTGCATGTTGTGCAATGGAGCTGTGGGATGTCAGAAGCTGCCAACCGACCACCTAGAGATGTTTGTCCTCACTCACCTCCCTGTGGAGCTATCAAACCCTAGGAAGTACCCCTTTGTCTGTTCCCTTGTCTCAGGCCATGTGTAAATTTAGATCCGTTTGACAGGATGGACTCATCCTCCTGCAATGCTTAGGCACCAACACAGCTGAAACACTAATTACTGACAGTGCAGCTCAGTGGAGTCCACTTAATACATCTTACACAAGGTAATGTATAACACCAGGAGAAAAATGGAATTTGTGCATTTGCTGGAAGGACAATATTAGGAATAACAAGGAATCTGGAGAAGGCTGTCACATCCTTCTTATGTTTTTTCTGCCACTTGGATGACTGGCTGAGAGAATGTACAGCTTTCCTCAGTCTTTACCTCCCATTAGGTTCTTTTGAAAATCAGGGAGCTGGTGTGAAAAGGTCTGAAAAAAAAAGTGGTGGTGGGAGGTAGGGTGCGCGTAGGGGGCTCTTTTGTGCCTAGTTGGAGGAGGGTTGTTGCTGCAATAGGCTGGTCTCAGCTCCCATGTGGCCTCCTAATTCCTGGCCTGCCTCCTCTGCCACCCTGCCCCCACCTGGTTCCTGGGGTACACAGTCTGCCCTGGCTACTGCTGACAGGGTGTCCTCACCAGTTGGGGAGCTGGCCATAAACCCCTCTCTGTCTGTATCAGGTGGGTTTAAAGCCAAGGCTGGAAGTCTAGGGGAGATCACTGATGGTTTTACCTTCTGCTAACAAGGGTCTGTGATTACAGTAGGGAGACGTTTGTAAATCCTAAAGGGAAAGGGCATCTACTTATCCCTTAAAACACAGCACATTTGCTGGTTTTTTTCCCCTAGACATCTGTGGAGACAATGGGTGTTTGTAGGGCAGGTTTAGATGACATGTAGTCCTGGCTCTCCCTGGGCTTTCACTTTCTGAGACTTATATGCATAAGTGTAAATTACCTTGTTTAAACCTAGTCATGAGATAAACTGCATTCTCCCTCTTCATTAAAATCACTTGCCCAAGCTTACAGAGCTCATGAGTGAGGGTTGGGGGAGGGGGACAAATGCCAGGGAAGGCATATCCTGGGAAAGAGCAAGGGTGTTGTGGTTGCTCTAGGACTATTGTCACAGGGGCCCTTTGAGGGAGGCGGAGTTGACATCACTCTAAATCAGGGAGCTTTTTGGATTGCCTCTTACCTGGTGAAGTATGCATCTCCCAGATCCTTGATTGAGAGAGAGAGAGAGAGAGAGAGAGAGAGAGAGAGTGAGAGAGAGAGAGAGAGAGAGAGTGTGTGTGTGTGTGTGTGTGTGTGTGTGTGTGTGTGTGTGTGTGTGTGTGTGTGTGTGTTCCAGCACAAGGGTTGTTCATTCTCTCATTGTTGTCATGGCCTGGCATGGCAGAGAGAGACAAGGCCCTGGTGGACCTGGCTCTTAACCTGCTGTGTGAGGTCAGGACAGCCTCACCTCCCTAGGTGTTCACTTCCCTGTGAGATGAGACCAGAGGATGACCCAACTGGGAATGTGTCCTCCTGCCACATTCTGCCTCAGACTGAGGATGGAGTTGGATTGTAGAATTCTGCCTCCGCCATAGGAAATGGCTAATAAGCTTCCTGCCCACAGTGGCTGTGTGTCTTTGTATTGAAAACAGCTGCTTCTGACCTGTATGATGTACTTGTGGGCTCAGAGGAAGCTCTTCTCCAAACCTGCCAACTATATCGTTCCCTGTGATACCCGAGACTACAACCACTAGACCACCACCAACAGACCTTCTTGGCACCAGGCCTTGAATATCTCACTTCCTGACCTTGGTCCCCAAATGTCCTCACAGAACACTGAGCAGTGCTGCTATCCTTTCTGCTCCTCCCTCTCCCTACCACTTTTTAAAAAATGCAATTTTGTAGAAAGTGTATTACCAACAAGTCCAGTACAAGGCTGGGGCATGTCAGGAGGTCAATTGCTGGTGCTGTACTACTGTTTTGCAGATTGAATCCATTTACTACTTTGTGGTGGGGGACATTCCTGAGGAATCCAAGCAGCTGCTCCTACAGAGGGCTTTGGAGATCCCGTGTCCTGTCTGCACCGTGTCCTTCAATGCCAGAGGAGAAGACACTATAGCTTTCCTAAAGAATCTGAGTGCCAAGACTCGCAGCAGGTAGGTGGAAACATGCTCTGAGGGCCTGCTTCCGCAAGATCAGCAGTGGGTCCTATGTTCTTCATGGTCCTAACCAGTCTGCAGCTGTGTTCGTCCCATCTTTCCAGCAATCTTTAGTCTCCATACACTTTTTCTTCTCTCCCCTGTATTAATCTTGCCTTTTTATTTTCTATCATTTGGATGCTTGGACATCTTGGGATCTTGCTGACCTTGCCAAGACTGCGTCTCCTGGGGTGGCTAATTCCTAGAGACAGTGAGTGAATGATGCCACTAGGAGTGCAGCTTTCTTGTGCAGACTAGCGGATCCAGAGCCCACGTGTGCACCCTCAGCTCCTCAATCACCGCAGAGCCACATGCCAGGAAACTATACCTCAGAACCTACTGAAATTATTCAAATTTAGCCAATCCTAAGCCTGCTTACTCTGCCTTACCCATTTCTTCCTGCAGAACCCACAGTACAAACTCTTGCCCATGTTTTCCCCTTGCTTCTTTCCTCTGCCCCCTGATGGGCCCTGGTGCTTCCCTGTGGGGGTTGTGGGGGGGGGGGCTCCTCTTGGGCACTGTATTAGTCTGTTCTGGCCACTGCAACAAAGTAGCACAGGCTCCCGGGCTTAAACAACAGAAATGTATTTCTCATAGCTCTGAAGGCTGGAAGTCCAAGATCAAAATGCCTGCTAATTCATTTTCTGGTGAGAGCTCTTTCTGGCCTATTGCCTTCAAGAGAGAGAGGGAGAGAGAGAGAAAGCAGGGGAATCGAGAACACGTAATCTCTCTGGTATGTCTTTTAAAAAAGGACACTACTGTAGGATCAGGACCTACTCTTAGGACCTCATTTTGTACTGGACAGGAGACCTGGCCCTGAGTGGGTCTGCATAGGGCTAGCTGGTCATACATGGGTTCTTGACTTCGTGCAGGAAAGATTTCACATGAGTTCAGATTACTTTGAGGATAGGTTTATTACAGCTGGGGACAGTGAAACAAGGACGGGCATAGCATAGAAGAAGCAACAGGAGAGACCTAGGCGGGGCTGCTTTGACTTTCTAGAGACGTTATAGGAAAGAAGTGAGCCATGCCAGGGCTGCTTAGCTCACCGGGAAGCCAGAGAAAAGGGGGCCTTGGAGACAGGTTCCAGGGGTTAGCCCAGCATGTGTTGCCACTGCCCATTGCTCTCCCAGTTGCAGGTCTCGGAGACCCTTAGAGTTTAGGAGATGCGTGCTTGCGGTGGAAGAATAGGGGGGATGGAAAGGTATCGGGGTGCTCCCCAGAGGGAGAGCTTACACTCTGGGTCCTTTGTCTTGAGGGTTTTTATTTATTTAGAGAGAAGGGACAGGAGAGAAAAAGAGGGGGAGAGAACCATCAATTCGGGCCAACTGGGGACCAAACTTGCAACCTTTCACTTTGCAGAACGATGTCCAAACAACTGAGCCACACTGGGCAGGGCTGTCTTGAGGGTTTTTATCTCTCTCTTGCAGGCAGGAATCTTAGGGGTGGTCTCAGGAGAGGATCCCAATGTAATATTCATCAGATTTCCAGGGGTGTCCTTTCAGGGTCTAGATCTCCACTGAATTGTGACACCAGGGCTGGGGTTCATTAGTCAATGTAGCTGGTCCTGATGTCAGCCATAGCATCGCTTGTCTGATTTTGCTGATTTTCTGGGCCTGGAGCTAAAACACGACTGAGGCCTAGATGTACTTGATGTAGGTCAGAACCTCATTATCCTGGGGGCTTAATGCTTAAGGGCTAATCTCCAGCCCCCTTATTTGTTCTCCCTCTAAGGGGGGAGGGGTGTGGTGCATCTAACCCATATCAATATAAACATTCCAGGGGAGGAAAGGTCAGGGGAGGGTCCAAACCTCATGACCAGCGATATGAAAGGTCAGGGGGTCTAAACCGCATGACCAGCAATATGCTAGGAGAGGAAAGATTCCCTGTGGGGTCTGTGTGTGTGGTCCTTGTTTTCCCAGTTTTTCCCATTGCTAGGCACCTGGGGTTTTCCACTCCAGTGACCCTCTACACCCGGTCCATTGTTCCTGCTCTGCTCACCACAAATCACTTTAGGGATTAAGGCTTCAACATATGAAATTGAAGAGTGGACACAATCTCGTTTATAGCGGGAACTGTGAGTACTGGACTGTCTTTTCAGTTGCAGTTGACGTGATCTGTTGGCCTCATCATATCTGAATAATAATGAAATCTACATTTTAAAACATTTCCCGCTGCCCTGTCTCTGTGTGTGTGAGTTCAAGTCCCTTGTGAAGAAAGGCCAGCTGCTTATTGTAATTACAAAGAGAACGACTGGGTCCTTTCCTAAGTTAGCCTGTCTGAAATGAATGCAATGCCTGCTCTTGAGTATTTGTTCTCAAATTGAGTTGCTCATCATATTTGTCTGGGGAGTTCGATAATCAGTTGGATGCCTGGGCTTCACCTTGCAAGCTGATTTCATGGACTACAAAGGAACCTAAGAATATGCATTTAGCCCTTCATTTTGCATAAGAACTTCTAAGGGAGCTTGATTAAAATGTAAATAAAGTTTTGGCTCCAGTCCCAGAGATACTGTCAGGATCTAGAGAGAGCCAGGGACATCATTTTTCACAGGGCTCCTGGTGATTCTGAGGAACAAGGCCCTGGCTGCTCTTAAAGCACTTTAAAGTCTTCTAATACCAGGTGATTGGCTACCATTCTGGGTTTCTGAATCCCCAAATAGAGAAAGGACTCACTGCCCCACTTTCACTATTGGAGACAAAAAAAGGCAACTGGCAGGGCCCCTGTTCTTGCTTGCCCTCTTCTCAGCTCCTGTGGGCATTTCCTCTGGGCAGGTGAGAGGCCAGGCAGTGATTTAACAGGGAGTTAACTCTGACTTTGAGCACTTTAAATTCTAACAATTTACCACTGCATTTCAGCTCCAGATTTTTAGGCCATGGCCCATGGAGTTCTGTAGAAGAGGATGAGGTGTAGACAGCCCTCCTGTCCCTGCTCCTGCCCTCGAAAGTAAGCCCACCCACAGCCAGTGGTGCTCTCCCTCCTCACTGCGCCAGGCCCCTGGGGTTCCCAGCTGGGCTCTCTGCACTCTGGGTCTTGAGCCCCCCAGCTGAAGTGCGGTTATTATCCAACTGTAAGGGCATGTTCTGAGTGTGTCAGCTTGCAGGGAGCCTGGGGTCTGCGTCCCCCTGTGCCCAAGGCTGTGTCTAGGCAGAACCAACAGCCCTCAGGCACAGTGCTGTACTCTGCAGGCTCCCCAAAGAGCCCAACTTAATGGTGATTTGCTTTGTGCACAAGGGCTGCATTAGCCAGAGGGAATGTCTGCCTTGTTCTCTTTTCTAATCTGGAGAACACATCAGAGTAGAAAGTCTTGGGCACCAAAGGCCTTGGCACTCAGGGTGTGGGGCCTGCCAGGAATAGCCTTGGCATCTCTCCTCTGTCCTGCTAGGAAGCTGGTCATTTCTGTTCTGGAGGAGGTCCCAGCAGGAGGCAAGCACAACCAGACTGAGTCCATGAGCCTCATGAGGGGCCATTGATTTGTTCCCTGCCATCAAGCCATCATCCTAATGTCACCTGAAACCCTTTAGAAAGAGACAGGACTGAGACTTTCCATGGCCCAGGTGAGGCCCACACCTCTCCCACTGTTGGCCCATCCACCCATCCATCTGTCCTCACCTGTGCTTCACGATTCTCTCTGGGTTGAGTGAATAGCAAGAGGCCACCCCTGAGGGGCAAGGGGAGCATTACTCAGAGCTCTCTTCTGCCCATCTGAAAGAAATTTCCTATGATTACTCTCTTTGGATTCCGGATAAGTGGCTTCAGATGTGACTTAACCCATCACCCATGCACTTCACCAGTGCTCCTTCAGCTTTAAGGTGCACATGAGTTTCCTGGGGAGCTTGTTCAAGTGCCAATTTGGACTCAACATCTGGGTGGGTGAGGGAACATGCACCCTAAGCAGCTCCCAGGTGCTGCTGCTGCTCCTGGGGCCACACTTGGAGGAGTTGGTCCCTATAAACCTGTCTACACAAGAATTCTCTCCATTCGTGCTGTCCATAGGTCCTGGGGAAGTTAAAGCAAATGCAGCCTGTCAGTCATGGGCAAGTGAGCCCCAGTGCCTGTTGTCATGGGCTCTCTGACTGCAGGGCTGTGGGCACTGTGGGGTCACATTAGACTTGGCTTGTCAAAACTGAGTTGCCGTGACTGAAGCCTGGGAACAAAGAATAAATAAAGCACAGGGTATCATGTTTCCAGGGAAGAGATACCATTTAGCTGAGCTATTACTCTGTAATAAAGAGAAGGGTCATCAGTTAAAATCCCAACACATCCACGATTCTACTTTTTCCCACCTCCCTGTCTCATCTGTGGGAACAGACAAGGTACAGGTGAAACAGTGTGGAAGAGCAAGTTCACAGTTTTGGGAAACTGAAGAGACATGCGCAGATCCCTCCTTCCAGCCTGATGTTGCAACTCTCTTCATGTTTCAGGTTCCATGCATTTGCAGAGAGAACAGAGTGTGTGGAATTTCCTGAATTCTCCCTAAAAGATGGTGACAGTATAGTGACTTGGAATTCAAGGAAACTGAAAGGAAAACTCCCTCCAGGTACCTGGAATCAAAAAGAAACAAGTGTGTTTTGTATCTTAATTTCAGATGATCATGTATCCTTGAAAATAAAGCAGTAGGTAGGAACTATGTCTTGTATATTTATGTGGTACAAGGGTAGAGTTCATGGATGTGAATAGTAAATTTTTCAGTTGAGCAGCCAGTCATAAGCTTATCACCCAGGGCAGTGCCCTAAGTGATAATGTGTTTACAAACTTGGGAACCTTCTGGAGACGTGGCCCTGGGGCCTGCCAGTGCAGGATGTAGTTCTTGGCAGAGCAGAGCCCTGTGTGAGAGGACGAAAGGGTAGTTAGACATCTGAGGAAGGCCGTCCACTTCCACCCTCCTGTTCACTTTTAGTTATCAAGGATTTCTAGCCTCAATGTGAGGCAAGAATTATGCTTTGGGGACAGGAGAGAAGCTGTAGGATACAGCTGCTTTAACGTTTCCTTTTTATGTAACAGTGTTGTAGAGGCTGCCCTGGGACTGAGCAGGAGGCAGCTCTGTCAGGTGGGGAAGGCAGGGGACAGTCAGGTGGTCGTGGAGATGAAGGCAAGGGGTGAAGTCAAAAAGTGTATCTCTGAATTCAGATTCTTAGTGCCCCAAAGCAGAGCAGGGCAGCAGGGGAGAGGTCCCAGTGGAACTCATGGTGGGCACTCCTTTAGGAAATAACCTACACCTTTGTTCTGATGGTGAATTAGATGTCTTCAAGAAAATGAGAAAATATCAATCGATAAGCAAGGTCGATGCTAAGAAAAAATTAATTCGGGATGTATGCCATGCCTATTGAATGCACATATGCCTGGTTTTTATGCTGTCTCCTCATAATATCCATTGACATTTTAAGCTTTTTATTTTTTTACCCGCAATACATTTTTCCTTCCTTTCTCTTTTTCTTTTCTTCAGTCCTTCCCCGACCTTGTTCATTAGTATAGATTTGGGTAGGTTCAGCAGCACAATTTGAAAGGAAAACAAAAGATTGAGCTGAATCAGCAGTGTGCTTACTTCACTTTCCTTGTCAATGTACTAAAGCCTTTAAAAATTTGGAACAATAATATTTCATTTGTACCAATTAGCAAGTGGAGATATGAAAGGTGATAATTATTCTCTAAAGTTCCCAGAGTCCTTTGGACTGCTCCAACTTAAATTAGTAGAGACTGGATAAATTAGATAAATGCATTGCTACAAATTCTAATTTTATTTAATTTTGATGTTTGATACTTATTGATAAGTAAATATTTATAGGAATTTGCATATCTTATCATGGGTTTGATAAATAAATTATAATAGTGTCTGCAAATAAGTTATTTATTTATGAATTATAACCAATGGTTAGGTCTTATATTTTGGGATGGTTCCTCATATTACCCTCTACTCCTAAAAGGAAAAAGTAGTTGTAAACTGAGAGCAATTTTGCCTTGTTTCTTGCTTCATTACAAAGGCAAAAATAGATACATCATGTACGATCATTTATTTGTTCTGTGCTTGCTTTGGATTCTTATATGGACATTTATTCCTTGGAAGAATTTCTCCTCAGATTGAATTTTTTCCTATTTATTTTTCCAGGATTTTTTTTTCAGGTGATAGAAAGCTTTTCCAGTATTTTGACAGGGGCAGTATGTGCTCTTTAGGTTGGTACATTAAGTAGTGCATTACATTTAAAGTTTTTCTTGCATTACCTCCCAAGAGTTCATGGTCAATCTTCTTTTACTGTCAAGACTATTAAGAGAGAAGACAGAAAGGAGACTAAAGTTCACGATACCTATTGTGCCAGCTCCACTAACCACTTGTGCAGATGGTGGTGTCTGCCCACCTCAGGGATCAAGAGAAAATTGCCTCTAACCCATGATTCTGTGGTCAGGTGCTATCTAAAGACCTTCCCTGGATTTCTGAAATCTAAGAGGAACACTTTTGTTCCCCTCGCCCTCTGGTATTCTCCGTTTGCCTGTGCTGAGTCTGGTTTCCCCATGTTAGCCGGGATGAAAATTCATGTCCTCTATCCCCTCCCACCACTCTCCTTTTACACTCTTCATTAGGTGTGATTTTAATAGATGGCTTGACCCTCTGAAAGTTGAGGAAAGACTAATATACATCCTCCCCGATCCTCCCTTCTAGTTCTCCTTTTGCCTTTGGAAGCCTCTCACTATTTCTATTTAAGAGCAAAACATGCCTTTGAGTTTCCCCTCTGATCCCAATGATAATATCTTATACTTGGGGTTTGTTAAGCTTCTTGGACCTGTTGGTTTATAGTTTCCATCAAATTTTGAAAAATTTCAGCTATTATTTTTTTTTTATCACAGGTCTACAGGTGAACTGCAGTTTGATTACTCTAGGATGGATTTGTCTTCTTTTAACTAGTGTTATCCATGGTATATTTTTACTGTAGCAAATACCATGAGCGCAAGAGCCAAGCCAAGCCATGCAGCTATGCATTAGGCCCCTGTTCATATTACATTCACTGATAGTCCAATGACCAAAGCAAATCACATGACCAAGTTCAATTGTAGTGGGATTGGAGGCCTCCACTCCCACTGAGATGGAAAGGGAAGTAAATATTTGCTGAACAATAATGTAAGCTATCACAATCTTTTGTTCTTGTGTGATTCTCTTTTGGGCTCTGGGAAAGTGATGGACATTGAATCAACTTTGGAGTTAGACCTGGATTCAAACCCTAGTTTTGCCAATAATTACTTGTGTGACTTGAGGCAAGTTACCTAACCTTTCTGAGCTATGTTCCCTCAGCTGTAAAAATGGGAATAATAACATTTACTCATGTAGTTGTTGGGAGAATTAAAGCATATGGCACAAATGAAAATGTTTAGTACAAAATTGGCATTCAGTTAATGTTAGTTTCCTTTTGGAATTCCAAGTGGGCTTTTATTGTAGGCATTGATTCTAGAATGTAAGATAATCCAACAGGATATGCAGCCTCTGTCATAAAGAACATTTTTAGAGTAGTCATGATACTAACCAGTATATTTACATGCATAATGATAGCTGGGAACTGGAATTTGGAACTAGGAAGTGAATATTGTATTGTTAAATGTGTCCCAACGGGAGGAAGAGCCATGTTTAAGGTTGATATTAGGAGTAGGCCACTGGGATCCATATAGAGGAAATCAGGAGCACCTGTCCTTTGACTAGAAGTGGTAAGTAGGATTATACTGTGGGGCCTTTCTGGAAATGACTTTCAACCACTTCCCTATTGTCAGACTAAGTTCAGTGAGAGGCTTGAATGGTGCAGGAATATTTGTAAATTGGACATGATAATTTTCATTCTTAAGAAGATTTCAGGGCCCTGGCTGCTGTGGTTCAGTGGATTGAGCGTCAGCCTGCGAGCCAAGTGTCGCTGGTTCAATTCCCAGTCAGGGCACATGACTAGGTTGCATGTCAGGTCCCCAGTTAGGGGCACAAGTGAGAGGCAACCACACAGTGATGTTTCTCTCCCTCTCTTTCTCCTTTTCCCTCTCTCTAAAAAAATAAATAAACAAACAAACAAATAAATAAATAAATAATTTTTTTAAGAAAAGAAGCTTTCTGGTTGGAATGGATTGTTCTGGTTGATGGCTGGGTTATTACTGTCTTGGGAAGGAACTTTAACTGCTGGTGTTTCCAGGGACTGTATCTTTAAGGGGTACAGTCCTAATCCTATGGGGAGCTATGCCTTAGGTTATGAAAGTCCTGTGGACCTAGAGTGAGGGGTCTATTTCATAGTTTGGGGACTTTCTCTTAGGAAGTAAAAAGGCATTTTATCTTTTTTTTTTTTTTTTTTTTGGTTCTTTCTGTTTTATGCTCAAAAATTTTAATTAAACTAATAATAAAATTTTCAATGAGGGCCTGGCGTCAGGCTGAAAAAAAAAAAAGAATTTCAGCAGCGATGTAGTTAGCCCAGGATCTGGACTCACTGGTTAAGCTAACAGGGACTTATTTTAGATGGCCTGCAGTGTCAGGCTCTTCAGAATTGGAAATTCAAGGCACTCCAGTGATAGGATGAGCACCCAGGCTGACAGCCACGGTCAGAGCTCTGAGCTCCCACTTCAAGCCAGAGCATTATACTTTATACATGAGGAGAAGGAACAGAAGCAGGAAACTGCGGGCAGCTGGGGCACAGTTTTAACTTTCGTGTGTTTACGTATTTTCTCATATGCACAACCAGTAGCTCAGAACCCTCTCGTGGTTCTAGGTGATCAGAGTTGGCCAGCACTGGCACTTTCACTTCCGGGCCTGCCCCACCCATTCAGCCACCGCTAATCAACCCACCGTCACCCCTTTCCCCTGAGCCTGCACTGGCCGTGGCCCCTCGCAACACAGCATGCTGGCCAGCCCCTGAGAACTGAGCAAAACTGGCAAATAGGGTTCAGTGTGCTCACGACCGTATTTTGCTTGTGGGACCTCAGACAGACTTAGCAATGAATAAATAAAAAGGAGTATCAGGTAATAGGAAAAAGGCAGTTTTTCTGAGAGTATCTTTGTTTTTGTCCAGTCCTCCTGGCAAAACGGTAGTAGAAAAGCTGCTCTGTTCCACTAGTATTAAGTCCAAGAATGGCGTAGCTATAAAAATGTGGTTGATTCTGTCTTTGGAAACGGCACTTCTTATGTGTTGGTAGAGAAAAATGCATGGACTAAAACTAAATATTATGAAATCAGATTTTCTCTTCTTTAACATATGTCCAGGATGTTATGCTTAAGAAGAAGAAAATAATCAAGTTGCATTTTTGGACTACATGTGTGATCTTTAATTAGATAGTTAAAGTTAACTGGCCTGTTACTTGGCCTTGGCATTGCTGCTTTGTTTCTAATGTCTAATTTAATTTGGAAACACTGATGGGTGCCTGTTTGTAGCTTACTGACCGCAGGAGGCTCTCTCAGAGGTCACCTTCCTTCTCCCTAGAATTCAGTGGATGGAGCTGCTGCAGCTGCACTGCCAAAATTGTTGCCACATGACAGTTGACAAGGTTGAGAGACTTCAATTATCTCCAAGGTCCTGTTCCTTCTAACAGTGGGTTGCTTTGAATTTCTTTTTGCTGCTATGAGACAATCATCTGGTTAGTTAACAAGCATTTATTAAACTGTATCTGTGGGCTTTAGAGTCTTACTGGGGTTAAGGAGGAGATTTAAAAAGAAAAAAAGACAAGGTTCCTATTCAGGGAACCCACACTCTTGCAATGCCAATTATGCTTCTGCTTGATGATTGAGAAGTTGCTCCTTCTCTCCATAACGCCAGGATCCCACTTTAGAACTTAAGAACTGTTCACCTGCACCTCTTCTCCCCTTGGTTTTATTCTCAGCTCCTGGCTGCTGTCCAGCCTGATACCAGGACCCCCACCGCTCACTGTAGCCCTCTCCTGGCACTGGGCAGTGGTGGGGTGGGCTCAGCCCAGTTCTTCCATCACCAGTATAATCTCTTAGAATCATGCTGAAGTAACTGAGTGATGCACCCTGCATCACCTAACAAAACTTGAGGCATAGAGAAATCCCTCAAAAATCTTTTAAAAATTGAGTTGCTAGGAAAAAGAACTAATGAAGACTTCTGGAACATTTGAAAAAACTTGCCCTGATTTCAGGGTGAGAGCTCTACTCCATGTCTGTTATTTGAAAGTTGGGCGGTGTGCTGAGCTCTGGGGATACAATGATGAAAAAAGGAGGTCCCTCTCTTTTCAGTAGCTTATGTTCTAGAATGGCCTATTTGGAAGTATCTGCCAGAAGTCAGGACTTACCAGGGAGAGTGGTTACAAAAATGAATAAACATAGTTCTGTGTTCAAGGAAGTCACAGTTTGAGAAGGGAGACAAACTGCCCATAGTAGAAGCCCAACACTTGCACACTCTCCAAGTTAATAACCCATGGGGCCTGTCCTGTTGCAGCTGCCATCCAGTGCCAGCAGAGTGCAGCTGAGCCAGCAGGTGTGTGCTATTATCCACCAGCATGTCACTTTAGGCCCCACCTTGGGGATATGGCTCAGCAACCATCATAACCTATGTATCAGAATTAAACTGGGTGGTTTCCATCCCAGGAAAAGATGAGTCAATAGGCTCCTGAAGGAAACTAAAAACAACCAATACATCTCAGATGAGGTTTGCTGACATAGATCTCACATTGTGATAACTTGGGAGGATGCACAAAGATAGTGTTCCAGTGTGGGAGGAGTATCAGGGCTTTGGATACAGACACACTCGAGTTCGAATCCTGAATTTTCCACTCATTAGTTTTTGTGGCCTTGCCCAAGTTCTTTAATTTCTCTGAACCACAGTTTGTTTATCTGTTAAATGGGGGTTATCATCCCTACTTGTGTGATTGTCGTGAGAGTAAGTTGACATATTTAAGTGCCCCATATGTTGGCTGGCACATAGTACATTTTAGTTTCCCCTTCTTTTTTCTTCTTTTTGTATCAGCAGGAAATAGTCATTATAAAATACATCTAAAATAAACAGTGCCCTAAGAAACAGTTGAGTGCTATGAACCACATCAATGAGTAGCCTGACATGGGTATCTAAAAGATTGTATATCAGGGACTCTCTGGAATTTTGAAGGAAAAAAAGAGCTCTGACTTCTTTGGGAAGCATTTCCTTAAGGCAGAAATAAGAATATTCGGGTATTGGGATATTTTATTTCCCAAGAATGTTTTAGATAGAAATAATTTGTTTATATACCTGTCTCATCTATTAGACTAAAGTGTCACAAACTTTTCTTGCAAAAGAATCAATGGGATGCTTTTATTTTATTATCATTGTTTTTAGTCCTCACTTGAGGATATGTTTATTGATCTGAGAGAGAGAGGAAGAGAAGGGAGAGAGAGAGACAGAGTGATGGCGATGAAAGAGAGCATTGATGTGAGAGAAAAACATTGGGGTTCTGAGGACCACACTCTGGGAAGACCACACTGGAGTGAGAGCCTGTTCACTGTATTTCCAGTGACTGAGTTTTGTGGAATAATGAGTGAATGATGATGTTCCAGGAAGGTGACTTGTTGAGAAGAAGATATGTTTATTTTTAAAAATATTTATTTATTTAGAGAGAGGGTAAGGGAGGGAGAAAAAAAGGGAGGGAAGTATTAATGCGATCGGTTGCCTCTTGTACGTGCCCTGACCAGGAACTGAACCCACAATCCAGGTATGTACCCTGATCAGAAATTGGACCAGAGATTTTTCACTTTGTGGGATGAAGCCCAACCAACTAAGCCATGCCAGTCAGGGCAAGAAGAGGGTATGTTTAAATAATTGGCTTCCTAGTTTCTAGGTCAGTCTCTTGTGGGTTGGAAGAAAATAATTAGTCTCCTAAAACTTGCACTTTCCTGGATGTCCTTGCAGAGCTGGGAGTAGACCCCACTGTATGAGTGGGACTCAGTCTCCAGTAGCTCACATGACCCATTTCACAAAAATGTGCTTCTGTTGAGGACAGGAGGCTGAATAGATAGATGCTAGTGTGGGTTTGTTCCCCCAAAACAATAGTCCTAGCTTATTCTTTCTCTGTTGATTCAGAGTTGTCTCATGGGAATCAGGGAGCATATCAGTGACCAACTTGCATTTGTTTTGTGCATAAAGGTCCATTAGAACCAAAAGACATCCAGCCTTTTTGTGATGGAAAAGCTGAAAAACAATTTTAATAAATTTGCTCTATAAGAAATTCATAAAAGTCTCCTGAATTTACTTTCATTAAAACCCTTACCCTTTGAGTTGTGTCTTTTAAATGGTATAAATTGAATAGATTTATTTAACTAAACTATATTCATGGATATTTTTGCCATTTTTTCCTTTAGCTATTGCTTCTTTATCCACATGATTGTTTTTATCACCTGCTTGCCTGGTAACACCCAGAGCCACAGGTCATGCTTCTTGCTGAGTTGGGTGGAGCACTTGCTCTTTACCATGGAAAGAATGGTGATGGTTTATATTCAGGGTTTCTATGGGAAAGTTGGGTGATTAGATCTCATTACATTTTCACTTTGTAGTCCTCCACTTAGAAGAGATGCTCCGGGAGCTAGTGCCATACTCACCTACTAACAGTTGGCCATACTTGGTATTTGAAACGTACAAGGGGGAACCCAAAAACCACCCTAGAATTTATTCATAAAAGATTGTGTATTTAGGACTTCCAGCCAAGATGGAGGCGTGGATGGATGTGCTGCATCTCCCTCCATGGCTGAGAAAGAATACAACTGCCTCGAAGCTGGAGACAGCCAGAGGTTCCAGGGGATCGGACTGCATGGAAGTCCAGCAAACAAAGATATAGGGAGGAAATGCTCATCTAGACAGGTGAGGGGGGTGGGTGGAGGCAGGGCGGAGAGGACACAGAGTGATGGCGGCAGCAGCGACGGCAGTGGCGGGCTGGCGGAAAGCACAGTCACACATTTTTAAAGGTCAGGAGGGACACCTGAGGAGCATTCCTGGCTCCTCGCCAGACCTCGTGGCCCACAGTCCCAGCACTGGGGAAGGTTGGGCCTCATTGCTTCTGACTGTAGACCGGTGGGGGTTGGGGTGGAGGTGGAGGCTGCTGGTCTCAGCAGAGTCCACTTGTTTGGGGGGCCCCCACAGTCCTGGAACGTCTGCGGACCCACCCACTCTGGGAGCGATGGCCAGGGCAGCGGCTGGAGGTGCGCCAGTCCGGTGCAGAAGTGGGAGAGGTGCCCGGAAAAGGTGTGAGAGCTGGGAAGGCACATTGTTCCCTCTCGGACCCCTCCCCCACATACAGTGCCACAACGTGGTGAAACAGGTCGCCCTGCACTGGTGAATCCCTAAGGCTCCGCCCCTTACAATGTAACAAGAGCGACAGCTCTACCGGGACATGGAGGCAAACACAAGAGCCTGTCAGAATGAGGAGACAGAGAAGTATGGCCCAAAAGGGGAAACGGATCAAGGTTCCAGTGGGAGAACTAAGCAACGAGGAGATAGCCAACCTAACAGATGAGGAGACAGACAACCTAACAGATGCAGAATTGCAAACACTAGTGATAAAGATGCTCACAGGCTTGACAGATATGCTTGAGTACAGCAAATGAGTAAGAGAAGTGAAGGCTATGCTAAGTGAAATTAAAGAAAATCCACACAAAACCAATAGTGAAGGGAAGGGAAGCAGGGTTCATATCAATGATTTGGAACATAAGGAAGGAAAAAACAGTCAACCAGTGCAGAATGAGGAAGCAAGAATTGAAAAAAATGAAAACTTCCCAAATTTTGCGAAGGAGATGGACATACAGGTCCGGGAAGCATGCCGAGTCCCAGGCAAGCTGGACCCAGAGGGGACCACACCAGGATGCATCATGATTGAGTTGCCAAAGGTGAAGCTAAAGAGGGGACAGATCCAGGAAGTGCAGGTCATTCTAAGAAGCACCAACAAACAATAGGAGTCACAAAAATGGGGAGACAGAGAAACAACCCCCCATTGAAAGGAAAGGTAGAGTCCCCAGAAAGAGTGCTAAATGAAATAGAGGGGAGCCAACTATCAGATATGGAATTGAAAGCATGGATTATGGAGAAGCTCAATGAGCTCAGCGGAAACTACAAAGAACTCCAGAAAAACTACAGTGGACTCCAGAAGAACTATAAGGAACTTTCTGAGAATTATACCAGCATCAAAAAGGACATGGAAGCTATCAATAAGAGCCAGGAGGAAATGAAGAATACGATCTCTGAATTGAAGAACACAGTAGAAGGAATTAAAAGCAGGCTAGAGGAAGCAGAAGATCGGATCAGCGAGCTGAAGGACAACGTAGACAAAACCTCCCAGACAGTGCAACAAAATGAAAAAAGACTGAACAAGACTGAAGAGGCTCTAAGACAGCTGCAGGACAACATGAAACGTAATAATATCCGTATCATAGGAATTCCAGAAGGAGAAGAAGAAGAGCAAGGGATAGAAAAGCTCTTTGAAAAACTAATGACAGAAAACTTCCCTAACATGAAGAGAGAAAGAATCATGCAAGTCCAGGAAGCACAGAGGGTCCCAATGAAGATGAACCCCAACAGGCCCACTTCAAGACACATCATAATTAAAATGCCAACATTCAAAGACAAAGAGAGAATCCTAAAAGCAGCAAGAGAGAAACAACTAATAACATACAAGGGAGCTCCAATAAGGCTATCATCAGATTTCTCAGCAGAAACACCACAAGCCAGAAGGGAATGGCAAAAAATATTCCAAGCAATGAAAAACAAAGGCCTACAACCAAGAATACTCTGCCCAGCAAGGCTCTCATTCAAAATGGAAGGTGAAATAAGGAGTTTCCAAGACAAAAGAAGGCTAAAAGAATACATCTCCACCAAATCAGCATTGCAAGAGATGCTAAAGGGTCTGCTTTAAGAAGATGAAGAAAGAGAGAAAGACAGAGAGGAACACGAGTACAAAGGGGGAAAATGACAATGAATAAGTACTGAAAGAAAGAAAGAACTTCTACCATTTGCAACAACATGATTGGAACTAGAGAGAATTATGCTTAGCGAAATAAGCCAGGCTACAAAAGAAAATTACCTTATGCTATCACCTGTTACAGGAAACTAATGAACAACACAAACAAATGAGCAAAATTGAACCAGAGGGCATAAGCCTACGATCTCATTACCTGAGTGATTGTCTGTACGTATAGGCCTCACTTAATCCTGTCTGCATTGCTGCCTCCTGAGACTCAATGGTTTGGCTGAACTAAGTGGCTGGGTTGGTGAAGAATGGGGTGGTCTGTGGGCTTCACTTTAAAACTGGTTTCTCTTTTCTATCCTAATGGCTTGGACAGAAAGAGCCCAGAGGCCTGAGAGGGGGGAAACCTAAAATATTTCCCTCAGTCCAAACTAAGTATAATGGGCAAAAGGGTTTTGGACAGGTGAGATGTACCTGGCATACCTTCCTCCAAAGAAGCACTTCTTTTCCCTAATGTGGGACATTGAAAAATTAATCCCTGCCTTTTGTTATCTAATGGTTATGGACTGAATGATGTCTGTTGCCTCCAGAATACAACAGGGATGCCAGCCTATTAAACTGAGCACGCTTTTGTCCGGGGACAGTCAACTGACCTGAAGTCTGCACGATCCTTCCCCATGTGGGAAGGCCACCATCCCCTCCACACCCCCACTCTTATTAGGGATTTCTTGACCCACGGGTAGGTAGGACGACGACCATGTCCAGCTTGAAGCAGCTAGAGGAGCTCGAGACCTTCGTCCATTGTCCTTTATAAGATTGTAAAGGGTCTTAAGTCTGAGAGGGAGGGATTGTTATTTTTTATTGTTAAAATATTTAACTAATTAATTAACTATTTTTAAAAAAGAAGAAGAAGAATATATGAAAGGGTGAGGCAGGAGAGCTTGTATGTACGACCCATGGGCATGGACTTGGAGAGGGGATTGTTGGGGAAGGGGGATGCTGGGCGGAGGGGAGCAAAGGGGAAAAAATTGGAACTATTGTAACAATATAATCAATAAAATATACTTTAAAAAAAAAAGATAAAGAGAGAGTCCTGGGGGCAGCAAGAGAGAGGCGGAGAGTTGCCTACAGTGGGGTACCTATAGGACTATCAGCTGATTTCTCAGAGGACACTTTGCAGGCAGGGAGGGACTGGTAAGCAGTATTAAATGTGATGAAAGGCAACCTGCAACCCAGATTACTCTATCTAGCAAAGTTATCATTTAGAATGGAAGGGCATATGAAGTGCTTCCCAGACAAGGTAAAGTTCAAGGGGTTCATCATCACCAAGCCATTATTATATGAAATGTCAAAGGGACTTACTTAAGAAAAAGAAGATCAAAACTATGAACACTAAAATGACAACAAACTCACAACTATCAACAACTGAATCTAAAAAATAAAAACAAAATCCAATAGGAAAGGGTGAAGCCAGAGAGCTTGTAGGTACAACCCATGGGCATGGAATGGTGGGGGGGATTGCTAGGGGAGGGGTGGTGCTGGATGGAGGGAAGCAAGGGGGAAAATATTGGAACTATTGTAACAATATAATCAATAAAATATACTTAAAAAAACAAAATCCAACTAAGCAAACCAGAATAGGAACAGAATCATAGGTATAGGGATCATTTGGAGGGTTATTAGATGGAAGGGGGAAGGGGGAGAAATGGGGAAATGGTGCAGGGACTAAGAAGCATAACCGGTTGGTACAAAATAGACAGAGGGAAGTTAAGAATAATATAGGAAAGGGTGAAGCCAAAGAACTTATATACACGACCCATGGACATGAACTAAGGGGGGTGGGATTGCTGAAGGGAAGTGGGGTACAGGGCAGAGGCAAGCAAAGGGGAAAAAATTGGAACTACTGTAATAACATAATAAAATATACTTTAAAAATTGTGTATTTATTTTTACACGTTTAAACTTCAGCCACCTTCAAAGTACTCTCCATTTGATGCAACACACCTATCAGGATTTTTTTTCCACTGCTCAAAAGAGTTTTGAACTCGTCAATTTTGATGCCTTTTAGTGCTTCTGCCACTTTTTGTTTCACTTCTTCCACATCAGCAAAATGTTTCCTTTTGAGGACTTTTTTCATCCAGGGAGACAAAAAAAAGTCGCTTGAGGTGAGATTGGGTGAATAGGGAGAGTGGGGTATGGGGGTTGTCCAGTTTTTGTTCAACATTCAGTGTGGTGTGGGCAGGTGCGCTGTAAATCACCCATCATGAAATGGGCAAAAGCACTGAGTCTTCAAAAAAAATTCACTGAAGTCAAATGCAGCCTCTCACAACAGTGCCAGCTGGTACACTGATACAGATGGGCTCCTAGAACACTCACACACCTAGTAGGGGAAGCCTGTACTGCAAGGGGCCCACCCTCCAGAAGATAATCCTGTTTGGGAGGGTCCCTCCTTGTATACTACTTCTCGTATATTCATTGCCCCCGAGAAGATGTCAGATGTTTATCCAGATGGTGAGATGACTATTTGCTTTAATTAGTGGTTAATTCCATAGGGCAAGACTTAGTGCAGCTCCACACTCACCTCAGCGTTAGCGCAGTGGGGCAGATCAAGCCAGCAGTGTTCATTGACCTCTTGACAACAAAACATCTTAATATATAAATAATTTAACACAAATAACTGGGAATTTTTCCATTATAACAAACACAACTGATTTCACCACTTTCAATCCTTTTGTAGGTGTAGTAAGTCCTCTTTCACCAGATTTATGTTATAAACTTAGAGCTCTGGGAATTTTAATCACCTTATAGTTTTTTTATATTTAAAAAATGTTATATGATACTTTCTGAAAATAGAATTGTGCTGCTTTTGCCTACGAATACAGCTGTTTGATGGTTATATTCGGCTCCCTCAATGCTCATGACTGAATAGCAGTTTAGTGCACAGGTGGACAGCACGGTCTCTACCCAGCTCAGCCCGTTCTTCACCCAGAAGCCCTGGGCATGGGGAAAGGGCCACAGGCAAATGGGCCTTGGTAGGAGCTGGGGATGGAGTCTGGGATTCCAGGCTGCTGAGAGGCTTTATTTCTGAACTGCCCTCTCCTAGGGCTACATTACATTGTCCTTGGACTAGTGCCATGTCTAGCTGCTTTTCTAATTGCCTTTCCCTTCCTGCCCTTGGAATGATAATATTTCAGATATTTGGGGAAGCCTTGCCTACCTGTGGTGTAAAGATCTAAAAGAAAGTGACTTACTACTTTGGGGAATATCATGGTTAATATTTGGAATAGCTAGGGCATAGCCATATACTCAGATGATAGGAGCCTGTTGTGTATCACTCAGAAGAGCTTCTTGCGATATTGGGGATGTGAGTGATGAGGCAAGAAGAACGCTAAGATGCTCAATAACTGTTCGAAAATAACAACGAGGAAGAATAGGAAGTCTTACCAGAAACACTGGATCCTTTGCTAAGTACTGTGGAGGTACAAAGAAAGAAGAGAGCACTGTCCCCATTCTCAAGATCAGCGGTTCTCAACCTGTGGGTCACGACCCCTTTGGGGGTCGAACGACCCTTTCACAGGGGTCGCCTAAGGCCATCAGAAAACACAGATATAATTACATATTGTTTTTGTGATTAATCACTATGCTTTATGTTCAATTTGTAACAATGAAAATACATCCTGTATATCAGATATTTACATTACGATTCATAACAGTAGCAAAATTACAGTTACGAAGTAGCAACGAAAATAATTTTATGGTTGGGGGGGTCACCACAACATGAGGAACTGTATTAAAGAGTTGTGGCATTAGGAAGGTTGGGAACCACTGCTCAAGATGATTACAATCCAGTGGCAAAGTCTGCCTGTGTCAACATAAACAGCAACCCAAGACCACACACTATCTCCACTGCAGAGCTGTAGACCACAGCCTCAATAGCAGAGCAGCCATGGACACACTGTCGAGTGGTGAGCTGTGTTGTAAGGAGCTACCTACTAAAAGGGGTTAATTTGAGTCAGACTGCATTCAAGGTCATGCGTATACTAATTCACCAGACTGATGATTCTTTGTGCTCTTTGAACTGGAGGTTGGAATAACAGGTAGCCAGGAATTGCATATGCTGCCTGCCCATCTAGTGGTGTGGCCCAACATTGTGTCCTGGTAGCAAAGGATAGAACAGTGGCTGTGGCTGGTTCCCAGAGTTGAGAAAGAGCAGGGGGCCGACCACTGTTTATGGGCACAGCTGGACCAAGCTTGATGGTGGAGTCAGCAAGGTGCCTTGAATGAAGGGTGGGGCTAGGTGAGTGCTGTGGAGGGCTACGAGCCTCCTGATAGGGCAGACAGTGGGAGGAAAGGGGCCCGAGAGGCCTGGGAGGACAGTGCTCTTGTTACAGAAACAGGGTAGTCCAAAAACAAACCCCAGAGTTTTCGGCTGGGAGATAGGCAGCAGGAACCAGCTTTCAGGATGCCCTTGCATGCCTGGAGCTAGTGGCTGGATACGTTGTTGCAAAGATCCGCTTTACTTCCAAGACTCAGGAAGATGGGAGGGATCTCGGACTGTGGGCTGGTAGGGAAGAAGCAGACAGAGCCTACGTAGGGTTTTGTGAATAGTCGCAACTGTTTGCAACACCCACTTCGTGAGAGGACGCAGGGGGAGAGAGGAGGCTCTCTCTCTCAGGCTCTCTTTGGCCCTCACGCCCTCACTCTCTGGCTCTTGTGGGCTCCCTCCATCTGGCTTGGAGCAGGGGTCTCCAGGCGGCTTTAAGAAGAGGCTCTTGCCAGGCTGCTTTGAGAAGGAGAGGAGATCCATGCAGTTTGCAGGAAGAAGGCAGTTTGCAAGGAGGCTGAGAATCCAGTCGGTCCTGCATTGAGAGCTGGAGGGCACCACAGCACAGAAAGGACCTCCCCAATCAGAACTGAGTGATTGCAGCTACTAGTAAAGCTGAACTGTGCCTAGGAAGTAGGGAAACGGTGTTTTCTGACTTTCCTAAGACTGGCCAGGTCTGGGAGGGGGAGGCAGGGCTTTGTGTAAATAAACAATTCTTTTCCTTTTCACCAAACTCTGGTATTCAGAGTTATGATTCTGGCGGCGGGCAATCGGACCCCTAACTAAAGAGCCCGTGGGTTGTGTTTCAATCGGAGCAGCCCAGGGGTTCTGTTACACTCTAACCAGGTTCAAAGTGTCACAGTGTTAGAGGGACTGTTATGGGGCCTTGGTCCCTGGACTCAAGTGCCAGCTCCAGGAGCACAGCCCTGTTCACTGCTGTATCCTGGCACTGACAGTGTGCACCCACCACACAGTAGGTGCCAACAAATATTTGCTAATTGAATAGATTAAGGAGTTGATTTCTGAAAGAGGAAGGTGAGACAGATTTGACAGGGCGGTGGTGTTTTGTGGCAGGTACTCAGGGCTCCTGACCCATAAAAACATATCTGGCCTGGGTGGTGTTTCATTTATTTAATGAGCCAGTCTGACAAATCAGTACTGGAAGCAAATGAAGAGCAGCAGCTTAATTTGACATCTCTCCCAGCTGATGTCAGCATTTGGTGAGCCTTCAGGTTTCCATGGCATGTGGGGGATGTCAGTGGGTAGTGCGAGAGGGGTCATTGGGTTGGCGGATCTTGTAGGTCACCCAGATGTCTCTAAGAAGAACCATCTCCTGCTTATGAGCACTGCAGGTCTTGGCTGGCTGCCACCCTGATGGTTGAGATCCATAAGACTTTGTTATTGTTTTGTCTTTTCTCTGGTTGAGCCTGGAGAATTTTAAATTCACAGAGTTCTCTGAACACTGGGGTTTCCTCTGCCTTGTCCTTCTTCCTCTTCTGTTTCCAATGGGGTTGTCTCCTTGGGCTCCAGCTGTCCCATATCTTAAGTAAGTCCCTCAGAAGTGACCCCCGATAAAAATGGCAGCCCTTCCACACTGCCTGTGAAGTAACTTGAAATAAAACCTCTACATACTGAGTTACGCTTTTTACAGCCCTGTGTTTTTTCTTGTTCACTAGCTGCTCTTGGTTTGTTTTCTAAACAAAACAAGGTAAATGGATACTTTTCAGTTGTTCTGCTTCCTGATTGCCAGCTTAAGAATTATAGCTGCCAGTCGAGGTCCTTGGACCTGGGTCTGTGGAGTGCAGCAATCATGGCCAGCCACGTCATGCTCTCCGATAGCACCAAGATGCCGGCTGTGAGGCTGAGCACCTGGAAGTCCCCTCTGGGCAAAGTGACAGAGGCTGTGAATGAAGGTGGCAATTGACCTTGGGTACCACCACATTGTCAGTGCCCACGTGTACCAGAATGAGAGTGAAGTGGGAGGGGCCATCCAGGAGAAGCTCAAAGAGCAGGTGGTGAAGTGGGAGGACCTCTTCGTCATCAGCAAGCTGCGGTCCACGTGCCATGAGAAAAACCTGGTGAAAGGAGCCTGCCAGAAGACACGCAGTGACCTGAAGCTGGACTATCTGGACCTCGACCTTATCATTGGCTGATCAGTTTTAAGCCCAGGAATGAATTTTTCTATTGGATGGGAAAGGCAACATGATTCCCTCTGACGTTGATTTTTTGATATGTGGAAGGTCCTGGAAGAACTGGTGGATAAAAGACTGGTGAAAGCTATTGGAATCTCCAACTTTAACCATCTCTAAATCAAGATCTTAAACAAATCTGGCTTAAAATACAAGCTGGTGGTTAACCAAACTGAGTGCCACCCGTACCTCACTCAGAAGTTAATCCAGTATTGCCATTCCAAAGGTACTGTGGTGATGACTGCCTACAGTCCCCTCACCTCTCCCAACAGGCCCTGGGTCAGGGCCTATGGGGATTCCCAGGATCAAAGCCATAGCTGACAAGTGCAATAAAACCGCAGCCCAGGTTCTGATCTGGTTCCCCTTGCAGAGGAATTTGGTTGTGATCCGCAGCTTGTGACACCTGAACACATTGCTGAGAACTTTCAGGTCTTTCACTTTGAACTGAGCAGTGAGGATATGACTGCCTTACTCAGCTACCACAGGAACTAGAGCATCTGTGCCTTGGGGAGCTGTTTGGGCCTTTCAACGAAGAGTTTTGAAGCTGTGGGTGCCTGTTCTTCCCCAAATGACCTGCTGCCATTCTTCCTGCCTCATTCTTCCTGTGAGTAGCGTAGTATGGCTCATGCCCCTCAGTGGCAGGGTAGCCACCTGCACATGAACCAGTGAGGGTGTGGCCAGCCTGGCCTTGGGCCTGAAAAGCAGTCTGAGTAGATTAAAGGTCTCCTCCAGTTTTCTTTGCCCTTGTCCAGTGAGGAAAGTACAACCTCAATACCCTTTCCTGAATAAGTTACATCTACAAAGTTAAAAAGTAGTGCCACTAACCATTGGATTTTGGCTGCTTGGGACAGTAATCCTTTAAGCCAGACTTCTTCTTGCCTCAAATAACGTACTTTTGTGAGCCTGGAAAAATAAAAGAACTCTATAGCTGCCTAGTTATAATGGCTAAACCAGTGTGGTGAAAATCTTAACTGCTACTTGCACAGGAGAGCCTGTCTCAGGTCGCTGTTGCCTCTTAAGCACACTTTTCTGTCCCTGGATCAAGAGTCAACTTTATTTCTTTAGAAATTTTTCATTGGATGCTGACCTGTAGGCATACCTCCTTAAGATATGAATGGAAGCCTTGACTCATTTGAAATGTTTTAAGAGAGACCATGATACTTACCATGTCCATACTGCTGGGAGCTCCTGGGAGCCAGGCTTGCTCTCACAGCAACGGAAAGGCCTGTGGGCTTACAGTTTGCATTTGGCAGCAGCCTGCGAAAGGTTTGGAGCTCCAGCATGGAGCTGGGTACACATCACATTTCACTCCTTGGGCTGTTGATGGTTGCAAAGCCATGGTGGCCATCCATCTGTGCCAGGACTTGTCACCACTTCTTTACAAGCACAGGTCTGCCCAACTTCAGGAGGTCCAGAGCCCGGCCCTTCTCAACTACTTCTTAAGTTGGAAACATTGACTCTGGTCTGTCCCAGTCTGTCTTGGTGGCTTAGGGTCAGCCCTTTGCTCTGGTGCACGAATCTCCTGGGAAGGCCTGTAGATCTGACTGTGGTCTCTCATTCTCTGTGTCTGTGTGATCTGAGGTGTTTGTGGGCTGTTATGTAGGTAGGCTTGGTAAGTGGGGTCTCATCAGCAGCTGTAGGAGGGGCTGCAGGGCCCCTTTATAACCATTCACCACTTTCTCAGGGCAACTAGTCATGGTGGCTAAGTTGGTGCAGTCACACCAACCTGGGTTTGACTCTGCTCTGCCACTCATTGACAGTGTGACCTTGGACAACTCCCTTACTCAGTTTACACAGCTATAAAATAGGAACAAGAATAGAATTTGCCTGAAGGGTTGTGGTGAAAAGAAATGAGAAAATGTTTAGAAAGGCCTAAATGTAATGCCAGGTACATAGCAAGTACCCACAAAAGGTATTTATTATTACATAATTTGGACCCATCTTACTTCAGTGATAATATCATCAGTGTTCTCCAAGCCAATTGCATAGAAGTCTGTGAAATAGAGTTGTTGTTGTGTTTATTTAAATAACCTTTTTACCTGAATGGAGTTTTTAAAACTAGAGGATACAACTGCTAAATTTTTGTTCATACAACTCGATTAAAAGCAGCACCAGAGTAGAGGCTCTCCTATTGCTTCCATTGTGCCTTGAGTAGAGCCATGCTGGTGGCTGGGCCCATGGATGCCACTGCAAATGGGTGGTGGCATCTTACATTCATGGTGACCTCTTGGCATCACCACTGGCCACGCACATACAGCACAGAGGTGCAGAGATTATTGTAGGTTCATGTACAGTTGTAAGAAATAATGCAGAGATACCCATGTGCCCTTTACCTAGTTTCTGCCTGTAGTAACATCTTACAAAATTATAGGACAATATCACAACTAGGATATTGACATTGATACAGTGAAGATACCACAGGATCCCTCTTGTTGTACCTTAATAGTCACACCTATTCCTTCCTGCTCTTACACCTTCCTTAACCTCCAGAAACTACTAATGTGTTAGAGCCTGGACCTAGGTGCGGAGAGAGCCTCTATGCCAGCCTTGGATGTCTTACCATAGATGAGTTTTGATTGATTGATTATGCGAGTGACATAAATGAGCCATATCATTACCAATGAAATCATACAGTCCATCCTAGCCCTGAACTGAGATAGCAGAGGTCCAAAAAAGGAGGCCAAAGATTCATGATTCCATCAGGAAAAAAGAAAGACTTGTGAATGTGCTTTTTTTGTTGTTTTGTTTTGGTGAATGTGCTTTTGAAGAAGTAGGCATTCTCAACTAAATCAAGAACCGATAAGGGTTGTCACTTCCATAAACCATTAAATTTTCCTTCCTCACTGCATTCAACCTGGCATTTACTAGGTGCCTTTGAATATTTTATTCTTTATCATATTTAAATATTTTCAATAACTCATCTTAAAATATTCTAGCTGTTACAAATATTTACTTCATAAAGATTTATGGCATCCCCAAATCTGCATTTATGATTTTCTGAGATGACAGCACTTCCTTAGGGATTTCAGTTCTGCTTCTCAGAGGTTAGTGGGGAACATAGAATTTAATGTTCAAAAATGTTCTAGAAAACTGGCTGGGTTGTGCCAGGTCTGCTAGAACTACCAGAGTTCTTGGGACAGCCACAGCCATGCACTCACACTGTGTTTCCCTCCCAGGAGCTGAGGTCCGAGAGGACGTGTTTCTCATTTGGAGGGAGATGGAGGAAGCCTGCAGTACGCTGGCCCAGATCCAGAGGCTGGTTGCCGAACCTTCCAAGTCTGATGTGGCCACAATAGACTGCGGTGGGTGCTGCTTATGGTCACTACTGTGAAAATCATAACTGCTGCTGGTTAGGGATGGGGGCCGTTTCCAAGTTCTTTACCAAAGAGCACTCAGCCCAACCTGAGGCAAGCATCCAGAACTCTGTGTGTGTCTGTTTATGTGCTCATGTGTTCATGTGCACACCTGCATGTGTGTGCTCACATGCATTTATGCATACATGTGTGTACATGTTTGTATGTGGTCAAATGTGTATGCATCTGAGATTGTTAAAAAAGAAACAGAGCTAGACAGTAGTTAAAGCAGTAAAAATAGATTCTATTCAGGTATATTGCAACAGGGAAAAGAGATGATACAAATTGGGCTCCGTTATGAACACAACATGGACAAGTGGGGCTTTATAGCCCAGGAGCACTGTGGGGGATGTGTTGGTGGATAGGAAGCTACTGAGAGGAAACATCAGGGATGGGGGCGATTTGTGACTAAACCAGCCTGACAGGATTCTTGCTGTAGGCAGGCCACAGTGATAAGATGTCACCTGGGGATATCGAGGGGATTCTGGCTAAACTGACTTAGCAGGATGTTTGCTAAAATTGGGCAATGCAAAGACCAATAGGAAGTCCAAAGATCATGGTCTAGTTGAGAAGAGGAGCCAGAGGAGCCTGAGTTTTGGAGTGAGAAAAACTTGGTTACAAATTTTATCTCCATCACTAGTTTAACTTGAGTTAATCTCTTTAAATCTTAGTTTATTCTTCTGCAAAAATGATTATAATAATATCAGTCTTGAGCGGTTGTGGTTAAAATGAAGTAAAATAATGCATGCTTTTGCACCAAGCAGGTACTTGGTAAATGTAAGCTCAGCTTTTCCCTTTCACAAGTAGGGGAGTTAGTATAATATACTGACTGTCCTACCTCAATGCTTAAACTAGTAAAAGATTTCCTCTGTAAGTCACTGGTTTCATTTAGGGAACCCCTGGTAATAATAGCAGTTAATACTTACAGCACACACCTTACATGTTAAGCACTGTTTGGGGCTCTTCACAAGTATTAGCTCATTTAATCCTTCCCACACTCTTATAAGATAGATGCTACTATTATTTTCTTTTTTTAAATGTGTATAGCTTTTTTTTAAAAAAAGATTTTATTCATTTATTTTTAGAAAGAGGGGGAAAGAGGGAGAAAGGAAGAGAAACATGGATGTGTGATTGCCTCTCATGCACCCCAACCAGGGACCTGGCCCGAGACCCAGGCATGTGCCCTGACTGGGAATTGAACTTGGTGACCCTTTGGTTCTCAGGCCAGCACTCAATCCACTGAGCTACACCAGCTAGGGTGATACTGTTATTTTCATTTAGGGTTGCGTAATCCTCAAGGTTACCCAAGGCCACACAGCTAGAAATGATAAAGCCAGGATTCAAACCTAGTCCTTCAGTAAAAATGGTAATGTTTGGTGCCCACCCTAGACATTCTGATTTAATCCATATAGGATGCAATCTGGACACTGGGATTTTGAAAGCTCCCAGGACATCCTAATATGCAACAAATTTAGGGACTCTCTGCCTGGTTGTATTGCTTCCTGGTACTCTGACTGTGTTACAGAGTGTCCACATGGAAGGAGAGCAAGGAGGCCAGGCTGGCTGAGGGCAGAGAAGGAGATGGTTGAGGAGGAAAAATGGGGAAGAGGTCATGTGTAGAACAGGGAAGAGGTTGAAGGCCTGGGTGACCTTGCCCTCTGTGACACGATAAATTCCTGGTGACAGTGACATTTTCCTGTGATTGGGTGTCAACTTGAGCCTGGGAAGCAGCAGCTGCACTTGCTTTGCCAGGACCAGCTATCTAGTGTTCCTAAGGACCAGCCCAATCAGGCTCTTCTGGAGGGGCTGCTTACTTGGGACACCCCACTGAGTGTGAGCTTAGAATCAAGAACATAGTTAGTCCCTGTTATCTTCAGTAAATATCCATGCCAGGTAGATAATGGTGATCCTGCTGTTAAGATGTTTGTTGAGGGGAGTTCTGTGGACAAATTTATATGTTGAAGTCCTAACCGACATTGTGACTATATTTGGAGATGGGGCCTGTAAGGAAGTAATTAAGATTAGTGAGGTCATAAAGATGGGGTCTTAATCTTACTGGACTGGCATCTTTACAAGAAGAGGAAGAGACACCAGCCACCTCTCTCTCTCTACACATGCACAGAGGGAAAGCTGTGTGAGGGCACAGTGAGAAGGTGGCCATCTAACAGCCAGGAATAGATGCTTCATCAGAAACCAACCCTATGATCACCTTGATCTTGAACTTCCAGCCACCAGAACTGTGAGGAAATTACCCAGTCTGTGATATTTTGCTATGGTAGCTTGAGCAGACTAATACAAGGAGTATTTAAGCTTGGGGTAGTTAGTCTTGAGGGTTAGCATAAGGTTTTTAGGTGCTATTCCTAAGAGAAATAGAAGAGCTATTGGCGTCCATAATTGACAGAAGGCTAGATAATCATTCCTTTTATTCCATATAATATACACACACACCAGAAACTAAAAACCAAAATAACTCCAAAAGTAAATTCTCAGAAGATGCTTCAAATATACCACCTCTATTTAAAAAGGAAAATTTGGTCAGGACCTTTCGACGTTGGATACCCATTGAAACTTTTGTAACCCAGAGGCCACAGGTAGAGTATCTCATCTTCTCCTGCTTCCATCCACAGCCCAGTGTTATTGAGGCAAAGGCTATGTCAGCCTCAGACCCTGTGTCTGCCTCATGTGAAGGCAGTGGCCTTTCCCTCAGCTTGGCTACCCAAGGCCTGCAGGCCAAGGAGATGGGGTAGTCATCAGAGGAGGGGAGGGTCAGGATGTAAGAGACTATGTGGGCTGCTATTACACATGGAACCTTCATGTGGATTAGACAAAACATCCCTTTCTGGGCATAGCAGCCCTTATATGCCCCCTGGGCTGGACACACTGGTTCTGGGATTAGCTTGCACCTATGACTGTGGGGCCAGGAGCCTGATGCCTGGAATAAGATGGTGAGATCAGACATTCTGATCACTGGTAATTTTGACCTCTTTCAGGACATGAGAATTCCCTAGGGGGGAAAACTGATGAGAATATATGAAACAATGTTTTTTAAAGACATTGAACACCAAGCAATGAAGGCCAGTGATCCCTAACATACAGAGAAAACCCAATGTGAGCTCTACGATTGTCCCAGCTTAATGCTTTGAGAGAGTTTCCAGGTCACAATGTGGGAAGAAAGATCTCAGTGGAGCACAGCCAATTTCTAAGTCTGGTAACCAGAGTGAAGAGTCCTGGGAGACCAAGACATTTAGATTTCTCAGGACAAAGTATCAGAGAGGGGAGAGGTGCACAGAGAGAGAACTCTGGAAATCTGCAGAGAGCCCCTCTTGAGAATTCAGCTTAATACTGATCAGCTCATTTATGTGAGGGAATTACCTGAAGTTGGGAAAGATCCATTTGAAAAAGGTAGAAAGAAAGGGCTTGGAGCTTGCACACAGCCTGTTCTCACAAGCCCAACTTGTGGGGTACTGGGGAGACTACTTGGGAAGGTCTTGACTCAGTAACGGGGACTGACTAGCCTGAAACTGAGCTCTGGGCCCTCCTAAGATATCATTAAAACAAGACACAAAAGGAAACAACTTTACATAGATAACTTAACTGCATCACAGAACAAAGCTCACGAAGACTTATAAGAAATATACAGTACCCATCAAGGTAAATTTCACAATGTATGGCATCCAGTCAGAGATTCCTAGGCATGAAAAGAAACAGAATATGTTACCCTTAATAATCAATCAATCAAACTGACCCAGAAATTAGAATGGCAGAAAAAGACATGCAGACAATTATTATCACTCTATTCCATATGTTCAAAAAGTTAAGTAGGAACAGGGAAGATATTTAAAAAGATATATGTTGAACTTTTAGAGATGAAAACTTTTAGGGAAGAAAATATTTTAGATGAATGGGATAAATGGCAGTTATACATTGCAGGAATAAAAAGACATTGAAGACACAGCAATAGAAACTATCCTGAATGAGACACACAGAAAAATAATAAGCAAACAAATAAAAACAAATAACTAACAACAAACGGAGCATCAGTGAGCTGTGGGACAACTTCAAGTGGCCAAATATACATGTAGATGGAATTCTCAAGGAGAGGCAAGAATAGACAACAGAGAAAAATTTGAAGAAATAAAGATTGAAAAATCCCCGAATTTGGTGAAAACTATAACCCAAAGATCCAAGAAGTCCAATGAATGCCAAGTACAGGAAAATGAAGGAAACTGTACCAAGGGTCATCATAATCAATTTGCTCAAAACAGGTATTATAGAGGAAATCTTTAAGTCAACCAGAGGAAAAAAAGACACCTTTGTACAAAGGAACAAAGATAAACATCACAGCATATTTCTCGTTGTGAGTGAAAAGATAGTGGAGCAACTTTTTTTTTCACTCAATACCTTAACTTTTCAATCTAGAATCCTATATTCCATGAACCTCTTTTTCAAATACAAAGACAAAAGTAAAGACGTTTTAAGACATACAAAAGCTGAAAAAAATTATTATCAGCACATCTGCACTGCAGGAAAGATTAGAGGAAATCTCTTAGGCAGGAAGAAAATGATACTTTTATATGGGAAAATGAATGAAAATATGGATCTACACAAACTAATAAAGAACACCAGAAATAACTGCATGGATAAATGTGATCTTTTTCTATTCAGATCTTTCAAAGACAATTTACTGTTTAAATAAAAATAATGAGTCTATAACAGATGTATAAGTAAAATGTATAAAATAATAGCATAAGAGCTAGGAGAGAAATAGCAGCAGCATTCATAAGTTCCAAAGATAAACAACATATGTCCACTGACAGATGACTGGATAAACAAAGTGTGTATATACATACAATATAATATTATGCAGCTTTAAAAAGGGAGGAAATTCCGACACATTCCACAACATGCATAAACCTTGAAGATATTATGCTAAGTAAAATGAGCTAGACAAAAATGGAAAATATTATATGGTTTAGCTTGTATAAGATAAATTTATAGTCAAAATTATAGAGATAGAAAGAATAGTGGTTATCAGGGCCTGGGGTAATAGGGAATGGGAGTTATTATTTAATGGCTACAGAGTTTTCATTTGGGATACTGGAAGAGTTTTGGAGTTAGATGTTGATGGTTGCATAACAATGTGAATGTATTTAATGCCACTGAATTGCACACCTAATAATGGTTAATTTTAGGTTGTGTATATTTTACCACAGTTAAAAACAACAACAAACCACTGAACTAAAAAAAAAAATCCAGTAGGGGAGAAATGGAAATATACTATTGTGAGGTTCTTGTACCTTTCATGAAGTGGTATAGTATCAATTGAAATTAGACCATGATATATTAAAGATGTTTACTATAAGCCTTAAATAAGCACTAACTGACAAAACAAACCATCAGAGGAAATAAAATGTAATTGAAAATACTCATACCAAAAGCTGTCAGAAAAAAAAGAGAACAAAGGACAGATAGGACTAATAGAAAACAAATAGCAAGATGATAAACATAAACCTAATTATGAATATGTCAAAAGTTATAAATTTGTACATTTTAGAAGTATATGATTTATTGTATGTCAGTTATACCTTAACACAACTGTTAATAAAGTAAAAAAGGAGAACATGCTTCACTCCTGAGGTGCTGAGCTGTTCAGAGACATTGGTGTTGGTACATCTGAGCATTCTATATCTGTGTATCTGGGTGTGTATGTCAGGTGTAGCTCTCAAATGAGAAAATGGCTTTTCTCACAAAATATTCAAGAATTTGTCCAAAATCAGGGAAACTTGGCTCTTCTTCAAATGATGCTACAGCTCAAAACATTTCAGGAACTACTCATTTGGAATAACCTTTAGAGCCATTATAAGACTCACTAGAGATAGTCTAATCATGTTGTGTAGTCATGCCAAGATTAGATTCTGAATTCTTGGTTGGTTCAAAATATCAAAGTTAATGTCAAAAGACAAGAGAATAGAGGCTCATTCAAGCTGTACTGGCAGTTCCAACAAGGAGTTCTACAGGAGTTTTGAGCACTTTTAAAAAAACAATAATTTAAGAGAGGAACAATCCTCATTTTTATTTGAGAGAGACTCTGGGTCCCTTGGAGTGGATGAAGAAACTGCTCATGTTACAGAAACAGGGGAGTCCAAAAATCCCCAGAGTTTGCGGCTGGGGGATGGGGAGAAGGAAGCAGCTTTTAGAATGCCTCCACATGCCTGAGGCTGGTGGCCAATGTCTTTCTTATGCAAAATGGCTTTAACGAATCCAAAGCCTCAGGTAGATGGGAGGAGTCTTGAACCAGGGGACGGTAAGGAAAAAGCACACAGAGCCTGCGTGAGGTTCTGTGAATGGTCAGAACTGGTTACCACACCCACTGCGTCAGAGGACGCAGTCAGGGATATATAAGCAGCTGCGGATATTTTAGCTCTCTTTTGCGCGCGCTCTCTCTTGCTCTCGCGCTCTCGCTCTCTCGCCCCCTCCATGCGGCTTGGTGAAGGGGCCTTCTGCATGTGGCTTGGAGAAGGGGTCTCCAGGCTAGTTTAAGAGGCTCTCGCCATGCGGTTTTGAGAAGGAGAGGAGATCTGCGCGGTTTGCAGGAAGAAGGCAGTTTGCAAGGAGGCTGCGAATCCAGGCGGTTCTGCATTGAGAGCTGGAGGGCACCACAGCACAGAAAGGACCTCCCCAATCAGAAGACTGATTGGCAGCTGCTGGTAAAGCTGAACTGTGTTTGAAAAGTAGGGAAATGGTTTCTCCAACTTTTCTAAAGCTAGCCTGGTTTGGTAGTGGGGAGGCAAGGATATATGTTTAAGGATGTTTTAAAGAACATAAGACTTAACAACAGAAATCTGCAAATAACTAAATCTATATGACTTAAATAAACAATTCTTTTTCTTTTCACTAAACTCTGGTATTGAGAGTTATAATTTTGGCGGCGGGCAGTCGGGCCCCTAACTAAAGAGCCCGTGGGTTTGTTTTCAATTGGAGCAGCCCAGGGGTTCTGTAACACTCAGACACTACAGCTGAGGAAGGAAGGGAGGGGGTTTTCTCTAGTGGAAAATCGCCCCCGTTTCTCTGTTAACCGGGGTTTTTATCCACTTTCCACATGCGGAAGTACTTAAGGAAAATATGCAGCCCTTCCCCAAATGGTAGGGAGTGAAAGGGAAATGCAGATCAATTACAGGGTTGAAACATCCAGGTATTTTACACGAGGTCAAAAGCACTTCCTCTTACTTAATTGGTCTGTTCTTCACATTTTACTGACAAGGATTTGAGGCTTTACAGAGAAAAACAGAGCAGGTTCCCTTTTCCTTAAAAGCCACTTTGTATCTCTATTGTGTCTTTAAAATCCCCCAGAGGGTGGGATTCAGAGCAGTCCTGGAAGACAACCTGCCAGCTAAGGGCCCAGCTGGGGGTGGCTCCACACAGCGGTCAGAGTCTTTTAAACCAAGCCTGTCTACTTCCCACATCTCCCCATGTCTGTCTGTCCCCCACCTTTATTGGCATTGTATTAAATAACCAGCCAGATTTTTTATTGTCTTTGGTAGTTGTGAAGTACACGGGTCTTGGAGTTAGGAAGACATTAATCCTGGCTCTGCTTTTCCCTGTGTGACCCCATGCAAGACATTTGTTATTGTGCCTCAGTTTCTTTATTTGCAAAATTGGGATGATAATGATAATATCTACCCCACAGGGCTGAGAATTAAATGAGAAAAGACATGTAAAACACTTAAAACTGTGCTGACTTATAGTTAGAATATAATGGTAGAGTAAGAAAAGTTATTTATTCTTTCATTCATTGAATGATTTCTGTATGTAGCTTTGTGCTAGACAATGAGTATAATGGTGAGTAAAACAGACATGGAACAGGCCTTCATAAAGCAGGACCTTATTCCATATCTTGCTCAGTAAGACTAGGAAATCAAATTCACATGAAAGTATAATTAACAACTGGGGTAGAATTACTGAGGAATAGTGTGAGGTTTTGAGCTATTCTCTGAGGTCAGGGGTAGCTTTTCTGAGGAAATTACATTGGAGTTGATATCTGAGGGTTGAGGAAGCAAGTTAATGAGGTGAAGGGGTGGGAGAAAGGGGAGAGTTTATGCCAGGCAGGAGAACAGCACGTGCAAAGGTCCCAAGGCAGGAAGGAACATGGTACTTTAGAAGAATTTTGAAAAGGTGAATGTGACTGAAGCTCAGAGTTCAAGTTAGGAATTAGCCTGTGATGACTCTGGAAAGGTACGCAAGAACCAGATCATTCTGGGTCTAGAGGCCATGATATGAGATGTCAGTCCTTAATTTCAGATCAATGGGAAGCCATTGGAAGATTTTTAAGCAAGAGGATGATAAGATTAATTTGCATTTAGGAAAAAAATCACTTTGGCTACTTAGTGGGAAACATATTTGAAGGGAAAGGGCAAGTAAGGGTGAGGGAAGAGGGTCAAAAAGTTAGTATAAATGAGCGTTGATGACATCTGGGATTAAGGTCATCATGTGGAGGTGAAAAGTTTTTATATACAATTAAAATTAATTTATTGCTAATCCAAACTAGATTATGATAAAATATTAATTGTAACCCTGAAGGCAGCCACTAAAAAATACCTATAAAATATATAGTAAAAGAAATGCCAAGAGAATTAAAATGGTATACTAGAAAATATACTTTTAAACATAGAAGGTAGTAATAAAAGAACAAAATATATTTAAGACATATGGAACACAAATAGCAGAATAGCAGAAGTAAATCCTACCACATGATTTATTATAGTACATAAAATGGATAAAACACTTCAGTTAAACAGCAGAGTTAAAAAAAGGATGCCCAAAAAAACATGATCCAGTAGTATGCTGTCTGCAAGAGGCACATTTTAGATAGGAAGACACAAATATGATAAAAGTAAAGGATGGAGCAATATATCATACAAATATTAACAATCAAAAAGCAGAAGTAGCTATTTTAATTTCAGACAAAAAATTTTTACAAAGAGGGACTTTTGATGATAATAAAAGGGTAAATTTACCAAGAAGGCATAACAATTATAAACATATATGCACCTAACAACATATCCCAAAATATATGAAGCATAAACTGATGAATTAAAAGAAATAGTTCAATAATAATACTTGAAGACTTTAATATCCCACTTTCAATAGTAAGTGGAATAACTAGGGAGAAAATAAATAAGAAACTAGAAAACATCAGGAACACAATAAACAAACAACACCTACTAGATATCTGTATAGAATACTCCATAAAACAGCAGTAGAATATACATTCTTTTCAAATGCACACATATTATTCTTCAGAAGAAACCATATGCTAGGCCATACAATAAATTCAAAATTATTGAAATAATACAAAATATGTTCTATGACCACCATGGATTAAATTGAAAATCGAAAACAGAAGGAAATTTTGGAAACTGAAAAATATGTGTATTTTAACAACATACTCTTAAATAACAAATAGGTGAAAGAAATCAAAAGGAGAATTAGAATATACTTTGAAGTGAATGAAAATGAAAAATTTGATTTACCAAAATTTATGGATGCAGCTAAAGCAGTTCTTACAACATAATTTATAGCTGTAAACACATATATTGTAAAAGATAAAAGAGCTCTAATAAACTAATCTACCTCAAGAAATTAGAACAAGGCTGGTGATCCAAGATCGTGGCAGAGGAGGCTGAAGATATACTAACCTCCTTGCAGGACCAAACTGGAATTATGACTAAATTATAGAAAAATTATCCTGAATAAACAGCTGATGACTAGCTAGAGAGATGCCTTATAACCAAGGACTTACAAAAGAAATCACTTCACCACATTGAGATTGGTAGGAAGCATGGAGGCATGAGACAGCTGGCTGGGCTACCATGGGTGGCAGCTGAAGTTCTGGAGGGATATTTCAGTGGTCAGAGTGTTCCCCCTGAGAAGTGTGGGGTCTAAACCCCAAGCAGGGCTCCCCATCCTAGAGCCCCAGAATCAGGAAAGGGGTTCACATAACATCCAACTGTGAAAAACAGTGGGGTTTCTGTCTGCCAGGGAGAGGTGGCTAGAGATGCATTCAGCCCCTTAAGGGGCCAATGCACAAAATTTCATTTGTAGCCACTCAAACTCTGGTGCTCTGGTGGAGGGAGGGCATAATGGACTAGAGCTGTGTGAGGAGAGCCTGGAGTTGGTGGCTCTGGGAAGAGGGTTGAAGTGTCAGCCACCAGGATACCTGTGTTGAGTCATTCCCCATACTACAGAAGCCATCTTTCTCAATAGAGCATTCCTGTTCTGTGACATCAGCCTGGGGGAAAGCAATAGCCCCACCCACAGGAACCCCTTTTGCCTTATCCTTGTAGCATAAACCCTGCTAAGGAGTTCAGCCAGAGGCTCTTTCAGTGACTAAGTCTAACAGGCAGCCTGCAGGGGAAGACAAACTTCTGGATGCTTTGAGACTTTAGCTAACCCTCCCCTGGGCCCACTGTGGTAAAAGCCAGCCTTGGTGTGCAGCTTGGTCCTTTCCACATGCACCCAGGCCCAGCAGAGGGAGCCAGAAGCTGTGGAGTGCTGCTATATCTAAGCAGGTTGCCCAGGGCCAGTCACAGGCAGCATCTGACATAGGGCTAAACCAGAGTCTTTGCAGATCTACCTAATACATAGGAAAAAACACAAAGAGGCAGCCAAAATGGGAAGACAAAGACATAGGCCCCAAATGAAAGAACAAGAGAATTCTCCAGAAGAACTAGATGAAATGGAGGCAAGCAATTTATCAGCTATAGATTTCAAAGTAATGATTATGAGGATTCTTGACATCATTAAAAAAGACATAGAAAGGACTGGCCTGAAATAAAGAATGCAATATCTGAAATAAATAATACACTAGAAGGAATAAATAGGAGGTTAGATGAAGCAGAGAACTGAATCAGTGATTTGGAAGAGAAGGTAGAAAAAAAGACCCAATCAGAGCAGCAAAAAGAATTATTTTTAAAAATGAGAATAGTTTAAGGGACCTTTGGGACACATGAAGTGTAACAACTTCTGCATAATAGGGTTACCAGAAGATGGAGAGAGAGAGCAAGGAATCGAGAACGTATTTGAAGAAATAATGATCAAAAACTTCCCTAACCTGGTGAAGAAAAAAAGACTTCAAATCCAGGAATCACGGAGTCCCAAACAGGATGGACCCAAAGAGGCCCACATGAAGATACATCATGATTAAAATGGCAAAGCTTAAAGACAAGGAGAGAATCATAAAAGCAACAGGAAAAAGGCAGCTAGTTACCTACAAGGGAGTTTCCATAAGATTATCATCTGATTTCTCAACAAAAACTTTTCAGGGCACAAGGGATTGGTAAGAAATACTCACAGTGATGAAAAGCAAGGACTTACAACCAAGGCTACTCTACCCAGCAATAAAAAAACTCCCCTAAAATTTAAAACCACAATGAGATATCACCTCACAGCTGTCAGAATGGCCATCATCAATAAACCAATAAACAACAAGTATTGGTGAAGATCCGGAGAAAAGGAAAACCTTGTGCACTGTTGGTGGAAATTCAGACTGGTGCAGCCACTGTGAAAAGCAGTATGGAGATACTCAAAAAATTAAAAATGGAACAGCCTTATGACCCAGCAATTCTACTTCTGGGAATTTATCTGAAGAAACCCAAAACACTAAATTCAAAAGAATATACACACCCCTATGTTCATTGCAGCATTATTTACAATAATCAAGATTTGGAAGCAGCCCAAGTGTCCATCAGTAGATGAATGGATAAAAAAAGCTGTGATATATATATATATATATATATATATATATATATATATATATATATATATACATACATACAATGGAATATCACTCAGCTGTAAAAG